>NW_023500912.1:0-2400000 GCF_013390185.1 Colletotrichum aenigma
AGCCCGATCGTACCGTGGTAGTATTCGTTCGAGACTTAGAACATGTAACATATGGCTCCTAGGCTGTCAAGCTTGAGGGAGTCGAAGGTGGAGATATAGTCGGCAAGTGAGACATCATAGGCCGAAGCGTTAGGGAATAGCATGCATCGGCTCGGGAGGTTTACGGTATAGGCGTCATCACTGCTTGGTTGGGGGGTGGGGGGGTTTCGAATTCACACCGGTAACCTTCTCAAACGCACGCACAACCCTAATTATCTCACTAATAGCCTTTGACTCGCCTGAGCTTTGATGCTGCTATCCGTACGTCGTGTGGAAAAGGAGGGGAAAGAAAAGGATAAAGCGGGGAGAGTCCCCGCACAGGCTAAAGGGGGAAAAAAAGGGAAGAGAGAGAGAGAGGAGATCATGCGTGCGCAGCTTGGCTAGTGCTGGGGTGAAGCTGTATGGCCCGTCAGCTGACAATGGCTTTCAACTCACTGGTGGCGTCCTTAGCCCTCCTAGGGAGTAGTCTTTCGTTCCTAGCAACCTCGAGCGCTTTAATCTTGATTGGTCTTCACCATACTCGACGCCGGTCTCTACGACACACCCTCGTCCTTAACCTCATGGTTGCTGGTAAGGTGTTCTCCTATCAACGTCAATGTTAAGCGGGATGAGACACTAACCAAGACGACCATCAACGCAAAGAAGTCATTAACTCAGCTAATAACACTATATCGGGGATCATCTACGTTAGGGACCAGGAATTACAACGCGGAATAGCGTGCGTCTTGAACGGCGTGTTTAGTCAGCTCTCAACGCAAGCATCCGACTTCTCCATCCTCGCCATCGCTATAGCCACGCTTCTGGTGATATGGCAGAGAACAAGTATGGCGGACAGCTCATCACTTAAGAGATTCTCAATCTGCTGCTGCGTATGGCTTATTCCGATTACTACTAGTGCCTTGGCTGCTAGGATCGGTGTGATAGAGCCAGTTGGCGGGAACTGCTGCTGGATTGCGCGGGACCGGCCCAACCTTCGACTTGGCCTCACCTATGTCTGGCGTCTGTGGATCATATCCACTACCGTTTGCATCTACACTTTCGTCTGGTGCTATCTCAGCCAACGTCCTCGCCCCGCCGCTAGTACGTCCTGGCTTTCGTGCGATACCGGATCACTAACAGTACGCCCGACGACAATGGCCATACTCGAGCCACGAGGAAGAAACTTCACACCAACCAGGCTTATGTGGGGTACGCCTATGAGGTGCTTGCAAGACAGCCGGGCAAAACGTACGAAGTGTTCCCTTTCCCGCGCCTCAGAGTACGCTCTAACTAGGTATTTAGGAGAATCGGATAGCAGATGCGGCAGTGCTGCTGATGATCAAAGTGGGCAGCAAGCTGGGCCGTTGGCTCCGCGTGCTCCTTCCGCGGCCAGAGTCCACAAGGAAAAGAAGCCACACACGACGGTACGCTCGGAGACGTCGCGGCAGAACGAAACCAGTCCGGATACGAGCCAGGTATTCGGACCGAGGGGGGCGGGCATTGGTCGATTAGGCACCAGGGAGCAACAAACACACGTTAGGGCATTAGGTGAACGACGTCCTCTACAAACTACACAGGCACTTACAGCAACGCTTCTTCAGAGAGTCAGGGACTGCTCAGATTTCACCAACGGAGAAGATACTGCGGAATATAACAGCGGAGGTGGGACTGCAAGCCAGTCATGTATTCCTCAACCGTGGGGAGCTTCCCGCCTCCTGGAGTACAGATGGAACCCCAGCAGAGACACCACCGTCGCAAAAGACGGTGTATCGTCAAACGTCACGGCTGCAATGATGGCTAATCTTTCTACCAAAAAGCAGACCCAGACGTCAGAGCGGCGCATTAAGCGCATGATACTGCTGAAATCCTGTCCTATCTTATACATAATTCTCTGGATGCCCAGCCTGTTGAGCGGAATCATAGAGACTTCTGAAGCTAAGACGTTTAGCTCGGTATCAGCAGCGCTGCAAGTCTCCAGCCAGTTTGTTGGTCTTGCTAATGCAGTGGACGTACTGCTTCCATGAGAGCGTAGCGTGTATATCATGAGATTGTAAAAGTTATTGATCGCATCAAAGGCTGTAAGCATAATGGTTCTTTCTTTCTTCTTTCCCCCTCCACTCCCCTGGCTGATTTGCTTTCGCGGTTTCCTAATCTACCTTACTAACCAAGCAACCAACCAACCAAGCCACCAGCCAACCAGCCAACCAATTGACCAAGCCCTCACCATTCTCTCAACAGAAAGAAAAGAAAAGAAAAGAAAAACGGAAGAGTCGTTACAACTACGTGGGGTTGGTTAATATGTGCATAATTTACTTGTTCTTCGTTTTAATATTGAACCTCTCATATGCTTTTGCCCCCTTTACCTTCCTCTGTATGTGGCCGGCTTGATTCTCATGATAGGTCAGTATTAATATCTTGGGTGTCTATGATTAAAGCAAGTGTCTGTCTATGCTCTCTATCATAAGTTAAAGAGATGAAGAGAGTAGTCAAGTACACTAAGGACTTAGCACGTGAAGCCATAGTGGCCTTGGATAACTCTAGTACCGCATCGAATGAGTATATGAGGTGATTTAGCTATGGATAGTCTCTCTAATTATGTCTACTGCTCCCCTTAGTATTATTGCCTTATACTTAACTTATTTTCAAGAAGAAATAGGGCGCTTACCACAGCGAGACCAGATGCTAACGCTAACAGAATCCAGCTCTTCGTAGTAAATACTAGCAGCTTCGAGGTAATGGAAAGATGCCTCCAAGCACCCTCAGTGTTACGCCCACACCTACACCCAGGGGCTGACCACGAAGCCATCACAACAACTATCCCTATGAGTAGGGCCCAGGAACAGGGACGCCAGGATAACCAGCTCTCAGTCCCGGAGTCAGCCCTACCACGGCTGATCGACCTAGTAAAGGCTGGGGCTACAGCCTTACCTACTCTAGGGGAACTGCCCAACCCAGCAGAGCTGGACACCCTAGCTGCCCAACTGGTCAGCCTCTTCCATACAGCTATTCAAGCTGTAGGCAAGAGACGGACTAATCAGGGTAGGGGAGCCCCCTGGTGGACAGAAGAATGCTCAGTAGCCCACCAAGCTGCTATTAAGGCTAGGCGCCAACAGGCCCAAGAACCTGGGCTGGTCATACCTCCCCCTATCCTAGAGGAGCAAAAAGTCTTCCTAACAACTGTGAGAAGGGCGAAACGCACCTACTGGACTGCTAAGATCGAAGAGGCTAAGACAGACCAAGACCTATATAAAATTATAGGCTGGCGGAAGTCTAGCCTAGCAGTTAAAGCTCCGCCTCTAATAGTGGAAGGGCAGACGATCAGCAATACCCACGATAAAGCCCAAGCCTTGCGAAAGGCTCTACTTGAGCGATTTAGTGCTACAGACGACCTATCTGGGAACCCTTTTAGTACCCCAGTGGTTGTAAGTCGTATTATACCCTGGCAGAATACAGTTAGCATAGAGGAAGTACGCCAGGCTACTCTGACAAAAGCTACAACCCCTGGGACTGATAGGATTACTACAAAGTTGCTACAATGCACCTGGGGATTAGTAGCCAAGCCTATACAACAGCTCTTCCAGGCCTGCGTTCAAGTAGGCTATTTTCCTAGACCCTTCCGCAATGCGGAAATTGTCATGACCCAGAAGCCAGGGAAAACAGATTTCTCTAAGACTGGGTCTTGGCGCCCAATATCCCTGCTGTCCTGCTTAGGCAAAGGCTTAGAGCGGCTGATAGCAAAGAGGATGGCCTACCTTACTATCCTAGAAGGGGTTGCCAGCCCACAGCAGGTTGGAGCCCTACCAGGGAGGGCTGCAGTCGACCTGACAACCTGTCTAACCCATGAGATTGAGAGGGCTCTAGATACAGGGCTTACTGCGACGCTAGCAACAATGGACGTCAAGGGGGCGTTTGATTCCGTCTTACGAAACCGACTTATTGTCAGGCTACGACAGCAGGGCTGGCCTAGTAGCCTGATCAGACTGATCTACACCTTCACCTCTAGCCGAACAGCCTGCGTCAGGCTAGAGGATACTACTACAGAGGACTTCCCTCTATCCTGTGGACTACCGCAAGGCTCTCCACTATCCCCTATCCTCTTCCTGCTCTATATAGCTGATATCCTAGCTGATGATCGGAAGCTACGGTTTGGCTATGCAGATGATATAGGCTTAGTAGCTACTAGCCCCTCGCTAGAAGAGAACGCTACAGCCCTAGGCCAGGAGATCAGTAGCATCCTCAGCTGGGGAACAGAAAATAAAGTCGCCTTTGACCCAGCTAAGTGTGAGGCAATCCACTTCAGCAGAAAACATCAACAGACAACAGACCTACCAGATATCCAAGCCAGAGGCCTAACTATCAAGGCCTCAATAAAGCCTATAAGATGGTTAGGGGTCTGGTTTGATAGGAGACTCACCTTCCAACACCATGTAGGAATAAAAGTAGCAGCAGCAAAGAAGGTAGCCTATTTCCTACAGCACCTTACAAACACAAAAGGGGGGCTCCCAGCAGCTGCAGTTCGAAAAGCAGCTATTGCTTGCGCCCTCCCAATAGCCCTATATGGAGCTGAGACCTGGTATGCAGGCTTGACCAGACCAGCCCTGAACAGCAGCACCAGTATAGTCGGCACAGGACAGAAGGGTTTAGCCTGTAGAGTCGGAAGAGTTATTACAGCAGCAGCAAGGGCTATCCTACCTGTCTGGAGGACCACACCAACCAGTGCCCTCATCCGAGATGCTGGCCTACCAACAGCAGAGGTGGCCCTTGAGGCAGCGCGACTACGCTTCGCTACACGCCTACAGAAGGTTGACCAACAACATCCCTTGGTCCCAAGGCTTCTACAGCCAGGGCGGCAGCAGACCAGGCTCCAAAGAACAGCTGGCCTCTTACCTAGGTGCCCAAGGCCAGCACTCCTACAGCCGCAATACCCCCTAGGGTCTCACCACCCTATAGTCACACAGACGAAGGAAGCAGCAGCAAGGATCTTCCAGGCCTGGCTTAAGACTGTGCCAGATAAGCATACTATTATCTACTCAGACGGCTCTAAGGCCCCTGATGGCGCTACAGGGTTTGGCTTTGTTATATACCGTAAGAACAAACGTATAGCCCAGGGCTGCGGCCGCCTCAGCTTAGCAGAAGTGTTTGATGGGGAGGCTGAGGGGGCGAGGGCAGGGCTCCGACGGGCCCTCCTTACCTCCCAGGGCCAGCCTATACATATCTGTATCGATAATACCAGCGTTATCCAGGGGATCCGAGGCAGGGTCCCAGACTCCTCACAAGCGGCCTTCCTTGAGATCCAAGAGGCAGCTAGGACGTATGACATACGAACCCATTGGTCCCCAGGGCATGAAGGCATCAAAGGGAACGAGGAAGCAGACAGCCTAGCCAAGGAGGGCACAACCATGCCAGCCCCTAGGGGCCAACTAGCCACCCTGTCAGGGATCAAACGGCTAGCTAGAGAACGTATATGCCGCCAGTATAGAAAATGGTGGAAGCAAGATGCAACACCCCGCTATACCCAACTAGGGCTTAAGGCTTCCCTTGCCTGCCCCCCTGAACTAGCCCTGCCACGGGCTATACTCCATCATCTCCTAGCAGCCCGGTCAGGCCATGGAGACTTCGAACAATACCATCAACGCTTTAACCATACAGAAGCACTGCTTACCTGCTCCTGTGGGGAGGCAAAGGAGGCAGACCACCTAGTCTACTGCCGAAAGACCTTAGCGAGGAGGCTTCAGTGGCCCACCCTCCACCCCTCTAGTCCACAGGAGCCTATAGGACCAATAGGATCTCTGGATCGATACTACAAGGGGCTAATCACTGATCATGAAGGCTTCCAGGCCTTTCTCTGCGTGACAGATTTCTTCCGGAAGATCTGCCCGCGGTACTAGGGCCTAGGTCTGAACCTAGGCCTTAGTAACGAACCCCCCCCCCCTCGTAGAGGAACTGACGAGTATAACGGAACCAGGGAACCAGCGGGAACTAGGGACGGATAGAACACATAGTAGCCTATGGGCAAGATTTGGAGGACGTTAGGAAGAGGCGTGTACTGTAGAGTATATAGCTTGAGCCTGCGGCCCTCCACGCCATATACCCCTCGGGAGGTCGGCCGCAAGGGCGGCTGCGCCCTTGCCGCCACGGCGTTAAATACAACAACAACAACAACAACAACAACACTGCGATAGACGCAGCTGAGACGAAACGCAACGGTTGTTCGGTCTGTTTCCAAACGGACGATATCTGGATTGAGCTGCAATGGGCGGCGAATGCTAGCAAGATGGTGGCTTTAATGCGACAGATAGGGAAGAAGGGTGGAAGAAATTATTAACAAGATATGGGGAGGAAGAAGGGCACGTGGTTACTCCATGAACGAGGGTACTGAGATTGGAAAGGCAAAAATGAATGCAGTTTGAGGGTAGTGTTCCCAGACTGAAAAGTGCAAACGTCATGTTCAGCGACGGTAGAATAAATAAGCCAGAAGTAGCGATCAGGCTTAGCATGCTTCTGGGTATTATTGACGTGTCTTTTGCTGCAAATCTGTATAGGTGTAAGACTGTGGTAGGGAGTGAGGACGTCGTATGAGTGTAGATCGGTTTCTACCGATTTCATTGGCCACGAAATGGTGTGAATGGTATCACGACCCACCGCAGCTACATAAGGTTCTTATCCGGTTAAGGTGTCGGCTCCTTCGGGAACAGAACGGTGTCGGGAGTTGTTTGATTGAGTGGGTTTCGAAAACCGTACGTGACGAATGAAAATGGTTAAAAGGAGCGGCTGCGGCTGAGACGTTGGAGATTGTGAACATGGGATAGTGATCCCTGAGAGCTTGGCTGGAGGGGCAGCAAAAGCAATAACTGGGAACCATTTCGGGCCAATCATTTCGGTCATATCTCAGGAAGAGAAAAGTGGAAAGACACGGCTCTTTTGGGGTGGTCTGCACACCTACGCCACCATATTCAACACCAATTAATCCATCTCGTCTTTTCGCAAATGGTTCTTCATCCTAGTTTTATCCATTAATTACTATAATACACTACACCTATGCACTGCTGCCAACTCATTCTCCGCGGTTTCAAGCGTATGTGAGAATAGACTACGGCACATATGTGTGGTGGCGTTACTTAGCTTCAATCTGGGGCTTTTGGATGGCTTTTCGCATATCCTCTGCGTGCTGAGGTTATCGTAAAGCAGGTTGCTAATCTCTATGAACCTCTCAGTATACTATAGCGATGACCTGATGTACCTCGCCACACTGCGGAGATTCCTCACTAGACCCCTCTTCCTCTACATTCCTCAATCCTCTTCGGCGTTGCGAATTTCAATTTAACGATTGGAACTCTGCTGGGGCGTCGCTTGATGAATACTACGAGGATAGGGCCGCACCTATCATACTAACTGCGTAGCCAACGGATTAAATACACCGCTATTCTTAACCTTTTTCGATAGAACATTATAACATAGACGGATAGAGAGGGCCTTCAGACAGGCACTGTTGTTGCTAGCGATGTGGAATATTACTGCCACCCTAACTCGTTCTAGTGTCCTGATATTGTGGACAGGTAAACTTACCTCATCGTAAGAACGAAGTTCTTTTCGACCTAGGCACTAGGTTAACAGTAGAAAATTCATTGTATGATATTCGGTTGACTCGATTGTTAATGAGGTGACGTATTAAGATAGTAGTTGCATAACTGTTAGGCGAGATCTACATATTAAACAAGAAGTAACTCTATCTGGATATATCCTATGTCCTTCTTCTCACGACCAATCGCAAGCTACATTCAAGAGGGTCTTCAATCACTGTAGCATGATGGTTCTGATGATCGACAAAGTCTATACAATAACGATATTATACTACAACTTCATATAGAAGGGTTGCTATGCTCACGAATCCCTTTCTCCTGCTGTAGGGGTCGTACATGACAGCTCTGGTGAGTAAGGTACAGGTGTTATGGGAATCTGTGACTTGAACGAGACGGACGACTGCGAGGACCCGGGTCCAGGTGAATGGCAATCGCCTTGTGCAAAGGAGGTAGTGGTGCAAAATAGTTCAGGAGAGGCCTTGACGCATTCTCGGAAAGGGAGGGAAGGGCATTCTGCAGTGTCAAGAGCTTTACCTAACCTGTTAGCAAGTCCATTTTTAATATGAACTCTAATGTGAGTTACAAAAACATAGCAAGAATGCATTACACATACCATTTATTTGCATCATTGCTCTAGGAAGAGCTTCGCTGTCCCTGGACGGTGGGTAAATGTGAGGGATTGTCGACGAAGATATCTTGTTGATGGGATGAGATAAAGTAGATGGCGAAGTAGTGGGACCTACGCCGGCGGCAGGAGACGTGGGACCTGCAGGGGCTGGTTTGGAGATATCTTTCGAAAACGATAAACCAGGGCCGGAGTCTGTGCCGGTGCCATTTCGTGCACTATCGACAGGCGTTTCGGGTTCAGGTGAGGAAAAAGAAGAATATTTTGGATAGATGTAGTCGAGGGATAGGTGACGAATGTGACGGGAGGGGGAGAAAGATGGGTCTGGTGAAACTCTGGGAAGTGGTTTTTGTCCAGACGGTGGGGTCGCAGTGGGAGGACTAGCCTGAGGCTTCCGCGACCGACCGCGTCGGAGCTTCACATGATGACCAGTTTGCTCCAGCGGAGGACGCTTTCGAGGCCGACCACGTCCACGCTTCGGCTGAGGCGTATCTTCGGGCCTCAATGGATGCTTCCGCGGACGACCCCGGCCACGCTTCAGCGTCCCCTCTGAGGTGCCTGTCATGGTGATGTTGATGTATGGATTTAGGAAGGGATGCTTGATATTACTGATAAAAAAAGTGAAGGTTGATGTGGAATTAGGATCACATCTTCATCAGAGGAATGTACTACTTTATATAGAAGAAATAAAGGCAGTAGAACTTGAGATAGTCCATTCAATACAAGGCTTAAAGTCACGGATTTCTAGGGTGAGACCACGGTTAGGTTAGTGTGATGATTTACATCCGGAACGGAGACCGCATACGTGGGTTAGCCAATAAAAACGGTAACTTGATCACAACACCGAAAATGATTATGCGGGTTTCAGTGTGGGTCAAATAATACCACAACTATTGGTTAGACATACCTAGAGAACGTGAGGGGAACAAGGATTATGGGACTGTGGTGTAGCTAACAGGTTCTATGAGTACCTGTAGAGGAGTTTAGGTGGGCAATCTCTGTGTAAGTATATTGGACTTACTGCGTCGGTCTAGTTCGTGCGATATCAATTATGAGATAGATGGAAAAAATCTAGAAAAAACAATGGAAGATGTAGTTTGTAGTCATCATGTAGCTGAAGCTCTCTAAAAGCGTGCATCGCAGACATCAGGACGTCGAGTACTGGAGTTCATACGATTGGAATTATCATGAACATAGATACATGTATCTAGGGCTATTATGCAGGTACATAATGACTTGTTAATGCCTGGGCTGAAGGGGTATTATAACCGTTTCTAAGGTGGGAATCTGGTTACTGTGCTGGATTGCGTGATTCGAGTTAAGAAATGAATGTGTGATTACGTACAAGGTCACTTGTGAGAAGGAAATGTATCTCAAGGACCGTTTTTACTATAGGCGAACCATTTTTTTGGTGTTGTACCTTTTCTGATAAGAAACCAGGACCGTGCGCAGATTTTTTCGACCAATCCTAACCAATTGTCAAACCAAATTTGGTTTAGGGATTAGACTCCTAACTGTTAGGGTCGGCGGTGGGTAGACAGTGATAGCAGACAGACGCCTATATATCTCAGCTGGGTCTGAGAGCTGTTCCCTAGGCCGCAATGCTGCGTTAGGATAGGCCCTGGCTGTCCCCCCTGTTGGAGAGGTGCCTCCAGTATGTATCTGGAGACAGGCCTGTCGCTCTGCTGCCTGCTGCGCTGCCTCGCGCCGCTGCGCTGCCCGCCGCTGCTTCGCATTCAGAGGCGGATGTCGCCGGCTGCATTTTGCGTTTGGGGCTGTAGGGTGCGCTAAGCTCCCCCTCTGATGGTGCGGCCCACTCAGAGCATCCCTTAGTAGTGGTTGCAGGTGTGGTAGCTGAGCGGCCTCACTTAAGGTGGTGTTATCCTGGGGTGCTGTTACAGCGTTAGGTGAGCCGGTCTGAGGGCTGCTTAGCAGCTGTTCCTGCGTGTCCGACATACTTTTCATCATCTGTTCATAATAAGAGTCTGCCTGAGTGAGCATAGTGAGGCAGGTTGCTATATATATAATAACGACGGCGGTTCAGCTTTCTTGCCTGGGCGTCGTGCGCGGCTGGGATGGAATATATATACTGCAGGATCGCAGGAATGACGGGGGCTGGCTCACCCCTGGCGTCGTCAGAGGACTGCGATATAGGGTATATGATGATAAGATACCAGTTTATTTTGAGTGCAAATCAGCTAACCTGACCATAGTATGAGGGAACCTGCTTTGGGGAAACATTCTTCTTTTGTATAATAACATAATATAAGTGCCTCATATAGCTTTATTTATATATATCCTTTGCGATAAACGCTGCAAACATTATATAGGAAACTTTCCAGCCTACTTTTGCTGCTAATTATATTACATATAAAGCGTATATACAACCTAATAGCAGCATCTCTTAGTCATCCTCCTATGCGGGGGTCTCCACTACAGCGCTTAAGCATGTCTAGCGACACAGCTTTAACTCCACAGCCTCAGTTTCCCAATTCACCTTAACAGTCCATCTCAGAATGGCGTAAGGCTGACTTATAAATCTTCCTGCAGAGACTGTTAGGTGTATATCAGAATACCTCAAGTCGCTCGATCTACTAAGCTTACACTCCGCCTGCCAGGCTCTAGCTGATAAGACATCTGGACCTTTCTAGGACTATTTCTTTCGCACACGCTATATCATGCTTAAACGTCAGAGCCTCTAGAACCTAGTTGAGATCTCCTGCTATCTAGTTCTCTGCTACGCAGTGCAAGTCGTCGAACTCACTATGGATCACCTGGTCGCGCCTCTGGATTACATAAGCTGAGCGGACTATGAGATGTGTGGGATTAGCGATAAATATGATTGCGTCAGGCTTGGCGACAGTGAGACTTTATCACTTAGCGACGACAGTTATGAGGCTGTTATTAAGAGGTATAAGGCTGAATAGGGTAGCTATAGGGACTTCCTTCTGATAAAGGGAGATTGGATCAGGGACTTAGTTGAGGTATTATCCAACCTCCCTTGTTGCAAAGCTGTTGGCATTAACGATGGCGTCTGTCCCTAGGGGAGTCTTCAACTTAGTCGCCACACTAGTATGTTTCCAAACTGCTTCGTCACCCCTTTCCAAGCCCAGAGTATGGTCTTTGCCACCATATTGATCAGAACCCTGTTTATAGGACTGCTTTCCGGTCGGCATGCTATAGAGAGACTCTATATTCAGTTTAGCGACCTAAAGACAGGCTGCACCTCTGTCACCCCACGTATGCTATTAACGATTCCTATGTCTGCAGACACTTTAAGGAATCAGTTTGCTGCCATCAAAACCCTGCTACTTATGGTCAACCTAAATAGCTATGAGAACATATTTAATAAGGATGTGAAGAAACTGGTTTCAAACACCAACCTAATCCAGACTGCGGATTCTAATTGGTGTCCAGAGTTCTGCAGCTTCCTCCATCTTTTTCCCACGCTGACTAACTTCACCTTACACTTTAATCCCTGCGACAAAAGGAAGCAATTCCTGAGGCTTTCTGAGGATCTTTGAATTCCCAGCCTATAGAGCTTGCGTATTAAGTTTGTTAACTGCACTTAGGACGAGCTTATGATGTTGCTAGAGGGGCATTGCGACACGCTTCGGGAGCTTGTTCTTAAGTCTGTTGATATCACTAGAGGGGGGCGAAAGACGTGGTCCTCGCTCCTCAGAAGTCTCCAGCATAGCCTCAGGTTGGAGGCAATAGACTTAGGGGACTGTATAGTGGATGGTTTTTATCTCCGTTCACACTCCTCAGCAACGTTTCTTAACCAAAGGTTTTGCGCAAGTGGCCCTGAGGAGATTGAGGCTATGCGGTTAGCGTTAGATAGGCTAGAAGAGTTAGAAGCGTTCCCCTAGTTAAGACGATCTCATGATGAATAACGCAGAGTTTAAGTAACGTATATGATCACCATATCCATAAAGATTACTATACCCACTCGCCTCAAGTAAAGCTTCCTTATTCCACTTTACCCTGCTTCAGTAAGCTATATATCTGGCTCCCTGTCACCTGTTTACCTATAGATCTATCCCTCAGAACCCAGCTTCCTTAGCGAGTTCTAATGATAGCTTTTAGGTCTCCTATAGCCCTATGCATAATCCTAATCCTAGCTCTAACCTGACCTATATTATATAGTAGGAAACCACTACTATAGCATTAAGTTGAATGCTATATATAACCTTACTCTTAGCCTCTTACTTTCATATAGCTTAGGAGTTCGATCTTATCTATAAATGTATTGATAGGATCAGTTGGCGACTTCTCTCCACGCACAGCCGCCCTGATCCCAGGGGCTGACACTATAAAGTCCTGAAACTGGTCTGTGAATCCTATTGCGCTCGCGTCGCCCTGTTGTTAGAACCAGCTAATATTAGAGTTAACCTCCCTTATAAACAGTTCTCTTGCGTCTGTGGGGCTGCAGCTCCGCTCAAGCTGAAAGTTCCCTATATGCATACCTTTCTTCGTCCTCACTAAGATCCAGCGTGTCCTTAGCGCATAGCATACCTATAGTACTTGCATATCAGCCTTAGCCTCTCCTATTAGCCTTATGTTGCTGCTAGCGTTATGTTATATTATTTAGGGCGGCACTAACCTGCATTAGGGTAGACTTATGCACTAGTACGACTAGGTCGAATGCATATAATTAGCGTCTCTGGTAGTATCTAAAGGCTGACTTGCTCACTATGCCTGCCTCTGGTGTGTCATACCACATGAATCTGTTGTGGAGGGGATCCACATAATAGTGTCGCTCTTACGTCACCTCTGATGCCCTAGTAGGTGTGTAGTCGTCATCCCTAAAGCTTCGATCCCACAGTGCGTTAATCAGAGATGACTTCCCCGCGTTGAGGCTTCCTGCTATAACGATGTTCCAGCCTCCTGGCTGGTAGCCCACACTCGCTCTGGCTGCTGATATATCCTCGTTTGAGGCGGTTTGGTTAGCTAGATCAATTCCACTAGGAAGCATCAGCCGTCAGTATATAACATAGTCATCTAGTTAATAGGCTTGCTTATAGGTCCTGTATATATCTTTCTAGGGCCTCTTGTCGCTCTCTCTCTCTTCTCTCTCGTTCTTCTGCCTCAACCTGCAGCCTTTAGGCTTCCCTCTAACGCTGTTGCTCCCAGGCCGCACTTACACTGTTCTACATATGAAACGCAGAAGCTGCTGCAGAATAGGCGGCAATTGCAACTAAGTTCTATCTGATGCTCTGGTCCAGCTGGTAGCCTCCAGGAGGCACCCTAAGGTGGACGTTGTAGCCCTAATCATCGTCCACAGGTGGGGGTCTGGGATCTAGGCTCCTCAATTGCAACTGGGATCTTTTATCGTTCTCACGCTTCCTATGGTCAGTGTCAATAGCTATCGTCTGAAGGGTTTGAGCTTCTTATAGAAGAGGTCTGTCTTTAGCTCTGGCTCTATCTACCCCGCTTTAATGCCTTGGGGGGGATATTATGATCATCATCCGTCACAGGGTATAGGAGGCGCCTAATCAGCAATATTCAGATAACGCGCTCTCAAATGTCTTCTTATTAGCTATATTATTATATGCTGGCTGCTAATCTTAAGTCTGCACATGCTTGCGTCTGTTATCGTCCTGTATAGGTTATGATATATAGTCTGGCTGACTGGTGGGCTCCTAACCTCAAGCGTGCCTGAACATATACGAATGAAATTTATAATTATATCAACGAGATCATTAAATCCTAGAATATCTTCTATACTTATTGAAATCCTTTCTGTTTCCTATTTACTTCAAACGCTTTATTGCCTTCTAGTTGCACTTAGCTCAGTATATTACTACTCAAACCCTCCAGCTAACCCTTACATCTCTATATAAGGAGACACTATCACCTGCTGTAGTTCAGAAGAAAGAAAAAGAAACAGTAAATAAAGGCAAAACATATAACACTAGGTATTCGCTGGTCGTCACCAACCTGACTACTACTCCAGCCCTCGCTGGCTTATCTATAGGAGAGCGGATGGGATCCTGAGTTCTCCAGTAGGTATGGTCGTACGTAGCAGCGTGAGCAGTCAGACCTGCCCTTGATCCCAGCACCATCCCACCCTGTCACCTAACTCTTCGCCTTAAGTGAAGGACTTTAAGAAATCAAAAGATGCTAGAACTATCTTAGTATTTAATTGTAGCTACTGTAAGCCTTAGTACCTAGTGTTATTATATGTTACTAGACTATAAGCAAGCAGACCTTTATAGATAACAAAAGTGATGCTTATATATAGTTATATGAGAGTTCTATGTTTCTATTGATATATTGTCTATCTATGCTAAGCGCCTCATAGCTTATGCGATCTTCTTTTATTTAAGTATGCTTAAGTTCTGTCACTAGTTCATCTAGCCCTTTAGGGTTCTCTGCGTATAGAGACTGAGGCAGCATAATGTTTGTTTAGTGTTCTATATCCTCGCTCAAACAGCCCTTAGGGTATAGCACCTCAACTAATAGCTTATGTTGTAGAAATGCTACGAACCCTAACCAACTATCTAGCCCCTCTTCTATAAGACTAGCAGACTTAAGACTAATTATTTGAAGTGTTGCTTTATATCTCTCTAGGACTGCATTAAGCTTGCTTGTGGTACAGTCTAAAAGCCTAGGTCGTAAGGTTTGTAGTCTAGGAACGGGGAGGAGCTGTGATAGCTCTAGGAACTAGTGCCTTTCATCCCAATTTATAAAGAGCAGGCTGAGTTCTGAGACTACAGTTAGCAAATCCAGGAAACCAAGGAATTCTGCTACCCAGCCTTGCAGTTCTCCACTAATAGGATCGCTAATCAGCCTCTAGCAGTCAAACTTATTATCGCAGGGAGTCAGGTTAAGCATCAGATATAACGTCGTAACAGTGTAGAGTTAACTGCTAACAGCCTTTTTGAGATTTATTTAGAGCAGTAACATCTTTGGGACGACGCATATACATCCTGCCATCATATCCCTAAACTCAATAGATATATGCTGCTCAGGGAGACGACTCTGGATGACTGCGTACACCAGCGTTCTGATCCAAACTACTGCGTGATGAGACTTTTGCGAAGAAAGTCAGACACAAATTAGGTTAGAAGTGTTCTAATCCAACTGCTGAGCCTGAACGCACCCTAAGGTTAGATTAAGTCGCCTAAACTAGCATTCCTGCAGTTCTGCAGGTTAAAGATGGATTCAGTCATAAGGCTTACGTGGAGGTTCTACTAGAGGAACAACTTCACTTAAGCGTTCCACCTATCTTTATAGCCTTGCTAGATAGACTCCCAGCTATTATCACCTTCTAAAAACAGTTAACTATTAAGACGCCTAATAATATTATTTATACTCTTCGTCAATCCTAACATTAAACGGCCCCTCTGGACTTATGTAATGCTGGGGCTAAATGAGGTGGTTGATGCAAAGCTTAACAGATTGCACAGCTTCACTCACTTTAGGGTTCTGTGAGATAGCGACAAGGTTTGAGATGTTACAGTCAGCTATCCGATAGTGGGACCTGCTAACAGAAGCTGGGGATTAACAGTAGTAGACAGAAATTATAGCGTGGGTTTAGGTTGTAGGTTGTAGGCTGCAGTAGATTGGTTTTCAGAGTCTAAGGTGATCAGTCTAAAGCGTAATAAGGTATTTGCAGTAAAGGCAAGCTGAAAGTATCTAGAGGATGAATACTGAGTTGATTACCTAAGAGCTTTGAAGGTTGAACCTTAAGCTAGGCTTAGGTTATACTATATGAAATTCTTAAATGGTTGCCTTATTTATCAGTAGGCGATCACCTGGGTGCAGGAGGTGATTGCAATTAGTATTAGTTAGCAAGACTAACTATGCTCTACTGATCGCTCTTATCTTATCGTCATATAACTTATATCATAGTTCTTTGGTTCCTGAGTGAGTCCCTCTTATTCCTATGATCCTATAGTATAAATATCCTGTCCTAGCTGCCTAATGCCTAAGTGGGTCGGTCAACTGGTATCCTTATATATAGGTTGTAACAGGGTTGTGGGTGGGGCGAAGGATGGGTCAGGCTAATAGCTGTATATGGAAACTGAGAAGAAGTAAAGGCGTGCCGCTAAACCTATTGGGGAAAGCAGCAACTTCGCTATTACTCCCTTAATCGAGAAGCTGCTGCTTACCGCTTTAGGCAATTGCCCCCTGTCCTAGAAGGCTCTAGGCATTCTGTTAACTTCCCACCTATAGTATCTTATCTAGTATAGGGAACAATAGTGCCTGAGGCATTATTACCAAAGCTTTTACTTTATGCCATAGTTAGTTGCTAGTTATCCTAACCTGCTTATGACATATGGGGGATAGGAGTTAGCTATAAGGCTGGATTTCGTCGCCTAGACCAACCCTCATACAGTTCTGCAGGTTAGGGAGAGCTTCGATCGGAAGGCTTATGTGGAAGTCACTGGACGCGCGAGACTATGGCGCTATGCATGCCTTTTGTGCACAGGAGGTTGCAGGGAGGGCATTTGAGGGAGTGGGCGGCCTTCCAACCAGATTTATTTAGAGTTACTTATAGTTACCAACCTAGTTTGGGGCAGAACCCTTAGATCCTTCTTTTCCAATAGGCACCACTACTTTGTTAATGTCTGTTGGTTGCTTGCTGAGCGCGAAGCGCTAAGGTCTTTGGCAGCTGGCTTCCACTCTTCCCAGCTCTCCTCGCTCTCCCGCCCCGTCCGGACATGCCAGACAGACACAGCGTGTTGCCTACTGAAATAGGATCAGGAGTAGAGACCTCAGGCTACGACGGGAGCTCCGAGGTGCGCTTTGCCTCATCGCAGACGACAGCTGTAGACCTTAGCATAATCCACCTGCTTAATAATGATGTTAGCAGACTAAGTTTGCCTGTCTGCGCTATATGCTAGCTTGGTGATATATATGAAATACTGATTCTGAAGCCTGTTTTCAACACTGTTGTGGAGGTACTTAATAGAAGCGGCAACCTGAGCTCTGGGAATAGGTGGGCTGTTCGACCAGCTGAGAATGAGATCTATATCTATTATGTTGTCGCCCTTGATGTCCCTGTTGTTGATGATGTTGCTGTATCTAAAGGACTCTGCTGAGAATATCCCCTTAATGAAATTGATAGTGGTCCCCACAGCATTCTTAACTGTTATTCAGGCAGCCTTTATAGCAGTCTAGACGCCCTTTATAAAGTTGACGATATAGCCTATAACCACCTTTATCTGATCGACTAATATCTGGAATGCATTTATAACCTATTGCTGACTGGCGTCAAATATGTTGAATGCTGACTCTTGCGACGATAGTGGGAGCTGATTGATGATGTCTGCCGCTGCATCATATATAGCGTTAATAGCGGCGACCACCCGCTCTTTCGCAGCGTTCTTCCTCTCCTCCATCTTCTGCTTCCAGACTTATTAGTCTGTTTCCCCCTTTAGATCTTCAGTGTCTGCCTAGTACTGCGTAAAGGCTGTCTTGTTTTCCGTAGCGTTACTGATGTTGAGGTCTTTGAGATCTTCTGCTGCGCTGCTGTCACCGCCCTGGAGGACAAATTCCTGCTTAGTGGGCATATCAGCCTGGGCGCTCAATATATAGCGGATCTGGAAGTAGCTGAAGTCTTCCGTGTTAAGAGCTTGAAGGGCGCAGGCCTTATTGACGTACAGCTGGCGCTTCCAGGCCGGCATAGTGGTGATTTAGGGAGGCATGATGGAGTTAGGGTGGTTATGAAAGCTGTAAAGGGTCTAGGAGAGGGGTAGAGAGGTAGAGGGGCCTTATGTTGACTACTGCAGAAACTCAAGGATCTTTTCCTTTGCACCAGTCTTTATGTGTGAGCAGAGGGGCGTCTTATAGGTCTTATCAGACCTAGTTATCTGGTTACATCCTCATTATAAGTGCTTTAACTAGCTCAGAAGTATTTATTATACGCTGTATAGTCACCTGTATAATGCTAGTGGCTTCTTCACAAGCTATCAGATCACAGCTGGTATGAGGAGGCCTGGGGACTGGTTCAGTCTAGTAGAGAGCATATATATTTATGCCAGGAGCATTAGGATGATGCTTCTAAGCTCTATAAACAGTTCTGCATAGGCTTTTAGTAGCGTTAAAAATGTGGCGAGCATCCTTATGTATTTATCACAGCCCTTTCCACCAACCTAAGCGTATGCTAACTGAGGGAAAGTTTGAAGGCTCTAGGGACAGCTTAGTATGATACACACTGCGCTGGGTCACCTGATGGTTATACACTAAATAGGCTGATAGAGGCGCTTTAGCTGGCACTCTGCTTTCTCAGAGCGGTTGTTTGTCTTTCTCTGAGGCTATAATACGCCTCTATCACAACTTCTATTCTTCTGCCGATATGATGCCCAACTTATTAACGTTAGGTGTTTTAGCGAGCGAAGTATTCTAGCTAGAACGCTGTTATTTGTTCTGTGGCGGTTTATCAGCATGCTACGCCCTGGTTCCAGGGAATGCCTAGGTTGATACCTGGTTGCTTCCCTCACGTAGAGGTGGAGTATCTCAAATCAGCTGGGCCAGACCTATATATCTACTGAGCTAGATGCCGCAGTTGCATTTATCAACCTTAGCTTTCCTACTAGGTCTAAGATTGTTAATAATAAGACGACTGATAAAGAGACAGTTGGAATATCCTACTCAGCTATATCTCACTTTAACAACCCTGATATAGTCCTAAAAATATTAGCTGTATTAAAGGCATGCTTATTTCCTAACAGGGCTAAGGTAACACTTATTAGTAGGTCTATAATATCCTTCCTTATTTGAACTTAGGGTAACATTATTTATAGGCAGCAGATCGGATGATAACCAAATTACAGCTTAGGACGCAAAAGGTGTCACAGGGATTTAGGAGGTCGTTAGGGTGAAGGATACAAAGTAGCAGCAGCTATACAGTTATCGCTAGCCTGCAACGCATATTATATGTTGCAATTTATGCGTCAGGCCGGCTGAGTTAGTATAAATATCTAATCAGATTGCAGAGCGCGCGCAAGACCACAGTTACATAAGTCTTATGAGTGTAAAACGTTGCAGAAATAGTATGAACTAAGATAAGGAGGCCTGCCAGCATAATTAGCAGAGCTTTCAATATATAAGTGTAAGGTCCAGACTTATATACTAGGTAGGCTGCCGCCAGTCTGATACTATGCTCCTATATAACTTAAAGTCCGTCAAAGAGGCTAGTTGAAGCCTAGTGCTTAATAATGCTTCTGCAGCAATCCACCCAGATCCCATCCCAGCTTCTATATACCATGCTAATAAACTCCTCTGGCCTCTTTAAGGCTGTATGTAGACCTTAGAAGGTCTTTAGCAGCTCCCCTGGGGGCTGGAGCTGTAGGTCTGTGTTGTGCAGGCTGTTGCGTTAGCTCTTAGATATAACCCAGCCTAGCTCTCGCAGCATCTGGTTGCTACAACCCTTATGCTCTAGTGCCACGCAAGTTAGCCTCAATCCTTAATATCTGTCTGGACCGCATAATAGTGTTAGTATTGCCTACTAATCTTCTTTGTTATCTCCGCTATATTATATGCCGTCCCACCTAAGCCCTTCGCCCAGGGGAACAAGCCTAGGTAGAGGAACTATATCATCTGCGTAACCATGACGAGGGCCAGTTGGCCTAGGTCTTTTCTCTTGGACGTAACGCTGAACCTATATAAGCCTTGCACTACTTCTGGCGTCTCAGACGACAAGCAGACGGTCAGCATAATTATCAGCATCAGATAGCAGAGCAGGTCGTCAATCTTCTCAGCTAGGCAGTTTATAGCTATTTAGTAGTAGTCCAGCACCTTTATATCCCCCTTGCCTAAGAACGTCGCCTTAGCCTGCTGGAAGCTGGCGAGAATCAGACTGGGGATGTTGGTGAATAGTAAGGGACAGCTGAAGTCGATATGTGGTTGGCATTCCTAGCGCTGCGCCTGGTCCCTCGCCATCCTCTCATGCTTAATCTCCGCCTCCTACGCTGCATGCTGTAGCGATCTAGGGGGGCTGAAGGGCGCCAGCTGCACTGTGGCTTAGCCCCCTAGCCGCACAACGCTTCTCGAAGTGAGCCGGCCGCAGGCAGAATTAGGCACCCACTTAATGCTGGCGGCGAGGAAGCAGCCTGTAATAACAGCAACCTATATCTCTATATCGATCCTATCTGCTAACTTACGACCGTTCATAATAGCGAAGTAAAGTGTGAGCAGCCATATTATATTCTTAGCTGCAAAGGAGTCCCTCCCCTTCTCACTGCTGATAACCCGCAGGAGTTCAGCAACGAAGTCATGCTGTGTGCGCTGCTTTGAGATAGCGATAGCCACATGCTTACTGCTGAGTTGCAACCCCTAATATAGTTGCTATAGCGCCTTCTATATAAACGCATCAGACGCCCCCTCCTACGCCGCCATAGTCGTCTCGCATAAGGCTATATTCTCTATTATGATAGGTCTACCTAGGTCGCCACCGCCCTTATAAAGGCGGCGCCTAAGCTGCTGCATAATGAATATCTTCGTCTGCTGGACCTACAGCTTGCAGACGAGCTCCTCAGCAAACGCAGCAACTGCAGTCTTGCTTGCAAACGCATGCTCGCCCAGCTGTGCAAACCAGACGGCACTCTCCCAACAAGATGCAACTCAGGCGCCATAATAGTGGTGCAGTTCCTAGACGTGCAGAAGCATAGGCTGCCCAGTCCTAGCAGAGTGGGGCCACCAGCCTATATTAATGACAGCCCCACCTAAGCCTAGGGTGCTGAGGCTGACCACAGCTGGGTTGAGGAAGGGCTAACCGCCCGCCTATAAGCTCTCAAGTGTGCTAAGCAGCCTGAGAACCATTCTCAGGAGGTGTTGCAGATATCCTGAGAACATATACCCACCCAGCTGGTTGACAACAGCGACCGCCTTAGAACGCACTAGGTTAAGCCCCTGCTTGCTGCTGAGGACGAACTGACGCTCTATTTCGTTGAGAACAAGCTTAAACAGCCGCAAGTACGCGCACATAATGCGCAGGAAGATCTTAAGTGGCAGCGACCAGAATATATATACAAACGACTTATGCTTAAGAAGGAAGAAGCGTATTATTTAGAAGATAGGCCTGATAACAGTCTTAAACGTCCGCTTAGCGCTAGTTATACGCTGCATATCTAGCGATATAACTTGCTTAAGCCTGAACGCACCCTCCTCAGCCTTAACAGCAATATTAATCTGCTGACGCTCCCTTGCGAAAGGCTTCAACTCATTAGGGCTGCAGATAATGCGTAGCAACCGCTCACGCTTCTCCCTCGCTGCTGACGTCGCTCCAGCATCTGAAGTCGGCATGGTCAGCACCTCTGTTGCATACCCCTTCGTGGCTAACAAGTCATGAGGGCTATGGCGAACGCTTCGCTTGATGTTTGAGTATCCCTGGAAGTAGCTGAATAAGAGGATGTCGGCACCCTCGTTCTGATCGCTTATGTTCCCCTTCATAGCAGCAAAGAGCGAGTTAAGGAATATAGGCAGGCAGTTAGATAACATATTTCTATACACCAGGTAGAACGCTTGCAGGTAGAAAGTGTAGTCGCAGGTGCTTGCAAACTCCCTTATAAGTATGTTTCTATTAGCAAGCAGATAGCGTATCTCTAAACGGTCAGCCTCAGTAGTTCTGTCGCTATTAATATAGACGGCTAGCGCGTATAAGACAGCTGTGATGTTTTCCAGTTGGAACTGCATCTCAAGCTCCAACATAAGCTTCTGAAGTCTGTCATATTTGTCGAATATCTGCTGGTAACTTATGTTATTAATGCTGCCACAACTGCTGCATATGCTTCTGTTTGTATTTACTGCTCCCTCCGCCTCTGCCCTCCTAGGCCTATCATCAGCTATAGACAGCTGTTCAAGCTGGAGCATCTCCTCATTATTGTCGTCGTCGTTAATATTATCTACCCAGCCTCCTCCTATTTCTTCCCCGTCTTCCTCATCCTTACTATCGTCTATAGCGTAGTGCCTCTCCTGCAGCAGGTTGTACAGCTCCTCGCTCACCTTGATCTCAATATTAGCCCTATAGTTATAGGCGTGGAAGGCCAGCTTATGCCTCGCCTAAAACGACGTGGCACCGCTATGTCGCCCCGACCAGGCCGCCCAGCCCTCTATAAACGCCTCCTGGAAAGCTATCCACTAGTTCAAGCTGATTCGTTAGCTCTCCTGACCGCCAGGCCGCCATAACCACTGGATGCCCTCGCTGAGGAGCACCAGGGACTGAAAGACGCTAGTGATATATCAAGCTAGCTTGCAGGCTAATAGCATTAGCATCCTGCTCTTCTCGCCAGCCTGCTCACGCCTCCGTCGGGCGTCTGCGGTTGATAACAGCAGCTCAGATATCTCTCCAGTCACAGGGTGCATAATAATAAACCAGGTCTTATGCGTGGACGCCTGCGCAATTCTAAACGTCCGCCTAGTGATGTCGAAGGGGATCCTGCTGACATGCTTCGCCCTATATAGCGCTGACCACTGCTGGAAGGATATAGTAATATTGTCAAAAATTAGCCTGCTATATCTTGATATCAGCCAGCCTAGCTTGCTGATAACGCTGAAGAAGTCAAGATAAAACTGCGGGAAGAACCTATCTGACGGCCTCGCCTGGGTACACCCCACCCTGCGCGACCTGAAATCAATAGTATGCTTCTCCTATATTATTTTGAGTGCGTCTATGGACTTAAAGTCCTTTACTAGCACTCTCTGAATAAAGCGAGCTGCTGTTTCAATAATGCTTGCATATTAAGCATAAGTCAGCTATATACCTGATTATCAAGTTCAGCATCCCAGTTTGGACATGCTCACCTTAGAGGCGATAGTGACCAGTGGAGTGATCGATCGCCCACTGCTGCGTCTCCCTGCTTATACCTCTCGCGCCCCTATCCTCCCCTTCGTTATCTTTGTCTTCGCTCAGCTATATATCGCTAGGCATGTATATTGCATCCTCATTAAGGTTATCGCGAAGTTCCTCGTTCGCTAATAAGTGGACGGACATCTTAGGGGTGCTAACGCTACTCTACTGCTATGCTGAGTTATATCTGCTTACTTCCACAGTTAGCACTTATTATCATCACTTAACGCCCTGAGGGCATCTGATTATTTATATCTATGCGAAGCTGTTTATTTGCAACACCTATTTCTTCTATGAATTTAGGTATATTACGATAAGACATTATATTCGCCCCTCTCCTGTTGCCCACCTCCCATGAGATGCTGTATGCGCTAATAGGTATAAGCCGTCTACGCCTGTCGGAGAGGAAGGGGACGAACAACAGAAAGCCCTGCAGGGCTTCTCAGGGGTCTTATTTCTCTGTGGTTATACGTTCCAAAGAAGATGATTTGCATTTTCTAGCTTATTTCTAGCGTATTATAATAGCTGTAGACATAACACTAGAGGTGAGGTACAGCAAACAAAAACAAATAGAAACAGATAGAAAGAATATTATAGATATAAAAGCAAGACATAACTATAGTACTAACTGGAATAGCTCTTATATAAGTATATATAACTTTATAACAGACTAGGTCCACAGCATAGTGATATAGGCCTAGGACCTACCCTTAAGTCACACCTCCTAACTGCTTCTGAGAAATCATTTTCTTCTCGCCTGCAGGCCTGTCTTCTAATGCAGCGTCGGTTTAGAGGTAAGGGTTAGTGTTGTTTTTAGGGGACCTGCTGTTGGAGTTGCAGCTGTTGCTTGCTGTTGCCTGCCACCTGCTGGTTGGCGCGGAGAACCTTTAGACCAAGACAGGTTGTCCTCAGGCGGGGAAGTCTCTAGGCTGCTAGAAGCAATTCCTCATGCCTCTCTCGCGCTGGCGTCTTAAGCAGGCCTCCGCCTCTATGCTGATAGTGGTAGGCTGAGGTCTCAGGAAGCTGATTCTGGTCTATGCAGCCTGCAGCTATTATCGTCGTCGTTATTATTATTGCTGTTGCTGTCGTTATCCCCTCTGTTATTATCTTCATCACTATTAGCAGGATGATGCTGAAGTGGTTTGTTTGATAAGACTACGCTGGCCAGGATGATTCCTTGCAGCTTGCTTACAGATGCTGCTAGGACCTTTTCGATCTGCTGCTAGAGGGTGAGAAGTATAGTGTCCTTCTTTCGTATTAGCTGATCGCTCAGCCGGATGAGATTAGAGCAGAAAGCAGATATAAGCGTTGACACCTAAGCTTCGCAAAGGTATCCCTTATTAGCGTTCACTGTTTCCTATGCAGGCTGGAGGATATATATCCTATCTTAAGGGTTAACAGTATGCTGGACAACTTATAGGAGGCGTGCCTATAATGCGTCCTTAAACTGCTTCCTATATGTTAGGTTGTTAACGTGGGTGATTAGGCTGGCGAGGAGGGACTATGCCTCTGGTGTCTAGAAGACTTTGGCGTTATATCAGGCAAAGTCTAGGACTTACTGCTGGAGACGCTATACTGTGTTCGCAGGAAAGCCACTCAAGTCGCCCCTGGACGAGCTGAGGCTGTCAAGGGCGTCTTGCAGATGCTCCAGCAGCTGCAGCTTATTCTTCAACTTAGGGTTCACACTTTCGATTTCAACTGCGCTTGCGCGGTCTACCCAGCTAATAACATGCTGTAGAGCTCAGACGGCTGCCTCTATCTCCAGCCTCCTGTTACATAGGAGCCGCTTTAAGTCTGCAAAGTGAAGATCCATCCTGTTCCACACAGCCTGGCATACCGCCCTATATATAGCATCGTCTAGGGTGTCCAGTAGGCCAGCTATATAGCGGTCACTATTGCTGGTGAAGAAGATAGCCTCAACCACATCTTATATGGTTGATATCCTGCCTGCAGCCGTCCTGCTGGTCTCCTTGCCACCTTATAGCCTGGATGCTAGACGACTCTAATCATCCAGTCTGAGATCCTACGTCTTATCGAGGGGCAGGGCCTTAAGCGTGGCCAGCATAGTCCTCATCGTCGCAAACCAGTAGTCGTCAATCTGAAGGGCGGCTATCCACTCGAAGGTGGAGATATTAAAGGTCTCAAGCCCCAGATAGGTCTGGCATTAGCGCGTTGTTATTTCCCTCCACCCTTTGTGGTTCTAAAGCGTGACGAGCTGGCGTGTAGGAAAACTCTTCTCGCTGCTGAGACGGAGAGCCTCAATAAGCCTATAGTTAACAGTCACTCAGCTCCCTGTGATAGACCCTGCTGCTACTGATGCGATTAACACCAGATGGTTCCAGATCTGCCTATGATTATCTGGAAGGCTTAGGTCTCTGCAGTTAACACGCAGTTTGATGTTGAGGTCTGCAGGGAGATGATCTGTAGGGTTATCAACACTCTTGCGTTCCTGCTGATGTTGAGGCTGAACGAGGCTCACCTTTATTATATAGCTCACACGTCCACTAGGCATCAGACTCTGGCGCGCCTGTTGCCTTAATATACTGTTAGAGGGCGTAAAGCTGGTGCTATCCCGCTATAACCTCCACCTTAGTCTTATTAACGGAGGACCAGTCGAGGAAGTTTGCTTTGCTGTCGCTGTTGCTGTCGCTATCGTCTCAGGCGGCAGTGTCGCCACCATCTGTTCTCCGCTGGATCTGATGAACTTTGTCAGCGCCACAGAGGACGAACAGATGGTTCTCTGGAGCACCACGTTTAAGGCCGCCCTTTATGAAGACCTCTGTCAGCTCCTAAATGTGGCCTGGCTTGACGCAGCGGTTCCTGCTGGTGCTCTATATTATATCTATTACGTTAACGTGCAGCTTACTAACAGCTAATAGGTAGGGCTTTGCATGCTCCTAGATCGACTTGCTTTCCCAGAAGGGCATATGCTTCGTTAAGCAGCATTTCAGGGCCGACTACGCCGCACCGCCGTTTTCGCTGCCGCCTTTCCGTTTCATCCTAACTGCTATGCTGGCTATGTCGAAGCTTAGCGTCTTTCGTTTTGTTACTTTTTGTTTATCTGCAACTGCAAATAAGCAAGTGAGGAGAGAGAAGTATATAGAGCGCAGCTAATTAAGTTTTCACATTCTAGGGTTGTCTTTATGTCGCTCTGTCCTAATAGTTAACTCTTGCATTCTGAGGGCGTTAGGAATGTTATAGGTAGCTATGCTGTCTTTTGTATCTGCATCTTTCTTAAACCTCCCTTCTATACCTTGTCAGAGAAGAAGGAGAGGAGCTGCCACACCTCTCATATTCCTATATAACCCCACCTGTTCCACAAGCTGCTTTTCGTCTTAAAGCTGTATGCTTATATATATGCCTTTCTAATACGCCCACCTGTTCTGTTATACATATATACTACTCTACTACTAGATCTATATCTCTGCTATCTCAGCATAATCTTAATATCTGGGCTATTACCCCTTCTGGTTTCAGTCATATCAAAAGAGCATCCTAATAACCTCATACATCTTCTCTATATTCTCTAAGGCTTCTCTATGTTTGTTACGATTATATCGATTAGGGATGTTGATCCCCCCGTAGGAGCGAATAGGAGCGAACGTTCTCACATGCGAAGGCAACCCTAGTTTCTCTGTTGCTACTCCCCTATAACTTATGCTACTGATATAAGAGTATCAACTAAGCCCCTGGAGGCTTCTGAAGGCACTGCTAGCCGGCTGCTACTGATGTCTCAGCATCTTCTGGTCTTCTGATTGATTGCAGCTCTATCTTCTTACTAACATACTCAAGGCCAGCCTGGCCTGCAGATCTCCTAAAGCATAACATACTGTTACTCCCTGCTGCTCTACCTCTGTTCATGAGGGATCACATCCTTCTTATCTGCGTAGAGTGCTGTTCATCATCCTCGCTGGTTTTGATTAGCTATATATATTAGGTATTATCCCTTGATGCTATGCTGTGATTAGCGATAACGCATAATGCTGTGCCTCTCTGCCTGCCTCAAGTGCTATGCTGGTGTAATAAGTTTATCGAGCGATAGTAATCATACTGAGCTTAGTCCTGCTGGACGGAAGCGTTTTAAAGGGACTTTGCAGATATACGTTTGAAACTTAGGTGTTATATATATGATTATAGCTGCTGTTACATATAAGATGGTTCTGGATATATCGGATATATTCCTTAGTTCGTAAGTGTTCAGCTGTCTTATACTCAGCATCTATAACGCGTGACGGCGTATTGATGTTTCCAAAATGTTGGCTTGTTAACGCATCAGGTAGCTAGTTGTGGTATTTACATCTTAGGGTTTCATAATGAAGATGTGAAGAAAAGCAGGCAGAAAATTCACTGCCGCCTCTTGGCTGTGCCTATACCCACTTTACTGTTCTAATACTAATATAGACAGGTAGGAATATACGTCCATAGGTCTTTTGTTATCTCTTTCCCACGTCTAGCAGCCTTATTACTAAATCTCACCTATAGACCTCGCTCATGCTCTGATAGCATTAAGCTGCATAGCATACATCGATATATACCTGCAGCAGTTACATAATCGGAGGGCTTAGGTAATGTGAAGAAGGGATGGATGAGATAACAGCAGAAGCCTGACAAGGGGTACCTAGCTATTTGTTTCCAGCTACGCCTCACATCCTATATAACGCTCTTGCTCTCCAGCCAGTAGCTGCAGGATATAAGGCTGTCTATCTATATCTTATTATCGCCTCTTCCCTGACTGCTTTAAACGCCCTTTAGCCTATTTTGCCTATGATGAGATATACACTGGAGATACTATCCGTACTATATCAACCACTTTATAGGTTGTAGCCCTAATAGTGCCTATTTAGGGTCTTCAGACTCAGGTGTAGGTGCTGATGTCGCCTGTCAACTGACGGAAAGCCCCCTCCTTCTCGTCGAGGGGGTAACACGCTCAGCGCCTGCCAGCTAGCTCTATTTGCCCTATTATTTGCATTCTAATGCTCCTTTGCTTACGTTATTCAGTATATCTTTAGAATTTATTGTAAGCAGCTGTTAAGTTGAGGATATATATAGATCGGACGGATTCTTCTTGTTCTCCTTTTTCCTTTCTATGTCATACTGCCCCTCAGTCTTATACTTCTTCTTCTGCCTTTCTGATCCTATATATATTTACCTATATTTATTAGCAGGCTAGTTTCTCCTATAGACTACTACTACTACTACTACTTCCCTCCTATATAGCTGCCACTCCTGCTACAACACAGCTATTACGCTGTGATCAGCCCTGTCCAGTAAGTTCTGTGCGGTCCTTCGTCTTTCTTTAGTCGTTTGCTTGGGAAAGGATTTTCTATTCCGGAGAAAGGCATAGCGGGTCTTCTCCATCTGCTGTAGAGGTATATTGGTTAGTGCTGCTGCCGCTGACGCATGCTCGGAAGGATAGAAAGCCCTGCGGGGCTTCCTAAGCTATGCTGCGAGGAAGCCCCGCGGGGCTTCTTATTCTATGCTATAACGTAAGCTATTATGGATCATTATATAGGAAGCCCCGCGGGGCTTCCTAAGCTATGCCTTTGAGGTAATTTCTGCTGACTGATAATATATGATAATATAGGAAGCCCTGCAGCGCTTCCTAAAGGATGCTGATTTGGAAACCTTCCCAGCCCGTTGGCGAGCTTACTAGAGAAAGCCCCGCGGGGCTTCTTATTCTGTGCCGTAACGTAAGCTGTTTTGATCATCATAGGAAGCCCCGCAGGGCATATTATAAAGGATAACCACAGGCCTATATCAGCTTACCGGCAAACTCCTCATACAGAGACAGAGAAGCCCCGCGGGGCTTGTTAAGCTGCTGGTGACTGAGCTACAGTAGCTACTGTGTGTAAGCTACACTACTACTACCTACTTGTTACGGTCAGCTATCCGACAGTAGGGTCTGCTAACAGAAGCTGGAGATTGAGACGTAATAACAGTACACTTAGTCGTGGTCTGGGTTATAGGTTGTAGGTTAACAGTAGATCAGATCTTCAGAGGCTAAGGTGATCAGTCTTAGACTCAACAAGTAATTCGCAGTGAAGGTAAGCTGAGAGTATCCTGAGGATGAATACTAAGTTGATTGCTGAAGAGCTATAGAAGTCTGACCATAAGCCAGGCTCAGGTCATACTATATATAAGTTCTGCACAGTATCTCTTATGGTGGCTATATAGGATATCTGTGCTATCCAACATATCCATGGATAGCTGGGATAGCAGACATATCCAACATATCCATCTTTGCCCTATATCTATGCTGTTCCCGAAGTCACATGACCTGTACCATAGTTCTTCCTTTCCCGATGGTTCCTGGTTACACCTGTGTTACTGCTTACATATGTTCTATATTAGCCGCCAAGATGCCAGGCGGGGCTATTCTAACGTGTTATGCCTATTAGGTCGTAACATCAGGTCTCCTCTCTAAAGGTCTTATCCTCAAGACCTAGCATAAGTAGGTCGTTAGTCCTAGGTTGGGGATCTATCAATCGTGCTTTCTGATTTACCTATGATGCTGACACTATGTCAGGTTGCGTTCAAAAACAAAAGGCTGTGTCGTCGCCTGATAGTCGTCCTGCTAAAAAGACAGTTAAAAAGAATTCTTTACTTTCCGCCATTCTTCAGCGTTCTGTCGTTATGCCTGTTTGCTCGTCTTGCGAGCGTTGCAGCTTCTCGTCGTGTGAGGTTTCTCCCTTAGATTCTTCTCGTTATGCTGAATGCGTTCACAGCAGTAAATCCTACTGTGACCTCCAAGGTCTTTCTGCGCAACAACTCCAGCGTATCAGGGATCAACACTAAAAACTTAAGGATGCCTTGGAACAGGCTGAGGAGGAACGTTATGCTCTAGACGCTAAGGTTGAGCGTCTTTGCAAACAGAAGAAGATGTGGTTTGAGAAGATGATGCGTGCGGTGCGTCGTGGTATTGATAGTGTGGAGGAGCTGGAGCGGGTGGAACGGGAGGAGGCAGAGGCGGAGCAGCGTCGGCGGGAGGAGGCGCGTCCTTCTTCTGCTGGTTCTATCTTCCTGTGGATTTTGTCGGAGATTAGGATATGGTTTGTCCTGATGTGGCTTTATCTCCTTCCTTGTTGGCTGAGTTTGGGTTACTTAACTCTGTTCCCGTTGTTGCAGAACAGGGTTCTCTGGGGGTGTCCTCGGGAAGCAGTTCTTAGTTAGTTTCTAGTGTTCCTAGGCGAATAAATAGTTTTCCTTATTGCGGTCGATCTGCTTTAGTGGGTGGTTTGGTGAAGTAATATAGGTGCTTGATTTGCTTATATCTAGCGTTCTTCTGGACTAGTATAACAGGTGCTAGTGTGACTTCTTATTCTTAGTGTTATTGCCAGTAGATCGTAAGTTCTTCTGCTGCGTTAGTGATGTTTTTGGCTGGTTCCTATATGTTGTCTTTATGTCTGTATCCTTTCTATTTGATGAGGTATTAATACCCTTCTGGCTCCTTGAGGTGGTCTATAATTCGTTCTACTTCATACTCTGGTTCATTATCTTCCATAATAATAAGGTCGTCCGTTTGTGAACCTCGTGGGGCTGGTTTGAGTAGTGAGATATGAAATACTAGGTGACACTTCATGGTTCCCAGGAGTTTGAGTTCATAATTAACTGGTGAGATTACTCGTGAGATTTTAAAGGGTCTGAGTTTTTTATAGTTAAGTTTGTCGCTTGGTCGTTTTGTTTTGATGTTTCGCCGTATGAGGTAGGCGCTATCTCCCTCTTTTAAGGTTGGTCCCTTAATCCTTTGTTTGTTGCTAAACTTAGTCATTCTTTATCGTACGAATTTGAGTTCCTGTTATGCATTTTTCTGGATATCCTTGATCTGTCGTACTGAGGCGACAGCTTTTACTGCGGCTAGGCCTGCTCAGGGTTCTCTATAGGCGGTTGGCTCGAATCTATAGTTGAGGTAGAAGGGGGATTCCTTGGTGCTTTCTCTAATTGCGCTGTTATAGGCGAATTAGGCTATTAGTAGCATTATAACCTAATTATCTTAGTTGTAGTTAACATAGGCGCAGAGGTAGGTTTTAAGGATTTAGTTGATTCGTTCTGTTTGTCCGTCGGTCTGCAGGTGGAACGCAGTGGATATTAACTGCTTAATGCTGAGGTGTGATATAATTGATTTCCAGAAATTCAATATGAAGATCTTATCTCTGTCTGACATAATTTCCTTAGGTGTTCTGTGGTTAGAGATGATATACTTGAGGAATATGTAGGCGTATTCTTCAGCATTGCTTGCTTCCTTATATAGGATCAAGTAGGCATACTTTGTGAGTCGGTCTATAATAATGAGAATACTGTCAAAGTGTACTCCCGTAAGGGGCTCTCGTGACTTCAGTAGTTTGACGATAAAGTCGAGGGATATGGATTGCTAGGCGGTTTGCAGCATAGGCAAAGGTTGTAGCATACCATAAGGTTGATATCTAGCGGGTTTGCTTTTGAGGCAGACCTCATAATCCTTAATCGCTTTTGCCACACGTTCTCTAGTGACCTTTTCTCTATATTGTTGTCGTAGTTGTTTCTAGGTTTTCATGATACCTTGGTGACTGTGTGCAGGGCGAGCATGAAATTCTATGATAGCTTTATCGTCTAGTTCGCTAGTCAGGCTAGTACTAGACCGCCCAGCTATTATTAAGAGTTTGGTTGCTAGCATGAGGTCTCTGTTGTTGTTTCCTTTGAGAATTACCTAGGTTTCTTCAGGTACTAGGATGTTGTAGTCCAGCCTTCAGCTAAGAGCGTCAGCTCTGCTATTGTCTGATCCTTTGCGGTGGATAATTTGGAAGTTAAATTCTGATAAGAATTCTAACTATCTAATCTGTCTTTTATTCAACACTTTTGAAGTCGTGAAGTGTGAAAGGTTCTTATGATCTGAATACATAAGTACTTCGTGGGTGGTTCCTGAGAGCTCAGGTCTCTATTCCTTAAAGGCTTCAATAATTGCCATGAGTTCCTTATTGTGGATCTGATAGTTGAGTTCGGGTCTGTAGAGCTTGCGAGAGAAGAAGGCGCACAGATGTAGTCATCCTTCTGAGTCTCATTAAGATAGTTGCGCTCCAATTGCATAGTCGGATGCGTTAGGTTCTACTTCAAACTGCTTTGTTAGATCTGGGATGACTAAGACAGGTTCACTAGCGATGAGGTCCTTGATCTTCTGGAACGCTGTTTGTTGTGGTTCTTCCCATATAAAGGGCGTGTCTTTGCAGCTGAGGTTTGTGAGGGCTGCGTTGATCTTGCCATAGTCTTTAATGAATTTGCAGTAGAAGTTAACGAAACCTAGAAATCCTTAGACTTCCTTGAGGTTGTTAGGTACCAGCTATTCCTTGATAGCTTTGACTTTGTTTTCTAACATACAGACTTTTCTAGGGGTGATAGTGAATCTGAGGTATTCCACCCTCTGTGTGTGGAATTTGCTTTTCTCAGGTTTAACTAATAGCTTAGCTTCTTAGAGGGCTTATAACGTCCCGCACCCACTTTCCGGACACCCCCTCATTCCGGACACCTAAAAATGCCTCAATAAAATCTTTCTCTTACAACTTTGATCCTGAATAGCTTCACCACCTTAATCTCACTTATTTCCATCTTTATCTAACATCTTCTTCTAGACCATATGAGTCAATATACAGAGTATGAGATTAATCAGGCTCTTAATGCGATCTCTAATGGGCTTAGCGTGCGAAAAGCTGCATTGCAGTATGGGGTCCCAAAGTCTACTCTTTATGATCGTATCCAAGGCACCCAATCAAGAGATATTGCCTTCTCAGATCTACAGAGGCTCTCTCCAACCCAAGAAAGCCATTTGGCTGAATGGATTCGAATCCAGGCTGCCCTAGGCCTACCACCAACCCATCAACAACTCAAGGAATTCGCTGAGCGTATCCTACAGATCCATGGAGACGCCAAGCCTCTAGGGAAGAACTGGGTTCAAGCTTTTATCAAGAGAAACCCATCTGTAAGGGTCCAGAGAAGCAGAGCAATTGATTCCCAGCGCATCAACGGAGCCTCAACTAATGTCATCAGGCAATGGTTCAAGCACCTCGCCATCCCTGAGATCATAGCCATTAAAGCCTCCAATCGATACAATATGGATGAGTCTGGTATTCTGGAAGGCAGAGGATCAAATGGGCTTGTTCTTGGATCATCAGAAACTCGTTCTATCCGCAAGAAACAGCCTGGATCGCGTGCTTGGACATCTCTGATTGAGTGTATCTCTGCAACTGGCAAGGCACTGCCTCCACTTGTTATATATAAGGGCAAGAGTGTCCAGCAGCAGTGGTTTCCTCTAGATCTGACGCCATACGAATCCTGGAAGTTCACAGCAACAGAAAACGGGTGGACTTCAGACTCTACAGCTGTTAAGTGGTTGACAGCACTTCCCTCCTACACACCACCCCACCGGCACCCACTGTTAGTGCCGCGCTGAGCTCGTCACCCTACCACTAACACCACCAAATCCACCCCTACAACCTACTCTCGCCCGCGATGGCCTCAGAGCCAGCCGCGGGCGCCTCGCAGGGCCCTAACGGCCTCCTATCCTCTATGCATAACCTGCCGAAGACCCCTCCCCCCCTTACCTCCCTACCCCCGCGTCCGAGGGGCCTCACGCCCCCCCCTATCCGGCCCCTTGGAGGAGGGCCACAATCGGCCACTGCCGCTCTTCAGCAAGCCCGGGAAGGTCGGGCCCTCCGAGATGAGGCCCTGGACCTCCTCGCAAAAGGCCTAGATGCCCTCATTGGGACGGCTCCAGCACGTCTGAAGGCTACAGCCCAGGACCTTATCGACTCTTTTGCCAGATTTGCAACCACAGAAACTTCTGGACCCACCCCTACCAGCCCCGGAAAAACGTACGCCCTGGCCGCCGGAGGCTCCACTAAAGGTGGATCCCTCTCCGGCCCCAGCCCCGGCCCCGGCCCCCGGCCGAGCCGAACAACAGGCCGGCAGGCCACCAACTACGCAAACAAGCCAAAACAGACCCAGGATCTCCGCCTACTGGTTAGGCTTCCTGCCGAACATATCCCTACCTCCAGAACCCTAGCCCCTCACTCAGTAAAAATGGTAGTTACAAAAGAGCTCAACCTACAACCACAAGACCTAGTTGAGGTTCGCCATACTGCTACTGGCTTCTCGCTGAGGCCCCAGAACAAAGAGATATAAGCCCTACTCCTTCAGAGGGCCCCTGAGATTAAGAACTGTCTCACAGCTGAGAAGGTAGAAGTGCCTACAAGATGGTACCAGTATTCCATCCCTTTTTGCCCCCTATACTTCACAAGCCTAGATGGAAGTAGGATGGGTATTGAATCTGAAATAGAGGAAGAGGTCTTCCTACAGACAAAGCAAAGACTCCTCTCCTGGCGCCCAACCCGAGATAGCCCTGACCTAGCCACAGCTACGCAAAGCCTGATTATTGCCCTCCCCCAGGGAGTTAAGGAAGGCTTCCGCCTGTTCGGCCAGTCAGGCCCAGCTCGTCTGCTCCCCCCTAGGAAACAGGTCCCTAAACGACACTCCTCTGGCTGCCAGGGCTTCCACTCAAACCGCTACTGCACCCGGCAACCCCTCTGTGAGAACTGCAGTATGCCCTTAGATTCGCATGAGGATAGGATCTGCCTAGCCAGGTCTAAGTGTGCTAACTGCTATGGGCCCTTCCCAGCAAGCCATGCCAACTGCCCAGCCAGACCGCTACTAGTTAATGGAAAACTTGTTATACCTACCTATAAGGAACTGCGAGGGATCCGGAAGGTTGGTGGCAAGGCCTCAGATGACCTCCTAGCTAGCCAGGCCTGCTCCTTAGGCAGCACACAGCAAGCAGAGGCCAGGCTGGGCACTACATCTAAGCGCCCTCGACCCCTCACACCTACACAAGACTCAATTGTTGTTGCAGATACTGCTAGCATAGCTGGAAGCAGCAATAGTATGGATGAGGATGAGGCTGAAGACTCTGAAGCCCTCCCCCTTACCAACCGCCCTATCTGCCCGCTTCCAAGCAGTAGCAGAAGCCAGAGGGTAATACAGAAGCCTGACTACAACGTTATTAATGCCTATACCCACCTCGATCTCGACTCAGAGCCGTAGGCTCAAAATGGCTACCCCACGGGTACTACGGGTCGCCCAGTGTAACGTGGGGAAGATCAGCCCAGCTCATACAGCTCTCCTAGAGCTCTGCTGGGCAGATCAGATCGATATAGTACTGATCCAGGAGCCCTGGATAGGCTATAGAGATAAGATGCAAATCAACACACACCCAGGCTATAACTCTTACGTACCAGTTGACTTCTGGAACAGCAGGGACATAAGGCCTAGGGTTATGACCTACACACACAAAAGTCTAAGGTTACAAATACAGCAGCAAAGACCTACCCTATCAAGGGATATCCTATGGATCAAAGCGGGCGACATTACTATTGCAAACGTCTATAGACCACCAGGTGAACCCACAAACCACACAACAAATACCCTCCTAAGCTATCAACCGCCGGAGAGAGCCCTTATTGCTGGGGATCTCAATGCTCGCCACTCCTCCTGGGAACCTGGCTCCCAAAGCTGGAACCGAGGGGACGATATTGCAGAGTGGGCTGAAGGCTGTAATCTTAACTTTATTGGGGTAGCTGGGGCTCCAACCCATACCCATGGGCATATACTCGACCTCAGCTTCTCAAATATCCCCTTTACAGAGGCCTGCATCAGCCCACACCTACATCCAGGGGCTGATCACCAAGCTATTATAACGACCATACCTATAAGCAAAACCCAGGACTTGAGGTGTCAGACTAGCCACCCTGTGGTCTCAGACTCATCCCTACTCCGGCTAGCCGACCTAGTGAAAGTAGGGATCCTAGCCCTGCCTACCTTAGGGGATACACCTACTTCAGCAGAAATAGACTCCCTAGCTACCCAACTAGTCAGCCTCCTCTCTACAGCTATCCAGGCTGTAGGGAAGAGACGGACTAACCAGGGCAGGGGAGCCCCCTGGTGGACAGAGGAGTGCTTAGAGGCCCACCAAGCAGCTATTGAGGCTAGGCGTCAGCAAGCCCAAGAACCTGGGCTAATAATACCACCGCCCATCCTAGAGGAGCAGAAGGCCTTTCTGACCACAGTCAGGAAGGCAAAACGCGCCTATTGGGCTGCTAAGATTGAGGAGGCTGGGTCTAACCAGAACTTATATCAGATACTTAGCTGGCGTAAGTCTGGTCTAGCTGTTAAAGCCCCACCTCTATTGGTAGATGGACAGGCTTTTAACAACAGCTATGATAAAGCCCAAGCCTTACGGAAGGCCCTACTAGAGAGATTTAACGCTACAGACGACTTCTATGGGAACCCATTTGCTATTCCTATAGTTCCAAGGCGTCTAATACCCTGGCAGCAGATAGTCAACATTGAGGAAGTACGCCAGGCAACTCTCACAAAGGCTACAACCCCTGGGATTAATGGGATTACTACAAAGTTACTACAATCCATTTGGGGCCTGATAGGTGTTCCTATACAGCAGCTCTTTCAGGCCTGCGTTCAGATAGGCTACTTCCCTAGGACCTTCCGCAAAGCAGAGGTAGTTATGATCCAGAAGCCGGGAAAAGCAGACCTCTCAAAGGCTGGATCCTGGCGCCCAATAGCCCTCTTATCCTGCCTAGGCAAGGGCTTAGAGCGGCTGATAGCAAAGAGGATGGCATATCTCACCATTCTGGAAGGAGTTGCTAGCCCACAGCAGGTTGGGGCATTACCAGGGAGGGCTGCAGTCGACCTGACAACCTGTCTAACCCATGAGATCGAAAGAGCTCTAGACTCAGGGCTTACTGCAACTCTAGCGACAATGGATGTCAAGGGGGCGTTTGATTCTGTCCTACGAAATCGACTTACTATTAGGCTACGACAGCAGGGCTGGCCTAGTAGTCTGATTAGACTGATCTTCAACTTCACCTCTTGCCGCACAGCCTGGGTAAGGTTAGAGGATACTACCACAGAGGACTTCCCTTTATCCTGCGGACTGCCGCAAGGCTCGCCACTATCACCTATCCTTTTTCTGCTATATATAGCCGATATCCTAGCTGACGATCAGAAGCTACGGTTTAGCTATGCAGACGATATAGGCCTGCTGGCTACTGGCCCTTCCCTGGAGGGAAACACTGCAGCCCTTAGCCAGGAGATAACTCAGATCCTAGACTGGGGCACTGATAATAAGGTTACATTTGACCCGGCTAAATGTGAAGCAATCCACTTTAGCAGGAAACACAACCAGTCAAATAACCTACTAGATATATAGGCAAGGGACCTAACTATTAAGGCCTCAACTAAGCCTGTACGATAGCTAGGGGTCTGGTTTGATAGGAAACTCACCTTCCGGCACTATGTTGATACAAAGGTAGCGGCAGCAAAGAAGGTAGCCCAGTTCCTACAGCACCTATCAAACACAAAAGGAGGGCTCCCAGCAGCTGCAGCACGCCAAGCTGTTATTGCCTGTGTCCTTCCTACAGTCCTATACGGAGCTGAGACCTGGTATGCAGGCTTAAGTAAGCCAGCTAGGAACAGCAGCACCACTGCAGTTAGCAGCAGCACCACTAACCAGGTAACTACTGTCAGTACGAGGCAGAAGGGCCTGGTTAGGAGTGTTAGAAAGGTTATCACAGCAGCAGCAAGGGCTATCCTGCCTGTCTGGAGGACTACACCAACCAGCAGCCTCCTCCGAGATGCTGGCCTGCCTACAGCAAAAGTAGCCCTTGAGGCAGCACGCCTACGCTTTGCCACACGCCTACAGAAGGTTGACCAACACAACCCCTTAGTCCCTAGGCTTCCACAGCTAGGGCGGCAGGAAACAAGGCTTCAAAGAACAGCAGCCCTCCTACCTAAGTGCCCAAGGCCGATGCTCCTACAGCCACAGCACCTCTCAGGATCAAAAGACCCTACAGCTGGCCAGGATAAGGAGAAGGCAGCTAAAGCGTTTCAGAACTGGGTTAAGAATGTGCCAGATAACCATACGATTATCTACTCAGACGGCTCTAAAGCCACTAATGGGGCTACGGGATTCGGCTTTGTTATCTACCGTGGAAACAAACGGATAGCCCAAGGGTGCGGCCGTCTCAGCATTGCAGAAGTATTTGATGGCGAGGCAGAGGGGTCGAGGGCAGGGCTCCAAAGGGCCCTTCCTACCTCCCAAGGCCAGCCTATACATATCTGTATTGATAACACCAGTGTCATCCAGGGGATACGCGGCAACATCCCAGACTCCTCACAAGCTGCCTTCTTAGAGATCCAGGCAGCAGCCAGGATATATACTATACAAACCCACTGGTCCCCAGGGCACCAAGGGATAAAAGGAAACGAGGAGGCTGACAGCTTAGCTAAGGAGGGCACAACGCTGCCAGTCCCCAGAGGCCTACTGCCGACCCTATCAGGGATCAAGCGGCTTGCTCAAGAACGCAAACAACACCAGCATAGAAAATGGTGGAAGAAAGAGGCACCCCCCTGTTATACCCAGCTGGGGCTTAAGGCCACCCTTGGCTGCCCTCCTGAACTAGCTCTACCAAGAGCTACCCTTCATCATCTCCTAGCAGCACGATCAGGCCACGGAGACTTCGAACAGTATCATCAACGCTTTAACCACACAGAAGCACTGCTTTCCTGCTCCTGCGGGGAGGCTAAAGAGGCAGACCACCTGGTCTACTGCCGTAAGACACTAGTGAGGAGGCAACGGTGGCCTATCCTCCACCCTTATAGTCGAAGGGAGCCTCTAGGACCTATAGGCTCTCTAGAGCGCTACTTTAAGGGGCTAATCACCGATTATGAAGGCTTCCAGGCCTTCCTTGACGTGACAGACTTCTTCCAGAAGATCTGCCCGCGTTACTAATAGATAGGACTTAACCTATCCTCTCAACAACAGACTACCTATAGTTATCAGGACAGCAGATTGCTATAACGGAACTAGGGCACCAGTGGGAACTAGGGACGGATAGAACACATAGTGGCCCTCGGGCAAGATCTGGAGGACGCTAGGAAGAGGCGTGTACTACACAGTAGATAGCTAGATCCTGCGGCCCTCCACGCCACATACCCTTCGGGAGGTCTGCCGCAAGGGCGGCTGCGCCCTTGCCGACATGGCGATAAAAAAAAAAAAAAAAAAAAAAAAAAAAAAAAGAAAAAGTGGTTGACAGAGGTCTTTATACCTTCTACCCAGCCAGCAGACCCCTCAGAGGTCAGATTGTTGATCTTGGATGGTCATGGAAGCCATGAGACTACTGCTTTCATGTATACATGCTTCAGAAACAAGATACACTTGCTGTTCTTGCCAGCACACACGTCACACGTCCTTCAGCCACTTGATCAGTCGGTTTTTGGGCCCCTCAAGGCAGCATACAAGAAGGAGCTTGGATTACTTGCTGAATGGGATGCTGGTACAGTTGTGGGCAAGAGAAATTTCGTTGTATGCTATGGCAAGGCGCGTAAGGCAGCCCTGACAAGCAAGAATATCATCAGTGGCTGGAAATGGACTGGTTTGTGGCCTATCAGTATGGCTAGACCCCTCATGAGCCCTCTGCTGCTTGAGAACACTTCAACCCCTGCCAAACCAGCTGGTCAGGTCTGCAAAGGGCTCTCTGATGGCAAAGCAAGCGAAAAATGGGCGGCAGATACATCAGCAGTCCCTTGGTCAACCCCCAAGAAGAGGGATGAGCTTCAGGATCAGTTCAGCCTGTTCAGCAAGCTGGATAACGATGAGCATACGCAACGCCTGCTTTTTCGGAAGGTTCAGAAGGGCTTTGATGAGAAGGCATACCAACTGGCAGTAGCCCAGCGAAAGATTGAGGCACTACAAGCAGAGGTTGATGCCAGTAGGGCCAGGAAACGCAAGAAGGTCAAAATGAGCCCAAATTCGAAGTTTGCTGATATAGAGGCTATTCGGAGGGCTCAAATCGAGGCGGGAGAACTTGAAAATAGTATAAATGAATCCAGCGAGTCTGAAAACCCTAGTGATAGCGAAAGTTGTATTGTAGTTGCATCAGAATAGCAGAAGTCCTAGGTTTAAGTTACTGCGTTGATATATGGGGGCATAATTTTTGGGTGTCCGGAATGAGGGGGTGTCCGGAAAGTGGGTGCGGGACGTTAAGACGTGGTGTATATCCTCCTTATGTTTTTCAAGTGTTGATGAGAAGATGAGGATGTTATTAAGATAGACTACTATGCAGATGTCGACGTATTTGCATAAGACTTAGTTAATCATATTTTGGAATGTTGCAGGGGCGTTGGTGAGGCTGAAAGGCATAACGAGGTACTCGAAATATCCTTTTTGGGTTCAGAAAGCAGTTTTCTATTCTTCTCCTTGCTTCATTCTGATTAGGTTATAGGCTCCTTTGAGGTTGAGGGCTGTAAACCAGTTGGCTCTATAAAGGAGTCGTCTCATCTTATCGATAAGCGGTAGTAGGTAGCAGTTCTTAATCGTTATTTCGTTTAGCATATAGTAGTTGACGCATAATTATAGTTTTCTGTTCTTTTTAGGTATGAATAGGATTAGGCTTCCTGCTGGTGATGTTGAGGGTCTGATATATCCCTTCTTAAGGTTTTCTTCAAGGTACTTATCTAGGGCTTCTATCTCTGTCTGGTTGAGTCTGTAGATTTTGTTGAAGTGTGGTTCTTTCCCTTTTTTGAGGGGTATTTTGTGGTTGAAACTGGTGTGTTCGGGCAGTCTGGTTTCTAATTCGGCTGCAAAGAGTTTCTCATAAACTCTGTATTCTTCTGGGATAGACAGAAGTAGATCGTTCTTCTGTTTAAGATCTATTGTTGTCAGTGGTTATAATACAGCTTCTTTTGCCTTGAGGTAACAGAGGTATCGTTTTGCTGTTCCTTATCGTATTGATTTATTTGAGGCCTGATTCTGACAGGGCTGCTCAGGGACTGAATTATCATAGTCCTAATAGAGTTAGCCTTTGCTCTAATCTATCTGTGGGTTGCTTGTTTATAGCCAGGGTAGTCCTAGCACTATGTCGTATATTCCTAGATTGGTAATATCGAATTAGATTCTTTCTTTTCGATCTAAGTAGCTCATCTTAAGGGGCGCAGTCTCATTATAGATGGTACCTCCTTCGTACTTGAATTCTTCTCCTTCTGCTGTGTGTAACTGATATGGTCGTTCTTTTCCTCCCTATCGTATTTCTAGCCTATTGATAGCTTGGGGGGTAATGAAGTTTGCTTCAGCTCTGCTGTTGATCAGCATAAGTGTTGTCTGCTGGTTAATAGTAACTTTGAGTTTGATATTACCCTTATATCCTTATAACATTTGCTGAATAGATCTTATGTTTGTTGCCTGTTATGATCTGTCGTTAGTAGGTGAGTCTAGTTTTTTGACTGCTCTGGTTGTCCTAGGTAGGTGATCTGCTTTCCTTCTCGTCATGCTTTTGCGAGGCTGTTTTTGCAGATTCTAACCTATAGGGGTCTAGGTCTGTTCTTTGCGATTCTCTAGGTTTATGCCTTTTCTTAGTAGTAAACTTAGTATTCGTCTTATTAGCATTCGTCCTATTTTATGCTGTTATTATATTGACATCTTATAGGGAACTGAGGACTAGGTCTGAAGACTGCAAGGTTGTCTTCAAATAGTACTATAGTCCATCTGATCATAATAGAGGTTAAGTAGATCTTATGGATAGGTTTGTCGTTATGTCTTCTGGGGTAGAACTAGTAGTTATGTTTTTCTCCTATATATTGCTTGCATTTGTCGTGGAAGCACTAGGGCCAAAAGATGGTTCAGTGAAGCTGGTGGTTGCTTCTCAGCGTGGGATGATCTTCTGTGTGTAGCTGAGGGGTGTAGCCTCAGTCTCATTAGGCTGCTGAGGTGCTATAGAAGTGGCGTTATTGCTTGTCTTAAAGCATATTGATTTTTTGGTATCTCAGAAGTTGCTTGATTCTTCCTTGCTGGTCTTTAGGTTCCTCTTTAGAGCTGGAGTCGTCCACACTAGGGGTGAACCCATAGGCGATCTCTGTCTGAGTGCGTTATCAGGTAATATTGCGAGGTTTATCTGAGTTATAGGAAGAGCTTTCTCCTTCTCCAAAAGTCTAGTTGTTAGTTATACTGAGGAGTTGTTATTCTATCAGAGGATTATATTGGTGTTCTGGTTCTTCTTCTGATTCTTGTTGTTGATATAGTCATACTTATCTGTCGTCTTCTTGCTGGATTAGCTCTATTTCCTTCTTGATTTGTTGTTCTTTGTAGTGGAGTTGCTGGCTAGTTATGCAGGGGGTGATTAGTTCTAGTTGCTGAGTTTGTAGCATCTCGTTAAGTTGTTCAACTGGTTTTCTAGCCACTTTGCTGTTGCTGGAATATATTATTGCCAGGGTCCTAGGGCGAGTGTCTAGGATGGTTATATTATAACCAGACTGTCCAGGGTTGCTATCCCTTAGGTAGTGTCCTGATATCTCTTTGTCTTTGAGGTGAATTTAGCAGTTGTCGTTATAGCATCTGGTCTATAATTAGGATGTATATAGGGCTTTTGTAATTATGTTGACTTATTGAGGTTGTTCTGCCACTAGTCTCTAGGGAAGCTTCTTAGGCTGCCTGCAGTCTTTAGCAATATAGCCTTACTTGTTGCAGTTGTAGCACTTAGGGTTCTAAGGTTTTTTGTTGTTAGGTTTGGTTATCATGCTGAGATCTATAGGTCTGCTGTGTTATCTATAGGCGGTGCTCTGGCGGGTGTTATTTTAGTTGTTGCAGGGTCTGTTGTCGTTCTGCTGGCTGTTAAACTTCTGTTGAGGCTGCTATTAGTACTTACGTCCTGAATTTAGGTTTTATTATTTCTCTCCTCGTTCCTTTCGTCGTTTATAGAGGTGGTTGTCAACCTTAATAGCATGTTTGACGTAGGCGAGGAAGCTAGGAGGTGTCTCCAGTTTAGCTATTTCATCTTTGACCTCATCCTTAAGTCCTTAATAAAAGGCAAAAACTTTGCTTTCGTCAGTTATGTGGAGTCTTACAGCTAATTGCCTAAACTCTGCGGCGTAGAGCGTAGCTGACTTAGTTTGTCGTAGGTGGGATAGGTCTCGCTCAGCCTGTCTTTGTTTATCAGGGTTAAGGAAGAGGGATTCTAGGGCCTTAATATAGCCTATGAAGCTGAAGAAGATGTCCTTAACTTCTTAGCTGTATTTTTCGACAGGGTTGTCAAGCTATTCCTATTGAAGGGGTTTGAACTAGGCAAGGGCTTATCCCTGAAGGAAGGTGGCTGCATATATAATACGTTTGGTGTCGTTCTGGAAGGTGTTTATATAGAAGGCTTAGTAGGTTTGAACTTATACCAGGTGTCCTTTAAGTTATCTTAGGGTCCTGTCAAAAGTGGAAGGCGTGTTAAGCTTGAGGCGTTCTCATCCTTCAACTGGGGCGGATATAACGTTAGCAGCAGCTCGGAGGGTGGCGACTTCTTTCTCCAGATCCTAGTTCTTGCGGGCTTGTTCCTGGAGTTCGCTAAGGGCTGCTGCGTTCTGGTTAAATATTTCGCGCATTGCCTTAAAGTTGCTGTTAGTCTTGTTGAGCTGGCGCTTAAGTTCTTCAGTATCATCCTTGCTGTCTGAGTCGTCCTTTATCTTCTGGTCTCCTAGTTCCTAGGCTAGGTTTTAGGTGGCTTGTCCTCCTGAAGTGGACGAGGATCCCAGGGTAGGTGACTTAACAGAGGTGTGGGAAGATATTGTCGTCTATTACTATTAGTAGGAATTAATAGTTAACTTACTAAACAGGAGTAATCAAAGTGTTACGGTCAGCTATCTGACAGTAGGGTCTGCTAATAGAAGCTGGGGATTAATACGTTCTAATAGTACACTAGGTTGTGGTTATAGGTTGTAGTTTATAGGCTGTAGTAGATTAGTTCTTTAGAGGCTAAGGTGATCAGTCTTAGACTTAATAAGTGATTCGCAGTGAAGGTAAGCTGAGAGTATCTGTGAGGATGAATACTAAGTTGATTGCTGAAGAGCTATAGAAGTCTGACCATAAGCCAGGCTCAGGGTCATACTATATATAAGTTCTGAACAGTACCTTTTACTCTATCACTGATCCCTTACTAGGTACCAGTGAGCGCTTATTAACTGTTAGTGAGCGCTCAGTAACTTCGACTGAGCGCTCAGTGATCCACACTGCCTGCTCAGTCTTATCTTATCATCACGTGACTTATATCATAGTTCTTCCGTCTCCGAGTGAGTCCCTGTTGTTCCCGTGATCCTGCAGTACAAATGTCCTGTCCTAGCCGCCCGACGCCCGAGTGGGTCGTTCAGCTGTTATCCTTGTTTACGGGTCGTAACACCATAGTACTGTCCAAGCATACGCACTCGAACTCAAACTTCCAAGCTTCCAATTTGAAGACAAACCCACTGGCTGCGCTGATCGTTTAGTCCAATCTGGCAATCATCAATCTGGCTTTCCAGATCTTATATGCCTCATAGATATCTTTGCAAAAATGCACGAGCACCTCGTCGCTGGACTTCATCATGGCATATCTGGGATGAAATCCTTTGATTACCCACGCCGTGTGACCCTGGTCATCCACCGGGGTTGCTTGTGCGTTTTTCGCGCCCCGTACACTCGAACAAAGTTGCCTTGCTAGTTGATTCATCGCTGGTTCCCAAACTTGGCGTCTCATTCTGTGGGCCCCATTGACTTCCTCTTTCCAGGCCCCTCTTAGCGTTGCACACTGACAGCAGACGACAAGCTTGGGTTGTAGAATCACCAGAACATCCTCGGCCAGCTTTTAGGCAGCCTTGACGGCCTTCCGTCGCCTGTCTCCATCCATTACTATCAAGCCTTCTTCACTGAAATAGCTACATAGATCTAGGATAGGCACTAACCTCAGCGGAAGATTAGACTGTTCGAGTAAGCGAGATACGTAGCCGACCGTATCACATCGTATTATCTCACCGTAGCTTTTCTAATGTGCATAGCTTGGGTTCTACAGTAATATGGGAGGTATATTTCGACAGCTATAGAGGAGACGGACGAAGTTGTGGCACCGGTTAGATTCTATTGCCAACTGGTCCCGACATCATTGAGCTGGCGCGAAATAAGCGTCGTTTTCTGTGATAAGTTGGACTTCGGAAGCGGCGGGTAGACTTGGCTCCAGCACGTCGTTCACAACTCGTCTCTGTTCACTAACATTAGAGTGTAGTGACAGTTGAGAAAGGGAGTTGACTAAGACGCTAGAAGGGTCGGGTTCGTAAAGAATATCTTGTCGGCTATCTCCTATACACCCAGTGGCACCAAATGAACATAGCATTTCATTACCACGTGCCCTGATGCGGGTTCGAAGTGTAAATAACAGTGCTCAAAGTCAATATATGTTGATGTCATTGTTGGTAGTCAGCAGATAGCAGTTTGTAAGGTTGGAAGTATTACTTGCAGACACGAGAGGTGGCGGATTTAGGCGAAGAATATATTCGTTTCCGGACCCATACCAACATTATTGCTTCTGGGCGCTGTTTCTCTCGTTACCATGCTAGCCCGGCTACAAACAAATGGGCCCCAACGATTTGTAGAGCTTATCGACGACAAGGTTTCCGGATGCGTCGCTGAAATTAAAGACGGAGGCACATTCACAATGAGGGTTAGTGCTCACTTCTCCGAATAATTTAGATGTCAGACCGAATAGCGACTACTGGAACGCTTGTCTCCAAGACAGGTGGTTGATGCTACATCTACAATATAGTCAACAGTCTCCAATGAACCTGCTTGTATGCTGATGGAGAAATATACATTCAGCCGAAGTGTGGGCATGCATTCTACAAGTTTGACAGCATCATCCCAGCCTTGCCAAACAGCACCTGTCTCTTCAGATGTATCTCATTTCGGCGAGACCGAGAGAAAGTATGCTGCTGTGTAAGACCTTTTACTGGAACTTGGGCGAAAAAGCATCGGGCCGTCTGCGGTTGAAAGAGAGGAAAGATGAAATCGCCTTCTACCGGGTCTCGTGAGCGTTTATTGACACATGTTTAGACACCCTTGAAGGCTGGCGATGCAAGTAAGGATGGGCGGCATTTATGTGGCTTGAGGCAGATGGCGGGGTGGGGCTTCGTTCCGCTAGAGACCGGAAGCTCGAACCCTCTTCGGTCGGACAGCGAGCGCTTTGGCGTTGAGATGGTCGGCGATTCTTGTTTTGGCACCTGACCCTGGTATCTGGATGATATTGGTAAGGTTTATAGTTGTTTTATCATCGCCTAAGACTGCAAAAGCTGTATGTATGCGACTGCGTTTGAATTAGAATAAATTTCCAACATGCCTTAGGTTTTTGTTACGGTTTCCTACTATTCGTCACCACCTAACACCATGCCGAATGGGCGACAGAAGCTGCCGGCTCACTTTCGACATCGGTCAATACTGGGCTCCTTTCCTTGGCGCAGCTTCTTCCCGCTACTGCGTTCCGGAAGACACAGGGCTATGACAGAAAACCAAACACTAACCTGCAGAAACGACCATACACTTCCTCTTCTGTTGCGTGCAGTTCAGAGGCTATCGAGACTGCAATTCAGCGATAAGCCGGATGTGGGTATGGGTGTACTAGTGCAAGAACGAATACTTTGGACCTCCCTTTTTTAGAACGTGAGGTCTGTCCACTCTTTCCGTCCCAGTGCTTTCATATCCTTCACTGCCCCTATCGCCAGCTCGATAGCTTCCGTGCGTATCAGGCCGGCTTAGCCGCAATGGTTGCTTTTGTAGCACATGCGTCATCTTCGAGCTCTATGGTAGTGTTGGTAAATGGTAATTTAGGATGCTCCTCTGGGCTTGGTGTTCTCGTTCGCTATTGTGATTGACGTACGCAAGATCTAGACGGCTTGGTTCGGTTGTTTTAGTTCGGCTGAGTGAGTATAGCCTCAATGGTTTGCGAGTCGGGAGATGGACGCAAATGCCGCTTGGGGGTACTTGCGAAGTTCAATGGCGTGCTCTTACAAAAAGGTCGAGGGGCCACGAGGCTGTCATGATTGCATCGACGCCCAAAAGTTGGCGTTGAGCCACCAAGGTATCCACACTGCCAGATCACTACGTCATGGGACCGTTCTAGCATTTCAGCGCCAGAACACTACGTCACTGGATCGTTCTGGCTTTTTCTTCGCCAGACCACCAAGGTCGTGTACGGAGGTACACAGTGAAGTGGCAGCGACCCCACTAATGGCCGCGACTCCACTCGGCACACTGACACTGTAATGGTAGCGACTCCACCCACGGTAGCGACTCCACCCACGGTAGCGACTCCACTTATAGCAGCGACTGCACCCACGGCAGGCAGCGACTCCACCTACGGCAACGACTCTGCAGCACATCCCCAGACGGTTCAGTTGTGAACCCACCAGCCGCTCACAACTTTCGACCCGCAAGCAAAGCGCAAACATTATATGAAAGATATACGCCGTTTTATCCTACAGCTTAAGTGCGTTATTTGCAGCTGCGCTTGCTCATCGCAACAGGCACTGCTACGACACCAAAAAGATACTAGACACCTAAAGGTTTTATGCTGACGAAACACCCCAAGTTGGCGCCGCTGACATTGATTGTGGATAGAAAACGGCCGTGGCTGAAAGCTCTAGGACGTTTGCCACCTGCCTGTAGCAGCGACGCTTTGAAAGGCATTGTCAGACTTCCCCTGCTAAAAAGTATGACCATGCCCCTGGAAGGCGATTAACCTCGGATCGTGTTTGCTGGCTTTAGAGCGGCAGATTTATGATCTCTTGCTACGCAGTCTCTCAGTACTTCCGTTCTATATAGAACGGTCTAGCGAGGTGCTTATTTATTAGACCGTCATCTCATCCACTCGCCGGTATCATGTTCCACTGCGATACTTTTGCGTCTTACGATGGCGGTCTTTCGTGCGTTGCGGCTTTCCTTGTCTCCCCGCTAAAACAACGGTTCGCGTTGTCTGCGCGCTGACGAGCTTCCGCACCATAAAGGTATTAATAGTGTCTCAAGGTATATTCGCTAGTGGTTAACAGCTGATAAAGGTTGTTAGGTTCTAAAAGGTCTATAGCGGCTGTTATAGTGCCTACTTAATAAATAGTTACTAATATTAGCTTACTACTAAATTATAGTGATTTCTTGGCCTGAGATCTCAATATCCTGTAATAGGTAACTTGTAACTCCTCCAACATATGCCGGCGCAATGAGCTTGTACTGTGAATCATTTGGTGCGAGGCCATTTATGTTTGCTGGTGACTTAGGGGATAGCGACCAATCTTTGGTTAAGGTCTTCCGATCCCGAGAGGCTAGCAAGGGATTTTCGTGAGGAACAACACCAGAAATCTGAATCAGCGTTCTGTAGCTGAAACTGCGTTGGTTTTTGGGCATTCTGTCCTTTGCCAATCTGTCTGGGCAGCCTAGCACTAATGGGGATGGACACCCTTTGATCAGGAAAACGCGATCGCCATTAACACAGGTGTGCCACGCAAACGCCAAGTGCCCCGAGTCAAGTATGAGCAACTGGTAAAGCGAGAGCGCTTTCCAGAGCCTCAGATGGAAGCTGGCCAACTGATTCCAGGAGTCAGAGTGTGTCTTGAAGCAGTAGTCGAGACAATCAATGACAACCTCTGCTGCCAAACGATCCCCAGCTGTGTCCACGTGATGCAAGAGACCCCTCACGTCCGACCTTTTGCATTCTGGGTAGAGCATCAGATCGAACCACATATGACGCAGGGTCCGAAAGATGTCATCTCCGAGGTCCTGGCGGAAGTTTAAAGCCTCTATAAAGACCTCGGCAGCTTGCTCAGTTGTGTCCAGGTATGCCCCCAGCGACGCTACACGGCGACACCATGATTGAAAGGTCAAAATGTTCATCCAATCAAGACAAGACGGACTTTCGCCTTGGGACTCCGTCAGGATCAAGGCCTTTCGCCAGATCACCACTCCAAGGGGGAAGCCGTGCACCTTCAATGTCCCAGGGCTGGAAGGTATAGGCACGTGTTCTGCCCAATCTGGGAAAGATAACCAATTCCTAAAGACGAAGTCCGTTCCAAAAGTAACACCTGTTGCTTCGTTATGCAGCCGGCTGTCGTTAAAGTCGGGAACCCAGCTTGGGAAGTCGTCAGATGGTCCAAAAGGCCGTACTGCCAACATGAGAGCCCAGAGTTGGTTCCAGCTGGTGCTACTATTGATCAGAACTCTCATGAACTCTTCGTAAACCTCAAGCGCAGGCTTATCATAATCGGGGTCCAGAAGCATCTCCCAACCAGCTGCCTGCAACATTGCGAAAACTCCATACACCTTGTCGTGGGGTCTAGAACAGCGGTGGACGAGGAGAGTTGAGAAAAATTGGAACGCCTCTTTATCAGAGTTAAAAAATTCTGGCTGGTACGTGAAACCTCCTATCTATTTTGAATTAATACAAGTTAGCAGATGCTATAATATTGAGAAGACAGGAGATAGTAACATTAGAAAACTCTTGTAGGCTCTCTGCTACTGTTATGTTATTATGTTATAGGTGACATATAGTGTGAGAAATAGAAATGTAAATCAAAATTGTGACATACTTCGTTCAAAATAGGCCTCAGCCTGTAGGATTCTGTACGGCCTCGACTGAGGATAGTAATACCAGCAGTATGAGGACTTGCGGAGAGTGCCATTATGAACCAGCCCCAAGACAGCGATGACTGCCCAGATTGTAGGATTATCTTTTGAGCAAATGCTGCTTCCTGGATAGTCCAAACGCGTTTGAACCACTCATTGTCCACTAGCTGACGAAAGTCATTACTAGAACATATTCTGTCAATCTTCTCTATAAATCATTAGTTAGATCTAGATTATAATTCAATATCTCACCCGACTTGTCCTACCGTCCGCCGCCTTTGAGATCCTTTTTAGTAGTCTTTCTGTAGGTCCAGAGAATTTTGCTACCTCATCCATCAATGTGGAGGCCAAAGCATACGGCGTAACTAATATTAGTCGGGAAAACAAGCCGCGCGTCCCCTGGTCTGCAGTTCCAAGCCAGATGACAACGCGCCGTGCGGTTTGGTATACCTTTCCCATCTGCACGACTTGAGTATTGCGCTCTTTCTTGCTGTGGTCTGACTCCCCTTGGTCGATGCATATAGCATCAACCCACAGTATCCTTCTGGTTACCCTTCGCCTGAGGTGAATCAAGGCGTCCCGGCAATTTGGGGTTACGAGCATGGTGAATCCATCGCACGAGATTGGATGCGTCCCCGTCGGCGAGCCCCAGACGTAGGACAGGGCTTCATAGCTTGGCGTATCCTCTAGACTGATTTCTCGAAGTTCGCAGTGTATAGGAGCACTGCGGCGGGGTGACGGATGAAGTACCAGGACCCGGATTGATGCTTCGTGCCGCAACCGCCTGTGTACGAATGGGGTTGGAAGATCCATAAGCTCGAGTGGGGGCAAGTTGGGTGATGAGTTCGGCCATGTAGATGCAAGAAATACCCATGAAGAAGGAATGATTCTAATGACCTTCGGTAAGTTTTATGGCGCCTTTGCAAATCTAGGTTACAAACGGGATAAGGCATCCAACCGACTGTGCCTCAAAAACTGGAGTTTGGTGGTACTATATTACCTCCTATTGGTGCGGCAATACTGCGCAGCTGTGCTGGGTGTCAGATTGCAGGGGTTAAAATGGCGCTTCTTGGCCGCCCCTGGCGGCCCGGATGAATAGATAATCCGCCCGGCGAGAACGGCGCGCCCTGGAGGGGTCCCGCGGCTTGACCCAAGCGATTGGTTCCTCGCCCCCTGCGTGTTACGGTCAGTAGCGCGCGCGAGCGGCACCGGTCGGGGGGGGTTAGGGCTAGGACGGACAGACCCGCGCAAGGTAGGTAAGGTTTTAGGTAGGTAGGTAGGTTTGTTTAGGTAGGCAGGGTGGGCAGGTAGGTAGGTAGGAGCATATAGTAGTTCCTTATTATCTAGCTATTTAATTCATCATCTCCCTCCTGACTAATATAAGTAGAAAGCCCCGCGGGGCTTTTTATGTTTTTTTTCCTCTATGGACAGACCGACCTCCCACATTCAGCCGGAAGTCTGTTACGACCCGACAGGCATGACACGTTGGAACAGCCCCGCCTGGCATCTCGGCGGCTAACACAGAACATATGTAAGCAGTAACACAGGTGTAACCAGGAACCATCGGGAAAGGAAGAACTATGGTACAGGTCACGTGATTTCGGGAACAGCACGGATACAGGGCAAAGATGGATATGTTGGATATGTCCGCTATCCCAGCTATCCATGGATATGTTGGATAGCACGGATATCCTACATAGCCACCACAAGAGATACTGTGCAGAACTTGTATATAGTATGACCTGAGCCTGGCTCATGGTCAGACTTCCATAGCTCTTCAGCAATCAACTTAGTATTCATCCTCAGGATACTCTCAGCTTACCTTCACTGCGAATTACTTGTTGAGTCTAAGACTGATCACCTTAGCCTCTGAAGATCTGATCTACTGTTAGCCTACGACCTATGACCCAGACCACGACCAAGTGTACTGTTATTACGTCTCAATCTCCAGCTTCTGTTAGCAGACCCTACTGTCGGATAGCTGACCGTAACAAAGTCGTCCGCGCCTAGTCAATAAGCCCCGGGGGGCTTCTCTTCCGTCTTCTATAAGCCTACCTATAAGCTAGACAGGCAACTTATAAAGTTTGTCAACTAAGAACACCTGTAGATAGAGCAGCTGCTCTATATTTCTATAAGCCTATTAAGCAGCAGCAGACCTATATATTCAGTTTTAGTATGGAGAAGCCCTGCAGGGCTTACTACTATGATAATCGAACGACTTATGTTACAGCACAGAACAGTAAGCCCCGCAGGGCTTCCCATCTTTAGTGAGCTTATTAGCAAGCTGGAAGGGTCTTATAGTAAACATATTTAAGAAGCCCCGCAGGGCTTATTATGATGATCAACTAACCTACGTTAAAGCATAGAATAGCAAGCCCTGCGGGGCTTTTTTATCTTCAGTAAGGTTGACAGTAGCAAGCTGACGGGCCTCATGATGAGGAGCATGCTTAAGAAGCCCCGCAGGGCTTCCTATGATGTTTAACAGAAAATATCCTTATAGTTAGCAGAAACCACCTTACAGCATAGCATAGTATAGTAGCAGTAGTGTTACGACCCGACAGGCATGACACGTTGGAACAGCCCCGCCTGGCATCTCGGCGGCTAACACAGAACATATGTAAGCAGTAACACAGGTGTAACCAGGAACCATCGGGAAAGGAAGAACTATGGTATAGGTCACGTGACTTCGGGAACAGCACGGATACAGGGCAAAGATGGATATGTTGGATATGTCCGCTATCCCAGCTATCTATGGATATGTTGGATAGCACGGATATCCTATATAGCCACCACAAGAGATACTGTGCAGAACTTATATATAGTATGACCTGAGCCTAGCTTATGGTCAGACTTCTATAGCTCTTCAGCAATCAACTTAGTATTTATCCTCAGGATACTCTCAGCTTACCTTCACTGCGAATTACTTATTAAGTCTAAGACTGATCACCTTAGCCTCTGAAGATCTGATCTACTGTTAGCCTACAACCTATAACCCAGACCACGACTAAGTGTACTGTTATTACGTCTCAATCTCTAGCTTCTGTTAGCAGACCCTACTGTCGGATAGCTGACTGTAACACTTTGATTGCTCCTGTTCAGTAAGTTGACTATTGAAACCTACTAATAGTACAGATAAGAATGTCTTCACGCACCTCTGCTAAGTCACCCACTCTGGGAAGCTCCTCTTCCTCTAAACAGCCTGTTAAGAGCCTGGCTGAAGAACTCAAGGGAGCTCCGATGGCAGTGGACTCGGACGACGAAGTCACTCTTAAGAAGGAAACCTACGACAAGCTTTGAGCCTGAGTTAAGAAAGGAGACGACGACATCGCTAAGGTCCAGGCTATATATAACGAAACTGCTAACGAACTCTAAGGCCTCAAACAGATGATCCAGGAGCTTAGCAACAGACCTCAGAGACTTACGGACCTTGAAAATGGAATTGCTCTCCTAGGAGGACAAGGCAGCAACCCTCTCATACAGGAACTACAAAACGAAGTCAACACCCTTCGGGCTGCTGCTAACATCGTCACTACCCCCACTAGGGGACGACAGAAACTTAAGCTTAGTGCCCCTATCACCTACAACAGCACCCCTGGACAACTTAAGTCATTCCTAATCTAAGTTAAGAACTACTAAAACTTCCACTATAGAGACTTCACCAGTTAAACTGAGAAAGTCGTCCATGCCGCCACTTACCTATAAGGATAAGCCCTCAAATGGTTTAAACCTATCCAGGAAGAATTCCTCAAGTATAAAACCCTGGACGAGTGCTCCACTGAGACCTGAGATATCTACAGCAGTTTTCAGGGATTCAAAGATGCCCTACGATCTCTCTTCTAGGACCCTAATAAAAAGCGACAAGCTGAAAGAGATCTCACACAACTGCAACAGACTAAGTCAACCAAGGAGTACGCCGCTATGTTCAGACAGCTCAGCATTCAGCTCGACCTCACTGAGGAAACCAAGATCTTTATATTCTATTAGGGACTTAAAGATGAAGTTAAGGATGAAATCGTTAAGATCGATCGCCCTAAAGACTTCCTTCAGTATGCCGACCTTGCAATCAAGATCGACAACAGGCTATTCGAACGACGCAAAGAAAAGGGCGAAAAACAATAAGGACCTAATATGGGACGTAAGTACCAGTGGCAACCCCAGCATAAGTTTAACAACCAGCAGAACGACAACAGACCCCGCAGCAACTGGAACAATAATCGACAAAGCACTGCTTACGGATAACACAGCAGACCTATAGATCTCAGCATGATGACTAAACCTAACGACAGGAAGCCTTAGAACCCTAAGTGCTACAACTGCAACAAGCAAGGCTATATCGCCAAAGACTGCAGACAACCTAAGAAACTTCCCTAGAAACCAGTAGCTGAACGACCTCGACAAGTCAATATGATTGCAAAAGCCTCACATACATCCCAATCTTAGACCGGATGCTATGATGATGACTGCTAAATCCACCTCGAAGACAAAGAAATATCAGGATACTACCTAAGGGATAGCAACCCTGGACGATCTAGATACGATATGAGTGCCCTAGATACTCGCCCCAGAACCCTGGCAATAATGCATTCCAGCAACAGCAGAGTCGCCAGAAAGCTAGTTGAACAACTTAATGAGATGCTATAAATCCAGCGACTAAAACTAATCACCTCACATGAAGATACCTGACAAACGCATCTACGCCAATAAGAATCAGAGGAAGAACCAGAATATCAGCATGATCCTCTGACAGAACAACAACTTCTCAGTATGACCAGCAACTGGACTTTTGGAGAAGGCGAAAGTTCACCGTATGACTCGGACGAACCTCGCGATATTGCCTAATAACATGCTCAGACAGAGATCACCTATAGGTTCACCCCTAGTGTGGACGACTCTAGCTCTAAAGAAGAACCAGACGACTAGGAAGACAGAATTAAGCAACTCCTGAAGTACTAGGAAATCGACATGCTTCAAGACAAGCAATAACGCCACTTTTATAGCACCTCAGCAACCTAATGAGACTGGGATTACACCCCTCAGCTACGCACAGAAGACCATCCTGCACTAAGAAGCAACTACTAACTTCACTGAACCCTCTTTTGGTCTTAGTGTTTCTACGATAAATGCAAAGAATATATATGAGAAAAGCATGACTACTAATTCTACCCTAGAAGATATAACAACAAGCCTATCCGCGAGATTTACTCAATATCCGCTATGATCAGATAGACTATAGTACTGTTTGAAGACCACCTTGCAGTCTTCAGACCTAGCCCTCAGTTCCCTATGAGATGCTAATATGACCACAATATAAAGTGGGACAAATGCTAGCAAGACGAGTGCTAAGTACACTACTAAGAAAAAGCACGCGCATAGAGAGTTATAAAGAACGGACTAAGACCCCCACAGATTAAGATCCGCGAGAACAGCCTCATGAAGGCATAACGAGAAGGAAAGCAAATTACCTACCTAGGACACTTAGGGCAGTCAAAAAACTAGACTTGCCTACCGACGAAGAACCATGACAGGCAATAAGGAAAAGGTTTATCCACCAAATGTCACAAGGACATAAGAACAACATAGAACTCAAAGTCACTATCAACGAATAAACAACACTTGCGCTGATTGACAGCAGAGCTGAAGCTAATTATATCGCCCCTCAAGCCATCAATAGGCTAGAAATACGATAGGGAGGAAAAGAACGACCATATCAGTTACACACAGCAGAAGGAGAAGAATTCAAGTACGAAGGAGGTACCATCTATAATGAGACTGCGCCCCTTAAGATGAGCTACTTAGATCGAAAAGAAAGAATCTAATTCGATATTACTAATCTAGGAATATACGACATAGTGCTAGGACTACCCTGGCTACAAACAAGCAACCCACAGATAGATTAGAGCAAAGGCTAACTCTATTAGGACTATGATAATTCAGTCCCTGAGCAGCCCTGTCAGAATCAGGCCTCAAATAAATCAATACGATAAGGAACAGCAAAACGATACCTCTGTTACCTCAAGGCAAAAGAAGCTGTATTATAACCACTGACAACAATAGATCTTAAACAGAAGAACGATCTACTTCTGTCTATCCCAGAAGAATACAGAGTTTATGAGAAACTCTTTGCAGCCGAATTAGAAACCAGACTGCCCGAACACACCAGTTTCAACCACAAAATACCCCTCAAAAAAGGGAAAGAACCACACTTCAACAAAATCTACAGACTCAACCAGACAGAGATAGAAGCCCTAGATAAGTACCTTGAAGAAAACCTTAAGAAGGGATATATCAGACCCTCAACATCACCAGCAGGAAGCCTAATCCTATTTATACCTAAAAAGAACAGAAAACTATAATTATGCGTCGACTACTATATGCTAAACGAAATAACAATTAAGAACTGCTACCTACTACCGCTTATCGACAAGATGAGACGACTCCTTTATAGAGCTAACTAGTTTACAGCCCTCAACCTCAAAGGAGCCTATAACCTAATCAGAATGAAGCAAGGAGAAGAATAGAAAACTGCTTTCTGAACCCAAAAAGGATATTTCGAGTACCTCGTTATGCCTTTCAGCCTCACCAACGCCCCTGCAACATTCCAAAATATAATTAACTAAGTCTTATGCAAATACGTCGACATCTGCATAGTAGTCTATCTTAATAACATCCTCATCTTCTCATCAACACTTGAAAAACATAAGGAGGATATACACCACGTCTTATAAGCCCTCTAAGAAGCTAAGCTATTAGTTAAACCTGAGAAAAGCAAATTCCACACACAGAGGGTGGAATACCTCAGATTCACTATCACCCCTAGAAAAGTCTGTATGTTAGAAAACAAAGTCAAAGCTATCAAGGAATAGCTGGTACCTAACAACCTCAAGGAAGTCTAAGGATTTCTAGGTTTCGTTAACTTCTACTGCAAATTTATTAAAGACTATGGCAAGATCAACACAGCTCTCATAAGCCTCAGCTGCAAAGACACACCCTTTATATGGGAAGAACCATAACAAACAGCATTCCAGAAGATCAAGGACCTCATTACTAGCAAGCCTGTCTTAAGCATTCCAGATCTAACAAACCAGTTTGAAGTAGAACCTAACGCATCCGACTATGCGATAGGAGCATAATTATCTTAATAAGATTCAGAAGGACGACTACACCTATATGCCTTCTTTTCTCGCAAGCTCCACAGACCTGAACTTAACTATTAGGTTCACGATAAGGAACTCATGGCAATTATTGAAGCTTTTAAGGAATAGAGACCTGAGCTCTCAGGAACCACATATGAAGTACTTATGTATTCAGACTATAAGAACCTTTCACACTTCATAACTTCAAAAGTGTTGAATAAACGACAGATTAGATGGTTAGAATTCCTATCAGAATTCAACTTCTAAATCATCCACCGCAAAGGATCAGATAATAGCAGAGCTGACGCTCTTAGCTGACGACCAGACTATAACGTCCTAGTACCTAAAGAAACCTAGGTGATTCTCAAAGGAAACAACAACAGAGACCTAGTGCTAGCAACCAAACTCTTAATGATAGCCAGACGATCTAATACTAGCCCGCCTAGCGAACTAGACAACAAAGCAATTATGGAGTTTCACGCTCGCCCTGCATATGGTCACCAAGGAATCACAAAAACCTAGAAACAACTACGACAACAATATAGAGAAAAGGTCACCAGAGAACAAGTGGCAAAAGCAATTAAGGATTGTGAGGTCTGCCTGAAAAGCAAACCCGCTCAACATCAGCTGTACAGCATGCTACAACCCTTGCCTATGCTGCAAACCGCCTAGCAATCTATATCCCTTGACTTTATCGTTAAGCTACTAAAGTCTCAAGAACCTCTTATGGGAACACACTTTAACAGCGTTCTTATCATTATGGACCAACTCATAAAGTACGCCTACTTCATCCTATACAAAGAAGCAAGTAATACTGAAGAATATACCTATATATTTCTTAAATATATTATCGCTAACCACAGAACGCCTAGAGAGATTATATCAGATAGAGATAAGATCTTCACTTCTAAATTCTGGAAGTTAATCATATTATAACTTAGCATCAAACAATCAATATCTACTGCATTCCACCTGCAGACCGACGGACAAACAGAACGAATCAACTAAATCCTCAAAACATATCTCCACGCCTACGTCAACTACAACTAAGATAATTAGGTTATATTGCTACTAATAGCCCAGTTCGCCTATAGCAGCGCAGTAGGAGAAAGTACTAAGGAATCCCCCTTCTACCTTAACTATAGATTCAAACCAACCGCCTATAGAGAATCCTAAACAGGCCCAGCTGCAGTAAAAGCTGTCGCCTCAATATGCTAAATCAAGGATATCCAGGAAAACGCATATAAAGAACTTGAATTCATACGATAAAGAATAACAAAATTCAGCAACAAATAAAGGATTAAGGGACTAACCTTAAAAGAGGGAGATAGCGCCTATCTTATATAGCGAAACATCAAGACAAAGCAACCAAACGACAAACTTAACTATAAAAAACTCAGACCTTTCAAAATTTCACAAGTAATCTCACCAGTTAACTACAAACTAAGACTCCTAGAAACCATAAAGTGTCACCTAGTATTCTATGTCTCACTCCTCAAACCAGCACTACGTAGATCACAGACAAACGATATTATTATCATTAAAGACAACAAACCAGAGTATGAAGTTGAACGAATTATCAACTATCTCAAAGAACCAGAAGGGTATTAATACCTCGTCAAATAGAAAGGATATAGATATAAAGACAACATATAGGAACCAGCTAAAAATATCACTAACGCAGCAGAAGAACTTACGATCTACTGGCAATAACACTAAGAGCGAGAAGTCACACTAGCACCTATTATACTAGCCTAAAAGAATAGTGGATATAAGCAGATTAAGCACCTACATCACTTCACTAGACCACCTACTGAAGTAGATCGGCTGCAATAAGGAAAACTATTTATCCGCCTAGGAACACCAGAAATCAACTAAGACGCCTCTAATAAGAAGTTTGGAGTGCCTAGATTCTAATCGCTAAGGATGGTATCTAGGTCTATCGCACCAAAAGCGCCCACTGACTGCGCCTTAAGAACTAAGGAAGACTTAACAGGGGAAGGATTTGCTGCCCCCTCCTCTTCAGCCACTACTGAAGTCTCCTTGCAACCCTTTTTAAACACTATTTGCTTAGCCTTACAGATATAATCCAGTTTCGCAAGCGCCTCATTCACTTCAGCCTGCGCCTTTTGCAGCACCTCTATTCTCTTTTGAAACAGTTCCTCAGTTTCTTCCTCCTCATCGTCCAAATGCTGAGATTTAACTATTAAACGTTCCACTATATATAAGTTAGCATAAATAAAACATAACAGGCCTTAGGGACTATATAAATATTAACAGATCGCATCGTCAGAAGCATTACACAAACGATAAGTGCCACCTATAGCGACATACTCTCTGCAAACCAAGGAGCTAGGCAGCATTTTATAGCGTAACCCCTTAGACCGACAGCAACGATAAGGCATAACTTCAAACCTATTCTCCGCAATGTTAAGGGAACGACGATAACAACGAAGAGTAGAAATCGCAGGATTTTCAGGAATGCAACCTGACATAGTGTCAGCATCATAAGTAAATCAGGAAGCATGATTAACAGATCCCCAACCTAGGACTAACAACCTACTTATATTAGGTCTTGAGGATAAGACCTTTAGAGAGGGGACTTAATATTACAACCTGTAAATAAGGATAACAGCTGAACGACCCACTTAGGCGTCGGGCAGCTAGGATAGGATATTTGTACTGCAGGATCATAGGAATAACAGGGACTCACTCAGAGACGGAAGAACTATGATATAAGTCACATGATAATAAGATAAGACTGAGCAGGCAGTGTGGATCACTGAGCGCTCAGTCGAAGTTACTAAGCGCTCACTAACAGTTAATAAGCGCTCACTAGTACCTGGTAAGGGATCAGTGATAGAGTAAAGGGTACTGTTCAGAACTTATATATAGTATAACCCTGAGCCTGGCTTATGGTCAGACTTCTATAGCTCTTCAGCAATCAACTTAGTATTCATCCTCATGGATACTCTCAGCTTACCTTCACTGCGAATCACTTATTAAGTCTAAGACTGATCACCTTGGCCTCTGAAGAACCAATCTACTACAGCCTACAACCTACAACCTACGACCACGACCTAGTGTACTGTTAGAACGTATCAATCCCCAGCTTCTGTTAGCAGACCCTACTGTCGGATAGCTGACCGTAACAAATAATTTGTTATATACTCTGTCGCCTGGTGCTAACCGCCGTCCTTGCAGATGCCTAACACTGCTAACACGCCGATCATCACGCTCTCCTTCTGGCTCTGCTTATATAGGTCCTCGATAATAGCGATAATAGCGTCCAAACACATCCTCTCAACCTCCTCTGCCTGCGCAGCCTGCCTGCTGCTGACGTCCACCTCAACACAGCTGGTGAATGCATCCTATAACGACCCCTGCCGCATAGTGAACCAGTACGGCGGCCGCTTACGCTCTAGCCACTCATCTATATAGAACTATATGCTCACCATCTTACGCCAAACCTCCTTATACTGCTACTATATATCATCCTCTATGCAGTTGTCGAACGGCTGCGCCAGCTTCTGGCCTATCTCCTTCTGCTCCGCCTTAAACAACACGTCATGCCCAACCTTATGTGGTGCTGCTGTTGCGCATGCCTTGTCGGCAACGCTGTTGAACACAGCCCACGCAAACCGTAACATCTCCTCGCTATCCTTAATCAGTCGCATAGCCTCCTATAACTACGTCTTATTCAACCCTTCTAAATCCCTTATCCACCCGACGCAGTATAACCACCCGTTCGGCTCCAACTTTTCGTCCACTATACTGACCTCCTCGCGCGCGTCAGCCTCAAACCACCAGCTCCCAGCGTGCGATGGGAAAAACCGCTGGCACGGCACCCCTGTCGTCCACAGTAAATCCCTTGCTACTGTGGCCCTCTTATGCATATTACCCCCCTTCTGCTAATCATTATGCTATTCATGCTCAGCCTAGCAATACCTTTGGATGACTTATGGCCGCCAGCATATATATAGACACTCTGCGCATTATATGCTGTCCGCCTTTAGTGCTGTAATATATAGGATAGGTGGCATGCTTAGGTCTAGATACTGTAATATAGCTAAATCGGCTTAGGTGCAGATAATCCTTAGGATACTGCGGATAGCCTCTGCGATATGGGATCTGCTGGCGATAGGGATCTCTTGGTGATATATCCTCAAATATGATAATACTTCATCAGCAACCATAGCAAACTGGCATACCTTATAAATCATAATAGCATACTAGGGATTATAATAGATAAACAGCTCTATCCTAATAACTTATGCTGGGGGATAAATAATAATAAATCTATTCTGCTGTTAATAGCTTATTAAATAGCTTCCTCCTATGCTAAATACTAATATTACCTGCCTCCTGAAACTATTTACTTCTAACCTATCTCTGCATCCTGCCCCCTTAAATCAACTTCTCCTGCTGGGTGGTGTGTTATCTGATTCGCTAGATGGCGCGCTCTTCCTAACTCGATAGGTCCATACGCGCCTAATCACTGACAACATGCTAATTTCCTCCTCATACAAAACAAACCTATTCCTCCTTTTATATGCATCAAGTACCTTTGAAAATATACCTCTGACTGGATCTACATTATAGCTTTTGATGCATCCTACTTTCGTTTATTTTGGGGCTGAAAATCACTATGAACTCTACTACCCTATTTTCAATGAACCCTACCCCATGCTTTTGCCGGCCCACTTTAATTTAGCTGGCCGTTTCAATGAGCTCTACTCAAGTTCATCGTGGACGTGAGGTTAGGATCGACACAAGCGCTACCCGCCAAGTCAGCCAAGCTTCCGGCACGGACTTGGAAAAGGGCAAGGCGGGGAGTTGGGGACAACTGACGTGGCCACAGAGCTTGAAGAGGTAAGGCTTTGAGCCTAGCGAGCACTCGCAGCCTTCGGGTGGATCCGGAGTTTGTTGTGGAGGGGAGTTGTCGGCACTGGCACTGGGTCCACTCTGGTTGCTTGCGTGGTCATCTTCGGAACGTTGGTGATCGTTGACTGTAGTTTCGGGATGTGATTTGTTGTCTTCGTCGAGCTCGAGTATAGGTGACAGTGCATCACGAACGTTGTCGGAAAGTATGTACCCGCGGTCAGGCATCGTGATGCGAAGTGTGCAGTCGAATAACTCGTAGGGATTGAGAATGTGGCAAATGGATGATCGAAAGCTGTCCGAGAAGCGGGTGCGGCAAAAAAGGAAATGGGAAAATACGACTGTCGGGACAGCGTTGGGGAAAAGAGAGTGGCGTTCATCTGGGGCTTCTGATTTTGGAACCAGATTTGAGCAGCCCTGAAGTCAGTGGAAAGCGTCGCCCAAGTTTCTGGAAAGTGCATAATACCGAGGAACCTGACTACCTTGAAGACGAAAGATGCATAACCGGGAAGGAGTGTTCAGTGGTAGCTGCCCTATGGTTTCGAAGTATCCGACAGAAGGCACTGTCTCGCGTGCTATTGCAACCTACGTGGCAGCTATTTCACAGTAAGGTTCTGGATGAGAAGGAGAGGTGTTGAAAGGCAGGAGTGACGTTGGGTTGAATTGAAAAGTGAGAGAAAGAAGACTGCACCAATCGGAGAGGGAGCATCCGACTGACGGGAGCATTCCGGAAAGCATGTCTCGCGACGCACAGGCAGCAACCCCTTTAAGCAGCTACACCAGCTCGTGGGGCCAGTCTCTATCCAGGTGCCGAGCTTCTGCCCCTTTCCCGTGTTGCACAGATCATGCTGAACTTCAAATCAGATAGATGCTGACTTGCCCGCCGTTGAGTTGTAGGAAACTATTGCCGCGGCTTCAGATGGGAGGCAGCTCCACAAAGATTAGTCTCAAAGGTAACGGCTATGGACCCAACCTGGGACCGAGCCCGGCACTGGACCCACTTTACCCGAACCTTGGACGGCTTAAGGTACACAGTAAGACGGAGCTGTGGGGCGTCGTGCACCGAATCGCGGCCGCCCGTCTGAGATTGCTGTTGCCGTCTCAATAACGCTCAAGGACCGCATTCTCAAAACCTTGTATCTGCAGAGTCTATGCCAATATCAATAGGAGTTATTTGCACTTAGCCGGCCGCAGCGATTTGAACCTTTATTCTGACAGACTCATGCGCTGTCGATAGAAAACCCACTGATGACGAAGTCGCACACGCAGGCATGGCAGGTAGCAAGATACCAGACCTGTCGATACCAATATCACCGAGTGTACGGGTGTCGAAGGCCACATACGACCACACCCATTGGAAAACTCGGGATCCCGTCCGCTCTCCCATAGACAAGCTAATGAGGGCTGGAGTAGTGGTTGGGTTGGTGACGACTGGCGAATGCCCGGTGTTGTATGTTATGGACCTTTTTGCTGCCTGACTTGTATGGTGAAGCCTGGTGTGGCCTGGCACTGCGACTGCAACGGACCGTCATCATCCTGTAAGACATGCAAAACACGTAGCTCCCTCGCACTCAGTGCCGAAAGCAATAAGAAGCCAGAATGTAGGGGTGGTGTACACACATGGATGGCAACCTGCTTTCCCCCTCAGTCACCATTGAGTTGCTGAGAACGACTAGTCAAAATGAGTCATCGGACTTCCGTGATGTTTGAAGGACGTTCCCGTCGAACGTCATGCATAATAGCCTAATTCACCACCCTGCCGAGCTTCACTCACTGAGGCGCTGCAAGGCCTGTCCCGTCTGCCATGAACGGCCTCGCAGCCGCGGTCGTAGCAGAGGGCGGATCTCTCCAATGCGACTTTCCCTCGCTTTCTGGCCGTTCGTCCGAACTTGCATCGGGTCATTTCACCAACGTAAATGGTGATATAAACTGCGTTGGGTCTTATCCTAGTTATAAGGCCTCAATCATCTTCAATTCTGCAACGCGTGGTATCAGCCAGCGGGCTCCCTCTCCTTAGCTTCCCAAGCTTCCATATTATCTGACCAACTGCATGATGCACTGGGTTGCTGAAGGCAGTCCAATGCTGGCGTTAGTCGGGTTTCATGACCCCCTGCTACAACAATCACCGTCAACAATCCTCATCACAATATATACGAAGTTACGTGTGGCCGACGGTCTCTTAAACGTAACAGAAACGGGGGCATCGTCCTTGACTAATGGTGGTATGGAATGAGTAGGCTTTAAAGCACAGATTCAATACAGCCCGCGGGTCATCCATACGTCTTGGAGTTATTTCAGGGGTCAATTCCCAAGTCTCAAACGAGTTGCATCTGGGGAGGTATGTGGAGGAGAGCGACTGTTCATTTTTGACGAATCGGAAGCCATTGACCGTCTTGTTGTCCTGTGCATGCGGTGATCAACATATGGCGACAAAAGCTTAGCCACGTGTTGCCTTCTTAAATCGGAGAAGAAGGTGGATGGCAGTGAATGGGTCATTAGCAGCGGGGAGGTATTGCCCGTGGGCCCTCCCGACATCACAAGTTTTGATTCGGAATATCGGATACGTCCAGGTTTTCTGGATAGTCAGTGAGTCACTGAATACTGCTGCACAGGCGGCGTGATTCCCCAGGTAAAATTGGAAAATGGCTGCTGTGTGGGGTTCGTTGCTCGGAAATTGCTTTGTCAGAAAGACGATGCACTTGTAGGTAGCTGCTCAAGTGCGTCCAAAGCTTGCATCGTTATAAATTGTGTGTAGCCAAATTGGCTCATCAGTGTAAGGAAAATTTCAAGATCGAACATTTGCTTGAGAGTGTCATCGCCGTTGCCATCGACAACCGCAGCCGTTGTGCTGACTGACAGAAGTGGCAAAAGCAACCCCCGAAGACATCGCCAGGGCACTTCCACACCAAAATGAATGATATTGACAAGGTAACAATATACTTCATTATGACGACTTGCGGAGTTATTGAAATTTCCACAAGTAGTATGTTATTCGTAAAGTCATGATAGCTCTGTGGCAGAGGGCAAGTGGCGCCGGTGAACCAAGTGGCCACCGCCGTTCTATTCACGTCCTGCTCAACAATCCAAGATCACACTACGCCCCCAGACTTTGTCAAGCGAAGAATGCCACAGCAGTTGAGGGCGTCACTGGTGAGGCAGATGGCTTGCAGAAACTCACTGGCTCAAATAAAGTAGCCGTTGAAATCCTGCCACGGATTGTATCGCTCGATACATTGGCATCTAATGCGTCTCAATTGAGGAATTTGTCTCTGGATAGAGGCCACCTGTACCTATCCCTATTTATGCCACTTCACCGTGGCGATGACGGTCAAGACTTCAATTAAGATCGCGCGCGCCCCGCCAACGGATAGTGCTCCAGCCGTCCCGAAAGTCAGGCGCTAGAACAAATACCGATTGCATAGTCTAGGCCTTCTCGGACCAGCTCGAGTCTGAGACACCTGCATGCCATTCGCGCCACGTTCGCAGCACGAAAGTGGCCCCCATTCTTTCAAAACCACATAGGAGTCGCCAACGACAGAAAGACGAGAGAACACTACCCCCTTGGACGCAGTTTTGCGGCCGCGCGAAGGAACATCGGCATTGGTTTATCAGGAAAGACCACAAGTGTGGCGACTCTGACTGGACGTTTCCGTCAAACCCAAGCAACCATGGGTTTTAAACAATGAAACTCATCCCACAGCTGCCGGCACACAGTTCCTTTGCTCCCTCCTCCTTGCTTTCTGACGCAAACTGAAAGATGCGATTCTCGCTCGTTATTCTGTTGATTACTGGGGCTGTCAGGCTGACTGTTGCATCTCCTTTCACCGATGCTTTGGCCATCGCCCCCGCCTGTGCTGTTCGTCAATCCGTCGGTCATCGTCGTGGAAGGCAACGTGTAGCCGATATTTATTAACGCCGCGGCAGGTCACATGCGCCATCACTGCCCTCCCGCAGTCTCCTTGCACGATCGAAAACACGACATGCCTGTGCACTAACTCAACATTCAACGGTCTTGTAGGAGAGTGCGTCCAGAAGGGCTGCACAATCAAGGAAGCTCTCAGTATGTCTTCGGTTCTTGCGCAACGTTTTCGTCTCCATCCAAAGGATCAATCGCCTAATATTCTCTTGCAGCTGTTCCAAAACCTGACGTGGTCAGCATGCGGGTTCCCTTCAACGGATAAGACGCATAGCGCAAGATACACGATAGGATACCTAATAATATTACCCGTTATTTTCATGGCTATTCGCCTGGCTAGTTGGGCCTTCCGTTTGATGCCATGGGGCGCTGAAGACACGACTGTCAGCCTGGCATTTGTATGTTTCATCACTTGAATCATCCTTTGGCCTCCCGATTTCTCATTCAATCAGATCCTACTCATACCCTTTCCCGCATTGGTCCTCATCAGTGAGTTTCTCAGTGGACAATCTTCATTGAAACTCAGGCTTACCTTTGCATCAGTGTTCTCCTACGGCCTCGGACGAGACATATGGGTTCTGCAACCGGATGAGGTGACTATGCTTCTGAAGGTAGCTTCATCTCCCCCTTTCAATCATTGAAGGACCTGAGAAGTAACAATCGGCACGAGCAGCTTGTTTTCATCATACAATTCTTTCACATAGTCAACCTCGCATTGATCAAAGCATCGATACTCTATCTTTATCTCCGAGTCTTCCACATGAGCTCTATTCGGACCGTCCTCTGGAGAACTCAAGTGTTCAACCTTATTATATGCACTTTGTTTGTGTTGCTCAGTAGTTTCCAGTGCCAACCTATACAACACTACTGGAACGGCTGGGATGGTGAGCATGCGGGTAAATGCCTCAGCCTACAGAATATTGTACTCACGCACGTCACCATCAATGTCTGCTTGGACGTGTGGATGCTCATTCTTCCACTCACACAGATATACAAACTCAAATTGCCGCTCAGGAGGAAAATTAGCGTGATGGCCATGTTCAGTCTTGGGATTTTGTAAGTCATTCGCATCTCTTCTTCCTGGATATGCCATCATTCTGACAATCCATAGCCTCACTATTGTCAGCATCATTCGGATCAAGAGCCTGCTAGACTTTGCGAAGACACCTGACATTACTAGTGAGTACCCCTGTTCAATAGCGTTCCACTGGGATAATAACAAATATCTCCACAGCTGAGTGTTACGAGCGGGTCAGGGCAACCAACTGTGGCACAAAGCAAAAGCTTCGCTAATGACAAATCCGCTGTCATTATCCCCTGTTCTGCATTATATAGTTACAATCCTACAGTGACCAACTGTAGCGGTCGTAACACTGAGTTACTTGAGGGTGTAATCTGGTCCCATATCGAGCTCTGCGTTGGAATTGCGGTCGCCTGCATGCCGGCTGCAAGACATCTGGCATGGAGGCTCTTCCTAAAGCTGCTGGAACTCAGTAGGCGCACGTTGTCAAAGTCCAGCAAGACGAAGCCTTCTGTGCATGTGGAGGAGCTTCAGCCTGTCGCTAAGGGTCGACGCTCACTGAAGTCCGACACTACGACGACCCTCCAGACAAACATGACCACAATGGTTGACACCAATACGCCAAATAGTGCACATTTCCCTTGAAAGCGTCCTTGCCGCAACATAGAAAGGTAGTTACAGGAAGAAAGAGGACACGCGGTTGAAGAGTTACATAGCATCATTCAATATCCAATGCCAGAGCACACACTGTGAGGCTTTAATAATTAATCGGACCGAGGGCAAAATCTATCTCACAAGCACCATTTACTGCAAGTTGAGGTTGGGAATGCGTACCTCAGAGTTTAAGAACCCAATAACTCCCAAACCTTACCACAGTGTCTGACAAGAAGTGACCCACAGAGGTTCACGGGTATGTTAATTTAGGCAACAGACACGGCGCATCTGCCTTCAAGAAACCCGCAAGCCCAGAGAGTGGAAGTTCAGCGCAGTTGCGTAACAAATTGTGGTAGAAATCCTGTAGCTGAGTATCCGATGGAGAATTGATTCCCGTCTGCGAAAGCGAGGCTCAGCGAAGCAGCTTTATTAAGGTGGGACGAGGAAAATCAAGGTAAAGTAAGGAGGCATGGCGACATGATATCGGATTCTTGAGTAGGGTATGGGCGAAGGTTAGTGCGAACCTGAAAACAGTGGAAAGCGCTTAGCTTCAGCTAATAACCCAGGGAGCTTCCGAGTTGCAATAGGCGGACAGGCTGAGAAACCGCCCACTGAACGAATTTCCAATCATCGACAACGTTTCTATAAGGCGTGGCCTAGTCAATTGGTCAGATGCACGTTCTGCACCAGCTAATCTATCGATGTAGTCGGACGACACGGCAGCTCATAACAGGCATCTCGTGAGATGATTGAATACATTTATATTCACACCAACCCCAAAACTATCTCTTTGCCGCAGGACTGTGTTAACGGAAAATTGTTTAATAGGTTAACGATCTTCTGACGATTGAATGTTGTAGTAAAGTGCTATCCTAGGTGTTAGATGTTTCCCCTTCAGGGTCACAATAGTCAAAAAGGTGCGGCTGCAGGTTGCAACCTGCCACACGAAAATACGGAAAAAGCAATTGAAGGGAAGTAGGAGTTCCAGCAAGCTGCGCGGGCGGTTTTACACAGCTAATACCCAGACACTCCCGTGGCTCAAGATGCGCTCAATCACAGCCATCACTGTTCTAGGTGGGAGATTCTGTTCATCGCTGCCGTCGCTGCCTGTGTGGGATGCATTTTTTATGTCTGATTAAACCTTTTCTTGAGCTAGCGTGTCGGTAAATTAATTTGCCTGGGTTGTTACATGTGCTTAAGGTTGCATCAGTAATGAATATGTCCTTTGCAGAGACGCCTCTTGTCCCTTGGACATCACAATCTGCCTTTGCGGAATAGATGGGATTGCTTCTGATCAAAATTGTCCAACTCACACAGCATGTCAGCTCGTTCCTTGAAAGGTCTTTCTCAGGAACCCCTGATTCGGTTCCAAGTATGCCACTCATCAAAGGGGTTGAAGTGGTCAGCACGCATGACGTCTGAATATTCCGACTCCATGCTCGAACTTGGGACGAAACCCTTCTGGACTTCTCCTTGAATGCCTCGTATAAAAGTCTAGGTCTGTCAGCTGAGAGTGGTCCGCAATCTGGGCTGTGATTGATTCCAAATTCATGCCAGCGTTGGACTGACAGAATCAGTGTATGCGGGGATCAAGTCAACGAGATTAGGAACAGCCGCTTGCCCATCTTTCCAGTATACTTCAAACACACTTAAACCTTAAGGGCTCTACATTGAGCGCTATGTAGATATAAATTTGACATCTTATTCTTAGGTGATATATAAATACGTAGAAGGCATATCTATTGCTCTTCAACTACTGCTATCATATCTCTGATCTATGGCAGAACCTCTCCTCATCTGTGGTGATGTTGCAGACTAAAGTTTCCCAGAAGTATCCAACGATTCCGCCGAGCAAAACACCTGTGACTTCAGCTGCGCTAATGATACCTATGGACAAAAGTGCATGCGACTCGCCGGGAACCTTCCTCAGAGCAGTGTCAAAAACCTCCACATACACTGCGCCTCCTAGCAATCCGGAACACAATGCAACCCCAAGCACTACCCAGCTATTACCGAGGAAGAAGACGGAGTCTGCTACTAACAACGCGACCGTCCAAGCCAGCAGAATCAACACAACTCTATGGCTTCCGAGACGAAGCGATATTGATGATAGCCGCGCTGTCAAGTTTCCTAAGTGGAGCGCAAGAGCAAGCGCAGAGGTCCACGACAGGAGCGAGGAGAACGAAGACCCATCAAGGGCAAGAGCTGATCCGGGGGAAACCAAGGCTTGAGCGACAGCGACTAGAAATAAAATGGGAGCAGCCTGACTCAAGAGAGCCAGCATTGCTCTCGATTTGCGTTTGACTTTACCCAAACCTTTATGCTGCACAGTTGGGACATTGCCCATAAGCGATGTCCTCACATCGTAGCCTCCCGCAGCTGCTTTGTCCATGCTCAGCTCCCCTTGACTGACAATGGGCGAGCTTTGCGGCAATATCATGAAGTAGGCCAACACCATTATGACGATGAGGTGGTGTATGTATCGGGCCCCTTCCCGTAGTGTCATGCCCGCATAAGATGTCAACACCAAAGGCCAAGTCGCATTGGCTATATGACCGAGACTCGTGCCCACAGCCCAGGCGATAAGACCTATCCGCCCGTATTGTTGGATCAAATCCAAACAAAAGATTTCAGTTGTGGCTGAGGAGACGGCGGCCAAAACCGTTGTGAAGATGCGGACCGGAGGCAGTACGTTCGGGGGAGTGGCAGACACGACGATCTTGATGATCAGCCACGTTGCGGTGATGAGAAGAAGGCGAATATTGCGTGGGATGCGTTCGATGACAAATGGAAGGAGTATCTTGGCAATGGCAGACGGGCAGTTCTCGAGTAGAAGAACTACTGGTTGTGAATACGGAATGATAAGATAGTTGGCCGCACAGCTGATCCGAAGGAGAACCGCATTCGAGACGCCTGTGAAGATGTCAGTCAGCACCGTCAGGAATTACAAAATCCACCATCAGAACCAAGGAAGGACGTACCTATCAGCGCAAAAGCCAGAAATGTTCGCGAAACATATTGATCGAGGTCGGGCGTGTTGACGTTGCTCCAACCCATTCTTGAAGTCATCTTCATATGTAGCAAGCTTGCCTAAACTAAGTGATGAGAAGAGGCCACGAGAAAAGAACCAAGTCGTGAGTGGGAGCAGTGTCTGAGGCCTGGAAAATGATTGTTAGAATGGTCAAGAGGCAGCCCTATTCTGCCAAGGGCGGAGTAGTGGCCTAAGACGGCCAAACATTCTGTTTACCCACAGAAGGACAGCGGAGCACCAACAGAAGCGAAATGACGAGAAATTTCCAACCTGTTTACCTAAGCCCCGCAACAGGCGGCCGGGATGAGAACGTCAGAACATTTAGTCACGGACTGCAAACCGCTCCCTCGGTTCCAGGCGGGTCCAAAGTCGCCAAGCAACCTTTTCCCCGAGTACGAGCTAGCTACAGGAACCACGGGACGAGCCTGCCAGACGGGCAGCCAAACCCCAACTCAATTTTAGTCATTGCCTTACGTCACTTCCCAAGAGTATGTGGTTATCTCTGTATAAGTTCTGTAACGGGTTGACCGCACACTACGGACACTCCAACACGGTAATTTAAGGATCGGCTTCGAATTTGTGCTCTGCTAACATTCCAAACAGAACCTTATTTCCATGACACATCTACTTTCTAAGAACACACGTCGAAGAGCATCAGTGCTGGCCCATTTCATCTGGAGCGAAAGGGGTTCACTGGGTATCTATTGGGATACTGCACCTTTAGCCGACGGCGCGAGATGGCACTGCCAAAGATTGCGAGACGGTCTAAGGCAGCGCTGGTTATTTTTGTTGGTCTGACAAGTCTGATCTTTCTGGTAAGACATTACGACGGCCGGAAATGTGCCGGCAATCCCTTGTCGTTCCATTACCATCCGGTTTCTCTTGCCTGCGTACTGATATTGCCCATTCACAGCTCAACCAAGCACACAGCGTCTGGCCAAGAGACTCCGACGATAGCTGGGACCTCCATGAGAAGCTCAAAGTGCTCAACATATCGACCTTTGGGGAATCACCCAGTGGTCACCGACGTCTGCGCTTGTTCATGCCCGCTGATGGGCCAAGCATAAACCTCTGTAAGGTCGTGCATTCTGCAGTGGCCCTAGGGTACCCAATGCCTACCATTTTGAACTGGAACGGAGAGTTTAACAGACCAGATTGGCACTTTTCAGGCTCCCATATCGCCAAGCTTGAGTCCCTTCTCGTCGCTCTTGATGAGCTCTCTGAAGGAAGGCCTGACGCTGACAAGGACGTGGCGCTTCTGGTAGACGCCTACGACATATGGTTTCAACTGCCCCCTTCGGCCTTGCTAGAAAGGTTTCACAAAGCCAACTTGAAATCGGATGCGAGGGTTCGGCAACTATGGGCGGATTCCGGCTACGATCCGCAGTTCCCTGTCGCCCCGCCACAGCAAAACATCATCATCACCACCGCCAAGGACTGCCAACCAGGCGCGGAGTCCGGCTCTCATCCCAACTATCCTTACTGGCCAGACTCACCCCTACCGGACGACTTTTTCGGGAAAGACACCGACAAGATTGACTCCTACGCGGACTCTGCAAGGAGATATAGGAAGGTTCGACCGAGGTGTGTGAATAGCGGGATGATCATGGGCGAGGTAGGACCTCTCAGGGCTGCACTTCGAAAATGCAGAGAAAAGGTCAAGGCAGTATCGCAGAAAGGACGACAGCTGTGGAGCGACCAAGCCTTGATCGCAGAGGTCATTGGAGAACAAGAGATGTGGCGGGAGTGGGTTCGAAGCCTTTTGCTTTCCGATAATAATCGCACAATTGGCAACCTACGAGGCGAAGCCCGGGAACTTGTCAAGATTGGAAAGAAAACTCTCGATGGAGAACGTTTCGAATTTGGTATCGGTCTCGACTACAACTTCAGCACGATGCCTCCCACCTGTTCTGCTGAGGAGCAAGGCATTTTTGTCAAATGGGCCGACAGAGGCGCTGTCCGAGAGGCTTCGAAAGAGGCTGGGGTTCCAGAACCAGTCAGGGTCCCTCGCACGCCAACAGGTCTTGGGGGCTCATCCAGCCCTCTCCCGGGAAATGGGCTATCGTGGGCGGATGTGCCTTTGTACACTGACCTCTTCTTCGGAGATGCTCCGGTTGGGATCCACCACAACGCGTACATTTCCGGCATGAAAGCCTGGAGGCTGGAGAACTGGTGGAACTTGACATGGTTCTATCCCCATCTTGGAGACTTGATCACCATTCAACTCCAACAACAGAACAACCCCAAGCAATTGGCACGAATTCCTGTTGGGGCCATGGGACAGACCGAAGTCGTTTACTGGGCCCCGCAGGACGATACAGGGGTGCGAACCATCAAAAACTTCAAATGGTCAAAGCACGGAGCAGAGATAACGCCTTTGAGTTGGGGCGACATTTGCCAAGTTGGTCAGGAAGAGTGGCATGGCCGCATTTACGGTGATGAAAGAGGGGCTGTACCATAATGAGACCATTGTTGGTGTCGTTGGAGTCCGCTTTTTAGGCAAGACGCAAAAGGGCCTGTACCATTATGAACTTGCTGGCCAAGTGTTCCAGGATACGAGAATGCCCAGGATCCAACCAATCGTTAAGATTCCGCGACCCATGCCGAGAATGCGGGGCTCGGGGTTATGGCCGAAGCCCAGCTTGGCCTTGTTGGCTCTTAAATACGCCATTGGGCCGGTTAGTAACTTCGCTTGGGTTGTGGGGTTGGTGATTCTCAGTCCTTTTATCCGACCATATTCATCACTAACAAACCGGGCGCGGACGGGGGCGGGACGGGACGGGAAGAGACAGATAGCCAAGCGTGGCCGCGAGGATCGCTTTGAGGGGTCCATCCAGTCGGAAGAAGTGCCGCCATCCCCACACCATGTGTTTTTCAAATTAGTGTGGGCGTTCAAATGGACTTTAGTGGAGCTACAAGCAGAATAACTGACCAGGATCGTCTGTGGATTATTCAACGATCCTTACGTAAGACATTTTGAATGTAGCGCGATGGTTCTGCCAGCACGAGCTCATGGATAGTGATGATTGTGATCTAGTCATTCACTGATGTATTATATGCGGGAGTAGTGCGTACACTGCACTAAACAGTGATGGATTACTAACTCCTCAGGCTGCCAGCTCGTTTCAACGGGTGGTCTTAGATACAACGCGCAACATGTTCGCAAAGGGTTAACTTAGACATTCCACATCAAAACATGATAAAAAAAGCTGATATTATAGATTGGATATTGGCCTCAAATATAACGAAATTCTGAAGTATTTGAACTCTGTTTCAACTAAGATGTGTAATTTTCATTCTGCTTAATTCAGTTGCTGCAGAGTTAGGCTATCACCCTATACCTTGGTGCATGTCACTAAGTGCCAACAAATCCCATGATCCTTATGTCATGCCATGCAGAAGGCTGCAACATATTGGAATAAATGCCAGAAATGAAGCAATATTAGGAGCTTGTTGAAATTTAAGTCTGAAATCTTGTCCTGAGCGTTAGTAAATGTTTTCAAATACCTAGCATTTCAGCTCATTAGCTGGTGCTGCACATTCCAAAGCACGTAGGTCTCTAAACTGAACATTACGTGTATCTATTCTTCACACAATTGCTGTTGGAGGTGATTGTTCTCTTTTCCCGGCTCAGGACTTCTCGTCGGACTGGCCGTCAGCTCATCGGGCTTAGAGCCTTTGGTCTTGGAACCTTGAAAAACTGGGCAATCATCCGAGTATCTCCGCCTGTGCCGCTCAACAACTTCTCCATGGGATGGTACCATCATTCATGTGCTAATTAGGAAGGATGTCAATGACCTTCGTTTGTTCAGGACTTTGAAGATGTATAGCGTTGGGAACTACTATAAGTAGACACACTTCGCTGTTGCCTTGGACCGGTTCCTCATCTCTTTTATCGACACAATCAAACTGCAGACAATTTCGAAGCCATCTATCACTTACACCATCTTTGATCATGCGTTTTTCTCTCACCACCGTCCTTGCCTTCGCAGCCTTAGCATCTGCTTGCTACAGCGGAGGTGAGAACTGGGACAATGTTAAGGATAATGCTCTCCGTGCTATTGAGAATCAGTGTCGCCGCTGGGAAAACGTCTGGTTCACGGGTGGAGAAAACAAATACGGCTGCGAAAACATTGGCAGCAACAAGAGAATCAACATCCGCATGAGAAATGGAGACAATGGCGGCCCCAGTCGTCAGCTTGACTACAACACCTGCGTGCAACGCATTCAGAGCCAAGTCCATAACTGCAGATTTGGCGGGGAAGAGAACCAGGGTGCCTGGAGACCTCGGTATAAAATTCTCTCAAACGTTTTACACTTCAGAGGTATTGAACTGACATGTTCCAGTGCCGACCCTAACACTGGCCCTTGCTAAGCGGGTCGACGCTCATCCAACCACGTCATCAGTATGAGGAGGCAGAAAGATCACTGTCTTTTCCCAAATTGCATCAATCATTATGAGATCTGAGAATTGATGTACAAGACGGTTGCTAGTAGTGGTTTGCCTGTTTTCAGGACTTTGGACGCTTCGGAGATGATTATCATGCGCTTGAAGTGGCCTTCATACCGTTCTCAACACCAATTGACCTTTCTTGCATAAATAAACAGCTGTTTTAGACCAATTTATCTTTTAACTTTGCGCCTGTATTGTTTCATTGATATCTACCCTCGGAAAAGACTTAGAAGCTCTGCTAGAGCCTATGGTTAGTTTTGCACGTCGGTGTCAACAAATAAAAGCAGCTAGAAGAGGAAGAAGCAACAAAACGCGATAGCAGTCATGTGATAATGGTGATATCGCTGAAATGGTTGGTCAGCAGCCTCCACTCACTTTGACCGGCAAAAATATCCGCCATAATGATCCACACAATGTGCTGTGCCTCTCCTGGCAAACTCCACATTATCCCTCCAACTTTAAACATAACCTAATTCGTAAAAGATTTAAGCGAGCTAGGCGTGGAATTCAGGGGCAATCTTTTCTTGTCTGCAATGGAAAGATAACCCGGTCCGAAGTCCGGCGTTGCGTGCCAGCCAGACCCAAGATCACTAAGCATGCATACGTGCATACGATTAGGCAGCGCCGGTTTGGAGTTCGATGATAAATCGCACATCCACCCCATGGTGGTGCCATATTCATGAGACCTACCAGGCTCTGTACCTTTGCCGATACCGCACAATGCCTCTCATGTTCACGCTACCGAAGATGAACGATGGAATCAAACGCCAATCACGGGCCCATAGCCGCGTTGGGCCTCAGTCGCCGACTCTGTCATCCACCCCCCCATCGCGAAGCGGTGACCATGAGAGTCAGACGAGACAGTTTAGTGTCTATCAGAGAGCTTCCCATAACCTTGTCGAGTCATTCATGGGCAAATTACAAGGCGTCTGGGGTTCGGCGGCCACGCGGGCTGTAGTGCCTGGTTTGATGGGACTCACGTTCGGAGTCGCCGCTGCAACATCCCTCATGATGTAGGATACACAGACACTTCCATGTTGACCGTGTTGCTGACAGAGGTCCAGAGTTCTGCTTTACTATCTGGTCTTCGTCTGCAAGCCTGTAACCATGGGTGTCGTCTTGCCTCACGACTTCATCTCCAATAACGTAATCACGACTGATGGGAAGTCAATTGATGGCATTTCTAAATGGCTGGAAGATTTCACCCACTCGGTTGTGCCTCGGAACTGCCACTCTCACAACGACTACTGGAGACCTTACCCATTGTTCTCGGCCCTGGCGGCTGGTTGTGTGGGAGTGGAGGCAGACATTTGGCTCAGCGACGATGGGCTTGATCTTCTGGTAGGGCATGACCGTGGCTCCCTCTCGAGCGAGCGAACCTTACAGAAGATGTATCTCGACCCACTCCTGAAGATTCTGGAGCACCAAAATTCACAGGGACCTGTGACACAATTTCAGCAGGCTCGCGGTGTCTTTGGCACCATCCCGAACACGTCGCTCATTCTGTTAATTGACGTCAAAACAAAAGCTACCGAGACATGGCCAATTCTGGTCAAGCAGCTCGGTTCCCTCCGGAAAAAGCAGTATCTGACTCGATTTGAGCACATCGAGACATCGCCCGGTTTTGTGACCAAGCAAGGTATTTGGCCGGGCCCAGTCACTGTTGTCGGCACGGGGCTTCTAGATCGATTTACTTTCTTGGATCCCAATCACCGAAGCTATGATGATTACGAGGCTTATCATGACACCTTTATTGATGCTCCATTGAGCACCCTTTTACATGACAACACGTTCTGGAGGTATCCGCTTGACGTTCCTGCTCCCATTGGCCAGCCCGCGTCAAACTCTAGTCAGCTTTGGTGCGCTGATGACGCATACTACGCCTCGGCATCTTTCAAAACAGCGATTGGATCAGTTCGAACTGGCTTTTCGCAGGAGCAACTGCAGAGGGTCAGGGCCCATGTTCAGGTGTCGAGGCAAAGTGGGCTCAAGTCCAGGTACTGGGACATTCCAGACTGGCCAATCGGATATAGGGACTACATCTGGAAGGTGTTGACGGAGGAGAATGTTGACATGTTGAATGTGGACGACCTGGAGAGCGCTGCTAGGCGGGGCTGGACCCAAGGGTATCTACGGGACGTGCTCTGGATGACACTGGTGTCTACATACATCTTTGGCTGTGGCATCGCGATCTTGTTTCTGTTTACCCGTAGATCACAATACGGAACTGGTTCACAAATAATTCCCTAGACTTATGTAGGCATTGAACTTGACCAAAAGAGAAAGTCACGACATGATTTGGTCCAAGCTCCCCTTGATTGAAGCTTCCGGATCACAATATTCGCATCTATCCCTTCGTATTTCAAGCTCACTTGGCGACCAATCCATAAGAGGCATCCAGGTTTCTTTCCTGAAGCTTTGCGTTACATGGAACAAAATGACCGTTAAGTTAGCTTCTCAGTCCATTTTTAGTCATTGTGTGATGACGAACGAGAGGTTAGGTATATTACTAGGCTCCCCACCGCCCGTACGAGCAATCAAACGGACCTGCATAAAGGCGAACTCCGTAGTGCGAGGATCTCTGTTAGTGTTACACGTTCGAATGCACTCGAAGCTCGCCATCTAGTGTCTGTAGCTGCTGTTCTGGAGAAATGTCTTCTGCATCATACTGTTCGGCCCGAAAGTCTTCCCTTTTGCACAGGCAAAAGCGCACCGCAAGCTCATCATCAACACAGGCCAATCGGCTTTTTACGCCCAGAAAACTCTCAACCAAAAAGGCTAAAACAAACTGAAGCATCTCCTCTTCCTGAAATGTCTTCCAAGAAAACAGCAGAAACATTAATCACTGCTCCAAGCATTAAACCGTGTCTCATCAAGATCGGTTTAGCAGCTGCAATACGCACCGCCGACCGAGTCGATTCTGTCACGTGGTCTGCAGCCAGCCAGTGGTAGGTGAGATACGTACTTACCGAGGAGACGAGTGAGGAAGGGTTCATCCTCCCATATCCTATCTTCGAACACCTTCACCACCGAGTGAACCAGCAAAGTCGCCCACCGGTTTCATTTGAGGACACTTTAAAGCAAGTCTCTGCAAAGATATCTGAATATGGGCGATGCCATCAGTACATTACAGGACTTGTGTTTGTGGCGCCTTAACTCTTGTTGATATCTCGTTAGTGTCTTTAACGACTTCGCTGAAGTTTATGTTCGTGCACGAATCCTATAGTGTCTCCCCGACACAGGCGCTGGATAATCTGGCTATAGTGTTAGAATGACAATCTCACAGTCGCGGTAAGTTCTTCAAACGCTGACATAATCACCGGAGGAAAAGTATAAGGTCAACTTTGGCTTCGGTTGGTGCCTCTATGATGTCTTGCGGGTGATTTGAATTAATCTTCTTCACTTTGGGGCGGAGGTAATGAACATCGCTTCATGGCCTTTTAAGTGCGACAGTCCAAGTGACGGAATTGTCCATTGCGATTCTTTTTTCACCCATCTATCTCCAGCGGGTGAAACAATCATTTTGCGAGGACGAGTCGTATTAGGACCATGAAGCATATCGCATTTCCAAGCATCAAACTACAATGTCAGAATGAATAGCAAGATGCTTTTGTCCTTCGAATACTCATGACGACTCCAGGCGTGCTGATGGTCCGGCTTTTTCTAAGGGTGGAAGCAGAAAGGACCCCAATAGAAGAGCTTCAGACCCAAACCTACGCAACTATAATGGGTTGATGAGGCTGAGGGAACATTAAATGAGCGTGTCTGACAATCCCAATATACTTTCAGATGTTGGTGAGGTATATGGCTTTATTTGGGCATGTATTGTTGCGCGATTGCCAGTCGGGCAGCTCCAAGGCGGCAGACTGGAGTTGATGCCTTGGCGCAGCGGGCAGCCGCGGATAGGGGTTCTTCTGGCTCCTGCTCTAGGGGTCTTCTGAGGCCTACAGGCACTGATTGCGAGATGCTTGTGAACCGATGTGAGAATACGTCTTGCGCGTGCGTTAGGGGGCAGATGATTTGACTTATACATCGTTTTCCCCTGCTATCATTACACATTATTTTACCGTCCTGTGTAGGGCTGAAGCTTGAAACATCGTGAACATATGTATCTCCCGGCTTTCCTCATTGTGACATTCCGTATGTCATGTGTGCCATGACTGTCAGCGTCACCTTGGGCCTGTCGATATTCGGCTTGGCTCATCGTTCGTTGTCGAGTTTGGCCTGGCCACCATTCGATCCGTCACAAAAAGATCCTCTTTGGACTAAGCAAGTGTCACGTTCACCGTCTCGACAAAGTAAAATGGTCGTTGGAGAAATGAACAGCCAAAAGGCGATGTTCGAGGCGCTTTCAAGATACCTGTCGATCTTCTCGTCCAATCCGTAAATCACTATTGACTTCAAACAACATTGAAGTCAGACGTGGAACGTCCGTAGCTAACTAAATCGCTTGAACGACTGCCTTGTCTGTCTACAAAAATTATGGATACTGTCGTCGCCGTAATTATGTTGACAGTGTCTGCCCCGACAAGAAATCGCTGTATCTCCAGGTCGGCCATTGAGGAGTTACACTTGGGATGCATCGTTCTGTGGTCTCTGAATGCGAACAGGCAAAGGACCGATGACATCGTAATACGCAACAGCAAAATCTGGCAAACCCTAGCAGCCAACATTCCCACAACCTGGCCTCATGCAGCCAGTGGTTTTCCTCGCACAGTTTGTTCCTTGGCACGACGAGCTGCACCCAATACCACACCAACTCGCCTGCGGGAGACCTCAAAAGTCGGACCGACGGGGCCGCTTATGTCGAAATTGTCAACCTACATGGACGCCTGATCCAAATTACTGGATAGTCCCATTATTGGCGGAGCCAAATGCCCGAGAAAAAGAATGCCAACAATGCGACGAAGAGCATTCCTGTGAATTGGTATTCTCAGATGAAACAGATGACAAAGACATAGACCAGAAACAATGCCATCAAGAACAGTAGATTCCGGTACACATAATCCAGCAAGCGGCTACTGTAGTCTTCTTCGGGAATAGTTGACGTAATCTGCCGAAGCCATTGTTTTCTCACCTTCATGAACGGTTAGCAAAAGCCCAGTCAGGGAATTCAAGAACAACACCCACTTCTCGGGCAAAGAAAATGTTGCGGGCAACGTCGTGGGCTTTGCAAGGCCTAGTCCACATTTGACGAGGTACTCGGACATCTGTTTGAACGTCATGGAAGGTAGGTCGTGTCCTATCCACGAGACTGAAGAGCTTGTGACGCGTTTGCGCAAGTCGAGACAAGCATTAGTCCACTTGCGGACCTAGGTGATAGAGGCCTACTCAGGTGGAAAGGTCTGAACCAATTTGGTGAGGTTGTTGAGGTGGGCATCGTCTCCGAGCGGGCTGAGTGCTGGCCACGTTGTTGGAATGTTGTATGCGGTCGCCAACGCCATAGCGCTGTGGGTGACTTCCTCGGGCGCGCCGTGGATGGATATTACGATTGTCGGCTTCTCATATGCAGCCACAACGAAAATATTGTCTGCGCACATGATTGCCGATCACGATAGAATGAAACGTTGGGAGGAACGTAAAGGTGCGGAGCAAAGTAGAAGGCAGGCTTAGGGCGGGAAGGTAGAAATGAATAACGGCTGCGAGTTATGCTGCAATGGGCGGGACAAGCGATGGCGGGTTCTGTGTAACAAATGGACGTGAAGCTGGATGGGATTGATGTGAGCGAAGAAGTATATGGATGAGGATGGCAGACTCAAGGTGGAAAAGAAAGGCAAATTGGTGCTCTGGGTGGATGCTTCCAGTGCAAGGCGGCTGTTATTGGGTGCTCATTGTTTCCGTCTCCAGGTCGAATTCTAGAGATTAAGAGGCAGCTGCGTTTGCCTGACAATGGGAGTGAAGGCAGTAGGCAGGAAGTACCGGTGCCGATCCCCGTGCCGATCCCCGTGCCGATCCCCGTGAGGAACGGCACCTCAGCCGACGAGAAAGGAGCGTGGAAAGAATCTTACAAGTACTTAGAAAAGAGAAGGAAAGTCGTAATCAGCATAGTCAGGGTCTGATTGTCGAGCCTATTCCTTCTGGGCAAAAGTTCTTCTTCGTAGCGCAGTGACACTCGCCGGAGTGTAGTCGGAATAACGCCGGAACCATGTGCACGGGCAAGCGCCATGGATCGCAGCCGCCGAAAATACGGATTAGTCTCTGCTGCGGATTCTAGGCGAAGGATTACGGAATCATCACATCGGAAATTTTGACTTTTGATAGAGGCGATGAGACCCCTGCATTCGGGGAGGGTCGCACCGTCCAACCCCAATCGACGACTGGAACTTCATTGACGTGCCCGCAAGAGCGCTGGGTCCTTCTTCGAAACCTGCCGCAGCGACCATCAGACCACTTCCTATGGACCCCACTTGACCACCAACCAACAATTCGACTGCTCGGTCCAGGTCCAGCTGTGAGTAGATCGCACCACGCTCGTTCAACATATATACCAGATGCAGAGCTAGTGAAACTGTTACCGCTATCGAGCTTACTGACGATGCCTAAAGTTAATATCTACATTCTGACGCATATTTCCTTGATGAAGCGTCTGCAAGACATCGGTGAACAATCCTTCGCAAGTCAAAAATCATCCCAGCAGGAAGCTGTCTTCCGTTGATGCTCAATTAGGTGGAGGCTTTGCCCAGAAGCTGGCTTCAGCCTTCAATTCTCTTATTGCTGCAGTAACAGCATCGTTTGCTATTTAGTGCGCATGGTGGTCCGTACTGCAGGTTGGATGTAGTGGAGAGGGGTCCAGCAATCTGTTTGTGAATATTACGTCTCGAGGTCGACCAAAACGGCACCTGACTGATAGCCCGACAGTCAAAATTTCATGAGAAATGGATGCGATGGCAAGCACCATAAGATCCCGCCGGCAGAGACCGCTATGTTCCCCATGCAGCATGTGGGTAATGGTTTGTATCAATGCCAGCTTCCGGGGCAAATAAGGATTCAGCAGAGACTGCAACATGATACACGCAGAAAACACTTATCGGAGGCATTCGACGCCCCTCTGAAACGAAGGCGCTGCGTTCAAGTTGACGTGCAAACGTTCCCGCCTTCCGCCGAGCCCTCATGACGCTAAGCATGGCGACTTTGAGGTTGAGGTTAATTCCCCGTTTGTTTGAAAGAGCCCTCTCAAGTTGGAAGTTCAGGAATATCTAGGACCATCAATCCAAGCGTGCCAAAAACCTATGTGATGGCCTCATCATATCAGTGCGTAGTTTGTGGTTTTCATGCAGGCTGCGTCGCTGTTAACTAGTGCATATGCAGAGTGATTTGTCATCATGCGAATCGCATTGTACGGGAATCCATCTCTACGGACTCAATACATATTGCCTTTGATTTTCAAACCCCTCCATATATCTTCATAGCGACTGGCTGTTGAGAAGGCTTGGAAAACTTTAGAAGAACCCAGGATAACTGTACTGCAATGCAGGCAATACAAGTCACAAGCACTGGGCCTTCATGACCTGATCGATGAAAGTAAGCATTCCCGCTTCCCTACCTTCAATGTACCGATTCAATTCTCGATGGAAGACAGGACCAACGTCACGGCTGTCAGGGCTACGCGCAGAACAACAAAGCGTGACGATGGAAATCCACAACGGGATGGGTCGAAGGAATGTTCTCTATCTATGTTTTTCACCTCTTCCTTAGAGAAGGTTACTCTGTTGACGCTTAAAAGGCATGTCACACTTCTGTGTCTGAACGACGCGTTCGTACCAGACGGGTCATCTTGGGCACAGCGGAACAGCTCACATAACATACCCATCACACGTATACAGCATTGTATGCCTAAAAGTCAAGCAATTTATACTCCGTTATGTTGTTCGATAATCTAAAAGAAGGCATTCACATCTGCAATATCATAATTACTAACCAATAATTCTTTGACCGGTCTGCTGTGGAGTTTATTCCTCTAGGATATATCTCCTTCTAGGTGTCTTGCTTTAGTAAAGTGAACAATTTCTTACGCTTTGCAATCAACTTTAAATGATATCTGCTGGAGCTTACTCCGCTCTTTCTTTATTCCACTGGCTATTATGAACTTATCATTACTAAATTCGTTTATTAAGATAAACCGTAAGACCTCTTGTTTATCCTTAACGCGATTATAACTAACACCTAATAGCATTAAGTTGCGTGCATCACATTATGAACATAACTGGAACTATTTCTAAGCTCTTTAGTTGAGATAATGTTAGCTTTAGTAGCAATTAAAGCTTCTATAGGGGTAGTTAAGTGTTACGACCGCTGCAGTTGGTCACTGTAGGCTCGTAACCAAATAGTGCAGAACAGGGGACAATGACAACGGATTTGTCATTAGCGAAGCTTTTGCTTTGTGCCACAGTTGGTTGTCCTGACCCGCTCGTAACATTAAGATAGGGTCTAGTGAGCAAATCATCTCTTAACAGCTGCAGTTTTAACTTTTTAAGTGTTTAGAAGAAGTTTAGAGTGCCTGATATCTATCGCATTAGATTAATATCCTTCTATATATAGTTAATTAGCTTAAATATAAGATCTATTATGAGGAATTTATTATCTAATTACCTGCTATACTTCATAATTATAATCTAGAATCTGCTTTCAATAGTTAAAATATAATATCATTAAAGTTTTAAACTTATAGCTTTAATAATTAAAGTCTAATATTATAAGAGTAAGTTATTATATTAGTTATTATATAGTTTTAAGAATTAAACTTTAAGGTTTATTTAAGTTTTATTTTTACCTCTTCTATTTACTACTTTAGGACGTTGAAAGCTTATAATCTAGTTTTTAATAAAGATATAAAGTGAATAAATTTTCTATATCTTATTTAAAATAGATATTAAGCAGCAGTAAAACGCTTCAAATAGATTTTCTAAGCGTTATTAAATATAATATATATACCTTTAGCGCTAACTATAACTTTATTAGCTTCCTTAATAAAAGGCTCACTATTAATCAGTTTATGTAAAGTGGTTAAAAGCGTTTTATAACAGTTATTTCTAAAGGCAAACTAGTAGCAGCAAATTTCAACTTATATAATACGCTTATATATTTTAGCTAAAGCTTATTTATATATGCGTCTTAATAGATCACCCTTAGGTGTAACGTGTATAGGTATTTACTATCCTCTATATAAGAAAACTAATAACTCTAATTATGCCTAATGTCGCGGTATATACGTCTACAGTTTAAATCTCAGACGGCTATAGACCCTGCTAGGTGCAATATCTTCAAACACATAGAAATAGTAGCATTGTTTCGGGTAACATACAAATCCTTCACTGTGGCACACATCTGAGTATAGAAAACGATTATACTGTGTGTCTGTGTCCTTCTATCTGGTCATTCTGCTTTAGAGGCTGACCGGCTATCTCGTCTCGCCAACGACCACCGTAAAACATGAAATCAGAGTTGCTGTCCTTCGGCCCCAGGAGGAGAGGTAGACATCAAAGTGCGGCGTTTTGCATTCCACGGAAGGTAAACAATATATGTTACTGGCATTCAACACGGACAGACCAGACCCCCTTGAGAGTGTGGCACTGTCTGGTGCTGAAGGCCGTGACCACTTTGCTCCTGCAGTTTCCGTCCGAATAACCCCTCACTGTTATCAACGTTAGTTTTGACTGGTCATACGCTGCCAAGGTAGTTTCATTCTTACTCTTGCAGTTAGTGCTGTAATCAATGACCTTCATGCCCCAATCGGTGCTATAAAGACCGTGGCATTCGCCTCTGCTCCAATCCAAGTTGCCGCCGCCAGGAGAAGAGCAGTCAGTCTTGCCGTACTTCTTGACCCGCATATCATAAGCCACAGCAGTAGGGGCAAAGACAGCGCAGGCTGTAGTAACAGTAGCGAGAATGTTGGTGATGAGCATTCTGGAGATTTGGTGGTTGCTGAAGGTACAGGATATGAAAACGATTGAAGAGTGTGGTTATAAGTGACCAGAAGAAAGCCACTGGATGTAGCGGAATCGGCGTGCCTTTATAACGAAAGAAACATAGAGCTGACTAATAGGCAGGTACGATTTGGTCTGTCTGAATGTTTTTCTGCAGCTATACAGAGGAAGGATTTATTCCAAGCCGCTTCACCCAGCTCCCATGCATAAGGAATCCTTCCCAAAGTGCCGTGCCCTTGCTCGCCGACTGAATGACCACCGGCTAAAGGTAACATAATTCCAATGAGCAACAGGCTGTTGAAGGGCATGTAAGCACTAAGGGCTCCACAAAGCATTCCGTATTTCAAGAAAACATGCAAGGTTCTATTGTCACTTGGCGATGTTGAACTAAATCCTTCAGGCCTTGGTTCAGCTCCCCTAGTTTCTCCAGCGTCTGCATGATTGGTCTTGCAATGACAACGTTGCGCAACTAGTCAGCGTGGCAATGGGGCCACTGAGAGTCTGACGATGGGGGTGAGAGGAATGCTTAATGGTGGAAGCGACGTCTGCAGGACTTAAAATGGGTCTGAGAAGTTGTGTATCAAACTGCGATTATCTAGTAGTGGATGCGATGAATGCAATCGCCCTGAAATTGATCATCGCAAATCACGCGCGTTGTTTAAATGATAAAGAGGCAAGCTCTGTTTTCATCTACTGCCGGCCCTCTTGCTGCCTTTGCATTATTGAATTTTCTGCCAAAAGAGTCGTCCTTGAACCATCTCAGCGCGCAGCGCTTGATGCAGCTAGTCGAAAAAAGAAAAAGCTCGCATCGGTGTGGAGTTATTCTAATGTGGCTAGTCCCTGGATCTTCAAGGATCGACCCGAGCCGCTTTCGCCCGAGTAGTGTAGCGCGACAGGGTAGTGTGCAGGTACAGGGGGTCTTTCATACGAGATCAGGGGCCATTCATAAAACAAGAAGTTGGTACAATCATGCCATTCCAAGACTCACCACCCTTGGTCGCAAGACCTGTGTCCGTCTCTCAACAATGTGCGCCGCGAGCTTTTCGGTGAGGTTTTCCGAAGGTGCGCCGGGGGCGCGTAAGCTCGGGGTCACCGGCAAGCCCGCCGGCCTCTCACAGTTGCCGCTAGCTCCGCCTCGCGATTTATGTCCAATGCGGCGCGCCCCGGTTGCCTCGCGACCTGGGTGACCTAGCAGACAACTGCGCCCTTTAAACGATGTCAAATTTGGACTCTCTTGGTGATCGGATTTTCGGATACGTGCTGCTGCTGCGTCCGTGGAGAGTTTCCTCTGGATTAAAGGCAAGAGGTCTTGATGGCTGCTAGAACGTGCCGGACCTATCACGCGGCCATATTACGCGTATGCCAGCCGACTTGATTCGATATGTCGTAGGTTGATGAAGGTGCGGCTTGAAAAGAGACGGAATGGATGACCCATGGACCGGGGCTTTTCCATGTCTTTCCGCAAAGTTCTTCTTGATGTTGTTTATCGTTGTTGTCATTGCTCATCGCCCAGCTTCTCGTTGTCTCGCACGACTTCGCTTCACTGCAGCGTCCTTGTGACCGAATACACCCGCTCTCGCTCGAGATACTCGCTACTACAACCGAACTAAGGGCGTTATCGTCTGGAGCGTCGCGACATACGGTCAGTACCCGTAGATGATTGCTTCGTCCCACGCCTTCTGTCGTCGTAACCCGAAGCCCACATCGACCGCCTATTGTCCCGTAACTCTACCACATGCACCACCCCGGCCTTGATCGCATCATGCACACGTGGCTCAATATGCTTGCACACATCGCCGACGCTAAGTAGAAATGCTGCGACTGTATGAGGGGAAGCAAGATGGGGCGGAAATGACTAGTCACCATCCTCCCGAAGCCGAGTTTAGGCCGACTCCCTGGGCTAAATCTCTTCTTTTCCATGAGCTCTCTCGACCCTGTTGACAACAGCCGCCACCATCGACCTCACCGTAGACCAGGCCAATGACATTAGCCGCGTCAACCAGTACAGCGGAACGATATCTTATGGGACCTCCATTGCTGACGGGCCCCACACAAGCACGAGGTCAGCCCGTCGATAGACTGGGGGATTGCCCGGAGCCGAGCTCGTGGGGAGCTGCGCGAGGCGGAGGAGGCAGCTCAGCAGGCAGCGGTCGAGAGTCCCGTGATACCGCTGGAGATGGAACAGGAGACAGACAGGTGCCGGAGGGGGTATCACGCGGCCAAACAGAAGTGGAATGGGGTTATGACTTATGTGGATACGTAGGTGGCACGCGTCGCAGTCCCGAATTTCTAGAGTGCTCTTGATACGATGATATTGGAACCATTCTTCCACGCTCTCTATAGGCATGTAAATTAGCGTTGCACCATGTCAATAATTCCTCGAGAATCATTCTGGATCACACCGTTGACAACTCCGTCGCATGCTCCTCGCAAATTCCCATCGTCCCTTGTCGCCTTAGTCCCCTGCCATCTTCTTCTTGCGAAGCTGCGAACCCAAGTCACCTCCACAACGACCAGACGATGACAGACCTACCCTCTTGGGCATTCTCGATACTTGTCAGCACGGCTGCATGCTGGGGGCCAGCTCCTCATAAAAGCTCCAGGTCGCCTACAAGATCTCGGCGCGTGAGGCTCGGCTGTCAACTTTGAGGAAGTTGTATAGTGTCCGGTGGCGTGCGTGCCTGTTGCGGGCGTCTCGTTGAACTCTGCACAGAGTCTTTGGTTTCGGTACATCAAATTTACAATTCTTCCCGGAGCGGTAAAGGACATCATCGTCAGAAATGAGGAAGATTGGTGGTCGTGTGTGACGAAGTCCACGACAAACTTACCAAGCATTGTGTAGTGGGTGCTGGGGTCGAACTTCCATTGGTTTCATACTTCAGCGGGACTGATGTATCTTCACGAAACCAGAACATATGGATGCCGAAGATGGCATGCGCCAGAATGTAGAAATACAAGGGTCTCTTCATTACAATGAGAAATTCCTCATCAAGCCGGACGAAGTGATAAAGTACGAATTTGGCGGCGGTGCAGACTTGTTACTCGAAATACAGCAACTGGTGGGCCCAGGAAACAGTTAAAAGGGGGTTACAGTTGCCTGGAGAGTCTCAGATTGCAACGTGTCTTGAGAAAGGCCCTACAGGGAGTTACAAGAAGGAAAGATCCGAAGCCTAGGATGGGAGACCAAAGGAACAAGCTCAGCCCGCGACGACATTTTGTGCTTTCACCTTCGGCGCCTCTACCAGGAATAAGACTTGGGAGAGATTTGAGAAACTACAACTGTGAAGCGACATTCGAGGCAATCAATTCAGAAAGACAGTCCCGAATTCCACCACCATACTCAAGCCATGCGTACTTCATCATATTCAAAAGCCACTGGTCCACCTCTGCTGTCGTACTCGTTTTCATAGTGCTCGTTGAAATCCGCAGCGAACTTCTTGACAGTATGAATCATCATGCCTCTCAGAACCCGTGTCTCAGTCTTGTCCTTTTCCAGCTGTCCCTTCACTTTCTCAAGCTTCGTCTTTATTTGTTTCACTACGGTGTAAAACGCTCGCAGCAACATATCATCGTCGGAGATGTTCGCTTGCGCCATATTTGATTCAGAAACGGTCGCGTGCCAACAGACTGGTGTGATCTTGGAATGCAATTCCACATTCCGGGCAAAATCTATGATGGATTCACCATGCCAGTGTCACGTCAATTTGGCGCAATCTGAGAGCCGCAAAATCCACGCCAAATTTGAGACTAATTCCCAAAACAAGCTGATTTACGTCTCGGCCTATTCTCTTCATCCCATCGACGAGTTTCTCAAGCTCATTGCCTGTTGATGGATGAGCACGTCACGCCCAGAAAATTCATCGAGGAGAGGCTTTGTCTTGGAGATACACTTGGTAAATTACGATTGATAAACATGCAATACTTCGTCAAATGGTTCTGTGCATGGAAGGCAGCGCGTGCATATTTAATTTGGCCTTCCTCGACGCTAAGCATATGAGTCTCATGATTTTGATTAAGAGCATGAAAGTCGATCGAGTATTGCGCATGACGCCGATCTATGATAGTAAGAGAGGGTATCTACAAGATCAAGCCCTGATCGTGGGTATCTAAAACAAATTCCACGCGGGGAAATAATTCCATCACAGCCTCACAAGCAGCCGAACGATGACAAATGCAACCTGCTGGCTATATCCCTTTAGCTCAAAAGCATGTCCCTTCTTGCACTCAACCAGTAAACGCTTCTAGATACTTGCCCAGCTGGAGTGCCTGGGCAACATCGTCCAAAGATTCTTTCGTGGTCAACACGTCCTGTTCAGCGCTGCTAAGCTTCTCCTGGGCTTGCCAGAATGCCTCCTTCGCCTCAATTATTTCGTTCGACAAGTCATTGAGTCTCGTTTTGGCAAGTTCCCGGTCATCCTGACACGTCTGAACTTCTTTGCGTGTGATCTCGAGGATGTTGGCAATTGACTTTGAAGTACTAGCCCCTGGGGTCTTTTCCAACGTTGCTGCAACTGCCAATACCTCATCTAGTTTTTGTTGGGCATCCAGAAGGTCATGATCTGCTGATTCCTGTTTGCTTTGCGCCTCTTTGAAAATGTCCTCTTTGGCGTTGCTGGCTGCTTGCCATTTTGAGGCTTCCAGCTCCAAGTCGCTAAGCTTGGCCTCGAGCGCTCCGACGGAGGTCTGCAGATCTGCTAAGCAAGGAAACTGCTCCTGGTAAGTGACCTTTGCTTGTCTGATCATGAACTTGACCCTCTCGAGGCTCTCTCTTGAACGCGCGGGACTGGCGCTTGCGCTGACGCGAGTGCGGTGATCCATCGGACGCGCAAGGCAGGGTCGCTTGGCAGCCGGTTGTTCCGGGGCAACGAGAGAGTTAGGGCGCTTGGTAGTCGGACGCGGACCATCGCTTTGCCGATGCTTGGGCTTTCTTGCATCGATCGTGAGGTCAGACAGGTACTGATGCAACACTTTGCGAAGGCTTTCGGCGGGTTCCTCGAGCTGCGCAAACAGTCCCCAAGACTGACTGTCGCGCATCAAGTTCTCAATCGCTAGAAGAACGTAAACACCACTGTCGGCGGGGTGTTCGCAACTTGTTCCCTCCTATTTCTATGGTCAGCTTTGTGGCTTCAAAAATGGGGTGAAAAACGGCGTACCAGGACATGCATATCTATGTCTGCATGCGGGAAAAAGGCATCCAACCAAGGAAGAAGAATGTCGCGCAAAGACTGCAGACGATCTTGCGATGATTTAGGAGAGAAACATTCCAAAATGCCACTTTCCGAGTTGCAAATAGCAAGAGACCACGAGTCGTCGGCCTTGTGGTGAATCGGCAACAGGAGCACGTCGGTGCCACTGTCAACGCAACCATCAGGCAAAGCCTCGGGAATCGCACCATCAACGTCTCCGGGCATGTACGAAAAGTCCGCGCAAAACGCATCAGGGTGGTCGACGCGCCGTTCGACACATTTGGCAAGGTGGCGCATTGAGTCTATTGTCAGCGGCAAGTTGCCTTCCAACTGGACCAGGCAGCGCCTCTGAAGATCCGTCAAACCTGCCAAGTCGCGGTCATGGAAATGAAGTGCTGCTTGAGCTATATTCTCTGTGCGCTGCTCTAGCATCCGTGCTAGCGAAGACGCAGCTTCGAGGCTGCGGGCTCGACGCACGGTGGGTTGCGGCATAAGTTCTCTTGGTGACTCGACCGGGGCCTGGCTGTGAACAATCGGCTGGGTCTCAGCAGTCAGGTGGACGGGGGTGGGCGTCCCTTGCGGGCCTGGGTTCGAGGAAAGCGACAGGCGTGAGACGTTTGGGTGCTTCTTGCGCTTGAGAATTGTGTCCGGGTACTGTTCTCTGAGCCTTTTGTAGGCTTCGGACAGTACCTTGGACGACCATTGGATTGGATTGTGAAGTGCCGCGGCTGCGTCGTAGATGACGCCGCCGGGACGATACAGGGACGGGAGGTCGACGTTGTTTTCAACCGCAAGATTCGATATGCTGCATAGAATAGACGTGTCCCTCACACCGAGCTGATCCTTGGGCTTCGGGCCAGTGATGGAAGGAGGAGGGTTCCAGTTGTTCCTACCCCAGAGCAAGTCCAAAGTCGACCGATTGTTGTTTTTCCGATTACTTGTCTCGGCGGCGAACGGGCGAGGAGTGGGGCCAGGCGTACGGTTTGGGCGTGCTGAAGAGGCAGATGCAGATGCAGATGCAGATGCAGATGCAGATGCAGATGCCTCTGGTCTAGATCGATTGGGAGTGCCCACTGTCGCGTCAGGGAGGTCGTCACTTGTTGGCGTCTCTGGGGACGATGATCCGTCGCCGGCGACGGTGATGGAGTCAAGCGTCGGGCCGGGGCTGGTCGCGTTGGGCGTTTGCAGCGCGCGTCGCCTTGGTGTCGCCATGCTGGATACGGCGCCGCTGCTTGTTGAAGCGGCAGATACAACAGGCTGGTTTATTGCCGACTTGGTATGAGACGGCTTCACCTCTTTCGCTGGATTGAGAGGTCTCACGAATTGCACGATGAGCGGCGTGAAAAGACAGGTGTGAAATGGAGAAATTGCTCGGCTGGAAGGAAGGGTTGGAAAGCGGCATGGCCCAAGCAACAAACCCGTGCCAGAGTGGGGACGCTGGAGGTTTTTGGGAGCTTCCAGCCAATCAAAAGGAACCAAAAGGGTGGCCTCGCTTGCACATGACGCCCAGCGGGCTTTGCACTGCAGCTAAGGTGCAAGATGCACAGACCACGCTACGTGCCTCTTTGCACAAGAGGCACCTCCACTGAGGTACCTGTCTGCACATTACTACTTTGCACACTGATAAGCTCTGTGTTTCCCAATTCCATCTAGTACCAAGCGAGATCTTGTTCGAGGTGTTTTGAAGAGGCTTCTGATCATTTGCGGCCAGCGTAGGAGAATCGCCATCTTTCTTGGGGTCCTCCTTGCTGACGTCGAAGGCAACAAGCTGCGAGGAACACTCGCCAAGGACACTGGCAGCTGTCCGCGTCGCCGGCAGCGTCATCACTCACGCGCAGCATCTAGGAGACGGTAGACCGTTGTGGATTGGGATGTAAGATTGATGCAAACAAATCTTAACGGCTTGAACTGATCTATGATTAATTAGTAATAGATGGGACTGGTCGCTATCATATTAAGATGCATCTGGTGCAACGCAGGTGCTGCATTAGGTTATGTTGCGAACTTGCGATCTGTCTACGCCTACAGTAGGCCTTTCCTATATAGAAGGAACAGAAGCTAGGATGAACCTAAGAGAAACACGTTTAATTAAAACGCCTCAGCTGCAAACCAAAAAGAAATGACAAAAATGATACATATATAGAACTTCATCTACATCACTAGTTACAGTTCTTTAACGCCAGATTAGAAGGCCGCAATAATATTTCCCTCCCACCCTCACTAAGAGTAAATACAGAACATGTGCGGGTAAACTGGTTCAGAGGCAAAAAAGACGATGTACAACATCGGGCATTCGCCGAATGTCACCGACCCGACTACTACTTCAGCCCTCACTGGCGTATCTATGGGAGAGCGGACGGGGTCCCGAGTTCTCCAGTGGGTATGGTCGTACGTGCCCGACAACAACTCTATTGATGGTTATGTAGGCTGTCTGGGCGGCAGGGTTGTCTTGATGTGCACATCGTTGTGTCCTCGCTCTAGACACGGCCCAACCAGCTGGTCCCAGCTTATCCTGGCTACTCTGCAAGGCATACCCTATGTTTTGTGCGGAGTGGATTGACTACAGCCCGGTCGCCTAATTGTGTCTTTGAGATGGTGCGAATGGAGAAAGCAGAGAAACTGCCGCAATTGAGTGGGTCTTCTAGAGAAACTGGACTGGCAGAAGAGACTGCAAACATCGAGAAGTAGTTTACTTGAACGCTCAACCTGCTACGGTCCTCATGTGCATACTGGTTGTACACAGCGGCTGTGGGAAAATAGGATGATGCAGGGAGCTGGAAATGCAGCACCGCAAGGCGAGACGTGACCAACAGGATAATTCCAATCGTAACGCACCACTTTCACTTGGGACCGGTATTGAAGCAGATTCCACGGTTGACTTATCGTTTCCAGGTGCTGTTATCTTTTGCACCACAAAAAAGTACGTTATAGATAAGGCAATTAACCAGGCTAGATTCCCTTCAATGACAAGCCGAACTTCGTGTCATCACCCAGCGACCCCCGCTTTCCCGACTAGACGGAACACGTTCATGCACGAAATAGCATGCCACAAAATGGTTTACATAAAACAGGGATCGACAGTAGACCGGCTGCCCTCGTCTGCCATTAAAATACAGCCGTTGTACGAAAGTATTCATGACGCCGTTGGAACTTCCGAGGGCAGGTTTTCGGAAGTTCCGGGGAGTTGTGTTTGACGGTAAATGATTTTAAGACTGCTAAGTTGTTCGAAACTCTAAAATGACCCTCGCAGAATGGCCTCTGGAGAGTTGCAGAGATCATCTCTACCCGTAGCAAGTGACAGTACCTGATGCGGGGTGGAAGATTACAGGAATTGCCAGGGAGACTGTAGCGTTTGCAAACTTGGCAGGGAAGTCAGGGGTCAAAACGTCTGTATTGGTACGTGTATTTCACCATGTGTTACGCGTCACGAACCCAGTGAATATATCAAGGTTTTACAATGTCCATGCACCAACTACTTGACATGATAGGTTCGGATGAACCCCACCACAGGCCGGGGCAAAGACTCTGAAGTTTCTGAGCTCCCTGCCCACGTGCAGATCTTCGGCCCCGCCAAGTCCATCGCGGCCCCTCCCTCCACCCCCCACTCCGTGCCGTGACAGGCATCCCAGTTTCTTTTCATGCTTGAAGCAACTTCCTCAGATCTAGCTATATCGCACTGAGCAATTCTGACAACAAGCATCATTATTTGTTGCCGGATAGGCTAGTTATGCCAAGGGACGATACAAATATAGATCCCAGGTCATGTCATGAAAGGATACCCATTGAGGATGTGGCGAGCCACATCTAGCGCCCGTGGACAACGTACAAGTTTGTCCCAATCGCGGCGTATGACTGCGCCCTGGGAGATTCTCAGTTTACGTTATGTCCTTGAAGCCACCTCCAAGATCTCGTCACATGAGCAATCTTGGGGCCCCAAATCCACAGGGGCGCCACCAAGACAAAAATGAGGAATTTGACAAGAGCCAGTGCATGGAACATGTACCAGCCGTCCTTCGTCCACCAATCCACAACAGCGAATGAGATGCCCGGCTGCGATCGCGTTTTTCAGCACGTTGACGACGACGCCAATGTCTACGGCCTTAGCCGCGTAAATGTCGGTCGCATACGATATCATGATAGTACACCCGGATGTCATGTTCACATTGAAGACACTGTAGCACGCCTATGGCGGCCCAGTGCCATCCATCTGCCAATCCGTACCCGATCAGTACAGTAGACAACGGGATGACGATGCCAAGCGGTAGCAGCAGTGGCAACGCCGATTCGGGCTTGTGGTACCCCATGCGCCGAGTGAATGAGGCGATCATCTTGTCGGACAGCAGGCCGCCAATGAGAATGCCTGCGCAGAGACCTCCGAGCACAAACAGGTTGAACAGTCCGACAATATCAGTGGACCACAACATAGGGGGCTGTGAGAATACCAAAGAAACGAGGATGGAGGTTGCTATGTTGGTGGAGATGGACACACCAAAAAGCAAGACGGTGAGCACCACAGCAGGCACAGCTAGCATGCGGTATGGTGCCATGGTCATGGACAGCCAGCCGCTGACCGAATGGTGGTGCGTAAAACGCAAAAAGAAGGACCGCGTCGTCCAGAGATTTATCCAAGTCGCTGGATGGATTTGCGGCGCAGCAAACTCGTGCTGTTCATCTTGCACAGACCGTCCGCGGCCTAGATTCTCCATACCGATTGTCTCCCGTCCTTTCTTAGAGATTACCGGGGCTTCGTCTCCGCAGCTCGAGTCTGGGGCAGAGAACAGAGGCGGTTCCCCTCGGATGCATATGTTCATGATGGGCTCGGGGAACATGAGGATTGTGCCGACCATATTGAGTACTGAAATGATGCCGAAAAGATACTGCGGAGAACGCCAGCTACCGAGCCTTTCAATCATGTAGCCAGCGAAGAGGGGACCAAAGACGGTGCCGGCACCGAGTGACCAGGTGTAGACGCTCATAGCCCGACCAAGATACTCCGGCGGAAACAGCCCAGCTTGCCAGCTGGGAAGCTTGCGCAGCACTGACGTGCAATTCATACATGATGGGCCCCAACATCGGTGGAAGTGAAGCACTCATGACTTGGCCCATCAGTACGAACCAGCTGAGAGACCCCAACATGCAGAGACGCCACCAGAGAGGCCATGACTGTATAATAGAGTGTCTGTCAGTTGAAGTCTCCAAATTTAAGACTACACGCTCGTTCTTGGGTTCAATCAAGAATGCAAAATATTGTCGAACCTTAGGGTCTGCTACAGTGCTGGCCGTCGCGGGTCGCCTCACAGAGATTGGAGCTGAAGCCATGATGGAATGAGAATTGCGATGACTGAGTCCACAAAATCAAGAAGAGAAAGTGTCACCAGAATGCGAGGAACAGACTTTCAACGCATGGGTGTTGTGATCTGACTGATATCGTTTACTTGGGTGCACGTTAAGTACTGACGGTCGGTACGTCTTTAAATGGCCGTTGAGTCACGTAAGGCGACTGCGACGACCTTAAGCTATAACAGGAGGGCTGTTTGCAACTTTCCAGGTTCTCTGGATTATCCGAGCAGTGCCAACACCCAACCCTTTTTCGCTCAGTATATGGGACGCCTATCACCCGGTCAGTGTCATGGCAATGGCTCGCCCCTGCTACTGTTGCAGAATAGCACAACCTGACGGTAAGTGGCAACGAGTTCCCCAGAAAAGGGCAGGCATTCTGTTCCGTGCCGTAAGTACATGTACCGCAGTATGCTTGGCATGTTGTAACCTTGCAGTACCGCAACGACTCGTGAATGGATATACGAAAGATTGTACAGAGCTTGGCCAATATTTCACTCGAACATGAATCGTGAGCATGCGAGTAGGTCAATATGGGATTGGTTGACAAGACCGTGCTGCGGCAAAGCGAGATTAGATCCCTTGTACATGGCACTGATACCATGCGCACCATAGGAACTCGCTGCGTTACTGTTCAAAATGATTGTAACTCCTCTCAAGAAGTAATCCTGGACTCCTCATCGACCCATCGGCTTCAGCCCAGCCAACTTCCATTTTCCGTCGGCTTTGACGTAAGACTGCATGACAACAACCCTCCGATCCGTCTCAACCTTTTCTTCCCCGCTGTTGGCGCCAGTCAGGCGTACCGATGTGGATCACATCTGGTGGTGGCCAATAACCTTGTCCTCATCAATCCTTTCCCACTTGGAGGCGCCGATGAGGTGCTGTGTACCTAGTGAAGCATCGCCGAACATCTCGGGGCCGCTAATCACGGCGACAAAGTCTTCCGCTGCCATTTCCTCATGCTTCGGACCCCCAATACTGCTGTAATCGACCTTGCAATTTGCTCAGCTTTGGTGGGTGCTTTGACACCCCTCATCTAGAGATGACCGGGGACCTAGAAACTCACCGTGAGCTTTGGCGCTAGGATGGTCTTCAGCCTGTTCCAGTCCTATCTCAACGATGCAGTATTAGAATTCAGTCATTGAAACGGTCCCCGAGAAGGAAAATTGGAGTTGATTAGCAGCCATTGGCTGACGTGCAGAAGAGTAACACATGCCTTGCTGTCATAGCTGTCGACCCAGTCGAGCAATAGTCCTGACAACGCAACGTAATCTGCGTGGGATGATCATGGGAAACTGTCCGTAATGCAGCCAGCTGAGAGACGTAGAAACGGACCATGGTATGGCAAAGTCGCCGCCATTGTCTTTGAATCCAACTCAAAGAAGAAAAAAGACAAAAAGAGTTTACGGAGAACTCAGCTAATAGAATAAGCCAAATGAACAGTTTTGATAATGACTAAGCGGTCGTTTGATGTCTTCCTTTCATGAGTTCTTCGAATACATCCTTAGATATTTAGTTTATTTATGTCCAATTGTACCAAAACGTCTAACTTCCCAGTACGCTAGCGATGAAGCAAAGTACATAGCTGTAGTATTGCTCCTCGTACGATCAGTGCGATTCTACCAGATGGAACGCCGGAAATGCCGGCCCGGAGTTTCCAATCTCTTGATGACGAGTCAGCCAACGAACTACAGATCAGCATATGCGGCACATTCCGTCACTTTCCCTGCATGGATGGGTGGGCAATACTGCTCGGTCCCGAGTAACCTCAGCCTACCCCACACTAGATGGGAACCTTGGATTGTATGCTGTTGAATGCGAGTGTGCTAGATTCGAAGTATCGCTGTACAAAAGCAGCTCCAGTCAGCTCCTTCAGCACTTGGAAAACGTGTGGTAAGACATGCACCCAGGATCTTTGATATTTATCAACTTTACACGAACATCATCTTCTCAAAAGACAGTCTGACTGATTGCTTGAACAACATGCCTTTCAGGGTAATTAGTATCGGAGGTGGCCTCGCGGGCAATCTTCTTGGCTGCGGGCTCATGAAGGACAGCGTAGCTGTGGGAGTTCACGAGCGCGCGGAACGTCACTCCACGCGTGAAGGTCTTCAAATCCGCCTCACATCACCGGCATTGGCTGGCATGCGCGCGTGTCTCGAGACCGACCACATGCTGTCCATCGTCAAGAAGTTTGGCCCAGCCACTGAGGCTAAGGCTGAAGCTCCCCGAATCTTCCACAAAGACTGGACGCAGCTCATGGATTTGAGCCGCTTTCCAGCGTACGGCAAAAACGCACCCATCACACGCGGCCTCTTACGCGATTGTCTCGCTGACCCCCTTTACGAGGCTGGCAAGCTTCAGTACAACACCGCCATGGAGCGTTACGAAATCCTGAACCCCGGCTCCAACGATGAGCAGGTCCGCTTCTGGCTGAGTGACGGATCCTACGACGACTGTGACGTTCTCATCGGCGCGGATGGAGGCTACTCCAAGGTCAACAAGTTGGTCGGCCTCGAGAGTCTCGACTACATCCCCAGGCATGTAACCCTCGCCGCCAAATGTAGTCTACCGGTCAAACGGTTCGCAACGATGTCCAAGGAGTTGGTCGGTGGGCCAGTGATGTACTGGGCGGATAACAGGCATGTGGTTTTCGGAGGTAAGTGGCAACCGCACATAGAGAAGGAGGAATGTCGGCCCCACCCCACCTCATTCGCCGTGGTTCCCATTTCGGACTCTTCGCTAAAAGGTATCATTAGTGCTTCTTCCGAATAGGAACGTCGCGGAGGAAAGAAAGAAAGCGGGGCGGGAGTACGACGAGGATGAAGCCTCGTGCATGCTCAGCCTAGCCGTCACGAAAGAAATGTTGCCAAAGGATATTCATGAGCGCTCTCTAGACGGGCAATACGACTTTTTCGCGGAAGCCATCAGGATTGGGCGGCACCGTTGTAAGTCTAGATCGTTGGTGCTGTTTCTTCCCTTGCGCGAGATCAGGAGGCTTTGTACTGACACGAGAATAGCCACGAGATGATTGACCTTATGAGAGGCGCTCCTCTCCACATCTATGTGCCCAGGGTGGCAAAGCGACCGGCCAAGAACTGGCGGCAGAACGTCCGGACGGAAGATAAGCCAGAGCTCGGTCACCCTCGGATTTGGCTCATGGGCGACGCTATTCACGCCATGCTACCACCTCGGTGAGTTCAGTATTCACGCCTGCCGGCAGCCGTCCGCTCTCCGGAATCCCGCCCGGCGCCTGCTGGGGGTTTCAGGGGTGTCGTCCTTTTCAAAACGCTCGATCTTGACCACACCAGAGTATTCGCTAACCGATACACAGTGGCCAGGGCGGTAACCAAGCCATGTACGACGCCGGCAAGACGCTTCCATTTCTGACAGGGCTAGCGAGCCATTATTCCCACAAGGATGGCGTGTCAACTGAAGAAATAACCAAGGCAGTTGTTAAGTATGAGAGTGAGATGATACCTCGAGCGTTTGGCTGAGTGAGGAAGAGCGGCGGAGATAACTTCATTGTAAGTTGAGGAGTTATTTCCCCATATTTGAAGCCATGTACACGGTTTGGTCGCTCTAAGCTAACTTCAGCGAAGCCCTTAAACACCAGTGAGGTATCCTCGAGGGCCTTCTTGTTCCTTGCGGGCCAGTGGCTGAATATTTTGACGCTGTTCACCAAATTTCAAGGGCTCTTCGGCAGGACTCTAGCGGTCGACAATACCCCGGAGTTAAGTATGATTTAGGCCGTGGCCTTGTGTGGATCTCTCGCACGAAGCTCTGATGTCTCGTAGTTAACATGAAATTGATTGTAAGACTGCTTTCATAAATTCTCTTGGACGCCACTAGAGCTAGAACCAGCTCTTGATGTGTGTGGAAAGAAACGTGCGAACGCCGCAATCGAACGGCCGTTGCCAACTCATCCTCTCCCAGGAAGATACAAGTGCGTATGACAACCAGACTTGAAAAGCATCATCAATACTTACTACTGTCTCTATGGCCATGTGGGTAACCCTAAAAATGACCACCCCAAGTTCTTTGTATGGGACCCGGCATCGTCCCTACATGAATGGAGAGAGCGAAAGACTACCCATGAAGGGGTTCTTTGGCTTGAATCAACTAGCGACTGCCCCAAATGCAACTTCAGAATAAGGCCAGAGAAGTGTTTTCAACAAGGAATCTCTTAGGACAAGCTTAATTCTGTGTGACATGTCGAAATCTCTCAAAGACCAACTCCTGCGGAATGTGGGGCCGGATGGACACAAACTTTGCCCCGGCCCCGGTGCTCTTCCGCAGACTGGATTCCCTCTGAAGCGGGGTCTCACTTATCACATTGGCAGCCAAATGGTGAGACGGTATGCGTATCTTGCCAAGAGAAACACAGATTTCGTGGAGTTGTCCGGAAAATCCGAACAAGTTCCATATTTGTTTTATTCGTATCTTAAATCTTACGTTTCTCTTCACCCGTCTTGGTCACATGTCAGGTTTTCTGCTGTACCCCGTGTTGTGTTAGCTCACTGCTGTCACTGCCTCATCAAGTCAGCATCAGTTAATTACCTTACAATGGCTTCAATTATCAAGTTGTACGGAGACTTCTTCTCCCCCTTCACTATTATTTGTCTTTTCACGCTTCATGAGAAGGGTTCGTCCTTCGAACACGTCGACGTCAAGCTCTTCAGCCACGAAACCAAGGTATGAGTCTTGACGTAGTTGGCAACAATGACAATGGCAGTCAGTTCACCCGACCCGTCCCACTGCTGATGATTCGTTGTATGCAGCGGGATCTTATGAATGCCAAGCACCCATTTGGGAAAGTGCCCATCGTGGAGGACATTGACGCTGATGGAAATATCACGAAAGTTTGCGGTAGCCGCACTCACCCAAGGTAATAGGCCGAGACCTTTGTGCTGACCAGATGTGGCATGACACAGAATGCAGAGCTATTTCCCGCTGGCTGGCGGTGAAGTACGCCAGTGATGGCACTGCTCTTCTGCCTAACTTTGAGGATTACAAAGCCGTCGCTCAATTTGAGGAGGCTGCATGTGTTGAGTCCTCGTATCTTGCCGCGTCATCTATCACGTATCTCAAGCAGAAAGTCGTGCACCTGTATGTAGCTCAATCGGTCTTGTTGCAGTTGCAAAAGGAGGACTTTGACTTACGTGCCATGATAGGAAAATTGGCGTTCCAGTTGACCCGGGGGCAATCGATGAGTCTCTGCGCTAGGTGAAGGCCAATTTGAAAGTATTCGACCGCATATTGTCTGCGCGGCAGTACTTGACAGGCAACACTTTCTCCCTCATAGATGTTTGGTCAGCAATCTTCGTATACTGCTTGCTGGAGACTGACCCTGAATTTCTTTAAGACCTGCCTAGCTTGGCTTCTTGGTGGAAGAGTGTTAGCAGCAGACCGGCCTGGCAGAGGACTACTGGTCAAATTGCTTCTCGCTGGGAAGCTATGAAATGAGGGTTGAAGTTTTGTTGCATAAAACTAAGCAGCAGCCCTAGAGTAATTAAGATGGGCATCTGGTTGAAGACTTTCGTGTGGGGCCGTGCTGGAAATTGGTGATGAATGGATAACTAGTTAAAGACTGCAGAGTCCTCTATGTAGGGGTTTGAACTTGTGTCTGACCTAAAGCTTTGCTATGCATACTTGGCCTTGCTGTGGGTGAAGAATACTGAACGAAGAATGGCGACTTGCGATTTTGCAAGGAAAGCGAAATGTAAAATGATAAAGTAGGCTAAATTCGAGCCGATGGCTACTAAAATATGAATATGAATGAGGAATGTCTTAGTCCATCTTGCTAAGCAGGACCTAGAACACAGCCATTGGAAATGACAGATTAGGTCTACCTAAACAAGTGCAAGCTCGCAGTCGAGTCCACCGTCGAGATTCCATTTCTTCCTGCCGCGAGGTTCTTGGTGTTGGTGCTCTCAGCAGTCAAAGCTTTCCCATCTGACTAAGGCCGCGCTATGGCTTGAATCATGGAGCATACTCAAGAACCTCCAAAATCAAAATTTGTTCCAATATTCGGACTCCAGGTTAATCCATCGGCGTGATCCCTCGCGAAGTATTTCTCTATATGCGAGTTTGACGCCGAAATTCCCCTTCCTTTCTTGTAGGTCTAGGTGGCAATCTCGGCGTAATCCCCTGAAGGCTGAGTGCGGGCTTTGCCAAAAGTTGTTTGCGATACTGATTCGGCTCTACTGGACCGAGCATGAGCGATAAATTATGAGAGCCAAGTATGATAGAAAACCACCCGGACATATACATTATACGCGGAAAAATGGGGGAACCCAATTTAACAGAACCGATCCAGACTGGGTCCTAGCCATCAGATACTTTCAGCTGGAGGCACCTTCGGAAAATACCCTTGTTGCATGCTCACTGGGCCAAGGACCTTCACGTCAAGGAAGACTTTCTTGGTAAAGGGACCATGAATAGTTATGAGCGAGATCCAAAGACACTAGGAGTCTGTCATTCATCGGTCAAGAGGAGAAGGGTGAACGAAGAGACGACACAACATTGCCGCGAGTGCGGTGATGGTAGCGGCAGCGTCTGGTTGAACGGCAAGGCAAGATGCGCCGTGCTGACGGAGGGAGTAGACATGGCCGCCGCAAGATGCTCATCGTCTGCTGTTAAATGTCGCGTCTAGTTCCAGAGTCTGTCAAGGTCCCTAATGGTGTGTACCCAGCCTGTCGCGGTCAGACAAAAGCTCCCTTCGCAGTGGGGCCTTGGGAGTCGAGGCAGATCATCATTGTCGAGCACGTCAAAATCAAAGCCTGACTCAAAACTTGACGATTACAGCTAAAGAAATCTCAACAGAGAACATGCATATAAAGACTTAGGCCGAACTTGAATAGAAGTCCCCAAGGTCCTCGCCAGTAGGTTTCGCAACGGGAACCTCCAGGCCGCCATCCTCTCCATTCGCCCTCGCAGGACCACGGCCCTCAACCTTCTCCTTTGCCTGCGAGCGCCACCACTCTAATCGGTCCAGAAGTCCCTCGCTGGCGGCTGCTTGTAAAGCTGCCACCGCCATGCCCCAAATGGTGGCGTAGATGCTATCGTAGATGGGAGCATCGGAGCTGGCAATCGCTGGCCCCATTTGAGAAAGCTTAAAGATCAGCTCGAGCTGGTAATCTAGCTGCTCACTATTCTGCTGGTCACTTCTGTTTATAATCGGCATGTCATCGTTGCGAACAGAGCTGTTGCTGGAGTGGTCGATCGTGCCGGCCAAGAACTTCACAGGATCTTGTAAACTCGGCTCGAGAAGACGACCTTCATCCCCGTCGGCCTCCTCTTGGGGCGTTTGGGCAATGCATGCCCGCTTAGTCGCCCACAGGCTCTCGTTGTTGCTGTCACTGTCTTCATGTTCCTCTACAGATTCTTCTGCTTCCAATTTGCGCTTGCATGCGCCAGAGGGACGCGTCGTCGTTTGACCATTGGTGTTGCCTGGTACAGAGTTTTAGTAAGAGCCACTGAGGTAAAGGGGATGCAACCACCTTAGGGTTAACGGCTTACCTTGTCGATCGACGTGGTCAATATCAGAATTCTCAATGGCATAGAGGAACACCATATCACCATGGCCATCCTCTTGAGACGGGGTGCACTCCCTACTTACGTTAGACGTGTTTATGCGGCCATTGGTGCTGTCGGTCAACCTTTGGCTTTCTTCCTGGTTCTCATTATCCTCGAAGGTCTCGTTTGTCGTGTGCCCATTCCCCGTCGTAGTCTCAATGGTATCCTCATTGGACAAGGGGGCGGAGAAGTCCTGGAACTCTTCCCAGTCCAGCTCGTCAGAGGAGTTCCATTCCTCTTCCTCCTTGCCGGGGCACGAGCTGCTTTCCTCCGAGGAGTACACATACGACAACTCGTCGCCGAGGTAAGATTGAACATCCTTATTGGAGGGAGAGTCTTCGTTCTCGTCGAGCCACCGTCTGAAACAATCGTTGTGGATGCATGTGCGATTATCGCTATCGACACGAGGGGGTAATTCATTGTTCGCGTAGCTAAGCGGAACGGAAGACGTAGGTGCATCTGGTGTAACGGGAGGCCTTGGTGGAAGGGGAGACTGAGGAGGAACGGGCGGAAAGGAGTAGCTAGGCTCATAGCTAGGCATATAGGTAGGCGGATAGCTAGAGACAAAGCTAGGCGCACGGCTAGCCGAACGGATAGGATCAAAATAGCCCCTACTCGCAGCCATATCTGTGGTGAAGTAAGACCTGGTTGGCTGATAATTCAGTGTTGGTAATTGAGCTGAAGCAGGGCCTTGGGAAGCAGGGCCTTGGGCTGATGCCGCCAATCCATGGCCATCATAAGCAGAATAATCGCGGAAGGGAGGATAAATGTTGTTGACGTTCCTGTCAACAGCGGGGACATACACGGCGTTATCGCCGTGGTGATGGCAGTCGTCGCCGCCTACCGTGACGCTTTGTTGGCTGTCCTGGGAGCATCCATCGCAGCTATTTTGGCACGAGCTCCGGTGATCAATCGACTCTTCCATCAGGTCACCTCCCTGAAACGGGGTTGTTCCTGCCGTAAGGCCCCCAATGGGCGCTGTGGTTAATAGTTAGATTGTGCTCTTGACACCCGTGTCCCTGGTGGCAGCCTGAAGGTGACTTACGACGACTGTTCCCCATGCTGAATAATGAAAGAGTTGAAGAAAGGGTAGTGATGTGACAGCAGCTTTAGAGGAAAGAAGAGGGAGCTAATAGCAACGAAGGCCTTCTGTGGAAAACTTAAGCAGACAGGGTGCATCCAAGGTTGTCCGAATATGTCCGTGGATGTGGTGGCTTGCCCCAGACTGGTCGAACTCTCTTGGTTGAGGTGCCTGTGGCTTTTTGAATGAAAAGCTCTCAATTTGGTGGGAGCCTCCTACCTATTCCAGTACCATGAGAGGTCCATTTCACCCTACCTGCCTCTTGTAACAATAACGAAGAAGCAGAGTGCGTGCATACGTGATGAGTATGCGCCTTTGAATGGTCAGATTTCAAGATAAGCAAGCCCTCGAATATTTCCCCGTGAGAGTCATACGGCAGTCAACAAGGTGCGCCTCCAGGCGGCAAACTGCGGAAGAAAAGTTAGAAGGGAAGAAAGATTCAAGATAAGCAAGAAAGGCTGCAAAGCACCCGGATAAAGTTGGCATGCAAGGGTACCACGAAAAAGGTTAGATGTAGACCAGATGCAGAGACGAGGAGGTAGGTTGCAATTGACGAAAAGACTTGGGGACGTATGGGCTGGCAACACTCGTACCAACCCCCCCACCCCCTGTGCCTTAATGACAGGTCCGAGAACGCCCAGAATCAACTTTTCACGCGGAAATCAACGCTTTCCAATAGTTTGTGTGACTCAGCATGGGGACACAACGTTAGCTCGTTTGAGACATTCATAGGTAGATGACGCAGCACCCTTTGAGACAATAGATATTTACATCGGGTGGAACGGCTGGGCGATAGTCCCCTGGGTCAGAAGTCCGATCATTCAGATGGCCAGCCCCTGATCTCTGCCTCTATTGATTTGGTTGAATGGGCTCTTTGAACAAGTCAATGACAATCATCGTGGATGGTCTGGTCCAGATATGGTGTCTTACTCTGTACCCTTTTACGGAACCTTAAGTGACACTGGCATCCAGTTACAAGCTAAAAACACGTTGACGGCGCGTGCAGCTCGGTCCTCCCCTCATCTCATGTCAACATGAACCGCCTGGCTGGCATTCCCACGGACGCGCACGCATGCTAAGATCCAATGCACGTCTACCTACAACTTTGATGATCACTCGACCAGCCAGAGTACGAGCGCAAGGTCGATATTTGCTTGTTCTGTCATTCATACTACGCGGTAAGCTATGACGTCGTACATGTTCCTAAAAAAAAAGTACAATATACTCGCGGGTGCCCCTTTGAACCGAGGGCATTACGCGAAATGTTTCTCTCAAGCTGCCAAGGTCCGCTGGAAAGTTGCTGTAAGGTTGAAAGGGTTGTTCCTTTGTTTGCAAAAAGGTGTTTAACAAACAAGTTACCAGCTCCAGTCTCCACCACACAACTACTGTCACAACAGATCCTACTTACATCATATCTTTCTGTGCATCTGATAATTTCAGATGCTATTTTACTTTTCATCAGTTCGCATAACCTCACATCTCAAGACTTCCTACACATCCTCCTCTATTGCCAAATTATGGGATTGTTGCCACGATGCTTCCAACGCCACCTAACACGAAACAACAGTGGTCGAAATGGCATCGCTTGCCTAGAGAGATCCGCCTTCTTATCATACATGACCTAATGCAAGCAGGTTGCTCTCTAGGTCTCTTGGCCACTGTGTCCCGAGAGTGGCAAACCGAGATCGAGCGACATAACTTCTCTCGAATCAGACTGACACCATCACGCCTCGTCGACTTTGATGGAATGATTCAAAGAAACCAGGCACTCGTCAGCTACATTTGGCTCTGCTTGGAGCTTGATAATTACGACTGCAACACATGCGTACCTGATGGTACAAGGCTCACACTAGAAGAGTGGGGGGAAGCTTTTGAAATCAGTGACACCGATAAATGTCCCATCACCACCGCATTCCGAGTTTTGTTCTCGATTCTCAGCACATGGGATATTCGCCGCAATTTGATACTAGATATTAGTATCTACTCGCCCAGCGACTCGGAGCATTATTTTCCATATCTTACCTCTCTGTCTGACGCCCCTTTGAGTATGTCGAGTGAGTATGGTATCGAGAAAGCAAGGTCAAGCCGACACTATTATGACCCTCGACACGGTTGGGTTGCTGGGTTTCAACACGCCGCTCCGCCTCGACATGCCATCGGAAGGATGTTCCATTCAGTTATGGAGCAGGGGCCGTTTAGCAGTGATCAGTCAGAGCTCCAATGGTGGGATCAGCTTCCAGCAGTCCCAGCCGTGACCGGTTTACTTCTCCGCCAACAGAATCGCCGTAGATGGAAGCCGCGGTCATTGGCACATATGTTTGCCCGGTTTCCTAGGCTCAAAGAAGTTCACTACGAGCCCTGGAGAGAATGGGACTTCCCACAACACATTACAGACAAAGGTGAGTGTTGCCACACCGCCACCCTGCACTTCCAAGCCATTGCTCGCTCTGACTTTCTTCACATACTTGTTTCCTGATGTTTAAATCCTCTGTCTAGAATACCGATATCTCTTTGAGTCTGTCCGCCTCTTCAACAACAGTCTCAAGAGACTCATAGTCTTTGAGAACTTCAATCAACAGTATCCAGCTACGATACAGCGATTCCTAAACGGAGTCGACTTGGCTCAATGCGACAGTCTTCGCAAACCTGATTCAGATGTTAGCCGGATAGTCGCTCTCGCCAGTCTCAAGCTGGAGCATCTCGCAGCATCCTTCATCGTGGACGCTAGCAGTTTCTTCGAGATTCAACCCACTTGGGAGTGGCCGAGCCTTACCTCGCTTACTCTTACTTCAAGGCTACTTACGCCCGGCGGGAATTTAGTTGAGATTGAAGCAATGCTTCAGCAAGCGGCAGCAGCAGCTATGAAAATGCCCCAACTAGTTACTATGGAGATTTGGACCGGGCGAAAGGGGTTAGCGGCGCTCTTTAGGTATCAGGCGTTCCGCAACATCCCGCAAGCAGTGGTTCTTTGGAGGGGCACATGGAAGTTTGCCATGAGCCCATCCATAACCCAAGCTTGGGAAGCTGTGATGCATCAGTATAACGGTTGGAGGCTCGATTTCGTTGAAGAACAGTTGGATGAAACGACTATCAAGTCTCACGGAGATGCGATTCAACACTTGATGCATGCAAACCAGATTATTCGCCCCGTCTCTCTGCGGCAGATCCAAATAGAACAGAAAGCTCTAGAGGGCGTAGACACTGTATCTTGTTGATGACAAGACCAACTACAAAGGCAAAGAAGCACACATAGTTCTGAGTAGGACAGAACACCACGAGGATCTTCCCATATGTTCAAGTTTTGGCCAGGTGGGTTGGCCGTAACAGACGGGAGTGTCTGTTAACACTGCTGTGGAAGGCCCGGATGGGGCAGGCACGTCTGGGCTACCACTGGGTCTTGCTGGCGCTGCGTTGAAACCCACTCGACAGTCACTTCGCATTCACTGCGACTACTCGAGTAGATCCTTACTGTCTTCCCATTCCATCAACAACCTGAAAGCACCCCACCCACAAACCCAGCCACCTACCTGCCTACCTTGGCTCGGGCAGCCACCTCGTCCAAGCTCCTTCCGCACTCAACTCAACACTGTCGACGCAGTACCAGACGACCCAGGCTGTGTCCTACTTCCACGATGGCAGGACCCAGGCTGTTGACAGCCCAGTTCAAGACATCGCTGCTGCCGACAAACGAACACGACTGGGCTCAGTTGCTGGCCTTTCTGACCTGTTTCAGCAATGATGCAAATCAAGCCTCGCCGCCCTTTGCCCCGACCGTTCTCCTTGTCTCGAGTGAAGTCCTGTCGGGGCTTCTGCGCTCATTGACTCAGGACAAGGTTACCACCGTCCTCGGCCACGATCTCGACATCAGTGTCCATTTCTGTACCTCGTCTGCTGTTCTCAAGGATTTGCAGACGTCTTCCCTCGATGATGGTGTCTGGAAGAACGTCCTCCAAGGCCGCGTGACCACATCAGGTCTGAGAGAGTGGTGCGAGGCCCAGGACAACAGCTCGAGGCTGGTGAGTCGGACCGTGCTGATGATTCTGTTTCCTTTCGTCTCCTTTCCTTCAACATCCACGTCCTAAGCTAACTCTATTGCCTACGATCTCAGACTGCTCAAACTATCTGCTTCTGCGACATTGACCAGGCCTCGAAGCCTGATGCCTGGGGACCAGCAGCGCTGGATTTCTTCACGACAGATAACAACGGCAATATCAATGAGATGGAGGGAGAATCGGAGGACTTGGAGTCTGACCAAAAGAGTGACTCGGGATCGTCGGTAACCGCTGACGGTGAGGAGCCAGAATGGTCGAAATGTTTGAAAGAGAGCTACCGCGAAGATGCGGTGGAGGCTGCGGTTTGATTTGGGGCAGACGGGGATCAAGAAGGTGTGCATTGTAGCCCCTTACGGGCGAGGATGGCAATGAGCGGTCAAGTGGGCTCCAATATAACCATCCCAGAGGGAGACGATGGGGGTCTTCACTTTCCGCAAACCTCAAGCGCCCAACCACACACCACCCGCGAGTTCCACCGTTACTTTCAAAGCACAATACAGCACCATCTCGTTAAACCAAATCCGAACCATTGAATCACAGCAGGCCGGTCCAGGGAAAGTGAACCCACTGCTTCCATGGCGGAAATGTTCCGTCGCTTCCAGCGCCAAGACTTTCGGCCTTGCTTATACAGCACCTGCATGGGCAGTGAGTGCATCGAAGCGTCCTTTCCTTGCGTCTCCAATGGCCCGAGGATGTGAGAAAGAACCCGACTCTGCCCCAACGAAAGCTACTGCTTGGCAGTTTCCAGGAGCTACCACTACTTCAGGGCCACTTTGCACTTCGAAGCTACCATCAGCAAAGGAGCGTTTAGCAAGGAGCTCTGACGATGCCTGTCTGGACGCTCAATGGACAAAGAGAAGGGTGATGACGATATGAAGCAAGACCTAAGACCGCATTGTCTGAAGAGGGGGCAGCATCCTTTCCTTCGGGACCGGGAAGAGATGAGACCTTGAACGGACGGCACGTGCCTTTGAACGGCGTGGAATCCGAGAAGGAGGCCGAAGTGTAGTGACTGGTCTCCTCGTTGACCGTCGGTGTTTACTCCAAAAAGAATACAATGTGTAGGTGTATCCTGCCGGGTCCAGGTCGATGGCATCACATGGCCTCTGGTCGCGCGGATAGACCCAGTGGTGACTCGTCAGGTCTTTCACCCGTTGATGTAGCCATTGCCAACTCCACGCACATGGGGACCAGATCAGAGACATCGTCGACAAAGAAGGGATGATCGCGGTCTGGCATTGGGGATATGGCGACTTCTGGAACGAACTTTGGGATTGGGTATGAGTTCTCGCGTAGAAGACTACGACTATGTTCCCCCGCTTCAATACGCGCCCGCCCACTGCCCAACTGCCTGCTTTTCCGTCCGTTTATGCATCCACCCCGAAATTCTCTCCAGCCGCTTTCGAGTCCATGTCTCGGTATCTCCATCTAGACATAGGGAAGGAAAGGGGGGCCTCCCAGGGGGCGGACGTGGATCTCGTAGCTGGATTCCGGCAAAACATTTTGAATCATGGTCTCAAAGTCGCCCATAGTTGCCGCGGTGATCTCGCAGCATATGGCTGCCTCGATGAGTATCTTTTCGCTGTTGCCCTTGAAAGTTCTACAGGAAGAACCTTTGGCGACCAGCGGTTCCAGAGCCTGCAGCTGGTCCAACAACGTGGAGGCAGTCTCGTCTGTCGCAACGCAGTTTGTGATGATGATGCGGATGTAGCCTTTTTGGAGACTGGCATTCTCCTTCGGGGCGGCACCGGGCTTTGGCTCAGCCTCCATCGCTAGAAAAGCAATATCAGAAGAAGTCCAGTGGAAAGGCATACCTGAGAGGGCAGCAACACATACCTTTTGGCTTCTGCGACTGGGAATCGATACGCTGCCGGCGATGTCTGAGAGATTCAGAGCAGTCCTGGGGCCGAAGTGACGCTGATCGAGTGGTGGCAGCCATGGCTTCTGTCGCAGTTCAAAGCGGCGACCGTGGTTGAAAAGAGGCAATGTCGCAGAGCCAGGAAGTGTTCTTTCCGAGGGGAAAAGAAGCCAGCCTCCTCTAAGATGAGGCGATCGCGTTGTTGAACTTGTTGGGTAAGGCTGCGCGTGGGTAGGTGGGTGCCTGCTGGCTGCTGGCTGCAAGGTCTTGGTAGGTAAGGTGGGCAAGCAGGCAGGCCTGGAATAGAAGGCACGTCGGTGCGGCGTGGCTTCCTCGATTGTACTCGACCCAACGCGACGCCGTCACTTTCTTTATCTCGCGGTCTGTCCACCAGCAACGCGACGCCCCAAGAGAAAGCGCGAAGGCGGATGTAGTATGCGTCCTTCCGTTTACATTTTGAGTCACTGCACACCAACCTGTGGATGCTACGGGTGTGGGATACTCTTTGAGTTCTTTGAATCAAAACATGCCAAAAAAAGAAACATTTAAAGAGCTTGTTCCCGGCTTTTGGCCCGCCCGCATCTGGAAGCTTCCAGAGCCGTCGGAATTTCTCAAAGGTGACTTCCGTGTGAGCCTTGTCGATGGAATTAACACCCAGCACACATCTCACTCCGTCAGCGCGACCAATCGATCTCAACATCGCTCATCATATCCAGTCATTGAATCATTCATGCATTCTTCTAATTTATATACGTTACTGGGTCATAGTCAATGAAAGAGGTGCCTCCGAACCACCGTTGTTTGTCGCGCAAATTGAGATACTGCCCCCCGAGAAGTCGATGTACATCAATCCTGCACCCGAGGCTCTGTTTCCAGTGAAATACTTTGGCCCAGAACTATCGTCTCCGATCTGAATTTCGATACCATCGGAGGTAGTGTACGAAAACCCGTAGTTTCCCTCTTGGATATTCAGACCAGTAGTCGGGAAACAAGACGTCGTCCCACTCGCAACCTTCTCGTCCAACTTGAATACCTCCTTGCCGGCTGGTGCTTTGACGGCCTCGGAGGGCTCCTCAGTGATCTTGAAGGCTAAAGTGCCTGACCCCCCAGATCCGCAGATCTTGACCGAAGAAGTTGACTGGGCGAGGAAGGTGCCTGACCACGGTCCCTTGGATTGGTGATATCCCTCGTCTGTTGACCCTGTCTCGATGCTCACGATCATGTCTGGGCTAACATCGAATGAAAAGCCGTACGTTGTTCCAGCTGTTGCACTAAAGGCGTTCGTGGGAAAACACGCCGAAGTACCAGCGCTAACTTGCTCGCTCAGTGAGAAGAGCTCTTTGGGCGCAGGTTGAGGGGGTGGCGGCGGTGGCGGCGCGCTTGTTGCCGCAGGTGGATCGCTAGTTGTGGCCGGAGGAGGACTAGGAGTTGCAGAGGGTATCGTCGTTGTTGACGAGACTACCGAGCAGGCCTCGCCGCTAAGGTCTTGTCTTTTGAACTTGGCGCTTCGCCCAGGACGGCCACAGACGGCACCCTGACCATTGAAAATAACCGGTCCTCCGTCAGGAGATCGCTGGTAGGCCATATCCATGAGGAGCTTTTGCATGTTGGCGGCTACCTTTCCAATCTCGAACAGCTGCGGGTATTCTCCAACCGCAAGAAGGTAAGCTGCAAGACCGGCCACAGTGGGTGCAGCTGGGATGCATCAGTTAGTAAGGACGGCCTTTGCCTAGTATGTTGATCTTAGGTTGGAGTTACTAACCAAACGATGTGCCGTCATTCTTTCGCGTGCCGGAGAAAAAGGAATTGGCAGCACACTGAAGCTGAACACCAGGTGCCATGACATGAACATGAGGTCCTCCTTGAGAGAAGCTGGCATTGTTTCCCGTGTTATCAACGGCCCCAACGTTGATGACCGGAACGCCGTCTTTAGCCATCAAGCCTGGCCAGCTATCGATGTCGGCAGCTTTTGCTTTTCCTTGCTAGATGTATGCAATGAGCTCACGGGCCTGGACTAGTAATCACTCCGCTGGGCTACTTACAGCTACTTCAGGACGGTTGTCGTTTCCAGCTGCCGCAATCACAATGATGTCCTCAAGAATCATCTCATTCACATATTCTCTCATCGTTTTCTTACTGAATTCAGTTGCACTATCCAAACCTTCGCGCATGTAAGCTGATGAGCCTTCGATCCGTTGGAAAGCAAGAAGCTGCAGATGGTGGAAAGATTATACGTACGACAACGCGAAATGTTGACAATGGCTCTTCCCTGTAGCTTCTTCAACCTGACGTCCTCCACAATCCTGTCAAGAGCGTCATCGGTATCGGAAGCCTGGGTTCCAGCCTTGACCACGACCAGGTTGACCTGCTTTGCGACTCCGAACTTGGGACCGTTAATCTTGGATCCGGCACAAGTACCGTGTCCATCAGGGTCGAGATCCTCTTCAACGGACCTTTCCTCCTGGGAGCCTGCGAATATCCAGCGGGGTTTCACGGCCATACCAGTGTATTCCTGGTTGTTCACGTAGCTTAGTCAACTTCACCGCCTAGATAGACCTGAAAGAATTGTACCCACAGCGTTTCTAGCGTAATATCCACTGTCAAGAACATAAACGGTAATCTCGGCTCCGGCACTATCGTCGTATGTATAAGCGTTGAGTGTTTTGAGGTCCACCCCAGGCGGCTGAGAAAGCATGACGAGTTCTGTCGGGGCACTAGCTTGCTTGACCACGGCGCGCTTTCGAATTCTCCCGAGCTTGTCAAGCGACTCCATCCACCACTTCTCGTGGACCTCATCATCACTGGGGTCTCTTTCCTCGATCAGCACAGATGCACCATTGTTGTTGCGATCCTGCTGGTCAGGATCGGCTCCACCGACCTGGTAGGTTTGTTAGCTGATGGTCAATTGATATGCAAAGGTGTGTTGCAGCCGGACGGAGCAGTTCGCCGTACCAAGGGATTTTTGATGAGGTTCTCACGTTGCGTGGTTGTGATATTGGCGGCGACGAACAAAACTTTTCTACCCTCTGTTACTCTGTAATTACCTTGACCAAGGTTCTTATCTACCAGAGCGAGGAAGTCTTTCTTGTCTTGGTCTGTGGCACTGTCTTGGGGGTAGATGACATGCGGTGCTGGCGTTTCGCTCGGCACGGCACTTGAGGTACTCGTTGGGGCTTCCGTACTCGTAGGTGCCACTGAGTTGGAAGATGGAGGCGGTGCAGATGAAGGTGGTGCGGAAGATGGCGCCTCGGGTACAGAGCTAGGCGGCTTGTTCGGATCGTCCGGATCGTCAGGTTTGTCACCGGACGAAGAGCCGGCAGTGACGGATGCGCCGGCCGCGACAGCCGCCGGGGCGGCCCCAGCAGCGGCACCGGCAATGGTAAAGAAGCCACCACCGGGTCCTCCAACGACGACAACGCCAACGGGAACAACGATGGTGTCTCCATTGCTGACCGTAGTGGTCACTGGTGTGGCACTGCTCGTGGGTGCTGCTGAAGAGACAGGGGGGCTGGTGATGGTAAGTGGACGGGTAGTAGGTGCGGCAGAAGACGGTGGCACAGAGGATGGTGGCAAAGACGAAGGACGGCGGCTGGATGAGAGTGCGACACTTCCCGTATGGGTTCCGTTCCTTACGGGGGTGGCTCGTCGGAGGATCGGAACAGCATTGTGGTATGGTTCGCCCTGCAGGTCAGATGCTACTGCAGAGAGTGAAAGAAAGCTCAAGATGACAGACAAGGAGCGTTGGGCGTCAAATTTCATATTCAATTAACGAGAGTGAACGTTTCTAAGGAACGTGGGTGGAAGAATGTAGAGCGATCGGTGGTGGCCTATTCGCGCTCTCTCGACTCATATATGAAGGCAGTTCTCTTGAGGTCATATTCATTGGACTAGTCAATTGGAAACATGGTCATTTACTTAATGGTTGATGTCTAAAAGCAGCAGTTTAATGCAGGACTTTAATTATATGAGAATCTTTGCCATGAGTGTCTAAAAACAGCAGCATAATGCAGGGCGTTAATGTTGTGGGAATTCCTGCTAAGCCGATATCCTAGTTTGGCGTCGTTGAACGGCAATCCGGATGCTCCAGGCCCCTCGACAAAGTGCCAAGTGCCATGTCTCATTTGAGATTTAGTGCATGCGGCCTTGGCTGGCCGCGCTCCGCCGCTGACAACGAACCTTATTTTGTTCTGGAACCCTCCCATGTCTTAGCAGTTCGCGGGTAAACATTCCTTTTTGGGGTCCCGAGGCAGGACTGTCACTGCTCCACAAGTAAGCATCCCTGAACGGGAGGCCATGTCTTCCACGTGAGCCTAAAACCTTAGGAGTGGCTCTCACAGTGAGGATTACAGCCTTTGGATATGAGTTGCGTTCAAATTGCACTCAGCAACGCTCACCGGGGTTCTTCTTTTCTATTTTCCTTCCTTTCTTTCCTGGCGTTCCTGGCTTTCCTGACCATCGTGGAGGGGCCTAAAGAGGTGGCACATTTGCAGACTGACTTGGGAAGCAGATCAACATAGACACGATTGCGGGCGTTATCGCAGGGGGAAGCTGGGCTCAGGAATGGTCAAAACCCTATCTTTGGCGAAGAACAGGGGTTGCAAGTTTCAGATGCAGGCGCCGTAGGAAGGTGGATGCCTGAGCTAATTATACCAGCCCCCAGGGTCTCTTGTCCTGCCGCGGTTCAGCCCGCAATCATCAGGCTACGGACCTCGTGTAAGGTAAAGAGGTCCATGCTCGGATCTCTCGGCACTGTTGAGATATTACAACATTCATTTTCTGCCAGGGTTTCGAAGCATTCTAGCTTACGGATGACGGAAACAGCGATTTGAATCATGGTATCTCTGCTTGCGCTGTTATTAGTGAACAATTGACTTCATGGGCTATGAAATCCAGTGTGTTTACGACAACTTCAACCTCACAGAACCTAATGTAACCAACTAATCACTCATGCATAATCTATGGTTTCTCCATGATCGACCACGTCTTTAGCGCCAGATATGTATGCATTGGCTGACGGATATCGGCGATGCTAAGAGCAACTGCGACTAGTTTAAGCGGGAAGTACGAATATTTCAAGAAAGTCAACAATAGTTTCAGGAACGACACTCAATGGAGGCTTTGGGGGCTTGACCTGGTTGCAAGCACGACTGGATATAACTAAGGATGCGAATCTGATGGAAGCTTGCTAAACCTCTACCTGACTCCTGCATCTAGAACCACAATAAGTTGGGGATATAACTGGGTGCCACTTATGGCAAATGGAACTCTCTTCCGATTGACACGGCCCCGGGGAGATAGGCAAGGACACAACTAGCCACTGCATGGAAGTCGCAATCACACGACACCCAGGGTACCCATCCTAAAAGTACTTTTGGTAGGTGCTCTAATTACATCAGCCATCGCATCCGCCTTCAATTACACATCCCGGCCCCCGCGCCGTCTGATACTCTCTCTCTGAATCTAACCTTACGTCGGGCACGTGGTATGCACGCGACATCTCAGGTAGAGAAGGGCCGCTATCCGTACACACTTAACACGTCAGCCATCGCAAAGTCGCGCGTCGCGGACCACTGCACTGTGCTCCCCACCTCACTGATAGACCTCAACAGCGTCCCGCATGCTCTCGCCATCCTTTCTGCGCAATGACTTTGCAGTATAGGCAATCGACTGGGCGTGCACTAGTACATACGACCATACCCACTGGAGAACTCGGGATCCCGTCCGCTCTCCCATAGATAAGCTAGTGAGGGCTGGAGTAGTAGTCGGGTCGGTGACGACCGGCGAATGCCCGGTGTTGTATGTTTTTGCCGAGCAGTTCACCTTTCTCTCGGGTGTGTCTCTCCCCTCGGATGTGTTTTCGACTGCTACCCATGCTGCCCATGTCGCCTATGAAGTTTCGTCGCTTTAATAATTTCCTAGTGGTTGATTGATATTTTTCCCTCGCTTTATTTTCTCGAGCGGTGTACTGATGACATCCCCTGGCAATTCCGTCTGCCTATCCTAAGTCGCAGCCGATATATCTATCGCTCCATTTCGTCAACCGTCCTTTCCCGGCTGAGCGCCTCGCTAGAAGCACACTCTGCCGTCACTGCTGTGTGCTGAGAGCAGAGGCAAGGCAATCTGGCCTGTTTTTAGCACCATTCTGTGCTACCACGGCGGCAAAGTCTGTGGCAGCATCTTTGGATCAAATACTGCGAATCAATGCGACTTGGGCATAGAAAGACCATGTTGGGAGACTTATTAAAAATGAACATGAAAAAAGAACGGGACGTATGGTGGCTAGGAAATGACAGAGCTTTGGAGCAGCAAAAATTTGTCGCGATGGCGAATGGGCGACGGTTTCTAGGCCTCGCAATGTGAGCGACCGACGTGATTGAGACCGACAGCGTGAGCCCTGGTCTTCTAGAAAGATATCCGCCCTCGAGTTGTGATTGAGCCTTTCAGGAGTCAACATTGAAGCGAGATGAATGAGCGAACAGGCGCGAGGCTGGTCAAAGGTGTCGTCTGTGCGACTGTGATATTGTAACACGTGGTTGAAAGCATGCCGCATGATGAAGCGAGAGGAACGCCGCGACCACGACTTCCGCTCAGAAGAACACCAGAGAATACTAGTAGGTCTTGAGGACATCTAGCGCGCCAATTTTTCATCCGGGCGAGTCTCCCCGCAGCGTCGCTCAGACGCAAGATACGTCAGGGTTGTGAGAGGATAGGGAGTAGCGGGATTTGGCAATGGTCAGCCTTCGAGGAGCTCACGTCAGTATTGTATGAACCAAGCGGAAGGGGAGAAGGAGCACGAAAGATTGGTCTGGGAACGTACTTTGAGCAGATGGAAAGCCAACGAGTGACTGACCTCTATCCATGATTGTGTAGTGGGCGCAAAAGTGCCAGCCGGATCACTTAGCTGTCCCAGGTTGACTTGGTGTTGCTTTCTTCGTCTCTGAGACTTTGTATCGTTGAAAGCTCCGGCATTGTCGGCCCGTAGAGCAAGAGAAATCAGCCGCGGATTCGGTGCTTACCTAGAGATCCCGGAGATTCTGGGGCCGTGGCAAGACCCGTCCGAGGCGATTACGCAGTTCGCGGGGACGATGGCCCTGAAATCGTTCTTCCCGGCGGTGATGCGACAATAACTGAGAATGATCGAAATGGAAGGGAAGCTTGGCAAGTCAGGTTGTCGGCTCTAAGTTGCCCCACCCCCACGTTGACGAGGTAGGTGCAGACTCGCTGGTACCTGCCTTGGGTGAGACCGTGAGAATTGCATCTCTTGAGGCAGGCCCCTTCCTTCGTAGTGCTCTGTCCCGTTATTTCCACTTCCCAATGGATGATTCTGACGACGTCTGGAATCAACCCTTCATCCCACAAACCCTCTTCCACCGAGTCTTCATCCCGCAACACCCTCATCCATCGCGCTTCTCCAGCTGTTCAACCGACGACAACATGGCCAACCGCAGGGGCTGGGCGCACTCTGCTTCCTCCTCAATATCTTCAGAGAATCTCCGCGAGACCCCTCGTCCTGAGGCTACAGCAACCGCCGGAATCGAGGCTTCTCAATTGTAAGTCTTACCCTGCTCCATGTGACCCTTTCAGCCGATGCTGATCATTCCGCACAGCGGGCTTCGATCTTCAAACACTACCGGCGCGCCGTCCGCATCAGGAACAACAGCAAAAGTCACGCCAGCGACGGCATATTCGAGAAATGCTGTCTCCAGTGCAAGCCACAATCAAGTCAATGGCCAGAATACTAGTGCTATTGATTCAACACCACTCAACTCCACTGCACGAAAGGAAGCCAGCATACATCACCTCGCGGGCACGAAGGACACTGAAGATATCCACAAGGACAACGATAAACAAAACGCCAACGGCCTCCAGAAAGCGGCTTGCTTCCCATATTCGGGACAATTGGCAGAAGGTGCGGTTGACGTCAGCACACCATGGGATGCCCATGGAACGCCAACTCGTTTCAAGATGGTCATTCGTTGAATCTGGTCCGAGTCTGAGATGGCGGTCGCGAATCCAATGTGCTATCCCTGGCATTTTCTCGGGGTGAGCTGCGACGCAACGTGACGGCAGATGGGATGGCATCAAGGGCTGTGGGCGACTTTGTATGCCAGATCAAGAGGAGTCGTACATTGAAGTCGACCCATTGTTTGAAACAGTCGAGAGCAGAAATAGAGAGTCCGTTGCTATTACACAATGTGCATGGCGTATACTGGTGAATTCTTGCTCTCTCTCCCATGGCAAGTTGATGTCTTGAAATGTTCAAAGCGGAACGTAAGTGATGCGCGCACAAGAGAGTTTGCAGTCTGCTCCGAGCAAGCCGCAACTGGACATGAGAGAAATATGGCGCTGCTGATAGGCATGAAGATTGACCATTGCCTCAATTGCAAATCGCACGCGACTCTCGCTGGCTGACATGATCGTAGTGACGGAAAAGCACGCGTGAAGGAGTCAGTGGGCTGTCACATAAGCCTTTCTTGTTATCCTTCGGCCCATGTGAATGGCTGAACTCCGATTCCGACATACACGATGGGATCTCCAATCCATTTCTAACCCGTATGTTGGCATCCGAGGCAGCCATCACTCACAGCAAGGCAGAAGTCGCCAGCTCGTGTAACGAAGATTGCGATGCTAAATTCCCAAGCGTTTGTGGTCAGATCACACCCACCGGTATTCCCCGATACATCCCCGCCCTGGTGGTTGCGAAGATTCAGACCCTGATCAATGCGGCGAGGCGTGACATCGAACTTGTTTCTGAGGATAATGACGATGGGACATACACGAAGTCGAATAGTCCGTGAATCCATGGCTGGGGCACTTGACACGATCGGATGCTTCTTTCGGCGCCAGAAGCTTATAGATCTGGGATGGCCATGCATGATTGGGCTTTGATTGATTCTTTTACTATCTACTAGTTCCCAGAGCTTCAGGAAAGCCGCTTGCCTCCGACTCTACATGTCGACTTGAAGCTACCTCGCCTTCTCGATGATGACGTTGCCATATGAGACGGTGTTGGCGTGTGCGCACTCTTGGATCAAGTGCAGTCTTGGTCATATAATGACGGAAGGTTCACTACATCATGGTATTCGAATTCAGGGGATTTGTAAGTGAAACCGAAATTCGGATGACCTCTTTCATAGCTGTTATTGTTTGGATGTTGAATTTAATGGAAATCTAGACTACTGCCAGTCTTGCAAAAGGCTAATAGGTGACGCTCCATTCTAAGCGTCTGGGCCACGACCTCAGCGTGCATGTGTTACTTGTCGTTGTTTTTAGAACACTGCGTCACGAAGACTTCAGGGTAGGTGGCGAGAAAAGTGAGGCTTGGATTGGGAATTCTGAGTGAGAAATAGAATTAACTCTAATATAAGGGTCCGCACACAATGCACAATTCGCCGCAGATATGTCTAGTTCCGCGTATAAGCCATTGAACCTCTAAAATATAGCTCATGTATTCATAACTTGTGGTTTTTGAGCCTTTCAGGGCGTAAGCGTGCATCCGAGGTCCTTATTGCATGTATTCAGACACTTCTCGAAGACGGCATTGCTTCCTTTCCCGAAAAAGCAATCTTGGCGGCACAAGTTGCACTATGTGCTGTCAGTTATGGCGAGCGTAGTAAGAACAATCAGATAGCTTGCGTACCTTCGTGTCCGGGGGAGGTGGGGCATCAGCAGGGCGTGCAACAGCAATGCCTGCGAAGAGGGCGATGAGGATGGTGGAGAATTGCATCCTGGGATAGTATGGTAGCGTCGGTCAACGACAACTATAGCGCTTTATAAAAGGGAATAAAAGAGGAAAAGGAGAGATGTTGTCGGTTGGTTGTAAGAGTGAGTTAAGCAATACGCCGGAAGCTATGTAAACTGTGTGGAGGAATAGAGCGAGTGACGCTTCTTTTAAATAGGTGTGTTCATGGGGATAGTCCGAAAGCAATTTAATGGTTACTGTAGCACAGACAGGGTACTCTTTGGAGTTCTGTCTGGTGATCTGTAACCTGACTCGATGCTATGTTCAGCTGACACAAACTTGACACAACGCCGGTTCAAAGGCCAGCCAAAGACCCACTCGTAACAGAATATTAAAGAATGAGTTGCCTGTGGGAGGCCCTGCCGGCTTGGGGCTCAGAGCCTGCCGGCAGTTCAACCCAAGGCCAGCACGTAAGCATACGCTGCAACTGAAGTAATCGTCACCTGTGACTAAAGCCCTCATTACGCCTAATTACAGCCCTCGTCGCGCGCGCTATTAGTGAAGGTCTCGTCCCACCCGGATAAGCCCATGGTTGAAGGTGTGCTGAACAAAATGCGGCTAATAGAACGCCTCTGTAATGGGACTGGGGGCCTACGTGGGCAAATATGCAGGCTGCACGGGCAATGTAACCGGCTGCGTGGGAGAACGAATTTGCACATTCTACGGATGACTGTCGAGACGAACTCTCCCGTCGGCTGTTACTGAGACACTGACTAGTTCATCTGGACAGGAAGAGAACCGGTAGGGCTAAAATAGAGTTTTAGTTACGCATTTAATTAGCTCGGATGCTAACTTGGTTCAATTGTTTTCTTAAAGAAATACATTCTTGTGATTTCTGAGGACGGTTCAACAGCTTCACAGCGTCTTACAACGCGAAATAATTTGAGGGCTTTCGTCACTAGCGATTTACACACGATTTTGCTCATCTGAACCCAAGCAGGCCTCAGCAACCAGGCAACCAGACTCCAGAACCCAAATGCTGCGGTTCTCACAAGTTTGTTGTCGGCGGCCGCCTTTTCATGTCCGGACTCTGACGATCTTGCGCACAAGAGGACACATCTTTGATGTCGATTTGAACTGCAAGCCGGCACATGCATCTGCCGGCCTTGACCATCAGTGCACATGTCTACATTGCTGTCTCAATGCTTGCAGCCTGGATTCGGTTGTGTCATGACATTTCCGAATAAGAATTGAGGACACGCATGCGGACGGGCAAATATAACCTAGCTAGCGCTATCAGATGTATTGACTGAATCTGGGCTTGAATTCTGCAAATACTGTGCGCGACAGCCCCTTGGTCTGGTTAGGTGGGAACGAACAGTTTTACGTCTCGACCTTTGGCACGGTTTGAATGTCTGTGTTTGCTCCCGTCCTTGTATCGATAGGACCTTGCTCGAAGTGTATCGGTGAAGTAATTAAATGCTTCGAATCTGTCGCTGAATGACAACCATCAGCAACATGAGAAAGATAAAGACCGGCAAAGGACATACAACACCGGGCGTTCGCCGGTCCGACTAGGACTCCTTTCTGATGGGTATGGATGTATGTGCCAGGGCATGGTCATCAACATCACTATGGATGTAAGCAGTAGCGTGTGCCAGAACTCGTTTCCGGTTTCTTTCGGAAGAAAGATGACGGACAACAGGTGTCTGGGAATGAGTGCACGCCCATTATCTACAACCTGAAATCCTATCACTGGACGACGGAATTCAATAGCCAATTCTGTTTGCCTGGAATCTTTGAGCTGATACCCCGATAAGAGACTGATAAGCTCCTGATAACGATAAGAGGCAGGGACTTGGTTGTCGAGGGCAACATGCCACACAATGCGCGCAGGGATGCCATGCGCTAGTCAAATTGGACCAATTAGCTGTCGTCGCGCGACTCGAATTTCTGTTTTGTTTTCCGTGTTTTTTCCCCATCACGCCGCGCCGTCAGAACCAACCGAGATATCTTAAGCCTTCATCCTGAGTCTGCGCAACGGAGCCAGTCTTTCCACATCCTTTCCGGTTCGGGTCCGTCTATCATGTCGTTCCGCAGGACTCCCGCGCCGCCGTCAAGCGGCCGGCGCCACAATTCCGTCATCATGTCGTCGGTTTCTCCCGAGGCTACCCGCACACCCCGGGCGCAGGAGACTATGCCTCCCCCACCACTCTCCGTACGCGTCCCGGAAGCCGACGCAGAAACAGGTTGGTGCATTTTCCCATCCGTTGACGGTGTACACCTGGCGCAACAGCATAGAGCATAGTCGTGATGGCCATCGCAGCCGCTGACCAAGATTGTGGTCGTAGATTTCCCCGACGCCGTCATCCTCGACCACTACTTGAACCCCGAGACGTACCGCGTCACTTTTGACTGGAAACGCGTCGGCGTCCGCGAACAACTCGTCATCCCCGAAGTGCACGCTCAGCTCATCGATCAGAACAAGGTCCTCGACTACTGGCACCAGGTTTACCTCACCACGCGCCAGGTGCGAGAACAGGCCCTTCGCTGCGAATTCTACCACGTCTTCCAGATCCTTGACCATCGCCGTCGGGGGAGGGGTACGAGATCAGGTTTCCTCCTGGTTCAGTGGGTCGGCTACTCGGATGACCCCGAAGAAGCCACGTGGGAGCCCATCACCAAGATCGACAGAGTCGCGCCGCTGGACGTGAGAGATTATCTGACCAAGAAGCGCCTGTGGAAGAACCTGCGCCCATGGCCCGCTTGGAGGAGAAAGATTCAGGACCACGAGGACGCACGCCAGAGACTCATCGCAGCCCCCAGTCTGCTGGATGAGGCCAACCAGCGCTTGCGCTCCGAGTCAACCACGAGGTTGTCGGCGGATCTCGGGCTCGATAGGTGATGTTGCGTGGTGATTTCGTCGTGAAATCAATGAGGCATCATGCGGTTCACGCATCCTACCTGAATACCAACCAGCGGGACTCCTCTACCCTGCCGTCACTTTGGTGCACCATTAACATCTAGAAGATTGAGGCAAGTGCGCCTCTGCCCCAGTCCCCAAGGGGACTGGTCATGACTCGACTGAGAAGAACTTGTTCGTAAGCAGGCCCATTGCATGAGTCGTCAGTAGAATCCTAGTTGACGGTGGCTGATACTCCCAGACCCTACCAGGTAAGCTCTATTCAAGGGCAACAATGATCAAGGCGACGGGGATGCACGCGATGTCCGCGAACCATCTGCATTGGAGACGACGCAGGCACATGCTGAAGAACATGTTCATTCTGACTGGCATCCATCCGAGATTGAGCGTTGCAGAGGACTCATCAGAACTCACAAAATCCCTTCACAAATGGTCAATGCTGACAACCAGCTCATTGGCCAGTTGATAACTCGTATCAGTTTTCACGTTATTGCGAAGGGTATGCCCGTAAACTAGCATGACCCGTGCTGGACAGTCAGGCAGTGTGTTCATTGAGTAAACATCAAGAATACTGCCCTAACCAAAGTGTCGGGTGAAACCGAGGAGCCACTTCTTCCAAGGTGGCGATATTTCCATCATCGCACCTATCAACACGGAAGAGTCCAAAACCACCAGGGTCAGGGTCCAATTTCCTCTACCATGTACAAACGTCCGAGATGCAAAACAATTTGAGGGCGCTGCCCAAAGTCAGCAGAACGGAACCTGAGGAGCGTACCACCAGCCACCCTTTGGCCTCACTTCAACTCGCCCGGGTTGATATTTGGTTGAGCGATAGGTTCGAGCTGTTCCAGGCGGTAAACCACGTATGCCGAGCGCATCGTCACTTTCCACTGGTCCAGGCAATGTGAATTTGGATGTCGGCTTCTTTCCATAGCAAATTATCAATTCCCAATGAGGGAGATTTAACACTGTACTCAACTTGAACTACGTGACGCTCTTGCACGCTGCTGAATGTAAGCTACCCGGTGGCCTTTGGAAACTGCTGGTGTCCATCCCGCTAATCCCGACTTGAACATCGAGTAGGTTCATGGCGGGGAGATGTCATTCGCGGGGCGACATGATGCGGACGTGTTTTCGCAGCTAATACAACATGATTAATTTAGGCTGGCTAAGTTACAAAAACCACAGGGTGTCGTGCGCGCTATGAACTTTCATACAGAAGTAAAAGCTCCGCAGCTTCTCTTCTCGGTAACCATTTTGGACTCAGACTACAAAGTTTGAATAAAATTCATCTGTGGAATAAACGACAGTGTAAGACACGTCGCGAACTTGCTGCGAAAGCATTCTCCTTGTTGTAGTCCCGACTACCTCAGGCTTCCCGAACCACCTCAAACGCAAGTAACCGCCATTTTGAGTCCCACCACGACGGCTTTATGACGCCGAGTCGGCCCCTCATGTCATCGTCATCGTACATTTCCGCCGTAACCTTCCAACGCGAACCTGTCATCTCAGACAAGTCTGTCCATAAGGCCTCCCATGTTCGCAAGTTATGCCTCAAACTGGGCTTTCCGTTCATTCCCAGGGACACCTCAATACCTTCGACATGTCCTATGGTGTGACCCAAAATAGCCACACCAGGCTCTGACTTCAGTAGCCGAATAATTCTCCGCAACGCCTTCAGCTGATCCTCCCGATCCCACAGATGTAAACACATTCCAAGGTGAGCAGAGTCAAACTGACAAACCATAGTCTCGAGGACACCATACTTATCTTCGACAACGTCAGCTACGACAAAGTTCGTGTGGAGGGACTGTTTGTCTCGAAACAAGTCGTAGCCAGCGTCAATAAAACCCTTCTCAATTTCCACGCCAACAATGTTTTCTGAAGGAACGCCATCGTAAACTAACTTGCGTATGTCCTGTCCGACACAGCACGCAATGTCTAAATGCTTGGCGTTGGGTTCCTTAAGTCGATTGACAAGAGAACTATAAAGACGCATGCGATGCAGGTAGAAATCCAAAAAGGAGAAGCGGCCAACGCATGGGTAGGGGAAGACACTCCAGATTTTATCCCGCTTGATGCCAACCATTCAGTCAGGCCAAATTCTATTGAAGTGCTCAAATAGAAACGTACCAGTGTCAACACATGGGCCTCCACATTTTCTGGGGAAACCCGCGCATACTTCTCCAAAATGTCTCTCGCATTTTCCAGAACATCAATTCCAATGCGAGTGGTGTACCATGGAGCCGATGTGTCGCTATCTCCAAGTACAAGCGATTGTTGATCAACATTCATTGTGATTTCGCGGCGCTCCGTGTCTGTGGAATGGACTGTAATGGTTGATGTGCGGGGACGGCTTAATCGTGTTTCTTGTTGGGGTCAACTTAATATATAGTCAAGCTTACTAATAACAAACTCGTTCCTTTGTGATGCTTCCCCGCAAGGTGCTATGCTGCTCCAGTGCCCGACGTCGGGCTATGATTGCCTCATCGGGGAATTGATCACCGATGCCGCTGTTGACTACGTCCGCATCTAAAGGCTTTCACTGGACAAATTCTACTATTTCCTTTGCATTTAAATTGAGGCGCCTCGTTGCATTTCTGCGGATAATAAGTTCTCGCAACTTGGAGCACATTGCGTTTTGTTTCCTGCAGACACAAACTCAATCTTGCTTTTATTTGCAAACTGCCAGGGCACATGCCGAGATCTCATACAAGCGACGCGTTCAGTAGTGACCATGCTCGTCCGTGGACCTGGTATATGGAATTACTAAATAAGTTTAGAACTATCTATGCGGAGGAAAATCAATCAAAAACCCGGCCAGATTTCATCGATTTTCATACGGTGTCTTGCAAGGCCTGCGGAGTTTAATGAGATCGCACAGCGCAGCAGGCAGACCTCAAAAACTACCTGAGCATTAGATAACTACACTTACGAGGAGTGCATGCGCTTGAACAATTCCCGTTTGACGTGGTGATAAGATAGCGACTCCACACATAAATACCTCATCGTGGCATGACTGTCGTGATAATTCCCGTCAGCAACACTAGGAGAAATTTGAAGCTCCGTCCATATCCAATGGAATGCTGCCGATTGCTGCATAGAGCTCTTGTTCTCGTTGGCTTGCGTCCATGCCATTCGGGTGCTCGCTCGAACTGAAGACTCGGCATGTGCTGACTGGCGACGAAGTCAATTCAATCGCTGGTGATCGATCCTCCATCTTAAGCCAGGTCACTGCTTAGATCTAGCGGACACTGGGGGTTGGTTTATTAGATCACTTCGTCGATTGCTGCTCGTCAATAGAAAGTCTCAGGGTGCGCCTATTTTCAAGCCCTCTTGCCCAAGCAGGCTATGATTCGCCTGTCGTTATCACTGTATTCCTCAGAAATATTATCAGCAACTGGGTATTGCGCTCAAACTTGCAGAGTTTCAATTGGCTGTCGGAATGTCAGGCCTTGAACAAGCTTTTCTTCGATGGTTGAGTCCAAGATCTCTTGACTAATCCTGACCAATCCTTGGTTTGTTACGCACGGTTGTTAAGATTGTGTTTGTCTTGAACAGAGCCAATTGCAAAAAAATAAGATAACGTATCGAGCAAGTGGTAAAGGAGTTCCACCCTGGACAATCCTGATGTTCATTATCATCGCCTGTCATCCCATTTGTCTAACTTGCAAAACCCAGTTTTCCCCAGACCACATAGTGTAAGCACCTGCATTTGAGTTTTCTGGTAAAAGCTGACCACTATCGCACTCAATCCCTTTCCGACCTCAGCAGCTCTAGTCACCACGAGCACCACCAAGCTGAAACCGACAGAGGGTATGAGAGGAAGCCGCGTTACTAGTCACCTGTTCACTGAACCTCATTGGCATTGAGGTTGGAGCAACGCTTCATCAGTCGACCGACACCATAACGAAGGATAATACAACGGTGCAAAGCTGGCGGCAAGCGCGAGGCAGGTTTTAGCGTCTGAGATGTACAATCGGTTTTGAACGTAAGCATGGTTTGGCAGAGCTTCATATGGAACAGATCTTCATCTGCGCACATAACCATGGTCTCTTTTAAACCACGCTAGAAGGCCTGTTAAATACGGAATACCGCGGCAGGTTCTTATCTATCATGAGGCTTTAGAGTTTAGATTTGCAATTCTCCCCTGCAGTTGCCCAATTGGTATCAAAACCTTTAATCAGACTCACGCCTTTTCAAATTAGCAAGGCATTATGAGGATATTAGGAACTAAGAGAAATGAGGCTTCATTAATACTACAAATAGTATTATAGGACGACTGCAAATTAATCTTAGATGTGTATTATAGATTGCATCAAATTCCACATCTCTGCTTGTGTTGGAATTCACTATACGGCACTTCTAATAGACAAGCACGTGGAAAATAACTGGACAAGGCTGCGTAATAAATGTAAGGAGACTCACAGATGGCGGGGTCGTATGTTATGACGTTGTAATCATTGGAACTACCGCTGTTCGCTCTTGAACTCTGCATTTATGCAATATGCTCACATGATGTCAGACGGGCAGCGATTGGGGTTTAGCTGCCAGGAGAGCAGAAGATGGGAGGACTTGCGGAGATGCTGGAATGTGCCTCCTGACTTACTACTTGAAAATTGCCAGCTTGCAAATGACCGCACCACTTGAAAGTGTAGGTGTGGCTAGACCACTCGCCGCTCTAAGGTCGCGCCAATGGGGTGACATGGGTGAGCCTTACGAGCTACCAGATAATTATCTTTACAGGGAGTTCATTACTGACACCAATTCCTGTTACCAGGCTTGAGGCATAGATTCAAAAAAAGATCTAGAATCTCTCAATTTAGAGCATGCGATCCAAGCCGAAGCACCCTTTAACGAGAAAGCTGTCTGCCATACGGTTCCAGCCCCCTACGATGTATGACGCCCTATCACCTTACTTTTCATTCTCACTTTTGCCCGTCTCTTCAATTTGAGTGCCAATGATACCCGGCTCTTGCCAAGACATAAGCTCAAGGAGTTGGTGCTAATCATGGGGCATCGTACATGCGACACTATATCGCATTGGCCGGTCAGCTCTAGTACTGCAAAGCAACTCCATGTCTGACAGGTGAGCCTAATTCGTCTGGTCAACCTTTCCTGAATGTGGGTAATAACAGGAGGACTCCATTTAAAAAGAACTTTGGTGTACCGTCGGTTGACTATTGCTGACGAAGTTGCTGCCTGGGAAGCTTGGCGAGACTGGGTCAGCACGGTTGTTACATTCTCGCTGAAAAAGGCAGGAGTCAATGGATCCTACCACCCTGAGCGGCTTAGGTCTCCGAATCTCGCGGCTTGAAGAGGAACGTTGACTGCAGGCTGCATCGCCTGCAAGTACAAGCTACAGTCAGCCAATGCAATTATGATCCTTCACCGTAAGTCGAAACGGCCTCTACCCTTAATTCAAGGTTCACCAAACTGCCACCGAAGCCGGAGCAGGTATGTTAAATCAATTAGGTGAGACTTAGTTGTATACATCTGTACACGTCTTCATAATTGCGAGTGTTGAAGCAGAACTGAATAGATTGCTGAAGAATCGTTAAGCTTATCGAGCCATTGGGGCAATGACCGAACGGGCTATGATGCTTGTTTTAACTATGGAGCCGCACCTGCAAGTAATCCTTGGCCACCACGAGCACCAGGCTAAACGAGTTGGCCGTAAATATTTAAGGCTTTCTCGTAGGATCAATATTACAGGAATCCGAACGAAAGGATTTCAGGGGTCGCTGATCTGCAGGGTCCAGGCCCGACCGACCTGCCAAGGGCAGGAGGGGAGCCTTTGACACTATCATGTTGGGTCAGCAGTCCTCAGCTACCACCAAAGTTCTCAGCTGCTGCCAAAGTTCCTCCATTGGATGGAACCATGACAGATGGAGCTTTTGATAGCCCGCGAATAAGGAAACTACATCTGGAGAAACGCGCCAGCAACTAGCGAGAACTCAGAATTGAGGCCTGCTTGGGAATTGGCATGGAGACCTTGCTGCCTGCTGAAGTTCTTCCCTTGTCTAGGTAGGGATTCAGCCTAAACAGCTTTAAGATTGGCTGACAACTGTCTCGTCGCTGATGGCTAATGCCCACAAGTGCATCGAACCAAGCCGGCTTGGTATTCCGAACTCACTTACCTGCAAATTGCACGGCTTGGTCATCAGGTCTCCTCTACGATGAGGACATCAACGGACGAGTATAAATTTGAGCTATTCCCCAGTGGATTGTAGCCGTCTCTCAGCAGGACAGCCCAGCCAAGTCCAGTCTGAGATCAAACAATCTACCACTCGATATCCTGCTTGTCTTGTAATTACCCGATCTCGAGTTGGATTTCAAGTAACATCATGGTTCGCTTCACGGTTTCAGCTGCCGCGGCCGTCCTCGCCTTCTGCTCCCAAATCAACGCCACTCCTGTGAACGTTCGACAAGAGGAGGAAGTCCACCCCATCGGCTTCGACGAGAGCTTCGCACGACGTTTTCCCGCCGGCGCCGCCGTCCCTAAGGCCCAGACCCTCGACATCGATGAGCTCGTCCACAACTCCACTGAGGCTCCCGGATTTACGCCTTTCCCTTCCGAGACCGAGGCCGGTGAGGTTGACAAGCGCTTCATCATTGGCGCCGACGACCGCCACCTTTGGAACGATCCCAACTATCCCTTTATTGCAGTCGGCCGGCTGCTGTTCTCCAACGGCGTCTTTTGCTCCGGTGCGATGATCGGGCCCCGCCTTGTCCTTACGGCCAGGCACTGCTACGTTGAGGGCGTTCCCGGCGTCTTTGCCCCGGGCTATGATAACGGCAACCGCTATGGCGAGGCGCAGCTCACCAACGTCCTCTTTACTACCGGCCAGGAACCCGCCTCTGCCTGTGATACCAAGGGAGATTGGGCCATCTATGCTCTCGATCAGCGCCTCGGCGACCGTGTTGGATACTTTGGTGCTAAGCTACCCGACCATAGCATGCTCGACCAGCCTAAGTTCTTCCACATTGGCTATCCGGGCGACAAGGATGGCGGCCGCCGCCCGTATCGCCAGACCGATATCACCATCCACTCAAAGCCTCGCACATTCGACTGTGACTCAACTGGCCCCATCTGGACCGATGCTGACACTATGGGCGGTCAGTCCGGTGGTCCCCTCTGGGAGCTTGATGGTAGCGGTAACCGCTGGATTTGGGGTACACTGTCTGTTGGTGTACAGAGCTCTACTGAGGCTTATTCTGGCTTTGCATCCGGCAACAACATGGTCGACGGAATCATTTACATGCGCAACCAGTTCCCTTAAATGGACAACCAATGCATGACGGCGGAATGTCAAGGATAGCCAACGGAATGTTACGCATGTGTTGTGCTCACCGACGTACGCTACAGTTTCTGCCCTTTTGGTAGTACTCTGGCCTGAAATTACTGCTTATATATAATCTCCGTTAGCCCATCCACCCTGACATATCCGAGCACCCAGAGCGACCTTGCTTGTCATCGTATCTCTCTATAAATCCATTCAATGTGAACCTGATGCTATTGTTCCATTTCACTTATGGGGTTTGAAATATTTTCGTCTGTTGTCATGATATCGGGAAGCTTTGGTTTTGTCAAGCTCGCTTGGATGCCTCTCTCGCCGACGGGTCCGCCACCGATGACGCTTCCATCTCTGGAGCGATACTATACCTCCATAGTTATAAGTGAAAGTGACAGAGAATCGTCCGCCCCTGGCTACTGTCCTGAGTCTGCTCAGGCTTTTCAAACTTCTCCTCCACCCAGTGGTCTTCTGAGAGTACCCGGAACCAAACATGTGAGTACGGGAATAGAAACTTGCGTTGCGCTACCACGGGCTCAAAGCCGCGAGGCACGAAGCAGCTGAAGACTCGTTCGAAATATTCCTTCCACATTCCGGATACGCTCTCAACTGTCGAATATATCCCCGTGGAAGTCATACGGCAGTCAAAACGGTGCGCCTCCAGGCGGTAGACTGCGAAAGAAAAGCTAGAAGGAAAGAAGGATTACGTGGTACTAAGAACGCAGTCACAATCACGCGGCTCTCCTCCACATCAGGGGTCACGGCCGGAGTGACGTGTCGAATATGAGGATCCGTGACGTGGCGCTCGCTGACGAAGAGGAGGCATTGTCCAAAGTCATTTCTCTCATCGCTGATCTGGACTGAAAATAAACTTACGAGTCGTCAATGCTTTTTAGGAGGCCCCACAGGAAGTCTGCGGAGGCAGGAGAAAACTGGAAGTTCTTCAAGGCTTCCGTGTTAGTCCAATCCGTTCAATGTCACGATACAATCAGTAGATGATAGATGCCATGTATTTCCTACACAGATGGAAATCGCTTACAATGCAAACAGCCTCTTCAGCCTTGTTGACCATCCTTCCCATCGACGCCATCAAGCAACCTTCCACACTGTTGAGTGGGTCATAACAGCCACCGGCGTGGTCTGCGGACCACATCGGCCACTCTGGCTCCCGCGGCAGGCGAAACCGCTTTGGCTTGTCTTAGCCATCGTGCAAGGACATTGGAGAAGCAAGTATGGCGAACCCTAGGCCAACGATGGCTTCGACTAGTGTACATGTCTGGAGGGCAGGTGTCTGTGGTCCAGGAGATGGCTGGCTGGTTACATTCACACCGGAGAGTGGGGCATGCAGGACCGTTGGCTAGCGGTGTTCCATGTGGCATTGTAGCCATTCCCCCGGGACGAACGCCAGCGTTCTGGAGAGGTAGACCATCTGCGTAGTACCTTTTCATCGTCCGCGAAAGTATCAAAGTCAGCCACTGACGGACTAGAGGTATTTTGGACCAGGTTACACCAGCGCTGCCCGATGCGAATGTACCTCAGACAGGTTCTCGGGGCGTCAAAGTTGTTTAAATTTGTTCTCAACCGGCGGCATCTCTCCAGGAAAAAGCACCTTTTTGTCTCAATTTGGAATGGCGAAAGGACTTGCCGTTGAATCGATACTTGACGCTGGCCCCGACAAAGTTTTGCTCATTTACCCTTCTAGCCTTCTAGAATGTACCCGGAGGGCAGCCCCGCAGTGCGGCCTTGGGTGGAGCCCACGCAAGACCCTGGCGATCCTGCGAGAACAACCTTGCCTCTTTTGGGCAAGGGATCTGATGATACATATACTGGCTTTGGGCTAAGGTCAACTTTACTCAATGACTGCATTGCACTGCGTAAGTCGTCTTTGTAAAATCATAGGAGGTTTGATTACGGCCATGACACATGTGAACCAAGGCGAATACGATGAAGAACGTTATCAAATGTCTCTGCATAACCTATTCTTCAAAGAAAAACCAGCGATTTGATCACGATAGGAGGCCTTCGGCATGGGGATGCTTCAAGGCCATTTCGAAGTGAGACTGGTGCGTACAAGACATCCAGGACGTCTTGTTTTCTGGCTAACAATGTTACTTCCTCCATCGAAAGCTGTCAAAACGCGTACTTCTTAGATCCCGTCGTACATTTTGACGATGCATGGACCCACGCCCCTGAGATCTCCAGCCGAGTTTCTGGAATCGGTTCAGCCTCTCATTCTCAGATGCCGAATACATGTTGGCCTCGTGTGCTACCACTGATACTATTGATACAACAGAACCCGACCCAATCATTTGGATTAGAGTAATCAGAGCGTTGTTCAGGACCTCTTGACGAGGGCCTGGCGCGATGTTCTTCAAGATGCCTTCGATCTCGCTCCTTTGTTGTATCATCTGCGCTTGGCAAAACTCTGAACCCGGGGCAACAGGTTGTTGGCGAAAAACTGGTATTTTTGGGTCGTTCTGCTTCACTTCGGCCGCGGGAACTGCTTGGGTCGGGGTTTCACTCGGCCTTTCCTCGACTCTTGGAGACTTTCCTTGCGTCTCGTCTCCAGAGTCGTCCAGCCGTGTGCGCTTCCGAGATTCGGGCAGAGGACTTCGGTCTGTTGAAAATATGGAACATTAGCTGGCGGGGAATCTGAAAGCTCGGGTCGGGACAGGATGTTTGAATGATAATCTTCTGGGACAGCGAAGTTCAAGTCACGGACCTTCTGAAATTCTGGGAGACTGAATGCCGGGCGCCATTGTGCGTTTCTGCACTCAAAAGCGGAGGTGATATAGTCGATGTACAAGACGCTACGTGCTGAGGTCTTCTGAGGGCTCTCTATCAGTCCGGCTCGAAGCAAAGTTGATGTCGGAACAGATATGATAATTCACAAGGTTGGAGCACTGGTTTAAATACAAGGCCATTCCACCTTTTGGAAGAGAGAAAGCTTAAGCACACAAATCCTTTTTTTTCGAGCCACATTGTTACTGCCGTCGAGAACCTGGAGAGCTATCCATAATCGATTGGTGGACCTCCCGCCGAATCCTAAAGGGTGGCCAATTTCCCTAAACAGTCGGCTGACACTGTAGATGTAAGTAGACAAGATATAACGAATGGTGTCACACTGAGTTCACTGGTGATGAAGCGGCAGTTTTGCAGGATCAGGTGGGCCTAAACGCTGTCCCTCGGCTGCCTCTGACCGCCCTAATCCTTCGAGACTGGGCGGTTCCAAGGCTTAAATAAGTACAGAATGAGCAGACCGTGTGTTCCTTTTTTTATTTCATGTCATTGACCGTGAGCTCCAACCCAGGGGCGAGGGCTAGCGCCACGCGCTCCATGAAGATGAGTAATCATAAGTGTCAGCGGCCCCCCAGCCAATGAGGTGTTCTTAAACGGGGACAAATCCTTTGAATGTGGTGAATCAATACAGGAGACCATTTTCCGTCGAATACTTGTAATCGCGATAGTCCATCGTTCATCACAAGCGGACCATATGCCAGACGTGGTGCTTATGCCGTCGCCATACACCCCTCGGCTATCATTTTGATTAATTAACACGCATAAACACCCTCTGTCACTCAACATACTGAGAAGCATGATCCTAACACAGTATCTTTTCGTGTAATATCATAAACTCATGTAAAAATCAATATGACAGAAGTCACATGTCTCTACTGTACACTATTCCAGTCATTGTCATCAGACGAGCGATAGGTGCACTGTTTTGAACCCTGGCACCTGCTGAATTCAAACAGTCGCAACGAGCACTGAGGAAGCCTTCGGTGTCACATCCTCGAAATGTTAGTTATGGCGGTGTAAGAAAGATAAACGTACAGTTAAATATCGTCCTATGGATCACTTCAGCTTTGCTTGAAAAGACTCGCTAGCTAGCTATTTACATTTCCTTGCTTTTATAACTTCATTTTGAGTTAGGTCTTGGCATCATAGCGGGTATTTATGAAGTATTACTTCTAAGAAGAATCTTTAAGCATTGGTTGCTCGAGGACGATGTTCTGTTTATGAGCAAATCAACACTGCGGTGTGCCAGCGCCAAGCGGACCAGAGGGCTAAGCCTCTCTCAGCTCGTAAAGTCAGTCGTCCTGCTGATATAACAACCTTTATAGAACAGCATCTTGTCCGTGCGTCGCCGCGCCATCATGACACGTCGTAGAGGTTTGATTCACGCACTACTATGTGTACCTCTAGAGAGAAAAGTCTCCAAAGACCCTCAGGAGATTATGAAGCTTCTACAAAGTTCCATCATTGGACGCTGGAAGGAGCAGCTCTTCAGATTTCAGGCTGGTGCATCATGAGATGCAACAAAACAGTGAGTAGAAGCCTGGGCGCGAATAGTCGATGTTTGGTGTGGGGATGGAAAAGCATTTAATTATTGCCGTAGGTGCGGGCGCAGACGCATGCTTGCATGCACTGGTCGAAGTAGCCACAACAGCGATGCCTCACAAGTGTGCCACCATAATGTACGAAAATTGATGAAATAGATAACATGTGACTGCGTTGAAAAACAGCAGAAGAAGTCGTCAACGAACGGTTGTTTTGCTTCCCTTATATACCTCAAGGCAAGCATTAGGCCTGTGTGCTGACTGCTGTCGATTCAAGACGTTGATGTATTCATGCTCGGAGAAAGGGAACTTATGCATATCATCATTTGTGCACGGACAAACAATGCACACTATCTACCCAACTATTAATTGTTCAGCAGTCATTTTTAGCCTAGATACCAAGTGACACAGCGAACACGAACAACCTAAGATTCCCATTATCAAGCAGACTAAAGTGCCACATAAACCGATTTCAGTTCCGTCCAGTAGTCGGTAGCATATTTGGAACCCTCTTTGCCTTCGCCACTCTCCTTCCCACCCCCAAACGGCATGTCGGCCGTCATGGTCGGGCTTGTGCAGTTGATGCCGACGTTTCCGGCCTCGAACCTCTTCGCAATTCTAAGCGCGCGTGAAATATCCTTGGTGTATACTGAGGCGTAGAGGCCGTAAGGTACTCGTATCGTTGGCTGTCCCCAGCACCGCCTCTTCATCATCAAGAGAATTGATGCACATCACCGGGCCAAATATCTCCTCCTTCATCACCCTGGAGTCGGCTGGTGCGTTTTTAATGATCGTCGGCTGAACAAAGTATCCACGGTCTCCGACTCGCCCTCCTCCCGTGACGAACTCCAAGCCCGTAGTTCTCGCCTCTTCCAAGAACCCCATGACTCTGTCGAACTGTAACTTATCTGCCTGAGGGCCGCGCTGGATGCCACGGCCTAACGGGTCCCCAGCTGCGCCGACCCGATCCATCTCGATCTTGAGAGCATCTATGAATTTGTCGGCAATGGCAGCGTGGACAAAGACTCGCGAGCTTGCAACACAAGCCTGGCCTGAGTTCACAAGGATTGAGAAGGCTGCAGCAGGGACGGCCTTTTCAAGATCAGCGTCTTCAAATATGATTAGTGGGCTCTTGCCACCAAGCTCTAAGGTGACCTTCTTCAAGTTCGACTCAGCGGCAGCCTTCTTGATGGCGCGACCGGTGGATGTAGATCCCGTGAAGGAAACCTTCCGGATGTCCATGCGTCGCGCAATAGCCTCTCCGCAAGGCCGTCCAAAGCCAATGAGAATATTCAAAACGCCTTTCGGCAACCCGATTTCTTGGCAGCATTTGGCTAAGACCAGGGGGCTCAGAGGGGCCTTCTCAGATGATTTGAGGACCAGCGTATTGCCGGCGAGGACCGAGCTTTTGAACAACCATGGTAATTGGGGCGTTCCATGGAGTAATCGCACCACATACGCCGAATGGTTGCCGCAAAACAATGTTCAGCATGCCGGGTGTGTTCAGAGAGCTGTCTCCTTGAATGTCCGAAGCCTTTCCAGCGTAATATCGTAGTTGACTCATCGCAACCGCTGTCGCAACTGTTCTCATGCATTAACTCCAAGTCCTTGAGTGGTTATGGGATCTTGACCAACCATCAGAATCCACTGGCTTTCCCATGCTGATAGCGTCGAGGTAGGACATTTCTGCAAAGTGCTTCTCCATGAAATCTGCCAGCTTGAACAGAAATGCTCCTCGCTCGGTGGCTGCAAGGTCAGACCATGCAGGAAACGCTGCTTTGGCAGCCGCTACAGCTTAATTGACATCTTCGACGTCCGCCTCGAAAACAGATGCTGTCTTCTACTCAGTAGCAGGGTTGAAGACGTCAAATGTCTTCCCACTGCGAGAGGGGACGAACTTCCCGTTGATGAACAGACGGGTCTCGATTGGCATCTCTTTGAGTGCCTCAACCGCGTCAGAGATGACAGGTAGCTTTGGGAGTGACATTGTCGGAGAATGTCGTAACAGTGATGTCGTAGTAACCAACTAAACTCTCAATTGAGTTGAAGAGCTTGGGAAGACTTCTTGTGTTAAATAACTGAATACTCTGTCAGCCTTCAAACGATTAGGCAATTGTTTTCTACGGTGATTGTGCTCAATATTGTGCCAGCATTGATAAACTTCATCAGAAACTGGGCAACCTTTGTCTGCTTGGCTCTCGCAAAAGACGTTTGCTATCTCCGAAGTCCGTCTCGGCATACATGAAGCGTTCCACTGAGTTATCGCCAAGTCTTGGCCAGGGTGGAATAATCCTACCGTGATTGACGTGCGTTGCCGATGACTCCTTACCTAACGTCACGGGCCACATCAAGCAGTGATTTCGCATCACGGAAAAGCCATATGGCATGGTAGTCGTACGATTCTTCTAGACCCGTTGTTGTTTTTGTTGTAAGTATATTGAACACAGTGATTTGGTAATCGGCAGCATCCAATGTGCATCAAACAGGTTCTAAACATTGGAAAATAATCACGAAGTCTTCGGAATAAAGAGAAAGTTAAGCTTTGCTGTAGCGCATACTTCATCGTTCAATTTAGATTTAAGGTCATCACAGAAAAACACTGCATTCAATCTGACCTGCTGGTATTGATTGCATTCTACCCTTTTTGAGTATCCGTACCCTGTTTTGAACCCGTTGAAGTTCTGCAACCAACTCCTTGTGTGGCGCTAAGGCAGGTGGCCGTTAATTCGTTGTTGATCCTATCGTATACAGAAAGTTGTCTTGTCGATCACCAAGTCAGAACGTGCGGGGTCCGCCTTGTTGCCGGTTCACGGTGCGGGCCTTGCCCGAATGCCTAACGCCGAGATGCGGAGACGAACGCTGCGGTTTCCAACCATGTTGTATTCGCTCATGGGACCAATAGCAATATTGGGTCATGAAGCCAGCGCCTGTCAGCATTTCGCAACCCTCGTCCCGGGTGACCGAACCGACCGAGGTCCTTGACCATTATGTACTGTAGTAAGGAGAAATTTCATCCAGTAAGTTAGGTTCGAATCTGATCGGCGTCACCAAAAAGACCATTACGCCAATGGCCCCAAAACGGGACGCCGATAGGATTCGAATTCAACTGACAGTATGAAGTTTCTCTTTGCTATTCCGTCTGCTAAATCAGCCCCACCTGCAAGCCCCACCTTGCGCTTGTGCCTGCTGTAACCGAGCGAGGCAATCTGGCTTTAGAAAGATTTTCCCCACTCCTAGATGAACGACATGAGGACTCTGAAACAATCTTCACATTAACTACGGCGAAATGCCGAAATAGCTGGAAGTATTAGAGAATACTCAACACGTACGAACAAGTGTGTGTCCGCATGACGAAGATGACCACTAGGGAGCACTTGTAAACATTTAGCATGTCCATAGACGATTTCACGTCGAGATTTAAGGTACAAACAGTAGGTGCTACGTATAAAGTCTTCGTATTGTCACAGCGGCACAGTAGGCAGTCACTGCAAGTAGCTCAATACCTCAATATACCCCTGCAGTTTGCGCAACCAAGCAGGGTTTCTTATTCAATCGGTAGCCTGATAATATTTGTAGTGGGAACAGATGCGTCAGGGCTGCAATCGAGACACGGATTCTCCAAGCAACCTGGAATCAGATCGTCTTCTGATGGAATAACCAATGGCTCAGAAAAGTCCCAGTCCATCGGAAAAGCCGCCAACCGTAGTGCTTGGATGTCTACACTCCGCATTTCCCAACATGCGAGGTTTGAAGAAGAGGCACCGGGTGCGGGGTATCAGGCCTGATCTATGCCTCCCCACGAAACCACCGACCTTGTATCCATGCTCTTAGTTAAGTATTGCATCATTTTGGCAGCCTGAGCTGCCACCTGTGCGAGCAAGCCGCGGCTGCAGTTAACCGAGCTTCACTGGTTATATTTTGCCGAATGGCACAACGCATGCTTTCAAACATTTAATCTACGGTTACGCCAGCTGCTTGCATCATTCACTGCATCTGGTGGGATGATACGTTCAAGCCACATTGTTTATGAGAACGAGAAAAACTCATCTGCAAAAGATCAGCTGATTATTCATTTCATGGTAGTGAGTCAGTCGTCAGCATTCGACATGTCCAATCTCGAGATCAACAGCAAAGATTTTATCAAGCTCAAGGGCAAAGTAATATTGATCACAGGTATTGTGAACTTTTTGAAGCCGCTTCCCAGTTTGCGTTTGCGTTGGTTAGTCTGCTTCTGGCTTAAACACAACACATAAACTCCTTATCCTCGGTTTTGACGTAGGATCCTTTGCAGTCACATCACATCAATAGCCGAGTAATTATTATGTATGTCGACAAAATACTGACTGTTTTCGGCAGGAGGCTCCTCCGGCATCGGCCTAGGGGTCGTCAAGCTTCTGCTATCCATCGGTGCTCGTGTGACAAGTGTCGATCTCACTGCCCCAAGGGCCTCTGAAGATTTAACTTCTCAATCGCCTACATTCACGTTCGAAAAATGCAATGTCTGTGACTGGAAAGCCCTTCGAAGTGTGTTTTCACGAGTAGTGGAGCGGGAAGGGCGGCTTGATGCAGTTTTTGCAAATGCCGGTAATAATCCAAACATGTCCCGGGCAGTCGTTGGTTCGCGGCTAATGATGAGGCTGCTAATCTTGGAGCTTGCAGGCGTAAATCCTCGGACGCGATTCATAGATGATGAGATCGATCCTACTGACGGCCAATTGAAAGAACCGGATTTGTCATGTCTTGAGACGAATCTGTATGGCGTAATCTCTACGGTTAAGCTGGCCGTGCATCACATGCGGGCTCGTGAGATTCAGGGCAGCATTGTCATCACAGCATCTGTGTCATCTTGGACGAGATTCGGAGCAGTGGATTACAGTAGGTTGAAACCATTCTCCATGCTTTCTTTGAAAGTTTTGCCCCTCTCCGTATGATTATCTCCAGGACGAGAGCATTTGCCGAGACGAACCAGCTCTGCTCAAGCTTTTCAATGATTTGACACAGTTCTAACCGCATAATTTAGCGACATCGAAGCACGCTGTGTTAGGCTTTATGCGAGGATTGCTTCCGCATACCTCCAGGTTGCCCGTCCCCATTAGGATCAACTGCATTGCTCCAAACTGGACAAAGTCCGGTCTGGTCACTGAAGAAATGGTTGCTCCCACAGGCTTTGGCCTGAGCACTCCTGAAGAGGTCGCGCGTTCAGTTGGGCTTCTGATGACAGACAAAGCCGGAAACGGGGAAGCCATCTTCGTCGATGGCGGAAGGTATTGGGAGATCGGGAAAACACTTGAGGGGGATGGAGTTGGGAGATTTGTTGGCCCGACAATGCCGCCCGGGACTTCCGACCGCACATACTGGGAACAGTATGTCGAGTTTTGTCGCAGGATGAATATAGCACTTGGAATAATATAGCAGTGCTGTTGTGCTCGAACAGAACTGTTTTGGGGGTGTTGCGGGTGAGGTTGGTCTTGCTTGTAAAAGGTTGTACCATTATATGTCAATCTTGACTGATCTTTTGCAATACGTTTCTATCAATAGTCCGACTGTTCTCCCTGGCAGATGTTGACGACTTTGGGGCCATCAAGCCACATGAACTGTTGAACATCCAAATACATGACGATTGGCAAATGCGTCACTCGACGGCAACGACCGCATCATGCTTTTGTCAGATTGAAGAGAAATACTTCGGTTTGACTAGGGGAAGGTCTGATTCATGTGCTCAAAATTTCTCCCCCCCATTGATTGCCATGATATTCGACTGAGAGTGGCCTGTCAAAAGATTCTTGTCCCGCGCAACACCTTATAAAAGCCTTGCGATACAGATCCCGCAACGCAGAGCTAGGACCGTCAAACCGGGAATACTTTTCTCTTGCCATCGCATAAAATGAAAGAATCCAGTTCGGTTGAGGCTGGAGGTCTGGATGTCCAGGAGACTTTCCCGTTGTTCGAGGGGTTGATTGGCCGGAAAGACATTCGTTGCGCACTCCGCCGACTGGAGACTTACTATAGCTCCCTGGAGGAAGGTATAATGTAAGAGGTTTCACTAGGCGATTCCAGACCAGGTTTCCGGGACTACGAAAGTCTCCGAGCTTATGATAGGTGGTCAACTTTAAGCCCCATTCCGTTCGGATTCTGCCCCTTTCAATGTCAATTTCATAGTCGGTGAAGCAAAAAATGCAAGATCCAACTGCGTTGTCAGGGAAAATATCGAAGGCAGGCTCCGCAACAGATACCCTCAAGCCTAGCAGTTCAGGGATACAGGATTCGCCAGGTACCCAGAAACGCAAAGTCGGCATTCTGCTCGAGCCGAGAATGTGTCGACACACGGGTAACTCTAAGCTGTCGACAGTTTTGACGAAGTCGACTTGAGAGCAAGGTGGGCCCCTAATGTGGTGATGACGGTAGATGAAGAGCTCGTCGTCGATTATTCTTGCGGGTGTTTGATGCTTGAAAATCCACCGTGTGGCGGCTTGCGAACTCGACAAGCACAACGGCAGCAAATTGTACCCTGTACTACGCCAAAAATCTAGTGGGAAATGCGTTGTTGGTGTCTTTTCATCGTCCAGAGAGATGAATCTGTCAAATTCAAACACATTCTCCAAGTACTGTAAGGGCAAGCCGAACTTTGGCCCAAGGAAATGCCGGTTCATTATCAGGCGCCCTTCAGAAAAGCTGATCTCAGGAGTGCTGCGCCTCACTGCCAAAGTCCCTGGTCTCCAAGCCACAAGGCTTATGTCTTCTATCCAAAGCTGGAATGTTCCTGGTCTGCGGCGGCCACCGGGTCGTCGCTTTGGCATGGGCGGATTGCTGAACTCCCGAACGATCCGGAACACAGGGTCACAGCCAGGATGAAGCTGTATTGCCGTGCGACTATCATGAGAACTCCTCAGGGGCCGAAGCCGTGTGGAACCAAAGCATAAGAACCAGTCCGGCGCGTCTCTTTCTAGTAGGACGAGAGTGGCGAGTAAATCATCCTGCTTTTGTTTCAAAAACCGACGGGTCGGACACAAAGCCGAGAAGAACCATCTTGAGACCAGGGCAAGGGCTATGCGTGATGATATGGGCAGCGCGTCGGCAATCATAAGGAGGACCTTGACTGGCACAGAAGGCAGCCTGAATGGATTCTTTTGCGCCTCAGTAGTTTCTGTACAGCGCTTCGCCATGTGTATTTATTCAAATAGAAAGGAAAATGGAAAAGGAAACGGGAGAGAAAATCTGAAGGGTTAATGATTATAAGCAATTTCGCATGCAAATCTTTCAAGGAGCGGGAGCTTAAATAGCCTTTTTGTTATAGAATCAAGGTTAATCGTTAAACACCTGGTACATGGTTTTGTGGACCTCGTCTATTGACCAACGCTGGAAACCTTGACATGTATCTTCTGCCGCCTACTGGCAGGCCACAGGAGTGGTAGCCGGCTCAACGCCTGTCCATATTCAACGGAATGGTTGGAAGATGCGATATGTGCTATCCAGTCAAAGTAATGGTGACATTATGACTCGAGACATATTAACATCCGAAATCAACTGATCGTTTCACCTCGCAAATCGCGGCCCATTCTCGCCAATTTGCAACCTCAACCTCAGATCCCGCGCTGTGGCCTTCAACTCAGCATCATCCATGTTTTTTCAATCTTTTAAATACTCTCTGCTATCGGGTCAAGTCTCAAGAGCAGAGTGGCCAGAGCGCCACGTCGGGTTCAGCTGGGCTCTACCATATGCTGGCTCAAACCACGCCTGAATCTGAGCTGGAATAAACCAGCTAGGATGAGAACGGCTCATACCATGGTTGACTCATCTGCAGAAGAGTATCAGACTGTCGACGAAAAGCTACCTGATACCAAATATCTAGTAGTGGGCAATCTTCAGCAGATCGATGTAGGGAAGCGCACAGATTTTGACAAATTGACCTCTGTGAATACCCGTTCGTGACACGGATTGCAGCACACTCCGAGGGAAACCCTTTCGTACGAGTAGCTTCAATATCTGCGCCATCACGCAGAACATCAATAGTAATACTCGTTCAGGACTGGTGCAGAGCAGCAGCTTCAGTGTCAACGAAACCGAAATTATGGGCCTCGATGGCAATTCCGGAACACGCGAAAGTCTGGGGGGCATGTACGAGAGAATATGGAGCTTCGAAGCTCTGCTTTGATGGGCGCGACACTTCATCCCAGTTGCCGCTCTCCTTGGAGTTACCGTTGCCCTTCTAGACACCATCTACGCAAATAGTCGAGCAGCGGGGGTTCGGCTTCTGGGGCTCTCCGTCTGGCTCGAAGTCGTCTGGGGAAATCTGTGGATTTCCAAACTCATCGCAATGCTTATGCCAACTGCGCACGTCTTTTTCTGCAGCCTTGTTAATTCCGGCACCCGGAAGTATCACACCGTCCTCCGAGGTGTGGAGACTTCCATCTCGCTGGTGTTCTGGACCATCAATGCCTATGCCACCGTCGTACCTGTATGCATAGCATTTGACTCCGATATACCTACTCCCAACTGGGTATCGATCTTACAGAAGGTCATCTTGGCTTGCATCGCTGTCGCCGCCATGGTCCTCGTCCATCGCTTCGTCATTCAGCTCATCACATAACATCACATACTCCGCAAAACAATTCACCACGCGTATTTCAGAGTCCAAGCGCCAAATCGCCGTGCTATACACTCTCTACGCATCTTCAACGCGCATATATCCGCTTTTTGCGATCGTTTCGCCCAAGAGCACTACACCATCATCACCGGCGAAGTCGAACAGAAGAACAGCTCACCAAGCAAGCTTCTCGCCAGTATGCGACTGGCAGGGCGAGAGGTTGCACAGGCCTTCGACCAGATGACAGCAGATATCTCCGGCAACAAGTCGCTGTTCAACACCCTCACACCATAGTCACAGAAGCGCTTGAAGCCGCCACTTCGTCTGACTCTCTTGATCGACGTATCTGGAGGTCGTTCGTCCCTTTGACTGGAGATGCTCTGACGCAAAAAGACCTCGAAAAGGCATTTACTGCTGCTCGTATTCGTGACGTTCAAGAGCTATTTGCTCTGCTCGACCTGGACCAGAACGGCGATGTCAGCTTGGAGGAGATGATCTCGACAGTCATACGCATGGGCCAAGAGCGCATCGCAATCTGGAAGAGTACCCACGACATAAAGTCTGCCGTGCGAGTCCTAGACCATTTCTTCCAGGTTTTCATCCTCATAGGTACCGGTTTCACATACGCCGCCTTTTCAGCAACTCATTCTCGATATATCTTACCACCATCGGCACCTAGCTTGCCGCCGTTTCTTTCGCTATTTCAGGGACTGTACAGGAATTTCTAGGCTCGTGCATTTTCATCATTTTTGTGAAGCACCCCTTTGACGTGGGCGACCGCGTGATAATCGACGGCCACCTCGTGGCCGTGGAGAAGATTTCGCTGCTGTGTTTCGTTTTCCAGAATATAGGCTCAAACAAACCGACACAGGTTCCTAACATCAATCTCAACAGCATGTGGGTGAACAATGTTTCCCGAAGCAGGGGTCTACGAAAGCGCATTACAGTGCAAATTGCAGACAACACCAGCTTAGATGACATTGAGAATTTGTGAAGACGGATACGGGACGAGATCGGTGCTCCTGAGAATCGTCGGGACTTTCGTGGGGATGTAGATGTTGAACTTGTCTCCATTGGCGGTACGAGCAAGCTTGAGGTCTGTGTCGAGGCTAGGTTAGTTCTACTTCCTTTGCTCATACATCTGCTTGCTGACTCAGAAACAAGTCGAATCGGAATAACGAGCAGACGTGTCGCATACGTCGCAATAAGCTCATGACTTCTGTGGTGGGATCCCTTCGTGTTGTTTCCATTCATGGGCCAGGCGAAGGTAGCGCTACTCTGGGCGATCCGGCCAGACCAACTTATCAGGTCGTTGTGAGTGAAGAGGTAGCCGCGGCGGCAGCTAGAGATTTCCAACATGAGAAGGGCGCGCTCAACAGTGTTTCTCCGGTATCATCTTCCAACAATGATGATCAGGGGTCGTTCACAGGCATGGCACGGCGCAGGTAAAGGTGACTACTGAACTGAGCGAAGCTACCTAGTGGGCATGATACTCCAATTGCTTCGTGTTCTATGGGAATCTCAGCGCATTTATAGCAAGAACAAATGTTCTGCGTCGGAATGTGGAATGAATCGGGAGCCGAGTCTGACGGAAAGGAGACAGGGGAAAGCGAAGTGTGCTTGATTGGCCGACTCGAGGGTTGGCCCTTGGCAAAGCATCTTTGTTCAATAGGCAGATATAGAATGTTAGGTATCAATTTGTCATTATTACAAGTAGAAAAATCGAAAGTGGAGAGCGGCACTGATGCGTAGGCGGTAGAGATATTGCAAAGCCATGATGTGGAAGGCGCCTTCTCATTCAACTACGTTTATAAGTCTTCCCTTCGTTGTATTTCCTTTTGGTGACCTTCTAGTTTCTATTTTGTAGCTGTTATCGCAGCTTTCGTACCATCGTCTCCGTCTAACGTCAGCTGCCATCGATAACTACATTGTATATCCTTCTCCATCTCTCACCGTCTGCTTTAGTTCCCCGTCATACATATTGCTCATGCCTTCAACTCCCTCACTCTCGAACTACCTCCCATTCCGATCCAAGATGATCACCAACAAAGCTCTCGCTAGCTGACTTTAAGATCCAATTTTATAAAGTCTAAAATAATTTCAATTTATCAGAGCCTCTTACGATTTGCCTCACATAATGAACTCGGGCCGTTATACAAGTGATTGTTGTCCGTGACGGAACGTCACCCGCATCTTCACCGTCTACAATGGGACCGGATCTAAAATTATCCCTTCTCTGGACTGAAGTCTCTTTCGATGAACTTTCTCATGAGAACACCTAGAAGAACCTTTCCTGATTTGAAGACCAAAATGGTTTCCTCCTCATTTCCATGGCGCTCTTCACTTTTGATTTCTTTCTAATACCACTATGCAGAAAGTCTATTGATGGAAGTTTGGGAGGAGCAACGAACTAATACGAAACGATGGATTGACATTCTTGGTTTGTCTGCCACTCAGAGCCAAGGTTCCAGGGTATTTCGGCAATAAAGTCTCCTTAGAAACCTTGAAATTGATCGGCTGTGGATTTACCGGCTGTCGAGGACGTCTAGATCTTGAATTTAAGCTTCGTCCGCATGGATCGAGGAAGCATGAAAGCATCCAGTAAAGAGTGTCTGAGCCATGATTATCATTCCGGATTGACTCAAAGAATATGTGTTTGAAGTACCATATCGATCTTCTCGGTATTAAAGTATAGTACACATTAGCGCTGTGCAGGTTAGAATCTTATGTGAGAATCTTATGGTTCAACCCCCTTGTTCCTGGCTGACTACGCGATGCCTGTTAGTTTCTTCAATTGACTTTGACCATGCGTTCCTGTTGCACTCGGACATGCTTCTTCCTCAGAACCCCACCCCGAACCCAAGGGTGTCTAGAATTTCAGAAAGCTGTCGTTCAACCTTAACCCATTGGGGCGTTGGACGACTACTTCTGAACAACCCGACTCTGCTCTGGCAACCTTTGCGTGCATCGAATAGTATACACAAAGACTAGAACCGAATCCATGATGATGTTCACTTACTCAATTGTGCTCGCCTCAGCGATGAGTTTGCTGTTTGGCACGACTGCGAATTCTGTATCGCCGCCAGACGGTCGAGGCCACCTCAGCCATCGAGTTGACGGTCCCCTCCTCGATCCAAAACGTACGACAGATGCAGTGCGCGCACCAAAAACGAACGTTTGGCGTGACCTTAGCGAAGAAGAAGTCCACAACGTGACTCACTGGCTTCTCGGTCAGCGAGACCTCAATCTGACCGACCCTCAGTCAGCAGGGCCGTGGTCTAATACCATGTAGGACACTAAGGGAAAATCACTTGAACATGGATTTGACGAAAGTAATGACAGTCTCTTTGCTGAGCTCAACATTCCCAACAAAACGGCTGTTCTTCCGTACTTGGACAGAAATTCCAAAGAAAGTCCTCCTCAGAGATACGCACGTGTTGTCACCACTCGCCGAGCAACTGCAGAAGCCTACTGGCAAGAGCTTGTCGTTGGTCCCTTGCCTATAAGTGCCCAAACGACTGTCCAGCCTCTCCAATACCTCTTAACCCGCAAAACAGATGGCATGATCCGTTGGCTTGACCCGGATGCCCACGGTGCCTTGGAAAAGGAGTTCCTGTACAAGGTGTCTGCTTCTGTTGCAGATATTACTCAGGAGCTTTGCGGAGGCGTCGCCATTGGGCAGGATAATGACTCGCTGGCCCTTGTTGGACTCACAACTCCTTACCAGGAAGATACCGACGGAGTCATAGTTCGATGGGACGAGTTCAAAAGAAAGCCATCGGATCAATTTGATGCCCAGACGCTACTCCCTCTGGGCCTATTCCTCAAGACCGACGTGACTGGGCGTGATTCGAGCAAGTGGCGCGTCATGGGATGGTACTACAACGACATTTTCTACGCTGACACCAACGCATTTCGAGCTGCATACCAAAGCCCCAATTTTCAACGATTGGAGCCAAATGTGGAAGGTGACTGGGCTCGGACGGATCGTCAAGGGCCACCACTACGGCACGACCTATTGCAACCGCCCAATATGCTGCATCCTAATGGGCAGACACGCTTCTCGGTGGACAATGAACAGCAGTATGTGGAGTGGATGGACTTCAGCTTTTACATCGGATTCTCGCATGATACTGGTATGTCGCTGTACGACATTCGGTACCGAGGTCAACGGGTGTTGTATGAGCTGGGCTTGCAGGAGATCCTAGTACACTACGCAGGTGAGTCAAACCAGGGTCAAATCATTCTGACATCAGTTGTTCCCTTTCCCTTTCACTGCCTGACCATATTTTCAGGATCCGGCCCATACGAATCAGGCCATGTTTCTCATGACTCGCATGTTGGCATTGGTCGATATGCACTTCGTCTGGTACCTGGCTATGACTGTCCTTCATACGCAACATTCATGGACACGCGAAGCCATTCCGGAGGTGGAACCAACGGCCGACGCAATTCCATCTGCATCTTTGAGTACATGGCGGACTCGCCAATCCAGCGACATACGGCCTTCACTTACTTGTCTATCACGAACAACGTTTATCTAACTGTCAGAACGGTGAGCACCATAGCCGATTATGACTATGTTATCAGCTACAAATTCTACATGGACGGATCCATTGGGGTGGAAACGGAGGCTTCAGGATACATAATCGCAGCCCATCGAGCTCACAACCAGGACTACGGATATAACATTCACGACCATCTGTCAGGTTCCATGCACGAACATGTCATCAACTTTAAAGCAGACTTTGATATCTTAGGGACTCGAAATACGGTTCGAATTGTGCGGAACGTCCCGGTCAAGCAACTATATCCCTGGTCCAACGGGAAAACGCGGAGCACGATGCAGCTCCAGCGGTCATTCATCATCAATGAGGATGACGGCCGCTTGAATTGGGATGACAGCACGGCTCAGAAGCAATTGGTGATTGTTAACCAAGACGCTGTTAACGAGTATGGTGAAATGCGCGGCTACCAGCTTGTCCCGGGGCAGCCAGCAGCGGCACTTCACTCCCGGCTTACGGCCGTGAACAGTACGTCACTTGGCCGAACAGCTGGCTGGAGCTCGCATGATGTGCATATCACAGCCCAGCATGACACGGAGCCAAGATCAGCGTACCCTTTCAACGCCCATGACCTCTTCAATCCCCCAATCGACTTCGACCGGTTCTTCGATGGTGAGGACCTCAATCAGACAGACCTCGTCGTATGGTTCAACTTGGGCATGTATCATCTACCGCACTCTGGTGATCTTCCCAATACTCTTACCACCACAGCCCATGCGGGTGTGAAGATTGTACCAGTCAACTTTTTCTCATTGGATCAGACCCGCCGCACGGTGAACCAGGTCCGGATGGATTTTGGAAAAGGGAAAGTGTCCCATGTGGAGACGTTCGGACGGTCGATGAACCTTACTGAATCAATGGGAGGGAATGGGTGCTGTTGGATGAACGACCAGGTTTCGTTGGCCGAACTGTACAACTATGACGGCCCGGTAGATAATTAGGTAGATCAGAGTGGATATCGTCGTGATGGGTGGTCCGACTATGAGGCTAGATGCGGGGTGCACGACTTGGCTCAGGCTTCCTGATCCACGCTTTTGACAATCAACTACAACTACTTCAAGTCAAGCCCTTTCTCTCTTCCATTGATTTGCGTCTCACACAATTTTGCGGCACCAGTTTCGGTTTGAAGAGGTTGACAACGTCGCTCTGTGATAAGAGAAAAAGGTTTAGCGGCCGCTGTCTCACTCTAGGTACAGGGATATATTCGGGCAAAAGGGGTGTGCTTTTTTACCGAAGCTGAGAAGTTAGTTTAAACGCTGTGCGGCTCCGCTGGGCGACGCGCGTCTCTGCCTAGAAACAGCCACGGAACTCAGATGAGCGCACGAGTTGCGAAACCGATGGGAACCAGTGGGGCTTCCATGTTCAAGGTTATCTCGTTTCAAAGTATACATCCCATAAATCCTCTAATCGCGCCGACCCGCGGATCACGGCACATAATTCGTTTGATGCCTTGGGTAGTAAATTCGCCGTTATCAGGTGCACAATGCTTGTGATCGGGTAATTTGATTGAGGCGGTATTTACTCGCTAGCTCATAATGGACCAGTCACTAGATACAGATTTCCTTCAAAGCTGCCACGCGTCCTTGAGGGCTGCCTTTTTACAACAGTCCAAAACTTCTTGGACAGCTTCACAGGCGGGTCCTTCAGCCGTGACGTAGTCCTTGGTTCGCACTTGTTCTGCGTTCTGCGCAACCATGAGTCTAACATTCCATCATAATTGACCCCATTGGCCGTCACGTCTGCTTTTAGCTTCCTGAATGAAGGTAAGCTGTAGACGCAATTTGGCGAGCCGTGTCACCAGCAGCTGGCTTCATGCCCCGCACTCAGCGTAGATCAGAGCTGGACCTTGCCATGCTTGTTCCTGGACCCTAGATACCCATTAACGACATCCGGATCAAAAGCTTCCTGCACACCCCCATGACCTCAACTAGGTGACTTTGCACTACCGTCTGAACTGTTCAGCCTTGGCTTAGATCACAACTTTGACGGCAATGAAGTGTCAACTTAAAAGCTGTTATTGCGGCCGAAACTACTGCGGTTTATGAATTCAATTGCTGCAATAGCCGCAAGCCCAGTCTGACCAGTGCGTAAGCGTTGAAGGCTATTGTATCATCGACACCATTACAAGGGTACTGTCTCGAGGAAAACGGATTAGACTCAATGGAATAAGCGGAATTTTCATTCTGCGTCAGCACGTGGCAATTGGAGCTGCCATGCCTTCGACCGGACTACCTTGAGTAATTGCTAGACCCCTAAATTTGCCAGAGTGTTCTCAGCGCTCTTACGCCATGTCTCATGTTCTAACGTAGCCTGCCAAGCCTATGGTTCTTGGATTCTCATACCATCCACTTTCAGATCAGGGTCCGTCCAATCTCCGTCGTACGTCATCTGCGCAATGGCCCTCTTGACCGCCCATTCCCGAATCTTGTCAAAGTTTCGACAGCTGTGTGGCAAATTAGCCCGGTGGCGACTCTTTTGCAAGTTGTCATCCCATTGAAGCACCAATGGGGTGATATCTGAATGACACATGATCGACTGCCGAATGGAGTCGATGCAATGGGCCAAATGGTCCTTCTCGAGGATGGCGGCATAGTAAGGATCGGAATAGTACTCCGGCCATACTGACATGCGGAGAGCATTCTGCGTAGAAAAGGGGTCGGAGGTTAGCTCTGTGAGCTTGCACCCTAGTGTGAGACTTTGGTAGACTTACGAGGCAGTGCAGCTGATGAAATACGTCCAACTTTATCCAGTAAAGACCTGGATGTCTAGGACCAAGGGTTGAGGTTGTGTTGGAAAGACGCTGCGCTTCATCCCGCGTAATGGCTTCTCCTACGCTGACTTTCGAGAGAATCAGCCATATTCCTTTCAGAGTCGAAAAACACATTCCACTCACAGTGCCAAAGCTCAGCCCAACGCTGGTCCATCTCTTTTGACGGGGCTCCCCAATATTCAGTGACACCGTCACCAAACCCTTGGGTAAAGGTCTGAAGTTGATATTCAATTACGTCTTGTGCTGGACCTGATATGACGTTAGCCAAAGGGCAAAGCCACATTTATATCATCTCTCCCATCAATTAACATCAAATGTAACTTACTATAGAGAAGCTGCCCACATAAATGCTTGGCTCGGGTGATCCGGTACTGGGCATAGGTGTAACTGACACCGACAGTCCCCAAGAACCACCAGCACACGATCAACACAATACTGAGCTGCTTACATGCCGTCCTACGGAAGTTGGGTCGACGTGGACAAGACTTGGTACCGTTTTCGGAATCGCAAGGAACGAGCCACTCGGTCGAAGAACCTTTCAAAGTAGCCATTGGATATCAGGTATTCAACATTCATAAGAAAGGTCGTACGTCATGTAATTTGCTGTCTTCTGCACCATTTGGGCTTGGAAATAACGGTTCTACAAGGCTGCAGCCGTCTTTATTATGAATACATGCCGGAGCGGACAACATGACAGGCAAATAACGTCGGCACATAGACATATCAAAAAATGGGTGTGCACATGAGGGGTCTCACCACCAGCTTTGAAGGCTACTCCACCCGTCATTCCAGATGAAATTTAGCCAGGAGGTGCCAAATTGCCCAAAACACTAAACCACCAGACTGTACTGTTCTAGAAAATAGTTTATGCTGATCACATTGGCCAGACTACGAGTTAGGCGCCGTCCACGGGTAGCTTCGGGAAGAAACAAAAAGCCAAATCGCTATCTGGCGGTTGGCATCCTTTTCTCCAAGGCTCATTGTGTATTCCACAATAAACTCTAGGAACAGCTTCATACCTATTGAGGAAAGGTTTCCCGAGCTTCGTAGCTTAGCATTTCCGAGTGATTCCAAGCACAGGATCATTCGTGTCCATAATGACATGGATGGCAAAAGAATACCCTCAAGCGCATGAAGTCATTTCAATGTTCCAGGGAACTCCTGCTCATGTGGGATGATGATCATGAAACCCTGAGCAAACATACTATGTATATATGAATCAGTTTCTTGACTTTACTGGGGCTGACCCTTGATCTAACTTTGTTCACCCGGAAATGGTAGTCACGTAGAATATGTCTGAGTCTCGTTGCTTAGGCAGTTATGTATATAACCTCGGCCGGCTAGGGATCGCTTGACATATGTCCAGAGTTCAGCTTTCTTCTGCATACTGAAGGTTATCGTGAAAGCTGTCTCTAAGTGTGAAAGAACAAGTGCAGTACTCTCTCCCCTGCTGAAAACTCCTAGGCTCTAACAGCGTTATTGAGTTAGGGTTACGTTGAGTATGTTCAGTGTCTTCAAATAATATCGAAGGACACCATCTCCCGTCGAATCAGCCCACCTTCAGTTCGATGCCCCCTCACTATGAAACGATCTTACCGCCATGATATTAACCAAAACAGATGGGCTAAGGGGCTGACATGGGCTACACCCCAGCAACGGCACCATGTAATCAAATGCAATTCCGTCGATCATAGCAAAATTCAAAACCCCTCAGAAAATAGACCTGCTCTCTTTGCTTTCAACGTATCCGCTGCTCTTGGCTCGAACAACTTTGAGACTCGTTTGTCGTTCAATAGGCTTCTTCAAATTGCCGAAACTAGCGAACGGCAATGCCTCATCAGCATCACATGTTGTTCTCAATACCGAGGTCAGCAGTCATTTCGGCACATGAAAGGTTTAGGAGTTGTTATGAGAAGCTCTCACTAATCGTTTAAGAAACATATAAAGTATCTGTCTTCACCATCATCATCTTACTTGGGTTTGTATCATCCGTCCGTCGCCGCACATCCTACATCACTTGAGCTTTACTATCAAATAAACCAGGATTAAGAAATTATATCCGTCATCATGCAGTCAGCCATCATTATCCTCAGCCTCGCTGTCTTGGCTGCTGGCGCTCCCAAATCTGTAAGCGAATCTTCAACTCTGTTTGCCTTAGTGGAGAGAGAGCCTTCTGGCATAGTTTCTTACTTTGCTTCCAAGGGTAATGGGATTGTTGTCCGATCTCTTGATGACCTTGCTCATGTCGGCCACGGCGAAGTCGTGAGGGTAAGTCATCCTACCTATACACCGCAGAAAAAAACGAGGTTCCCCTACTGATCGTTCAATTCTACATACAGCTCAAGCGTGTCAAGCGTTGCGAGTTTGCTGCTGCTGCTCCTGAGAATGCAATTGTTAATAAGAGAGGTAACACCTCCACTGATTGCGAGGATGTTCCTACGTTTATTACCAACTGGTAATTCGTAGTACAGTTTAGAAGAAACATCAAATTTGGATGGGAATATGGTATTTAGTTCATAGTCTGTAAGATTCAACATCTTGCTGACCTTCTTGATTAAATAAAGTTTCGGTTTCCTCGTACAACTAATATGACTTTCCCCTGGAGCAGTGGAAGAATCAAGTCTGAAGTGGGGCTGGTCAGCTGATCTCTGCCACAGAAGCTGTAAATTTCACATCAAGCGGCACCTACTCTGCTTTAATTGCCTCGGCTTGTTTTTCAAAAGCATGGTGTGAATGTTTCTGGCTTGAGTCAGCCTCACTAAGCGTCTGCCCAAGTCAAATAGATATTACCAAATGGCGACATAATTCGTAGTGTCTGGAAGTATCCCAGTCACCAACAGCTATGGACTTCTTTTACCGCATTTGGGTCTCGTAGATATAGCTTCTTTCAAAAGACAAATAAAGCAATGAATGAAATCAAGTGTATAGTCTGGAGCAGGCTCCTGACGCGCAGGCGCGTGCGCTGAAGCGAAAGGAGCAATCTCTCTTCCGTATGGAATTTTCTGCTAGCGTGCGAATCCGTGGCCTGAAGTACCCCTTAAGCCATGGAATCGGTGGAGTAGAGGCTAAGAATACTATCCAGGTATCAGCTAAAGTAACGCAGCAGCAGGCAGGCGCGAGCAGCAGCGGCTGCGACGACCCGGCCCTCGGGCTTTCGCCGCGGCAGTCTTCCGTACAACTTCAGTAATTTTATGAGAGTACCCGCAGATCAGAGAAGAGGATGACTTGGAGGATGTGAGTTGGTCTCACGGAGTCTCAAACTTGTCTTTAACTTGGCACTGTTGACTCAAGTTATTTCAGCTTGGGCTCATTGGAAGTGAAGCAATTGTAAGGTCTGACCTTACGGTAGGGTCAATTCAACCTCGTGGTAATGCGTCAAATCACAAGCACTGATGGTATAAAGCTACCGCATTCCATTCCGGGGGGAAGATTTACATCGGGCGATGCTTTGCAATCCGAGACAGCTTGTTCTTTCTGTACCTCGAGCGACAGTTTCGCATGTGGATGTATACTCTACCTTGCCCTCGTCGCTATCATCGTCGCTATGGTCGTCGTCGTCGTCGTCGTCGTCGCTACTATCGTCGTCTTCAATAGGAGTGGCCAAGTTCGTAGAACACATGATCGCGTAGACACACACAGATTAGGTGGTCTCTTCGGAAAATATGTTTCCTTGGGCGCAAGTCCATGCTGCAGCAGGAGCCGTAATATTTATCTTCCCTTGCCGGCGGTGTTCGGGCTGGCCCTCAACAAGGGTTCTCCCAACATATTGCAGATCGTGCCAAGCTGACGTCTCCGTGTCTGTAATCCCAGGTAGGAGGTCGTGATCTAACACGACGAGACCTCACTAGCGAAGAGGTGCCAATTGGTATTGGTCGAAGAGGGAGAAGAGGGACTTGACGCAAGTGAGGTGCAGAGCATCCCAGCCGGCGAGATTGTCGCAAACAAGCTTGATCGTCTCCCGCGGGGTTCGAAGTAGGCTGGGCATGAAAATATTAAAGTGCTGCCTACCGTCGCCATCACTGTCGTACTTGCTGTCGCCGGTATAACTGCCGCTTCCCTTTGTCTTAGAAACCGAGACTCGTTTCTGCTCTTGTCACCTCCGCCTCTTGAGTGCTGATTTCAGCCCATGAAATCCCGACATGCGTATCTTTGGGTACGTACTTCAGTGGGGAGCACAGACCATTGATCAGGAATAGTGAGCCAATACTCCCGGTACGTGCGTCTCTCCCGTTTCCGGGCCTTCGTGTGTCACAGCTGCAACCCCCACAACCCCCTCAACCACGCACATCCATTGCAACGACAGTTGAGTCACAACAACAACAACAACAACAACAACAGCAACACGTGAACGCATCATCACCACACCACAAGTGGCCGACGCCACGACCCCTCCGCAAGCCGAGGAACGGCTGACTAGCTTTGCAGACACATGGCGCTTCCCCGAGTTCGAGAAGCTCGACTCGGACCAGGACGTCGCCGGCACTCCCTTCTACGATGAATCCGGCGACCGCTGGTGTCTGCTCGCTGAGATCACCGACTTCTCCCTTATGCTTCGCGTCCGCCTCGTTGCCCGCGACCGCGAGGGTGAGAGTCTCGTCATCGCTTTCTACCCGGACAACGATGCCACTGAGGTCTTGGATACAACCAAGCTCAAGGTTGGCCACACCATTGCCCTACTCTATCCCCACCAGCATTACTTCCTCGACGGAACACAAGTCGTTCGCGTCGAGGACGTCAGTACCTGTCGCGTGAGTCTACTCTGCAGTTTTTGCTTTGGTCGATCTCATGAATTACTAATGCCGTGCAGGTCTTCCCCGTCAAGCTGGCCGAACTATTCCGCATCAATTCGGATCTTTGCGCGTACACTGGACCCACTGGCACACTCAAGAAGTGCCATTCCTGTGGAAAGGAAGATCCAAGTGTCGTCAAATGCGGCCGATGCGGACTGTACTACTATTGCAATAAGGTGAGCGTGCATGCCTTCTTCTTGCGTAAGTCGCCGGGATTGACACCATCGGACACAGGATTGCCAGACGCTTGGATGGAATCAAAAGGGGCACAAGGAGGCTTGTCGTGTGCTCAAGGACCCAGTCTTGAGAGCTCTGTTCAAGATTACTGTTGGTGAAGGCGAGCACCGGTTCCAATTTCCGAGATGAATAAGTGATGAATCGTTCACGGCGGCGGAGGGGCAATCACAGCCGGCATATCTTGTGAGGCGTCCTAGGGGCGGGAACGCAATGAGTTCTGTGCCGAGGACCAGAAATTCACCGGAGGTTCTGAGTTGGCTCCAAACATCGGATTCAGAAAGCGCGGAATATCTGCAAGACAACGAATGCGATGAAATCATCCAAACACTCTGATGCAGTAGACGGAGGATTGACAAGCCATTTATGATGCTCCCTGCCAACCGACATTAATCCTTTCTCCATAAACCTTGTCTTGAATACCCTGGCACGACCCCTGATGGCACGCATAGGTGGCGGTTAAAAGCTCAGATCAGAGATCAATGATGAATTTGCAAGTGAAACTTCAAGTCCATATGGAGCATCAGCCTCTGTGAACCTATACAACGACTTCATTGGCTCTGATGTTCATTTTATCTGGACGCATGACACGTGGTATGAACCAGCTACCGATGCGCATCTCTACACCGGACTTATCGTCACTCCCAGGCTGCAATTTTCATCACACAACACCCAGCCGCGAAACCATGTACAGTTGATGCTCCCGTTCGTGACTTCCTAACATAGTTTTGTCGCAGAACTAAATCTACTTCTCAAATATGCTAGAAACCTCTTCGATAGTTTGCCCCTTCGTCTCAGGGAACATGAAATAAGTAAACCCGACTTCAAATACCAGAATCGCAATGTAGGCTAGATAGTACCTCCAACCCAGGTTTTGCAGGGCCACCGGGTTGGCATATTGCCCAGCGGCACTAAAGGCGTACATGAGAAAGTAGTGCAGCGCCATGGCTTTCGCTCGCAGATGATAGGGGCATATCTCCGCAATGTACATCGAAGAGGTGTGTATCCGACATCCGACCCAAATTGGAATAAAAACACCATCGCGACGAGAGCTTTACTTGCCGCTGACTGCCCTTCTCTGGTAAATTGTTCTGTGGCTACAGTAAACCCTATCATGGCTAAAAGCATGATTACGCTCGAAGATATGAATAGGATACGGCGGCCGAGTTTTTTAACTAGGCTTGCAGCGGCAAGTGCGACACAGAGATTAAAAATTTGTAATCCGCCATTGATTCCGGCCTGCTGTGCTGGTTCGGTGATGCCGACTTGTTTCAGCGCCACGGAGAGGTAGAATGTGATGATGCCGCCCCCGCTCCATGACCCAAAAATGGTGGAGAACACAACTGTCGGCGATTTACAGGCCCTCGAAACCATGAGATCCAAGTTGTCTCCTGGGTCCGTTGGTCTAGCTCAATGGCTTGACATATTTCTGCAAACTGAACGGTCACCACCTCGTCATCCATTCTGCCGTTCGCATGGAAGTGAGCGAGAATATCTTTGGCTTCAGTATGGCGGCCACGAGAGACAAGCCATCTCGGAGACTCTGGTACAAGAAACAAAAGCGGTAGTTGGAGGGCTGGTGGGAGAAGTTGTAGCATTGTTGGAATGCGCCAGCTCCATTGTGATGAGATGTGCAGGCTTCCGAAAGAGACCCAGGCTACAACTAAGTGGGATGAGCAAAGTGTCAAAGCGCTAGACCTTTTCAACTTACCAACAGATCCAACGAAGAATAGGGATGCATACCCGCCTACCAGAAAGCTTCTTTGCCGCGGATGGGCCAGTTCTGTGAGCAGGACGGGACAGCTGGCGATCACGAACATGGAGCCTATGCCCAGCTGGGTACTTCGGTAAGCAGGTTTGCGATGACGTATCTTCATGAGATTACTTACTATGAACCGAGTTAGCACGTAAAGTCGAGCGTTGTAACAGAAGACTTGGCCAAGTACTGTGACACTGATGTCAGTCGCTTGTGTCCCGCGGAATGAAGATATTACGAAAGATGTCAAAGCCTTACCAGCTCCAATGATAATCATATCTCCAATCATAATCACTAACTTTCTACCCATGGTGTCTGCTATCCAGCTCGAGACAGGAAAGGCAGTCATTGCTCCAAAAGAGTATCCAGCGCCCATCAGCCCGATGAGAGTGCTGTCTCTCGGGTTAAGGCCGAGATCTGGGTGCTTAATGTCAACGTCTGCCAGTTTCTCTGATCTCATTGTTCATCTGCCTAATTCCCCTACCTTTGAACCCTGAGTATGATCAACACTGCGCATTTTGTGCAAGTAATTTGGGTATCGTAACTTACAGTGAGGCATTGTCAGAAGTGATGCTATGAGGGTTCCATCGTACCCAATCATCAACGGGCTAATGAAAACAGCAAGAAGTCGCAGGTTTAGGCTCCGAATTCCATGATCACTCCACCAAAATGTATCTGATTTGCTGAGGAAATCATTCCCTTTCAGGCGTTGACCAGGCTCAGGGGAATCATGTTCTAGGCACTCGCGGATGCCATGGTGAGATGTTGTCTTTTCCATCTTGAGAGCTCCCTTCAAATCGGTGGCCTTCATTCTTCTAGAATTCTCCATTGCCGGCCATTTCTTCGTAGTAACTATCCTGAGCATACGAGAGAATACTGACGGTGAAGCTGGTGACAGATGTTTGAGCATACTCACCCTTTTGCAAATTTGTCGCTGTAGTCGAGCATTGTCGGTCCGGATATTGAAGTGATACAGTCCGATTCGTCAGCGCCTTCCCTTGACGTTTTCGGGTACCGAAGACAGCCAGTGCAAAAACCATTCCGAAGCCCGTCAGCTCCGCAATGCCGGGTTTGCAGCGCTCAATCAAATAGACAGCCTTGGGCGCCAATCGCTTGGATTTGCGTGTAGCTCTCTAACCAAGATGGGGTTCGGTTAGTAAGCAATGTATTTTGCAGGCAGACTGGTTGCTGAGGGTGTCTGAGACAATGTTTGTTCTAAGTTCTCGAAGATCGGGCTTTTCCAATTACAGTTTTATGGTCAAACAGCCGCGAACCTTCCTCGCGATTGGCAGCGCTTAGTTTAAGAATAAGAGGACTTTGGAAAAGTCAAATCTCCAATAAGTTTTAGTTCAAGCAAGAAAAGGATACTGTGCTTTTGGGGCTGTGCATCATTGACTCGTCTACAAGGCGTGGGACTACATCCTCAACGAATAGCACTGGGATAACAATACTGCTAGAATTTCAATCACCTGAGTGACTACCTACCGAGCTGGATTGCGGTAACGGGCTGGAAGGCTCAACTACATTGCATAGTCTCCTTCAGCTTTCTTGTCATCACTTAGCACGTGATAGTCGAAGTATTTGATGATGAAGATCCTGGAGTATTGGTCCAATCCCGGTATCATTCAACGAGAGTCCCTGTTGCTTCGGTAATACTTACTCGCCATGCACAAAGTATGGAATCAATGGAATTCGTCCTGTGCACAAAGTAGTATGTCCTTGATGAAGGTCATCGGGATCAGGAAACTCGGGCCCGAACTCAACGCTGGTTAGCCTACTTTGGCATTTGATTCTTTAACTGTAGACATGATGTTAAGCAGCTCATGAGACCTTTGCAGGGCTTATTTTAGTGTTTTAGTGGATGACTTCGTAGTACCACTGACGTGTACACGCAAAGCGACCATAGGATGCTGGCGTCTAGAAGCTTCAATTACATATGTCGAAGAGACCAATTGTCACAGATAGTAAATTCAACTTCCGTAACATGGGATCGTGCATTTCAAATATCACTGCTGAGTGGATGAGCTTCCGCATGGACGTCGGGAGTTTCGGGCATTTCGGGAGTTTTGCACGAGCCATGAGCGTGATCCCAACGTTAGATCATTGAAGGGCAAGCCCGTGCTAGCAGGTTAGATGATCTAAGATGTCCTGCCAAGACGAACCTCTGTTTGACTGGATACGTGAAGTTTGTGTTATGGCTGCGCTCAATTACAATTCCTCCTATTTGGCCTGTAGACTGTTTTGTTCTTTGGACCGACACCGAGGGGCTATACATACATTCAGATTGAATGATTCTGAATCTTGCCGTCATTGTGAGCACCTGAAAGCAATCTTTGCCTCATTTTCCGGCAAAATAGCTCTGCTGCAATGATGTTGAACACCTACCGAGGTTTTACCAAAAATACAGAAGCACAATATGCCCCGTTGGACAAAGAATGCGGCGAAGATGATGGTATGGACTTGCGCCACTCGATAGACATAGTCATACATGGACTACCAAACAAGTGATCAAAGTATTCACAGTTACTCATCTTATCCTCTTTTCAACGGCCGCTGGTTGCTGGTTTTTGTGGCGCGAACAGCCAATCAACAAGTCATTGAAAGATATTTCATTTTACTGTAAGTACGTCTGTCACACGATGCTACGCACGTCTCTGACTTTTCCAATTGTGCAGCTCCGCTCTTAGACCGCATCGATATCCCTTATGTTCTTCGATTTGATCAGCCACAGACGATCAAGGGTGGCGACGGCGATATGACCTGGGGCTCTCAGCCGAATCCTGACATTGACAAGATGTGGGAGGAAATTACGACGGAAGCTACCATCCCAGTGACCGCCGCAGAGATACTGTCCATGAGGAAGGATCCTTCAGTGGCCGTAATGCTGCCCGAAGAGTACCACCTCGATAACGAACAGACCTACCTTGCGCACGCACTTGTTTTCCACAGGCTTCATTGTCTTGACTACATCCGGAAAGCATTGTACAAAGATTATTACTACCCAAACGGCACAGAACAAGTTCCAATGCATGGACATCACATCGCGCACTGCTTGGCAATGATTTTAGATCATATCACCTGCGCAGGGGATCCTGGACTTTATGGTAAGTCACAGTTTCATCAAAGACGCGAGATACTGATAGTTTGCTTCCAAGTATACCAATGGTATGAGCATACGGAGATACCACTGCCTGATGCCAATACCTGGGGAAAATGCTGGGATTTTGGTGCATTCCGCAACAAATTCGACAAAATAGCATTGAAAAACTTCAGTCCTTTTGATCTACGAAAGCCGGATGGAGCGAAACCTGTCACGGAGCAGAATAATTTGCAAGAAATCATTTATCAGACGCGAGATCCGAAGCCCAATCCTCACTTATGAAGTTCTGGCAGCAATGCGACGTGTTTTTCTTAGGTTCTATTTCATAAAGGTCGTCGAATAGTCGTACATAGTATTTTTGCATTTGACAAATCGCACATGTCTTCATACTTGAAGCAAGTGAGAGGCACTTCGATTTTTGTGTCTGGGTCATAGAGCTTCTCTGAACTCTACTTCTTATCTTCTTGTTTCGAAGGAGGATTGACCAAATACCACGTCATAACCCCAAGTCCCACTGCCAGAGAAACTCCAGCTGCAAGCACTCCACCCCTGGCAGTTGTCAGGGAAGAATACCAACTCTGGGAATTCTCCGTCTGCTCTGGCAAAGCCTCGCAATCTTCGGCAAGACGAAGTTGTCGCTCCTCCAGCTCAGGCCGCCCCTTTGGCTGTGACACTGGCTCCGGGTCTGGGTCGGGAAACCAAACTTGGCCAGAGGCCACACAGGCCGCGCGCCTGGCACGGTAGTCCTTGAGGAGGCATTAGAAACCCATCTGAGAGATGGAAATAACACGAGGTACGGCGTCATACCTCTAAACATTCCATCACATCTCCGACGATATGGTGGGCGGTCTGCGGGGCAATCCCCTGGGAGATAAGAGATCCGAATATGTGGTTTGGATGCAGCGAGTGAAGCTCGGAGCCATTCCACAAACAGACGAATGCTTCCGGTCCATTGACCAGGTCGACATTGCGGTTCTCGAGGTGTTGGAGAAGCCACTGTCGGACCCTGCCTGAAGTGGCATACTCGCTTGGAACGTTGGTCTTCAGGGTCTTGAGGTGGAGACTGGACCCGTTTTCGACGTTCGTCATGATTGCGGTTTTGGGGTTATATGGTCGGATGGAGTTGACTCTCTGTTTTCGTGGCTGTTTGGCTTGGAGATGTTGAGTTTCTGCCCTGTGGTGTTCTTGTTCTGCACCTGAAGCTTATGTTCTGGAGGTGTCATTTTCTTTGGGCGGGAAATGGCAGATGCCGGTGTGCCCAAATGCCAACAAACAAAGTGGATATTCCAGGCCGCTGACGAGATGGATTGTCGCGCAATTAGCGTGATGCAGATGCGTTCGGTGAGTACTTGTTCCTATTGGTACGTCCATGGCGAGAGTTGCCTCACCGCCACGCAATCCGAGCCTCTCAGAATCGTTCTCGCGGTGTCAACTCCACTCATCCGCATTCAACCCTAACAATACCCCGGCCCATGTCAACCCACTTTGCATCCGCTGGAGGCGACAGCCAAGAACTAAACTGAATCCGGATGATGGGCCTTTTGCGTCGCCCCATGGCCTCAATTCAATACCTATTGAAACACCAAAGACAGCATCGACCATGGGTCGTGTTTCAGCCATTCTTTACCGACTCACCGTGGAATTCTCAAGTCGACAGCATTTAGCTCTGGGTTAAGTCACTCACTGCCTTGAACCGAAGCGAATTGATATGCGCGGCGTTCAGATCAGACCTCGCTGGAGGTTCCACACATTCATGGAGCAGCGATTATCCGCTCCCCGGCACGAGATTTTCTTTTAAAATGGATCAATGCGAACGGCGTGTCGGCGGAGATACTCGTCATGAGCAAGAGGTCGAGGGCTTCGCTTCAATACAGACAGTTAAACTAGTGTCCGCTGTCGCGTGCGCCAGAAGAAGTGGTGGCGACATCGACCGGGATGTAAACATCGTCTGCAGCATACCTTATGTGCAAGCAACATCAAGTCCTGTCCAAACCTCTGCCCCTCCCCGAGCTTTCATCTTCGGGCTTCTTACTAGATGACGAGCAACATTGGAAAAGGAGTAGCAATCAAAACCCTCTCTGCCTTGGTCCCAAAGCGAGCTTTACAAGAGGCTCTAACCGAGCGGAAGGGGCAAATAGACATTTCGGGCATTGTGGGTTCAAGGTCGGGCATTTCAAGACGCTAAAAGTACGGGAAGACATTATCAAATTGCTGTTTACTATATAAGAGGATGCGTAATTAGTTGGTGGCCCCAACAAATAATCTTGCGCCAAGTGAGACAACGACTTGAACTAGGGGTAAAGAAGGCAATGCCTTAAGTTACAAACTACTTCCGTTGACCTTTGACCTGGGCGGGGGCGAATAGAGACAGGATGCATGATCCAATTGTTGAAGTTATTGCTAGCCATCTCCAATTGGTTTCATAGGCACTGGAAGAGCGTCAATCCTCCGCGGTCCAAAGTTGTAGGCTGAGACCGTAAAAAAGCGGGAATGCAGGTATAACAGAGAGGGCCAGGTTCGAAGGACATTGCATTTAACGATATCCTGCAGGTCCACCAGCTCAGCCATTGTTCACTCCTGCGTTCCTCAAGCCATTGAACTTTATACATGCAATATTGACGCCATCGGTTGTTTGGACACCTTGATAGCCACGAGAATGTTTACGTACATAAAGTCCCAGGAAATTGGCAGGCGACAGTCGAACCATGATGGGGCCCGAACTCTGGAATCCATCCTCACCCTTTAGGAGAAGCAATTCCCTTCATATCCATTGCTCTGCGTCGAACTTGATTCATAACACTGAGCACAATCGTTGGTCACACGCAAGCTCAATTTGAGACCGTTGCCAATTTCACACGAGCATTTGAAGTGTCCAAAAATGGCTGGCCTGGGCAGAATCTCTGACGATGATGAACGACTCCAAATGTTAGCTTCTCCCCCGTCTCTCTCTGTTTCTGGGTGTCGTCACTAAGCTTTGGAGCGTTCTAGCCAAGATGACCCTACGTGTAGACTCGCAGATCTTGGCGAAAGCACAAGCGATACACTGGGCACCTTGTGCAAAGATCAAGCAGTGACTCTGAAAGGTTTTGCGAAGGTTAAGGTCGTCGACTACCATGAACCCTCCGACAACTTCATCACAATAGCTCCAAAATCCAATGAGAACATGGTTTTCCATTATCGTGCAACTTATTCCCCGATTGGCCAAGATGGAAACATTCAGATTCTGTTCAGCGCCCAAGCATTCGATCAGAGCATAAATATTCCTCTCCACGACGACGACGATGTGGATGAAAACGCTGTCTTCTCGTCGGCTTCTCAGAAGCCCTCATCACCATGCGATTACTATCTCGGAGATTGGGAGTCGGTGCAGCATTCGAATCAAATGCAGACATACCTTACCTGTGGACCACATCTAGAGCATCTGCTTGAGCCTAAACGCCATTACCCTGGAATTACGGCTCCCTACTTTTACTTCGCCAAAGATGGAGGTACCTGTACACCAATGCACATCGAAGATGCGGGTCTTCCCTCTGTCAACATGGTCCGCTGGGGCTCCCCAAAGACATGGTTGATCATTGAGCCTGGTTCATCAAGGAGGCTCGAAGAGTTTGCTGCTTCCAGGACGTTAGGCGGGAAAACAAGCGGTGGCCGACGACGTTCATATGGGCGCAAGACGTGTTCGCAGTTCATCCGGCATGCAAACATACTATTCTCACAGGAGACACTAGACGGCTGGGGCATCAAGTACAGCATTGTCGTTTGCAAACCTGGGGAGTTGATTGTCACCCTGCCGTACACCTATCATCAGGTGGTAAACCTCGGTATGAATTTAGCAGAGTCGACCAACGTATTGTGGCCGGGTACAGAACTTCGGTTGGGAAGCTACTCGTTCTGCAGTAAACGACGATGCGGCAACAGAGAATCATCAATAAAAGAGACGGATTTTGCGGTCCTGATTCAAGACGATCAGACCGATCTGTCAGGGACCGATGCACAAACAACTGCTGGAGCAAACCAAATCCAATAGAAGCATAGTAATAAATGCGGAGACGGCAAAGACGAAGATGACAACAACGACGATGAAGACAACGGGAGTAGCATCAGCGGTAGCAATAATAGGGATAAGAGTTTAGTAGAAAGAATTGTTTTTGATATTACCAATAGGGAGTCGTCCGTCCGGTTAGCTAAACGTACTAAATCTCACCACCGACCTTTGCAATGCCTGTCATCTCTTGAAGCCTTTAGAATGAGGATACTAGCGGCGCTTGACGACCCTGACAAGATTAATGCCGGCGGTTAAATTCTTTGATTTTGGTGTTCATCTCCCTCCCAGACCAATTATGCGTGGTGGTCTTCACTGCAAAAAGGCAAACCACAAGTCATCTTTTCATAGGAAATTGTTCCCGTGGCTCGCAGAAAGGGAAGAGACTATGTTTGTCAGACTTTAGCCCAAAGTCTTCTGAGAGCGAGTCTGCCTTGCACACGTTGCGTGTTGAATGCCCCGTACGCCGCAGTGTGGGTACTCCCCAAGTATTCCCACCACTGAGAGGTGCGCGCATGTCCCCGTTATGGTGTACGCCCTAGGTACAAAATAACGAGACAGGGATCTCGCGCAAGTGACGTCTGTCAGGCCTATCAAGTCAAGCTTACATTCATCAGGCATCCAAAGTGTCCGTCACACAGCATTAGAACGGTGGCTGGTAGCGCGTCGTGCCGCACCGCGTTGTGTTTGGAACTCTCGCAAACTTCTTTGAAGATTGCTGGCTCAAACTTGCGCGGGATTATTCTCTGGAAAATCCCGCACGCTAGTTAATATCATCATGGCACAAATGCACTTCCGTTACCGCCGAAGTGCGATCAGTTCAGACGCATTTCCTCGTCGCGGGGGCAAGCGAGAAGAATCGCCGCCCAAAAGGCGGGGTTCCGCCAAGATTGGCACTACAACAAAGCAGATCTCGAAGAAAAGACGTGTTAAAACCGACACCATCAGCTCAAATCCAACCGAGCCCAAGGACGAAGGTATGATCATCAACCCAAGCGCCAGTCCTTACAGGTTGTAACCGTGAATTCTCATAGAGTACGACGATGACGACAGGATAATCGGTCATACGTCAACCGGCAACGGCCATTCTGTGAGCTTCATCACAGAACGAGCTACCGATCAATCGCGCAGAAATGTGCCCGAAGTGATCATTCAACAAGCGACACCCTCAAAAGTATATGCGTATTGGGGCGCTTTGGGGAAGTCCCGCGAGGAGACGATTGGGACTGATCACTTCAATGTGTTTGCAATTCTTGACCACGACTCTCAAAGCAAGCGCCTGAGAGTGCAATGGGTAGGATACTCGGACTCGGTTCAGGACACAAGTTGGGAAACAGTCCCTAAGATACGACGTCTTGATCCAGCTCTTTTCAAGGACTATCTCGTCGCTCGGGGGCTGACAGGCAGTCTCCAGCAGAGACGCAAAACGATAGGGAGGCCTCAGGCCCCGAAGCCCAGGGCCCAAAAAGGAGGAGAGGAGCATCCGATCAACCGAACAGGTATCCGCGACGATGCAAGATATAAGGTGGCGTTGGAGCTAATTGGAATATCTGGCCGAGATTTGCGTCGTCTGACCAAGGTCATCCTCGATTTTGACATGGACGAGCGCATTACGCATCGATCCCTCATGCCCAAGGATGGCAGCCGTGGCAGAGGTTTACTTATCTAGCAAGAATAAAACGAGGAATTGAGCTGAAAACGTCAACGCAGCGATCAGGTTAAGGTCTAGGCTCCCATGACCGAAGTCAAACAGTTTGGAGTCCGCGCGTGAAAGAAGACTGTCGACGATTCATAGATCTTTGCCACAATGCCGAATAGAGTTGCTCATAGAGCGGGTTTGGGAGAAAATGTATTTTCACTCAACACGTCTGTTGTCACCATCATGTGTTCAAATTTTCGCCTCTCAGTAGTGGAATGAATGTGGGAATATGGTTGTCATACCGAACACCTTGGTTTGCGAGATTGCAAAGTTCGAGGCAAGGAAGCATTTGCCTCGGCGTGGATTGCTTGCTTCAGGCCTAAAACATCGGTCCAGGTTCGTCAATGTCATCTTGTCAATCGGTGTTCAGACGAGCTTCTCATGTTTCCGCGTTATTTCCGCAACGAAAAATGCGAGCATGATTGTGGTCCTGACCCTAGTGGTTGTTGGTTGTTTGTTGCATGTTTGTCGACTGGGGTTGAAATGAGACGACGTGGGCAGTTTCCCGAGGCACTGCACCCCAGTCCTCCAAGCACGGTCGGCATGTACACACTGTGACACTACGCTGCTTGGTTCATTTCTCGTGTCATCATCTGGTGCAATGATACCGATAGGTCTGAGTTCGTGTTGGTGCTCTAGTTATCCTTGTCCGATACGCCGCTAACCAACTCGTGTTGTTAGACTGGAGCGAGTCACCCGCAAGCGGAGGAGGCTCGACTTTCCACGTTAGTCTCCCCACACAATGCCCTTGTCTTGTCTGTCTGGCTCTGATCTACAATTGGCTGCCGCACGGTGTCGCCCAGAAGGAGGCCGTCTTGGCTCATCCCGGAGACCAGCCATCCCTTCTCAGTTCCGATCCAACGCCGACCGCTTGCTTTCATACAGCGTTGGTTACCCCTTGCGGCCGTCGTCTAAATCTGTTGGCGCCAAAAGACCCTGCACCCAAGCAAGGTTAGGAGGGTGGCAAATAAACACCTTGCCGGGGAGGCTTTGAGAGCCTCGGCAGCTTCATTACAACACATTGGGAGCGACTCCAACGACAAGTGGGAGAACCTCCAACTTTTATTTGGCATTGCCTTCATTCCCGCTGTCGGGCTCATAAGCGCGCAAACATAGTCTTCGATGTTCCCTCTTACTCAAGTCTAGGTACGAATTCCAACTTATACATGCGACTCTTTCACTCATGGGAATCACACAGTCCTTTCGGGTGGCGTCACGGAGCCTGCGTTTGCACCGGCCAACAATTACTTGGGTTGACGATGGTTCCAAACTTATCGAGCAGCCCACGGCTTTCGGCAATTACACCTGAAGATGGTGTTCAAAGGGAGGAATTACAAACTCCGCTGTCAGACGTGCCCGACAATGAGCCACCCAATAGCTCGCCTGCCCATCTCACAACGTGTTTTTCTCAAACACCAACCATACCCACTTGCTGGGAAGTTTCAACTGTTGTCATCAAAGGACCCCCACGAGACCCCCGACTAAGACAGAAGAAGCTGTCTGCGTTTGGGAGATCCGATTACCGATACGTCCGCACACTCGTGAAAGCCTTGGAACGTCGACGAGCAAAAGGGTTCGCATTCGAGGAAGACGATTTGAGATTTCTGAGAGAGGTCAGGTCCAGAATTGAGCGAGACTTGAAGTTTCAAAGGATGGTTCAACAGACCAAGAGAGAGATGAGGCAAGCAATGCGAAAGGCAAAGCTGGAGAAGGAAGCCTCGGCTCAGACAAATTCGACTGCCTGACACGATAGCACGGAGTGTAGTACTTTGGACTTCAGTGACAGGGTCTCTGTAGGATTGTAGGGCTAGGCTGATCCAAGGCAGGATGATAGTCCCGAGTGGGGAATGAGCATTATCGTGACAACCTCGTCTACCTTCAAGGTAGTCACAACACAGAAGAGGTTCGCCAAGCCAACTCTATAGTTGCAATCGTCGGTTCTTGAATCATCGTGAAATTCAACACTTCTATGACTGGTAGGCCTTTTCCATTCGGATTTACTGGAACACTTAGTTCGTGCCTGACGAAGGGTATCATCATTCCCCTTCTCAAACGAACAGTCCCCCTTTGTATTGCCGCCTGAGGGCACTCAAGTTCTTACGATTCCACACAAGGCAACCGAGGCCACAGCCTAGCCCTCAAGATCCTCTCACTGTCTACCGTTTGTCAACAGCAGCAACTGGTCTGGTGGTGTAGTGGTTATCACGTCAGTCTCACACACTGAAGGTCCCCGGTTCAATCCCGGGTCAGATCAACCTTTTGTTTTGTGGCCTATTTTTTAGCTTGGTCTTGGTTGTTTTCTAGGTCCTATCGATCATGAAGGCTTCGTATTACTTTGAGATGGATTTCGACAAGTTAAATACTGTTCTGAGGACATTGACTGCACTTTATTGCTGATGAAAGCGCTCCCATGCTACACCGTCCAGATTTTCTGCTCGTATCGAAATCGAGTCTGGCTTGGATGACAGCGCCTGCGGATTTCGGCAAAGCCAGCTGCGAGATGACCAAGGAGGAATCGGTATACAAACGATTACTTTTTCTTTTGTAATTCATCTACTATTCATCTCTCGAAGTCATGCGGGTATTAGCCCACGAAACTGCAGCCACGGGAGTTTTGGTCGGGTAGCGATAAAATCGCAAACTGAATCCCGTCCACGTCAGGACTCTTGACTTGCACGTCATCTTCATCGGGTAACGCATGCAGAGACCGTTGGGGAGGGAGGAACAGATTACTTTCTTGTGATATATTCGACGTCTTGTACGGGTGGCTAAATCCCATCCGTGTTTGGCATGAATGATCTGAAAGCCGCTCGTCGCGCCCAGAAGCAATGCTTGTTAACCCATCCCTCATTATCCTTGTTGCATATCCTCGCTCTTGCCAAATTCGAGGCCCTTTATGCCCATGACAGTGCTTGCTTGTCTCCGCCGTCCTTCGCCCCAGACAACCTGATGGAAGCCAGCGGGAGCCATCGCACCTTTACTCGACAAGAATTGGCAGCTCGGTGGTCGACGTAGAAATGGAGTGGCCCATGAAAAGGTCCTTCATTATCTCAAAACCCGTGGCATACCTGTCGCTGTCGATGAAACCGCCTTGAATGTCGATGACGGTATGTGCAGTGTCGCCGTGCCAGACAGTCTCAACGGTGACGGAAGAGTTGGGAAAGAGGTGCCGAAGGTCTTGGACAGCGAGTCTGGATTGTCTCTTGACGTCGCCGTCGGTGTTGAGGACGTGGAAACCGGCGGTGTGGTAGATGATTCTTGGCTGCAGTCTGGCTGTCTGTCGTGTCAGTCGACTGCAAAGAATGGGAAATCTGTGGAGGGAGAGCATACTGTAAGGCATCATGATTGTGATGTTGATCCTACGATCGCTTGCAGTGACGTATCTTCCAGGGCCGAATGGCGAGATTTATTCGTGATGGACCGGGAGATTGGAGGTGTTGTTGGCTGGGAGCAGGTTTCTGCGTCGCCCGCCGACTGCCACGGATGGAACGCAGGTGCACCTTCCAGGTGAGTGACTGTTTTGCATGCTCATCGATCGCGGTGCAGTCGCATCTAAATTTACCACCTAGGCAGGCACAGCTGAAATGCTGCACTCATGGCGCCTTCCTCCGATTTGTTGCCCCACGGCCGTGGCCGACCCGTACTGGCGTCCCGGCTCGGCCGCCGCAGATGTGGGCCCTGCATCGGGGCGCCACCCGGAAGGCAGCCTAGGATTTCACGAAGGGCATGGACTCATCTGGGAATGCGATGCTTGTCAACAGCCAGGCCCCGGAGGCCCCGGAGGGCACAAGTCGGATTAATGGTCAAAGTGATGACTTCTACATTGCTTGAAGTGAGCAACTAAGGACTCCTCCTTCAAAAGTTGTCATCAGTTGCAGTGTTGTGTCCGGTCTGAGAATTCGGGGTTCTGCGGGACCACCGGTCGCCATAGAAGTTTACATTTGACCGGGACTGGCGACTCTGGGTGCAACATTGCTAAATACGGCTGTGGAGCGAAAGAAAAGCTTAATATGAATCAAACACGATATCACGTGATGTCAAATTCTAACAAGGCAATGCACTTCCCTTGTTTTCAATCTGCGGTGGCTCATTCGGGAGGGATGCCCAACCAACAGATAAACAAATAGTCCCTCTGGGCGGACTGGATGAACACCAAAGACATCCTACCGACTCACCTCCACTCCATCAACCGCCAATCTCGGAACAACCACCGTAGATGAGTTAATCCGACGGCCTGTTCCCGGTCGGGCTCCCGTCTTCCCCGGTGCACCGCTTGGGCACCTCCACTGTGCCTTAGACCACCACCACTGAACCGTCCCACTTGCAGTGTGATGGGCTCCAGTGTCCATCCCGCCCTCGCCTCGTCGCGGTGTGCCAGCTCAATCCACCCTCACTGAGCCACCCACTCCACGTCACTCGCTCGCTCACCCACCCGCCCGTCCACCGCCCTCGACGTCGCATCTCATCAATCGCCGCCGCCGCACAACTCCATCGACAACCTCTAGACTGAGTTCGCGCGCGTGCGCGCACCATCGCGTCGCGATGAACCTCACCGAGGCGCAGGCCGAAAAAGTCCTATCAACGTGGCGCATCTCCCGCCTCGAGGACATCCTCGGCCCCGAGCTGTCGCCGCGCTCGTGGAGCAACAACCTGCGCAAACACCTGTGCATGCTCTGCCGCCTCGTCAACCTGGAGCAAGCCCGCATCCTGCTGTCAAACGAAGTCACGGCCCGTCTGGCCAATCGCACCCGCAATAGGGGCATCCGTCGCGATCACTTGAGTGATGTTGATGTCATGCGCGTTCTTGATAGACAGGTCCGTTCCGAAAACACGCCCATCCCTCACAGCTCCGCTTCAATGTCTCCCGTGTCCGAGTGAAAGGTCCAACGACAACCGCCATTGACATGCTGCACAGGAAGCGCAAATACGAGGGCATTCCGACGTCTACAGCCAGTACTCGCCCTCGCCGGCGGCGAACCAGGCGATGAGGCGTCTAGACAGGGTCTCGGAAACCCCCGACTACACCCGCCCCTATCCACCCGGGCCGAGTCCGGACCTCTCCGCCGACGCCTCATCTTACCACCCAAGTACGGCATCATCCCCCGCCTCAACCTCTGCCTCAACCTCCATCACCACCGCCCCGTCTTCCAACCCACGCACAGGGCCTTCATTACAATGGTCCTCCACCGCCCTCCAACTCCTGGCGCGCAACGCCGCAGCCGGCAGCCGCAGTGACTACTATGAGGCCGGCCCGTCAACATTCGACGATGGAGATCGTCGGATGAGTCTAGGGGTACGTCGCCAGGACCAAAAATCTCAGAATTACCGCTGACACTATTCCAGCCAAGGGCTGAAGATGGTACTCCCGCCCGCTCATCACCAATACACGGCCTGCCGTCACAAACGCCGGCTTGGGCCTTGCCCCAACACTCCCGTCAATCACAAAATTCACACCAACCGCAACCATCACGGCAGTCCCAGCATTCACATCAACGGGAATACTCTCGTCAATCGCAATACTCACAGCAACCGTCATCATCTGCCGGTCAACGTCACAGCAGCCCGGCAAGCGAAATCGTAGTCCAAATTCCAGAAACGAAAACCGGCACACCCGCTAGAGCGACCAACTATCGAGAGACGAACCGTCGAGAAACCAAAGTCATGGCCGCGCCGCCGCCAAGAGCCCGGTCTCCCACGACAGCAAGGACCTCTGGCAACTCGGTGGCACACACGAGAGCAGAGGAATCGCCACGGTCTAGGCCTACCAGGACCACCGACGACCCAGAACCAAACACCAGGGCCGGGGCATCACCACGGCAAAGGCCACTCCCAACACCGTCACTCAAGACCGATACCTCGGGAATCCGCGCCATGACCGAACCGCCACAAAGAACGCAGACCACCGCTACTACTACCACCACCGCCACCACCACCACCACATCATCCTCATCATCCTGGAACAATTTCCGCCCCGAATCCCACGTTCCCGCGTCGGCCCCGCAAAGGCCATGGCCGGGGACTACATCAAGAACAAACAACCCTCCAGAACATCGCACAAGGCCCCCGGACCCGCCGCGGAGGAGCGAGAGCAGCACGACCCCCATGACCGACGACACAGAAGGCATCACGGTAGTAGAGCGCCACAAGAGGAAACGGGAGAGCATGATGGCCGACCTCGAGGGCGATATAGAGAAGCTGGGCTACAGGGTCGACATACAGCGGACAACGGTCAAGCTCCGCCAGCACGAGTACGCTCAGGAGCAAAGGTACCTGGAGGCCGCCCGCGCCAAACTCGAGAGTCTCTCATCGGGGGACGCCGTCGCCGCCCAGATGGAGCAATTTCAGGGTTTCCTCGCAGGCCTTGACGATCTCGTTGCCAGATACCCCGCCGTACTTCACGCGCACGACGACCACAGCGCCAACGACATGGGTCGAGCCCTGGCATCGCCGTCTCAGCCGCCGGAGGAGACAGACATGGGTCTTCAACCCGGCATGCTCTTCGACGCCCTGAAGAGGGCCGTCAGGGTCAAGATGGGCTCGGCAGCACATCAAACAGAACGACTACAGGATACGAGAAGGGTGGGTGAAAGAGAGCTCAGGGTGGCCCAGGCCGCCGTGGACGAGACGTTGGCAACACTGGAGCATGCAAGGGAGGACCTTTCCAAGCTCGAAGATGACCTCCACTTCTTGTCGATTGAAAAGGAGCGTTTGAGCGACAGGTTTGGTTCTTAGCACACGAACCAACAGATGAAAAGTTTTATGAGGCATCATGTCACAAGTAATGAAGTTCCGCAATGGATACCATTTGTTCATCAGTTTTAGGTTAAGCGGTCACTTCACGTGTTTAGGGACGGTCATATTGGGGGCGTAGCACGACAGGACCAGGTGCCAAAGTAAATGCTGCTTTTGAAGATCTCATTTTTCAGGCAATCACCAGCGGCAGCAAGGACAAGAAAGGGTACGGACGCAAAACGCTTCATTCAAAATATACCAATAGACAATGACGTAAGGAGTCGCTGAGACCAAACATTCATCCAACCCCGAGCATCGTTACCGTCGCTGTTTTTGATGCATTCAACGAGCACCAGCAGTAGCGCAGGATCAACACATCGCCGCAGAGATGAAGACTCTCATCTGTAGATGAACTCATAATCGTCCTGCAACTGGACTTATACTCATTCGTTCCGTCTCTTGAACAGCCTTCGCTGACTTTTCCCTCCTTTTGTGGCGCGTGTCTCATCCTTATCATCGTCCTGGGCTGATTGGGAATTGTTGCCGGTTTCTCTTGGCATTAGGAGGTTCTCGGTTGGGATTGGTTCTTTTGTTTTGCTGAATAGTTTGAGAAAGGTCTTGAGTTTGGATGGTTTGGGGTCAACGCTCGGGACTTTCGCAGAAATAAAGTTGGAAGGGATGGAAGCTTCTGCAGAAATATTGTCAGAAACGCTGGCTGTAAGTCAAAGGTGAGAAACAAACTGACCATCAGCCTCTTTCACGTGTCCTTTCAGGACCGCCAAGATTCTGCGCTACAGATTCTTGCGCTTCTCGACATCCGCGGGTTCGTTTTGGGGATGTACATCGTTGGTAGTTTCCACCTTAGGCTGTGTGGCACCCGAAGTGTTGGTGTTGCCAGGCTTCTGCTTCTTTTCACTGTCGCTTGCATCTTTCGGTAAAGAAGACTCGGGAAGAGAAGGCTTCTTGCTTGCATTGGGGTCAGTAATCTTCGTCTCGCTGGATGATGCGTCTGAACCCTGGGAATGCGAAAGGGGAGAGGCTGGAGTAATGGCATCGACGTCATCACCCGCAGAAGGCAGACGGGGAGGAGCTGGGATGATGGCATCGACGTCGTAATCCATAGACGGTGGATGGGGAGTTATGGTCCTGATCCAGTTGTCAATCCGGGTGCCCCAGGCGTAGAGGTCGCGGAGTAGGGGGTCCTCTTGCACATTGAGACGGCGAATACATTGGGTGCCGGGAACGTTGGCTATTGTCGGCTCAAGAGAGCCTGACTTTGGGGGTCTGTTGGTGTCAGGTACAGACCTCATTGACCTTTGAGAGCCCGACCTAGGATGGATATCGTTGAGAACTTTAGGCCTCGTCGACTTCCGAGAGCCCAATCTGGGAGCACTGTTGTTACTAGGTGCGGATCTCGTCGACTTCTGAGAACCCGAGGTGGGATATTTGTTGAACAGTTCGAGTGCTGTCGGCTCCCCAGAGCTCGAGCTGGGAGCTCCGTTGTCGGAAGAAATGCAGCGCATATTGGGAGAAATGGGGTGGTATGGATGGAGTGGTTGTGTCGAGGAAGTAAGCCGACCGGAGTTCGGTCTCAGTGAAGTACGAATGGAGTTGCGAAAACGGCTTTGATACGTATGCAATGCGGAATGGGATGGATTATGTTTGCGTCCGATCTTGATATTGCAGTGATGATGTCGGAGGAAAAAGGCCGGAGGAGGGGGGGAGAGTCGAGACAGGGACGTGTCATGGGACATGTGGCAGACTCGTCGGGTCAATTGGCTGAGGTAGGCGCAGTTGTTTCGTGCTTGCTGTTGATATGAAGGAGGCGAGTTTGAGGCTGGGCTGCTTCCAAGCTGGCTTGAGAAAGAACGACAGGCTGGAGCATGCAGTGGTAGTGACGCCTGCGCTTAAAGCTCGAGAGAGCGTTTAAATTTCCAATAAGGCAGGCAAGATCAACTAAGGTAAGGTATTGTGGCCACCGCAAGTGCTCCTCGAAAGCCATCGCCCATTTAGGCCTTCCTGAAGCTGCCTTGGCACCACCTTTCTTCCTTTCCAATTCTAGCAAACAGGAAACCCCGGTTCGCACACCTTCCAGCCGTCTGCGGAATTCTGCGAACGTGACAAGTCAAGAACCATGCTCATTCAGGGCCATGATTTCGCGCTCGACATTCGTCACTCGCTGTTTCGGAAGAAGCCTGAACACCCAAGGAGCCGCGATGGCAAGCAAGGCCCCCAGTCCGCAGGTGGCAGTCAAAGTCGAGAACCCGACCAAGTGCTGTGGCGCACCCGTGCTGGGCCACAGATAGCTCCCGTAGATGATGGCAAGGTGTCCAAACGAGTTGACCATCGCGATCGCCACCGACCTCTTCTGGTCCGGAAACGGAATCGACTCGCTCGTCCAGTTGAGCATCAGCGGCAGACCCGTGTACAGCCCCGCCACGAGCAGACACATCATGACGTACTTGGCGATGGCGGATTTGACGACTGCCGAAACGAGGCAAGCGACGGCCGCGAGTCCGAACAGACCGACGCTGTGCCATCGACGGTCCTGGGTTTTGTCTGATGTCCACGACAACGCCAGCTGGCACACCGCACCCGCGATCCAGATCGGTACCGTCATCCACTGCGCCGTGACATTGGTGTAGCCCATCGCCTTGAGGATCGTCGGGACAAAGTACGAGATGGACATGCCGAGGATGATGATGCTGTATGACACAAGGAAGAACAACGTCTTCCAATCGCATACCACCGCCTTGAAAGCTTCCCATGAAGTCATCCGGCGAGTCGTGGCGTGAACGCTCAGTTGACGGTCGAATAGAATCCGGATCCTGGCGAGGCGACGCTCTTCCGACGAGAGGTATCGCGCATTTTGAGGGTAGTCGGGGAGAATAAAATAGAGCCCGAACCCGCAAGCGACTGTGAGAACTCCTTCGATGATGAGAAGCCAGCGCCATCCAGGAATACCGTGCGTTCCTTCGAGACCTTTGATAATTGCGCCAGCCATGATACCACCGAGCGCTGGGGCAATGCAGCCAGACGTGTAAAAGATACAGAACCGTTTGCCTATGGTGTTGTAAGCAATTGCCTCCACGTTGCCTGGGAGGGAAACGCACCGATCTCTTTCTTTGTGTACCAGCAGGTCAGCAGAAAGATGGCACCTGGGAACAGACCAGCCTCAATGCAACCCAAGAAGAAACGGCCGGCTAAAAAGCCGTTGTAACTCTTTGTCTGCGATAGACCAATAACGACACAACCCCAGACCCAGACAATGGTGGGAAGGTAGATAGAAGGCCGACATTTGTTCATGATCATGTTTGAAGGGACCTCGCAGACAAAGTACCCTACAAAGAAAAGGTAGACCAGCAGCGAGTAGTCTGCAACGAAGCGTCAGTTTGCCGCAAGATTCTCAAACATGCAAATAACCCACCATTATCGGCCATTTGAAGGTCATCGCTCATACCGGCAGCATTCGCATTGGCCTCAAAATCATGTCAGCATCTCTCCATGATGGACCATGACTGCACGGGATGCCTTCTTACAATGTTCCCCCGATCGAGGTAGGCTAGCACGTACATCCACCAAAGGCATGGAAGCAGCACGAAGTCTATCTTCCAGACGAGACGCTTCTCCTCTGCGGTATCAGGCACGTGATTCTGTAGCGCCACGGCCAGTTCCTCATCTTCGTCGAGTTCGTCATCGGGCTTGATTACATCTTCGGCCGTAAACCCTTTGGGCGGATCTGCCCGCGGAGATGGCGGCATCGTATCCTCGGCATCGGGGGCCTTGGTGCTGTCTGTCATACTCAGGCTCAAAGATGACACGTAGAAGGCTTTTGCATGCTAATACCGAGCAAATATTGTTGGGAAATTTCCAGCAGCTAGAAACTTGCCGGGCTACATTGGAGGGTTCGTTCATCTAAAGAGGTTCACGGCCGGCAACAACAACCTCAATTCACTCAAGTCATTCGGGTTTCCTTAACCGGCGATTTCACGAAGACCTGGTCGCTTGGCGACTTGGCAAGATAAGTCGATTGGGCTAGACGGTTTAGATTCCCTGGGATTGGGGACAAAAGTGGATTTGCCAAGGCGATGGATGAATGTCTTCCTTGGGGATGTCCAGAATGCGGGGATTTTGCTGCCCCGCGTGTGACCTCCACCAAAGGTTGTATGGTTCAGATAGTCTAGGCTGGCCAAAGATATCGGCGTTAGTTGCCGAAGGAAAAGCTGAAGATTTCCTCCTATGGCATTGCAATGGATATGGGAGCACAAACCATCTGCGGTTTTCTTAATTTGAAACGAGGCATTAACCCAACGTCACGCGAGATGAACATTTGCCATAAACCTGTTCACATGGCCGTCATTGCTGTGCATTGAAGTCGCTGAATCCTATCTCCCTTTCGATGCATATTACGCTAGTCTTTTCCTAAGACCGTCTCCTTGGTTGCGAAGCTGCATACCGTCCTGTAACCGCTGGTGCAGACCACCGTTTCCCCAAGCTTTTGGGCGTAAATTACACAGGCGAGAAGGTATGCCTACCGCCAGGGGTTTCCAAGTGTTTCCGTGATTCTCGAGATCAGACTCAGGCCTCTCGTGACCAAGCAGACCCCTACAAATGTCCGCCAGACAAGACCATCCTTCGTGATTGCAAGCCCAAACCCAAGAGCAGTCCACTGTCATTCTAGCTGTTGAAAATTGTAGTCAAAGGCTTCACCAGTGTTCTATGGAGCCTTCCGCCTCCACTTCGAAAACCTGAAGTGATGGGAACAAAGTCTTGACTGTTCGAGCAGCCACGTCCGTCGCCTCGTGGTCAGGAAGATATGTGTCGAACAGCGTATTTCGTACACGAAGGACCCGGAGACTTTTCTGAGTCTTTATCGTAACGTCTTTACGCTCGAAAACATCGGGAATGTGCACGGCGAAACCGAGATAAGTCTTCTGCAAATTCGTCTGAAGGCGCGCAATCCCCTCGATAAGTCCATGGGTGTCGACAACACCTTCGAGATTCCAGCTGAAGTAATCCAGCTTGCCGAGGTGACGAATCAAGTCAAGAATATCAGATTGCTCAACTTCCCGGTCGAAAAGAGGGTGCAGGCTGGGTTGTCTCGTGCTGGTAAGAGAAAGACTCTCCAAGTCCCGAAGCTTCGCGAGTTGGGAGAAACTGGTGGGAGGGAAATTAACAGTGTCGCCTAAATCTATTGTCAGGCTAGTCAGGTCAGTGAGCCGTGAGATTTCCTGAATGGCAGCGTGGTGGCTGATGCGAATGTCAAGCTGCCGAAGTGCTTCAAAACCGGCCGCGCCGCTAGCAACCGACGGCCCGAGAAGCATCAATCTAGGAAGCTGCTCCGTTTTGAGTACCAATTTCTCAAGGGCGGGGCATTTTCGGAAATCCTGAACCAGGCTTCCAGGAGGCTTGCCGCGGCCAAATCGCACCAAAGCGTGCTCCAAGTTTGGCCATGAGATGGAGTTTTGGGGCTCAAGGTCGAGAGAGGACCCCAAGAAGAAGTCGATATCAAGCCGTTTCAGATGGCTGAAGTTGCGAACCTTCCCGATGAAAGTTTCAGGGACCCACTGGGAGGATAACATCTCCAAGTTGAGAATTCTGTTGAGCTGGGCGAAGTGGCGAACAAGATCCGAAGCAGCTGCGTCGCACCGAGTGATATTAAAATTCTTCAGGGATCGAAGCTTGGGGAAGCTGAGAGCCAGCACGCTTGGCAAAGTCTCTGAGGATATCTGTCTAACGCGGAGAGTCCTAACGTGGTTGGCATACGTTTGTCTTCTGCCGTTGCGAGACGGCACCTGTATGAGTGCAGACAACTCGGCTTCTTTCCATCCCACTTCGATAGCAAGATCGAAACATCTGCTGTTGAGCTGGGCGAAGAGAACCAATTTCCTCTTTGGTAGGTGTTGCAGGATTGCAATTTGCATCTCAGTTGGCATGGCTGAGAAACAATCCTATAGGTTGCGATTGGGGGCTTGCGACGACATTGTGATTTCGGATAAATGTGATCGGTGAGGATGGATGGAGAGATACTTGGTGACCTGTTGTGATGGGTTGCGTCGAGATCGATGTTTTGGGAGTGAAGTTCGAATGGTGGGAGAACGTTGACGTGAGGTGATGGTAGGTCAGTGAAGGTGAGGCTGTTGGTTGACTTCACATGCTGGCTGAGGCAGGATGAGTGCAAGGGGATGCCCCAAAGCTGAGCAGCTCCTTCCATACATACCGGGCTATCTCCCTGGGTAACGACACTTGTGGCTCCAGCTGCAGCAGCGACTTCGTGCTCCTTCATCTGAACTTTCCATTCCAAACAAAAGCTCCTTCGTTCATTTGAGGTGTCGTCAGCAAAGTCAGGACTGCGGATCAGGCAGGAAGGGGGGTGGTGGGCAGCCCATCCACACCAGCTTTTACGGAAGCCGCCCGCCTGCCCTTCTGGCGGACTGGCTAGTGATAACACCATGAGACTCCATGCCCGCGTCCTAACGCAGTGCTTGCCATCCCATTGATGGCTTCCATCTTCCGCGGCACTCATCAACCAGAACAAAGGGCGAATAGTTCAGTGGTAGAATGTCCGCTTCGCATGATACGTCTACCTTGCTTGCGGAGGGTCCTGGGTTCAAACCCCAGTTCGTCCATTATTTTTATGCTTTTTGCTTCCAACCCCCAGCCTTATTTGTTTTCTTCGGCTCCTTTCGTTTTGCGTAGCATACCAGACTTCACACCTGATTTTCTACCTTGGGACAATCGCCCTGTATCTGTATCTCAGCCCTACTAAGTTTAATGCAATGAGACCATCGTCTTCTGGGCGTGCTGCACAGCCTCAAATTCTCATTGCCTTCGATTACAAACCATCGTACGAACTCCGGCTTTCCGCTTCCACAGCCTGTCACGATAGTGAACCTAGCACCCTGGACACTCGCTTCTTGGTTCCAATTTGTCTCGTGCAGAGTGTCATAATTTCATTCCCATCACAAAGTGTGCGATAACCAGATCAAGATGTACACGTGACGGAACATCTGTCGTCCTTCGTTGCACACTCATGCGTCTCGCTGAGCCTTTTCAAGTCGGTATCCAGCTCCTTCCAGATGCTGTTATCAGAAACAGACAGGTTCGACCCCGATGAGAGTCCGCAATCCCCCGCCAACAACCCCGACTGCTTCCACATGGACTACCCCAAGTTAGGTCCACACGCTTAGACTTAAACAAACCACTCTGGTTGTCGTAGACGTGGGTATAAAGTGGATTCTTCACTGAGCCCAGCCCTTTCGCGATGTCTGAAAACACGACATGAACTGAGCTGATCATATCCGTCCTCGGTAAATCTGCCAGACTCAAAGTTCCTGGGTGTGTCATTTTGGCCCGCGGATAGGTGTGTACATCTAGCCTGACGTTCTGAAGGATTTCGTCTTTCAAGTTCCGTGAATGACTCAAGGGTTTGGCTCGACTGGCAACGATCTCCGTTGCAAATTCGCTGGCCTGTTTGAAAAGTTCAGGGATGCAGCCCTCAGGAAACTGGAGGTCGTGAAGCTGGCAAACGATTGGTGTGTCTTGGAACTTCTGCTTTCCTGTGACTGAGTCCACGTGCACGGGCGTTTGGCTGAATCGGAGCCTCCATAGATTCCCTAGTGGCCGGTAGACAGAGTCAGGAACACGTTGTAAGTTCCCTGCAGCCTTGTCGTAGATCATCAATTGCGACTTGATTGAATAACAAAGTCGCGGGCCGGGATTATCGGCGGTGGAGCGACCATGGAGACCCCGCTGATTTGGAGCTTGCGATCCGCTGCGATTTGCTGGGCATGTTGACATAGATTTCGTCCACTTTGAGAAACGGTCTGCAACTGGGTATCCGTCTAATCCGATTGACTCAGGGAAGTAAAACCTCATCTTGCCAAGAATCTCAATCCCTTCCAACAGTCCCTCTTCGACCAATACATTATGGAAGAGTGTGAGCATCATGGGCCTCGGGATGGATGCCCAAATGATTATGCCTGTACAAAACGCCATATTCAGACCTTTGGTCAAGCTGTTACCGCAAAGCCAAGGTGAGTGCTGCAAAAGCCCTCTGCAACCAGTGGTGGGAACTTGCGAGGCGAGGTCACAGGCTTCTGTGAGCTTGTTGGGGTAAGCCACTGGGAGAGCTCCGATTCCAGATTTTTGATCATTTCATTTGTAATCATCGAACCCCCGGCTAGCTTGATGCTTTTCCTGAAGAAGCTGCTTCAGCGCACTTGCCCCTTGTAATCATGTATCCTGAACGATGGCTAGCTTTGTCGCCATACACGAACGCTCTGATTTCCTTGGTCCAATTGTAGAAGAACGCGGGGGCTCCAACACATGGCCTTTGAGATGGTGCATAGACCAACCAGAAGAGACTGTGAAGAAGTCGGCAATGGATTGCAGCTGGAACACATGCTGTGGGAGAATCTTGCTCTCTTGCGGGGCCCCCGACTTCTTCATGACGAGGCCAGTGAGAAAGCTTGCAAAGTTTAGTCCAATGAGACTTTTCTGCTTTCCATAAACACCGCCAAGAGACCAATCAAGATCTTCCAAAGCCAGCTGGACGTCTATGGACACTCGAATCTCAAAGGCTGGAAGCGCATAGAAGTTTACTAGATCATACAGCCACTCGATCGTGTGTTGACGGCGCCACGCTAATCTCTGGGCTTTTGTGGCTTGTTGTACATCCAATCTCGGTTCCCAATCACGGATCCCCATTTGCATCGCCTTGTTGGGCTTCCCGTTCCGAACTTTGCGGTAGTCGCGATGAAATCTAACAAGTCATAGTATGCATGAACTATAGACTGCTCGGCCATGTCCATACAGCCTGACACTCTTCCCCAATACGCTTTGTCGGGACCATAGAGAGTGGCTACCAGAAAGACTGCGTACCAGTTGCATCCTCGAGATCGGATGTTCTCCTTCGGTTCAGCCCGGAAAGTGCCAAGTAAATTTGCGTCCCCGTCACGGTTGGGGAACTCGGCGAAAATAGCCAGTTGGGCTTGCTGGATCATGGAAACCGCCATGTTCGATTGCGCTGCTGCGACGACGCTATTGAACCCCTCGTAAGCGACCTCGTGCCAGGTGTCCTGTATGTACGCTCTCGGTGCAGACCACTCCTGAGCCAGAGCGTGTGTAGCCATGGAGCAGCTTCTCAAGGAATCCTCATCATCACCGACAATGTCGAAGTCAGTAAAGGACACGCGGTCGAAAGGGCCAGTTTTGAGGGCTCTCGAGACGTTGTGTTTCTTCCCCTTCTTTCCCTTCGCCGACTTGAGCAACCTTTTGCATTTCTTCCGAGCCTGCCTCTGCGCAGGGACATGCATTGACGACGCCTCTTCGGGCTCATGGTATGATGCCGAACCATTTGAATGAGACGACAGAGCTGGGAACATATTGCCGAACATGGTCTCGAGGTTTTGGACTCCTTCGAGAGGCTCGTCGTCCTCGAGACTTTGACAGCGCTCTCAATTTTGGCTTCTCAGAATATTGGAAACTATGGAAATGGCAAAGATGAAGACCTTGTGGCACGCGTTGCTTCTCTCGAGGTCAGGATCCAACTGTGACGTCTGAAAAGAATGGTACTGTTCGTAGAATGAAGTCCTGATTCGGACGACGGACTTCAGTGACCGACCGAAAGATGATGCTTGGAGTAGACTGCTCGAAGTGCGCGATGCGACGCGCCATTGCCAACGTGGGTGAGATTGTGATGTGGCCGGTCGTCGTCGGCTGGAGCGGGTTTCCATCATTGTCGGCAACAGAGCGCCCTCGGATCGCGCCACTCGACGTGTTGATCATCCAGTTCACAAGGAATCGAGTGCCTCTTTTGTATCTGATATGCGCGTTCTCATTCGTCATGGTCATGAACGGGCGCTACCTTGGTCGTCGGAAGCGTTGAATGGCACCGAGTTCGCGTCGAGCAGATCCTGGGCACCAGAAGAAATCGGTCTCTAAGCGAAGACTGAATGTTGGCAGGATGGAAAACAACTCACTGGTGGCTGAGAATTGCTGTAATGAACCGAGGTCAGCAAGCAGTCGGCTGGCCAGTTGTCGAGAAGTTAGATGCTGCGATTTTGACTGTGTACAGGATATCCAAGACGTTTTCCGTGTGGGTTGGAGTGGGAGATTCCGAAACCCAACAAACGGTGACCAAGGCGTTTGTTCCGGGGCTGGAAGCTGACTGGGTATTGTGCCAAAAAGACAAAATGTCAGAAAACTGGCGACAATGACGGCAAGCTTGGCCGCAAACAGGACTGAAATGGCTAGGCTGGCGACTTTGATTTCTTTTCATTGTTGGCTGGGTGCAAAAGGATGTGCCTGGGGTGTTGGTTGAATGGTCAGCAAAACCATAGACATTTCAGTCTACCGCTGGCACCATGAAGAGCAAGAAGGACCTCAAACCTTAATTTTATTGTCCTTCAGATTCAATTCAGACTCTGGGCAAGACGGAATGTTGCAAGAACTATTCGTTGCAGCAACTACATTTGTCTTTCATAGTACTCTTCGTTCCAATTTGCATTTGTCCAAGTGACATTTACTAGGTGTTTAAATGCTGTAAATAATCACCATATACATCTAACTGCCTTTTTTACAGCTGCATTTGAAATAGAATAAGCACCACATCTCGGCATGACCTCCAATATCATCCGGCTATCCCCAGGTCTCTGGTCTAGCCATTCTCGCCGTAGCGTGCATGCATGATCCACAAGTGGACACCCACGGCAGATTGATCATCTCATACGGTCGATTGGCCCAGTGGTTTAAGGCATCTGCTTTACAAGCGTGTTCCGCAGAGGATCGCAGGTTCGATCCCTGCATCGATCATGTTTTGATTTTTGCACCTTCCCTTAACTTCAGAGAGCATAAGTCAAACGTCAATAACCTCACATTTGGCAATGTGCGTGACCATTAGCAGTCTTACGCGGGCGACAATCAGTTGAGTAGCATGCTCTACTATGTTAGGATCTTGAATTATGGATTGCATGGTCTTATCTAGGCTGCCAGGCGACTCACGAAAAGTGCAGCAAACTGGAAGGCACCAGCGGCCTTTCACCAGAGAGAAGTTGGTCTGGAAACAGCAGGTACGCCCTAGGCTGCGCAAATCTCGTGCCTTCCCTTTCATTCACGTTTGTCCTCGAGCTGCCACACAGCCCACCAACCTCTCGACCACCCATCAACAACCGAGTCAACCCACAACAAAATTTGTCTTCACCTCCACATCTCAGCCGACAACAACGAGCTCTGCCAACTACAAAACCACCCAATCCAAGTGTCGACGTCCGGTATTACCCAAATCCTCCGAAAACTATCGAGATGGAACCCAAGCAGGAGAGCGCCCGTGATGGCAACGAGCAGACGCCTCTTCTCGGCCCGTCTGGCGCCAACGGTCTGTCGGCCTCGTCTTCTTCTTGAACCCTCTTTCCTCCAAGCATCCCACGACATAGACCTACCTTAATTGCTCTCCATCAATAACATTTGCTAATACACCTCCTGTCCTGCAGACGTTCCCTCCCAGGCTCCCGCTCCCCAGGCCCCTGCCCCCGAGGATGCGCCTCCTCAGGGTGCTGCCGAGACTCCCAACAATGCGCCCATCAACGTAAAGATTGTCGATACCACAGGCCATACCATCGTCTTCAAAATCGAGCGGGATACTCGCATGCAGAAAGTAATGGCAGCCTTCTGTGAGCGACAAGGAAAGGACTCCAAGTCCGTTAGATTCATCTTTGACGGCACTCGACTGGTGGACGACGACACCCCCCGCAGCCTTGACCTTGAGGAGGACGATGTCATTGAGGCCCAGCAGGAGCAGATTGGAGGCACCATGTACTGAACGAGCCTGAGAACACCTCCAGGATCGTGGTTGGATGCGGAGACGGGTGCCAGGAAAGTTTGAGATGGTATTCAACCGCGCCTTCTTAGCTTGGGGAGATGGATAGGGTCGACCTGATAGAGATATGATGTTGAAGGGTCTTTTCTACCAGACCGCTTTACGTACTTGCACCTTTCGTAGCTGGAATAAAATCAAGAACGGCATGATCTCATCAATAAAAACGAAAACGTTGCGTCCCTACCTTTTCTAAGTACAAAGCCTTGCTGCCTGTTTTCATTAACCTTTCACTGGCATGGCCCGTTATCGAAGCTTTGAATGCTTTGTCCTCGCATTTTGAATTCGTGTCCTCCAAATTCTATGATGTGCCCACTGCTGTCTTGTCATTTTCGCCCGGCAACACCGCCTGAAGTCAATCATCAACAGCGCTTTCTTCGCGACGGCGAGTAGACACGCGTCAACGTCGGATATAGCAGTCCCTTTTCAATGCTCATGATACTCACAGGCGAGGACTACCGCCTGCTCGTCGAGTGAGGGTCTCAGAAGACGCCTCGCTCTCCCATCATCCGCACCCGGGCATAAACCTCTCTTCGTCGTGCTCTGTCTTCCAGGCAACGGCATCTGACTCTTCGATCATGAGCTAACACAGATAAAAGATCCCAAAATAATAAAAAGACGCCCGCAGGCCCCTCGATCCCTCCAGTGTATCCAACAACAAGCGCAGGTTGTCACCGACAAAGTGACGGAGAGCCGCTTGCCTCCCACACACTGCTATCATGCAGACCTTTTCCACGATATCATGGCATGTCCGTGATCATTCCTTTCAGGACCGGCACAATGAATGTGGCCGAAAGCTATGGGGTTCATGGAAATCGAGCCGAAAATACAGAGTCAACTTGGGCAACGACTGTAACACGAGCCCGCCGGGGCGAGTTTAACCCAGGAGACCAACAAAATGAACAAATCAATATCAAGAAAGTGGCGCCCCTGGACAACGGCACTATGCCACAAGCATCATTGCAATATGCTTGTTACACGGTCCAAGCCAGCAATGACTGTGCATACTACCCCTCTAGTAATGGCCATTTTAGAGTTAGCCGGACGGCAATGGCAGAATACCGACTGGCCAGCGAACCAATTCTGGGAACAGCCCTTTGAAAAAGCGCGCATGGAGGTCATAGACATTGAAAGAAGGCGCGTCAATGTTAGCCCGTCGCCACTTTACATGCACCCGAAGTCTGGAAGGAACCGTTTTCAGGCATACTGCGGCAGATCTCTGCGCGAAGGGCCACCACTCAGCTATCACCTCAGACGTTTGATGCCGATGATTTTGTGGATTTTCCTCAAATCTACAGAGGGGCACGATTTCCCAGATATTTGCGCGTAAGATGATGGTGCTTTACTCAGCTTTATGCGATTTGCAGTGAAGAGGCTTCCAACGTCGCTGACCGAGAGCTGGGCGGACGGAAGAGCGGCCGGATTGACAGTCACTCGAGAGTTCCCAGATTTTACAACGGCGTGAAGACAAAAAACGATCATTGTCGGAGTAGACTTCAACTAAAATGACTACGTTGAGTGACAAATACATGTGACAAAAACACCCGTTCACGCTGACGAATCTTGAGAATTTTCAATGCCCAAGGAATAAGTCCAAGTGCTGCGCGTACAGCTCTGGGACCTGGAACAGGTGACCATGACCAGCATCGGGGTAAATGATGAGCTGCGCGTTCGGAAGGTTCTGCTGGAGAGTAAAACTGTTTGGCGTAGGCGACATAATATCATTGTGGCCATTGGTGACTAGAGTAGGCGCCTTGATGTCCTTGAGACGGTCGAAGTTGCTCGAGTTGAGACTGAATGAGAAGATCGCCGTCAGCTGGGATCGAGCGCCAGGGCCAACAAGAAACCCTTTTCGCTCTTCTCCTGTTACTTGACGCTCGTGAATACGGTTCCACCATTGACGACCGATCGCCAAGCTGGAATCCGATGGAAAGAAGAAGAGGCGCAGCATGTCCTCCAACGTAGGAGGCTCGTCATTGTTGTCTCCCGCGCTTTCCAGTACCTCTTTGGGAGGCATTACTACGCCCTCGCCAATGGCAGATTGGGTGCCGGCTAGAACCAACTTTCGCACCAGGTGAGGATAGTCCCAGGCCAGGATCTGGGCTACGCCGCCTCCCATCGAAAACCCAATTAAGTCGGCCTTCTCGACGCCAATGGCAACCACGAGGCCGGCCGCAATCGCAGCCATGGTAGTTGTAGACTCGGGGACTTGTCCATCACTATGGCCGATACCGAAGCTGTCGTAGACGATGACCTCTCGGTTCTTCGCAATGGCGTTGAACAGTAGGGGGTCAAGTGTGTCCATCGACCCGCGAAGGTGGTTGATGTACAATAATGGAACCTGGGACTGCTTTCCGAAGCGTCTGAAAGCAACTCTTATTCCGTTGACGGCAACAAACTGTGTCTCGGCGATCTGAAGAGTGGACATTGCGGATGATGGAAAAAGGAATTGTAGTTTTGACTCGATGGGTTGATTGTTGATGGGGGAAAAGTATTTCTGGCCTGCCAACTCGGGATGCAGATTAGGAGAATAGTTCTCTGTTCAAGGGAATTCCGATCTTATTATATACACAATCACGATGGGAGGCGCAACTTAATCTTGGCCCAGAAACAACGTCTGGGCCTTTCAGTTGTCCCGACGGCATGACTTCAGCCCACTCCAGCTCCAGCTCAATTCGACCGAAGCCGTCCTGTATGTTACCAGATGTCAGACTGAACATCGTCGATGATTCGAGGTCTGATCTCTCAAGCCATGATGACAAAGCCTGATTATGATGCTTTTGGCTTCAGGGGTGGCCGCACCTCGGCAATCCGTGCGGCAGAGGTGTAATCAGTAATCATTTGGCAACCACCACGAATGAAAATAAACATTAGGTGCGCAATCTCTACCTCATTTAATTCAAATATCTCAACCTTCATGAAACTTTAGGTTTGAGTCGAAAATTAGAGGCCGGACGATGATTTACCCGGTGGCGATCAAATGCCTTGGATTGACAAACTTCTTCTGACCCGGGCTTAGTCGATGAAATTCCCAATGGAAGTGAGTTCCGAAAGGCAGTTGATGTCTTCGTCTTCAGTGATTCCTATTTTTCTATTTAATTACGAGTGAATTCTCCTCAATTCTTAATCTTATTTCATCATACTTCCTCCATCGGTCACACTGAAATCGAAGACATTGACTGGGCCACGATAGCCTTTGCTCAAAGAATTACCCATCTACAAAACCCCTAAAATCATGAAGGCTTACCATTTCTCAACCCCTTCAAAGGGTCTCGAACGTTGTGACGTTCCTGTGCCGACTCCACAGAACGACCAAGTCTTGGTCCAAGTGAAGGCATGCGGCATATGCCACACCGACTGCAATATTGTTTCCGGCATCGATACCATGTTTTTCTGGAAACGCCCCATCATTCTCGGACACGAGATCGCTGGAGTTGTCGTGTCTTGCGGAGCTGATATCACCAAGTTCAAAGTTGGTGACGCTGTCGTTTCAGTCATCACACCGAAACACCCGGTTGAACTTGGAGATGTAGTCGACAGCCCCGGAATAGGTCGGGACGGTGGGTTCGCCGAGTACGTGGTGCTCTCCGAAGACCGAACCTTGCCGATCCCGGATGGCGTATCGTTTGCCCAAGCAGCGGTGGCTACCGATGCTGTAGCGACGGCATACCATGCAGTCGTTGCTGAGGGCCAGATTTCCCCAGGATCCAAGGTTGCCGTCATAGGCTTGGGCGGTCTGGGCCTCTCGGCGGTCCAGATTGCGGCTGGCTTGGGAGCTCGTGTTTTCTGCGTCGACCTAGACCGCCGCAAGTTTCCAGCGGCGGCACTTGCGGGGGCTTATTCTTCGGGAACGACCTTTGACAGCTTCCCAGGAGTTCGATTCGATGTTGTGTTTGACTTCGCTGGTGCGGGGTCGTCCACTTCTGCGGCGGCCAAAGCGGTCAAACTTGGAGGGAAAGTGATCCTTGTTGGCCTTGCTTCGAAGCAAGCAGTGCTCGACACGCACTTGTTCGTTGCCTTGGGCGTCAAGCTCATCGGATCTGCCGGGTCTTCGCTCCAAGAGGTGGAGAAATCTCTCGAACTTGTTGCTAATAATAAAGTTCAGCCAGCTCTCGAAGAGGTTCCATTTGAAAGGCTAGCGGAGGGGGTGGATCGGCTGCTGAAAGGCAACGTCGTCGGGCGGCTTTATGCCGATCCGTCACAGAACTCTTGATATTGTAATGTTGCTTCATCTTGGAACTCAGCTAGCACGTACACAAGATACTCAATCTCTGGAAGTAAACCTCAGACTATTGCCAGTCCGCCGAGCTTCACAGCGAATGCAGTTAGTCACATTGGGATAACATTTTTGTCAACGACCAGTTACTTTAGACTCTTCAGGTAAACATGCAGTCAGGCTTAGCCTTCAAGGCCCAGTCTCCAGAGCATGAATCGATCCTTCCTCTCGCCGTTGGAGATCGACGAAGTCGACGCCGTGGGTTTGGTAGACGCTCCTGTGCGTCATGTCGACGGCGCCACGGCTATCGTTCCCCCAACATATCATTGTCGCTTCCAGTGCAATCCATCTCGTCCAGGGTAGCGTCAATTGCAGACATGGCACGGCCGAAGAATGCGCAAGCCCCTGCTCTCTTGTTGATGAACTCCGAGCACCGCTCGATTGATGCATCCAGTCGTCGTATGAGGCATGGATCAACTTGTATGCAAACTTTCAAGGCTTCTCGCGCCGTTCTGTGGGCATAGAATTCGTTCGCCAATTGGTCGCTCCTGATGCCGGGCAGAGCGGTCGTCTGCTCGCATAGAGCTTTCAGAAGCGACTTCACCTGCATCAGCTCCATCTTGACAGTCTCAACGCTAGCATGAGATTGAATCCAATCGTTCATTGATATCCTCTTTGCAGTCAGATCCAGCACCGGGCATAGCACCTTTCGCTAAAGGGTGTAGTTCTTGTTGCTGTCGACTCCAAGACGACCGTTTCCAGTCATGATATTCAGCGCATTGACAATCACCGCTATTCCGCTGTCTCCTTCGTCGGCCTGCAGGGGACAATGGGAGCTGTGAATCGTGGGGACGGGATCGTGCATCGCCAGTGTAGTGATGAGCAGTAGGATGAAGGCTCGAACTTGGCCATCAACACCGGTCGGGGATAGGGAGTCGTAAACGTGAACAACGTCGTTACGTCGATCGAATCTTAGTAGCACCCAGTGCTGTTTGTCGGCAAGGTGGATAGGAGCAATGATGGAGCATCTTCCAGAAGATGCCATCTGTTCTAGTACGTCTCTTGGAATCGGCTTGTGGTTCTGGATTCCGCTGGAGACTGCGGGGTCCAAGATGACATACTGGAAAGGGTTGAGATGCGCGGCGCGTCGGATGATACTCAAGATGAGGCTGCCATGAAGGCTCTTTCCAGGTTTGAGCGGCCCAGTGTCGTTGATGTATGTAAAGGCCACGCCGCGGCTACATTGAGATGTTTGCGCTTGGCCTGGAGGGCCGTCGACTGTGCATTGAGTCATGACGTTCTCAGTGTCGGACTTGGCGAGTTGCTGGATATTGGGCTGATCTTGATGTGAACCAGGAGGAGCGATTGACGACTCAGTGATTGATGATGGGGACGGCATGGAAGATCGGGAACCCGAGTCGCCTGCGACGGACTGATTTCGCCGGCTGTACCTTGCAGCTCTGGCTGACTGGGTACCTTGAACGTCTCTCGGTACAATATCGCGCATGGAAGTCGCGGGCGTAAGAGCGACGGCTGTCTGCTTTTGCGCTAAGGTCTCCCAGATAGATCTGATGACAGGCCGACGATATTGGATGCCATGGAGAGGCCCTCCAACATCCCACAACGATTCCGGGGGCTTGTCATGCGCATTCTTGATTATTCTGACCACGGTATGGCAGACTTCACGCTGCAGGTTTTCGATGTCCTTGCCATCCGGTGTTGTGCTGCTGCCGAGGAGAGACTGCAGTTCGTCGCGCCAGCGTTGGGTTTCTCGCCGGTAGAGTTCCTGTGCCTCCTTCGTCATTCTTGCGGCACGTATCGAACGACCTGCAATGGCTAGTCGAAGGCTTTTCACAGCAAGATACGACTGGCGGTTGGGGGAAGGTGCGTTTCCTGGAGTGACTGCAGTTCGGACTTTTCAGTTAGTAAGATGGCTATCATGAAATAACGCAAGAGATAGGCAAAAGAGTTACCAGGAAGAAGTGAGGTTGATAGTGGTTGGTTCTCGGTGCGAATGATCGGATATCTTCAGATTGTCGCTCATCGCTGGAGACCGAAAGTGATGTTGAGGAAGGGTTCTGACTCGCTTCGAGGTCGCCTCAGATGCGCTTCGTCGGATGTGTGCGCAGGCTGCCGGTCTTGTTTCTCGCGTGGCGAGGTGAATTTTCCAGGCAGCGAAGTCGCGTTCAGCAGAAGATGCGGAAGGAGCTGACAACAAAGAGCAAAGGACATTGCTCGGTTAGACTTCCAGTTCGTCGCGGTTGCTCCGGCGAAGTTGACTAGTCATTATTTTCCATCACTTCCTAACAGCTCTTGGATCTTCAGACTTTCTCACGGCGGGTACTTTTGCGCGAAGCTCTTGATTTCCTTTCTCCCAGCCATCTGGAAGACTTTGGCCATCTAATGCCATTGGCATTTCAACATCTCGGACAACGGCTTCCGTCGAAAAAAAAACCGCCAAGAAGCTGCCCAATGTCTCCTCTAGCGTGGCAAACGTCCATTTTAAATATTGACGGTCGTTGAGAACCGCGTGAGACGCTGAATTATCAGAACGAGCAGTCGGCTGGCTGTGGCTGCAAGAGTTGTCAGTCAATATGATGATTCTTATTTCTGATATTTCTGACGAATGATCAATATAGATCGAACGCATCCTCCTCCGCGACCTGCGGGAGCAGAGTCGAAATAAGGAGGTGGAAACCCCTTGCAGTAGCACCGTCACACTGAAAGAGGGGCAGGGATCCCTCCATGTCAGTTGTTCGTCCAAAGATGGCGAACACTAGGCTTTGTGGGGGTGATGCGAGCAAACATCCGAGCCGCAAGACGCTTAACCCCGTTGATGATCTGAACACGGGCCGCGTTGAAAGTGGCTCTCTTGGTGGGAATCCTTGCATTGTACCTGCTTCCTAGGTTGCCTTCCAGATCTGTCCCTGTCTTTAGATTTCTCTGGCCAGTATTTGCCGTCATTTAGTGCCCATCTCCACAGCGCTACAGCAAGGGAGCAGGCATCAGGGGAGCCCGGGGATTTGCTAGACAAAGGTAACTCCGAGATGATTTCGACATGAACTCATCACAAAGTGACCAACGACGTCGGCAATCACGCAACCTGTCCAGCGAGACCCGAGGATCCACTCGCCATCAGTCCATAAGGTATTAAAGCATAAGTGCGGTCACAATTCGAACGATTGACCTCCGCTTCCAGACTCATCCAAGAAAGCCACTGCTATTATGTTACCTTCCGCCTTTCTGGGAGTCGTAGCCGCAGTTAGCTCTGCATCTGCCGCCTCGGTGGTGTCGCAATTATGGAACTTCACCGACTATGCTGTGACTATCGAAAACAGCGCTCTCCGGTCTAACGGCCAGCTTCTTCTCACCACCTTCGACAACGGCAGCCTCTACACCTTGGACACTCTGACAAATGGATCCGGGGCCGAACTCGTCACCAAACTCCCGGGAGCCACGGCTATTGGTGGCATCGCAGCAACCAGCGCAGACAAGTTCGCCATCTTGGGCGGCGTTCGCGGCAACAACTACTCCTACACCAACGAAAGCGTCTATATAGTCGACTTCAGCGACGGAGATAGCTCCAAGCCCAGTGTCAACGTCGTCGCCAGACTTCCCAATGCCGTCATGCTCAACGGGCTTGCCTCTCTGCCGTCTAAGCCTCATGTTGTCTTGGCTACCGACTCGCGCCTTGGCAGCATCTTCCGCATCGATACCCAGACTGGAGCGACTGAGGTGGCAATTACCGACGACCTCTTTGCTGCCCCCGCAAATGCCACCATTCCCATTGGTATCAACGGGATCAAGATTGCAGATGGGTATGCTTACTTCACGAACACCGCACGAACCAGTTTTGGCCGCGTTCCTATCACTGAAGACGGCTACAAAGCTGGCGATGTTGAGACATTGGCGGTTGCGTCTGGGGGCTATGCTTGGGATGACTTTGTTATTGACGCGTCGGGCAACATCTTTGCCGCCCAGACCCAGAACGCACTGGGCCAGATTTTCGTGAACGGAACGTATGTCACGGTCGCTGGCGGTGGCGATACCACCTTCATTCATCGTCCAACCTCTGTTGCCGTTTCCGAGGATAACAAGACGTTGTTCGTGACCACTGGTGGAAATGCAGTAGACGGTGTGACATACAATGGTCAGGTTCTGGCAGTGGAGCTGTGAAGCCAGCTGCCGGCCATGGGGACTGATGATGGAGGATATCCTTGCTGCTCAAGATATTAACACATCGCATCAGCATCAGGTCTGCATGAGCTCTAGGCTCTAAATAGCTCTCTCGTTTCTCCAAAATAGGTTACTTCACCGTCCAGCTTCTTTCATCAAAGCACGAATTATGAACCGGATATACTGAGAAGGCGATTCGGTACGTAGATGGGGCCGACAACAATAACATGAGATTGATGACAAAATATAAATATGTGATGTTCAAATATACAAATCAGAAATGAAGTGGTGTAAGCCTACGGCAATGCCGAGTCCAATCGGAGCCCAACGATGCATCGTCAGATGCAAAGACCAAACAATGAGTACGGCCTCCACAGATGACGATTGCTATACCAATTAGTAGTGGCCCTTCTTGTCGTCCTTCTTGTCGTCCTTCTTGTCGTCCTTCTTGTCGTCCTTCTTGTCGTCCTTCTTGTCGTCCTTCTTGTCGTCCTTCTTGTCGTCCTTCTTGTCGTCCTTCTTGTCGTCCTTCTTGTCGTCCTTCTTGTCGTCCTTCTTGTCGTCCTTCTTGTCGTCCTTCTTGTCGTCCTTCTTGTCGTCCTTCTTGTCGTCCTTCTTGTCGTCCTTCTTGTCGTCCTTCTTGTCGTCCTTCTTGTCGTCCTTCTTGTCGTCCTTCTTGTCGTCCTTCTTGTCGTCCTTCTTGTCGTCCTTCTTGTAATCCTTCTTGTCATCCTTCTGGTTGCCCTTCTTATCGTCCTTCTTGTCATTGTCGGAGTCATAGCAGTCGCCCTTCTTGTTACGCTTACACTGCTTCTGCTTCTTGACCTTCTTATCGTCCTCCGAATCAGAGCAGTCGCCCTTCTTGTTGCGCTTGCACTGCTGCTTCTTCTTATCCTTCTTATCGTCGTCGGAGTCGGTGCAGTATCCCTTGTTGTTGGTACGCTTGCACTTCTTCTTGTTGCGCTGCTCAAGGTCGCCGCGGGCAGCGAGCTCAGCACCAGCGAAGGCCTAGTCAAAAGCCATTAGCGATTGTGGTCCACTGCCTGGAATTGTATTTCACATCGGTACTTACGGAGATACCATCACCGCGAGCCTAATGAAATGATAAGTCAGTCTATTTTTCCCCCCAAAGCGCAACGAAGACATATGAAAGAGAAAACTTTAAAAGCTTTCAGATGGCAACACTCACGACAATCTCGGCAGAGCGCTGCATGAGGTCAGTAAATGTCTTGTTACCATTAGTTTTGGAACTCACCTCGACAACGTCAGCCTCAAGCGGCTGAGCAACAGGGGCAGCGATAGCTGCAGCGGCGAAAAGAGCCATGCCAATGGTGGCAACCTGACCGAAGGTGGGCATATGCATTTTGAATAAAGTTGGTGTTTTGGAGTTGAAATTGGGAAAAGATTGAATGTGGATGAGTTTCAGAGAATGTGTTGTGATGAAGGCTGGAGTTGAGTGAGCGTGATGAGGAGAGATAGACTTGACAACACTGGGACATTAAGAGGGTTCTTATACAAATTCTCTCCAGTATCAAGCGTATTCTTTTATTATGATGATCAAAAGCATGTTCCATGATCATCGCGGCAACATCCAAGACCTGAAGAACAATGGCCAGACTTCGCGAATGACGGGAGAGTCCGTGGTTGTGGCGTTTGTTCGCACCTCAACTGCTGCCAAGACGTGGACCCTGCGATGGTCGCTTGCACTAGAACCTTAATCAGATCAATGCTACCGTACCTTAACATCAAAATAAGCATGTTTTAACAAGATCCAAAGTGTATGTCAACCTAAAAAAGAGCACTCTTTTCACTGGGACCCGTACCACCGGAGCCAAGCGTCCTTCAGCTGAACCATGGCCCCATCTGTGCAACATGGTCTGAGTTATTGAAGCGAAGACTAGCCGGTACTATCGTGGCGTTGGCGGTTCCTTAGCTAGATCTCGCGCCGGAAGCTAAATCAGCTAGTTTGCGTCCGGCGTCGCAAGAACATGGTAATCTCTGGCCGTGTCATGTTTAGTTCCGCAACAGCTTGACCTCAACATTATCAAAGATCTTCTGATTAGGCTGCGCTTCTTCGTGATACCGCTTGGCACACGTCAAGAATACTACCGCAGCGAGCTTCGTGGCCAGATTCGACAACGCCCAGAAGTGCCACAGGCCTCGCCAAGAAGGAATGCAGTATTTAGCTGAGTCTGAGGTCAGTTGTGGAACAAACAACGTTTTTCGTTGTTTTGAAAACAGTATTGGCTTGCCTATGGAGCCAAGATTACTAGATTACAAGGATTTTGGACACCAGCATATCAAGTATTCGCCTTTCTGCGCGCACTTATGAGCGAATGTTTCGGCTGTTCACTGGGGTTTTCTGATCTTCGTTTCTAAATTAATAAGATTGGTACTCCCCTTGTCGCCGCTGGCCTGTTGAAGTCAATGACATTGTGTTTACTCCGTTTGTAACCTGCAGTCTAATACATGGGTATATCATTCGTCACTTTTACCTCAAGCGCAAGGTACGGGAAAAGGGGGGAGAGAAGCAGCATCTTCAGCCACACAGCCCGTATCTTAATGAGGTTCCCAAGCACACAAAACAGACCACGGTACGAAGTCGATGAGGCTGTTCTCTATCCGTCCGGGGAATATCGAGCCTAGGCGGAAGCGCTTGCCCATTCCTGCTCCTAAGCTTCTGTTTTGAATGGCTCTTCATAGATGCTCATTAGATCTTCTTAGCGAATTGACATTCATGCAGCATCTGTACCATTTGCGCCTCCGGCTCTCCAAGAAAAGCTTGTGTTGGCCACGCTTCGTGGAGCCAACCAAGTTACCACCCGAACGAATGATAAGACGCAAACGGTTTTTCGACTACATACACGAAAAGAAAAACAAAACTTCTGTCAACATGTGCGAACGTTTCTCAGATTGTATCGACTTGTGGAAACCTATGCAGTCTAAGGGCAGGAACGGCGTGATATTTGAGGTGTGGGATGAAGCAATCTGTGAGTATATTTACACAAGTGCATTCAGAACGATGACGAGGTTATGCTATGGATCTTCGATGGCCCTTGCCGTTGAATGAAGGCGTCTGGTCAACATTATTGGATGCAGAATTCGCCAGGAGGGGCAACAATTAGGTGACTACCCTAGCAGCCAGCAGCCAACATCTTTGCGCGAAATGGGGGCAATATCAGTGTCTTAGGGTTGAAAAGACATGCCTGGTTCCTGGGTGCATTTGGTCTTGGGGCAATCATTATGCATAACGTTCGCCAAATTTCGAGTTGTCCAGGACCCGAAAGCGGCTGAGGATTCGTCAAATGTACCTACTTAGAAATCGCTGTTGTGCTTGTTGGGGTCGATGCGCCGAGGTTCTGTCAATCCAGCGCAGACCAGTTGCTGAAGCGCGATTTGTACCTTACTTTAAGGTACTTATGCAATTGTGCAGCACTTTGCGCGCGTGAGTTATGTGCATTTAGTCGCACGTGCCATGCATAAATCGTTATGAGGACCATTTTGTGCTTCTTGTCCCTTGATGGTGCGCAGTGCCAGTGGACCCAGCAGCAATCTCAGAGCTGTTGCGACGCTGAGGACTTCCTTGGTGCACTACAGCTACGTAATCAGGCCCCTCTGTTTCAGCGCGTCACGTCGCGGCGCATCGCATCGCATCGCATTCCTCCAACGACATCCTTTCAAGATGCTGTCCAGATTATTCGCAGGAATGAGTCCCCGCCCATCGGCCAACAAGATGGCTCTCAACAAGAGCGGTCCCATCGGTGGCAACGGAGGCGATGCCGAGTCGAGGTAATTGGATTCCGCGGCCTCTGGGAACTCGTATGCTGACATGCCGTCCTCGCAGTGCGCCGCACAAGCTAGATGCCTCCAATGGAATTCCTTCGAACTGGACCGACGCTTCTTCGAGGCTTTCAAGCCCCCTATCGAATCTAGACAGCCCGCTTTCAGATGGTTCGCGACCGGCGTCTCCTGACCTTTCTGCCAACCCTCTCGAATCCCTCGAAACCGCTGATGATGCGCCCGGCCCCGAGCGAACGGACCTCCCCAGCCCGGAGGAGCCAGCACTGGCTGAGCAACCGTCAATCGACGTGCACCCATCAACAGAGCATGGCGAACCCGAAGATCCTGCCCCCCAGGTGACCGACGATGGGAATAGCAGGGGAGGACGAGGCAAGCGGAAGAGAGCGACGACGCAGTCGGGTCGCAAGGCCACGACCCCCCGGAAGAGGAAAGCCGTAAAATCTAACGACGCTTCCGAGCCCGCGGTCAAAGACGCTGGGGAGCCCTCAGTGTCCGGCCCAAACTCGGACAACAAGCAATACCCGGTCCACAAGATCCTGGACTTCCGACGCGAGGGCGATGACGTCGAACTGCTGGTTCAATGGGGAGGCAAATGGCTACACGACGAACCCACATGGGAACCCGAGGAAGAGCTGTGGCACAGCTGCCGGAAGGTCGTCTCCAAGTTTTGGAGCCCGAGCGGGTGGAACAGGAGAAACCGCGTGCTGGGGTTGGACCCCGTCACAGGGCCGTTTATCGTCAGCAGGATCCTCGGCGAGAGAAAGATGAACGAGGTCCGAGGTAGGGAACAGGGAGGCGTTGCATATTTGGTGGAATTCGTGGGGTACGACAAGGCTGAGTGGACGCCGGAAAACTGCCTCCCCAGCGATGCTATCAAGGAATGGAAGGCCGAGGGCAAGAAGGGAAAAAGGTAGCGGGTGGGACCACACATCAACATTGGAGATGTGGTATCTCCTCGGGTTTGTTTACGTATGGTGCTATTCTGGCGTTTGGTGTTCGGGTGATATGGCATGCTTCTGATACCCGATCTCGATGTCAGATCTTTGCGGCGGTATCCATGATGGTGTGCCGGGACTCATCTCTGTCGATTGGGAAATATCTTTTTGTATCGCTCCGTCTCCTTCAGTTGCCTTCTGCAACGTTGCTGGCGTCTTTGAGGTAGCTGTTTCAATCGAGGACTCTGTTAAGGATCCCCTGTCAACCTTTTTCCGTTCGGACTGACTCGAAGGCTTTCGACAACGCTGCTGCCGTCGTTCAACCTCGTCGAAGGAAATACAACGAAAACACGAACAGGTCAGGATTCTCATTGATCCGCGTCGTTTTTGGTGTCGATGCAGTAGTAACCTACCGGAAAAGGAACGCCAATCGCGCGGAGACCATCTGCATCGGCCATGGGTTTCGCAGGAACCAACAAGTCGCTTTGAAGCACCGTGATTACTTGCTCGCGAAATAATAAACGCGGAAAGATGCAATCATGTCCTTCAATTTCCCCATCTCTCAAATGTGCACTTGATCATAAAGTGTCTGCTTCAACCTGACCATCTGAGTCCTCAGTTCGTCCAAATTGGAAGCGAGCTCCTTTCCATTACTCTGTCCACCAAGATTTCGACAACAGTCATGTCGAGAATCTCCTGCATTAGATGCCGAATCATTCTGCTTCGTTTCTTTCGCTCGAGTGAGTGAGTTCAGTTCCTGGCTAGATGGGAGCGTCCCGGACTATTGCTTTGCAAAAAGGAATCCAAGGAGGCGCAGCTGGCGCAGCTTCTCTGGCAACGCATCCAATGCAGGCAGTCCCTCAGGTTCTGTGGCAGGCCTGATCTCATAGCATAACCCGGACTATGTAGCCCTTGTTGCCTTGACCCCCGTACTGTCCCAGGCGTGCCTTGCGGAGGTTGGAAAGTGCATGCCGTGGGTGTGCTACGCCCCTTTCCGCAGAATGTGCCAAGGGGGCATTCATGATGAGGTGGGCCCGCCATGCAAAGAAGGTACGCTGAATGAGTTGAGGAACTTGCGAGGTTGTGGTGCCTTCCGAGACCGCCTAATTTCCTGTGTCTGGGCGACTACATTGTCATTTACTAGGTGACGTTGATGAGTACGACGACAATAAACGACGACAATAGACGACGACAGCGACAGACGATGACGACGATGGACGACGATGGTAGAAACGACAGCAACAACAACAGCAGCAACGATAGAAGCGAGCACACAGGAAAAGTAGTTGCTTTAACACATGAAAATGGAGCTGTACCTTCCGACCTGAGCAGTCCCCATCCCCATCCGCCACTGTGTGCAGTTTCCATAAGGCACGAAGTGCTCGTTGCCCCCTTCCCGATGCTACTGGCGGGCGTGCCTCAGCCATCACTCAGCCGGGCGAAAAGCCACCGAGACCAGGACCAATGTGCCCCGTCCTTCTGTGTCTCTACGTGAGTCTGCACGGAGCTTCCTTGAGCGCACTGAAATATGGATTGACGCCTTCCCCGGTTAACTCTTGGTGGTGGGCGAGGTAGGTAGGTACCCTGCCCTGGTGAGATGCTCTTGTTTTTGAAGCGTCCCGCGAAATACTTGCATGGAATCCTCCACCATCCAACATCACTAGTCAATCCAGCACAGCCTACCACCACCTTTCCATCATCACAACTTTATTCACAGCCAGCTTTTTGGTAAACTCAATCGGGCTCACAGACAATACGCACTTCCGGAGAGCCTTGCATTTGTTCAAAGTCACTCTACATCTTTCAGCTTGCACAGGAAGTCGACCACGATGGTTCAACAAGACGTACAGTCGGAGAAGCTCTCAAAGAACACTTTGCCTGAGGACATTGAGTGGATTGCCGCGGATATCAAGGGGCGAGCAAAGCTGAACGCCAATCTTGCAAGGCGCAAATGTCAAGAGCTTCAAAGTGACCAGCCACTGACTGAGGCGATCATGAACTTGATTTCGTGGGCCGTCAGACGAGCTTCAGCCAACGAAGCCAGACAAAAGTATGTCATCGCAGACGCGGGATGGCTTCGCCTCAACTCTAACACCTCCGCGAGACGTCACCCCTCAAGACTTCCTGAAGGATACTCGAAAGGCAGCGGACAAATCCTTCTGGTGCCGATCTATTTTGACGTCTCGAATAACGGCCATTGGTCGCTTTTGATTGTCCACGATGGTTCCACTGGGTTCGGAAAGTTATTATCCTCGATTAAACACCTCGATCCTTTCAGAGATACGGATACGGGTTCAGAACGCGGCAATACAATCAGAATCAATGCCCCCCTGGCTTTGGAAAGTCTATTGGGCATAGAAACATTAAGATCCGGCCAATGGGTGAGCCAAAAGCTTTTCCCGTCTATGTTAGTAGTTGTGCAAGGCAGCAGGCTAACCTCAGTGACAACGATCAGAATGTCCCACAGAGCCCTAATGCTGCTAGTAGCGGAGTGTAGGTCGCACACGCAATCAGAACGATCTGCCACAAAGGACTCGGAGACAGATATCCAAAGGAAAGATTCGACTCTAGCATCTTTCGAGAGGAAATCTTCCGCGAGGCGATTAGCAAGGTCTCTGACATGAGCATTGGGCCGCATGATCCAGGGGCTTCGCTTGCCATGTTTTCCACTGTCAAATACTGGAAGTCTGGAGTCGAGGAGGTTGATCCCAAAAGGCTAGCTATTTCAAACACTCCACAGCTCACACAGCCCGGGGGTCATTGATAATATCTTACGGGTCCGGTGTGTCGTGTGCATTGTTGTATTCTGAGGTGGCTTGTGGTTTTTCGTTCAAGCATTGCGCATAATTAGGGTCGACATGCGGTACATTCTTGTCCATTCAGGCGTCGTTATGATCAATGGTAGCATGCGAACATAACCACGACCAGACCTCGTGCCATTCGCGTCGCTACTCGTAATTCCTCACGCTCCCGGTTCAGAATTCCCCAAGATTACACAAACTCGGAACAGACCAATGACGAATCTTCCATTCCCCCTAAGAGATGTCTGGGTCGCACGCTTGCTGCCATCCTGAGTCGAGTCTCGTGGTCAATATGTCGAATGGCGCAGCGACTGGACTACACATTGTCGTACGCTCTCAGACGCTCGGAAATAGCACCCTCAGTGGTGCGTCAGGGCAGGGAACCACTCTGGAAGATCATCCTCGTTCTCTTCGTGCTTCCCGCCAGTCCGCTTCTTGCGGTACGGTCTGGCTGATCCCTTGTCTTCCAGCGACTTGCAGTTCTTCTCAAGCCCAAGAGAATCAACCGCACTTTTCGACAGCTTGCGGCCCTCCAGCCAATCTTCCTGGGAGCGGCCACTGTGCGCCTTGTACGACTCCCAAAACTCGGCAATCAACACTCTGCCCACTTTGGTGGCGGCAACCCAGGCTGCCTCGGTGCGTCCCACAAACCGCGTCTCGTACTGTACAACAAATGTGCCTCTCTTGTCGGTGCCCTTCCGCGCTGCAAGTATTTTCAGAGGCATCCAGCGGTCGGGATGAGCCATGTGACGCTGGCGGCCGCCGGCGCACTTTTCCTAAAAGTAGCAGACGGCTTCGGGGTCGATGAGCTGGGCTTTGGACTCGCTGATCCAGAAGGCGGGGTACGGCGGATTGGCGGGGAGGACACGGAGGTCGAAGGTGTCGACGTAGCTGGAGGGTTTGGTTGTCGATTTGTGGGCGAGGATGACGCCGAGCTTGGACGAGCGAGCCGCTGGAGGTAGGCGGTCAGATCTCGAGACAGCAACGGAGGGAACGGGTGCGAAGAGGTCTCTTGGAGAGGGCTTACCTGTCTTCGTCTTTCGTTTGGCCATCTCTCGATTGTCAAGGGTACTGCGCGTCGCCTTTGGTGAATGAGTAACTGGGAATTCTGTTCGGGAGCGTCCTGCGATGCCGGGTGCAGGCTTCCCTTGCAGCAGGCAGACGACAACCGAGATACCAGCGGAGGATGAAATTCAACGGAGTCAGAGGCCTTTCTGCCTGGGTTCCAATGATTATGGGTGCCGGTTGAGACTGGCTTGCGGTGGTAGCTCGTGGGCGAAGAAGGCAACGTCGTGGTGAAGGCAGCTGCGCGAAAGTGTGGGTCCTTGGCCGCAACGCTGAGCTACGGCACACCTCCACGGTCTCAACTTCGTCCAGCGACAGGACTAGGTCGAGCTACCTCTAAAAGAAATGTGGAAAATTGGAAATAGAATCCGAAATATATCGAGTACACAGGGTAAGCTATGCAGCTGCGCAAACGCGGAACAGATGGGCGGTCTCGGTTGGAGGCAATTCTTCTGTTAGAGACAAGGGACATCAACACAAGTCTCAAAGTATCTTCTTTGAATCCTGATGCTGGACACTTACAATTTTCCCGTAAGGTCACTAGCCTTGAGGAGCCATCTCGACGTGGGCAGTGGAATGTCGGCGCAGTGGATTGATTCCGGATCCGAAAGGGGGGGGGGGGGGGCTGTTGACCGTCTTCTCCCAGAGAATGACTGCCCAAGGCCAGCGTGTGATTCTGACTCTTCTCGAGAGGCCAAAGAATATTCAAAGACCATGCATAATCCTTTGTAAAGATTCATGAAAATGAGGACAGCTATCAATGTGACGTGGATCAACGCTGCACAGAACTTGTTTGGGTAGTTTAGATACAATTCAGTCCGAGCAAAGCGCCTGGAACCAAACGGCCTTCCTTCCAAAGGGCGATTCCTGATTCTCGAATCTCCCATGGATCTCTCACAAATTCTTTCACCCTAGTCTTTGAATTTGTCTCTCAGCCGTTTGTTCCCTTGTATTGCGTTCTTCTCAGACCGCCTACGAATAGGTCTCGCCTCTTCCCATTCTCGCCCCGAGTCTCCTCCGGCACCCAACCCTCGCCAAGCACCTTGCAGCAACTCGACCTAACGAAGCATTCTATCCATCGCTTCCGCTAAGATATTCTGGTTGTTGAAACTTGGCAAACCTGCCAGCTTTAGCTTCGAGCCGAGCGAGTCGTCGGACCTGTCTTCCCTTCGTCGTTCCAACCCCTGCGTCCAAGTAAGTCTTGCAACCACAAGCTTTGAAATCTGCTGACAGGGCATCCCAACAGAGCGTTCAGACGCGCACAGGTTCTCGAGGCATTCGATCGGCTCATTGACCAACTTTCCACCGTCTGCCAAGCGCCAGACCCGAAAATGCGCGGCGACATCGGCCCATGTCGCATTCAACCCTCCTTGGTGGTTCCAGACGAGGAAAATCGCCCGCGGATTTAACTCAGCTTCCCGTAATGGAGACTCAGAGACTGCCTCGACATTCCAAGAGGCAAAGCCATGTGTCAGAGTATTTGATAAGATATCAAAGCATACCACTTCGCCCACTCCCAAGCCCTCGGCTCCGTCCACATCCCCAGTCATCCCAGCTCGTCGTACGCACGCATCGATGGAATCGCCAAGACAGACGCCGTCTCCCGTTGAACAATCATTCATTCTCTAGTGCCCAATGGCAGACGGTTCATACGAGGGCGACAGTGCAGTTTTCAACCCCAACTTCAGTCCGTATGCGACCGTCACGTTCGACTTGGACGACACGCAGACCGATGCCGCGCCATGGCTGCCGGCCTCACATGAGGAGGCGAGCTATCTCTGCGACCTTTTTCCTAGTCTTGTTCACGTCGCGAATGGCAAAATGAGCGTTGCCCAGACCTTTCTTGTCGCCTCGGCAGGAGTTCATCACTGCGGCTCGCGGAGATCTACCATCATGACCTGGGATCGGGTCGAGGAACATCTCCGCGCAAATGATCTTCACCGACATCTCAAACTCAGTCATCGCTGTCGTCTCGTGGTGATCCTGTTGGACACGGGCTTCCCATTTCGAGACATCATCATGGGGCGCTACAACGACGTCGAAGGCTACATCAGCAGGAATCCAGATGCCGGGGTTTTGACGGCATATCCGACCCGTGAAGAAGCTCAGGCAGACGGGTACAAAGTTCCAGACATTCGGATTCTCGACGCGGTCGCTGCGAAAAGACGAGACTGGCGCCCTGTGACTTGCTGCGGAAACGGTACATGTGCTCTATCAGGGGTTCGAACCTTCAACAAGCGCTCGTGGAGTGGCTGCTCCTTGCATGCAGGAACGAACGTACGTCCGCGCTTGACTTGCTTCGATCCTGTGCGTGGTCCTCGGCTTGTCGATGAAGCGTCCAAGGAGTCATGGTTCCACCAAGAATTCGTCGACTTTCTTTCTCTTGAGGAGTTTCGCGTCTTCATCGTCACGAAACCTGATCCTGAGGGCGTTCGCGGCCTCAAAGGCGAGGTGCACAAAATCTGCCTCACGAAAACCTTTCCTGACAGCCAGATCGGTGCCAGCAGGCCGCCAGAGGCATCTTTCAAGCGGAGAGGATTCACGGGCAAACAAGTCATGGAATATTCGCTTGGCGTGTTCGAATCCCTCCGAGAGCTCAACAGTCCCCAGCTTGGCTCGTTGGATGTTGGATGCCGTCTCGACGTCGCTGCAAGGCACCACGGAGGACCGCTGTTCGTCAACGAGATTACTCGGTGGTACGGCGCCCATGACTTCACCGATTACTGCGACGTTCCCGAACGCATGACGTGCGAGCAGTACGCCATGGCATTCTCCGCGGCTGTCAAAAGGGACGAGCGTGGACCGGACGGAGAAGGGAGGTTGCTAGGAGTCGAGCGATCATAGGGTAACGGCGTGGGTGGTAGATTGAGTTCGCTGGCTTTTCTGTTTGCCGTAGAGCTCCTAGGCACCTATTCGATATAATAATTGAAAAAAGGACGTTGGGAGGCTCCCTCGGTGGTCGATCATCAAACGATATCCATGTCAATCAAAAGGGACGCTAGGTACTGCAGCGACACCAACCAATCAAAACAGCCCCGCCCCTTCAGGTCGCTGTTGGTCGGGGGGAACAACCATGACCCCTGCTCCTTCTGGCCGGTGGAGGTCGGGTTTGCCAGGGAGCTTTCCGCAAGCTGGAACGGCTGCTGCAAAGCTCGCAAACATCCTGGTTGCGGGGAGCAACCTACCTATCCGTCCACCTGTACGGCAAACACGCCCACCGAAGGTCTGCCTGCCTGCCTGGGTCTCGTCTTCTCACATCGCGACCGGGACCGAAACTTGTCTCGACACCATCATGTTCACGCAAAGCCCGCCAACGGTACCATGCCGTCTACTCGCCAGTCTCTAGGCACTGCGCAGCCTGGCGACACTGCCACCAAGCCGTCCCTCAAGGACATCCCCTCGGAGCGGAACCGCAGGGAGGTCGAATCGCTGTGCAAGAAGTGGGAGGTTTCCCTCGCCAACTTCCTCGCCTTTTTCGGCACCGAGGCCCTCACTGCCAAATTCCTCTCCGCGCTACGCGATCTTCGCGCACGAGTGCCATGGAACACGGCAAAGCATTCCCTGGACGAGGCGATAACTAGCCGCCTGGAAAAAGCTGGCCTCGGGCCGTTGTCATCCCCACCTCCTTGGGTCGCGGACGATGTCAAAGCTGCAATTGCCCAGATAGATGCATCGCGTCGCACCTCCAACGGCACAGTAGGGACCAGATCATCTCGTTCTTCGGCTGTGATGGTATGTTCTTCGAAACGGCGAGCGACCGTCGTCAATTACATCCCCCTCCCGACCGGCATCATGCTAACGATTGGTTTTTTTTATGCAGCCGCCAGCTAGCCCCAGCTCCAGCTCCAGCTCCAGCTCTAGCGATGCCGATTCAAACCTCGAACAGGCCAACGAAGCCAACCCAACCGCGACAACACCCGCACCCCCGCGGAAGACAGCTACCACCAGGGGAGCATTACGGGTATATGGATCCGCCTCGTCTCGTCGCGATGCAAAGGCAGTCCGGATTTTTAAGCACACGTCTCAGACAACCACGACTGAACTCTCCACGTCGGCCAGCAAATCCAGCAACCAACCGTCGCTGTCATCGACCCGGAAGCGGTCGTCTGGGACCGCCGACCTCGAGCTCCCTGCTACGAAACGATCCGATCCCTCTGCTGGAAAGCCCACGAGATCCTCCCGCCGATCCCTCAACAAGGAAGCGAGCCCTGTCGCAAACTCCTCCCCTCTTTCTTCAGTCTCGTCCGCGAACGTCGGTCTGGAAGGCACGCCAGATACAGGCCAAAATGGCCGCCCAACCCCATCCAAAACGAGCGGCGCAATGGCAGAGGTAGAGAACGAGCCCACAAAAAGTTCCAACTGGCTTGGCGATGGCCTGGCACCTGATAAGCAGCAGGACGAGGATATAATGTATCGCCTCATCTCTGCGCTTGCGACGTGTTCCACCAGGCGAGACGGTCTCACTGTGGTCATCCACCCTCTGATCCTGGCCGCATCGAACACGCCTACCGTTAGCGAGCTCAAGACCATGCTGTCTGAAAAGCACCCTGACATCCTGCTCCTACCAATGCATCTTCGTGGCCACTGGGTGCTTGTCAAGGTACATCCCGAGACACACCGTGTGGACCTTCTAGATTCCATGCCCTCCCTGGATAACCGGACGAAAGCTGGCGAGATCTTTTCCCGTTTTGCTCGCAACTATCTTGGCCGCTCTTCAAGCTCTTGGCAGATTGCAGAAGTTCCTTGCGCCGAACAAGACGACGAGCGCAACAGCAGCGTATTTGTCGCTGCCAACGCCATTTATATACTCGCGGGACAGACACCGCCCGGTACCCTCGCAGCCGACCCGTGGCGCAAGGCTTTCTTGCTCTTTGCTGATGAGCAGCCTGCCGAAAAGGGCGCGTTTGCCGAGTTTCTGAACCTCCCCGTTTTTGACGACGTGCCGACTACCCAGCCAATAGCCGGGGATGACATTGCCACGTTCCACGAACTGCGCAAGACATGGTCGACACATTTCGAAGGCAGAATTGCCACCCTGTCTGCCAGCATAGCCCAAATGAAGCAACTAGAAGAGATGGAGACTGTTTTTTCAGCACTCATGCACGAGCCCGACGATGTGGTAGGCGATCCTGCGATCAAGGCCAATGCGGAGTTGGAGAGGTTGGAGCAAGACCTCAACAATCATGAACGGCAGCTAGAGCTCCGTCTCGAACTCAGCCAACTTCCTGGCTGCGAGTCGGAGACACAAAATCTCTCCCCTCTGCGAGAAAAGGTTGCTGGCCTGAGGACTAGGTTAGAGGAAGGGAAAGCCCGCAAAGAGGCACGCCTCCGTCTAGGTTCCATCATCGAGATATTGCGGGAACAGAACGAGCATGTCAAGCTCGCTTTGACAGACCTTGGGGGGAAACTGGCGCAGTACAGAGATCTCTACATCGGCACGGCTGCTACGGACATCTGACTAACCCGGTGAGAAATAGGTCTTTTGTGTGCCTAATGAGAAAACATTCTATTCACGATCCTGCCCCCGTTCTTTGCATGGAGGGATTCATTTTTGCTTCAATTCTGCATTGTTGATCGCGATGAAGATCTTTTTGACAGAACGTCGCCACTTGTATTCCCGTGACCGAAAGACCTACAACTTTCAAGCTTCCAAAGCCATCGAAGAAGGCGAATTGACCGCCCAAAAAACGCGACCGGCTCCCACGGCAAAAATCACCCGACCGACTTCGTCAATCTAGCCAAACGAAAAAGACCGCGCCGCCTCCTCATTTCATGGGACTGTTCTCTGGTCATGGGCGTGATGACCGTAGCTGGGATGAGCCTGCAATCCGCCCATGTCCTCTCCATCTCGTGCCTGCTCTTGATGAGTGTTTTTCTCAGGAAATGAAAGGCGCCGAAGATTTTTACAACCCAGCTACACCATTTGAACCTGGCCCCTCTTTGCAAACCACAAAGCACGCCAAAGCACCGAGGAAAGGTCTGAATAGATCCCGTCATCCCACTTCTTGCACACCAACTTCGCACGACGCACCACCTTCCTGATCCTCATCACATCCTGTGGATTCTGCGCAACCTGCAGCCAAAAGGCGCGAAGCTCGTCAAAGTTCACCGGCTCGACGTCGCTATACATGCGGCGTTGGTATTCGCGGTCCATGACCTCCAAACACAGAGCAGGCGTGACGATCTGGGCCGAGTACCTGTGTGCGAGGTTCAATTCCCAATAAGGTGTACGCCTTGGCATTTTTACAAGAAGGAATACTTGGTCGCTGACGTCTTTGAGTGCCTCCTGGATCGCAGCGTGCAGTTTCTGCCGGTCCAAGACTGCAAGGGTATTGTCGTTGTTCCGAGTATCGAAGGAAGCTGGCAAGTTGTGGAAAATTGAGTGATAACAACGCTGGCAATGTTCAACGTCGAGTTTGAAGTCATCGAGTTCAGCGTCGTCAGCAACCTTCTTTGCTTTCACGCGCCGCAAGATGAGCTTCCGGGCCTTCTCCATGACTCTGGCCAGGAACAATGCTTTCATGTTCTCATTCAGGCTCAAGGCAGATCTCACCGTCAACCCAGCCATTGACGAAGCTAGATCGAAGGCTGGTGGCTGAGTGTCAGGCTGGAGATCCCATTCCAGTGATTCTTTGGGCGGGCTCGGCGGTCTTGGCTCGATCGCCGGGCCGTATCGTAGGGTGAAATGATCCATGTATGCAGCTTTCGAAGATTGCTACGGAGATGACTGACTTGGAAAGAGGGCCTGGATGACTGAAGCTGCCCCAATGAATCTTTCTCTCCAAGAACGGCTGGATGGCTAAGATGATAAAATTCCAATTCTTCGTGGTCGCGTTGGAAGGGGACGAGCAAGCTGTATTTGACACAACTTGTATGCCAAGATGCGATGGGGCTCTCCATCGGAGGCGGCCCAACAGCCCGGTTGCCGTCAGCTCAATCACATCTTGCCCCTGCATGAGTGTTGCAAACACCTTCCAACCGCCCTTAGTTATCGGTATGTGCCCCGATGGCAGGCCGGCTCGATCTTGTTGGTACCCTGACCGAGAAGCGCAAACAACTAAAGCGAGATTGCCATCTTCCATTCCACCAAGATAACTCGATGGTGCAAATGGTGCCAACCAACGGCAATGCTATCTGAACGAAGGAAGAATTGAGAGTCTGACTACATTTGCGACCATTGAGTGATGGGGAAGAAACGGTCAACCGGCTTGTAGAACGATGCTCGCCAAACTTAGGTTGGCGTGCTTGTCTTGGACATCCGATCTTCGATAAAGGGGATATCCGTGGGTGTCAACCCCAGAGGATTCAAGCGGCACTGACTGAAATTCGAAGATTACCAACGGGCGATAAGACCAGCAGGCGTGAAGGACCCCGGTTCCAACAACTCCACAATCATAATGCAGCTTCTTCCGCAAGTGGAAGCAGGCAAACAGCCCGGTCTTACTCGCCGTACGGCCTGGCGATTCATTCGGCTTCGACGGACGTTGTATGTGAGCGAGTGACAATTAATTTGGTTAAACTAATGGCTTACGGAAGCCTCAGAACTCAACCAGTATGTCGTGTACATCTACCATTAACAAGGGCCACTTAGGATGACAAAGGTATGCAGAAGCAGTCAGTCAGCGAACCAACAGATGCCACTATTAGCCCCTGTCAGTGTGCCCCATGATGTTGGCGCCAACGCTGCGAACAAGGCCCAACCCCTACATCATGTTGGAGGTTCGGCAGGACATAACGCCGGAACTCAGGAGGTCCAACAGAACTAGCACCCGGAAAAAGCAATGATCGTTCCGCGAAGAGTAAATGCAAGGTTCGAGAGAGGCTGTGATGTAACCCCCCTCTACTAGCACCCCGGCCAAGGCCCCCGCTTTGGTAAGAGTCGTGAGTTGGAATGTCGCCCATCACCAACGAGTCCGATGAGCTGCCCAGAACGGGCATCGTCTCCGACGGGACCAAAGATCACAGAAGATAGGCACTGGAACAGCACAAGGACTCTTGGAGCCAGGACCGATTCCCGTCTCAGCCACGGTCTACGGAGCTGACGAAGTGTGGCACTCGGTGAATGGCGACGGCTTTTGAGACCCATGTGGCTTTGCCGTCGCGCACGCGCTGGTATCGGTCCATCCGAATCAAATAGGCGCATGCCAATACTACGATTGAGATGCACATATTTTGACAAATATTCCGCTTTGGTATCGAGGCTGGATTCACTCCTTCAGGCACAGGTAAAACAACCTTGTGAATGGTAGTCGGGAGTTTTCAACCATGTCAAATTCAAGAAATCAATCGGTGGTAGTAAGTCTTTTAAAAGTGTTTAGTTTTCTCATCGAATGTATCGCTTGTGGTCAGGTATGAGACAGCGTCCTCGGAAGCTCACCTCAATGTTCAGTAATTCAAGATATGGCCGATCGGCCGGAGCTATCTTTCCTTCCAGCGATTGAACCAACCGTATCTAGGCACCGACGATGGACAACTTACGTCTTAACGGAGTCCGTGTTAGCCGCGCGCACACATCGGCGACCGGGCTATCGCAAAGCTGTCCAAGCGACTACCTCTGCTTGAAGGATTTTCTATGAAAGGTACGCCGAATACATGCTGAATGTGAGTGAACTAACCAAATTTGGTGTTTTCGCCTCGGCTTACTAGTTCTCACGAAATGCCAATTAGCATTGAGGACCTCGGCACTGTTCAACGCCATGAAGTCTACATCAGATGTCTACGGTATTTTGGACTTACTGAAGTCTGAGATGCAGTGGATGCTCCATTGGTGCTCGAGATTGCTGTTACACGGTTAGCTCTTTGATCCTTTGGCTAAGAGGCGCAGATTAAGCTATACGAAGGTTGCATGTCTACACGAAACGTGCATACTTATCTACATAACAGTTTATGAAGAATTCTTTTGTGAATTTTTATATAACTAAAGGGAACATGAGGACCCTTTTTTCCTCCACTCTAACTTAAGCTAGTTTTTTTAACTACTATATTTTTAAATAAGAGTAATAATAGCGATTAGCTCTTAGAGCTATTTACTATACTTTTTATTAAATATCCTTTTAATCTCCTTTACGTTATTTTTATTTTTCAAGTTTTTAGTAATCTTTTTAAATCTCTATTTAATTTAATAGAGAGCTTAGTTCTAAAGCTCTTCTAAGAACTTAATATATATTATAAAGAGGTATAGAGTGTTACAGTCAGCTATCCGACAGTAGAGTCTGCTAACAGAAGCTGGGGATTAACATATAACAGTACACTGGGTTGTGGTCTGAGTTGTAGGTTGTAGGCTGTAGTAGATTAGGTCTTTAGAGGCTTAAGGTGATCAGTCTTAGACTTAATAAGTGATTTTGCAGTAAAGGTAAGCTGAGAGTATCTATAAGGATAAATATTAAGTTAATTACTAAAGAATTGTAGAAGTCTAACTATAAGCTAGGCTTAAGGTTATACTATGTATAAGTTCTAAATAGTATCCTTTATCTACTTTTAGGGTGATCACCTAAGTATATAAGGTAATTATGATTAGTTAGTAAGACTAACTAATTACTAAGCGTTTCCTTTTATACTCTATTAATTATTTTCTTATTTTATTATTATATAACTTATACTAATGTACTTTACCAGTCAGCTGCGCATATCAGTCAGCCGCGCACTTTTTCCATGACGCGCTTTGTTCCCAGCCACTTAAACCTTTGACGCGTAATATCTCAACAACCGCAATGCTGATTTACACCTAAGAAGATAAGATCATTCTTGCTATTGAGGCGATCCGATCGACACATGCTCTAGGTTATAAACTTAGTATGCGAGGCGCTGCAAAGATATATAGTATCCCCGAAAGTACCTTATGCGACAGAATGAATAATCGACTACGCTGCGACTGTATCCAGCCCTAACGATACAAACTCAATCTGATCGAAGAGAAAACACTTCTCTGATACGTTATTGAGCAGGATTCTAGAGGATTTCCCCTACGACTCGCTAGTGTGGAAGATATGGCGAATCTCCTGCTGCAGATGTGGAATAGGACGCCTATTAGGAAGCATTAGGCTAAGAGGTTTATCAACTTACAGCTGACTCTGAAGACTATATTTAATCGTCTATATAATTATTAAAGGGTACTTTAAGAGGACCTAGAGGTTATTTTAAAGTGGTTTATATTATTAGGTAATATAACAGCTAAATATAATATTAATAATAAGGATCTATATAATTTTGATGAGACTGGCTTCATAATAGGCGTTATTATTGGTTTAATAGTTGTTATGCATGCTGATAGTGTAAGGGGCTGGCCCCTAGGCTTGTTCAACGTAGAGGTGCCGTCGATTGACTATTCTAAGCTGAAGAAGGAAGAAAGGACTTTACAAGAGTAGGCACCTAACAGCAGTGAAGCAGGCCGGGTTAGGCGGCGTACTGCGGCAGAATAGTGGGTCCAACGGAGCTGGATCTCAGTAACTGCTCCGGCGAAGCTGGAGATATCAATCCGGGCTCTAGCCCGTGACAAAGGGCATTAGTAATGTTATTTTCGGTATATAATGGCATTAAGACCTTATTATGCGTTATATAAAGTATGGTAAGAATTAAATAAAGATTGATGAAAATATTAAAGATTGAAGTTGAGGGGTATTTATGGCGGTTAGCGATTTTTGGGGTGCTGAGAAGTTGGGGGTGCCGAGAAGTGGGTGTCGGACGTTAGGGTGATCACCTAAGTGCGTGAGGTAATTACAATTTGTTAGCAAGACCAACTGATGACTAAGCGTTTCCTCCTATACTCCACTAATCATTTTCTTATCTTATCGTCACATAACTTATACTATAGTTCTTCTATTCCAAGTAAGTCCCTGTTATTCCCATAATCCTGCAGTACAAATATCCTATCCTAGCCGCCCAACATCCAAGTGGGTTAGTTATCTATTATCCTTATTCTCAGGTCGTAACATAGAGATATTATATTATTATTTTTAGCTATAAAGGTATAACTAAGTTATTATTAAATATATAGTAAATTAATTTTTTTAGACGTTTAATATTACTAGTAGTAAAAACTATATCGATTAAGTAGGGAGTATTTATAAGATTTATTTTAGGGAGCTTTAAATTTAGGTTATAATATAATAAAGGGCTATTTCTATTTAGCTAGATAGCTTAAAAATCCCTTTTATATACCTTATAGGTTAGCTATAGAGGTTATATTATAACCTTCTATATATTTCCCTATTAGAGTTACACAGTAGTTAATAAAGTGCGCCTCTAGGTAGTAAACTGCGAAGAAGAAAAGTTAGAAGGGAAGAAAGACTTGTCTACATAAAGCTTGCATATGGAGCCAGCCGCTAGCTGACAGTCATCATCGGAACTTCAGATGCTAATGAAGGTAATTGTATATAAATGGAGCCATGATCTGGGTTGTTCTGAGATTCGACTGCCACTTTTCTTCAAACACAGGCTCTTGCAACTTGGTCTCTGAAATCTATTTCCTCCATACCTACTAAACATTTCCAACGACGCAACTTCATCAAAATGTCCAAAAACGGCGAAGATTACAAGGATGTCTCCTCAAAGGGGATGATGGCGTGCGCTGCTCCGTCTCTCTTCCAGCCTCACAAAGCTCGTCAAGCCATCCGAGATGCCCACGATAAGAAGATTCCACCCATTATCTGCTATTATGCAGGACTCAGTTCCGTCCCAATCACGCGTTATGTCGCGCCCATGGGATTCGACGCTTGCTGGATTGACTGGGAGGATACATCTTGTAACGTGGAGAACATGACTACTGTAAATTAAGTGTCTACACCTATAACTACTGTAAGGAGTTCAACTGACATGACTAGATAATTCATGAGACCGATTTTATGAGTGGCGGTCGGACAATTTCATTCGTTCGGTAAGTTTAACGCCCCAAAATCAATGGTACTGCCTCTCATCCGGATTTTGTAGTGTCCCTGGTTATGATCACGGCGCAATAGGTCATGCACTTGATTGTGGTGCGAGTCTCGTAATCCCACAAGTCGAAAGCGTCGAGCAGGCAAAACACGTCATTTCGGCTGCAAAGTTTGGAACGAACCAGAACGGGACCCGGTCCTTGCCTCCCTTCCGTCTTGTTCCTGGGTTCACCGATGCCCCGTATGACACTTCGCGCGACCTGCACAAGTGCCTCAACGACCAGGCTGCCATTATGATCCAAATTGAATCAGCTGAGGGGGTTCGCAATCTCGACGCGATTCTCACAGAATGTCCCGATATTGATATCGTATGGTTTGGGACACTTGATGCATGGGTCAGCATGAATCTTGAAGCTAAGTGGGGTGGCATCGGTGCCACAGAGCCCGAATGGTTGGAGATATCCCAACTGTTCTTCAACACGATTGACAAGCATGACACACCGTACGCCGGCTTTGCGTTTGACTCTGCTCCCCTCGGGAGCCCCGAAAAGCTGAAGGCGGCTGGGGAGCGTATGAGCCTCATCATGGTTGCTGCCGACGTGGTCCATCTAGGTGGTCTTGCACAAGATCTCCAGCAGGCAAGGACACTGGTCGGATATGAAGGCAAGATGGGAGAAAGCAAGAATGTCAATGGATGGAGGGACAGTAAACTTTAGTCGACTGGTGCAAAGGTTGGCTGGGTGAGGTTCACTGTGACGCCAGTGCGTTTACCACAATTTGAACGTGTTTTCGAAAGGTGCTATTTGGCCAAGAAAGATCAATCTCTTCTCGGCGGAAAACGTTGACATGACTTGCAAGGCATCCTGCGACTAGTCAAATTGCCCCATTTCATTGCCACGTAGTTAATTTACGTGGAGCAGCTGAATATGCGGTCAAGATGTAGTCTGCGGCGCGACTGAGTCTCGACTGGGGTAGTAATGTGAGGCTTTCTGCAACAACTCGAGATGCATCGCATAGTTCAATGTATTGAGGCTCCGACCCTGAGTCTCGTGATGATTCAAAATCGCGTGTGATGACGACCATTAGAAACGCAATACCGACTTCATCGCAGACGGGCATCAATAATTGCACCGTCGCTGGGTACCTCAATTACAGCGCCGCCGATCATCCGACCGTCCGCGACAAGATTCTGTAAGCCCTGCTAAGCCACGAAGGAATGGTGCCGTCGGGGGTTATCCAGGCTGCGCCCAATGGCGTTGTCGCTCGAGTCGGGTTCGGGCAGACTTATGGCAGTGAAAACCAACCAACACCTTTTTTGGGACTTTGGTAAACGCGACCGCGAGAAGCGAGGGCGGCGACCGGATGAACACTGATGAAGCACTGGGGTTGGAAGGTCCTCAACATGCGCTTTCAAAGAGATATAAATGCGGAAAAATTCTTAGCATTTGACTACACTTTGGTTTCATTGCCTTCTTCATCTAGAGAACCCAGGAAGGTATTTGATTTTCAGAACTACTTTAAACGCTACCAATACTTGAACGCCGCACAAACCACCACCATGGTTCGCCTCTTCACTGCCATCATCATCGGATCCCAGCTTCTCGGCCATGTAATCGGCCACGCTCTGCCTCAATTTCATGCCCGGTCGACAAACGGGACGATCCAATACCCTTATCCGGAACTCGGGACTGATGATCCCGCGGACTATGCTACGGCTGGCTATTTCATCAACCACCTTTGCATCAACGTCAAAAACCTCACTGCCAGCGTCGATTTCTACTCAAACGTCTTCGGTCTTCGCAAGATCTTCACCTTGCACGTCACCAAGCACTACTCTATCACGTACATGGGACATAGCCACGGCGGAAAGAACGGAACCGGTTATCAGACCACTCTGGAGCTAAACCGCGAGAAGAACAACGCCGAAGGCTTGATCGAGCTAATCTATCTCGACGTCCCTGTCAACAACATCGAGGCCGGTATCGAGCGACCCAACACATTTGCGCATATCGGTATGGTCGTTCCAGACATTAAGGCTATGCAAAGCCGATTGGATGACCTCCCCGATGTGAATGTCATGAAAAAATACGGAGAGTCGCTCCCTATGGGAGGCAAGGTGTCTGGTGCCACTGGTCTGCCTGCCGAAGTTCTTGACCAGCTGAGCTCCGCCGAGAAGAAGCAGATCGAGGCAGCTTTGGCTCCGAACACTGAGCCTCTGATCTTTGTGGCTGATCCCGATGGCAATCTAATTGAAATCCAGCCCCAAGAAGGTGCTGCTCTGGCTTGAGTAATATCTGTGCCTTTTCTTGCGGGGTTATTTGGCCTAACTATGAACGCAACTTGGCACAGCGTGACAGAGGGAGGGGGACGTTTTCCCTTTTGCATTGGATGGACATAGGTTTAGAAATAGACAAGTACTTACTTATACCTGCCATTTCAAAGGATGTGCTTCGTAGTCGCATTCGGTTATTTTCTCCAGAACGCGTTCGTGATCTCACGTGTTCTTCAGAATATTTGAATCACTGGGACGGTTTAATTTGCCCGCTTCATAAGGTATCATGCAAACGTTTGCCAAGTAGGACTAAATTATCTGGGCTTGACCTTTGTGACAGCATGACTGTGTACCTTTAAGCACGCGCGGGAGGCTTGCGGTAGCGCCTTCGGCAAATACATAGCCTGGTGTGGTGCAAGAACGAAACGTAATTAGTGAGGATGATGCGCGCTTCTGACACCCCCACGCTTCATAGGTCATTGCAAGAGCCTACCCCGGCGACGTTTTGGCTATTACGTCTTTTCGACATTGATAAACCCTGAAATCTCACAAACACAGAGGCTTGCGTGTCATACTTCGACCCAGCATGTGTAATTACCGAATCTTTCTGTCGAGAGTCAGATAGACGGATGATATCTTGCCAATGCATGGATGATATGTACGATGCCTATCAGGCAATGTCCAGATTTAATTCTCGTGATTAGCCGTCGAGGCGCGGGGCCGCGCGCTTTTAGTTGTCAGCAACACGACACCCTCATGGAGTGCACGCGACATACCAGTCAGACACTATCTCAGCCGCCAATATTCCAACCCAATGCGGCCAACTTTAAACATCCTGTGACTCGATTCAATTGGAATCAACCTGTCTTACAACCTAGATCTTACGATACCACATCATTGTCATAAATTAGGCAGGTCGACGAACGTTCGTCAATTCGGTGCTGTTTATTGCGCTAGAGGACGCTCTCGCAAAGTTGTTATATGATTGTTGCGGCCCGCGCATACCATGCTGCGTTTGTTTCCCCAAGACCTGGTATTTGATTCAATCCTACGACGCATGCTAAGTGAGGGACCTCCTTCCTGTGGCCACTCAACGGAACTTGGTTCAGGCTGAGGTGAGACTTCACACAAACGCATCATCGTTTGTCTTTTTCTTACTTCGCGCATGAAATTCCACAACTGGCTGACACCGAGAAACAGGAATCTGTATTGACGAGACAAACACTGCCTTACCTTCTCTCTTGGTGTAATCCAGGTGACATAAAACTGCGGTCGCCGTGGACCGGTTTACAAAAGTCTTTGTCAGTACACTCAAAGTGATCGATTTCTCATTCTTTTCATCTCCTGACCTGTGCAGGTCCGGTTTCATACCGTCTTGAGGGTTCCTTCTATCCCTCATGGCGCCCCCAACCGCTTGGGACTGTACGGTCAACGATCGACTTCAGTTTATCGTCGACAGCTTAGACCAGTCCATCAAGTTCAGTGCCAAGGATGTACCTGGTCTGAAAGATCTGCTTGCTGATTACGTCAATCCGGATGTTGAGGTCGATCATGTGCACTTCATCCAAAGACTATTGAGAGTCTTCAAAGACTCCGAGACTGACGGTACCTACTCATCGATTTTACACAAGCATACTGATGATGAACAAAACCTCATCGAAAGGTTCTTGGAAGGCGGGGAGTCGGGTGACCCGAAGATCCTGGGCAAGCAATACAATATGGGCTCAAGCCTAGGATGTCGAGAAGAGCTAGAGCACCTCTGCCAAGCGGCTTGCATTCTTCAAATTGGGGCACAAGGCATAACAAAGCTCAAAGAGCAGCACATGGAACACTTGGCCGACTCTTCTGTTGTCCAAATCCTACAATCTCTACTTGCCGACATGAGAGCCTTCACCCAACTTCATCAGGATGAGCTTGAAGGAGCAGGCATTCTGGTGCGTAAATGGCTTGCCTGAGGCTAGGGAAGAGGTCAACTGGCTAACCAATAGGCAGGTGTACTATGACACAAAGTTTCAGAACTGGGGACTGACAGTAGAGAACACTCCGTACCTAACATGTGTTCCCAAGTCTGTCAAGGAGGTTCAATTGATCGTTAAGTTTGCAAAAGAGCAGAACATGGGCGTGCGTTGTGCAGGATTTCGTCAGTTCCAGTCTCATTGCAAAAAGTTGTATTTTGTACTAACTGCAAAATTAGGTCATTCCTGGTCCCCTGTATTCGGCAGAGGCGGAAAGAACATCCTGATTTCTCTTCTCGGCCTAAAGGAAGCTACGAAGCTTCCCAATACTACTGCTCTCCCGTTCTGGCCCTTCAGACAGGACGAGCCGACGGAATTGGAAGATATTGAGTTGATTTCCGCCAAGCCGAACGAGGAAGGAAACTACCTAGTCAAGGTCGGTGCAGCTTGCACCAATGAGAGGCTTCGCCAGTGGTGTATTGAGAACAGACGAGTCACCCTGCCGATGAACGTTATTATGGTAGAGATCACCATGGGCGGATCCAATGCCCCAATTTGCCACGGTGCCGGTCGACGACACAAAACATTGAGCGACATTGTCCGGCGCATCGACTATGTGGATGCCAACGGCGAGGCAAGGTCTGTCACTAAGCCTGAACATCTTCGTGCTGCCAGTGGTGCATTCGGGCTGATGGGGGTTGTCACGCACATCACATTCGAGATGCCCCCAATGACCTACGCCCAGTTGAACCCCAAGACAGTGCCTGTGACTTATGCCATCCCTCCTCCTCCCGACTTGGACGAGAAGCTCATCCCACCAGTGCTTTTGTTGCCTTGGAAGGCGTTGAGCACAAAGGAGAAACGAGAGCGCCAACTTGAGTTTGAACGCCAGGCTACGAATGATTACTATTCCGAATGGTTCTGGTTTCCATATTCTCAAAAAGTATGGGTCAACTGCTGGAATGTCACCACCGACAGCAGCGATGTCGTAGAGTTCCCAGACAACGGGCAGATATTTTTCTCCTTCGTACAATCTGTTATGATGAACATTCTACAGAATGCGGACTTCCTGAAGAAGTTGATTGATCTGACTGGCATTCGGGAGTCTGTCGTAACACTCATTTCTCTGGCGGGAACCAACGCTCTTCCGACCAAAAGGGTCACTACCTACGTCCCAGACGCCTTGCACTTCCAAAGAGCTATACAGAATGTCCGCGTCAGAGACATGGAGGTTGAGATCCCTCTCGTTTCAAAGAAGCACACTGGATCGACCAGAGAGGGTCGCGTTGACATTGACTATGCTACGGTCCAGCGTGCTTGGTGGGACGCAATCCTCCTGGCATATGCCAATATCAAGGATTGCCCTATGAGCATGCCTCTGGAGATGAGAATCATGGGAGGCAGTGATATCATCATGGCTCCTCAGCGACACAATCAGCTGGGAACATGTGCCATCGAAATACTTACTTTGCAAGCGACACCCGTTGACAAGTGGGTTGGCTTCGCGCAACAAGTGCTCGACAAGTGGATGAGCTTGAAAGACCCACGAACTCAAAAGCCGCTGCGTGTTCGTCCTCACTGGGCCAAAGAATGGGAAAAATTCCAAGTCAATGGCAAACCCTGGTTGGAGAAGCTAATGAAAGAAGACTACAAGGCAGAGATTGAAGAGTTCCGTAAAATTCTTGCCGAGATTGGGAGCGAGGCTGGTTGGGGTCTGAAAGATCTGCAAGGTCGATTTTCGAACGAACTCTTCGACACTCTCATTTTCGACAAGGTCCAAGCAAAGAGATCCAATCGCCTTGCCAAGATCTTGGGGGGCTTACATCTCAACCGATACATTTCGTTGCTCCAGAGGTTGCTAGGAATATCATCTAAGTAGAGCCTCGAGCTGACAAATTTGTTTGGGGAGCTAATTGAGTGCTCATAGAAGCGGGAGCCTCCAAGATTACCTCGTACACACTGTTCGTTTCACGTCAATCCTTACATAGTTTAGACTTCATCAATGACATTACATTCGCTTTTGGTCTCTTTAAGGCAGAAGATTTAGCTTTGGGCATTGGGATGGTTTCACTCTCAGTAACAGGTATTTGGAGGCGGATGACGACATCGACGCTTAAATAAAGCCTTCTGAGCCGGCCCATCCGTCATGGCCGGCACGATCAACTGAAAGTCATCAATACTGCCGAGTTGTGATGATAGTTTATCCAGAGGGCGCCTGGTGATGTCTTGCAGGTGGCATTTGCCATCATCCCCGCATTAAACAAGCTAAAATGCAACCCCGCATTGGAGAATCCGGGGTCTGGGGGAAAAGCCGACGTTGATGACCACCTCGTAGACCCAATGTAGCTACGAATGCGGGGAACGTAATCAAAGGATGATTCTTGACATGGGTTTCTCTTAAATATTCTACCGGTTTGGTTGCTTCTTGCCCAGATGGATTGGAAATCGCCTCAGTACCATTGCACAACCTAGTAATCCTCCTGTTGCCATCCCTCGGCTGGACCAGCATAAGTGGGCTTGTCTGGGTTGATAAAATGGCACAAATGCTTCGCACTCAGATGGGACGCTCTCTTGCCCTTTTCCCTCTCAGGTGCCGCTTGTCAGACACGAGACCTCCTGTTTCCGGGAATTTTCTTCACCATGCAGTCTGTCGTTCTATTGGCCTACGGGGTCCTTTCTCTGGCCGTGGGCGCCAGGGGGGTCCCAAACCAATCTCAACAGCAAAAGCCGAGCTCCCTGACGATCCACACCACTGCTGGGAGCGTAACAGGGCTCATCAATGAAACAACTCCAGACGTTCGGCAGTGGCTCGGCGTTCCTTACGCTGAGCCGCCAGTTGGATCTCTTCGGTTCTTGCCGCCTCAACCCAAGACACCGTTTGGAAACTTGACAACAACTTCGTACCAGCCATCCTGCATGCAGCAGTTCAGCAACGCCAGCTCAGCTTACACCGACTATGTCCCGGAGTTTCTCATCAACGGCGGACAATCCGAAGACTGCCTTTATATCAACATATACGCCCCACTAAACCCGATAGGCGAAAGGCTCCCGGTATTTATCTACATTCCAGGCGGTGGCTTCACCGGCGGAGGGGCCGACTCGCTGTACAAGATCCCAGATCAATGGATCCAGAAAACCCAAGGCCATATCTTTGTCATCATGAACTATCGCGTCAACATCTTCGGCTTTCCGAACGCAAAATCTGCTCCTCAGAATGCTGGACTCCTTGACCAAAGACTCGTCGTCGAGTGGGCAAGGGATAACATCGCCGCTTTTGGCGGCGACCCAGACAAGATTACTCTGTGGGGTCAGTCAGCCGGCGGCATGTCAGTAGGCATGTATGGATATGCCTGGTTCGAAGATCCCATTGTCTCGGGATTGATTGCAGACTCCGGCGCTGCGTCAACTTTGACTGTTAGCGATCCTGAGCACACGGCCTTCACGAAATTTGCTGGATCTTTCGGATGCTCGAGCTTGACCGCGGACATGGAGCTTCAATGCATGCAGAATCTCGACGCGAAAGTGATCCAGGACACCCTCAGTTTTGGTGGCACAGGTCTAGGGTTTCGTCCAGTGGTTGATAACATGACAGCCTTTGCCAACTCATCACAGCGCCTCTTCGAAGGAAGGTTCGCAGACGTGGTATGATATCCCCTTGCCTTAACAAGTACTATGTGACTCATAATTCAAAGCCATACATGACCGGATCGAACGCCAACGAAGGGGCGTCCCTGGGATCGTACGACCCTAACGGCATGCTCCCGGGCCAGTATGAGAATGGCCTGAAGTCTATCAACTGTCCAGTATCCCAAGAAGTCGCGTATGGCTCTCCATAGACTGTACATGGGCATTTCGCTAATCCCAAGCTCAGCAACCGCGACCTAGCCGGCCTCATAACTTACTACTACGAATACGCTGGAAACTTTAGCAACATCTCCCCTGTACCTTGGCTGGGAGCAATGCACAGTGGTAAGCTCTCTTTCCATTCGACTATTCGCCCGGAAGCCAGCTAACTATATGCCCATCTAGCTGAACTGCCCATTATCTTTGGAACCCACTTCTTGTATCGCGGAAATTCGACGGAGTTTGAGTGGCAAGTCGCGGGGGCAATGCAAGGTTAGTGGATTAATTGCGGTGCTCAGAATTGGCCCACTAACCTTTCATCAAGATTTGTGGCTTTCCTTCGCAACAGATCCATCGAAAGACCCAACAGATGGGAACGGCTTCAGGTGGCCAAAGTACACGGCAACAGAGGAAAGCATGGTGCTGTTTGCAGAAGACGATACGGTGGCTCAGCTGCAGTCCGGATCCATACTCGCGAACCAATGCTCAGCCCTCTCCTGAGAGAGGTCTGACCCTGCTTCCACGCTCCGTTCTTGAAAAAGTCCCCAGCATGGCTCAATTGAAAGCGTAAATGGCTACTTGATCAATCAATATGAGACGTCTGCATGCATTACGATGACAGTGAAATCATATTTGTAGGAAATCCCCTCCGTGAAGTTGCCTAGAAAGCCACCTCAAATCTGAAATCTTCTTGAATTCACCTCTTTTTCTCGCCCCAATGCTACATTGCCTCTGCAATCGCAATCACGGGCTTTCCGATTCTTAAACCAGTACAGCATGGTGAGGCCCATAACCAACACCATTGTTCCCGAGTACAGACCGATGATGCCTAAGAAACCACGTGTATACCTCGGTGCATTGTCGTCTCGAAAGAGCTGTTGTCCGGCGAGACCACCCAAATTAGCTGCCATAACAATGAGAGCTTGGCCAACTGCAAGATCCTTCGGATTCTTGACATTAGAAGCAAGCCATGCACTATTTACTCACTGGAATGTCGCGTTACCCGCCATGAACATGACGAAAACAGCATATTTGCCCCACTTGTCCGTGCTTAGAACCATGGAGTATTGCACGCCGGCAAATACAAGTGCGTAAATCGTGCAGGCCCCACACACCGGACCTCGAAGCTGCACCCAATCTGATATCCGCGCCGCGAAGACCGGGAGTAAGAAGAGAGCGTAATTTGATACCGAAGCTAGCAAGTTGGCGGTGATCTTGTCGAAGCCGAGGTTCTTGATTATTGTAGGTGCATAGAGCAGGAGTTCACCTTTGGGAACAAGGGAGATCAAAGCCACGAGCGAGTGAAGCCATATGTAATAGTTGGTGCAGAGTGCTTGGAGAGCATCTCGCGGGTTGATGGGGGATAGTTCGGCTGATCGACTCGTGTCTTCGAGTGCGATGCGACGAGTCATGATGTCCCGTTCGCGTTGGGTGAAGATATCAAAGGCGGCAATGCCAACCACGGGCCGCGTCCACCTTGGGCTTTTCGGTAGGAGAAACATAAAAAGTAGAGCGACGATGATCGTAAAACATCCGTCGATGACGAACAGCCACTTGTTCGGTTAGTTCGATTCCTGTCATCTCAAACGAACTGGTTGACCTTACCTGCCAATCGTGGAAGCCACCCAGACGGTCCATCTTGAACACGCCCGCCGCAATGAGAGTACTTGTTCCAGCAGCAAGATAATAGGCGGTGTATAGCGCAGTCATTCTCATTGCAACCTCCGTCTTGGTATAAAACATACCGATGACGACCGGAGATCCGGCCAAATACCCAGCTTCGAAGGTTCCCAGCAGAAAACGGGTAGCGAAAAAGGATGCTTGGTTCGTTATGAAAGCTTGGAAGATCGCGACTAGGCCCCACGCAAGACATTCGATAGTCAACCACAAAGGAGCACCAAGTCTGGACAATATCATGTTGGATGGAATTTCGAAAATAACGATGGCGGCAAGTGAAAGCTGGTCCCCGCTGTTGACGATGTTATTTGTGATTTCGATATCATGAATGAAGTCGGTCGTTATAGCGCTGGTGATGTTGGTTTTGTCAAGTTGAAGAGCAAAGAACCCGAGCATGAGTGTGGTGATGAGAACGATGTCCAACCTGTCAATCAAGATGTCAATGCGAGCCGTCAATAGAATCAGTAAATGTGCCATACTTCAACTTTACCTTGCGTTCTTCTGCACTCGGCCAATCCCTGGAGATCTGTTCCTCTTCCATACCGTTGTGTTCCGTAGAGGTGTCAATGTGTTGACTCAAAGTGACCAAAGTTCCCCGAGAAAGTGACGGACTCCGGCGACGAGGTTCCATTAGGGGCAGGTGGAGTAATAAACAATCAAATAATGACCAAAAGTCTTGGTTAAGCCCTGAGTCCAACTATGTAAACATTATCTTACACTGCTCATCGCTCTCCTGGTGAGACGCCATGGCTTTGCATACTCATGCATGTCGCTCAAGCTGATGCTCCTGATTGGGAAGTGGCGGCCCATCCGGCCTGGCTCGCTTGACAACATCCGGGGGAGGTATTGCGTGCGTGTGAAGTATGATTAAGAGACTAATCATATCAAGGGATCTGGTCATGCTGGGCCTAGGTAGAATAACTACGTGACGGCAGGATTCGAGAGGGTCCTCTACAAGGTGGGCCAATTTGGGTCGACTCCATGGAGCATTTTGGCCATAGACCTTCCTCCAAAGCTTAGCCTGGACATGAACTTTACTTTGACAGTTTAGCGGCGATATAGAGAGACACATCACTACAAAACTCGACATCAGATTTCGGTGAATTGGATGCCTTGATCGCAACACCGCCAAAAACAAGATAATGGTACTATGCACGTGTTGAGTATCGATAAATGAAGGAGGTCCCACCGAGTTATATTAGGATGGCGATGTCCCACAGTCCGAGGCGGTTCAGCGTGCTTCTATGCCGACGGAGGCAGATCCCGGCGCCGGCGGACCGAGTACAGCCGGGTACAGCCGGACCCGCAAGAGATGGCCCCACAACGGCCCGTGACAGGATGATCGTCCGGTGCAAGTATTATGGACTACCTTTGAACCTACATACATCTTTCTTGACACTTCGGAATTCACGTATTATTCAGCTTTTTCCCCTCATCATCTCTTCACTCCAGTAACAAGGCTCGACGTTTACGAGGCAAAATCGGGATGAGGTAAGCACAATGGCTGGCACTGGCCACTCTAGTGCAGTCCAAGCGCCCCAACATCCTGTTCATCTTGACCGATGATCAAGACCTGCACATGGAAAGCGTTCAGCACATGCAACACTTGAAGGTACGATTGACCAATGCTGCTGCCAAGCATGGAATCATGCAAGCTGACAAGGTACCGCCAGTTCGATATCGTGGAAAAGGGCACGGCATTCACCCAACACTACTGTACCGTTGCTCTCTGCTGTTCTTCTCGTGCCACTCTCTGGACGGGGAAAGCTGCGCACAACCACAACATCACGAATGTTTCCCCTCCGCATGGTGGCTACCCCAAGGTCGCGGAAACAGGTCTCAACGACGATTACTTGTTCCTGTGGATGCAGGAAGCAGGATACAATACCTACTATTCCGGAAAGCTCTGGAACTTCCACGGCGTGTCTAATTATGACCGGCCATTCGCGAGAGGCTTCAATGCGTCCGACTTTCTACTCGACCCCTACACTTATCGATATTGGGATGCGAAGATGACACATAATGGTGAACCGCCTATAAGCTACGCCGGGAAGTACAATACGGATGTTGTGGCTGACAAAGCCTATGCTCTGTTGGAACAAGCACTCAACCACGATGAGCCTTGGTTTCTCACAGTTGCGCGCATTGCTCCACATTCCAATCCGGTGTTTGATGAGAGAACGAACACAACCTACTTGTCCACGCCACAAAGCGCATATCGCCATGAGCACTTATTCCATGATTACAAGATTCCCCGCGGAAAGTCCTTCAATCAGCAAATAAGCGGTGCGGCGAGCTGGCCCGGGCGTCTTGAAGCGCTCAATGAGAGCGTTCTCGCATACAACGACCATTACCAGCGCCAACGTCTGCGGGCCCTACAAGCTATTGACGAGATGGTTCATGAGCTCGTGGAAAGACTCGAACTTGCCGGCGAGATTGAGAATACCTACATTTTCTACTCGACGGATAATGGATATCACATCAGTCAACATCGAATGCATCCTGGCAAAGAATGCGGTTACGACACTGACATTCACATACCCATGTTTGTTCGTGGACCTGGCCTTGTGCCTGGTGGTGAAGTCGACTCTGCAACCTCGCACACCGACATCGCTCCAACAATTCTCAAGATCGTGGGTGCAGAACGACAGCTTGACGGAGAAGCTATGCCCTGGGCAGGTGAAGTGGCCCAAACCAGGAATGAACATGCCGCCATTGAGTTCTGGGGTTGGGGAGCTCCCGAAGGCCACTATGGATTGCGCAGTGACGAGCACTTTGAGTCTGGCAAGCTAGAAGGTTTGTACCTCAACAACACGTATAAAGGTCTCGGTCTGGTTGGGAAAATTTTTAATCTTTACTATTCGGTGTGGTGCACGGGAGAGCGGGAACTTTTCAATCTGAAGGTAAGTCATCGTCCCATCAATCTTAGACATCCTTTGCTGAACAGGGATACAGGATGACCCCGAGCAAACCATCAACCTGCTTTCCGACACATCTCAGGCTTTGATCCTGGTTGAAAACTTTGAAGTTTCTGGCAGAGGAGCTTCCGAGGTCGTTCATCGCCTTGATGCTGTCATCATGGCTCTCAAAGATTGTGAGGGGCGGCGTTTTTCCCGGCCTTGGTCAGCTTTGCACCCCGACGGAGACATCGTGTCTCTCGAGCAAGCTTTGGATACTAAGTACGACGACTTCTACAAGAGGCAACCTAAAATGTATTTCGGAAGTTGCGAGGCAGCCTTCATCAAGGAGAGAGAAACCAATGAGCCTGTCAACCAATACGGCGGCGACGCTCGGCCTGAGTATGATTATGGTGATGAGTGGATCCTAGCCATTTAGAATGAAGGTTGCCCTATTTTGTACTCATATAAAATCGGTTACGATTCGATAATTCACATCAAGTACTACACTAGACGTCCCCAACGCCAGAATTTGTACCAAAGTGCCACGGGGCTTTCGAAAATTCTGTTCATTCTTCATTGAGTGTCGTCTTGAAACCATGATGCTTCCAGATTTGTAGTCGCTGGTATCAAGGCGTCATCCATAGGTACTTGGGTATTCGTATCTTCAATCCATCCGAGGTCCAGGCATTGCCAGGGATTCAGGTCATCAAAATCGACCTGTCCAAGTGCGTCTTTGGGCGAAAGTGGCGGGCCGAGTAATGTCCCATGCTATGTTGGTCCCATTGATGCTTCCGCGCCGTAGTCCGCGGAGAACTCTGGGGTATCAAATTGTTCAAATTGGTTCATGGCATCTTCAAGGCCAGCAAAGCCTAGATCTGTGGCTTTCGACGTTACGTTTGTATCCCACGATTGCCCCGAGTGGCGTCCGAGAATCATTCGCATATCGCTTCGGTCTCGTTCGTTGAGCTGAAAGACCGCTCGTACCGAGATGGCCGACTCCATCTGTGCCTTCTGGAGAACTACATCCAGATATGCAAGGGTGACCTCTGTTGCAGGATAGAGATCCCTCAGCTTGTCTAGGACTCTCATACAGACCCGAAAGCCTGACACAGCGGCATGCCTCGAGCTTTGGTTTCGGTTCTTCATGTTGATGAGGTGCGTAGAGATTGCGGGACAAAGTATCGTGATTCCCCCAATGAGGAGATACGGATCCAGTTGCCCTTGGTGAAGATCGGCTGCAAGCCGAGTGATGTTGTCTGCACATTCGGACACGATGCGCTTTGATGTCTCTAAAGACTCAACCGGTCTTTGGGAATGAGCTTCTTTTCGCTGCGCGTTGCGTTCATGGTGTAATGTATGTCGAGCAAAGTTGTAAGCCATGTGCAAAAGATGCCGCCGCGATCGAATGGATGTTTGAATGCTGGTGGTCCGCAACCTCATAGGTAGTGGCTGAATCTGACAACAAACTGGTAATTCTCTGACCCAAGCTGAGAAGTCTGCCTCAACTGCCTCCACTGTGTCTTCTAGCGATGAATTCTGCTGACTTCCGGCGCTCTGTTGAAGCTGCAGCGTGCGATGCATGAGCATCGACAGTCTGGTCTTCTCGACGCACAACTCAGCAGACTCCACCATTTCGACATGATCGTACGGCCCTAGTTGGATACGCCCGAATATTGTTCTTTCGGTCTTCAGAGTTTTCAAGTCCATGTTATGTACGCTGAGCATGGAGGTACTATGGTCCTCATCTTTGATTCTGCTTGGCTTGCTCATCCCAAGCGCCAGAATCTTGTCGCAGACGTAGCAGCACCTCCACAGTCGCCGTCGTAACTTGATTTCTGGAGTATCGCATGCTTTCAGAGAGGGTTCCTTGTTCAAGCCAATATCAAGCGCCAGCATGACGGCGGTGTTCATCCAGTGCCATAAGTCTTTCCGGTCTAGTTGTGAATCTTGGGATATACCTCGAAAGGTCAGAAGCAGAGCCACCTGTACAAGGGCGAGATGGTCTTGTGGACCTCCCAATTCGAATAGCAACTACTCAATTTTGTTATGTCGAATGCTCATTAGTGGAAACTGGCGTCTCACCTCTGCACGCTGATATAGTGTTTTCCTCAGACTCAGCTTATCAGAAAATTCGGTACCAGCCAAGTCAGCCTGTTTGCATGTGCGGAACCAGCGAAGAGAATGGCTTGATACAGCAAGAGGCTGAAGTCTTTTGTGCCTCCTTCATAGGATTGGATGGCTTCGCATAGCTTGGTCAAGTTGAGCAACGGCATGCATGGGTAGACGAACTCGATGAAGGCTTTCACGAGTGCGCTTTGTAAGGTCAGACTGGGGAGGCGAAAAGCCCCCTGCTTTTCGAGAAACTCGACATATCCTTCCCTGCAAAACCTTAGAGGCTCAATGAATCCTGGGAATGGTCTGGACGTTGAGAAGCTTGTGGACGTATTGCTAGATAATGCCCGTGGGGTATTCTCCGCCGGCTGAAAGCTAGATCCAACAGCCACTGAGTCCGGATCGACAGCATCGCGGAAGATCAGAGTAGCCGTTTCATCGACTATATTTATGTCGGTAGAAGAACCTCCATGGCCTGAGAACTGGCTTGTCGGGACATCGGCAGCAGGTCTATGTGCCCCAACAAAGATTTTCCTCCCTGCGTTAACACTTCACTACCTTGGAGTCTCGATGACACGAACTTACCTACTTCGACGGCTTCGAGGGACCACGCATTCGACATTGTCCCACTCGCGATTGCTACAGGGACTACGCTCGACGGCGTCGCAACGAACCTTTCTGGCGCGACAACCGAGACATGCACGTCCCGCTCGACGAAGCTTGCTGGCGCGTTGTTCCGAGCGGTGCCGTTCGGGCTCTCCCTCCATGCCGGGTGCAATCATCAAAGACTCATCATTTGGCATTTTGCCGGGCAATCTCGAACGTCCACTCGGGTTGTTCCGTGAGAAAAACGCGCGGCAACAGCGATTTCAACACCACGAGGTATGCCAGCTGTGAGTGAGTGTTCAAGACTTTTGGTATGTTATCCCGAAAAGCAATGAGGGCGATCCTTATGTGGTCAGCTCGTCGTCTGTTTGGGGAAAGGCCGAGGAGACTTGTGCTAAAAGGAGATCGATTTCTCTTTGAATTGTGATGCCGTGGCAAGTTGCAACTTTCATGATGAACTGTTCTAGTGCCAGTCTCATTGCAGCAGGTGACTCCGAGAACACTCGTTGTCGAAAAGTATGACGACTCTCGAAGATGCCAAATGCTAGCACGGTTGAGCAGCTCCAGATCTACGAGCTCTAGGGTGTCCATAGATTTGGCATAGGATTCCGTTGAGGAGTAAAGGTGTATGGGGTTTGCCATGATGCTCTAAGAATGGCATGAGCCTGGTTCAGATAGGATCTCAACAAGTGTGTTCCCATTTCCACATTTAGGTAGAGCCAGGCTGAAGACCTCCATGTGACTGGTCATCAGATATTACGGGTGACTACCCAGCTGCGTGATGCTCAAACCCTGCACCTTCCTTGCCGTCCCTTTTCCGCTCCTTCCTACTTCTACGGCACAATCTCACCTCCACAGATTTAGCTCCTGTCAACTTCACCTTGAATCGTTTATTTGATCCCACTTCACAACCCACCCATCTGTCAAATTTCAACCACTCTACAACCCCTTCACATCTCCTAATTTCCTTTCGCCATTCTACTTTCACATCACCATCTTCAACTTCGATCATATCTCCAATAAAGTCCCATTGAGTGTCACCATCCATTCAGCAGGCCGCACATTGTGCGCTCTCGAGCCGGTTGCAGCATGTCAGGGGCCGCGACTGCTTTTACAGCAGCAAACTTTGACGGTTCCGCCTTCCAACACCGCGATTCGTCGTTCACACTTAGCCCGCGATTCTCATCCTCCGACGGGCTCTCTCCCACCGATCGCGACGTCTACCTGCTTGCAGCGCTCGACTCTGCTGACCTCGACGACCAGGAGACCCCAGACCCCCCTTTCGAAGTGGCTTGGGACCAAGATTCACGGCCTACTTCCACCCAGATCCGTCAGCTTAACGATCAGCCCTACTACGAGCAAAACAACAGCCCCGCCGTGGACGAAGACTCCGAAGGCATCCCAGAGCACGTGTTCGCCGAACTCTTTGAGGAAGGTGACGGCGAGCAGCAAACCTACGTCCAGCAGGCGAGTTCTGAGACTTTTCACAAGGTCGCTTTCCAGACTCGTCCCTCGAGCCCTGCGCGCGAAACCACCCAAGTTGTCGCATCCTCGACGGCTCAGGTCGACAACCAACCTCGCCACCAGGCTTCCCTCGCACAGTCAGCGGCTGATCGAGCTCCTACTCAAGTTGTCGACGTTGACGAGCAAATGACTAACAACACCATCGCGCGGGTCCCCGCCAGAAAATCTACTGAGCCTTCCACCCAGAGCCCCCAGCAGACCTGGCAAGAGACACCCTCACCTCAAGGCACCTCTGCTTCATCACCCAAGAAAGCCAAGATGGGACCTTCCGCTGCCATGGTACAGCAGTTCAACGACAAGGACGAGGCCACCGGCCGTCCTCGGTTGCAACAGTCGTGGATTGACTACACCGCACGCGTTTTCGAAAAGGACTACGCGCACGAGATTTGGCATCCCGAGTTGCAAGGCAAGATCATGGCAGACCTCCAACGACCTGTCAGCATCAACAACTTCTACGTTGCTCGCCATACGGCTTACAGAAACTTCACCAGGTTCGTCCTTCCTTCTTCCTTTCTAACCTTTTTCCACAGTTTGCCGCTTGTGGGTGCACCTTTTTGGCTGCCGTATGATTAACGGGGAAATATTGAACAGGTTCGTGAAAGGTGAGACAACGCCTTACAACGAGGTGGACATATGGGCCATGTTCTTCCGCAATGAGAACGGTCTTCCCGACATCTGGGCGAGTGGTATCAACTCTGATCAAGCCTACCTATTTTCCGACGTCATTAACGCTGCCGTCGGAAATGAGTCGTATGACTGCGTCAAGTCCGCCTACAACAAGACGCGAGGATTGAAGGGTATCACCTACTTCAAGCCTTCCAGATCGGCCGGTCAGCGCAAGGTCAACCCGACGACCCCAAAGAAGCGCAAGATAGAGGTGGAATCAGACCAATCTGATTCAGAGGTGGAGTGTCTGGAGGTCATCTCTACGAAGAAACCCAAACTCGACAAACGCGATGATGCTGACGGCAGCGATGGCGGAGGAGCCAGAGGAGGAGTCATTCAGGGCAGCAAGACTACCAAGAGCACCAAGGACGCCGCTGGAGCCAAGAATACGGCGGTGGGAAATCAGGAGTTGAAGGAGAACAAGAAGGTTGTCGGCAACAACCTCTCGCAGAAGAAGCTTCATGACGACTTCGATGCCGAGGCAGAGAGTGATACGGAAAGCGTCATGAGCGACAGCACCATCGTGAAGAAGCCGGAGTCTGACACCGACAATGACGAGGATGCCGATGGCCTCGATGATGACGAGCCGGTTGACTCCTGGATTCTAGAGATGAAGGCGAAGATGAAAGAGCCTGAGGAGGAGACCGAAGAGAAGCCCAAGTTCACCGTTAAGGAGAAGGTCAACCAGCGCGATGCCTTCTTCAATACCCTTGGGACCGTCCCGCCGGAATTCCAAGACAAGGTCTTCCGAACCATCATGTTGGACGTTATTCAAGATATGGGGATCGATCCCAACGAGAAGCTTGCGAAGCAAGTGAAGCCGTTCAAGAAGTTGATCAAGATGGAGGGAAAGAGGAAATAATGGTGTGGCTGACAGACGTGGGTTGCTTTTGCATGAGTTGAGCACTTTGGAGGATCGCGATAATGCAGTGCGCTTTTGATTTGGACCGGAAAGTTGGTGGTTAGAGAAAGTTGGCATTGCGAAGTATCATTGGTTTTGCTTTACGGACTGGAGTCGTTCTTGCTTTATGGTATCTTGAGAGGAGAGCTTGATTTTCATGCAAGATGGCGCCAGCAGGGCGCGGTTGTATCCTAGGCATGAAGCTCCCAAGAACATAGGTAGATGGACGATCTACTTGCGATATTCTCAGATTCTTTTGCGTCGAGGCTTGCGTGAACTTGGACTCCATGGTGTGATATTTGAGGCCATCATTTTGACCAAGAGAATACCAAGTAAGTAGTTCCCCTTCCTTGGCTTCTGTATACGATGGTGAAGCCCCGGTCACACTCGGGCCGCTTCGGCCGTGACTCCCATGAAAGACCGGTTCACGGAGGAACTGATCGACATCAGATTCCCAGATTGAGCAGGTCTGTGGTTGTTTGATAATAGATTCGGATGCCAGCGGGCCGGACGCCTTGGCACGACTGCAGCGGTGGATGGAAAAACCGACGTCTTCGAGGCCGCATGATCACCCAAGAACAGGGTCGAGATGAGAGTGCCTGCAGTCTCGTCCCAAGAACTATATACTAACTAGCGCCGGGGCCAACTCATCCAAACAACGTGTGTCATTAACGTTAGCCGATAAGGTTAAACAGAAGCCGAGCCAATCTAGAGCAAACGACTGAGCGGAAGGCCGATCCAGGAATGGAAGTCGGATTTAGGGTGTGCGGGGGAGCGTTGCAAGTTAATCACTGCCTCTGCCGGCCACCAGGGGCTTCGGAACGGGCCAAGACGCTCTATTCAGAGGCCAGCGTCGCATCAATGGATCTCGAGTAGTTCGGGGGCCAAGCGAGACGCCGCGGACAAATTAATCCGACCCTTTTATCTCGTCAAAAAAGTCCCGATGGCACGCTCGGGGGCTCTGGCCGCCCCGTTTTGGTGGATATCGTCGGACGATTTGCCGGCCATGAGAAAACGCGTTTAACGACCATGTCCGGAAGGGGCAAGTCTTGATGGGCTGGCCTGTCAGGAGATCACAGTTCGAACGAGATGCGATGCTTGGGTTGAAGCAAGGGATCCTGATCTGCCGAAGGTACAAAAGCGCCGACGCATCTGCATCGTCCGAACTGTTCTCGTACAGCACGGCGACTACTCCTCTAATACCCAGCGTCTCCGTTGCCTCTCTCGTTCTTGTTCTTCGCAGAGACTAAACTGCCCTTACGATCGTTCCTTATCACCCAGCCCTCAACCTCCAGAGCAACATGAAGTTCTCCATCCTCACCGTCGTCGCGGCCTACGCCGCCGCCGCTCAGGGAGCCATCACTTGGACCCTGGAGAAGGCCGCAAACCCCACCGCCGACCAGACCGACGCATACACCAAGATCGAGGCCGCAATGCGTCTCGCCGTGGCTCGTCACGCCCGTCTCGGAACAGCCTCCAAGACCCTGCGTGTCTACTACGCCCCCGGCGTACCGACAGCCGAGGCCAACTACAACGGCGACGTCCGCTTCGGCTCGAACCGATCATACATGAACGAGCGCACCGCTCTGCACGAGATCTCCCACACGCTTGGTGTCGGCCAGACCGCCGCCTTCGACAGCAAGTGCGCTTCTGGCAACTGGGCCACCGCCCTCCCGCTTCTGCGCTCGTGGGATGGTGCCAGCGCGACCATCAGCTGTGGCGGCTCGCACTTCTGGCCGTACGGGTTGAACTACGACAACGAGTGGAGCGAGACGAATGCGAACCGTCATGTGCAGATTGTCAACGCCATGATCAAGGACGGCATGTGAAGCAGGAGATGAGAGGGTTCGGTATACCAGTTCTTGTAGATATTTACACTGTCTAATATGACGCTTGTACATGGACATTCCTTCGCCGATTGTAGCCTTGGTGCATGGTGTTGCAAGTGATTCCGATGTTGCCCATGTCTAAATTTCAGTTTTGGTCATCAGAAGATGGTGATATGAGTCGAGGGACTTAAACCGTTATGTATCGTGCCTGTAATCTGCGATTCATGCCCGGAGAGTGAGTGACCGGCACAGTGTCGAAGACAGACATTTTGATACCTCCAGGTTTGCCATTGAGCGATGTCAAAAGTTGTGGTTCAGGCTCGGATGCTGTGACAATACCATAGAATGAGTTGAGAAAGCGAAGAAGAAACTTACCCGGGGGTCCAAGCGGCGCAGGCTAACGCTAGCCCCCCTACTCACGTAGGAGGCAAAAAAACAGGGTTTCTACGTAAAAAAGGAGGTTTCTACTTATATTACTAAAAATAGCATTTTATAATATAACTTTTAGCTTTAACTATATTATATAGTAATAAAAATAGTATTATTATATTACTCTTAAGTAAAGCTATTTAGCTATATATAAAATATATATATATCTTATATAAATATTAATAAGCTATAGAAAATGACTATATTATTATTTTCTATATTATTAATAATATATTTCTATTTCTTTATTATTTACATTAATAAAAGTATTATTAGAAAGTTACTTTTTATAATGTTATTAATATAGAAATATATTAAACCTTTTTATAAAATAAAGTAAAATACTTAATATATTATTAGTAGTATTGGCGTTATTAATAAAACTAATATTAATAAGACTAGTAACTTAGGTTTATTAGTATTAATAGTATTATTATTAATTTTAAAATTACTAGCTAAATTAAGATTTAAAGTAGTATTATTACTATTTTTTTTGATAAAATTATTAATATTATTATAGATATTTAAGTTATTGTTATTAATATAATATCTCTTTTTAGCTAATATCTCTTTAATATTAAAATAGCTAAAAAGCTTTATATAATACTGAATAATATCTTGAGCTTTTTTTAGTAATAATATAAAGTTAAGATTAATTTACTATTTAAGCTTAAGTAGTTTATATTATTATGAGCTTTTTATATTAAATAGTACATAATTATTAATCTTACTAATATAAATAAACTACTGTTTAAAATTTAGTTATTTTATATACCTATTAATTAGTTAGTATTTTATAGCTATATACTCTATTTATGTTTCTTTTTTTTCTTTTTTAGCTTTCTTTTTGAATATAATATATTACTATTTAAGTTTCTTTTTAATAACTTTAGTACTCTATATGTTTTATTATTATATAATCTTTATAAATATTATATTTACTATAAATAAATACTATAGTTTAATATTTTATTAAGTTTACTACTTATATTATTACAACTCTATCTAAGTATTTTAGTTAATAATATACCTTTAGCTTTCTTTATAATAAGAATTACTTTCTAAGATTATCGAGTTTATTATTTTATAACTTCTCTAAATAAAAAAGCTTTATTTAGTATTATAATATTATTTAATAATATTAATTTATAATATAATCTGTAAAGGTATTTAGAGGCTATAAGCTGAAGTTAGGTTAAATTAATAGAAGAAGTACCTAAAAAAATAAGTATAATATTACTATACTATTTTTATTTATTTCTGTTAAAATCTCTTTTTCTAATCTTTTAGTAAATATTTACTAAATCCTTACTATAGCAGGTTTTATACTTTATCTCTATAAGGTTCTCTATCTTTTTAGGTTACTTTAGCTAAGCTACTTTTAAGCTTTTTTAGTCTAAATAGCTAGAATTTTATAATTATTCCCCTTTTAATTATAATGGTTTTTATTATAAAATGAGGCTAATAGTAAATAAGAACTTCTATTATTTATAATAGGTTTTTATAGTTATTATCATTACTAGAAGCTATCTCTATTATCTATATAATAGTTATCTACTATATATTTACTAAAGTTCTCTTATTTATTAACGTTATTATTATCTCTATAAGTTTTATTATCTTACTTTTAGAGTTATATTATCTATTGTTTTAAGTTTCTTTAAAAGATCTCTTTTATTTTCCAAAAAAGAAATTATTTTCTATATGTTTTTATATCCTTTATTTATAAACGCCTTATTTATACTTAATAAGCCTTTTCTAAATAATAGCTTTATAGTAATTCAATTTTTTATTTTATTTATCCCCTTTTTAAAATAAGTATATTATAAGGTTATTTAGAACGTTAAGTAGTAACTACTATTATTAATTCACTATATTTATTTTTTCACTTCTAATAGTTTTTATTATAATAAATAACTATTATTTTGCTACTTAAAATTATAGCTATTTCTATAACTATTTAACAATATTTTATATGTATTTATGAAGTAGTACCTTTTTTCTTATTTAAGGTTAGTTTTTCTTATTTAAGGTTAGTTTTTCTTTTTTATATTATATTATAATATAATGGCTTTTATATGTTATAAGCTTTTAGTAAGCTTTTATAAAGCTTTCTCTTTTTAACATTATTTTGATATTTAATATTATAAATATTAAAACTTTGATTACTGATATTTTAATACTATATAAACTTAATATTTTAGCGAAAAATAGTAATACTTATTAGTATAACTAATTAAATAGTAGTAAACTTTATATCCCTTATACCTTATAGTTTTATTAGACTATGAAAGTAATATATATTTATATAACTATAAGTAATATTACTTATTAGATAGTTACATTATTTATACAATATTAAATACTATAAAGAAAATATTTAGTAATCTTTAATTGAAATATGTAGCTAATTATTTATATACTTAGATCGCTAAATGCTTTATGAATAGTATTTATATTTATTAGAATTAAATTAAGCGTTATGCTATTTAACTTAAAGCTAGTAATTACTATTAGTTTAAAATTTATTATACATACTATAATTACTAATAATTACTTATTTCTCTTAGTACTCTATAAATAGTTAATAAACCTTATTAAGCTTTAACTTAATTTTAAATAGTATAATAACTAGCTATTATAGATAAATATTAAAGAGATAATTATTAATTATATTTAAATATATTTAAAGATCTAGCTTAAAGTATATAGTTCGTTATATATCATATTTCTTCCTAATAATTAATAGTTCTTTTGTAGAATGCTTATTAAAAAAACATAAACCTTTTATGAAGTAAATTTATTTTAGCTTAAGAATATTTTATTTTAGTATTTTTAAGATAAAAGTTATATCTTTCATTAAGTTTAATGTCTTAAGAAGCTTAATAATATTTTAAAGCAATATCTCTTAAGTAATGACCTTTATATATTTATCTTACTTATTTAGAACCTTTTTAAAGTTTAAGCTTTTTAAATATTTTTATAATTCTTATAAATATACCTTCGTTATAATCATTGAATATATTTGCTTTAGTTTTACTTTCTAACTTAATGTTTATAAAGATATTAGCACTTCTTTTATAAATATTTATAAAAGTCTTATTAGCTTTAGAAATAAAGATAAGTTATTAAAAAATAATAAAAATAAAAATAGAAATAATATTAATATTAGTCTTAATAATATTAATATTAATAAGGATTCAATTAATTTAGACGATAATTCTGAGTAGTTTTTAGTAGATCTTTAGTAAATATATGGTAGCTTTTTTTAAAGAGGTTTTTAGATATCTATAGGTTTATATATTACTTATAAAATTTAATTTAAAAGGTTTTCTTATAATTAATTAATTTCTTTTGTTTATTTATACTATTTATTATCCTATTTATAATATATTTATTACTCTTTAAATCCTATAAAAGTTTACAAAAGATTTACTCAATAGTTTTTAAACTTCTAAGTATTACATTTTATTAGTTAGCGTTTTTATTTTACTAAATATAAAAAGTTTATAAATACTTCTTTTTATAATATTATATCTTTAACTTCTTATCTTTTAAGGTTTTCTTTTAGGTTTAAAAGCTATTTTTAAGTAAGCTTTTAGCTATACTATAGCTTTAATAAAGTAATAGAGAAGATGTTATATACTTTATTATACTTTTTTAGAAGCTACACTTTATAAGTATTAAAACTTATAACGTTTATAATTAGTATGAAAATAAATTATAACATAAGTTTTTATACATATTTTATAAAATAAACGTTTTTTATTAAAAGCTTTATAACATTTTTAATATTATAAGATTATATCCTTTTTAGTACTAGTATTTTTAGTTTATATTTCTATTATACACTACTAGTTTTTAGCTATCTTTTAGTAAACTTCTATTAGTTTTTTCAGTCTTTTTTTAACCTTTTAGATCTTAATCTTAATACTTAATAGGTAGTAATTAATTATTTGAAGATAATAACTTATAAAATCTTTAAATAGAAATATATTAATAATAATATATTTATTATTATTATATACGAATTTAGCTTTGATGAATTATATTACTTATTAGTTATATAAATTCTTATTAAAGTTTAAGAGATATACTATTAAAGTTTAGAATATTTTTTAGCCTACCTATCTACCTATAAATGCTAAGTAATGAAGATATATGTTTCTATATTTTAAGCTTTAGTTTAGTTTTATTAAAACTAATTAGTAATTAGCTTACTTTAATTATTAATAATAGCTTCAAGTATACTTTATTAATATTTAATCACTTAATATAAAACTTTTATTAAGCTTATAGTATTTAGTTATTTAGTTATTACTAAAACATAAACTATTTTAGTTATTTAATATATAATTATTAGGGTTATATTATATATAATCTTATTATTTCAATAACGTTTTAGTAAGCTAGTTAAAAAGTCTAAAGAAATCTTTTAGAATAAATATATTAATAGTTTTGGTATTTATAATAGCTTATATAGGTTATATTATAATATATATACCTCTTAATAGTATAAATGTTTAGTAATATATTACTATATATCTTTTATTAGGTATAGTTAATAAAATATCTATAGATTTAGTTTTATTATTTTATTTATTTGTATATATTTTAATTTAAGTATATTATAATAGGTTTTTAGGATTTAATAATAAAAAGATCCCTTTTTTAGAATAATAAGTCTTTTTTAAAACTAAAAGATATTATTCTTATTAAGTTAGTATTTTTACTATTCTCTAGTATCTTAGTAAACCTTAGCTATAAGTTCTCTATAGAAGTAGGTTTTAGCTTATAATCTTCTAATTATCTATTTAAGATTTATACTTAGTTATAATATATATACTAATTAATTTTAAATAAGCTTTTGTATTATAATATACAAGATATACTATTTTAGTATAATAACTTTAGCTTCTTTTAAATCCTCTAATATATTATTATCTTCTTATAAAGTAGTTAATGTAGTATTTATGTGTAGTTTTAAGTAGATAATAACGCTAATATATATATTTTAATATAATAGATTATTAATACTTTTTACAAAATAGTACTAACTTAGGAATAAGATCTCTTAACTTTAAAGCTAGCTTTCTAGGAAGGTTTTTGTATATTTCACTAGATTGCTTAAATATACGTTTTTATAATAGCTATAGTTCCTTTAAACATAATAATATGTTAATAATTATTATTAAAAGTTAGTTAACAAGCTTAAGCTTCTTTTTAAAACTAAGAAATATATTATCTACTCTAAAGTCTTTTATTATGTAATTAAAGTATTATAATAGTCTATTTATTAAATTAATAACCTCTGATTTATATTAGATTTTAAAATTAAATACTAATAAGTAGTAAACTTATTATATAAGCTTTCTATAAATAATATATATAAGTATAATAAGTATGCCCTTTAATACTACATAGTTTATAAATATTAAGAATTTCTTGAGAAGTCTTTAGAGGTATTATATTTAGTAATTTAAGCTTTCTATAATAGTAAAGAGTTTTCATTACTTTATAGCTTAATATTTTTCTATATCTAAAAGCCTTTTTAATTAGAAAGCTAATAAATACTAAATAATATTATACTTTTATAGAAGTATATTAGATACTACTTCAGTAAATATATTAGTTTTAACTTTAGGTTTTAGTATTAAGTTATAATATCTTAATATTAAAGCTTTAATAAATGCTTCTCAAAATATCTTAAATATAGTTTATATCTCTTCTATTTAGATAAAAGCTTCTAACTTTATATTATTTTAACTTAGTTTTAGTATACTATTTATTAAAGCTATAATATAGAAATATTCTATGATAGACTTATAGTAAAAGTTATAAAAATTAAAAAAAAACTTAAATGTCCTTAAAAGATTTTAGTATTACCTATGTAGTAACTATTTAAACTTAATTTAGGTTTATCTTAATATTACTTTAAGTAATATAGAACTTAAAAAAGTCTACTTTTATTTAATAGAAGTTATATTTCTTTAGTTGTATAAATAGCTTAATAACCTTTAAGTAGTATAGAACTATACATAAGTTTTCTACATATTATTCTTCAATATTTAAATAAATTAGGATATTATTTAAGTATATAATATAGTAAGTATTTAGAAAGTTAATAAGTATTTAATAAATATATACTTAAAAAGTTATTAAAGTGTTAATAAGTCTAAATAATATTACTATATATTTAAAATGCTTATATTAAGCTTTAAATATAGTTTTCTATTTATTTATTTTATTAATTATAATTTTATAGTGTATCTCACTTAAATTAATTTTAAAAATGAGCTTTATATTAGTCAGTTTATTCAGAAGCTTACTAATTAGAAGTGAAAAGTATTAGTTTTTTTATTATAATTTTATTTAGTTTTTTATAATCTATATATAACTATAAACTACTATCTTTTTAAGTATAAATAGAAGTTTTATTTTAATAACGCTGGTTAAATAATAGATATATTTAACTACGTTTTCTTCTTAAATATATTTAATAAAGGTTTATGATTATTCTATTAATACAAAATATATTAACTTATATAAGAGCTTTTTATTTAGTTCTAACTTAATATAATATAGTATTTTATTTTAGTTTAAAGACCTTTTTTACGTTTTCTTTATTGAAAATGTTAATAAAAAGTTAAAGTTCTTTAAAGATCTTTTTTGTTATACTTTTTATTTAACAAGCTTTTACTTAAGACATTAATATCTTTTTTATCTAAAACTAAAGCTTTTATTAAATATATTATATAAGCTTTTTAGTTATTCACTATAATCCTTTATATTATCATCTCTAGTTTAATAGGTAAGATATAATTATATAACTAAGTATAAATATAAATATTTATATAGATATCTTTTCTATTCATTAAGTTATTAAATAAAAAGATATCTTTGACTTTTTGAAGATATAAGTCAGCTATAAATACTTAGTAGATATTCTATAAATAGTTTTAGTTATTAATTAAAAAGGAAATAAATTAATAAACCTTATTAATAAGCATAGGTCTTTTTTAAAAGTTTATTAGCTTTAAAGCTATAATACTAATAGCCTTTTTTAATAAAAATTTCTCTATAAAATACTTTTATGTAAGGTTTATTATAATATAAATATCTATATTAACTATTAGTTTAACTTTATTATATATTTCAAAAAGAATTATTTAATTTTTAATAGTTCATTTTATACAAACTAAAGTGATTTTAGTATAATACTTTTTAAAACTATTTTAAAACTTATTTATTTCTTAAGTCTTTAGTATTAATTATAATGAAAAACTATAATAATATTAATCTTACTCTATTTTAAGCTTAAGCTTTAATTACTATTTATAAGTTATATATAAAGCTCTATATAATTAGGGGAGATATACTTAAACTTTTTATAATTATAATATTAGGTTTCCTAGAAGTTAGAGGTTCTACTATTAGAGCTAAATATTACATAAAGGTTTATTAAGTAGTTATTGTAGAATAAGGTCTCTAAATAGCGCTCTTTTAAGTTTATTAACTAAGAGGATTATAAACTACTCTTGTAAAAGTAGTTTAAGAAACTTAAGTATAGTTATTTATATAACCTTTTTATATATCTGTTTTTTATAGTCTTTTATAGCTTCTATATATATAAAGTAACAATATATATATTCAGTATAATTCTTATCTTATTTAAAAAGTTTATTTCTTAAGGTTTTAATAAAACTCTAAAAGAATATATAAGTTTTTATATTATTTGTATTTAAATTATTAAAAGCTTAATTAATAGATTTCTAATAAGCTTAATATATAATAAGTTTCTTATTATCTTTTTAGTAGTATTATTTTAAAGTATTATAGCAGTTCTAGTTTTAGAGTTTAAATACTACATATTTTTTTTTATAAAAACTTAAAAGTCTTTTTATATAACGTTAATCTATTTTCTTAATATATCTATAAATGTTTATTAATAAGTTTACTATTTTATTTATAAAATATAATTTATTATATTTAAAGCTTATGAGATATACTAAGTATTAGAGTAGCTAAAATAGTATTTATAAGCTTTTTTCGTTATAATAAACTAATTCGTTTTTCTATATTAATAGATTTATTAATAAAGTAAGCTATATTTTCATCTACAGATTTTTTATAAACTTTAGGTACTTATTTGGTAAGCACTTAATTACTTAATATAATAATAATTAGTTTATATTAGTTAGCTATTGTAGTTATAATCTATTATATTAATATTTAGCTAATAACTTTATTTTATTTTTTAGCTTAAGCTAACTTATTAGCTATAACTATAAATATTTAGCTTTATAGCTCATTTAATCTATAGAGAGAGGTTTTATATTCTTTATTTTTCTCTATATATTTATTATCTATTTAGTAAGCATTTAATATTAGTAGTTTATGTTTTTTGAAGCTTTTAGCTTTATTTAAAATATAGTTTCTTACTTCTCTTTATTAATTTATATTATTTTCTAATTATTTACTACAATTATCTTCTCTATATACGTGTATATAAGCTATTCTATTTAATACTTAGTAAACATTAAGTATAAGCTTTTTAGCTTAATTAGTAGGTGTTATTTATGTATATAGCGTTATCGTTATTATTAATTATTTTAAAATAAAATAGGAATAAAACAATTATAAAGGTATTTAGGGGTTATAAACTATAGTTAAGTTAAATTAATAGAAGTACTTGAAATGTAAATATAATATTATTATACTATTTTATTTATTTATTTTAAGATTCTTTGTTTAATCTTTTAGTAAGTATTTACTAAGTTTCTACTATAGAGGGTTTTATACTTTATTTCTATAAGGTTCTCTATCTTTTCAGCTTAATTTAGCTAAGCTATCCTTAAGCCCTTTAGTTTAGGTAGCTAGACCTTTATATAATCCTCTTAAACTTATTATTATTAAATAAATATTAGCAAAAGTAGCTAAATATATTAACTTAAGCTAACTATATATATCAAACTAATTAAAAGAAGATTATATTATCTCTAATTAACTAAATATTTAACTTTTAAAATTTATTATAATATTTCAATATTTAAATATAATGTCTATTATTTAACAAAAACTACTAACAAAATCATTATATATAAATGTAAAAACGTTACTTTATATAAATTCTTATAGTATTATTTAATAGGTTTTATTTTAATACCTAAAAAACCCTTATATTTATAAACTAAAATAGATATATAATATAAAAAAGAAAAAAGTTAATAATAATATTAAAGTTAATATAATATTATATAATCTTTAAGCTAATATATTTAAAAAAAAGCTATTTCAAATAATAATAATATAGTTTTATATCAACTCTTTTTTAAAATATATCTCTATATAACTTAATATAAATATTTAGTATTATATTATATATCTTAAGTTAATTAGAGTAACCTCTATGCATATTAATATTAAATTATAACTTTATAATATACTTAAATTACTAAAGTTTTACTAATTTCTTGAGTAAATATATACTAAAGTACTTAAAATAATCTATTATAATCTTTTAATTAAAAAAACTAGTTAAACATTATATAAAATAGATACTTCTATTAATATTATAATCAGCCTAAATAATACTTAGCTATATCTTCAAAAAAATAAACTAAAATAATATTTCTAATAGTATTATTATTACTATTTAAAATATATAACTCTCTATTAGCTAAATTAATAACTTTATATAGTTTATTCTATTTTTATTATCTTTAAAGTAAAATAATATATATATAGCGACTAAAATAGCTAATATAATAGCTAAGCTTATTAATATTCTAAATTTTAAAAAATGTAAGTTTATAATCTTTAATTGTAACTTTATATTAATTAAAGAAGTTTTAGATCAGTATTAAGTTAAACTTTTTAATAAACGTTAATAAATTTAATCTTTAATCCTTTCTAAAACTCTAAGTAATTAGCTTTTTAGAACTTTATAAAATACTTTAAAATAAAGTTTTTACTTTAGTTAGCTTAAAAAATATTAACTATCTTTTTAAAAATAAGTAGAATAGCTAGAAAGCTAATAATGTTAAACTACATAATAAATGTTATTAAAACTAAATCTTTAGCCTCTATTAATAATTTTAGCTACTTACTTTGTTTAAATAATATAAAGATATTATAACTAACTTAAAAAGCTTTTACATATCTTTTAACTACTATATAAAATACTTTATAGTTTCTAATAATAGCTTAAATTAATAGTACTATAGATAGAAGCTTACTAAAGTAATTAAAATAGAAACCTTAACGTTATATAGTATATAACGCTTATATAGCTTATTTAATAAGTATTAAGTTAACATTACTCTAATAAAATATCTTAGCAACTAAAATTAAAAAAACAAATTAAAAAAAGTGTAGTTTTAAGTTATAATATAGTTTTAAAAAAGACGTCTTTTAATAGTAAAATAAGGAAATATAACTTTTGTATGATTAGCTAGAAACCTCTTTTTTTATATAGAAACCTTATTTTTTCGCCCTCTATATAAATAGGGTGAGTTTTACGCTTAATATAGCTAACTAACACCCTTAGGTAGAAAAAAAAAAGATAAGTTAATAAAATACTATAGGTGCTACTAGCTGCTATTAGGCGCACTAGCTTTAAGTTTAATACATCTAAGAGATATAATATACAATATAATATATAATTAAAACTATATAAAAACCTACTTTTTAAGTAGTATCACTATTATCACTACTACTATTAGTAGTTATTATAGAAGTAAAAGCTAGTTTAAAGTAGTTAAAATAGTAGTATTACTAGCTAAAAGTAGTTAAATTTAATTTAAAACTAGTTAAAAGTTATTATTACTAGTTATTATTAATAATTACTAAATATTTAAGCTAAACTACTTATTAGTAATTAAATAACACTTAAAAACTATATAAACTTACTAGATTCTCTTTCTTGCTTCTATATATTTCTCTTTTACTTATCCCTTTATTAAAACTTATAGCTTTTTAAATAGAATATTCAACCTTACGTCCCCCCTACCTTAGGTAGTCTCTAGTACAGTACCTAGGTAACCTACCTTCTAAACCTTCTTACTACGGCCCAGCAGCAGTCCTCACCTATCGCTCCAATGTCGCAGATGATGTTGCAGGCAGACATGCGCCGCGGGATGCTCATTTTAATCAGTGCGCTTCTTCTTCTTCTTCCCTTTCTCAACCTATTGCACCTTCTCATGTTCTACACTGCATCTCGCCTTTTTTTTGTCTTTTGGAATTCCCTAACTTATTCTGTCCGTACCTAGAGCAAACCGTACAGCAGCTGGTGAACGCATCCGTCCTGGGGCCCCGACATGCTCGGACGACCCGCGCTACAGCAGCAAAGCATGCCCGCGTCGCCGCTCACAATGCGCAGCTCAAAGAGCGCGAACTGCGGTTTTGGAAGGGCATCGGGGCCCTGATTCAGCGCCTATCGCCCGCCCAACTCCCTAAAACTCTGCGCATCGTTGGCTCGAACTCCAAGCTCACAAACCAGCAGCGCCAGTCATTGAATAAAATCATCTTCGCCGCCCGTAAATTTGCAATTGACCAGCGGAAGGCGCGGCAGCCCCAAGCTGATGTTGCTCGTGCGGTCCTGCAAGCTCTCCAGCAGGTCATGCCACAGGCCCTCCAGGCCAGGGACGCAGCGCTGCGCCAGAGAATCTCTGAATGGCAACGCACTTCTGGACAAATTCGTGTCGTTCATCGCGAATCTTCGTAGGAGTAGCCGCTTGTGATCAAGTGATGTCGTGAAAGAGATCTCACGATGCTATCCAGTAACACAAAGTGTGCACCTGGCCACACCACCATTTCCCTACAGGAGCGCCCCGATTTAGTGACTGAATTGTCCCAGCGTCCACTGTTGGCTCGACATCTTAAATCTCACGTCAATCTTGGAAGGGAAGCGCACAAGATTCATTCGCGGGACTTAATAACGGGGAAAGAAGGGGGGGGAGGGGGGGAAACGGGAAAGAAAGTACAAAAAAATTGGAAATAGAGATGAAGATTGGAAATATCACCCTTTCGAAAAGATGGTTTTGTTTCGCATGCGAGTGTCTGGGTTTAGTGTTCAGTGATGGTTCCTATCACAGCAGTGGGTTTCCACCACCTCAGTGAGCGAACATGCTCAAATTCAGACCCTTCTTGAACTCACCTCCGACTCAGCTGTATGTGACTCGGCTGACGATTAATACGAGCGGAACATTGTTTCTAAACTTAAAATAAAATAGAATAAATCTTTCTTTCCCAGGTCTATTGAAGTGGCTCGTTTGTGAAGTGAATTGTGTCGCTTGAGTGACGGCCTGCGATGGGAGCTAGGCCTTAACAGGCCATCCAGGAAATGCAACATGCTGCAAGAGGAAATCATGCCCTGTTATTGAAGAAGACTTTTCTCATCCTTGTGATTGATTTTCCAAAGTGTTTTGTCATCTGCAAATAGTCGCTGCCTCATTGAAATTATCCACAAAAGACACGATGAGTCCCAAGCATCATCCTCCCAAACCTCGTGATGTGGCGGCGTAGGATTACCTCATCTGTGGTATGCAGCAAGTCAGACACGAGTCGCTGGCGCATCGACTCCCTACATCCCTCACCAAAAATCGGCAGCGTCTTCGCACTTGCTTCATTGACGAGCATCAAAACTCCAGGTGTTGTAACCACGAGATGACTTCTGAGCAGGTCGCACCCCGTCACGTCCCAGATGAAACGCCGCATGCGACCACAGCGGAGCGGCGGCCTTGGTTTCCCCCAGAAATAATCGACGCCATCATCGACCAGATCGATAATCATGTCGACCTCCTGTCCATGGCTCGTCTCGGTCGCCAGTACACTGAATACTCGCTGAGGGCATACTACCAGCGGCACTTTCAATCTCACGGCCTGCCCTGGATATCACGGCTTCTCTGGCCCGCGGTTCACTACGACGACCCCATGAAAGACGAGCCCAGCCCCGAGGCAGAGGCGCACGCCCTCCGAATGATGAAGCGGGCAGCACCTTTCTGCAAGCCGGACGATATGAAATATCACCCACCACCGACTGCCTCCGATCTCAGCTACCTGTATTTCCACTGGAAAGGCGGCATCGGGACCGGCTACTTCTACGGCGAGTACCCCATCCTGCACCTGGCAGCATACTCGGGCCTCTACGACATTGTCGAGCACTTGGTCAAGAACGGGGCCGACATCAACGCGACTCCGCTACAGTATCCGAGCGAGGAAGATGTCCCCTTGGAACATCTGACACCTCTTTTCATGGCTTCGCACAGCGGCTCATTGGAATGCGCGCGAATTTTGTTGGACCACGGCGCTCGGGTCGACATGAGCTGGGCGGCGGCCCTCGGAAGCGGGAATGCAGACCTGGTGCAGCTCATGATCGACAGGAACCCCGCGCTGATCCACGAAGACGTTGAAGTTCATCGTCTCACGATGAATCCCTTTAGCGCCGCAGTGGATTTCCATAACGGTGACCCGCTCCCCGTCATCAAGACTCTGCTGCTCAACGGCGCGGACACGACGTACATGAATGCCTTCAACCGCAATGTGAGATGCCTCAAGCAACGAGAACATTTGCAGATGTTGCAAAGTGCTAATAATGAGCTGCTCTAGGTGCATGAAGAATCCGGATACATACATCGCCTGCAGAAATACATTGAGCACTTCCGTGCGGCGAGAGAGCAGGAGGGAAACGCCACACCCGCATCATTGATCTTTTGAATGCCAGCGGAAATATCGTACAACATCAGCTCGAACCAACGGAGAACCACCATCCTCAGTGGCATGCCTTGCCAAACTTCCTCAGCCTATGGTAATTATACGGAAGAGGTGTGAGGAAACCAGCAGTTACAGAGACGGCCGCAGCACCCCAAAAAGCCGGGTCATCCAGCTGCACGATGCCCCCAGTGAGGTGGTAGTCCACGGCGTTCTCGGCCAACTCCATCGTGATCATGGATATCATGCTCATGCCAGCTGCAGTCTTGGCCGCGACAGGCCACGACAACCTATCTTTTCCGAATTTCAGGAGGACGGTTTCGAGGAGCAATGATGTTGACAATCCGCTCGCCACTGCGGCGGATCAGTCGGTATCCTTCTGGTGCCTCTCGGCGACGACGCAAGACCTACTCGAAATGCCCATGACGGCTTCCATCGCCATCTCCGGATGAAAGGCCTGGAGGTACCACATGGCGGAGAAATCACCGAGAGTGCAGCCCACGAGACACCGAAAGGTATTGACACCAGCGCGACGCCATGTTGGCCTGGCAGACCAGAAGTCTAGAGAGAGAACCGACGGGGGCGGAGGTGGTGGCGGAGACGCTTCCTTGGATTTGCTGCAGCAAGACGACGGTCGCGAATTGGCAAATGGCGTGGATACCGACAAAGCTGACTGGAAAGCTGGCGTATTCGGTCGTCTCATCGGTCGTCTCAATGGGAATTTGGCGTCATATGGGTGTCGGCGCGAGAGCCGCCCGGCAAAGCAGAGCCTGGGTTGGATCATGTCGCTTGCATCTCGCAGAATTGGTGCGTTTGCAGGCGGATCACGGGTGAAACCTTTTTTTCCCGCAGCAGTCCCCGATCACGTAAGATGGAAGGATGCGGCGGCGCCGGTCCTTGGGGCTCACAATGGTACCGTCCTTTGGTTGTCTCACGGCATCAAACGGTCAAGCGCTTCAACAACGCTTCCCCCCCCCCCCCCCCGGCGCTTGCCGTCTCGTTTCGGAATTACTGATTGCTGTGGTCATTTTCGATCTTTTCTAGCACCGTCTCGCATCCGTGGAACCAATCGCTCAGCAACCTGTTTGAGTCAGCGCCAGCGCATTCAAACAGACATGCCGCCGTCACCAATTTGAGTCGTCGCGAGCACGATTTACTCCAATTTTCGTTTCTTCAAGCTTGGAGGTCTCTGAATAGACTCCTGTTGTTGGGTCAATATTGAAGCCATCGGCCAACATGGACAGGTAAGTTGTCATGTTCTTTGCAGGCTCGTGTCCTCACGCCGTCGCAGTTACGTTCTTGTGCAAAATCAGCCAGCATTCGATGCCGACGACGAACCCCGAAGCGAGGAGGCCGATCTCAATACGGACGAATGGTTCTTGGAGCAGCCTGACGACGCGGATAGCCGTCGCCGATATTCCAGCAGAGCGTATACGGGTGGAAGATCTTCAATCGGCACAATGGCTTGCGGCATCGCCGGCCCCATCGTGGCCCTCTAGGAGGCGGTCATGTGGTGCTCGCGTGCCGAGCGATTCTACTACCTGACGGAGGACCCTCGGCCTACGGCACCAGAAGAACGCGAAGCGATCCGCGCGGAGCGGGACGTCCAACGCCCGGGGGGGGGGGGGGGGGGGTGGGGTTCTGGCAACGCCGGGATGATGTTCCTCTGCGCACCCAGCTCTACTTGTTGCTTGCCGAGTATGTCATTGAGGTCACTCACACGTTGTTGCAGGATCACCACTCGCTCTAGGCCGGGGTGGTGGTAAGGGGGAGGCAAAAGTTGGTCTTTTCATCGTGTGACGCCCGATTTGTGATGTAGGTAGCTTCGTCAATCATTCACGACTACCTAGGTGGCGTAGGAAGTCCCACCCCGCCATCACGATTATCCCTCATCGTTTCGTGTGATTATCCATGCTTCATTTCTTTTTTCTTCTCTTGTTTCTTCTTCCCGCCATGGAACGACTGGCGCCAATCGGATCCTGGCCGCCAAGTACGAAAGGTACGAACACGTCATAGCGGCGTTCTTGTGCCTGGCCAGGCGCGTGGATGTCGCGTACTATTAAACTTTATGGACCGCGTCGTGACACGGTCAAGTAATGAAGGGAAGCGCCCCGCGCCCCTTCTTCCGAGCATCACGCACTACCTTATCTACGAATATCCCCCCCGCCTCCGAATGCCCCCCGCGAAATCCGCGAAAAACGCTACTGAACGACCTCCGAATACCGATCAACTCCCACCGATCAAAAACACGGCTCGATTACCGCCATGGACCCTGTAGGCGCCTTGGACCAGTTGACGATAGAAGATCCGGATAACCCGGTCGGCAACTTTTTCAGCATCACCTGGTTTGACACCGAATGGCACAAGGTCAAAGGATACTGCGACCCTCACGCGGAATCCTACGACTCCTTCCACGACTATCCCGACGTGAGAATTCCCCAGTCTGTCCTGGGCGACCGCAGGTGGTCCCCCGAACAAATCGATGCACGCGCCGACGAGCTGTGCCGTCGCCCTCTCGAGCACCTCGACACGGCCGATCTCGCCACCCTCTACCAGAACCTACACGACATTGACGAAGCCTTGCGCCAAATACAAGATGATTGGCCCGTCAAGGGTTTCTACGTCGGCTCGCAATTCATTGAGACCGTTGTCGTCCCTCCGCAAGAGCAGCATGCCTACTCCTACGAGGAGGGCCTCTCGGATTTTGAGGATGAAATGAGGGCTGCCCACGACTGGTACGATTCGGAAGACGACGACGACGACGACGACGACGACGATTTCAACGATGTTGACGGCCTGGGCCAGCCCATCTCCAGTGATGAGGACGACGACGTTGACGGCCTAGGTCAGCCCAACGTCGACAATGCGGTCGAGGCAGCGGATGGCCAGTAGTCGCATCACAACGCCAATGGCGCGGTTCAGCCTGAGAACGAACATGAAGCGCATCACGAGGCCGATGTTGACGAAGAGGAGGAACCCATCCGCCCCTTCGATCCCAAACCTTACTCTCTGAATGCCGAGGAGTACCAAGCCAGGTTCCACGTCGACCTCGCCAAACGGCTGCTCCAACGCTGTAAGCACATCCGGAGAATCGTTCGGACTCGGTCTCGGAAGCATATGCGACCTCTAAACCTCGGCGACATGCCGCACGACATTCTCGCACGTATTTTCGCCCCCGAGGAAAATCAGACCATCGTCCAGAAGGGATATCGCCCGCCAGAGTACCTCCGGAACAAGGAAGAGCTGAACCTGATGAAGTCTCTACGCCTTACTTGTCGATCTCTTGCGGACATGATCGCCCCGCTGCTTTTTTCCTTCCTCACTGTGCGTCTGACGGACGAATCTCTTACCAAACTTGTTTAAATCTCTCGTCACCCGAGTCTAGGGAGGGGCATCAAGACCATTCGTATCGCCGCCCCTTACCAAGATGCCTTCATCGCAGAAAATCCCGCGCACTTCGTCGACCACGTTCTTTATATCATGGTACAACGTTTTATGATCACCGATGAGGCGACTGGGAGAAGTCAATGGTGCGGCGGCTCGCCAGGAGAAGAACAAGCTTGTTACGAGTTCATGGCCGGCGTCAGACATTTCCACAGCCTCGATCGCGATGAGGGTTTCAATGCTCGGGTGCCGGGAGGCGATTGGTATGCCAGGTTTTCACAACACACGTTTCTCTTTCACTGCTGGAACGTCTATCGCAGCAAGGTGGCTGAGGAATTCCGCGTCCTGGATGGCATCTACAATGAGGGAGACAACTTTGTCCGATTAGTTGCAGACGCCATCGCCCGGATGCCCAACGTCGAGACCCTGACCTTCTCGGATCACTCCCATGACCAGCCTTGGATCATTAAATACCGTGACACACGCAACAAATTCACTGAAGAGCCGCTCTTTGATCTCTTCACGCGGGGGAGCAACTGGGATAATGCGAGGAACCTCCCCTCAGCCGGATCGCAGAATCGCTGTCTGTTGATGTTAGTAGCCCTCTTATCGACGATAGGAAGTCGCAACATCCAGCTCAAGCATCTCGAAATCAATGTCACCGCACCTAATACGCTCACCGGGTTCAGCGTCACACCCGATGCCAGGGAGGGCTTCCAGCGGGCTATGCGAAACGTGGAGTTTCTCAAATTCCACATCGCACACGACCCATTTAACAGGACGCCCATGGCAGGGAATTACCCCCCAAGAGAACCCGAAGAACTAGACAGCCTGGATGAGTTCCTCGACTGTCTTCTGTCGTCGAATAACCTTCGCGAGCTCGACCTGAGCTTCGAGTCGTTGCGGGAAGAGAACGTGGACGACCCCGTGAGATATTATCTTCCATCTCTTTGGAAAGCTAGGCCTTGGCCGCACCTGCGCAAAACCACGTTGAACAGCGTTTGCATGGACTCCACGAAGCTCAAGGGCTTTCTCGGCAACAGACCCCTGTGGATTACGGAGTTACACAAGCCGCACATGTCCTTCGGCACTTGGACGGAAGCCCTCGATGTCATGCGCGAGAAGTACGACACCGAATGGTCGCGACCTAATCAATGGGGCAAGGTGGATGATAAACTGAAAGGTTTGAACATTGGCGGACGTCTCTGGGAGGCCAGCGGCGCTGAGTGCTCGACGATGACTCGGATGGCCTACGCCAGGGCCTTTTCGATCCCGCCCGGCGGATGGCCAAAGATCAATGGCAAATACTCACATGAGGGGTTCTGGCAAGCACAACACTATATCTCTCATGAGCAGGACGTCAACCCTTGCCGAGACGTCTGAGTTCTCCATTCCTTTGGCTGTTGTAGTCCTATTAGAAGTCCTTCGGGTACATGAAGATACTCAATGCCTGCCTTGTCCGAGCGCCAGGAAAGTGTGAGAGGGAGGGTTCTTCCAAGATATCAATGGGACATTCTACCGTCGCTTCCAATCATCCAGCAACATGTAGCACATGCAATCCACCTCAAACGTTCGTGGTCCACGGTACATGCCGGGACACGCCAATGAAACTATCATTTGAACCAGTCACTCATGCGGCCCTTGATAGCAGCTTTGTACTTCTCCCAACCGTACTCCGTTCGGGGGGACATTCTCATCTCCCTGTGTAAGGCAAGTCAGCCATGCGTTAAACGTGCGAGGGGAACGAAGGGCGGACTAGCCTGCAAAACGTCCTCCAGTCCTCGGCGAAATGCGTAGGGTGATGCACGTTGCCGCTTTCGGCAGCCATCTCCACCACCAACTCGCGAAGGGCGTCGTTATAGAATAGATCGATGAACAAGCTCTTGTCGAGGTCGTCGTATTTGTGAGGAATGTTATCCGTCACCTTCCACTGGAGCGCGACGTGGGCGTCGAGGCAAGACCTGTTGAAGTCAAAGTAGTTAAAAAAGATGTTCGGAATCTCGCACTGGGCGACTGCCAGGAGGCCGTCGAGGAATTGCGGGACCGATAGCTTCTGCTGCGCCGGCTTTCCGAGATCTTCGAGGCAGCTCTTGACGTGCTTTTCAATCTTGGGGGGGAGGACGCCGTCGTTGATCGTGAAGCGCCGGAAGGCGAGGTCGTTGTTGACAAAGACGCCAAACAGGATAGGAGTCGGATGGAGCTCTCGTCGGTGGCTGATTTTGTTTCTCCGGGCGAGGAATCGTATCATACGATCGTTCTCGATGGCATTGCCATCTCGGAGCTCCTTGCAACTGGCGATCGGACGAGGAAACGAAAGAGCCTTCATCTCATCATAAATGAATGCCTTCTGCTTCCTCAGCTGGGTGATATGGCCAGGCTTTCCGCCCATCGCCAGCCAGTACGGCTGTGCTGCTGGCAGAAATTCTCGTTCATGATCTCCATGGACTCGAAGGCTGCTTCCGTGACGAGGCTGGCGGTGACGAGATCGACCTTGCCAGCGACATATTCCGACCAGATGCTCTTGATGTAGCGCCGGATGTCGCGAATTTCAATCAGCAAGCACCAAGCACCAGAGTTCGATTCGGGGATCGTCGACTAGGTCGAGCAGCTGGTTGCTCACGCGAGCAGCAGGCCTCTGTGTCGGAGTAGGCGAGGGGCACTCATCGGCAGGCTCCTTGACAAGAGATTCGGGATGGATGTCATCGTGTCCTTCGACATTGAGAACGCTGAACTGGTTGATGAAGCTTTCGTCCATGTCAGGGATGGGCGCCGAGTCGGTAGCGGGACGAGGGACAGGCATTGGTGCCGGAAAGAGGTCGAGAATGCGTTGAAGACAGTCAGTGAAGAATCGATGGCTGTCGTCGGCGTCAGAGGTAGCCGCCGAGCCACCCGCAACGCAGTGTGCTCCGACTTTGCGACGAAGGCTGACTGCTCGTTCGAGGAAAGAGCGCTGCATGACAGGCATAATGATGGAAGCCTTCTTGCAGGCTTGGGCCATCGGGAGCAGATGCTGGGTGGATAGGTCTGCCGACTGGGAAGGAAGGGATCCGGCTTTCATGACCTTGTTGGCCTGTCCGAAAAGCCAGTTGACAAAGGAGGTGGTGTTCTCCTTGTGACGAACATACTGACTATGGACAGAGGGCGGAAGCATGATGATGGATCATGGAAAAATGAGTTTGTAGTTGATTGAAGTGGTTGAAAACACGAAACACTACTTGGAGTTTGGTTGGTGACACAAACGGGCAATTGAGGTCGGAAGTGTACCTAGGAGAGGTTGAGAAGGCGTCCCAGAGCGGAGGATCGCAGAGCTTTATCTCTGTCACCCGCTACATCGACTAGGCTGCTGCATAGACAGTTGCATGACGGATTTTGCAGATTGTGCGTCAGTCTGGCCGTCGAATTTGTTGAGTCCGCTCTCCAAGAACTGAATGAGGGAAAGATGCTCGTCCATCGGGTGCTTGCATACATGTTTGCAAACTTGCAGATAGGCGAGGGGCCAACAACAGCCAACAGCCAACTGTAGGATGGTAATTGAGAACACTTTCAAGTTATGAGCTTGAAAAGCCGTCTCAGGAAAAAGGAAAAAAGAAAAGAAAAGAGATTGCCACAAGTTCAGTTCAGTGTAGCGATTGGATCCAAGGCCCAGGGTTTGTTAGTCTCTCTAAGATATGAACAATGCTGTGCTGTGTTCACACGTGGGAGAGACAAGATGGCGATGGTAACACGATATGAGGGGCGGACCACTCCACCAATGCTACATCACTTGCTCCTGATTAGTTAGTCTTATGGCTGTTGGCAGGCGGAAGAGCACGACACCCACAGGTCCAGCCTTATTCCAAAATGCATGCAAGTGTTGCATAAAGTAATGCACATGTCTCATTATGTGCTGGATCATGGAGTTTGGGAGCTGTCACCACTTGGGTTAACTGGGACATTATCAGGGCCTCGATCTGTTCTCGTTGCAGGTTTCCAGCCAAGGATTGGTCAAAACATCACGAGACTTGGGCCATACAAGGGATCATGACAGTAACCTCTCTGGCAATGCAACAGTGAAGTCTAATTGAGTATCTGATGGTGTCAATGTTGACTCAACTTCCATAAGCGGCGTAGCCATCACGACCCTTGGAGTAAAATCGAACACAGGAGGCAGTTCCTCCCTTGCACTGACTCTTGGCGGGAGCACGACTCAAACACGGCTCTGGTACAATGGGATTAGTCTCCCAGACTTACCATGCATCACGAGGAGAAAGCCTGGGCTTAGTAGCTTCATCACAAGCTGACGACACTACTTCACCTCAGCGCTCAGTTCAACGAGCATGGCTTCGAAAAGATATAAAGCCGAAGCACTTATCTTGTTCTGAAGTCTCAGTTGGCTCGCATTCCGCATAGATTTCAACGCATTCACAACTTCCATTTGAGAGAACACTGCGGAATATCACGAAACATCAATATCCCAACATGCATTCCCTCCAGCTTCGCAAGGCTTCATCAGCACTACTGGCTTCGCTGACCGTGACCAGTTCGGTCACCACCCGACAGTCATCCCCACTTTCTTTACTTGGGCCGATCAACCTTGGAATACCGAGCATTGACATCAGCTCTATTTCTACATCACTTGTTACCTTCGCCGACGAAGTCATCGACATCTCCGGCATATCGATCTTTGGAAACGTCAACGATGACACTGTCAACTGTACATCAACCACAGACGAGACTGACACCGCAGTGGTCGGTCCAGTCTCTGTCCCAGCTGAAGGTGCAACTCAGATCAACCTGTCGTTGATTACGTTTGGGGATGAAGTCATAGACTTCTCAAACGTTGCGATTTTTGGAGATGTGAATGATGTGGGATGTGACTAGATTCAGGATCTGTATCCAATGGATTTGTGCGATGTGTAGCTACGAGAGGCAGCTTTCTTGTTGTAGTGTATCACGTGTAGAGAATTGAAAATGAGTTGACCAATGTGCACGGCTTGATGCAACATCAACGGTGAACCATCGGCGGAGCAGTCCGTGACTAGACGGTGCCGAACCCACCTTCGGTGTCGGCCGGCAGGGGGCTGCGAGTTGGAAGCCGGAAGGGGGCGTCTTGTGAACTCTGGCATGGATGTGAGAAGTGATGCAGGAGAGATACCAGCTCTTGGCAACTTGGGCATTGTGACTCAGACCAAAGACATCACTTGAATGACATTTCGAGCGGGCGGCTCCATAGCCCAAAGCCCAGCTTCGCAAACGGACGCAGCGCTACCCCTCAGAGCAGTCGAATCGCACGATGGCGCGCAATTATCGCAAGATCCCGTGTTGTCAATGAAGTATCGATGCTGCGAGTTGCTGACGTGCCATGTGCATGGCATTCTCCTAATTCGGAGACCGGTGTGGAAGAGGACGATGAAGAGGCCGCAAAGTTGCCGGCATTTTCTTGGCGACGGCAGCCAAGCTGGCTACAATGACAATAGCGCTGCAAGATGCCCAGGATAGTAATGCAAGACGCAGCCCCCAGCGCCGCTTGGATTTGGAACGCCAGTAGTATCCCGCCGGAAGCGCGCCCGCGGACGTCTTGAAGAGGACCCCCAAAACTCTTGCGCCATGCCCAAATTGTGGGTGATGAAGGATGCATGATGGCGCATGCAAACGGAGCGAATTGAGTTTTGGTGGGCAGCACGCCGAGCCTACGCCTCCAATGCACCTTCAGCTCATTATCTCACGGCTACTGCGGATGCAGGGCTAGACAGCCTGTAACGAATCAACTACTCACGCCGAGACCCAAGGGTTTGTTCGGTTTTGATAGGGTGTCCAGGTTGTTCCTCACAAGCAATCACTGACACAGGCTCGGGCCGTTGCCGGTGTCGCTGCGGAAGGTATTATAGCTACCTGAATAGGAACCGATGCACCGAGCCCATCATCCGTCTTCACTTGCGCACAAAACAACTCGAATCGTAGCCGATCTTGAATAATGTATTCGGTATCTGAAAACAAGGAAAACCGTCTTCGATTTGTGACGCTGACTCGGTCAGTCACGGTTAGGCTCAATGACGGTGTAAGATCTCCAACCCCCATGTTTGCGTGCATGCTCCAAGGCATCCTCGTGGCCATCTAAACCGAAAGTCGTGATTTCTGTTCCACTTTCCTGGCCAATTCTCAACTGCTCCTGAGTGATCATATTGATGACCTGACCAAGCGTCTGACGCTCATACATCCATTTGCCGATCAGTTGGATGTTTTTCAAGATAAGAAGCCCGTATGGAAGGCGGCATTTGTCTCCCGCTCCTCCACTTAGTACGATCCTTCCACTCTGCTTCATGGCCAAGACCGCAGCTGAGAGGTATGGCGGCGTTGCCAGCTCCCCTGGAGTCCAATCGTTGAACCTATCGGCGCCCCTGTTGTTTGGCGTTGCCCTCAGTATGGCTGCGGCGTCAACTTGATCGTCTCCAGTCATGACGACGGTTTTCAGGCGAGGGTTTGCAAGCTTTTCCCGCATCGCTGCCAATTTGCCTTCACTCCGGCCCAACGCGATCACCTCAGCACCAACAGCGAGAGCAATCTCGACCGCTGAACCACCAAATGAACCACCAGAAGGTCCGACAACGACGACCTCAGCAGTCTTGACTCGAGCGGCTTCTAGTAAAGCGCCGGCAGCCACGGCATAGTGCGCAATGGTGTGGAGGACAGCTTCGTTGTAGCCCAAGTCGCCGCAGAGACGCTTCTCATCAAGTAGAAAGCAGGTTTCCAGTGGAACCTTTTGATATCGTTGCCAGGAACCGTCTCGCCAAACCCCTCTCATGAGCTTCTGGGCGTTTGGATGACCTCCAGTCATGTGGCCGGGCATGAGGGCGACATTCGCGTCGTCTCTAGCCCTGATCAAGCCGTCGACGAATGCGAGATCACCCTTTTTGAGACGAACGGCATCCGGTCCAACGTCGTAAATGCGTCCTATGCCGGATGGATTTGGGACGAGCGGTGGCGTCAGGTTGAGAGCAGGAAGTTTGCCTGAATGGATCAGGTGAGTAGAGGGAGCAACGCCAGTGGCTAGAATCTTGACCACTGCGGATCCTACGTCCGCATTTGGCACAGGGAGATCCACGACGGAGAGGGGTTTCGAAAAGGAAGAGAGCTAAACGGCACGATTGGTAAGATCAACAGCCGGCATTTTGTCTTACTGTACAAGTGAAGGCCACAGCGAGAAAGGGGAGCTTCAAAATAATCTTGAGAGCTTCACTCTGAGGGAAAAGTAATTATGCTGCGTTTAAGTAAATATTCACTCTGAGCATTTGAATTGACCCGGAATCTCGGCAACGAGCTGGGTTCCTCTCGGGGAAGGTTTGGTGTGTCTCGGGCCGTATCAGAAACCCGATTTCCTGGCCGTGATCGGTCCAAGAGGCCGAGTGCATAACACAAGGTTGTACGGCGTAAACTTAAATTGACTTCAGGAAATCTGAGACAAGAGCCTCATTATTATCTGCAGAGCTTCACCTACAGAACTTATCTTCACCATACAAGGCGCGAATTAATTGAGAATATTTGGCAGAAAGGGCACGAGGTAATTCATACATCCTTTCAAAGTCAGTAGACTAGATATCTGCGAATTCTCGCACAGTTGTGTATGCATGACAATTCTTCTCGGTCAATTGATTATCACTTCCAATACCAAACTTTTGCACTTTGCTACGAGCTATGGTGCCCCCTGCTACTGTCACGGAGGCTACGCAACCAATCGACTTGCCAAACGGAAACCTCAGATATCTCCTCCCTTGGCGGCGAAGAGACCACCTACTTGCCGCGCAACTTGGAGTAGATGCTCGTCACCAAACCTCGATGTGACAAGAGATAGCCCCACTGGCATGTCATCCTCACCCTTAAATCCGGGAACGTTGATGACGGGCATATGAAGGGCCTGCACATGTCAATGAGTACGACAGCTTCGATGAGATAGAGGTAGACTTACCGTCCACATGGCGTTGAAGTCTGAGCTACCGGTCCCCGTCCCTTTAGGTGCCACGTCTATGGCACTGGGTGTGACAATCGCCGTGTACCGGTCAGCGATCTCGTCCATCTTTGGTCTCAGCGCTGCAATCTTGTCCAGAGCTCTCACGTATGCTTTCTTCGACCTCGTGTGAGCAGTCTGTGCAATACTTGCGAGGTAGTCACTGATCTGGTCCCGCGAGGTGCTATATTCTCTGTGGAAAGCTACACCAATTTCGGCCTCCAGTATCTCGTTCTGCAGAGAGATTATATCGTCGAACTCATGGGGTAACGTGACTTCAACAACATGCGCGCCGGCCTTTATGAGGATTTTGGCGGCTCGTTGCAGAGCCGCAACGGTACCGGGCCCGGCACTTGGCCATATTGGCGACTTCACGAAAGCAAAAATTGCCTTATTCAATGATATTTGCCGAGGTGGCTCATCATCACGAAGCCCAAGCACTTTGCCTACTTGTTGGAGGTCGGCAATACTGCGCGCCATGACGGCAAAAGTATCCAGCGTTAATGACGACATCTTTTGGCCTTCGGGTGAAATGGCGTTCCATGTTGGCTTGAAGGCGTAGACTCCTGTGAATGATGCTGGTCTGATAGTGCTTCCAACCGTCTGAGTGCAAAGAGCATTCGGGACTTGCATATCTGCAACCGCGGCGGCTTAGCCGGAGGAGGAGCCGCCGGGTGTCCTCGAAGTGTCGTGTGGGTTTCTTGTGCCTGGTCCCTCAAAGGTTGCTGTGAATTCCGTGGTGGTTGTTTTCCCTGTGGGCATCGTCAGCGCTTGCTCGGTTGAAGGGACCCTTGTCACTTGGTCACTTGCCTAGAATCAGCGCCCCGTTCCGTCTCAATACAGCGACTGACGCTGCATCGCAGAGGGGGGCATCGTTGGCATGGATCGGTGACCCATGGCGGGTGGGGAAATCTGCGTGCGGAGTAGTTAAACCCGGAGTCTCCTATCATGAGCAAGAATGGATCTTACCCTCTGTTAGGATGGCGTCTTTGACGCCAATGACGAATCCATGTAGTGGCCCTCTTTGTTCCCGTGGGATTCGGTCGAGCAGTCGAGCTTGTCGAAGGGCCCTGTCTGGCTCGATATGTGCCCAAGCTTTGATATCTCTATCGCGTTCTTGGTATCTCTCAAGAAGCGAGCTGACATATCTTTCCAATGTTTCTTCATCTGCATCGATGAGACGCCGCACTTCGGTGGCCGTCATCCTGAGGTGAGCGGAGCGGTGTACCGGAGATGTCTCCATTGCAATAGCTGAAGAGCAGACCGCGAATGGCTGTCTGAACTTCACTTTGTCAGAGATGGTCTGATATTGTTGAAGGTGTCTGTTTGGTAGATGGCGCTACTTATATATGTTGACTGCACTGCCCTTCATTCATCTACCGGATTACATGCCTTCTACCTACTGGCATAGAACACCCAATCCTGCCGGTCTATCAGCATTAATGCATCTCCGTGACTGCCATCCGATTTCTGGCCGATGAAAACGTGATAAGGCTTGTTGGTGCCCACCATTCATGCATTTTTCCAAAATGGGACAGATGAGACATGATTGTGCATGCGCATGCAGCAACCAACGTGGCAGTCCCACGTTGAATGTCAGCATCAAGCCGGGATCTTGCAATGCTTGCGGGTCTTGGGGGACCAAACATTGGCGACAACAAATTGTTGTGTCAATGCAGCAGCGGAAAACCGTTTGCGAGGATTATTTTCAGCGCAAGGGGTGATGGTTACCCGGAAGAAACATCTCTCTGGGTGTTGTCAAGATTGAGTCAACGGATGACATTGCATCCTCAGTATTCACTAGAAAAAACACCTTTCAAGATAGCATCTTGTATAACGCATTGCTTTTGACGCGCTTTTGCTTCGGTACAAACCATTCAATTGTGCAGACCCTCATCCGCGTGAAGGAAAATCATGCTTTAGTATTCGTGTCCAAAATTGCCCTGGCTTGCAAATCAATATATCTATTACTCTACTATATGCTTTTGCTCAATCATCAGCATGGAAAATCACAGCAACTTTGACGCTTTCTGCTCGTCATACATTTGTTCTGTAGCTTAGGCAACCGGCCACCAAAGATTTGGAGACGAAGGGACTTCCTGCCCGGCATTACTATCGAGTAGTCTTATAGGGAGCAACCCTGGAAGAGAGAATGACTAACATGCAATTTGAGATATATCCTTTTGGATCCATAAATCAATTACAAGATTGTGACTAAACGAAGTACTAGCACGATTCAGTGTAACTATTCATGTGGACGGCCATGGTGTTTCTAAGCTACTATCATTTGAAAACACTCGCTCGGGGCCAAAGAGCCTAATGCAATCTTCCTAAAGATATTTCCAATCTTGTTTGCAGAAAAGCATCGCTGTGTCTGTCCGTAACTGGATTTCTGTCGCCAAACTGAGGCAGCGATGGACCGTGGTGATTAATCCCATGGATTAAATGAGGCACCACAAAGAATTCGGAGATGGGAATCATCAGGCTATAGAAGAGCCGCATTGGTGACTGATTCCCGCCCACTCAACCTCTATGTAGTCAATTCTGCGCTGGAATTCGAGACGCTATATCCCGAAAGGCGTTCCTGCGAAGGACAAGATGACCACCCTTCACCGAAATCCGAACCAAGAGCTCCGCTTTCAGTAAAGGACTGTCGAATTCTAGGCAGTGACAGAGTGATGAAACCATGTCTTGCACTTTGGTCACTCATTCCTCAAATATGATTGGGCATGAAAGAGTAATCCGGCTGCCGCCGCATGGCACAGCCAGGTGCGCCGTAAGCGACGAACGATTCTTCGCACTCTTGAATCCCAGAAAACCTTCGCCTCCACCAGATCCTAGGCTTCCTTTGACGGGTTCGCTGACGGCAGGCCAAGGCGGGATCTGACATGGGTCTCGCGCCCTGGATCTGTCTGGGTCAGCACAAAAGAGCCTTTACCCGCACTTTTTTAGCATGAGGGAAGCAGGTCCCTCGGCACATCGACGATGCTGACATCAGCACGGAGAATCCTTCGCCTGAAGTGACCAGGGGTGATGACCCGACTGGACAGCGATCCACGACACATCTTGCCTACAGTCCGTTGTACTAATAGCGTCCGCCCCCCCTTTTTACTGAAATTATACATGCATAATCCCTATATATATATATATAGATTTATTTAATACTATATAGATATTTATGGTATAGTAATTAACCTATTTTAATAGCTTTAATTAATCTATTTCTATTAAATTTCATAATTTAAAAATATTATAATACTTCTTAAGCATTATTATACACTTTAATAAGTAGATGAAAACTTATTTAGGTATTATTTATTATTTATTATTAATAGTATATAAGAATAATAATATATATAATAACTAATATAAGATATTATTAGAAATCCTTTTTAATATTCTATTTTATTATTAATTAGAATTATTATACTTACTAAAAAAGCTTATTAGATTATTATTATTAGAAAGACTATTAAAAAAGCTATTAAAAAGGTTATTATTATTAAAATCAATTTTAAAGTTAATAATTTAGTAGCTTTTAAATCTATATTATAAAAAAAGTATATATATATATATGTATAGCTTTTTATTATTATAAAAGGCTTTAAAAATAAGTTTTTATTAAAAAGTAATAATAATAAAACAAAAATAAAAGGAATCTATTATAAAAGATTTAGTTTCAAAGTATTCTATTTTTATTAATGTTATTATTTTAATTAGATTTAACTTTAGTTAATTTAACTTCTCATTAAACTATTTAATTTATAAATAATATATTTATAGCTTTTCATTATAATACTAATAATATATTTATATTGTTTTTTAATGTATTTAAAAAAGAGGAAGATATAAACAATAATAAACTAATTCAATTATAAATTTAATTATTTATAGTTTAATATTTACAAATAATAATGTATTTATTGTTTATTTAATTATTAAAAGTATTATATATCATAGATTTAGTTTTATTAATATATTAGATATAAATAATGGAGATTAACAAATAGATAATAATATTTAATTTAAAATAGAAATAGTTTATTCATATAATCTAAAAAAAGCTAATATTATTATTATTATTATTATAAGAGCTAATTAATATATTTAAACTAATATTAATTGTTATTTAAATATAATTATTTACTAAAAAGGTTATTTAGCTAAATATTTTATAAATTAATATTATTCTCTCTTTTAAATAAGCTAGGAAAAGAAAGAAAGATTTATTTCACTGTTAAATAGTAATATAATATTATATTAATCTCTAATACAATAATAATTAATATATAAACATTTTAAAAAAGTAATTAAATCAACGTTTTAATTAATATAACAAGAATAATTAATTATAAATTTAATAGTTTTATAAGTATTAAATATTAAAAAGAAAATATATATAAATAATCTTTTTATATGTAGTTATATCTATTTGGAGTACTATGAATATAAGAATAATTTAAATAATAGAAAGTTTTATTAATATTATATATTAAGGTAAACATATCATAAAATTAAATCTTATTATGTAGAGAAGTAAATTAAAGCTATTATAACTAAATAAATTAGTGTTAATAATATAAGACTATTTGAAGAACTATTTAGTAAGGTTTTTTATAATTAGTTTATTAAAGATTAAAATTACTAGAATAAGACAAATAAAAATATTATTAAAGTTAGTAATAATTAAAAGATAATAATAATAACAAAAAAGAAAACTAAAAGTATTATATTTCTATCATTAAAGTTAAGATTTAGCTTAAGTAATACTAATAATAATATTATTATTAATATACATAGTAATATAAAGATATTGAATTATTATTTTTAGTACTTTTACTTATATATGTAGCTATTATTATTAATATTATAACTATTAATATATTAGCTATAAATAAATCTTTTACAATATTTATTATTTACTTTTCTATTATTAAATCTTTTAAATATTTATTAACTAAATGTTATATCTTTAATACGTTTATTTTTATTAATAGTATTAGATTTACCCTAAAAAGCTTTAAATTACATAGCTAACTTTATTAAGTAATTTATATCTATCTACAGTAAGTAATATAATATTAATACAAAATTGAAAGAAAGTTATATAAATTATACCTAATAAATAGCAATTTATAAATAATTTATAAATTACTAAATAAAGTTTCACTGAAAACCTTATTAAAGACATCAAGAATTTAATTAAACCTTTTGTAAATAATAATACTTATTATAGAGAGTAATTTAACAGTTTTTTAATATAATATCTTATTTCAACTTTTCTTTATATTATTAAGAGTTAAAGAGAGATATTTATATAAGAATATATATTAAATTACTAAGAGAGATAATAATAATATTAATTAAAAACTCTATAATATTAGTTTTAAATAAATTAAAGTTATCTTAATATATTAGTACTTTAGTTTTTAGTTTTATTTTATTATTAGTATCATAGATGTTATTTAAAAAATTATAAATTAAATAACATAAAGTTAAGCTAAATAATAAAAATAATTAGATTAAAATTTTAAATAATACATTATTAATAGAGATATATTACTTAAAAAAGGATAGAGAAAATAAGTAATATAATAAAAACAATTTAAACTTTAATTACATATATCATTTTTTATATAATATATTTAACTATAAAAAAGTCTATTTATAGCTATAGATGTAATATTACTATTTTATGTATATAAAAATAATAATTTTACTATAATTTTAGATCTATAAATAGTATAATTTATCTTAATACTTTCTAGTTAATTATAATTAAAATCTCTAATTATAACTAAAATCTATAACTATAAGCTATAGTAATATATTATTATTATAAATTATTATTATAAATATTAATAATATATTTTATATATATATTAATATACTTATAGTTAAAGGTTTCATATTCTTACTAGCTATAATTATAAATTTAATGAATCCTTATCTTATAATAATATAATTAAGACTTATTATAATTATAGAATACAAATTTAGATTATTTATTAATATTAATATTTATAACTTATTCTCTTTTTTATAATTTAGTATTATTAAATATTCTATTAAAATTAATAGATAAATAGTAGAAATAGCTTCTAATTTAAGATAGATAATACTTAATTTTTATAATATAGTTATATAGATATTGCATAAAATCCAAAATATTATTCGTATTATCATTCTATTTTAAATATATGTTTCTAATATATTACTTTAAATTACTAAAATACTTCTTAATAAAATTAAAGTCTAATAAATATAAAAATAGAAACTTAAAATTAATATTTAATATTTAGTATAAATCTTTAATTTAAAATTTATAATAACAGAAAAAGTTATTTATAATAATAATAGAATTTAGCTTTAGAGAATATTTATACTCTAGAATAAAATATTGTTATAGCTAAAAAAACAAATTATTACTATTAGTTATATTATAATATATAGTTAAATGTAAGATATTATTTAACATAAGAGTTAATAAAATTTATATATAAAGGTTTTAAAACTAATTACTCTCTATAGTTTAAAGTATAATAAACTTGTTTAATATTCATTTAGTCTTTTATATCTTAATATCTTTATTAATATTAAATTTATTAATAAATATTAACTAATTAGAGTAATATTATTATATATAGTATAAATACTTATATTATAATCTATTATTTTATTAAATAGCAATAATTATAAAACTTTTATTTATCTAGCTAAATAAATTCAATTACTAACTTACTGTAAAATAATTAATTTAAATCTTAAAAACTTTAAATAAGAAATCTTATATCTTTTTAAGAGATAAATTGTTATAATATTATAATAATTTAAAAAGTTTTATATAATACTATATTTCTATTTTTTATTAATTTTAATAATATTCTTTATATTTCTATATTTACTGATAATATTACATTATAACCTATATTATTAAATTATTTACTTAACATAGTTAACAGTATTTACTAGTTTATAAGTTTTTTAGTTTTTAAATAGTAATGTTATTATAATTCCTAATAGCTATAAATGTAAAATTTGAAATATTATTATATTATTATTATTACTTAATACATTTTTAATATATTAAATACAATAGACTATAGATATACATTAATTAATAAATAATAATTAATAACTAAATATAATCCATATAATAAAAAACGTTTAATTATAAATAAACTAAGCTATTTGAAAAATTATTATTTTTATTAATTATTAAAGCTGTTTATTTTAAATAACTATATTAAGCCTTTTAATATATTTTTATATTATTTAAAGCTATATAGATTATATGTTAAATAGATATATAAAATTATATAATAAATCTTTTTATTTTTTTTAATAAGTATTATTCTACGTTTTTATAAAAATAAAATATAGTTTTTATTAATTAATTAATATAAAATAAGAAAACCTAATTAAGTTAATAATATCTCTATAAATAAATTAACTATCATAGAAGTATTAAATATGTATTTTATATCTCTATTATATAGTTATATATTTAAATACTATTATAATTATAGTAATTAATAGTAATTAAAGTATTAGTAATAGATTTAGCGCGTTTTACGTACGATGTGCAAAAATGCGCGTTATAGTGAAAAATAGGCTTTTTTTCATATTTTTGCATAAGCGGGGAAAAAAAAGGGGGGGCGGACGCTGTCACTGCAACGGACTGTATTTCGGTGGCTGAGAGGTTGCGCTCGCCTTCCGACGAACTACTAAAACATGGGGGTTGACCGGGGTTAGGTAGTCACCTGATAGGGCTGTTCGGTTGGTAATCCTGAGCTGGGAGACATAAGTTCTTTCCATCAAGACAGCGTGTCGCAGTACCTATGCACAAATGATTTAAACCGGAGTGGTCCGTCTTGCTTCGGTGTCTCGTCGGTTCAAGACTTCGATAATCTTTCAACCTTGGCTCTCATGGCTCCAGACAAGTTGAACACAACTCAATCAGCTCCAGGACGAGTGCCGACTTACCATAAACACTCGTTCAAAAGGAAGCCTCACGTCTTAATACCGCAAACAAGAGGTCATCGAATAGTATATCTAGGCCCTCCCATATACGTAAGAAAACTGCCGGTGATGGAGCCTCGGTATTATGGACCAAATTCGGACTTAAGAGGTATGCAGCGTTGGTTTCTGAAGTACAGGCGACAGACTGACTGGCTCATAGCTTTGCAAAGGTTGAAACCAAGATTTCTGGCAGTACCAGAACAGCCTAGTAATACACGGTACTCGGTCCAATTCTCTGGACAACATCCATGTGCCACTTCATCGTCTTCATGCGTCCGAAGCAATTGCGAAGATGAATGCAGCACAAGTGACAATAGCGATTTGGACACGACGGCCGAAAACACAACGAGCAACCACTTCAAAAATAAGGGCATTAGTCGGCGGAGTGCACCACAAGTTAAAGAATAATAGTACGCATGGCGATATCGCCATACAGATACCAAGCAAAGACCAATGGAGCCAATAGAATACGTACATCATCCCTTTTATTCTGCAAGTAGACCAGCATCATACCACACCATCCAAACATGCGGGACAACTCAACCGTTGACGCTGTTCCTCGCACAGCTTTCCCGAACCTGATGTCTGCAAAACAGATGTCTTCACCAATGCATCCATACATGTAGTGGCTGTGCGCTAGTCCCCGATATCCTCATTCCGTATCATCGGAGCATACTCTCAACCGTTGTCCCTCCTGTAGCAAGCAAGCGCATGCAGCATATCAACCATGGCTCAAGCCTCGTATATGCACTCTTTGCTTAAAGCTCATGATCATCCATCAATTCTGGCTCGCTTTATGCATTGTGAGCAAGTGCAATGATTGTCGTCTCTGTGCATGTCGCTGGCGTCCGTCTCGTCGATGGCTCTCTTCAACGGCCGAGTCTGGGCATCCCATACCAGATCTAGAGATGCTCCCTGGTCTTCTCTGTCGTCATCATCGGAAAGTAATTCAACATAAGTGATCGAAACAGCTGGATCGTTCAACTGGTCTTCGTGAGAGTTAACTGTCTCGCCGGGGAAATCTTCATCGAATCTTTCGGTAGCCAGTTGCAGCAGCTTCTGCCGGAGGTGCATCATATCGGCCTCTTCCGGGAGAGGGTTTTCTTCGATCAGGTAGCTCAAGGCATCAAGGACGTAGACACCGCAGCTGGTGGCATCAGGTTGACGGGGGCCGGTCTAGGAGGTGCAGGTCAGCCTAGAGCAACAATGCCAAAGGGCACGAGTTGGAGTCGGGACTTACCAGGTCCTCCATCATGAAAGCATCGCCGGTCAAATCCTCCAGCCAATTCAGGACACGTTGGCAAATTTTGTAGATCATCTCCGCATCGCCCATCGGGTCGTAGTGTCTGAAAGTGTGCGCAGCGAGGTCGATCTCACCAAGGGTCCAGTGCAGGGGACTGTCGTGGTGCATGACAGCGAAGACGCGCCTCGCCTTGAAGGCGGCCCTGGGAAGCCTGGAAGGCAAGTCGCCATCAATCTTGAGCCATAGGGGGTGCATGAGTAGAGCGTTATTGGCAGCTTCAGAACGATCAAGAGCAGAATCCGCGATGAGCTCTTGCATCAGCTCAATAGTGTCACCTGTCAAGCGCTCTCTGGGTCCTTGCAGCTGAAATATGGCTTCTTCGAATTGCCAGTAGCGCTGTTGTACCAACTTGTCCTCTGCAGCTCCCAGATCGGAGCAGTCAGAGCCTTCGAGGTCCAGATGGAGGGGCTCAACTGCATGCTGTCTGTCGTGGTCAACGTGGTCAAGGTTAACGTCCTCGTCCTGAAGGTAGAAGGGTTCATCTTCTCTCAAGCCATAAGTCTGCTCCTCAGCGAAAAATCCGGGGTTCTCCAACTCAGCAGTGCAGGCTTCGTCATAATGAACGTTGTTCCTGTCCAGGATGCCTTGTATTTCGGCTGTGCCCACGCCACCCTCTTCGCTCCATGAAATGCTATCACCTTCAGTGGGGATAAGATAATTATCAGGTCTGCGCATGTTGCTCGTCAGCCGATGATTTCATTAACATTTTGTGTGGCACCTCACTCGTTGGAATCGTGACGTACGGATGAGTCGTCATGTTGGGCACGTCTCATCTCGGCAGAAGCAGCGATGCTGGTGTCCCCAAGAAGGTCCGAGACATTCTCGAAAGAATTCACCTGGTACAGGGCGGAATCTTCTGCCATCTTTGCTGCAGTGCTGAATTTGGTGCTGGATTTGATGGTCCTAGTGATTCAGTCGCTGTTTTCACTGGGGAATATTCGGGCTGTGACGGCGGCGTGGAACGAGGCGGTCCCTGGCAAACGGGTCCCTGGCAAACGAAGGAAATCCAAGCCAAAAAGAAGCAGGTCCGACTGACGAGAAAGAACGAGTTGGTAAACGAGTGAAAAATGAGCGTGGTGCGGAATCGAGGTCGAAGTCCCGACTTCCGGGCTCCCAGGCGATCCGTCGAAGTGAGGGACCCGGGTTGGATGGGTTTAAGATGGAGAAGCAGCAAGCGATGGTGAGAAGAAACAGCTCCTTCCAAGAATCAAAGCAACACGAGCAAGAGGCAGGATCTGTTAGCTTCATCACTGCTGCCATCGAGACGTCTCTCGTCCCGAAGGGGGATCTTTGTTTACTTGGCTCAATAAAGGGTGGGGGTTGGCGATGTTATTGAATACTGGTGAAAGGATGAACCCACTAGGATGCATCAGCCTGAAAATTGCAGATACACTCATGATGCCCTCAATTGATCCAAAGTCAAAGGTAACAGCTTCCACAGACTCGTGGCTTTGGCTTGTTGCACACTTGCGCGCATGTATCGGGTATGACTTTGACATCAAAGTTGGAATTCTCTGATTTCAGCCTGGGTGTTGTCGAATGGGGACATGGCACTGGCGGGTTGCAGTTATTGAGAGTCTATCTGACTAGAATTTATTGTGCAAAGGGACACCGTGAGAAACCGAGAGTACTGTACATTGACCAAACCGAGCCATTCCCGCAACCAAATCCTCCTCGAATTCTCTTCAAACGCCACGATATTTCACCTTGTCTACCACCCTACAAACCCGAGTGAGCTGGAACGTATTCATCGGCCGTCTCTTCCAATCTCTCCAGGCCAGGAAGGCCTTGGGGCGGGACGAAGGCAGCAAATGCTTCCTCAATTCTTTGTCTCTTGGACTCGCGGCCAGTAATCTCCATCTCGATCAAGCGTTTCTGGCGGGTAATGTCCTTCAGCTTGGCTTCAATATCGGCAAAGCTGTCACTGCTGGCTGGAGTGGTTGTGCCGGAAGCGTTCGACGCCTCACGATCGCGAGGGCCGGATGCCTGGGACTGGATCTTCTCCCAAGATCGTTGCATGCCAGTGCGAAGCTCCTCGATGGCGAGGTCGGCTTCACTCATGCGATCGTAGGCATCCGACAGCTGGTCGTCAGAGTGACGCAGGAGTTCGATGACGGTGGCGATTCGATCAGCAATTCCAGTAAGCTGAGTAACTTGAGCTTGAGTGGCCTGAACGTGGGGTCTAGAGACGGGCTGGGCTGCATCAGACTGCGCAGCTTGTTCGGAAAGGTTGAAGTCCGTTCCTTGGAAAGGTCGACGGGGGTACGCGCCAGCGGCGTTGACAGCTTCCAACTGACTCCCTGTGTGATCAACTTCTCCGATGGGACCGGTAGAGTCCTCAAAGACATGGCAGGGACGCTTCAGCAGCTTTTCCTCGTACTTGTCGAAAGCGGCAGAGCTGGGAGTTCGAGACATGAAATCGAACAGGACCCGCTTGCGGGGATCCTTCGCGGCAACGTCGCAGTCGGAGGCAGACGCTTCGTTCGGGTTGGGCTCGCGGGCCTTGATCTGCGCAATCTCGACGTCGGACTTCTCGTCTCGATGGACGCTCGAGTTGTGGAAGACATGGTCTGTCTCTGTGCTCGAAGTCAGCAACACAGTGAAACCAACAAAAAGGACAGGCGTGGCGAGCCCGAGTAGTGCAAGAGGGATCCTACCAGGATCACCTTCGCGTCGGAAGGTGCGCTGAGCATGGTCATAGTGGATGATCTGCGGCTCGTGATGGATAAGTCCCAAGCCCGGAATCTGCTGCTGGGGACAAGTGCCAAGGCGAGGAAGCTGCAAGTCGCTGGTTGGGCATTGCGCGATGCTCTCTCGGGAAGGGTCGCCGGTGCTGGGAGGCGACGAGAAATCCATCCTGGTGAATGCGAGGAAGGATCTTGAGGAAAGTTTCTGTTGCTTTTTCGACACGAGACAGCCGCAGCAACTTCCGGAATGTTCTGGGCGAGTGAAATGCGTGTCAACTCTGGTAGTCAGGCTGCAGACACCGTGGCTGAAAGCAAGGCAAGAGACGTCGGAGTCGACGTCTTGGTGCTCGAATTTCCTCGATTCCCAGGAAAGTGGCTTCAAAACCACGGATGTTGAAGGAAGGAGGAAAGTTTCAAACGGAAGATTCGAGGTCTGGAAAGAACTGGAACGCGTCGAGGGGCAGGAAAGGAAGGCCAGTGCCATCGACACCTGCCTTTGACATCAGCAGCACCTTCCCCGAGACTGCCATGGACCCGCATGGGCTGAGGCTCTGGTCACAGCCAGGCAGGTACTGTCTCGGCAGCATATGGAAGGCGAGGACACTGAGACCAGGCCTCTCGAGCGAACCCTCCAAAATCATTCAGAAGTGCAGGCTGAAAGAATCGCGGCGTTGTGGTCATGATAGTATCTTTGTGCATGATGAGTCTTTGAACTTGATGAGTGAATGGAGCCCAAGAGAAGAGAACGCATGGAAACAAATCGAGATGCCAAAGCAATGGATCTGGAAGAGCCTTAAGACTGATGCATTGAAGTGGGAAGAATCTTGCTTGAATGGAGGTTGGAAATAGTGTCAACGTGGGCATCCAAATACCCAGTGGGAAGTCGAAAAGGCAGAGTGTCATAACTCTGGTGTCTCGATGGGTGATATCAACCTGTCAGAAGCAATAGAGTTTGGGCCGAGCTTCGATGAGAGTGCTGTTAAGGCCACAAGCCTTTCGCAATACGCGGGAGGCGATAAATGTTATACTTGAGCCGAAGATTGCGATGTCCACTACTAATACCAACCACAACGATGAATAGTCGACCAGCAAGTATAACGCCGACTACCAAAAGGACTGAGTAGAATTGGCTAAAGACACTCCAGGGTCGAAGATGCCCGCTACTTGGCCTCAGAAACACCTTCCAAAAAACTTGACATATACAAAAGACTCGGTAGAGGCATGACTTTCAGCGAAGGGGCAGCAAACTTTGGGTACCTCACATGCAATGGCAGCTCATATCATTTGATGAAGAAAGACTAGATAACCTGCGTTGACCGTGAGGAAGACTTCCCCTCCTCAATTTTTCGAGCTCCAGAACTCAAAGACTGTTATCCTGATTCATGGTAATTTCAGGAATCAGGCTCGTGATCTCGTCATAATACTCGCGAACTGCGAACTTATCCTGAATGTTCTTTTAATGCTTGTTGCCCCAGAGTCGATTGCTTTCATTGTGACGAATCATTTCTATGCAATGGTCTCCAGCAAAATAGCTTCTTAGGTCTTATCGTCGATCCAGGGCCGGGTAGTGGACCGATGCGGGGTAAATCTGCCGGCAGGTCACCCGGACGGCCGGCAAACCAGTGGTCTCATTTAACCTTTCGAATCTGGCATAGTGTTGGTTATCTCTCCACTCGGTGGCGGGGCACCGATCACGGCGACACTAGTCACGTCGAAGATAACAGTCGTCAACAGAGCACATTCTGGTCTCATTTAAGCTTCTATTCCCTGCCTGCTCATCTCCAGTGCATCATGGTATTTTACACGGGCCGCTTTGGGCATTTACCTGCGAAATCATGCCCCGGAAGCCCCGTCCGTACCGGCCCAAGACAAGAGGTCCGATTGAACCCCACCCCCGGGTTACACCCCTATCCCCAGATTTGAACTAATCCCAGGGTTTACTTCGACCACAGGCTGCTTTGAGTGCTCAAAACGTAGGATAAGCTGCGATCGTACGGAGCCGGAATGCGAGAAATGCCAATCCAGAGGCCTAAAGTGCAGTGGGCTCGGCATTTGACATCGCTTCAGCGATGGTATCGCTGCCCGGGGCTTCTGGGTGGGCAAGACAATCCAGGAAGTCTTCGAGGGGTGCGTGATACCAGCACACTTCTTTCGGCAACCCGTTTCTACTTTCTAACAGCGGTTAGACGAGATGCCGAACAACAAGTAAAAGCGTCATCCCTGGAGCGAATATCAAAGCCATGCCCAAACAGCGCAAAGCTGTATGAAGAACTTGGCAGTGAGGAACATTTCCTACAAGACAACGATCAAGTACTGGGTTATGCGGATATCCCGGCGTCTCTCAGCGAAGCTACCGTTGACGACAATGTTGAGTCTGTGGTAGATTCATCAAACAATAAACCTCTCCTCCAGTCGCAGAGGCCGCAGGAATTCGCTCAGACGAGAAACATGGCAACAGCGGGGATAGCACGGAAGCATGGCTGCTTAAGGGTTCAGCCGCCACCTGCCAAAGTCGCATCATGGGCGGTACCTCTTATCCGTCATTGTACGTCTCGTCAAAATCTCTTCATGCCAGTGTTCCTCAAGTTGCTCAACCTGTTGACTGTCTTCTTAGTCTCCGATCATATCGCCGGGGAAATGGTGGCGATAGATGGCTTGCACAACGGGTGGAGGCATCTGGTCTTGCCAATTGCCCATCTAGATCAATTGGTACTAAACTCAGTGTTGACAGTCGCCTCTTTCCATCGATACGGGCAACGCTTATCTCAATCAAAGAGCCTGGATTTCCGTGAGGACTCCCTTCCAGCACCGCCGGGCCTGTCATATCAGCTATCTGCAAACGACAATCCTTCAGCATCTCAGCTGTACGCCTGCACAATTGCAGATCTTCAACGCCGAGATCTCGGACACAGCGACCAATCCTCTAGACTGTCCATCTTACTCGCCATCCTAGTGCTGTTGGTAGCAGTCATGGTCACAGGTTCAGATGACTTCCCGCTGCTATTTCGCTTACTTGAGTCCGCACTCGAAGCCATCGGGGGAGAAGACAGCCTGGGCGAAGATGAGCTGTCACGTTTTATCGTCCGCCAAGTTCACAAGTAAGCGTTTGTGGATCTTCGCCACTGGAGAGATTCCGCCTTTTCCGCACCAACAGTTACCTTGCGCCGTCGGGGCTCCAGAGGTCTAGGCTGTGATCACAGCTAACTTTTCCACTTCCAGAATGCGGGTATACGCTGCACCGCTGATCAATGAGCAGTGGGGTATCACAACACTGAGCACTCGCCAGAACATCACGCAGGCGTTTGAATGCATCAGGCACTGCTCTCAGCATCAGCCAGAGCACTATCCGATTACGTCGTTGGTCATGAGTCTCATCCAGCAATCCTACGACATATATCTCGACCAAGCGCGTCGCGATATACTGTCGGTAGCTTCCGTTAGCGACGGCTTTCCACAGTTCGCCGAGTCTATCTGCCGAGTTCAACGATTCAAGGAGACGTTTGAATCTTTCCCTGCTGACTCGCCCGGTAAACAAGTCCTCATCTGGGCAACCTTTATGGCGGCTTCCGACAGTGTTCTGGAAGAGCATAAATCATTCTTCCGGGAGGTATTCGCATCTTTCTACAAGCGCAGCGGCTTTGAGAATCTTCGCAAAGGCATGGATCAACTTGAACGAGTCTGGAAAAGAAGAACACTGGGCGATCGATGGATCTCACTACTACCACAAGCTAAAGTATTCATCATGTGATCAATGTGAGCCCGATTGCTCTATGACATAAAGCACCATAATCTCGGGGAGTTTTCATGATTGATCGAGCCATGGGAAGGGAAACCTTTCTTGGGCTACTTGACATTCCTAATAGTGCAAGTAGAACTTTTTCAAAGTGCTGATAAACATGGTTTTTCCGGCCGCATATCGTCCATGACGGCCTTGGCAGCTCTGGTACCTTCCTCGATATCGCCATCAATGAATACCCTCCATCCTAAGACCCAGTCCCCACTGGCAAATAGTATATTGCCTTGGTGTTTTCGGAGATCTTTGAGTTACTTGAAACTGTAGCCTGGTGCAAAGTTACACCATGTTCCTCGTGATAATGAGTCAGCAAGCCAATTGTGCCAAACCTGGATAAACATTAGCAAAAGCCCAGCTCAGTCCGCCATAGCGAATATATACGCAATGGGGACATACCACTTGCTTGACACTCATTTCTTGAAATCCTTGAGCGTCGAACAAGAAGTCACAAACATCGTCTTTCGGGTTGGAAGAGTCTCTGTTAGACCCGAAGAACACCAAGTGCGTGTTTCCTCCTGGAATCAGTCCATCTCCTCAGCAACTGAATACCCAACGAGCTGGTCATGATGCACATGCTCAAGCGCGCAAATTGTCACCTTCAATCTCCATGTGTACTTTAGCGGCGAAGTTGATGTGCCCCCGGCTGGATGCAGTAGTTTTACCCTCACAAAGAGGAGGCTCGAAGCGGACTTCGAGAAGGATGTCTAAAAGAAACGCGCCAGTAAGATGACATCTTCTCGGAAACATGACATATTGCCTGCAATGACTGATATACTTTTTGCAGAGACCAATGATCTCGTCCATGATCTTCAGCGGAATCACTTGGCTTCCGAGTGCTCTGCTAATTTCATTTGCCACTGGAAATTGGCCGGAGTCTCTTGATGCAGAGTGAGCACCGGAGGAGTGCCTGAAACCAATGGCTTTAAGGCCGTGATGATGACTTACGATTCTTAGTCTGCCCTGGATACCTTGGATAATCGATCCCCTAAAGGTACACAGCCGGGGGCATAGCCTTCATAACAGTGATAATCGTGTCACTCAAGTAAGTTATCAGGTGCTGATGACATCATCAATATCTATGTGGCTGCTGACAAGAATTCTGTTTCACAGCTTCTTGGTCATAATGGGCATCAACAGCGCTGCGTCACGACTGGCTTGGGGACTAGCCAGGGATAATGCCATGCCATTTTCTACCGCTTTGTTCCGGATCAACTCCAGTTTCCGGACACCAATCAACGCTATTTTTCTTCATCGTGGCGGCGGAAATGGCGACAGGTACACACAGTCCTCTTTACAACATGCGACATTCTGACTTGTCCGCAGGATTGGAAGTCTTTGGGAGTGGCCACGCTTTCGAAGAAATCGTTAGTCTCGGCGGTGTAGCTATCCAGATTGGATACTTCATTCCTGTGATAATGGTATGCAATCCAATGCGAGAGATCTAGTTGGCTTTCCATGGTACTGACGCTAGGGTGGCTGCTTCTGGTGATTGGGCGCGGTTGCTTGCCCGACAATCGTGCATTCAGCCTTGGTAGGTTTGGTAAGCCTATTAACATTGCGTCGGGTATTTGGTCGTCCTTGGTTATAATCATGTTGTGGTAAGATCTGCGTTTTTCGGTCAAGAATGTTGGTTATTAATACTGTCCTGCTGATGCCGCTTTCCTTGTGAGTGTCTACCTCCGAAGATGATTCCATCAACCTTTCGATTACATGTAACTGATAATACAAAGTGAACATGAATTGGGCTGTGTTAATCATTGCGTCGTTGGTGTTCATTATTTTGGTTGACTGGGTGGCTCGGGGCAGAATTTACTACTCCCTGTGAGCAACCTCCACTCTTTCCACACAGTCGGATCGTCTTCATTTCAATAAAGTAAGTTCTCAATGATACGACCTTTTCAAACAATGTTTGGCTATTTCGGATCCATTCGGTGTGCGTTTGACCAGCTGAGGTACCTCAACTTAATCAAGATCACACCCTTGACATGGCTCAACTTCTGATTCGTCTATCGCCATGCTATGACGAAAGCAAGCAAATCAGCTATTTATCTACAATACCAAGACAATTTTAATGTCCGCTTCATCCCAAAATTCATTCAAACTTCCAACTCGTGATCAAGCGGCGTCTCCTCAGCTCTTGCGGATCCAGGCGATAAGATTCGGCATCGTGGTTGAACCCGACTGCCGGCGGAACTAACCCACCAGGTCAAAACCCTCGCATCATTCTCACGGGGGGGGGGGGGTCACAGAAGTTCTGAATGCCCTCTCAAAAGTCATTCATGGAATGCAGGCTTGATGACAATTTTGACGCGCATCGCCTATTTCATGCAGATGTTCGCGTTCGGATTCCACACGAAGCATCATAAGGCTTAGAACCAGAATCTTTCTTCAGAACAAGGTGTAATCTCGTCTCTTGAAACATGTTGCTCACTTAGTAGGACTATTAGTGGCCGTGATGTCTTGCCTCTCGGTGTGCTATTTTGCGTCATGTCCAAATCGCGATCCATTAGCAAAAGTCAAATGCGTCCGACACTACTCAACTCGATTCGGGTATCCCATAAAATATGCCAAATGACTCATGGGCTAACACTAGTGTCCTTCAATCGCCAGGGTACCTATTTGTGTTGCTCCGAACTCCGGTCAGAAACTTCATGTTGTCCAGATAGAAAGTCTCTCGGTCTCGGACGGTAGGGCAAGCCGATACACGGAATCAACTCCACTATTATCCGTACTACTCGGCGAAGCGATGTCAGACGTCCGTCCGCATGGGTTGCTCAGCATGGACAATCTAATGTCGGGTCGCTTGGATCTGTCGTGGGGCATCTTTCACGGTAGCGCTGGGCGTGACTTCTGGATGGGATTGCGCATGTCGTCTCCCCACTAGCCTTATAAATAGGCTCCAGGAACCCCCTCATTTTGCAGACGCAGACTCTCATTTTCGGTCCAAGTTAGTTCAAGATACGCTTGTCTTTCGCCTTACAACAGCGTAGTACAATGTTCCTGGAGCTCTCGCTACCTCGAGTTGGGGTGTTTGTGGCACTCCCAGTCATCTACTGGATTGGTTTGGTCGTCTATGCACGCACATTCCATCCCCTCAGCGGAATCCCCGGGCCTTTCCTTGCGACGGTATCACGGTTGTGGTACATGTTGAAGATTTGGACCGAGGACGTCGAAAAGGATGAACGAGCACTCCATGAAAAATATGGTCCACTAGTCAGACTGGCACCAGACGAGATCTCATGGTCGGAGTAAGGATATGAACTCGGAACGGGTTCTTGATTTACTCGTGGCTAATAGGTGTTGTAGTCCTGACGCATTTGCGGATATCTATCGCTTTTCCAACGCGTTGGATAAAGCCCAATTCTACGAGCCCTACAATACAACCGGTTTCAGCCCTCACGGCGATGTCTTCTCTTGCAAGAGCGACAAGAAGCATGGCCAAAGGCGAAGGATCACGAGCAGTGTATACTCCATGAGCAATGTTTCAAGTCCGAGCAATACATCGACACTTGCAGCGACCTCTTGACCGAACGCTTGGGACAGTACGCTGACTCGGGAAAGCCCTGTGATATCGGAGAATGGCTGCATTGGTGAGTGACCATCACCACGTTTTTAACAAAGTCTTCACACGGTCAAGAAGTCCGGACTAAGTAGTGCAACAGGTACACCTTTGACATCATTGGTGAACTCTTCTATGGCCGAGCTTTTGGATTCGTTGATGAGGGAAAGGACCAAAATGACTGGATCAAGTCTCTCGACAAGATGATTCCCTTCGTCTGCCTGATGGGTGTGGCGCCGCCGATCCTGCGCCCTTTCGTTGGCATTGGATGCATGCTCACATCTGCAGGCAAGGAGATTGCCAAGGGAGTGTGAGCTGATAGTCTGGAATTTCATGAAGCGTACTTCAGCTGACACCTGGTGCTAGAAAGAACATTGGCGAGTCTTCTGCACGCCTCATGAAGGATGCGTATGAGTCGCGCCTCGAGGCCCCCAGAACCGACATGGCACAGCAGGTCTTCTCCATCTACGAGAAGAGTGGTGAAAAGTTCGACTACCGCTGGGGAGATGTTGAGCAAGAGTCTTACGGTGCACTCTTTGCTGGCAGCGACACCACTGCCATCGCCTTTCGCTCCCTGTTCTATCACCTGATGCACAATCCGGAGGCGTACCGTAAGCTGGAGGCTGAGGTTGACCAAGCCGTCAATGAGGGTCGTCTCAGCATGCCTCCCACATACAAAGAGGCGAGCCAACTTCCCTACCTTTGCGCGTGCATAAAGGAGGCTCTTCGTATCCATACTGGTGCCCAGCTATGTAAGTCGTCTTGCTTCATGATCCGGGCGTGCCTCTGACAAACCAAACACAGCTCTGCCTCGTATTGTGCCCCCTCAGGGCATGACGCTCTGCTGACAGTTCATCCCGGGTGGCTATGTTGTTGGCATCAACGCCGCCGTGCTGCACTTTGATAAGAAAGTATTTGGTGCAGACGCAGAAAGTTTCAACCCTGACCGCTGGATGGATCAGTCTCGCGCCAACTACATGGACAAGTTCATGATGGCCATTGGCGGCGGCACACGTACGTGCTTGGGCAAGAGCATTGCCTTGATTGAGCTGCACAAGCTTTCTCCTCAGTTGGTGTGGAATTATCGGTTTGAATTCTACGATCAAGCCAAGACTCAGTGGCACACCAGAAACACCTTCTTTGCCAGACAAGAAGGCGTGGTCGCGCGAGTCAAGCGTAGGAACCACTGAAACCACGAATTTGATTTAGGAAGACGGGGTTATTGCTAGTCTTTTGAATTTGTACATCTCTTATTGCGTTCGCGCTGCTGTTTAGAGATCCTTCATCGGGGCATCACCCTCAGCTTTGCCAGTTCCATATTTCTTGACCTTGTTCTTGCTTGCGTCCTTGTCGGCGATGAATACTTCAACCTCCTTGCTGTCCATGTATTTTGCAACGTTGTCCGCTTGCCACTTCTTGAACGAGAAGCCCACGCCCCTTCATAGGACATCGGCGGTTAGCGTTGTCATGTCTCCCAGCAAGTGTTAGGACTTACTCGTGACTGTAGTCTTTGTCATTTGCCTGATCCTTGTGATACTTGACCTGGATGAAGTCGCTATCGACTGTTCCAGGGTCCAAGCTCAGGCTGACGAGCGCGTTGATGGTCGCAGTCTTTGGGATCAACTTGAATGTCCAGCTTTGTTCATTTTTGAACTGGATCAAGTCGCGGTCGTTCTTGACGATCTCGTATCCCTCGTTCTTGCTGGCATTAAAAAGCTTGGGCAAGGCGAACCACTGTCCCGCCATCTTGTAGCGATCATTGGCGTAAACAAACTGGTCGTCGTAGACACAGTCGGCAGTGTAGCGCTTCACCCGGTCGACGGTCGGCTCCATGGAGTATAACGCAATGATATCATCAATCAATGCCTGTCGAGCTGGCGAAAGAGGCAATGACTTTGATGGATCAGGGTGCCAGTCCTCAGATGTGGATGTTTGGCGGACTTCGAATTCTTCGCCGGGTGTTGCGGAGGTCTTTCCGGGGAAATTGATGTGAGAAGGTTGCGAGGCCATCTTGCGTGTTAAGCTGAATGCTGGACTTATGGTTGGTGAACGTGGGAAATGTGAAGTGATAAAATGCAACCGTCGGAGGAGAATCATGTCTTCAAGAAGGTCAACAAGTTTGACTTACAGCTGTCGCAGATATTTCACACATATATACAACAACTCATCCACATCCGAGGCAGCCGCAGAACGGAGTCATGACGCCGTCGACTTATTGACTGGCAGACCATGGCGTAACAGAGCGCATCCCTTTCACGGAAGCCACGTGGAACTGGTCCCAATGCGGTGGTTCTTACTGCGTTGTGGCGCATCTGAAATTCCGTAGCACTGACGTCAGCCAAAATGAGATGATGCACGACTAAGACATGTTGCTGATGAGCTTTGCTTCCGATCATCGATTTTACCCTTCGTGTTCTTCTTTTCGATTTGTTGGACTCGATCAAGTTGTTTGACTACAAAGATTCGTCGGAGAAACGAGGATGCTCATGGTTGAAGTCGACAAGGTATGGCGTGCAACAAGAATCAAGCATGAAGAGACACTTCCGAGAGATCTTCAAGAAATCGTACAACGGCAAGCGTTCTGCGTCCATATTTGGAGGGGTAAGTAAGTCAGACCATAGATCGTTGTCAACTGTGACTCGATGGGTCTCACTATGTGAGGTTGGGACAAGCACTCATCTTGACACGGAGTCGCGGTGCAGCATCCCACACAATTAGGCGAGTTGATTTGTGTAAGCAAACTGACTCTTTTATCATCGTGCGACTCCCTCCTCGCATTTTGGGATATGGTAGAGACCACAGACTCTCAACGTCTAATGAGATAAGAGAGTGGGCATCGCTGAGCCGCATTGGAACACAATGGGAGGTCTGGCTACTCGCCGGACGCTCGTAATATTCTTTGCGTGTGAACACTGGCACGTTCCCGAAATAAAAGACATTTCGACTCCTTCTGGATCAAAATGTCTAAATGTAATCAGCTTAAATTGGTATTTGCAACACTCAGCTCGAGCATCACTGCGGGATACGACGAGAGTGGCTCCATGATTCAAGGGAATCTGCGTGACTTCCACAAAGTATGCTCACGAAGACTCGGCAGCTACAGCAACGCTGAAGATGGCGTTGGTCAATTTCTCGACATGTGAGGCTGCGTCTATGTGAAGCAACGACGATCAAGATCGCGACAACTGTCGTGTTGACGATCGGCCCGAGGTGACTACCTGTTCGAGCACGCAACCAAGCATCCCGTCGGTCGGCCAACCCTGTCACCCTATTCGACTATTCACGCGACTCGCCAGACACACCTCGTGCTTCTCCACGGGGAAGAGGAAACGAGAGTCATGCAAAGCAGGATGCGAGGGAACAATCCCCGGACTGATTGGACTGAAACCCCACCTGTTCGGCCCTTCCCCATGCTCCAATTCGGTCGAATCAACGTCATCCCCAGAAAATTACCAAAGAAGCCAATCGAGCCGACTCTTTCCCCTCACTAAACACAACGCTCCGAATACTACATTGCGAGCCGACGATCTTCAACGCTCTCCCTTCGGCTCGGGATTGTTTACCCCGCAAATACGCGGAGCGAGGCACCGCACGCGGCAAATGTACCGGCTCCGCAAATCTACCCGGCAGCGAGTTCGGAATCGAGACTGATATAAATGCTCAAGAGCAGCAGCAGCGATGGAGGCGGCACTTCAATTCTTGTGGAGCAACGCCTCCTCCATCATGCAGCTCCGGACCTCTCACGCCCTGACTGCCATCTCAGCGCTGGGCAATCTCGTCGTCCAGAATATCTATGCGTTGCCCAGTACCTCTATTGAGACGCAACACGGCGTAGTGAATGGCTTCACGGATGCATCGGCACCATCGGTCGCGCATTTCTACGGCATCCCCTACGCCGAACCGCCGGTCGGAGACCGTCGGTGGCTCCCTGCCCTGCCTAAGGAGTCCTTCGGGAATCTGAACGCGTCGTTCCGGCGTCCGTCTTGTCCGCAGACGGATCCTCCGGGGGGTGGAGGCGCATGGAAAGCGGAGTTCTTGATCCGGCCCAACAGCACCAGCGAAGACTGCCTGACGCTCAACGTATGGGCCCCAGTCGACTCTTCGGAAGCTCTTCCAGTCGTCGTCTGGATTCACGGCGGTGGTTTTACTGAGGTTAGCAACTCCTTGAACAGTATTTGCAACTGTTGTTGACTTTGAGATCCAGGGCAGCAATGACATTGCCTACCAAACCCCGACTCGATGGGTGCAGAAAAGCCAGAAGCATATCGTTGTCGCCATCAAGTAGGACTTTTTCTCTCAAAAGCCGTGTGTACCTTACTGACCTTGGTGTAGCTACCGTCTTGGGCTCTGGGGATTCCCCAATGCTGCAGGTCTTGACCTCAAGGAACAGAATCTGGGGCTTTTGGACCAGCGTCTGGCTGTTGAATGGGTCCGGGACAACATCGCCAAATTCGGCGGCGACCCTGAGCGCATCGTCCTCTGGGGTCAAAGTGCCGGCGCCGCGTCGGTCTCATACTACCAATACGCATACCCCGAGGACCCCATCGCGATCGGTTTCATCAAGAACTCGGGATCACCGTTCATCCCCATCGGAAGCGCCGACACGACACACTCCAGCTTCACGTCGCTGGCGACCGCATTCGGGTGCCAAGATGATGAGCTGGCATGCTTGAGGAAGGTTCCTTTCCGGGACATCCAAAAGTATCTCGGCCAAGCCAGCAATCTGACGTTCAACGTTGTCGTTGACGAGAGAACCAAGTTTTCCGACTATGCAGAGCGCACCTTGAACGGAAAGGTCGCCCAAGGGCCCTCGATCGTCGGTTCGACCAGGGATGAATGGAACTTCAGCGGCAGCTCTGAAGCCCCATCAACCAACGGCTCCGATGTGGTGGCCGACAACTTGTTCGGGTGCCCGGCGCACTACGAGGCTGGACTGAGGGACATTGCCGGTCTCCGGACGTACCGCTACATGTACTCGAGCAACTTCACCAACATCATGCCCGGAGGCCAGGGGGCGTTCCATTCGGCGGAGCTTCCTCTGATTTTCGGGACTCACGACATTGCGCGTGAGAAGTCTACCGCGTTTGAGTATGAAGTCAGCGACGAGATGCAGGACTTGTGGCTTTCCTTCATTGTGGATCCCGAAAACGGACCGACGAGTGAAGGCTGGGATGCCACGCCTTTGGGAGGCCTTGAGACGACCCAAACGGGTATCGACATTGGTTACGATGGTATTCTTGTGCAGCCATTTTCCTGGGCTGCTTGGGAGACGGCATGCACCAACGCCACTGTTGCCTGATTGCCGATTTGCATGTAATTCTCAGCACTTGTGCAGTGTATCCGTATATATGTCGAACCCCCAATGCAAGCACATATTTCATCAAGAAGGCTGGATGAATGAGAGCATATGAGATCATGAGGTTCATTAGTCTGCGACACTAAACGTTTCTCTGCCAACGACAGAAGGAGAGAAGGCACAAGCAACTGGATGGGATGAGACTCATGATTCGAGGGCGTGAGTGAGAAGGCGGTGAGGTGAGACAAAGAGGTTCCTGGGTGAGGGGAATAATTGACGAGAATTGATTGGCGGGCGGGTGTTGGTTGGCTGGAACCAACAATTTGGTGTGACCAACGCGTCCACGTGCAGGACAGAATGGCGCGATGGAGCCAATCAAAGGTGGGCGCTTTTGAGTAGCGGGTCGTCGGGAGACGGGCCAATGGTCGGGCGGCAGGTGGAACGGTGCTCGCTTATTCGTACTTAGTAGTGTGGTGGTCGTCCACCTGTTTCCTGGCGCATAGCGCTGGATGTGGTACGTGCGCTGTCGTTTTTATTTTTGTCTGACAAATGAAACGGCGAGAAAGGAAGGTGCGGCGGTCCTTCCTTGGGTACGGAATGGATACGTACGTACTATCGGTGAGCGAAGCGTGGAAGGTGGTGGTCCAGAGTCCAGTTGGAGTGCGTGGTTCCAGGTTCTGATGGGAGGCAGGCGTGGCGTGGCAGGACAGACAGGGCAGGTGGCAGGTGGGTGGGTTTCCCACTTTCTCCCACCTGAAATGGTCCCTGAAGAGTGAGGTGTACGGATACCGTGTGCACCTGGTTCGCCTATTTGTTGATGGAAAGATGGCCTCAGGTCATTCCCGTCCCATTTTCTGTTTTCTGCCAGAGAACCGAGAGAGAGAGAGAGAGAGAGAGAGAGAAGGAGCAGCCAACCTTGGAACAGGCGGGACGGGAAGCGAGTGGCAGCAGCCGAGCAGCCTGAGGTCCAGATCCATCATCCAGATCCAGATCCAGTGCCTTCCAACCTAGGTTCCCTTTCCCTTCTTTCCGTCCGTCCCTCCGTGTCTCCCGCGTCCTCCTTCTTCCTGATCTCCATTCTCCAAGCAAAGCATCCATTGGATCCGCAAGGTCACGGCAAGGTCACGGTAGCAGCGGGCAAGGAGGGGAATCCACGTCTCTTTTTATTTGTTCCTGCTCGTCGCTCGTCCCCCCCTTTTTTTCCCCTTCCCCCTTCCCTGTGTCGTCCCTCTTCCCCCCTCCCCCCTCCAGTGTCCCGTCCCCCCTTTGCTGCTCTGCCGCTGCTGCTGCTGCTGCTGCCTCGCCCGTACGTAAGGTACCGACCGCGTCAAGGTCAGGTCAGGTCAGGTCTGCGGCCAGGTCAGTCAAGTCAGGCCAAGTCAGGCCAAGTCAGTTCAGGTCTCGCTCGTCCCTCCTCATCCCTCCCTCCAGCTCCTCGTCCTGTCCTCCATCCATCCTTCCACCCCCGCCCATCCCTGCTTCTGCTGTTGGTCCCGTCTGTTGGTTCTGTTTGCAGTTGATTCTTTTTTGCATTTCAGCCGCTCCGTTTTACACTTTCTTTGACAAAGAGGATCGAACCAACACGCCTGAACCCGGGCTGGACTCGACTACCAACAACGGATACAAACCAACAGCCAACGGCCAACGCTCTCCACGTGTCATCCCATCGGATCCTCCCATCATTCCAATCCCTTCTCATCCCAACCCTTCCCGTCCCTATCATCCCGTCATATCCCTTCCGTCGCTATCCCTTCCCTTCCTTATCCCCCCCCCCCCCCCCTTCTCCGCTCCGCCTTGTCTGTGTGGCCGCCGCCGCTGCCGTTGCCGTCGCCGTCGCCGCCCCTTACCTTACTCGTGCCGAGTTGCTTTTCTTCAGCAGCACGCAGGGCGGGAATAAAGGCAACCTGACCAAGGCTGCGCTGCGCTGCGCTACCATCACGTTGCGCTGCTGCGCGCTGCATTGTATTGCACTGCACCGCACCACTAGCACCCGGCGCACGCGCGTGTTTTGGACGTGGAAGGGTGCGAAAAGCGAAAAGCGCGGAGCGTGAGGCGTGAAGAAAAAAAAAGAGGGAACGTCGGTCGTGTCTCGCGCACCGTCTGCCGTCCGACGAGTCTTGAGGGCCGCGCCTGCATCTGCGACTGCGTCCTCCAAACCAACACAAATATCTGCGGAGACTGTTCCGCAGAGTGAGACATGATGCGGATGCCCGCTGCTCCCGTCATCGTCGCCGCTGCATCGCCCGACGCCGCCGTTGCAACATCCGTCGCTGCGGATTCCCGACCGACTGCTGCTTCTTCTGCCACGGCGTCGCCTGTCAATGTGCTTCACGACGCCGCGTCCGACGGATCCGAACCTTATTCGTCTTACTCATCATCACCCTTCATGTCTGTGAGGAGAGCAACCAACAACACGGGAACCAACAACGCTGCCGCTGCAACCAACACCAACAGCACCAACAGCAGCACCAGCATCGGCACCAACAGCGCCAACGCCAACACCAGCACCAGCACCAGCACCAGCACCAGCGTCGAGCCGCGCCATCCTACTCACCGCCGTCTGGCCCCGGCTCCACCGCCACCTCCACCGCCAACTGCCGCCAACAGCCGCCATCCCGACGCCCTCAGATTCCCGCCGTCGCCATCGCCAACACCATCGCATCCAACCCTCACCAGCAGCAGCAGCAACTACAGCAACGCAAGTCACACTGCGTCCGAGAGGCCGGCATGTCGTCCCGCCGCCCCCAAGCCCGGCCAGTGTCCCGTCATGGCATTACAGAACGTCCTGTGCGATGACGACGTCGATGCAGATGCAGATGCAGATGCCGCACGCCGAACCGCATCACGCCCGAGTCAGCCCCCGACGCCGCCCATGATGCACGATGTTTCCGTCTCCATCTTGCCCGTCCCCGTCCCGCATCCCGCTGCGAGTCATGTTCTGCCTCCGGGCCCGATGCCCTCGTCATTAACTCTCAATCCCATCCTGTCCGGACATGATGGCCCCGACCCCATGATTGTCGCCCGGCCAAACCCTTCTCATGTTGTCATGACTGCCCGTCCCCAACTACAGCCCCGTGTTCAGCCGACCGATCCCGGCTGCAAGACGTGCCAAGTCCGCAAGATGCCGTGCGACGAGAGCCGGCCAACGTGTAGGTCCCCATGTTTCGCAGTTCCCTCGGCATGGTGCGCTTGTCAAATATTGTGGCGTACATGCTAACGCGCTCGGACAGGTCTAAATTGCTCGCGCATGGGCATCAACTGTTTGGGCTACCACGACTCGCCGCCGAGTCATGTCCAAATGACACAGCCGTCGGACCGTCCCGTGCCGGGGCCGTCCGTGGTCTCCAATACAAGTACCTCTAATGGCAACGCCAGTGCCAGCCGCCAGGAACAAGAGGAGTATCTTTACTACCTTCTGGACCACTACCGCCACACTAAGCGTCACTGCATGTGGGATCTAATCACTCTCGACTTCAACGAGCACTTCCAGGCCAAGATGCGCAAGGAGGCCTTGCAGATGATCAAGCGGAGGCGTTTCAAGGACAGGGAGTGAGCAGCAACGCCACGGCTTGACTCTGATGAAGCTGACTGACTCTGTAGAACAAGGGAACCTTCACCAAACGAACCCACCACCGCAGGTGTGCAGCTTCCCCCTCGACCAAGACAAAAGAAGCGAGGCCGACGCCCAAAGTTCAGCCCGACAATCCCGCCGAACATGAGAGAATCGGGCACCGAATCAGGCACGGGGTGAACACGAAAAGCACCTTTTGGATCAGTCCGTTTACGAAAGCTTGCTTCTGGCAATGGCGGAGCCCTTCTGTCTCCGGGCCGGCGATAGTTTCAACGAGAATGTTTACTCAGCCTGGCGTCTTTGCACTGTAAAATGGTCAGCAATAGCAGACGAACCCCATAGTCAGCAGAAGCGACAAAGCGTTCGGAATTTGCCAGCGGCGGTGTATCAACACGACTGGAAGGCAGTCCCGATGAAGGAAGTCAAGGTCAGCAGCCGAACTTTATCGACCATATTGTCCGTCGCATAGGCCGCTCTGCAGACCTAGTGGACATGCAATGGACAATCCGAACGCCCAGCAGGAGGCGTTGTTCGACTCGGGCAGTTGCGAGAGTGTTATTTTGGGACACGGAGTTGGTTGTAGGAAGGCTTTCTTGGGATGAGAACCGAAGCTGCATTTATGCGCAGGCGCGGGTGAGCAAACGTGTTGCTATTCGCGGACTGAGGCGATGTCGTTCAGGGTCGGGGTCGGGCTTACATGACGATCGCGGCTCCGTGGCTGTGGGGTCGTGGGGGCCGCAGGATTCGGATTCCGCCCTGCCATCACCATTGACCTCTTCTCCAGCGGCCCGACAAATAGACCCGACAGATGTTTGTCACAGGCGTGTCCTTACGTCGGTGGACCACGGCACGCTTTTGTCGGACTCTTGCTTCGCAGACAATCGGGTCCGGAACTTTCGCCCCGCACATCTACCCAACTGCACAATCAGCCTTACTCAGCCGTCCCACCGCCACATTCTACTTGCAGTCGCTGGCAAGCTCAATTTGCCATGTTTGAGCAAACTTCGGGTAACGTCAGGATCGGCATTCAAGAGCGGTCGGTGGCATCGGTAACTGCAAGGACGCAAATGGTTTGTTGGAAGCATTCATACATACTTGCCGCATGGCGCGCGGATGGCCTCGCTTGTTTGAACCGCATTCGAGTGCACGCCATGCTTATCAGCCAATTTCCAGATAGGCTGGTGGATACGACCACATCACCCTTTTGTCATGCAATGTCATGAGATAGCAAGGGGTAGCATTGAGCGGGTTCAATGGAAGTGGAAGATAGCATCTGGGGAAATACAATTGGATAACTTCAGAAATGTCCACGCCGCATTTTGTGACTGTCACCTCATAACCACACCTCGGCGCTCGTGATCCAAAAGATGGAAGTCATAGCCAAGAGGTACTTTTGTGTGCAACCACGGCCAACAACGAGCGTTGCTGCTGACGGCGGATAAGGGGCGCAGACAGGTGGCGAAAGACTGGCCGAAAGGCCTCAACGTCTAATGGTTGGCAACCTAGCAGACGCAGCAGCACAGAGCGAGAGCCTATTGCATTGTCACACACGCACAAAACGCGGGTAAGCGGCTGTTGGTTGTGCCGCGGTCATCACAAGCGGCGGCGCATGGCGCGGGCGGCGATTGGTGGAAGACGGAGTCGCGACCCGCGCGAAGACCGGGCGGCCGCGGCGCAGCGCTGGGCGAAGCGGGGGGTGGTGGGAAGAGGAGGACACGAAAGTCACGCTGGAGCCTACTCTCAGAAAAGAAGGTCGATAAAAGTGAGAGAAATACTGGTGGTGCAGAGGGACTCAAAGTAGAAGCTCGTCATCTCGGTTGCGGTGGTTAGCGTGCTTCTGGAGGGCACGGGTCGTGATTGGGTGCGTTGCGGGAGAGGCTTTTCGGGCCGAGAACGGTGTGTCTGCTGTGTTAAAGTTGGGCGTGTCTGGTCACTGCAATGGCACAATGGAAGTACGTCAGGGGAAATTAGATGGGAGAATCGGGCCACCAAGCTCCCTTTTGGGTGTTTGCTTGTTGGTTGTTGGGGCGTCTGTGATTGGTTTGAGCATCACCGCCGCAGGTGAGCCAAGGGCGTGGAAGAGGATTTGTGGGGTTTGGGACTGTTCAACGTCCCCCGGTTCCGACGACGGGTTTTGATAGGGGAACCGATGACATGGGTTTGGGGGCTGTTGCTTGGCGGTGTTGGTCCTGCTGTTGAAAGGCGTTCCAACATCCAGGAGTCGGGTTGCTGGGCGAGGCTGGGGTCTGTGAGAGATTGGCAAACATGTCAGGAGCTGGTTCCCACGAGGCCGTTTGCTTCTCAGGCGGTTTTGGTTGCTTTTTCGAACCCGAGAGTCTGGTAACGGAATCCTCCTTTTTTTTTTCTATTTGGGATGTGGCGAGGTCAGAGGTTGTGACAACTACGCCCTGGATGCAGCTTTTCTAAATGAAAGGGCCTCGACCTGGACAACAACAAATTGCATTGTTTCCAACGTAGGGAGACAATATGTCAAGGCCTTCTTCTCACTCTTTGTCTTGATCTCGCAAGGGGCGAAGCAGGTTCCGGCCCGTTGCTGCGCCGGTTATGACGGTTTCTCTGGACACCACTGGCGTCATTGGGCTTTCCACTTTGCAAAAGCTGCTGCAGTGACCAACCAACAATGCGGCCAGTTTCAGAGACCAACCCCCGTTGGTGCCGGCTTTGTTCGAGGAACCAACAGCCCGGCTTCAAACTCTGATTCGCCAAACAAGCAGGTGTTCTCCATTGTTCAATAGAACCCGGAACCCTGGACCTGACTCCATGAGTCCTCAGCTTTCCGCTTGTGGTGTTCGCCAAGTTGCCCAACGCCCGCGCCACCAACCTGGACACTCACACACACATATTCTGTCCCTCTGTGCCCCCGTGACCCCGTGTTGCTGTGCCCGTTGGCAGGCTCGCGGGTATGTTACCCACAGCCCATTTGCAAATCCTGCTGTCATCAGTGGTGGCCCGGCGATTTGGAATGAAGGTGCCGGCCCCCCTCCCCCTCCCATCTGCTTCCAACGATTGGGACAAAACCCACCCTCCCTTGCTTCCAAGAGGCAGCGAATGAAGTCCACGCCCCTTCTCGAAATCTCCCGTCTCTCCTCCCCCAAACTGGATTTGCACTGCCAATCGTGCTCTACTTTGGAATTGGCTCATCTGCCTCGCCGCACGCTGGGGGTCCCTGAGATGCCTTGTCGTAGCCTTACCCGTTGGAGGACAACAGCAGGCTCAAAGCTAGGAGTCACAGAGATTTTCTTCTTCTCGACGTTGGGTTCGCTGCTGGATTTGTTCTGCGCCTCAGTTGATGGATTCGATTATAAGATGGTTCTGTTCGTCGTGGTTGAGATGTAGGATTTCCGAAAGACAAATCAAGCTCTCAACTCCTTCAGGATCATTAAGACTCACTCCTGCCTTTGAATCGACTACCAGACACACACGGCATCCCAGTCTAGCTTGAAATCCTACCGCCACTACTGCCCCTTTTTCTGCTTCTGCCTACCACCTCTGACACGGGTTTCAACCACTGTACCTGTAAGTAAGACAGACAACTGGATCCTTCAAGACCTTTGAGAAGTTACGAACGCTGACATATAGCCTACACAGTATCAAATAACCACTACCACACACTCTTCCAAACCGTTCAAAATGGCCGACGCTCCTCAGTGCAACTGCCCCAAGTACGAGACTCAGGACTCGGACGGCAAGCCCGTCATCATCTACCGACACGGAGACGCCTGCCCCAACAGCGGCAAGACCCCTCAGCCTCGCATGTACAAGCCTGCAAAGATGAGGGGCAGCCGATAAGGGGTGTTCTCACGACTGAAGAGGTGGATGTTTGAAGAATAGGAGTGGTTGAACACAAGATGATGCATTGAATGTTGCGGAGACCTTTGGCAGAAATGTTGCGAAGAGAGACGAATGTTACGCATTTATGGCGGGGGCTTTGAGAACTGAGACGATGCTGGGTTCTTTCAGGGACCAGAAAGGGGTAGATATTTCGCGGAGGCTGTTATGATGCACATACCCACAAAGGGATCGGCAGCTGCATCAGTTGTCCGATTCCCATTTCAACTTCTTGCACATAGGGCGACTTTTTTGAGACTTTCCAATTACACAACACCAATCATTCACAACATTAAAAATCAGTCTTACATGTGGGGGTCAGGTTCGAGCTCCGGAATGGAGGAATGTCTGTCGAAACGGGCGTAGGTATCAAGCCCCTTTCCCATCCCGAGATCCGAAGTAACCATCAGAAGTACACCGATGAGGGACAGATATCCATCAATTGCTCTTTCCAACGGCTTCTCAAGCAGCTAGAAAACAAAATAAGTGAGCCCTCGTAGTGCGATGCAGGACATTCTATTCTACATCATGCTCTTGGCGAGTCAAAGACTCTCGACGATTACCGGCGACGATAGTCCCGCAGGCACCTGCCTGTGGTACTAATACCCAGAAATAAAGCTTTTACGGTAGTGACCACCGTGAAAGCTGCTAGTTGAAGAAAATGCTAATCACGAGTTTGTGATCGGGCGGGGAGGAAGTTTGGAGGCACATTCTGTGCGGGTTGACGAACATCCATTCAACCATGCCCTTGAAGGTTCTCCAGACAAAGTTGACTTTAAGTACTTGGACGTAGCCCATCAGTATTACAGAAACCCTGTGGCTTACCTTGATTCTGCGCCACAGCCGAGTTATGTCCGAAATAGCACCAACTCCTGCGGATCCGGGGGTTCCGGAAAAGGTACCTACTTCGGATGTGATTCCTCAGTGGTCAAGTCTCCGGACTATCCACCGAGCGCTGTGTTATGGAGCTCCGCGAACAGGCTTGGCTGACGATTTCCGAGGACTACCCCGGGTGGGCCCCGGAGATCTCCCACACCGGCCGTCAAGGGCTACTCCGCATGCGACCACTGTGACTAACAAGGCCTTCGACAACCTTGATCAGGCGGCAAGCATGATGCTGCATGGCCAGGAGTGCCCATTTGACTCTTTTGGTCTCTGCTTAGAAACCAAGAGCTACCCTTGGTGACGCTGGGTGCTGAAGCGGAGTTTCGGTCTTGGTATGTACTTCTATGTTCATTGACACCATCAACAACACCCAAAGTTGGACGACTCAGCTAGTAATAAGGATCCAGACTGCTTCCGCCGCCGGTCAATTGACAAGGGTCCCACACTGATTGATAGTCCATCAACCAATTGCCATTTGCCTTCTTTGCTCGACTGGGTCATGATCCGATGCCGTCCGATCATCGCTCCAGCTGATCTCCACGAACATCCCGGGACAAGGCTGGGCAATTCTTTTAAGGTTGAAAGGCCCGAAGTGTATGTGGGTTGCATCGCAGCTGGTATAGTATCCCTAACGGCGCATCAGCCGAAAACAGCATAATATGCCGTTAAATCCTGGTGTATTGGCCACCGATGTGATCAATCCGGGTCATCAAGGATTTCCAGACTCACACTTGCATGGAGCCCCATCATTCAGTAGCAGGGATATTGAGCTGCGGAGGAGGTATGAGCTCCAGACAACGAACATCTTGGCACTAAATGTAGCGAATCTCAGCTGTGGAACGACATGACACGCATGTGTGCCTCCGGCGACAACCGTCTGTGGTGGCGTGGAAGCGCTCTTGTAGATATCATAATAAGTATTTAAACACCACCTATCCCCTTTCTTGATCTCTCGGTTCTTCGTTCTTCAATCCGCGCAAATCAGTCACTACCCTCTCATTCACTTCTGGTCCAAAAGCACAAATCCTTCAAAATCTGCCTGCATCAGTACATTCGACAATGAAGTTCTCGATCACCGTCGTTCTCAGCGCCATTGCAACCATGGCTGCTGCGCAAAACTGCTGGGAGACCGGCTTTGGCTGGAGCCCTGATTGTGGCCGTGGCCACTGTGCCATTGAGGCCAACGCCTGTGTGTGCGAGGGTTGCAACTACGAGCGGTTCACTAGCTCCAACATCGCTTGCTGCGGTTGATTGATTGGTAGCGTACAGGCAACCACACTCAAGGGGTGCGTGAGCATCACATTCAACAACAAATTCAGCCAAAGTGTTCACAAAGTCCTGCAGGCCGCTTGAAATAACTTCATCAACGATATCTTGGAGTAATATTGTCTATCTGTGGGCCTGACACTGTGAATAGTGGTTAGAACTTAGTCGACCGTATGTACACCATCATGCTGGGCTTTACTTTTGTCGCCTTGCAATGCATGCCCCAATTCACAACCGATAATGAGCATTGGTTTGATCTTTTCCAAATATCGTGACATCGGTCAAAATGAACTAATACACATAACAATGATCGATCATCTAAATCTTAAGGAAACCAATCGCAAGAATTCGCCACTTCCCAACATCAATGGATCAGGGTCTGTAGCAGAAAATCCATTAACAATTCAGTCTCCCTCAATCATCCAGCGAGTGTCTCAACATAACGCTTCCATGCAGTGGCGTAAGTGCTGCATATCAGAGCATGAGGATCGCCAGTACAGTAATTAGAGAAGTAATGAGACCCGTTCCATCTGGTAATCTCGTTCACAAATAATGGACCACCAACATGCTTAGCCGAGATATCAAGTCGACAGCCCACTTCAAGTGTCTCGAAGCGACTTTTCCACCCGTATTCTGGATTTCTGAGAGCTTCGAAGACATCGAGGGCGAACTCATGAACCGCATATTTCGTTGTGCCAAGCCTCTCGTACGTGTTGTCTATGGCCTCAGTGGCATGCATGCCGCCCTCCTTGGGGTCGAGCCTGGTGCAGCACACGCGCACTACTTCTCCTCGCAGTCCTCTGGTGCCATGGGGATCAGGTCGTGTGGCGATGAATACACGGAGTTCTCTTTCGGCCAACATCTCCACATACTCCTGGTGAAACCAAACACCCTCGCCATCTTCTTCGGCGTTGATTGCGGCTTTCTTGTCGACCTTTCGGCGCTTAGATCGGGTACAAGTGAGCTTTGAAGCGTGTCCTCCGTCAGTTGTTGCATGGAGAGAAGAGGAACTCCAAGAGCGCTTCAAGATGTCTTTCTTATTGGCCATAGCACAGTCTCCAAAACCATAGCATGTGGTGGGCCTCCACATGCCCCGGGCCTCGGCAATCTCATCCAGGGCGCGGATGTCCTGCAGCTTGTACTCTGCTGCGTTCCTCTCCTCCCTGCTCGGATATGCGATCGTGTGCGAGTTGTAAGCGGAACCGATGACTTGAAGATAGTCCTCGATGCAGTCGTATTGTGATTGGATGGTTGACTTGACGGGAAATCCAGTTTCCATAAGAGCCAACACCAGACGATCTCTGTGGGGGTCGAGGTCAAAGTGTGAGTGAAGATCTCTGGCCTGCAGATGAGATTCGACCTGCTCCCAAGTTCGTATGGCACCTTTCACTTCATTCCCATCGGAAGCTGTTGCAATCACGCTAGTCAAGAGTGACTGATGGACCTGCACAAGCCCGCTTGATGACTTGAGGAATCCCGGGAATCTCTTCTGCAGCTGTTTCCACTTACTCGCAGCCGGAACCCAGGGTTCGTGCTGAACCGAGGGAGGCTCTAGACAGAGGCTGACATCACAGAACGAAACGTCCTCAGGCTTGTATTTGTGAACCACGTCGCCCGCATCGTCAGTGTCTCCGATCAGAACCCAAAGAGTGAACAAACGAGGGCGGCTTGGATGATCATGATTCTCCGTATTTTGAGCTTGTTGCAAACGTTGCAAGCGGGTTACTGGTCGACCACTGACCTTACCTCCGATGTCCTCTGAAACATGCGGGGATGCAAGGTTGTTGTCCACTGGAGGACGGCGTTTGTCGGCAGGAGGAAATTCCTCGTATGTTCCAATGCGATGGGTTGGGTTGGCTCTTGTGTGAGTACTCTTGACGAAGACGCCTTTGCAGTCGTAACAATAGCAATGCACAACTCCATAATGTCGTCGGACTTTATTTGGTGCTACGTTGATAGACTGACCACAGAGGCAGGTTGACCCGGATTGTCGTTTGGGCTCAGGTTCGGGCTGAAGAGGCTTTGGTCTTGATCTCAGTTCCATCTCTTCTTGAAAGATTTGCGTTTGAGTAATGTTGAATGGGAATGGGAAGACAACAGCGAGCGCTGCAACACAGAATACAGGTAATCAGCCCAGATTTGATCTTATTACAACAGCTTTGAAATGGAGGCCTCCTCGAGGGTGGATGGGAACTTATGTACAGAAACAGATACATCGTAAACGAAGTCAAAATCTTTCTCTGGTGCTCTGAATGAAGCATGGTAGCATGTCTTGAACATAAGGTATGAGTAGAAAGGATTCCAAGTCAGAAATGGAACTTTGTCTGATACCCTTAAGCACATTGTGGTCTGGTCGCAAAAAGAAAATCAATAAAGACTTAAGCATGTATGCAAAGAAAGACCCAAAGAAAGCGCGTCTTTATTTTTCATCCATCCTAGACAACGAAGTGTTGCCTTCTAATCCAACCTAAGGAAAAGACTGCTCGTGGCTTCTCATAGTTGAACTCTCTGCGACCTCTAGTAATGTCATACTGGTTAACTTCATCAGGCCCAAAACTTGAGAACGCCCATAACTCATCAACTGTCTGCTTTGAAACGTTGACGTTCCGAGCCATGGTATAAATTGCTTTCAGCTATTTACAGAAGATCGAACCGAGTGCCAGGCATGTTTGTGCCAGATCCGTCATAGGTGATAGCAGACCGTCAATTCTTTCCTTGCATGAGGCCCTTTACTTCTCAGGTTCTCTATTCACTCACAACAATGGATTGTCTCAGAGCCTTTGTGTTTATTCTGCCTCAGCCCGTACCTTTTGCATTTCCAAGCATAACAATGGGGCCTTGATGAGACCTCCATGTTATGTTCCGAAGTCGGTTGAAACACCAATACATGGAACCTTTCACCATGACAAGCATGGAGAAACAGAGTGTACGTTTGGTAAGTCGGCGAACCATTTCCATCCGAATCCATGGAGCGTTTCACCCGGATCTGCCTGCTGAAATCGAGTAGCGCTGTTGAAAAGGTAATGAGTTTTCCAGTTTCGAAGATCGAAATGCGGGAGTATTCTTGCTATGTGTATTAAAGCCCTTGCGCTGGCCACTGAGTGGGACAGATCAGGAAATGCGACAATACGGTTACTTAAATGTACTTCAACCCAGCTTCAGGCTTATATCCAAGCTGCGTTCCATCTACCAAAGAAAATTCAACATTCAGAATAGCTTCAAGGCAATGCCGCTGACTTTATGATTTGAACGCCTGATATCACACGGCTAATAATGAGGACTGTAGTCATAGCAGCCGGTCGTGATTGTCTCCTGTCTTTGATTCAATTGATGAAGTACAATTAAATGCCTGCAGACTATGGAACGAAGGTTCTGCTTATGAAAGGACTGTGCATCGGTATTGTTGACTCGTCGTCGGATTAAGGCCGAGTTGGTGAACTGCCTCGAAAATTTACCGGTGGGTGGCCATCGGCTTTCGCCCGATCAAATAGGAACCTAGACAAGTGTCTAGCCAATTGGATCCATTCAATGGCTCTCTTACACCATGACTACGAAAAACAAGCGGGAGACTTTGTATCTCTCATCAATGAGAATACCTATGCAATGGGACGAGGCTGAAGTTCAAAGGAAGATGTGAGTGGTTCAGTAGTGGACTATGGGAGAGCCTTATGGCCGTATCGATACAGCAGCTGCAGGAGCGCATTATCTCTTGTACATGTATGATCTAACCAGGCTGTTCATGATCGTTACTCCTTTCGTGTCTGCTTCGCGCTGTCCTCATGCTCGTGTGCATCTTCCGCCGTTACAACCATTACCTTCTCTTCATCCGACCCGCCGGACTGGGCATTCTGAGAGTTGACAATGGCAAGACTCGACTTTCCGACCTCGTACCAGGGCATCTGGAAAAGTTGACCCATTTTCTCCATGGACATTCCCTTCGTCTCCGGGTACGCAAAATAGCAGTATGTCGTGGAAATGGTGGTGAATATGGTGAACAGAAGGAACGGGCCCCATGAGTGCATGGCAATCACCATGTTAGGCTGCGCGCGCGAGAGCGCGAAGTTGACAAGATATTGCCAGGTAATGCAGATTGCCATGCAACTACCACGGACCTTCGTGGGAAAGACTTCGGCGTTGATGATCCACGGAATAGTTCCCCAGCTGATCGCATACCCAAGGGCAAAGATGTAGATGCATACGACTGCTACCCATCCAGCCGGACCAGTACCATTGGCTCCTGATGGGCTGGCAACAGCCAGATAGACGGTCATGTACGTCAGAGACCCAATGATAAGACCGGAACCAATGAAAAGTCCCATACGTCGTCCGAAACGGTCGATGAAGAACAGGCAGTAAAGAAGCACTGCGATGAACTTGACGAGTCCGTAGATTCCCGACAAGAGATAGTTGACAGAAGGCGCCGTAAGCCCGATAGATGACAGAATCGATGTGTTGTAGTAGGTAATAATGTTTCTAGTGGGTTTTAGGTGCTTGTTTCACAAAGGCTCCCTCGACTAAGGGGACTTACCCGCCACTGAATTGAAAGCCAACTTGGATAAACATGACCATGAAGAGGCGTTTTCGGATATTTTCGGATCATATTTCCTGGAACAAACCCTTGAGGCCCGGCGCAACTGGTTGATCTTCCAGTCCCCGTTGGATCTGATCAAATTCTTGGCGCACAAAGGGGTGGTCGCGGGGAAGAGATCTGAGAGTTTCGCGTACGCTTTGCGCCTTTTCGACCTTTCCACGATTCAGGAGCCACCTTGGAGACTCATGCATGAAAAGGAGGCCAATCAGAAGGATGACTCCGGGAAGGGCTTGAACAGCCATAGGCATCTGCCACTGAGCATTTTGCGTACTGCTGATGTGTTGCAAGGAGCCAAAGTTGATCCAGTATGCAAGACCAACTGACAGCATGGTGTTGTCGTTGTATAATGCAGTCAAGCCACCACGAATGCTCTGAGGAGCGATCTCTGCAATGTACCCAGGGCCGACGACACTGGCAGCGCCGGACCCATAGCCTGACAGAGCCCTCCCGACAATGAATTCAATCCGTCCGCCGGATCCACCAGGATTCGCAGTCATGAGAACTGCTGAGGCCACGAACAGGATTGTAAAGATAACCAGGGAGAATCGACGTCCGAGTCTCTCGATGAATGGGGCGCAAGTCAACGACCCGAGACACGATCCGAGAATTAGCACAAAGGTTATCCATCCATTCCAGTTGGCGAGATCGGCGTTGTTCATATCTTGGAAGTCGAAGTGTGATTTGAACGGCTTCATGGCGAGCACACCGGAAATATTCGCAGTATTGAATCCTAGAACGAAGATTACGTCAGTAAGTTCTCTGACGAGACGATGAGATCCATCGTACGGACCATGGAGAGCTCCGGTGAAGGAAAGTATTGTGCAATATGCCACAATCTTCCAAGAGATCACCTCTTTGGGGGTTTGTTCGTAGACCTTCCTATCGATTATAGGCATCTTCGCAGAAATTTTGGTGACCTGAACATCGACTTGGCCAGAAAAGTAGTACCGGTAGCAAGACAGAATAAAAAGAATGTGAGTAAAGAACAATTGGAGGAACAGAGAGCGATATTAATGCTTTTCGCTCTGCTGCTGTCAGTCCGATCTCCAGTTTCCCGTAAAATCAATCCTCAGCAACTCCACCTGCAGACTATGAAGTGTGCTAGGTACACACGTGGCGACTGGACAATATGGGTATCGGTTGAGAAAAGTTGTCCATGTTCTTTCCGGCATGCAGGAGCCACACTTTGGACACTGAACGCATCGGCGAAGGGCGCTATTCGTAATGGCATCATTCCATGACTCGTCTCAGAGACGCTAATGATGAGGGATTCCTCCGAGGAACACGTCCTTAGGGCATGGTACCAAGAAAATACAATCGCTGTGGCCCCAATGAAGTAGAATTTGCCGCGAGTCCGCCTGTCGTATGACTGGATGCATCTGCCATACGTTCGCAACCCATGTCTATGAGCGGATGGGGCCTCGTCCGATGTATGGGACATATCCACAAAGTCCTAGGAAATTTATGGGGACCCCGGGACCATTGAGCTTCCCCAGAGGTGCTTGAATCCCCATTACTTCTCCGCGAACGCATGGATTGGACGGCGGAAGCTCGCAATCTTGGCAAGGTGCATATCTGGGTCACACCCCTATCTTGTTTCGATCCTTGGTCACGGAAGACCATCAGTCGGCTTTGGCCCGGTGCCAGGGAGCGCGTTGTCGGCTTTCAACCGAGACAAGTGGGAAGATATGGAGTCACAAATGCGGCAACCTGCTTACACTTTCAAAATGGAGACATCTATGCCACAGTTACCAAGACCGACGAAAAGTATAAAGAGATGGCTCCAGTCATCAACTGTTAGCCTGTCGAGCGACATCCTTGCCTAAGAGTGAACTGATAGTTCTTGGCCAGCTAATGACGGGGGTACTCCCGTATGACGTTTCGCGATGGGTCTACGAATTGAAGAAGTTTCCGATTCGCTGCTTTCGTCGATCAGACTGCTCCGCATTCTGATTTATCTATGGTAGAGACTCCGAAAGACAACACATTATTTGCTGTTCGAGAAGACTTGGAAGTTCCCATGATCTACCGAAGGCCTGCCTTTGAAATCACCCGCACTGGTTGAGGCAATGACTTTTATTCAAATTAAAAGTTGCTCATTCCAAAGCTCATTGACATGCTACAGGTCGACCATGCGAAAAAGATCCGTCTAGCACGTATGCTGCACTACGTTTATCACCATGGGAACGTCATTTGTTCGGACAACGTCTGACGAACTCGTTCGTCAGGGTTCAAAGACTGGAAACATCAAATCTCGCAATATGCTGTTCGCACGTTAGGATTTCTGAAGATTGCACCTACTGTTTCTTCTTTCAGGGAATTGAATGGCGGGTCAACAACCCAGAAGGCTGACCAGCCATATCTCGTTCCTAGAATCTTCGACCCTGGTGGATCGGAATTGATGCTTGTGCAGCTGAAATGTCGCACTTCTTGCTGTCTAATCGATCCGTCGATAGTGGAGCTGCTGGTGGCCTCCCAACCTCCTCCTACTGTCCGGGACATCTGTCTAACCTGATTCGTACAAAGTTAAGCAAAGGGGCATTGGAAATAAATCAGACCAATTGTCGATTTTTCTAGGCCCATACTCAACTTTATTGGAAGGTTGTAACTGCGGGTCAATCGACAGGTTCGACATAATGGAGGTTGACGGAGTGTTCCTGAGATATGCGAGTAAGTACTCTCTGCAGTTTAGCATCACAGCAAGGAATCAAAGATCATATCAGCTCACGCGCCAACGAAAGGCCCAAACGAACAGCGAACGATCAGCAGGGAGGACCTTGGGTTCTACCATGCAGTCATTATAAGCGCCATCTACGAGCGTGGCAACGGGCCTGCTATCAGGTCATCCCAATCGCTATTCGGGCTCCTGGCACGGTGTATCGAACAGCATCCATTTCTGGGCGTCACTGTGGGAGACAGGCACACCGATCAATCCTTTTACCAGCGAGTACACATGGTCAACTTGAATGACCACATTGAAATCAAAGAACTGCCCGTCTCAACGAAGCTCGAACGGTGGAACGCAATAGAGGAATTGCAGCGCTTCAACCTAGACCGTCCTTTCAATCACGCCATCCCTCCTTGGAGAATCATCATATTGCCTCTTTCCAACTCGCAGACTTTCATCGCGTTTGCTTGGTCACATATGATTGGCGATGGACTCTCAGGAATTTCTCTACATCGATCTCTACTCGAAGCGATCAGGGGGTCTCCAGACTTAGCCTCCGATGCCCCGTCGACTGTCAAGCCACCATAAGTTGCTCTTGGGCTCCCTTTTGACACGCCTCAACGCCTTCCGATATCTTTGTCGTTTCTGTTGGGCCCTTTGGTTGCCGTGTTCTTCCCTAAGTTCATATCAGACGTGTTGGGCCTCCAAGCACAGGCCTCTACTCTAGATGAAGGCACCTGGACTGGGTCTCCCGCGGCTTTCAACGGCGACAAGTCCAGGACCAAGATTGCTCTGAGGGTCGTTGACTCCTCTCTGGCGGACAGAGCACTCTGCCAGGCGAAAACACATGACGCCAAATTGATGGGACTACTACACCAGTTCATTGGCCGAGGGATGAGCAAAGCTTTCGGCGAAGTCAATGTCACCAACTTTGTGTCTCAGACGGCCGTCAACATGCGCAAGTCTGTAGGAGTCCCCAGCGACGAGATGGGAGAATTTGTTTCGGCCACATACTTGGTTCACCCAAAACTGACCTCGGCTGGTCCACTTTCCGATGCGGAATGGTTAGCAGCCAGTTCGAGCACCAGGGCTTTCGCCGAGACCGCAGCCACCTTACAAGACCAACCTATCGGTCTTCTCAGGTATCTGCCCAGTGTCAGGAAGTGGCTGCTGTCTAAACTCGGCCAGCGCCGCGATTGCTCCCACGAAGTGAGCAACGTCGGCGCCTTCGAAGGTGCGACTAGCGACGGCGAAAAGAAAGCCACAATCACGCACGTTGTCTTTTCGCAGCCGGGTCATGTGTCGAGTGCCCCGATATGCTTCAACATATCTAGCGTGAAGCAAGGGCCTTTGATGTACACAGTGACCTGGCCGACTGGTGCATTGGGTGTTCCCGAGGTCGAAGAGGACGCCGTGGTAAACACGATCTGCACGTCCATTCAAGCCGACTTCGAAGCGATCGGGCACATGGAGTGCTGATTAACACCCAAAAAAATCCTTCTCGGCGAAGAAGCACTCCTCAGTTGGCCGTGACGATGACTCTCCTGACGAGATGCTTGGCCCAACCTCCATCCAATGTTGAGGACCCACCAAACACTGTCAATTGCGCCCAGATCCGAAACCGGGGTTCATCTTCAAATCTCGCAAGAGAGCAATTGGCGCAGGCTAAGAGTCCGGAGTTTAAAAAGGCCTCATGCGTCCGGTATCTCCTTAATTTCATTCGTTTAGTATGATGAGTTCCTATATTTTGTAGCTAAAGATTGAAGAATACTTCAACTTTTTTGGCCGACATACTTCCAATGCGGCGAGACTGAGCCAATCAGAAACTGTCCTGGCGTGTACATGTCGCCAAAAAGGCGCGATTGACGAGTTCATGCATTGCCTTAGTCACAGGTCACTACACTGACGCAAGCGTCGAACAAGCTTTCGACTCCGTTCTTCTCCGGACATGACTTTCTTATCATATTACAGAGTATCAATTTCTCAGTTGGGACCCTGTATTCGCGAGGGAGATATTTGAACCAATTTTACCCTTAGATTACACAATGGCAGCCAACGGGAATGAGCCACCTACACCACGCGGGGAGCAACCCTGGTCACAGTCTCAGTGTCCTCCGCAGGCCGATACTCGCGATGCGACAAGCGACAATCAACACCGCCCTGCTTGTCCAGTCTCACCGCTTGCCGATGAGCCCGACTTTTCGTATGCCTCAACTGATTCGCCGAATTTAATGTTTTCTATCGAAAGTTTCGACCTCCTTGAAATGGATCTCGGCCAGCAACAAACACCTAGTGATCCGGTCCAAGTAAGTCCTCCACTTCTTGCGCATCTCCACTGACTCATACTGTGTAGCCAGAGGCCGCTCAAGTCTCTCGAAATTTTGATGACCAAGTTGCGATCACACTATCCTCACAACAATCAATTTCTTTGACACGGCGCGCAACAATACCAGGATCTGGTAGAAGCACAAGCTCCATTCCGGATATGGCTGCGCCATCCAACAGTGCCGTTCCACCCAAGATAGGAGCGCGATTTTCCAGAGACACCGCTCGTCTTCTAAAACAGTGGCTTAATACCCACAGTCACTACCCGTATCCTAGTCAAGCTGATAGGCAGAGTCTTCAGCTGTCGACTGGACTTTCCAAAACTCAGTTATCAAACTGGCTTGCCAATGCCCGAAGACGCCAGAAGTCACTCGCAAACACTACTCCTGCACGTTCTCCCTGGTCAGATGAGTCAGGCGCCCATGTACCAAGGCGTCCAGGAACTCCTATTTCGAATCGGACACGCATGGAGAGCCATTATCTTGACATGGATCCTATGGAGAGATGGGTTGACTCGCCTCCCGAGGATGAGCCCGCAGCAGTTGATGACATCGCTCGCGCAGTAGCCTCTGGTAATCCGTCAGCCTCAGGTGAGTTCCGTCACAACCGCCCTACGTAGAGTAGGGCATTCATCCTACGCAGTAAACATGGCTGAAACGTTTTTAGGTGACCCAATCAATGCAATCTTTCCAAAGGCTAGATCAGATCCATCATATTTCATGGACGAAAGTTCGGGAAGTAGTGTCGTATCTTCCAGAGAGGGCTCCAAGGCATCTGCAAGTTCTCGAGGTTCACTTAAATCTGTAAGTTTGCCGCCCTCTTTCAAGAAACGAGGACGACCCAGAACGCGTAAAGGAGGGCACAGCACGCCTCTTGTGCAAAATCGAGGCCCTTTTCAGTGCACATTTTGTACAGAAACGTTTCGCGCCAAGTACGAATGGAAGAGACACGAGAAGTCGCTCCACATACCACTGGATAGATGGGCCTGTGCTCCCAATGGCCCGACAAGCGTCAATCCCAGCACTGGTGCTCAGGCTTGCGTTTTCTGCGATAGAGCCAATCCAGATCAGGCACATCTCAACCTTCACAACTACACGGCCTGTCACGGGAGAGTCTTTAACCGTAAGGACCATCTGAAACAGCATTTACGCCTTGTCCATGATGCACCAGGCGTTGGTTGGGTCATAGAAGGTTGGAAGACTGCTACCCCGGAAATTCGCTCGCGTTGCGGCTTTTGCGAGCAGTTGCTTCCGACCTGGGAAGATCGCGTTGATCATCTAGCGGACCACTTCAAGTCGGGGAAAACAATGGCATCCTGGACTGGTGATTGGGGTTTTGAACCATCGGTGATGGAGACTGTTGAACACTTTATGCCTCCGTGTGAGTCTCGGGATCTCATAGTAACCTCCGGTACATGTCTAACGGAGCCAAAAGATATCATTGATCACGAGCGTCACACGCCATTCCCATTCAATGCCACCTTAGTCCCTCCTAAATCACCACGCAGTGCGTACGAATTGTTGACCTTGGAGCTGGAGTACTTCATGCAAAGACACATGGATGAATACGGACAGGTACCGAAGAATTCCGAAATTCAACTGGAAGCTTGCCGTGTCATATTTGCATCGGAGGTTCTGTGCACCTCGCCTAACGTTCAAGGGACAGACACCTCATCCTGGCTACGAGATCTCATCGAATCAAATGAAGACATCACAACAAAGGCGAAATTTGGATCCATAAGATCACAGGCGGAAAGTAGACTTTCAGTCCTCCGGATCAATGGGAAAAGGACACTGTTTGATTCGTGTCCGCTAGAGCTTCAGCTGCGAGATTACGTCCACACGCTTTGGGCATCTCAGTCTATAGTCCCAATGGACAATGATCTTCAAGCAGAGGCCTGCAGAATTGTTTCACGCATGGAGGAGGGACTCACAGCTGGGTCTCCCGACTTTGTCGCCAATTGGCTGACCAAGCTGATTACCAGCTCTACAACATGGCTCTATGGATTCAAGAAGCGCACCCGCCTCCTGTCCAACACTGAGCAGAAATTACCAGGCAGGGCAGACTCCAGCAAACCCCCAGATGATCTTTTGGGGCCACTGGATCTGAGCATGGTTCACGCTTCCAGGTCTAACTTTCCCATGAACGAGAATGACACGCTGGGTCTGCAACCAGACACTCATGATGAAGGGTTGTTTTTGCGCCCCAAATCTAGATCTGATGCGTTTCTCTTTGAGATGGACGGCATCCAGTACCCTCATGTGCTAGAAATGGAGAATTCGGAAAAGGGCACGGCATCCGAGCTCCAACTAGCAGATGCCTCTTCTCGCCAATACCAAAAGTTGCCTGAAACTGCTCCTAAAACATCAGGAAGTCTCCGCAGACCCGGTTGGCTTAAGTCGGGAGCCTTCGTACTAAACGATTGCAACTCACACCGATGGTTATCTATGGAGGTCAAGCGATGGGCGGCATTGACGATGTCCCCAAACAACCCCACCCATCATGTCCCATCTGACGAAGAAATTCGGCATCAGGCTCGTTTTCTGCTGTTTGACGAGTAAGTTCCCCCTTCATTTGACACAGGAAGCCTATTAAGCTGCGCCAGTGACGACCCTTGGAACCAAACTGCAGCCGATAACATGGAGTGGCTTGAAGACTTCAAACGCCAGGTTGGAATACCACGATGAGGGTTACCACTTCATCTCCCTTATCTTCAATATCCATTTTTTGGCCCATGTAGATTTGTGACTGAGCATAAGAGAGAGTTCGAGACCTGTGAGAATGAGTTCGCTGGATGCAGATGCATTCGCAATTCTTGAATTCAAGGCCAGCATCAATCACGACATACCATCGACGTTCCTCCAAGTCTTCCTGGCACCCATACAGCCGGTGGGAAAGTCGAATCACAAGTAAACACTCAATCATTGATATGCGGGATTTGTATTACCAGTTCAAACGATACATAGCTCTCATTACTAACCGGATGAAACCTAGGTGGGCATTTTTCAGGAACGCCTCCCTTTCATTAGCGCTTATCTGCAGGCTGCAGGCCGCCAGACATTGCCTGGGGTGCTGAATAAGACAGATTGTCTCATGAAGCCGCCCTTTTTCAGATTGGCCAGGCCCATGTCGATCCTTTGTGACGTAACACTCAGGCACTGAACTCTCATTCTACGGCATCACGGCCCACTAGCTCTGAATCCTTCCAAAGTCAAAACCATCTGAACCGCTCGCGCTGCCAAGATATATAAGACCATTAGCCACCTCCGATTACGACGCCCTCTCCTCGTATCGTCCATCCCGGCATCAATCTATTTCCAAGTTCAAGCATGGTTTATATCTCGCCGCCAACGAACGTCCCCAAGCTGAATGCTTACGTCACGACCAGCCTGCCCGAAGATGCACTGGCAAAGCTCAAGAAGGCATTCGAGTTAGGTGCATGCTCGAGATTCAGCCCCATCCTCGAGATGGTGATCAAAGATGATCCTTCATACCACAACAAGTCACATGCCGACATACGGCGTGCTGAAGACGCGGCTGGTCGAACAGATGGATTCGTCATCATTGACAATCATGCCGCCTCGGATGTTGCAGTTTTGTATGTTGACTCATTTGCGACGCAAGACCAAGTCGACTCCGACGAGGCCGAAAGCGTCAACGTCCTCGTCAAGATACTCGTTAAAGCAGAATGCCTGCCACTTACTTGGGTCAACTACGAAATTGCCAACATAGACATCATGGAGGACTTAGATAATTGTGGAGTGGAGATGCCACTCACAGAAGACTACGAGCAAAGGACCATCAGCAACTGTGGCGGGATGGACATGGAAGAACAGCAAAGTCATCAGCAGCTATGGTTTACTGCAGAACCTGGTGAATTCGAAGAGTCTACGGATCCCAATCACCTCGACAATTTCAGACCACGCCCTGAGAAGGTTGCAAAATTGTATGAAAATCTGGCAAAGGAAAACGGGATTGTTGCACACTGGACCATACCCTCCCCTGCCCGCCCGGTCAAATTACCAGACGGCAGCAAGAAGACCTTTCCTGAGGGTAGCATCATTCTTCAGCACACATGGAATCCTCTATTCCCCTGGCCCAAGTACAAGTGGCCTGAGGGGTCGCTGTAGCGTAATGTTGATCATGGATTTTACTACCTATGCAACGATTTTCTTTGAAACGCAATTCGTCTTCCTTTCTCATTCAATGAAGAAGCCGTACAGTAGATTTGAAGAGTTTCTAAGAAGTGTGGCAAGCATTGTCTCCTTTGGTAATCAGGCTCTGAGAATGAATCATTTACTATGTCATATCCTTTCAGTTTCGCTTGATTTTCTTGCTGTCAATGTCACAAAGCCCACCATATAATTCAGTTCTGGTCTTCTTTACAAGATTTGCTGCCGCTTGTGCGTTGTATATGGCCAGACCTATCCTTGTGACACTCTGCTTCACTCAAGACGTTGTCACTACACACTCGCACAATAAACCCCATAGAAATGCCAGTGGAGTGAGCATTTTTACGCGTGATCGATTATTGAGCGCTGAGCCTTTTCAACATCGAGTCAGCAGTCCGATTTAGAAGGGACTGCTTTCCTATTGAACTCGAGCGGTCAAATAAGCAGGCACACAGGAGGCGCCATTGCTGACCTCATCTCTTGCCTCGTTCTCATCCTCCGAAATCTTTTCCCAGCTTCCTTCTCCAGCAACACATCCAACTTACCTGAGTCCCTTACCTTCAACCACGCAATCCAAGACAGCCGCGATGGAATCCGCTGGCTCTCAGCCTTCGAGCTATTCGTTGCTTGAGGATGACGATGATGAGTTCAAAATGCTCCCGCCCATGCCTGGAATACGGGTCGTGCCTCACCTGAAGTATTTGCCACTCTCAACCCTCACTGCCATCGAAATCTTCTCATTCCTCTTGCTAATAAACAGGTGTGCGCAGGATTGTACACCTTCCACCCGACAATGATGCTCATACCGTCGCGGACTCGGACCATCCCAATACCGGCTGTGGGAGGACTATCATTGTCGCCGTAACGCAACTCGCCACCTGGGCTACCATGCCTCGGTCCGCCATCTAGAAGGTGATGGACTCGTTCAGGCATGCCGTTGTCAATAGAAACGGAGGCATGGTCAAAGACGAGCGCCACGGATTCGACATTTTCAGCTCTAGGTATGGACGTCGATGGGCGACTGACTCCGGAGGTCGCCGTCCTTTTGACTACCTCGAGGAGGAGGACGACGACGATGATTATATCCTGCTGTCTCCTTCCACGTATACTGTACCCGAGACCGAGACGAATGGTCTTGGTAAGCGCATCCGCAAAGTTTTTGGTTGTTGATTGGCCAACATCTCTTTCTGCAAAGTGTTGCACAATAGGTTTGGCGATCGTACCCGTCCCGAAAAGCCAACTTGACTGACAAGATCGTAGCACAAAATTTGGCTGCCGATTGGCTGCTGATTGGGCAAACTTCATCGACGTCAACGGTTATCATACAGACAGCTTGAGAGAGAGGAATTGGCACAGGTGGTAAATACGGACTCCTGCCTGGGGAAGAATTATGGAAGGGACAAAAAATCAAGTCGCCAACTCTTCCACCAATTAAGTGCGTTCGTGTCCGGTACCATAGTCGATAGATGTGCACAGTTCAACACAGTTCTCTTTTCAGTGACGCACATGTGATGACCACTCTGGAAGCAAAATTCAGGCGCTACCAGCTTTTGTGGATAGGTTTATTGCGGTTATCCTCAATTTCGACTATCAACAGCATGGTGATAATTGCTGACTGAGTTGGTTGGACCCATGTTCGGCATTCCGATTTTTGCATGCCGAAATTCTCGGCTTACCGAGATCTCAATCCGAACGCAGCAAATGTTATTCACTGCCACGAGGTTCCCCCCTGAGTTGTTGGCTGGAGAAAGATTCGGCTAACTGAAGTAGGCTTAGCGCATCTTGTGCTTCGCCGACTCGCCAACGATTCTTTCTTCTGCTTCTGCTCAAGTATTCTCAAAGGCCAGTGCGAGGCAGCAAGAATGAGATTCGCATTGATGTTCGCGGTTTCTCCCTCGTATCTTCTGCATCGATATGAGAGTTTTCTCGGTGTTTTGACCGAGAAAACTCTACGCAGAACGAGAAGTCCTACGACCGCGCAACCACCATTCAAAACAGGGGATCGGATGCAATATTGCCCTTCAGCCATGAGAATATCTGCATCGGCAGCTTGTTGGTTTTTCAAAGTCAAAGGCTACCCCTTCACCCTGATTCTTGGCGAACGACCGCCCATGGATTCTGTAGATCGAAAATTGCTGGACTTTCTCAAAAACAAAGAGCGTTAAGCTCAGCTATACTCGCTCCTCAGTGGCATGGACCAACCTGGTGATAAGATTGGAGGCTTATCTTACCTTAGTAACGAGTCAGTGGGGGCCAACACCACCGGATCTGCTTGTTACCCCTCACGACCGGACTCTTGAACCACTCCGTCGGTTTCGTTCCTCACCGACTCCTGAGCTTAGCGCAGGTTGTCGATGAGTATCTCAAAGACTCTCCGGCTCCTGACTGAGAGTCCCGCATCCTCAACTCTAACACCCGCCAAGCACCACACTGAAAGATGGTGGGCCCGTTGCGAATACGGTCCAGCATAGCTTGCGCAAGATGCAGACGCTCCAAGATCAAGTGCGAGAACACTGGCCGCCTAGATGCGCCATGCGAGAACTGCATCAAAGGTCGGAAAGAATGTGTGTGGCCGATGCCCGCCCCGTCGCCACTGAAGAGACCCGATCCACCTTCCGCACCTCGGGATTCACGGGAGACTGCGACACCTCATTCCGGGCAGAAAAGGCCGAGACGGGCGACCCACACGCGGGTGGATGGGGCTCTCCGTTCCGATCACATTGACATCGTCCGTCGTATTGACAGAACGCTGTGGGACAAGGCTCTGGTCACATTTCAGCGTCATTTCGCCACGGAGCTCTCATTCCTACATGTTCCGACTCTCAAGAACAGGATATACGACTTGACTACCGGCCACGCGTCGGTAGCATTCGATACCCAACTAGTCCTTCTCGGTCTTCTTGCCTTAACCGGGAGGTATCATGGAGAGCTCGCCGATTACTTCGACCACGGCTCTGAAGAAGTCTCATACGATCCCAGTCTTGGGGACCAAGGTATTTCCGAAGCTTTTGCAAGAACGTTGGACAAGTCTCTGGGCTCGTTCGTATCGGCGTGTTCCATCGGATCTGTTGAGCGTGTGCAAGCCTTACTCATGCTCGGTCTCTACGAATGGATCTCGCCAAATCACGAGGGTCTCCGGGCTTGGATGTTAGTCGGTTCGGCAGGACGGATGGCGCAGGCGCTCAAGCTGGGGTACGAGGCCAATTACAGTACAGCGAACCACTCCGACGCAACACTTGAAGACGCTATCGTGGATCGCGAGATCAGACGCAGGACTATGTTCAGCTGCTTCATCTTCGATCGACTTATCTCTTGCGGCAAAGAACGGCCATCATTCATCCGATCAGATGACCTACACGTGCGATTACCCTGCGCCAAAGAGGACTTCGACTTAAGCCGTCAGACTAGCACGGAGTGGTTCTCGGGTGACATGGACTCGTCACTGCACGATGAAACCAGCATCCTGGGTCGATTTGTCCAGCTAGTCGACCTATGGGGTCGCATATCTCAGTATTCTAGTGCTGGCGGTCGGTTCTTGGACAAGCAACGTCCTCCTTGGAACCCCGAGTCCCTTTTTTTCCAGCTGCGTCGAGAAGCAGACGCCTTTAGTAAGACTCTTGAAGCTCCAGGTGCATTTCTGAGCCTCAGCCCTTCAAACTACTTCCGCCATGAGAGCACGTCCAGCACATTCATCATACTTCATCTTCTAATGTCTCTTTGCAAGATAATGCTTCATCGGCAATATCTACCCTTCATTCCAATCAAATGTACCAGACCATCTGGTCCTTTGGATGAGCCTACATTCCCACCGGAGGAGGTTCCTCCGGGATTTTGGGAAGAAAGCGCTCGAGAGCTTTTCGGAGCCAGCAAGACGGTCGCCAACGTGATTGAACTGTGCGAGGATCGCCTTCCACATTCTCCTCTTGTGGCCTTCGTCATCTACACTGCTTCTTTCACCGGAGTCTACGCACAACATTTCCCTCGCATGGACACAGAAGCCTATCTATGTAGCCGATCCAGCGAGCAAGACGAAATGGCCGAGAATCAACCCATCAGTTCTTCGTTCGGCCCAACAAAAGTAATGTTCGACACGCTTTCAGAACTTGCCAGATATTCAGGGGTTGCAGCAGCGTTCGTCGCGAGGTTTTACGAAGTAGATCAGTACTTCTCTTCCATGGTTCAGGATTACCACCGCAACCTCCGACATCGCACCACGTCTCAACAATCTGGTGAGAGGCTAAGCATTCGGATGGGAGGCGACACAGGCGGGCTGGAGGAGTGGGTGGTGAAATCCGACAGAATTGTCAGTAACAGCTCCATTATCAGAGACACTGAGTCGACGGGCCATCCCACGCAACCCGATGTCCGAGGGGTCGAATCGCTTGTTCCGGGCCATCATCGGAACAACAGTCGCAATGCCACAAGCACAACATTCCGAACGCCTCCGAGAGAGCAAACTTCTGTTGGTGGCCGCGCAAACATTCAGATTATTCCACCACCAAACGATGAAAGGACAGTTGGGACGAGTGGGCAAATTCAGTCTCCTCCTTTATCTTCGGCGCCATCACATATCGCCGGTGTTGACCCTTTGCTCCTGGAAGGTGGAGACGATTGGAGTTGGGCGTTTCTTAATGATATGTACTTGGGCAGTGTTTCCCTTGACCCTGTTGATGGCGGTCCTAGCTATTCATTCTAACACAAGGACAGTGGCAATGTCCATTGTCTCTGGTCTTGCCTGATTACTGAAGTTTTTCATATGTAATTGAGTACCGGCAGTGGTCCCCATTTATCATCAACAAAGGTGCACCGTGCTTGAGATTTATGCTCAGCACGAAAGGCAAATTGATGAACACGCGGTATGCTTGGAGCTGCATATTGCAACACGAGTATTTCGCGGGCCTAAGCTTGCACATGTTCTCAGACCATCATGTTGGCATGCTCTCCTTAAAATACCAAGGTCATGCCACTCTGCACACCCATTTTCACCGCTAAATCCGCTGATCTTGAAACTTTACCCATGCCTCTGGAAGCTCAATTACATGTGAGTCTCCGGTAATGCAACACGCACGTACGGAAGCCCGCCCGGGAACGCCGCGAGTGCCGAAGCGGATACCCCGTGTTTACTCCTGTCGATCGGTGGGGTGTCTCACCGAGCACAGGCCCGCAAACCCCGCTGGCTGGAGAACATACATAGATGATCAACCGCGGAGATAGCCCTTGGGGGCGCCGGAAACAGGGTCGCGTTCATCAGATCGTATTCCGGTATTCCTGACTCAATCCGTCTTGACGTTTGAAGATTGTCATTTGCTAGCCTTACTTCCTGACAGCACATCGAGATTTTGAGTGTCGTCGACAGCTGCAGAGGTTTGGCCGCACTGAAGTCTAATCATGCATCACCTATGATCAAAGTTTTCGGATGCAGAGTGTTCAATATTGGCCCTGAAAAACTGGAGCAATGCTGCGTGTCCAAAGGCTGTCCAGCATTCCCCAACGCCCACCGAGTTGAGGCCGGAGTGTCCATCCCAATACCTTACAGCCTCCACTTCCACATCCCCTTGTTGAGGGCTGACCGCCTGAAGGATCGTCGAGATTTCCTCCACCTCGTATTCAGGGAAACCTGGAAAGTTCCCATCATATAAACAGCAACGGTTCCTTTCTCCTATTGTGAATTCCTCCATCACGCCATCACAACACAGCATCTTCTCATCTCCACTACTCCGCCATCTCAATCGCCATCATGCAGTTCTTCCAGATTGCCTCCATCCTCGCCCTCATGGCCTCCTCTGTCTCCGCCGCGGTCACCGTCGGTTCCGCTTGCGAGGGTGCCGGCTATGAGTGTGTTTCCGGAAACGCGGCCATCGCCTCTTGCGACGGCGCTAAGTGGCAGCTCGCTGCCAACTGCGGAGGCTGCTCCGACGCCTGTGTCAAGCCTGATGTCGGCACCCCTTACTGCAAGTGCTAAAAGAACACGACTTCACAAGTAAGTTAGATCTCAAGAGCACATCGATATTGTAGTTGACTAACTGGGGTAGCAGGTCTACTGAGCGAATGGAGACGAGGTGTTGTGTGGACGGTTCACGAAGCGAGCGTTGCCGATGCAGCTTGCGCTAGATATCCCAAAAGCTCTCAATTTCGACCCCCAAACTCTCACCCGCTATGAACCCTTCCATGAGTGATGTTGTAGTGCATATCACCCTCCGCCTTCTGACTTCATGTACAACTTTGTATTGCCTAGCTTTTTCGGTGCGCTTATTTCAGATCAGTTCCGGTCCCGAGTGTGTGTCAACCAGTTCGACTTCCAAGCGTTCAGTTCTCAAGCTTCGTCGTCAGGAGTTGCTGGATTTGCCGGAGAGTGTCAACGGTCATAGTGATGTTCACCATCTTTGAACCCACCAGGCCATTGGAAGTGGCCACGTCAGGGTTCGGATAATACCAGCATGCAATCGCGATAATCACGTAGACGACCTGCAAAAGTTAGAATACAAGGAAACATGCAGCTAGGATGGCATGTGGGCGACTAGAGCTTACCACGAGCAAAGCTCCTTCCAGCCAATTTGATTCTCCGTCCCGCAAAAAGTTGCCCACAACCAGAATGGAAAGAACAAGCAAGCCGATCATGAATATTTCGAAATTCAGGTCCATCGGCTTGCCCAATGCCCAGCCAACAAGGACAACCAAGGGGCCGTTGAAAAGAGCTGTTTGGATTGATGGCGCGAGACAATGATAGAGCGCCACGTTGATAACCCCATCTATACGTGTATAAGTTAGAAAGGTTCTGATACACAATTCTCACTGAAGATGGCGAGGGCATGTCTGCTTACCCCAAGCTTCATCGATGGCAGTTAAGTGTTCGGCGGCCTTCTCAACCAACGGGAGGAGAATCAAACCTAAGAATTGGTCGGGTATCCCACTTTCTACGACCTCTTCAATGCCTTCAACGAGGAAAATGAGGAGCAGTGTCACTAACACAAGTGAGATTGTGAGAGCCAGTGCCGTTTCTGTCATGGTGAACTTGGGCTTCTCCATGTCCTCCTCACGGTCGGCATCCCGGTGCTCATCCATCTCAATTACCTCGTCGAATATGCTGTGCTGGCTGCTGGCTTGATACCAGATGTAGAGAAAGAAGGCCACGATCAAGGCAATTGAAGTGGCTTGGCTAATGCGCAAAACATCAGCTTGAAGGGTGCCTTCCGTGAACTTTTCATGGAACGTCACCCGGAGACCTGGGAGTTCCGGCCATGTCTCAGCCTTAAGAGCTGAGTAAAACGCGCTTGGAATCAAAAGTCCAAACGCGGCAACCAAGAGGAGCCCAGTCCCTACTTCAGAGACGATGGCATGGAACTTTTGGCTGGAGTTGCGAACTCCACCAAAAAGAAGCAAAGCCCAAGGCAGAGCAGAAGATTTGTCAAGATACTTCCGAGGATGGCAGCCTGGATGATGGGTATTAAGTTTCCCTCATCTCCGTTCCCTTCGTGAGTATTGTGCTTGACGATAAGAACCACAAAGAGAATTATCTCAACGATGGACCCGAACGTAGTCTCGATCAAAATACCAGCTACTTTGGGCATCTTTCGGGCGAATTCCTGTCCAGCAAAGCCCAAGAGATTTGCCGAGGGCACCACGGCCACGTATGCTGTTGCGAATTTCCATAGGTGAAGTCCAGGGAGGCAGTTGAGAACGATGGCGATTGGTACGATGGGCCACAGGAAGTTGACCAGCATTGAAGCGGTGCACGAACTCCGCCACAGCACAATCAGGAAGTGTCGGAGATGAAAACCGCTTCTTCCGCTTTCGCCTTCGTGGGCAATGCGGCTTGAGATGGTCTGATGGACAGTTCGGAACGCGGTGGTAGGGAGAAGCGGGGTCGACTCGTGGCTGTGTTCCGTGACACCGTTGCCGGCCGGCTCCGATGGGCGGGGCCCGTGGATGTCCGTCATGTTGCGGGGGACAGATCTTGCAGTCGGATCTGTGGCAAAGGAAATCTCACGATGAAGATGGGTTAATGGCAAGGTTAACGTTGGATGGAAATGAGATGAAAACGGTTGGAATTTTCAGCATCAACCGAGAGCGAAGGAGGCTTGTTGTGGGCGCGAGATGAGCGCGACGTTAAAAGTCTTGGCATGCGTGGAAACTTGGCACCACTGCGCGCTGTCGCACACAGCCCATGTCAGGCACTAAGATAAGCGATTCCCTTTCGAGAGTGGCACGACGTATCATCGGCACAGAGTGCGCGACCCAATATGTTTGCAATAATATCATCTTTATGCTGCGTGTTGCGACCGAATGGTCTGGATCGGTCATGTTGCTGCGGGGTTGTTTGGGGTTGAGGCGCGTTCCTTGAGCAGTTCACGAGACCCTGGAGAGCCGTTGATTAGATGTGTGCCATTAATCGCGGAGGTAACCAACTCATTGTTTAAGGTGGTCTATGAGACAGAGCCGCACTTCAGAGGAATTGACTTCGTAGCACCTTCTTGTCTTCCGCCGGCCATTAAAGAAACGGAGAACAGGCTATCCCAGCGCATGTCAACGCGCTTCGGTCAATCGGAAGCCGTTCAGCTTCCCCAGATGCCAAGTACCTTGATCTTCCAGAACAGACATGAGACATGAGATGCTTACGTACTCCGGGCGTCATTCCTTGCGGTTCCCCGAGAGACTGGTGTTCTGTCAATGAAGAAACAAGGGCCGAGCGCCGTTGTCTAACTCCACCTGACGCCGGCAGCACTGGGCCCCCGTCTGCCGGGATGGGTCCATGTTCGCTGCCTTCCCCGCAGTCCGTCCGCGCGAAGGCTGAACACCCCTCCCGAGCAACACACTCGTAATCAAGGAGGCTTGGCTTGCCACGCGCCGGCAGTGTCGGTGCCAAGAGCTCCAGCCACATGAACTGTATCGGCTATGGTGTCCACACGATATCAAAAGTAAGATGTTTAGTAGTCATTGACGAATGACTGGTGATTTGACTGGCGAAACCGAGTCGGCCGAGTTGCTGACACGTATGTCACGCCATATAGTTCGATGCTGCGTTTTTCAGTTTCTGATCACGGGCATATAATTGACTGCTAAACGCTAAAAACCTTAAACGGAGGGTAACGGCCGTTCGCTATGGCGCCTACGGGTGGAAAGGGCTCTCGAGATCAGATGATGTTTGATGGGGAGACAGACGCGAAACTCAGAAAGGCGCATGATCTCGTGACCAGGTACCCCGCCGCCTTCTGTTTATGTGTTCATACCTTTGCTCCGAACTCGAGTACATTAAAGGAACCTGTCACCTCCCCTCTGTTCTCTTGGCTGCATTCTTCCTAGCATATCAAATCATCTATCTATCCACTTCCACGTTCTGAGAGCTCTATCCACAACCATTCAGCAACCGACTTATCGCCAAGGTATATATCTCCTCCCTCTGATAAACTCGCACTTAGCTAAGCCCTCATAGTTTGCGTTACCAACTTTCACAGTGGCGTCCACTTCCACCGAGTGTCTTCTCCCACCCGTCAAAATGTCCGAGAGCCCAACAACCCCCGGACGCCCCAGGGATCCCCAAAGCCCTACAGTGACGGGTATCCCTTCCATCCTTACGGTCTTGAGAGAGCCAGAGTCTTTCTCTACCGATGATGACCGTCGTGTCTACCGCCAGTCGTCCCCCGAAACAGCTTCAAGGCTGGCACGAGAGACCTTAATCAGCATGTGCAAGACCATAGGTCTCGTTGGTGCGCAGCTCAACAACGGCACGAACGACTCCGACTTCCAGCTACGGCAACTAATTCACCTGGCCCGCAATATTACCAAACGGTTGGACAGTCCCGATACGAATGGTAATCCTTCTCGATTCGAGTAGTCGGAGCACGAACAAGGCAGGGCATGAAGGGATCCGAGTAACTCAATACCACCGTTGCGAAGGGATCATGGAGTTCAATATTGCTACTTGGGCGGCGGTATTCTGGCATCGGACATGTAGGCTCGGAGTTTTCTCGCGGACAAATTGAGACTGTATTATTACGGTACGCTTCACTTTATTTGACCATCAGTCTGTGCTGTGATGTGGTTATAATGTGATGTTGTTGATCCATGTGATAGAGGAAAAATGATCCTTTGCGATTGGGCTCATCTAGAAGAACACCAGCAATTGAACACGAACTTCGACGTTACGTCAACTATTAATGTGCTGTTTATCCACAGTGACGCCTTATGTGGTTACCTTGATAAGGCAACGTGGCTCTGGTATGTGAGGTTCCTCGTAGCGAGCGCTTCACGCAAATCGAGCGGTTTAAAGTCCATCGAATATAGTTTTCAGAGACTGCTTTTTTTTTCCATGGTCGCAACGTCGGCGGTAGTGCATCAGTCAGGCTGAAGTCTTCAGCGAGGTTGTTCTTCTAGACGCATGGTGGCTCGTTCCGAAAGCGGCACATGTCTGCTAAAGCTTAATTGATGCACAGTTATCACATGAAGATGCTCTTTATTTAGTAAGGCTATTTTGTGAATAATTCTTTTATAAATACTTATATAACTAAAGGGAATATAAGGACCTTTTTTTCCTCTACCCTAACCTAAGCTAGTCTTTTTAACTACTATATTATAACTTAAATTAAAATAATAATAATAATTAGTTCTTAGAACTTTTTACTATACTTTTTATCAAATATCTTATTAATTTCTTTTATATTATTCTTTTCTTTTAAATTCCTAGTAATCTTTTTTAAATCTCAATTTAATTTAATAAAAAGATTAGTTCTAAAAGTTTTCTAAGAACTTAATGTATATTATAAAGAAATATAAAAATACTGTATTATTATTTTTAGCTATAAAGATATAACTAAACTATTATTAAATATATAATAGATTAGTTTTTTTAATATTTAATATTATTAATAGTAAAACTTATATTCATTAAATAAGAGGTATACATAAAACTTATTTAAAAAAGTTAAATATAAACTATAGTATAATAAAGAGCTACTTCTATTAATTTAAAGAAATAGTTTAAAAATCCTTTTTACATACTTTATAAGTTAGCTATAGAGGTTATATTATAACCCTCTATATATTTCTTTATTAGAGTTATATAGTAGTTAATAAGGTGCATCTCAAGGTAGCAAACTATAAAGAAAAAAGTTAGAAGGGAAGAAAGGTTATTTAGTAAGGCAAAATGCGCTGATGGTCATGAGAAAGAGGCACCCGTTGTCTTCCTCGTATCTCGTCTGAAGGGGGCCACTAATTCTGACTATTGTCACCGCTATTACCGTATCATGCCTGTATCACATTCACCGTAAACCGGACTTTGGCTTAACATAATTAAGAGTTAATCCGAAAAGGCGGAGCAGTCTGATCAATTGGCATGATAGCCGCATGGAGGTAATTCTGGGTTACTTGGGTATTCAAAGGGCATGGGGCAAATATGCACTGCTATCGTCATTCACCGCAACCTCGAACCTACTACCTCTCGTTCAAAGAGCAATCAAAGCATCGTCCTCAGAAGCGTCGAGACAAGAATGTACAACCTCAAACCGAGGGCCCAGGACTTTTATGTAGGTACTGTCGTCCCTTTCATGTAGAACTCTCATGGCTGTAGACTGCAGGAAATGCACCCATCTGGTCAGTCATTCGTCGCAAGACTTCAACACCAGGATCAGGAGAGTCGCTCGAGGATAAATCATCGCTAGTACAGGTTGAAGTGAAGTATGAGATGTGCATCCGGTGGCTTTGGCGGATCTTCCCCCGGTGCATGGGCTAATATTCTCCGGCAGCAGGCTCAATTCGGATCCGATGCTTGGACTTCTGTCGGACTTGTTACCAAGAATTAGGCGAATCGTCACTGGCATTATACATGCTGAAGAATCCACGGCTTGAAGTTAGAGACGAAGCTACTTTCATGGAAGGTATTCGTTCATCATGTTCTTCTTGATGTGTGTCTGCGATAGGCCTGGGTCATTCGCCCGAGCTGGACACTGTTGCGCCATTGCTTTTAGCTTGACGGGAAATACCTGATCCCCAGACTCACCAGTTCCATCGGAATGAGATGGTTGAGCTTGGCATCAAGGATTTGCTGGTAGAAGATGCCCATGGTAGCTCCCGATATCTCGTGACCCTGAGCAGTTGTGTAAGGTACAATGTATAATTAAGCCAATTCATCCCTCATTCTGTTAAGTGACATCAAAACTAGACAATCATCAGCCAGGACCCAGAATAGTATTCAAGCTCGTCAACTCGCGTATTCGGATATACTTCATAACGGTGAAGCCTTGAGCCCGTCAAAGAACATTCTTGGCGTGAGAGGAGCCGTAAGTAAAGTCGGTCATGCAATCTTGTACCCTGCAATTGCTTCACGGGTGGGTAATGGAGGCACCATCTTAGTCACTGCATATTGTCGAGAAACATCAACCCAATCATGTTGTAGGTCTGGAATTGTTTGATAATGCATTAGAAGTTGAGGCTGGATCATCCTGCCAACAGCGGTATGCTAGACTGGATCCAATGGCTTCCACTGTTTCCGCTGCTGTTTGAAAATCTTATGCTCATGGGAAACAAGCGGGGCTTGTCTGAATCCTTTACCATGCGTAATCACTGTCCATGGAGTCGTCAAAGCACAGTATCGGCCAACTGGAACTTGAGGACTTGAAATAAACCGCTTTTAGCATTAAGCTGAAGATGAAGAAAGTGAGGCGACGAGTCAAAGCGGATATGCAGGTTTTCTCCGAATGCCATCTGGACTCTGGACTTTCAACGTGCGTTGGTTGGTTCTCCAATAGGATCTGGTGGATTCCAAAGCTTAATATCAGGACGAAACGAAACCAAACCTTTTCGCTGGGGCGATTTCAGAAAGGTTCACGCTGAATCGGATTAAACGAGCATTGTGCTAGCAGCACGGAACCTCTGGAGGCGCATTAATTGGAAGTTGAATGGATCTTGCTGCCGCTGGACGCTGTTGTTGGTCTAGGCTTCATGGAGCGTTGTTTTGTTTGGTCTGGCGAAGTTGACTGCATCTGAACATGCAAAGCTTGTATTCAAGTGAAGGCAAGGGTCACCTTCAATAGCGACCAGCTTCATAGTAGATACCGTGCGGTCCAGGCCAAGTCATGACCTGGAACATGAAATTCGCTCCACCATCTCCGCAAAATAGAGTAAAAGAGACGTGCCCCAAGCCTGTTGGAAGATGCACTTGTCGCACAAGTGGAACCACTTTGTTTACCCATGAACCCTTCGGAGTGCACCTCTCGGGACTAGTTTGCTCCTCGTGATGTTGTTTCATCCGCCGGCTTCTTCGGACTTGCCCATGGTGGCTCTTTTCCATTACAGGAACACAATACATGATTATTGATGAGCTGAATGCTTTGTTTCTCTACGAGACAATTCAGAACTTGTCGATATCCAAACTCGTCAACGCTGTCAAGACGATGACGGGTCCCGGCTTGAAACTGCCGGGGACAACCCTCCGAACATACTTTGCTTTTGGAAAGGGCCTACACCATCTTCCGTTACTAGGCAAGCCGTTCGGACGTTTGGAGGTTTTCACCCCCTGTAATTCTGATACCTCAACCTAGATAACAGTTGCAACTGACAACGATAATCGCATGAATCAGTGGGAGGCGTAAAGATCCACAGCTTTTGTTTAGTAGATGTGTACGTGTCGCAATGGCTTGGATCAAGCTTGGGGTCATGCAATCCCCCCCCCTTTCAAGATTGATTTACTTTATTTTCTCGTTGTCTTCGAGTTGACGTCTGGCGTGGTGGTTGCCCCTTCAGCAACGTAAAGAGCGAGAGACGAACATGGTCAAGTGCAGAAAGGTGGTGGTGTTACCACGTCATAACATGGGCGCAGCTTCATGTCAGAATAAGCCGAAAGATTATACACACTGCACGCTGTCGTCAAATTAAGCGTAGTAGTAAATACAATATTCTACAAATGAGGCAAGACAGCTTAGTGATATCACAATCTCGATCACCGAGCCCAGTGACTCAGCACCAATGTGACGATATACTACCCTAAACCCGATGAGCAATATCGCCGCTGCCAAGAAATTGATATGCGTAGCAACGAAATCGTGCTCGAGATCACACAGCAATTCCTCCGGCGACCGGTGATGCCACCAAGTTGCTTGCCAAGCTGGCCAGAGCTCGCTTTTGGCATGAACGACCGGTCAATCCTCGTGAATTTTGCATCAATCCCAGTAGTTTGAAGCCAGGAGGCGTTGGGAGCGTTTCTGAGAAAAAGGAATGGGTCCCCTGGCCCGGGTAGCAGCGGAGGTGCGAATCGACCAGGCCAAGTTGGGCAGCATGTTCATTATTCTCTGAAGAGAGAATATCAGACGGAGTTCGCTTTCAAACTCTACGACAGCCTGATTTCGCTCTTACGCGGACATCCTTCACATCAATTGCAGTCTCAAAAATGGGTGGGCGGCGGTGCCTCCCGATGGTCAGTGGAAGTCGTCCGCGCACACCACGCAGATCTCATTGGCTCCGGCCACTGCCAACATTGCCCTTTCTGGGGTGCCGACCGCATAATAGACTTTAAGAGAAAGTTTCCTGCTTATGCTTGACTGTGGCACTTGGGGAAACGAACTGTTGGAGATGGAGGTACGGAAGCGATGTGAGGGTGCAGTCATCACTGGAGACATGGATAGCAAAACTCACGAGGGTGCTTCGGAAACCACTCAACTTGCAGAACACCGAAGAGATATATAAGGTGCACAAATCCGCCGGCTGATTTCTTTTGGAATCTCCTCATCACACTCAACAGTCTTCATCACATCTTCTATTCAACCTACAATCAAAACATTAACCGCCTTTCAAGGTCAGCTTTCAGCTCCTCAAAATATCAAAGATACCCCTAGTTTCTTACTGCTCAATCACCGAGTCCACCATTCAAAATGCATTTCAGCAAGTCTCTCATCATCATGGTGGCTGCCACCCTCGGCGCTAATGGTGCTCCCTTTGGCGAGCAAAAGTGAGTATCCCAAGCTGAAAGCTTACAAGAGACCTTTAACACCATACTAACTCTTGCTCCAAGTGGCCTGACCCAGTCCAACGCCCTGGCGGCCAGACAGGCTCCCGTTGCTCCTGCTGTCGCTCCTCCCATGCCCATGGCTGAGAACAAGGACAAGGGTGACAAGAAGGACGGCGAGAAGAAGGAGGGCAAGGACCGTGATGGTGACCGCGATGGCGACCGCAACGGTGACCGCAACGGAGATCGCGATGGTGACCGAGGCCGCGGAGGACGTGACGGCGATCGCGACGGCGACCGTGACCGCGACTGCCGTGACGGCATCGAGGGCCGCACCCGCAACGGCGAACGTTGCTGTGTCCGCACCGACGACCGCGGTAACAGCAACAACGGCGACCGCAACGGAGACAGGGAGTGCATTCTTGATGGTGGCCGTGGCGGCGGTCGTGGCGGCAACGGTGATCGTGATGGCGACCGAGGCCGTGGAGGCCGTGGGGGTGACCGTGACGGCGACAGGCGCCCTCCCCCTCCCGCCGGCCCGGCATTCCCTGCTCCCTTCCCCGTTCCCGGCCAGGGTGGCGCTCCCGGCTTTGGTGCCCCTCCCCCTCCCGGCTTCGGCGACCGTGATGGTACTCAGAAGACTGCTTAAGCTGTCTGCTCAAGTAGCAGCATCTCAGCAAATCGCCGAGTTGGATTTGATGGCCTCTGGTAATGGAAAGATTGGAATTTGAGACACCCCAGTTCGTTATGTTTTGTGGAGGATATCAGTAGTAGTAATCTGAGGTAGCTGAGTATACGGGTAATGCAGTATTGTTCAACTTTCTTTGAAATCAGTTCCGTTCTTGAATTGGTTGGAGTCTTTTCTGTTTTTTCAAGAAGGGATGGCTTGGTCTCGTAGACAACGCCTCTCTGACTTTAAGCCACTAGTCGCGCAACGCGGGGCATTTCCTAGGCACGCGACCGGCTTGACTGCTCTAAGCAATTGCTACGCCTGGATATCTGGATGTGGAGTTGAAAGACGCTAAAAAGAGATCTTGCGACGTTTGGTACGTGCTAAACTCAAACCCTTAATACAGATCTTGTACATCATAGTGTACATGATTGTCAGGGAAGCTTAACATGGAGCGGGCATCTCATAGATGAGCGTTGAACGAGATCTTAATAGTAGGGCTTACTTGGGAGATATTTTGACGTTGGTTATGTATGACTGGTGTCCCTTCACAGCAGCGTAAATTTGTCGGGCCATATTGAGATACCCGCCGTCGGCCCTTGGCTCAGCATGGCCCGATTCCTCGTTGCAGTCTGCTGCTCTAGGTCCACGGGCACTATCATTTGAGAACGAGTCGTCGAACTTCTTCTGGATGCTTGATCGTCGCGGATCCCGCGCCGCGGACTCCGCGGCCAGAGGGAAAGGGGCTTCACTGAAAGACTGCCCAGGATCGCGGAAAGATTCTTGTGATGGCCTTGAAAGTACGCTCTGGGTCAAAGTCGGAAACGAGTCTCTGGATTGAGTACGTCATCTCCTGGGAGGGTTTCCTTCGACCATGCGGCAGCTCTGTCTACATCTGAGCTCGGCGGAAGCTTCTGTATCATGTTGATGCTAGAGTCCACGAGCAGTTCTCAGTGCTGAATTTTGAGCTGAGTCAGTTTTGAGGGTCGATTCAATCTTACCAAGCTTTTGTCTTCTCCTGTGTCATGGAATTGGGGAGACAGACTGAGGGGCAGACATCGGCAATACCGATACCTATGCCACCCATCTCAACATTTGGCTCTCCAAACGACAGAACGCCACTTATAGATACGCTGGTTATTCTCGAGCCAGGCTCAATTCTCAGTCCTTCTAGGTTCATCCGATCTCCAAACTGAATTTCAAGCCAAATACTGCATCAGAGCTCCATATCACGGTTTCTTGCTGGTGCGTCGGTTGATTCATACTCGCGTAAATGGTAGCAAACTAATACTTCAAAGTGTCTCCAAACGTCATTGGCTTCTCAACATGAAAGCTTAATTCGTTATTTCAATGCTCTCAGTTGGTTTGACCGTCCAAGCCTGCGACCACTACAAGATTTGCACCTGCATGAACGAAGACGGCAGTAGAAACGACGACTTGACTGGTAAAATTTGTGACGCCGGCCAATACAACCGCATTTACGAAAAGGGTTATCTAGAATGCAAGCACTATAAGAGTGAATTCTTGGGTCATGAAGCTTTCGATAACTGTAAATTTCGGAAGGCTTGTGAGGCTGTGGGTGGCAGGGGTGATTCGAGCTGCAGAGCCAAGGTCGGCATCTTCAAGGCTTAGGCAATTGGGTACTCAAAATCTGGAATATTTCAGGTGGTCATGTTGTCAGTATACCACAGAGAAGTGCTCAGTTCGTGTAGACATAGATTTGGTTATGAGATAAGCAGGTGTTCTGAGCGTGGTTCTGAACAGGGCATAATCTCAGGTGCATAAAGGTGATTGTACATGGAGTCTCTTACGTAGTGAACGGGAGACCAACTACAACGAAGACTGGATTCAGATCGGGTAAGCTTTTGTAATGTACATGCCGGGGTATAAAAAGAACGACAACAAAAAGCAAAACATACAACACCGGGCATTCGCCGGTCGTCACCGACCCGACTACTACTCCAGCCCTCATTGGCTTGTCTATGGGAGAGCGGACGGGATCCCGAATTTTCCAATGGGTGTGGTCGTATGTGATAGGCGACGGCAGTATAGCTCTCTATATACCGCGAAAATGCGTTTGCGAAGCGTACTTCGCGTGGGGATGGCTGCGGAAACAGGCCTCCTAACTACCATCAAAGTAGGCTGGGCTTCAACCTATGACTAGAATTCAGAACTTCAGCGCTCTAAGAACTGAAACGCGCAACGTTTTCAGAGCTAAGTCCTATAATCTAGTAAGTTCTGTTGCAATTCAGTTAGGAAATAAAGGGACTTCGGGAGTTAACTATGAAGAGGCTCACATGTTGGGGGCAAAAGTTGCGAGGAAAGCTTTGAATTAGGTACAGTTCAAAATCTGAAAGAGTTTTGTAGGCAATATCGCAGCAATGAGAGTGATGGGGGCTGGGCACAATTGTGCATTCCATGTTTAGAGCCAGCTAACCCCGCACAAGCTGCTCCTGGCGAGAACTGACTTTCAGAATCCGCCGAATCGAGTCTCATGTCTCTTTTTTCCGTTTTTCCTCTATGCGATTACGGCACAGGTGGGTTCAATGGGACGGTCATGGTGCTAGGCAACGACGATGCACTCAGCTGTTTAGCACAAGAACTGCTTGGCATATAGGGAACACAAGGCTGAGACTACTAGTAGTGATGGAAACTTAGCATCACATTGGTCTCATTGGTGGGCAAGTAAATATATGGGTTCCGACGCTTCTTGGCAGGTTGACGATCTCGGTGTGTTCTGGGTCCAGCCTCACGACTGTAGCGGGTGCGACTGGCCCATTTGGCAGTCAGTGAGGGGGCTGACCTTGGCGGTAATGAGTGCACCTCTTTCTTACTGCAAAGCTCTCGAGTGCTCGGCACTTTGCTGCCAAAATTAGAGGTAAGTATTGGGTGGGATATCCAGGCATCTCTGCGGTAGAATCCGCCGCCTATAAACCATTGAGGCCTCTGAACTTAAGAGTGTTTTCCTTCTCATCTTCCGAGCTCAGAGTCCACAAGCACCAGATCTCTCTCCTCTCCTCAAGACTCAATCTTTGCCAACCCCCTCCCCTTTTGTTTTTGTTTCACCAAACACCAATACCAGATACCAAACACTACCTCGGCCACTATGCGTGCCTCGTCCATCATCATTTCCGGTCTTCTGGGCCTTGGTGCTACAGCTACCAGCTTCACCTCCACCGGCACTCTCGACGGCGGCTTCAGCATCCCTGATGACATCCCTGACGGTGTCTACTCGGTCTCCTACGACGATTCCGGTCTGGCCGTGCACACGGCCATCGAGGATCTAGAGGTTCGCGACATCGGCGCCCTTCCCTCCATTGAGACGCGCGATCGTGCCGGTGGTGCTACGCTTGGCAAGCGTGACTGGTACCACGACGTGAGTGACATTTCAAGGGCCCTCCAGAACAAAACCAAACATCCCTCTTCCCGAAATTCATCCTAGATCTGGAGCACACTATGAGAAGGGTGCTCCGTAGAATTTGCGCACCTTGGGGTCAATAAAGAGTAAACGCTAACTTGACGTGGCCGTGAAGTGCGGCGCCAACCAGAACATGGACCACGGCGCCACCGACAAGGCGGTAGACTCACTCAAGTGGGAGTGCGGCGGCGGCAAGGAAATTGGGGTCGGCGAGCGCCTGTACGGCATCTCGAGCGGAGGCGGCCAGCGTGTCGTCGCCTTCTTCTGCCTGTTCTCCCATGGTGGCAACCGACGCAGCTGCTATAGCGACGAGGTCGCCCAGCATTTCGCCTCCATCACCAACGTCTGCGGCTGGTACGTCTCAGGCTGGACTGACTGGTGGTCTGGCAGCACTAAGCAGTACAATCACGGCTACCACGTGCTCGGCGACAACAACAATTTCTGCGGCAGGGCATAAGTCCATTCGGTCTCTCAAGTTTCTATCTTAGCGAAAGAAAGGTGCTTACACAATGAGGGTACTTGGAAGTCTGCTCCCTGTGACGTTTCACGGGCTGCTGCTCTCGAGCACACCTTGACACATACGCGTCACTACTCAATACTCAACAGTCTATGGTGATAAAATTATATTCTTGGCGACGGCAGGGTCTCTCAAGATTTCTTGCACTGAAGCCTGTTTTGGCGGGTGATAGGGGTTTACATTGAATAAATTAGTATTGAAAGCGATGTCTCCATGTTGCAGCTCTAAAACCTGGTTTTAGTCTGGTATAGTCGAGCTTCCCAAGCCAACCCGTATTTTACTGGCTGGGGCAAAGAGTGAATATAATGGAAATCATTCAAAGTGCTAAAGGAACCAGGACATAGTGATAAGTTGCGGCTGGTCTGGTGTTCTGAAGTTCGAGAGAAGATGTTACAGGACAAAGAACCTTCGACCAGTTGGCTGGACACTAGTCTGTTAAACAGCGGTCAAGGAACTAGTTGCTCAGGGTTTATGCTGGATATAGTAGCCGCAGCCTAGATAAGAAGGCAGTATTCTCTGAATCAGTCACAGGCCCATGGCTATTGAAGGAGGCAACGAGGGGTGGAGGGGCGATGGGGGGAGCGGGCCGTTGACCAACAAGGAGAGCCACACCAACAGTGATAGCCGCAGAGAACTGATTGAAGAACAGGACTGTTCTGGATAGCGAAAGATGGTTTGGGCTGCGGAGCATTTGAGTGGTTGCAGCTTCGACACTCTGGGTATGGAGGAGAATGAACAGGTTTGGAAGCCGGTGAGAAACCGGTCTTAAACAGTGTAGGAGGGACCTCGGGATACAAAAGACGGTATAAAAAGAAGGTTCTTAAAGTGTGAGTATCCGGAGGGCATTCAAAGGTTTTAAAGACGCCCTTTTCAAGCGTCTTTTCCTTTTTATGTCTCCCCTTCACTCCATTGCCACATTTCAGGCAGATTGCGGGCTGCTTCCTCTTCCAGGTTCCAACGCTCATTTCAACGCCCAGAAGACTTTGCATTCTTCGAACAAGCCAGGCCCAGCAGATGCTATCTACCACGACAATTCGCCCACTCACTGTTGCTGACAAACTATAAAATGAGATGAAGGCTGAAGCTTTGTCGCTGATTTGCCTCGTGGCCACCTCCTTCGCCCACGGAATTGGCAGCAAGGAGCCTAACAAGCTGATGACCCTTTGCCCCTTCACGAGAAGCCTGAGGGCATCAGGCGTTGCGCCGAGTCTGAGGACCACAAGTGCCTGGGTTTCAATTATAACACGATCAAGCAAAAAGACTGGCGTGCCTTAGACCTCTTCGAAGTTCGAAGCACATAGGTCGGCTTGCACCTTTTCCCTGGCTTGATCAGTGTACTCGACAGGAACGAAGGAATTGGTGGGACTGGAGTATGGATCTCTGTGGCAGGGAGGGCATGCGAGGAGACAAGACTTTTTGCGGTTGGTAGGGGGAACGGGACAATCCACCTACGGAACATCATCTTGAGAGAGTGGCCGTCTTTCTTGATGGGGCCACCTTTTCATCAGCATGACCGATCTCCCAAAGGGAACCCTGGAGTCGGGAGTCGTAGAGCCAGGCACATAACGAACAGAGCATGAAACTATGAGGTGCCAGGGCGTGGAACGATGCAGTTAAGACACCGTCAAAATACTCGGGTTACTATTTGTAAAAGGTCTCCGGTAGCTTGGGTTGGCGGCATTCCGCTGCCAGGATGACTCGTCATGACGACTTGTCATGGCGTGCCTATGGCCAATCGAGTGCTTGAATTTGATTACACTTCGCAACAATAGAATGACATTTGCCTCACACAAGAGAGTAAAGCAATGCAATAACTGCAACAAAGAGTAGCGAGGACGACAGCTGGGGCAGCCTGTGAAGAATACTGCTAGATGGACCCTGACGCGGGCAGCCAACCAACCAATCCAGAGGCCAACGTTTCGAATACACCGGGGCGGGTCCACGCACTGCAGCGGGTGGCACCTCGGTGACTCGGTGAGCTCACCGTGATTTTTCCAATTTGTACCCCGCCATCGCAACCCCGCCATCCATCATCCGTCCTCTGTCACACCACCACCCTTCCAAACGAAAACTTTTCCCCACGCCCCAGCCAGCGGCCATGGCAGACCTCGCAGCGCCGCCCGTCCTCTCGACGCCCGCCGAGCACACCTTCGAGGACCCGACGCCGGCCCCCAAGCCCCCGCCCTTCGCGTCCCGCAGCGACGATGACCTCTTCGCCATCTACGAGATCGAGCGCACCGCGCGCGAAATCACAGAAAAGGGCTGGACCCGCGTCGGCCTGCAGTTCCCCGACGCCATGCTCTGCGACGCGACATGGGTCGCCGAGGCGCTGACCAAGGCCCTCGGCACGCCCGACACCCACAAGGTCTACGTCCTCGCCGACACGTCCTACAGCGCCTGCTGCGTCGACGAGATCGCCGCCGAGCACGTCGATGCGCAGGTCGTCGTGCACTACGGCCGCTCGTGCCTGTCGCCGACCTCGAGGCTGCCCGTTATCTACGTCTTCACGCGCCACGCCCTCGACATCGACCAGGCCGCCGCGGCCTTTGCGAAGGAGTTCCCCGACAAGGACAAGAAGGTCATCATCGTCGCCGACGTGACGTACCAAGACCACGTCTCCCCGCTCTTCGCCAGGCTACAAGACTCAGGCTACGCGGACCTCCTGCACACCGAAGTCGTCCACAACCCGGCCGGCACGATCCCGAACCGCAAAATCGTCGGCGCCTCCGCCGACGAGACCCCCGAAGCCGACCTCGCGCAGTACTCCCTCTTCCACATCTCGACGCCGCCGCCGGCGCTCCTCCTCGCGCTGCAGACCCGCATGGCCTCCCTCCACGTCCTCTCCACCGCGAACCTCTCCACAGACGACCCGACGCGGGTGACGAACGCGCTGCTCCGCCGCCGCTTCGCGCGGGTGCTGACGCTGGCGACGGCCGGCGTGGTCGGCATCCTCGTCAACACGCTCTCCGTGTCCAACTACCTCCCGAGCATCGACCTCCTGCGGCGGCGCATCGCGGAGGCCGGCAAGAAGAGCTACACCATCGTGGTGGGCAAGCTGAACGCCGCCAAGCTGGCCAACTTCGCCGAGGTCGACGGGTGGGTCGTCGTGGGGTGCTGGGAGAGCGGGCTGGTGGAGGAGGACGCGGGCTTCTTCAAGCCCGTCATCACGCCCTTCGAGCTCGAGGTCGCGCTCAAGCCCGAGAGCGAGCGGGTATGGGGCGTCGAGTGGTGGGGCGGCATCGAGAAGCTGGACCACGACGCGGCCAAGCCCGAGGAGGAGGACGACCGCTCCGAGGACGAGTCGGCGCCGCCGGAGTACGACCTGCGCACGGGCAAGCTGGTGAGCAGCCGGCCGATGCGGATGCCGGTGCGGTCTGCCAACGAGACGGCCAAGACGAACGGGGAGAGCCTCGCGAAGCCGGGGACGCAGTCGGCGCTGGTGAAGCGGGAGGTGGGCGAGGTGGCCACGATCAACGGCGTGCTGAGTCCTGGCGCCGAGTATCTGCGGTCGCAAAGGACGTGGCAGGGTCTGGGGACAGATTATGACGAGGAGGCCAGCACGCTCGTCGAGGAAGGCAGGAGTGGTGTTGCGCGTGGGTACACGGTCGGCGAGGACGCCGGCAGGTCATAGGGGTACGCCTTGGACGGTTTCTATTTTTTTTCAAAAGTTCTACAAAAATGGCGAGGGAACACGCGGGGTCACATAGAAAGGGGGCGGCGGGATACCAATTCATTTCATGATCATGTCCATTCTTCTTCTTCATTGTCTGGTCGAGAAATTCATTCTGTGTACATGAGAGAGAAGACGCTCGATCGGTCCAGCCAGACCGATGCATCGTCATCGAGGATAGGGAAATTATTAAGACAATGGTGCAAAAATGAGACGGGGAAGAGAAGGATTGACTCAAGGTCGTCGATTCGTCATCATGAATAGATCCATCCTCCAACAAATAAATACGCCAGGCTGTTGCTACTTTTCAGCAATCAACTTTGAAATTCTTCTCTCACACACAAGTTCCTCCCATACATCTTAATCGTGTCATTCCATGGTATAGTATATAATCTCATCACACATTTTTCTCTCATTCTATAGCTTTGCGCATGTCGCATGCGCTTCGTCGGACCCGCGTTGTCATCTTAGACATAAACGCGGCGGGAGTGGGAGCTGCGACGGCTGTGGTGGCTGTGGCTGCGGTGACGGCGGTGGTGGCCGCGGTGGTAGTACTTGCGGTCGTAGCTCTTTGACAGGTGGTCGCCGTGCATCCAGGCGAGGGCGGCGGTGAAGAAGAAGAGGATGCAGTTGATGATGCCAAAGACCCAGGAGGCCTTGAGCATGGCACAGGGCTTGTTGGTGATGAAGCTGAGGCGGGGACCGGAGATGGAGAAGAGGCCGGGGAAGTTTGCGGTCCACTGGCCGTTGCGAGACAGGTCGGTGCAGTCGACCCAGTTGATGCCCCTCAGGTACCAGACGGCGGCGATGAAGGCGCCGACGAAGCCGAGGTCGATGACGGCGACGAAGAGGGCGTTTGCGCTGCTGCGGTGGTAGCTGAAGAGGGTGAAGATGGCCCAGGCAAGGGCGAGGACGGAGACGATGAAGAGGACGAGGATGGAGTTGGGGACGATGACGTTGGCCTTGACGAAGCCGTCGACGAACCAGGCGAGCATGCCCATGGTGGGGATCTGTTGGGCAGCGTGTTAGAACCTTTCTTTTTTTTTTTTTTTTTTTTTTTTTCGGTTTTATTCTCAATTCATTGTGGTCGCAAATTGTCGCGAGAATTGAGTTGGTGGTGAGGTGAGAGAGACCCGAGGTGAGTGAGAGGCTTACCAAGGTGATGATCTGCAGGAATCGCGTTCCCGCGAAGGCCATTGCGAACAACATGATGGGCGAATTGTGCCCCGAGGGCGCGCTAAACTATCAAAAAGTTGCGACGCGTTGGCGAGGACGGAATGCGCTTCGATTGCGCTTGCGACGGTAGTGCGGCCGATGAGGGCGGACAATGCTTAGTTGGATACTGGGAAAGTCCGGCGAGAGGGCGCGGGAGCTGTCGGGGATGGACGCTGCTGGCGCTGCTGTCTGACACGGAGCAGAGTGAGACAGACGGTCGGGAGGAAGGGTGAGGGACGGGAAGGTAGAAGAAGAAGCAGAACCTCTAGAAGGGCTTCGGACGAAGGAGGGTGGTTGGGATGGGGGTGGTTAAGTAGTTTGGGCCAGGTACGGATTGGATGCCGGCGCCGCAGCAGCAGATTCGAGGTGCGTCAACGAGGCGGTGGTCTCTTTGGCGTGTGTCGGGTGTGAGAGAGCAAAGCGAATGTGTCAATGTTAGCGGATGCAGGTCAAGGTGGTGGAGGATTGGTTGGACTGGACGGGGGGTCAGCAAGTCATGACAAGCAAGGACGGGCAGCAAATAGAAGAGAGTCGCAGTTGCGTAAGGTAGGTAGGTGGTGGAAGAGGGCAGCAAAGCAGGGCAAGGTGGAATTGGGGGTGGTTGGGCTGGATCACAGTGGTCAAGGTCATGGATGGTGAAGCGAAGCGAAAAAGATGCAGAGTGGTATTGGAGGCTGTTCTGGCTGGCTACCCGCAAATGCACGATGCACCGGTCTGCAAGATGCGACCCTGGAGATGGTGGCATCGTCGAAAGAGACTGCAGAGGTGGGAAAAGGAAGCAGAAAAAAAGAGGTGGCAGGGATGGTTCCCAGTTTTTCTGCTCGCGGGCTGGGCTTGTACAGGGCTGCCTGGCTTGCTGCTGCTGACTGACGAAGTCGACGACGAAGACGACGACGACCGATGAAGTTGCATGGGACGGGCAGCGAATAGCGGCAAGGCAAGGTAAGGCGGCCTGATGTGTGTCTGTTTTTGTTTCTGTCTGTGTTGGTGTTGACTTTTGATCGACTCTACTTGGTCACAGTATCACAGCGGTGTTTGCGCATTGCGAGGGAACCAAGACACAGAGACAGAGACAGAGACAGAGAAGGAGAAACAGAGGGAAACATGGCGCAGCTCGGTGCAGCAGTCCCTTGGGCTGAGAAAGTAAAGGCGAGCACGGCCTTCCGGTCAAGGATTGACGGCTGCCATCAACAGCACCCACGGAGCTTTTGCTCTTTCGCAAACCGCCGTCAAACAGTGACACAGACAGGTCCTTCCCTGCGTCGGTTGCTATGACGTCGAGGATCGGCAGTCGCTGCTTCCCTTTTCGGTCCCCCATCCAACGGCAACAGCAACAGCCACACTCAGAAAGAAGGAACACCACCACCCAGGGCAGCTTATCTCAGCTCAGCTCCAGGTGCCAGGTCCGAGGCCACCACCACCTCTTTTCTGCACCTCAGCCAAACTGCATCCCATCCATCTGCCTGTACGCCGTCGTCATCCAGCATGGCAACAGCAGATCAAGGCTTGCACCCACCTGGGAGACATGCGCTCATCATCTGTCCATCGGCCCTGTCAATCCGGGAGAGCAGCCCCCGTTTTACCCAACGGTACCTTATCTTGCCAATTCACACAACCCATGCCCACCCCGTCCATCGCAGATACGTACTCGACACCGTTGACGGTCTAGAATCATCTCGAGAACAAAGAAACACAGCGACCGACATTCATTCCTGTCTCTCTCGCTCCGTCTCCCGTTTCATTCCAGGGTCTTCCCAGATTGACCACCACCGAGGTACACTACTGCCACCAAGGCTACCAACCTAGGTAGAGGCCACCAAGTAGTCTACCGCCTTGGTTTCCCGGCCAGCAGTGACAACACACCATTTGACACCCGATGCTCACAGGACGAACCAGCCAATGACAAGCGCAACCCCCACTCCACCATTCGAGAAACCACCAGCGACAGCGGATAATGAGACGCACCATGACCAAACCCATCGCCGTGAATGCGCATTCTCTCTCGCCTTCGCTTCCCTGTCTTCGTCTCTCTTACGCGGCACAGACTCCCGCTCGAAACAAACACTCCCGTGCTGCTCCCTCACCGCCGGTGAAACCACAAAAAAATAAAAGAACAGGATGAAAAAGAATAGCGGGGACCCGATGAGGTGGCTGGGCTGGAACCGGACACCACTCCACTGACTCGTTCGACTCTGTCCACTGGTTCTGCGTCTCGAACAAGCACCCAAGGCACCCTCTTACAGAAAACCCATCCGGCCGTCGACGGCTCTGGACTCGTCCGCGGCATCTCCACACCGCCGCCCGCCGCCGTCTTCCAACTGGGCGTTCCCAATGTTACGGCCCAACGCGGTTCCACGTGGAGTCGATGCCATGCGATGCACCACCGCGATCCCGCCTCTAGCTCCGTTTCCTCCTTGTCCGCCGCCCATTGATGCCTCACCGACACACTACCGGTATCCGTACACCCCATGAGTAGGCCCCGTCCAGTCCCCTCGTCCATCACCGGCCCGTCGCCAGCCGTCCTATCCTTCCATCTTCAGACCCAGACTTGTCCACGTCAGCAACAAATGCATCCTCGGCTCCCCACGGCGCGCATCCCTAGCATCTACCATCAAAAGTCTGATATGGTGATCTGTCAATCAGCCCAGAAATGCACACGCATCATGTGGGATGGGAAAGTGATCCGTCACCTTGCTCCGTCTGCGGAGCACAATCAATCGCAGTACTCCCTGCTATCGGGCATTAATTAACTCTAACGAGCAATCCTGCACTAATTACACAAAACACCACCAGGGACCTGCAATCGCCGGGTATCACTCTAGTAAATACAGCTACATCCAACTTTTGGGTCTATCGTGACATGAGCCTCGTAAGTGAAATGGTAATAAATCGAGGAAACCTTATATCCGTCCTTCGTCTCATATCCCGCTTGCCCAGAAAATATACTCCTTTTAGGTCCCCTTACACGTACATGGTTCTGTCATCCCGTCGTACCTAGCTGGCTTGTCCCATGTGCCTCAATTCCTCTCCTCTTCACGGCTCGTGGTCATCGATTACGTCCAGGTCAAAGTCCCGGATCCGCGGTGACATGCTGTCCGTCTCGACACTCTCCCGCTGCGCCTGTCGGCCATATCCGCCACTCCTCGAGCTTCTCGACTCTACCATGTCGTCGAGCACAAGGAACCCTCCCGACCCAGTAATGCTACCAGAGAGGGGCAGGTGAGCATGGCTCGACGTGTTCGACCGCGCATATCCACCGTGAGAACTGTTCCCATCGTTCGCCGCGCTAAAGTCTCGTCGGCGAACCGGCAGCTCAATGCCCTCGCCACGATCCATGGCGAAGGTGCTGCCACTGCGCATGCTGCCCGGCCCGCCGCCGAGCGTCTTGGCGTTGTCCCGGGACTGCGCTCGGCGGAGGTTGGCCGCGGGGCGGTGGGAGGCCGGGGTGCGAATGCTGCTGTTCGTGTCGCTCTCACTGACCACGCTGTACGCAGAGCTAAAAGGCGGTGCAGACCCTGCCGAGTGGACGGACCGGGCCGCCGGGGTCTGGTATCCGGAGCCCCGCGACGTCGTAGACGCTGGAGCCCGCGTGTAGGCAAAGGGCCGACCGACACCTTGGATGGGGCTGGTGTTGCCCGAGTCCCCTTCGGAGCTCTCTGCACCGCTGCTGTTCTGGTTGTTCCACGTATTCTGCACAACCCAGCAATGCGACAGCTCATGCGACGCCTCGTCCGGTGTGCTTGATCCCTTCCAAGGCGGCACTCTGGTTCCTTTTAGGCGCGGGGACAGGTGGTAAGGGACGTCGTCTCGGTACCGAACATTGGGGGCGTCCACCGAAACACTAGCCAGGGTCTGGAGGATGCCATAAATCAACACCCAACGGCCCCGTCTGGCTACTGCGGGGTCCACCTCGGTGATGCTGTCGCTCTTTTCAAACTTGACGAATGCGTCGATGAGGTCGGATTGTGTAAAGTCCGATCCCAGGATGTAAATATTGGTCGCCTCCGTGTATGCCAATTGCACTCGTCGTTCCAGCGCACCGCCTCTATTGTTTGTGGGGGCGTTCTTCTTCTTGAACATTGATGAGTCCTTGGGGCTGGGAGCCGGAGTGATTGACTCCGGGACAAGAGGGTACGGGTGCGGGATGTGCGGGCAGCGCAGCTTATTATCGTATTCAACGAGCATGTCCGTCATGGGAATGTCAATGTCGGCATCGAACCCTTTGTCCTTATCGCTCTGCATCATCCACTTTCGCCCCGAGCGAGCCTCGGACATGTCCCAAGTAATGTCACGGTTGACGAGGTAGTCGTATAGGGCACCGAAGTCCTTCTGGAGCAACTGTGCGACGTTCCTTGTGAGCCACATGTCTTCTCCTTCCGAGTCCGGTAGACCTGCTGTCGATGCTGGCGGCCAGCATCCGTGGGCTCGTGAGTAGTGGCTGAGGAAGAACTTTTGCAGGCGGTCTGCCGCTGCCTTGGACGGGCCATTGACACCCGCTGGCCACATGTCGCCGTATTGGAACTCTGCAAGACGCTCTTCGGCGGCTTGCACTCGAAGTTGTGTCTCGAGGCAAGCACGCTCGAGTAGCGCCCTAGTAATGGGCGTGAGCTCCTTGAAATCAGCGCACTGCTCCAGCTGGCTGTACATGCCAGCGCAGTGCAGGAAGCTCTCCCGCCAGCCTTCCTCCCACCTCACTGCCTGGCCTTCCGACCATGCCAGCAAGCTCACTGCCGTTTCTGGGTCATTGCGAACATCGTCGATGCCTCGAGCAGACAGGTAGTTGAGAATCATGCCGACGTTGTCTGAGTCTGGTGGTAGGTACGCGTCGAGTCGCATGTGAAGATCTGACAGGGCCTGGTACAAGGACAACCCGACGAGGGATGCATGGTAAAGCAGAGCAAACACATTCCTTGTCGTAATCTGGCTTCGGACCTGCTCCACCTTGGTCATGTTCGCCGGCGTAGGGAAGTACATCTCGTAGGAGATCTGGCCGTCGGCCTCTCCAAGATCTTCAGAGATTGGTGGTGTCGGCTGACCACGACCCATGTGTGGCCGCAGCATGGGAGGTGCTCCTTGCGGTGATGGCGGCATGTAAATGTCCTCCTCCGTGGTGCCTTCTCGAAGGAGTGTGATGAGATACCTCGACTCAGTTGCCTCAATGATGTGGGACGACAGCCTGAAAGAAGGGTTCGGCCTCGGGTTTTGTCCCTTGTGCCCGAAGAAGACCAAGACATCTCCATTGGGGTCCCAGAGCTCCGGGTCTTTGCGAAGCTTGTTCCATCTTTGGATTGGTCTCCCGGCACCAATCCATCGCTTGATGGCTGGCGTGGTCGGCACGGGTGGCAGTTTCGAGGCTGGGGGTGGTGACATGGGCAGGTCCATTTCCTGATATCGCATCTGTTGCTGTTGTTGTTGCTGTTGCTGCTGATGTTGTTGTTGCATGTGCATTTGCAGCTGCATCTGTTGCATGGTATCCATGTTAAACTGCTCATATGTGTACTCGGGCTCGGTGGGTGAAAGGGGTGCAGAGCCATGGTGTTGGCCTGGCCTCACAGTGGCGACAGACTCGGGACGGAATTCAGGCTCCTTGTTCTTGCGCTTGAAAGTGAAGGTATTGGCGAGCCCTCGCCTCACATCCTCACTCTTCTTGTCCAGCCTGCTCCTCAGGCCAGACTTCTCGATGCCGGAGACATCCTCTGTCTTAATGGTGGGTCTCCTTGCCCTCGCGTAGGCGAAGTCGTCCAAGGGGCCGGCAGCTCCGTCCCGGCGGCCACCTTCGCTGCTCCCGCTGCCGCTACCGATGCTGGGGGTGCCGACCTTGACATCGCGGGGCGGCTCCGAGAACTTGAGGAAGCGGGCGTTGGTGGTTCCGATGCCGGTGCCAACGGGCAGTGAAGCGCCGGTCTGGGGCAGAGGAAAGTCAGGGATGGCATAGTCGTTCGGGTCTACTCCTCCTCCTCCAGGGCCGAGATTCGCGGCTGCTCTCGCCTTGTCCTTCTCGGTCTGGGTGATCTTCTTGCGCACATAGGCGCTCCGGCCGGACATGTTGGCGGCGGCGGGGGAAAAGCAGGGCGATGAAGCTCACGGGGAGCAGTCAGGCAGAGTGCCTTCCTTAGCCGACTGGGGCGGCGGGGGGCCCCGGTGTCTGGGGTTCAAGCCGTAAGAGCAGCCAGACACGTGTGAGATGACGAGGTGAAGTCTGACGGCCGACGACGGAAACGACAATGGCGAACTATGGCCTATCCTTTGGCCTATGACCTATGACCTAAGTAAGGCAGGTAAGGTACGGGAAGCGACGGCGCGACGGCGTGTCGGCGGCCGGGTCTTATGTGGGCGATAAGATAAGAGACCTGGACCTGAGGTGGGCTTCTTCAGAAAGGCAGGCGCACCTTTGCAAAAGATGCAGCAGGTGCAGCAGGTGCAGCAGGTGGTCCCCTGAAAGCTGAGATTAAGCGAGGGGTACGTACTCTCGAATCGGGCAATGAGAGAGCTCCGATAAGAAAGAGAAATGGACGAAAAGGCCAATGAGAGGCGCCGAGAAGGCCGAGGTGGGGATAGCGGGGGACGCGTGTGGGGCTGGAGGGCGCCGCCGGGGCCAATCGGCAGCAGCTGTGCCTCTGGAGGGTTGCCCGCTTCGGCGTCTTGTGCGTCTGTTGCGCCCGCTGGCGATGGCGGATGCGGAAGATGACTGGTGGCCGGAGGCGCTTTTTGCTTTTCTTTTGTTTTGTTCCTATGAAGGCAGCCTCATCAGCTCACGCCTCTTTTTTTTTTTTTTTTTTTTTTTTTTCAATGTGACCAACACGAATTGCCAATCTGGAGGTTTGTGTGTATCGGATATCGCAAGTATGTGTTGCGTGTGTTGCGTAGGTAGTATGCGCGTCGGGTCTAAAGGTGAGGAGGACTCGTGTGTCTGCCTGCCTATGTCGTGTGGCTGTGTAGTGTCGTATGTCGAATGGGATACAGGCAAGGTAGGTATATGGGTGAAAGAAGAGACGGCCGAAGAGAATCACAAATGATTCCTTACCTTTCGACAAAGGTCCTCCCTTCAACGTGGCTGGTCGTGCTCGGTTGATATGTCTTCGATGATGCAGAATCGCAGATGTTTGCGGCCTGCGTTCGGGGCACCGATCAGGCCTCTCGTGCCTGGCAGGATTCCTTCGACTCCGTAGCGTCTTTGAGGTGTGCGTGTTGTACGTCGATTGCGCCCGCTGCGTGTCGCTGTTGCGCTGCCGGCTCGGTAAGGGAGAGGAATGGTCTTGGGCCTCGGACGACCGAAATGAGTCCGCGCCCTCTCTTCTTCTCTCTTCCCTTCTCTCTCTCTCCTCTTCTCCGTGTCTCTGGAAAGTCGCAGAAACAATGATAGCAGAAAGCCAAGAAACCAGAAGGAAGGAAGGAAACGGAAAGAACCAAAGGACGCGGAGAACAGCACTTGAAGGAAGGCCGCGTGTGGTGGGAGGATATGTCCCCCAGATATCACATTTTGGCTCCCGTCATGGACCCAAGACTAAGCAACGCCGTCGGTGCCATACCATACCATACCCATACCATACTGAACCGGGCATCCAACGCCGGCCATACCTTACCTGCCTTCGGTTATTCGTACTCTGAATACTAGCACATAATACCTGCTCCGGCTGCTGCATGCTATGCCTGGGGAAGACATCCACTTTCTTTTCGGTCAATCATGTCTTGGCCTGCGGAACCAACCCCCAGCCCGTTTCTGCCTGTCTGCAGTAGTTGAACTCTGATCCTACCATGGATGCTTGATCAATGCTGCCCTACCCATGGGTCCCGCGACGGCGAGGAGGGGCTTTTACTGCATTGCATTGGTTCGACCGGTCTTACTGGAGACACTGTGACGGGATGCCGTCGACCAGACGGATCGCTGCCTCCTCCTGCAGCAGCATCACAGTCTCCCGTCGTCTCATCTGCAGTTCACCACTCATCAGTCGCTGGACTGGCAAAGCCTCTCTGACAGACGCTCACCTCAACTCAACGTCAGCCAGAATGCTATCAAAATCCGCTTCCGATAGGCACATTCGGCAGCTCTGCGCCAGCAAGGGGTCCCGGTAGCCAGACAAGGATCAACCACTGCGAAAAGGGCAGCCCAGGCAGCACCAGCGAACCGCACACTGGGACAAAGGATCCAGGCCCTGGCTGGCTTTGGTGATTGATTACCGCTTTGCTGACCACGCCTGATTGATTGACTGATTGATTGAGCCAACTGGTTTTGATTGATTGATTGATTGAAATGACATTGGTAAATCGATGACGGGAGGGGGGAAACCGTCCGACAATACGCGGCCCGTCTTTGGCAGCCGTCCGTCTGTGGCCCAATTCGATTTGACTTTTCAATTCTGCTGAACGGCAATTTACTGCATATTGTCGCCGTAAAACCTTGACATGCTTGTCGCCTCTTCTTTTGCATCCCGTCTCAACGACGACGACGACAGCCATCACTCAATGTTACCAACAGCGACAGAACAACCCATGCCAAAAAGGTCCCCGGTCTCCATGCTACTCCGTATCGGCCCCCAAACAGAGGAAAAGTCCTTCCACCCGAGGCTTCCCTCTGCGAACTGCCTGCCTTACACAGTTATGCTGTTGCCGATGTGTTTCAATAACCCGAACCTTTGGGTCGTATCCTCAGGGACCGTATCGCCGAGGGTCCAACGATGCAACTCAACTCCATCAATACAGCAAAACCCCCTGGCCGTCGTCTGCCCAGGACTTTAGTGTAAGGTTGGCCAGAGAGGGACCAACAATTGGATTGCTGCTGCACATCGCAATGGACAATCCCTCCAGTCCCAAGACGCAAACAGCAGCAGCTGTTGCACTCATCATCTCCATGTTCTTTGTCTCTCTCTCCGTGTCCTTGGCTCTTCCCTCCCCTTTTCTCCCTCTTCCACCATACTCGCCTCACAAACCACCAGAACAGGTTCATCAACACCAGACAAGACCAGACCAGTCCAGTCCAGTGTCCGTTGTTGAGCTCGCGCATTCATCCTTATCAGCAAACCCGCATGCCCCTGGCAGCCGCACTAATGCAGGTGAAGTCGGCCGTCATCTTCCTGTTCCCAAAGTCCACCGGCGGCGTCCAACGGCCTGGGCAACACTCACGGGCCTTGCAGCCCTGCCGTCCGTCCCGCCCAACCCCTATCCCCATGATACGGATCGCAGTGAACTTCCTGAACGGCCCAAGGCTGCTTTGCACGTAATGCCCGAACGGCCGGTCATCATCTTCTGTCCAGAGTGTTCTCTGCCCTCCGTCGACCTCCACTGCATCGCTTCATTGCCCCCATCCAGAAGCTGCCCATTTCTTGCATCGGCCCATCGCCTCTGGTGGCCCATTGCACCCAAAACTACCCTGCCGTGCCATGCGCAGTGCATGCATCAATCCATCAATCCTTGATATTGCACTCTCCGCTATATACCAGGGGCACCACAATTGCTACTACGGAGTACTGCGGCCGACCGACCTGTTGGCCCTTGAGATGGTGCTTGGATCCGCGGACATCGGCTTCAATCCTTCGATGTTGGGTTCCAGAGCAGGCCCAGGGCGAGGGCGGATGGCACGCGCAGGACGCCACACCGCGTGAGCTCGGCGAGGACGGCCTCCACCACCACCATCACCACCACCTTACCCTTCGCAAGGTCTTCCTCCCGGAATGGCGGCCGGTGGTGACTTTATGGCGTCGGAAAGCAACACTACTAGAGCCGGATCAGCGGCCCAAAAGAGGAATCGTCGAGAAGCATGGTCTCCGCGTTGCGAGTGAGAGATGGGAGCATTCTGGGGCCGCCATGCTGCAGAGGACGCACCTCACCTCACCTTACCTCACCTCGCCTCCTGATTGTCATTGCCATCCAGCTTCTGCCCACCGGTGAAGGTATGTAGTTAGTTCCCCGTTGGCTAAAGGGATTTTTGGAAGTCCCAATATGTGCATCCCCCACCCGCCGCTCGTGTCAAGGGGTCCTGGACATGGCCCCGCGTCACCGTCGCTGGCCCTCCCCCTCTGTGCGTTCTGTCTTCTTTGACTTGGGCTGAACGGATGACCCGTGGAGGAGCTTGTTTGCAAGAGCAGACGTTTGAACGCCCGCTTCTCGTGGCCCGGGCTGTCATTCTTGGGCCGGAGGATCAGTCAAGTCAGTGAATGCTGGAAGATAGTGGCTTGCTAGGGACCCTCGACCCCCCTGGTGATCCAAGCATCTTGTTCTCCAGGCACGAATAGGCAGACTGCCCGTTGTTGAAGGATCACCGAAAGCCCAAGGGGGCGGTGCAGGAACACATACGCTTTCGCAGAGCACCACCACCCCCGTCGTCAGTCTGATTGAGCGCGCTCCCCGTCAGACAGACCAAACAACAATGGGCATCACCGGACGAGAGAAAGAGAGCACGGCCGGAAGGGTTCAAGTCGCATCCCGTACGTGCGGACCAAGGCCTGGAGGGAGCATCGTCTCCCCCCCCCGCCGCGCCGCCGGTGAGAGGTGAGTAAGACTGAAGTTAATACTTACAACCAAGGTTACCGATGAGGTTGCTTTGCTTGGCAAGCCACCACCCACCGTCCCAAGATAAGCTACAGAACAAAGAAAGCCAGGGCCAGTTTGACAACTTTTCGTAACGTAATGGATCCAGAGCGTCGGGCTCCGAGTCCCTCCACCCCTCGTCGCTCCCATCCGATCCCATGCTCTCCCATTCTCCTCCATTGACGCGGAAAGCCGCAGCAGAACGCCAGAGAGAAGCCGAGGAGGGCATTATGTTTCTCTGTGCCTCTTGCACGCCGCCCCGCGCCCGCCCGCCCACGTTTTGCTGCCCATGTTCATTTCCAGACTTCTCCAGAGCATCCGCGCCGATCGTCTGCCAACCACATGGCGAAGCCGCCAAAAAGACGGCCCAACTTTAGGACGATCAACGGGGGTCTTGCAAGGAAAGCCATTGAAACTAGCAATTGACAAGATGCCTTTCGCAATTTCTCTGTGATTCTTCCTTTCGGACTTTCAAACTCTGTTCCTGCAGCACTGCGGCGAATCGGCCGATTTGCGCCCGCAGACAGGACTGGCGAAAGGAAACCAACAGAGAAACATTAGAATGTCAGCAGCATTGCACTGGGCGATCATTTCTGTCCCAGCCTCCGTGCCAATTTCTCATCTGTCACATTTTCGACTCCTGCTCGCCCCCCTCATGCACTCCGCATCACCATCCTGCGACGGCCCAGATCCCCCTCGCTTGCAAGTGTTTGGCATCCTAGCGGGCGTTTCTTCGTTTCACAACAAAGAAATATTGTAAGCGATGATTGACATTTCGCAAACGTGGTCTGTTACGATGCCATCACCGGTTCTTCGTGCTTGCGATGCGTCTGCTACGTTGCACGCTATACTCACCGCAATGAGGCAAGTTTCAGGCCGGTCGGTCTCTCAACGCATCGATGTTCTTGGGGGACAATCATCATGATGAATGTATCCGGGGAGATAGGGTGGTGGGTGGTGCCGGAGAACGCCCCGGGACAGAGCCACTTTGCTCCGGACTGAGCCGAGGCATGCCGGCGTCGCGTCCCCGCTCCCGCTCACAGACGCTCCGGGTGGACACCGCACTCTCCTCCGCGCCCCGGGGTTCTCCTTCGGGAAACAGGGCCCGATGATCACTTCCGGACTGGACACGGCGGGCCAGGATACGGCGGACGAGGGAAATAGGGAATGGGGGCCGCCCGCGTGCACGGCACCAACGATGGCCTCCGCCCTCCTCTCGTTCCGCCCACAACCTGTTGGCCAGGTGGGAAGGGCAGAATTCCGACCTAAAGGGGCCCTAGGAGTATTTCTCTCCTGCAAAACCCACGCGGCGCCCACACGTTTTGCCCACATCTTCATCCACTTCACCCCCGATTCTGTTTCCCGATTCCCCGAGTGCCGCACCCAAAACCGACAAGTGACCGACGATAACTCCATCACTCAGACATGCACCAAGTGGCACTCAACTCCTGAACCTCCCGAACTCGGTCTCGGTAGTGGAAGCCGAGTTTGTCGACTAGTCCGTCGTGAGAGCTTCACCCATCTTGACAAGTCACTGAACACAACCTAGACTTAAAGCGCGCCAACCCCAGCAACGTAAGCCCGAGTCAGGAGAGCAATCTATCGACCGGCTCACGCGGGAAAACTTGCTGCCGTTCGGTCCGCGGCGTGGATGTGCCGTCACGTTATTCCCAATCTCCACTGAATAACGTGCGTGCAGCGATAAAACAGAGGAGAGCTTAATTTTCCCCCTCACCCACCCAAAGCTCCGAGCACCGCTGATCATCAGCGGTGATCGCGTTGATCAGGTCCTGTCAACCGAATATCAACAGCGAGAGCCACATATAACCAACCATTCGAGAATTAAGCTTAAGGAAAGACGAAAAAAGATGGGATGAAAGACTATGAAGAAAATAATGAAGAAGAACCACTGTCTTTGCCACTAATTTGCCCCCTTTCCCTCGTGTTGGACCCTCCTCGGCCCCAGATACGATGCCACCGCGACCGGCCAAGTCCCAAAAACCGATCCTAGGATGCGGTGCTTTTCCGAGTCTATCGCGTTTGAGAATGGCCAAGACCCCCTGCAAGTGGACTGCACTGGGCAAAAAGCCCTCTCTTTGGAGGAGTTTTCCGCCATCCTCCCAGCCAAGAGGGATTCGATGAAGAGTTTCAACGCAAACTGGCGTTGGCTTTCAACCCGTGCAATTTCAATGTTCCGGAATCCTCCCCCACCTGATTCGAGCGCTTGAGCTGCATCTGACGAGCTGTCAGCGACCATTGGTGTGCCACCTCATGTGCTTCCCGACGCAGGCACGATCGCCAAGGCGGCACTCGAAATCGTCTCGTGATGTCTGCTGCAGCGCAAGCGCCGGTAACGAATTGCCCGTCTGAACACAAACGGGAAAGGCAGCTCAAAGTCTGGGGTTGACGGCCTCGTCGACACGACTAAAAGCTGCACATGGCCATGTAGAGTTGCATGCTGCAGAGCCGGCACTCGGAATCCCCAACTTTCACAATCCCCAATTCCCGTCACTGAGGCCCAATATTTCCATGTTTCCCCCCAAAATGCTCCTGTTTACGGCGAACATACAGCAAACGCACCGCGGCTACTGCTCTTGTTCATGCGGCTTGGCTCTCATGCGCACCACTGGGACGACGAGAGTTCGCATTCCCTGCCCTATCCGGGTCGCCCGTCCATTCAACCTCCCCTCCCCCCCCCCTCCTGGGTCTGTCTCTCTATGGACCCCCAGCTGTTTCTTTCTCGGTCTCTCTCCACTGTCAGCGGCACGCACGGCAGTTCCTGGCTCTTCAATGTCGCCTTGAAAGCTTAGCCCAGACATTTTGTCCGTCCTTCATTGCTTAATCGGCCCTGGTCCAGCACTTTTCGAGTCTAAACCGGGCCCACGGCAGGCTGAGCTTAGATATGCAAGATCGGACGGCTGCAACATTCAAGCCCAACCCTTCATCTCATTGATGGAGTCTTCCCTGGCGGCTGCTCCATCTATATTGCCGTCTTCCCATCACCAGCCCAGGTGTCTCCCAGTCATCGAGGGCAATTTCCGCCAATAGGGATGGTCAGTGGATGTCTTCGACGAGAGTTGTCCCTCATGCTCCCTCCGACAACCTGGTTCCAACCTTGTCCCGAGCGATGGCGTTTGCTTGACGAGAGATCTCGGCCCCATCCACCGCTGTCAGGTTGATCTCGTCCCGGTGCTTGGCGGTATATGTATCGTGACATTCCCATCGTCGTTTGTTTCGGTTTTCCCCTACCTCCCACCGGCCTCTCTCTTCGCACCAATCCACCACCACCACCACCACCCTCGTTTCAGCCGCTTGCTTTTCTTCTTCGCCGACATGCGTTTCGGTTCCGTATTCTCCCTCGCAGCTGCGCTGCTGAGCGCCACCGTCCAGGCTTACGGCAACCCCGGCGCCTGCTCCGGCCAGTGCTGGTCTCACGACCCTTCCGTCGTCCGCCGCGACTCCGACGGCACCTACTTCCGCTTCGAGACCGGCAGCAAGATCGGCATCTGGAAGGCTCCCGACCTGGTTGGCCCGTGGACCTACCAGGGCGCTGCTCTCCCGTCGGGTAGCAAGATCAACCTCAAGGGTAACGACGATCTCTGGGTAAGTCGGAGTAGTGTTTCACAACCCCTCCGTTTATCACAAAATCGGACGAACTCGTCCCCCCGCACACAAACGAACATGTCACCCAGCCAAGATATCTTTCACAATAAAACTGGCCTATAGGAAGCTACACATACTTATACAAATCTACTCTCACATAGGCCCCTGATGTGCACAAGGTCGGAGACCAGTACATCCTCTACTACACCGTCTCCTCCTTCGGCGTCCAGGACTCGGCCATCGGCTATGCCACCTCTCCCACCATGGAGTACGGCTCCTGGACCGACCACGGCGCCACCGGCGTCGCATCCAAAGCCGGCAGCCGCTACAACGCCATCGACGCGAACCTCGTCCAGACCGGCGGAAAATACTACCTCAACTTCGGCTCCTTCTGGTCCGACATCTTCCAGGTGCCCATGACCAACGGCGGCGTCAAGGCCAACGGCAACCCCTACAACATCATCCTCAACACCACCGCGCCCCAGCCCGTCGAGGGCGCCTTCGTCTACGAGCGCAGCGGCACCTTTTGGGCCTTCTTCAGCTCCGGCTCCTGCTGCGGCCTCGACAGCAACCGCCCCTCCCCCGGCAACGAGTACAAGATCTTCGTCTGCCGCGCCACCTCCGTCGCCGGGCCTTACACCGACAAGAGCGGCAAGAGCTGCACTGCCGGCGGTGGCACCCTCCTCCTCCCTAGCCACGACAAAGTCTACGCCCCCGGCGGCCAGGGCGTCTTGGTCGACCCCAAGCGCGGCGCCGTTCTCTACTACCACTACATGAACACCGACATTGGCTACGCCGATTCGCAGACCCAGTTTGGCTGGAACGTCATCTCCTGGTCTGGCGGCTGGCCTTCCGTCTAAACGTCTCGATGCCTACTTGCACGGTGAGAGGTTTCAGGGGGTGAGGGTTGTTATTATCTTCTTGTCAATATTTGAGTCCGGTATATATACAAAATGGACTGATATACCCTTCACCGTATAATATTCAACATTGGCTTCCTATTCTTGCTGTGCTTTTCCGTGCAAAAAACGCATCTCACACGTTTGTCCCACTCGCAGTGCCTCACCTGTCTGGCTAAGTTCTCAAGTTGAGAGGCCCATGACCCTTGTCCGTCGGCTGTTGTTTCAAGGCAGTTCTCCAGTTTGCCCGCCCTCGGAGTCTCCCGGGCGCCGGCAAACTAGCGGATGTCACCCTCCAAAAGTCCGTGACTCCAATATCAGTTGTGGTATAGGTCATGTCTAACAAACGAGTTCCGTCGATCCATTGGGACGATTCCAATCGTGAAAATCAGCGTGGTCTGGCCGGAAAGCATGAAGTAAACCTGATTTTGAATATTCAGTGTCGATCAAGAGCCTTGAGAAACAGTTTCCACCAAGCCTCTGTCAGGCATTCAATTATAACAGGAAACATGTTGCAAGTTGTGAAACAGGTATCACTGTCTCTGCCAGGTCTGCTGCCAAGGAACCAGCTTCCACACTACGATTTCCTCACTACTGTGAAATTCTCAGCGTCAAGAAGAGGATTGGATTGTTCAAACTCAACAGTAGAGCAAGCAAATATCATGACGTGACAGCTCACATAGACAAACTCTCATCGTGGTTTTTAAGATGCACTGATATCATTATTAACTACGCTATGCTCTATGCAATACCCTGACTACCAATATTCGTTATGGTCATCATCAGGTTGGTCATTAGCCGATGCCTCTAGGCTCCCTCGCAATCATGCACAATCATGAATGGCTTCGTCTAAAACAGACCGAAGCAGTTGGCATAGTAGGTCACGGTCGCACTCCAGTCGGAGAACACAGCGTCAACACCAACATCCTGAGCAAGAACGTGGAGCAGGTTGTAGACGTCGCCGTCATTGTTGGTGACGTTGGCGATGGAGGTGTAGTAGTAGCCGCCCTTGGATCCGTCACCCAAGAAACCGGAACGCTCCAGAGACCAGGAGACGAGCTTGAGACCCAGCTCCTTGGCCTTCTTGGCATAGCTGCTGGGGACGATCTTGCCGTCCTCGACGGTGACGAGGTAGTAAAGAGGGGGCGCCATGATCTTGACACCTGCAGCAGCGAACTCGGTGAGGTTTGCGACGGCTCCGGGGAAGGTCTCGGGGGTGTCACCGCTCTCATCGAGGAGGACAGCTTGCTTGCCGAACTCGGGCTCGGCCTTGAGCCAGTAGAGGACGTCAGGGTACCAGAAGGATTGAAGCAGAACGCGCTCAGGGGCGATGCCGGCGTCCTTGTATTCGTTGACGATCTGCTGAGCGTACATCTCCTGGGTGTAGTTGCCCTCGAAGGGCATCGGGACCTCGGGGAGTTTGAGCTCGGGGGTGAACTTCAGACCAAGGTCGTTGGTCAGGGCGATGTGCTCCTTGTGCGACATGACAGTGCCGCAGGTGGCGTACAAGTCGGTGCGGTAGTTCGGGGTGCCGTGGAGGAAGGCCTCGGGCGTGGTGGCAGAGGCGTTGAAACCATCCATCTTGCTGCAGAGCGACTTGAACTCGGCGAGAGTGATGTCTGAAGTGCAGCACTTGGCGGTAGCAGCTGTGCCGTTGGAAGCAGCCTTGAAGGGAGTGGTGCACTTGTCATTCAGTTCGGGAATGGCGACGATGTTGGTCGTGGTGTGGAGATCACACTGAGAGTGGCGGCACACAAGCTCGCGGTCCTTGGTGAAGGCAACGTCGCATTCGAGAACACCAGCACCCATACGGGCACCTGCCAGGTTGGACTCGACGGACTCCTCGGGAATGAGCATTGTGCCGCCGCCGCGGTGACCAATACTCCAGCTCGAAGCCTTGATGGGCTGCTCGGTGCACGACTGCAGCTTGTCCTTGAGGGGGCCTTCGTCCATGTCGTTGACCAGCCAGTAGGGTCTCGGGCCCAATTGGATGTTGGTGATGGGCTTGTAGACCGGTTCCGACTTGTTGTCCGACCTCGGGTACGGGACGGCACCGACCTGACGGGCGGCGGCGGCAACGAGGCCGGAGACGACGACGGAGGAGTAGTGCATGTCGACGGTCGAGGAGGGTCAATTGACAGTGGCCTGGGAGACAACGAGCAGACACGAAACTTGGCGATCAGCTTGGGAATCCGCTGATGTGAGGCCGAGGACTTGGAGAGCTGGAGCTGGAGCTGAAGGGACAGGAAGCTGGCAGACGACAGCTAGCAATGAGGCTGGCGCGGCGATCTTTTTGTAGGAAAGATGGGATTTCCGCCAAGAAGGATAGCTGCGCAACCATCAGCGAGGACCCCGCTGTGGGATCCATAATCTGATCGCCGCTGCATGTTTTGGTCTGATAAAGTAGGTTGACGGGTTCGTACGGGGAAGCAATGGGTCGAGATTGGACGAGAATTCAAGGCACACCGTCGGGCGACATGCTTGTATTCGGCATGGCCGTCGCGGTGCTGCTCTGCGGAAGGGCGGAAGGGCTGGCAGGTGGGCCGTAGGATCAACTGGTTATCGGCACGTGGTGATGGTTCCGGGGTGCATCTGGCAGACCGAGCAGAGCAGGGTGAGCAAACGGAGGCTTGGCGGGAAGGGACAAGCAGCGTGTTGGTGAAGCGATGACGGCCTCTGTTGGGATTGAGCGCAGGTGCATTGAGAAAAGATGTGTGCAAGGGAAGGTTGGACGTGGGGTTCGCGGCGTTGGAGGGAAACGCCTGGGATCAGTGTGACTGTGTGAGGGGTTCCCGGGGTACGTATCCACTAGTGCCGTTGGACGGCCCCACTGCAGCTGCGGGAGGCGCTGCGTGTCGCCGGGAAGCCTCCTCATTCGCCAATTGACCGACCGAAGCTCGATAAGGAAGCTGCTGGTCGAGATGCTCTTTTCGCCGAGGCACGAACATGCGCTGCGGTTTCACTCATGGCTGGTCTGACTGATACACGAGTCTTGCTTTTGACGTGGACTGTGGTGGTTACTCTTCTTGTCGAGACCGAGTAGACAGACACCCACCAGCTTGGTACGGTCTGCAGCTGGAGAACCCTCAGCCCGGCGGCTCCTTTAACCATGTCAAGGTTTGCAGGCTAATCTTACAGTCTACAAAAGTCTGTCAAATGCGGGTTCTGCCAAGAATCCCATATCAGCTCCGCGAGTCAAGCGGAATCTGATAGGGCGACTGTCAGAATTCGGTCTTGTGCAACATTTCCCGTATGGGTCGGTATGTCGGCTGTGAGACAACGCTCGAATAACTTCAGATCTGACCGGCATTTTCGGAGTAGGCAATAACTGAGCAGCACTAAAATATAGAAGATTGAGCCAAGATAAGATCGCAATTGGATGTACAATGTTGTAGCACAGGGACTAGTTGACGCAGGTGTTGAAAACCATCGAAGGCAACGTTCATGATGCTGAAACTGGAGAAAGCACCCAAACAACAGTGTGACCCGAGGTCTGCCACAATATCACAAGCCTTATGTCACAGAAGAAGAAACCAAGAGTAGATGAAAGTGATTATTATTGGCAAAAGCAGACATGTCTGCCGCCTGAAAGTTCAACCATCCTAACGCCTCAAACGACAGTTACTAAAAGCTCATAACTCCATTTCAAACTCGAGGGGGTATTTCCACGTCATTCGAAAGGCCGTTGCATATCAAAACATGAAATCATCCACCACATCTTTCCTTCCGTCGTCATCTCATCATCATCTCAACATTGGATGAGTTGATTTAAGCGCCGGGGTAGGCGTGGTTGGCCTTGGTGCTGTGGCCGCGCGAGCGCATGGCCTCGAGGGTATCGAGAACAGTAAGGAACATGAAGATGGCCCAGATGAAAAAGGCGAACGCAACACCAGCCTGAGAAGAGCCGCAGTACGTGTTGCTGCCGCAGTTGGGGCTGCCGACGAAGACGGCGTAGGCGATGGCACCGGCGAACCAGAAGATGGTGGTGATGACGAGGAGTGCCAGGGAGACCAGCTTGTGGAAGAGGCGGGTCATGTACAGAGGGGTAAGGCCGACATAGGCAAGGACGAGCAGAGACCAGACCGAGTTGAAGATGATGAAGTTGACGATGTCGGGTGAGCGGGACCAGTTGCTGAACCAGCTGTGGTAGGCACTGGCGACTGTGATAAAGTTAGCGATAGAGCTGAGGCACGTTGGCGCATTCGGGCATACCATAGGCAGTAAGGCCGAGCTCAATGATGGAGAAGACGGCAGCCACGATGTGGGCGATGGGAACGAATCCGAGAGCCATGGCGACGTTTGCGATCCTTGTCTTGGTATTTGATGGTATGTGAGAGATGGTTTAGGTAAGCTTAAAAGCTGACGACGATGTCTGGCGCAGTAGAGTGTGTTGGTTCTGTTGGTTGTGGAGTGAGTGAGTGATCAGGGAATGAATGGGTGGTAGAGGCGGCGACGGTGAATAAGTAGTAGTCCAAGGACAAGGCGAGCAATGAGCAATGACCAAGGACCAAGCACCAGAGATTTTCTTGTCTGGGGCGTGTTGAAGGACTGGATGGCGTCAGATGAGGGCGTGTGGGCTACCTACCTTACAAAGGCGGGAATGCAAGCTGGAGAGCTGCAGCGGCGCATACGCAGTACGGTACAGGAAGATTCGGTATGCTGGGCAGGCAGGAAGGACCCTGCTGAGGGCATGCTAGCTTTGTCGTCACATTTTGTCCGTCACTGCCGTTGGGCAGGAGAGACGAGGCACTTTGCCTTCCAATAGGTTTAGGTGGCACGCCCAGGCCCCCGTCCCGAGTCGCTGTTACTGCGGACGGAGGAGTTTGCTGCCAGTTGGTGATGTGCGCTGCGTAATGGGGTTGGGGCTGGAGGGCCGACAATGACGTGGTTCCAGCTTGACTGGCTACCATGACCTCATTCTTGATGCAGTCGACACGGTCCAGCCAATGGGAGGCGGCGCTAGGCCCTAAGCGACGCTAATCATCAGCCACTTCAGGCCACTCAGCGTGGCGGGTGACTCCAAGCCCGGTCCAGTGTCCAGTCTTTGCCTTAGTTAGGTAAGCGGTGGGGTGTGTGCCGTGTACGAATAGCAGTAGCGGTCGTGGTGTCTCCCTGCTCGCATCTTCCATCATCTGCGATCCCAGCGAAAATCGCCCCTTCCTCATTGCTGCCGCCTCTGTCCCTCTGCATGCCAGAAACTGGAATTTAGGGACCACTGCTCGGGAAGCTGTTGCCGTATGGTGTCTTTGCTCCGGCGCGCCTGACGCGAGGAAAAGAAACTTCAAGCTCCTACTAGCGTCCCAAGGCTTGGAGTACTTGAGTACCCAACGCAGTCTTGCCGTGTCGATGAAGTCAGCATTGATCCATCGTCAGTGCTCCCCGGTTGCCTCTTCGTTCTCAAGCACCCCAGACCAAAACGCGGCCGAGGCAACGCGCTGCCAGATGTCTCCAGCCTTCCAACCCAATCTGGATAACCCGTCTTGCTGTCAAGACAAGCAGCTGAAACCTCCAGTTCCCTCGCTACCTCACAAACACCATACCCTCCCAGGTCCATTGGCCTCTGTCATCCACAATGCAAGACAGCCACTGAAGGCCTCTCTCCTCTCACCTCACCCCCCTCCCCTCGCGACCCTGCATGCTTGGCCTGTGATGCACCGACATGGATCCTCCTCATTGGAACAACAGACCATCCATCGTCCAACTACCGGTGCTGACCAACCACCAACCAAGTCATGTAAAAGTAGATGTGTGCCCAAGAACACCTCAACCACCTCACAATGATCTAACGCCGGCAAAGAGCGGGTCGCCGCCCGGTCTCGGCTCCGGCAGGGCGACAACAAGCCTAACTGCCCACTGCCCAGTACCAGCACTGTGGGAGGTGGACAACACCAGCGGCTCCACCGCCCATTTCTCCCCGACGGAACCCTTATGACGTGGGTCGGCCAGACAGACCGCCAACTTCCAATCGTCTGCCACCCAACCTCTCCTTCTCCAACGGCTTCAGAGTTTTACCTCCGTTTGCAGAGTTGCCCGGTGTCGGTGTGCTTGTTCGTACAGCCGCTGCTCAGCCCAGAACCCAGAACCCCTGACGCGTCCCGCCTCTTGGCTCTCTGCAACCCTTCCGATTTCCCGTTCGCCAACACGAACCCTGTGAACCCTGAGATCTTGCAGTCGTCCCACCTCTAGACACCGTGGATGGCGATCCTACCTGTTCCACCCAGATTCCAACGGAACAGTCAAATCCGAGACCGTCTGACCAACTGGCTGGTTATCATGACGCAAAGACTCAAACACAACACATTTGGATGGTTCGTCTGTGTGAGACATATCTCGCTTTAGTGAATCCTAGCGCTTTGTTTTTCATGTTGGCGGACTGATTGCGGGGTAATGGTCTGTATGCAAAAATTTGTACTTGATGTTGAACATGGACACCAGCTTGGTGTACTAGCCGTCGTGTCACAGAATTCAGATCCATTCATCAACGACATATGTCCATGTTAACAACTAGCGCATATGCAAACCGTTGCAGGAATGCCCCATCGTGGATATGTGCAGACTTCCTCTATGTACGATGGCCACTCACAATGCACTCCTCGGCCTCACATGGCCAAGCTTCGTCCGTCATGAGCTCGAGCACAGACGTTGCCAGCAGCCATGGCGCAGAGACCGTTCCCAAACTATTCACTCAACAAAACACACAAGAAAGGTCCGCTAGCGGATTGATCCGGTTGGCATTAAGCTTGATCTTCGACTAACATCAACGTCCTGTCACGTCGTGACAAACGGGTAGCGTCCATCTACCTCAGTCCACGTGCGGCGCCGCACGGTTGGCACTATGCGCAACCCGACAGTGAGTCGACAATTCACATTTCGCAAACGCGGGGATCAAGGAGCAAAGCTTTTCATCTCTGCCCGGGGCTCACCTACAGCTCATCGGCGGCGTGCGGGCCCGGACCCCACGGGCCAGGACCCCAGATGCCACCGCTACCCCTGCGCTGCTCCAACCCCTTGTTGACAGCCTTGAGGTTGTTATAATCGGGGCCGTCCTCGCCCAACCCCCATGCAAACACACCGCCGAGCCGCATACGGTCAACGAGGTCGGGGAACTTGCGGAGGATTGCATCGCCGTTGTCGTACGTCCAGAATCGCTTCTCGGCCCTGTCGAGATAGTAGTAGCCGCCGCCCTTCTCATCATACTTGCCGTCCTTCTGAGCCCGCTCAAAGGAGCCCTTCACATCGTCCGGAACTCCGTCATTCCAACTGAAGCCGCCGGTCTGTCCGAGATCGCCGCCCGTCACGGGATCCTCCATCAACGGCGTCGGGCAGCCGACTTCCAGGCCATCGGGGCAGTCCGTGGTGTGGAACCACTTGGTGTAAAAGGCGAACCCGAGATTGATCTTGTGGGCGGGAACTCCACGGGCCATGTAGTTCTCGACGGCGATGCGGGACAGCTCCATACCGGTATGGTGCTTCGTGACGTTGTCTCGGCGGTTCATCATGTCATAAGTCATGACGTTGACAAAATCAAGAGCGCGCTCGATCCGGGGAGTGTGCTCCTTGGTGAAGGCAATCATGTCGCGCTCAAGGCCGGGCGTGGCGGCCGAGATGAGCTTGCCTTTGGGGAGCTGTCTGCGGACCTCCTCGAGGAGCAACGGGTACGCATCGATCTCCCATTTCTTCTCCTCGTTGGTGATGTTCTTGTAATCCTCGCCGTTGCCCCTGATACACATGTTAGAGGAGCAAAGCAGTTGCTACAGACTTTCAACTTACCCAGGGTACTCCCAGTCCATGTCGATGCCTACGATAGTAAGTACTCGATCATCATTCTCTGCCAGAGCGGAATAAGGCCATACCATCGGCACCGGTAGCCTTGACCATGTCGGCAACGTTCTTGGCCCATTTCTCGCGAGACTCGGCGGTACGAGCAGCCGTGTCGAAACCCTTGGTGTCGCTCCAGCCGCCAATGGCGACCATGACCTTGGTGCCGGGGCGGAACTGGGTGCGGACCTTTTCGACGGTAGTGAACAGCGGCCACTCAGCGACGTCCTTGTTGAAGGTGTCGGAGTTCATAAACGCAAGCTCCACGTGGGTGATGTGAGACACGAGCTCCTTGGAGGGCACGTTGGGGTGTTGGCTGCGGCTAGTCGTTAGCAACTTCAACGGTCGATGATTGCGGTCAAGGGAGAGGAGTAACAAACCCGGTGAGGTACATGACACAGCGCAGATTGCCATTGCCGGCGTACAGCTCTTCCTCGGCGGACGCCATGGCTGTGGACGCCTGCATGATCGTTAGGACACCGCCCAGGACCGTGGGGAGTAGCTTCATCGTCTAAGATGCTGCCAAAGACAGACGGGTTCTGGAGATCTGTCTAGCTTCCGGTGGTGGTGTAGCGTGATCGGAATGCGTCGACGCGCTGTTCTTCCTTCACATAGGACGGAGGACTGTCTGTGAGTGGGTGTGTGTGAGAGCAAGAGGGAAAGAGCACAGAAATAAGAATTAAGAAAGAGGAAGACAAAGTCGATGCGACAGCGGTGGTGTCTGTTCGTCCGTCCGTTCTTTCCGCCCTTCAATTCGATTCACTGGAACTGCCTCCGACCGCCGCTGGGTGGGAGGAACACTGAACACAGCAGGGATCGGCTTGGTGCAGAAACCCCGCTGTGGCGGATGCTCCCTCCAGTCCAGTGTGTTTCTGCGTTTCCTGCAGCTCGCTTTAGCACCTTCCCGGCCTGTAATTCGATAAGACGTTGGGGGAAAGACCCCGCATCAATTAACCTTAAGGCGACCCGGCACTCGACGACACTATCTTCCCTTCTCAACTCTAAAAAGGTAGGAACTTGCGTTCCGTCTTTTCTAATCACGAAGCTTTGGAAACATCTGAGAAACCGGTGGGAGGTTTTCCACGAGCTCACGAACAGCCACTGCTGCTAGGGAATGCCCTGGTGAAGGGTCAGTCCGAATGATTCGGAATGTCAACAGCAGCAGTTGATTTGCTGCGGGATCACAGTTTGGGTTGTGGCTCACATTGGCGGCTGTGTCTTGCATCGTACTCACCAGAGCAAACTAATAGTATGGACGAACATGGGACCGAAATGTAGCATCGTCGGTCTCGGGAAACATGTGCCGTATGCGAATTAGCTCTCAAAACTTCCTTTCTCGCCTGTGGCCGTGTCTCCAAACATGCGAGCCAGGACCCTCCCAGTTGATCAGCATCTCCCCCTGCATCCTGATTCGGCACGTCGGTGAGAGCTCAGGTGGGGCCGTTTCACCTCGGTGAACGCTCTCACCTTAAAAATTTCGTCCTGATCTGAGCTTCGGTCAGCTTTTCCACGCCTTGTCTTGGACCATTCCACCACTCGCTGTCAATTGTTTTGTGTGCCCAGCGTACCAATTGAGGCCGCAAACATGTTCGAAAACCTTTGCACCCTCCCTCTGTCGGCCGATGTCTTCACGCAGGCGCTCCACCCCACCGAGCCGCTGCTGACCGTCGGCCTCTCATCAGGCCATGTCGAGACCTTCCGCCTTCCGGCCCCGGTTGACAATGCCTCCGATGCATCTGGCGATGCTGATACCAGTATCTCCTCCACCGGTCGGGGAATGATTGAGAGTGCTTGGCGCACGAGGCGACACAAGGGGAGCTGTAGAGCCCTGGCATATGCCCATGATGGATCTGGTCAGTAGCTACTGGAGAACTGCTCCTTTCGCGATTCCTCAACTAACACATGGTCTCGACAGCCGTTTACTCTGCTGGAACCGACGGCCTGATCAAGCACTTCTCTCCCGAGACCGGCAAGGTCATCTCCAAGATCGTCATCCCCTCCTCGAACAAGCAGATCGATGCCCCGACCCTCATGCACGTCCTGAACCCCCAGAGTCTCCTGATCGGCTGCGACTCCGGCGCGATGCACATTTTCGACCTTCGCGACGGTGCCCCCGCGTCCAAGCCTGCTCAGACCAACTTCCCTCACTCCGACTACGTCTCCGCCGTCGTTCCCCTCCCCCCTTCCGCCGAGAGCACATCTGGTTTCCCGAAGCAATGGGTTTCGACTGGTGGCACCACCCTCGCGGTGACGGATGTCCGCAAGGGCGTTCTCGTTCGCTCCGACGACCAAGAGGACGAGCTGCTGTCAGCATGCTACGTCCCTGGTATCGGGCCCAAGAACAACCGCAACAACGGCGTAGTGGCTGTCGGATCCGCCTCTGGCGTGGTTACGGTCTGGGACAGAGGTGCGTGGGATGACCAGCAGGAGCGCATCATCGTCGATGGTGGCAAGTCCGGAGGCGAGAGCCTGGACGCTCTGGCGTTAGTGCCTCAGGAGCTCGGTTTGGGCAAGAAGCTGGTCGTCGGTCTCGGCGACGGCAGCTTGAGGGTGGTCGACCTGGTCACCCGGGACGTCGACCAGGTCGTCAATCTCCGCCACGACGACGTCGAGGGTGTCATCTCCGTCGCCTTCGACTCCGAGAACCGGCTGATCACGGCCGGCGGCAAGACTGTCAAGGTATGGGAGGAGCTGTCGGAGCTTCAGGGAGAGGGCGACGACGAGGACGAGGACAGCGATGATGATAGCGACGATGAGGACGGAGCGACGGGCAAGCGACGTGCTGGCAGCGACAGTGACGATAGCGATAGCGACAGCGACGGTGGAAAGAGGCAGAGCAAGCGCCAGAACACGGGAGCGGCCGCCGCGGCTGCTAAGCTTGGCCCCATGGGTGCGCACGGCATTTTGGGATTTGATGGCTTGGATTAAATCGATATAAGATAATGATACCCCTCCTCCAGGGCCATCTAAATAGAGATAGGCAACCAATGGAACTTATTCAACTCTCGTTGTACAATTGTGGCGTTGCATGGAAAGAGAGGACTTGTAGGTCACATTTTGAGTTCCAGCGCACATCCACATTCCGGCCGATGTCGACTGCCGATCTTCGACGCCGGCCCCGGGGCTTGAGAAACCTCCGCAGCGGTCGGACCCCGCTCCCCGCCGATGACGACTCACTGGCAACTTATTAATGTCGTCTCGGCCTCAACTCGCAGCTCTGCACGCCATTCGTGACATGCTCTGATCGTGGCTTACACCCTGGCTCAAACAAAGACATGGATCCAATCTCACCATTCGTCTTCGGCATCACTACGCCAAGGGTCTTCTTCGGGCCCGGCACGTTGAACGAGCTACCCGGCGAGCTCAAGTCTCGAAACCTCGCGAAGCCGCTCATCATATGCTCACCCTCTCGGACATCGCTCGCGACCAAGATACAAACGAAGCTGTCGGAAGCCGGCATCACGGACAGCGAGATCCTCGACACCGCCATCGTCCACAACCCGAGCGACATCATCGGGCCCGCCGTGGACCGCGCCAAGGGCCGAGATGTCCTCATCTCCGTCGGAGGCGGGAGCGCCGTCGGTCTCGGGAAAGCCATCGCCTACCGCACTGGGATGCCGCAGGTTGCCATCCCGACGACCTACTCGGGCTCGGAGATGACGCCGATCATCGGAGAGACCAAGGACGGCAAGAAGACGTCGTACACGGATCCCAAGATCCTGCCCAAGGTGGTCATATACGACGTGGACCTGACCATGGACCTGCCGGTCAAAGTCAGCGGACCGAGTGGTCTCAATGCCATGGCACACTCATGTGAGTATTCAGGTCTTCGATGTAGGCACGTCGCTGACGAGACGCAGTCGAGGCACTCTACTCCCGTCAAGCCAGCCCAATCACGGATCATTTTGCCCTCGAGTCCATCAAGGCGTTGTCTAGCGCTCTTCCTGTGATTGCCTCGAACCCTTCGTCGGTGGAAGCCCGCACGTCGGCGCTGTACGGTGCATTCCTGGCCGGGTTCCTGGCCACGGCGACCGCCATCGCGCTGCAGCACAAGCTCGCCCACGCCGCCGGTGGCACTCTCAACCTACCCCACGCCGAGACGCATTCGATTTTCCTCCCGCATAGCATGGCGTACAACGCGAGCTGCTTCTCTGAGAGCATCATCACCAAGTTATCGTCGGCTCTTGCTCAGAGCACGGAGAGTTCTGCCGCCGGCGTTGTGCAAGGTTTGAACGAGCTGCTCCGACTTCTGGATATTCCGACAGGACTCAAGGACGTGGGTATGCAGGAGAAGGACATTGGCCGTGTCACGGACGTTGCGTCGGACACGCCTTACTGGAACCCGCGCCCGCTCGAGAAGGAAAAGATCCGGGAAATCATCCGGAGGGCGTGGGCGGGTGAGCAAGCCAAGACGGATCTCTAGATGATGGAGCAGCTAACCAAGTAGAAGTTGCTCCATAGTTTGACCAGAGACATAGCTTTGGTGTCTTCTTGGGTTATTTGTAATTCCTATTGCAATGGTTGGCTGCCCTTATCGTCTCCATTTTGGCTACGTTGTCGAGTGGCATAATCACGGCGTCTTCACTTCTGGATCATAACTCTGTCTGCTTAGTTGCCTCGGTAATGTTGTTCGGTATATTCTCTTGCATCATATCTACGCTCCTATGGCTCAATGCCTCTCCGTCTCTTCGAGCTCTCTTTCTCCGCGAAGCCACTTTTGCCGTCTTGTTTAAATCGAACCAGTTGTTCGGTACAGAAATCGCTTGATGAAAATCGCTTGATGGATTCTTCCAATAGTGGACTCTATGCAATTATGTATATTGAAGTCATGTCTAGTCTTTGTCTAGACGGTCGTCTTATGCGCCGGGCCGCGAGTAGTCGAGCTGTCTAACTCTCTTCCATGTCTCCCTCACCACTCTCTCTTGTGCTTGTCGGGCGGTCTCGGTCTCAGTGGATGCTGCGGGACTGGTTTGCATTAGCCACAACCCTTCTCCTGTTTATTTGAGGCCAACTCACCGGATTGCTAGGTACGATCTGCCACCCAGCTTGACATCTGGAACGATGGAGGTATCTTCTGGTGGGTTAGCGATGGTCACGAGACCACCAGCCTCTTCGAGAATCGCGATTCCTGCAGCAACGTCCCTGGAGCAAAACTGTCAGCGCCGGCATCATAACGTCAACTTCCAAGGCCTTTGACATACCACTCCCAGCAACCGCCCTCCCACCAAATATCGAAAGATCCCATGGCGGTATACGCGAGGTCCAAAGTGGCACTGTTCTCGTCAGCGCAAGGCCCCTGTTCCGGGGGACGCGGCAGCTCTTACCTTCCCAGACTTCTCATACCGTGAACCATGCCGCCCTTGCCACCTCTTCCACCCCTCTCGGCCGCCATGTTGACGAAGCTCTCGACCTTGCGGTGCATGTTCCCATCCGGCTTGTCGCGGCGGTCCTTGCCCCATTCACACGAAAACACGCAGCCGCTGGGCGCATTGGCTGGCAAGGGGCTCGGGACCAAGGGCAGCTTCTGGGTCTCGTTCATCCATGCGCCGTGGCCCTTGAGCGAGGAGAAAGTCTGGTTGAGAAAGGGGGCGTTGATGACGCCGATGATGGGCTTCCCCTTCACGGCGAAGCCGATGGAGACGCAGAACATGGGGAACAGGTGGGTGAAGTTGACGGTGCCGTCGAGGGGGTCGACGATCCAGGTTGGGCTGTCGTCGACGAGGTAGTCGCGGGAGGAGCCGGCCGAGTATGTCTCTTCGCCAATGAACCTGCCAGATGTGTGAGAATCGTGGTGAGAGGCTGGCTGGCTGGCCATCATCACAAGTTGACTCACTTGTGGTTGGGGTACTTGTTCGCGACCGATGTGTGGATGAAGGCTTCGACTTCTGCAGTGGCGCCAATCCCGTCAGCAACTCATCGCAAGGTGATTCTCATGAGTACTGGAGCCTCTTCGCACCTGTGTCGGTCTTGGTGACCAGGTCGACCGAGTTCTCCTTCTCGGTGAAGACCTGGGCATCGCCGCCGTCGAACCTCGACCGCGCCGCCGTCATGAGCATAGCGCCCGCATCTTTGCCCAATTGCACGGCAAAGTCGTAGATTTCGCGGAGTTCGGCGTCGCTGATGTCCGCCATTGTGTCGTTTCCAAGTAAAGCGGCCCTGAAGAATTGTCACAGTATTTGGCAAGTTGGGAAGAAAGGACGACGAGTCGCAGAAAGAGAGAGAGTAAGGTCAGTTGAAACCTCAAACCAGCAACAGTAAGCAGCACACCACTGGCAACCTAACGCGACAGCAGGCCATCAGTCAGAAATTGGGTGACTCGACAGCGTGCTGCAGGCTGGGCCGCCGCCAGCCGAGTGCTGGAGACAGCGGAAGCACAGCGGGATGACGTCCCGCGGTGTTATCAGCTCGCCGTGGTCCCTATCAGCGGGGCATCCCCGCATCTGCCCCGCCTCACACTGGACCACCCAGTGAGTGAGCGCCTGTGAGTGCTCTCCGACGGCTCCTTTTAGCGGGTAGCTTACCGAAGAGCCCCCAAAAGGCCCGGTAGCAACGCGCTGTGGACCTCCGAGTCAGGAGCCGTGTCGGAGACTTGGTCCCTGCCCTGTCGCCGTCACCCCTCTCTCTCCACTGGGCTCTGCCCCTCTTCTCTCACATACCTTAAGGTACCTTACACCACACACTAAGACCTGGGGAAGAGGGAGGCCAAGCCACTCACCTCAGTACTCCAGGACGAACTGCAACCCCGAAGGAGCCGTGTGGGAGAGGCTGTTGACTTATGCCCGTTACGTGAGAGGCTCGAAATCCGGGGCAGCTCTAGTTTCCCCGCGGTTCGGTCCCTCACCAACATCTCCAGCCAAGCCAAGCCGACTGTTGCGATGCCGGCAGAGCATTCTTGACGAAACACGGATCAAGACTTATCCACTGACACGAATCAACTCATTTATCAATCACAATAGCCTCGCCGTCTGAAGTCGTGAAGCTTGCTCAATCAATTGTATCAACATCCATCATTGCGAACAATCACAGCCGTCCCCAGATCCTACCTACATCTCCATCCTTCACAATGGCCAGCCGCATCCTCCTCATCAACGGTCCCAACCTGAACCTCCTGGGCACCCGTGAACCCGCCGTCTACGGCTCAACGACCCTCGCCGACGTCGTCTCCATGGCCGAGAAGCAGGCCTCTGACCTGGGCATCAAGGTCGAGAACTTCCAGTCCAACCACGAGGGCGCCATCGTCGACCGCATCCACGAGGCCAGGGGCAACATCGACGCCATCGTCATCAACCCGGGCGCCTACACACACACGAGCGTTGCCATCCGCGATGCCCTCCTCGGCGTCGACATCCCCTTCGTCGAGTGCCACATCTCCAACGTCCACACGAGGGAAGCCTTCAGACACCACAGCTACTTGAGCGACAAGGCGACCGCCGTCATCTGCGGGTTGGGCGTCTATGGGTACACAGCGGCCATCGAGTTTGCGGCGAAGCACATGAAGATTAAGCAGAAGGCTTGAATCGGATGGATTAATTGACCCCCTCCTGTCCCCAAAAAGTAAAAGAATAAAACACGTAAATACTGTACAATCGCTGTTGCAATCTTATGCAAATGTGTGTGTGTCATGACCATCATGTAAGGGACTCCAATTCTAAAGCGACGCCGTCACGGCCGTCGAAGGCTCTTCCACTCTCAGCTTCATATCCCTTACCAGCTTGCTCCAGGCCACAGCTCCTCTCTTGGCGAGCTCCTCGGGTACGTCGTGGTCCTCCTCCGACATCCTCCTGTTGAACAGCTCGAAGCTTACCCAGCCCTCGAAACCCAAGCCCTGGAAGATGGCCGCACAGATCTCGCGGACGGGGAGATACGCTCCCCTTGAATACTCGCCGTAAAACAGACGGCAGTTTCTTGACCAGGACATGCGGGATGGCTGCTCGGCGTTATAATAGGGGTGCGTCGGGCATAGCGGCTCGGCGAGGCGCTCGGCGTCGACGACCTGCACGTAGATGATCTTGGAGACGTCCACGGTCGTGAGGAGCCTCTGGATGGAGTCCTTGACCGCCTGCTCGGCGTCCTCTGTCCTGCCCGAGGCGGCGCAGGGGTCGGCAAAGATGCGGCCGGCGATGTTGAAGGTGTCGAGGCACATTCCGAAGTTGGGCCTGTCGACCCGCTGGATGACCTCCCAGCACGTCTCCCATACGTCGACTCTGGTGCCCCACGACAGGCTCTCATATGAGAAGCGAATGGGCGGGTTGGAGGCGGCACCGATGTCGGCAACTTCAGCGAGGTCCGCGATGTGAAGCTCAAGATCCTCAGAGACCTGTTCGGCGGGCAGGACGTTGCTGGGAATCTGGATGAGGTCGGTGCCCAGGACATGGGCGAGCTGGATCCACACGCGAAGCTCCTCGACCCTGCGGGCGTGTTGTTCGCGGTCGACGAGGCCCTCAAAGTGCTGGAAAGGCTGGAGGCAGATGACCTCGATGTTGCGGACGTCGCACATCCTCTTGACAATCTTGGAGGCGGCGATCTGGTTCTCGAGGAGGGCGGCACCGCCAGGCAGCTGCTCGGCGACGTCCATGAGGTCCTCGTGCCAGAGCTCGATGCCTTGGTAGCCGTACTTTGCTGCCATGTCCATCTTGTGCTCAAACGAGTGTCCAGCCCAGCATCGGCCGAGCGACATGGTGCTGATACCCAGGCGTGAAGGCATGGTGGGCGGAATATGTGATGTGTGGTGTGAATGGGTGTATGTGAGGTGACGGCAGAAGTCAAAGGGTATCAAACGCAGAGTAGCACAGGAAGCAAAGGTGAAGGAAATAATAGTAGGATGCTTTCGAGAGGATGATGAAAGAGGCTGGCTTCTGCGAGTACCTAGGTAGGCGGACGAGATAAGAAGTAGTATGTATGTAAGTGGGAGTCGACGGGGTAGGCAGGAGAGGGGGGGTGGAGGGAAGTAGTCGAAGGGAAGCTCGCTCGTATGTGTTAGTCCTCGGCAGCAGGGGATCAGGGAAGATTATTTGCAGCTTGCAAATCGAATCATCGAGTAACGCACGACAGCAGCAGCCCGTGTTGCAGAACAACAGGAAGACTGTCCAATGGTCTCATACGGGCCCCTTCATCCCCGGATTGCACCGGGTATCCGAGTGGACTTGGGGCAGGAAAGTCATTCACCCGCCACCAGTACAAGGTACTTTGCGAATGCAGAGTACCCCATCTTATCAGCCATCGCATGCTTGCAGAGCACGGCGATCTGTAAACTCTGGGGGTGGCCGAAGGTAGCCGGTCCACTCTGGAGGCAGCTTTCCCATGTGCCAATGCACCCCGCGAGTGTGTGTGGTGTTGCAACTTGTAAGAGATGCGTGACGGCGCCCATCACCAAGACCGGTAGTTGGTGGTGTTGCGCTGCTTGGCAGCTGGTGACGACAGCTCGCCGAGTGCCGCCGGGCTGTCAGGCTAAACGCTTCCCCTGGGGGCCCGCCTCCACTTTTTCACTTCTTCACTCACTTTCTTCACTGAGAATGAAGGATAAACATTCTTCAGCTTCGCCACGGAAGGGTGGGCGGCCACCGAGCGAGCGAGCGAGCGAATGACCGCTTTCTCACTCACACTCAATCGCTCCCTTTCTTCGTTGCCTCTGGCGTCGTTTTCCCACCCTTCCGAGGCCCAGATTCTTCGGCACTTCTCACTGGCTCTCACTCCCTCCCTCACTCTCTCGCTCATTCGGGGTTTCTCCTCAGTAAGGTACCTAAGGTGGTCTCTGGAGAGTTCTTTGCCGGGAGCGTGGAGTGAGTGGAGGAACCACGCACACACAACAAGTCCCTCGTTGAAACTGCGAGTTTCCGATCCATGATATCTTAGCCCTGATGGAGTTTTGAACCGCAGTCCGATCAACCCCATCCAGAGCCCCGGACTTTTCCCCGTGTCCCGCAAGAACAATTAATTATTATTGGACCTCATCACCTGGCCGGCAGAGAAAAGAGACGCAACCCAAGAACAAAAAGTGGCCTCCAGATCGTCTTCTCCAAATCTGAAGTTCTCATAATAGCCACTGAAAGAATATCCGTTTCCAATTCCTTGCTTGACACATATTTCACATACAATTATCGCCATTTTCCTCGTCTAACACGGCCTGCCACTCAGTCACTCAGTCACTCAGACTTTCATCATCACAACACAACCAGAGATACCCCTTGTCATTTTTCTTCTTTAGTTCTCATCCACACACAGCCAAAATGGCCAGCCCCGCCGTCACAGAAAAATTGGTGGACGACACCATCACTACCAAGATTGAGCAGCTTGACCGCCACGGCTACCTCTTTGGCCAGAAGATCACACATTCCCTGTCACCACTCCTGCACAGCACCATCTACGAGGGAATCGGCCTGAAATGGGAGCAGATGCGTCTGGACTCGGCAGACCTGCCGCTGTTCCTCGAGCTCATCAAGCACCCCAAGTTCTACGGCAGCTCCGTCACCATGCCCAACAAGGTCGCCATCATCCCTCACCTCGACGAGCTGACGGATGAGTGCCGCGACGTCGGCGCCTGCAACACCCTCTTCATCCGCGAGCGCGACGGCAAGCGGATATACTGCGGCACCAACACCGATGTCATTGGCGTCCGCGAGTCCTTCGTCCAGAACGTCGCCGACCCGGATGCTGTCTACCACAACAGGCCCGCCCTGGTCATCGGCGGCGGCGGTGCTGCCCGCAGTGCCGTCTACGCACTGCGCAAGTGGATGAAGGCCACCGACATCTACCTCGTCAACCGTGACAAGGCTGAGGTCGACGCCGTTATCGCCGAGTGCACCACGCGGGGCTATGGAGACAACCTGTACCACGTCTCCATCGTCGAGGAGGCGAGGGAGCTTGACGCCCCCGGCGCTATCGTCTCCTGCATCCCCGACTTCCCTCCCAAGACCCCCGAGGAGATTGTCGCCCGCGAGGTTATCGTTGAGTTCTTCAACAAGCCTACCAAGGGTGCCATCCTTGAGATGTGCTACAACCCCACCCCCTTTACTGAGATTGGTGCCCTGGCCGAAGACGCCGGCTGGCAGGTCATTCTCGGCACTGAGGCCATGATCTACCAAGGTCTCGAGCAGGTTAGTCGTTCCCCATCTCTCATCTCTAGTGAAGCTTACTGAATGCTGAACAGGACCGTTACTGGACCGGCAAGGAGGTTCAGGACCTTCCCGTACAAAAAGTCAAGGAAGTGATTGCCGCCAAGCTGGCGCAACACTCAAAACTGTAAAAAAATAATGAAAAATTGAAACGACTTGCATAGATAGATACATTCATAGCGACTGTTTTAACAAGACGAATTTTGAGGCTCCATCATTTGGCAATGACTCTATGTTTCCATGTTCATCTAAGTGTGATGGTCATCTACATGACTGAAGATCCTCAGGTTAGCCCAGTTGCCCAGCTTGCCAGGCCCTTCTATCCAGTCACCCAGTAATGATGAAGTATTGAGTCTTCTTTGGGGTATCCGCTCGTGTCTCAAATGCTCATCTCATTCCTGTTGTTGGTAGATTTTATTTCATACATGCATTCACACGGGTGACGTCTACTTGGTGATTGCAATTATGCATGTTGACCGAGGCTTCCTAAATGAGGATCACAGGCAAGCCTTCTCATTCCATGTCAGTCATTGGAGTCGACGGAACCTTGCATACGTGAAAACATATTAATATAGCTGGAACTGAACAAACATCTCGACCTGCACACGCATCAAAACTGATGCACTTCCTTACCAGAACGGTCCAGTAACATCACCAGGAATTACTTTCAACTCTGCTATCATAAGCCTCATGAGACGCAGTTCTTTCGCTTGCATCAACAGCTTAGCATGATGAAGACTTCTCCGGCCATAAGCCCACTTCAAGACATAGACAGACGAGATTGCGATGTGATAGCTGTCCAACTGCAACGTATGCGGCTCCAGAAGCACCGATATCCTCAAATATTGGGGCGAGCTAGACGCTTTTGGAGTGCCGTCTTTCCGTGTTCTCACTGCAACCTGCAGATCAACGGAACATTCATCAGACGCGAGCAGTCCAAGAGAATGCAAAGTTGTGCATCAGATCAAAAACGGACAATTGAGCCTCATTTAATGCCGTGATGCGAGTTGTGCTGTGGTTGCACGTGCGTTGCGCGCGTCTCATGCAAACTTCACACAAACCAAACAACGGAAATAAGACTCATTTCCACCTCATGCATTGCACTTTTTCAAACAATCCTGCATAATCTTGAATAACTCGGACTCTGTCCGTCGATTGTTTGGGCTGGTCCCAGATTTCGTTTGGCTGGTGGTTGAGCGGGTGAATGTTTCCCACGCGCCCGGAAAAAGACTCAAGCGCCGCCTCACCTCGACGAAAATCGCACGGGAATCATACGGGATCGCACGACAAACTGTGGAAACTCTCCATCTCGCAGACGGGACGAAACTCGATAGATCTGTTATATAACGGCAGCAGGCTGGCATTTTCACATTTGCGGCTCTTGGATGCGGTTTTTGCTTGAGATGCGCCATCTGTACGTTTTGTTTGCTCTGTTTCGACGTCATCCTCCATCCGGAGGATTCTTGCCACACCACTAAGATCACATCGACGGCGCCAGTGCTTGAGTCGGGTTATTCACCAATCAGGCTAGAGGTTCATCGACTTGGCGTCTTGGCTTGACCTCCTCGCTCTTGGCTGGAAGGACTCTCTGTATGATACGGACGGTTCGATTTGCGGTTGCTGGTCTGTTGAACTTTGTTCCAGGTATGTCCACATGACAAGATTGCACTCAGTGGACGTGGGAGATGCTGGGTAATTCCGCGTATCTTCTGGGATGCCATGTCTTGGGATGCCTGCGGAACAGCGGCGGATGGTCACTTGCACCATGCAATACGGGGGGGATATCTCTGTGGACACTTCATGTGTGCTTGCGGCGGCTGAGCCGCTGACAGTTGCTATTGACATGTACTCGCAGAGCATGTAACCCTGAGGCTACATCTCGTCTTCCTCCGACACGGGTATGGGAGGGAAAAGACATAACCACCACGTACCTTGCCCCTGGTTGCGTCAAGTCCACTTCATGCATAGTGCCTCCCCCGGCCTTTGCCTCGCCACCACGCGTCGATAATCCTCCTCTACTTCGGGTATCACCTCCGTTCCGTTTACGCCTGTCGTTTACGTTCCTCTATTACCCCCATCGTCTACGTCTTTATCGTTTACGCCGTTTCCGTTACGCTTTACTTCTCGACCTGCCGGCTCGTGCGCACAGGGTGCAGTACGGTGCACATCACTCGGTTTTGCTCGATTTGGGTTAGAGAGGATTGTGAATTCCTTGAGATACTCGAAATCTTGGGAATCTCCGCCTGCTACCCATTTAAACGCCCTTAATTCCGTATTAGTAAACCGTTGTCCCGAACCGTTAAACGCTGGCCTTTCGCTCTACCTGGCTGACTTCGCCCTCGTCCGACTTCTCGCCAAGAACAACGTCATCCGAGTCGTTCTGTCTAAAGCTCTGGTCCTCCGCCAACTCATCCATAATGGTCTTGTTTGCGCGCCACACGGGCTTGACCTTGAAGAGACGGTCCATAGTCTCCAGAGGGACAGCCTTGGTCTCGGGCACGAGGAAGAACACAAAGACGGCGGACATGATCATGAGAGAGGCGAAGAAGAAGTACACTCCGTAACCCCAGGCGTTGAACATCTGGGGGGTGAAGCGAGAAATGATAAAGTTCCAGAACCAGTTGTTGGCGGCAGCGCTAGCCTGGCCAAGAGATCTACAGGTATGGTTAGCTCACGTGTTCGTCTACTGGCTCGTTTCTCTCCACACGTACCTGGTGTTCTGGTCGAACATCTCGGAGTTGATGACCCATGGGGTGCCGTTCCACGAAGGAGTGTAGAACACCGTCCACAGGTAGAAGAAGACCATGGCAGAGATACCTCCGCCGGAAAGACCGCCGGTGCCACTGGCAGGGTTGAGAGCGAGGTAACCACCAATGTACCACATGCAGAGCGATCCACCGATGGCACCAATCATGAGGAGGTTACGGCGACCAAGCTGGTCAATGAGCCAAAGAATCCACACGAAAGTCACAATAGTCTTGACGACGCCAAAGATACCGGTGGTGAGGAAACTGGTGTTGGTGCCGGTGATACCGATGCTCTTGAAAACGGTAGGGCTGTAGTAGTTGATGGCGTTGATGCCGGAACCGTTTTGCCAGAGGAAAAGCTTCTCGGGGTTAGCAACGAGTGTTGGTAATCTGAAAGGAGTGCGCTCACCATGCCACCAAGGAAGAAGCGCCACTGGACCTTGCTCTGCTTGAGAGCGGCAAAGGGCTTCCAGAATCCGGCGCCAACTTCGGTCCTGTATCTCTCGAGGTCGGCATCGATGTAGTTGACCTCCTCGATGATGTACTTGTCGCTGGCATCCAGGTTTCTGCGAGATTTCGATGATTAGCTCACATCCAGACCATCACCAAGAAATGTTGTTTGCTCAAAACTCACCTCATCCAGCAAAGATGCTTCATTGCCTCCTCTCTCCTGTACTTGGAGAACAACCAACGAGGAGACTCAGGAAGCCAGAAGGCTCCGACAAGCAGCAGACCAGCAGGAATCAGCTGAACGGCAAAGGGAATGAGCCATTGGGAGTGGCTGGGGGCCATGGTAGAGTCGACACCGTAGTTGATCCAGAAACCAACAAGGCCACCAATTTGCCAGCCCAACTCGTAGATGCCGACGAGGCGACCGCGAACGGCAGGCGGGGAAAGCTCGGAAATGTAGATGGGGGTCATGTTGGAGCAGCCACCCACACCGATACCAGCGAGGACTCTGCCGGCGAGGATGAGACCGAGGCCGCGCTCCCTGTTGGCGCCGAGCATCATACCGGCACCGAGCATGAAGACGAGACTGAAAGCGATCAAACTCTTCTTGCGGCCAAGGAAGTAACTGCTGACGTAGGCGAACAAGGAGCCGAAGAAGGCACCGGCCTGGTAGACAGACACGATGTTGGACTTCAACAGAGCCAATCCGCTCTTGCTGTAGGACGCGAACTGGAACTCCTCGGTGAAGGACTGCAGGGCTAGAGTGGTTCCGATGAAGGCAGAGTCGTAGCCAATGGTGCAACTGGCGAACGACGCGATGATGGCGCACATGTAGACGCGCCAGTTGTAGACGGCCTTGGGCGTCGGCCGATCCTCAACGAGGGTCAGAAGAGCCATGGTGACTGACGGTCGTGCGTGCTGCTGCTTTACTCTGTTTTCAGATGATGTTGTCTGGTTGCTTGGGCCTTGAGACAGTCTGAACTCCAAAGCACGGTTGGGGTAGAGAAGTCTTAAGGGGATGAGGAGGCCAGAACCAGATGGTGGTCAAGGGTCGCCTTTGTTATATGTATGGTTCGTTCCTCTGCGTTGGTAAAGAGTGACAGGTGTGTGGCGTGTCGGTTCGTCTGGGGAAAAAGTCTGGGGCTGCTTCGATGCGGAGTTTGTTCATCCCACGGAACGCACAGCAAACACGGGGAGGCCAATGGGATCCGGGGTAATAGGCTCTGACGACGCCTTCGCGTATGAGATTCCAGATGGTTGACTCTGGGGTGAACGCTTCTCCCTGAGCTAAGGAGTCATGCTTCCTGTTTTTGCGTGTGGCTCCGAACCGGAGCAGAATCTGCACCTGGGCGACTGACTCGTCTCCACGGCGCGTGGAGAACGGCAAAGGATTTGTTCTCCGCACTGATCCACGGCACTAATCTCTGTTTCCGTGCTAGATCCAACTTCGGGGCCCCCAAAATGCTGGAGAACCCCTGCCCAGACCGGGGCTAAGGGTTGAATGTTTATCCTGTCAGCGGCGACGCATTGCCATTCAACTGTCTCACATTGCACGTGGAACTTGGGGACCTCCCAACTTGTTGATTTCCAGCCGTCCGGATTGTCAGCAATGCGGGCAAAGGGGTAGCGACCCCAGACTGCTGCTACCTGTCAGACGTGCCTTGCCCATGGGGTCACGGAGTCAACAAGACAGGGAGGGGTTGTTGGCCGCTGGTGCGAGCTGAGGGGAGTTGAGTATATCCGGCCAACGCGTACAAACCAAGATGGCTGCGCCGCTCTCAACATTGGCAAAAGACCGGCGAGAATTCCGGACTCCATCACTCGATTGCTAACTCGTTAGCAATGTTCTGGCCAAGCCTCTTTGACGAGGCCATCGTGGAGTCCACATTAGTCGGATCGAAAGGGGCTCTCCTGATACGGTGGTTGTAAGCGCACAAAGCGGCGAACAACATCACGCTGAAAGTTTGGTCATGTACGAGAGGAAGCTTTATTCTCCTGTCTTCATCCATGAATGTCTTTCTGTCTGAACCGTTCTGTCGGGACGTGACAGTCGCTAGAGTAGTAGTGACCACTGAGCCGGTGTCATCAGAATCGTCCCTGCTTGGTAGCGCACATTACTTGGTACATTACACTACTGTGCACAATCTATGACACGTGCTTCATCAGCAAGCCCAAACCTCGATAGATTGACTGCCGAGACATCAGACTCTTAAGCTCCTGGTGATTGTACTTCCGCCCATCCTGCGCATATTGCTCTTCCGCGGGCTTGGTTCGCAAACAGATCCCGAAGACACTAACATTGCAGCGGCCGCAGCTGGGCCAGAAAAATGCCAGAATAGAGATAAGCCTGCTGCAGATTCTCCAGAAAACAGTACGAAAAGGGCTAGCAAGTCCGTTCTTCTCAAATCACTGCCCTTGGACAGGGTGAACACATGTCAATCACCAGGGGCTTTTCACACCGATGGACGTGCATGACAGGGGACAGTCAAACAACAGCACAGGTTACGGCGAGGATAGTTCCAGATGTGTGTGATAAGTATTGGGTTCGTTTTCTACTAAGAAGTCATAATACATTACTCTTCTCACATCCCCCCAAATTCTCCCCGCAGCATGTCTGTCAAGTCTGAGCCTGGGGCGAAGCCGAGATTGGCCATGAACTGCGGGTCTGCCTCCATGCTATCTGTGCAGTCTATAGAAGCCAACTCGTCCATAATGGCGTCGTAATCCACGCCGTGGGGTCCTTGTCCCATCAGATATGGTGTTTGAGCCGAAGGCAGATGCCCCATAAATCCTGGGGGAAATGCATCCAGCTGACTTCCTGGGGTAAATGGCATTGTTCGCGCCGTCGAAGGACTAGCTGACGAAGCAGTTGGCAGAAACCCGTTGCCGTTTTGGTGGTATGAATCCGTGTTCATTGGGAATTGAGGATAGTGTGGATTTTGTCGGGCGGCGGGCTGTGAGAAATGAGGAGCCGACTGTTCGGCCTGGATAGGTGTTTTGCCGCCAGGCTCAGCGTCTAACACGGACGAATCTGCGTTGGTCGTCCGGTCTTGCCAAACAGATATCAAATCTCCCATCAGAGTATTCCATCTGGCTTTGTCATCGTCTCGCAGAGCTTTCACGCAACTCTTGGTATTAGCGATGCTCATGTAAGTGACAAGAAGCGGCGACACGCCGGCTGCGCCAAACTGGGCAATGGAATTTTCCAAAACCTCCATCAGACTCCAAATAAGCGAGACCCGGGCGTCGGGCATCAGTGTCAGCGTGGCACCGAGGAAAGTGGCCTGTATCAAAAAGGCGGACGGCAGTTTGGGTATCGTTGACGCTCCAAAAACAACAGAGTTGCAAAATGAGAACCGGGGGTCAAGCACCTGCACCAGGTTCGCAGCACCTATCTGCGGTGCTGCAGTTCCTGACTCAACGCTCTGATTCAGGGTCCGGAAGAACTGATAAAGCTGGTTGAAAGAACTCAGCGACTGGGCAGCGTGCACAGCGCCATCAACCTCCTCGGATCCGAATCCAGTCCGTGGCACCCAAGGAGCCCATTCTTCCGGCCCGTTTTCATCCGTTGGCTTGTCTTTCATATCGCTCGTCCTCATGTGTGGTGTTTGGCCGAGTCCCAGAGATACTATGGTGTCAAGCATGAGACATGCCATCATTACTCGATCCAGCGCCGTTGAGTTTGCTTCGGGTGTCAAAGGTGCCGCCTGACCAGATATAGAGTTGCGGCCCCTATTCCTTGACCTGCCGTCCGTGAGTGCCATAGCACCGCGAACGGCGAGACCAATAAGCAATGAGGCGGCACCTGCATTGTCTTGACCCAACTTTACCAGAGACAACACCAGTAGAGCCTTGACATGACCTAGTCCCATGTCGGTTTCCACAGGTATCAAGCCTCGTGCAGCTGCAAATATAAGGCTTGGACGGTCTGATGGCTCAGCCCGTCCGGAAGTATTGGATGATGTCGCATCCTGGAAGGCCCCAACGGCAAGGGCGCACCATAATTCGGCGTGAGCCGCGCTGGCGCCGGAGTCTTCTGGGTCGATATCAAAACCATCGGGTGGATAAGAGGCTGCAACATTATCGAGGACTTCTTTGGAGTTTAGTATTGGAAGCCAACTGTGAGTATAAGAATAGTAAACTTCTAGCAGCCTCGGAAAGTTTCTTGGGAGTTTGAATCTTCGCCGAGATATAGAACCGTGTCGATGTCTTGGGCCCGGTTCGCCCGGAGTCGCGTCCGATGCCCGTTCGGGTCCGTTTGTTTTTGGAGACACAGCAGTACCTTCTTGCGGAGTGGCGTCTTTCTGTTTGTTGCGGCCGTCTACATCCGCATCCGATTCGTCTCCCGAGGTGTCTTGGCGCGGGCTTACACCGTCCTTGCCGGATAGGAGTCGGTCGATGTCTTTATGAACTCGACACCTCCTCCATCTCTTGTGAAGACGGTTACCGGCTTCGCTGTCTTTGTCTAATAGCAGAGCTTGCCCGCTATCGCCTTCGCGGGCGAGCAACTCTGAGAGCTTCTCTTCAGTGCCAGGAACCTGATCGAACAGCCAGACAAGGGCGAGCTCTAATGTTCGAATAAGACCGGTCTGTACGCCGCGCTTCTTCGGAGCGACGTTGTACGTGCATTGCCTCGATAGCGTTACGCAGGAGAAGCATTGTGGTTGAACGCCGTCACACTTCTCTCGGGCACTGCAAGTCAGTTAGCATTGAAGCCAGCGCAAACCAAAGACCAAATCAGACAAAACTCGGAACTGTCGTTGAACAAAACAAAGCTACTAAGACAGTCCCCAGGAACGTCGCAACACCCTGGAAATGAAGCTGTTGACGACGCAAGGATTGACTCGGGCCAATGATGAGGCTCTTCGAGCCTGGATCACCAAACATCCTCTTGGAAGCATGCGAGGACGGCTACCTTGCAGGAAGCTTCCGATGTTGAAGGCGAACAGATGATGGAAATCAGACGGAAAGAAGAAGAAACTGAAAACAAGAACGGATGCGAGATTGCTTGCCTTCTGCACTGGTCGCACGCTCGAGAAACTCGCTGGCGCTTCGGGGCCGACGTCGAGGTAGCATTGGTCTCGGCATCGTGAACCTTTCTCTTGGAGGGCATCCTGCAATTGATGCCTCGGGCGGCAGAGCAGCTCCTGTGGCTCACGCCGTTGTGGACAGCATGAGGGCGTGTGCAACGAGAGCGAGAGCGAGAGCGTCGGCGAGAGCTGCGAGGAAGGGTAAGGGCGCGCTGCGGATGATGGTTGAAGCGAGAGTTGTGGCGGATGGATCGCGACGGGATGTTGCAGGGGGAGTGACGATGGGTAGCAGCGGCAAGCAACAGAGCAGCAGCAGCACAGCAATAGCGACAGCAACAGCAGCAGCAGCAGCAAGCAGTCAACAGGCAGAGGAGCGACAGCGGCGATGATTGACGTCTTTGCTTCTCCAAGATTTCCCGCGCAACTCGCTGGAGGTGGGGAAATCCTGGGGTAACCTCACGTCGGACAGTCGCGGCGCCGCCTCAAAGGTTGTTTGCTCGATCTGATCTTTGGGCGGCGAGGACAAAGGTCAGCTGGAATCCCAGTGGCATTAATTGGCCGCAGAAGGCCGTGTACGGATGACTCGGTTTGCGGGGTGTTAGTGCGCTACTTTTGGTGTTGCGAACATGCACAGACTGCTCTCCAGACTCTTCACACAGCCAGACCCTTGTCGATGGAGGCGTCTCTGGGGCACCAACCGCATACAGCTGGGGTCTGTCTGCCATGAACAAGGTTGTGTTGCCTACCAACATTGCGGGCTCTCACTGGTCTAGACACTTCAACTTTGAACCGAGCAACAGTTAGGACTTCCCTGAGTTGAGTTGTCAAACCAAGGGGCGGAACAGCGACGGCGGATTCGGAACACGAGACATGCTCGGTGGAGAATGTATCTTGCTAACTGAAAAGCCAGGGGTAAGTGTTTATCAGAGTACCGTCGCCAAGTTGCAGCTAAGGGAGAGGGGCATCAGCGCAGCACCGACCGTAGGAAATGGGGTGCGTATTCCATGTGTCCTCCCACCTGACAATTCTGTGCCCGCCTTAGTAGGCATTGGACGCGACTCGACGGGACCGACTTGACTGACTCCTCCTGACTGAGAGACGGACAGACAGAGAGAGAGAGCTTGACCTTGTCAGACCACCCGGTTAGGCGGCGCTGGACGAAACCTGCTGGCCCAGACAGACTCAATCACCTGCGCGCCCTCTCTCTCAACTTGACACTGCCTTTCCTTGCCTTATGCGCTTGCATCCTGGGCTCTCTCACCAACCCAGCTTGCGACTGCTGCCACGGCCAGGTCGAGGTCGAGGCTGAGGAGCTATGGCGACAGCAGGCGTGAAGCGGTCCTTCGTGGCCACGGCCATTGACGACGAGGACGCCGAACACCACCACCAACTGGAGAATCCCTCAAAGTTCATTCGCGTCGACACTCGCAATGGCTACAGTACAACACCGAGAGAGCCTCAGAGCCCGAGGACGAACAGCAGCAGGTACTCCATGGCTGCGTGCTCCAGACCCGAGACGCCAACAACGAGGCCTGCGACGCCAGTCACCCACCTGCCGAACGAAATACCCCCATTCCCTGCCGACGCTTCCATTGTCCTTGCTGGCATCCGAGGCGCCGGCAAGTCGACACTAGCCATCATCGCCTCGACGGCCATGGCGCGGAGGGCGCTCGACTGCGAAAAGGCCTTCCAACAGGTCACCGGCCTGACCAGCTTCGCATATAAACGGGCCCATGGCCCCGCAGAATGTCACCGTCGACAGACGGACGTTCTCCGCGACCTCCTCGACCAGAACTCAAAAGGCTGCTTGATTGTCTGCAGCTGGATGGAGCGCTCTGTGCAGACTCTGCTACGAGACTTTTGCCGTACACACCCTGTCGTCCACATCGTTCGCGATGTAAAGGCCATTCAAGAACACCTCAAGATCGAAGACGAAGACAAGGCAAGAAATCTTCTTGCCGCGAGCAGTACCATTTTCCGGACTTGCAGCAATCTCGAGTTCTTCAATGTCTCTGAGACGGCAGATCCTGCGGCCGAGACTGATGCGGCGAGGATAGAAGCTCACGCTGGCGGTCAGAAGCCACCCGCACCGTATCTTACCCTGAAGCGGGCGGAGAGGCACTTCCTCAAATTCCTCAGCTTGATCATGCCCAAAGGCTCGATCCCCTTCATTGAATCTGCCTTCCCCTTGGCGTCTATTCCGACGGAAGACCGTCGGTTCACCTATGCTATTTCAGTATCATTGTCGAGCCTTCTCAACAATGAGATCACCGTCGAGGAGCTGGAAACAGGTGCTGACGCCATCGAGATCGTCGTCGATGGCCTCGCGGGTGCAACGGCGTTGGATTCTGAACGAGCTGCAGATATTGCAAGGATCATTGGGTCGATCAGAAGGAGCACCGTCATTCCGCTCATCTACCATGTTGTTCTCCCGGACACAACAGAGTCGGTGTACATGGACTACATCTTACATGGTCTCCGACTTACACCTGAATACCTCACCGTCGACTTGCGCTTGAACGATTACCAATTGCTGCACATCATCTCAATGAAGAGGCGGTCAAAGATCATTGGTCACCTAACTCCTACCGTCGACTCTCCCTCATGGGCAGATCCGTTCTGGATGTCACATTACCACAGAGCCCGCCGAATAGGCTGCGATCTTGTCCGACTTGTCAAGCCTGTCACCTCCATAAAGGACAATTTTGATGTGAATCATCTCAAGGCTCTGGTCGACGCCACGACTGGCCACAAGATCCCTCTCATTGCCTACAACTCCGGCCCTCGTGGCAGGCATTCGGCTGCCATGAACCATGTCCTAACGAGCGTCGTGCCAGAAGCAATGGCGTCAAAGTACAGCCCCGATCAGCCTTGTTTGACGGCTGTACAGGCAACGCAAGCGCTGTACAACTCATTTCTATTCGACCCCATGAAGATTTACGTCTTCGGTGCCCATGTCTCCTACAGTCTGTCGCCAGCTATGCATAATGCCGCCCTCAAGGCATGTGGCATCCCACATGTCTACCGCCCCTTCTCCACACCATCACTGAATGGCCTCAAAGACCTCATCGAAGATCCCTACTTCGCTGGCGCCAGTGTGGGCTTGCCGTTCAAAGTAGAAATCATCACTCTCACCCATTCGCTGAGTCGACACGCCCAGGCCATCGGCGCAGTAAACACTCTCGTGCCTGTTCGTCGACTGAACCCCGACGGCACCATTCCAGAAGATGAAAAACTCTTCAACTGCAGAAATCGAGCTGGGCCGGTACGCGCACTTTACGGAGAGAACACAGATTGGATCGGTATCCGGGCTTGCCTGAGGAGGGGACTTTCGCCTGCCAATGCGGTGCGTCCGACAAGTTGCGGTCTCATTATCGGCGCAGGCGGTATGGCTCGTGCTGCAACTTACAGCATGTTGCAACTCGGCGTGAAGAACATCGTGGTGTACAACCGCACGGTCTCGAACGCGGAAAAGATGGTCAATCACTTCACGAGACTACTAAAGAGACACGACCTACCGCTCTTGAGCGCAAACACGGACGCGGAAACAAGATTCCATATCATTAGGACCCTGGACGAGGCGTGGCCGGAAGACTTTCGGCCGCCGACCATGATCGTCTCCTGTATCCCAACGCACAGCATCGGCGACGTACCAGCTCCCAACTTCGTAGCGCCACAAGCCTGGCTCAGCAGTCCAACCGGTGGCTGTCTCGTTGAGCTGGGATACAAGACGCTTGATACCCCAATACTCGACCAAGCGCGCCAGGTCTCTCACCGGGGTTGGGTCACTATGGACGGTCTGGACCTACTTCCGGAGCAGGGCTTCGCCCAGTTCGAGCTCTTTACAGGGAGGCGAGCACCGCGCAGACTTATGCGTGGAGAGGTCTTCCGATCTTACGAGCCTGACGGACAAGATCGTTCAGCCCTTGCACAACTTGGGCCACGTCTCAACAACATTGTCGAGCAAGAGCCATGATCATTTAATGGGTGTTATGAGATAGGAAGGTCACGACGCGGGATAGGCTTTGCATTTAAATGTCCGCCCAGATACCACTACGTACACGAGTAATAAAACAGTAAAATATTCATGATCATAATAGGTTACCCCAGGCAAGTCAAGCCACAGCCGTGCCCTACGAACGCCCTGATCGCCCAAAGTCGGCAAACAGCCGGGTAATACACCAGTGCTTCTTTTAGTATCTCGAATATGTCCTTCCTGTTTCAGTACCCTGACTTGACATGTATGCGGCAAAGTCCGTGTTGACGTATGGAGACGCCGGCACCTCTGTGACATGACCTTCAGCTTCTTTCGAGTCGTCAAAGACCGGCCGCCTTTGTCGAAGAGCCTCTTTTCCAACCCAGCTGAGGTAAACCGTTTCATGGACTTGGATTAGATCGGCCCCTGTATGGCCAGCTTCGGAGCTCCGGCTGCTGCCATCAGCTGCCTCGAACTCCGGCTTCTTCTCTACCACAAAGACACGGTGATCTTTCTTCTCAATGTAACGGGCCACCAAGATGAAGCCGATGAACCAGGCAACGCCAAGACTGATGATTATCCACCCAACGGTGGGCACAAGCCACCATGGCGTCACGGTCAGGTCTGAGTACTGTGACGGCGGTACCCAGTTGGTGATCACGGGATAGAGACCTCCACACATATACACAATGGCACAGAAGACTGATAAAAAGGGACGGATCTTCTTGCCAGTCATCTCAGCCCAAGTTGTCGGGGACTTAGATGGGTCATCGTCGGTGGCATCATCGTCAGTAGCTGTCGTAGGAGGGCCGCGGAAGCGTAGGATGAGAATGCCGAGACCCAGGAATGTTCCGATGAATGCGTTGACCACATAAGCACTTAGAGACGTGAGTGCTGTGTATGCCACTACAGGTGGCCTGCCGTAGGTGGCAAATATGAGGATGACACAGCTGACGAGGTGAAGAACCAAAGCACCAACTGGTGTCTTTTCAGAATGATGCTCCGGCGACATCCAACGGAGTTTAAGGAGTGATTTGAACCATCCTTTCCTTTGAAACCAAAACAAGAGTCTCCCAAGGCTCATGTCCTTGTTTTGCGCGAAGAACTTCGGGAAAGGAAGGATTCCCTGTATGGACAGTCAGTGCCTTGTCCAGGTTTCGGATACAAAAAAGGGGGTGAGCAGAGTGACCGAAAACAACCAAGGGGCAGAAAAGACTCCATGTGAAGAGCCTGAACTATTCAGATGATTGTGACAATGGAGGACACAGGCGTCATCTGTGCGGAGGAAATCTTCTCACCTCTTTCGCAATCTCTTGCTTCACTCTAGCTGCCGTATAGGTCTGGTATGATGTCAGTTCCCACAGTGGTGGTTTTCAGTTCTTTAGCCATGACATACCATGACGATGATATTGCCCATGGAAGAGATCGCCAGGAAAGCATTGAAGATCCGCGACCCAATATCGCTGTCTGGGTTCAATTGGCCGAAGGTGAGCCTGAAGAACTCTTGGGCAACATTGGCCTCATTCTTCTGAACATCGGCAGGCACAACGACCATCTGATTATCTGTAAGTCACTCCTAGAAGCTACATTGGTTGGAGGCACTTACATAGCAGATGTTGACAGCCAGGTATAAAACAGCAACGAGTCCTACACCACTCGCCATCCCGATAGGAAACTTCTTTCGAGGACGGCTGATCTCTCCTAGGACATAGTTTGGCTGCTCGAATCCCGAAAATGTGAAAATGATGGCAAGAAATGCCTGAGCGTATCCGTTCGCGTCTTTAGTTGCGCCCGCGAACGAAGTCTTTGGCGACGTATTTTGCTCGATTACGTTTTGTGTTTTGGGAAGCCCGCCCGCACCCACCACGATGGCCGCGACGATGATCAGTAGCATGATCATGATCTTGATTACCGCCAGGAAGTTGTTCAGCATGATTCCGAATCTTCTGCTTGTGGCATGGATGAAGCAGGCGAAGACGGCAACGGCGAGAGCGATGCCCCTGACGGGGCCGTTCTCAGGGTCTGAGTGACCAGCGGCCTCGAGGACTCGAAAGGCGAAGTGAAGACTGTTGCCGGCCATGTTTCCGAGTACGATGAACGTGATGCCAAAGATGCAAGTCGACAGTAGGATAGTGTTTTTGCGATAGGCGGGCTTCGAGAAGACATATTGCAGGTACACCATGTCTCCGCCTATGGAGATCGGTTAGCATTGATGCTAGGCCTGAAGCTGCAATTATTCTTACCACTTCGAGGGATGGACTGCTCAACTCCTTGAACTCTATAACGAGGGACGTTGAGGCCATACTCGATGTAGACGTGGGTACCGCAAAGGCAGTAGACTACACCAGCTAGCCAGAACAGTAAGGTCGCGCCGACACTTCCAGTACCTTTCATGACTCTTTTCGGAGACATGAATATTCCCGTGCCTGTATTACGGCATTAACAGATGTTCCCTAAGCGACAGAGACAGTTTGACGCACCTATCATGCGGTTGATGACCAGACAGCATACATCAAGGTATCCAAGGCGAAATCCTTCCTTGGGTGCATGGGTGACGATGCCTTGACCATCCCCGCCAGTGATACCCGTTATTACCCCAGCAGCATCATCTTCGCTCGAGTTGTCGTCGACGTGACGAGGCTCCTGGAAGATGCCCTCTGAGCTTTGGAAGTCATTCATCTTCGGGAGTCTGGCAAGCCAACAAGGCGACTCAGAGATATCGGAGACTCGCAGCAGCTCCAAGATGGGGGAGTCTCGAGGTCTGCGCCATAATGGTACATGGCAAAGCAGGCTACAAGGGGTGGCCCCGATGTTAAGTATGGCCTATCTCTATCTACGAGAGCCTGTGTGACGAGCTGGCATACAGGTCAGGCGTGACCAGGGAGCAGCTCGATGGCTGGGTCGCGCACCAAAAGCAAACAGAATGGCACTGAAGGCAGGGCAGACTCGGCCAAGGATGTGGCAGCCGCATGCATGCATGCCCAGGAAAGCCGCTACATCAGGAAGGGCGTTCAAAGAGTCACTCAGTCCCCGGCAGCCTCGTCTTGAAATCTGCCTCGCGGAGTGAAAATTGCCCGATTATGGTGCATGGGACAAGGGCAGTCTAGGTGCGCTTGGTGCGGGAACATGTTTGCGCGCTTTTTGGGATTCAAACCGCGCTGCCGAGGCTCTAGTTTCGGTAAGCAGATGCAGAGCTGAGCTCGATCTGTTGATGGTCTGGCAGGGTCTCAGTGAACGAGAAGTTGATAGGCCTGCCGAAGCGAGCGCGAATAGGAAGAAGCACCGGTAGACTGGTGGTGACACCCCGTCCGTATCCTACCCCAGGTTGGAGCGTGAGAGCGGAATTGAGGGGAGAGCTCTGGCAGCTCACTGCCACCGCCACCAGCTCTTTCGTGACCGAGTTGAGTGCAGATCGGCGAACCCTTGGCAATATGCAGATACAACCTTGCATGCGCTGCTTCTAAGAAGACATATGTATCAACACAGCTTACGAAGCGATTGTCCCCGCTCTGTGTTCTGTTCCTTGCCATCATGTTGCCGTCTACATTTCGTTCGGTTTACGCGATTGTTCATCTGTTTGGACATCTACCCATAATCACTTTTGCGGAAGTTGTCATTCGTCAACATTTGCATACAAGAAAACTTAGCCCGTGGAAGGCAAGTTTGCAACCCTTGTACATACCTATTGAGTTAAAGCAAATAGCCCTGTATCGCGTCAATTCGTCCTGAATATTAGGTATGACACAAGCTCATCCCGTCTCTGTACCTTATCTCAAGCTAGCAATCTTACGCCGCACACTCGCATACCACGGGAAAGGAGGGTGACAAGCTATCAACGCAGGTCAGATGGGATTGGATGCCTTCGTAAGGGTGTCTCGGGTAACTGAGACCGCGTGACAATCTACCAGCTACCCTTCACTGATTGAGCGCTAAGAGAACGCTTGTCTTCATCCCTGGCTGCCTTATGAGCAGGCGCCCAAAGCTGCGTTGGCAACATGGGTCGCTCAAGCTGGACTTTGAGCGCATTTACAGCTTCAACCAACTCAACATGTTCTCGGGCGAAACTCATGAAGTCCCCAAAACCACCCTCTTCGCAAAGGCAGAGAACCTCGGCCTGCCAAGCCTGGAAGACAACCTCTAAACCTGGCGCTCACTACCGGGGACCGCTCAGAATGGTGCCCTCTGCCGCTTGACCTCCCACCAAGTTTGCAATCAAGCAAGCCAAGCCGGGCGTGATAGGTCGCTGAAGGAGACGCAGCCAGCCAGCATGAGATGTCTCGTTCCCCTGCTGCTGCCTGCACTGCTTCCCACACCATTCCGTCTCTCGGTATCAAATTCGAACTGTCCAGCCCGCCAGACACACTCGATTTCCGTCCAAGTGGGCAAGCAAACAAGATGACCCAATCCTCCAGCCTCACTCTCATCTCGTTCCTTTCCCCCCCTCCCATCTCATTCGGTGACCCAGCCAGAGTTCTTACCCCCTCGTCCAGTCCCGAGAACCAATTCCTGGTCGCAAACTGCCAACATTGTGTCCCTCGTGGCGGCCACACCCACCGTTTTGTCGCATAGTCCCAGCGAACCGGTGGCGCCCCTCGAGGTCTGGTCGTGTGCTCCCGCCCTGGGGCCAGGCTGTCATTCAAAAATCCCACGTTGTCTCCCGATCTGCTTTGCGACCGTTGACGCGGAGTCCACTTTTGAGGTTTCTATTTGTCGTCGCTTTCAACTTCGCTCACGCCCTGTTGACAACATCGCACGTCAAATGCCAATCTCAATAAGGCGTGTTAAACAGACCGATTTCATCATCTCTTTTCTGACTCTCCCCCAATGGCAGGGCCTCTTCAGATCGGGGACATTGTTAATCTGAGTAAAGTTTGTTGGGACGTCTACAGATTTGGATGGGACAACGACTACAACGCAAGTATGTTCCTCGATCCATTTTCCGTCGATGCTCTTTCGCGCATTTCCTGCTCTTGTCCGCATCTGTATGTTCGCCATACGTCAGGATTGTTTCGGGTACATCAACCTCAAAATAAGCCTACTAATGGCTGATCGGCCTGTGCTTCATTTGATTGAGAGCGCCATCTCAGCCCTCCGCCCAGCAAGCGTGGCCGTAGGGCTGACTTGAGGCTCTAAGAATTCCAAAACTGCAGACGGCGACACAAGCTAACAGCATCTCAGCCAAGCAATATGAGGAGTTCGGCCGCGACGTCAGGGGACTGGCTGAGAGCCTCGATATTCTCACCCGAGTGGTGAGCCAGGCAGAGCAGTCTCTCCGCAGAGATGTGTCGTACAAGTCACTGCGATGGGACCCGTCGTCCCTGGGGGAAATTATCGGAGACTACCAGGGAACCCTCAGAGAATGCATCGAGTTGATCGACAACAATAACCGTTATCGCCTGAATAGTGGTCCTCTCCGAAATATCGAGTGGAATGTGTTGGTTGCGCCAGCCGCGGACCGCCTACGGGCAAGAATCGCCCTGCATAACTCCAAGGTTCTTCACGTCCTGAAGCCGTTCGAAATGTGAGCTTCGTCTGTTCCCCTCTGACAGTTGAAGACGCTAACGAGTCCAGCGATCTGCTGTGTCGTGTACGAGAAGATATACACAGGGTTCACCATGATCTTGTTGATCGCATCTCAGCTGTTCATGGGGATTTGCACCGCTTGATCGGGGTCCTAGTCCCGGACCTACAGGTGGCCCTAGATCAGCAAGCCCAACAACAGGAGCAAAGCCTTGACATCCCACTATTGGTAAAAGATGGGTTGCTCAAGGCTTGGGAGAGTCGGTCCCCAGACGAGCCGGCCCCCGGTCTGAAAGAGATCACGGACGCCTTCGTCGTTCATTTCGACCATTCTACCGTTAACTTCACGCCGGCTGGTATTCTGGTTGAGAACAAGATCCCACGCCTGGAACAGTACCTGAGCCTTTTGAAGTGCATATGGTTGAAGGAGCGGATTGACGAGTCGCCTGAGCTCAAACAGGCCGTCCCTGGGGTGTCGCATTGGCCATCATATGTCCAAGAACTCGAGGACGTGAGTTGAGTAATCTCAAGACTGTTGGTAGGAGGTACTAACAGACGCAGTGCCTTTCAACGCAATGCGGCCGGTTCAGACACGATTTGGTCAAGCCAAGCCTTGCGGGACTGACGTCTGACATGCTCGATATCTGGCCTGAGAAGGAACTGCCTCAGCTTGTCGATGTGGTGACGAAGGATGCCCTTATGGAACAAGTCCTTGACATGTAAGGCCTGAACCATACGGGGCACTCATTCTGGAATGTGTCTAACTTGATGGAAAGCCCACTCCAAGGTTCCGGTGCCAACGTCCAGAGACGACTTCAGCTTCTTCGCAGAATGGGCGCAGACGGGAGACGATTCAGGATCAATATCACTGGCGTGGAGCAGGGAGCAGTAAGGAGCGCACGCCGTCAAGGTATGTAAGCCTGGCTCAGTAGACCAGGATAATCGCTTACAGTTGCAGCCGAGACGATTGATTTCGATATCACATCCGTCATCCTCAACCCGCTGTATGCAAATCCATCTAGTTCTGGCGTACTGGAGATGATCCTTCGCAAAGACGAACGGATCGCGAGGCTATCCTTCATGGGACGCAAAGATATCATCAAGTTTCAGCAGGCAGTTACGGGGTTCAAGGCGTTTGACAACTACTGCCAGTACAATACCATGGTCAGCTTTGTCGTCTCCGGTAGAGATGAACCGCTAGTCGAAGACGCCTGTGTCCAGTTTTGGATTCCAAAGCAGCTTGATGGCCAGCTGGTAACCAACAATGAGGCAACGGTGAAGGAAAACGCGAGGTCAGGTTCGATGTCGTCTACTGCCCATGATGCGACATCGAGACAGAGTACCATGCGAAGCATGTTCAGCTCCTCGAACGTGTTTACCACGAGCCCTACGGAAACAGTTTCCATGTGGAATACGTCTGGGCTCGCAGCCCCATCTCTGTCAAGAAGCCCACCGAGACTTTCACCAGTTAACGGCATGAGCCCCTTTGGTGGTCGGCCACCTATATCTATACCACGCCGCCCAGTTGGAGGCGGATCCAACTCGAGGAGACCGACTGCAAGCCCGACGGCACCGTCAGCAACATCGCCGTCGAGCCCGCCTTCCTCCAGCTTCTTTCCTAGATCATGGTCTTCCGCGATCGCACCGTCAGTTTCGACAGTGAATAGCCGGCAAGACCGAACTTTCAGCGTGTCAAGCAATGTTTCAACGACGACCTCGCCATCGAACAACAGCTCAGGCAATAGCGAGACGCATACCGTTACCGTAAGTATTGGCGGGCACACGACTGGAACTGTTCACAGGCGACCACCGAAGCCGATGATCGTCCTCTTTACCCAAAACCGCAAGACCAAGAGGCTTGCGCTGGTGACGGTCGACATTGACGAAGACACTGAAGTCAACCCCGACCGATGTAACTGTCGGAGGTCGGGAAAGGATGGAGCATCATGCACGATAGCCGCCATGGAACAAAAGAGGGGCACACTGAACCTCGTAGCCCGACGATTCGAGAGCCGTGACGGAGATGTCGACTGGAACCTGGCCAAGCTGGCACTTGGCCGTCAGGGGGAGAGAGAATATGCTGGTGCGGTTTGGAAAGACGTTCGGCGTATCAGCATAATGTTCCCCACGCCGAAAGACCGAGAAACTTTTGGAGGGACTCCTAATCTGTGTCAATGCGTGTCGAGGACGGAAGCTGAGCTAGCCAACTGTCTGAAAGACCGGCGGCATAAGGGGCAGCTGGGTCTCGTTCGGGAATTTGGGCGGCAACAGCTGAACGAGTACCATCGAGAAAGGTTCGGATCGCAGCAGGACGTGGTCAGGGGGATGAGGGACGACATTCGGTAATTCGATAATGGCAACCGTGACTGCTGGTACTGGATGAGTCTAAGACATTGGCTGGATATACGGCTGTGTGTTCATGAATACAGACGCTAATGAAGGAGTTTAGAGGGGGTTGATCAAAGACATGGCCTCGGATGGGCTCTTCGACGAAAAGATAGATTATGGTGCAGATGTAGGAGGTGAGGAAACGGGCAGAAGGCTCTTCGTTCGCGAGATGATCCAGGGATGGCGAATCCAATCCTTCGATGTTGCCTGCGATATGCGGTCGGAGGACTGTAATGATACAGAACCTACTTCATAGAACCTGAGATGAATTAGCTCTCGACAGCAACATGAACTTCTGTGACCGTGAGTGTGTTGTAAGCGGCGAACCCGCGGAATTCCCGCGGCATCGGAGATAAGAAGTAAGAACATCTTGGCCCGCCCACGCCGACAAACATCAATGACATCGTCGCGGTGAGTCCCTCGACGGTCAGAATTGCTTTCTGTCGGAGACCGCCGACAGCAGACAGAGCATGAGTGACGGGAAATGGACGAAACCCAACACTGCCGTCCGCCCTGCCGCGCCGAACAACTACATCTCCGAGTCTCGGCAAGCATATGGACCAATGGGACGGGGTCTTCGGCAGCGCCTCTATCTCCCAGGATCCCTTCTTGACTCGTTTGGGACGATTCCTTATCTCTGCGCAGCGTTGACGTGCATCTTCTGGGTGGCTCTAGACCCTGGATTGTCTTATCTCTCTGATCGGATCGGCTAATGACTGCTGCTAAGGCTTGGGATTGCTTCCATCACCTGTCGCGATGGAAAACATCTGCCCACGGTCTTTCGGCGTTCGCGATGGTAGTCGCAAGTAGTATCAGATGAGCCAAAGCCAGAACGCCTTGGAGAAATGGGGTGAGCTTGAACGCCAGCATTGGAGGCATTCTCTTTCTTGCTGGGTGGTCGAGGGTCTTATCAGCAACTATCGACTTGGAAATCTCCCCGTGGCATGATGGATCATTCCAAACTAATGTGCGCAGTTTTCTCAACGCTCACGCATACCTCACCTCACTCCAGGTGAAGGTCGTCGCCGGCGGCCATCTCGGAGAAGCTGGTGCCGTTTCGAAGCAACGGAGTTTGGCTGGTGAGATGGACGCAGTTCTAAGCTGTCACCTGTCCAGGGGCATCCGAGACATTGCACTGACTTTCAGAGCCCCAGCAAGGCCCCGCCGGCCACTACAACTGCAGTCAGTTGCTCCAACAAATGCCTCCCTCACTTCGCAGGTCGCCGCATCTCCAAGCACTCGGTCCGCGTAGCCAGGCAGGATGCGCCCGAGAGGGAGGACGAGGAACATGGCGGTAGTCTCCTGGAGTGCCACGCGGGAGCGATGCCGGGGAGTTCCCCCACACTCTACGAGCCTCTACTTTGCAGTAGTTCCTCAGCTGCGGCCAGGGATCAGTGGTGTTTTTTTTTTTTGGGGGGGGGGGGGGGGGGGGGGAGTCTTGGGGGATGTAGTTGGTTGATGACGGAGCTGACTTCCGTGCGACAATGAGAACCCAAGTACACACAGCCCAAACACATGCAACAAGCATGTACATTGGATGTTCCATCTCATCTACAATCAACTCGGCCGTGAGTTGCCATGAACCTCATGTATCCCCAGAAATCTTGCTCTGTTCCTCGCCACCCCCAGCTGCAGAACCGAGAGCTCACTCATTCACAACCCACGCTCTCTTCCGCATCTCACTCACATGGATCCGGACGGGGTCGACAAGGGAGAGCTGCCGACCGCGTCTTGTCTCCGGGGGGTTGCTCTCAGCTAGCGCTAGAAACGGGCCCGCCCTTCGGGATACACAATTCTTTTACTATCGCCAGCCATTCATATCGTCCCGTGCGGCTTATCCCACTGATAGCGGTTGAAGCTAATTGCTCGAAACCATCAACTAAAAGGATCGCCCCCATGCAGATTGCAGACTGCCTGACGGTACCGTACCACTCACTCAGAGCAACTGAGTCGGATTTTGATATACATATAAAGTGAGATCCACATCTTGCTCTGTGTCATTGCTCGTGGATATCGTCGAGGGTTTTTTTCCACACCAGCCTTTTTTCCGCAGTCCAAGCCAATCTCGAGGTTTTGGTTCACTGACACCACCTCAAGATCGTCCCGTCCTCGTTCTGCTTATCGACTTCCGGCGACAAGCTCCGAAAACGACGGCAAGATGGATGAAGATCAAGGTCCATCTCAAATCGTGCCCGAAGCGTCACCAAAGCGCACAGTGGGAGATCGTCTGCGCGGCGCCAAGAACAGATTCTTCACGAAGCAAGGCCTCATCGGCGACTACGACTATGCGTTCCTCTTCCGCCCGAACCTGCCCTTCATGAGGAAGTCGCGCCAGTCCGCACCCTTTTTCGGCCTGCACGACAAAATGCCCACGCTCTTGGCCATTCTCCTGGGCTTTCAGCATGCCTTGGCCATGTTGGCTGGTATCATCACGCCGCCCATTCTGCTCAGCGGTGCTTCTGGTGCCAACCTGTCGGGAGAGATGCAACAATATCTAGTTTCGACTGCCTTGATCGTCTCTGGAATCCTGTCCGCAATCCAGATCACCAGGTTCCGCATTTTGAAGACTCCGTAAGAGGACCGAGTTTCCCATTCAGTGACTGTACTGTCCACTTACACGATTCAGCTACTATATCGGCACCGGCCTTCTCTCCGTCATGGGAATCTCGTTTGCCATTATTCCTGTTGCGCAGGGTGCTCTTACCCAGATGTATGCCAACGGCTTCTGCCCTACCGACGCTGATGGCAACAAGCTTCCGTGCCCCGATGGATACGGAGGTGAGTCTTTCCGCCAGAGTGCTGCATGCACTCAAACGCTGACTTTGTGTGTAAAGCCATTATCGGTTCCAGTGCCCTCTGTGCTCTCATCGAAATCTTGATTTCCTTCATGCCGTCCAAGGTGATGCTTCGCATCTTCCCTCCCATAGTCACTGGCCCCACTGGTAGGTTTAAAACTTCAAGCGCCGTCAAGACCCAAGCCTGACTGTCTTTTAGTCATGCTCATCGGTATTCACCTCGTCGAGAGCGGTTTCCAGAACTGGATGGGTGGCTCAGGGCCTTGCGCCAGTCCGTCGACTGCGTCTGCGTTCTTCGCAAAGTGCCCCAACATCTCGGCGCCGCATGCTCTGCCCTGGGGCTCCGCCGAGTACCTTGGGTTGGGCTTCTCTGTGTTCCTCACGATTATTCTCTGCGAGAGATTCGGTGCCCCTATCATGAAGTCCACTTCGGTCATTATTGGGCTCCTTGTTGGTGAGTTGCTGTACCCAAACCATGGCCCAAGCCGTTACTAAACCCCTACCAGGATGCATTATTGCAGCCGCGACGGGATACTTTGACCGATCTGGCATCGACAGCGCCCCTGCCGCCTCCTTCATCTGGGTTCACACCTTTAAGCTAAGCCTGTATGGGCCTCTAATACTGTGAGCGCCCATCTTCTCATTTGGCCCCTGGAAGCCCTAGCTTACCATCTTCCAGACCTCTCCTTGCGGTTTACATCATCTGCGCCTGTGAAGCCATCGGAGATATCACAGCCACTTGCGATGTCTCGAGACTAGAAGTCGAGGGCCGTCTCTTCGAATCCCGAATCCAGGGTGGTGTTTTGGCCGACGGCATCAACGGAGTCCTCGCTGGTTTGATGACCATCACCCCTATGACCACCGTGAGCTCCCCCCCCCCCCCCCTTCCTCCACCTCTCTCTCAAATCAAAGGTAAATAACTTACCAAATGAGCCAGTTCGCCCAAAACAACGGTGTTATCGCCCTCACCCGCTGCGCCAACCGGAGCGCAGGATATTGCTGTTGTTTAACGCTCATCATCATGGGTATCTTCGCCAAATTCGCCGCCTCTCTCGTCGCCATCCCCTCCTCCGTCCTGGGCGGCATGACGACCTTCCTCTTCACCGCCGTGGCCGTCTCCGGAATGGCAATCATCACAAAGGGTGTCCCCTTCAACCGCCGCAACCGCTTCATCCTGACCGCCGGCCTGACCCTCGGCTACGGCGCCACCCTCGTCCCGACCTACTTTGACAACGTCTTCACCTACGCCGGCGACAACCGCGGCCTGCGCGGCTTCCTCGATGCCATCGTGCTCATCATGGAGACCGGGTTCGCCATCACCGCGTTTGTCTGCATGTTCCTCAACTTCGTGCTCGAGGAGGAGATCGAGGACACCGAGGGCCGGGACGTGCCGCCTGCCGGCAGCGCTGTGGCTCCCAAGGATGTCAATGGAGGTGACAGCGCGCGGGGAGCTGATTCTGAGGACATCCAGCCCGTTGGACACAGCGCTGCGGGCAAGGGAGAAGAGAAGCTGGCATAATGTGGCTAAGCCTGTCACTGCTACGAGCCAGACGGTTGTGGCGGCTGAAGAGACAGTGTTGGAATTGTCTGGATTGTGTTATATAGATGAATACCCTTATGTTAATGAATTGGATTTGGAACACTGCAATACTTGGTCCTTGCGGGATTTGGTTCCAATAAATTGCACTCCTGAGATTGCGGCACAGATTGCGTGACCCAGTTTCGTCTTGTTCTGACCTGCGCCAGCTACGCTCTACTTTCTGTGTCCATGATTGCAGGTGTTCAGGTTCTAGAGGCCCAGATATGCCCATCAGCATCTGATATGTCTGCCGTCGCTTCCGCAAAACGCCATATTTCACATGCTGGACTCGTCAACGCCAGCAGACCCGGCCACATATGTACACCGATTAGAGAGACTTTCTTAGATCGCGGTAATCAATGCGATGATATTGACTCGGCCCGCGCGCCATAATTATGGATGAGCAGCATCTCTGGATCATCTCGAGAAATGCTGGCCCGAATGTGAACTAACTAAGGCTGCAAATGCACCGCTGAATCCATGACGCCAAACGTAGCCATTTTTTTGGTATCAGACCACCCGATCCAGCTTAAAATCAAGAAACGTCTTGTAAAAGATTCTTCCATACAAATATTACACAAATTCACGACTTCGGCGAGCAAGAACGCGCACGTTGTCGATGAAACCCTCCACCAATTGCGGATATGAATGAGGCTCGTTTTTCATAACACGGCGCTGTTGGTCAATGACAATATCCGGGGACAGTTCGATTTCGAGTTCGTGTTCCCTGTCGGTCTTTTGGGTGTTCTATGACAAGGTTAGCATCGCGTACGGCATCGACTATTTTCTGAGCCACTTACCCCAGGACCGGGCGTCATCTGTGTCACTTGCGTCAGGTCGACCTGATAGTGATTTTGCTTGTAGCTGAGGCGATCCTTGTTACGATCGGGGAACTTCTGCTCGTGGCTGACGGCTAGGCGTTCCAACTCCTCAGCCGGGCCATCCCAAGGCATTTCCAGGTTGATGCTGATGCGGCAGTCCAGAGGACACGTGGGCAGGTGTAGGTGAAGGTCAGCCACACGAGCCTTGACAATCTTGGCCAGCACTTCCTTCGTCTTCATATCGTATGTAATGCGAGCCTTGATCGGTCTTCTAGGCGGAAGTAGGGCGCGAATGCACGTAGGCAGACGGGAGTGCATCGAATTAGGTAGCTCGATGAACTTGTCCGTCTCCCGTCGATGTTTGTACTGGATTTGTACCCGGCCGCGAGCGCTGGGATCGGGGTTTCTTGGGTCGGTCTGGACGACGAGAGTATTGAGGAAATCGTTCAGTCCTTTGTGCTGGGCCTGAAGGGAGAAAAGTTAGTCTCAGTCATTTTTGCTGGCGCAATGGAACTTACCGCAGTCATGCTGCTTTTGAAGGCCAGACGGCCAGTGTCGTGGAGAATGCATTCAGAGCCAATGAATTTTTCAACGCGCTCGTTCGTGTCTCTGTCGATGAGCAGACCCATCTTGGCCTCAATCTCGAACTGTACGCCACGACCGATGATGTCGCCCGAGTCGGGGTGAAGCGAAATGTTCTTGAACAAAAAGTCTGCAACCTGCTTGGACAATTCCTCGTATGGGCGGGTTCCTAGAATGCTCTCCTCCCATGCGCCTAGATGGTGTTGAGGCTTGGGCTCCTGCACCGCCGGTGGCGGAACAGATCGTGCAGCCTCTGGCGAAGTATGGCGACTGGAGTTGCTGGCGGGTTTGGCCTCGTGCTTCCCGTTGATGTGAGGTGGCCCTCGTTTGAGCAGCTCAAAATTTGCCTGCTTCAGTCTCTTGTTTTCTCGGGAATTCCAGGTTTGCGCCCAAACGGGAGTTGCTGTGTGTATTGTCTTTTTCCGCTGAACCACGGGCGAGCGAGCAATCGTTGGCCCTCCATTGACCTCGGCAGGTGGTGGCCGTGGTTCTTTCCTCTCGAGTTCTCGGGGGCTCAGATCTCGGTCGGCGAGCTTTCTTTTCGCAGGCGTCGCGGCGCGTTCGCGTTCGGGTTCCACCATGTTGACGACACTCGGTTGTGGTCGCGCTTCGGGTTCGGTGTGGCCACCAACGCTGCTCGGCAAACTCGGAACCCTGGTCTTGGGGCTAACGCTAACGCTTCTGTCGCGTTCGCTGTGCACGCTATGCGACAATGACCTTCGTTCTTGGGCGCCGTGGGAATTGGGCATGCGAGGTGGTGGTGGTGGTGTGGCTTGGGATAGGTGCGAGGTGGACAGTCTTTGTTGATAGGGACTTTGTGGTTGCGCAAAGCTCGGTGCAGAGGAAGATTGTCGAGGCCCGGTCTGGGGCGGGCCCAGTGGGGTAGCAGGTTGCGAGTGCTGGCGGTTGTACTCGGGCGGCGGGTGCGCCGTCGCAACAGGACTGCCCTGAGGATACGCCTGACCGTGAAGTTGCGGGTGCTGCTGGCTGTGTGCAGAGGTAGGAGTTGGGGTGGAATGTGTTGATTGTGAGCGTTGGTGAATATACGGGTTGGCGCCACCGGGGGTGCCGATGGGCGGCGTCTGCGGCATGTGCTGCTGCGGCTGCGGCTGCTGCTGTTGCGGATGCGGCTGCTGCTGTTGCGGATGCGGCTGTTGCTGTGCAAGTTGTTGTTGTTGCTGCTGCTGAAGCTGAAGTTGCTGAGGATTGGGTGGAAAAGAAGACGGTGTTGCTCCAGCAGGATGGGAATAGCTGTCTCTCGGGGGATACGCGTTGGATGGCGGGTATTGGTGACGTTGTACAGGGCTGGCAACCTCTTGAGGCGGCCCGGTCGGAGGAAAGGGATAGCCACCAGCAGGCCCGCTCACCGAAGACGTCGGAGTGTGACGATACGGGGACGGGGCGGGCATAGAGGCACTCTGAGGAGATCGCATATCGGTGTACGGGCCGGGAGTACCTGCCTGCAGCGGTGGCGGCGCCGGGCGGCCGGGATAGGGGCCCGGAGTCTGATAAGGTGACTGAGGAGGATAAGGCGGGTTCGAGGCCTGCGGATGGACAGCATACTCCTGAGGCGCGGGAGGCTTGCCTGGAGAAGAGTGCAAGGCATGGCTGTATGCAGACTCCCTAAACGCATACGCGGTGGCTGCCTGGGAAGGTGTCGTCGGAGTCTGCTGCTGGGGATGATGCTGTGGGTGCTGAGGATGCTGCTGCGGGTGTTGCTGAGGGGGCTGCTGAGGGTGCTGCTGAGGGTGCTGCTGAGGGTGTTGCTGCGGATGCTGCTGAGGGTGTTGAGGATGTTGCGGATGCTGCTGAGGAGGATACTGCTGCTGCTTTGGCGCAAGCTGCTGAGGGGCAGGAGGGGGAGCAGCAGCAGGAGCCGCTCTCGAGCGGTCGGCGTCATCAGCCGTATTCATCAAGGCCCTGAGATCCATAGTGAAAGGCGTAGACGGGCAAATGGGGCCAGTATCCCTTGGTGTTGTGGCGTTTTGTCCAGTCCAACGCTCCGGCCTGCTTCGGCTGGGATGCGCAAAGTTTCAGCTTCGCCCTTTCAATACCAACAGCTCATATGCGCGGCGTGCGAGATATGCGATGGGTTATCGGTCGTGAGCGATGGTCGCGACGCAGGTTTGAAGAGTCGACGCGATTTTATTGGTACAAGTTGGATCGGCAGCAGTTGAGCATCACGTCGGCATGATCAGTCGGCAAAGATGATTGCGGTCGGGGTCGCAGGCGTTGATGTCGGCGTCGGCGTAGCTGTTGGGGCTCGGGGTCGAGACGGGATCGACCAGATGGGACTAGATTGGATCGGATCGGATTGGACAGCACAGAAGCCAGGACCAAGCAGAATCGGATGCGCGGCGAGGCGAGGGCAAGTCGGATTGGAGCAAAGAGTTCGAGGGGCGATGCGAAATGGAGGGCGGCGGGCGACAAGCTAAAGAAAACGGCGAGGGACGAAACGACACGGTTCACAGGGTCGGAGAGGGAGGGGTCGGGATCGAGCTCGTTTGTTTCGTTTGTTCGTTGGGTGGACGGAACGGGATGAGATGGAGATGCGGGTGTGGATGCGGATGCGGATTGCGAGTTGCGGATTGGAGTCGTCGCGAGCTGGGCGTCGTAATCTCTCTGGTGCGCGATCTCCCCTCTCTTTCTTTCTCTCTCTCTCTCCTTCTGTACGTGGTGTACGTCCTCAATGCGGCATCCGTTCGGGGCTGGCGAGTTGAGCAGCGCGAGAGAAGCGTGCGATGATGCGATGCGGTCGGCGCGTGGGCTTTCGGAGCGGGGAGTGAGGTGGAGGGCGAAGAGCAACAGGCGTCGGTGGTGATGGCAGCAGGGAGATTTCTCTCGTGAGGTCCCTGTCGTCGTCGGGTTGGGTTGGGGCGAATGGTGGTTGGTGGTTGGTGGTTGGTGGTGAGGTAGGTAGGTAGGTACCTTGGGGTTGGTTGGTTGGGTAAGGCAGGTAAGGTAAGGCAAGGTAAGGTCGCAGGTCGAGATATCTCGGGCGCTAGGAAGAAAACATCTTGTCCTCTGTTGCAGCTGCGTGGGAAATTTGGAGACAAAAAAGAAAGGATGGAAATGGATTGGTCGCGCGCCGATCGCAGCAGGGTTTCCGTCTTTCGCGGCTTCTCAGTCATGAAAGTCCTCAATCTCACTCAGGTCACGTCGGCGCCCACCGTGCTCTCTTTCTCTACCTTAGGTCACTGCCCGTACGTAGGTATCCGTAGGTAGTCACAGCGAGCTCCGTGAGTGAGGTGCTAATAAGGCTGCCCTGCCTACCTTACCTAAGGTAGGTAAGTATCTTATTTTTCAAGACCGGGCACACTAAAGGTACTTTGATAGCGCCCTGGCAAGTAGGTACCTTGGCAAAGTACCTTCCTTAAGTAAGGTAAGGTACCTTACCTAGTAGCTAGGAACTTTGAAGCTCCAGGTCCCTTTGAGGACGCAGAGAGCACGAGGTGTTGCTCGTTGCAGATGAAGGCTGGGTGATTTAGCTTTTCATGATGTTTAGGCAGATGCTATTTGCTTTAGGGGTTTACATAGAGCTTCATCAAGCTTCTTCTGTTATTTCATCCACTGTAACCTGGGCAGTAACCCATAAGTAGGTAGGTACCTTAGGTAGGCAAGTATCTTGAAGGCTGGCACAGAGCTCTTCTAGTGGCCTGCACAGCCTTGTCTCGTTTCGCAGCTTCATGAACATGTCCATGTCCTGTGCCACGGTGCGTTGCTCGAGCCCGGCCTGTCGGGGATTTTTATTTTTTTATTTTCTCTCTCCCCTGTCTCTCCTTCGGCCAGCTCCACGTTGTGGTGTTGGCAGAGTGGAGGGTTGTGAGATTGAGGCACGCGCTCTCGACGGGTGAAGGGCGCCTGTCTGTACTGAGCATGTATTACCACTCACAATCTGCCGCCGAAAGATACTTACATGTACTAATCGGGGCTGTGCTGGACGTGTGTGGGTCGCGTCGATGGCGCCAGACACTCACTCATGCTGGAACTGCAACTGGAACTGAGGGTCTGATCGTGTCTTCCACTTTCCTGCCCCCTTCCAGTGTCACAGTCAAATCGCGTCGTCAGTCACCCAGGCTTTTCTGACTTCTGACAGCCAGCTCCAGCCAGGGTTGGCGAACCTGTTTCCCTTCTGGACCGCCTCATCCTCAGGGGTAGCATTGGCCTTCCGTCTTCACTGCGAATGACTACCTATTCATACGGACGGCCACGAATACACGGATATTGAATCGCGATGCGAATGGCTTCCTCCTATTACCTTACTGATGCGAGCACAAAGTACAACCAACGTCAACCATCGCCCAGCCTCCTCGGACCTCACGAGCACCATATCCTTGCATCTCAACTGCCGTCCACCCCAATGCACCCTCACCCTATCTTACCTTGGCCCAGATACGACGCTGATCCTGATAGGATGCATGCCTTGAGTGCCAATGTTCATATCGAACGCTGCACGTCCATTGCACTTCTGCGCGTCAGCCTCATCAATCTGACGCCTGGCGCGTCGACACTGAGCGGTCCTTCGTACGTACTGCCCTCTCCTTTCACGCGTTTTCAAAACCTCTGGTGTTATGCATCATTTATCGTGACTTTCATTAAGCTTGCAGAGTTGTTCTCTGTTCCTCACATCACAAGCTTGACTTTGCTGCCGCTGCCGCTGCCTCTGCCTCAGCCTTCTGTTGTCGAATAGCCGTACTGCTGATCTTATTGGTAAAGTCGTCCGTTTTGGATGTCTCGTCGCCAAGATCCCGCGCGTCGAGCACGTCGACTTCGTATGTTTCCAATGGCTTCATCCCGAGACTAACCCGCTTGTTGTTGACTGCCTTGCCGCCCGAGCGCGTCTCTCCAGAGACCACGAGTGCTTCAATCTCCGCCATGGAGATCGTGGGGCCATAGACATCCTGAAATTCAACGCATTCGACGACAATAGTGCCGTTGCGGAACTTCGCCTCCAGATGGCCCGGCTTGGTTTCCACTGTCGGTACCGGACCAGACCTCTTCTTCCAACCGCTCTTGTCCAGCTCGAGAAGAGAGGCCAGGAAGTCAAGAGTATACCTGGCACGGTCATCCCACGTCTGCACCAGCTCGCCGTATGTCTTGTTCTTGAGCATTTCATCGCCCGTGATGCCCAGCACAAGCTTGCAACTGGATGCCGAGTCTTTGTCGGGAACCCTGAGCAGGAGAACTGCAGCCATGAGCATCAGCTTATGACCCGGATGGAGATGGTCAAATGTGCCGCCTAGGCAGACCACTGGGTACAGAGGAGATGCTTCCGTGCTGCCGGCTCCCTCGCCTTCGACGTTCATGCTAAGACCAGCCTCAACAACAACTAGTTGAGATTGGAGGATGGTCTGTCTCCCTTCGGCAAATTTGAGATATGATGACAGCGTACGGTATCCGTGCTCGCTATTCACATGAAATATGTAGCTCCAGGGGTGGTAAGCAGATGCGAAGGTTGGAAGGTCGACGACAGTCGTGTTGTTGGGCTCGATGGCGGCCACAAAGTCTGATGCAAACCGCCTACTGGCGTCATGGTCGACCAAAACAACTCGCGCATCGATAGAGCCCGGTCCTCCGTTAACGTCCGTGGCAATGGACTGCTCGGCACAAACGACAGCAATGAGGCTGTAGATACCGGCCACTAGAGACTGTGCGGCGGCCCATGACAACGATTTCGTTTTCGGTGATGCACCGCGCAAGACGGGACATACCACAGCCACAATCAGCATAGCTGACCGGGCCGGATGCTTGATCTTGGAGAAAACGGCTTGTAGTGAGGGCCGGTAGGCGGCATTGAGTGATGCGCGGGATGGCGGCCGGGGTGGGACTGGCAGGAGCAGGAGACTCGGATTCTGTTCTGAGCTCATACTGTAAAACTCTCGTAGCAGAAAGCGCAATCAGATGTTGGCTGGAGGCGTATGATCAGAAACGCAAAGAAGCACTCTGAATTCGTGATCACTGTTGTCAAGGCTAAATGCGTGGAACTCAGGTGAGCTGGACTGGGTGTTCCTCGGTCCGTGGAAGCGGGGAGCTTGAGTCCCAGTCACATTGGCGGGGTGTGCCGCAGCAAGTGAGGTCACTCACTGCACCGCTGTGTGCCCGGTCTCTTGCGATCCAATGTGTGCAGAGCTCCAGGGTACCTAGGTACACGCACTTCATTAGGTAGGTACAGTTACGATATAACCACTGAATGTTGTAAGCGTGATGCTTAGCACTTTAAGTGCATATGCTAGCTGATATCGCAGATAACCGACTTTCGGGGCTCAAAGAGATCTGACTGCAGCTGCTTACCTCATCAGGGCCAGTCGAGAAATCCGGGTGCAGCGTTCGCAGCTTTGGGAATGCTGACTCATCCGAAAACTGGTCCGTGCTTGTTACTGTTTGCTGCTATTGGCGCTGCCGACTGGTGCTGCAAGGGTCAGAGAGACGGCTCTGGGGCAAGGCGAGGCAGGCAGACCTGCCTGACGTGGATGCTGGCTGGCTGCATTCGCGCATTGCTTTCGACGTCCTTCTTTCCATCACCAAACCGTCTCCCCGGAGCTGCCATCACCACCACTCCAATAATCATCCAACCTACTCAATTCAGTCCGACTGACTGCGTATTGAAGACCCGACCGAACGTCTACGATAAACCCTATCGGTCGCACATCTTCCCGCCACAGCTTAGCTCGAGCTCCGTCCCCGAGGCCAACATCCAAAATGCCTGGCCTGGTCTCAGCTACCGGAGTGCTGGGCTTCCTGGCCGACGAGGAGCACGACCTCAAGGTCTTCGCCCTCCAGACTCTCAACGATGATATCGACACCGTCTGGACTGAGGTTGCCGGTGCTCTGAGCCAGATGTAAGCCCGCCTTCCATTGTTTCCCCGCGGGGCTGCTCTTCACCAAAATGCTAATCATCCCTCCAGCGAGGCTCTCTACGAAGACGACACCTTCCCCCAACGGCAGCTCGCCGCTCTTGTTCTCGCCAAGGTTTACTACCATCTCCAGGCTTACAATGAGAGCATGACTTTCGCCCTGGCTGCCGGCGACCTCTTCAAGCTCGATGCTCCCGGCGAGTTCGAGGAGACCATCATCTCCAAGTGTATTGATCAGTACATCGCCGCTTCTTCCGCGCAGCACACTGCCCCTAAGTCGCCCAAGAACGACAACTCCATCCCCGCTCTTGCGACAACCTTTGCGAGCGGCGCCGCTGACGGCTCCGCCCTCATCTCTCCCACGACGCCCTTCTCTCAGACGACTCTCCCCTCCAAGTCGCTCCTTTCCAGAGTTTCGACCGATAACACCATCCTCGATCCCACATTCCAGCCCGTCAAGGAGGGTCGTTCCGGTTCCATCGCCCCCATCAACGACCAGGCTACACAGCTCGCTCTTCAGCGCATCATCGAGCGTCTCTTTGAGGCCTGCCTCAAGGATGGCCGATACCGTCAGGTCGTCGGCATTGCTGTTGAGGCCAAGAATCTGGAGGTCCTTCGCCGCGTCATTAAGCGGGCAAGCGAGGACGAGAAGAAGTCCAAGGGCAAGTCCACGGATGGCCAAGGTCCCGCAGAAGAGCTGATGGAGTACGCCCTGAGCATCTGCATGGACATTGTTCAGGAGCGTAGCTTCCGCACCGAGATCCTGCGTCTTATCCTCGATCTTCTCAACGAAATTCCCAACCCCGACTACTTCGCTATCGCCAAGTGCGTCGTTTACCTCAGCTCAGACGAAGAGGCTTCGCGCATGCTTAGGCAGCTCGTTACAGATGGTGGCCCCAACTCGATTGCCAATGCTTACCAGATCGCCTTTGACCTGTACGACAACGGCACTCAGGAATTCTTGGGCAAGATCATCAACTCTCTGCCCTCTGGAGAGCCTGCCAAGCCACCTGCCAGTGATGCTACCGAGGAGGAGCCTCTTCTCGAAAACCAGCAGTCATCTGAGGAGGAGGTCTCGGACAACCTTGCTAAGGTCTACAAGAACATTCGTTCTATCCTCGACGGCAGCAAGACCATCCAGCTGAACCTCGAGTTCCTCTACAGGAATAACCGAACCGACTTGAGCATCCTGAACAAGGTCCGCGACAGTTTGGAGGGCAGAAACTCTATTTTCCACACTGCGGTCACCTTCTGCAACGCCTTCATGAACCAGGGTACCACGAACGACAAGTTCTTCCGCGATAATCTCGAGTGGCTCGGTAAGGCAGTTAACTGGTCTAAGTTCACAGCCACCGCTGCTCTCGGAGTCATCCACCGCGGCAACCTCACCCAGTCTAGGAAGCTTCTGGAGCCGTATCTGCCTCGCCAGAGCGGCTTGAGCAGCGGCTCCATCTTTAGCCAGGGTGGTGCACTGTACGCCTATGGTTTGATTCACGCCAACCACGGCGCCGATGCCCTCGAGTACCTCAAGACGCAATTCACATCTGCAGAGGAGGAAGTCATTCAACACGGTGGTGCCCTTGGTTTGGGCATAGCTGGCATGGCCACCGGCTCTGAGGAGATTTTCGATAACCTGCGAACTGTCCTCTTCACGGACTCTGCATTGAACGGTGAGGCCGTTGGTCTTGCCATGGGTCTCATCATGCTGGGCACAGGCAACGTGCGTGCTCTGGAGGACATGATCACGTATGCCCATGAGACGACCCACGAGAAGATTGTTCGTGGCCTTGCCATCGGCATGGCTCTCATCATGTACGGCCGCCAAGAGGGCGCCGACGCCATGATTGAAGGTCTGCTCAACGACCCTGACCCGACCCTCAGATACGGAGGTATCATGACAGTTGCCCTCGCGTACTGCGGTACCGGCAGCAACAAAGCCATTCGCAAGCTGCTGCACATCGCTGTCAGCGACGTCAACGACGACGTCCGCCGTGTTGCTGTCATGAGCTTGGGATTCATCCTGTTCCGCAAGCCCGGCAGTGTGCCCCGCATGGTCGAGCTGCTCTCTGAGTCGTACAACCCCCACGTCCGTTACGGATCTGCCATGGCTCTGGGTATCTCCTGTGCGGGCACTGGTCTCGACGAGGCCATTGATCTGCTTGAGCCGATGATGAAGGATCCTACCGACTTCGTTCGCCAGGGTGCTCTCATCTCCCTCGCCATGATCATGATCCAGCAGAACGAGGTGATGAACCCCAAGGTCGCCTCCATTCGCAAGACTCTGAAGAAGGTTGTCGGTGACCGTCATGAAGACGCCATGACCAAGTTTGGTGCCTCGCTCGCCCTGGGCATCATTGATGCTGGTGGCCGCAACTGCACTATCGGTCTTCAGACTCAGACCGGTAACCTCAACATGGCCGGCATCGTGGGCATGGCGGTCTTCACCCAGTACTGGTACTGGTTCCCCTTCACTCACTTCCTCTCTTTGGCATTCTCCCCCACCTCCATCATCGGCCTGGACCACGAGCTCGAGATCCCCAGCTTCAAGTTCCACTGCGCTACTCGCCCCAGCTTGTTTGACTATCCCCCTGAGCAGGAGGTCAAGACCGAGGAGGGTCCCACGATGGTAGCCACCGCTGTCCTCTCCACCACCGCGCAAGCCAAGCGAAGAGCCCAGAAGAAGGAGCGTGCCCAGCGCCGGGAAAGCATGGACATTGACTCGTCTGCTAAGCCTACCGTTTCCGACAAGATGGAGGTGGATGAGAAGAAGGAAGAGGCCAAGGACAAGAAGGAGGGCGAGGTGACTGACAAGGAGGCCTCTGCTCCTCCGGCAGACACTAAGAAGAAGGCAGAGAAGGAGAAGGTTGGCTACGACATGGAGAACATGTCGCGTGTGCTGCCCGGTCAGCTCAAGTTTATCAGCTTCCCTGCCGGCCGTTACAAGCCAGTCAAGAAGGTACGGTAATCCCAACTCCAACACAATAAGGAAGACAAGGCGCTAACTATCCGTAGCCAACTGGTGGACCTTTGCTGTTGCAGGATACCCAACCTGACGAGGAGAAGTCTCTGATGGAGGAGAAACTCAAGAAGGTGACGACGGAGAAGGCCCCCGTCGCTGGCCAAAGTAACGCCGGTGGCTCATCGGCGGGCCTGACGCCTAGGCAGCAGCAGAACATCATCTCCCAGGCCCTTAGGGCTGGCGCTGGCGGTGATCTCCGCTCGCTTAACGAGCTTAGCGAGTTGCTGGGCCGCCAGAGGAGAGGTGATCTTGCTGGCGCGACGGAAGGAAGTGGTGCGGCGGCGGCTGCAGGAGTTCTTACCGCCGTTGATGAGGACGGTGAGGGCGACGAGGAGGCGACAGTGCCAGGCGAGTTCGAGTACTTCACCGACAACGAGGAGGAGGACGAGGACTAAGTATTCTGCTAAGCGGCGCATACAATGTACTTCTAAGTCGGGAAGGGTTTCTAGAGAATAGACGACGGCAGAGGCCTGTCGACGGCAGAGGCCTGTCGACGGCAGAGGCCTGTTTTGGGCACGATGCGAAGGGCATCTCAGGGCAAGAGCGCTTGTCATGCTGTACAACTTTAGCAATTGAATTAATGCTCCATTTGCGAATTGAACTTTTTGTTGAACGTTACGTCAATCAAGGTATGCGACTTCGATCTTGCGTGCTTGTAATCTACGACTGGCTGTTCTGATGATGAATAAGAGAAAAAGAAGAAACCACTGCAATCGCTAATGGCAGCAAATACCACATGGAGGAAACGAATAACAGCAACATGCCTCGCTGTTGGTACTCCGAAATACGCCAAAACCCTGGTACAAACAAAACGTGCCGGCTCATATACAACAACGTCTCTTCTCTTTGTCGTTCTTCCTCCTCTTGCATAATCAAAGTCTCATCTCGTAGTAATCAAAGCTCTCTTGGCACAGTCTGAGCAAACTCTGAGACGATGCCAGGCGTTGGCCAAGTTGCCGCGCTGGTTATAAATGGCCGCATAACTCTCTGGCTGACAGTTGTACGACTCATCTGTAGCCTTGACCAGCATCGTTGTGCACTTCTTGCCGTTTTCGCCCAGTTCGCCCAGAGGAACAACGCCATCGTATCTCCAGCGCTTCCACGCCCAAGACTTGTGGCCGGCTTTGGGCGCAGTCTCAGGCTCGTCAAGGAGCTCCGCCTGGTCCCATGTCCTGCCGTTATCAAGGCTCACGTCGACGCGGACGATTCTGCGCCCGCCGCCAGAGTAGGCGTATCCCTTCAGCGAAGCCTCTCGGCCAGCGGTCTCGGCATCATTGGTGCCACTCTTCCAGTCACCCAGTCTAACGGTTGTTATGGCGCTGGTGATGGGCATTTCCTGGATGGGGGCTGCGCTGTCCCAGTCCGGCTTCGTCTCGTTGGGTCCGAAGCATTTGTAATCCTTGCGCTGCCACTGGCTGTGGCTCTCCTCATCTGACACCGTGATATGGCTCAACCATTTGACAGAGCGAGCTGCGACATGGCCAGGCACGAGGGCACGGAGGGGGTAGCCATGGTCCCTTGGCAACGGCTTTCCATTCATCGAATAGGCAAGAAGAACATCGCCACGGGGGTCCAGAGCAGACTCAATGGGGATTGACGCGCCGTAGGCCTCGAGAGCCATGAATTGGACGTGCTTGGCTTCCGTATCGCCAGCCATTGTTTCCAGAATGGGGACGCCAGCGTCGGCGAGAACATCGGAGAGCTTCACACCCTGCCATTCAGCGCAAGAGATGGCACCGACATTCCATTGAAGACCGTTTGTCTTTTTAGCGTTGCGCGTCATGTCACTTCGGCGATTGCCCGAGCACTGAAGAACCGCCACGATGGTTGAAGGCTTAAACTTGGTCTTGAGATCATCGAGGGTGTACTCCTTGATGGTTCCGTCGAGCAGCTCGATCTTAAGGGTGTAATCCGAGGTGTCGTCGACCTCGGGCACCCACATGTGGTTACGCACGTAGAAGAGCTCATTGGGGGTGAGATAGCTGTCAGCCAGGCCCTCCAAAGGCGTTTCGGCATTGCGAGGCTTGGGAGTAAGTGTGATGAGTCTTGGGTCACGGCTGGGATCGTGTTGGAAAGGGTCCTCAATCGATTGTGCGGCAGGCTTGCCATCAATCAGGTCGGCATTATCGATAAAGCCAATCAGATACTGGTTGAGGATCTCGTAGACGTGGGGCGACTTGTGAATAGTGAAAATGTCCCAGTAGGGATCAATGCTGCCGCCGGCGGCACGGAGGATGACCTCGCCACCGGGATGGGCTCCGACCCAATCGGTAATATCATAGACCTTATCGCCTTGTGTAACCCACGGGCTGCCGGACTTTGCGTCGTGCTTCCGGACCTCGTTCAGCCGGAAGCGAGGGAGGGACGGATCGCGGTCATCGGTCGAGTCTGCCGGGCCGGAAGTATCGACATCATCTTCGTGGGGGACATGGAAGGGCTCCGAGAGGCCAATGAAGAAGGACAGCAGCCCACCGCTAGCGAGCAGAGTCCTAACCCTGATGAGGCGTGGGGGACGGTTCCCTGGGCCACCTGGGCCACCCGGGCCACTGTTATGCTGAGTCCGCTGCCTCTCTTGTGCCTGAGCAGCGGTACCACCTGTGAGAGGCGTCGAGGAGGAGACGGATGTCGGCTGAGTGTGTCTAGAGCAAGGAGAGGCGTGCAAGAGTCGAGGGTGGAGGTAACCCTGAGGACGAGGAGCGGCAAGAGGACCAGCCAGAGAGGTGGCCGGGGCGGTTAGCGGTCGAAAAGGGACGGGCCGCTTTGTCGAGAGCTGTAAAAGCTCGCTAAATAGACGCCGCGGCGCTTGCATTGGGAGAGATGGCGTTGTGAGTGGCCGAGATGGGCTTCTTTTGGGTCGACGACGTCGAGGGCGCGGCTCTGGTGTGGAGCTTGGACGATGAGGTGACTGACAAGGGCGATGGCGTGATTGCTCTTGGAGGGTGAGGGAAAAGTTTGAGGGTGGGGGGGAGGCGAGCTGTTCATAAATCAGGTCGTCTGCATAATGGGGATGGATTGTGCAGATGGACTGTGCGTTGAGTTGTGCAGTCGGCGTCCAGTAGGGCCGTGCACGTGTGGAGTGAGTACGTAAGGTAGGTACCTAGGTACCTTACACTGTGCCGGACGTGGAGTCTCCTTCAGAGTGTGTGTGTGCCCGGGTGTGGTCTTCTGTCTCTCCAGCGGGAACATGGAAAGCGATAAATTCGGGGTTCTGACATTGGCTCTTTCCCACTCTTAAACCGACCAAAGACTCGCATCTGAGCTGCCCGTGCCATCATTACAAGACTGGGCTTCTGTAGCAAATGGTGGAAGACGCCGATGGTTGCCGCAAAATCACCCACGTGGTCGCCGAAGAAGACCGTCGCAGCCCGCCCCGACACGTCTCAACCCTCAAACCCGGGCCCTCGTGAGTCGGCGAACAACTGAGTCGGCGATAGCAACCGAAGCTGTCTGTGGCCACGTCCAACCACTGCGGCGCTAGGTCCATATAATATTCTCCCCGCAACTCTAATCGAAGTGCATTTTAATGGCCTTGGTTGCATTGACGGAATCTTCGGCGATCAGTCGATGTCGACGGCGTTGTTCTTCATACTAAGCTGCAGCTAGCTGCGGTAAAGTATAGTTTCTGGACAGAAGGGGTATTTGTTCGCTATATGACATTGCAGAAGCTTCCAACAAGGCTTCAAGTCGATTTCCTGCTCAGAGCACCTTGGAATCTGGAGTTTGCTGGCCATCCCGAGCTGCAGCTTGAACCTTTTCGGGAATCTTGTCTTTCGGAGTCTCGACATCACTGCCCTGAGTGCCCTCGATATCCATGCCCTCCCGCACCCAAATCGTCTGCGATATGAGAGACTCCCTCGCCGGCAGGAGCCAGCTGAGTGTCGTATATAAAAAGATTGACACAACGAATCCAAAAAGCCAGTCGAAGCTGTACAGATGCTGCGCACCGTCTGAGATCTTGACTGCCGGGTAGCCGCTGATAGCCAGTGCCATGCCCGGCAACGAAGGCGCTACAGGAACGATAAAGGCAACAAGCGCTCTCCAATTAACGCCCGCATCGAAACGGTAGCGGCCGTGGGGATCGTACAGCCCTGCGCATCAAACGTGTCAGTCTCGTTGTCAGTAATGCCTCGAATCAGAATGTACTCACCAGGCAGGTCGTATCGCTGCTTCTTGACGAGCCAAAAGTCTGCCGCCATGATGCCGCTGATGGGCGCAAGGAAGACAGCATAGGCGCCCATGAAGTTCAGGAATGTCTGCGCCGAGCTGAGGATCTTCCACGGGACCAGAACCCAGCCGCCAATCACCGCTGCGACCATGCAACCCCTCTTGATGTTCAAGTAGCGGGGGAACATGACTGTCAGATCGTTCGCAGCACTAATGGAGTTCGCTGTGATGTTTGTTCCGACAGTGGCAATGAACCACGCTAACGCCGCAAAGAAGGCAGCAGCTCGGCCTCCGGATCCATTGGCAAGCCAGAGACTGACAATATCAAGCGGATTCCAGAGGTACTCGCCCACAAACACCTTTGTTGCTGATGTCGTGATGATACCGAGAGTCCCGCAGAGTGTAAACACGAGAGGGACAAACGGTAGTTGCACGAGCTGGCCATTGGGGCTCTTGGAATAACGCAAAAAGTCGGGGATGTTGACGCCCATGGTGGCCCACTGCCCTGTCACGCTTGACATGCAGGACAGCCACAACCAAGCGTATTGAGGCGTACCCGAAGGCACTTCTGGCTCCAACTTGAAGATATCTCCGCCGCCACCTGCTTTCTTAACTGCCCATCCCATCGTACCAAGAACAACGGCAGGGGCTGCGATAAGCTTGACGTAGAACAAGGGCCGGAGCTTCGTTGGATGAATGAGTAGGAGAGGGAGCTGGAGAACCCAAAAGAGGAAGAAACTTGAATGGAAGTCAGCTTTTGGTCAACGGCCGGCGGCAAACTCGTCAACGCTTACGAGCACATTCCCATCGATGTAATACCGGCGGACTCTGGCAGTGTATTTGGGATCCTCGCATAGGAAGGTGCCATGGCGCTCAGCATGATTGTGAGACAATAAGAGCCATTGGCACACTGAACGCCGAACCAGAACATGGCCAGAATAGCGCGACTGACGATGGCGAAGTAGCGGAAGTAGAACCCAAAGCTCCCCGTGGCTATTACTGAAAATGGGACATGAAGTCTACTTCCAATAGCACCGTTGAGAACCATGGCTATGGCAATGGCAAAGGTTCCGACCGCCATGGCAGGGATAGCTCTACACCGAGTAAGCACTCCCCTCAATGTGTCGTCACGCCTGACTGCGACTTACTCTCTCCAGCTCAATCCCACAGCCAGGATACTTCCTGCTGTTTGCAATGTCGACAGATTCATCAGGTCTGAACTCCAATAAGCCAGAATCGTCCATATGCTCCATGTCTGCTGCTCCAACGGAACCGGGTCCATGTCTGAGTTGGACTGTCACAACGTAAGCTAGGGCTACATTTTTCTCTCTTCTCAATCTGAGTCCTTACCCAGACCCCATCAGGAGCAATGGTGCTAGGGTGCTTGGGAAGCTCCCATGCCCGTAGTGAAGTACATCGCTGCTTCACTTCATCTTTTCCGTAACCCCGCATCGTGGCCGTCGGTTTTTTGGTCGAAATATGATGGTTTGCCGAGCTTTTAGTCGTATGCACCTCAAAACAGATCCGGAGCCGAGAAGCAATTAATCTTATCTTAACTACCTCCTAGCGGCCCTTCTTAACGGTGGCGTGGCAACGACTTTTTGCTGAAAGTGAGACATGGCCGACTCTATGTAGTCCGCAAAACAGCTCGGTGCGATGTAACCCCTCCGCAGCGAACCAATTCCTCCCGACAGACCTACCTATGCAGGCTTGGGGCCGGCCAGGTCCGCCTGCTGTCGATGGCAGCATGGTCACACAAGCGACAGCTTTCAGCTCGGCAATGGGGGAGAGTCGATTATCTTACCGAGTGGTTGGGGTAAGATATGAAGCCCAGGTCTAAGGATTCACTGATAACAGGGTGAGGGTTATCGGGGTATCTCTAGAAGGGCAGGGGATGACGCACCCGAGTGGCGATGCAAGCCAATCGCAAGCGACTTCTTATCACAAGTCGTGTGTCCCTCTTCCGCTTGTGCGAATGCTGGAAGGTCGTGGCGTCTTTCGCCTGACAAGACCGCGTCGCACAAACCATTGTCCAACATGAAGCTTACTTGAGGTAAAATACTGGCCTATGAGCTAATCTCAAGTCTTCCCAGTCAAACTCGCTGTTGCAGTTGTAACCAAGAGTCGGCGCAAATATGCTGATGCTGGGGAAGTGAGACATGTATCAATTGGGTTGAGTACGTCTAGCTAGCTCCTGCATAGCTAATCGGATGCAGTCCGAGTCCAGTTCATCATTGATCCTGCAACTTACAAGTATCGACGGGCGAGCTCCTCGAGCTCATCTTGCTTGTCCGAGAAGATGTTGATCGCCTGTATAAGTTTCTCCTCGTACTTTCCATTTCCACTGCGCGTGAAGGCAAGGCGCCACGCGCTCTCATCCTTCAACGCCACCTCGAAGTCGGTAGTCCACTTCTTGTCCGGGCCTGCAGCAAAGTAACCGCCGACCTTCTCGGTCGACGTCGAAGCCGACTGAGCCGCCAAACCCCGGAGCAAGGGCGGTGATACAGTCACGTGCTGGATGCCCGCGAGCTGCATGACTTCAGCTACTGAAGTCAGACTGGCGGCAAGCACTTGCGTCTTCGCCTTCTTCTCGATATAGTATGCCTGGGCGGTTCTGCAGAAGTCGAAGGCCTTGTTCTCGTCAACATACCTGAAAATCAAGTCAATAACTCTGTTTATATGGAATGAGCACGAGACAATGGGGAAGACTCACCCGGGGACAAAGTGCACTTTGAGCTCATTGACGTAGGGAGCGATGTATGTGCAGCCGGCATCAGCGGCAAGGGCAGCTTGTTCCATACAGAACATTGTTGTTGCCAGGGTGGCGATGCCTTTTTGCTCGAGGATCTTGCATGCGGCAATGCCTTCCCAGGAAGAGGGAATCTTGATGCATACCCGCTTGACATCAAAGCTGGGGTCGATCTTCTTGAACATTTCGACAATTCCTGCACGCCGTGTCAGATTTAGGCCCATCAGCCACCACTGAGGAAAAAGACGTACTCTCGGCATTATAGCGAGTCTTCTCAACCGAGTAAGAGAAGTGTGTGTTGGTCTGAACATGGAAGTAGCCCGTCAAATAGGGGGCAAACTGCAGCGACAGTCTGACCATCTGAGCGTGTTAGTGAACCTGATGGGCTGTCCTCGTCTGGCTCCTGGTTAAATACCATGATCTCAACGGCGAGAAGAACCGGGTCAATGTCTGACCAGGTTTCTTTGGCCCAGCTCTGTGCGTCTTTGGCAGCATCTCGAATGAGCTGCTCGTGGTAGAGTTTACCGTCAGGGGTGAGCTTGGTCAGCTCATTGAACGCGATGGCCTGGTTGGAGGTGCAGTCCACGAAAGGGCCTAGCTCTTTGGCAACTGCAGAGAGGTCATTACTGTGATGCGCGAGAAGACGAGGATTCGTGCATGATCGTTACCTTCCACATCAAGAGTGTCGCAGTCGACCTGGCTTGCCGACCTCAAGCTACTCAACAGGGACTCAGAAGCCATCATAAATGTATGCGTGGACAGGGCAGAGATCAGACAGGAGACAGAAGAAATGGGCTTGGCTTCACGCAAGGCGATACAATGCAAGAGCTGAAGAGAGGGTCTTGAACTAAATTCGAGTGTCTAGGTAGATTGCAACTTGTTGACAAGACGGCAAGCAGCAGGGCGTACGGCAGAAATAGTCTCCCACCGGCAGCAAGTATGGATACCAGCTCTGCGTCGACCGGAGGTCAGAACGTGAGCGACGATGGCTGCTTTGTTGGTTGGATGGCGAACCCCGCACTTCTCTCCGCTGTTGCCAGAGGGGAATGTTAAGAAGTACGACCCTCAGAACTGAGAGGAGCCAGTCGGACATGTATTCACGAACATAAAAGGTTCTCGACGCCCGCCGGTTCGGGGCTCTGGGCGCGTCTCCTCTCGAGGAAAACGTAAGCGCAGCAACGCATGACCTCTAGAAACTTCTGCTACGACAAGCCAGTTGTAGACCGAACAGCTGTCAATGAAATCTGATCATTGACGAGTGGGCTGTGACAGAAACGTGGGGTCCCCATAAGGTTCGGCCTGGAGTCGCCCGCCCGAGGTGATGCGGAGATGTGGGCAGCCAGCCCACTACACTAACAATTACCTACCTTGATGTGTTGTGGTTGTTGGGGCAAGTTTTCCGAGTCGTTCAATAGGTAGTTGAACATTTGAAAAGACATACCGCTCGGAAAAGTTACTCCATACTCTAACATGAAATGGCGAGCTACTGGTTGCGCATTCAATGTCGACGCCATCAAGAGGGAGGCAGTAAGAGAACGAGTCGGCAAAGAGTGGCCCGAACAGTCAGCTGATGAATGGATGTCTGTTGAGACGCACGAAGGGTCCGTATTCCTCTGGCAACTTTTTAGGGAAATGGGAAGCGCCACGTGTGAAGTACGAAATGCACCCTGGCTAACACTGTCTTCTCCCATCTTCATGTCCGGCTTTCATTCAGGATCAACAGTCCTGTTTTTGCTCTTGCCTGAGGAGGCTGATTCGTTTCCAACAGCATCCCCGAGTCCCGATCCTTCTCCCACCATAAATTCTTCATAATACGTCCTGTGTCTGTGGGTTAAATCGACAATTGGCAGATTGTTCGCGTCCGTTTCCGGTCGCTAGAAACAATGCCGCCCGACCGGCCCGGCTTTGTTCAACCCACCGAGAGGGTTGAGACGCAGCCAAGAAAGCCCATGCTTCTTCGCGTCGTCGAATCTTGAATGTCATGGGACAATAGAATTATTTTGAAATGAACTGGAACCGGAAACAGTGTTCTTTTTTGAGAGCCATTATAGACTTCTCGGTGCCGGTTTTTTGTGGCTGCCGTGTCAACGGCTGCTATTTCCGGTATTTCATCATAGGACCCAAACCCTTCGATGTCTACGGATATCGTTTGTAGAGCTTTTGATAACGCGACATCCTTCGCTGCGGGAAGCTCGACATCTGTCAACTCGGCCGTGGTTTCACCAGCGATTGACCAGTGATGAGAATCACTGATTCGAGTGTTTTCGCTACCACTCGTCTCGAAACATCTTGAAATGATCGTTTCCCCTCCCTTTGAACGCGGTGGTAACACCAAGATTTCAACAACAATGCGTAAAGGATCAAAGAAAAGTCGATGCATGGACATCTTTGGATGTCCAAAGCTTCTTACAATGCAATCCGTCTCCCTTGATTGCTTCAAGTCGACTTGGGCATATCTCTTTGTGGTGATTTCAATCATATGCTTCCATCTTTCTCGTCAACCCTCATCAGCGCTTGTTCTGTAAACACACATCTCTTCTGTTTTCACTCTCTTTCCCACCTTCTCTTGTTTGTCAACCTTGTTTCCCGGGCTACCTTCTCTTTTGTTCATCTCGTACTTCTCACCATGTCGGACCTAAACAAACTAGTGCCTGACCCAACCAAACGATACAATCCTCTCATCAAGCCGACTGACGCCGCTTGGAAGGAGGTCGAGTACACTTTCAGACGCATGCTCGATCGACCGACTCTCACCATTAAGCAGGTCTTGGATGATCACTTTACGCCTCACGAGAGGAAGCTATTTCTTCCCGCCGTGGAACCTCGCAGTTTGAGAGAATGCCAGGAGGACAGCACCAGGCGATATCGCGCCCTGCTTGCGGGACGTTTCAAGGGCCATTTCCCCTCTTTGGCCACCAAGTTCGCCATGTTGTACTTTGGTCTACCCGTCGAGCCTGCTTTGTCTCAATTTGCCCAGCTCAGCAAGCCCTCTTTCGAAATTGACGACTGGGAACAACTGCACGAGGCCGAGGTTTCGCCTCCACTTCACTTCCTCACAGCGCATGACCGGAGGAACTTTGGCTATGATCACTTGAGAGGTTCGGGACTATACCCCAAGATTCTGCAGGTTTCTGACACATTCTCACAGGAACGGAGGCGCCGTACAGCACCATTCCTGTGCCGTCTGCTCGATTTCGCGGCCATTCTGGCGTCACTGGGGTCGCGCAAGATGACTCGGAGTCTCAAGGCCTGAACCTTCGTGGAGGAGGTAATGATGATGATGATGATGACGACGACGAAGAAATGCCAGACTTGTATCATCACCCTCGAGCCTCCGTCCCGCCCATCCCAGAAACCCCCTACGTTGAGTCTTCGGGTTACCTGGGGAGGCGAACCCCTCCTGCTCAAGTTCTTCCACAATCCACCCCGTCGATCTTATCTACAAAGCACATCATTCGAAATGACGAACTACGAGACCTGCAGCATCACCCTCGAACCTCTATTCCGCCGATCCCAGAAACCCCCTACGTCGAGTCTTCAGGGTACCAGCCCAGACAAAGGCCTCCTCCAAAAGCCACCCCTACGATCTCGTCCGGCAAACCTCGCGTCAGTTCTGCTGCAACTCCAAGCAGACTGGAAGTCCCGACTCCTGCCGGTGTCCCCGGGGGTCGTTATCAAACGGCTGCGTCGACGATTCTGCCCGCGCGCGCCCCGGGTAGTTCAGCCTCGACACCAGCGACGGCCAGACCGACCAGTGTTCCCCGCGGTTCATCGAACAATCCTACATTTGGTCCAGGCACGTCGACTTCAGCCATTGGGACGGGACTTGGTAGCACCCGGCTTCCCGGTGTTGGCAGTAGCTCTCACCAGGTTCCCCCGACCTCCAATCCTGTTAGCAATCCGGCTTCTTTTGCAATTGGAACAGGTCTAAACAACCAGCCGGTTAGAGCCAATTCCTCTCAGGGGTTACCGGGTTCTTCTAGCATCGTCGCCGCCACTGGTGGTTCGCAAGGACGTACTCCTGCTACTCAACACTTCAAGCCATCTTCCGTTGCAGGTACAGGCCGCGGGAAAGCGTCGAGAACACCAGGGTTCGCGCCTCCTAGTATGCCCAATGCTAGCGACAACCAGGAATCAGCTTCTGCATACAGCGGGTATGGCGACCCAACCCCTCGTTCTCCTGCCAAGAACTTGGCCGAGTTGTTTGGTTTTCAAGGTCGTGTCACGTTCGACGCCGCCAACCTCTCCACCCTTGAGCAGGCCAGCAGAAAGCTTCTTTCGCTGAAGCAGCGCGACCAAAGCGACATGGTACTTGACCATATGAATCGGAAAGACAAGAGCGTCGTGCGTTCTTTCAATACCAAGATACCACTTCCATCCACCGGCGACTTGGTGAATTATGTCAACGAGCAGTCCAAGACGAACCAGGATTGTGTGTGGTTCGTACGCCGCCAGGGGGAAACGACACCAACACACTGGGCGCCAACCGACAGCGACTACACAAACCATATGGTCAGATTGAGCCGCACGAACGACTTTGGCGGTTCGGACTTCGCGTACTACACTGTGCCTCGACGCGGAGTATTCTTTGGGGCAGAGTCGCAGAGCCATGCCCTTCCGTCGACCTTCCCGTGGGGTGCTAACCAGTACATGCCTTTCCTGACCACCGCCCAGGAGGTCTTGATCGGACGCCCACAGATACCTGGTGGAAGCCACTGCGATATCGTCCTGTCCGGCGAACATGAATTTCAAAAGTCGTACCAAAATCACTGGTATGGTGGTCTTGAGATTGACTATTATTTCTGGTTGGCGATGCACCCTCATGTCATCAGGAGGACGCCAACGAACATCACATCCGAGGCCTTACCCGAGGACTCTGTCGTCTTCTATCTACCTGGAAGCCGGCTCAACGCCTCTACGCGGGAATTACGCAAGTGCTCCCACAAAGCTGGGGCCAAGGACCCATACGAAGACGCGCTCAGGACAATGGAGAACTTGATGCGAGTGTCTCACATGCCTGTGAAAGCTTCAAAGTATCGTATCTGGCGCGGGACAGATTTTTTCAGTCACATAATCTATCCCACCCGGGCCGAGCGCAGACCGGCAGAATGGCATCACTTAGACCAGACAGCCAGGCAACAGGACCAGCAGAACCTCTCGAGGTTCATCACAGACTCAGTGAACGACGAGCGTGAGCCTTGCCGGCTGTTTGTCATCCAGCCAGTCGACGGTGATGTCACCTGCAGAATGGTCAGCCAGGAGTGGAATAATGGACATCAAGACTTCAACGTAGATTCCCATGCGATGGCGACGTTCAAGTCCAAGGTTCGGAAACTGTACGAAGGCTGTCCCAACATCGAGTATGATCCCGAAAAACATTCCATCCTGCTCCAGCCCTTGATCCCAAGGAAGTTCGCCAATGATTGGAATCCGGCACCTTTTATCCTTCGACCGAATGACCCCGACAACCAGCTGGCGATGATCAGACGTCGCATCATTGCAGAAGAGGTGCAAATTTCAATCCTACAGGATGATAAGCTAGATTTTGGTACGGACGTTCTCCATGTTAGACTTGTACAACACTGCTGACCACATAATCACAGTCAAACAGCTTGACAGGTCTGAATGGGGGCCTCGGTATGGCGACGTCACACGCTTCCGGGACGAACTTGGTCTCCCTCTCATCAGTCTGGCCAGAGAGGATTTCCCGCACCCACCTGATGAACGTCCAGAGAAGAGAGTACACGAGGAGAACGCTCGTGAGAAAACTTGGTCCAAGCAGCCGAGCGTATTCGACAGAGGCATATACAACCCGTCCATCCCCATCAATGCACCGCCAATTGAAGCGATCATGAGGACGGGAGGAAGCGATACAAACTTGTACTTGTTCAACAAGAATGTTCTCACGGCGACTGAGCAGCGAGATTTGCAAGAACTGGGCTGGAAGTACCGCAACATGATCCTTGACCGCCAAAACGGATGCCCATTCGAGAAGTGCAAATACGACTATCGCCAGGGCAAGGACGTTGAGTTTGTGCGACATCTCAAGGAGAGTCATGTTGACAATAAGTGCCCATGGTGCGATGTGCAGCTCTTCACGCACTGGACTTTACAGCAAAGAGAGGAACACATGAAGGAGAAGCACGCAGCTCAGTTGCGCAAGATTCTGAACATGCCTGACCCTCGCCCAGCAACCAGAAAGCCGACAGTGGCCCAATCTACATCTGAAGATCTCTATGCCATCCCATCCACCATCCTTGGGCGACTTCAGCCTCCAAAAGGACCTCTACCGAAACTGAGCCCACCTCCGAGGGCTAATGGCAAGGAAAGCGAATATCGGTACTGCGACAGATGTGGCCGGGACCACCACGTGCTCAATGACAGGGATGAGCGTGACCACCACGATCGCACTTGTGTACCTCACGCCGAAGCAGTCGGTCGTTGTACTTTCTGCGAAACGTGCGGCGACGCCGTCTGGAACAATAAAGAGGTCAGGGATGAGTTCGCCCCGTATGACGAATATCCGCACCGCTGCAGAGGAACGTCCCATTCCAAGAAACCTTTCTGCAACAAGTGTGGCTTCTCCCTGAGAAAGCTCTCAGACGAAAAGATCGACCGGCATCGTCAGCATTGCGGCGGTTTCTTTGCCCATGTGGGTTGCTTTTGCCCTTATTGCCAAAAGAATTTCGTCGTGGACGGGAAGCAGGAAGATATCGAGACCATCAAGAAGCACATCATAGACTGTCCCGATAAGAAGCCGCCTAACATTACACCGTTTGAGATCTATCCGGAAGGCTACTGGAAGGATAGTGACCAGCCCACGGATCCGCTCTACATCGGTTCGAATGCTACTCGGGATCTTGTTCGCCGACAGCCACGGCGCCCTGCTCCCAACCGCTTTTTGAGCTACCCGTTGGCGTGGCACGACAAGCCTGGCCCGAGTCCCGTGCAAGATCCTCCGGCAGAGTGCACGATTCGTGGGTGCCTCGAACCTCTTTTTGGTCTCACGCCGTCTGAGGTTCTGGTTCACTACGAGACGAAGCACGGCGGCATGCCCCTGAAGCAATGCCCTCTCTGTCGCCTCGATTTCCGAGTCCCAGAGGAAGAACGTAAAGCGAACGAGAACCTTCCAGAGATTCAAGCACGAATCTTCCAGGTCCGGCATATGGAATGCCACGTCTACGAGCTTTGGAAAATCTTGGAGGACAAGGACATCCCTCATATACCGCAGCGAGAGCCGTTCGGCCCCGGTCACAGCATGTGGGATCCCGACAACGAGAGGGCCGTAGATCGACGCGACAAGAGGTGCCCGTATTTTGAGAGGTGCGGAGCTATGGTGGGATTCATGAACCAGCGACAACTGAACCATCACATGGAGACGGCGCATGGTGCCGAAGACTTCGTTATCGGTAGGCAGCCGAACAGGGAAGCCGAACTGGCAAGATTGAGGGAAGAGCGCAAGAAGCAGAGAATACGAGAGGGCAAGCAGCCTATCCCAGGCACGAACACGGGTGCTCAATCAGGACCACCAGGGACTGCATCTACAGACACTGGACTCTTTGAACAGCCTGACAACTCTCGCCCTGGAGGCCGCCGGGATGTAAACCGTCCTCAGGAGTCTCAGCCTGTGACGGATCCCATGCAAGGTGTTGAGATCGGAGAGTCACAAATTCCGCCTTCTGGCCAGCGCACACCGCCATATGGTCCCAGAGAGTGTCAAGGAGCCAACACGGGCGGCCATTCGGGAGGCATCAGTGGAGGCGGAGGTGGCAACGACGGAGGTGGCAGTAGCAGCAACCCTCCCAAGGTTGTGGACCCTTCGACGACAAAGCCTGTGACCACGAAGCCTACTCCGTCGAAGCCTGTCCCGTCGAAACCTACTCCCTCGAAGCCTACTCCCTCGAAGCCAGTCCTGACGAAGCCTGTCCCGACGAAGCCTACTCCCTCGAGGCCTACTCCCTCGAAGCCGACATCCAGTCAACCTACATCGGAGCCGACAGTTAAGCCCCCAGCCAAGCCCCGGCCTCCAACCAGACCTAAGCCTGTCGGACCCGTCCCTGTTCCGAGAAATGACGTTCCCACAAGCGGCTTTGTCCCTGATGATGACATGTACTGCTCACGATGCTTCCGCAAAGCCCCTAAGCGAGGCCCAAGAGGCATCAAGCGCGGTGACCCGGACAGACAAGCCCAAGTCGATGTAAGAGAACCCACTTCCTGCGCTCATGACCACGTTCATGACTGACCTAATTTTCCTCACAGGCCCACTCGGACCCGAACCGAAGTTGTCGCATTCCTGCAAAGGAGGGGACGTTTGAAGTCGATGAAGAAGATTGGCCAGTCTTGCCGAGCAGAGTCGGTTGGATCAAACAGCCGAAGAATGTCCGGCTCTCCAAACTCAAGGCCGACTTCTTGGATGAACACCCTGAGCTGGCGAAGACCATGTGCCCTACAGATGGAAGCAAACGCACCAATCTGACCTGGCAGCACGACCCCAATCACAATGATAATAAGGACAACTGGCGTCTTCCCTTCCCTGGTGATGACGACGATGGCGAGGATGATGAGGATGAGGATGAAGACGGGGTTAACGAGAATGCAGACGGCAACTTCATAAACGATGAAGAGGATGATGACGAGGACGAGGAGTACTATGAAGAGGTTGAAGATGCAGATGGCAACAAGACGATACGGCGCAAGACTCGCGGGGTTCGTTCGATGGGGCTTCCTCGCGACGAAACGTGGAAGGACACAGGTGAAGAGGATGATCTGAGCGTGGCAAACTCCAGCGATTTGGTGCCGGAAACTGCGTCTGGGGATGAGGCACCAAGCAACACTGGCGATAAGCGCAAGCGCGACGAGACGGATGCTCAGGGGCGTGCCGGGTCACCCAAGAAGACAAGGGTGGTTGAGGATGAAGACGAGTTGGGGGATGCTTGAGACTGCTGAGAGGGACTGTTGATCATGGATTAGACGGATGGCGTTAGGGTCTCTTTTGGGGGCAGATCAGTAATCATGAAGACTTGTCCCATTCTTAATGATGATGTGTTCTTGAAGACTTCGGATGCCGCAAAGTGCCCGCCGATCGCCGAAGCGGTGGACCCGACCCGACAGAGCCCGGGAAAAGTGGAATCACTTCCCACCTCCATCAGCCACCACCTGATTGGCCAAATATTTTCTGAGCCCATCCATCCCGCCAGGCCGTGTCGTCCGCATGATTCTTTCAATGTTCCCACGCTCTTGAACTTCTCGCCCGCCCACCCGACCGACGACGCCCCGATCACCTCGCCGGCTCACGACCTCCGTCCCCAGCCCCTCTCAACGGACCGATCGAAAGCTTCGCGCATGGATCAGTGAGAAGCACCCGCTGTCGACCGCCGTCCTCGCCCTCCGTCCTCGCCCTCGCTCTCCCCTCTACAGGCAGAGACATGAGCGCAGACACTGAGCAGAGCAAGAACCATGCGGCCAGCTCCCAATACGCTCTTGCGCCCTCGTCTTCTCGATAATGTGTGTCGCCAATGCCTCCACCAAGCCTCCAGCTCCCCTCGCGGCTTGGTCTCCTCGCCATTAATCCTCCGGCGCGCCGCTTCCACGACGGCCCCCAAGGCCGCCCCCGCCGTGCGTCTTAGTGCGAGCTACTTCCTCCCCAACAGCGTCCTGGACCGTCCTCGACCCTCAGGAGCCCGAAGCTCTTCCGTCTCCGCCTCGGCCTCGATCGCCTCTTCCTCCTCCTCCTCCAACACACCATCCGAGCCGAACCACCTCGCCGTAACCCACGAACTCCCCCACCGCCGTCGCCAGGCCGCGAAACGCAAAGCCGCCGCTGAAGCCGCCGCCTCCTCTTCACCCGACGTACCCCTCCCTCAAGATGCCTCCTCCGCCCTCACCAGCGTCGCCGAACGGCAACCCGCCCACTCCGCTCGTCGCATCTTCTCGACCCTCCTCTCCCTCTCGAAACCCCGCCTCTCCGCGCTCGTCGTGCTGACCGCAATGGCTTCCTACGCGCTGTACCCAGTCCCCGCCTTCCTCTCCCCCGCCATCACCGAGTCGCCTTCGCTCAGCCCGTTGACGCTGCTGTTCCTCACCACCGGCACCGCCCTATGCTCCGCCTCGGCCAACTCCTTGAACATGCTCTACGAGCCCTCCACCGACGCCAAGATGACCCGCACAAGAAATCGTCCTCTGGTCAGAGGCCTGCTCTCTACGCGCGCCGCCGTCATGTTCGCCGTCGCCACGGCCCTCACCGGCGTGGGCGCACTCTACTTCGGCGTCAACCCGACCGTCGCATTCCTCGGCGGCGCCAACATCTTCATCTACGCGGGCATGTACACCCCGATGAAGGCCATGAGCGCCGCCAACACCTGGCTGGGCGCCGTCGTCGGTGGCATCCCCCCGCTGATGGGCTGGGCAGCGGCCGCAGGCGAGACCGCCTCAGGCGACGGCTCCTGGCGGGAACTCCTCCTCGCCAGCGACGGCAGCTCCATTGGCGGCTGGCTGATGGCCGGTCTGTTGTTCGCCTGGCAATTCCCGCACTTCATGGCCCTCTCGTGGCCCATCAGGGAAGAGTACAAGGCGGCGGGCCTGCGCATGCTTGCGTGGACCAACCCCGCCCGCAACGCCCGCGTTGCGCTGAGGTACAGCATTGCCTTCATCCCCCTCTGCGTGGCGCTTTGCGCTGCCGGTATGACGGAGTGGAGCTTTGCCGTGACGAGTTTACCGGTCAACGGATGGCTATCGTGGCAGGCCGTGCGGTTTTGGAAGTACGAGGGCCACAAGGGCTCGGCCAGGGGTCTGTTCTGGGCCAGTGTCTGGCATCTGCCCGTCGTCATGGTGCTGGCGCTGCTGCAGAAGAAGGGCATGTGGAGTCGTGTGTGGAATAGTGTCATGGGCAGCGACGAGGATGAATGGGAAGACGACGAGCTAGACGAGATGCCTTTTACTCCACCCGCCCCGCGCAGACAGTGGTAGAGGCGGCAAGCATAGAACTTGCCATGTATCATAGTGTGCTCTTTTGTCATGGAAAGAAGCGGTTCTATCGGGAGGGCCTCGGTCTAGGATCCCGGGTTCAAGATACCGACCTCACTCTGTAACGTTGTGTTTGTGTGTGTTGTTACGACTAGAAGACGCAGCTGACCGAATAGACGTTTCGATTGTGAACTTCAAATCATTTGGTTGCATTTCTCCGGTCCCTCCCCCTTTTCATACCAGCCACCATCATCTTGGTATCTATAGATGCTAATGTACACAACGATGACTCCTTGGGTGCTTCTCCGGCCGTTATCATTACCAAGGCAAGTCATATTGCCTGTGTGCTGTTGTCCCCGTCTCTCAAGCCACCCTGTTAGAGGAGCACGCACTTTCCACCCATCTTTCTTGTCAACGGTATATCCGGTTGTATCGGCCATCCCAACGCCTGCAACGCCACCCTTATTGTCCATGACCGGTGCAACATGGGCCTAGGGCTAAAAAAGAAATAAAAGCAAGATCCTGTGTAAAAACGAAAAAGCCTCCGAGTTCAAACTTGTTGTTGTAAACGAGCGTTCAATCATTCTGATAGAAAGGAAACATAACGACACCCTCACATGGGATGTTGGCCGCCACCGCCGGGACGGTTGATGATGGCGTCGATGCCCATGTCCACGCTCGGCAACCTCTGGCCGTGTTGATACATTTGTGGGCCGGGTGAGACAGATGGTGACTGGCCTGGGTATCCGCCGTTGACCGAGGCATTCGAGGAAACAGAGCTGTTGTATCCGTGATGGGCGCCCGCGTGGCCGTAGCCGTATTGTCCGGCATGGAGAGGTTGGAGATGTTGGGAGAAGGAGGTGACGTAACCGGCGGCCGAGGTGGTGCTGCCGCCGCTGGAGTGGCCGGAGGACATCTCCGGGCTACTGTAGGACGCGTCTAGCTCGTCAACTGGGGTTAACCCGAGGCCGCTGATGCCGCTGTCATCGTCATACCCTGGTGGTAGTGGTTGCCCCGATTCCAGGCGCTCCCGTCTGGCCCCGGCGCGGGCCGCACTCTGAAGATTCTTGAGTCCGCTGGACATGCACTGCAGAGGCTTGGTTAGCAGATGCGTCGTAAATCTCGTTGGTGTCATCATGGTTGAACATACCTTAGACTCAACAACGTTCCACTTCTCTCCGGTGCGTGCTGCGAGAGCAGACCAAATCTCCTTGCGCATGCTCATGTACTCCTTGGCCAAGCGTTCGAGCTTGCGGTTGTCCCAGTCGTCGGCACCCTTGCGCTCCATCAGACGCTCGTGGCGCTTTCTGCAGGCGTTGGGGGTCTTGTTTGGGAAGTAGGCCATCTGGATCTGACCCCAGTTCAGGCCCTGAGAACGGGCCGAGAGAAGTTGTTGGTCGTCCTGCGGCGTCCAGGCCCCGGAAGAGGCGCGGTGCTGCAGAGGAGGTACCGAGACCGGGGGTGCGGCCACCGGGGCGTAGCTTTCGTAGGTGGGCTGGGGCTGGGGCTGCATCGGGGCTGAAGAGGAGGGCACCGTGTAGTAGGTCTGCGGCATTGACATTCTCTGGTTGTACATGGCGATAGGGTTCGCCGCGGGAGCGAGAGAAACAGGCATGGAGTTGATGTAGCGGTGGTGGCTCGAACTGGATGCCCGCGTGTGCTTGGGCATGATACCGTGGGAAGATATGTTGTAAGAGGGGGCAACTAGAGAGTTGCCGTCAAGACGTAGGATAAGAACGAATGCAGATTAGAGGATCAAGCTGCGAAGAGAGAGTTGAAAGTGTCGAAAGTGAGAGTTTCGTTTCGTTGGTGTTCGTGCCTCGCCTGGAGGTAGACTCAGGAGAGAGGCCGATGATGGATACAGAGTAGTAATAGAGGAGCGAGATAGCGAATGGAGATGTGTAAGTCAGAAGAAACCTAGGAAATCTGGCTTAGGAAATGCTACGACGATGACGATGACGAAGACTTGGAAGGAAAAAAGGAAAAAGGAAAAGAGACGGAAAAGGAAATGTTGTGAGATGTTGTGAGGTTGCTTGATAGACTGAGGAACAGAAGGGTCAGAACCAGGTCGAGGAGGCGGATATTGGGTCTGACTTTAAGCAACATCACGGCCTACCGGGGGGACAAAGAGGCGAAGAAGCGCGGTCGAGATGAGACCGGGGTGGTGAAGATGTGAAACAAGACAGCATGGCTGCAAAAGAGCAGAATCGCAGCCATCGATGCCATGAAACCCGTCTCGTGTGTCCAAAAGAGCGGGCGTCCAGACAGAGGGCGGACGACATTGGCTGGAGGGATGGTGAAGATGGGCGTCTGTCTGGAGTTGGGCGCGTAGAACTGGCCGGGTCTGGAGGGCGGCTACGATGGAACTTGGCATGATCGGACGGCAGACCGGGGTGCCGAAGAAGGGAGCATACGGCTCAAACGGGAAGAGATTGGGGCCGGGAAAAGAGGGTCGAAATTAGCAAAAGTGTTGGGTATGAGTAGGCGCCAGCCTTGCCGCGGTCGCGAGGCTCCATCTGGAGAGGTTCGTCTGGGTTTAGGGCTGGATCATGCCACGACATACGTGGGGTTTGGCCGTCGATCAGTCTGCGGGCAAGGGTAAGCTTGTTCTGGGGAGCTGTTGGCACTGCTGGATTGTCAGTCTGTGATATGATGGTGTAGCAGTGAGGTTGAAGGTGGGCATGGGCTTGAGCATGAGCATGAGCATCGAGCCGCCGGAGTGCGTTGGAGCGGACTTGAGACCCCACGGCGGCGGCGAAGGAGCCAATTGGGGTCCGGGACGAGAAACGAGGCAGGGGAGGCGCATTGCATTGGAGGCGACTCTGCTCTCTCTGTCTCTCTGTATGTGTGCGCGCGCGGCAGGGTACGTAGCCAAGATGCCTTGCCGTAGACTTGCATCAATGGATGGAACGAGGGCGAGGACAATGCTGTGGTTGTTGGCGGACGGTGGTAGCGGCAGCAAGCAAAACGCATGCCTGGAAGCGACGCGCATACCGATTGACGGACAAGGGGTACCTCCAACGACTCTCTTTCTCTCTGTCTCGCTGGCTTGCTGGCTCGCTCTCGACGGGTAGCTCGCAGAGCAAAGCGGGTCATTGCATGGAATCTTGCATGCGCATAGCTGGATTCAGATGAACCACTCAATGGTCCAATGGCACAGAGATGGGCGAGAGAGAGAGGCAGAGAGCGAAAGAGAGGGCGAAAGGGGGCCTGGTGTTGTTCGAGCGGTTGTGCGCTGTCAAAGGTGGAAACGACGAAATGAAGGTTGACTTAGACGCGCGCCTGGAAGGCTGAGTGGAGCTGTTCTTAGCTTTGTGGGCCCTGGTGGATGGCGGCCGGGCCTCTGAGTGGCCAGGGCTGGAAATAGGCCCGCGCTAACTGTTTTCTGATCGACGTCTTGGTTCCACCGCGGGCCGGTGTTTCTCCACAGCAGCTGTGGGTTCCGGTACCTTACCATAGGTTCAGTGAGTGTCCCTGCCAATGCAGTGTCCCTACCACGGGCCCCGCGACCCTTTTCCTTCACCTTCTGGCCTCGCCTTCAAACCTTTTTTTCCTTCCCTTGCATCGCCATTTTCCTCAAGACGACCGAACCAACACAAGAACAGGGTTCAGCACGGGCACTTCATCTATCTCAGACAGCTACCGTGCAGCGTTTCTGCAGAGCAACCCTCGCTTCCCCCACACACAGCCGAGCGCTTGTTTCTGCAGGCGTCGGTCGAGGTGACGATGGCGGAGAAGAGACGAGCAGAGACGAGCAGAGACGAGCAGAGACGAGCAGAGACCGTCAACCCCACCGCCATGCGCCGCCTCAAGCGCGTGTCGTTAATAGAATATTTGTGTGCGCAGATCGCCAACGATGATTCCACTCGGAGCGCCTGTGACGTCCATGGTCCGCCGCTGAACAGCCTCGACAATCTCCATGATACCCCGTGTCTCTCCCAGCCTGAGACCTTTTCTATTTATTCGCAAAGCAATGCCTCCGTCGTTCGACATGAGGCAGACAGGCCACCACCGCCACTTGCAAGACATGGAGATATGATGATCCCGCAGCCTCGACAGGCGGACGTTTTCCTCGAGTCTCACGACTGAAGATGGTCACAGATGTGCCGTAGATCAGAAGTCAAAGCTGGACGATCCTCGACATCCCAGACAGCACGGCAGATAGATGGTAGCGGCGATACTGCGGAGATTCCCATTGCACATCTGCGGTCATTAGCTAATCGTTGAAGAAAACCCGCGAGGACGGTTATCCATGGGTAGCCTACCTTCCGTCATTTGTGGCTGATATCAGCGCTCAGCTCCGGCCCTGCCAAGACACAAGCCGTTGACGGGGCTCTTTGCTAATTCCCGGCGATGCATTCCAGAGTCGATCGTTGACACTGGAATCCAGCCAGGGGTCGAGTCAGAAGGTCCAGCCACAGGTGCCTGACAATTGCCGGTGGCAAGCCCGACGGAGGAGTTGAGGCTAAGGCTGGTGCTAGCAGTTCTAGATGTCGACACGCACACCTGGCTCATCTCTTTGCCCCTTTTCGTACCTGTCAGAAGGCAGTTAGGCCCAATTGATCCTCGGAACCGGAACTCTTCACGAGATGGCGGCGGCCAATAGGGGAGGTGCGGGGTGCGCCTCCCGCTGCTAAGGTAAGGTAAGCCGGCAATGTCGATGAGGGGTAAGGTACCCTGGCTAGGTAGTCGGATGCTCTGGCCCCTCCAGCTTCTTCCTTGGTGCTTTGGGAATTTAGAGTGTAAGCATCCTACCTTACCTTAGGTATTGAGTCGTGTGCTTCACCACGTGCCCGGGGCATCCTCAGGTACTTGGCGTTTGGCGTTTGGCGTTTGGCGTTTGGCATCGGGGACATTTCCGAGCATCTCAGACTTTGAGGGAAATCAGGCAGATCTGCCATCTGTGCCCGAGAGAGGCAATTACCACAGCTCCTTTGTCTAGGCCAAACCCGACTGACAGCGACGGTTCCACGAGGCTTACACGCGTCCCCGATAAGGCCCAGGGTCCCCCCCCCCCCTGCTACCTCCCCCATCTGGACCTCCTCATGTTCGTGTCAACAGGGTGTCAAAGGGGCTTTTGGTGTTTGCTGCCCTTTTCCATCTGCTCTTCTTCAAATCTCACCTCTCCCCTCACTTCCTTTGGTCAGCAGCAGCCTTGGCCTTGGCTCTGTCTTTTTACTCTTCAATCCTGAGCATTCACTGTACTTTTGACTCAGGTTTAAGTAAAACCTCCTAACAACACTACCCAAGGTAAACCAACATTCTTACACACAAAAAGACAGCTGTCTGAGACAAAGGTAGGCATATCTGCTAAACACAGCTACCCCTCCTCCGCATCGTACTGGAAGAACGCTTTTTCAAGCCATCATATGAATGTTTGTTAGATCTCCCAAGCTTACACACGCACGTCCAGCAGATCCCCTCCCCTCTGTTGTTCTTCCCAGCTGGGAGGACAGCCTTGAGATTGCCGCTCCTGCGTTTTCGCACTACCCAGGGGTCTTTGATCCATTCACCTTTACACCCAGACATTTCCCACAAAGCAGCCTCTGCCTACTTTCTCACCTCAACCTGACAAAAACACCAACACCCTCCCAGAAGTGCAGCCTTGTGCAGACCATCTACACTGCACCGCCAGCACCATGGATTCCGATACCAACTTCACCCACTCCGCCTCTGAGGGCTATACGACGCGCATCATGGACATCACCGTCGCCATGCCTGCGACCCTTCCCACCCTGTCCATGCTGCTGTCTCTCCTTGCAGGCTACCTCGTCCTGTGCCATTCTCTCCGCTTCAGACGCATCAATAACCTCCAGAAGCGAATGGGTTACACCGACCGCGCTTCCCTCGCGCGCATGACCAACAACGATGCCCAGCTCATCCTGAAGCACATGATTGAGTTTGAGTTCCCCAAGTTCTACACCTTGGCTCTCCAGTTCGCCATCTTCAAGGTATTTTTCCAATCGTTCCCATCCATGATCAAATTGGTCCCTCAGTCAATCTGACAACACCACTCCAGACCTACGGCTTCGAGACCATCTCCAAGCTCATCGTTGCCACCAAGAACCTCGCCGACCCAAAGAATGCTCAGAAGCGCTACGAGGACACCGTCATCATCTTTGGCGAGTTCTCCATGAACCCCCCGACCTCGGACCGCTGCCTCAAGGCCATCTCCCGCATGAACTACCTCCACAGCGGCTACAAGGCCCGCGGCCAGATCTCCAACGCCGACTTCCTCTACACCCTCGCCGTCTGCGTCACCGAGCCCACCCGCTTCATGCAGCTCTACGAGTGGCGCTCCCTCACCGACATGGAGCTTTGCGCCATCGGAACCCACTGGAAGGCCCTCGGCGACTCCATGGACATCCAGTACAAGGGCTACCTCTCCCAGGACTCGTGGGCCGACGGCATTGAGTTCGCCCGGGACATCACCGATTGGGCCAAGCGCTACGAGATCGACGCCATGAAGCCTCACAAGAACAACATCCAGGCCAGCGCCCAGCTCATGGAGATGATGATCTGGCACGTCCCCAAGTTTGCAAAGTCTTTTGCCCAGGAGGTTCTGACCGTGCTCATGGGCGACCGCATCCGCGACACCTTTTGGTGAGTACAGTACTCGTGTGCCCGGCTTGGCTTGCTTGGCCTGCCTCAGCTCTCTCTTACACATGAGGCCTGCCGCTGACGTTGAGATATCAGCTTCGCCGAGCCAGGCATCTACGCCTCCTTCACCGCCTACGCAGCCCTCATCGCTCGTCGCTTCGTCGTCCGCCACCTCATGCTCCCTCGCTTCTCCCCCGTCGTCTTCTTCTCTGAGCCCGATCCCAAGACCGGACGCATCCAGCACCATGAGTACCTCGTCCACCCTCACTACATCCCCGCCACATTCTGGAACCGTTTTGGCCCGATGAGCTGGATCACTCGCATCCTGGGCGGCACCGTTCCCGGCGCGGAGAAGATGATGCCCGAGGGCTACCTCTTTGAGGACCTTGGGCCCAAGGAGAAGATGGGCAAGGGCGTGGAGGAGCTGGCTGACGGTGTCGAGGACCTCAAGTCTCGCGGCCGCGGTGCTTGCCCTTTCTCTGGTGCTTGTCCCTACTCCGGCTAGCGGCTTTGCCCGGCGATACTTTTCAGTTATCCTCTTTCTTTCTGTTCCCTTCTCCTCTATTCTTCGCTCGCGGGCCTGATGGCATTCGAGATGAAAAAGGTGGATTGGCATTATCACGAGCAACGGCTTCCCGTTAGATATACACATGGAGCATGGAAGCTTTACCATGGGGCGTTGGGGTAGCGATCACAAAGCAAGCAGGGCTCGGGCTTTTCTCTTCTTTTGTATCATTGTAGATTCGCTCTTGGCATCGGTCGGCTGCGTACAAATCCAAGAGGCCGCTTATACATATTTCTCTCAAAACATCCGCTCTCCAATTTCCCCGTGCAATCGTTGCCACGGGCTTCAACTTGCGTCGCTCTCCTGGGGGAATAATGCTGCATCGGACATGCTATCATAACTTCATTACCTCCACACCCCCCCATGGGGCCGAGATCTCCCCGAGTCTGTTGCAACAGCTCGAATCACGATCCAGCTATGCCGAGACCGACGCGGCCTTGACTGCCGTACGGCGCCATGCCCGCACTCATACTCGTACCCGAGTTGGTCCCGGTACGCTCGCGCATCCTCCGACCCTCCATGAGCCCACGCAACCCGCGCTTTTGCAGGCCAATGACGGAGCTCAGCTCGCCGCCCCAAATCTCGCGCATGCCTCCACGCTCGGAATCGCCAATTTCGGAACTCCATTCTGACCCACTGACGCTCGTCGTGGCACTGAGCTCGTCGCTAGATGGTCGACCTGAAGACATGGCCGTGTTGATGCGTAAACCTCCCGCGCGAGAAGAAAGACTCTGCAGATCTGCACTGCTGCCGTTTTGAGAACCGTCGGGATAGAGCGGGGAGCCCATGGCGTCGACGGGAACGAAGAAATTGGGATTGAGGGAGCCGTCGATGCCGCGACCGCCACCGGCTGCCATGGCAGTTGCGTTAAACACGGCGGCCGCGTTTCTTGAGTCGAGTAGCGCGTGAAGACGTTCGACGACCGCCTCCAGCAGACCGTCGATTTTGTATGGTCGAGCAATCTGCAGAAGAGAGCAGAGGATAGGAGGCGTACACAGGGGAGACGACGGCGGCGGCAGCGACGACGTGTAGAGGAAGTGAAGCAGAGCCTGGACCGTCAGGTATGTGTGAGGAAGGTAGAGGCACCGAGGTCGCGAGTTGGGCGGCAGAGATCTCGGAGTCGGCGCCGAGTTCACGGTATTCGGGTCGGCACCACCTGAACCGGGAATGGAGAACGAGGCCGCGGAGGCGCTGGTCGGAGCTGTGCTGAGAGGCTTGGCCGATGATCCAGACGAGAGCACTGTGCTGGCCACAGAGTTCGTGCTCTCGTGGGTGTTACGAGATGGCGTGATGGTCAAGACGGAGTTTCTGACCGCACTGCCGAGACCGGACCGCAAAGTCATTGCATCGCTGCCGTCCTGAGTCGCCGTGCCCTCCCGCAGGAGCTGGACAAAGTATGGACCCCAACGCCGGGCGACGATCCTGGAGTTAATAGGTATTCTTTCTCCATGCAAACACAGTATATCCATATCGGACAGCTCACGCAAGGCAAGTGCCTTCTCTCCGAGTTCTTCGGCAGCCTTCGAGTGGAAGCGTCCGCCTGCTGTAGAACCCGCCTTCCTCGCCAAGCTCAAGCCAGGGCCGGTGTAGGGGCTGCTTGCAGACACGAATCCGGACATCGGGCTCGTCTTTCTCGGGTTGTCGTAGAAACCAAACGCTTCCAGCTCGACCATGCAAACGTTGGAAAAGTTGATTCGCCGATGATTATAGTCGTCGACGAGGCTTCTTTTCCGGTTGCCCAGAATCACAAACGTATTTCTCCGGTTCCATAGCACACCACGGTTCCAGCTGCCTTGGCTGAATACGGCACCGCCCGCATCGATTCGTGACCAGGTCAGCGTCTTCAGATCCAGGGCCCACAGCGCATATTCTTGCTTCGAAGATGTGAGATATGTGCCGCTAACAACAAAATATGTGTCGATCACGCCACCGTTGGGGAATCGCAGACCCGGGGGTGAATAGGAGCCTGACATGGGCTTTTCTGTCAAAGTGCCGTCCGAAGATCTGATCTGAAGCTCGAGCTTGACGTCCAAGAAGTTATAGTTGGAGTAGATCAGCATCGAGGATCCGGCCTCTCGGGATTCTTGGCTCACGTTGCCGCCCTGCTGGAATCCATTCAAGCTTGACTTGCCAATACGCGTGCTGACTGAAGGAGGCAATGGCGCGACGACGCTCCGATAGGCGCCGCAGCTCTTATCCAATGGCTCAATCGAGGTCCACTTGAGACTGCGCAGGTTGAACACGCTAATCTGTTCGATGTAGTGGTTGGCGCCGTCCTGCCCACCCACGACCACCATCTCAGCGCCGCCGGAACCATCAATGTTGATTCCTATCCTGCCTTCGTTGGGATTTCCTGATGATGGGTTATGTTGAAGGGCCGACAGCGGCGCCTTGTGCGATGTAAAAGTTGCCGAAGTAGGTAGGATGCAGGCGCAATGCGCGTAGCGACCCTGAGGAACATCCTGCGTGGGAATAAACGTCCACTTCCGCGTCGGCACATCGTAGATATAAATGTCGGACATGACCGTCACCTCGGGCTGCTGGTCAGGACCTGCGCCGGTTTGGTTAGGCGTTGGCGACATGCCTCCGTAGCAAACCATCTTGGTGTCGCCGAGGGGGCACATGGAGTGAAAGTAGCGCGGCGGTGGGATGTCGCCTGACGCTTCTAGCTTCGACCAATGCCTGCGGATAAGGTCAAGTTCGTAGAGATCCGACGTCAGTGGAGCCGGCCGGCTTCTAGACAGTATTCTTCCTCCAAAGACGTATAGCTTGTCGCCCAATATGGTCGTCGTGGCTCCGACGAGCGGGTGCGGCTCTCTGCCGGTCGTACGGTGCACGTTGCACATGAGGCCGGACAGGTGCGCCGATGATGAGGGGGTAGGAGTGCCGGCGGCTGAAGGAGCTCTGTTGGGTTGGGACGAGGGTGAAGGGCCTGCAGATAACGGGCCATTACTCCGTGGCGTCAGGTTTTCACGCATCTCTTCGCCTCCATCTTGCCTGGACGAGCTTGCCAGGCTGCTCTGGCTGCTGGACATGTCTGCGTTGTATCCTGTTCCGCTGCTGTACATCTGTGCTCTGTCCACCGATATGCTCGAGTCCATCGTACTCGTGCGACTTTCCATATCATCGGCCGGAGCCTCTTCGATAGCACCAAGACTCGCGTAGTTGTAGTGTGTGGCAGCAGGGGTATCGGGGCCGACGGGCGAGGTTTCTGGTGGCGGTTCGGGGAGGGGTTTGGCGAGACTGCTCTGTAGGCTCAGACTCCTTGCATGCTGAAGAGCACGAATCTTGGAAGAGCTTGAGCCTGGAATGGGCGTCGGTGTCGCGGACGGGGGCGGAGAGGGGGAAGAAGTCAAACTCGGGGAGTTGCTGTTGAAACCGAGGCGGGACAGTGACGGCTGTCTGGATAGCTTGGAAGAGTCGTCTCTGCTCGGAGCGAATTTCTTGAAGCCCCGATAAACGCCCGAGAGGATATCGGCCGTGGTCTTTCCGGAGGGGGGCGACCGGTCCTGCTCCGTCTCCGAATCGGAAAAGCGGGAGAGGTCTGACTGATTCGAGGTTAGTCCCGAGCCAGACATTGCGGCGGTATCAACCCGCAGGCTGCATAAACAGCCGCAGCAAGTAGCGCAAAGTCAAATCGGGTTCGGCAATGTCGAGGGGGGAAACCTCAGAAGCTCGAAATGGAGGTTGGGAGGGTTTGCATGTGGTGTAAGAGGGGCGGGATCGTGGGTATGGGGTGATCAAGCGCAAGAGGTCAACAAGGACCGGTCCAAGACAAGATCGTCGAGGTCTGCCGTCGACACCAATGCCTTAAACCAGCGAGTGCCCCCCCAGAAGAGAGTAGTAACAATGACGGGAAATGGGAGGACCGAAGCAAAAGAGGAGCGGTGGAGGCGGAGGAGCAAGCGACGGTCAAGTTATCGTTGCTGTTGTTGGTGGTGTAGTCTCAACAACGTAACGACAACAAGACCAGGCGAAGACACAAGAAGACGGAGAGAGAGCCGAGCCGCAAAAAACCAGAAGCCAGGTTAAGATGAAAAGAAGAAAAGAAGCGAAAAACAGAGCTATCTTGGATCGAACGGGGACCCTGGATCAAGCGACTCAGCCAAGGATGATTCGTTCGCCTGACTCTGCTAGGGCCCCTGTCCGGATGACGGGTACAGCTCTGACAGTGGTTCTGGCGGCGGTTCCGGCTGGGATGCTGACCGAGGCTCCAGCTTCAGTCTACAGAAGACTGGCTAACGGTTGTTTGTGGTTCTCTCTCAAGAGGCAAGTATGGCATGCCTAGGTCTCCGTCTTTGTCTCTTTCTCCTGAGTGTGGTGAAGGTGTGTTGTGCGTGTGTATGTGTAAATGTGGGATATGTGTGGATATGTGTGTGTGTGTGCGAGTGTCTGTGAGGTGGACACGCCTGGCTGGCTGGGCTGGGCTGGGCTGAGCAGACAGGCCTTGCCCGTATGGTTTTGTGCGTGTTTCTGGGCTGGCTCTCCGTTTCTGCCTTTGCTCCCCACAGTTGACAGAAAGCGGCGCACAAGAGATAGAGTGGGATGTGGGCTGGGTAGTGGAGGGCTAAATGGGACAGGATCAGGATGGGGATGGGGATCAGGAGGGGATTAGGACCTGGCAATGGGCATGGGAGGAGGGGAGGGGACGGCACGAGGCAGAGCAACGCAACAGCAGACAGGGCAGATGAAGGGCAGCGCGGAAATCAGAGTTGGATAGACAAAAGCGCAAGGTACGCACCTTGAACCGGGGAGGCGCAGGGTGTCGAATTCTATCAACGGGGTTCGAGGACAGATTTGGTCAAGACGGATCGCGGCGCGGGCGACTTTGGTCCCGTCGAGACGAGTCGATCGATTCCAGGAAGGTAGGTAGGAAGTGTATTCGAACCAGGCCTGCTGCGAAGGAAGCGAGTTGTTTGCTGCTTGCCGATGCTTGCTGCAGAGACGGGCGAATAGCCGGTGAAGCTGATCAGGTCAATGGCGGAGACGACAACGATGTGACGACGACGACGCACGACGGAGACCGCGAAGGCGCGGCGGGCAGGCGAGCGACCTGGGCCACGGCGAAGCGACTCAGGGCGCAGGAGAAGGCTCAGGGAAGCGAGTCAACCAACTCAATCCCCAGTGGTCGGTCGGTACCTAGGCTCAAGGCGAGGCAAGGTAGTCCAGTCCAGACAGGCAGGCACGGGAGGGTACAAAATCAAAATAGAGCGTCGTCAGGGAAGGGGGTGAAAGAGGAGCGCGTCAGCCAGCAAGCAGTGCTGCGTGAGAATCGGCGGTGACAGCGCGGCGGTACGAATACTGGGTATGTGGTTCGTAGCGTGTCGTGGCAGGCGGGCAGGAGACAGCGGATTGAGTCTTGACGGACAGCGGCAACGGCCGGCGCTGGCAGCGAGACCACCAGCAGGGTTGCAATTGGTAATTTCCAGATGCCTGCCCTGCTCTTTTTGGGGCCTCGGGGATGTGTGTCGAGGAAAGCCAGTAGTTAGTTGGGGTGAGGGGCTTCTTGGAAAGCGAAAAAAAAAAAAAAAAAAAAAAAAAAAAAGGAGATGGCGTCTTGGTTCTGGCCGAGGACTGCGAAGGGGGTGTGTGTAAGGCAAGGAAGGTAAAAGGCAAAGAATGTACGAAGTGACTGCAGCGCGTGGGAGCCGCGGGCGAGCAAGGTGAGGCGACAGAGTACAGATAGAGATACGGATGGATAGGCGTTGCTCGCTGCTCGTTCGTCCGGCCGGGCTGGGCTGGGCTGGGTCGAGCGAATGGCGCACCACGCACAGACTAGAGGCCGGTCAAGAGTTGAAAAGCAGTTTGAAGTCCGACGCGGACGCGAGGGAAGAAGTGGATTATGCGGGTCGAATGCTGTGAACGAGAGGCTCCGGGGGGCCTCTGAGCTGGAAGAAGACCCGTGTGAGTATCTGCATGTACCACTACTGCCGGGAGATTGTGCGAATGAACACATACATACGCAGCAGACGCGGACGGCGGCGGCGGGGGTTTGACGGAGAACGGACAACGGAGGTCGGGTTGGGGGCTAAGGTAAGGTAAGGTAGGTAGGTGGATGGATGGAATGGAGGGTGATGATGAAAGGGGGAGAGGGAGAGAAGGGCAGATGAAGAAGGTGAGAGCGTCAACTTGCAGCCGCTTCTGCACACTGCAACGCGAGGCACACCGTGCAGAGCCTTAGAGACCGCAGGCTAGGAGGTAATAGGACAAGCCAAGGGCAGAAGCAGAAAACGGAGCGCGGCAGGCGATGCGGATGCGATACGATAGGTAAGGTACTGTCAGGCAGCGTCTAGTGGGAGGAGGTCGATACGCCGATACGGAGCATGGATATGCATTGCGACGGCGATGATGAATATGTGCGATGTATCCGCACGGATAGAGCTGTGAGAGACACTACATGGGAAAATGGGGCTCGGAGATGGGCTTTTGGGCACGGGATTGGATTGTAGGGCGGAGGGGAGGGGAAAAGGGGGCCATTTGTGCAGACATTAGGTAGGTAGTGTACTTACTGCAGTGGAGGTCTCTGTGCACAAGATTGCGGCACAAGTCAGTTGCTGTCTCTAGCGATACTCCGCATATGCAAATTAAATTGGAAATATCCAGTAGTACCTAGCAAGGCGCCGCGAATATGGTGAGGTACCGCGCGCACGCACATTGGAAAGGGGCGGTGGCAGTTACTTTGGTCCAACGTGCCCTCCAAAGTGGAAAAGGGGACGATGGGGCGGGGGGAGCGAAGCGGTTAAGAAAAAGAAAAAAACCCGAGGAAAGGAGGGGAAGGGAAGAGGTCAAAGTTGATGCAGGACACACAAAGTCAACGGTCAGGTTGACGAGGTTGAAGGGAGTGCCTGGTCCCATGTTTGCTACTCAGTGCTGAGAACGACTTGGGACTTTTGGCTGGTCAAAGCTGTCAGCCATCGCTTTCTCAGCCCAGCCACAGCGAGTAAGGCGGGCGGAGGCAGGCGTCTGAGGCATCCGAGTCGCGAGTCGTGAGGTAGGTATTCAATGTGGGAAAGGGCTGCAGATCAAGCAAGACTGGACACACACACACTTGCCCTTGCTTTTCCGTTAGGATAGCGCGCTGCGAGGACCAAAAATCATATTGACAGCATGTGTTGCAGACCGTCGAGATATTCCAAAGAACCGAGACAAACACAAGAGAAAACACTACTAAAACATCCGATGCAACCAACCTCGCTGGGAAGTCAGGGAGGTGTGGAAGCTATTGCTGAAGCACTCGGCACCTCGGACTTCCATGTGTGTACCTAGCGAATGCTTGATGATGGAATATGCACTAAAGGAGGTGAATGTATCCGTACCTCTTCTCAGTGTTTGTTTTATGCATGCAGCATCAGGGAATGAGCGCATTGACCTCCTGGTCCGCGCTTTCCAGACCGGAAACATCCCAAACGGTGAGGTACGTACTGGTTCCCGGCACCAGCTGTCGGGACCCCAGCATCCAGCATCCAGCATCCAACACCCAGCCCCCGGCCCCACCAGGCGTCGCACGGCCCCTCTATCCGCGGGAGCAGACGAGAGAAACTGAAAAGAAGAAAAATCGAAGCACCGGTTAATTAGCATCATCGCAACCTGGCTGCTCCTTTTGCTGCCCGATGACCATTCCGACTGCGAGATATACCTACCATGTGTGAATACCTAAGGTACGGATAGGTACTCGTACTCTCTTCAAGTACGGATACTTTCTGAATCCTTACCGCACGCAGTATGGCACGGTACCTTACATGACAAGACCGACACCGTCTCTCTCTTTCTCTCTCCCGCCAGGCGGTCCATGCACAACTTCAATCGGAATCCCGCGGCTGCGGTAGGAGAAAAAAAAAACATCAGACGATCGAGCTGCAACACAGGACCCTTTTTTTTTTCTCCGTTCCTTCTCTTGCAGAAATGTTGCGCTACGCCTCGCTGTGTGTGCCACCAGTCTAGCACCATCCCCAATCCGCTCAGCGAGACAGAGGGGAGAACACGACGGACGACGAGGAGAACCACCACCGCTGTGAACCTTTGAACCGCCATCCTGGTCTCCTATCCTTGCCAGACAGAGGAGGAATCGGCGACACGTCCCAGTCTGAGTGTCTGGTCACTCTCTGCTGCTTGGCGATACGGAAACCAGCTCACAGGCAGTTGGCTGCACTGCTGCTCTAACAAACCAGCAGAGACCGCAAACCAGACGTGCAGTCTCCAGACCGAGAAGAGGAGAAGCTGGCAGAGTGACTTGGAGCGGGCCAGGCCAACAAGTCACCGAGCGAGGGAAAAAGGAGGCAGATGCCAGGCAGGCAGCAAATTCATGGCAACCTGGTCCCTGCCCCTGTCCTGGTCCTAGTCCCCGTCGACACCGCTCGTCTGGGCCTGTCACGCATTCACGCCGTCTGCCCGCCGCAGTTCCAGCCGTCCAGTGACCAGTCTGTCCACGTTGTTGGCATTTGCCCGTCTGTGGCCCGCTCTCAGTATATCACGGACAGGGCCTGCATGGCACCGTCGACGTCACGTTCATCTCAAAGAACCGCAACTCCTGATGCTATCATGCTATCACACTCCTCGCGATACCAGCTAGACCAAGCAAAGCACGACCGGCACGAAAATGACGCTGCCATACACCCAAGCTTCCCCTCACGCCAAACGCCCAGCTCGCCGTCGGAAACAAACAATGCCTGGCCTGTCAAGTCTCAGGCGAGCCATCCACCCCCGGGACAGGCATCCTGCCGACCCGGGCTTCTCCCATCCCCATCCACCTCCCTGGTCCTGCTGCCGCCATGTCTCGGGGCACTTGGGAACCGGAAACCTCTCTCCTGCGCGCGCGTCGCGTCAGCGGACAGTCGGGAACGCAGTACGCGGGAAAAACGTGGGAACCCGGCCAGTTGTCATTTGGTGGATGTCAATGTTTCAACCTTCCCCAGATGTTCCTGGCCGTGGGTTACTGGAATCTGGAATCTGGAATTGTTCCTGCCTCGCTGCAAGCCCGGAAGACGGTGCTGCCTCGTGTCACGCCAGGATTGTGCTTGCTTCTGTTCCCTCCCTAGAAGGCACACCACCTGTGCCGCGCTTACTTCATCTGGTCGTGTGCTATATCTACTACGAGTCTACTACTGCCGCGGCGCGTCTAGGCCGTCCAGCTCGGCGCGGACCCCGAGAATGATACTATGCACGCCTAGATAGCGGCACCAAATTAAGGTGCCTCGTGGGTGGCCGGTCTAGCGGCGCCTTGGCCTCTCTGAAAGAGACGCCGACCGTTTCCTCCGGTCTCATCCATCTCTATCGGCCGAGTCAAGGGTTGGAGAAGAAGCAGGCCTGTCAAGGAGATGAACAGCCATCAAAAGAGAGAGAGAGGGCCCAAGACCACGAGGGCCGCTTGTCAACATGCAACAAGCCCCTGGGGCCGTTCACGGTTCAAGAGGCGGCCGAATGTAGATCAATTCGGTGGCCCCCCCATGCGGCTGCTAAATTACGGACACATGGCTTTGCCGCCTTCCACAAGTCCAGAGCCATGTGCTCTTCAGGTCGGCCTTCGCTTACGCAACGCCCTTGTCTGTGCAGGTCCTTGATGTGATACGCTTCACCCAGAGGTATAACGACGGGTGTATCCGACTTCATCTCCTCGTCTGCTCTCCGTGCGTCGGCCAAACGCCTCGTTTCGTCCATCAATCTCCATTCCGAATCATGACTGTAATATCCTATGTGGAAGCGTTCATTTGCGAAGCCCCTTGACGTCAACTCACCGCTTGTTGAAGTTGATGACACGGAGCAATGTCGCAGTTGACGAGTTTCGAGCTGTCTGTGGCCGAGATGCCTGTGGTCTTGGCTGGCGGAGTGATGAGCCGCCGCCGTGTTTCGTATGTGCCCACGGCAGAACCGGTGAAGTCATCGTTTCTCCAAAGTCTAAAATGGAGGAGCCTCTGCGGAGGACATGCTCTGTGAGACCATCACCGTCATCACGATAGACAGAGCGAGATGGGGTCCCGTGTTTGTTCATGTCTCATTATTTCATACGTTCTACGGTTGTCTCGGCCAGTTGCCTGGCCTCCTAAGGGTATCGGGCGGGACGAAACGCGTTGCGCGTCGTGTCCTGCCGTCTGGGTATAATCCTCTCCAACACGTAGAGAAGACTGGCTTTTGATTTTTTTTACTTTTTCCGCTCGGGGCCTCGCATCCATCAGTTGTCGTCGGTGCTATGCTACGCAGGAAGCAAGCGGCCGGTCGTCACTCAATGAAGCGTCCCCAAACCAAGTTCCACTCCAGACCACCACTCGCGCTTAGGCGACGGTGGCCTTCTCCTTGGGCAAAGGGGTAAAGCGCAGGTAGGGCTTGACGATGCGGACCTCGGGGAAGATCTCCTTGGCCTGCTCGGTCTTGACGGAAGGGTGGACAATGACGTCGTCACCGGGGACCCAGTTGATGGGGGTGGTGATCTTGTGCTTGTCGCCGGTCTGGAGGGAGTCGACGATGCGCAGGACCTCGGCGGAGTTGCGGCCGGTGGAGGCGGGGTAGGAGAGGATGGTGCGGATGGTCTTCTTGGGGTCGATGATGAAGACGGAGCGGATGGTGAAGGCGATGCCCTTCTCGTCGACGTTGGTGGTGTCCTGGTAGTCGAGCATGTCGTAGGCGTAGGCGACCTTGCGCTCCTTGTCGGCGATGATGGGGAAGGCGACGCGGGAGCCAGTGACCTCGTCAATGTCCTTGATCCAGCCCTCGTGGGAGCCGAGGGTGTTGGCGGAGAGACCGATCAGCTTGACGCCGCGCTTGGAGAACTCGGGCTCGAGCTTGGCGAAGGCGCCGAGCTCGGTGGTGCAGACGGGGGTGTAGTCCTCGGGGTGGGAGAAGAAGACGACCCAGTTGTCGCCGATGAACTCGTGGAAGTCAATGGGGCCGTTGGTGGTCTCGGCCTTGAAGTTGGGGGCAACGGTGCCGAGACGGAGGCTGCGGGCAAGCTATGTTAGCCATGGCTCTGTGATACTGGAGCGACGTGTCGTTCTCTGTCGTGGCGAGGACAGCCCACGATGGAGACGGCGCCGAGGACGGACGGTGGCGGGGTAGCCAGCGCGGGGCAGCGGCAGCAGTACGAGGATGGGTTGAACTCACGGAGCGGGGCGCTGGTCAGCCATTGTGTCTGATTACAGGTGGGAGGTTGGATGAAAGGAGTTATACGTGGGAGACGGCAAGTCGGTTGAACAGAAGGAAGAGGGGAGGGAACAGCCAGGACAAGTGAGAGGGACACGGGTAAATAAATAGGTGCAGAGGCAATGGACAGTCTAAGGCATCTGTCTACGGTACTACACGTACTTTCCGATACTTTGCCTGAACTACGGAGACTTGGCTGATCTTGGGGCGGTAGGGGTCTAAGTACCTCCTCCTCCTCCTCCTCACCCTGTCAGTCCCTCTGTCAACGTCCTTTTTTTTTCTCTCTGACAAGACCTATTGATTCATCATCCGTCAGCCGGGCTCAGCTCCGGTCTGATCTTAGAGCAAAGCCCGTCGGGCTAGACGCCGATGCTTAGAAATGCATAGAAGGTCAGACATGGTCATTGACAGTTAGTGACTATGACCTGCTCATTAGCATCCGGGTACTTTCATACCTACCTACGCAGTAGAAAAGGTACGGACGACCTGGCTTTGGCTTTGTCATGGATGGCATTGGAGACGGAACAGGACCCCGCGTTGGAGTAGTCGACTCGCCGACCTCTTCTTGTCAGTCGTGTTATTGCTCCCCGAAACCTGCCCACGACACCCCCCACTCGAACTGATGAGACTGCCGTGTCAACGGGTACTGAGCGTTCCATTCATTGGGATTGGCATCGAATGTCGCAGAATCTCCTGGTCAACACGACAGCAAGCAAGCAGCCAGCCAGGCCAGGCCAGCCTTGGCCTCGATAGACAAGGCGAGGGGAGGGTGCGTTGGGTGCCCCGCGTTGGAGGGGCTTTTTTTTCTCAGGTGTCGGTGCCCCTCCATGTCCCTCTTGGGGCTAGTCTCGATGGCGTGCTCGATTACATCATCCTTGGCCCAGGGCACATCATGGAGACTGCTCCCTGAAAGAGGCCGTCACAGCATCACAGCACACCTTGAGGGCGCTAACGGGCCAGCAGCGAGGCCTTGTCGGAGCTTTAGCGCGGTCACTAAGCTGCTTTGAGGGGTCTGGAGAGCGCATCGCGGGTTCTGCAGCAGCAGTAGCTCCGAAAATATCTCCAAAATTCGACGTCGACTTACACGTCCATCCATCCCCCCAACGTGGAAGAATATTCATTTCAAGTATGGAGGCAATTCACCCACGCCCTGTCCAATACCACCCACCTCAGCCTGGCTCGAGACAATCACATCTGCTACAACCCCCACACGACGAAGCTTCATGCGCATGTACCGTACCGGCGCCTATCCTATCGTTGGCCTCGAAGAATCCAACGAACCCACGCCAGCACGCCACGTCCCATCTCCCGCCCCGGTCTGTCCTCGCACGCCATCGCCGACAACCGACCTCCCCGGATCCCCCAGGTCGCCGATCTCGTCCGTTCCGCACCGACTGCCGGCCGCCCGATCCCCGGCTGGCCTTTGAAGAGTGAGCTGCCGCAATACTTAATCCAAGAGAGTTTGGAAGGTCATATAGCAATGTCTTGGCATCATCCCTCTTCCATTCAAACCCAGAGGCAGCCCGGACACATGTCCCCAGAGTTGAGAGAGACACTGTTACTCGATGATATGAACCAGCCGAAGTAAAAGTCTCTTTGCTGACATGGTGTCTCGGTCCCAAAGCTCCAGGTCAACTGTGTGATCCGAGTCAACGCCCCTGCCACTTTCCCGGCGTCCTCCGGACCGGCAAGACTCGGAACATCCGTCATCAGCCATTGTTTTACAACAGACGCCGTTCTCGTATCCTTAGAGTCCGGGCTCAGTTGATCACCTTCGTCACTGCAATATCAGTCCGTCTAGTCTCTTTCAAGTGGAAGAGAGCTGCTTCGCTGCTTTACACGCATCCTCATCTCGGCTAATGCTGCGCCTCTTCGAAGGATCAGGACGCGCGCCATCAAATATTCAGCTTTACATGGCTTTATGGGATCACGCAGAGGCATTCATGCTCAAGCAACCTGGTGATTCCAAAAAAGGCCAGGGTTCGGTATCGCTGGCGCTGCTGCCTTGACCACATCGTTCTTCGGACATCGCCTCCGTACCAGCCATTTTTAAGACCCGAAAGTGCTCACTGTGATTGCTTGTAGATGACTGGACTATACTGACAACTTGATAATCGTCACCACAGCATAGCATAGAACTGGCCAGCATGAGTTCATTCTTCAAAGCCAATACCAGGACTGTCATCTTACCGGATGATCGAGTCCTAACTTTCGGCCTATACGGCGCCGGATCCAGAGACCTTCCCCCAACCGCTTCGCCCAGCCCGAATCAGCCCACCATCTTCTACTTTCACGGATTTCCCAGCAGCCACGACGAAGCCTTCATCTTTCACGAAGCAGCCTGTGAGCACGGCGTCCAGCTCATCGCCCTCGACCGCCCAGGCCACGCCGGCTCGACGTTCCAGCCAAACAGACGCATCATCGACTGGCCCGTCGACGTCCTTGCCGTCGCGGATCACTACCACATCCAAAGGTTTGGCGTTCTAGGTCTTTCGGGCGGCTCTCCCTATGTTTTGTCATGTTGGAACATCATATCCCGTGACCGCTTGGTAACGGCGGGCATCTGCTCTGGACTGTACCCTCCGTCTCTGGGTTTCGCAGGGATGTTGCTTCAAGGCCGCGCGATGCTGACGCTCGCGCCGTGGATCGCACCAGTCGTGGCCTGGGGGATGGATTGGACGTTGTGTAGGGCCGCCCGTGATGAGGAACACCCCGAGAGGCTTGAGCAGACTGTCTTGGAGGATCTGAAATCTCGCCCTGCGGCTGACCTCGCTGTTTTGGACCCGGACTTGGGCGGCGTCCGGTCGGCCATGGTGGCTAGCGTTCGAGAGGCGATGAAGCCTGGCGGAAAAGGGCCGGCGGAAGATGTAAAACTGGCAGGGAGTCATTGGGGGTTTGAGCTGGAGGATTTGCACGTCCAGAAGAGCGAAATGACTTGGTGGCACGGCGCCGAGGATGCGAATGTGCCAGTAGCCATGGCGCAGAAGGCCTCAAAATGCGTCCCAGGCGCCGAGTTACGGATTTCTGATGACGAGGGCCACGTCAGTCTCGCCATCCACAAGGCCGAGGAAATAATATGCGACCTGGCACGCGCATTGCTGATGAAGAGTTAATGGCGTTTGAAAACACAATTGGGATGAGGTGAGGGCCTTTTGCCTCTCATAGACGACGCCATGCCAGAAAGATATAGAAGCACGTGCAACATAGACATTTCTTTCTATGAAAATGAATGATGGGGCTATATAATTCGAGGTCCTGTCCAGACAATGTCACCACATCCAAATGTCACGGTGTTCGTTTGTGGGTACGTAATTGAAGTCTATTGTCTAGTTTTCATTGACTGCCGATCGTCTGCATCGGCCTTACTTGCACTGCACTATTTCTTGCTTTAACTAGTCGCGTCCATTAAGTTAACGGCGGTTGTTGTTGGGAGCAGGTTGAGGAGGAGGCGTGGCCGGAGGAGTCGGGGGGTCGGTGTCAGGGGAAGGAGGGCCGTTGTTGCTCATGGCTGCGGTTGTGATGTCGATGAGGTGTAGAAGAAAGAAAAGTGATACACGCTGTATTGAATGGTGGTGTTGGTGTGGTTATACCCAGGGAAATGAATGTGCTTTTCATGCTGAGCGATTGAAGTTTGGAGGTCTTTATGTTCAATCTTGATCAACAGTGAATTATTTTCAGGAAGTTGGGTTGATGGTGAATTGTGTTCCCTGACCCGGCAGCTTGGAGCGGTGATGAACTGTTGGAGGGAACGGCATCTTCACTGCAAACCTCTCCTGGACCAACGTGCAGCTTCAGACATTGTAATACCGAGACATAGATGTTGAATGCAGGCATCGAGGTCATTCGTGCTCATACGTCCAGTCGAGCAAGCCTCCACCGCCCCTGGTGGCATCGTCTTTTTGCATCTTTCTGGGCAACACAGCCGATGTCAAATACGCCAACGTGAGTAACTAGCAAACCCAAATGGATAATTCGCTGGAACAGCACGCCAGCGAAATGCAAACTCTTGGTCTGTTAAACAGGATAGCTTAATTTGATAATATGTACGCGCGTGCTTCGTTGACAGCCGAGCCATGGTAAGCTATGTTCTAAGTGATGAAGAATAGTAAGAATGGTATCTCGCTTGCGACAGATCAAATCCCAAAGAATCTTCTACAACTTCACTCGCCCGCCGTTGAGCTCGTCCCAGTCCTGCTCGGAGAAGGGCACATAGGTGTCGTTCTTCAACCAATACATGCTGCCAGTATTTGTGTTGTCTGGTTTCACTCCCTGTGCCCGAAGGCCGTGCTTCTGCTGCTTGTTGGTACCAGTAGTCTGCATGGCCTCGGGCGGCATGACTCGCAGGAACAGCGGGAGCGCGTACTTTGGTAGTGACAGCTTCACATGCTGCGCGATGCTGCGCAGCGTCTCCTCTGATGGCTGACCCTCCAGGACGACCGCAGCACATCCCGCTCGGCCGTCATGGTGGGGTAGCTCCACGCCGTAGACGTTCGCCTCTTGCACGGCAGGATGCGAGCCGACAGCTTCGCCAACCTCTTGCGTCGACACATTCTCGCTCTTCCATCGGAAGGTGTCTCCAATGCGGTCAGAGAAGTAAAGGCGCCCTTCGCTATCCCATCGCACCACGTCGCCCGTTCTGAACCACGCGTCTCCCTTGGAGAAGACGTTGCGCATAACCTTCGCCTTGGTAGCGTCTGGGTTACCGTGGTACCCTTGGAAACGGCGCTCCAGATCTGTGGGTGAGAGTCTGAACATCAGCTCTCCAGGCTCACCGGCCTTGGCAGGCTTGCACAACCCAGTCTTCTTGTCTCTCACAGGAAACTCGTTGTTCTCATCCATGATGGCGAGGGCAACGTCCATGCCCATGACGAGACTATAGAGAGTACCATTTCTGCCAACAGCACCTTTTGCGAAATCATTGCGACTGAGGTTCCATGTTCCGAATGAACCCTCGGTGGCAGCATAGAACTCAGCGACCGTGTCAATTCCAAATCTGTCCTTGAACCTGTTCCACACATCCGGTCGCAGGCCGTTGCCGAAAGCTGCCCGCACGTGATGCTTTTTGTCGAGGTTCTCGCCTGTGGCCGGATCAATCTGAGGCGGCGCAGCGAGCAGGTACCGACAAGTTTCGCCAACATATTGGATGATGGTGGCCTTGGATGCACGAACATCCTCCCAAAACAGCTTGGTGGAAAACTTTCTTCCGATGCAGATCGTGCCATTGGCTTCGAGGGTATTGCCGAAACCCAACAGGGCAGCGGAACTGTGGTACAAGGGCATGGACTGTCGCGCATGTCACGTTAGTGCCGAAAGCTTCAAGTGCGACGAAATTGCATACCGTGTAGAAGACGTCATTTGGCCCATTGCTGGTGAATCTTGATGTGAAGACACCGCCAACGATGCACTTCGCCCACGAGACAATGGCCGGCTTGGGCATGCCCGTCGTGCCGGACGTGTAAATGAGAATAGCCAAGTTCTGGTATTGGTCTTCGGATCGATCGGAATCGGGGGCGCGTCGTGGTTTGGTAGCCGCAATCTCCTGCTGGAGCTCTGCGTCGACCACGACGAAGTTCACCGAAGGCAGCTCACTGCGGACGTCGTCTCCAACATTGTGAAGAACGTGAGGGTCAATGAGCATCAACGATGTCGTGGCAGCCTTGACACAATGCGCGAGCGGCTTGCCCGTCAGGTTGTAGTTGATAAATGCGGGCTTGGCGCCAATTGACCAAAGGCCCAGCCAAAGGAAGATGAAGGTGTCCGAATTTTGGAAGTTGATGGCGACGATGTCCTTGGGCTTCACGCCAAAGCGGTCTCTCAACCAGGTGCCATGCTTCAGAACTTGTTCATAAGTCTCGGCATAGGTATACGATTTGCCCTCGAATATGATAAAAGTGCGGTTCGCTGAGGACTTGCTCTGGGCAGCTCGCTCGAGAACGTAGAATTGGTTCAATCGGTCGGTTCGCTCGCGCCAGAGCGCAGAAAGGGTCGCGGGAAGGGCGCAGCTAAGCAAGTGTCTATCGTACCACAGCGATATCCGGGCGTTGATGTACGAATACGCCGCAGCCGCAGCTGGTAAGGCGAGAGCCAGCGGCACTAATGATTGCAAAAAAACGTTTGAGTCAGCGCGCGATCGGACCAACAATGGGAAAGCGTTGCTCGGCTGAGGTAATGGAGCTTCGGCGGCGTGGGTGAGGGTGGGATTGTAATTTTTTGGGGGCGAAGACGCCGGTGACCGGAGCAAAAGGTCTGTCTGCCATGGGGTTTGGTATGGAGAGGTCGTACTTACCAGGCATTGTGACTATAGGTACAGGGTATATTACAACGTCCCAGTCCAGAAGACAGAGTAAAGAAATTTGTTTCCACGGTTGCGACTCTGCGGACAGAGAGAGTAGGGCGAGGTCGACAGAAGGCCGGAATTCAAATGGATAGCGTGGCAGTGGGCGGCGGGGAGTGGGCAGACGTCACGATGTGTGGTGCTGGTACTGGCCGCCGACGGTGGCTGTCGCAAGCTTCCAATTTTGTTCGTTTGGGTGAGTGGCTGAGGATACCGTTTACCGTTGTAACTGTTGTAGCTAAGAAGCCGTGGAAGGAATAAAAGGTGACGAGACAACGTGCCTTAGGGCAATGGCGTGCGGACGGAGGTTGGTATTTGTAACGGGATGTAGAGGCTGTCACAAGATTAAAAGGAAGCAAGTGAAGGAGACAGAGTGTCGCAGTCGGCATTGGGTGTGTCGACCCTCGTTTGAAGGATCCATATGGGACAAGCAGCCCGTCGCTTTCTCTCATGCACGACACGACACACGGCACAACACCACAGGTGCGCGCAGTGAAGCAAATCTTGTACCGGCCGGGCAATCATATGTTACCCGAAGCTGCGGTGGTGACCTCAACCATCGGCTGTTGGGCCGTGTGAGCCCACGTACCCCCATCGAACAAATAAAGCACCAGTGACCGGATGAAAGAACGACTGGGACGGGGCCCTGGACTTGGAGCTGGGATGCGTGGCGGAGAAGCTCCACGCTGGCGATGGTGGACAAGGTCATGGCCGTAACATACGTCTCGACAGCCGAGGAACACCACCTCACCTCACCTGCTTTGTTTGGCGCTGGTGCTGTCGCTGTTGCTGGACGACTAAGAGCAAGCGAGTAGCTTGCCCGTGGTGCTGCAGCTGTAAGGAAGGCTTCGATTTGAATGCCTCGGTGTAAGCCAGTTGGGAGGGTGGCAGCTACTCCACAAACCCAAGCAAAGAGTGTGTGGTTCGAGTGAAGGAATGCCATGCCATGCAATGCCATGCGCTATGCGATGCGAAGGGGCAGCAACTCTGTGTCTCTCTCCTCTCCTCACCGTCACTCGTCGATAGAGTGAGTACAAGGTGCCCGCCAAGGTCCCTTGTGGCAGCAGTGGCAGCACTAGCAGCGGCAGTTCATAATCGATGCTCGCTCCGCGATGCTATGCGATGCGAGGCGTCGTGCTGCGTTGCGCTGCGCTGCGCTGCTGGGCTTGGCCTGCCAAACTGGGCTTAAGAGCGGGCGATTGGAGGCGGGAGCCTCGGCATCTGGCGAAGCTCGTGCGCTTTGCGAGTGCGCCAGCGCTGGGCTGGTTTTAGCTGCGTGTTCGATTCGGGATGGGTGGGTAACGAGTCGCAGGAGTTTCCCTTGCGATGGACGTGTTTGCGAGTTGCGATTCGCTGCTCGCCAGCGGGGTTGGGCCTTGTTCCTGATCCTTCTTCCCTGCCCCTGTCCCTGTCAAGAAGCCTTGCCCCATGTCTTGAACGTCCAGACGACTGGTTCTGCTGGAAACGAACGTCCCGCTCGCTTTCTCTCTCTCTTTCTCTCTGTGCGGTGAAGGTACGGACCGCAACGCGTCACATAGTCCTGCGCCTTTGGTGTTTCTGATGAACTTTGGAAACCAGACGAGTTGCCGAGGTGTTTGGTTGGCCTTCTTTTCTTGGGTCGTCCTGGTCCATCCATTGTTCACGGTCCACGGTGTGGCTGTTGTCCCACTGTCCAACGCAGCTAGCTAGTCGTAGCTGTGGCACATCAACAGCTTGGCCAACGTCTCGCAACTTCTGGAGGGATGTTGCATATTTCAGCAACGGCGAGCGGCCCGATGCGACCGTGACCTCGTGTGTGTGTGTGTGTGTGTGTGTGTGTGTGTGTGTGTGTGTGTGTGTGTGTGTGTGTGTGTGTGTGTGTGAAAGTGTGTACTGCGGTATGTATGTGTGGTATGTGTGGTGTTGCGTCTGCTCATCCCTCGAAATGGCCCGAGGATGGATGAAGGACGAGCAGAAGAAAGGTGTTTAGGCATCCATCCCTAGCCCATCGTTGACGCGAAGTCTTGACTCGAACGATACAATGTGTAGCCGAGGACCATTCATCCATCTGTGTCGTGGGATTGACAAGCGCGTCGACAAAGATCGACACCGACGCTGGTGAGCATTGCATCCGACCTAAATTACACGCCCGGAATCTTGAAGATGCAACGCTTTCCCGATTGAGTAACCACCCTTCCGAACTTGCGCGATGCCGACCTTCCAGAAAATGGCAGCGATTACGGCAGATTGGAGGGACGGTTGGGGGCAGCGCTCCTCGGCTGACGGTCAGGTCACTCAAGTCGGGGGGATCGGCGACACAGAAGCGAGGGCCGATTCCGCTTGCTCCTGCATATCAGGGTGGAGAGGAACCGGGTCACGGACTCCGGTGCGCCGACGGAGTTCGCGTAACTGTCCGCAGTGCATATTTGTAGGACGAGATAAAGATGTGCTCTTTCGTTGCGTGCGTAACGCCCTGGAGCCCTTGCGCGCCAATTCTTCTGGTGGTTTGCAACCTCTCCTGGCTTGTAGAGATCAGATGCAACTGATGAGGAAGAGACAATGTATCGCGGTAAGTAATTTCCGATATGTACGGATACGGATCCTGCACTTCCATGTCGTTCGCATCGTGCCGCTTGTGGCAGGATATGCAGGGACAGCGTGCCCTTCTCGAAGGTTGTTTCGTCGTTGTCGGTTTATCCGCTGCCCAGGATGCCTCGTCTAAGACGACAAACCAAGGCAGCCGAAGTGAACCGACTTGTCAAGTTCCGGGTTTGCCTTGACGGTGCAGCAGTGACATTTGATGTGATGCAGTACCTAGGCGGGAAGCGACAAGTTAACGTTGTGGCTGTGCTGCCGTTGATTGCTCCGTACGGCTCTTGGCTCTTCCACCTTATCGTTATCCGATAATGCTTTGCCTTATCTGCATGTGATCAGGACCAACGGCTGCGGGGGAGTGACGTGTCTAGCGCCAACCTAATTATGTAAGGCACCATCAATGGGTGGGTGGGCAGCTCTCAATTCCATGTACGTACCTCCGTACCTGAATAACCACGTCTCATTGCGTCGCGTTGTGTCGCTGACGTCCGCCTGCCGGCCACATCACCACTTCCTCTCTCGCGCAGCTGTTGAGCACCGCGCAGCTTATCCTCATCGTCGCCACAAGCAGCCAATGCTGCCAAAATGCCGGTTCACGACGATGTAGGGAGCGCGGCTCCTGAGGCTGCTGAGAAGACCACGGCCGTCCCACCACCGTATCCCGATTCCCGTAAGGCTCCGCCCCCTGAGAAGCCCTCCGATGTCAGCCGCCGCTCTCTCGTCATTCTCTCCTTTTGGGCAATTGTGTTGTTTCTGGGACTGCCAATATGGTGGATGACTACGACCATTTATCGTGCAAATTTGCCCCTCTCTGGCATGGCCGACTGGGCAGATGGAAAGGTAGGGCACATATGAACGCTCCGAGGTCGCATCACGACGTTGAAACATGGCTGACAATCTTGATGTCAGGCCTGTCGCCCCGTCTTTCCCTTGCAAATCTCTGTGCAAGCAAACAAGCTTCAGGAGCAGGAAGCACAGAACCTGCTTCGTCTCACCCAGCATGCCCTCGACGATCTCAACGACTTCTCAGGCCACCATCTCCGCCTGCAACTTGCCCCTCGCGATAGCCATATTTCGGGTCCCGAATACGACTCTCAAGTCGCCCTGACAATACGTCTCAGTCCCGGCGAGTCGACCACGGCGTCTCTGAACCCATACTCCCCAATTCTCGATATTACATACCCCTCGAATTCCATACCATCCCCGACGTCGTCCTCGTCCGCCCTTGCTTCGTACATTGCAAGTGAATTACGATCCACATATGCCGAAGAGCAAGCTATCATTTCGTATCTTCTGCTGGCCGCATCAGGAGCTACCGATGCGAAGCCACAGGGCGTATCACCGGAGGCCGCAGAGTCACTCGCTAAGCGCACAACCCGCTCACTTCGATACTCTCCAACCTATCACCTCAGCTTCTCCCTATTCACGAGCGGGTCTGTGCCGAACACATGGGATGTAGAGGCGGCAATCCGGGACTACATGAAGCCCATGCTAGACGTCCTCAGTCCCATTCACAATTTTACAATCGACACCCAGGTTCAATTGTATGCTACGCCGGGCGCGCAGTCCCAGGTTCTCAGCAAGGACGACCTTGCCTCCTTTATCAACGCCGCCGAATGGCCCCTATCACCATCCATCGGCGGTGCCCCGACGGTGAACTTTCTCTTGTTCGTCGGGAACCAGACCATTGGATTGGATTCAGGATCCGAAACATCCCAGTCCTGGCTGATTCCGCAGTGGGGAACAGTCTATCTGTTGTCACTGCCGTCAACGACGTCACATGTATCGGCAGCTATACTCAAGCAGCCGATGCTGACATTTGCGGGCCACTTGTTATCTCTCCTAGGAACGCCCCAGTCGGGTTCCCTTCCGCTGCGACTTTCAACGCTCACCCGCATCCGCTCGGCAGATCTGCTGCTGCGAGCGTCGTCGACACTGGGATCCTTGGCTCGGCTGTCGCTAGCTCTGCCATCCATTTCAATCCCACGGAATGTGGCTGACGGAGTGGCCAAGACAATGCATCATCTGGAGCGTGCCTGTGCCAGCTTGGGTGGCCCTAAGGGTCTTGAGCACGCCAGAATTGCCGAGGCTGAGGCGGAACGAGCCTTTTTTGAGAAAAGTATGGTCGGGCAGCTTTACTTCCCGGACGAGCACAAGATTGCCGTTTATCTGCCACTCCTCGGGCCGGTGGGCGTCCCGTTGGTCATGGGTCTCTTGAACGAGATTAAGGCGTGGAGAAAGAGGAGGCGAGAAAGAGCTGAGGCCGAGGCCAATAAAAAAAAGTTGTAATAGGATAAGTCGATACCACCAATGAACTTGTTATGTCAACTGGAGTTGAATCGCTATGCTATTTGATCACTTCTGCTGCTGCACTCCAAAAGACAGCACAGCTGCTGTGTCAATCGCTTTGTCGCTTTATGAGCATGTCAACATGCCGTTGTTGTTCAAGGATGGGCATCTGTTCTTAGCTTTTTGCAGAGGAGAAGATGACGTATGGGCAAGCTACCATAAACTTCTGGGTCCTCTGCGACCGCAACCTTGCCCGGGGTCACATCATGTTCCCATTCAATCTCGAGGTGAGCTCCGATAGCTTGCTCTAGTGGGGCATTTTCGTCGGTCAATGTCGGTGAGCTGAACCGGGCCAAGGTGAGGTTACATAGAGGGGCGCAGAGTGCCAGCCCAGGTACGTAATCGCTGTGAAGATCCTGGTGCTCCAGCCCCTGCGCTCCTACGCCACCACGAAGCTTGCTTGCTCGCCTTGCATGCGAGGGGCTGCTGTGCCTGCCCAACGTCCCACGCTTCCCGCCATCCCGTCCCTCCCCGTCGGTGAATATTCGCAGGGCCCTCTCGTGCGTCAATCATTGGGCGCAGGGACCTGATCACAAGAACATTTCATCCCGTCTTGAGGACCTACCCACGTCTTTTGTCTCTCCCTCCACCATTTGACCACAATCCTTACGCTCCTCCGCCCGGCGGTCCCGATTTGTCGAATTCTGACTGCGAACCCTCTACCAAAACCCAGACTGTTGGAGCCTACTGTGCTACCCCCACCGCGTCGCTGACGATTCAAGCAATGTTTTCAGTATGAAGATCAGAAAATGCTTCCCGAACCAACATTGAGCTTCACGCTCCCCAGCCTCCATGACGACACTGTTCTCGATTGCCGAGTCTACCATTGCCAAGCTTTGAGCCCTTCCGCCTCGAATACGTCACCATGGAGACGGCACGCTGCGATCATGGCCCATCCGTACGCGCCTTTGGGAGGATGCTACGACGACCCGATTGTTGACATCGTCGCGGGCACTCTGCTACGCCACGGGTTTCTGGTTGGAACCTTCAATTTCAGGTCAGAGATGCCGCACTGGTTTTTGGGAGACCTTTGAGGAAAACAAAGTGTTGCTGACAGAATCTCGGAACAGAGGTGCCTCGGGCTCGGCAGGGCGCACTTCATGGACGGCGAAGCCGGAACGCAGCGACTACATGTCGTTTATCGGGTTTATGGTCTACTACATGCACTTCCTCGATCCGTTCGGTCCTCGCATATCACGGTCGCCGTCAACAGCCCGAGCCCCTTCGCCCCCGGATGCGCCGCCAGGGTCGTCTCCATCGGATCAGCCGGTTCTCCTCCTCGGCGGTTACTCGTACGGCGCGATGATTACGACACAGATACCGCCAATTGCAAACATTCTTGCACAGTTCAAGGCACCTGCTGTCGGTTCGGCGGCCGCCGATATACGACTACGAGCGCAGCATCTGGCTGAACAGCAGAATGTCATCTTGGCCAGCGCCAGGGCGGCCCAGTCTACGTCGCCACGTAAGAAATATCTAGGCATGCGGGTCGGCGGGGATGAGGATACCCAGCGCAAAAGCCACGATTCGAGGAGGTCGTTTTCCATGGATGCGGAGGACAAGATCCGACGAGGTGTGAACGAGCTGCTAGCCAAAACAAGACGACACCACCATCACCTCCACCACAGGGGCGGCGACGTTGTTCCCGAGGAAAAAGAGGGCGCCGCCCCAGTTGCTGCCTCCGAGCAGCAGAATACCCCTCTCGCGTTAGATGAGGTTGGGGGTTTGACGCAGGTGCGACCGGCGTACCTGCTCGTGTCCCCACTGCAAGGAGTGATCACTCACCTGGCGACGATGTCGTTTCTTCCCACGTCTGCAGGACGAGGACTGTTTGCGAAAGCTTCGACAAGATCCCGGGAGCAGGGGGCGCCAACTTATACTTCTGACCACCGGCAGCTGAGCGAAACCAAGTTGGTAGAAAACCAAACGCTGGCATTGTTCGGCGACAAAGACGGTTTCGTGCCCGTGGCCAAGCTTAGAAACTGGGTAGAAAGGTTAGAGAGCGTTGAACGCTCACGATTTCATGGCGAAGAAGTCGCGACGGCGGGCCACTTTTGGACAGAGGGAAAGGTAGCGTCAGTCCTTCGCGACAAGGTCGCCGAGTTCGCTGCTCTCCTCGTACAGCAGGATAGCGTGGACACATCAACAGGCGTGCATTGAGGGGGCGCTGTTGGCTCATAATGCACGATACGGTCCGAGTCAAGCAAGATGAGTCTGAGAATCTGCTGATGTGCACGCTGCCGAAGACACCGTAGCTGCCACCGAAGACAAGATCGGCGTTAGAGAGCATTGAGGTCGGAAAAGGTTACGGATTAGAGTCGGGAAACGATAATAATGACGTACAATATTGTAACGTGTTCCAGAGTCTAGGGATCACTCTATTCGATGACACGGTAGGCGTGCAACACTCGTCAAGCCGAGTCAGGCGCCGCTGGCAATGGGGAGAAGCCAGAGGAAACGGAGACGGGAGCACCATGCTTGGGGATAATTCCGGATCTAGATTTTTCGATGGGGCTTGGTGGCAGGGAAATAACGTGCGTCCGCAAGCAGGATTACACACTGTAGGTTAATCGGGGCCCAGGGAAAAAAGTCACCCAAGGATCAGTACTGTCAGAGAATGAATTGCATGAGACACCTCAGTGGGCATTTTATGAGTGTCTGATTCATGAGGCAGGGAAGTCAAGCTTGAGTTGCAGCCATCCAGACGTAGTTACGGGTGATTGGTCGCGTTGGAGCTGGTCGAGACCTGAGCCTAGCAGATGGGCTTTGGAGACTTCAAACAACGGCGGGCAAAGGTTGAAAGGGGTGTGACAGGCAGGCCGTTGGAAGCGTGGTCTCCGCAACGATAAAGACGTCCAGTGTTAGCCAGACAGACTGACGCTCGCAACTTGCGCATAGTATGTGTAGGTATTGACCTCCAAAATGGGAAGAGGCAGGTGACCGACTGAGCTGATGCTCAAGATTAGGTAAAAAGTGGAAGATTGGATGGAGAGCGGAGAGTTCGCCGAACGGCCCTATCCTGGCTTGTGACATCCGAGACGGTGAGACAAGCAGGTTGGTTGGCCGCCTGGCTGCCTGTTGGTGGTCGAGCTTTAGGACGAGCAGCATCAAGATGTAGTCTACTTTCAGAGAGTGCAGCAGTGGGGATGACAACTGAAGCTGTCTCAGCAAGTTCCCCAGCGGTTCATAACCGGCTGAGATATAGCACTTGTCCAAGACACGGCGTCATGTGGCTCCCCGGCGGGACGGTTGGGGCGGAGGGTGAGTGAATTCATGTGGGTGGTGGTGGGTGGTGGGTGAGAGAATGAATGTGAAGTCTTCCCCGTCTTCTCCAAAGTCGTTGGTGTGTCTGGGTGGGTGGGTGTGGTGCGGCAGATATTGATTGGACAACGGTTAATGGCAACGATGCATTGCGCTCGCTGTAGGATGGTCTCAGCCCCCCCTCTCGAAGCGGAGGACGCAGAGCTGCGGTGCTGCCCTAGGATTCCCAGAATCTGGGGGGGTCATCTGGCCTGGTTGGGGCCCCCCTTTCCCCCGCCTCCTATTCGCCCTTCGTCCTCTGGCAGGTTCGGTCCAGTCTCCAGACTGGTAGATCAGCGCAGTGCTTATGCTTGTGTATGTGTTGGGTGAGGTAAGGCAAGGTGCCTTAAGGTAGGCAATTGACGAGAATAGGGCCAATCGGTTGCTGTCGAGTTGCCCATTACGTCTGCTGTGACACGGTGACACTGGCACGTGGGGTCCTGATCGCTACGTACCCCGCCTCTGGCCAACACACAGCGAACCTAAGTTTTTCCGTTGTGCCTCCGCGGAATGGAAAACAGGAATCGAAAAAGCCCATGTCTGCCCTGCACACGTTGTAGGCATCTTGATGTCTGTTCCTCCTGATGCCTGCCTTTCTGCTGCTCCTGTGTCTTTACGTTGGATGCTCGCTTTCCAGGTCGCCTGCGTACTTTCCGTGACGGTCGCGTGTTCTGGACTTGCCCGGTCAATACCTTAAGGTCTTAGGTACCTTACCAAGGGCAGATACAGTGCACCCGCGCTACCACATGCACCCGCATCGAGGGGGACTCAGCGCATTCGGGGTCCCTGTGGAGGATTTTGTGGAGGTTTCTGTGGGGGAAGACGCTTGGGGTGGACTGGACGGCCCCACTGTTGTATCTTGCATTGCACCGGATTCACATTTCATCCACCGACCCACCCACCCACCAAACCCTCTGGCGGTCACAGTCCCCGTCTGGGGGCCCCTGCAGGTGTCATCACCACACCCATCGTCGCTGTCCTTCCTTGGCCTTCGCTCTCCACCAACATTTCTGTCTCTCGCTGACGATATTCTTCGAGCCATTCTCCATCTTCTCCTCCTCTGGCCCTCCGCCGCTGAACAGAAGTACTACAGTATTTACAGAATTGACGACCTACGCAAAATCTTTCTCCCTTCGAACCTCTGTCTTTCTCTCTCTCTCACACACACATCTCTCGTTGTTCCCTCGTACCGCCGTCTCTCGTCCGCCGCACTGCGAATCCCGTCCGTCGAGTCCGTCGCTTCATCTCGTCCCCTCTGCTCCAACCGCCTCCGCTCCTCTGCCAACCATCGTCCGCCTTTTGCGCCCGCCTGTTCTTCCTTTCCCCTTCTCGGCCGACGCTCCCTCCCTCATAGGGCAGGCTGATTTGCTCCGCAGTCCCGCCCCAACCTTCGCTCCAAGTACACCCCGTCGTACTCTGTACCCGTTTGTCCGGTCATCTGCTCCCCAGAGATCTGCGTCCTTCCCATGTCTAGTCTGTCCTGACATGATCTGACTGTCCCTTCGACTCGACACGCCAAAACACTCTCTTGTTCGCTACCTACTTCCTAGCACTGCATCACCGACACGTCTTGGACGCCCTGACGACACCTCCTACCCGTCTGTCCTTCTTTACGCCAACCGCACCGCAGACCGACCCCATCTATTTGCGTCCCCTCCTCCACCGTCGGCTCTTCTTCCGTCTCCCCCAACTCCAAGGCACACCAAGCCGCACGCCGTCGCGACAATACACCGACGCGGGCATACTCTGACCGCCCCGCTCCAAACAACCGCCCCAAAGCACATGTCAGAAGCCCGCTGCACCGATACGCTGCCAGGCTGTGATGCGATACGGACGGCAACAGGGCTGCCTTTCGTCCGTCAGCTTTTGTCTTTCTCGAAGCTCTTTCTAGCCCAACCGAATCCCTCTCCTCTCGTCGTCTTGCTTTCCCCGTTACCATGAACGACGTTCTCATCAACCCCGTGCACCCTCTCCCGGCCATAAGGGTCAAATCCTCATCATCAGGCCCTACAGCCTCGCTCAAAACCGGCAGGTCCTCGTCGATTAAGAAACAGCCGCAATCGCCGCCCCGAAATGCCGCCATCGATTCCATATCCCGCGCCATCAGAGGCGCCAACAACCTTGTTCTGTCCTTGCGGGATGGTCTGTCCGAGCTCGAGAGGGAGAACAAGAGGAAACAGGAAGAGAGGAAGCAGATATTGTCTCTCCGCATGAAGAATGCAAGTACTGCCGACGCGACCACTGCGGAAACACCAAGAGGCCCTGCCCCTACTAACCCTCTTGTCTAGGCCGAATCTCGCAAAGAATGGCAGGAAGCCGCCGAGGAACTTGATATACTCGAAGAGAACGACGTGTGGAAGGTGGACCCCTACGATGGCGACTACTACCCCGAGTTGATCGAGGCACGACTGAAAGAGCTCGACGATGCCCGAACAAATTGCGATACACGAGCCATGATGCACCTCGTTCGCACAGCATTGTGCAGAGACCTCGGTGGCATGGGGAATGTTGATCTATACAGACACTCCTACGTCGGCACCAAGAATCTCATCGAGCGCTATGTCGACTCGGCCATCCAGACCATTGACGCTCTCGTTGAAAAGAGCCAATACGCATTACCCGAGGGCATGGGCCAGAGAGACATCTTGGAGAGCGTCCTGTTCGCTCGCCAAAGCTTTGGCCGAAGCGCGTTGCTGTTGAGCGGCGGAGGAACCCTGGGTATGTCCCATATAGGTGTTTTAAAGGCGCTCTTCGAGGTCAAGCTGCTGCCGCGCATCATATCGGGTGCCTCAGCTGGCTCCATCGTGTCTGCCGTCATCTGCACCCGAACCGACGAGGAGATTCCTCGTCTTGTTAGGGAATTCCCGTACGGTGACCTCGCCGTCTTCGATGCCGAGGAGAACCCTGATGGAGTCTTTGACCATATGCGACGATTGCTCACCGAGGGGAGTTGGTCCGACATCAAGCACTTGACTCGTGTGATGCGCGGTTTGGTGGGAGACCTCACGTTCCAAGAAGCTTACAACCGCACACGGCGAGTCCTCAATATTTGCGTATCCACCGAGTCCATGTACGAACTACCTCGCTTACTCAACTACATCACCGCTCCCAACGTCATGATTTGGTCGGCGGTGGCCGCTTCTTGCTCGGTGCCATTGGTCTTCAGCGCGGCTCCGTTGCTAGTCAAGAATCCTGATACCGGCGAGCATATGCCCTGGAATCCGACGCCACAGAGATGGATTGATGGCTCCGTCGACAACGATCTACCCATGACGAGGCTTGCGGAAATGTTCAATGTGAATCATTTCATCGTCTCGCAAGTCAACCCGCATGTCGTGCCCTTCTTGGCGCGTGATGACCAACTCGACCCTGATGATACCTCAGCGCGTAGAACCAGTCTCTCGCCCAGCAAACAGGAGCTTGATTGGGTATACACTCTGACGGCTCTGGCCAAGGATGAAGCCTTGCATCGCCTGCACTTTCTGGCCGAGATTGGCGTCTTTCCAACACTAGTCACGAAGCTTAAGAGTATTCTCAGCCAGAAATATTCTGGCGACATCAACATTCTACCAGAGATCAGTATCCACGACATACCAAAGATCCTTAGCAACCCAAGCCCCGATTTCATGTTACGGGCTTGCTTGATGGGCGAACGCGCAACGTGGCCGAAACTAAGTCGGATTCGTGACCGCTGCGCCATCGAACTCGCACTGGATCGAGCTGTTCATCGTCTACGCGCTCGTGTTGTGTTCTCTGACAGCCAAGTCGACTTGCGTCGACTCACCACTGGCATTGTCTTGCCGCCACCGTGGCCGAAGTCGACAGGGGGTGCGAAGATTGCACCATCCGGAACCCCAGCCCTTACTCTGGATACAGAGATCGTCAAGAACCGTCAGCGCCGATGCTCGGGCAGCAGTGTACAGCTCATGGCTCACCACCGACGCTTGATGGAGGACGTGCTCACTGATGAAGAGACAGAGGAAGAGGAGCGTCTAGAAATGCGGGCAAGACACGGTCACGGAAGCACGTCACCTGTTCTTGTTCGCAAGCCTCGTCTCAAGAGAGCAGCTAAGAGCCATTTCAATGTTTCTTTGGCACGGGGACCTCAGACTAGTCCCATAAACCCGGCTCATCTTGAGGCCGTCGAATTTGACTTTGGAAAACCCGTGACGCCTCCTTTGCACCGGTCACGACACTCGGAGGGGTCATTGGCACACAGCGCCAGCTTGGCCATGACACCAGCCAATGACATGGACCCTCTCGCTCCGGGGTCGAGAGGCGAGGCGACATCCCACACCGAGCTAGAAACATCAGACTTGCATTCCTCCGACGGGGATGTCGAGTCTCATACCGACATGTCGGACCCAGAGCCATACAGCGATAGTCACTGGCTCCGCGAAGGGTCCGGTGAAATAGACCCAGCCCTCAAGGAAGGCAAAGACTTACCCGAGATTAGCAGCCGTGAAGTCATTGCGGTGAACGATTCCGTGGGAGGGCTTTGGGATTGACTAGTAGACGGGAGGGTGAGCTCCTCGGACGAGGAAAATAAGACGGAGAAGGGAAATGAGCTTGCCAATCCAGCGGCCAATCATACGAAAGATGAAGACGATGTTTTGCGGTCCAATTGGATGAGCTGGGACTAGCCATCGTAGTCATTGAAGAGGCATTGCATGGGCGGTTGCATCATAAAGGGAGCTCGGTTTAGGCTTTGGTCTTTGAAGTCCACACATGATAACATTAGCATCGTTGGGAGTTTGGTGTAGCATCTGCGGTACACGGCATTGTAGAGGTAGGCGGCTGGAGACGTGTCAAACGAACCATCCTGTCGCATAGATGATTATTTGGAATTCAAACCACTTCAAACCGTACGTATGCGTAGTTGTCTCTACCGGCAGCCATCATTGTTCTCACAACACAACGGGTGTGTCGCAAGCGAATGTTGTGTTTTTACTTCAATCAGGAGCATCTTCATCCGACGCAGGACGATACCTGCTGTTGTGTGTCGACCATGTCTCCGGATGATCTCCATTCAGATATGTGGCGGCGGCTAAACCATGTGATCCAGATTGAAGTCCAGAAAGAGCCAGTCAATCAAGGTCCAGAACATTGACTACGACCTCTGTAGATTAAAAGCTGAAAGGCAAATTTGGTTCGTCGCTGCCGGGGTAATTTGCTGGATATATCTGCCCAATTAACCGATACCGCCTCGCCAGCTACCACCATGTTAAACGGTCTAGACTCCCTTCCTTGCTGGAAGACCGCAGCGATAGCGACCCAGATTTGGCTGCCTCCCGAGACTCTGATTCGTGCCATCATAAGCTCCGTGGATGTATAAGAGGAGCTGCCTTCCCCCCATCGACTTGCGTACATCGTAAGTTGCCTCTAGCGACACACCCGTCGACATCGAGCCTTCCAGCAACAATGCTAAAGATGATCCTACTTCCGCTACTCCTATATTTGGCAGCTGCCGCTGCCTCCGCTGCCCGAATCAGATCCCTCACGCACAGCGGCCCTGGCTGTCCCCAAGATGCCCGAGTGACATGGTCCGGCGACCTCAGCGACCTGACGATCACGCTGCCCGACTTTAGCGAGTCTCTTGCGGCTGGCCAGATGACGAGCTGCCAGGTTCACTTGCTCGTCGACCAGGGTGAGTCCGGGAAGTCGCTGGTGCTGCAGGACGTTGTCGTCCGCGGCGGGCTCTACTTGAGCCCCAACTCCAAGGTTGACTTTTACACGACGGCATACTGGAGCGAGACAGCGTCTCATACGGTAAGTCGTGTTATCATCGCATGCTGGGATAATCTCTCTCAAGATTCTGATATATCGGTTTTCAAGGTAACGAAGCAGACGAGCACGTCCTCGGGGTCCAGCGCTGTTGTTCGGAATGTAGCTATCGCTCAGCGCCTAGAGTCATCGTCGCCTTGCGTTGGTAGCGATGGTTATGTGGGCATTCTGAATGTTACTTTCCGGATCATCGCGCAGGAAGGCGGTAGAGTGGTGTTTGGTAGGGAGCGCGTTTCCTCAACGTCACCTGTGACAGAGGCGCTTTCCTTTGCCTGGCAGAGCTGCTAAGTCAAGCTAGTATGGTATTGGTTTGACAACTTGGCGGGACTTTGGAAAGGAAACAAGCAATACCATCCGCGCTTTTTCATCCTATTGAAGACCAGGTGTCGTCCTATTGGTTGCGGTTCAGTAACAGGTTCATGTAAGTCGTTGTGGCACTAGCCCTGTTTTCGATTCACGACATCGCGGCTGGAACTGTCGATGTTCTGCGACTGAAAGCTACTGTCGTGCGGGTGTCCTGCGAAAGTCATAGACTTGATGGAGGCGAAGACGTGACAACCCAGCTTGGCATGCCTTGAGAAATCTCTCGATATACTGGAATCTCCAAATGCTACACTTATCATTATGAGATCTATTTGTATTCTTATCGTCTCATTTATCATCAAATATATCGTTAATAAACCTATCATCAGCGAGACCATCTTAGACTAACCATTCCCTGTCTAAACATTCCCGAAATGAGCTAGCAGTTCCCGGCCGAAAATATCCCGTCCGAACATTTCCTAGCCAAACATCTCGTAGCTCAACATTCCCTCGTCGTCGTCGTCATCGCCGCCGCTGCCGTCGTCCTCGTTGTCGCTATTACTACATGTATCTTTGTTTCTGGTGTCATCGTTGTTGCTGTTATTGTCGTTGCCGCTGCTGGTATTATTATTATGACTTCTACTTCACAGCAAATATAGCCGCGCAGGCATAGGAAAATCAGGTGGTCTCTTGATTTGGGTACCCGAAGAGCTAACCAAAAGTCAGCTGCGGCTATTTGCAGCTCACTTTGAACAAGGATAGTGCCTGGCATCACGATAGAACGTGGCTAAGAGAATTGTATCAAAGCAGTCTCTGTAGTATGCCTCACGGTGTCTACGTTACCTATGCTCGCACACGAGGCGCTTGGTACATTTGAACTACGTCTGAGACCGCATTTACCTTCCTGTCCTTTGAAGCATGGCTCAGATAGGATACGTAATCTTTCTTATTCGAAAAGTCAGTTCTTCTGACGCCACCTCGCTGAGTAACGCATCGCACGAATGTAGAGGCTGAAGACCTGGCTGTCTGATGATGAACGACATAAAAAATACAGGCTGATCACCGCAGATCATTTCTAGTCAACTGATCATCGAAACTGAGAGAACACACATGATTGGGCAAACCTGATCCAAGGTGCTTCTCAATTCAATCATCTGTCGTGAATGCATATAGTGGTTCCATTCGAAGCAAGCATCCGAAAATTCAGTTCGGCGCCGTATTTCACACCCGCCATCTCAGTTTCCACCGGGTTTCTCGAAGGAGATCACAGCGTACTGGAAGGTCCCGTTCGCGTAACCTCGCCTCATCGCGCGGAAGGATTGCAGAAAGGCGATGCCGTCGCGGCCCTGGCTAAAGGCGAAAGCCCACAGTGAGGGGTTCTGGATGAGAGACCACGTAATATCCCTGAAGCACATGTTAGCGACCACACGCCAAAGTGTAACACAGGCGGGTCTTTACCAGGTTCTTGCGACGTCTTTGCTAATGTCTTTGGGCCCATCAAGTAGATCGAGTCCGCCTTTCTTCGCCAGGTCGACATATCCCTGCTGCGTGCACATGGGTGGGAGTAGCATGCCGTCTGTGAGAATTTGGTTAGCTTGAATGGGACCAAGAGCTGTGTGTGTAGAGCACGTCCTCACCCTCAATTGGCTTGATGTCATTGTTGAAATCTGTCTCGCTCAGGTTCTCGGCCTTGAACCAGTCCGCCAACGCCAGTTTGCCGCCAGGTCTCAGAACTTTAGAAGTGTTCTCGAAGAAAAGCGCCTTGTTGGGGAAATGGCTGAGAGCCTCACTGATCCAGACGGCGTCGAACGAGCCCCCCTGCCCAGCAAAAAAGTCACCCATCTTCTCTGCGTCAAGCTCGATGAAGCGCACCTTGCCTCGACCAAGCTTGATGAAGCCATCGACGTCGGACTCCACCTCGTTCTTTTCTTGGTCTTTTGCCGCCTCAGCCTTGGTGAGTCGGTTTGCGATCTCGACTTGCTTGGTCGAGATGGTGATGCCGGTCACGGTGCACCCCAACGTCGAGGCAAGGTATCGGGAGGTGCCGCCGATTCCGCACCCGACATCCAGAACTGTGCTGTTGTCGCCTACTTTGGAGATTCTGAGGAGCAGCTGGATGAGGTTGACCTGAGCTTCCTCTTTGGTCTGAGAATTGTTCTCCCAGTAGCCGTGGTGGATGTGCTCGCCCCTGCAAACAGGCAATGTTAGATAGTGTTCAACTTGAAAGTCATGCGTTGCTTCCGAGAGTTGCTAAGGGAAGCTGCTATGCCACCCGGGTGTCGGGCTGTGGAGCGAACTTGTGTTCGGACGAGAGGATGAACTCTCCAATTGCCAGGTATTCTGCATCCCAGGCCAATACCAAGCACATCCTTCAGAATAGTTTCGCACGGAGGAAAGCGTACCAGAGGCTCAGATAATAATCACTCGCAAGATCATAGTGCAGCTTGATCCTGTCCTTCAAGGCCTGCATCGTGGAGTGAGCCAAGCCGAGCGGGGTGTCATATTGCTGGCTGAGCGGCGTGGTAGAGCTGTCTACCGCGGCGGCCATGTTGGAGACAGAGGCCGAATGGGTGTTAAATAGTAAAGGGTTTGGGTTATGTATGAGTTCAATGGCTCACTTGCGACGATGATTCAGAAATAAGTGATTCCAGCGACTGATCCAAATGACGGAGCGGATGAATAGCTGGGAGCTTCGGGAGCTTGGGTGCTGGGTGACGGGCCATTGGTCGTCCCGTGTCCCGCGGCCCGGCCTCGGTAAAGGTACTTGACTAGCCATACTACTTCGTCTCTTGAGGATGTACTCGGTTTAGGTAATTGAGGTGTGAGGACGTGACCTTACCTTACTCAACACGTTGGGTAAGGGGAGGAGCAGAGAGACGTCAGCTTTCCGTTGGGAAACTCTGGAAGCTAAAACGCCCAACTGCATGAGGCAGGTGCACGTCCCCTCGTCCGTTGCTGCGCACAGATCAAGACACTGGACTTATCTAATCATTGCTTATGTCATTGGCGTGTGCGTCAGTCAAGCCACAGCACCAGCCGCGGCACTAGCCACTTCTCAAAGCTTCGACACGCTGGGCCAAGCCTCCTAAAAATAGCCGGCAAGTTCACCCGATCCCCAAGACCCAAGCCGGCCAACGCCGCCGCCGTGGGCAGCCCCAGCCACTCAGCACAGCGTCGGCACATGTCGCATGGTGGCAGTGCAGGCCAGTGCCGGACGCCGGGGTGGGGCCGTTCATCTGCCAAACCTTTTCTTCGTAAGGCGACAGCAGCGTCAGTGCAGCGCACTCTGGTCGCCAGCAAGGAAAAAAAAAGGGGCCCGGGGAGAAACAGGGGCTGATTACGGGGGGAATGCAGCCCAGCCTCAGCCCAGCCCGTGTCCGCCGCGTAATGCTTGTTTACGTATTTTTGCGTGTGCATTGCTTTGACGATCGCTTGTTTTAAAAGTCATTCGGTCCCTCCAGAAGAACTTGCTGACGACCTGTCTTTTTTCCTGTTTGCTCTCATTCAGCACTTGGCCTGCCAACCGCTGCTACTCGGTCGCTACAACACTCGTTCTCGCGCACACACCTACACTCGCTTTCTCACCAATCCGCCGAATCATGGCGCCAGTCAACCCAACGACGGCGCGACAAACGCTTGCTCGCGCCAGTAATGTCGCTAATATGGTATGGAAAAGGGCAGCCATATTAGCTGCGCCAGAAGTCGCGCGCGCGACCCACCATGCATTGGCTCGCCGTGACTTGAGTGTCAACTCAACTCAGGGTGTCACCCTTGGTGTTATCGCAGCATACGTCGTCGCCATCGCCATTCTTTGGAACGTTCCGTATCTTCGAAATATTCTTTGGCCTTTTAAGATGCTCACGGTAGCGTTTCACGAGTTTGGCCACGCCATCACCGCGTGTTGTACCGGCGGTCGTGTTGTATCAATCACACTGGATCCTAATGAGTAGGTATCATCAAAAGCTTCATCATGAAAACATTGTTTTACTGACAAAAATATCAGAGGGGGAGCCACATTGATGAAGGGGTTCGTTTTATTTCATTTCTCATGAATTTTGCGATGCTGGCGATGTAATTTATGTTGTTGTTGCTGAAACTACGATCAACCATGACCTGAATCGACGGCGGGGCCTGAACGGACACGCTGCTTTCTTCATTCGAACGGTCCGCTGACTATTTTCATTCAGAGGTGTTCAAGCTATCACTTTGCCGGCTGGTTATCTCGGTTCCTCGCTCATCGGAGGTCTGCTCATCTTTTGCGGCTTCAACATCAACGCATCCAAGATCGCGTCCATGGTCCTCGGAGTCTGTTTCCTACTCACACTTTGGTGGGGAAAACGAGACTGGCTCACTATTCTGACGGTTCTTCTCGCTGTCGGGCTGCTTGTTGCTGCATGGTTCATTTCTCATGCTCAAGCTTTGAGATTCGTTGTTGTGGGTAGTGCCCGACCCAGACCAAACTTCCCAAAAGCTAACGCGGCAGCAGCTCTTCCTCGGAGTAATGTCCGCTCTTTACTCTGCTTGGGATATCTGTGACGACCTCATCATGCGAAAAGTAAACAGCTCGGATGCAAGCGTTTTTGCCCAGCGATACGGCGGTTCATCTCGATGCTGGGGCCTTATCTGGGTCTTCATCAGTCTCTGCTTCATGGCAATCGCCATTGTAGCCGGCATTGCTGCCTTCCCTCAGAGCTTCTCTGAACAGGAGAGCGACTCGCAGAAGTTTTTGCCCACCTAAATCGGTTCGATGCGCAAAGGTGCCATGTCACAATGAAAAGGATTAGAGGCTCATGGGGCTTCTACGAGCAAGCGATGATTTCCGCGACTCTGATCGGGTCTCAGAAATTACCGGTTCCGTCTGCAGAAGGCCTCCCACATTCCGGACTCCGAGACCTATCGCCGAGGTCCGGGCGGAGACAGATACTGACGACCCGCCAGGGCCACCGTGGACAACGAGCCACGGCCGGCGGAGACTCAAAATTACAGAGGAAGAGCAACTCAGGCTGAGAGTCGACGGCGACGGCGAGGAGGAGGAGGAGGACGACGACGACGACGGTGACGATGACGATGAAGATGACGACAACAGCGAAGACTGCTCATGACTTGGCCAATGGAAACAGCGGAGCGCTGGGAAAAGACGCAAGACTCGAGAACCAGACTATGATGAGACAAACATCAACGATGAAGCTCTTTCAGGAAACGGTTTCAATACGTATTTCAACACAGCAAAGTGGTTTGTTGTTATCCAGCGGAAATCCAGAGATTTGCTGTCCAGGATTAATAGCAGTTGTAATGCACAGTTCAGCATAACGCCATTATACAAAGGAACTGCGCACCGCAATTGACCTATTGTCATCTCTTTCACAGTTTGATGTCGCGTGATAGTTTCACATGAAACTAAATAATAGTGTGGCCAAGTGAACAATGACAGATGAAGAATCGGAGACGGAATACAAGCGACTGGAGAATTAGACACTGGAGAAGGCAACCAAGAATGGCGGACGAGACCAGTCGCTGGCTGGATTGAAACGGATCTCAACGCCACTAGGAACACTCGGCGTCGTTCGAGAAAGAGCATTGTATCTTCATGTTGACACTTGGGTGGTTGCCTGGAACACGTGTGGTAGGGAACTCGGCACCAGAAGCACAAAGAAGGGTCGACTGAGAACGTTGACGAAGAGAGCCCGCTCTTTCCCCCATTCTCGAAGGCAGGCACCTTCGCCAGTCAGGTAACTCGTTCTTTCTCACTCTATCGTTGCCCCCGTCTGGCAACTTCCCGACTTGTCGCTCAAACCCACAGAACTCGACTGGACGTCGGACATCACTACTACTACTTCTCAACCTTAATTGGCTCATCGCTTTGCTCCTTCCCAAGGAAACCCACTCGCACCAGATTAGTCGCGCTTGGCTCACACGATGTCTCGTCAGAAGCAACATGCCAAAATCCTGCCCCACGACCCGGGCAAGAAGGTCAGGCTCCGGACCAAGAAGGTTCCTAAACCTGGAAAGCCTCACCGATCGACACCCCATGCGCGTCCTGCGCCGGCTCCTCGAACTCCCGCTCGAGTGTCTCGTCCTGTGCGGAAGAGTAAGACAGCTGCTCGCTATCATTCTACTGACGACGGTATGCCTGTTCACATCTTTTCTGGGCAACAACGGCTGACGTGATCTTCGAATTCAGATAGCTCTGACGGATCATACGCTTCCACCAACAATGAACACTACTTACCCAACTCCTCGTCAGACGACTCGGTAGTTGCGCTCGATGTCGATGATGACGAGGTTGCAAGTATCCAGTCCCAGACAGACCGTTACAATACTACATCTTCGCGTCAAACCACCGCCCAGATACGCCCCCGATCTTCCGCATTCGACCGCCAAACAGCAACGACTAGTCCATTCAGACCTACCGCAGCAACCCAAGTCCGCTTGCAAATTCCAGCCATTCACAGAAACGAGAAGATCACGACTACCTCGAGCCGCGACTATGCCGCTGTGACATTCCTGGTTCGGAACGGCCCAGTAAACGACTTGCTCATTGAACGCGGCAAAAGGTTGCTGCAGGAGTTGTTTTCTGGCTGCGACGTTGATCCTACCACTACGAGCATGGTCAGCCTCGACGATTGATCAAGACCCGGCGGACCATTCGGACAGAAAGTTTGGATCATGAATCGCCCAGATGGATGAAGGATATCTTTTGGGGGGACGGCGGTGGCATGAAGCATCATTCTTTAGGACTTTTGTACCTGGTTTATGGGCAGCGAGCGTCTAATTTCGGGGATGGATCGGGATCTCTGCTTCGCTGTGCTTTTCTATCGTACCAAAAGGTTTTCTGGGCAATAGAACGGAATCTTGATAGTTACCCATACCATGGTCTCCCTGAAATAGTGATCATTCGCGCTTCCCGTCAGCATATGACCATGGTGCGTTGACTGACAATCTCGCTGTCAAAGAACGTAGCTGAGGAGGAAATGTAAACTACTGTCGTTGTCTTTGCTGTCGTCGTCTCTACTTTCATGATTGCTTCTACTTAGTATCCCATGACCATACTCAGCAGAATGGGCAGGTGGCCACTTCCAGAACGTACTCGGGTCTGCGTGGAGCCTTCCTGCCTTGAACCTTCGACAACAGTCAGCTTTGTTTTCACCGTTCCTTCCCCGATACAGGACCTCCTCGCCTTTAGGCTTCGGTCAAATTCTACCGAATAACTGAAATCTCTTCTTTGAACAATCATCTCAACAAGAGCTTTCCATTAATTTGGATCTCCCCATCGCAAGTCTCCCTCCTCACCATCGTTCTCCAACAGTCTGAATCTGTCATCGTCGCCTCTAACGCATATTCTTCCACGACTACGCTGACCAGCAAGCCTCGCCATGTCTGTGGCTATCATTGTTTTTGATCATCGTCGCCGCCTCATCGGACTTCCCGACTCGTATGAGTCGCTCATCCAAAAGGCGCGTGCGGAGTTCAATCTTGGAGATGCCGACTTGCTTGTTCAATTCACGCCCCCTTTCCTGGACCAAGAGGTCGAGCTTGATCCTACTGCCTCCCACGCCATCCCAAACGAAAGCATCCTCCTCTTCTCCAAGCTACATTCACAGCAAACTACGGATCCTGGACCAAAGAGAAAGCGGACGAAGACTGGGAAAGCCCCTCAGCCGACTTCAAGCTTCGTCGTTCACGTCAAAACAAGTATAACCCCTGTGCTCCCTCTTCACCCGATGTCTTTGTATGCTCACATGGATCCATTAGTGACTGGAAAGATCACCCCCATAGAAACCAAAGCCTCAGTCACGGTTGGGGAGCTCAAAACTCTATACTATGAATGGGAGAGCGCGCCTCCCGAGGCCCAACGACTCATCTTTCAGGGAAGTCAAATGGAGGATGATCGGACTTTGGCCTCCTACTCAGTCAAGAACAACGACTTGATTCATTTCGTTCCTAGACTTTGCGGGGGCAAGCCTGCCATTTACCTCATGTCTCCGACAAAACTCTCCTCTGTCTCCGTAGACGTTACCCTCACACAGCACTGGGGATTCTCTACTCTCTATCCGATCGTCAAGCCCGCGATCGTTTCTGGCAAATACCGCGTCACGTGGCAAGTCTCTGTATGCCCGGATGGCACGCTCGAGACTTTAGGAGCTTCAGGGACCAAGTTGCAGGGCAGCTACCTCTTTTGGGAAGCCGAGGCCTTCGCAGACGGATGCGTCGCTCCAGAACATTCAGCCGACTATCCTTTCAACCCTCAGAGCCCACACCTTTGCCTTAAGGGCCCAGCCGCGCACATATTGTCCTTCGACAAATTTCTGCCTTATCTCGATAAGGTCCTGCAGACCCTGACATTGACACCAGCCATGCGCACCGAGTTCATTGTGTACTGGTTGCCCAAGTTTATGAAAATCCGCGACAGGGGCCAAGATATTGCGTTCGACTTCGTGCCCCAATCAGACTTCCAGAAGGTTGCTCATTTGGAGATTGAGCCCCGACCTGACACAGTTGCTCGCGTCTTTCTCATCTTCCGTGGGGCATTCAAACAAACTCACGGACAGAAAACTCTGGCGGAACTAGAGGCCATTGATTGGTCTTCTAGAATCGGTATTGATGTGGCAGGAATGAAGAGTGCAGGCACTTTTCGGGCTCTGGAATGGGGTGGAATGGAAGTGATCACGGTTTAGATGGTTTAGCTCTGCTCTATCGCGAAGAATTTCCGGTCATAGGCCAGCATGTGCTTATCTTAGCATACCACGAAGCAAATCTCTGATACTTGAAACGTACTTTGGACCATGTCCTCTCGAACCCTTTGTCGCCACTCAGCAACTCCCCAATTCATGTTCATTCACGCTCGTCAATGCGCTTGTGCCTGTGACTAGCCAAGGACGACGGTTTGCTGTGGATGTTCGGCGTGCCTCCTTCCCCCTTACCTCCCGTTCGAATCTTTGTGGTCTCGTTAATGACGGGTTCGGGTTCAGAAGGCCCGTGGCGTGTACGAAGGCATTGTCGCTTGGAAACTGTAGTATGCAGACCAGTGATCTTTCAATTTCGGAGAACATGCATGGCGGCATCCAACCCGGCCTTCGTGGCCTTTGGTTTCTTGCTGACGTCGGGCGACCGTGTAGATCTGTCGATAGTCGTTGAGAAGCCGCGATGAGGCGCTTGATGCATGGCGGTAGCAGCTTCCATGAGTTCCAGGGTGTGCCTGGAGCGCAGGACGCGGCTTGGGGTGGTATGGGACTTGGCGACAGCGATGTTCTTAGTTAGGTTCAACGAGTCGCAGAAATTGAGATAGATTCGGACGAGGGGATTGTTCTTTTCGTGGCGGACTGCTGGAATTCTCATCGTTTGGCCTTCGGCGAGGATGATGGCAGAGAAGGAGACCTCGCCGGTTCAGGGACTCTTGTCAGCCATGTTGGATATCGGAGCAGAAAGGTGTATTTGCGAGAATGCTCATGGAAAACAATACTTCGCATAAGTAAGATGTGAAACAGATTTCAAGCAATTTTCAGCAGTGTTGCTAGATTTTCTAAGACGTAGGAGGCCCCCTTGCGGACTTTTCAGAGCGTCAGGAAGGTGGTGGGGGAATCTGGTCCTTCCCAAAGGAAAAAGAGGGTCGGGTGCTTCCAAGCCCAGGCCGTGCCGCTCTCTGAACTGCGTCTTGTTCATCATCAATGATAAAAACATCTGAAAAAAGCGAACAAGCGAGACATATACTGATTGGATGAGTGAAACTTGAAGGAGCCAGTAAGACTGCGTATTCTATCTCCGTTTATTCGGCGATGTTGAAAAGAACTAACCTGGACCATCCAACCAATAACAGGATGTGCCCTTCTCTGCCGAAGATATTGCAGAAAATCCACCTAGACAAACATCCTCCATTTGGAAAGCCCAAGAAAACTAAGAGTTGAAGCGATCGCCGGAAAGGTATGCCCGTCCGCCTGCATCAAACGATCCTCAAGAGCGACACCTAGCTAACAACGGCAGGCAACATGGACACAATCTCCCGCCAGTTCATCCAGAAATGGCGCTGCATTCCCACCGACAAACGCATCAGCGACGCCGCACTTGCTGCGCATATTGGAAAGTGCAACGGCAGGTCGTCATCTGTCGAATTATGCGAGGATCTTGAGAACGCCAGGTGGGCTCGACACATGCGACGCAAGTATGGCCCACGAGCTGAAGCCGCAGGCCTCACCGACGACCTCTACGCGGCCACGTCCTACAACGATTTCACCGCCCCCGAAAACTACCGTGGTTTTCTCGAAATCTTGAGATCCCATCTGAACGGCCCTAGAATGAATGCAAACGACATGGTTAAATGGGGAAAGGTGGCCCGAGAATGGATCGAGAGAGTGCTGAATTATATTCTTAAGATCAAGGAAGGCAGATTCGTTGTAGAGGAACACGAACGGGATGTCTACCTGATGGAGGCGGGTGGAAAAGACGTTGAAGACTTGCTTTGAAACGAGGGCTTTGCTGTTACTGCTATCCAAAGGACGAGGTTCTATTTACTAAAATTTCATTATGCCGGCCCCTTCTATGCTCATCGTTCAGGTCATGGTCTCTTCTATCGTCATCCTCATCGCCCTAATTATCCGCCTGGACCGAAAAGCTCTTAAAATTGGAGTCTAAATATCGAAGATTGTCCACAACCTAAGATCAATCCTAAAGGCGGCATAAAGAAATAGGATCAGAAGAACAGCAAAGTCCTCATTTTAAAAACACACTAGAACAGAGCTCACTCTTAAATTGAAGACTGGGGAGATATTATGAGTATTCCGTTGCTGACCAAATAAAAGGTTACGATTCAGATTCATCTCCTAGGTATTTGGGACCGTCTGCTTAGTTTTGATCTGAGCGAACAACGTCGCCACCGTGACCTTTTACCACCAACCATCATCAGTATGTATCACAGTTTTCTTGGCACCACATATACTAGTCATACGTGCAGCCATCAGCGGCTGTACTTGCCATAGTATATGTGCGGCCGGAACCCTCCTGGTCCTCCAGATATCGTTTTTCAGATGGATTGATCTTCGTCTTGTGCCAAAACTGGGACCTCAAAAGCTGGACAGCACGTTTCGCATTGTCGGCTGTGAGCAGAGGAACCGTCCCAGGTTTGCGTTGGTGGATGGCACGTACAAAAGCACCGCACAAATTCTGATCCGAATGTTCATACCAAAGCCAAGGCAATGGTATGAGCGGTTGGTGACGCAGCCATAGTTTGGTTGACAGTGCTAACTGAGCCAGAACTGTCCTGTATGTACTTGAGGAATCTTGCCATCGAATGGGTAGCCAATCATTTTGGCCCCAATGGGTAGTCAGAAACCATTCAAGTTGGGCTTTGGTAGCTTGTTTGATGTTGAGGTCTAGCTTTGGCTCCTGTGGGTGGCAGTGGATGATTTCGGTGTGTGTAAAGTAATCGCCAAGACCGTTGCCACCGCTGGCATAGCTGGATGGACTACACGATGCCCCTTGTTCCTGACGATCTCCCTGGCCAGCTTCATTTGAATTCAAGACCGTATCCCACCATGAGGGACTCGAAAGGCTGCTTTTCTCATGGTAATCGTAGTAATCATGCGCCGAGCACGACATGTTTCGGGGTAATGAACGTTGACAGTGACTAGTAAAACCTGGGGCTTTCTACTGAAGAGGGTCCGAAGGCTATATCGGTACGTTGGTGATGACGTGGGCTGAGTCTCGGGTGTGTTGGGGAGCGAGTGAAGGCGTAAAGTATAAAACGCTTGTTGAAAGCTACGGGTGAGAGGCGAGGTTTTATGAAGGCCAAACGAGAACATTTGGAAATCCTCGTACTGACAAGATACACCAATGCGAGCCCGAGTTATCAAGCGAAAATGGGCCACCTGCGATGTAAGATGAAAACGAGGCTCTGGCATTGACTTCATTGGTCGATTTGTTGTCTCTTCCTCCCTGTTCAAGCGGCAACGTAGCTGAACAGGAGAAGTCAACATGTGGTGCGTAACTGGACAGAACTCGAGACGAAAGAGTCTCTTTTCTCGCTTGGTTGAACGCGACTATTTCGGAGGCATCATGTCTTACAGCATGAGACCTATCGGATCCAGCTCCGCGAGCTAACTTTTCAACCCGTCAAATGGCGACTAAGTCACTCCTGCAGAACGAGGGACTATAGATGAGAATGTGTGTGTTTTAACATGACGAAGTGGGAAGGTTCGGCGATGGAGACCAAGTGAAGACGGCCTGCTCGCTACTTTCGGCGAGAACAAAAGATCGGCCAAAATAAGCAACTTTCCACTACCCTACCAAAGGACTGGGAGGAACCCGCCGGAGGGAATGGATGAGGTTACACAACATGCCACACTCACACACAAACCACCCTTGCGGGTGGTGCTTGGCTGTCGCGCTGTCCGGTAATAATCGATGGCGAGGCTTGAGACACACCGCTGAGACCTCCAACTCCCTCTCCGCTATCCGGCACTGAGACACCTGATCCGCCAAAAGAACGCCAGTAACCAGTGCGTGATGCCTTGGTTCAAAGCATAAGTAGGTGCAGCAAACTACTACCAGCTATTTCCGGCTTATATACAGCCTGCCGTGGTAGTAATCTTATGCCTGCCGGACCTGTGAGCTGATTACCTTGTAATTCTCATCACCTTGGGATGTTTTGACGAGAGACAGCCAAGACTTCAAGTCTGGCTATTCATATGGTGACGCGTCATCAACACAATTTTACTCGTCCAAATTGTAACAGCAGTGGTATTTCCAGCACCGATGGATATGCTTGACCAAAGACAAAGCAACGCCCCAACCCTTACTATATTGGCTGTTGCCTATACGAAGCCATTCTAGCTGGTCGCGGGTCTCGATAACCCTCATTATCGGGGCAGCCGTCACTTAAAAAGCTATGAGCTGAGGCTGGTAACAGGTAAATATGTTCGCCAGCTACTAGCTACACTTCTCTCCCCTGAGCTTCTTCCTGCCACTCTCTATGATGCTTTCGCTAATCAACTCGAGTATCGCTCATATTCTAGCAGCTGAGAAGGAGGACGAGATTTGAGGGGACAAGACGCAGCAGCGTCATGGGGCAATACTTGCTAAGGGTCAGTAAAAAGGCGGTTACTTTAGTCCGATGTTTTGGTTCTTTGATTTCAGTTAAGGGGTATACTCAGTGCACTGCGTCTACTTAACATTCGTGTCCTCAAGCTGAACCAATCATTTCTTGGCAGGGCACCACAGATTCTACCCATCTGAATGGAACTTTGCGATGTTGTTGCTTTAAATGCGACTGTTTGACATAACCAATGCCTCCTATGTAATAATGTCCGTTCTGAACGAAATATTTGTAAGAGCACATTTGTGGATAGTTTTGCGGGCTTGAATGATCATCGCTCGAAGGGATCAACAGGTGCAAACAATGCAGAATCGAATCTCAAACAGCCGCAAAAAGACAATACAAATAGAGAAAAGAGAAAAGAGGAAGTCTGCACGGCTATAGCGGCGCTTCCTAGGTAGTTTTGACCCTGGCTCTATCATAGACCCTTCAAGCAAAAAGCCCTTTAATAAGAGGCTTGCCCGTATTTTCAGCTCCGCACTCTTTTATGTGGTCAAAAGCAATAGTGCCCAGCACAGACATGTCGCAGAGCCCCGCTTCGTTGCCTGCGGGCTGGTTTGTGTCTCATCTAGTCCCTCATCAGTCTTATCTCAGCCATGAGAAGCCTGAGATTGGGGCCGCGCTCCCCATTGGAATGAAATGTCGCTTCTCGCCCTTGTTTGGCTATTGTTCGTACTCTGATAGCCAAGATTACATATCTCAAGGGCTCAGCTACATACCACTCGGTATGCATCAGTTAGTCATCCGATCCCTGCAGTGCCAAGTTTTCACATGGATCGTTGACTCTTCTTGGGGTTCCCGATCGGCCTTGGTACTCTGTGTTGTCTTGGCCGGTCAAAGCGAGCAGATCCAAGGCATTCGATAACTGGATGGCCATTTCTGTCATCGTTTGATCACCAACGTTCACATCATTTTGCAACCCATTATCATTCATCTAGTCTTAAGGTAAGGTGGGTTGCAGTCTTTACCGAAAGCCCTCTTCCAGCAAATGCTCCTGCCTCCATGATTTGTTCATCTGAGTGAGAGACTTAGTTGGCCTTGCCCTTCTCAGCCCCGAATTGGATGCAGTACTCCTCCCACTCGTCACCGCCAATGTGCTTGGCAGCTGAGTTGCAGACCTGGACGTCCTTGTCCTTGACACCCTATTGGTTCACGTTAGCTGGAGTGTTATTCAACGTGTCTGGATGACAAGGCTCACGATCTCGCAGTCGGGGCAAATGTCCCATTGGTCATTTCCGGTGTGTCGTTGCTTGTACTGGGCGCAGGCAGCCTGCGTGGCGTCGGAGTTCTGTGATTGTTAGTTTCAACACAATCTCACTCAGAGGGTGCGTCCATACCTTGGGGTCGTTGTCCTGGAGACCGTTGGTGACGCACCAAGCTTGAGTGTGAAGGTTTGCAACGGCGCTTCATATTGAAGTTAGTCGCTATCTGTATTAGGTAACTTCGTGGCTTGTGGCTCCCAGTTCAGTGTGGTGACTCACCCAGTGGCACAGGCGACAGCAGCAAGGAAGATAGTAGAGAACTGCATTTTTGTGGTGTTGAAGGTGTTAATTAAGGAATAGAGATCTGGAAGAGAGTTGAAGACTTGGGGTGAATAAACGAGTTGGGACTATTGATTGATGAATGAATGTGGGTGAGTGAGTGAGGTGAAGAAGATGCCATTCAGTTGGCGGCAAGCCTCTCTATTTATACAAGCCCTCCTGGTGTCTTTTTGCGGGCTATGTGAAATCATTGTTCTATTGACTCGCGAACATCTGAATAAATTGCTTCAGCCTCCGACGCATAGCTCTTTCTCTTTCTGAACCATGAATAATTCGACTCCTAGTCGTGAAGTTCCACTGACCCACCGGACTCTCTCCATTCTACCCCCATTGCATGGCTGGAGATCTCCGGGTCGAATGAGACCCTAAAAGGGAGTCAGAACAAGGTCCTGTTGACTGAGCCTCATGTACAACTCAGGGCTAACTCGCTCGATCTGGGATACTTATGGGGTGGGCAGGGGTCCGTCGCGAACTGAGGCTGGTCCACAAGTTCGAACCTAGCTGGACGATTCTTGACCCTGGCATTGACATCTCTCGACGAAGACGTAGGGGAGACGCACTCCCAACATGCAGAGGTCCATACTGGCTGTTCATACGGCGGACATGCCTCCGGTAAATATCCTGAACCACTTCGTAACAACGATGTCTAGAGACTGTGGTGGCACGTTGGTAACATAGCCGCAATTGGTGGTACCATGTCATGAAAAGGTGGGCGTGTTTGGGATGTTCGGGAATCGTGGGGTACACAGGGGTGAAGCAGTCTGCTGCCCTTCCTTGGCTAGACAAGATCGAATGAGGTAGGGTCAATTCTTCTTCTTTCTCATATCCATCACGTCTTGTCTGGATCATCGTGAGGGCACCATGTGGACGTGCGGGTAGACATCAGCACTATTCTTATGTTATGCTCGACAGCGATGGATTTCCCTCTTTTGGTTTTATCTCCGATTCTCGTTTGTTTGTTTGTAGGGCTACTGCGGGTCAAAACCGACAAACATCTGACCCGACTATCTGAATAGACTATATTTAGTGTAGGGCCATGCGTAGAAAGGCGCCAGAATGTTCGAATGCCGGGCAACGGCAACGAGACCCGCGGCCCCCGTCTCCGCCATTGTGGGACCCGAAGACCGGAATCACCGCCTAAAGAAGTCACTCCCGCGTCCGTGAGCTACGGCATGTGGCGCGTCAAACGGTATGTGGGATGGCGGCCCTGAAACGACAAGGCCGACTCGGTGCTTGCCGATTGTGACCCGGGAATTGAGATTACGGGTCATGCGAGAAGTTGCCGATCCCGCGTTGGCATGCCCCACAGCGGAGCCGATGACGCTACTCAGGGACAAGAACACTTCGCGCCCTTCCGCGAGATCATCAGCTGACTTGGAGTCTTCGACCTTACTCGTGGACTGGTGATAGCTTAATTAGCGGCCGGCATCAGCAACATCCCAGGAACTAGAAGAGACGAGCTACGTGCGTCTCATCGGAGAATCATTGTATCGCCATGGGGGCTCGTACAAGCATTGCTGACTCTTGCTAACTGATGAGATTGTGGAAAGCTGATTGCAACTATTCACTGGTAAAAAAACTGTTCAAAGCTGAAGTCTCTGACGAAGGCGGCCAATACCACCTCATAAATGCATTCCACAACAACCATGGACGGCCTTGTGCCTGACTGAGGGACATTATTCAGAGACGTCTCAGGACGGTAGAGGTTTGTACACTTAAGTAAACGACCTCTCAAACCTCCACGACATCATGATCCTTTTATCCAAGCCAAGAGGACCTCATCCCACCATGGTCAAATCCCCTGAAGCGCTGCGCACAGCTCGACCGTCTCCACTCGGGCGAGAACTGTCATATTCACTCCGCAAGACGCTCCCTCAGCATCCTGATATGCATCCTCAGCCTCTCGTCCCCTTCCTGGCGCAGTTCGATATCTTCTAGATCTTGGATGATAGCAGAGATCTCTGCGGCCGTGAATACAACGCTGCCGAGTAGGCTCTGGGCAGCTGCTGTCGACGTCAAAGCAGGCGAGCTGGAGCTTTGGACGGCATCGCAAAGTTCGAAGTTTGCGGTGGGAGAGGAGAAAGACGGGATCTCCGGCTCCGCCATCACGTCATAGATGTCGTAGTCCCACGGGCGTGCATCTTTTGTGGGAGTACTCTGGGAAGGAGGTTTGTCATTGAGGGACTTCTTGACCACCGCAATTTTGCGCGGGTTCTTTGCGGAGGCCTGGAAGAATTTTAGTGACAAAAAAATGTAAAAGCCAATTGAATAGTGTGCAAACCTTAGAGTTTCGCGCATGGCCAGAATGTCTTGCATAGCGGGTGGGGGTAGGCGATGCGGGCGGATCACGCAAGAAGATTGAAGAAGTTGACGTAGGCGCCGTGAGAAGGGTCGTGCGACGCCTCTTGCAACTCGAGGCACATTTCGAGGGACCGCCAAGCGTGACAGGGCTGGTGACGATTTCATCCTCTGACGAGCACTCAATCAAGGCGTGATCCTTTTGCGGACTGGGCGCAGGGGTAAGTTTAGCGCTGCCGGGCGAAGTCGCATTCTCAAGAGAGACCATTATGGATGGATTTGAACTCGGTGAATGGTATGAAAAGGAACAGCAGTGGTCGAGGTATCGTAACGAGCAGAAGGGCTGGTTTTCTGAGGGTGGGATAGGCCTTGTGTGTTGCGGGTAGAACGAATTATCCAACTCTTGGACAATAAAGTTGTTTTTATCTCGTTTCTTTTCTGCACTTGACCTTTCTTGTATACCCAGTTCACCAAAGCAATGGTGTGGGAGCAAGAGTTGGTTTCCGCACTGATGACTGAGTGTCTAGCACCAGCAGCACTTCAACTTCAGCTGGCCCAACTACCTACCGAATCAAATTAATACGAGCCTCCTTCATTAGGTATAGAACATACGGAAAGACGCCCGCGGGATCCTGCCTAGCGCTGGTTCCTCTTATTTCAACAGCCCTTCTCATGCAAATGCTCAAAAATAATTATTTTGTCACACTGCGGGCGTGAAATGATTTCGACTCAATCTTGCGATTCGGAAGATGAACAAATTCTCGAGCACAACGACATCCCCACGTAACAGCGCCCAGATCACCAACCCTGCAGTCCAGCTGCCCATTAAAGACCTGCTACCATGTCCTCCCCTTACGTTTATCAAGAGTTCGCTGCCGCGCCGCCATCGTGGCCCTGAGCCACACTCTCTCTCTGAGCACGCTTCCTTCTGCTGACCAACAGAAGATCGATGTTCTTACGGTTCTTGGCGATCAGCACCGTCCTTAGCAAGCTCTGAGGAGGTTTCTTGGCCCGTTTCGACCGGTGTCCGCGTGGCCTGGTGGTTCCGTGAAGAGTTAGCATTTGTCGTTCCTGCAGAAATAAGTCGATACCGACAGTGCTTTGATATCCCGATTGTCAGCTGGCACAAGCGAGGCAGCCTGCTTCTCGGGCCTCGCAGGCTTCTTTTCATGTTGTTGCTTAGGAGATATCTTCCTCTTGCGGCGGATTGCGGTGATTCTTGCTTTGAGCTCACGTCTTCGACGTTGGAGAAAAGCTTCTGCTGCTTTGGCCTTTTCGACATCGTCCTCCCACTTCTCCGTCCACTTCCCGAAGACACTGTCGCTGGTCTCCTTCATAGCAACGTTGTGACTTGCTTGGATCGTTCAAAATTGGCAGGTTCGGATACATGTAGCGATAGTGCTAGTTGTGGGGAACTTATGGGAAGGAACTTGGAAGTCCACGACTTTCGACGTATTTGGAAGGAACACAAAAGATGGGTTAAGGTATTTGCTATGCGGCGACTGCTCGTATGCATGGATTGCAATGCCCAGGAAGAAGTCGAAAAAAATCGGAGAGGAAAATAGATGAGGTTTGAAATCTGAGAGGGGAAGATCTTGAGATGGTCCGTTACGCGTCCCGCTGGTCGTTTGACGGGGAGATGGGAATAGCTTCAGCACAGTTAAAGAAAATAATGTGCACTGTGCAAATTTTCCCTAGGTCTAGTGATTCTGCTGCATATCTTGAGACTGCCTGATGAGCGGCGGAGAGTGCCTGTGTAGGTAGGCACCGTACTCTTTAGAATCCATCACCTTGACCCACAGTGCCAGAGGAGGCAAGTGACAATGCACTAAAGCGCAGATCAGGAGAGAGAAAGAAGCCTACTTGGAGAGGAAGGAGCGATTTGTGTCGTGTCCTCGCTCCTGCCCCCGATTGGCATTGTCTTCAGGTACTTCACTGAATCACGTCACTCACGTCACTCACGTCACTCACGTCACTCACGTCACCCACTTGACTCCAGCCTCCAGGTCGCTCGCAAAGGCTCGCTCAGATTCCACTTCCATCATTTTACAAATCCGTCAACATCAGGAAGGCAAGCTGGAAAACAACTGGCGGCAGATATGCCAACGACAACATCATCCCTAAACAGCATCCTCACTCGAAAAACATCAACATGGTCCGTCTCATCACCGCTTGCGACTCCTGTGATGACGATTTCGTCTTGATCTCATATCAAGACCACGAGAATTCCTTCCGGCAGAAATTTCAATGCCCGGGAAGGTGAGAGAATATCCCAATTCATCCGTCTCTCCGAACTTTTCTGACGATAGTCAGGTCCAACTACGCATATCCATCCCTCGACCCAGATAAGAGCGACTTCGACAATCACCAATACAACAGCGCAGAGGGCAACACTGTCAGTCCCTTTGCAAGGGCAATTCAGCTATCCAAGGCTCTGAACCAGAACAGCATCACAGCACTCGCTCACCCTGCACTGACCGTCACTCAATTCCTCCAAGTTGTCTCGAGCATGGCTTGCAAAATGCGTTACGGCAACAAAGACGAGGACATCTTTGATGATGATGAAACAGAATACGATAGTATCTTTGAGCCAGGTCCTTTAGTGCGAGGCCATTCTGGTCTCCGCGGCTTGTACTTGCGCCAGAGGAAGCCACTGGACCCCGCGTGCGACAACGGAGATGTCACTGGCACAATGGTCACCCCACAAACCCCGACGCAAAGCAAGTTCAAGCAGACAATGAGGAAAATGAAGGACTTTGGTTCAAGAAGATCTCAATGCTAAGTGCCGCAAAGCATTCAGTCGATTCTCGATTGAGATCTGGCAGGAGACGTCGGCTTGGTCAGAGGGTTAAGGGATTCTGCTAAGGACACCTATATTGATAGTTTCACTGGACATTGGGAGCTGGAGCCACTTTTTACATTCAACAGGGAGATTTGGACCGAATGAGTTGTCTCTCGGAGGCTGGTTGCATCACTGAAGATGCAGAAGTCGCTATAGTTTAGTTTCTCCCAAGTTCTAGATAATTCATCAATGGTCACTGATTGACCCTGAACCTCCCTTTTGAGCCCCATGCTGAAACCGCCAGTGACCTATTTTGCAAAGAAGTTCACAGCTGAAGCATCCCCATTGCCGAGGTAAAACACCAACCCGATTTCACCTTCATCACCTGGAGCTGCATCTGGAAGCTTCCATCCCACGGATCCAAGACTACTCCCACCACATCCTTGAGTATAGCTTATTAACACATTTCCAAAGCGTCTGTTGAAAGCAACGACTTCTTTGCGTTCTTTGGCCGCTCTTGTCCGCAGCAGGTCGCAAACCTCTCGGAGATGTCGCTCCACCCGAGTCGAGGTTCCAAACATGGTCTTGTGTAGACGTGTCAGTTATCAGCACATTCAGACTTTGAAACATGCGAGAGGAGGGTACAATCGTACCTCATCGGCTACCATAGCCATTCGTGTTGTTATGACGTGGTCAGTAAATGACTCCGAGTGCTCAATCCCACGCAGACACCTTCGCTTGTAATGCAACGCTTGATGTGTGAATCCTGACTTCCAGCCCGGAGCGCGGTCAGCTATATACCGACAGGTCAAGAGAAACAAACTATCGAGCATGCCGCTGTTCCAGAGCGCCGTTTGAACCCAGTACATAGTGACGCAATGCCAGAACCTATCGAGATCTGATATATACGACATCTGTGGATCCGGAAGGTATGACATGGCTTTCAGCACTCGGTGCTGAACGACTAGACCGTAAGGTTAGAGGAAATAAGCCCAGATTCATCCTGAAACTGCCAACTTACAAACCCTGATCAGCTTATCCTCATTTGGAGCCAGTGATCTAAGAAACGAATCGAAAGGGTCGAATTCCTTCGGCCACAGTATGGATTGAAAATATTGTTGGGGTACGGGCCCTCGTTGCTTGACCAGGGTCATCGAATGTGGCTTTTTGTCATCCGAGCTGTCACTCTCGGGACGAGGATGGTGACGCTTGACGGACTTCTGCCGACGAGCATGGACGGTCCGAGCTGCGTGGGAACGGATCGTGGTAGCGCATGCTGTTATCTCTCCAGGATGAGAAAGAGATACAAAGACAAGGTTATTGGCTAGGTTCGCTGACGCCGCGTCCTCGCTTCCAAGCGCAGGCATGGTGGAGATCTGGCACAGCTCACAACTCGCTGCTCACTGTGTGAGTTGGTGTCAGCGTTTGGCGTTCTGGGCAGACGAGCGCAGGAAGGGATGTCAAGTGGTAGGTTGTTGTTGTTCGTCGGACCGGGCAATCTTATCCACCCGTTCAGCCGACTTATTAGTTGGGGCTTAGCTTTCAATAACCAATGGGCAGGCCTTTGATTGTTCACTTGTCAGGGAAAGCCAACCTGTTTCTATATCCGGACTCCAAGAAGGGGTGACTGTGCCGCTCTGCGACATCCTGGTCTTCTCAGATTTCTGTTGGTTGGCGGTTAAAGCGGACATATCCCTGCACTAGCTGCATACAAACCATAACAGGAGGTCGCTCTGAGCAATCAAAACGCCGTGTTACCCTCAATATAGCAAATTGACCTATCTGCGATCAGTGTCAAGGTTCTGGGTGGTCTCGCGACATGTCCAGGCGCCCAACGAAAATTTTCAGTCAGGTACTAGCGTCGGTCATTGGACACGCCACCTCTTTGTAGTTTTGTTCGGGGGTTCGAGGTAAAGAACATCGGCATCTTTGTGCCCGCTGGACTGCGTTTGTGACAAGAATAGGACAGATCCGGAACAGCGGAATGAGCAAAGTTACGAAGACGCCACGGTAAGCAATGTCGAAGTGGCAACAGAGCAAGTGATCCACGAGAAATATCAAATGAATTGATTAGAGCAGTCGGCAGGTCTGCATAAAGAAGCGAGTTGCGTGATTTAGCGGCACTAAATGTGACCGTCGTCTAATTTCCTGAGCCTTGACATTCATCGATGATTGCGAATTCCATGGAAGCTCCACGACATTATAAACCACCGGCCAACCAGTTGCACATGATCCCCACTTCATTGAAAGAGGTCAATGGGAGTTCTGTGTTGATCACTGATCAGCGACTAAACTTGAAGTCAATGATTGGGCATATACTTACGGTGAAAGGATGCATGAATCAGTCCATCTCAAAGAGATATCTTTCCTCGCAGTCTTCGCATAGCTCCAATGACGTAATGCGCCTGCTGGCGTTGCAATTGGCGTACTGGTTGACGAGCGAGCACACCCGGCGCATGTTTATCTCGTCGTTGAGCGTGGGCTGTTCCCACGGTCGGCGAGCATGTTGTACTACGAGCTGGATGATGCTCTGTGTCCCCCCGGGGGCATGCCACAAGGAAGTATGCCTCCGTTGAAGCTGGTGAAGCGCGCACGTTGGACAGCCCTTGTGGTCGGGGATGAACGAAGTCACGGCGGGCGCCGATGTGGATGCCGGCAGCGGTGACGGAGCGAGACCACCTCCAGTCGCTGGCGAATCCGGCACCGGTACCGGAACCGGAACTACGAGCGACCGAGGGGCATCGGGGCTAGAGCCCGGGCCGTGGCGGGAGACGGGCCGGTTGGGTGAGCACTTGAGGTCGTGCAGCGGGGTCGCGGCGTTAGCTTCAGACGGTGTGAAACTGTCCCTTCTCTTGGTCTGTCCGCGAGTGGAAAGCTGCTCGTTCTCTAAGCGTCCCATTAGAGTCAATGGCCGGAACCTGCTGCAAAGGCAAAGCAAACGACTGCAGGAAAAAGTTCTGGAGGTTGAGAGCACATTGCCCCTGAGTGCAGTTGGGTCCACAAGTAATCTCGCTTGTAAGCATCCGTCTTCATTCTCGACCCACCCCGTTTCCCTCCGTGAGAGCCGAGTAGGGATTGTCCCTGGATTTTGGCCAACGATTCAAGTCTGATTGCCAACAGTGACTGACAAGTACGCATACTAGGAGGATGCCGCAATAGCTTTGGATTTGAATTGAAACCACCTATTGATATGCTCTTCCTTTCTTTATTTGTTTTCGTATGTTGTTTTTCTCCATTCAGCGAAAACACTCAATACTGGTTTTCAAGTTCAAGACTGTGAATAATGAACAACGATGGTCTGCCCGTGTTCCCTCGTCCTGGCAAATGCCGTTCATCCCGGTTCAAGTCTCTGATTGAGAGGCACACAGTCTAGCGCAGGCTCGCGGGAAGAAGAGACTCTTTGGCGTGTCCTGGATTTATTCCTAAAGTCCGGAAGGTACTCGCCAGACCCGACTCACTCCCATGTCGTCCAAGCGCATAACTCAACAACAGATCATGCATGCTGATCATCCAGTAATACCTTTGGCGACCTCAAAATTTCTTCGTATATTACGAGCTGCCTTTGGCAAGCATTCTCATAAAATTGTGGATGATTTCTCTCTGCACATGAACGAAACAACAATGGAAAGACCAGATCATGGACGGGTAGTTACGGGCTATGGAGTAACTCATTCCTGGAGTCGAACATCCGAAACAGCCTGCATCACGACGACAAGACTGTCTGAGAGAAGCCAGGTCACGACAGTGGAGCGCCTTGGCGAAGAAGTACGATTGCGAGATTTTAGGAATGAAAAGACTTGCCTTTTTTGTTCCGAAGTCTAGGCCCCAAGATCTGGGACAGGGATGTGTAGGACGGTCCAGCGTACGTCCCGCGCTCTTCAAAGCCGGCCAGGATTCGGATCGGCTCAGTCATGGGGCAAGGCGCTTCAGAAAGCCCCCAATCTCGGGTGTCTCCTCCGACTTGACGGCCCGGAAGCCCGGTGGATCGATCGGCGGGCGATCGCGCACTAGCCTTGGTGCTGAAAGTGCTGCTCGGCAATTGACCACCAAGGGTGCGTGGGCGCAGTGCACGGTAGTACCTTAATCTAGGCAAGCATTGCAAAAGACTGGACAGGAAAGACGAATAAAACATTGTTTTCATCTTCACGTCTCCGAAGCGAGCAAACGACTGAGGTACGGTACCTAGGTACCTAGTGAGGGTAAGGTACGTCCCTCCGTAAGTGTCCCGTCTGCAGCGACTCCGAGTCGGCCCCCACGCAGCCGAGCCAATCAGTGTGGCCCGGACTGTCGCGCTATGGCACCTTATCATGGCTCAACGTCACCTGCCCTTTTCGTCCATTGTTGCGCCCACGAGCTTCATCTCCGCCGGTGCCGGACAGCCGCCGTGTGTATCACGCGAACGCGACGCCCTCATAAACCCCGCGCGTCCATGGTTCTCAATTGCGCCAAGAGTCGAGCCACTGTATTCCCGTATCATCTTCACCCTCGCTCACCATGTCATGCGCAGGGAGCCGTCTGCTGAGGGCCCTTGTGGTCGGACTCGCGACAGCGGCATCAGTCTACGGCACCGTTCTGCAGGCCCAGCCCGCATCGCAGCATGAAGCCAGATTCATCGGTTCACGAACCCCCGCCAAAGAGAATCGTTTGGCCAGATTGGGGAGGCTTGCCTACGAGATGGATACCGCTGCCGCTCCCGCCCTTGCACCGGCCACGACGCCCCTGCTGGAGTGCTTCCAGGTTGCCCAACCTGTTCTTCATGCCGAAGGCGAATCTGTCACCATAACTCTGATGGATCACCAGTTCGCCAACAGCTACGGCTCCCCATTCGTGGGCGACTATACGCCCCCTGACATTGAGTTCGACCGCGTCGTCATCAACTTCACTGTCGAAGTCAAGGGTCGCCAATTCGACCGATGGGGCACCGTGTATCTAGACAATGTCAACATTTTTTCGACTTCCACCGCCGAGCCCACCCAAAACGGCATTACCTGGACTTGGCGAAAGGACGTCACCCCGTACCTCTCGCTGTGGAGGGAACCCCAGACGCTGATTTTCCAGCTCGACAACGTCATCACCGACATCTACACTGGCTTATTGAACTCTACCCTTACCGCAACATTTTTCAAAGCCGACTTGGAAACCGAGCAACCACCCGCAGACTTAATTTTGCCGGTATCCGCCGCGAAGAGCCCTGTTACCGCAAGCTTTTGGACGTATCCCGAGGAGAATGCCAGCGTCGCCCTGAATTTTCCCAGAAATGTGAACAGAGCTGTGTTTTCGGCAAACGTGAAAGCTCAAGGCAATGACGAGTTTTGGTGGAGCAACGTACCACAATCTGCCGTTAACGCATTCGAGCCAGACGTTGGCACGTACCCAGGATACTCGCCGTTTCGAGAAGTGCAGATCCTGATTGACGGAATGCTAGCAGGTGTTTACTGGCCGTACCCAACCATTTTCACCGGTGGTGTCGTGCCGCAGTTACACAGGCCCATTGTCGGTATCGATGCGTTTGACTTACGGGATCACGAGATCGACATCAGTCCCTGGTTACCGCTGCTATGTGACGGAAAAGAGCACACTTTTGGCATACAGGTTGTGGGGCTCAATGATGACGGGAAAACGGCAACCTTGTCCAACACCACTGAAAGCAGCTGGTATCTCGTCGGCAAGGTCTTCTTGTGGCTCGATGACGAAGGAAGCATAACAACAGGCGTTCTGGGTAAAGCTACTGCAGAACCAATGATCGGCTTTCAGCAGAGCCTGAGCCAGAACGCAACCGGCTTCAATCAGACCTTGGATTACACGATTTCCGTCAAGAGAGATTTTGAAATCTCTTCCGCACTGAAAACTCAGAAAGGAAACAGCACAGCCACATGGTCTCAAAGCTTAGAATATTCTAATGCGGGTGGATTGTACTTGAATGGATACGGCGGTATCAATACCTTTTTAATCACCGGGAAAGAAGCGGCAAAGGTGACGGGTCGGCAATATGAGACGAGCTTCTCATACCCGCTATTTTGTAACACAACGACGCAGTATCTTCCGGCGGGCAACCTAACCCTATGGGCCCGGCTTGACCAAGGCCTCAAGATCGAGATGAGCGGGGATGGAGTCTTTCCCACTGGTGCCGAGGCCTTCAAAGGCGCTTGGGTCGGAAGTGTCCTGGAAACAGAGAGAAATGGAACTGCCAACTACTCCCGGTATGGTGACAATACTGTCACCACCGGGGTTGGGCAGACCAGGCAGCTTTTCGGCTTTAGTGGCTTGGATGGAAAGACAACGAAAGAACTGTACTTTAGAGATGTGAGCGCATTCAACAATACTGTGACAGCAAACCATGAAGTAGTCTACACGTAGCTCATAGAAGGCACTTGGGCTCCTCACTATCTACTAACGATTGCACCATTACGTACTCGTCGCTCACACCGTTCTTCGTGTTGGTATGAGGGCCAAGGTGCCAGAGTCTGCGAAGACCAAACATGGTCTGAATCTCTCGTAAGAACCACAAGCGTTAAGCCGCAGTTATCCCAACTGCTACTGGAGTATGGGAGCCTGATAGTCACCATCTCTTTGTCTCTTGGAGGGTTTCGAGCGCCAGGAAGCGTCGTTTTCATCGCCATCCTCAATCTCTTGGGTGCTGTTCCCGGGCGACTTTGCAGGGTTCTTGTTGTTCCTGTCGTAGACCTAGACGTCAGGTTGCGATATGTATTTGCGGCGACCGCCTGACCGGCGCTAACAGTAGAACACGGTTGTCGCAGTTACCTGCAGGGCGACTTCCCGCTCCCAAGTTGTCGCGTCATCGGGATGGAGGACTTCAAACTTGAATTGGTCGGATCTGGTGCTTGACTTGGTCTTGAGACGGCGATGGGACTTGGTCTTGATCACACCCGGTGGTGCGCTTCGCAGAGCACAGTCGGCGCCTTCTCGAGAGATCTGTTTAGCAATGTACGCAAACATTAAAAGAAAGCATGGAGAAAAGTAACCTTTGTTGGGCTGTGCATGTTGGCGGCTCCTAAGGGGGAAAGACGTTGGGAGCAACAGAATGGTTGCAATCGAAAAGAGGCGCGTCGCATTCATCTCAGAACAGATGGACAGGGTTATTAGAGACTCGATAACTGACAGAAATATGAATACTTCGAGCAGGCAAAAACAAAGAGGGCGCAGAGGACGTGGCCACCGGCTCGGCCATGCAAGGCTCTTTTGTTTGCGGATGCAGGCTCTTCAAAGAACCTGCTAGACTGCCTGATGCTGCCACCCTGGCACTGAGGACGGCCACTTGCCGCTCTGCGGGATACACAAGGCATTCTGTAGCTGAGAGTCAAGGCTTGCTGTCGGTCGTGTCCAAGAGAAAGTTAAGCAGCTGGCACGAAGCTCCCCAATCTACTGAAACCAGATGCGTGTGGTACTGCGTAGGTCCAAAGGCGGCCGCACCTGAATCCAAAATTGCTGGGCCACCATCCTACCTGTCTTCTTTCGGGACTTGTCGGCTGCGAGGCAAAGTACTGAAGAAGATGGGAAAAATCGATATGTATTATTTGCTTTTAAAATGCACGCTACACAATATGTGTCCCTCGCAATCCTGGCTCCAAGCACAAAAAGCAATGGTCCTCCCAGCCCTGCCACTCCCATGGATGGTCAAACAGTCTCACTGATGGCTGTTCTCCGTCTTCTTGTCGTCACTCCCCGGGCCAGTCTCGGAGTTTGTCGTTGCTGTTGTTGTTGTCATTGTCGTTTCTGTGGTCTCCTCGTGCTGAGAGCCTGTCAGCGAGTTTGTTGTAAACGTTGTATCGCGAGAACATACGGGTTGAATAGATATTTCGGTCGTGACAGTGATGCCGGATAATCCGGACAAGAATCCTCCTCCGCTGTGCTGGTGCTCCGATTCATCCGCAGCGTTCTCTTCGACGTTGGTGGTCCAGCAGCGCGACCGCTCCTCCGCGCGCGTGGCCTCGTTCTCGGGGGTGGTGGACATGATGGGCGGAACTCGCAGGTCGCTAGCTGATTCTGTTAATGCAGCTGCTCGTACGTTGTGGCGGAGTCTGGTCTCGCGGATTCTGCTGGTCAACTGATGAGTGCGATTCGGCAAGGACACGTCGGTCAAGTCCACAGTCTTCCCGTCTGTTCAATAATACGTAGGTCGGTAAGGTAAGGTAGGTAGTGTCGAGGATGATGTTGACAGGTTTTTCAACAACCGCGGCTTCTCCACGGGAGCTTGATCGGCAACGGTTTTTGGCCCCGGCCCGTCAATACCCTTGCAGATCGAGCACGCAGCGACCGCCGCGAGGTTCGTGTCTGGCCGTTGGAAAGGGAGAAGCCGCTTTCAGAAATTCCCACCCGGCTCCATTGCCAAGTTAGCGAAATGAGTTTCCAGTCTCAACCCCTGATCAGCAGCAGAGAACCCCCGCAAGTTGTCTCGTTACCATCCACTCAGACACACTGGAGCTGCGGGCGGATTTGATCCCAGCCAACATTTCCCAACGGTCGACGTTCGGCACCAGAATTTGCGGAGTTGAGGCTCCGCCGCAGCTGTTTGTGTGTTTGTGGTTGGCCGATGTCGAAATGGGGCTCTCACTTCCCACTTCCGGGCCCAGAGCCATGGAAGGGTGGGTGTCCAATGACAGCGGGGCGCCCTGTCTTCAAGTCTTGGAACCAACCGCCGGAGATGATTTTTTCTCACCGAACGAAGCCAGGCTCGAGACGGGAACAGTTCCGAATCTCCGGTCAGAGCCAGGGCATCCTGTGAGGTTCCGCAACCTCCCGACTAGCTTCGACATCCTTGCTGCTGAAAGCCGCCCGGGGTTTTCATCTTAATTACGTGTGCTCGCCACGAGAAACTGCCGCAGTGCATCCGTAGATTACATATATCTCACCTGAAACAAATTGATCCTCATTCCTATTTGAGAAGCCGAAGCAACCTGGCTTGGCGCCATCATCTCCAGCTACTTATTACAAACGTTTGCTTCAAGTTTGCTTGCGTCGCATCCCGTCAGACATCTCGCACTTTGATGCTTGAGTTTGCCGAGAGCGGCTAGTCCCCTTAGGTACTTGACAGTGGGAATGGGTAGGGGTCGTTGGATGAGAGCATATGAGTTCTGACCAACAAGACACCGCCGACGGCAAAATAGACTTTACAATTACATGACCGAAAGCTTCACCGCTACATGGCATCAAGTCGTCCTCGTCGCCGCTTCCCCTGGCTGAGCCGCAGTTGCCATGTTTTCTTTGCGATTGACTGCCACCCTGTCATTGAAACGGGCCTTGAGTATGTGAATACAGCGCAATGCCAACTGCTTGTTTCCTGGGGTCCATTTGCAGGCGAGCAACTGACTGAGGCAGCTCCTGTCAGCCCACTCCGTGGTGAGGACCATAGCTACTTCAACCCAGTGAAGATGGATCGCACGCATGGGTGACTGGTCAGCGTCGCAATCATCCCACTTCCACTTGAAGTACATGTCGGCACCAGCGCGTATCAGCTCGGACACCACGTCGGCTGGAGGCGCACTGTATACCCTGCCAGCCAGTGCCCATCCACGTCGATTGTTTAAAAATGTCCCAAAAGTTGGAGGACCGACATCAGACTCGATGGGTCTCTTGGCAGTGACGGGATGATGAGCTAAAATCAATCGAATCAGCTCCAACTCTCCCCCATCCAAAAGCCAGTTCCCGTCCACGACCAGTGGATGTGCCGGCTCATAGAAGAAGAACTGCAGTATTTGTTCTTTGGGAGGCGATTGCCAACTCAAAGGGTGTGAAGTTAGGGAAGGAATCGTAGCCGTCTTGAGAGCTGCCCACTGCGGCGCCATTGTTCACATTCGCGCCATGGTCCAACAAAACCTGAGCCACATCGTCGGCGCCAGACATGGCAGCGGCATGAAGTAGATTGATTCTGGCATTCCAAAATGCTCGATTAACATGGGTCCTCGCTCTTTGGCTTCGTTGCATGTTGAAACATGATAGTGGTTCCAATTCCGCAGTATAGATTTCCGCAGCGACAAAGACCTCTAGACTTTCCGCCAGGTATCGGCTTCTCATTTTCAGCGTAGTAAGAACTACTTGTTGGATATGGGCGGTTGCGCCTTCCAACCCGGCGGTGCCACTGGAATCAATGAGGCAAAGGACAAGCCGTGGCAGCATGTAGGAGAAGAAGAACTTCCTCTGCAAGACGGATCCAGAGAGTGCTTGGAGGCTTCGGCATGTCCGCATGGTTGATATCAAGTTCGTAGGTTGAAGCCTATCCAGGACATTTTCGATCAGTTCAGGCGGCATTTGCTCAAGGGATGTTCTGATGCTATCAATAACTGTTTTAGAATGTCGCGAGCTCAAACGCAAGTGATAATGGTAGAAGATGGACCAGGCATTATGGCAACAACTCCTGGACTGTTGATGGCAACCTCCAGAACGGGGAGAGAAGAGGAATGGGAGCGGGGGAACTACGTTTATCTAGCCCAAATTACCAGCACATGACATACTTGCGTTACACAACGCCATGATGTAGAAAGCAACACATTTCTGCCGTAAGTTTTGAAGACAACAATGCAGACTGGCCTATGTATGTCTTGGCTGTCTCGGAACAAGGGCAAATCGGAAAGCCTCGTTCTTGGAACCAGACACTAGTTGTGCTGTGCAACAGTGCTAGGCGAATATCGAGAAACAGACATACAGCTTTATGCCACCTAAGGGATGATCAGATTGCCGACGAGCAGCATTAAACAGCTGTCAAAGTGCTGACACCACCAGTAAGCGATTTGTTTTCCGCGAAGAGCTGAAGTTTTGGGCATGTCTTGATCTGAAGAAGTAAGTAGCAGCAGAGATCAACCTTTGAAAGTCCGCCGTCTCTCTTGGAACCTTCCAGGGAATGCTTTCCTTTTCCTTTTCCTTTTCTTTTCGGGCCTAGGGCTGTTTGCTTGCCAGCACACCTGCCGTCTCTGAAAATTCGTCATGGAGGTAGGCTTGGATATGGCCCCACAATTTCAAGATCATCTCCCGCTGCGGTGGTATCGATTCTTTCATCTGCGATCTAAAATACGCCAAAGTCGTCGTCAAAAAAGTGCCTCATATCCAATTTCCAGGCTTTGGGACTGTACCGGCCGCGTTTTGGTACCGTCAATTGCCACCAAAAATTCCACAGCACGCGTTCTGTCTGTGGGTTTGAGCAGCGGCTTTGACAACATTCTATTCGTAAAGTCCAGTCCTCAGCAAGCCGACAGCCTTTCTTCTACCTACACGACCTCGCCTATCAAGCCGAGTTCGAGCTTGCCCGCCAATTTCGTTTTCGTCAGGCGACTTTGGAACGCCGTACCTCAAACCCCCACTTCCCAATCGGTTATCACCAAGGCACTTCGTACAATGTCATTCAGCCTGCCATTGCGCAACAAGAGAGCAAAACAAGACTCGGGAGTTTCGTCTTCCAGGGCTTGTAAGGAACCGGGGAAATTTGACCACTCAGCGAAAATGAAGAAAGCATGGGTCACCCGAAGAAAGAATCAAGCAGCCAGAAAAGCCAACGCACAGGCTAGTTTGACGACTTCTCAGTTACAGTGTAAGTTCTACCGTGCTAAATGAGTAGATTGCTAACTTTGGATAGCTGAACAAATTCGAAGCATGGGGAAAAGCGACAAAGAGGCTGACAGCACGGCGTCCGATATTCAAGAACCGGCTCGCCTAATGGTCACATTCAATGTCCGGGAGATCATGTCAAGGATCCAAGCCCGATGCAACAGCAGCAGTGAAGCAGAGCAGCCTCCACAGATCTTTGAACGAGAATCAGAGATAGAAGTACGTCTTCGTTTCATACTAGGTGCAACGCAATTGACACAGGCAGTTCCCAGCGGAAATAACCCAATATCGAGTCGGTGAGCGCCGCAGAGGCTCTCAAACTTTGTGGGATATTCTCAATCGAGGGGTCGACGTCATCGACTCTATCGCCTCTCATCGCATCGTCTTTGCTGACGGAGCTCATAACATTCAGCTCTACGCCGTTATCAAAGGAAACCACATGTACGGAACCGGTTGGAAGACGGAGCTGGAACTGAGTTGGATCGCCCTGTCTGAGGTTACTGCGTACTGGGCTTCATTCCCGGGAGGACGCGATGGCGCTATCAATTCAATCAGCCCCATTCTCCTGAAGAAGCGAGTTCTCGTGGTCCTTGGCCATCGCAAGAGACGCTACGGCCGGCTTGAGCTCAAGGTGCTGTACCAAGGGGTGGCTCCAAATCCCATTTGGGTGGAGGATTGGAAGGTCCAAGTTGGTCAGGAAATGGACGCACGCACTATGGATGACTACTGGAAGACCATCGCCGTACAGCCTGGACCGTACGGTTTGCAAGAAGTTGTGGAGGAAACAACGCTGGAGCTCAATATTCAACCAGACTGGCCGATGACCATGGGGTCTTTATGAGGTGGAGGGTTTAAGGGCATCTGTGCGTCTTGTCTTCGCATATGCCGGGCAAGCAATTCAGAAGCACGATTTTGGCGGAGCTTGGAGAGCATCACACGACATCGGCTGCTCAAAGGTCGACTTTGCTCGCTTGCCTCCCCATCAATAGCATTGCCTCTCCGTAGCAATGCAGAAAAACCTCACAGGGCTCAGCTCAAGAGCATTCACACTTGGTAATCTTAGGGTTGCACCGTCTTATTGCGGAAAGAAAATTCGATTGCTCTGTTCGTAATGCGCACGCATCTGGCGTCATCGACCCCATTGACAGATCCTCCAGACCTTGTGCCGGCGTGGCACTCATTAAAAAGCTGTCACTATAATAGGTTAGTTCGGGTGTCGAGGAAACTGGCCTTACAAGCAGGTGTGACTCACTCCCAACAAATTTCAAGCGCGTATCTTTGAAGCGACTCATTCCACTCGCCTGGATGGAGATTGGCAGACTCTGCACAACTGCCGACAGACGCTTGCTAGCCCGTGCCGCAGGTGCTCAGTTCAGTTTGCGATCGCCGGCCAGTATGGCGACCGTACGAGCGGCACTGGAGAAGACTTCCAAGGCGCTGGCGAAAGCCGGCTCGGTGTCCTGCAGGAAGTCGCTGTCGATGCTGGCTTTAGCGACCATGCACGCGAGGTTTACCAGCTTCTCGGTAGCTTGATCCATTGCCATCACTGTCAATATGTCAGAAGACTTGCTTGAGAAGGGGTGATTGCCTTACAAGAGCGCACCGTTGAGTCAGATGCTTGGGAGGAAGGGCTCGGAGGAGCGTCGTCGACAGCCGCGGTGGATGCGACAGAGTCGTCCTTATCCTTGTTTTTGGACTGCTTGTTGGTACCGCGATCCATCGTCAGCTTTCAGGTTTGCCGCAGCTGTTGTTGAGAGATGTCTTCGGAGTGACTCTGCTGTTGAAAGCAGCAGAAAGTGTGATAGTCAGCTGTCGCAAAATGGCGGAAGGGAAGTCGTTGGATCCAGGTTGCTGGTACCACAGAAGTGGGTTCAAGGCATTGGTGAGAGCTGGGTTCCATAGCCTTGGGTCCCGTCTGCACAGTTACCACTTCAGCCCTCCGAGTCTGATCGGGAGGAGACACCCCGCTCCAATCAAATCTTGTACTGTGGAAGAAGAAGTTAGCACCTCGATGCAGGGCGTCATGGTACCTCGTGCTTTCATGGCATGAAGTTCCAAAAGAAACCTACTTGGTTCTATTCTGAAAGAACTCCCTCCTGGTTTGATCACACAATGAGACAGAACTCACAGAAATATCACTCATTCGCATGACGTCTTCCTTGTCCTGATGTATTGATATTGCCATTTTATCTCCATGCAAAACTTCTTTCCTAATTATTCAAGCGGAATTTTGGGATTTGCTCTTAAGCTTACCATTTTTGTTCCTCTGGGAATAATCGGAATGGTCGTTTGACATGGGTGCTAAACACGACAGGCCCGCGGGTTCCACGGTATCTAGTCACCTTGCCAATGCAAAGCCGGCGAGTCTAAGCCGATTCCGACTCAAAAATAGCCGCGACACGTTAGGCGAGGATCGGCGACTGCTGCTACACTTTCACTCCTTGGCAGCAATACATCGCACTGCCCTTGCATGGGGCAAACCCCCCAGACCTACTAAGTGTTCTGTTGTCAACAGCTAAACATGTTCTTCTGGCAGACGGATGTACACGTGATGCCCGCAGAATGCCCGCCGAATACGATTTTACGTCAGACAATCTGTTTGTTTTTATAGTCAGACTCACGGAGTTTCCACTCGGCGGTTGTAACGGCTAGGTGGGGTTTGTGCTGGTATTATGAACTGTGTTGAGTAGAATTTCTTGGAACTCGAATCATTTTCTCTTTCATCTATTATCATCTGCTAGTCATCAAAGTCCGAAGCTCTGCCGTATCTTCGTAGATCATTCAAAGTCGTTGTGCCAAAGTCAAAGTCTTTAAATTGCTCCTCCAGTGTGCGGTGGGCGGGACGTGGTTTTCTCAGCTGGTCATCAAGTTCGTGGGCCTCGGCCATTTGCACCGTGAGAGTCCCTTCCGTACTTGGGTCAGAGTCCTTGACATTCTTGTCGGACTTTTGCCCGGAACGTTCTCTAGTTCGATGGAAGCTAAACAAAGGACGGAGTGTTGGTAGGCAGCAACATATCACCGCACTTGAATAACTGGTCAATAGGTTCCACCCACGTTGGCAATTGAGCCTGTACACATACCAGTATGCCTCCAGACCGGTCCAGATCATAAGATCGACTGTCCCCCAAGTCGGATCTTTGAAGTCGAATGTTGTGACTTTGACTAGACGGATAATGGTTATAAAACAATTGCTAACCCCTAGTATTAGAAGCCGTGTAGAAGAGCCAACGTAAAGCTACGCGCTGAGCCAGACAGGACTTACAAGCCGCCAAACACAAAGGACATCAATAAAAGCATCTTCTTGTACCATGACATCCGCAATTGTGCCGCATAAGGCATCGGAAGAATGATAAGAATGAAATCGGTGATAATACTGCCGACCGCTATGCTGATGTAGAGTTTCGAAATATCGATACAGTTTTTGTGGTTTGTCCAGAAGTTCGAGACGGGATTGCAGGCCAGAATCAGCGGTAGTGTCTGACATAACCTTGTCAGCGAGCTTCCTACTCATCGCTAGCCAGCCACTCCAATTGAATTCGCTAAAGGGTGTGTCCTTGAGGGTTCGTGAGCAATACAACATTGTTACTTACAGCGTAGATTGCCCAAGCCATGATGAAGGCCATCAAGCCGTATAAGTAGTATCGCGCGTTAAAGAGCCCAAATATTCGATGGTATAGCACCACGAGAGATAGCCTCGCAGTCGCCAGTCCAAACGGATACAAGATCTCGTTGGCGAATATTGTTTGGTAGAAGTAGACAATGTTCATCGGATCCTCCTCCTGGACCACGACTTCGTGTCTGCCGAGACCGAACCGTAGCCAAAGCATCGTCCCGGTGAACACACCAGCGATGAATACCTGTGACTCTTTGGTTAGTTATGTTCCAGTTGAAGCCATTCAAGTCATCCCATCACAGGAAAGCAGCGTGAAGTTTCGACCGCAGTGGACCGAGAGGTCTTCGTCGGGCAGAAGAACATACCAGGCTTGCTATAGCCAGCCAATCATCCCACGTAAACCTCCTCCCCGACACCCTTGCCGCAGCTAATCTCGCCAACACGGAGATAATTGACAGAAGGAAGAACGTCAGATGTATCGCGTAGACCTCATCCGCTCGACTCTCGGCTCTGAAGGCCGAATCCTCCTCCGGGGTCATGGAAGGCATGCCTCAGCCGCGTCCAGTGACCGATAGAGGCAATTGGATGGCTGAAAAATCCGGTCACCATGAGGGACGCTGTTGGATTTCAGCTTCGATGAACGACCGAATGGACTATAGGTAGGGGAGCGCTAGAAAACCTCTGGAAGAACTCCTCGTAGTTTTAACACATGGAAACGTCGGTCTGAAACGGCTTTCCGGTGGTCTTTGCTGGTTTACATGAGCAGAGTTTGGTCAAGGCATTACCTTCCAACAAAAATGGAACTTTCCATCCGAGTCTATCCCAGAAAGGTATGTCATAACAGTGCCCACGATTCATGAACCGACTTACCCCAAAAATTTTTTTGACGGGGTTAGGACTATACATGCATTTCAGGGTATCCGGCAATGTTAAGGCAGACACACGCGTTCCAAGCCACGGTATTTTAACTCGCGAGCCACTCGGAATATTCGTTTTTCGTCATAGCTCTCTTCCCGGCGGGAAGGTTCCAACGGAGGACGACTAACAAAGGATTACCCCTGTCAATGCTGAGGGGTTGACTTGAAGGTTGCTGACTTCAGAATTTTGTTTTATCAATGATGCCCGCACCAGCCCTACTTCACGATTCATTCGAAGAATAATCCACTAGGATTGAGAGGATGCCGTGAGAAATCATGGCACGGAACGGAGAAACTATTCGATTTTACGCTTCTACGGTCAACCAGGGATGACCTTTGAGACTAATTCTGAGACTCGCTTCGGTGCGACCAACCAAATTGGTTGTCAAATTCGGCAAACATTTCGCTTCTGAGCGACAACCCAGATAGGAAAGTGACCAGCGAAATTCACATAGCTGTAGCCTTGTGAAAGGGCAGAACAAATGCAATGGTGTTTGCTAACACTTCATCACCCTCAGTTGTAGTGAGGATCCTAGAACTCGAAAACGCGCGAAAGATTGATTGCATTACGAGAGCTTATCATTGTTAAGGCCTCCATGGGTCAGCTCTGCATCGTCCAGTTTATTACCCCGCACCGGCATTGTCTCGTCTGACACGCAACAATAGGCCACGCTACAGGTATAAGATCTCAATACTCCGCAACACTCGCCTACGTGAAGCAAACCTCAGTTTTCCGCAAGTGACTCTTACTACATCATATACATATTCTGCAACGCAGACTTTGAATCGAAATAGCTACATGTAAGACAAGATTATGCGGTAGTCAGAGCCGCAGCCTTTTGCATTTTAATTACCTTATTGGCCATGGATTCCAAGCAGCTTCCATGCCTCAGCAATCACTCGAAGCAATAAGAAACTGCAATTGCCCGTCTTTGCCATTCTTACATGATGCCAAGAGGTGGTGCAGTCTACTTGCTGGGGGGTGATGATTCCTAGTGGCAGCAACAGTAGCAACGTGCAGAACTTAGTCCCTGGTTATATGAATTGATTCGATGGCCTTTAGAATTCGTCGATCGCAGCGAATCAATCACTGCATTGCCTTTTTTTTCTTTTTTTCCCTTTGATAGACTCGGGAATTGCAATGGGTTGTTAAGTCACCAATCTTCCCCGCAATTGAGAGATTCTCACCCCAGATGTGTAGCTGTGCCGCGTGCGCCAAGTGCAAGTCCCAACAGCATATGGTGGTTCGAAACCCCGCACTCCAGGAACATCGGCTCGAGTGTCGGCAAACCCCCGGTCCAAACTCGGCTACAAAAAGGCGCCGGATTCTCATGTCTCTCATCCTACACACAGTCATAAAGATTGGAATGCGGAATACAGACGATCTCTATACCCAGATGTTGGCAATTAAGTTTGAAGGATGGCTAGGCCTGGGTCCGGACTCTGCGAAGGGAAAGATGGAATGGGGTTCTTTTGAACCAAAGGCTTGGACCGAAAATGACATCGATATTCAAATATCCCACTGCGGAATATGTGGATCTGACTTGCACACACTCCGTTCTGGCTGGGGCAAGACTGACTATCGTAAGTCTTCCGCGTCTTTGAAAAAGCAGCGAACATCCTCTTCTAACTTTCTTCCAGCATGCTGTGTCGGTCATGAAATTATTGGGAAAGCCGTTCGTGTCGGCTCGAATGTGCGCCACATTCGTCTTGGTGATCGCGTTGGGGTTGGTGCCCAGGCCCGGAGTTGTCTCCGGACCGACTGCCCAGACTGTTCTCGCGGAGAGGAGAATGCCTGCGTTCGAGAACGTGTCGACACCTATGGGTCTATCTACCCAAATGGCGAAGGGAAGTCTATGGGTGGTTATGCGGACTATAACCGCACCAACGGCCGCTTCGTATTCAAGATTCCCGATGGCCTGGCATCTGAGGCGGCGGCACCAATGCTATGTGGCGGTATTACAGTCTACGCACCTTTGAAAAACCACGGATGCGGTCCCGGAAAGACGGTGGGTATCATCGGGCTTGGCGGATTAGGGCACTTTGGAGTCCTTTTTGCCAAAGCTATGGGCGCCGACCGAGTGGTAGCAATCTCAAGGCGACGATCGAAAAAAGGCGATGCACTCGCGCTCGGAGCGGACGAGTATATTGCGACTCTTGACGATGAGAAATGGGCCAGGAAAAACAGGAGAACTTTGGACCTTCTGATTTGCACAGTCTCAAATTCTGATATGCCTCTTCAGCAATATCTGAGCTTGTTGAAATGGGGAGGATCGTTCGTTCAAGTCGGGTAAGTCTACTTCGAATGCACGCAATAGAATGAAAAAGCGACATTTGACCACCTTTAACTAATACGTACTTTTCAGATCTCCTGATGGAGGGAAGCTGCCCGAAATCAGTGCCTTTACACTCATCATGAATAACATTCAGGTTGGCGGCAGCAATATTGGGTCTGTGAGTCAAATCCAAGAAATGCTAGAGTTTGCTGTGAGGCAAAACGTCAAGCCTTGGATCCAGACGAGATCCATGAACGATGCCAACCAAGCAATAGTGGACATGGAGGATGGAAAAGCGCGATACAGATATGTGCTTGTCAACGAAAGGCATTTCGGAGTTTCAGTTGCCTGATCTTCCTGAGAATTGCCACGATGAAGATCTGCTTCTCAGTCCTCAAGCCTAAAGGTCAGGTCCGCGGCGAAAAGAGCTTCAGCCAATGCATGTTTGAGAACATGATCAGCTTTCAACAACAACGTTAAGAAATGTATATAGACTTATCCGTTAGGGTAAGAAAGACAATTTCCGTCACCTTTTCAAAACACTCCGCGCACAGAATCCGTGGTTCAACGTCGTTCATGCGTTCTCGTCGTCTGGCGCTGGCTACACAGTCGGTGTTTCGACGTTTCCCCTGTCATATTTCTTGGAACTTAACGAGCTTGTTTTGGTAGTGGGGAATCTACAACTGCGTACCGGAGAAGCATGGAAGGCTTATCGCCGTCTGCTTCAACACCATATGACTCCGAAGGCCCTATACGAAGTAGTCATCCGAACATTTATACAACCTTTACCCGACTGTTAGATCTACGGGCATTGAATTTGACGTTGCTCCCAGGAAGCTCTCAAGCGTTGGAAGTCACATCTTCTATGCAGCCCTCAACGCTGTCTTTGATTTTGGGTCCATGAATTCCGCGGTGGGAAGAGCACTTATTCCACCGATTGGAAAACTCTTCACAATAAATGACGAGTACAAACAATAATACAATGAGACTACTGTAAAGTAAGATTTCATCTTGTTTCTGCCAGCATCAACTGATCCAGCATTTGAGGCCACATTGGAAGCAGCAGAAAATGTCACAGGAGTGACCTTGAGCGGTTCTCCCGACATTGCCTGGTGGTTGATCGGCCTGAAGCCCAGCGTGCAGCAAATGAGAAGGGCAAGAGATACCTTTCACAGGACTCAAATACTGGAGGCTGCCAAACGATATCAGACACAAGAGATGAATGCCAGCAACGTGGCGAGAGAGCAAGAAAGACAGCCGGTGTATTAATGTCAGACTTTGAAAGACTTAGACGTCGATCGTCTAGTCACTTGAACAAACGTTGACAATAAAGAAGGCTTTATGCTTCGTCATTACTGGTCATGACACAACAAATACTACTCTCTGTTGGTGCGTCAATTTTCCCGCAGATAATTCGGCAGGTCAAAGCAGACTTCGAGCTCATCTACGTCAATTTCATTCTTTGGCTATTGCTGAGACTTGTCTGCCCTCCCATGAGAAAATCACACGTCCAGACATTTGATATCTAGATGCTGTTATTGAGGAAATTTTGCGCCTTTGTACACCGCCATCGCGTAAGATCTGCAATGCAATGGAGTTAATAGTCCTGGGTCACTACATCCTAAAGGGCCCTAAAGTGTTCATTGCGAGCAGGGGCCCGAGCTTTATAGAACCTGGATTTGATGTTGAGGAGAAAATGCGAAGCTCATCATGCGGAACTGCCGCCAAAGAAAGCGATATCAGAGTTTGAGAGACGGATGGTATGAAAAGTTTCTGTCTAGAGAGGTGGCTTGTAAAGGGCGATCTGGGAGACGAGCTATTAATGCACTTGCTAGACCTAAGACTCCATTAGATCTCGGTCTAAAAGACTGCTTTAGGCGTAAGATAAAGCATGCTCTACAGTTCTAGTATATATAACTATATATATTATAATGTAATTCTAAGGGTATAAGAGTTAGAAACATAATAAAGTTAAGCCTTTATATAGACAGCTTATTAATTAACATACTACTTATAATTACTATAGTTATATTAATATCTTTTATTACTTATTCTATTCAGATAAAGAGAAGAAATTAACTAGTTAAACTTCTTAAGATATGTTAACTTTTAACAGCAAGGGCTTACTGGGGCCTCCTTCCACATGGCCTATTTCAATTATGCTTAGAATAAAGCGTTAGAAAAACAGAAGGGCTAAGTAGCGTTGTAAACTCCTGTTCTGGTGCTCTGTTCTTCTCCCGCCCGCAAGGCTTTCCCACCCTTCTTTCTTCCACAACTACATCTTTTGCTTTCAGTCAGGCAACGAGTGGCCAGCCTATCGTCACAACAAATACAACAGCTGAAGAGGGGAACCTCAGGCACTTCACGTCCCCTCATCATCGGATGTCAAAGTATTAGCTCGTTGAGTTTGATTTTCAGTCTTGAAGTCACTACGCTTAGGTTTCACGACCCCTTGCAAAGACACCACATTGGCGAAGTGGGTGCGCCTGGCGGCTAACCACATTGCCTACCGGGTATTGCCATCGTCATCATAAGGAAACCCTTCCGACGCCAGTCGCCGCGACACCTGCGCACCTGAAATTTTTGTCTTCACACCATCGTCAAATACGCCAAGATGAGTAGCAGGAGGACGCCCGCCGGAAGCAATCGTCGTCGGACCGTGGAGCGTTTTCACCCATACCAATCACCTACTTCGGCTCAGACGAACCGTGAACCCTCGAGACCACCTTCTACGCCTCGCCGCCGCCTCTTCCAATCGACTTCATTAACATCATCATCAAGCTTGACGCCTCGACAGCGACGCGCGGCAGAAGCAGATGCGTACCTTGCTGATTTTCTCGTCGGGAGTAAGTATCCATCCATCTTTCCCTTGGCTTTGCCGGAGGCCCAAGTTCCAATTTCTCTGCTGACACGCATAGCAGCTCCAGAAGAGGGCCATTGCGAGCTGGCGGGTTACGACCAGTTCTTCGCTATATCCGGCCTGTCAGCATCAGAAAGCTGTCATGAAACCTCGGCAGCCCACAGCCCTTCTTCTAGAGCCCCAGCATCGTCAGCCACGGTTCGCCGATATCACTCGGCTACCTGGTCTGTTCGTTTTCGCGAAGAGTACATCACCAAATCAATGGTAGACAGGATTCAAAGGTTTACGCGGTTCGTGTTCCATCCAGCCTCGGTGCGAATCACACGCACTCCCGGCGATGGCATCATAGAGCACGGCGTCCCTCAGGCGGAGACCAGTCTGTACAACGGCATTGATGTGGCTCTACAGGGGCGATGGGTCATCACCGAGGACAAAGTGTTGGGAGTAACCAGGTTTTTGAGAACGTTGACAAATGGGTGCGATGTGGAATGTTCAACGAGGGACATAGGTGTTGGTGGGGAGGAACTTGGAGACGAGGTTTGAGTACGTTAGTTAGGTCATGCCCGTGGACTCGCTAAACACATGAGGTGCACCCATGATGCAACGTGCCTGGCTCACTGTGCATGTCATGCTGGGCGCGAGACATGTGAGGCACATCTGTGCCGAAGCAGAAGCTTCTTGACACGGGCTGGGACCTGTCGAAGCTGGGATCAAACGGACCGCTGAAGATTCCCGGCGGAAACCGCGTCAGCGAATGGTGCTTACCAGCCAGATATGTCAACCGGTGAGTGCGTTGCTGCATTGCCAAGGGTACATGCATGCAAGGCCCGGGCATGGTGTCGGTGACTGCGGCAATCTCGGTATGCCGCCTTCCATTGACTGATTGAGGTGACAGACAGACAGGCCGGCTGGAGGTGAAGATGGCTGGTCGTGGAGGGCATTTATTCTTCGCGTCGCTGTATTCGCGTCGGTTTGCGCTGCTTTAATCACAATCCGAGCATTCCGCAGAACTGCACCGGCTATGATGGCAGGGAAATCGCACTTGGACACTGCGCGTCGCGGGTTGTGTGGTGGGCATCTACAGTGTGTACACTAACTACCTTCCTTACCTTCCCATCCCGTCATTGTCTCTGCATCGCAGCGTCTGCCAGAAAACCGGACTGACCCACGTGCACCTACATAGAACGCAACATGCCTGGGATCCGCGTCTGCCTCGGCGATACCAGCGACTCCGGACATCAAGGGCAATTTGGGCGGCGTGTACTTCTAAGCCGCGCTCAAAGAAGATGTTACAGCTGGTGGTGCGTCTCCGCCGGCGTTGGCCTGGGCTAGTCACTATCGAGGCTCGGAAAACCCGCCGCTTGATGAGGCGCCGGCTCTCCTGGAGGATCATGTACGGCTGGGCAATGAAGGTTGTCGGCGGCGGGTTGGGGGTCGAGTACGTCGGTGTCGGGGATTCTCTTCCATAGGTACCTACCTACCTACGTACGTGCCTAAGGTACCTACCTACCATGGTGCGTGGGTCGGTCCCCTGAAGACGCCCGGCCTAAAGCGCATCGTCTTCCTCTACACCACCACCAAGTGTACCACCACCGCCGCTACCCTTTCGCTCTGCATCCCCACTCGGCCCAGCTTCCGTCACCACAAATGCATCGCCTCTCTGCTCCGTATCCGTACCATCTCCTTCCGCTGCTGCATCTCGTCGTGTCTTGGGCGCAACCCCTTCCCGCTGAACAGACGCATTGTTCGAAGCCGAACTAGCCTCGGCGTCAGAAACAACTGGGCTAGAGGGGCCACCAGAGCCAGTCGGGCTTGATGGGCTGCCAAATCCAGTCGTAAAACGAGCCCTCTTTGGCGGTCGGCGAGGTGGCGTCTCAAGGGGGCGAAGAGGGCTCGGCTCCTGGGCCTCGAGCCCGGCAGCGGCTCTGGACCGGCGAGGCCGCCGTGGCGGAGTCTGGAAAAGGCGGCGCAGAGTTCCGGGCGTCTGCTCTTCAGTTGTCGGGATGGTCGGGGTTGCGGGCAGCGCGGGCAGCGGTGTGGATGGTCCAGGTCCAGGTCCAGGTTCAGGTCCAGGTGCCGTTTCAGTCGAGCGCGGAGGCGTGAGACCGGTCTCGTCCTCGGCCCGAGTGCCGGAGGTGGGCTTGGTGGGTGTGTCCTGCCCGTCGTCCATTGCGCAAATAGGGCAGATGGCACGATGTCTCTTTGCTTCGTGTCTGGTCTCTGCTCGTGCTCGGCCGACTCTGCAGAGTGATGCAACTTTCGTCGACCATTGGGCGGGCGGGATTAATCATTGCGAGGAGGGATGAGCTCCGCGAATGCCGATCCATATCCGATGCAACCTTGCCCCGCACGCGTTTCTCCCGCCGCGCTTTCCTGCGCGCCATCCGCGTCTGCGGAAATTAGTCGAGTGATTAAATAACCAGCAACTTCAACATGTGGCTTTGAGTGCACCGAGCATGAGGCGTTGGACTGCGTTGATGTCATGTTTGCGCGCGAAGCAAGACAGCAAAGGGGGCGGAGAGGCACAGATAACTAAGTTTCATTTATCGTCCCATTCATTGCCGTTTTCTTCCACCGCCAATTACAGTCATTCTAACACTGATCTTGTCCGTCAAAGCAAAGTAAATAAAGCCCGTCCACCACTTTTTGAATCCTTCTTACATAGTCGAAAGAACCGGCCAACCGAGTGTAAACCCATCCTCATCGGTGAAGACGGTGTCATCGACAGTAATCTCTTTACCATTTCTGGTGGGCAGGAAGACGTGTCCGTCGAAAACATCCTTCAAGCATACTGTCTCTAGTTGCTGGCATTGCCGGAAAAGCTCCACAGCATTGATTATCAGATCCTCCTTGAGGGGATGTGTCTCGCGAAGATCATCAATCTCATCGAGGAGTCTGTCGTCGAAAAGACCTGGACGGGGGTAGACCTTGGGAACAGTGGTCAGAGCAAGATATCGCAGATTGTTGAATTGCTTGAATATGGGGATGAGCGCCTGATTCTGTTAGTTTCGACTATTTCGGCGGAACTTCAGGACTCACTGAGACTCTGGTGTTCTTCAGCTCGCCGTCAACGAGAAGCTTCGAGACTTGAGGGAAGAGTTCGAAGATTTCCTCAACGTCTTCAGTCGTCCAATTGTCCTGCTTGAGCTCGAGGACCTCTAGCTGCAATTTCGTCGAGGCGGCTTGCAGTCCAGGCGTCTTCTTGGGAGATGTCTTGACGGTGACACTGAGCACACGTAAGTTGATGAAAGTGCTGGGGACGAAGTTCATGGTAGATGTGTTGCCAAAGGTCAAGATTCGGATGGATGCTAAGACGATGTTCTTATCGAGAAGTTCCTTGCGAAGAGGGCCTGATAGAGTCTTGTTGCCGTAGCGGAGTCTGAGTGAGAGCTCCTCGAGATTAATCATCTTTTGCAGAACGGTTGCCAACAGAGCAGGGGTTGCTGCAGGACAGGGACCACTGGCGGAGTCAAGAAAGTCCCAGCGGGATGCAGGTCTGTTGGGGCCGTCGGATGAAAGAGAGAAATGTCTGCAAATATCAGAATCGATGTATTAGGGTAGAAGGTGAGGGCAGCGACGCACTGGACGGCAGACAGGATGGTAGGGTTCTTCTCGATGACCTGAAGGCTGTCAAAAAGCTTGTCCTCGTTGATCCACTTTCTCATCCGCCGGAAGATGTAGGGAATCGTCAACGAGCGAAGCTGTTTATTGACACGGGAGAGAGCTTTGCGCGTCTGGCAGAGGTTGATGATTTCGAGGACAAGCTCATTGGGGAGTTTGATGAAGTGGTTGGTTGAAGATTGAGGATCCTTGCTGGCGCGATCGCACAGCGACGCCTGCAGCGACTCCATGTCGGTGCTCGGTGTTTCGATCAAGCTGGCAAGAGAGCGTAACGGATCGGGTAGACGGGCATACAGGCTTTTGGCCATAGAAACTTGGGGGTTGGGTGGCCACGTTGCGTGTTCCAACAGCCCAAGAGATCATGCAGATACGCTGCCCATACTTGGAGGCCAGCATCGAGGAACTTTTCCGCACATCACTGACAGCGCCAATGTGCGTCCGAAGTTCGACTCAAGACACGCAGATTCTTGGTAACCACATTCCAAAGGGAACTGTGGTGTTTCAGGTCTGGAATCAGGCAAGCTATACGCAACCTGGCTTCTTTATTGACGATAGGCTGCGGACTCCAGCGGTTCAGGCGTCAGCAAAAGGGTCTGGAAACGGCGGCGAAGACTTTGGGTTTAGGACAGCGGATTATGCGCCTGAACGTTGGCTAGCGAAGTCCGGGGACGGCGGTAGAGATGTTTTCGATGCGACGCGAGGGAGGAACATGATTTTTAGCATGGGACCAAGGGGCTGCTATGGGCGCAAGCTGGCATATGTACAGATGAGGATGCTCGTAGTGTTGATTTTGTGGGTTTTTCAGCTTGAAGAGTTGCCAGATGAACTTAACACGACGGGCGCGTACGACAAGCTTACTAGGGAGCCCCACGACTGCTATGTTCGACTGACCGCCCTAACTATATAGCCCTTCAACTTTTCGATTTCTTGATATTAGATTGGATAGACTGAAAGTCCCCTTTCGTTGAATTTAGTTACATGCGATGCTTGCCTCTGAGCTTGGAACGCATTCAAATCCTTATCAGAGAGTGATTGCCTCCGCGCCAAGAGACGCCCGTTTCTTTGATATCTTCACAGCCTTGTATTATTCCACAGCCCAAGGAGGCAATGGGTACCAGCTACTTTGGGACGTCATGGATCGGCAGCAAACGACTCTGGTGAGCTCCCATCGACCATTGCCGGCGACGCCCCATCTCCGGTTTCACCCAGCTGGCATCGCTTTTTCGTCGAGATATTTCCTACCGACGGGTCTTCACGAAGGCGAACTTCGGAGTTGGAGATTCTCCTTCAGAGTTTAGATACGACAGCGAACCCTGAACCCTACCATTCAGGGCCTTATTCTTCAGTAGGTGGGATGAAATCAAGCGGACATCCGCTGGGCAACTAGCGCCGAACTCTACATAGAACTCAATTCCCCGCAACGAACGTCTGAGCACAGCTGGAACGAAGACCCGAGGACACGAATCCATCGGAATAGCATACCCCAAGGCAGACAACCTTTTAGCCGGAACTCTCCACTTCGGGACCCGGCCCGGACGACCGCACAAATTCGGGGTTCTCTATGAACAGACTCCAGCCTGACTTTCGCATCTTGCTGTCGCATTTTCAGTGAGTTGATAAAGAAATCGAACTACATGCTTCTGATTAATTGGGTTGTTGAAGAGAGTCGCATTGACCACCCATGAATGCTTCTTACACCACATCAGTGAAACCAAGTTTCCTATCAAGCTGCGGGTATGATTGGTTTCCTTCTACTTCTACATATGTAAACTGTGCCCACTATTTTCCCTGGATCTAAATCTCACCTCTTCAATCTCAGTGAAATGATTGAAATTCCGCGGAAGAGGCCCATTGTCGAGGATCCTGTCAACACGCCCCCCCCCCCCCCCCCAAGGTAACCTCTACAAAGCTGCGTCTCAATGGCTAACACACCAGACAACAATCTTTTGACGTTCAAAGAAGTGATTTGCTTTGAACCCCTCTGCTAGGCAGTGCGCACTTGGTATCCATCCTCATCTTATACTCAGGGGCTGGGCTCGGCCCTCCCCTGTACCACAGACCCCGAGGCATCTCGCCTAGAGAGCCAGCCTTCTTGTCTCCCGCAGATCTATTTGTAGGATATTCTTTGTCCTTGTCTCGTCACTTTCAACCCACTGGCATCTTGTGAATGAAAGAATCAGTTCACTGATACTGAAGTTACCTCTGTTATACTGCTGCCCAAGGACAGGGACGATGGCATTGGTCGCTTCCCGGGCGTGGTAGTGGGGGATCTTGGAGAAGATATGGTGAACGACATGGTCCGTGGAGATATTGTGGAAGAAGTGCACCCCTATAAAACCCCATGGCCATGAAAAGTACCGATCCATGGTGGCGGTTGCGCCCAAGACGAATGTCCACTCTTCAGAGGTGTATTTTGGGATATCAGGATGGGTGTGGTGGAGGTAAGTGATCATGACTATCAAATATTGCAGCTGAGCTAGTGAAGGTCGTCTGTTTGCTCGACTTTACTTATCAATCCAGTGATTAACCCACATCCATGGTGCAATCCACAGCCAGAAGACATCTGAAAATGTTCCGGTGTACTTGTACAACAGCCAAAGCCCGACGAGCGTGCTGAAGCATCCAATATCGGAAATAATGACGGCGGTGACTTCGGAACTCCTAAACAAGGATCCCCAAGGATCCAGGTGACTATGTCGCCAGAATGGCATTCCTGGTTTAATTACGGCAGACGGCGCGCACGCGATGTTGGTCAGGACATACCAGACCCAGCCGACAGTTTGTTGCAGTACGATTCTGAAGAAAAGCCAGGCAGGTGCATCTTCGCCAAGCTCGTCTAGCTTTCCAGGCTCCAAGCTGAGCTTAGCTGCGTACTCATTTCGAAGAGGCGGCACGTAGTTGTGATCTTTCCCCATGTTTCCAGCGTAGATATGGTGACGGCGATGAGTCGACTTCCAGGAGAAGTACGGGGCAAGGAGAAAGGAGTGAAGAATGAAGCCAATGATGTCGTTCACGGCGCTTATCGTGGAAAAGGCGCTGTGGCCGCACTCGTGGGCAATTATTCATAGGCCGGTCCAAACTAGGCCCTGGACAAAGCTGTGAGTCAGAAGCACGATATACTTGATGTACAAGTACGGCGCTTCCCAGCCGAATTCCGAAATCTTTGCATAGAGATAACAGAGCAGTGTTGCGTAGGAAAGATCGCGGAGGAGGTAGAAAAATGACCAGAAATGGTTAGGCTTGAAGCAATGAGCTGGTATGGCCTGTCGAAGCTCCTTGATCCCAACGTGGGCTTTCACCAATGGTTTCTGAAGTGAATGTCAGTGAAGGACGCACAGATGGCGTTCATTTATTTCACCTCCGCTCTATCGGACAGAAACTCTGTGGGATGGAGTTCTTCGGCGGTGTCAAGGCCGGTCCTCTGCGGCTCTTCGGAAGGGAACATAATAATTGTTGAAAACAAAAACGTTGCAACAGGCTGAAGGTATTCACAGCAGCAATGAAGTTGGCTTCCCAAAAGTTGGTTCGCAAGATACGAGAGACAGCAATGCTAAAAACTAATTGCATTGGAGGCATTGAGAATTATGTCAACGTTGGCGATGATTCAATACTTATAGTATGTTCACCGCCCAAGGATATCTGTGGAGCAAGTGCCTGATTGATCGTCTGATGGCCCGGTCAAAAGGGGTTAATACACGAACGTCAGCTGGCTAGGAATACACGCAAGGCAAAACCCGGATATGGAACTACACAGTGGAAAAAGCGGAGATCACATTTGTCAAGTTTGCTTCCAGAGTGGGTTCAGGTTGAAGCAGGAAGTAACCGACACAAATTTTTGGTTGGGCCGTCTTTGCTGAGTCTGGTGTCTATTGGCTTGAGATGTTTGTTTGCTTTGCCCAATGACGGCTGATTGTAGGACCTTTGCCGCTTTCCAGCTTTCAACTAAATAGCGCAACCCAGGTTGAAAAGCGGCAAATCTTGATCATATTCCCTGCGATCGCAATTTTGTTTGCAGCGCTGGTAACCAAAGAGACCTGGCAGTAGTTCTTTTCAGCCGATCCAGTTCAGCCGATGGATCTGTTAAGCGGCACATAGTCATCACAGCACCTACCGTGTGTTGTGGAGCTCGTTATGGAACACTTGGTGCGGCACAGGCAGTCCAAATGGGCTTCACTGTCCCGAAAGCGACATGCTGCTTGAAGCCGCCACACCATGACTAATATGCGCTATAAACACCTTCTTGCCAATCATCAAAATCTCAGGAAGTAACATACAGTACGGAGATCATACGCAGTCGTTTTTTTCACCTACTTCATGGTTGTTGGTGCGGCTGTTTCGGTGTCATTGCCCTGTTGGTTTCTTCCGTTGGTGACTCCATGTAGTCGCAGGGAAAGTGTACCAGGGGTGCGACGGGTGCTTCTGGGCCGACAATCACTCACTCTCACTCATCTTGCTACTTGGCTCGGTTTACTCAGGAACCAAACATCAACGTGGAAGAGCAGGGTTCACTTTTGAACCGATTGAGAAACCGCATGTCATTGCGTGCAGGGAATCCCAAATCTATCTACCTATCTACTGAGTACCCGGCCCTTCTCCCTGACAAGATCGTCCGTCCCTTTCTACCGGTCGCTGGAACCAACAAGTTTACCTCCAAATATCCCTCGCATCTAGAGCTTGCGTCATCTTATCAAGATTGTGATCCAGCCTGCTCGCATTGTTGTGGCAGAAAGAAGATGTTCCTTGGGGGAAACAACCGCATCCATCTATTTGCCCTCAGTGCCGATTTCGTCCTTCACATCACTGATCTCATCCTTCTTGGGATAAGTCATAGCCACCTGGTAGCATCCATACTTCTTAGCCCTGCGTTCAATTTCCTCCTGCAGGTCAAATTCCGGTTCACCAGGCTTCAGGCTGTGGAAAGAGTCTACCAGCTCCTGCATCTCTTGGTTGATCTTGGCATGTTCCTCGGGCTTTACCGGCTTGACGAAGCGCTGGAAAACAACCTTGACGCCAGAGTGGCGAACTAACGCATTGGTTTGGCCGGAGTAGGCAATGCTGCCGCGGGCCCAGATATACTGGTTCGCATCCAACCAGGGGATGAGACCGGCCGGAATGGTGTCTTGCTTCTTCTCCAGCTCAGCCTTGATGTTTTGACCAAGCGTCTGCTTGCCCGAGATCATCCACTCGTTGAGCGTGTCTCGGTCGACGCCACAGGTAGTTATGAGATGAACATAGATGTCGAAGAGCTTGGCGACGTCGTCTCGGTGACAAATGACCTCGAAGCCGTAGCCGCGGAAAGCCTTGGTCACCTCAAAACTAGGACAGGATCCCTTCTTGACTGCGGCGATGAGCCCATCAGTGACCGACTCGTCCTTTCCAAAGACTTCCTCTGCAACTTCCTTGGCGCGAGCCCTCATGAGCTTGGCTGTCACTTCGGTGTTCATACCGGACGGCACGGACTGAGCCGTCATCTGCTGCATCAAGAGGCTCTCGAAGCTTTGGCGGTCAGGACAGACCCTCTTGAGCTGGTCAAGCAGCTCCTTGGGCAGACGGCCAGGCTCAGCTTGGGTGTCTCCATCTCCTAGGGAAGAGTCCCAAATGTACTGGTGGTTGCTGAAGAAGTCGATGAGGTGGTCGGGGACAACACCAGGCTCAGAGTCGAGATGAGCCTTTATCTTTGCAGCGAACGCCTTGCCCCCCTTGGAGCGCATGGTGTTGAGTGATCTAGCGGTGATGCGGTAACCTCCAATGAAGGCCTCGTAGAACTCCCAAAGCTTGCGAAAGTCGACAAAAGAGTTGGTTCGGTCCATGAAGAAGTCCTGGAGGGCAGCACGGTCCATGGGGGCGTCGCCATTCTCGACGATTGCATCGATGATGATCTCGGCAGAGGTCTTGCGCGGCATCGTGATTGTTGATGTACGTTATCTACCATTCAATCTGTCAGTTTGTACACAAGACCTAGCTTGATCAGTGGCACATACCGAGAGGATTTCTCTAAGATCTGAGGTGGGTTATGAGTGGGCGTGGTGGCTAAGATTGACTGGAGGTGGAAAGTCGGGGAGTGGGATTGTGTTGTAATTAAAAGCTCGAAGAATTCGTGGACGGAACGGAGGTGGGATGGAAAGAGCAGGGAGGTAAATTCTTTCGTGGTAGAAAAGAGGGCAAGAGCAGAGAGCGGTGGATGGAAGTCGAAAGGCGGTAATGGGAAATTTTTCACGCGGACGGAAGTGCAAGCAGGCCAAGAATGGTCTGTTTGATGCATACTAAGAAGGAAGGCAGGCGCTGGCTCAATTGCACACCTGATTCTGTGATCTACCTGCATCTTCCCAATGCCGTCCAGGAAGGGCCCGCCTTGGAGGTTTTTTGTTGCTTCCCCCCTTAATTCCTCTACCATGAATAGGTACTGTGACACATTTGCTCAAGGCTCCAGCCCTTCATCCAATCATCTACTTTGTCATTTGGACATGTGAATTGAAGGTTTGGCGAGGTACTCTGCCTGTTGAAGCCGACTGCTTTTCTTTGTCTTCTGCTTGGCATTTCTTTTTTCCTCTTCGTTCTCATGAGACCGCCTATTTTTCCTGTGTCTGCGCAGCTATATTTCCTATGTACTTTATCACTCCTGTCCAAGACGATAGTAGTAGCAACGAAGACAACAACGACGACAACGATGAAGACAATAAAGATAATAACGACAACAACGATAACGATGATAATAGAAGTAATAACGACTATTAAAGCGACGACGAATATTGAAGTATAGCGATAAAGTAGAATAGCTACAGGAAAAGTAGTCGACATAGCACAGGAAAAATAGGCGGTCTCGTTCTTATACTTGCCTGAGTCGCTGCTAATCGAAAGACTTGTTGTCCACTTAGTATGTCCTGGTTGTCTACTTTTTCGTTCATGGATGAATATCGTCACTGGTGCTTCTGCCACTGAAGTCTCATTTTGCTGGCGATTAGTATACAATCAACTGAGTTTGCACCACTATGCCTGAAATCCCCAAGAATGTAGGAGTCTATTATCTTGTTTAGCAATCATTATTGTGTCTATAAGACTAGGCTGTGTCTGCAGTACACGATATTAATAAATGTCCCAGACCTTTGTTCATATGCTGCCTTCCCTTTCTATGATTAGTCTCTTGTGATACTTTGATACACTAGGTATTTCTTCTCCTAAAACTAATTCCTTATTTAAACCGTCTGCAGTGACCTACCTACTTTTGAAGTCCACAGTTCTCTCAGCAATATCCAGATGCAATGTTTCTAGGCAATACTGTAATGTACTTTTAGCCTTATGATGCTTTTAAAAGGATAAGTAATATCTTAAAATATAATTCGTTAAGTAATTATAAAAGTTAACTATTTTTTAATTAAGCTATTGTATTATTCATAAGTTAGTTGTTACGGTCAGCTATCCGACAGTAGGGTCTGCTAACAGAAGCTGGGGATTGATACGTTCTAACAGTATACTGGGTCGTGGTCGTAGGTTGTAGGCTGTAGTAGATCGGTTCTTCAGAGGCTAAGGTGATCAGTCTTAGACTCAATAAGTGATTTGCAGTGAAGGTAAGCTGAGAGTATCTGTGAGGATGAATACTAAGTTGATTGCTGAAGAGCTATAGAAGTCTGACCATAAGCTAGGCTCAGGGTCATACTATATATAAGTTCTAAATAGTGTTCTTTATCTATCCCAGAGTGATCACCTAAGTGCGTAAGGTGATCGCGATCAGTTGGCAAGACCAACTGATCACTGAGCGTTCCCTCCTATACTCTACTGATCGTTTTCTTATCTTATTGTTATGTGACTTATACTATAGTTCTTCTGTTTCTGAGTGAGTCCCTGTTGTTCCTATAATCCTGCAGTATAAATGTCTTATCCTAGCCGCCTGATGCCTAAGTGGGTCGGTTAACTGTTATCTATATATAACGGGTCGTAACATCAGGTCCCCTCTCCAAAGGTCTTATCCTCAAGACCTAACATAAGTAGGTCGTTAGTCCCAGGTTGGGGATCTATCAATTATGCTTCCTGATTTACTTATAATGCTGACACTATGTCAGGCTATATCTAAAAATCGAAAAAGAAATCGGTCGTCACTACGCTCAAGGATTATGAGCGCAAAGCTTTGATTAAATACGTTAAGTCTCATTCTTTGGCTAGCGATATGCCTTATACCTATTGTTTTCAAGCAAAGGTTCCTTGCCGTTTTGGTGAGAAATCGTCTAGGTGTCATATATGTATCGAGGCGAAGAAGCCTTATGATAGCGTTCTAGTGGCTTCGACTTATATAGTGACTTCTGATCCTAATTTATCTGAGCGATAACTAACTGTGTTGTAGTGCAAAAGTTGAATAAGCAACAAAAGGAGTGGGATGAAAAAGAAGAGAAGGCTGGTGAGGAGCTGCTTGCACTTCATCAGGAGTTTGCTCGTTTGCAGACTCAAATAGCAGAGGCTGCTAGCCGCTTAAGTTATATTCGTAAGACGAGGAAGTTAGTGAGAGAGCGTCAGACTGAGGCTTTTGAGCGGGGAATGCAGGAAATCGACAAGGAGGATGGTGTGCTTCCAGCGTTAGATGCTCATGAGAAGTAGGTTGTGAACGATCTTCAGGCTGCTGGGGTGCCTAACGATCCAGAGTGGCAAGAGTTTAGCTTTAGTCTGGACTTTGTTAATCTGGGCCCTTTAGTGTCTGATGCTAGTGGTGCTTCAGTATCGTCTTAGTTTGTTTCTGGTGTTCCTAGGCGAATAAATGGTTTTCCTTGTCGCGGTCGATCTGCTTTAATAGGTGGTTTGGTGAAGCGATATAGGTGCTTGATTCGCTTATATCTGGCGTTCTTCTGGACTAGTATAGCAGGTGTTAGTGTGACTTCTCATTCTTAGTGTTGTTGCCAGTAGATCGTAAGTTCTTCTGCTGTGTTAGTGATGTTTTTAGCTGGTTCCTATTGTTACGACCCGTAAACAAGGATAACAGCTGAACGACCCACTCGGGCGTCGAGCGGCTAGGACAGGACATTTGTACTGCAGAATCACGGGAACAACAGGGACTCACTCGGAGACGGAAGAACTATGATACAAGTCACGTGATGATAAGATAAGACTGAGCAGGCAGTGTGGGTCACTGAGCGCTCAGTCGGAGTTACTGAGCGCTCACCAACAGTCAATGAGCGCTCACTGGTACCTGATGAGGGATCAGTGATAGAGTAAAGGGTACTGTTCAGAACTTGTATATAGTATGACCCTGAGCCTGGCTCATGGTCAGACTTCCATAGCTCTTCAGCAATCAACTTAGTATTCATCCTCACGGATACTCTCAGCTTACCTTCACTGCGAATCACTTATTGAGTCTAAGACTGATCACCTTAGCCTCTGAAGACCCGATCTACTACAGCCTACGAACTACGACCTACGACCACGACCCAGTGTACTGTTAGAACGTATCAATCCCCAGCTTCTGTTAGCAGACCCTACTGTCGGATAGCTGACCGTAACACTTTGATTGCTCCTGTTCAGTAAGTTGACCATTGATTCCTACTAACAGTAACGAACGACAATGTCTTCCCGCGCCTCTGTCAAGTCGCCTACTCCGGGATCCTCGTCCACTTCAGGAGGACGAGCCACCCAAAACCTAGCCCAGGAACTAGGAGACCAGAAGATGAAGGACGACTCAGACAGCGAGGACGACACCGAAGAACTCAAGCGCCAGCTCAACAAGACCAATAGCGACTTCAAGGCAATGCGCGAAATGTTCAACCAGAACGCCGCGGCCCTTAGCGAACTCCAGGAACAAGCCCGCAAAAACCAGGATCTGGAGAAAGAAGTCGCCACCCTCCGAGCTGCCGCCAACGTCATATCCGCCCCAGTCGAAGGACGAGAACGCCTTAAGCTCAACACGCCTTCCACCTTCGACGGGACCCCAGGACAACTCAAAGGACACCTGGTACAAGTTCGAACCTACCAGGCCTTCCACATAAACACCTTCCAGAACGACACCGAACGCGTTGTACACGCAGCCACCTTCCTTCGGGGACGAGCCCTTGCCTGGTTCGAACCCCTTCAACAGGAATGGCTTGACAACCCTGTCGAAAAATACAGCCAAGAAGTCAAGGACATCTTCTTCAGCTTCACGGGCTATGTTAAGGCCCTAGAATCTCTCTTCCTTGACCCCGATGAACGAAGACAGGCCGAGCGAGACCTGTCCCACCTACGACAAACCAAGTCAGCTACGCTCTACGCCGCAGAGTTTAGGCGATTAGCTGCAAGACTCCACATGACCGACGAAAGCAAAGTTTTTGCCTTCTATCAAGGACTCAAGGACGAGGTCAAAGACGAAATGGCCAAACTGGAGACACCCCCTAGCTTCCTCGCTTACGTCGAACATGCTATTAAGGTTGATAATCGCCTCTATGAACGACGAAAGGAACGAGGAGAGAAACGACAAAACCCAAATTCAGGACGCAAGTACCAATGGCAGCCCCAACAGAAGTTCAACAACCAGCGGAATGACAACAGACCCCGCAACAACTGGAATAACACCCGCCAGAGCACTGCCTATGGACAACACAGCGGACCTATGGACCTCAGCATGATGACCAAACCCAACAACAAAAAACCTTGGAACCCCAAGTGCTACAACTGCAACAAGCAAGGCCACATCGCCAAAGACTGCGGACAGCCTAAGAAGCTTCCCTGGAGACCAGTGGCAGAACGACCTCGACAAGTCAACACAATTGCAAAAGCCCCACATGCATCCCAATCGTGGACCGGATGCTACGACGACAACTGCCGAATTCACCTCGAAGACAAAGAAATGTCAGGACACTACCCAAGGGACAGCAACCCTGGACGGTCTGGTTACGATATGACCATCCCGGACACTCGCCCTAGGACCCTGGCAATGATGCATTCCAGCAACAGCAAAGTGGCTAGAAAACCAGTCGAACAACTCAACGAGATGCTACGAATTCAGCGACTAGAACCAATCACCCCCCGCATGACTAGCCAACAACTCCACTATGAAGAACAACAAATCCAGAAGGAAATAAAGCTGATCCAGCAAGAAGACGACAGACAAGTAAGACTATACCAACAACAAGAATCAGAAGAAGAACCAGAACACCAACACGATCCTCTGATGGAACAACAACTCCTCAGTATGACCAACAACTGGACTTTCGGAGAAGGAAGCTCTTCCTATGACTCGGATGAACCTCGCGACGTTGCCCGACAACGCGCTCAGACAGAAATCACCTATGGGTTCACCCCCAGTGTGGACGACTCCAGCTCTGAAGAGGAACCCGACGACCAGGAAGGAAGAATCAATCAACTTCTGAGATACCAAGAAATCGACATGCTTCAAGACAAGCAACAACGCCACTTCTATGGCACCTCAGCAGCCCAACGAGACCGAGGCTACGCCCCTCAGCTACACACGGAAGATCATCCCGCGCTAAGAAGCAACCACCGGCTTCACCGAACCCTCTTCTGGCCCCAGTGCTTCCACGACAAATGCAAGGAACACATAGGAGAAAAACACGATTACCAGTTCTATCCCAGAAGACATGACGACGAGCCTATCCATGAGATCTACTCGACCTCCGTTATGATTGGATGGACTATGGTACTGTTCGAAGACAACCTCGCGGTCTTCAGACCCAGTCCTCAGTTCCCCATGAGATGTCAACATGACGACAGCATGAAATGGGACGAATGCCAACAAGACGAATGCCAAGTTCACTACCAAGAAAAGGCACGAACCTGGAGAATCGCAAAGAACGGACCTAGACCCCCACAAGTCAGGATCCGCGAAAACAGCCTCGCAAAAGCACGGCGAGAAGGAAAGCAAATCACCTACCCAGGACAACCGGATCAGTCAAAAAACTAGACTCGCCTACCGACGACGGATCACGACAGGCAACAGACATAAGATCCATTCATCAAATGTCACAAGGACATAAGGGTAATATCGAACTCGAAGTTACCATCAATCAGCAGATAACACTCGCGCTGATCGACAGCGGAGCCGAAGCAAACTTCATTGCCCCCCGAGCCATCAATAGGCTAGAAATACGATGGGGAGGAAAAGAACGACCATATCAGTTACACACGGCAGAAGGAGAAGAATTCAAGTACGAAGGAGGTACCATCTATAATGAGACTGCGCCCCTCGAGATGAGCTACCTGAATCGAAAAGAAAGAATCCAATTCGACATTGCCGATCTAGGAACATACGACATAGTGCTAGGACTACCCTGGCTACGAACAAGCAACCCACGGATAGATTGGAGCAAAGGCCAACTCCATTGGGACCACGATGATTCAGTCCCTGAGCAGCCCTGTCAGAATCAGGCCTCAAACGAATCAATACGACAAGGAACAGCAAAACGATACCTCTGTTACCTCAAGGCAAAAGAAGCCGTACCACCACCACCAACAACGATGGATCTTGAACAAAAGAACGATCCACTTCTGTCTATCCCAGAAGAATATAGAGTTTACGAGAAACTCTTTGCAGCCGAATTAGAAACCGGACTGCCTGAACACACCAGTTTCGACCACGAAATACCCCTCAAAAAAGGGAAGGAACCACGCTTCAACAAAATCTACGGACTCAACCAGACAGAAATGGAAGCCCTAGACAAATACCTTGAAGAAAATCTGAAGAAGGGATACATCAGACCCTCAACGTCACCAGCAGGAAGCCCAATCCTATTCGTACCCAAAAAGAACGGAAAACTACGATTATGCGTCGACTACCGCATGCTAAACGAAATGACGATCAAGAACCGCTACCCACTACCACTCATCGACGAAATGAGACGACTCCTCCATGGAGCCAACTGGTTCACGGCCCTCGACCTCAAAGGAGCCTATAATCTGATCAGAATGAAGCAAGGAGAAGAATGGAAGACCGCTTTCAGAACACGAAAAGGACATTTCGAGTACCTCGTCATGCCCTTCGGCCTCACCAACGCCCCTGCAACATTCCAAAATATGATCAACCAAGTCTTACGCAAATACGTCGACATCTGCGTAGTAGTCTATCTCGACGACATCCTCATCTTCTCATCAACACTTGAGAAACATAAGGAAGACGTACACCACGTCTTACAAACCCTCCAAGAAGCCAAGCTATTAGTTGAACCTGAGAAAAGCGAATTCCACACACAAAGGGTGGAATACCTCGGATTCACTATCACCCCTGGAAAAGTCTGTATGTCAGAAAACAAAGTCAAAGCCATCAAGGAATGGCCGGTACCCAACAACCTTAAGGAAGTCCAAGGATTTCTAGGTTTCGTCAACTTCTACCGCAAATTCATCAAAGACTATGGCAAGATCAACGCAGCTCTCACAAGCCTCAGCCGCAAAGACACGCCCTTTATATGGGAAGAACCGCAACGAACAGCATTCCAGAAGATCAAGGATCTCATCGCCAGCGAGCCCGTCCTGAGCATTCCAGATCCAACAAAACAGTTCGAAGTAGAACCCGACGCATCCGACTACGCAATAGGAGCACAATTATCTCAACGAGATTCAGAAGGACGACTACACCCGTGTGCCTTCTTCTCTCGCAAGCTCCACGGACCTGAACTCAACTATCAAGTTCACGATAAGGAACTCATGGCAATCATCGAAGCTTTCAAGGAATGGAGACCCGAGCTCTCAGGAACCACACACGAAGTACTTGTGTATTCAGACCACAAAAACCTTTCACACTTCACGACTTCAAAAGTGTTGAATAAACGACAGATTAGATGGTCAGAATTCCTATCAGAATTCAACTTCCGAATCATCCATCGCAAAGGATCAGACAATGGCAGAGCCGACGCTCTTAGCCGACGACCGGACTACAACGTCCCAGTACCTGAAGAAACCCAGGTGATTCTCAAAGGAAACAACGACGGAGACCTAGTGCCAGCAACCAAACTCTTGATGATGGCCGGACGATCTAGTACTAGCCCGCCTAACGAACTAGACGACGAAGCAATTAAGGAGTTCCATGCCCGCCCTGCACACGGTCACCAAGGAATCACGAAAACCTGGAAACGACTACGACAACAATATGGAGAAAAAGTCACCAGAGAACGAGTGGCAAAAGCAATCAAGGATTGTGAGGTTTGCCTCAAAAGCAAACCCGCTCGACATCAACCTTATGGTATGCTACAACCCTTGCCTGTGCCGCAAACCGCCTGGCAATCCATATCCCTCGACTTCATCGTCAAATTACCGAAGTCTCGAGAACCCCTTACGGGAACACACTTTGACAGCGTTCTTGTCATTGTGGACCGACTCACGAAGTACGCCTACTTCATCCCGTACAAAGAAGCAAGTAACGCCGAAGAATGTGCCTACACATTTCTTAAATATATCATCGCCAACCACGGAACGCCCAGAGAAATTATATCAGACAGAGATAAGATCTTCACTTCCAAATTCTGGAAGTCAATCACATCACAACTCGGCATCAAACAATCAATGTCCACTGCATTCCACCCGCAGACCGACGGACAAACAGAACGAATCAACCAAATCCTCGAAACATATCTCCGCGCCTACGTCAACTACAACCAAGACAATTGGGTTGTATTGCTACCAATAGCCCAGTTCGCCTACAACAGCGCAGTAGGGGAAAGTACCAAGGAATCCCCCTTCTACCTCAACTATGGATTCGAACCAACCGCCTATGGAGAACCCCGAACAGGCCCAGCTGCAGTAAAAGCTGTCGCCTCAATACGCCAAATCAAGGATATCCAGGAAAACGCACGCAAAGAACTCGAATTCGTACGACAAAGAATGACAAAATTCAGCAACAAACGAAGGATTGAGGGACCAACCTTAAAAGAGGGAGATAGCGCCTATCTCATACGGCGAAACATCAAGACAAAGCGACCAAACGACAAACTCGACTATAAAAAACTCGGACCTTTCAAAATTTCACGAGTAATTTCACCAGTCAACTACGAACTAGGACTCCCAGAAACCATGAAGTGTCACCCAGTATTCCATGTCTCACTCCTCGAACCAGCACCACGTGGATCACAGACAAACGATATTATCATCGTCGAAGATAACGAACCAGAGTATGAAGTGGAACGAATTGTCGACCATCTCAAAGAACCAGAAGGGTATCGATACCTCGTCAAATGGAAAGGATACGGACACGAAGACAACACATGGGAACCAGCCAAAAACATCACCAACGCAGCAGAAGAACTCACGATCTACTGGCAGCAACACCAAGAACGAGAAGCCACACCAACACCTGTTGCACTGGTCCAAAAGAGCGCTGGATATAAACGAATTAGACACCCACATCGCTTCACCAGACCACACACTGAAACCGATCGACCGCGACAAGGGAAACCGTTTATCCGCCTAGGGACACCAGGAATCAACTAAGGCGCCTCCGATAAAAAGTTTGGAGTGCCCGGATTCCAATCGCCAAGAACGGTATCCAGGTCTATCGCACCAAAAGCGCCCACCGACCGCGCCTCAAGGACCAAGGAAGACTCAACAAGGGAAGGACTCGCTGCCCCCTCCTCTTCAGCCACCACCAAAGTCTCCTTGCGGCCCTTTTTGAACACCATCCGCTTAGCCTTGCGGACACGATCCAGTTTCGCAAGCGCCTCATTCACTTCAGCCTGCGCCTTCTGCAGCACCTCCATTCTCTTTCGAAACAGTTCCTCGGTTTCTTCCTCCTCATCGTCCAAACGCCGAGACTCAACCATCAAACGTTCCACTACACATGAATTAGCATGAACAAAGACACAACGGGCCTCAGGAACTACACGAACATTGACAGATCGCATCGTCGGAAGCATTGCACGAGCGACGAGTGCCACCCACGGCGACACACTCCCCGCAAACCAAGGAACCAGGCAGCATTTTACAGCGCAACCCCTTGGACCGACAGCGACGACAAGGCATGACTTCGAACCCGTTCTCCGCAATGTTAAAGGAACGACGATAACGACGAAGAGTAGAAATCGCAGGATTTTCAGGAACGCGACCTGACATGGTGTCAGCATCATGGGTAAATCAGGAAGCACGATTGACGGATCCCCAACCTGGGACCAACGACCTACTTATGTTGGGTCTTGAGGACAAGACCTTTGGAGAGGGGACCTGATGTTACGACCCGTAAACAAGGATAACAGCTGAACGACCCACTCGGGCGTCGAGCGGCTAGGACAGGACATTTGTACTGCAGAATCACGGGAACAACAGGGACTCACTCGGAGACGGAAGAACTATGATACAAGTCACGTGATGATAAGATAAGACTGAGCAGGCAGTGTGGGTCACTGAGCGCTCAGTCGGAGTTACTGAGCGCTCACCAACAGTCAATGAGCGCTCACTGGTACCTGATGAGGGATCAGTGATAGAGTAAAGGGTACTGTTCAGAACTTGTATATAGTATGACCCTGAGCCTGGCTCATGGTCAGACTTCCATAGCTCTTCAGCAATCAACTTAGTATTCATCCTCACGGATACTCTCAGCTTACCTTCACTGCGAATCACTTATTGAGTCTAAGACTGATCACCTTAGCCTCTGAAGACCCGATCTACTACAGCCTACGAACTACGACCTACGACCACGACCCAGTGTACTGTTAGAACGTATCAATCCCCAGCTTCTGTTAGCAGACCCTACTGTCGGATAGCTGACCGTAACACCTATATGTTGTCTTTATATCTATATCCTTTCTATTTAACGAGGTATTAATACCCTTCTGGTTCTTTAAGATAGTTAATGATTCGTTCGACTTTATATTCTGGTTTGTTGTCTTTAACGATAATAATATCGTTTGTCTGTGATCCACATAATGCTGGTTCGAGGAGTGAGACATAGAATACTAGGTGACACTTCATGGTTTCTAGGAGTCCTAGTTTATAGTTAACTGGTGAGATTACTTATGAAATTTTGAAAGGTCTGAGTTTTTTATAGTTGAGTTTATCGTTTGGTCGCTTTGTTTTAATGTTTCGCCGTATAAGATAGGCGCTATCTCCCTCTTTTAAGGTTGGTCCCTTAATCCTTCGTTTGTTGCTGAATTTTATCATTCTTTGTCGTACGAATTTAAGTTCTTTGCGTGCGTTTTCCTAGATATCCTTGATTTAGCGTATTGAGGCGACAGCTTTTACTGCAGCTGGGCCTGTTTGGGGTTCTCCATAGGCGGTTGGTTCGAATCTATAGTTGAGGTAGAAGGGGGATTCCTTGGTACTTTCTCCTACTGCGCTGTTGTAGGCGAACTAGGCTATTAGTAGCAACACAACCTAATTGTCTTAGTTGTAGTTGACGTAGGCGTGGAGATATATTTCGAGGATTTAGTTAATTCGTTCTGTTTGTCTGTTGGTTTGCAGGTGGAATGCAGTGCATATTAATTGTTTGATGCTGAGTTGTGATGTGATTGACTTCTAGAATTTGGAAGTAAAGATCTTATCTCTGTCTGATATAATCTCTCTGGGCGTTCTGTGGTTGGCGATGATATATTTAAGAAATATGTAGGCATATTCTTCAGCGTTACTTGCTTCTTTGTATGGGATGAAGTAGGCGTACTTTATAAGTCGGTCCATAATAATAAGAACGCTGTCAAAGTGTGTTCCTGTAAGGGGTTCTTGAGACTTTAGTAATTTGACGATGAAGTCGAGGGATATAGATTGCCAGGCGGTTTGCAGCACAGGCAAGGGTTATAGCATGCTATACGGCTGATATCGAGCGGGTTTGCTTTTCAGGCAGACCTCACAATCCTTAATTGCTTTTGTCACTTGTTCTCTGGTAACCTTTTCTCCATATTGTTGTTGTAGTCGTTTCTAGGTTTTTGTGATTCCTTGGTGACCATATGCAGGGCGAGCGTGAAACTCCATAATTGCTTCATCGTCTAGTTCGCTAGGCGGGCTAGTACTAGATCGTTCGGCCATCATTAAGAGTTTGGTTGCTAGCACTAGGTCTCCGTCGTTGTTTCCTTTGAGAATCACCTAGGTTTCTTCAGGTACTAGGACGTTATAGTCTGGTCGTCAGCTGAGAGCGTCAGCTCTGCTATTATCTGATCCTTTGCAGTGGATAATTTGGAAGTTGAATTCTGATAGGAATTCTAACCATCTAATCTGTCGTTTATCAACACTTTTAAAGTCGTGAAGTGTGAAAGGTTCTTATGGTCTGAATACATAAGTACTTCATATGTGGTTCCTGAGAGCTCAGGTCTCTATTCCTTGAAAGCTTTGATGATTGCCATGAGTTCCTTATCGTGAACCTGATAGTTGAGTTCAGGTCCGTGGAGCTTGCGAGAAAAGAAGGCATATAGGTGTAGTCGTCCTTCTGAATCTCATTAAGATAATTATGCTCCTATCGCATAGTCAGATGCGTCAGGTTCTACTTCAAACTGTTTTGTTGGATCTAGAATGCTTAAGACGGGCTTGCTGGCGATGAGGTCCTTAATCTTCTGGAATGCTGTTTATTGTGGTTTTTCCCATATAAAGGGTGTGTCTTTGCGGCTGAGGCTTGTGAGAGCTGTGTTAATCTTGCTATAGTCTTTAATAAATTTGCAGTAGAAGTTGACGAAACCTAGAAATCCTTAGACTTCCTTGAGGTTGTTAGGTACCAGCTATTCCTTGATGGCTTTGACTTTGTTTTCTGATATACAGACTTTTCCAGGGGTGATAGTGAATCTGAGGTATTCCACCCTCTGTGTGTAGAATTCGCTTTTCTTAGGTTCAACTAATAGCTTAGCTTCTTAGAGGGCTTATAAGACGTAGTATATATCTTCTTTATATTTCTCAAGTGTTAATAAGAAGATGAGGATATTATTAAGATAGACTACTATGCAGATATTAACATATTTGCTTAGGACTTAGTTAATTATATTCTGAAAAGTCGCAGGGGCGTTAGTAAGGCTGAAGGGCATAACAAGATACTCAAAATATCCTTTTTATGTCCTAAAGGTGGTCTTCTATTCTTCGCCTTGCTTTATTCTGATTAGGTTGTAGGCTCCTTTGAGGTTGAGAGCTGTAAACCAGTTGGCTCCATAGAGGAGTCGTCTCATTTTGTCGATAAGCAGTAGTGGGTAGCAGTTCTTGATCGTCATCTCATTAAGTATGTGGTAATTAACATATAGTTATAACTTTCCGTTTTTCTTAGGTATAAATAGGATTAGACTTCCTGCTGGTGATGTTAAAGGTCTGATATCTCCCTTCTTAAGATTTTCGTTAAGATATTTATCTAGGGCTTCTATTTCTGTTTAGTTAAGTCTGTAGATTTTATTGAATCGTGGTTCTTTTCCTTCTTTGAGGGGTATTTTGTGATTAAAACTAATATGTTCAGGCAGTCTGGTTTCTAGCTCAGCTGCAAAGAGTTTCTTATAAACTCTATATTCTTCTGGGATAGACAGAAGTAGATCGTTCTTTTGTTTAAGATCTGTCGTTATTATTAGTTATGATACAGCTTCTTTTACCTTGAGGTAATAGAGGTATCATTTTGCTGTTCCTTGTTGTATTGATTTATTTGAGGCCTGGTTCTGACAGGGCTGCTCAGGGACTGAATTATTATAGTCCTAACAGAGTTAGCCTTTACTCTAATCTATCTGTGGGTTGCTTATTTATAGCCAGGGTAATCCTAGTACTATGTTGTATATTCCTAGATCGGCAATATTAAATTAGATTCTTTCTTTTTGATTCAGGTAGCTTATCTCAAGGGGTGCAGTCTCATTATAGATAGTACCTCCTTTATACTTGAATTCTTCTCCTTCTGCCGTATATAACTGGTATGGTTGCTTTTTTCCTCCCTATTATACTTCTAGCCTATTGATGGCTTAGGGGGCAATGAAGTTTGCTTCAGCTCTGCTGTCGATCAGCGTAAGTGTTATCTGCTGGCTGATAGTAACTTCAAGTTCTATATTATTCTTATGTCCTTATGACATCTGGTAGATAGATCTTTTCCTTATTACCTGTTGTGATCTGTCGTCAGTAGGCAAGTCTAGTTTTTTGACTGCTCTGGTTGTCCTAGGTAGGTGATGCGTTTTCCTTCCCATACTGCCTTAGTGAGGCTGTTCTCACGGATTTTAACCTGAGGGGGTCTTAGTCCGTTCTTTATAATTCTCCACGCGCAGGCCTTATCTTAATAATAGACTTAATATTCGTCGCGCTGGCATTTGTTCTATTTCATACTGTCGTTATGTTAACATCTCATAGGGAACTGTGGGCTTAGCCTGAAGGCTGTAAGGCTGTCTTTAAATAGTACTATAGTCCATCTAATCATAACGGAGGTTAAGTAGATCTTATAGATAGGTTCGTTATTATGTCTTCTGGGGTAGAACTAGTAGTTATGCTTTTCTCCTATATATTCCTTGCATTTGTTGTGGAAGCACTAGGGCCAGAAGAGAGTTCAGTGAAGTTAGTGGTTGCTTCTCAGCGCAGGGTGGTCTTCTGTATATAGTTGAGGGTGGTAGTCCTAATCTTATTAATTTGCTGAGGTGCTATAAAAGTGGCGTTACTGCTTATCTTAAAACATATTGATTTCCTAGTACTTCAGGAGTTGCTTGATTCTATCTCCCTAGTTGTTAAGTTCCTCTGTAGAGCTAGAGTCGTCCACACTGGGGGTGAACCTATAGGTGATCTCTGTCTGAGCGCGTTGTCAGGCAACGTCGCGAGGTTTATCTGAGTTATAGGAAGAGCTTTCTCCTTCTCTGAAAGCCTAGTTGTTGGTTATACTGAGGAGTTGTTATTCTATCAGAGGATTATGTTGGTGTTCTGGTTCTTCTTCTGATTCTTGTTGTTAATATAGTTATACTTATCTGTCGTCTTCTTGCTGGATTAGCTCTATTTCCTTCTTGATTTGTTGTTCTTTATAGTGGAGTTGCTGGCTAGTTATATAGGGGGTGATTAGTTCTAATCGCTGAATTCGTAGCATCTCGTTAAGTTGTTTAACTGGTTTTCTAGCCACTTTGCTGTTGCTGGAATGCATTATTGCCAGGGTCCTAGGGCGAGTGTCTAGGATGGTCATATCGTAACCAGACCGTCCAGGGTTGCTGTCCCTTAGGTAGTGTCCTGATATTTCTTTGTCTTTGAGGTGAATTCAGCAGTTATTGTCGTAGCATCTGGTCCACGATTAGGATGCATATAGGGCTTTTGCAATTATGTTGACTTATCGAGGTCGTTCTGCCACTGGTCTCCAGGGGAGCTTCTTAGGCTGTCTGCAGTCTTTGGCGATATAGCCTTGCTTGTTGCAGTTATAGCACTTAGGGTTCCAAGGTTTTTTGTTGTTAGGTTTAGTCATTATGCTGAGATCTATAGGTCTGCTGTGTTATCTATAGGCAGTGCTCTGGCGGGTGTTATTCCAGTTGTTGCAGGGTCTGTTGTCGTTCTGCTAGCTGTTAAACTTCTGTTGAGGCTGCTATTAGTACTTACATCCTGAATTTAGGTTTTATTATTTCTCTCCTTATTCCTTTTGTTGTTTATAGAGGTGGTTATCAACCTTAATAGTATGTTCAATATAGGCGAGGAAGCTAGGAGGTGTTTCTAGTTTAGCTATTTCGTCTTTAATATCATCCTTAAGTCCTTAGTAGAAGGCAAAGACTTTGCTTTCGTCAGTTATGTGGAGTCTTGCAGCTAATCGCCTGAACTCTGCAGCATAGAGCGTGGCTGACTTAGTTTGTTGTAGGTAGGATAGGTCTCGCTCAGCCTATCTTTATTTATCAGGGTTGAGGAAGAGAGATTCTAGGGCCTTAATATAGCCTGTAAAGCTGAAGAAGATGCTTTTTACTTCCTTGCTATACTTCTCGATAGGGTTGTCAAGCTATTCCTGTTGGAGGGGTTTGAACCAGGCAAGGGCTCATCCTTAAAGGAAAGTGGCTATATATATATCACGTTTGGTGTCGTTCTAGAAGGTGTTTATATAGAAGGCCTGGTAGGTTTGAACCTATACCAGGTGTCCTTTAAGTTGTCCTAGGGTTCCATCGAAAGTGGAAGGCGTGTTAAGTTTGAGGCGTTCTCATCCTTCAACTGGGGCGGATATGACGTTAGCAGCAGCTTAGAGGGTTTGGACTTCTTTCTCAAGTTCCTAAGTCTTGCAGGCTTGTTCCTGGAGTTCGCTAAGGGCTGCAGCGTTCTGGTTGAATATTTCACGCATTGCCTTAAAGTTGCTGTTAGTCTTATTAAGCTGGCGCTTAAGTTCTTTGGTGTCGTCCTCGCTGTCTAAGTCGTCCTTTATCTTCTGGTCTCCTAGTTCTTAGGCTAGGTTTTAGGTGGCTCGTCCTCTAGAAGTAGACGAGGATCCCAGGGTAGGCGACTTAACAGAGGCGTGGGAAGATATTATTATTTGTTACTATTAGTAGGAATTAATGGTCAACTTACTGAATAGGAGCAATCAAAGTGTTACGGTCAGCTATCTGACAGTAGGGTCTGCTAACAGAAGCTGGGGATTAATACGTTCTAACAGTACACTAGGTCGTGGTTGTAGGTTGTAGGCTGTAGTAGATCAGTTCTTCAGAGGCTAAGGTGATCAGTCTTAGACTTAATAAGTGATTTGCAGTGAAGGTAAGCTGAGAGTATCTGTGAGGATAAATACTAAGTTGATTGCTGAAGAGCTATGGAAGTCTGACCATAAGCTAGGCTCAGGGTCATACTATATATAAGTCTAAGGTGGTTTCCTTACTCTGAGGACTAATGTCTTTCTGAGCGGTCCCTAGGTGTGGACCGCTTTCTCTATGTCAGTCCTAAGTTAGGACTGCTTATCTCTTGTCAGTCCTTCTTATCATCATGTGACTTATACTATAGTTCTTCTATTCCGAGTGAGTCCCTGTTGTTCCTGTGATCCTGCAGAGTATAAATATCCTGTCTTAGCCGCCTGACGCCTAAGTGGGTCGGTCAACTGTTATCCATGCATAACGGGTCGTAACACTAAGCTGCTGCTAATATTATATCCGCCCCAGTTGAAGGATGAGAACGCCTCAAGCTTAACACGCCTTCCACTTTCGATAGAACCCTAGGACAACTTAAAGGACACCTGGTATAGGTTCAAACCTACCAGGCCTTCTATATAAACACCTTCTAGAACGACACCAAACGTGATATATATATAGCCACTTTCCTTTAAGGATGAGCCCTTGCCTGGTTCAAACCCCTCCAACAGGAATAGCTTGATAACCCGATTGAGAAGTATAGCGAGGAAGTAAAGAGCATCTTCTTCAGCTTTACAGGCTATATTAAGGCCTTAGAATCCCTCTTCCTTAACCTTAATAAACGAAGACAGGCTGAGCGAGACCTATCCTACCTACAACAAACTAAGTCAGCTACGCTCTATGCTGCAGAGTTTAGGCGATTAGCTATAAGACTCTATATAACTGACGAAAGCAAAGTCTTTGCCTTCTACTAAGGACTTAAGGATGATATTAAAGACGAAATAGCTAAACTAGAAACACCTCCTAGCTTCCTCGCCTATATTGAACATACTATTAAGGTTGATAACCACCTCTATAAACAACAAAAGGAATAAGGAGAGAAATAATAAAACCTAAATTCAGGATGTAAGTACTAATAGCAGCCTCAACAGAAGTTTAACAGCTAGCAGAACGACAACAGACCCTGCAACAACTGGAATAACACCCGCCAGAGCACTGCCTATAGATAACACAGCAGACCTATAGATCTCAGCATAATGACTAAACCTAACAACAAAAAACCTTGGAACCCTAAGTGCTATAACTGCAACAAGCAAGGCTATATCGCCAAAGACTGCAGACAGCCTAAGAAGCTCCCCTGGAGACCAGTGGCAGAACGACCTCGATAAGTCAACATAATTGCAAAAGCCCTATATGCATCCTAATCGTGGACCAGATGCTACGACAATAACTGCTGAATTCACCTCAAAGACAAAGAAATATCAGGACACTACCTAAGGGACAGCAACCCTGGACGGTCTGGTTACGATATGACCATCCTAGACACTCGCCCTAGGACCCTGGCAATAATGCATTCCAGCAACAGCAAAGTGGCTAGAAAACCAGTTAAACAACTTAACGAGATGCTACGAATTCAGCGATTAGAACTAATCACCCCCTATATAACTAGCCAGCAACTCCACTATAAAGAACAACAAATCAAGAAGGAAATAGAGCTAATCCAGCAAGAAGACGACAGATAAGTATAACTATATTAACAACAAGAATCAGAAGAAGAACCAGAACACCAACATAATCCTCTGATAGAATAACAACTCCTCAGTATAACCAACAACTAGGCTTTCAGAGAAGGAGAAAGCTCTTCCTATAACTCAGATAAACCTCGCGACGTTGCCTGACAACGCGCTCAGACAGAGATCACCTATAGGTTCACCCCCAGTGTGGACGACTCTAGCTCTACAGAGGAACTTAACAACTAGGGAGATAGAATCAAGCAACTCCTGAAGTACTAGGAAATCAATATGTTTTAAGATAAGCAGTAACGCCACTTTTATAGCACCTCAGCAAATTAATAAGATTAGGACTACCACCCTCAACTATATACAGAAGACCACCCTGCGCTGAGAAGCAACCACTAACTTCACTGAACTCTCTTCTGGCCCTAGTGCTTCCACAACAAATGCAAGGAATATATAGGAGAAAAGCATAACTACTAGTTCTACCCCAGAAGACATAATAACGAACCTATCTATAAGATCTACTTAACCTCCGTTATGATTAGATGGACTATAGTACTATTTAAAGACAGCCTTACAGCCTTCAGGCTAAGCCCACAGTTCCCTATGAGATGTTAACATAACGACAGTATGAAATAGAACAAATGCCAGCGCGACGAATATTAAGTCTATTATTAAGATAAGGCCTGCGCGTGGAGAATTATAAAGAACGGACTAAGACCCCCTCAGGTTAAAATCCGTGAGAACAGCCTCACTAAGGCAGTATGGGAAGGAAAACGCATCACCTACCTAGGACAACCAGAGCAGTCAAAAAACTAGACTTGCCTACTGACGACAGATCACAACAGGTAATAAGGAAAAGATCTATCTACCAGATGTCATAAGGACATAAGAATAATATAGAACTTGAAGTTACTATCAGCCAGCAGATAACACTTACGCTGATCGACAGCAGAGCTGAAGCAAACTTCATTGCCCCCTAAGCCATCAATAGGCTAGAAGTATAATAGGGAGGAAAAAAGCAACCATACCAGTTATATACGGCAGAAGGAGAAGAATTCAAGTATAAAGGAGGTACTATCTATAATGAGACTGCACCCCTTGAGATAAGCTACCTGAATCAAAAAGAAAGAATCTAATTTAATATTGCCGATCTAGGAATATACAACATAGTACTAGGATTACCCTGGCTATAAATAAGCAACCCACAGATAGATTAGAGTAAAGGCTAACTCTGTTAGGACTATAATAATTCAGTCCCTGAGCAGCCCTGTCAGAACCAGGCCTCAAATAAATCAATACAACAAGGAACAGCAAAATGATACCTCTATTACCTCAAGGTAAAAGAAGCTGTATCATAACTAATAATAACGACAGATCTTAAACAAAAGAACGATCTACTTCTGTCTATCCCAGAAGAATATAGAGTTTATAAGAAACTCTTTGCAGCTGAGCTAGAAACCAGACTGCCTGAACATATTAGTTTTAATCACAAAATACCCCTCAAAGAAGGAAAAGAACCACGATTCAATAAAATCTACAGACTTAACTAAACAGAAATAGAAGCCCTAGATAAATATCTTAACGAAAATCTTAAGAAGGGAGATATCAGACCTTTAACATCACCAGCAGGAAGTCTAATCCTATTTATACCTAAGAAAAACGGAAAGTTATAACTATATGTTAATTACCACATACTTAATGAGATGACGATCAAGAACTGCTACCCACTACTGCTTATCGACAAAATGAGACGACTCCTCTATGGAGCCAACTGGTTTACAGCTCTCAACCTCAAAGGAGCCTACAACCTAATCAGAATAAAGCAAGGCGAAGAATAGAAGACCACCTTTAGGACATAAAAAGGATATTTTGAGTATCTTGTTATGCCCTTCAGCCTTACTAACGCCCCTGCGACTTTTCAGAATATAATTAACTAAGTCCTAAGCAAATATGTTAATATCTGCATAGTAGTCTATCTTAATAATATCCTCATCTTCTTATTAACACTTGAGAAATATAAAGAAGATATATACTACGTCTTATAAGCCCTCTAAGAAGCTAAGCTATTAGTTGAACCTAAGAAAAGCGAATTCTACACACAGAGGGTGGAATACCTCAGATTCACTATCACCCCTGGAAAAGTCTGTATATCAGAAAACAAAGTCAAAGCCATCAAGGAATAGCTGGTACCTAACAACCTCAAGGAAGTCTAAGGATTTCTAGGTTTCGTCAACTTCTACTGCAAATTTATTAAAGACTATAGCAAGATTAACGCAGCTCTCATAAGTCTCAGCTGCAAAGACACACCCTTTATATAGGAAGAACCACAACAAACAGTATTCCAGAAGATTAAGGACCTTATCGCTAGTAAGCCCGTCTTAATCATTCCAGACCTAACAAAGCAGTTTGAAGTAGAGCCTAACGCATCCAACTATGCAATCAGAGCGCAACTATCTCAATAAGATTCAGAAGGATAACTATATCTATATGCCTTCTTCTCTCGCAAGCTCCACAGACCTGAACTCAACTATCAGATCCACAATAAAGAACTTATGGCAATTATTAAAGCCTTTAAGGAATAGAGACCTAAGCTCTCAGGGACTATCCACAAAGTACTTATATATTCAGACCATAAGAACCTTTCATACTTCATAACTTCAAAAGTGTTAAATAAACAACAGATTAGATAGTTAGAATTCTTATCAGAATTTAACTTCTAAATTATCTACTGCAAGGGATCAGATAATAGTAGAGCTGACGCTCTTAGCTGACAACTAGACTATAACGTCCTAATACCTAAAGAAACCTAGGTGATTCTCAAAGGAAATAACGATAGAGACCTAATATTAGCAACTAAACTCTTAATAATAGCTGGACGATCTAATACTAGCCTGCCTAGCGAACTAGACGACAAAGCAATTATGGAGTTTCATGCTTGCCCTATATATAGTCACTAAGGAATCATAAAAACCTAGAAATAACTACGATAACAATATAGAGAAAAGGTCACTAGAGAATAAGTGGCAAAAGCAATTAAGGATTATGAGGTCTGCCTCAAAAGCAAACCTACTTAATATCAACGTTATAGTATGCTATAACCCTTACTTATGCTGCAAACCGCTTAGCAATCTATATCCCTCAACTTTATTATCAAATTACTAAAGTCTTAAGAACCCCTTATAGGAGTACACTTTAATAGCGTTCTCATTATTATGGACTAACTTATGAAGTACGCCTACTTCATCCTATATAAGGAATCAAGCAACGCTGAAGAATATGCCTACATATTTCTCAAATATATTATCGCTAATCATAAAACACCTAAGGAAATTATATCAGATAGAGATAAGATCTTCACTTCTAAATTCTAGAAGTTAATTATATCATAACTCAGCATTAAGTAAGTAATATCTACTGCGTTTCACCTGCAAACCGACGGACAAACAGAATGAATTAACTAAATCCTTGAAATATATCTCCACACCTATGTTAATTACAACTAAGACAATTAGGTTATATTGCTACTAATAGCCTAGTTCGCCTATAACAGCGCAGTAGGAGAAAGTACTAAGGAATCCCCCTTCTATCTTAATTACAGATTTAAACCAACCGCCTATAGAAATATGCGACCAGGCCTAGCTGCAGTTAAAGCTGTCGCCTCAGTATAATAAATCAAGGATATCTAAGATAACGCATGCAAAGAACTCAAATTTATATAATAATAAATAGCATGGTTTAGCAACTAACAAAGGATTAAGGGACCAACCTTAAAAGAGGGAGATAGCGCCTATCTTATACAGCGAAATATTAAGACAAAGCAACCAAACGACAAACTTAACTATAAAAAACTCAGACCTTTCAAAATTTCATAAGTAATCTCACTAGTTAACTATAAACTCAGTCTCCTAGAAACCATGAAGTGTCACCTAGTATTCTATATCTCACTCCTTAAACCAGCACTATATAGATCACAGATAAATAATATTATTATTATAGAAGATAACAAACCAGAGTATAAAGTTAAACAAATTATTAACTATCTCAAGGAACCAGAAGAATACTGATACCTTATCAAATAGAAAGGATATAGATATAAAGATAATATATAGGAACCAGCTTAAAATATTACTAAAGCAGCAGAAGAACTTATAATCTACTGGCAATAACACTAAGAATGAGAAGCTATACTAGCACCTATTATATTAGTCCAGAAGAATGCTAGATATAAACGAATCAGACACCTATATCGCTTCACCAGACCACCTACTGAAGCAGATTGACTGCAATAAGGAAAACTATTTATCCACCTAGGAACACCTGAAGCCATTTAAGAAACCTCAGAAGAACCCACGTTTAGAGGAATGCCTAAATTAACCACCCTAGTACCTATAGAAGACTAATCTGACTTATTCTGAGCACCCCACAGCAATAAATCCTCTATCACCCAGGACTCCTAAGCTTCTAGAGCATATTCCTCAGCCTCCTATTTATCTACAGACTGTATTCCCTAACAAATCAGATCTAAACCACGCTCCTTTAAGAACCTTTTCTATCTCTAAAGATGAGACAAATAACCTAGAGCAGCAGCAAGCTAAGTCTGCAACACCTCTAACGCCTCCTCAGCCTCTTCCTCCTCCCACTCCACTTTCTTTTGCTTATTAAAATAACAATTCACTACTGCGACAAATCAGCAACACCAGGAAACACTAAGGTGCTAAGGTACTCATAAGTATTTGCTATATTACTATTATCACAGTTTGAGAAACCCTGCTTCACACACTTGCTGCAACGCTTTAAGTTAGCAAGGTCTATTTTGCACACTTAATTATGCTGAAAACAAGGGGAATAAGGTATTACGTTATAACTATAGTGATCGACCAGAGCACTGAGAGCCTTACAGTTGCGCTGAATTTGAGTATGATAAGTCTCATGAGAATCTGATTTCTGAATGCAACCTGATATAGTGTCAGTATTATAGATAAATCAGGAAGCATAATTAATAGGACCCTAACCTAGGACTAACAACCTACTTATATTAGGTCTTAAGGATAAGACCTTTAGAGAGGGGACCTAATATTACAACCTGTTATACATAGATAACAGTTGACCAACCCTACTTAGGCGTTAGGCGGCTAGGACAGGATATTTATACTGCAGGATCATAGGAATAACAGGGACTCACTTAGTAACAGAAGAACTATAGTCTAAGTTATATGATGATAAGATAATGATCATATTAGATTAATATGATCTAACACAACTTAGAGGCTAAACGATCATTTTGGATCAGAATGATCCAGATCAACCTAAGGTATAAAGGAATATATTCAGAATTAGACTTATATATAGTATAACCCTAAGCCTAGCTTATGGTCAGACTTCTATAGCTCTTCAGCAATCAACTTAGTATTTATCCTCACAGATACTCTCAGCTTACCTTCACTGCGAATTACTTATTAAGTCTAAGACTGATCACCTTAGCCTCTGAAGACCCAATCTACTATCAGCCTACAACCCAGACCCAGACCACAACCCTAGTGTACTGTTAGAACGTATCAATCCCCAGCTTCTGTTAGCAGACCCTACTGTCAGATAGCTGACTGTAACAACTAGGCTGTGTCTGCAGTACACAATATTAATAAATGTCCCAGACCTTTGTTCATAAGCTGCCTTCCCTTTCTATGATTAGTCTCTTGTGATACTTTGATACACTAGGTATTTCTTCTCCTAAAACTAATTCCTTATTTAAACCGTCTGCAGTGACCTACCTACTTTTGAAGTCCACAGTTCTCTCAGCAATATCCAGATGCAATGTTTTCAGGCAATACTGTAATGTACTTTTAGCCTTATGATGCTTTTAAAAGTATAAGTAATATCTTAAAATATAATACGTTAAGTAATTATAAAAGTTAACTATTTTTTAATTAAGCTATTGTATTATTTATAAGTTAGTATTAAAAGTTTAAACTTAACTTCAATATAAACTCTTAATATAAGTTTAGTAAATATTTATTTTTAATATTTTTCTTAAGGCTATTATTAATTTAAATACTTATTTTATATATTTTATTATTAAATTCTTTTTAAATCCTTTTAAAGTCTCTGTTTTATTTATTTAATTCTTTAATATTTTTTTTTCAACTTTTATAAGATTTATTTTCTTTACTTTTCTCTCTTTACTTTTCTCTCTTTACTTTTCTCTCTTTACTTTTCTCTCTTTACTTTTCTCTCTTTACTTTTCTCTCTTGACTTTTCTCTTTTTACTTTTTTCTTTTACTTTTCGCTCTTTATATTATATTTCTATATTTCTATATTTAGTTTATAAATATTATCTGAAAAGAATCTAAAGAGGATTTAGAGAACTTTAAAATATTTTAAAATACTTAAATAAGATTTTAAAAAGACTTAATAAAAAATTTAAAAAGATTTTAAAAAGATTTAAAGAATGTTTTAAAAGAATTTAATAAAAACTTTAATATTATTTTTAAAATATATTATTTCTTAGAATATATTATTTCTTAGAATATATTATTTCTTAGAATATAAAGCTAGGAAATGTCCGACTGGGAATAGATCTAATGATAATGCTGAACCTGATGATGATGTTCATTTGACGTATGCTAAATGATAATGTTACAGAAGACGTGGAGAACGCATACAAAACTGGCAAGAGAGAAGAAAAGAACAAGAGTCTTGCCTCGTTAGAACTGGAGAGAGCAAACTGCCAGAGGCACTTGGAAAGAGGGAGCTTGATTCGAATTGCTCGGTCGGCCAAAATTTATGGGCAGGAGGTCTATGCAAAATTCGGCACTGCATGACAGAATGCGTGGTGATGACCGCGTCGACGTGGGTTAAGGGGCACGTATCGTTCATCATGCCGGCTACGGATTCATCGGGATCAACAAGAAAACGTCCAAGTCTAAGCCAAGGATGCAGTGGATAATGACTGGAAAATCTATTTGACCGCTCGCGCAGAGAAAGCTGCCTTGCAGGTTGCAAAGGTGCCAAAGTAGCCAAGGCGCAGCATTCGTCGAATAATAAATATCAGTCAAGCAATTCGAATGTCAAGCGCAAGGCCAACAGACTCTCACTTAGTACACAGGAATGAAGACATCCTTTTGGGAGAGTGACGCTGTTTGAATGAGTGTCTCTCCTTGAATGTGGTCGCGTCAAATCACGCCCTTCAGGTCAGTGAAGGGATGTTCGCAGAGATGCGACTCCTTCGGCAATGTTGGTGATCATGGCATTGAGCAATAAGCTAGGGTAAATGCCAATTGCTTAGGCGACGTCTGCGATAGTTGATGCAGATGGGACTCAATAAGCGAATCGTTGTGAAGATGCACGTCAGTTGTCTGGTTCATGGTCAGGTCTTGTACCACTCACAGTCTCAGAGAAGCAATTGCGGAACAACTCGAATGCTATTTCGGAATCATGCATTCATATGTTGCCTCCATCATCCAATTTGCGGCCTGGATCGAGGGGTATGTGGACTACGTAGAGACGAGTACTTCAAGTGCGAGGAGACGTGGGTACACAAATTACATTCAAGACATCTAGCACACGAAATACAAGCTCATATTCGTCGAGCGTTTCGCACTCATCGACAAGTCAGTCCAACCCTTCTCATCTTCCAATCGAAAAACCAGTCCAACTCTTCTTATATTCTACCTCAACCACCTGAACAACAATCGCCAATCTTTCGTTGCATTTTGAGGTAAATGTTTGAGCTTTTCACCTCTCTAGGTAGGCATAACGGCCTATATAGGAGTGGTAAAAAGTATTTACTCAAAAAAAAAAACTCAAAAAAATATCAATATAATAGAAATAAGATTGTATTATTTTAAGTATATATTAATAAATTTATATATATAAACACTTAATAAAAATAGATTAAGTAAATATTAGAAGTATATAGTAATTCATTAACTAAAGGTAGAAGTAGGAGATAGTAATATAATATATAAAGGTGTGTAGGGGAGCATTATATATTATCTTCTTCTTTATAATTATTATTACCTTCTTAATAAGAAGTATTATTATTATTATTATTATTTTCTTTTTCTTCTTCTTCTTATTCATCTATAATAATTCTTAGCCTTTTAGCCCTTGTGTGTTTGACTTAGAACTAGATATTGCTTGCTTTCTCGATAGGAGTTGAGCAGAAGAAGTTGAACGAGGCTGTTTGCGTTTTCGTGACGGCCCACCTGCATTTTTCTTTTTTGCCTCATACCTGTGGTAGGCCGTCTTACCGCGCTTCCACTTTATTTGATCGTCAACTGGGAAAAGAACCTCCTGGGAGTGTAATTCAACTTTTCTCGGCCTCGGCAGGACGGACAACTGTATTGGCGAACAATGAATGTTTCGCCATCGTATTCAAACAAGGGGTTCTTTTCCCATCCGTAGACCTTCCCCAGTCGTCTTTCTAGTATCAGGCTGCGATATCCCTCGATCTGTCCGTTGTGAGGACGGTGCAGTGTAATTGATCTTTTCTCCATCGCTCCAGCTTCCGGAGCGAAAGTCACTGCCGAACCGGAGCACCGTGCTACTGAAAACCCTAGACATCCCATTGCTCTCTCAAAGGCGTTCCAGCTTACTCTTGTTCTCGCTCTGTTTTTCCCCATGATGGTCCAGAATGCCTCAGCGGTGACCAAGTTGACTGTCTTCGGCGGGGCCGGAGTGCTGAGCGTTTCCTTATATTCTAGCTTGCGTGGTGCTGATACGTCTCTGACCTGTAGTCGTGAGATTTCGGGTAAAAATTCTTCTGTTGCTTGTCGCTCCTGTCTCTGTCCAGTTCGGGGGCGGAACTTGAGCACTCGGGCGAGTATTTCATTCAGGAATTTGAGCATGTGCAGTTGATATTGGGGGGAGATTAATTGGGCGGCGCATGGTGAGTGGATACTTTCTCCTGGGGCAAGTTCGGATTCTGGCAGGGTGACGCTGCGGCTGCCATCAAGATTTTCCTCGTCAGTGCCATGGACTTCATCGGGGTTGTCGAGGATCGTCATCTTGCTAACTTCGCTGGAAGTCGGGCATGAGATTCGATTGCCTGCGGTATGAACCTACCTGACTTGTCCCCCAGCAGCCCCTGCTACGTGACATTCGAGCCATCTCAGAAGCACTTCCGGGTCTGAAGTGATGTCTTGCAGCCGGAGGCTGACGCCTGGTATGTCGAAGAAGATGTCTTCACAAGAAGTCTCTTTCCGGTTTTGGGGGCTCTTGGTGCCATTGATTGTCGATAAGCATTGAGCCCGTTCTTTGCTGGTGAATGAGCGCCAGCGAGTATTTATCCTAGCACCATGTTTGCCGACCTCTTGTGAGAGAGCATGATGTTGGGTCTCCATGGCTTCCAAAATGGTCTTATTATGGAGGTCTCTGGCTGAATGTTCATCTCAAGGACGACGGCGGCCCTGTTTCCTCCGTGGCGATGTGGGTGGCAGTTTCATCGGGAATTAGTGCTGCGACTTAAATGAGGTTCAGCCGAGTTGTTGGTTGGCTGATTGGATGATTGGTCGACAAGAAGCAGGATAACTACAAGTGAAGGGTTGTTTTTCCACCACCCACACTCGGCATCAGCCTTCTGGTTCGCTCGGGGGATGAAAGCGGCCGCAGGGTGAATAAACGAAAAACCAATCATCCTCCAGCCGTGTTTACCCCCATAACACTGGGAAAGGAACAATAGGAAGAGCAACGAAGGTGAAAAACAACATCAAACAAGCAGTTGCATCCTGGGAATTCTCGAAACCATAACGAGGAATCTGCATAGATTTTTCCCCAGTCATACATCCTACGTCAAAATAGAAAGCAGGCCGGCACTACTTATCCCATGTTACCTCCCCCACACACTCATCAATTAGTAACAAATATTTCAGAGTCCACATGCATACTACGCTCCTGGCGAACATGTCACAGGCCAAAATCTCGAAGCATTAAAAGTGACGTCGTATCAGGCCCTCCCCCCACCCCCTAGACCTGGTGCTGGCCGCAGGGCAAGGGTCCCCGCCAGTGCCAGTAGTGCGAATCCCTGCATCCTGCCTGATCTGGCAAGAACCCCACTATGTGCCGGCGCACGGGCAGTCTCACGCCCCTAGCCAAGGTGAGGGGTGTGGGGTGGGGGTTTGTCTGGCTTGAGCGAGCACTACCTTCCGTCATCTCAAGATCCGGAAGACCTATCCTTTTCCCTCCCCTACGCCATCTCACTCTCAAAGTCGTCGCTCCACATCCAAACCATGACTTCCATCAGTCGTAGCGAAGCCATGAGGCGAGGATGGGAGACGAGACGACGCAACAAAGCGGAACGCCTCGCTCTAGAGGCTCAGAGACGCACCTCGCCAAACGCTTCCCCTGCTGCCGCTGCTTCATTCGATGATGTAAGCTGTTTCAACCTCCAAGCCGGTATATCCCTTTCTCACCAGGATTCCAGTCTCCCATGGCCCGATCTCGCCGTGTGCAAAAGCCAGTCCGGATCCAGTCCTAGGAGGATGACGCCGCCCGGCCCGCACAAGAAGTTGCAGACCATGCGGTTCCCCCCGAGGTATGTTCATCCATTCTTGTCACCTGACCGCTACACATTTTGCTGACCTTCGATGCTACCGTATAAAAAAGGCTACCACAGATTGCCTGAACACCTTCGCTGATGTCATCGTTTCTATCCTCGGATATAGGGTAGACATCGTCGATGGCGTTGAGCTGAACGTCAGATACGCTGATAAATCCACAGCCTGGAAGTCTGAGTACGACATCTCTTGGTTGGCCCACTCTAAGGTGCTTGACTTTTGGAAACGCTTCCCTGGCGGTCGGAACGAAGCAGTCCTCGCTTTCAATGGTGGATGGATCCATTGTCCCCGAGTCATGGCCATCATTGGCCATCGGAAGCTCTCAGGTCTTTCTCTGCAGTTCAAGGTTATTTGGCAAGGACTCTCACTGGAGAGGGTCTCGTGGCAATCCGAGTCGGGAATTGGGTCGGTCTGCAAACCTGGCACCATCGAAGGCTACTGGCGCGCCGCTGCTGTTGAGCCTCCCGGCCAAGCACTGGCTCAGAACGCATATCTTCCGGCCACCCATGTAACCATTGAGGAGGTTTGGCCGTGGGCATCAGCAAGCTACATCAAGGAAGGGGGACTTGGTTCAGCTGCGACTTGAGCCAGATCGGGCTGGAAGCTTGAATGGTGCCGAATTCAGCCAGTAGGGTCTGTCTCAGCGCATCACGGTCCTTTTCCACGGTTCCTACCTCACTATATCTTGTTCGGGGTCTGTTAGACAAGTTCATACTAGAAGATCCGCAGATGTTGTCAGAACATGCCACAGATTGGCCGTCGGTTAAGTATACGTACACGGTGGATCGCTGCGACTAAATCTTTCGCTGACACAGCTATGGCATTCTCATCTCAAAGGGTGCCTAATTATGGTTTTGAGTTAGTATGTTTAGAGTATGAAAAGTTTAATTAAGTTAACGAGCTTTTATATCTATGCAAAACGCAATCTAATAGCATTCTCCTAAGAGTCTATACTTCTAATAATAGGAATTCAAGCTACTAATTATTAAGCTAGGTTATATATAAAATGCTTAAGTTAGTAATTACCTCTTTAGTATCAGTTATAATATTTATTTAAACTTACTTTAGTATAAATTATATAGAAAAGCTTTTAAATCTCTATTAGAAATAACTATAATTTAATTTATAAATACTCTTTAAATACTTTATTAATTCTTTTATCGTTAAATATAATATAAATTTTTTTAAGATTTAATCTTTAGTTATTAAATTTATTATTTAATTAATATTTATTAAAATATTTAAAGTAACCTTTTTAAGCTAATAAAAAGAGTTAAAGTTTAAAAACCTAAACTTACTTAGAAGATTTATTAAGAGATTTATCTTTTGATTAGAAGATTTTTAATATAGTATCTTTTAGATTTATATTTTACTTAAAGATAAAGAAATCTTAAGAGGTAAATCTCTTAAAACTGTTAATAATTTAACCTAAATATAAAGAGATAAATAAGTAGTTTAATAAGTATTAAGTATTAAGTATTATTATAAAAAGAATAGCTTATATTGTAAAAGCGTGTATAATAGAGGTAGTATTATTAAGAGTAGGGGTAGTATTTAATATAATAAAAGGGGGAAACTTTTCGTTTTGTTGATTATTATAATAGAATTCCTCGTATTCAATAATAACCATTTATAACCAGTATAAATAGTTATTACTAATATAAAAGAAATAATACTAATAATAATGAATAGTAGGTAGTCATAATAAGTAGTTAAATAGATAAAACTGTTGAATTGCTTTGCATCTTTTTTATAGCGCTAGTAATATTTACTTTTACTTAAATTCTCCTTTTAGGGGGTACTTAGTTAGGTCTTGGTAGTTTTTAGAGCCCCCCAGAAGTTAAGTAATGTTAATTTTACTTAAATTCTCCTAAAATTAGAAAAAATTAGTAGGGTTATACAGGCCTAAATATTTAATAAATTGTCTATATTGCGTAGTATTTAAGCCCTTAGTTAGGCCATCAGCAATATTTTTATTAGACTTAGTATAGGTTAAAAGCACTTTTTTATTCATAATATTCCAACGAACAAAGTGATAGGTTATATCTATATGCTTTGTTCTTTTATGAAACTCTGGGTTTTCAGCTAAATACTGGGCTGATTGAGAGTCAGTAATTATACTAGGAATAGTTAGGTTATAATTAAACCTTAATAAATTATTAATACTAGTAAGAATATTATTTAAAAAAATAGCTTCTTTAGTAGTTTCCTTTAAAGCCATATATTCAGCTTCACAAGTACTAGTAGCAGGGCTTTTTTGTAAGCTAGTATTCCAGCTTATTATATTTTTAGTTAAAAAGAATATATAACCAGAGGTAGATTTTCTTTCTGGTATATAATTACCCCAATCAGAATCAGAAAAACCCTGCATTCTTACAATGGGAATGTTATAGTAAAAAATTAACACATAATTAGTATTATAATTTAAGTAACCCCAAATCCTATCTAAGGCTTTAAAATGGATAATAGAAGGATTTGACATAAATCTAGCTACTTGATTTACTGCAAAGGCTATATCAGGCCTAGTTTTTATTGCTAGCCAGATTAAAGAGCCTACTTCCTGCTGATATATCTGTATATCTTGTTTAGTAGCTTGATTTTTATTCTTAGTTAACTTAAGGGTTAAATCTACTGGTGTAGTATATTTATATATGTTTTCCTTGTTAAACTTCTTAATTATAGTTTTAGTATAATTATATAAAGATATAGTAAAGTATTGTTTTTCTTTATTTATATTAATTTGTTGACCTAGAAAGGTACTAACTTCGCCCATAGGTTCTAATTTCATTAAATTAGCTATTTTTATAGCTAATTCTTCTACTTCTTTTTCAGGCCCTCATATCAAGATATCATCAACGTGGCATAATAGTATAACTTTAGTTATAGTATTAATAAAAACGCCATTATCATAAGGAAATATGATAAATCCTAATTTAGCTAATTGTAGAGCTAAAAATTCATACCATAATCTAGGGCTCTGTTTAAGCCCATATAGAGCTTTTAATAGTTTTAATACCTTTTTAGGGTCTTTTTTATTAATATAACCTTCTGGCTGGTATAGATAAATTTCTTTGTCTATAGGGGCGTGTATAAAGGCATTTTTAACGTCAAATTGGCGTATTATATAGCCTTTATTTAGTGCTATAATCATTAATAATCTATAGGTTTCAGGCCTACAGGTAGTACTAAAGGTATCCATATATATAGTCAATACCTATAATTTGATTAAAGCCTTTGGCTACTAATCTTGCTTTATACTTAATTATCTTACCGTTTTTATCTTTTTTCTTTTTAAATACCCACCTAGTATTAAGTGGGGTTTTATTATTAGGTAAATTCACGTTTTCTGTGCTATTAACTCGTTTATTTCGCTATCCATAGCTTTTTCCCAGTCTAATTTATTAGCTGAATTAATAGTTTGTTTATAGGTATTAGGATCGTCAATATTAGTATTTAATACCAATATATCATTTAATTCATCTTCTTCGTTATTATAATAAGTAATAGTAGATAATTTACTATTACTATTATTAATATTAACATCTTGTTCTTCTATAGCTAATTCATCTATAGAATTAGAAGAATTAATATTGTTATTAACATTATTATTACTATTAATATTATTATTAACACTATTATTTTCAAAAGAATTAGATATAGTATCTATATCTATATTTTCAGTGTTAATAGTATTATTATTAATGGTATTAATATACTTATAAGGAAAGTTATTTTCTATAATAACTAAATCCCTGGTCCATAAGGGTTTATTAGTTTCTAAGCTAAAAACCCTATATTGAGATGAATTTATACTAAAGCCTATCAAGATACCTTTAATACCTCTAGGTGATAATTTAGTTAGTTTATTATTTTTATTTTTATAATAAACTAAAGATCCAAAAACCCTTAAGTGTGAAATATTAGGTTTCTTATTATATTTTAATTGGTATGGAGTTTTATAATTAATAGAACTATTAGGGGTTCTATTATATAAGTAAACTGCAGTACAAATAGCATCTCTCCAGAATTCTAAGGGTAAATAGCTGTTATATAATATAGCCCTACCTTTATTAAGTAAAGTTCTATTTATTCTTTCTGCAGTACCATTTTGTTCTGGTGTATAAGGACTAGACCTTTGATGTATTATAGCAGAATCAGCTAATTTAGCTGTAAACCTACTATTAACGTATTCAGTACCATTATCAGTACTTAAAATAGTTATTTTTTCATTATTAGGGCTATTTGCCTCAGCTATTGATTTAAATAGCTTAAAAGCTTCAAAAGCTTCATCTTTAGTAACTAATAATTTAATTTCTAGATATTTAGTATAATTATCTAGAAAAGTTATAAGATATCTTTGATTATTATAGGTTTTAGGTCTTATAGGGCCACATAGATCGCTATGGACTTTTTTTAAGTATTTAGTAGTCCTATCATTATTAGATATTTTATTTATTTTATTAGTTAGGTTAGATTTAATACAAATTTCACATGTAGTGAAATTATTAGGTTTAAAAGGTAGGTTTAAACCTATGGTACTATTATTTAGTTTATTTAAGTGGTTAGTACTTATATGTCCTAACCTATTATGAATAAGCATTTCATTGTTTAGAGTATTTAGTATATTTATATTATTAGTATTATTTTTTAATACTTTAATAGGTAAATGATATAAATTTCTCTTTTTACTAGCTTTAGTTAAAAGTTCATTATTTCTTTTAATAAAAGCGTAGTTTTTGGTAAAGGTAGTAGTTATATTATTATGAGTACTAAGAACTCCCTGACTTATTAGATTAATACCAATTTGAGGCATGTATAGACAGTTTTTAAGGAGTAATTTAGTATTAGTATCTATAAATTTAATATAACAGTCTCCATGTAATTTAATCGTAGTTGTTTTTGCTTTTCCCCAGCTTACTTGTTTATCACAAGGTTTTAAGGATATAAAATAATTTTTATTAGTTATGACATGTGCTTCTGCAGCCGTATCTAATACAAAATTATATATGTATATATCCTTATTTTCCTTAATATTACTACTATTATTTTTATTAGTTATAGTAGTATTAAGTATATTAATAGGGGAATTTACCTCGATAGCTGTATCAAAGTCTTCTGAATAATTAGATGAATTATCATCATAATTATTAGTTTTATTAGATTCTGAGTTAGAATCTGATGTAGAGGCTTTAGTATTACAGTCTCTAATAATAAGAGCCCTATTTGGTGGGCTATTATTGATTTTATTATTAGGATCTTTAGAGATATCCCAATTTTCAGGGGCTAAGGCTGGATTTAAGTAAAAGCACTTATTAGTATTATGGCTAGTAACTTTGCAGTTATTACACCATAATCCTTTAGTCTTTTTCCAGCTGTTTTTGCCCTTAGTTACTTTATAAGACTTATTATTAGGGTTATTATTGTTTTTATAATATTGCCCTTTTTTATAAGTTTTATAATTAGTAACTAGTATTTTTGTTTCTTCTTCCTTAGAATTAATTCTCTTAGATTCATCTATAATACTACTAATTAAAGTAGTTATAGTATAAGAATCTGATTTATTTCTAAGGTGCTGGGTAATATTAGATATAAAACCCTCGAATATATCATTATTAAGCCCATTTAAAATCCAGGCTAATAATAGGTCTTTAGGAATATCTAATTTTCGAGCTTCTAGCTCATTAGATATTTCTTTAACCTTATTAATATATTCTTCAATATTATTATAATTGGATAACTTATTATCTAGGAAATCCTGAAATAATAGATTGTTTGAAGTAAATCCTTTAGGATTATAGGTTTCCTTTAATATGTCCCACGCAGATTTAGCAGTTTCTGCGTGTTGGATTTGTATAAGAGGACCATCTTCAACATATAATAATATTAGGCTAAAAGCCTTTTTTTTTTGTTTCCTTAATAGTAGGAGTTTTATCCTCTACATCAGAATTATCACTATTATTATCACTATTATCATTAATAGGATTTTTTATAATAGCGTGGCTTAAATCTTTAGTAATTAGACAATCCTGCATCCTAACTGCCCAAGTAGTATAGTTTATACTACCCTTAAGCTTAGGAATAGAAAGGGACTTATTATTAGAAGAGTCCATTTTTTAATATTAACAATAATATATTTATTATTATTTATACTAAAATAAAACAAAACTACTTAATTTTACTTATATAAGTAGATTAAAATACGACTGATAGATGCGTATTTTTAAAGAATTATAAGACTGATAGATGCTTATAATTCTATATATTCCTTTAATATAAAAGATAAAGATCTTTTATGATAGGAATTATATTTTAATAAAAACTGGGAATAGTTTTATTAAAAGGTTGTCTATTTCTAGATAAATAGTCCCTTTAAGACTTAAAAAATAGGAATAAAAGTTCTTGAAAGATACTCTTTTAATTCCTGATATAGGATTTCATTAATACCAGGTTCTGTGGTATAATAAAATTCGAAATCCTCCTTTTTTGATAGGTTTAAATCGGGTATTAAGTGAAAATAAGTGATATAATCAGGTATTTTGTCGTATTCAGAGGAATCAAAACCCCTGGGCTCATAACCTGTAAAAGCGTGTATAATGGAGGTAATGTTATTAAGAGTAGGGGTAGTATTTAATATAATAAAAGGGGGAAACTTTTCGTTTTGTTGATTATTATAGTAGAATTCCTCGTATTCAATAATAACCATTTATAACCAGTATAAATAGTTATTACTAATATAAAAGAAATAATACTAATAATAATGAATAGTAGGTAGTCATAATAAGTAGTTAAATAGATAAAACTGTTGAATTGCTTTGCATCTTTTTTATAGCGCTAGTAATATTTACTTTTACTTAAATTTTCCTTTTAGGGGGTACTTAGTTAGGTGTTGGTAGTTTTTAGATACATAAATATAAACTTAATTAATAATTAATAATAAACTTAAATTAATAAATAAGAAATAGTTTTTTTTATATTTATTATTTTATTAAATAGGCTTAGTAAGTAATCTTTAAAGTAAGCTATAAAAGTTTTTCAGTTTAATTTAAAGTAAATATCTCTTAAGTTCTACTATTTAAAACTTAGATAAAAGAAAATATTATTAGTCTTTTTTAATTTTAATTAATTTTATTTTATTTTAATTGTTTTATTATATTTCTTAAGTTATTTAAAACTTAAGAAGAAAAAGGTATCATAAAAATAGTACTACATAACTTCTTTCTAATAATTAACTTTTTATTAAAAAACTATATAACTTAAGAAATGAAAATAGTAGAAATTATAAATGAATATAATTTAATAAAAGTTATATTTATATTAAGGTTATAGTTATAATGCAGCCTACTTATAAAACAAACTATAGTAAAATTCACCTTATATATAAGTATAATTCTAAAAACACTATATAAAAACTTTAACTTATACCTTCTATTAATAGTAGAAAATAGTAACATAGTTTATCAGTCAGCGACGAATATCAGTTAGCAACAAACCTTTTCCTATCCACATAGTGGTATTTACTATTGCACAACCACAACACATTCAATTAACTATTCCTCATTACTACTCAAATCATTTGACAATTCCACATCCTTAGAACAGGTTCTCGCATTATGACTGGTCTCGCCACACACACTATAGCGTCTCTGAGCTAGCTGGGCTCTCTTTAATAGAACCCCCTCCTCATCCTCTCGAGGTGCTGGACGTTTCCCTTTTTGTTTCCCTTCAAGCAAAACCTGAGATTCCTCTATACTAAGTGCCCCTCTAAGCTGGACCTGCGTTCTTTTAGCCCTCTGGCGCTTAGTAAGTGCTATATTTGCATCCTCAAGGGTATGAAGCCGATCAGTCAAAATAGTGATTAAGTGCGCTATTACTTATGCACCCTTTAATAATTGCTTAACTGCAGTAATAATTAGTGTTAGTAAGCTTCCTTAATAAGTAGAGATATAACTTTTGATGAAGTTAGACTGTGAGATAGTTTGTTATAGGTTAGAGGGCGTTTGCGACTGCTAAGGTGGTAGTGTTAAAAGGTTAGCTATAGGAGGTGTAGGCGTCTGTAAATACATATCAAGCTTTTTGATAACATGGTCTAGGTCCTATAGTGAAATTCCAGCGCCTTAGAAAGCAGACCTGATGTCTTCCTTATTAAAAACCTTATTGTGGGCCTGTTAGAAGGCAATAAAGAACTCTGACTTGGTGATGTGATTTATAGAGGCTCTGATGAATAGGTTGATTTCATCATTATATATGCGTTTTAAAGGTGAATAAAGGGTAATACCTAATAGCTGTAGTAGATATAATAAGTGTGCAGGCATACTAATAGTTATAATATTGTTCTGCTTATAGTAATTATTAAATTCAGCTGATAAATAGCTCTTATAGCTGTTAATAATAAGCATCTAGTAGGCGCCCTCTATTCAGTTCTTAGTGTGTTTGTTGAAGTGTTTAATCCAGTCAAGGCCTATCTGATTATCCGTCCATCTATTAGCTGTGGGTTTAATCACCTAGTTGCCCAGAAAACCTGATTCCATGGTCTAACTGGCAAGTTGACATACGCCCTTAATAATCACAAACGGAGGGATGCACCACCCACCCAAATTAACATATTTAATGACTATAGCCTATTCACAGTTGCTAGGCTGGACAGACTTTGCTTTGCTGCGTCAATCAGCGTATATTACTACTATTAACGTAGTGATTATGCCTATTATGAAGCCAGTTTTATTGAAATTATCTAGGTCCCCCTCTTAGATGCTATACTTAGCCATTTTGTTGCGTAATAGTGCAAACCACTTTAATATAACCTCAGGATCTTCTTACAGAGCCTTTTAATAATCGTATAGATGATTGAACTTGGTTTTCAGAGCAGGCTGTGAGTCTATAAACCGCCTGGCCTATCGCTTGCCAACAGGCTTGCCATTACGCGCGAGCAGCAGGAGATTAGCCATATCTTCCACACTGCTGAGGCGTAAAGGAAATCCTTTAGAATCCTGTTCAATAACGTATTAGAGAAGTGTTCTTTCTTTAATTAGATTAAGTTTATGTCGTTAGGGTTGGGCAGGTTTGCGTCGGGGTCGATCGTTCATTCTATAGCGTACGGAACTTTTAGGGACACCATAAGTCTTCGCAGCACGCAACACACTTAGCTTTCGGCCGGCAGCGCAGGCTGATCGGATCGCCTCGATAGCTAGAAGTATCTTGTCTTCTTGTGTGTAAATTAGCATGATGGTTGCGGAGTAATTACGCGCCGAAGCTTTAAGTGGTTTGGTGCAAACCGCGTTTGGGAAAAAGTTTGTCGCTGACTGATATTTGTTGCTGACTGATGAACCACGTTATAGAAACTTTATATATTTTTATTAGTAAATAAACCTCTCTAAATATTATAAAGTTAGATATATATTTTAACTAAACAAATTAATAGAATAATAATAACGCGAGCTATATGTAAAAGCGTGTATAATAGAGGTAATATTATTAAGAGCAGGGGTAGTTATTAATATAATAAAAGGGGAAAACTTTTCGTTTTGCTGATTATTATAATAGAATTCCTCGTATTCAATAATAACCATTTATAACCAGTATAAATAGTTATTACTAATATAAAAGAAATAATACTAATAATAATGAATAGTAGGTAGTAGTAATAAGTAGTAGTTAAATGGATAAAACTGTTGAATTGCTTGCTTCCTCAAAATCTGTTCTAAGTGGAAAAATCTATCATATATATAATACATTTTTTCCTCGCAAACCTTTACTTAGTTAGGTAATTACTTAATTAAGTAATTACTATAATAGGTAATTAACTGTAAAAACCTTATTATAAAGTTAATTATTACGGCTTTGTTTAATCCGATTCGGGTATTCTAGATCCGTAGTATTATTATAGTTATAGTTTATAGATTTGTTACGGATTATTAGTTTCCGTTGTTTTGGTTTCAAATCTTAACTTAATATTAACTTTAGTCAATAATAACTGTATTATTAACTTTTAGGGAATTGTTGTTCCGTTGATATATACTTTTTATGGTAACTAACCTAATATATAGTTTTTATTCGTTTTGGCTAATCGTAGGCATTACTATAATAGGTAATTTATACGAGTGTGCTTTTTATTCTAATTTAGACTAAGTTGTAGTTACTTTATTCTTTTTAGTTATATTAATATGTAATTAATAGTTATAAGGTTACTTATTTAATTATTAGGTGTAGTTTTACTAGCTACACTAGTAGTAGTAATCTTAGCTTTACATCTTTTTTATAGCGCTAGTAATATTTAGTTTTACTTAAATTCTCCTTTTAGGGGGTACTTAGTAGTTTTAGACTATATAATATAAAGGTAGTAGTATAAAGCTAGTAGTATAAAGCTAATAGTGTTATATATAGTAAAGTTGATTATATTAAGGCTGAATAAGTTACTAAAGCTTTCATAATTTAATAATAGCTTTATTAACCTTCTTAATAAAGTTTTATAAATAATATTGCATAAAAGATAACTCCTTAATTAAAAAGCTTACTAAAAGAGAGTTTTATAGCTATTAATATAAAAACTCTACTATATATAAAGCTTTATACTTATCTCTTTTCTTCTTCCTTTCTAATTTATAATAAATCCTTTATAATATATATATATTATAAGAGATATAACTATAAAAATATTAATCCTTTATAAAATATGCTTTTTTATAGATAAATAGTTAAAAGTATTGATATTTAAAATAATGTCTATATGCTTAATAAGACTTTTAAATTTAATAAGTACTTTTTAATTAATTAGTAATATATTATTAAAGTAGTAATAGCTAAATAATGCGCCTAATTAATAGCCCCACTTATAGGTATTAATATAGCTATTATATTAGCTATAGATAAAGCTATAGGTATAACTATAAATATAGCTATTAAGAAGGTATCTTTATATATACTTGTTAATCTACTTTGTAGTATAGGATTTATTAAATAGTAGTATAACTTTAAAGATTACAACTATATTAATTCTCTTAATTAAAAGCTTTAATATATATATAGCTAACTTTTATTTATATATCCCTTTTAACCTAAAGAATATAACTTTTATCTAATTAATAAAAATACTAAACTCTTTACTAACTAGTTAGTAATAATTATAAGCTTTAGTAATTGTCACGGGCTAGAGCCCGGATTGATATCTCCGGCTTCGCCGGAGCAGTTACTGAGATCCGGCTCCGTTGGACCCACTATTCTGCCGCAGTACGCCGCCTAACCCGGCCTGCTTCACCGCTGTTAGGTGCCTACTCTTGTAAAGTCCTTTCTTCCTTCTTCAGCTTAGAATAGTCAATCGACGGCACCTCTACGTTGAACAAGCCTAGGGGCCAGCCCCTTACAGTAATATTCTACATAGCTAAGTATTAAGCTAATTGGTTATTAAAACTTTAAATATAATTTTAAGTTTTATATTTATAATAATTAATGAGCTATATTAACTATATAGCTTAATTAAAAGCTGAAAAAGAACTTAAAACTTCTAAAAAATAAATAGACATCTTATCTAAGTTCGATATAAGCTATAACTATTAAATATAACTTAATTTAATATATATTATATACTTAAGCTTTAACGTATCTAAGCTAGTAACTAGAAATAAAAAATATTGAGTAAACTAATATACTCTAATATTATTGATATAAAAACTCTATTTATAATAAAAATCTCCTTATCTTATTTTATAAAAGTATTTATATTAAGGAGCTGGAGCTTAGCTTCCTATTCTTATTACCAATAATCTTATTAATATCTAAATCTTTTATATAAACTTTAATTATTAGCTAAATTTATAAAACTCTAACTTTTATAATATTAACTTTATTTAACTTTTTTCTCTCTTAGATATAACTAGAACTTATAGTGACTAACTATAGAAACTATAAATATTTAATAAAAAGAGCTTAATCAATATAAGTAATAAAACAAGATTAATAAAATAGCTAAATAACAAAACCTTTATAACAAATTAAAGAATACTAGCTAACTAAAGAAGTTTTAAAACTACTAAGTCCTAACTAAATACTTAAGGGAGAATTTAAGTAAAACTAAATATAACTAGCACTATAAAAAAGATATAGAGCTAGTATTACTAATATTAGTGTAACTAGTAAAACTATACCTAATAATTAAGTAAATAACTTTATACCTATTAATTATATATTAATATAACAAAAAGGAATAAATTAATTATATAACTTTATCTAATTAGAATAAAAAGTGTAGCTATATAAATTACTTATTATAGTAATTCCTACGATTAGCTAAAACGAATAAAAACTAAGTAAAGGTTTGCGAGGAAAAAATGTATTATATATACGATGGATTTTTCCACTTAGAACAGATTTTGAGGAAGCAAGCAATTCAACAGTTTTATCCATTTAACTACTACTTATTATTACTACCTACTATTCATTATTATTAGTAGTATTTCTTTTATATTAGTAATAACTATTTATATTGGTTATAATTGGTTATTATTGAATACGAGGAATTCTATTATAATAATCAACAAAACGAAAAGTTTCCCCCTTTTATTATATTAAATACTACCCCTACTCTTAATAACATTACCTCCATTATACACGCTTTTACAGCGATAGACCTCCTAACTCTACACCTCTTAATAATATGTATACCCTTTAATTATATAATTATAATCTCTAACTATATCCCTCTCTTAACCTCAGCTGTATTTATATATATATATCACACTAAACATCCTTGTAATCTTTAATTTCACTTTAGTAATAATATATTTTATAATTACTTAATTACTATAGACTACTAAACTGTTTACCTATTCTCTCTCTCACGTATTACATACGCTATTAACACTATCTTTATAACTGCTTTACTATCTGCTATTAAGTTATTGTTATTATTATAGTTTTACTATTTAATTAAATTAGCTAACGCTTTTATAGTAGTTATATTATTATTAGTAACGCTCTCTCTATTTAGTGTAAAGCGTATTTACTATACTCCTCTATATAAGGTTTATATCCTCTTTAGTACCTTTACGTATTTTAGAGAAGAAGTTCTATTTATTAAAGTAGCTAAAAATATAATTAAACTTTGTGTTAATGTTATCTAAAGCTTTTTTAGTAAGAGAGATAATATTACTACTTATAAAGGTTTCTGAGAAGTTTATTAATAGAGCTATTAAAATAAGACGTTTTTGGTTTTTTTTTAGATTATTCTTTAAATAGGAGCTTTTTATTAAGTTTACTAAAGTTAAACTTATTCTAAATATATTATATATTATTTATAGAGATAAAGGTATTATTTAGTTTATATTTAGTAAACTTAAATACTTCACATAATTTAGATATTATAAAGATATTTTAGGATTTATTATAAGTTATTAAATAAAAAAAAAGAAGAGGGAAAAGTATAAAGCTTTATATATAATAGAGTTTTTATATTTCTAGCTATAAGAACCTCTTTTAATAACCTCTTTAGTTAAGGAGTTATCTCTTATATAGTAATATTTATAGTACCTCACTGAAAAGTTTAATAAAGCTATTATTAAACCATAAAAGCTTTAGTAACCTATTTAGCCTTAATATAATTAGCCCTACTATATATAGCGCTACTAGCTCAGCGCTATATAGTTAGCGCTATTACTATTCTATTAGTCTATTTAGCTAAGAGATATATTTAATTTTATGTAGTAATATTCAGAAGGTTTACTTACTAATAAGAATGTATAAGGTTTCTATACTATTTTCTTTAATTAATAGAAGATATAGGTTAAAGTATTTATATAAAATTTCTATAATTATACCTATATATAGAGTGAATTTTGCTATAGTCTTAAGTAGGGGGGCTATATTATAACTATAAACTTAATAATAATAATTCTAATATAGATGATGAAAATCTTATTATCAAAGAAATAAAAGAAGCTTTTAGCTTAATATTTATATATATTAAAACAAATCCTCTCATATAAATCTAATATATAAAAACTACTAAATCCATATAGGATATATTAAAAGAAACTTACAATTTTAAAAGATCTGTTTTCATAACTTATTCTTTTAGGACTTCCTAAATAAAAAGTTATTTAATTGTAATAATATTGAAGAATATATTAATAAAGTCAAAGAAATATCTAATAAGCTAAAAGTTTAAAAATTAGATATTTTTAAAAACTTATTATTAGTTTAGATTTTAAATAAGCTTAATAATAATATATCTAAAGGTTTTATATATAATACTACTTGATACTTTAGAAATAAATTAGATTTTGATATCATAACTATTTTAATTAATAGTACTATAAATAAATCTGAGAGAATTAACTCTAAAACAAAGAAATAAAAATATTAAGTACTAATTATAAAACTTATAAAAAGAAATAGGATTATAAAAATAATAATAACTCTAATAATAAATCTCATAAAATAAGTAAAAATAAAATTAACTAAAAAAACTGAAAGCTTATAATAATATAATAATTATAAAATTACTAGCTATAATATTAATAAATATTTTGATTAAAATTTAGCATTAGCTTTTAAAAATTAAAATATCTCTAAAAATCTTAATAATAATATTAATAATAGCTTACTAAATAAAGCTTTTATTGTTAGAGATTTCAATACTAAAACCTTTATATTAAATTCTAATTTATAATCTAATAAAAGAAATAATTATAATAATGATTTAGCTAATTATTTAAAAGACTTTAATATAGCTATTAAAATAAATTCCCCTATTAATATACTTAATACTACTATAACTAATAAAAATAACAATAGTAATATTATAAAAGATAAAAATATCTATATAAGTAATTTTACATTAGATATAATTATAGAAGTATATATTATAATTAATAAAAACTATTTTATATTATAATAGTTAATCTTATAATATATCTTCTGCTTTATATATGTAGCCTCTTTAGTAAGCTTTACTAAAAGAGTAAGTTATATAACTAGTATAAGCTTTATAGGTTTATAATTTAAGGATACTTAAGAGGGTAACTTTCTCTTAAATAATATATAATTTTTTTTAAACTCTTTAGTTTCCTCTAATTACTAATTTTTAGTACTTATAAATTTAATTTATTAGAACTTTGATTTTAATTTTTTTATTATTAATAAAATATTGTAAAGAGTAAATAAGTCTCTTTTTTCTCTTTTTATATTTCTATTTATATCTAACTATTTTTTACATTTTATGAAACATTTTATTTTTCATAGAAAAACTTCTAAAATAGATTTTCATTTTAAAAATGTATAAATCAAGTTAAAAACTTATAAAAGCTAATTAGTTTAATTTAATTATTTTAAATTTATATATATTATACATGAAATTTAGGATTTGTTTAGTTTAAATAAGCTTAATATATTTATTTTTAGAAATGAAATTTTTAAGATATATTTAGAATTAGTTTTTTTGTAAATATTAAAAAGAAATTTATAGATATAGTGAAGCTTTACATCTTAAATAAAGCTGATAAAAACGATATTTTATTTAAATTTATCTTAAGATTTAAAGTTTCATTTCTTTTGAAACTATATATTTTAAATACTTTTAAATTAAAGAATAATATAAATCTTATTTTAATATATGTGTATATATTTATAAAAACTTATAAATTAAAATATCTTATAGGTGAAAATATTTTATAAATTAAAATATTTTAAATATTTTAAATAATACATTATTTTCTTTTTAACTAATAGTTAGACTATTTAAAAATAAAGTTATAAAAAGTAATTTAGCTATATAGATTATTATAAAAGAGAATTATTTTAATATCTTCTATAAAACTATGTTTTTAAATATTAATTTAAGAAACTTCTATAATTAATAACTTAATTATTATTATTAAATGTTAATTTATAAGATTTCTAATATCTAGTAGCTTTTATAGTTAAGTATTTCTTTTAAACTCTTAAAGTTTAAATTATTTTTAATTAAGTATAATGAATGGTTTAAAATCTTATTGTTTATAAAGAGTTACTCTAATTAGTTTTTAAATTTAAATATTATAAAAAGACTTTTATTGAAATTATTTATTTGAATTTTGGAGGAAAAGATTTCAAGATTAATAAAATATTTATAATAATTAATAAGAGATTTAATAGTTTATAAACTTTAAATTTAACTTTAAGAAGATTTAAATCTAAAAGACTAGAATTTAAAAAATAAAAAGTTCTAAAAGTTTAAAAATATTTTTAGAGAAGTCAAAAAACTTTTCTACAAAGAATGTATTAATATAAAATAATCTTTATAGCATATTTCGTTTTTTAAAAGTTATTTAAAATTAAATTTAGATTAAATAATAAAGATTTTTCTTAATTAGGTTTAAAATTTACTATTAAAATCTAAAATAATGTTGAAATTGAAATTACCTGTTAGCAGGAATATATAGGGTTTCTATACTGTTTTCCTTTATTAGTAGAGGCCTAAAAACTACGAAGACCTAACTAAGTACCCCCTAAAAGGAGAATTTAAGTAAAACTAAATATTACTAGCGCTATAAAAAAGATGTAAAGCTAGGATTACTAATACTAGTGTAACTAGTAAAACTACACCTAATAGTTAAACAATTATTCTTATTACTATTAATCACATATTAATATAAAGAAAAGGAATAAAGTAACCATAACGTTATCTAATTAAAACAAAAACCACACTCGTATAAATTACCTATTATAGTAATTCCTACGATTAGCTAAAACAAGTAAAAACTATGTATTAGGTTAGTTACCATAAAAAGTATATATTGACGGAATAACAACTCCCTAATAGTTAATAATACAGTTATTATTGACTAAAGTTAATATTAAGTTAAGATTTGAAACCAAAACAACGGAAACTAGTAATCCGTAACAAACTAATAAACTATAACTATAATAATACTACGGATCTAGAATACCCGAATCGGATAAAACAAAGCCGTAATAATTAACTTTATAATAAGGTTTTTACAGATAGTTACCTATTATAGTAATTACCTAATTAAGTAATTATTAAACTAAGTAATAATTTACGAAGGAAAAATGTATGATATATACGGTGGATTTTTCCACTTAGAACAGATTTCGAGGAAGGAAGCAATTCAACAGTTTTATCCATTCAACTACTACTCTATCACTATTATTATTAGTATTATTTCTTTCATATTAGAAATAACTATTCATACTGGTTATAAATGGTTATTATTGAATACGAGGAATTTAATTATAATAATCAACAAAACGAAAAGTTTCCCCCTTTTATTATATTAAATAGTACCCCTACTCTTAATAACATTACCTCTATTATACACGCTTTTACAAATATAACAAAATCCTTATTAAAATTATCTAATTAAATTTTTACTAAAAGAAACTTAAGATTAACAAAGTATTTATAATAATTAATAATAGATCTAATAACTTATAAACCTTAAGTTTAACCTTAAGAGGATCTAAATCTAAAAAGCTAAAATCTAAAAATACAAAGTCTTGAAAATCCAAAAATACTTTTAAAAAAAGTCAATAAATATTTATATTATAGATTTATTAATAAAAGATAATCTTTATAATATATTTAATTTCCTCAAAGATTATACAAGAATTAAATTTGAATTTAATTAGTAAAATATCTTACTAACTAGCTTTTAAAATTACTACTAAAATCTAAAATAATATTAAGACTAAAATATTTTTAAAAAAAATAAAACATTAATTTATTAAAACCTTATAAATAAGAAACAATTTAAGCTAAAAAAGATTATAAAAGCAAAAAAGAATATTTCCAAAAATATTTTCTATTTTAATAATATAGTTATTATTATAATTATTTTACTACATATAGATTCAACTACTTTTAAAAAGTTTAAAAAAAGATTTAAATTTATTTTTAATATTATAGTTTTAAACTATATAACTAATAATTTAAGTTATTTATAAAATTATAAACTATAAACCAAATTTAAAAGAACTACTATGACAAATTAAATTCTTATAGTTTATGGAATAAATATAAAAGTTTTTAATAGAGCTTTTTATAAGCTTAGTAAAAAATAAATAAAAAATCTTATTTTTAAGAATATTCTTTATATTAAAAGATTCAAAACTAATATTATCTTAAAATTATCTCTGAAAATATAATATCTAATTCAATAAATATATTTATAAAATGTATTATAGAGAAATGAAAACTTTATTTTAGACATTTACATATATAAATAATATTTTATTTTTTAAATATAAATCTATTTCTAAGTATTCTATTTTATTTTATTATAAACTTAAGTTAATATAAATTATTTAAAAGTTATAAATATTTTTTGATTGAAAATAATAACTTTTTAAAAATAACCCTCTTATAACTTTAAACTTATATAAAGATAATATTTATCTCTAATATCTATAAGCTAAATATTTAGCTTAAAAAGTTAATTTATTTAAAATATAAAAATTGTTCTACTATTTGTATATAATAAGTTATTTTATAAAGACTATTTAAATCTAAAAATAGATATTTATATTAATATATCTCTTCAGATCTATTTATTTGTTTAAATGCTTATTTTAAAACTTTATAGTTTCTTATAATTACAGATAAATATATAGGAAAGCTTTTTAGGTTTTATTTTAGAAATAAAACTTATGATAAACCTTTCTAAATATTATGAACCTTTGAAAACTAAGTTTTTAAATAAAAGAACTATTTATATATAAAATAAAATAGAATATTAATAGATCTGTTATTTTAATTTAAACAATAACAACAAATTAATAATGAGCTTAAGAGAATAATATTAATATTAAATTTCCCTTTCTTTATATAAAAACGCTAATTAGTAAAAAAGAGAAAATAAAACAAAAGTAATTTTATAAAATATGTAAATACTAAACTTAATAAATTCTTTTCTAAGCTATAAAATAAACTAATATTTATAAACATCTCTTTATGCAATATAAATCTTTATATATTAATAAGCTGGAAATCTTCTAATAAAATTAAAAAAGAATAATTTAAAAGATATTTTAATATATAAATATTAACTTATAATATATTATAAAATCTTACAATTTAATTTTATTAAAAAGAGATAACTACATATTTATAGTTATAAAATATATTTTTTTGAAATAAAAAGAGAAAAAGAGATAGAGAGAAAAAAGTTTAAAATAGTTTTATATAGCTATATTGGATATTTTATAAAATATATACTAAAAATATACATAATTTCTATAAAATCTAAATTTTAATATTTAAGAGAGCAATTATCTTATTAAATACCATACTTAATAAAGATAAGTTCTTTTTAAAAAGAATATCAAAAAATATATAAAAGTTATAGTTATAAAAGCTATAATTAAAAAAATAGAAGAATTACTTTTAGTTTCTAATATATTTATAGACTTTAATATCTTACATAAAAATAATTTTATAATTATTTAAAAGTTTATAACATAATAATTACTATAAAATATAAAAACATAAAAGATTATATTTAAAAAATATTTAAAATAATTTTCTCACTTTTAAATAATCTTTTACATTTAATAGTTAAATATTTAAAAATACTTCCATTAAATAAACTCTAAAACCTTTTAAATAATAGAGGTTTTACAAATAATAATATTATTGTTATCTTAAAATTTAAAAAAAAGCTAAAGTTTATTAATAAAATAAAGCTTTTATGAAAAGATTTAAAAAGCGTTAGATTAATAAATATAAATAGTTTTTATAAGAATTTACTTTTTTTTAAGACTTAGTTTAATTTTAGAAATATATAAAGGAAACCTCTAAATTAAAACAAAACTATACATATATAAAGAAAATATATATTCAGATTTATTTTTATAAAATAAAAAATCTTTAGAATAAACTAAAAAATGTTTTTATTATTTATATTAATAATACTTTTAATATAGAAAATAATGATTTAATATCTAATAATTAGAAATAAAATGACTTTATCATAACTTTTATATTTAAAAAATAGAAAACTATAGAGGAAAATAAAAGGCTTTTTTTATACATTTAATAAAACAGTAAAAGTTAAATCTAATAAACCTCTAAGAAATAATATTTATCAAAAGTTACTTTTAATACCTCTTTTCAATCTTGTTTTATAAATTATTAAGATATATTATATTTCATTATTATTACTTTTAAGAATATAAAAAGAAATTAAGAAACTATTTTAATAGCTTTAAAAGTTATTTATTACTATATATTATAAAAAGCTTAAAAAGATTATTAATTTAAGATGTAGAGGCTTTTGAATTATTTAAAACTATATTTAAAACCTCTTTTTTTAAAATAAATTTTTATTTATAAGTTTAATACAAATAAATATTTTGTAAATATAAAAGCTTAAATTATTATAAGAGGGGACCTCTAACTAAGAGATTTAAAAAGAATTTATATTATAATTTTTATTTTATAAACTCCTTATATTATAATTATTATTATTATATAATCCAACTATAAAATATATTAATATAATATTATTAACATATTTTTAAATATTGAAATCTTAAAAAAAAGAATTTAGTTATTTATAAAATATTATAAAATAGTAAAGAATTTATAAGATATTAAGATTTCTCTATTAGATATATTATTAAGCTAAATAAAGTTTTATATAGATTTTAAAATATGTTTTTCTTATAATCTAAAAAGTTTAGTTCTATTTCTAAGAGATTTAGTCTATAAAGCTTAAAAAAAGTTTTTTTTTTTTAATTTTAACTGAAAAGTTCTAGTTATTTTCTATATAAGTAATCTTTTTGTTCTATTTTATGAGAATAAAAAGATAAAATTCAAAAGACTATTAGTAAAATTAAAGAGGAACATAAAATTTAAAAATAGAAAAATATTAAATAATATTTAAAAACAAAAGTTATAAAAAACTAAAAAACTTAGAAGTTTTTTTTAGTTTATAAGTTATATATTAAAGAAGTATTTAGAAGTTTAATTCATAAAGTCGTATATATTTATTAATATTTCTTTTTGAGATAGAACTTAAAAAGAATAAAGAATACATTATACTATAAAAAGTTAAAAGTTTTTAAAAAATAATTAGATTAATACTCTGTATAGTAATATTTATAAAAATAGATATTATATTTATAATAGGATTTTTATTTTATTTTCTTATAAATCTATTGTTAAAGTATTTAGCTACTATAGTATCTATTATATAATACTTATATAAAACTTAACATTTTATAATTTATTTTAGTATTTTAAAAAGTAAATTTATAAATATTTAGATCTTGTTTATAGCTATAGCTACTTTATTCATAGATAATAAAATTATAAAATAATCTTTATCAAAATGTTTTATGATATTATTTAGAAACCTCATTTAATAGAAATAACAAAAAAGATAACAGCTTTCTAGAGGTTATTTAAAAATATTAAGTTTAAACTTAATAATATACAGAATATTTATTATAATAACTAATAAATAATTAGATTTATTATAAACAAAAGAGAGAAAATAAATACTTATTTAAAATATATTAATATCTATAATATAGAGTTAAAATAGAAGTATTAAAAAGAAAGCTTTTAAGTTTTTTATATATTAATAAATAAAACATTTATTAATAGATTTATAAAAACCTTTTTATAAGTAAAGTTTAAATATTTTTATTTATTTTCAAATTTTATAGATATAATATATTTAATTGTACTATATTTATAAAAAATATAAAAAGTAAATGGGTTTCTATTATTTAATATAAAATCTAATAAAAACTATAAAAACCTAAATTAATCTTATGAAATCTAACCTTAATAAGTTTTAAACTTTAAAAAAATACCTTATAAACTAAACTAATATTATCTTATAAGATAAATTATTTTATTAAAATTTTAGTATCCTCTTAAGCTCCCTTAAAAATAATACTAATAAAGCTTATATTATTAATTAATATATAAATAGAATATATAAAAAAGTTTTTAAGAGAATTAAATATTATAAGAGGGATAAATTTTATAAAATGAGCTTTAATAAAAGCTAAGTTATATATATATTAAGCTGATTATAAAAAGCTTATATAAGGTTTAAAAAAACAATCTTTTTTAATTCAATAGAGTTCTCCCAAAAAAGAGATACGTCTTTTATAAATAGAAAATATAAAAAGTTTCTTAAAAACAATAGGTTAATAAAACCTTTTTAAAAATTAGACTTCACTCTTTTAATAAAACTTATAATAAACTTAAAAAAAGCTAAAAAATAATATTTTTAAACTTTAGAAGTAAGTTTCTAAAAGAAGAATACACGAGAAAACTTATAATATTCTTAGTAAGAAATAAATAGAAACTTATAAAACGTTTGTATTTATTACTTTTTATAAGAAAACTAACTTATAAGATTCTTTTTCTTATTTAAATAGTTAATTATATAAATCTCTTAAGGAGTAATTTTCTTAAGAAATATTTCAGACACATTCATATTCATAGTTTAAAAAGCTTAACTAAAAGATATTTTAAAAAGAGGAGTTATATAGTATTTATATTGTTTTTAAATAGAGATATTAAGAATTTTACTCTTTTATGAAATCCTCTTAGCTTTTTGTTTAGTTATTTTCAGTTTCATATTAATATTAATAAGTAAAAAAGAGAGATATCTAATTTTATAAAATGTTTTTTAATAAATTTAGTTTTCACTTTAATAGAGGGAATAAAATTATATTTCTTATAATTTTTAAATAACTCATGAACCTTAAACGCCTTATAAGTTTTCACCATACTAGTAAACTTAAGCTTATTATTATACTTAAATTTATATAACTAACTCTTAAATAAGTTATTCAGCAGAATATTTATTTTTAAAAGCTTTCTTATAAGATTAAATAGATTATAAGAGAATAAAATAAAAAAATTTATTTCTAAGGTGTAGTCTTTTTACTAAAACATTAATAGTTTTGTAAAATAGTAAACCTTAATATAAACTATATCTCTTAAAAGCTTTAATTTAAGAGGGATAATATAATAAAAACTATAAAAAGATTATTTATACTAGCTAGTTATAATATCCTTGATAAGATAATTAGATATAAAAATAATATTTATTTCTTTATAAATTACTAATAGTATATTTAATATACTAGTATTTATATATTTTACTTTTAAGAGAGTTACAATAGACATTATTAAAAAAAAAGCTATAACTATTTAAAAAAAAATTAGTTTTTAACTAGAATATAACTGTATAAAATATGTTATCTTTTTTTAATAATAGGAAGATACTGCTTCTATAATAAATTAGAATAGCTTTTTAAAACGTAATAATCTCTAGAGAGAAATTGATTTTATTTACAGAAGAGACATAATAAATTTATATTTAGCTTTATATTTTTACTATTAATAGTAAAAAAGAGGAATAAAAATACTAACTCCTAGGATATTAAAATTTAGCTATATATTTTTTATAAATAAGAGAAAAGATTTTATATTTTAATAAAACAAAACCTTTTAAATTTAATTCTACTCTTTAAGAAAAATAAGAAAAAACTTGAAAATAGTACTAAAAGAGTAAAAAACAACTACTATTGGTATTCTCTTTATTATTAATATTAAATTCAACTAATTAGACGTTTAACTTATAAAAACTATTAATATAAATAATAATAAACTCCTAAATAAGCTAATCTTTTAAGAGCTAATTACTTTAAATAAAAAAAAGCTTTTTAATAAATGCAATAATAATAATAATCTTATAAAAATAGAAATAAGATTAAATAATAAAGAATAGTTTATAAAGTTTTTAATCTTTAAAAAAGCCTCTTAAGATAATATCTCTTAAAATAAGCTAATATTAAATATTAATAAAAATATTATAATCAGAGCTTTTAATAAGCCTTTTCCATTTTCTCTTATAAAAAAAAGGAGTTTATAGAGTAACTTTTAATTATCTCTAGCTTTTAAAAAGCTATAAATAGTTAGTAAAATGTTTATAAAATAATAATTTAAATATTTGTATTTTTTATAATCTCTCTTAAGTTTAGTAATACTTTACTAAATAGCTTCTTAAATATATAAAAAGTTTTTATATTATTCTTAAGAAACATGTTTTTTTAAGTATTACTAAAAATAACTTATAAGTAGAGGTTTTAAGAAATATCTTAAATATATTTATGAGAAATAATATATAAAGCATATAAAAAGAATATATATAAAGAGATATTTTTTAGAAGTAATATAAAACTTTTTAAAATATAGCTTAAATATCATTATAAAGAAAAAAGAGAAAAATAAATAAAATAGATATTTATAATAATAAAAAGGAGATATATATAAAAAGAAGAGCTTTATATATACTTCTAGAGAAATTTTCCTCTTTTTTTATATTTATTTAGTTAACTATTTTTATTTATAAGTATAAAATATATAAATTAATATATTTTATATATGTATAAAACTAACTAAATATATTATAAATTAAAAGAGCTTATTAGGGTTTTTTTAATTATACTATAGAAAGTAAGCTTTTAAGCTGTTTTCTCTTAAAAAAGCGTTTCTAATTTTATATATATAATTAGATTTTATATAATACTTTTAGTCTACAAACGTTCTTATATATATATAAAGTATTTTTAGCTATTTTTTTTAGCTAAAGAGGTATATAATAGTTTATTTTATAATACGTTTTCTATTTTATGTAGCTCTCTTAATAAACCTTACTAAAGGAGCAGGTTATATAACTAGTATAATCTTTATAAGCTTATAATTTAAGGACGCTTAAGAGGGTAACTTCCTCTTAAGTAATATATACCTTTTTATAAACTCTTTAGTCTCCTCTAACTACCAGCTCTTAATAAGATATTATCTTTTTCTTCAGAAGTTAAAATAATAAAATTTCTTAATATTAATAATACTTTAATGATAAGAATAATATTAAGTATATTATTAAGTATGATAAAGTAATCTCCTTAGTAAAGTAATTATTTACAATCTAAATAAACTTCTTCTTTTTATATTTATTATTTAAGTTAATAAAAAGTATATTATTATTATTATTTTAATTAATAAAATATAAAAGTATAGTTTAGTTATAAAACCTTCCACTAAAGTTAGTAGTATTTTACTAGTCATAGTACTTTTATTAAAAAGTCTATAATATCTTAGCTATTACTTAATATTTTAAGTTTAGTATTATAGCTTTTTTAAATAGTTAGTTTTTTAAAAAGGGATTTTTATTATTAATAAGAGAAATATTATTAAAAAGTAAGAAAGTTAGAGAACTTAAGTAATTAGCTATTAAAGTTAAGTATTAAGTATTATTCTCTATAAATTTGTTTTTCTTTTTATTCTTCTTATTACGTGTTTTTATAAGTTATATTAAAAAACTTAATAAAAGGGTAAAATCTTAAAGTTATACTCTAAGATTAAATATAAAATCAAAAATTATTCTTTATCTCTTATATTATCTTTTTATAACTATTATTAAAAAAAATTAAAGAGAAAAAAGTTATAAAAGAGAAAAAGATATTAAGTTATGCTACTAATTATTATAGTTTTCTTATTAACTAGAAGTTATAATAATAATAGCTAAAACTATATGTAAGTAAAGTAAATAAGAATAAGAATATAATTATACTTAATATTTAGGTCTTGTATACTATAATTTAAGAAGGATACTTTTCTATACTTATAAGGTTTAACTCTTATATTTTATATATTAAGAGTCTTTATAGGTATATATATATATCTAGCTAACTTAAGTAGAAAAGCTTATAGCATTCTTAGTTATTTAAAATAAAATAATTATAAATTTAATTCTATAACTTCATATATTTAATTACTTTGTTAATAAAGTTATTAATTATATTTTTCTATTTAATTAATATTATTCTGAACTAACTTAATCTTATCATAAATGTATAAATATCTAAATAAAAATTTAAAGAGAATAGCTTCATATAAAATATAAACTTTAATAGCTTACTTATATTAAAATCTATTTACTAACTATTTAGTAAAATATTACCCCTTTTATAAAATATTCTAACTTATATTTATTAGTTAAAGTTCTTAGTTTATTAAAGGTTTAAAAGTTATAATAAGAGTTAATTTAATATATTAACTATAACTTATTTCTTTTAAATTCCTAAAAAGTAAAGATTTTACTATGAAAGTTAAAGTATTAATTAGCTAAGGTTTTACTAAGCGCTTACTAATAACCCTACTTAGTAATCCTTATATAATATAACTAGTAAATCTTACTTTAAGAGATATCAAAGAGGATAACTTTATTTTAAGTTATATATATATTCTTTTAAACTTTTTAATATTTTTAACTACTAGCTTTTAATATTATATAAATAAAAGTAGGATATTTAAACTTTAAGTATATAAGTATACTATCTTTATTAGCTTTAGTATAGGTTCTTAGACTTCCTTCTAGTTTAGCTGCTTAATAACTAGGAAGTAGTGGAGATCGCCTAGCTAGCTGGGAACGGCCTGTGATTGCTGGAGAAAATGATCCCGACTGACGAGCACCGGCTCACGATCACTAAGCATCTGGAGACCAACTCCCAGCTTAAAAGCACTATAAGCCGGATTTTCTCTGTTTGTAGGAAGCTTCTGAAAGCGACCTAAGGTCTGTCTGGTGCTGAATCGAACATCCACTGGAACAGCTTGACTCCCACTGAGAGGTGCATCACCATGGCATCCGTTGGAGATGGAGCTGTCTTTTCCAACCCCGTGATTCCGGGCTTCAATCCAGACCCGACTGTATGCGTCGTTCCAGCCACAAACTCCACTCCGACGACGTTCTTCCTGTCCACCTCAACTTTCGAGTACTTCCCTGGATGCGCCATCTACTCGTCCACAGATCTGATCAATTGGAAACATATTGGTCATGCACTTACACGCCGAAGTCAAATTGAGATGCGAACAGTTGAGCCTGGTGCAGGTAGCTGGGCAAGCACTCTGCGCTATCGGCCCAAGGAAAAGCGCTGGTACTTGGCCAATGGTCTTTTTCAGAGATATCGACCGACAAGCGACGTGAGATCCTCTGTTATCACTGGCGGCGGCTCATCTAATCCATTCATTCGCAGGAACGCATCTTCCCAAGGGGCTTCTATGTTTGGACGGACAACATCTGGGATGACAATGCCTGGTCAGACCCTGTTTACTTTGACAACCCTGGATTCGATCAGGATGTGAGTCCCAGTCCCCGACATTGGTATGTTATCTCTAACGAGGAGCCCAGCTATTCTGGGATGACGACGACAAGGTTTATCTCTCTACCACAGTGCGTATGAGCAAGCGAACGCCAGGACTGAAAATGAAAGACTTTGCAATCCACATCTCGGAGATTGACATCACTACGGGGAGGACACTCACACCCCCTCAAGTCATCCGTGAGTCTCCGCACGGAATAGCTGAAGGTTCCCACATCGTTCGCAAGGGGAGGTACTACTACCTGTTCACCGCCGAGGGCGGCACCGAAGCGGGCCACCAGGAATGGGTTTTCAGGAGTGACATCGGCCCATATGGTCCATGGGAAGGGCAAGGACAGGCTTTGTGGTACAACGGCCCCGAAGAAGAGGTACAGAGAACCGGCCACTGCGACATATTTGAGGATGGTGATGGCAGATGGTGGGCGGTGATGCTAGGTATTCGGCCCGTGAAGTACGAGGGCAAGTATATCGAGCCCCAGATGGGCCGTGAGACATTCCTCGTTCGGGTCGATTGGGTAGATGACTGGCCCATATTCAACCAGGGTCGCAATATCACTCTCCGAACTGTCGGCAGGGAGCTCGTCCAGAAAGCACCAGTGGCAAATGCAGTCGGGGTGAGATGGAGGGCGGACCTATCAAAGTCTAGCCTCGAGCTTGGTTGGTACCATAAGAGTATGTGGTGTGCATCAATCGCACTGGAGTGCCGCAGTTGACACATTTAGACACACCTATAAAGCCTTGCTACAGCCTCACTGAGCGTCCGGGGTATCTCAGGCTATTCGGAAACTGTTTCGACCTCAACAGCCCAGAGTCTCCTGCGATGTTGCTCAGGAAGCAGACGTCATATAACGAGTCGTTCAGGGCGGAGATGCTTTTCAAACCCAGCAGAGCAGGATATGAGTCTGGCATCACCATCTGGTGGAGCCAGTATTCATACGCTACCATCGGAATTGCGGCGGTGCGGGAGGATGACGGAAGCCCGGCTGTTCCGACAATTGTGACAAGAGAGCCTACAGGCAAGGTCAGCGAACTCAAGGTACAGAGTCCGGGAGCATCGACACTTGTGGCTGTTGCTGATGACTACAGGTTGGTTACCCTGTTCTTCGATCCAAGACCTCGGCATGCCCGGGACTGGACTTGGATCACCATGTGCAGCTGGCCATCGCTGCGCAGCCGACCAAATACGAGATGAGTCTTGACATCGGCGGAATCACGGCAAACATTTCGTTCAAATCTGAAGATTTGACCATATATCCTCCTGTGGGTGGAGCATTCTGCGGAGTTATGTTCGGGGTGTATTCGTGTGGTCAGAGCGAACCCGTTCTTGACCCTTCCGACTTCACGAACATTGAGATCCTGGAAGCGAAAGAACGATGAATGAAATGTAGCAAGGATGGATGGCCTGAGCCCACAGGAACTGGCTCAAACCTAGTATGGGCACTCCATGTGGAGTGAAAAATTTAACAACAGTCTACTCTCATGTCCCTTACCACGCAAATTCGAGACAATTCAACCTCTGTGGTTGAAGAGCACTTGAAATGTTCATTCAATGATCGACACTATGACCGAGGCCTCGACATCGCAACCGTTGCCGTCCGGACTGCGGCTCATTAGTCAGAACATCTGTGGTATCACTCTCACGGAAGTCCTGAACTCTAACATGCTCAGACCTCTACCATTCAGGCCTTTGCTTACCCGTGGGAATAGGGCTGCATTGACCGCCGAGCTGTCGCAGCCACATCATCCGCTTTGCCAGCCAAGCATATGAACCAGAAGCTGCTCTGAAGGAGACAAAGGGATACCCCCAATGGGCTGTCCATGTCTCCGCCATAGACCCAACCAGCGACGGTCTGCTATACACCCTCACGCGGGCCCTAGACGTGAAACGACCAGACACCTACCCAAAAAACACTCCGATCTCACCATGGCGTCCTTCATCGAGTCAGAACATTACGAGACATATCCAGGGGTGTCACCAACTCTAGTCCGGGAGGAGTTTTCGGGCAAGACGGTCTTGTTGACCGGAGGTGGCTCAGGAATCGGAACAACCATGGCCTGTTCATTCGCCGAAGCCAACGTGGGCGAGCTCATTCTCATGGGTCGAAATGAGTCTACGCTAAGGGACACCGCTGAGAACCTTGCGACGGAGTTTGTCAATCTGAGGGTATCATACCATGTGGGGAGTGTATCAAACCAGGACGACGTCGCAGCCGCCTTTTCCAAAATGGAACGGTCTCCAGACATACTGGTTAACAATGCTGGATACCTCCCGGAGCCAGATATTTTTGTCGACGCGGATTTGAAAGACTGGTGGCAGGCGTTTGAGACCAACGTCTTCGGTACAGCTGTTGTCACACAGGCTTACCTCCGACACCGCAGAGGACACAGGGCCAGAACTCCGGGTGTCATAATCAATATCAATACCAGAGCGGCGCACGATACAAGCATGCCGGGCCTGAGTGGCTATTCATCGAGCAAAGCGGCGATTCTGCGGATGGCGGAAGTCATCGCCATCGAAATACCCGCGTCAGAGGCGCGCGTCATCTCACTCCATCCCGGGGCGGTGCAGTCGGCCATGCTAACCAAGTCCAAGCTGAACAGATCACAAACTGATGTGAAGCTTGCAGCAGACTTCGTGGTATGGGCAGCCTCGGAGAAGGCTGCTTTTCTGAACGGACGATTCGTGTGGGTGAACTGGAACGTGGACGAGTTGGTCTCGTGGAAAGAGATGATTATCGAGAGGGACCTTCTGAAGACCTGTCTCAAAGAGACGTAAGGAAATGGATGGCTCATTCGAGGAAGCCGTGAATTACGGACGAGGCACGTAGCTGGGCGAAAGTGGTGATGTCGGGAGAAACTCGCTGGAGAAGGGCTGGGTGGCAAGGCTGCATAGACCACTGAGGCACCTGCGGGCAGGTGCCACCACAAGTCTAGCTACTGGAGCTGAAAATCTGATGTGCGACTTTGAATGGAATAATGGCGAGATGCTTCGCCAAGGGGACGATTGAGTGCTTGACATGGAGGAACTGCTCTGGCTGCACTGGTCGGAAGAGCCTTTTCGTTGAGGCGGCGAACGCACCGGTTTATCGGACTATCCTCGGTATGACATAAGCAGACACCTACCTAGGTAAGTGACGTCTGCGTGGGGTGACTGACGCTCAGCCCCAGTAACTCAGCCCCCTGGATGAGCCACGGCGGTCACTGCTATTGCTTGCGTGTTCATCAAAACAACGCCCGCTGTAAGAATGACTTGAAGTCGGTCGAATTCGAGAAAGCCCATTGCAAAAATCCGTTTCCACTGCCTCTACCTACCTTCGAACCCATCGCCTCCGAACTTTCCGATCATGTCTCGTTTCTCCCGCTACGACACGGACGAAGAACGGCTGCCAGACGGCATGCAGCGAGTGGGCTACGATGCCGACACGCAGATATATACATACCGTGATGCAGACGGCAGCTACTGGGAAGGTGCCCCAGGCAACGAATACGGCCAGTTGACGCAGGTATCGAACGGCGGACGACCCTCGCGCCACGAGCCCATCGACGCTGCCCTCAGGCACTACATGTGGGAGGAGGAGAGAAAGAATTGGCGACAGAGCTGGCAGCCGTTGCTCAACTTCTTCCTTATCATCGGGCTATTCCTCATGTTGCTTACCTGGTGGCTTTACCGGACGCCTTCGGAGCAGTTGCCGCAGTGTGGTGGACAGGCGGCACCGTACAAGATCCACAAAGGTGATACGTGCTGGGCTATTGCAGAGAAACATAAGATGAGCGTGGAGGATCTGATCAAGGCCAACAACAAGCTCAACTGCGACAAGCTGCAGATTGGGAGCTCAATATGTGTGCCATCGGTGATATAGATGGCGAGTATTGACTGGCGAGGATTGGATGCGCAGTGCTACAGGGTACCCGATCGGAAGAGTATGTGCATATATCTCGAGCCTTGTCTTCTCTCCTGATTCGAAATGGGTTGGATAACACAGGACGGCTCTGAGGCTGGACCTGAGATTGGCTGTCGGAGGAAAAACGACGGGTTGGGCTGAGGGCACTCGATAAATTGTGCAATTGTGAGGGATAGCAGCGGTGCTCGAAATATCCGAATGGCCGGAGTTCACGGTTGCTTCGCAAAACTTCTTTCGGCTTATGTATGGTGAAAGTGATGCTGGGATAACCATCTTGGTTGAGGCTCTAGGAGTCTGCGACTCCACTTCATATGTAAGAGAGCAAGGCATCTGGCACTTGGTGTTGACTCAACATCGCGAGAGGAGCCAAACCTGATGCCTGGCACGCCATATGGTGGCTGAAGGGGGGTTCTGCCACCTGACCCCATTCGGTGCGGGCTGGGCGACGATCCAATGCAAGCTTCCCGGAGGTACCGGCACATACCCGGGCCCACTCTCTATTACTTCCATCCATTGGTTAAAGTACCACTCCATGCTGCGTCCAACCGATATGTGTACGAATACTTTGGTTGGGTAATTAGAAAACAAAAGTGGCAGGTCAGGTAGGGGAAGAATCGTTTAATGAACTGATGTTTGCGGTCGCCATCAAAAGTCACCGCCGCAGACCCTCCCTCATTGCGCGAATCTGTTCCCGGGAATTGGAGGCACGTCCTCAGCATCAAAGTGCACAAGCTGGGGCTGCGTCTTGCTTTCCGATTGATTGTGAGTCCACGTTGTCAGCATCACTGACACGACCAGGCGGGTGGACCCTGAGGGGGGCGGGAGGCGCGGTGCCCAGTGTCTCCCGCTGTGCCGCTGCACCCAGCTGTGGTGCGGGCGCGGGTATCGGGACCACTGGGGGGCGCGCTGGGGATCCTGTGCGCCTTCGAGGTTTAGCGCTGTTTTCCCCGGAATTACAGCGTCTGGGGAAGTGGGTTTCAGGCGGGTCCCCTGTTGCTAATCGCCCCACAGTGGTCGTGTGTTGGCGCCGCCGTGCCTTCTCCCTGCCCGTCTTTGTTTCCATTGGCTGCAGCCGGCTCACCTCAGCACACCGACACCTTCAGAGTCCAGAGGAAGCGGCATTGGATGTCATTCATGCAATTGAAAGACTGTTTTCAGCACGTTGCCTCGGACCTTCCTGGCCTGGATGGTTCGTGTGGGGTGGCCTCCTGCTGAGTGTGCATTTCCTGCGGGCGCTTTGCACTTTAGGGAGACACATCAGGGTCCCCTCGGTTGTGTTTGTTTCCATTCTAACAGTCGACCCGTCTATCTATTTCTACTTACCTACCTTACCTATCTAGGGAGACGGGTCGAATCCGAGCTCGAACGAGAACCCACGGCAATGGCCAGTTTGGACAACATTCTGGTGTTCCAGAGGTGGCATGTTCGCTGAACCACCGCCAGGAGGTACACGCCGGTCAACGGTATCCGAATCGCTATGGACCAGGCCATGCTTGCGTCACTGATCTGCCCACACTCATGTCTGTAGCGTTGCACCAGGCGACTGACCTGCCCCTACACAAGCGCAGACAAAGGCATCGCCCCTGGTTTGCTTTTCGACTGGGTGTGCGTGCGTCTCCTCGCTCTGCTTGGTTTCTCTCGTTTGGACTCAACGTACTCTCCTTGCCCCTCTTCCCCTCGCCTCCTCGTTGGCCTGCGACGTATGGCTGGCTGTCCGCGTGATGATCTGGCTTACCCCGCACGCTCAGGACGGGTAGATGTCGAGGCGCTGCCCCTGAATCCAAGATTCCTTTAAGAGGACGCCATCTGCCTCACAGCATCTGCCCTTGGGGTTTCGCTGTGCGACATTGTCTTCATCCATCTAATCATCTCATCCATCTTTCAGACACATTCAACCGCTGCATCCATTAACTTCAAGAAACGCATCAACCAACGCTGAGCCAACTGCAACGCTTAAGAGACCCCAACCTCTTTCCATCAGCCGTAGTACTTGGGCGCCTATTATTATTATCCTTCTTACGCGTGACACATTGAAAGGTACGAACAGCGTGGCTTTCCTTGGTGCATCCCTTGACTCTACATCGTCGACTTTGTCACCCACTACCCGTCATACACTGTACCAATACCACCGTATCCTTCTGGCTTGTTGTTAATTCGACTTCATTTCCTGCAGATTTCACAATGGCTCCGCGTATCCCTGCCGCAAAGTCCACCGAGACTCTCTGCTACGGTGTCGCCACTGTCGGTGCCTTTCTCCCCATCTACCTCATGCTACCCGGCGCCGAGCAGCGTCTCGCCATGCAGACGACAAAGTGGGCTCCTCGCTGGGAGCGAAACATCTCGTACTTCACCCCGGCTGCTGAGAGGGGCATCAAGCGTGTTGAACCCCCTGTCTCCCGCATCGTTAAGCGCATCGATGACAGGCTACCTCTCGAGAAGATGGCCAAGGGCATTGACAAGCGCATCAAGAATGGCATCGAGCGCTTTAATAGCACCAAGTAGGAATCTAAACATATTGGTGAAGGGGTAGCCACGCAGAAGTCAAACCAAAGAATGTCTGCATATTTGCATGTGGGGAAAGGAACAGCAGAGACACCGGCGAGGGGTAGGACGATACCACATCTGGCTCTAGAGATACAAGGATGCATTAGAGATCTCATTAAAATCTCGGCAACAAGTAGAGAAACAAACAAAAAGATGGTCAAACACTCACCCGCTTTCTCTTGTCTGGTTTCGCAGAGTGCCCGGCGTAATCGGATTAAATTGACGGCAACGCCCAGTTCAACCGCATACTGTATGCCGCCGTAGGGAGCCGTAGTTTCATGGATTGACTGTGGGCATGGATACTTGCATTTCACTGCTACATCAATCTGCAGATGATCAGGCCATGATGAACAACTTGGACGGAGGGTGTCTCACTTACCCGAGCGGGGTTTCCCTTGATCCCCAATTATTTTCCTCCTCCACCGCGCCATTGCTCGAAGGTTGGCACTGCATTGTTGTCGGTAAAGGAGAGGAAAACAATGCGGTAATTATACAAGGGAATATGCAGCACCCAATTGGGCCGTTTGCAATTACGCAGACTCTCAAGCGAACTGCCATCGCATCCTGGTGGCACCATCCTCAGCTCGACGGCATGCGTCCAGGCCGTTCGGTACTGCAAAAGTCTCTCGACAATTGCCATGCAACACCTTGAGGGATGACCAGATCGACGTGATCTCGTTTCATTTATGACCCCGGCCTCCCGCTGCCGTTTCGTTGCAACTCTTTGGCAATACTGGGCCTGTACGCACTTGCATATAGGGTCAAATCCCCAAAGAGACGTCAGAAGCCCTGGTGCTCGATTCTGAACGCGCAATGGCGCCCTCGTGGAGACGCTGAAAGCAGTTGTTCACCCCCGGCCGATGATACGGCATCTCCGTAGGTAGAAACTGTTGTGCCTGAGTTGGGCGATCGCGGTATAAATCGCTTTTGCCGTCTTGCTTTCAAATTTCGGAATTGCCAAAGCCCAAGCAGTGTGCCTAGTCGAGGGCCAATCGAAACATCGATGAGCGATGGCCACTCGCGGCGTCGCCTAGACAGCCTATAAGGCCCACAAGAGGTATAAAAAGCCACTTGAATTCTGCTCAGGCAAGCACTGCTGGTGCTGGTCTTTGACCGAGATGTAGTAGAGAGATGCTGAGTAATGCCAGACTTCCGCGGTCACCGTCAGCCCATGTACCGAGCAAGTCGTGAGCATCTCTCAATCATCATGACAAGATCCCTCACCAACTAGGTTATTGAGGCTCTGCACCTTTGCAAGTCAGTATACCTAAGGCGCGAAGCGGCGCGAAACGGAGAATCTACCCAGTACCAACCTTTGTGCCACCACTTGCCGGCAGGTACCGTCAACTGGTCGAAAAGCATTCCGCACTGGACTGGGCCCGACGAGGGTGAGCGGGAAAAGCCTCAGAAACATGACCTTGCCAGCTAATATCAAATAACGTTCCGGTAGCCAGCCCCCTTGTATGGGACTTATGACGTTCCCAGCCATGCATCGTGGAGGACCTGCTGGAGATGCTAAGAGAGAGAACCAGACTCCCACGTCGGCAGCACATGCGATTGCCTTGGCTGTTTCTTTGTTGCAAAATGCCCACAGCTGTACGTGCTCGTGTATATGCTCGTCCAGCATGTGGTTATCTGAGCTTTGGAGGAGACCCCCAACTAGGATAGCACGTCGTTGACATTGACTTCCTCAAGCGTAGAAGCCTTGAAAGCTCGTGACGGAAAAACCTGATCCACCTAGGTGAGGTACTGCTGTCCAGTGTGCGATAAGCACGGCACCACCTGGCGCCAGCTGTGTCCAAGGATCTAGGTGTCCATTTTGATGTCAGCGACATTTCTGGCTTGTCGACAATCTCCAATGCATGAACCATCACGACGCGAACGCGCTCTTTCCCGAGCTAGAGTCGCATTCTGCGCCCATAATGCAGATCTGTTGACGGTGCAATTCAATTGACGGCACCACATCCCTGTCCAATCTTCTTCGTAGAGCGAGATGACTATTCGGGACCGAATGCGAGGAGAAAAATTGTCGAGCTACACCACACCAACCGCGCTTTGAAACGAAACATCGCCGGCAACCTTGAAATCTTTCAGCTATTGTAACGAGATTCTCACCATGGCTTTAACGACTCTCTCTCGATCGCTCACGAGCACCACCTGGCGTGTTTTTGCTGGTCAGTCGACGGTGACCCCGCGTCGCGCGGGGCTCCTAGCGGAACGATGCTATACGACTCGCGCAAAGACAGCCACGACTTCCAGGACCGCGACTGTCGCTGTCCCGAAGACCACCGCGGCTGCAGCGGCAGCCAAGAAGACGACGACGACAACGAAAAAAAGTGTCAGCACTGCGGCTGCCGCGACGAAGAAGCCCATTACCACAGTCGCCGCGGCCTCTAAGACAAGCGCTGCTGCTGCGGCGCTCAAGACCGCCACGTCCACGAGCACAGCTGCGAAAGCCACGAAGATTGTGAAGAAGACGACTGCACCCGCTGCCAACCTGACTACGAAGACGGCGACGAGGACGGCGGCGAAGACTACGACTTCAACATCCGCGACTGCGCCCAAGAAGGCGACTGCCGCGAAAACAGCCACCGCTGCGAAGGTCATTACCTCGAAGCCTGCCGCCGTTACAACAAAGCCCCAGATCGCCACGTCTGTGGCCGCTGCAGCAACATTGGTTAAGACACCTGCTACGACACCCTCGGCCCCTACAACGGCGGCACCTATCGCAAACCCCACCGTTCCGTCCGCGTCAACCATGTCTAAGGCTGCCCCGACAACAATTCCCACGCCGGTCGCGCACAAGATTACGCCCACAATTGCCCCTGCGCGGCCTGAAGCTCGTCAGACCACTCTGCCCTCTTCCGCGGCGACGGAAGCCCCCAAAACACCGGCTCCAGGCAGCAAAGAATACCGTAAAGCGTACGGCTCGGCGGCGAGGAAGTGGACCGCTGCCATGGTCGCCATGCCCATCCTTCTCGTCACTTCATACTTCCTCTTCGATAGGCGTTAGTGTTATCCCTTTTCCAGCTAAGGAATGCCAGGTTATTGACTGACGTTGATGTAGTTGCTCTGGGGCACGAACCCAAAGTAATGCCGGATTTTGACAAAGCGAAGAAGCAGAACGCAGAACAGGCGGAAGCTGAGACGGCCTAGAATCCAGCTCAATTATAATGGTCTTGATAAATACCCACTACCACCTCACCTCTCCGACCAGATGGCCTCTTCTGCGACTCCGCCTCGACTCCATACGATGTATGTATCTCTTGGTCGCCTATGTTCTGATTCCCCAAGCCTGTGACCCCCCCTGGCAGCTCGATGAGGCGAAATTTCGTGGCAGTTTGACTGCCGACCCATCCACTGCGTGTGTCCCGGCGATCATGCTTGGGTGTTCGTCTGTGAGGTTGGCTCAATACGTCGAATGAACCATTTCCCTTTTCTTCCAACTACCAAGAATTCTTAAGTGCAAGGTGGACGGCCAACCCCATGAGAGCAACAACGCATACGCCACCGACAACTATACCAGCAACGGCTCCTCCGCTGACGTACCCTGTGTTTGGCGTGCTGGTTTTCTCTGCAAACACCCCAGCGCCCAACAAACTCCATACCAACAGCAGTGGCAAGATTGTGCTGACCATGATGTCTTCTGGAGCTCGGGAATTGTGAAAGTGATGTCTAAGGCTTCTGTGTCCGCACTTGTGGTCGTTTGTGTGTGGCTTTATAAGAGCGGTGACGAGACCGTTGCTGTTTTCTGATTCACGACGTGCAGTAAGCATCAGACGAGCCCCTCGTTGACTGTCAAGACATACCTGGGAAGTCACCGCCTTTGATTCATCACCCAGTGAACGTCACGATTAAGGTGAAGGAAAGAAGCAGATTGTTGCAATGTCTGATGCATAAACAGAACGCTATGTAAGTTGCTCACTTACAGCTAGTATTGTGTCATCGCTGAAATTGCTTAGAAGCAGTAGTTCTCTCCGACACAACATCCATCATAGGCGGGCCATCTCTTTAGCCGGCCCAGGCTCAGCGTCCTCCGGCTTGCCACTGAAAGAAACAAGACTTCTACCCTTAACCGATCCGCTCCTAGTCAGAATCTTTCGCTTTCCGGCGGTGGTCAGAGGTGGGTCATCATCCTTGTCCCTGATGTAGTATGCCCAGTCCGAGGTGTCATCAAGCTCCGTCTGAGAGTACCCATTGCCCAACCACGAAAAGCGATTGCCGGCGTACTTCACGTCGAGGTCGTCAAATCGAACTTCCTTGATAGCTTCAATGTAATGAAGTGTCGAGCCGGGCCACAACGCCACAACAGGCCCATCGGCCCGCGGCTTGTACCACGAACGGCACGGGTCTGCCCATACCGTCTTGGTCATGAACCACTCCTTGTACTCGACAAAGTCCCGCACAGCCTCCTCCTTCGCAGCGAACTCGACAATGTTGTTCGTCTGGTACCGATCCACAATCTTGAGCATCCAGTCGGCCTGTGCCTCTATTGCGGACAGGACGGGGCCGTTGCCTATGGGGCAGTTGGGGCCAAGCATATGGAAGTAATTGGGGAAGCCAGACGCGGCCATTCCAAAATACGATTCCGGATTGACGGCCCATTTATCTTGGAGGTTCTCACCCGATGGAGCGACAACGGGGAAGCGCGGCTTGAAGGATGTATCGAAACCGGTGGCGCAAATGAGGATGTCTACAGGGTATTCTTGGCCGTCGTCACTGACGCACCCGCGCTCAGTTACCTCGGTGATCTCGCCGTATACCACTTCGACATTGGGCTTTGTGAGAGACTCAAGGTAGTTCACACCAGGGGTGAGACGGCGGCAGCCAACGCTCCACTCGGGGATGAGTTTGTCTTCGAGGTAGGGGCTGTTGAGCTTTTCCTTCATCTGCTGAAGCATGTAGGCGTGCGTCTCCTGATTGATCTTATTGTTCTTCAGAAAGATCCCGAACTGCCCGTTGAGGCCAGATTCAATGTTTTTGCGATATTCCATCAACGCTCCACGCTTCTCGCGGAAATCTTTCAGCTCCTCGGGGCTGAACTGGTGCTGCTCGAGTCCTTGGACAGGAGACACCCACGTCGGTTCGCGAATGAAGGTCGTCACCTTGTGACACTTGTCGCGTATTGCGGGCAGTACCTGAATACCCGAGGATCCATTGCCGATGAGGCCGACATGCTTGCCTTCCAAGGAGACGGAGTCATCCCAATTGGCTGTGTGCAGGAGGGTGCCTTTGTACTTGTCGAGTCCAGGGATGGCAGGCCACTTCCAGTTGTTCAGGATGCCGCCAGCATTGACGAGGATGTCGCAATGGTCGATGATAGTGGTGCCCGTCTGCGTATCCTTCACGTGGACATCATAGCCCCCTTCCTTGGGGTTCCAAAATGCCCCTACTACTTGGTGCTGCAGCTTGATATACTGGTACAGCGAGTACTTCCTTGCAAAGCTCTCGAAATACTCTCGAATCTCTGGCGCCGGCGGGTATACGGCTGACCAGTCCAGCTTAGGCTCGAAACTCCAGGTGTAATTGTGCGAAGGTACATCGCAGGCACAGCTGGGGAACGTCCAGAGTTAGTTGATACGTCAAAAGGCGATGATGAGAGTTGCCAAACCCTGGATATCTGTTTTCAAACCATGTGCCACTGACTGCCTGGTTCTTTTCGTAGCATACTAAGGAGTAGTTGTGGAAGTGTTTCTGCAGCTTGTACGCCATCAACAAGCCGGAGGCGCCGGCGCCCACGCAAATTACCCGAACATGGCGTTCGCTATGAATGGGCGCCGATAGCCGTCTGGTCGCATCCCGATCTCCGGGTTGCGCGGTCTGAGGGAGCAAGAAGTCTCCCATGGTTGAACCACCTTTCGGCGAGTGAGCGTGACGGGAGTCGACAAAACGGAAGATGCCAAGGCGAACGAAAACTGACAGAAGTCAAAGAAAGAAGTTTGATGGATCGGAGCATGGTCTGTCAAAGGACGGCGAGACTAAAGGGTTAGCTGGATGGTTGCTGATATAGGTCATCTGGGAGGTTCGGCATCGCATATCCCAACGTCATGACCGATGATTGCACAACATTTTCCGGCAGAGAACGCAATAAAGCCAGTGGTATCTGGAAGAGTAGCATTCTCGGCCTCTCAGATCCTCGACGCAACGAAAGAACCGAGAGAAACTACGGAACATGACCCACAAACGGTTTCCAAACAGACGGAGTGGACCACTTGTCCTAGGCGGGGCTGCTGGGCGGTCTGGAGGACGGCCGATTGCATGGCCTGCCGCATGTGTGCGGGCTCACTTGGGCGTGTGACTGGAGTGTGAGTAGCAGGTTGGATTCGCCGCCATCGGCATTGGTAGCGATCTCAACCATCTCGAGTCAGGGGATCTCGTGAGAGAGCATGGCTCTGGTCAGGCCAACAAGCCACCATGACTCAGTGGGAACGAGACTTGGAGTGAAAACAAGTCATGTTTGAGGTGATGGCACCGCTTGGGCCAAGATTTCCAGAGACCAGATGAAGGCCCCAAGGCTTAATTAACTGTGGTCGATTGGCATTCCGACCCTACAGTAGCAACTGCAGGCCTACCGCATCAAGATCCTACCGTGAATGCCACCGGTATGATTGGGAGGCTTTGACAAGGCGGCAACTATGGAAGGCATGGGTGAGATGTTCCTCGGCAGTTAAAAAGGGGGTGGTTGTAGTAGAATGCACGGCGGCTTCCCGGGATGGAATGTTTATCCCGTAGCGTGGCACGCGACGATGAAGCCAGGTTGCTGGAGATAGAAACCCCGGGACTGGTCCCCGTCGCTTTAGTGATTGACTTTCGTGAGACTGTCGTCGAGGATGCGGATGAAGAGGTGCGGAACCGGCAGAGCGGGGGCGGCAGGTCTTGGGCTGGGCAGCAAAAGCAACGGGACGCAGCCGGGAAACCTCAACCGGAGGAGCTCGGGCCAATATGGAGAGGCGATGGACACTTGACGTAGTAATCAACATTGGATGCTACCCGTTGGTTCCAATGCACATCCCATGTCAGATAGGCGATGAGTTCAGACGGGGTACGGGGTCTGTCATGCTGCTAAATCCGAATCTCGCCTTCGGTGAGGGGTCGCATGTCACAGCTGTCCGTTGAGTTGAGTTACCTAACATCAACGTTGATGATCGAGGCGACGAGTTGCTTCCCCGGGCGATTTAGCTGCTCGTGAGGGTCGCTGCTTGGGTTTTACGGCTGGTCTCTAAAGGCCTTTCATCAAGCAAGAGCTAGTGTCTGCACGTAATCAATACCCAACGCACCGTCTGAAGGTTGATTGTAGCGTCTTGACGATTATTGGCAAGGTTCTAGACAAAACACGTCGCTATGCGTGGGGTTACACAAAGATCGTGCTGTGTCCCTGGAAGCTTAGGAACACAGATATTCTACAACCTTGCTTTGGCGCTCTTCGTATCTGCCAGTGCCGCAGCATCCCTCTTGGACCATTCCCGCATAGTCTTCCTCTGAATCTTGCCGCTTGCAAGTTTGGGCACTTCGTCCACAAACGCAACGCCGCCCGCTAGCCATTTGTGCTTGGAAACCCGGGGCTTGACCCACTCCTGTATGTCTTCGGGCTTGACCTTACCCCTGGACGCCTCCTGTACCGCCACGTAAGCCTTCGGCCATTCGTTGCCATCGCTGATTTGCGTTAATGGTGTTTCAAAGCTTCAGGAGACGTTATTCAGACGTACATGACAATTCCAACGACGGCCGCATCTGCAATGTGCTCATTTTCGAGAAGAACGGCCTCCAATTCTGCAGGAGCGACCTGCAAAGCATTGACTTTGATGAGCTCCTACTTTCTTGTCAGACTGAACACCGGATGAGATCCTCCAAGCCATGGTAACGCTTACCTTTTTGCGGTCTACAATCCAAAAGTAGCCATCTTCATTACATATGGCGATGTCACCCGTCTTTAGCCAACCCTCGCTGTCCAGCGCCTCTTTCGAGGCAGCCTCATTTCGCCAGTAGCCCAGGCACACATTCGGTCCACGAACACACAGCTCGCCCGGCAGACCAAATGCTACCTCTCTGCCTTCTTCATCAACCAACTTGCATTCGCAATTGGGATCGAGCCTGCCGACGCTGCCTGTATCATCTCTGATGCCGCCAGGCACATGGATAGCGCCGCACGTCACCTCCGTCATGCCCCAGCCCTGATTTATCTGAATTTTAAACCTCCGTTGGCACTCGTTCTGAAGCTCTCGAGACAATGGGGCTGCTCCGCAAAGCACCTCATTCACGCTCGAGAGGTCGTAGCGAGCCGTCTCAGGCCGCTTAGAGAGCATGACCAGTATTGGTGGCGCTACCTGCAGGCTGGTAATTCTATACTTGCCGATTGCGAACAGGAAGTCTTCATATCGGAACTCCTTCATAATGTAGACGGGGACATGGAGTTTGACGGCCATGAGTATGACGTAGAGCTGACCATAGGCATGGTATAGTGGAAGAAAGCCAACCCATCTCTCCTGAGGGCGTGCTTCAAAGGCGTAAGGTTTCTCTGCGTATCGCATGAATATTGTTTGTTCGACATTGGCGATGAGATTGTGGTGCGACACGCATACTCCTTTGGGAAGACCGGTTGTCCCGGAGCTGTAATTGATCGTGGCCACAGTCTTGGTAGACTCTTCAGGGCTCAGCTCCGGCCATTGATACGAGTCCGCCTCCGTTGGCGTCCCAATCATGTGCCTCCAGTCGGGAATGCCACGCCTGGTCTCGTTCTCGGCGTCAGAGAATTGAAAAATCCGGCTTTTTGGAACTCCGGCTTTGGCTGCTGCCTCAAGCACCTGTTCGAGGTGATTGGGATGTGTTAGGATGAGCTTGGCGGTAGTGTTGGTCATCTGGTGAACGAGTTCTTTCAGATGTCAGCTCATGCCCCTTTCCGCGTAAAGGGGAGACCCACCAGACACTGTGTAAGCCGGGTTGGCACCACTGAAGACGCATCCCACCCCTACGATCCCAAGGTATGCAGCAGGCACATATATCTGGTTTGGAGTGCAAATCATGACAACATCTCCGCGCCGGAGGCCTAGTCGTTCTAGGCCGAAGGAGAGGCGTTTTACCCACTGTTCCATTTGTCTGGGGGAGAGGCTGATACCCTCATCTTTGCAGTCGATCCACAGGGGCTCGTCCGATAACACCCCATCACGAGGGAACAAATACGACAGTAGGTTTGTCTTGGGCAATTCCAAAGATGGGTAAGGTGACGTGATGACCATGTTGAATCGGTGCTTGCTCTGAGGAATCGAAAACCCGACCTTGTAAGCTGGATGGCGATGTTAAAGTTGTCGGGGGGGCTTGTGCGTCTTCAATTGAGGGAGCTGGTTGACGGTCTGTGTTTGTTTCACCCGATAAGAAGGGAATTGGGAATTATCATGATACTAGAGAGACGGCGTTAGCATGGCAAGCCGTCATCTTGGCCGTGTGCTCCCTCGGGATGGCGTCGGTAGCGGGATTGCGGGGTAGTAGTTGGGGAAGTCTGGGGTAGCTACCCCTAGATCCTCCTGGGTACTTGGGGTGCTCCCTTGGGATAAACCCGACATGGCCGATGCTAACCACGGAAAAGGCTCTGGCAAGCCGAAGAGCACCGCATGTTTGGAAGCCCCATGCTGACAGACCTCATATTGCGAGGGTCTTGACCGTGAGAGTGCCTGGGCGATCACCCTTGTCTCTATCCAGAGACTCATGCTCGTTCGCTCTCTCCTCGAGCCCTTCAATCTGCAGAGACTTTGTTACCAAAAATCATGTCCGAACTCAAGAACCTCAGATCCGCCTTCTCCCTCGAAGGGAAGACGGCGCTGGTCACAGGCGGATCTCGCGGCCTTGGCCTCCACATGGCCACAGCATTCCTCCTTGCGGGATGCTCTCAGGTCGTGATCACGGCTCGAAAACGCGGCGGCGATCAAGGCATTGACCAGGCAGTTGAGAAACTGAACAGAATTCCGGGAATTGAAGGGAAGGCGACAGGCATAGCCGCCAACGTGGCTGACTCGCAGGACATCGTTCGATTGACTGGTGAGGTCAAGGACATCGTTGGTCGCAAAGGCCTGAACATTCTGGTGTGTAACGCCGGAGCAGCCTGGGGATCCAAGTTTGAAGATGCTCCGCCAAGCAGCTCGGTCAAAATCCTAGACCTGAATGTGCGAGGCGTGTTCGAGCTGGTGCAAAAGTGAGAGCGAAGAATCGGTCGACGAAGCCGGACCGGCTTGCTGACATGGCGACAGGTCGCTTCCGCTGCTCGAATTAGCGGCGTCGAAAGAAGATCCGGCTCGGGTGCTGATTGTCAGTTCGACGGCGGGTAACAATGTGCCGCATGTAGGGGGGCACGGCACTATCATGTATTCCACTTCCAAGGCGGCTGCGAATGTGAGTTGGGTATCTTATCTGACCACGATGAACTTTGCTGATGTGTGATTGCCGCAGCATCTCGGTCGCAACCTGGCGGTTGAGCTCGGGCCGAGAAACATCACGTCTAACATCATCGCGCCCGGCTTCTTCCCATCGAAGCTGGCGCAGGGCCTCATTAGCAATCTGGGCGGGATGGAAGAGCTCAGCAAGGACAATCCTCTGGGCAGATTGGGTGAGCCCGATGACATAGCAGGCGTGGCAGTCTTTCTCTGCTCGCCTGCGGGCAAGTACGTGTGAGTATTCGTGCCCCTTCTGGCGATGGATGACGAGATTCGGACGGGCAGAAGAAGCTGATGGATGCTTAACAGAAACGGCGTCGACATTCCGGTTGACGGAGGTGCACGATTGGCGGCAGGGAGGATGTCCAAGATCTGACCCTACCTATGGTACGGATACCTACCTATCTTCGGGAGGCACACCTCAGCATATTGGAGACGGGAACACGTACCGTACCTAGGTAGGTACCTAACTGAGGGCGGGTGCGTGGGTTTCTTCAGTTCCTCGGGCCTCAAAATACAGTGTGAAAAGAATATTATGGCTAATCCCAGAGTAAATACACACGGTACAATTTCGCCTCTGCTACCTGGGCTTCCCACAATGAAGGCACCTTACCTAAAGTAGGTACCTAGGCACAGTGTAAGGTATGTTTGAGGTGGAAATCTCCACTGAAACCTGAGCGACCAATTTCACCATTCTTTCATCCAATTGATTCATTCATTCCACCGTAACCAAGCACCCTTCCATCAATCAGTACGTCAAGTTCACCATGACCGTCTTCGGCTCTGTGAAGGCTCGCAACGCGTTGATGGCGTTCTCGCGACCCTGACCGCTCTGCTTGCTTCCGCCGAAAGGAGCCGTCAAGAAGCAAAGGCTGACACAATTGATGCCGACCATGCCGCTCTCGAACTCGGACGCCACTCTCAGCGCCTTGTTGATGTCCTGGGTGAAAACGCCAGCCATAAGCCCGTACTCCGTGTCATTGGCTTTGGCGAGCACTTCCTCTTCTGTCTCAAACTTGTGGATCACAGCCACCGGCCCAAAGATTTCCTGCTTATTGATCTCAGCATCCTCTTTGCCGGCCTCAAACACGGTCGGCTGCACAAAGTACCCCTTCTCGCCGACCCGTCCCCCTCCAACCAGCAGCGTACCCTGCCCCTGTTGGCCTCTCTCGATGAAGCCTCGCACTCTCTCGAATTGTGCTTTGTCAACAAGGGGCCCAATCACAGTTTCCGCCTTCTCGGGGTCCCCAACAACCTTGATCTTCTCCTCCATCGCCTTCTTGTAGCCTGCCAAGAACTCATCGTATATCGATGACTCGACGTACACACGGCTGGCCGCAAAACATACCTGCCCAGTGTTCATGGTAATGGCGTTCGCACACCAGGTGATGGCATTCTCCATGTTGCAGTCTTTGAAAACCACCGCCGGAGACTTGCCGCCCAGCTCCAGTGTGACGCGCTTCAAATTGCTGCTGGCTGCCAACTTCATGATCGTGCGCCCCGTCGTCGTCGATCCTGTGAAGCTGACTTTGCGCACTTTCATGTGGCTAGCGAGAAGAGCCCCGGTACTGCCGTCTCCTGCAACGACCTGGAACACACCAGGTGGAAAACCAGCCTCTTTGACTAAACTGCCGAGGGCCAGGGCCGCAAAAGGCGTCTTTTCCGATGGCTTCAGGATGAAGCAGTTGCCAGTCGCGAGTGCCGGACCAGCCTTCATACCGATGTTTCCGATGGGTCCGTTCCAGGGAATGATGCCGCAAGTTACCCCAAGTGGTTCGTTGCGCACGATCTTGAGGAACCCGTCTTCTTGCGGATATGTCTCTCCGGCAAACTTATCGGTCCAGCCGCCAAAGTACTTGAGGCATTCTACTGACAGTTGGAGTTCAAAGGTGCCGAAGGACTCAAAGGGTGCCCCGAGCGTGAGCCTATTCATCTCTGCCAAAGCCGGTCCGTTCTTCTCGAGCAATTCCGCGAGTTTGAACAGCATATCGCGGCGTTCGTTCGGTGGTGTCTTCTTCCACTTCGGAAAGGCAGCCTCTGCTGCTGCTACTGCAGCATCGACATCCTCTTGCCCACCGAGAGCGACGTCGTTGGCAACGAGAGACTCGTCCTTTGGGTTGAAAAGCTCAAGCTTCTTGCTATTATTCGAATCCACGTACTGCCAATGTCTCAGTCAGATGCATCGGCCTCAGGGGCAAGCGCCTCTTACTTCATTGTTAATGAAATGTTGCTTGGGAAGATTGTCTTTGTTCCAAGAGAATGCGGACTTCTGGCCGTCCGTGGCTTCATTCGATGAAGACGTGAAAAGAGCCATGTTGAAGAGTGAGTCAAATGCTTTCTACTGTGAGCCGGTTGATTTGTTGACCGACGAGAAGCATGAGGTCCAGGGTCGGGCGTCAGCGATATTTTCAAGGACCACAGTGGTCGTATGTCTTCCTGTTTTCCTACGATGCGGGCAAGAGTTACCGACTAGTGTGAATGGGGAGCAGATGCATTCTCCTACGTGCTTATTCATTCCAGCTCCTTTACGAAACCTCTCGTTGCATCTGTAGTGAGGGGCCTGCGCCTTCTGATGTGATACGGAAGACATCCGGCTGCAAGACGAACTTGGCGCAGCGCGAGGTCGGCTTCTCAGGTACTGATGGTTCCACGGTAGTCCGCGGCAGACGTCACCTACCTAGGTCCGTGACAGCCAACGGCCGTCCAACAGCACAGTGAGACGACTACAGGCATCATGAGCTGGCTATCAATATCCTGTTGAGTCATGAAGCCAAGAGAGCCTTGTCAATCTGACTCGGGGCTCGGGCGTGATGAAGCTCCCGCGACGATCAAGCGATACCCAGTACCCCGCATGGGCTCCCGCTTGAGGTGGGGCATACAAACGTGGTGGAGGGGGGTGTATCTGGAGAACAACAGTGCAGAGGCGTGTAGCAAAGTTCCATCACTAGCACCCCGCGGAAGGATGAGATATGGCCCACCGTCAGCACTCTAAGTCCGCGACCGATGGATTGTCCAGGAAGAGGTGTTCCGGCGCAAGCATTCAGTGTTAACATCTTCCAGGTTAAGCTCTGCTGAAGTGGAAGATGGCACTGGCACGGCCAAGCATTACTTGGAGGTGTGTCTTGCGATAATAGACATGGTGAGTGATGCAGGTTAAAGCACATCGTCCAGGCTGTCTGTCGTACCTCTGGCTCACGAGGACCATCCACCGAGACTAGTAAGCTCCTATTCAAAAATCAAGACCTGCTTCTATCAAAATGGGTTCCATTCAGCCACAGCCTCCTAAGACCATGAAAGCAGGACAATGGAATCCCGTAAGCACATATATGGCTTCGGATAGCAGATGTAGAATTTTCGCTAACATTCCCTGCAGGAATTGCGAAAAGTTGTTGTAAATGAGATTCCCGTTCCAGAACCTGGCAAGAATGAGTTCCTTGTCAAAATCAGATCGGCATCATTGTGCCATTCCGACGTGCTGGCCATCCAACAAGCGGAGAAGACCGTAACGCTTGGTCATGAGGGTGTCGGTCACATCGTGTCGATGCATCCTTCAGCGGAAGAAAGGGGTTTCAGTCTTGGAGACGCTGTAGGGTTTCTGTACATCCGAGGTTGTTGCTTCACGTGCTCCGGATGCCAGGTTCACAACCTCCACTGCCAGACAGGCAAACAGCTTCTCCAGGGCTTTGTTGTCGATGGCTTTTTTGCAGAGTATGCGCTCGTGGACTACCACAACGCCATCGTTCTCGACGAAAGCAAGTGGAACATGGATGCTGCCTCGGCTGTGTTCTGTGCTGGTATTACCGCATTTCACTCTGTCGACAGCTGCGAGCTTTCACCGGGAGACTGGTTCGGTGTAGTTGGCTGTGGTGGTCTCGGCCAACTTGCGACACAATACGCCAAAGCCATGGGACTGAAGGTTGTGGGCATCGACGTCGCCGACGCGAATCTCGAGGAGACCAAAGAGCAAGGCGCCGATGTTGTCTTCAACTCCATGTCAAACTCGGAATGGGCCCAGGACATCAAGAAATTGACGGGTGGTGGCGTCCAAGCTGTTGCTGTGTACACCAATGCACCGCCTGCATTTGCTTCTGCTACCAGCTGTCTGGCCTTAGGAGGCACATTGATGATTATCGGTGTATCGAAAGAGCCTATCAAGATTGACGGAATGGATCTTTTGCTGGGGAGATACAAGATCAAGGCAGACAGCACAAGTGTTCCTCAGCGCATGGAAAAGGCTGTCGAGTTCACAGCCAAGCATGGTATCATGCCCGTAGTGGAGATACGGGACGGGTTGGAAGATCTGGCGAGCATGGTGGAAGATATGGAGAAGGGAAAGGTCGCTAAGAGGCAAGGAATCGCCTTCAGATGATTTACCGATGGCTTCTCACGCGGGCTCTATGGGCGGGCATACGGTGTGGAATTCACTCTCGTTTTGTATATATTGATAACATGACAGACTGATGATGAAAAATGACTGGAGCGACCACTAGCTATAAGTGATAAACTTCTCTCCGTACATGTCTGCGAACTCCTTGTACCTTTCCGTGTAAGACTGGTGTCGTTTTGCGACCTCCGCTGCCTTCTTCATCTCTTCTCTTCCCACTTGATGTCTATGAGCTGCGTCCGGTCCATCAGCAACCCTCACGAAACGAGCATAAGTCCACATCTCGGGAAGAGAGGTGTGCTGCGTGAGGCCCTGGCCGCCAAACATTTGCATGCACTCATCTATGATCTTAGTGGCCATTATAGGCACAAGGATCTTGCTCTGAGCGATAGCTCGCTTGCCCGCCTTGTTGCCGAGAAGATCCATGGTGTCGGCAGCGTTCAGGACAACCAAGCGGGCAGCGTCTAGCTCAAGACGCATTTGCGCAACGCGCTCAATGTTAGAATCGAACTCTCCAATGAGCTTACCGCGAGGCCTCTTGCGAGCATCATTGCATCGAATCAGCGCAAGTTCATAGGCACGCTCGCACTGTCCAATCAGACGCATGCAGTGATGGATGCGACCTGGTCCGAGACGGCCTTGGGCAATCTCAAAGGCGCGGCCCTCGCCAAGGATGACATTTTCTGCCGGCACGCGTACATTTTCGTATAAGTATTCGCCGTGTCCCTCCGGAGCGTGATCATATCCCATGATGGTAAGGTTCCGAACTTGCGTGATGCCGGGTGTGTTGCATGGCACGATGATCATCGAGTGGCGGGACCACTTGTTGGGGTTCTCCGGGTCGGTGCAGCCCATGAGGATATAGAAAGATAGCTCTTTGTTCCACAGACAATTACCGTAGAGCTTTCTGCCGTTGATGACGTAGGAGTCTCCATCACGCTTGATGCGGATTCCAATCTGTGTCGCATCTGAGCTGGCAACATCTGGTTCGGTCATGGAATAGGCGGAAGAGGCCGTTCCATCCAGAAGAGGTTGAAGCCACTTGTTCTTCTGCTCCTCGTTGCAGTACTTAGCCAGAAGCTCGATGTTGCCGGTCTCGGGAGCGTGGCAATTCATGGTCTGGTAGAACAGTGTCAGTGTAGTCCCGAATGAGGATAACTAGATCGAGCCACGCGTACCTGCGCTGCCCAGTAACAGCGACCCATGATCTCTGCGCAACACGCGTATTCCAAGTTTGTCAATCCGGGACTTTCTTTGAAGTGGTTGGGCAGAAACAGGTTGAACAGGCCGCGTTCCTTGGCTTTATCCCGTAACTCATGTATCAACCGCGGCGTCGTCCACCGCCGACCCTCAAGCTGTGCCTTGAAAATTTCTTCTCTTGGGATGCACTCATTCTCAACCCACTCATAAACGGCCTCAATCTTTCCGATGGCCAGAGGAGAGAGTTTTGCTTTCACCCACGGCGGGAGATGATTGAAGGCTGGTCCATGCAGGGCTGCGGTGTCCATCTTCAGGGGCGACAAGATGGTGTTCTCGACTCAAGCGTCAAATGCAATTGAGATTTCAGTGACAAAAATCAAAAGTCCCTATATCTTCTAGAGTAGGCTCTTTTTGAGCAACTGCTGCTGTGAGAGTGTAACCGGTGGCGGGAGTCTTGTTCCCTCGCCTTGTCGAACCGCGGCACGAGAGCTGGAACAACGCCCCCGGCACGAACACAGGGCACTATGGGGAACCACACAAACCGTTTCACAGACAACGGCCGGGAATATTAAGGCGCTAATGATTAATTGGGGTACTTTCAGCCAAGAATGGGGTGTGATCTCCCTCTCCTGGCCATGTTTGGGGGAACCTTGACCTCGGTCTCCTGCGGCTCCCTTATGGAGGCTGCGGGGCTCGCGCGGGGTAGCTACCTATGCGCCGCCATGGCCCACGGGTATCCATCCGTAAGGTAAGGTAGGTACCTCAGGGAAATCAATCATGCACTCCCATCAGGATTTGCGGGGTTTGGGGACAGCTGGAGAACTAAAGGATGCCCGTGTTTGGCTGAGAGACCACAGAGTACCTTATCTACAAGGCCCCCCCTGCCCATCACCACCCAGTACCTGCCATGTACGCCTGCGTTCCCATTGCCCCCAACGATCCATCCAGGAACTTCCTACAACTAGTGGATGATCCTAGCCTTCTTGAACCTGTCCAATGTGGTATACCAAGACTGCCTTGTGTCAATCTCCTCCGTGCTGGAACCCCACATCTCATGACACTTGGAAAGGTCAAGCTGCCGATCGAAGTTGAGCATGGTCATGATGAAGCTTGCGAAGCCACCGAAGCTTCGGTCGTTAGCAACGCGGCCGCTAACGAGACCGTGTCTCTGCTCCAGCGCCTTCCATTCGTCAATGTGGTCTGACAGGTACTGCGTTGGTTGGGGGGCCTGTCCGTCCGCTGGAGGCGACGTTCCCCTGAGGCCGAAGTACTCGCAGATGACTGGCCATTTCTTGCTCCATGATGAGGGCTGCGAACTGTCCGCAACATTGTATCGTTGCTCAGAGGTAAGTTCCGGATGAAGTGAAGCGTAGATGCACACTTTGGCAATGATGTCTTGGTTGCACTCGCTGCTCAAATTGTTCCAAGACTTCTCGCTTCCGGGGAACGGGCATTCAGCCCCTTTCCCATGAAGCTCCGCGAACAAATTGAGATACGTGCCAACTGTCTGTGCAAGGCAGTAGATGTTGTTATTGGGCACGAAGCCAATGATATTGTCAGGTATGATTTCACACCAAGTCCAGTCTTTCCCTTTGGCCATCTGCGACAGCATGTCGGTTTGGTCATAGTAGAACATTTGGGACGCGAAGGGCTCTGGGATCCGCGGCAGAGTCTCGTGTAGGGGGACGTCCTTGGGGAAGGGGAAATGATCCAGCAAGTGAACTCCGTAAGCTTTGGTGCCGGTCGGCAAGACAACAAACTTCAGGTTGGGGGAGAGTGCCTCGACAGCGCTGACAGCTCGTCTGATGAGCTCCTTGTTGATGTCGCATTCCTTCGCAGGGTCGGCGTCCATAATGTATGCTTTCAACACCGTCAGCACATGATGACCAACGGGAAATGAGAGATAGGCCCTACCAAAGAAATAAACGTGGCTGATGCGACTGATGTTCTTGACTTTTGCCTTGAGATCGGCCTCGAGGCCTTCCACGCCTTTCGGGGTCATGATGTCAACCCCACTGGCGACCTGGAGCTGCGGCCTCTCAGGCTTAGGCCACAGGGCATCTTCAGTGTTCAGCGGTCGGTTTGTGAGAGCCGTGACGGAGGCGAAAGTGTCCTCGGTTGGGTAGCCATTGAGAAGCGCATTGGTGATAGACCATCCCGTGATCCCGCTTGCTCCTAGTTGTTGTCAGCACTGAACCTGAAGACTATCGCTCGAATGTACTGCATACCGTAAATGAGGGCGTGATTTTCTGGCATTTTTGCAAGCTTAAACTAAGGGAGAACAGGCGAGGATATGGTGTTGAATGCGAAACGAAAAAGTAGCATAGAAATTTCTCAATGAAGGACACGATGTTCACGCAGGATCGTTGAATAAATGCATCATGCGCTCGGGTGGGGAAGCAGACCAAGTCACTCCGGTGTACCTACGGGTATTAGAACGCAGAGAGGCAGCAGCTCCCTCCATTACCTACGCACTGTTGCTTGAGTGTTGGCATAGGTGAAGGTCCAGACGGGCCACCCCCTTTCAAATTCTTCCGTCTTTTGGTCATGTAAGTCAGATTCCCAACAATGCTACTCTGACCGCAGGCACGTAATCAAGCCAGGCTTGGTTGAAACCCTTGGCGTGCGCAGCTAAAATATTACCATACATCAGGTACAGCCTCGCACTTCATTCCCATAAACCATCGTGAACCTTGATGTTGGAAAACCCTCCAACAAGTCAAAGGGGCGCAAAGCTCCGAGCCGATGGACATTGCGCCGGGCGTTCCTCCCGGCCAGGTACCCACTCATCCGGACTCAGTACGTACCGGATCCGGGCAGTGTACCGCCCTCAGATGCACTCTGGAAAATCTTACCCAGCTCTGGTACCAAGGAGAAGCTTGCCACACGACCCTTAGAACCAACAAACGCAGCCCAATCATTTGGTAGCCTGACGCGTGCCGTGCTCGGCTGTTCACCGACAGACGTGTCGCCCTAGGGGGAACACGAAACCACCAATTGCGTATTAGGCGCCGGCTACCTATCCGTAACTTTCGATGCGAGGCTCTACTCCTTGTAAGTCATGTATACGTACCGTATCCAGGCTGGCTGTCCTATTTACCCTGCGGCAGGAAATGCACATCCCGGACATGAATGCCACTGTGCCTGCTGTGTGACGCCCGTCAAACGGTCGTGGTTGGACTGCTTCCGTCGGCCAAGATGAAATCCTCTGAAGATCGATACCCGTGCCGGAAACTCACTTGCGCCTTTGAACGGACCCAAGACAACCGCAATGCGTCTGTTGTTTTCCTGATCACGCCAGGAGCCCGCCACTATCGCCTCAGAAGTTGCACTCGCAACTCAGCCTGCTTGGCTACAACTTCATATCTCCCATCAGGAGAGCAACATCTCATTCTTGAAATCCAGTCTCATAGCCGTATCGATCCCCCCAGATTCATACCCGTGGCTTCCAATCATCGTCCCTTCGTGAAGGATCGTTTTGGCACTCCGGCATCGATAGGCTGCAACAGCACACCATGGCTCCTTCAGCAGTGCCGACCGCTGCGAATCAAGAACTTGTGAATGAAAGCTTTGATGGGCATGGCAATGGACATACGAATGGAACCAACGGTCAAACCAAAGACAGCGCATCTGACTTCTCATACCCTCCCTCTATTCAGCCTGATGCCCCTTATCGAGTTCTGAAGCAGTACCACTCAAAGCCTACAAAGCTGCGAGTGGCATGCATCGGAGCTGCCGTCTCAGGCATGTGCCTGGCTTACAAGATGGAGAAGCAGATGGTGCCTGGCTCCTGGGAGTTGACGCTGTAAGCTTCACCCGGAAGATGTGGACGTTGCTGTTCTAACGCGCTATAGCTTCGATAAGAACCCGAGACTAGGCGGGACATGGCTCGAAAACACGTACGTTTCGCCGATGGGTATCGACGCTACTATGGCTGACTCTCGATGGTAATAGATACCCTGGTGTCGCCTGTGACATACCGTCCCACCTCTACACGTTCTCATGGGACCCCAAGCCCGATTGGACCGAGTACTACGCCAGCGGGAAAGAGATCCTCGAGTATCTAGAGGATTTTGCCGATAGACATGGCTCTAGGAAGTACATGAAACTCAACACCAAAGTCGTCGAAGGTCGTTGGGATGAAGAGAAGGGGCTGTGGTGCCTGACGCTCGAGGATCAGATCACCAAGGGGACGTGGCAGGACTGGTGCCACGTGCTGGTCAACGGCAGTGGTATCTTGAACAACTGGAAATGGCCAGACATTGAGGGCCTGCATGACTTTGCTGGGCCCAAGATGCACTCTGCCAACTGGGATCACTCGATCGACTTCAAGAACAAGAACGTCGGAGTAATAGGGACTGGTAGCACATCGGTCCAAATCGTTCCTGCGCTTCAGAAGATTTGCGACAAGGTCCAGGTGTTCATGCGCTCGTCCACTTGGATCTCGCCCCCATTCGGCGGCGGTGTTTTGGAATCGGAGCTGCGCAAGGACGGTGATCCAGGACACAGGCAGTACAAGTTCACCGAAGAAGACATCAAGAGGTTTCGAGAAGATCCGGAATACCACTTGATGTTCCGAAAGCGCATCGAGGCCGAGATCAACTCATTGTTTGGCATGTACCAGCAAGGCTCGGAAATGTCGGACCTGATGAGAACCGTCATAACCGATGAGATGAACCGGCGCATTGGCGATGGGCCTGGGAGCGAGGAGTTGAAGAAGTTCATCATTCCTGACTGGGCACCTGGTTGCCGGCGAATCTCACCCGGCGACGGGTACCTCGAGGCCCTGGTCCGACCCAACGTCAAGCCCGTCTTTGGTAGAATCAGGAAGGTGGTCCCGGAAGGAATTGTCACAGACGACGGCGAGACGCACAAGATGGACGTGCTCGTGTGTGCGACTGGCTTCAAGGTTGCCTTCCGACCCGCATTCAAGCTGATCAACGAAAGCGGGCAAACACTTGACGAAGATTGGGGCGACAGCGTCAACCTTTACTTTGGCGTATCTGCGCCGCGGTTTCCCAATTACTACACCATCGTGGTAGGTGGCAATGATGCGCTGCTGCATGCAGGTGTGGACTAACAACACCCACTAGGGCCCCGGTGCAACATGGTCATCAGGCACTCTCCTGCCGTCCATCGAGACAACCGTCGAGTATTCAATCAAGATGATGAAGAAGATACAGCATGACAACATCCGGTCAATCGATGTAAAGCAGGAGGCTGTAGACGACATTTATGGCCACTTTGACGAGTTCCACTCCAACACGGTCTTCCAAGAAGGGTGCCGAAGCTGGTTCAAGGACGGCAAGAAGAAGAACCGCATTTACCTGTGGCCTGGCTGTGTAAGAATAAGACTAGATCCGCGTCTCGCATGATTTTGATGATGAAATGGGTACTGATTTCGGCGGCTCTAGACCATCCACTTCCTCAAGACAATCAAGGACCCTCGGTTCGAAGATTACAACATCCGATACCGGTACGGAAACCGGTTCGCCTTCCTTGGCAACGGTGAAGTGAAGGCGAACACGACCAAGGATGTGAAGGGGTTGAGCACATATGTGCGAGACGCCGATGACGATTGGACTGTTGAGTGAATGGACAGCTTGGAGAGCAGCATCCCGCCGGGCAGCCAGATGCGGGGGTGGGATATGACGATGCTGTTGTGTCTCGGCCAGATACTGCTCGAGAAGAAGCAGGAAACTTGAAAGGGAAAGGGACACAAGGTATATGTAGGTAGGTAGGAGTGGGTGCTGCGTGTGGGGGCACATGTGTCACACACATCTGTGGCCTGGTGGCTTCACTTGAGCAGGAGTCAACCAGGCCAATGTGCAGCCTGATGAACACACTTAATTTCAATACGATTCAATCACACAAGATGCATCTCGAGTGCTACAAGAGAACTTTCTCGTCAACTAAGAGGGGTAGAGCAGACTCACCTAGTTAGGTGGGTAGGCGAACGAGGTAAGGTAGTGAGAGAGTGGGTGACAACACATATGCTGTAATGCGAGACGGATACGAACGACGGACCTCTCAACTACCGGCATATCATCGGGCGTAAAAGAGGACGGGCAGCAAACGAGTGGTGGCTGCGAGGCAGCACTTCGGTTCAGTGGGTGAGTGGTTGCGCACTGCTGGCGTCGGAGACTCAAGAGTAGGTAGGTTGGTTGCATGAGGTGATGGATGGACGGGATAAAAACCGCGACGCGACGCGGAGGTGCACCTGGTGAGTGTGGGCGGGGACGAGCGCCCTGCAACACATTTTGATTGGCTCAACAGCCTATGGTCGGAGTTCAGGGTCCACCTGAGTCAGGCCCTTCGAGGTCGCATCTCGCTCCTGATTCAACTATCCGTCATGGTCTGTGCTTCGGCACGACACTGAGTGTGGACTACCCACACGCTTGGCACCACGACTGGAGGAGATAGAACGGATTTGCGCCGGGTGGGCCACGTGTCTGATTGGCCCCAACGTCTCAGAACGAACCCCACCCCACGACCTCATCACTAAGGTAGTGTACCTACCTAGGTAGTGTCAGGTTGCCTTTTTCGACCTCAGCACCTCCGCTCGTTCGCTCTCAGCTCCCCCAGTCGTCAGTCGTCAACTCTTCTTCGACTCGCACGCCACAGCCTTCATCGAGGGTAGTTAGGTGGTAACACAAGTCTGACTGACAGGGACCGGCTTTGAAGCCTTTCAGCCAATCTATCCCAACCAACCAATTCAACTCCCTTCCCCTGGGCCACCTCACTCATCCAGCCGACGGCTGCCCCTCCCTCCCCCCTTCCCTTCCCCCCGTTGCTTGGAGAAAAGAGCCGGGGCAAAACCTCACTACCGCGGCCATCTATCGGCAATCCTCCTCGTCTCATTTTGCCCTTTTCCTTTCCACGATACCGGTCAATACCTGCACTTTTCTAGTTCTGGAGGAACAGGTGGATCGAGCGACCACTTCCCCGCACTCAACGTGCCCTACCTTAGTGTCCCTCCCCCCTCCAGACCTTTCCTCCTCTCATCCCCATGCAGCAGCCATGTATGTCCATTACCTTTACCTAGTCTACAGAGAACCAGCCCCCTCTCCCTCATCTCGTTTGTATCCCCCGTACGACCGGTCCAGTATCATAGCGCCCTCAATGATCCACTCATCCCCAGACCATCCGCAATGGGGGCCATGTCAGACTGGCCTTGCTCCTCATTGAAATCCGGGGTAACAGCAAGGGTTGTTTCCCTTAGTCGCGTTCCAGCCTCAATCCTTCAAACCCCACTCCAGAGACACTTGACAGAACCAACAATACGTAGTCAGGTCAAGGTCTGCTCCGAAGCCCGAGTCTCATTGCCTTAGTTGGCCTGGGGTAGGGCCCGGAAGTCGGAGCCTCCCCGGTGCCCTGTCTGCTCCAAGGACAACAATCCAAGAAACAGGCAGCCCACCCAGCCCGTCTGGAGAAGCAGCCTGTCTCATAATCTTTTCTGCTCATGCAACTACGTCTGCACCAGCCCCATCCCACCGCATCTTAGCTAGTTCGGGGTCCCCAGACTTTCCGCCTGCTCTACTACCTACGCCGGCAACCCTCTCTTGGGATAAACAAGTGGAGCGAGCCATGGGGGGAGAGGAGGGGCCGCATCCACAGGTACCGCATGTTCGTCGTCACAGCGGGGGAAACCCGCCACACCCAAACATTCTTTTTATGCTGGACCTGAGCAACTCCTCTGCTCCTTTTGTTGGCTCTTCAATTCCACCTCTGAATTTCTCATTCAAAACAGATACTGAATCTGTATCTTCTCTTTGCCGCCCGGCTTTCCAACCTGACGCCTGCTGACCTGACCGTCTCTCACACCCTCTAAACCTGGCATCGATCGCATGTGACTGCACGAATAGGCTCAAGTCCCCGCCGAGATCAAGCTGCGTGACCATGGCAAGTCCGAAGGGAGAAGGAAAAACCTCCACGGAACAGGCTGGCGTTGCTGCGCAAGAGAATGTCTCACAGCGTACGCAGTCGTCCCGTCAGGCAAACAAGCAACAGGTGAGGCATCGGGCATCTGTTGCCTGTGCATCATGCCGCGATAGGAGAATCAGATGCGTCGTACCCAAGGGCGAGTCCGAGTGTGTGCAGTGCAAGAAAGCAGGGAATGAGTGTATAATCAAGAATGACGATGAGAGAAGAAGGTGCGCTCAACCATCCAATATATGACCACTGCCAGAATATCCTTGAACCTAACCCGTGTCCAATAGGCCTATATCCAAAGCCTACATGTCTTCCTTGTCGGATCGCATCTCTATGCTGGAGGGAATGTTGCTGGAAAAAGGAGTCGCACTTCCTCCTGCCGCCCACCCCCCCAAGACAAGACACGAGGCTCAACCAAAGACCTCCGAAGAGGAGCGAAAGCATCATGGCACACAACAGAAGGCTCGCGAGTCATCCGAAAGATCACCTCAAGCAGAAGTACCCTCCCCACCAGACTCTGCTAATGAGGACTACACGATGCAAGACAGTGACCGCGCAGATAGCGCTCATGCCGACGGACCAGTCCCTGCAAGCCAGATCTTCCAACCGCTGCCGAAGGAGCAGTCTCCATTCCGGATGCTGGACCCAAAACAAGAAGACATTGTCCATCGCCTTCTCTCAACAAAAGGAAACCTCTCATTCGATCAACTGTCTGGGCGGCTACGTTTCTTCGGGCCCACTGCCAACTCACATGTATACGCAGAGCCCTCAGATCAGTTTGATTTCCGCGAACCTCCAGAGCAAGTCCGACGAGCCGAGCGCATGATCAGGTCCATCACGGCAGAAACTCACGATTATCTCATGGACAATTTCTGGACTCATTATAATTCAGTGCTGAAAGTCGTACACCAGGAGGCTTTCGATGCCGACAGAGAGTCGCAGAACCCAAAGTTCTACTCTTCGTTTCTTCATATTTGCATCCTTGCCATGGCGTTTCGTTTCGCAGACGCCGACAGGGATGACATGAAGAGAATTGCGTTGGGCGGTCGAGAGAGTACGCTGCATCGGGAGGCCAAATATATGCTCGATATCGAGCTCGAACGCCCCGGCGGCATCCCCAGCGTGCAAGCCCTCCTGCTCCTCGGCGATTTGGAATGCGGTGTCGGCAGGGACAACACCGGCTGGATGTATGCTGGTAAGTCAAACGCGATGCATCTTGCCAGCACCACGGACTAATGTGCTATGAAGGTATGGCGAATCGTCTAGCATTCGACATCGGCCTTCATCTTGACTGTCGTAACACTGGGATCAATGAGCAGGAAGTTGACATTCGTCACATGGTCATGAGAGCCTGTGTTATTTACGACAGATACTGGGCATTGTTTCTGGGTCGACCAACGAGTATCAAAAACCAGGATATCGGAATGGATTTGCTTTCACGCCGCTTTTCTCAATTGACATCGTTGATGGGTGGGCCTGGCGCTGCTCACAAGAAGAACATCGCTGCCGAGGTTTACGACCAGCTGATAGAGTTGATGGAGCTTGCGGGACGAATCGTTGAGACTCGAGAAGTACGAAACAAGCAGCGGGGAGATGGCACAGACAATGTATTCAACACCAACGAAGGCGAAGATAACGCATACTTGCACGCTATAAATCTCGACCGACAACTTCAGAATTGGTATAGGCGGCTCCCTGAGCATCTGCAATGGAAACCATCAGCTATCAAGAGCGCGCCTTTCAGCTATTTCCTCTTACATCAACAGTACCACGTCTCCATGATCCTACTGCATCGTCCTTGGGCCAAATACGGAGCCATTGCTAGCGACGGCACCAGCACAGGATCGCATCCGAGCCCAGCGTCCGCCTCCGAACCCAAAGATGTCCTCGACCAGCACCCCTTTTCTCTGCCCATCAACTCCCCGGGGATGGCAGATCCTCATGCTATGGTGGATGACAGCAGAACAGCACTGTCACGCAGCATCTGCACACAGCAGGCGATTCGTGTGGCACGCATTTTCTGGCAGCATCGCCAACGTTTCGACGGCCGCAAGATCTTCGTCACCGGGATTCAACATGCCGGCACAGCTGCGATCGCCTTGATAGCTGCGCTAGCCTACAATCACAGCGAACCAGATAGGCGCACTTATCTTGGGTATCTCGAAATTCTTTCGAGTGCCGTCAGCGATATGAGCCATACGTACCAACCAGCATCCCGCATGGATGACCTTCTCAAGGCTGTTTTGGTCCAACTTCGAGCTGATATCAACGACTACAACGATGGGATCCAACCACCAATTACCTTGTCGGGTAGCGATAAGAGCCTGCTATCCAGTTCAGGGTGGAGAGGAAATATGGATACAATCTACTCCATCTTGCCAGCAAGGCGTGAAGCGGACGCTGGCAGTAGCCAGTCTCACAAAAGGCGCCGTCCATCCACAACCAGCCGCAGGGCATCGGAGTTCACCCGTCCACCACCGCCGTTCTTCCTTTCCCAGTCAAATACAATAACATCGCGGGCTTCGGGCCATCGGTCGGCCGGTCAGCATCCCCCAATCGACCCAGCAATGTACTCCTCGGGTAGCGGTGACATGCAAGGCTTCAATTTGGATTTCCTAAACGGCTCGGCGATTGAGGCTGACCTTGATGATGCCTCGGATGGCATGTTGAGACCATCTGAAGACTTCGTGCTCGTTGCTTCTCAATCAGATGGATGGACACTCGGCGGGTTGAACGCAGAGAACACGGCCCAACACGGCGAAGCTGCGTATGACGGGACAGGCCTGGGCGAATGGGCTTCAGGAACAACTAGACCGAACGCAAGCTCCAAACTCGGCGGTTCAGATGCCGTCTCATCGGCTGCACGTGACAACGGGCGGGGGGATGGCGGGGGAAAAGAGGGCGGCGCAGCTGTTCCGCGGGGGCTCTTGAGCGAGAAATTGAATCAAGGTTCATCTGTAAGTGCAGGAGACGAGGCTGACAAGTCTCAACCTCTCAACTCGCTTGACTCTGGAAGCATGGATTGGATGGGCAGCGAAGGTGGACTGAACGCGCTGAGTCCAGTCAGCTTGAGTGGATTGGTGCAGAGCGCAATGCCGGATAAAGGAGAAAGCGAGTCTTCTGCGGTCAACAGAAACCATGAGCTAGACTTCTTCAGTTTTTGATGCGACGGGCTCGTGCACGCTAGCAGTCTGGCGATGTTTGTGTACGGTAACTACGAGTTGTGTCTCGCAGACTACGGTTGGCTTGTTATTTCATCTGTTTTTCAACGGGTAGGGGTTTGGGAGTTCCGGCGTATCGAGGGGGTTTCCAGGGATTCGAACATAGGCAAGAGACGTGTTTTACACCATGAGAGACGTGATCTGAGTTCCGAGAGCTATTGGACCGTAAACCCTCCGTCGACCACCAGGCCGGCGCCTTGCATGAAGCTGCTCATATCAGAAGCAAGAAATGTGATGCAGTCTGCTATTTCCTCGGATTTCGCCATGCGGCCCAAAGGTGTTCGGCTGATATCTCGGGCAAGGGGGGATTCGGCATCCTGGGCCATTGTTTCAAGGACAAGCGGTGTTTCGACGTAGCTATTGGACCTCATTAGCGCCTGACCCATCAAACGACTCGTCTTGGACCTTTTCACCCTGGGCAGATTGCGTTGATGCGGATTGCTTTTGGACCGTATGTGTTGGCGTCAGCTTTCGTCAAACCAAGCACTCCTGAGAGAACGCTTTATTAGTAACTTTGAAATATAGCATGGGAAAGAGCGCGACTCACCATGCTTTGCGGTTGTGTATGCTGTATGCGACATGAATCGAGACGGCGATATGATGCCAAACATGGATGCCACGTTGATGATGGTACCACGACCTTGACGGGATCCCAAATCTCTGTCACAGACACCACAAATTTAGCATTGGCATTGGTATTCGAATCTGTAAGACTTACTCTTGGTTTAGCATGGCATTGATCTCTTCTTGCTGGCAACGCCACACGCCATGCAGGTCGACATCGAGAACTTTTGTAAACTCGGCTTCATCGATCTCATGAGTGGCGCGCCCACTGCCTCCAATGCCGGCATTATTTACAGCAATATCTATGCGGCCGAAGGCGGAAATGGTTGCGGCAATGCCAGACCTAATCTCAACAGCATTTTGAACGTTGAGGGATAAAGGGAGAAGCTTGACAGCAGGATAGCGGCGGCGGAGGAGATCAGTGGTGACGCTGAGGGTCGCCTGGTTCATGTCCGCGAGTGCCAGGCGATTGATGCCGTGCTTTGCAAAAGCCAGTGCTGTATGCTGGCCGATACCTATGATGCTTATCAGTATGAAGTTATTCGCTCTCAAGACCCAATGATGGAGCTAGCTTACCAGAAGCAGCACCAGTGATGAATGCGGTGCCGCGGAGAAGAGATGCCATTTCCAAGGTGATTGTTCTGCTGAACGAACCTCATGCTGGAAGAGGCGCGTCCGAGACCAAGACGCCTTAAGAGCACTGACACCTTGACGGGTGCTCACACCCGGTTGCTTGCTCCCCTCCCTTCAGACATCCTTATGGGTTGTTTGGAGCAATGAGACTGCACCAATCAATTTTACTGCAGCTGAACTGAGGTCGGATTCCTGAGCTGAGACAAAAACGCATCGGTGGATTTGTGATCCGGATGGACTGCGGGGTGGGCAAAGGCATCGGGTGAGGATATCCGGAGGAGGCCGGGCTCCGGGGCCCGGGTCTTCGGCGCCGCAAAGTCATCGATAGGCATTGCAGCTATTTGTACGGACCGTGGCATTTAACTGTGTATCTTCTGATCGAATCTCGCAAAACCCAAGTCAAACCACAACAAGGGATGCACATTGTCTAATGAGATGGCTGGGGGTACAGATGGCACGGCTTATGCACCAACGGGGCAATATGAGCTGGTGTCACATCCTCTGGGCTTTTCCATTGCGCTTTTCCCGTATCTGTATCTGGAGCGACGGAAACAGCGTGTGCATGGGTACACCGCCAAGTTTCGAGACGAAAATAATTGAATTGGAAGTAGTGTAGAATGAAAGAAGCTATCAGCAAAAAGGAGACAGCTCTCCGGACTGTAGGGGGGACCCCCAGCTTCTTGCCGTGATAGAGTTTGTACTGTGCAGCTGCATTACGCCCGTCACCTCCCACCTCCCTGGGCAGGCACAGTGCTGCTGGACCAGCTCCCCGGAGCTCTCTGCCCGGTGGCCCACTGTATGCGGGCACGTGGGGTGACGAGGTGCTGCACAGACAGTGTGAGGTCATACCCTCAGTCAACGGGCAAGCATTGGATGCCTTCGCCTTTCTTTGGCTTCACCATTGCATGCCGTGCTCACCTTACCTGCCTTACCGTGCCTCGCCCTGTCTGGTGTTTTGGCACTGTACTCGTGACACCTCGCCGCCGACGACAACAACGACAGGAACAATAACCATAGCTGAACTGCGCTTCCACACACAACCACACACAATACCTACGCGTCCTTCGCATCTCCACCATTGTCGCCGTGCCCCTGTCCGCGTCCCTGACAACCAGCGCACCGACCAGATACCGACCGCGACGCCTTCACTCTCCTCCGCACCTGGATACGTCGAGTACTTCAATCTTGCGCCTTCCCCCCAAGTCGGCCATGGTTCACGCCTCTTTGCTGGTCTGACGACCTAGTATGACAACCAACCTGACCGAGTTACAATGTCGCTTATACCATACCATCCGCGCGAGGGCCGCGAAATCGTTCTGTGAGTTTCTCTTCCGCCTTGGGCGGCGTGTCTTTGCTGACGTCCGTGTTTAGCCGTCACCGCAATGCAATAGTAGTTCGCGACCCCTCTTCCCAGCGACTAGAGATTCGAGGCCTGTCCGAATGTCCTACATGCCGACAACCTTTGCGCTCCTCCTCCCCCGATCGTCAATTCGACAGTGCGCGCCACCACGATTCCTTCGTTGACCCCAACTACTTCCGCATGCTGCGAGCTGGTCACCACAGTGTCCGAGCCGAACGTCCACCTTCTAGCCCTATCCGCAGATTCGTGCAGCCTATTCTGGCGACTCCCCAACCCGCCGTTTTCGAGGACACACAAGATGTTGAGTTCATATCAAGCACACCCGCCGTCCAGGAAGGAAGTCGCATCCGCCGCGAAGCCTTCAGTCCGAATTATTTCAAAACCTTCTTCGTCGAAGAGAAAGAGCTTGGCCGAGGCGGAAAAGGAGTTGTCCTGCTCGTCCGTCATGAGATTGATGGCTGTCACCTAGGTACGATGTGTTGCTCACGGAGAATCAAACATGACAGTCTAACTGCTCTTAGGCCACTTCGCATGCAAGCGTGTGCCAGTCGGAGACGACCATGCCTGGCTCGAAAAGGTGCTCATCGAGGTTGAGCTGCTTGCCAAACTGTCCCACCCAAACCTGGTTTCCTACCGCCACGTTTGGCTCGAGGACGTTACTTTGACGAGATTCGGCCCCAGCGTGGCATGCGCCTTTATTCTTCAACAGTATTGTAATGGTGGAGATCTGCTTCAATACATCATCGGCGAGCAGCCAAAGGAGACTACGAAAGAGCAACTCAAGGCTCAAATGCGTAGGAAGTCAAAAGGTCAACTCGAAATTCCACGCGATCAATTCGCCTCTCAACGGCTCCTTTCTTTCGAAGAAATCTTCTCCCTTTTCAAAGACATCACATCTGGACTGGCCTACCTTCATGCAGCCAACTACATTCACAGGGACCTCAAGCCGAGTAACTGCCTGCTGCATCGTGAGGGGAGTGGCATGATCTGCCTGATCAGTGACTTTGGCGAGGTTCAGTCCGAGCACATGGTTCGCAAGTCCACCGGCTCAACCGGAACCATCTCCTACTGTGCGCCGGAGGTCTTGAGGAGGGACTCTGTGGGACGCTACGGCAACTTTACAACAAAATCCGACATATTCTCTCTAGGAATGATTCTCTACTTCATGTGTTTTGGCCGGCTACCCTACCGTAGCGCCAACACTATCAACGAGGAGTTAGAAGACATTGACGCCCTGCGCGCTGAGATTACGGATTGGCAGGGCTTCCAAGATGAGCGCAGAGAGCGTCCTGACCTTCCCTCCAAGCTGTACCAACTTCTCAAAAGGCTCGTCGCACTGGATCCTTCTCAACGCCCAAGCGCCAACGAAGTCTTAGCAGCCATGAAGACCGAATCCACCGTTGATAGCGTCCCTCGAGGCAGAAGCTCAAGTCCGCCGGTGGGTCTTCACAACCGCCGCATTCAGAATCTCGATTCTCCAGTACCTCCTAGTACACCTGTCCCAGGTTCGTCATCCACGGCACCATAGTGATCACGCTTTCTATCGAACTGACTTTGTCACAGATCCTCAAAAGCAGTCCAGATTCTCATCCTCTCAGGAAGGCTATAACATTCCTAGCAGGGCTGCAGAAAATAGCTCTCCCCGTCCAAGCCTACAGACAGGTATGCAAAGGCTCTCGGATCCTAGCTCACCGCGGCATCGTCCCCAGGCCCAGACGATGGTGGCCTCGCGCAGCCAGGACAGCTTCCCTCGTCTGTCTCCGGAAATTGCTGTGTCCGAAGGAAGCGCCGAGTCTGTCAAAGATGAGCCGTTGGGTTCTCCACCGTTGCTGATGCCACCCCCTCCCGGCACAAGATTTGCCGCCTTTCAACACAGGCTAATGGTCGGATGGCTCCGAGCAGGTCATCTAATCCATCACAATGCTAGTCCTCTGCTGGTCGTCACTCGTCTTGGTCTCTTTCTCAGTAAACTTTACAGCCTTACGCGTCCTTGTTGGCCTTACATGGTGGACACAAGTGTAGGGGCGTTTCTGGTCGTAATTGCTGCGCTTGATCTCGGTCTCGCGAACACCGATACGTCGCGGGAGCTGAGATACCGGCACGATTTCAGGATACACAATGGGCTGCCATGGGCTTGGGGTGTACGTGGTACCGTGCTCCTTGCGGTCATACACCTCGTCGTCCTGTGGGCTGCCGGCCACTGGAATGCTCTGTGCACAACAGGCGGCAGCCGCTCGTGGAGCGTCCACGACAACAACCTGTTGCCATAGAACATCCGCGTATATGCATTTCTCGATGTTTGGGGGTTGAGGCAACGAGTCCAACATTCAGAAGCTCACAGTATATTCTGGTGCAAATCCGCTCAACATCAGGGCGCACATCTGGACTGGCTCAATAGCAGATATCTGTTTGCGATCTCATGTCACGGTGACAAGCGTCAACCACACGGGGCCCTTCAGCGAATCGGCACATTTGATATCGATTATGTTGATCACTAACAGGGGGTATACCTATGGCTATCTTCCGAGTAGTCTGGCTAGCACGGTGGTGTTTCATTATGAGTTTAATTCGGTATGGCGTTAGAGAGGCAATGAAAAATGGACGAATTCTCGAGAAAGATGCCAAATTGGTTTCTATAGGCCGCTTTTAACGGACGTGGCATTTATGGGCGGGCCGGCTCTAAGATGCATCGCACATGTCTCCCCGCCTTTGACCCCCATGTTGTTACGAGAGCCTCTAAGGCTCCACCAGTTCGACGGCAACGGCCGCATACAGCATAGGACAGTGAGACTCAGGATCTCTCATGAATACAGGAGCACAACACCCATGCCCCGCCCTCGCAGCATTAATGTGTCTTCGCAAAGTCTTCATTCATCACTGGTGCGGCCACAAGATCACCGAGCTCCTGGAGCCGTGTGATGGCATCGACGGCTGTCCTGGCGTCGTAAACAAGCCCGTCATTACCAATCAGTACACGTGCATCATACGGAGTTGCATCTGGTATGGGCAGTTTTGAGGGTCTTTATCCGGAAAGCATCTGCTAATGGTGAGTTTCACGGCGATTTCACGATCTTGGGCCGTCGACCTGATGATGCGATGATAGTCTGTACCCGGGTGGGAGTATCAAGTTTTCATGTGCCTGAGTTATTTTGTAAGGTAGCTAGGCCCCTGCATTAGCGGCCTGCGCTGCGAAGCCAAAAGACATTAGGAAAGGTGCCTATCTTGAAAGAGGGATGATCGTATAAGCCACTGATAGCAATCTGCTCAGTCACAACCAAGGTATATGGTTTTGAATCGTTCAATGTATCCTAAGCACCTGTCTAGTATTCTTCGGGGTATCAACACAGTTTAGACCATGGCGTTCAGGGGTATTGCCATTCAATGCTCCGGACCTACTCCCAACACCTTCTGCGCCCTAAATCAAAATCAACAGTAAATCAGCGTCTGACGTGTGAAAGAGCCAATGCTAGGCTATGTCTCTCTCGTGGAGAATCTGCCACTTGGTGTGACAGGAGTTGATGTGCGCCGCCAACGACTGTGACGAATCATACGTCTCCGTCTGTCCGCTTGAAACACAAAGAATACACCCATAGACGTCCTTGTCGGAGTGCGACTTGGCAAGAAATCGGTTCGACATGCAGAACCCCTCCTTCAGCACAATAAAGTCTTTCTTCTCGGGCAGGACTGGCTTCCAACGGTAACCGCACGTACAACTCTTATCCTCTGGAATGGGCTTCGACAAGTCAACCTGAAGCACCATTGCCTTGGGGCAGAACATACTGAAAACGCTGACTTTGGGACGGAGGACTGCCGATGCATCACCACCACCACCACCAGCCTCTGAGGGCGCCAGCGTTGACGGGGCAAAGATGGATGCCACATCGCTGACAATGAGCTTGGAGTCTGGCGGGGTCGGCGGAGGCGAAGGCGGCTCAGATTGGAGGCGGGGTTGATCGGTATAGATGGTCATCTTGTCGTCATCATCGTTGTTGGATTCGATAAAGCTTCCGGAGCGTCGGGACAACAAGCTACTTTGGCGGGACCGAGGCTTTGGGACAGGCAGGTCTTGAGGGATAGAGCGACCCACGGCCATGCGGCCGTAAAGGTCCGTTAGTGCCTTGACTGAGGCAATGCGGATAGCCTCAGATGTTTGAAGGATATCGGCGATATTCAGCGTCGCTGTCAGGCAGGTGGCGTCAACAGCCCGGCGCAAATGGGAAACGCGACTTTTGAGGTTGAACAACTGGTTGCAAAGAAGATCCGTACAAGTGACTGTGCAGTTCCGATATTAGACAGGTCCCTGGTTGTAGTCATGAGGACGATACACACCATCTCCTTTGGAGAAATCGGGCCCTACAATGGAGAAGGCAATATCAAACGTCTCTTTGATCTGTGTTTCGGCAGCGTCAAGAGATGTAGTCAAGGCGCAGGTAACGACGCCTTTCTGCCCAGCGGGACCCGTCCTCCGGTAATGGTTTTGCCGGGACCGTTTTCTTTTCCACAGCGTGTAGTGTTGCGCGCCCTCTGCGAAGAGGTCGGTCAAAGCAGACACGCATCCGATGACTGTGGTGGGTTCCATTTCGGTTGTCACCTCGACAGCATGATGGTGAGAGGATTGGGAGGGTTATTGCAGCATACACAGCAGAGTGCGACACAAAGACGATGGGATCGAAAATGAGAAGAGTCCTTGAAGGCGAGAAGAGAAATGGGAGCGCGGGCCAGGCCGGGGAGGAATGTCGGAGAGAAAACAGAAAGTGGCACAGCAGGCAAACATGCAATATAATAAGCTGAAAATTGGGGGTTGAGCTGAGGAGGGCCGGTCTGGTCTGCGGCTGCCACGCGCAGAGGGTGCAAACAAAGTGCTTATCTCCCGGAGAGGGGAAGAGGCGTCCACGACTCAAGGCAGGCTTTTGGATGATGGGGTCAGAAGCGAATTATGTCTTGGTTGTGTGAGAAGAATTGGCTTTGAGGCGGATGCGAGGTCAAGTCCCGGCTGGCTGATCGACAGCAGCTAGGCGCCCTAGCACCTGGGTAGCAATGGGGAAGCCGGCTTGGGAGCTGGGGCTGGGGCTGGAGACAAGACAAAGGGCACCTCATTTTTGGTGGGCAAAGGCAGGTCGACTGGAGGGAAAGTGTGGCGTTGGTTGGTGGACGCCAACGTGATGAGCGAACGCCAAACGGGCGCACGGGAAGTTGGGGGGCGGGTAGCCGACATGACATGATGCATGGCATGGCGTTGGGACGTGGGAGAGAGCAGGGACAAGGACAAGCGTTGCAGTCGGCTGTTGGTGAGAGTCATGTGTCCATGGACACCACCATCTCCGATTCCTCTTGCTGGCGAAGATGCTACTGGTGATGATGGTGATGCAGCGGGCAGAAGATGGCCGATGGATGATGGTGTGTGTGGACGAACGGCGGCTTGGATCCCTTACCTACTTAGGTATTGCCTAGGTATTACCTACCTTACTGAGAGGGTCATTTAATTAGTTGCCAGGCTAGGTATCGTGGTATCTAATGAGATGCAAAGACGGACGCAGGGCGGCTGAAGCACGGAAGGATTCCAGGGTTGTGGTTCACTAGGTAGCTGGACGATTTCTGCGCTCCTGGATGCAAGGAGTCGAAGTCGTAGTGGAGGTGTCTCGGCGTTTCGTGTCATTTTCGAGGGAGTTGGGACAAACATATGTCAAAGAATAGTGCCTGCAGAAGTTCGGACGGTCCACGAGGCCGGTGCGATCGATGACGGTGGCATCCGTGCTCCTGGGGATTGAAAGACATCCACACGTGGAAAAGACACACCAACGTTCGAACAACAGAATCAGAAGTAAGGAGAAACCTGGAGGTGTTTTGTAAGGCAAAAGTGCATCCATACTCCGTACCTGTCTAGGCACCTCCGTAGGTAAGTCAGGTAGGGAGAAAGTAGAAACCATGATCCATGCAATTGATTTTGGCGAGTCTGGCGGGCGCTACGGCACGCTAGAGAGGCTCCACTAATGTCGATCCGCCAGCGCCGACGCCGAAGGTGACAAGTCGAGTACCCGACCTACCTAAGAAAATGCCAGCTGGCAACCCATGTCGCGGGCAGCACAGCACCTCACATCCAAGGTAGCTGCTCCCGTCATGCAGCACTTCTCTCCATGCTGCGTCCCGTCCCCAAAAGTATCACACACCGACATGCCTCTTCCTCCGCGCAATCGTCAGGCATGCGACAGATGCCACAGCCAAAAGCTACGATGTCCGAAGCAGGCCGGCTCTGCCGTATGTGCTCGGTGCTCCAAGGCCAGCGTTGCTTGTGTCTACAGTCCCGCTGGTCCACGTCCGACAACTCAAGACTTCGCCATCCTGGAAGCCCCTCTCGTCGCTGAGACCTCAGCTTTGGACTGGGAACCCTTCTCTTTTGACCAGCTGCTGACTTCTCAGCCAATATCCCAACTCAACATCCCTCTCAGCGAAAACACTCGCGAAGCCCAACTGGATCCGAGAGCCCGATGCTTCGAACAGTTGTCCGCCATGATGCTCAAGCTGAACGAAGCTTTCAATGGCCTGCCTCCAGTCTCGAAGCTACACGTTGCCGCTTCCGACTTGGACTTGTTCTGTACCCAAGTCAACGAATCGGACGGCTTGCGCCGCTCACTCGAGTTGATGCTTGGCCAAACCCAGCAGTTGATCGAATTATATCCCGAGGCTATTCGCTTGGCCGTCGCGTACGATGCAGCCCCTGAATGCATCCTTCCCAATTGTGTCCATACCTTCAAGTGTCATGCTGATTTTGGATCAGACCCATTTGAGGCGGCCGACCGCTCGTCAAGCGTCGACTTCACCTTGCTCAACCAGCTAATCTCATGTCACTACCGCCTTCACGACATTACAGAACTCATATTCTCGCACGCTCAAGTATGCTTTAAAATATCTGCCGCCTCCGCAGAATACGACGGCGTTGAGAACCATCGATTCGATATACCCGAACTTCGCATCGGTTCCTTCACTCTTTCCCCTGGATCCTCGCCTTCTGTCATGTCCGCCATCCTGGTTGATCTTCAGTCCTCCCTAGCCCGCTGCATCCCCAAGATTCAAGCCTCGTTAGAGGGAAGGGCCGGCAGAGAGTGCCAGGTACTGTCTTTGCAGTGCGACATGTTGAAAGAGCGTGCAGACTCCATTGTGGATCGCCTCACGAAACTCAGGGCCGCCGTCATCGAAGCCGGCATCATAACATGAGGCCCGCACTCCACCCATCACCTGCACAACTCCTCTGAGATGCCCCAGAATCATCCAGGTTACTGGAGATACACCAAGAGAGCCTCGCTGGCCCCAACGCTAAGGGTGACTTTACCCCCCGAGACCGCCGCTGTCTCGAATGTCTCCGTGCCGCCGGTAATGCAAGTGCCGTTGTTGAAGTATTGGCCGCCGATCGACGCGTTCCCGCCTCGATCTTGTCTTGCTTCGGCGCTGGCCGCAGTAACCCGCTTGGACCGGACACTCGTCGCTGACAGCCCGCTGAGAACGAAAGACTCGACAGCTCGCGTGCCGGAACCGCTGTAATAGTTGGAATTGTACAGAAGAACTCGAAGTGGGGCTCCCGCGGCGTCATAGGTGGCATACGCTGCAAAGGCAGACTTGCCATCATCCAAGGCGGCGACGTGCTTAGCCCCAGCCAGAAAAGCTGTTGCCGTGTATGCGCCGACATAGGGGTTGCCCATGGAGTATCTTCCAAAGAAGCTGTAGGGGTTATTGCCAATGGTTCCGTGATGGAAGTATACGCGGGAGACGTTTGACGTGGCTAGGCGCACCGCATAGTCCATCACCCACAAGGCAGCCCCAAACGTCGGGGACACGTTTGCCGCACCTCCTCCAGCGACTGTTCAGAGGTTAGCATGTTCAGTGGCTCAATCAAGGGGAGGGCGTCATCTCACCTGAGTTGGTCTCTCCAAAGACATACGGCTTGTTCACCGCCAAGGCACTGGCGATATCGCGATCGAATCTTACACCGTTCAGCATAAAGGCTTCGACGCATTTGCGCACAGAAACTTACAAGTGGATGTTGGTTGCAATGTTCGCGTGAGACATCAAGCTGGATACGGTGCCGCCGGGGTAGTTGTGGTGGGCGTACGTCTTCACATACTCCCTCACCGTGGCATTTCCGCTGGCAATCAACTCTTCGGCCCCCCACGTGGGAGGAAGGGAGTTTGAGTTTCCGGCTTGGATGATATTCTTCTTGCCAATGGCATTTCCGACGATGATATCCCAATTATTCTGCGACGCGGCATCCACGGCAGGGTTCCACGTGCCAGAAGCAATCGGCTGGACTCCCGACCAATCTGAGATAAACTTTGTCAGTTTGATTAAGAATGGATCCCGGACTTCGAACTTACACTCAGGCTCATTTCCGAGTTCAATCGCATAGAGATTTTTCATCTCTGCGACGGCGACCTTGGCTGCTGCAATGGTGTTGTCGATGTTGTTCTTGCCTCTGTTCAGTCCCAGAGTCACGTCGCCACCGTATGTCGCAGCCAGCTTCATGAAGTTCGGGCCGAAGGTCAGAGTTGCGGGCGCATCGTTTGGGCTCGCAACAGTGTACACAACATACGCTGACGAAGAGGCATCATAGGAGGCTCGGTCCTGGGTTGTCCCGCCGATCCGGATAGGTGGCCAGGCACCGCTCAGCGTCTTGAGGTTGGTCAGACATTGGTTTGTTGCGGTGACGTTCTGGAAGTACGAGGGGAAGGCAAAGAACTCGAATCTGGACGGATATCAGCAAACTAGCACGGCGCAAAATTCAAGTGGACTGACGAGATTCCGACGGGTGCTGCTTCGAGAGGCGCATAAGAGAGGCCGCCGGTGTTCACTTTACTGGGCACAGTGAAAGTGGCGGCCGAAACAAGTTGCGCCGTTGACGCCAGAAAAGCGAGCGAGGGACCAGACAACATGGTTGGAGAGCCTATGGGCGCGACTGAGCGAGTGCCAGCGATGATTGCGCGATCATATGTCCGGCGTTACAGTCAACGTCTTCGGGGCCTTCGGAGCTACTTATACTACTACTCTGATCTCGCCAGCCAGCATGCAGATAAGCCATGCTACAAAGGATCTGCCCATCATCAAGCCTTAATTTTTCCACCACATTAATGAGGTCTTTTCATGACAAGCTCAATACTTGACGTGCCTCAGCCGATAGCCCTTGCATAAGCGCTGGCCTCCTGCCGGTCCGGCCCCCTCATTGCAGAAAGATTGAGCTTGACTCGAACAACGCGTATTACGAGCATCTAGGCTCCGACACCCCCTATTGGAGCTTTTACCACATGCCGTTTTGCCGAGAGGTCAGGGTTCACGATGTCTGCCACGAGGGCGGCGAGGGGCGCAAGGCCACAAGCTTTCCCCGCACCTTAACCCGTCGACTTAAGTAATCAAGCTACGGTAGTGGGTTACATCGTGTCCTTCGCCACGGGGATCAGCCGAAAATGGCAGGATAGAAGTTCTTCACCTAGCCGCACCTGGCTGCGAAAAGCTCTGGCTGCGAAAAGCTCTGGCTGCGAAAAGCTATGGAGATGACCAGTGTTGCAGGCCCCCTTCGACCTTGTTTGAACAGGATGAGAATGGGCTCCATATTCTGCTGAGTGTAGCGCCCAGATTCTATGAAGGAAGCTGACAACAGGCGGGGTCTGATTTCTCGATATTGCACGTTGTGTCGCCCTGGCTCGAGGACCCACAGATATCAAGAGCACAACAGTTATCACATCAGAGTTCGGGTCTTGAATGTGACGCGAGTATCATACAACTCTGATTTGATGTCTCCCTAATATGGCTAACTAACCATTGTCTCTGAATTCTGGGTGCTATTGGACGATTTGAGGACGTCAAAATGCCCTTGGCTACACCAGTCGACATTCTTGCTCCCTTTGGGAAGATCTGAAGGCTTTTCCCACGACCTGCCGCTCGCACTGCAACCTAACACACCAGTGGATCGCCTCCCGGGGTTTTGTAGTTTTGGGGAACGGGGTAATAGATGTTCACGACGAGACCCGGGTCGTTGGGGCTATATGCGCCAGGGAACGACATCAAGTTAGGCTTGTACGTGCCTGTGCCGCCGCTGACACGGAGCTGGGCGCACGAGATGTACAATTGAGCGCCGCCGACGCTACCAGCGCTGTGAAGAGCAATGTGTTCGACGCGGAGGAAGTACTCGCCATCTGCGAGGCACCTGGGAATCTGGACGTTAAGCGTCGTTTTGCCTGGGGCATAAATGTTAATACGCGCGAGAGAGGCACAACAAGAGATGAAGGTGCTTGCCTGAAGTGGGCCAGGTCAGTCCGTTAGAGGTGACTGTCGGGCCGTCGTTGTAGACCTTGAACCACACTTTTCCGGAGCCATCGAAGTTTGTGATGGAACCAGAAGGCGCCTTGGCCATGTAGAAATTGACTGGTCCGGGATGGGAGACGGACGCCTTGGCGTTGTAGCCTTTGAGAAGCTGATTGTCAGCGAGCTTGCCTTTGATCGTGAATGCCAAATTGAACATACCAATCGTGGATCCTGCAGTCACATCCAGCACCGTGGCACCCTCGTTACCTGGGGCTAGCTGGTAGCATGTCATCTGCTGGGAGGTCACGTCCGTGACCGGTCCGTTGGACTGGTAATTCGTCGTCTTGCGGACGACTTCCCAATCTTGTGTGGTCTTGCCATTGTAAGTGACGGATGGAAATACATCTGAGAGGGTTAGTAAGTAGCACAAGGTGCCCCCAAGATGATATGAATGTCGTACAGTGAGCAGAGGCAAGGCTGGCCAACGCGACAACCACCGAGGCCTTCATAGTGACGCTTAGGGGCTGTTGTTAATAGGTGGCTTCGAAAGAGGAGCAGCAGAGGATGGAAGATAATGTGCATCAATACGCGCAGGAGTTTCACCCGAATCCGTCACTAGATGCTGAACTTATACCTATGAAGAGCTACAACGCAGATCCTGAACAAAAGGGAGAAAGTACGGCATCTACATATCAAATGACCAGACCTAAAGCACACGTACCATGGTTGCGATGCTACCGGCGATAGAACAGCCGGCGGGTAAAGTCGCTCATCCAGTCAACAGTGACCTGCAATATCATCCGAGGTGTCCTAACAAGTTGATCCAGCCGGCAGTGGCATTCTATATTGCTAATATCTGACTGGAGGTTGCGGGCAAGACGCATGGAGGCATGGGATTTGTTGAACTGGTTTTCGTGTAAACGACATTTGGTTTGGAAATTGATCCCGACGCCCGACAGCCAATTGTGATGCAAACTATCTTGAAATTCGCGCTTCTTTCTTGCGCATACCCCTTCTACGAGAACGCCGGATAATATACAAGTCTTGTGTCCCTCCTGTTTGCTAACGTAAAGCCAATCTGACTATGTAGGACCGGCCACCTTAACTCGTCAAACATCTTGTGACGCTGTTTGATCAGTCATCGTCGGTGTATCTAGGCCCGCTGGCCGCCGGTGTCTCGGGCGCGCCATAGGCAGCAGGGGTGGGGGCGCCGTAATAGCCAGAAGAGGAGGCGAAACCACTGGCCGCCGGAGTGGGAGCGCCGGCCGCTGGTGTGGGGGCCGAATCAGCAGCCCAGCCTCCTTGCCATCCTCCACCAGGAGTCGGAGCACTCGCGGCCGCTGGGGTGGGTGCCGAATAGGCACCGGGTGTGGGAGCATTGAGAGCACCGGGTGTGGGTGCACCCAGGAGGTTTCCACCCGGCGTCGGCGCGTCGTAGCCAGAGTTGCCTGGGGTGTATCCCCATGAATCACTACCGCTGGCGCCGGGAGTGGGTGCAGAGCCTCCATAGGCAGGCGTCTTCGAGCCTGAGCCCCAGGCATCGCTCCCGCCGTAAGCTGGCGTCTTCGACCCCAATCCAAAAGCGTCATGTGCAGGTGTCTTTGCGCCTGACTGCCATGCCGGAGTCCTTGAACCTCCGCCATACGCGGTTCTGTTACCATCGCCATAAGCAGTCCTTGAGCCGTCAGCCCAGGCGGGAGTGCGAGAGCCGGATCCGTAGTCCTGGCTGCTAGACTTCCAAGCAGGTGTTCTGCCGCCAGTCGGTGCAGGAGCTTGATTTATATTAGCAAAGTAATCATGGCATCTCATGTTGGGCATTGACTCACTTCGTGAACCCCACGCGGGCGTCCTCTCCGCGCCGCTAGAGGCGACTGGTGTACGTCCTCCTTGCCAGTCTCCACCACGCCCGCCTCCAGGAGCGCCGCCTTGGCCCGGTCTTGGACCCCGTCCATTGATGTCGATCTTGGCACCGGTATTCTTGTCCTTGAAGCTAAGATGGTCCTTGGGCACCGTGATGGTCTTGCTCTTGGTGTGCAGCTCAACACGGGCGTGAGTTTCCGTGGCATCTTTGACGATACCCAAAAGACCCTTGTAACCACCCTTCCGAATGATGACAGTTTGGTTGATAGAACGATCACGGCCGAAGGTCTTGGGAGGTGCCATCTTGCTCTCTGCGCCGCCAGGGTTGCGCTTCATCGCCGGGTTCATTTGATCCAAGTTGGGACCCGCTGAAAGCACGCGTCCACCCTTGGCAGCGATAGTTGTGACATTGCTAGCCTTGGTAACGAACACACCGGCGTTCTCGTTATTGTTGTTGCTGTGCAAGAATACGTATGCGCGGTGGATGTGAATGATTTTGCCCTGCCGTTGTTGGGCGCCATACTCCCTGACAACATCATCGAGCCGGATCTCGGAGCCGTTTCTATCGGCAGCCACAGCAACCTTTCTCTTCGGGAGTTTGTTGGCAATTTGGGATGGCATGACCTGTCTAGTGTCTCCGTTTTGATCGAGCACAACCACTGACTCGCGATCGACCTTAACGATGCAGCCCACAGTGGTCGGGTCCAGCTGAACGAGGTCAAAGAGCTCGTACTGACCCAACGCACCTTGGCCGCCAATATCGCTGGCTTCACGCAGATCTTTGCTGAAGACCGTGACCTCCGTGTTGGTTTGGTCGGTCAAGAAGGTTACTCGGTCTTCGGAAATCTTGACAACCATACCAACTTCGTCGCGGAATCGGCTGCCGCTGGTAACCTTGACATGATCTCCGATCTTGAATCTCTTTCTCAAGCCCTTGGTAGGGACCTCAATGACCTGACCTACGAGGTCTCCCTCCGTAACCTGCATCGTGACGATGTCGCCTTGGACGTTTGTTGCTTTTCCAACGACGCCCTTTTGCTCACCATCGTAGACTTCGATGACATCGCCGGGAAGATAAGTGACGTTGATGTTGCTGTCCTTGAGGCTGGCAGCAAGGGCTTTGAGATCGAGATTTTCGGTACCATCCTCAGCGCCGGAAGCGAACCTAGTGACTTCCTCTAAAGTGGGGTTGACGTCCGTGACAACTAGCTGCTGGATCTTGATATCCTTCACCTGGAAGCCGTTCTCAAACTCATCACCCATGTATGTCCAAACCTTGGTCGTCGGGTTTCCTTGGATATGCCGGGGGTGACGTTTTCGGGCCTCCGTCTCGTTGAATAAACGCTGTGGCGGTCTTGGTCCAGGCACGCCAACGGGGCGCTTCCGTTTGCCATCAGAGGTAAGGGCGGCAAGGGCATCATCTCTCATGCCGTAGTCAAGACGCGGGATGAAGCGGACTCGGGCTTCAAGACCATTTTCGGTAACGTCAATGACTTGCGCCAGGTCACCGGCGTGCTTGGCTGGCTTGCGAAGCCGGACCCAGGCACCGGGCTCGAGAGTGGGCGTCTTGGTCACACGGAGCAAGTCGGGCATGTCCTTGATGTCGACGAGAATCATCTTTGACCGAGGGTAGACGTTGAACATGCCGTCTAGCGCAACCATAATATCCGTTGAACGATTGGCCTCGACGTAGATGTAGCCTTTCATGACGGAGGTTGGGCCGCCACGTTCGAAAGCCGAAATGATAGCCAACTCATCCTTGGTGCCCATCCGCTCATCGATACGCTTCATGATAGAGTAGACGACTTCTCGCTCCTTGCCCTCCTTGCACCTAACAGCCCAGATCGTAGGATCCTCCACACTAGGCATCAGGAGGCGCTTGGGGACAACAGTGGAATCGCCGAAGCCCTTGTTGGGGCGACGGTTACCGTAGCGCTGTCGAAGAATTTCGGCCTGCTTCTCAGCATCCATGCTGGACTCCATCTCGCGTCGGCGATCCAGCTCGCGGTGCCTTCGGTCATCGTCGAGGCCTCCACTTTCGGCAATGTCGTCAGGATGAGCGTTGTCGATGAAGTCCTCTATCTCTTCACCGTCTTTCTCCTCATCCTCGCCATCTTCTTCGTCCTCGACCTCGGCCTCGATATCGAAGAAGACGGCGCGACGATCCCTGCGACGCTTGCGACGATGTCCCTGTAGAGTAAAGAAAACATTAGCAGTGTATCAATCTGCGGAGGAGACGCAGAACAAGTCGGCCAGATGCTCGAAGCTTGACGTATCCCCCTGTTAAAAGGAACAAGGAAAGCGAACTGCGAAAGCGGAAGGCTTACCTGCTGAACATCATCCTCGTCTTCTTCATCCTCGTCGTCCTCTTCGTCATCGTCGTTTTGGCCACCCTCCTCATCGTCTTGCTCATCATCCTCATCGTCATCTACTCGTCGAGATTTGGGGGCAGCGGCGGCGTCGTCATCGTCAGCAGCAGGGCTGCTCTCTCGCGCATCGCTACCCGCATGTCGCTGACCAGAGTTGTGGCTAGGTTCGTCGTCAGAGAGATCGGCAGGCGCAGGGTTGAAGTCATCCTCGTCGTCCGAGTCATCGTATCGATTGTGGTCGTTCGAAGCCATCTTGAAGGCAATTAGAAGAAGCGAACGTTGTTGGCCTCAAGTTTTTGGATGGCGACGTCAGGCGAAGACAGGTTTCGTTTGGCTCTGCTGGAGCAGAGTTGTAGAGAAGAGAAGGCCACTTCGAGGCTGGCACTCTTCCAAGGGGCTCGTTTGTATTAAATATTTGGACGTAAGAAAGGACGACCGAGGGAAAGGAGCTACCATACAGTCGACGGCTGGGTTGGGAAGGCAAAGGATTGAGAATAAATTGTAGGACGAGTCGAGGACGGAAAGCTCAGCCATGGTTACCTTCACGCGAAGTAGGCCCAGATTCCGTCTGAAAACGGTTTAGCGTCAAAAGACACCTGAGGCAGGCTGGTTGTGGTTCGCCTGTGCAGCGTGCTGCAGGCAATCAAGGTGCCCCACAAAAGTCCATGGGAACCTAAGAATAAGTGCTGAGGTCGGTATTCGTACCTTACCTTAGGTAAGGCACCTGAGTACGTGTCTTTAAGTAAGCCCAGCTGAAAAGGCGCCGCGAGCACCTAAGGTAGGTAGCAAGGGATACCAGGGGAGATTTACCGAACCACAGGTCGTTCTCCCCGACACAGTCAGTCTAAGAGAGGTTGAGCCGGCCCAAGCCTCGGCCTCTTTATGTCCAGCAGCAGTGGGAATCTTTCAAATAGAATAGCGACCTCCGCACGAGGATGCTGCGTAAAACTTCCCCAGTCTCGAAGCTTCAATCACTGATGGCATCTTAATGTTCACTGCCGGTTTTCGTTCGATATTTCAGTGTGCCATTGCTCCCCGGATGCTACTAGTTAAGGTAGTTTTTGTAGCAAGCCTGTTATGTCGCCAAGTTCAAACATGAAAGCGATAGTAATCAACGACTTTGTCAAGGTCAGTGGGTCGCCCACAATGTTAACAGACCAGACTGATCGAGTTCAGGACTTTGACGAGATCACGGTCGCTGAGGTCGAGAGACCTGTTCCCAATTCGAATGAGGTGCTCGTCCAAGTGAAGGCTGCCGGCATCAATTATGTGGATACGCTCTATGCATGTGCTTCCCTTCAAGTTGCTGTACCCATCGACTAACGGGGCCGCGTGCAGGCGAAAGGCAAACATCAGAATAACCAATCTTTGGTCCGGCCACCATTCATATTGGGTCTTGAGTTCTCGGGAGTAATTGTCTCGGCACCATCGGATTCGGGCTTCCGCCCTGGCGACAGAGTCTTTGGAGGGCACACTGGCTCATACAGCGAATTCATATGTCTTCCTCGTTCAGATTCTCTGCACCACATGCCAGCCAAATGGACGTTTCCGCAGGCTGCTGGGTTGGCAGCGACGCTACCCGTCTCTTTTGCCGCACTTATGCAAGCCGGCACCAAAGCTGGCCAAACAGTTCTCGTACACGCTGCAGCAGGCGGTTTGGGCACCATGGCTGTCCAAATTGCTGCAGCTCTGGGTTGCCGTGTAATCGGTACCGCTGGGTCCCAAGCCAAATGCACCGTGGCTACGCGGTGCGGAGCTCATGCTTGCGTAAACTACCTCGAACACACGGCATGGTGGGAGCAAGTACTAGAATTGACTGATGGCAAAGGAGCTGATATTGTTTTTGATCCCGTCGGCCTCGTTGACCCTAGCTTGAAATGCATCGCTCATCGGGGGAAAGTGTTGGTTGTTGGTTTTGCAGGTATACAAGACAACATGGAACGAGTAGCTATGAATCGCGTTCTTCTGAAGCAAGTCTCGCTCATTGGCTATGTGGGTTCCTCCTTTCACCCAAGCATTGTCCGTTTGCTGATAGAGGCACGCAGCGGTATGGCGAAAGTTCTCGTCGGTATCCTCAGGAGCAAAAGGCCACCTGGGATGGGCTTCAGCCGTTGATGGAAGGAGGGAGTATACAACCCGTGGTTTACGACACGCATTATTATGGGCTTCATAGTGTACCTCGGGCGCTGAGAGACATGGTGGATCGGAAGATTTGGGGCAAAGCCATCGTCACAATGGCCAGCGGTTCACCACTGGCAAGGCTTTGAAGTCCGGAAGCGCTTTGCAACATTTTTTGTGCAGGAAAGACACCGCACAATGATTATGACATTTCGAATCCACCTCCTTCCTTTCCCCTATGCCCGCCGGTATATAGCCATCCGCCATTCCAAGATTTTGTTTCTGACCACCAACCGAGAAGCCGTGCTGAGCCGGGGGGCAAGATTCTTCGTCCGCACTATGAGAAACCGTAAGGTACGAAGCTCCGACCACGGTAGCATTCCTCCCACAAGTGGCTCAGGGCCCATTCCCAAACGCCAGGCTTCGCGATGCATATACCACAATTGACCAGCCAGATCTATGAACAGGGTAGCAAGACGGCCAGATGATGCCACTCTTCGTCATCCCGCTCTTCAGACACCAGACCGCCCGCATGTCTTGACACCCCAAAGACCCCTGCCTGCGCTTACCCCCAACCACTCTCCTTGGTCGCTGGAGAGATGCGGTACCCACGCAAGGTTGCCGACTTCGTAATCACACTGCCAGCTAGCGAATGGGCTTCGTGTGCTGTCGGGCTGGCCGGCGCCATTGGCAGCAGGAACGCCACCGAGGGAGTGGTTGTTGTTGTAGACATCCCAGAGCAAGACTTGGCAGTCGTCTCCTCCGGAAGCCAGGACGCCTCGCTTAAGGGGCGACCATTCGATGCTGTTGAGCGCACCGCCGTGGCCGCGAAGTTCCAACAAGGCCTGTCCAGGATGGCGCACGTCCAGAATGCGAATAACGTTGGAGTCCTGCGCAAACGTAGCCAGCAAGTGAGTGTCGTGAGGCGACGTCGCCAGTCTCAGCAAAGGAGGAGGGTTCGACATGGTCTGCTGGGCCAGGGTAGGACTGATCCGACCGCCATTGGCATCTGTGAAATCGGGTTAGCAAAGGCGCGAGGTGACTCTGTAATTCACACGACGTACCTCGGTCATCCTTGCCCGTGGGCTCGTATATAATTGTGCTATGCTCAAGACTGCGCAAGTCGAACATGCGGACACTGCCGTCCTGTCCACAGCTCACGAACACATCCACACTATTGGCACAGAAGCGCACGTCATATACCTCCTTGTCATGAGCAATCAATTGCGTCTTCGCCGTCAATGAGGGGATATCCCAGATTGTGCAGGTCGTGTCTATGCTCGAAGTAATGATCAAGCTTGGGGAGACCGTGTTCCAGTCCAATGAGGTCAGCGGCGCAGTGTGGTCCGGGGTTTTGGAGTTGGAGAGAAGCGCCAAAGGGGTGAGCTTTGTGACGCCGGGATCCCTGCCTTGTCGGTTGATCGAGTTGCTCTGGGACACAGGGCTTTCCGAGGGCAAAGACCACAATCGGAGGTGATCGCCGGACGTCGCAAGGAGATCGGTGGATTGTTTCTGCGAAGAGGGCGGTTCCCATAGGAGGCGGGTTACGGGGTACGAATGTGTGGCTTCGGCAACCTTTGAGAATTCGAGATTGAACTTGGGAGTTCCGGGCTGGTAGACGTCGTTGGGGGTCGGCACCATTTGGGTATCGAGGATTTGAATCTACGATAAAAAAGTCAGCATAGTCCTAGGCTGGCCAATGGGGTAAATCCGGGCCCTACAAAATTGTGTCCGTCCTCCAGATAGCTACCGACGGCGAGCTTGCCGGCTCCGTTGCCCTGAGGCGGCCACTTGCACCAGTCAAAGGCATAGAGTGCCCAAGGAGCAAGATAGTTGCTCGTGCCGGGCTGGACATTGGCGAGATCGAAGGCGGTGCTGCCAGGCACGCCATCCGACATACCGGAGTCGGCACGGGGCCGAATATCAGCCAAGCCTAGCGGAGTGTTCGAAATGTTCCGCTGAGAGCCTGGAGCATTGTATTTTTGATCTGGCGGCGACATGAATTGAGAACCGGATCCGCTGGGGGTCGTGGGGATGTAGGGCGCGAATGTTGCGGCGCCTTCGTAGTTGGCAGCGGGGGAGGAGCGCGAGTAACTGTGGGTGAGACTCAAGCTGGGCTTGGAAGGGGTCTGGTAGTCTTGCGACTGCTGAGGCATTGTAGCCATGGCCGGGGCGGTGGTTGCGGTGATGGCGGGGGGACGGCCACCTGCACCGCCGGGTTGCAGTACGTTGGGCACCGACGATGTGCTCTGGAACTGGGGGGCGTTCGGAGAGGCCTGGTCCAGCTTGATCTGGGGAGCGGCGGGGGCGGCGGAGGAGGACGAGTATTCGCGGGGCGATAGCTGGCCGTGCTGCATCATGCCAGCAGGCATGTGCAGTTCGTCGTGCTGGGAGCCGTATGTGTTGTTTCGACGCGGGGTGGCCGAGGAAAACTGCTGTTGCTGCTGCGGCGGCGGCTGTTGCTGCTGCTGAGGTGTCGGTTGTTGTTGCTGGTTCATGGCCGCGACGGAGAAGGACGGCGCGTGGGAGGACGAGGAGAGATGAGTGACGGAGGGGGAAAGGCCCGGCGGCCCTGATGTCTCAGTCGCAGTGGGGTGTACAGGCAGCGAATAGGTCGAATCGTGGTGATGATGGTGGTGCAGCTGGTGGCCATGGACCGGATGCAGCGCGGCGGGAATGGAAGCACGCTGCTGCTGCTGCTGCTGGGAATATGAATGAGAGCGGTAGTGATAGGAAGGGGAGTGGGAGTAGGAGTAGGAATGGGAGTGAGTGGGCGAATGCGAGAGGTCAGAAGAGTGCGAGTAGGAGTGGGAATGGCGAGGCTGGAGGGGACGGGAGGAAGCGGAGTCGGGAGCGGCAGCGGCAGCGGCGAGGGGAGAAGGAGGGGCGGCAGCGGCGTTGGCGATGTTGAGGCCGCGGTCGTGGTGATTCAGGTGCTCGGCGTCGTCTTCGTAGTAGAAGTTGGCGACGGCGTGTTTCTTGGGCGCAAGGGGCCCGGTCGCAGTCGCAGTCGCAGTCGCAGTCGCAGGCGCGGCTCCTGAGGCGAATTGAGGAGATGAAGTTGGAGAATGAGAGAGGGTTATGGAAGGAGGATGATTGGGATCGCGGTTGGGCGACAGATGCCGCTGATGCTGGTGTTGCTGGTGGTGGTGGTGGTGCTGCTGCTGGTGTTCGGGCTGCAGCTGGTACTGCAACCGCGGTGACTGCTGCTGTTGCTGAGAGTGGGATGACAAGGCACCAGAGGGCGAGGGTACCGGATTGGGCAGCGAATGGTGGAGGGAATCGGTGGCCGCCGTAGCGTCGTCCATGTCCATGCTGGCGCTGACGCTGAGGCTGGCCTGGCTGTGGCTCCGGCTATGGCTACGGCTCTGGTTCTGGCTCTGGCTGATGGCGTTGGCCGCAGCAGTGCTGCTGGCAGGGGCCCCAATGGAGCCCAAGGCCTGGGCCGCTTGCCAGAGCGCCGAAGTTGCGCTGAGCCGATGGGAATGTCGCTTGTGCTGTTGTTCTTCCTCCTGCTTCTCCTTGTCGCCGACGCTCTGCTGCGACGCCGACCGGCGATGGCCCAGGAAATGCATATTTTCTGGTCAGGGCAAGTGGCCGTGATGTATGCAGAGTACCCAGGTAAGGAAAGGTAAGGTATACAGGTTGCGTGGAGCCTCCAGCACAGGGCAAAACGGACGAGAGCAGAACAAAAACACCTGCTTGTCCAAGGAGCCCGGAATGACACGGCACGCGGCGAGGGACAGACCAGAGCAACACCAGCCGATGCCTGTGTTCGAGTAAGTCAGGCAAGGTACCGTGCCTCAACTCGGCGCACAAGACACGAGGGTCCTGATGCTACGTACTTGGCTGTAAAGAGTCAAAGTACTCTGGATCAAGAGGAGCAAGAGAGTAATGAGACAGACCATGGGCAAGACTGACGACGAACGGTGGTGATGTCTGGACGCTCCGGAACACGAACACACAAACTTTATCTTGGCCTCCGTCCGCGCGCTCCGCGTCGTCACTGCAGGAAAAATCGCTCTTCTACGGCATCACTTCTGACTAATAAAACGGCCTCCCAGTTGACTTATTGGCGCTGGACAAGGAGACGGGGGCCTTGGACGGGACGGGGGCAGATGAGATAGGGATGCGCGTTGTTGCGAATCGTTTGGGATGCCGCGTCTGTACTCTCCAATGTCTCGTTTCGCACAACACTCATTGCGTGAAGCTTGCCCTTCTCCCCTGATGGCTCCCTCCATGGAACTAACGGTTCAATGCCAATAAAGCTGCCAATGCTGCCAATTCCACATGGCCGCACCTGATATGTCCCTGGCTTTAACTTGCCTAACCTTGTCTTGCCCAAGATGGCGCACAATACCTTGCCTTACCTGACTTTCCGCTCCTCGCCCACCAGCCGTGCCTTGCTTGAACCAAGTGCAACAAAACCTCTTCCTTGCTGGTGGGTTGGGATATCTGCACGCCGGCTGCCTGACTGAATCTTCCTCTTGGGCCAGAATGTGAGGCTGGGCGAGACTCCTTCCGACCGGTGCCCAACCCGTAAAACAAAGAAGAAAACACATGGGAAACAAGGAAGAGGTGCCTTCAAAACGTCACATTGAGGGCCCATCCCCAGCTAGGTAGACCCAGTGGAATGGAAGTTTGTGGGAAATAAAAGACTGGAGACTTCAGACCAGACTTTCTCTGCTGTGTTGGGTTGGACCAAGCTTGGGCTCTGAGTAATGACTGACATTACATAAGCCACTAGGTACTCCACAAGCATTTGCTCCAGTGAATCAATGCTTACATGCAAGTGACCTTTATAAGCTTATCGGATTTCTTTCCAATGGATATTTCTTCCAGGTTGCGATAAGGAGCTAAGTCCAGTGACGTCTGTAGCTGGAGCAGAAAGGGTTGCCTCGTGCCGAACCGTGGCACATGCTCGGAGCTCGTGAGCTCGACACATTTACCTTCAGTTGCTGGCTTTTGTGACAAATCTTTGCCGTAGCCCATAGCAGCCCGTGGATTCTCAAGCCGTGCCGGCCCATAGACTCCCCCATATCATCAACTTCGCTTCCGCGCCCGACAACTTGCTTACTCGTACATCTTAGCTGTCATCATTCATAGTATTACGCCATTCCACCCCATTTCTGCCGATTTGTCGCTCAAACAGCCCGACAATCCTGTCGGCATCGTCCATGTGTCTTGATGGCCCCAGACTCCCCAAGATTCTTTGATCGGCTCTCGCTGAGCCGAAACAAATCGCCTCTCCTGCCGCTGCATATCTCTGCCGAAAGACGTGCAAACGGTTACGATCTCGACGAACTGTCCCCACGACCGCACGACGCTCTGCTTCCAGAGTCGCCGCGAACACCCATTACGATGTCAAGACGCCGCTCTCCGTCTCCTGTGGACCCGTGGGATAAAGATGTTTCGGACGAAGACCCCCTCAGTCCCGCTGGGTCTATCTCCAAACTGAAGCCCAGGGCTAAGGCCTTGTTCGCCGGCCCTCCACCGCCGATCGCCGCCTCGATTCTGGTTCAAAATCCACCGCAGGGCAGAAGAAGTTCTAGAGAAGGTTCCAAAGCCGGTCGCAGTAGTCATGCGGCTGGGGGCATGGCCCCGAGCCGAGTCAGTTTCGGGAGCATTCTGTTCGATCAGAGTTCGCGCGGTTCAAGCTCCTCGTCCAGAGGTGATTCGATATGGCGCAACCTACAACATCGGGAGCGAGCGTTGCAGAAGGAAGTACAGCAATTGCTGGACATGCAGGCCACGGGACTAGCGCCTAGCAATGAGTCGACAGACACCATTGCCACAGGTGGACAGGACGCCTGGAGTGACTCAGGGAGTAGTACGCCCACGGGGACATTCTATTCTACAGCATCATCAAAGTCGCGGATGATGGCATCGCTCGATCCACCAGTGCGCGCGACCGCTCGTGGCGACATCATACCTGTTCGGCAACCGAAGACCTCGGGGCCTCAAGGCCTTCAGACCGCACGCAAAGGCCTGCGGCGTGCTCTAACGTACTTGACTGACTTGAAGTCCGAAGAGAACTCCTACATCGAATCCGCGCTGTCACAGCGCAAAAAGGCACTTTCGCATTTGGGCAACCTTTGCAGTCGTAAAGAAAGCATCTCTGCAGAGCTTTGTAGCCTTGCAGACAATGAGGAAGAGCCGCTGGGCAAAGAGCTTCGAGACCTTGGCGACCAGCATGAATCCTTGGGCCAGGAGATTCGTGAGTTAGAGGAGAAGCTCGTTGGCATGAGAAACAGGCATCGATGGCTCGAACGTAAAATGGCGGATGTCCGCAATCGCCGAGAGGCCGGCTTGAGCGGGTACAGAGGTGCGCTGAAGGAGGTCGAGGGCGAGGTTGCGTCTTTACTCCACCGGCCCCCCATTGAGCCTCTCGATTCCGACGTAGTCGAGGCTGTATCACGTACTGACTCATCTTACGGGGCGAACGATTTGCCTGGGGGCGCTGATTTCTTTCGCATGATACCCGCCCGGCGTACGCTTACCATGGCAAAAGACTGGTGGGAAAGTGAGGTCGACTTTTTGGAGCGACGGAAGGCCCAGGTTGACAAGGATCGTGAGGCACTCGACCAGGGCACGGCATTGTGGCAGGAAACCGTCGATCTCATCACCACGTTCGAGGCCGACCTGCGGAAGTCACTAAGCAGCGGCGTGAATGAGAAAGGCAAACAGACCCCGCGGATGCAGGAAGAGGCCGTTCAGTCGATGCTACCCAGGATGGGCAAGGTGATCCTGGAGCTCGAGGAACATATGCGGACTGCGGAGAAGAACAGCTGGAACCTCCTGATATGCGCCGTCGGCGCTGAGCTCGAGGCGTTTAGAGAAGCTGAGCGCTTGCTTCGTAGCAGCCTCCCGCAACCCAGGGCGGAGGTTGGTGATGTCGAGGAACCCTGGCCAAATGATGAAGGCCAACAAGAACGCAACGAGAAGGATGCCGATGCCGTCGAGACGAATTCTGTTGGTAGCCACCACGACGAGAGTGACAACGAAGTACCGCCTGATTTGCTCGTATCGCACCTCGAAGAGCATGACGACGCACAACCACACGCCAAGCCCATTGGAGCTTCCTCGAGACGAGACAGCGACAACGAAGTGCCGCCAGAGTTCTTGGCTGAGCACAGTCTGTAGATTGTCTTGTTGGCCGGATTGAGGGAGCGCTGATGGATCACATTCGAGGGACTTGCGGTGACTGGTCGAGAGCACACGGCATGGATGATGAGTTGCGGGGAGGACCCCTAACTACGACTACATTGGATTACTTACATTATGGCAAAGGGCATTGGATAGGACAGGGCACGTAGGACAGGATACCCCACGAATAGTCAGTTTGAACGGCGTTTATCGGAATGCCTAGGAATCGATTTGCATCAAAGCCCACAGTTCGCCCGTCCCCATGTGCTCCCCGTCACGAGGCAATTTAGGTAAAGTCGCGGGTACGTACAAGTGAGCTGCAACTGTGGCGCACTGGATTGGTTGGTAACCTCGGCTATATCTGTGTTTTGCGACGAGGACGATCCCGAAAGTGGGGTCTGAAGGTCCGGTGGTAAGGATACACGGGGGAGCCTGCGCCAGAGGCTTTTATAAAGAAAAGCTGGGCGACGAGAACGCCGTCTCGTCCACCATGCCCAACGACATTTGATAGCCCCCGCAGCACGATTCCAGCATCGCACGTAACATCTTCGGGGAGCAGAGTTTTGTCCGAGATCGAGAACACCGACCGGGTGCCCGCCGAGGCGCCACGCCCCGACCACCCGACCCTCGCCGAGCGTTCACCCAGGTGCCGAATCCCCCACGCGGCCGCCGAGCATTGCCGCGCCAATATTTGCAAGAAAAATGGCCGAATAGACGAGAAAATTGGAATAGTCGTTGGAATAGTCGTCGCGCCGTCGAAATTCATGAAAGGGGGAGGAGGAGGAGCAGTCATCGTCGTCCATCTACCGCGTACGCTCAAACCATCCGCTGGAGCCGGCGATCGCAACCGACTGGTCCATCACCCACTCGCCGACACCGAGATACTTGTCAATCCACTTCGACATGTCCTTGTTCTCGCCCGCGGCTCTGTCAGTCTTGAAACTGGGTCTGACGATTCCCAGAATGGGCACTTGTCAGCTGCCACGCATTCTCTTGACGCAGATTTGCACCTGCGGGTGACAGTTCTGTCCTGTCCAGTTCGGATCGATACTCACGTAAGGCCTGTCGAGCGCTTCATGCCAGCGAGGAAGGCGGAAACTGTAGGTAAAAGCATCAGCCGGTTGTCGTCCGACGGATCGGGGCGGTAAGAGAGAAGGGGGGGCAACGAACTGAGAACCGCATCGAATGCGTAGTGAGTCAGACGCCCAAACTTCGACCACAGCCCCAGAGTCAGCAAGTTGAGGAGCTATACGGAGGTTAAGACTGCGCAAGCAAGTCGAAGACGAGGCAGCGAGCGAGCACGCACGAGGAGGACTCGCCGCGCGGCCGGAAACGGGGGGAAGGAGGTGGTACCAACCATCATGAAGATTCAGGTTTGTTGTTTCTGTTTCTTTTTTTGGCGTCGTTGGTTGAGGAGTTTGCGCGTTTCTACTCTCCTTTGCGTTTTGGGTTTTGTTGGTGTCGAAGAGGCGGTATCGTCGCTTGGGTTTTGGAGACAAAGGGTGTTGTCATGGGACAAGACTCGTTTGGCACACCACCAGGGTGGACACTTTTCGCACCTGAGAGGACCCCACGGGAGGAGGCTGGGCTGGCGGCGACAGGTGCAGCGAGTGCTGTGCCTGGCCAGAGGTGGTCGGTGAGCGGTGCAGAGCTCGCGTGGACTAGCTCGCGTGGACTGTGCGCCACTGCGTCCGCTTAGGTACCTGACAGGCCTCAGGCTGCCGGGCCGCCGCCGAGGGTGGGCCGTTCATGTTCATCGTGGCACCGTCCAGCGAGGTGTCTGCGGCGATAAGGAGCGCGCGACTTTGGGAGAAGTACGGTCAAGTACCTCGAGTTACGTACCTCGATACGGAGCTCGCGTTTCAGTGGAACCAAGCTTTGTCAAAGTCACGTGGCCCTGAGGTCAGCTCCAAGTGGGGTCAGGTTGCTCTCATCGGTTACCCGACGAACTCTGTTTGTTGCATATTTCTCGCTTCGAGTCTTTTCGACGGTTTTTCCCTCTTTAGCCCCCTCAACGGTCTGCCCGTAGGCGCTCCCCTGCCTGGACGGCCGATAAGCGGCGGCGCAGGACGCGACTCGGTGCATGGTACTGTTATCGGGACAATTTGATTCGCGTCACGACAAAGAGGGGAATGGGATTGGGCGATCCGGTGCGGACCTTGGACCTTGTGCCTTGGGTCTCGGAGGACTTTTCCTCCTCCGCGGTTCAGATTCAGTGCCCCGTCGATTCTGGAGGGCCGGAGCTACAGTACCAATTATCTTCTTGACGAGGGCATTGGACACTCCGCGGACAGGCCAGGAAGCACCCCAAGTGGACCAGGGGACCTCTCCACTGCGACGCTTTCCCTTTTTTTTAGCTGGTGGGGAGCCCTGCTGGAGAGCCAAGGTGTCCAGCAATGGAGGGTCTTGGAGGGGTCGGGCTGGCGCTGCCGCACCCGTTGGAAATAGCTGTGTGTCAAAAGCATGAGCTCTGGTTTGTTGAGTGTTTGAGGCTTTATGGCCCAGCGCCCAGCCAAGGTCGCCCAAGGAAACGGAGCTCCGTCGCAGAGTGGGAGAAGGGACAGCAGAGATTGGACACTGCCAGGAACTCGTGGACTTGGGCAGAGGCAGAGAGGACCTGGACCAAATGGCCGGAGGCGAGCGAGGGATGGGACTGTTGAAGGGGAACTTGGGAAGGGAAGGTGGGAAGAAGAAGAAAAAAAAAACACGAAAGAAAGGCCGAAACTAACAATGCTATTGAAATCCCTCACATCCCATCCCGTCCATGCTCCCCGTTCCGCCATCCCCGCCGGTATCTTCTACTACCTCCCTCCTCCCATTACTACTGTTCGCGGGGTTCCCTCTCTTGCGGTCTTCTCTTCATCATTTATTTTTATTTTCCGCCGCACCGCTTCTGAATCACTTCACGTTGGACAGCATCACGTTCGAGCGTCGACGAGAGAATAAATAGCTTGGCTCAGGTAAGTGGAACGAGTCGCATCAACACCAGCACCAGCACTGCATCCCACGTCTACACCCCTGCCAGTTTTGTTTCTGCGTCTGGTCCTGTTTCTGTTTTCTCTCCCAGTTCCGCCTGGCACTATCACTGGCCTGACCTCACCTTACCCGACCTTGGGTCTCGCGTCACCCTGTTCCGGCTGGGCATTCTATTTACGTGTACTGCCGGGTTTGCGCCGGTGTGCAACGTACACAGAACGTGCGTGCCGAGCAGTGAGAAGACCAGAGAAAAAAGGTGAGGTGAGGCGGGAAAAGGGCAAGTGCGCACATACCAGAGGATGGGCATGAACAGGGTCCCCGTCAGGGAAAGGTGAGGTGAGGAAGGGACGAGGGTGCTGTCACAGCACCTCATGTTGGTGGGGCTCCCTGGTGGTGCTGGGTGCCCGGCGCTGCCAAAGCTGCTGGGTTCTGTTAGCAACGTTGGCTGATTGCTGCCACTGCGTTGAATTGAGGGGCAGTTTTCCCACCCGACCCCAAAAAGTCAATGGAAACCAACGAGGGGCAGCAGCACCGCACCAAGGTCCAGCGCCAGCCAGCGCTACCGGGAAACCGCCGACGCCGACCACCACCGCAGCAGCAGCGGCAATCTTCAGACGGACAGCAAGCAGCTTCTTCACTCGGTCTGGGCCAAGCAGCAAATTATTTCTCTTGCTCCCACCTCGTGTGTCTTGTCTGCCTGCCCTGTCCTGACGTCTGTTGTCTCTGCTCTGTCTTCCCCCCCGTCCTTCAACAAATACCCATCTTGGTTGAGGCTCCCTGTCTGCATAAATCTTGTACTTTAGGGTCTCACCCATCCATCAGCCATTAGATTTTTTTTTTTTAATCTCTCACTGTCCTCCCACTCCCACTCTCCTCACATCATCCCTCTTCCTCCTCCAACCCTCCACTGCCTGTCGACCAAGCAGGATCTAATAGCTGCCGCAGACCAGAGATTGTCACGACGCCAGCTTAACCACCTCTCCCTTCGAAATCGATACCCCGCCGTCAAATCTTCACAATGGCTGCTACTGCTCAGGACCACCTTGATGTAGGCGGAAAGATCGCCTGGCTCTCCAGCCTCGACACTGCCTACCAGCCCGAGAAGAACTACCGCCGCTCTTCCATCATCTGCACCATCGGTCCCAAGACCAACTCTGTTGAGGCCATCAACGCTCTGCGCAAGTCCGGTCTGAACGTCGTGCGCATGAACTTCTCCGTGAGCCACCCCGCTGCCTCTCCCTGTTTGACAGCAATCGGCTAACATGTTATCCACCAACAGCACGGCAGCTACGAGTACCACCAGTCCGTCATTGACAATGCCCGCGCCGCCGAGAAGGCCCAGCCCGGCCGTCAGGTCGCCATCGCCCTCGACACCAAGGGCCCCGAGATCCGCACCGGCAACACCAAGGACGACGCTGATATCCCCATCTCCGCCGGCAAGATCATGAACTTCACCACCGACGACCAATACGCCACTGCTTGCGATACTGAGAACATGTACGTAATATCCCTGCCTCACGAAATTTCTCTCCGCCGCTAACACTTCTGCGCAGGTACGTTGACTACAAGAACATCACCAAGGTCATCGAGCCCGGCCGTATCATCTACGTTGACGACGGTGTCCTGGCTTTTGATGTCATCAAGGTCGTCGATGACAAGACCGTCCAGGTCCGCGCCCGCAACAACGGCTTCATTTCCTCCAAGAAGGGTGTCAACCTGCCCAACACCGATGTCGATCTTCCCGCTCTCTCCGAGAAGGACAAGAACGACCTGAGGTTTGGTGTCAAGAATAACGTCGACATGGTCTTCGCCTCATTTATCCGCCGCGGCCAGGACATCACGGACATTCGTGACGTCCTTGGCGAGGAGGGCAAGCACATCCAGATCATTGCCAAGATCGAGAACCGTCAGGGTCTCAACAACTTCGAGGAGATTCTCCAGGAGACCGACGGTGTCATGGTCGCCCGTGGCGATCTCGGTATTGAGATCCCCGCCGCCGAGGTCTTCGCCGCCCAGAAGAAGATGATTGCTCTGTGCAACAGGGCCGGCAAGCCCGTCATCTGCGCCACCCAGATGCTCGAGTCCATGATCAAGAACCCTCGCCCTACCCGTGCCGAGATTAGCGATGTTGGCAACGCCATCACTGACGGTGCCGACTGCGTCATGTTGTCTGGCGAGACCGCCAAGGGTAGCTACCCTAACGAAGCCGTTTCCGAGATGCACGAGGCCTGCCTCAAGGCGGAGAACACGATCCCCTACGTTTCGCACTTCGAGGAGATGTGCACTCTGGTCAAGCGTCCCGTCAGCGTCGTCGAGTCTTGCGCCATGGCTGCTGTCAGGACTTCTCTCGACCTGAATGCCGGTGGTATCATCGTCCTGTCCACCTCTGGTGACTCCGCTCGCCTTCTCTCCAAGTACCGCCCTGTCTGCCCCATCTTCATGGTCACAAGAAACCCCTCTGCTTCCCGCTACGCTCACTTGTACCGGGGCGTTTACCCCTTCCTGTTCCCCGAGGCCAAGCCTGACTTCAGCAAGGTCAACTGGCAGGAGGATGTCGACCGCCGCATTAAGTGGGCTGTCGAGAACGCTCTGGAGCTCAACATCGTCAGCAAGGGCGACACCGTTGTCGTTGTTCAGGGCTGGAAGGGCGGCATGGGCAACACCAACACCATCCGTATTGTCAAGGCCGACCCTGAGCACCTGGGTCTCGGTATGTTGAACTAAATTGCATGTGAGGGAAATAGAAAATGCTGTTGGCGTATGGGAGGAATCAAAGTACCTAGTTAAATCCTGATAGACGATGGTGGGCCACGATGCCCTTTGACGCGAGTATGAATTACACAAATGAATAAAGCAGATATCACCTTCCAGTCGTTCGATCTATATTGATATCTTGATCCCAACTATATCATCCAGTCTTGACTGAGTTGCGGAGTAGTCGGAGTCGCAAGGAAGGGATGAACTCACATGGGTGCTCTGTCCAAGTCTGATGTATGGATGCGGAGACCAGTGAAGAACGGCTTTTGACCATTTCAACTTCACATGCAATGTACGTCTCTCGCAGCCATCGAACATTTCCTTAAATTTACAAGTTCTTCACCTCGAAGTTCTTCCGAAGATATTCGCCATACTTTATGATCAAGAACGGCACGGGCACTAAAGCTGCCGCAATGAATCCAAGAACACTGTTTCCCCAACCCACGCCCAAATCCTCATACATCTTCAGACCAGCAAGAGGCAGAACAGCGCCAGCCACGGACCGCACGACTGCATTCGCTGCCAGCGCGGAAGCCGCATAGATGGTAAACGAGTCAACCAGATAAAGCTGCAACGCCATGAAGATGATGAGGTTGCCAACGCCAATGATGGAAGTGCCAAAGATTGGTACGATCCAGTGCACACCGTACTCCGCTGTCCAGCCATAGATGAAGAGGCCTGCGGGAAGGAAAAGGGCGCCGGCCGGAAGCGAAACCAGCCGGTATTCGGGCTTCATTCCCTCGCGAGCTGTTCCAGCTTCGTCTGCGGCTGCATCGGCCTCGGCCGCTTTCTTTTTCACATACTTGTCTGAAGTGATGCTGAAGAATACGACGCCGATCATGGAGCCAACACCTAGACCGAGGAAGGCTAGACCGGCTGTACCGGCGCTAAATTGATACTGAAGCATGAAGACGGACGTAATGGAGGTGAACATGAGGTACAGATATCCGTATACGACGGCGATGTAGAAGCCACTGATACGAAGGGTCAGCCAAGTATCAAGGGGGCGGGTATGGATGGGCCTACAATATTTGAGTGATTGGCGAGAAGGCGATCATTTTGAGAGGTCTAACGATGCCGCGCTTGAAGTAATCGGCTGATGAAAGACCAATGTCAAGCTTCGATCGCAGCATCTTGTTCCCCGTCTCCTTTTGGAGCCGACGAACCTTCTTGTCCAGAATGACGGCCGCATACGTCTCCTTGAGGAAAATGACCATGATGATGCTAATGACGCCTGACACGATCGAGAGTAATCGGAACGTCCAGCGCCACCCCGCGCTTTCACTCAAAAACCCACCAGCAACCGGGCCTACGATCGGACCGAGGAGAGGTCCGATACTGAAGACGGACATGGCGACACCACGCTTCTCCTGACGGATCATGTCGGCGATGGAGCCGCCCCCGTTAGTGATGGGGCACGAGCCGAAGATACCTGCGAATAACCGGAATACGATGAGAGCGTTTAGGGTCGGGGCGAAGGCGGCGCCGATATTGAAGCATATGAAGCAGAAGTTGCAGACATGGTAGACTATCGTGCGGCCGTAGATCTCGCTGAGAGGAGCGCACAGGAGGGGTCCTGCTGCGAAGCCGAGTACGTAGACTGGAACTTTCTGTTGGCCTGATTTCTGCTAATGAGCGAGGGGATTGTTCACTGACCGGAGACGACGAAGGACGCTAGGTAGGGGCTGTCATTTTTAAACTCTTTCATGAGTTCTGGGACACCTGGGGCGAAGATAGCTGTGGCAGAAGAATTAGTTTTCGCTGGAGATAAGGTCGGAGAAGAATCATACATGAAGCAAGGGGGGTGACGAATGTCATGGCACTGATCAGTGTGCATGTCATGACTTTCCTCCAGGTTGGCCAGTTGTATGGGTTTTGAGGATCGTCGTCGCCATCCCACCAAACCACATTGTCGTCCTCTGAACTTTCTCCACCATCCGGCTCGTTTGTTTGAGGGCCCTTCTCAATATCTTCATGTCTATGGTTGCTCGTAGTTGATTTCCGCGCGTCTGATGCCCGTCTGTGTCTTGCTAGGGATCGTCTTCTTTGCTGTTCGCCGCCCTCATCGAGTACATAGCCCAGACTAGAGGGGATATCGGCGTCGTGACCTTCTGCGTAGGCCTCTGCTGTCTTCTCTTCTCTTGTGGGCTCACGTTTCAGTAAGTGAGGTGGTCCAGGGTCCTCGTTGTCACGTTCAGTCTCTCGAGTTGATGCGCGGTCATCTGTTGTGTGGCCAGTCTCCTTTTCTGATGGATCTGAAGGCATATCTTAAGAGGTCTACCGAGCTGACAGTGAGTATTAATACTGATTTATGTGGTTTGAGGACTTCTAGATGTGTATCGAACGGAATAAAGAGTGTTTGTATATGCATGCTATGCGATCCGTCCCGAGCCTTGGCAACTCGTTACGCTATCCACACGCGCTTGGTTTGACCCTCACCTGCTGAGGATTCATACGATAGGCTCGCATACGCAGAGAGGGAGTTTGAAGTGATAGCTTGGATTAACTTACAAATGGTTCAAGTCCAGCATACAAATCTGTAGCAAATGCAAAGTAGCTGATCAAATATCACCGCCGAGCTCGAATCTGACACACAAAATATGTAGTGATGGTGAAAATCAAAAGAGGTTCTGGAGGTCAAACGACGGGCAGTCAAGCTATGAATGAGTTAGGTTTAATGAGACCCATGGGTATCGAGCAATCGATGAAAATAGAGTGGCCTGACAAGTTCAGAGCAAGGGCAATCGCCGGACAACAGTGAACAGAATGTGAAGCAAACCGGAAGAAAGACAGTCAACGGGGCTTAGGGTCATACAGCACCTCTCCCACTCTTTAAGGGAATGATCCAAGCCTTTCTCGGGTTCTCGCTCCCATCATGCAGCCCCCATCCCATCTGCGCGAACCGTTGAGATGGGATTGAGCAGTGTCATACGTATTGACCAGCGGAACCTGATCACACCACCAACTGAGCACCGTACCATCAAGCTAGTCGGCCTCCCTGACTAGATCGGCGGGGAGAAGAGAGGGGAAAGGGAAGTCTGGGGTCTAGCGCAAAGATACGGCAGCTACAACTGTTAAATCCGCCCCGAAACCCGTGCGGTTAAGGCTGGTCCGTTGGTTTGGAGTAATTGGAACTTCTGCACGGTTTTTACGCGAGGCAACGAACCAATCTTGTTGCCGCCAAGAGCTCTCTGCCGCCAAGACATCGGGGTGAGTCGGCCGATTCTGCGCCGTTGCAAGTCGTTGTGTCTCGGCGCCCGATTTTCTTGGTGAGATCTCTCCCGCCCTGTGTCGTGGTCGGCTCGCATTTCCTGCCATCCACCCTACCTGCGATGTAACGTATAAGACGGAGCTGGTGCGGCAACGAATGAGAGCGAATGTTTCAAGGCCGGCTATCTCCGGTCATTTCGCTAAAGCCGTTGACCCGAATCATTGCTTCTCAGCAAGGGATTGAACCCCTGCAGCTGTGAATGCTCCCTCATACGAAAATGGGCACGGCAGCAAGCGCGTGATTCTAGACACATGTAATCTGAGTAAGGGGTTCATCTGAAGATAAGAAAACGCCTTTTAGACTTTCGGTTCTGCAAGACATGGGTAAGGGCATATGAGGAGGGCTATCATGTCTTGCAATTACCTGTGCTGCCAAAAACGGCGTATGAGGCCGGCTCCGTGTATCGGGGCCGATGTCCCACTTATCGCCGAAGAACAACGGGATCCATGTGTCAATACCACTACCGGAAACTTCGCGAACAATGGCCCAGATCAAGAAACCAAGTCTTCCGTTTCAGTTAAAGAATTGAAGCCAACTGATTATTGAGTAACCCATGAGGACGGGGGATAAGTTGTCCCTATCGTTATGTTTCTCCATCGTCTCCGTCGTCTTCATCGTCCTCATTCTCGTCTTCACTTAATAATGGTCCTCAAAGATCTGCCCAAAAGAGAAAAAAAAAAAAAAAGAAAAAATTATTCAAGAGGTCATCTACAGGGGCCTAAAGCGCTAATATTCTGTAAAAGGCCAAGCTGAATATCGTGTCGTCTTCGCAGAGTCAGAAGCCACAGACCCCTGCGTGGAGGGGCTTTATGGGACCGCTCATTCCTCACCCATCAACATCCCAAGTCTCGTCTGACCAAGGCCTTATTAGCGGTGAAACAACGAAGTTTACAGTAATGATTAATGGGAGATAACGAGGTAAGAATAACAATGGCTCAAGAACACAAGGATAAGAGGACGTCGCACATTTCTCGTAACCCCATCTCGAGGTACACAGCCAGCAAGACCGACTCCAGTACGAGGGTAGCTCTTTTGAGGATCACATAGAGTTATACTACCCGATGGACAATTTTGCAAGGGAGTGAAGCGGAAATGAGGTTAGATGAAGCCTGGAGGATAGCGAAAAGTTTACTCGAATGAGAAGAACACTGACCTTCAGATGAAAAGAGGCGGCGGTGACAGCCGTGACGGCAACCACATCAAGAAGGTGCAATTCAGTCGAAGCATGTATGGAATTTCTCAAAATTCACCAGGTCGGTCGCAAAGAAAGTCAGGCGCTTTCTTTCACCTCACTTGACGCACCGCCAAAGGCAGAATTTTGATCGATGCTACCACAAACAATCCTCACTTGAGGTACCTACCTGCCTCATTGACCAGGACATAAAACGCTCCCACAAAGCCGCTCTTCTTGGTTTCACCACCCAAACAATCTTCAGTTCGGCAAGAAAAAGGAACCCGTCAACTCAAAGAAATCGAAGGGAAAAAGCACCCCGTCAAAGAAGCGCCGAGAGTCTCGTCTAGGAACATCACAAGAGCTTCTGCCTCAAGACACCACAAGTATGCCTCACTTTCCTCCGCCAGGAGAGGCTGAATGCTCAACGCCTCGAAATTTCTCGTGATGATGCTGACTCGATGGCAGTGGATGAACCGACGCTGAAGAATAGGGGATCACTGCCTCAGATGAGCCACATCTCGACGCCTTTGCCTCATCCTTTCCCCGCCGCACTGCCTCCCAAGGCAGCCCGCAGGTTGATGGAACCCCCCAAATCAGGATGGCCAGATGCACCACGCAAGAACTTACCTCCCTGGGACCGAGTCGTTGACATCGTCTACCACAAGTACCGTCGCGGAAAGAGGCCCAACGTGGAAGATTTCGCCTTCGATCAGTCCGTCGCCATGTTCTTCGCTGAGCGCGGTCGAGCCCCTGACCTGGATCCCGTATCGCCATTCTTCAGACTGCCCGCTATAGCCCGCTTCAAGATCTGTCAAGATGTGATCATAAGCCACAGCTCGGAGCTCCCGATCTCTCTCACCAACAGTCGCTCGACGAGAGAAGTCTGGAAGGACGACGAGTTCACCTCTCTTGCTAGCGCCATGGAGCCTTTGCAATCGTACTTGCAAGTCTCTTTTGCTCTCCGCGCCGACATGATGGTTTCCTTTTTGATGACCGAGAGATTCCATGTCACGTACTCTCCGTTCGTCAACGCGTACTTCGACCCCCTGGCCACGCTGTGGTACAACAGATATGGTGCTTTCATGCAAGACATCATTCTCGAGCTCGACATGACGCGATTTGGCTTCGGCCCCGGCAAGCAGGCTTACAAGCTTCGTGCAGGAACGATAAAACTTGACACCCTAATCAAGTTATTCGTCGAGACACAGCTAAAGCGCTCTTCGTCGCTCAAGAGCCTCGTGCTTCTTTGTCGAAGGTTTTACGGCCAGCGCCCAAAGATTTGCGCTCCGTTGGGTGCTGCCAACTCGACGCCGGACGACCTGATCGAGGTAGATGAACCAGAGGGTTCTCTGGCGGTGCAGAAGGTGGACGACGCCGTGTACTACTGCCCGGACGAGGAGCTCAAGGTTTGTGAGCCGCTGGTGCGAATGGAGTGGATGATCGACTCGATGCGTCTGGCTGGCTTCAGCAATAAGTACACGCACTCCCTGATCCGTCGAATTTTTCCGATTCCCGACGATGCAGACTGCCTCAAGCACCATTCTTACAGAGTTGCGCCATCCTCAGTGTGGCCGCGGATACCTGGACAGTCTTCTTGGATCGATGCAGGACGTGGAAAGTTGAAACTCGACGACCACTCGAGGGAGTATCTTCGCGGTCTTTACTCTCCCGAGGGCGCAATTCAGCTGCCGCCACCCTACTTTGACCCGGTCACCGGCCACATGTCGATGCGCCCGCCCAGTGAATACATTGAAGAACCATCTGCTGCTTACGACATGTATGACCGACCCGAGACCAGAATGACCACTTCTGGAAAGAGTATCAAGAGCTGTTCGACTCCTTCTGACGCCGGTAGCCTGGAGCGGAGAGTGCAGGGGGTCATGAACAAGCTTCGGAGCATGTCCCGATCAAGCCGTGGGACTGAGGCAAGATCCTCGCTGGAACAACACCTGCTTGATCGAGAGTCATTCGAGAGAACACCATTCGAGGCGAGGTCTGCGTGTTCCGATGGCTACAGACGCAGCCCCGTCGGACAGGTCTACATGGGAGGTGATGGCACGAACATCACAGTTCAAAGACCAAGGAGCGAGAGAGCCTCCAGTATGGCCAGCAAGTCCCAGACGTACTGATGTGAAGCGTGGGTGAATATCGAGAAACAGCATCCATCAAGGAGGATTGGGCGAAGGGAGTTTTGGAGTTGGAGGTCGTGACAAGGTTGGAATTTTGACGATTAGGAATGAGTCTCACCTCGGTGAACCTTCGGTGAGGAAACTTTTGTGAGGTGAAGGGGATGTGGATACCCGATTACGTATTTGTAGGATACCTTGCAGCACAGTGTATTGACGTCAGTGCACCTTGCGCGCTGAGCAAAAAAAGAAAAGAAAAAAGGATGTGCATAGAAAACGCCTCAGTGACCTTCAGAGAGCATGTTGTAGCATATCTTTTGGGGCCCATCCGTGGAAATCTCACAATCTTGCGGAAACCAGAAGATTTAAGATATCTTGGCTTGGCTAGTAGGGTGAAGGAAGATCCTGTCGTAATCAATTTCTTCATAAAAGAAAGTAATTGGGAAGAGAAAAGAAAATTGGGGTATATCCATAAGGCACCTAAAGCAGGGAAACCCCGCGGTTGTGCTGTGCGGTGCTTTGATCTTATCGGGCTGCGAGTACCCCACCATCAATCTTCAAAGCTTTGCCAAACAAACTAGCCCACGAACCTCTCCTTGCGCCCGATTGAATCTGCCTACGTACAAGCCGTATCATCCGACACAAACCCGTCGCGAAAGATATCAAGATGTCTATGCAACAGGTTCCCAACAACTTCAACGCCGAGGAGGCTGACAACCTCGAGGATGTAAGCCCTCAATCCACGGACATTCATTCCCCAGATCAAATAAGCGATGCGCTGACTCCTCTGCTCTCATGGTCAGATCGAGAAGCAGTTCGCGGTCAAGGGTACGTAAACCCACGTTGTAAATGCACTCCGAGTGAGAAAGAAACAAGCTAATTCGCTCCTCTCCGCAGTCGTCCAGCACATGGAAACATACTGGAAAATCCTTGAGAAGGTCAAGGGCTCTTCACTGCGCCTAACCAAGATCGACGACGAGATCTACGAGCACCTCGAGACGGACTTCCCCGAGTTCGACCCCGCCGCGACCATCAACGAGGATGAGATGAAGAGCAAGAACGGCAAGGAGCGCTGGAGGAAGTTCATGATGGCCTACGAGAAGAGGGTTGACGACTACAACTTCGGCACAATGGTTCGCTCCAAGCCTGATGTCGAGTACGGCCAGCACGACGTCATTTTCGGTAGGTCTCTTCGCAGACGCTGTCTGCGCTGTCTGAGTGCTGGAGGGCATAAGTTGACTAGAGATTCAGTGCCGCGCATGCAGTTCTACGCCATTGAGATTGCCAGGTAGGATCAGCCAACCCATTTTACCCTACCAAAGCCAAGGCTGACAGTTTATCTCAGAAACCGCAAGGGTCTGAACGACTGGATCTACGAGAAGGCTCAAGCAGGCAAGGCCTAAAGTGCGTTCCGAACAATATCAATTTGTCAGGCTATTGCAAGCATCCGAGTGAATGAGCCGTCAAGATGTTGAGCCACCTTTGTGGCCAACGCATTGCAAGCGAAGGGGATCCTGTCAGTCGCCTCAGATGGGTATCACGAGGCGTTTTCTGGTCTCTTAGAAATGAATTATGAGGGAAGAACCGAGAGCCGGTCGCTGACTGCATAGCATCGCACTCGGCTCTGGATCGCTGCCATGAATTGGAGTTTCGCTCATATACAGCGTACGGCGGATGGGACGCATCCCGTCCAAGCCTCGTTTTTCACTCTCGACCTTCTCGGTCAAGTTTTACGTCAAGCAAATATCAACAAGAATCTTTCATATTCGATGCTGCTCTTTGCAATTGTGACGACACAATACATTGTGTTTTCGGCGCTCTTTCACGACGGGGGATGCCACTTGCGTACAAGACACGGCTTGAGAAGTTTGTGCATCAAAGAACTCTCTGCAAGGCTGATACGAGTTCGAGAAACTTCTGTAAAGGTCATCATTCATGGTTCTGTCTTTGATTCAAAGATTTCCGAAACTCAGGACTGCCTCCCTGGCTTTCAAGAACATTGAACAAGACCCCAGCTCTCTAAAAGACATGTTAATGGTCTAATGCTATTGCTACTGATCGCGGAGAGTTCCTTTGATTCGTTTCCTCTTTCATTCCCAAATCCTACTTTCGTTGCCCTTGTCATGGACTCGGAGATTCACAACAAAGAATGCCTACAATGCAGCTTCTTACCTACGATTCAGAATGACAGCCGAGTGCTACTTCAAGAGGATACGCTTGTACATAGGCACACAGGCACACCTAGCTGGAGTCCACGATGCAGATATCGTCCAGCCACAAAGAAAGTAGCAGGCACCATATGCGCATCTTCTCCCTCCAGCAACCCACATCGAGAATCACTACCCTCGAGGGTAGCACCGACTCGCCATGCTCCTCAAGACCCGCCCAGGTCTTTTCTGCCTGTTCTTCCAGTGACTCTTTCCTTCTAAGCTCTATCTAGAGATTTCTCTCTTCCATCATCTCTGGCGCCCCCAAAATCCTGCATTTCCCTAGGCCACAGGACAATCCCATCGCCATGGATCAGGATCCCGATTCACAGCCCCGGAAAACGGCTACCTGGAAGCATCTCTTCACTTTTACGGAGTGGAAGCACTTTTCAATCCTGGTTCTTGCTGTCGTAGCTGCCTGCATTTGCGCTGCAGTGAAGACAGGGTACGCGCTCATCCTCGGTCAAATTTTCCAGGTCATCGCAGACTACGGCAGTGGCATCTTGGACGACGCCGACGCTTTATCCCAGACGTCAAGATGGTGCGTTATCCTCTGCTGCGTCGGATTAGGAGCACTGGGTGCCAACGCCTCACTCATGTCGTCTTGGATCCTCTTTGGCGAGTTCCAGGCTAGACAGGCTAGACAGAACATATTTCAGGATCTTCTGCATCAGAGAATGTCATGGTATGATTGCCAGGCCGATGGAACGCCTAGTATTCTTGTGCGGGTCGAATCGTGAGTCGTCATCCCGTGAAGCTCCTGCTCCTTGCTGACATCAACTAGACAAATCCGCGATCTACAGATGGCAACGTCTCAAGTCTTCGGTTTCTTGCTTACAGACATCTTCTCATCCATTGCCTGCATCACTGTGGCTTTCGCACTTTCTGCGAAGCTGACTCTTTTCTTGATTATGACGGCGCCCATGTCTGCGGCCGTCATGTATGTGGTAAACCGCAAGCTGGGTCCCGCGATCGAAAAGCAACGGCAGCATCTCGATGACGCTTCTAAGCAAGTCAACGCCTCAGTCAGCGGTATCAACCTGGTCAAGATTTATAACGGCTTCAACCAAGAGGTGTGGCAGTATCACAACACCATCAAAGCCTCGAAGGAGCAGCGCATGATTCAGGCTCATTGCAATGCAATTCAAATTTCTTATATGCAATGTTGGATTTCTTGTCTCTTCGTGGGCGGCTTTTGGGTCGGTCTTTGGCTGGTGACGCTCGGCGCCAACGCAGGACAGATTCTTACGACTTTCTACGCGACTTTGACGGCTTTTCAAGGAATAGCGAATGTCATCCCTCAATGGCTCATCCTCGTCAAGGGTATGTCCGCCGGCCAGCATCTCAAGCAGACGACAGGAATCTCTCCCGATAGACGACCGCAGAGAGCGAGCCAGGCCTTGGTCACCCCGGAGACCTGTCATGGAGATATCAAAGTCAAGGAGGTAAAAACGAAGTTCCCTCAGAACCATATCATGGGTATTTAAGTAACATCTTCAGGTGACCTTTGCATACTCGTCGAACCCTCAACACATGATATTCAGCAGAGTTTCGCTTCACTTTCCCGCTGGACAGACATGCTTCGTTGTCGGCAAGAGTGGCTCCGGAAAAAGCACTCTCGGCAGCCTCCTGGTCAACTTCTACGACACCTGGTACGGAGATATACTTGTCGACGGCCGTAACATTGGCACACTGGATAAAGAATGGCTCCGCAGGAATGTCACCCTGGTCCAGCAGTCTAGTGTCATCTTTCAAGGCAGCCTTCGCGACAACGTTACCCTCGGTCACCCTGCACCCAACTTCGTCTCCATGGAAGAAGTTAAGCAAGCCTGTGACATGGCACTTCTGCAGTCTACGATAGCAACCTTGGACCAGGGTCTAGACACGTTGATCGACTCCGTCGGCAGCGGTCTTAGCGGTGGCCAGAAGCAGCGTCTTGCCATTGCGCGAGCCAGGGTCAGAGATCCTCCGGTTCTCATTCTTGACGAGGCCACTAGTGGACTAGATCAATCCACCAAGCAACTCGTCATGGAGGCGGTTCGCTGCTGGCGAAAAGACAAGACGACAATCATCATCACCCACGACTTGTCTCAGATTGCGGACAACGACTTCGTCTACGTCTTGGAAAATAGAGAGGTCATCCAGCAAGGCACTCGGAAAACATTGTCAAGAGCCCGAGATGGCCTATTTGCACGAATGAATTCAGGACGAAACGAAACTTGCATGGAGATGAGTCCAGAGCAGGCCGATATGTCAATGGGTGAAGTCAACGATGAAATGACAGAGTCCCAGATTCAGCACATCCCCATTGGAATCGAAGGGTTGCACTCTTTCAGAGACTCTCGCCAGGCTCGCGCTACCAAGAGATCTACTTGGCGCAACTCCATGGAGCTCACCTCCGCCTACACAAGCAAATGGGGTATGAATGCAACACGTCCAAACTCGTTGACTGGGTTCAGTAGGGCTCTACCTCTTTCGGAGAGCGCTGATATTTCGACCGAATGGGAGAGTATCAGAGGTTCTTTCTACGACCAGGCCCCCTCCCATCACGATTCTGTCCAAGCCCCGAACTGGTCAAGCATAGCCGCCGTTCAGATCGCAAGCGACGCCACACGGAACTCTCGCGCATGTTCAACTCGAGTACATCGCCAACCAAGTGCAACCCAGTTCGTCACCTCTGGCGATGCCGAAAGTCATGGCACCCAAGACCTTGGCCAGGAGACAAACATGGAGGTAGCCAAGCCTTCATGCACCAATGTCGTGCCCCTCAGTTCTGTCCTTCGCAGTGTTTGGCCAAACTTGTCAGGCAAAGACAGGTCCAGACTTATTGTTGGTCTCTTTTCCTGCGTCATCGCCGCTGGATGCAATCCTGCTTTCTCCTACTGCTTCGCTCGACTCCTTGCCACTTTCTGGGAGGATGGGAATAGACTGGCTGCCAGCAAGGAGTGGGTCATCTACATGATCATCATTGCAGTCATCAGTGGTGCTTCGATGTACCTTGAGCGATATGCCATGGAGGCTGTTGCTCAAGCCTGGATCTGCTCCCTTCGCCTCGAGGGACTGAAGCGCATCCTTCAGCAGCCAAAAGCATGGTTCGACGGAGACACGAACTCCGCGCGGCGCATCAGCGAGTCTCTAGACCACGATGCAGATGAGATGAGAAACTTGGTTTCTCGCTTTGTACCAATTGTCCTGATGGTGACTGTCATGGTCGCGGTCTCGACACTCTGGGCTCTGACAATCTCTTGGAAGCTGACGCTTGTAGCCATCGCCACGACACCAATCATCCTGGCAACCGTCAAGATCCTTGCTTTCACCAGCGCCAATTGGGATCTGACTTGCGATGAAGCCGTGAGCAAAACGGCATCTTTCGTGAGAGATGTCCTCATCAATATCCGCGTCACCCGAGCCTTTACGTTAGAGAAGCACTTCAGTCAGCGGCACGCCAAGTATATCCGGACGATTTACGACTTCGGAAGTGAAAGAGGTTGGAGAATAGGCGCGCTCTTTGGTCTCAACCAATCCATGAACTACTTCGTCATTGCCCTCGTCTTCTACTACGGCATCTACCTCTCGGCTGATCAGACCGAACTGCCGCCCGCCAGCCTTCAGCAAGTCGTCAATCTTCTCCTTTTCTGCGTCGGCCAGGCAGGCTCAATGGTCAACTACATTCCGCAACTCTCAGTCTCGCAAGCCGCCGCATCACGCATGATCCGTCTTGCTACCTTGCCATTCGAGAAATCCGAGGCAGACGATCCCCGAGTTCTCAGCACCCTGTTTCCAATCAATATGCGCAACCTCGAGTTCTCATACCCATCGCGCCCCGAGCATCAAGTTTTGCACAACATTTCTCTGCAACTTGACCAAGGAACTTACGTAGCAATAGTCGGTCCTTCAGGATGCGGCAAGAGTACCATTCTTTCTCTACTCCTGGGAATTTATCAGCCATCTCGATCGAACTCTGCCGGCCAAACCCAGATGGCTCGTTTGACCTACGCAGGAGTCGAGTTCAACCGAATCAACAAATCTCAACTTTGCTCTCTCGTCTCTTACGTGCCGCAGACGCCGTTCCTCTTCCCAACCTCGGTCTCGGAGAACATCGTCTATGGCCTTGCAGATGCATCAGACCTGCGCCATCCCAACAACTTGCAAAGAGCTGCCCAGGCCGCGGGCATCCACGACTTCATCATCTCACTCCCTCAAGGTTACAATACGATGATCGGCGATGGTGGACAAAACTTATCTGGAGGTCAGGCCCAACGCATCTGTATTGCAAGAGCCATCGTCAGAAGACCACGTCTATTGATCATGGACGAGCCCACTAGCGCGCTGGATGGACAAACTGCGGATTTCATCAGACAGACTATCGGAAGAGTGTTGAAGGATCAGGTAAACGGCGGTACGAGTGTCATCGTTGCCACACACAACAGAGAAATGATGCGCATGGCTGATCGCATCATTGTTATGGAAGAGGGTCAAGTGGTCGAGGAGGGCGGATACGATGAGCTGCAGCTCAGGGGTAGTGTGTTTTCCAGACTCATTGAGGAAGACCTCTAGATAGAGCCAAGAGTCTTTTGCAACTTGCAACTTGTGTGTATATACAGTTTATAGTCAACATCACTCCCGTCCAATGTGTTCCCCTTGCCAAGATGTGTTTCTGGAAGCTTTCCTTCTGTACATCCCCATCTTCTGATGCATTCAGAGAACCTACGTCCGCAAAGCACCGCCCCCTTTGTCGCATACAGTTCACAGCCGCACATAACTCAACGCAGTCTAGCCTCTACATCGTGATGAGTCGCCCACCTCAGTCCTCGCCCTCATCGGCCAATGACACGTCCTTCAACCACCCACCCATCCCCCACGCTCAAGAGGCCCTAGAAGATGTTTTTTCCTTCCTCTTCCGCCACTTGAAGAAGGAAAGAGCAGGGTAGTTACCGCTTGAGCAGCTTCCTCGAGGACTGAAGACGCGCGCCTGACCGCTCCGGCTTTTCATCCCAAGCTATTGAAGCGAGAGACGAGACGCGGCAGAACGCCTGGGTTGAATAATATTCACCGACCCTGCCTGAGAAGCAAACTTTTCTTCCTCCCAACCCATCCTCACTCGCTTTACCATCGACACTTCCCCATCCTGTCTTCTCTCCTTTGCGTCGCTACATTCGCTATCTGTGAGCGAGATCAGCTAGCTCTCACTCTGAGTTTGACCATATCCTGTCGAGCTGTCTCCTTTTCAACAGTTCTGAGGCTTCCAATATTACCTGCGAGTTCCAATTTTTCACGGACTCGTCCTTCACTTTACAATCGCCAGCCCCGATCGTGAGTGCTGCCCTTCACCCCCATATCTCTCAATTTAATCTGACATCAGAAAAACGCAGGGAAACTTTCATCTCTTAAGTCTTTTCAAGATGGAGAAGATCGATCACAGCGGTCTTGCCGACAGCAAGACCATGGGCTACATTGCCATGGTTACGGAGACTTCCAAGCCTGGCCGTCAGCCTCCCCTATCAGCTTCCAGTGACTCGGCGTGGAACTCGGGCGGCGCAGTTGCAACCCGCGGAAGGAAGAAATTGAGTAAGTTTAGCTTCAGTACGATTTGACTTTTTGAAGTAAGTCACTTACATGAGAAACTAGCCACGGCCACTGCCGAACTTGCTACCACGAAGACTTCCAATGTTGCGACCTCTGCTACCGCAAAGTCCACGAGGTCCGCCGAAATCACTTCGTCATTCAAGACAGTCACTAGGCCTACTACAGGTGGATCAACTCTGTGGTTCACGGAGCCGACTACTTTCGCCACGACTTCGGCTTCTGCTTCACAGACGGCGACCAGCGGGCTTGCAATCCCCACCAACAGCGGGGTGCCAGCTCCGGAGGCCAGTGATAACAGCGCGCCCAACCCGCAGTTAATCATTATCATCCCCAGTGTCGTTGGTGGAATCATTCTTTCGCTCATCGCCATTGCCATTCTCAAGGCATGGTGTCGTAGCCGTGAAGCGGTCAAAGATGGCAACGCTCGCCTGGCCAACAGCGGCCTTGGTCGGTGGGAACCTACATACGGCGAAACTGCGCACTCGCCGTCCGCGGACGAAGATGCCTTCCCTTTTGGTCATCGCGCCCCTTGCCCACTTCCTCGTCCGGAGGGCATGCAGAACGGAAGCGCTCAACAGAACCAAGATGAGTACCAACTTCAGGACCTGACCCCGACTCAGTACGGCGGCGGAACGCAGACGGAAATCTTTCCAGCCTATCAGGATCGTGGTTCGCGTTCTTATCCTCAAAGCACCGCGGGTTCCCAGCGCAACTACATTGCTTACCAACCTCACCCGCAGCACCAAATCCAGCTTCAACCGGCCGAACTGCCCGGTGACAGCTATATTCAGAGTCCGACTACTGCTGGACCATCTATCCAGAGTTCTCCTTCGGCAACAACTTACATCCAGCCTACTTCTACTACTGGATCCCCCGACCAGGCTACTCCTACCGATGCCTACCCTCAGAACCAGCCCGCTGGCACGTACCACCAGACTTCTCTCACTGGCACTTACATGCAGGCCGTCAACCAGAACTAAGAACATGGTTCGCAGAAAGACCGGCATTCTTCGTTCATTCACCAGCGAACTACCGGCATAGGAAGGCTGACGAAGAAAAGGCGATGAGCTGTTGGATTGATTCGACCGAGCGTACCAAAAGTCCTCGGTACAATTTGTTGGATTACACACAAAAGGACACGGACGCGCGCAAAAGAAGTTTTTGTTTTCAGTTATTCCAGGTAATGGCGGGGACAAGGGGATGAGGGGAATGGAATAAGAGGTTCTGAGGTTTGGTCAAGAAGAGAGGATTGGTCAGGGCATTGTAAATAGCCAACAAGGATCAAGGAATCTCACCGATGCCGTGGAGCATCGGGAATAACAGGGTTTAAAAAAGTCATTAATCGCGTCTACTCCACGTAGGCTTGGCACATCCAACGTGGATGTGACTTTGATTTTGGGTCTTTGCCGACATTTTGCCATCTCGGTGATCTCACACTAAATCTCACACCGTGTCTGTGTCTGCTTCAATCGGCTCTCCAACGGTAGGCTCCCCAGACCAGACTGGACCAGATCAGACCGGACCAGCTTAGCATCATCACAACTCCATCATTCAAAGGCTAGGAATAGCCGGTAACCGATGCACCACTCCGTCTCAAGATGACGCCGTCTCTGCGGCTACTTGAGTCTTGCGCATTCGCCCAGACTACCCGGGAATAGGATGGGAACGAAAAAGAGTCGAGACATAGATGCCGGTTCATTCCCAGATTGGTTAGAGATGGCGGGGACAAACGGACGGACGGACGATTCAGGCACTTGTCAAAGCAGCTCGCTTGCTCATGGCCATGCGACCACCCCAGATGACCCCCGGGGTCGACTCTTGGCAACGAGACGACCCCGTCACTAAACCCGCGATCTGCGACTGCATCTACCATCAATTTTTGGTTCCCGCCATCCCCTAGACCGGGACAGCAGCATCAGGCAGGATGACGAGCGATGACAACCCGAGTCCTGAGCGAGCTAATTAGCAGCGACCCCGAGACGCGCCCTCCCTGACTGAGGCTGATGAGGTGGTGTCGCTGCACGCGGGCTGATCCTCCCCGCGTCGCGTCGCTTCGCTTCGCTTCCCTCCCCTTCCCTCCGCTCCGGCAAACGGCAAACACGGCCGGGTCAGCACAGCACATCATGTCGAGATCCGTTTCGCTGAACTCGATATTACCAAGATTCGCGGGGTACCGTCCACAACTGCGCGTCCGAGGCACAGCACAACGGACCGGGATACGATTTGCGTTAGCCTGTCGCACGCAGACGGCGGACGAGGTCGGAGACCGGCCTTCCTCCCGCCTCGAGTTGGGCTGAGCTGAGCTGCCAACAATCGCATCTCCCATCTGCCATCCGGCATCTGGCATACTCCTCCAATCCCCATCCGGGACCCTGACCGCCTACGAATACGGATAGGTGCCAGCGGTGCCATGCTGCCAGGGGGGGAGAGGAGCAAGGAACCAGTCGTGTGCAGATTGACCAGGCCGGGCTTGCCAGGGTAGGGCACCGCCGGCCGGGTCCCTCTTCTCTTATTCCCGCTCACCTGGCCGCATATCCGGTCCTATAATATAACATCCTGCCACGCCCTCGATGCAAACTCCAGGAACGTCACTTGCCTGCTTCTCTCGGCTTTTGCGCACCCTCTTTTTGGATCTCATCTGTGCACCGTGTGGAGGCCGGTCATGGATTCTGGAATTGTCGGCAACTTGCCTGCAGATACTTAGGTTTCTGATCAGGCCGCTGCCGCCGCCTTCGATATAGCCCGTCGTCTTTGCACTTCCTCACACACCTCGGCAACAATGACGAGCTTAAGCCACGATATCGAGAAGGCGCCCCAGGGCTCTGGGGCAATGGGGCAGTCACCCTCGCTCCTCCAAACCTCTCTCCAACCTGGCTTGGAAACCCCTCCTCTTGACGAGAACAGCCCCATCACCTACCAATACCTCACCTTCGAATCGGTTATTCCTGAGCCAGCTTTTCTCGAGTCACCAGAGTCACCACCGCTTCCACCGGCCCCGGATCTCAACCGCTTCTCCAATCCTCTGCAATGGCCTCACGGACGTAAATACCTAATGTTGGCCCTATCATGCATCGCCACCTTCTTGACAGCCTACACTGCTGGATCCTACTCGCCCCCGGCCTCCATCATGGCTGCAGACCTGGACACAACTCGTCTGGCAATGCTTACCGGTATCACCACATTCTGCATAGGTTTCGCCCTCTCGCCTATGGTTCTGGCCCCCCTGTCAGAACTCTGGGGTAGATATCCCGTCTTCATCATATCCGGTGTGATCTATGTCATATTCCAAGCCGTCTGCTCCGTGGCACCAAATCTTGCCGCTATGCTCGTTGCTCGCTTTCTGGTGGGCGTGGGCGGCTCCGTCTTCAGTTCTGTCATTGGCGGCGTCATTGCGGATCTTTGGGCAAAGGAGCAGAGGAATACGCCGATGGTATTTACCGATTTCCCGTGCCCTAGGTTCATACTAGTAATTAACATCACCCCAGGCCATCTTCAGCGGTGCAGTCTTGGCCGGGACGGGGGCAGGTCCATTGGTTGCTGCCATCATGACCAAGCGTATGGGAGCCACTGACCCGACCATGGCATGGGTTTGTCTCCCGGCTGTTTCGGTTACACCATACACGTGCTAACCAACATCAATCTAGAAATGGATCTTCTGGCATCAAGTCATCATCGACGCGGTTCTCGTCATTGCTCTTGCTGTTCTCTTCAAAGAAAGTCGAGGCTCGGTCATTCTCTCCAGGAAAGCTAGGTTCATTAACCACTGGTACGAGCAACTCGAGACGGCTGGCCACTACGGCGTGTGGCTAGAGGACACGACGAACAATACCAACAACACCACGACGGATTCAACTTCGGATACTGATACCCAAGGAGGCTCATGCTCCGGGCAAGAAAAGTCATCTACAACGTGTCGCTCAAGTCCACGATGCTCAACACAGCTGTCGCCGCAAAGACTTCGCTGGCTCGTAAAGGAGGACGAGGAGAGAGCTTCTGTCGCCACGATGATTTCCGTCTCCGTGTCCAGACCATTTCTCCTCCTTTTCACGGAACCTGTCGTCTTCTTCTTCTCCCTCTGGTGTGCTTTTGCCTGGGCTGTCTTGTACTGCACATTTGGCAGCATCCCACTGGCATTCTCGCGAACGAGGAATTGGGATATTGAGCACTCTGGGTACTTCTTCAGCGCCATGATCGTTGGCTCCGTGGTAGCCACCATCGTTGGAGTCCTGCAGGATGAGCTCCTAAAGTTGCCTCATTGGCGTGCCGATGTTGCCCCAGACAATTTGTCTTCATTCTGGCTCTTCATGCGACGACGCTTACCCGCCGAGGCACCTGAGTCGCGTCTTTATTTCACTTGTATCACAGCCACCCTGCTACCCATCGGTCTCTTCCTCTTCGGATTCACTGCTCGCCACGAGGTTCATTGGATCGCTCCTGCAATTGGCATTGCCTTCGCTACGTGGGGTATCTATTCGGTCTACCTGGCGACATTCAACTATTTCGCCGACGTTTACCACAAGTTCGCCTCCTCGGCATTGGCGGCGCAGTCCTGCTGCCGTAACATCTTGGGCGGAATATTCCCCCTTGTGACCGGTGCATTATTCCGAAATCTCGGCGAGGCTCGTGCTGGGGCACTGCTCGGCGGCATCGCCACGGGCCTGACCCTCATTCCTTGGGCGCTCGTGTTTTTCGGTGAGAAGATCCGGGCCAAGAGCAAGTTCGCCATCGTGAGTACTCCTCATCCTTCTGCCTCTGAAACGTATGAAGCCAACTCCTTGTGAAAAGAATCTCGAACCTCAAAGATGAAAGGCGCGGCTATCTACTTGGATGATAATAACGACATGTTGGTCGCAATCGGCACCATACAGGTATGCCGTCGATTTGACGATGAGATTTTGCATAAAAGTAAATGAAGATACCCAAGACAAGATTTCAAGCCATCTCGATCATCTGCACAGCAACGCATTTTCTATAACATCATCATTTGCAACGATTTCATACTGCATATCTTCCATGTTCGTGGGCAAAAAAGTTCTCAGGCATTTTGAACCAACTTCATGAGACTGGGTTCCCCGCCTTACAGACCAGATGCGAGTATTAGATAGACACATACATAGATTCCGATAATCCAGAACTTCTCTGTGAAGGCCATACAGGTGTCTAAAACTGTTCAAAACCACTGCTCAATTGTGTATACTCTACGAGCGCCTGAATCACATGCATTGTCCTCCAACCCATATCCACGAATCGCTCAGTCCACATCATCAGCATTCGTATCCGCCTCTTGCGGAACCGGGCCCAAATGCTTCTTGGCCTCGTCGAGAGCTTTGGTTTCGTCATGGGCGTCCTGTTGCTCCTTGTCGGGCGGCGGCAAGTCTCCGGCCTTGGGCCCATCAGCATCCGCCTTGAGCGTCCCGTCCTCGTTTACGTCGGTCTTGTAATGGATGGTGAAGAGGACCACGAGGTAGACGTCGCCGGTGGAACGGTTCCGGAGAACATATCTGAGCTGGTGTGAGCGCTTCGGCCCTTCTTCCCTGCAAAGAAGTAAGAACGACATGAGAAGTGAACATAAGAAAGGTTTCCTCGTTTCCAGGAATAGCGTGCCATGGCGTAGTGTCGCTAAATTCCGATCCCAGTTCCAATTCCAAAGTCGCCCCCAGAGGAAGGGACTGAGTACCATGAAAGAATCAAAGGGGGGGTAAACTCGCAGGTAAAACACACAAGAACGGCCAAGCCTGGAAGAGAAAAGGGGTAATCAACTCACCTCAGTCCCTGTCCGTCCCAGTACTTCATGATGGCAAGCTGAAAACCGGGCAAGCGAAGAGCCAGGTTGGAGAAGTCCAGGTACGGGTTGAAAAAGTCCATGCCGTACGTCTTGCCGTACTCGAACACCCACTGCTCCTTGCTGTCTTTCCTCAGCGCCCACTTCATGCGCTCTTTGGACGTTGCGGGCGCACCGACCGTCTCCCGCATCTCCAACCCGTCCTCGTCGCCTCCCTCCTCAAACCAGAGTCCTCCCTTCTCCTCTTCGTAGGTGCCTGCACCCGCATGGATGACGTTGAAGGAACTCAGGGCGGGCCCGTAGAGGTACGGCGTGTCCGCGTAGGCGTCGCCCTCCAGGCCGGGGTCGATCCACCACTTGACGATGTTCATGGCCGTGTTGAAGCCCGGCGGCAGACGGTCCCTGATGGGGTGGTCAAAGTCGTTGCCGAACTGGAGGTCGGCGGCAGAGATGCCCTGCTCCGAGGAGCCCTCGGGCTTTCTGGGCGTGAAGCGGAAGGAGATGCTGTACTGGTCATTGTTGCTGGAGTGAGGCTCCGTGGAAAAGTAGGATGAGGTCGTTGGTGATTTGCGGGGGAGGCCGGCGTAATTCTGTATGCGGACATTGAGTTCAATGTCGGCGAGTGGCGTGCTGATTTTGACGGGCTTCGGGGTGTTGACTGGGACTTCGGTTTGTGAGTCTGCGTCGTAGTTCGGGCCGGCCGTCACCCGTAGGATGTACTTGTCTGACATGGTAGGTGAAGGGAAGGGGTCTTATTTTCGGGTAATGAGATTGGCCCTGCTCTCCGCCGTAATCAAAGGTGTTTGCTGATACTGACGGCAATGAAAGTGAACGCAATCTCAGTCCGGACGGGGATGTCGTCATAAGACAAAACGTGTGAATCCGGGGACTGTGCTGTAATGTTTCAGGATTCCAACCAGAGCAAGCCTGAAGTTTGCTGTCTCGGTCCGTGATCTCAATGAGCAAGTCAACAGCAAGAGTAGACTGATTCAGCCGCGTGCTGCTATCGTGAATGAAGTCGCGATTGGAACGAGGTTAAAAAAGTAAAATAGGTGTCGTCCCAAGATGCGGAACTTTGGCGGCAGACAAAGTTCTGAAGGCGGGTTTACAGCTGGGTGGTTCAAGGGTGAAAGTCAAGCAACGCCCGGATCCTTGCTCACCACCACCACTTTTTTAAGGCGGAAGGATGCGCCAAGTTTGGTAAGGCTTAAAAAATGGGGGAAAAGCGAGCCGCAATGACGTTGAGATGAGAGACTAAGGGACTGCCACTTCGCGTACCAGTAGCGAAATGGACCGTCTGGCTGTTTCCTGCCTTACCTCATCCAACCAGAATAATTGCATGTGAAACAATGAGGGGTGGCGTTTTGAATGCCATTCGAGCTGGACAAGATTGTAAAGTTTTCGTCATTACGTCGGATAAAAGCGGGAGCAAAGAAGCGAAGAAAATCAGCAGGAAATAAATTCTCGCGTGGCGCTAATCTCACTCAACATGTGTTTTGCGGGGTGGGGTGGCGGGGTCGAGGTCAAGCTGTTTAGCTCAGTTCACAACGACAGATTACGACACTAATCCTGGGCAGCAAGCTCTGTAGGAACGACCTCTATTTGAGCGCGAGAGCTGACAAGCATACCGTATTTTAGAGGCGTTACTGAGTTATTCATTCCCCATCTCTAGGCTAAGATGTGTAAATCTGTAACGTTCGCATCAGCAGCGAAGCCCGCCAACTCATTACACGGACACAACACTTCCACGTCTTCTTCGATGCCATGACTCTCAACAATCTTCCGCCTGAGGCTCACGGTGCAATGAACTCGTCGATATTAACCCTTTCAAAGAAACTTATGTGACCAAATGTGACCCAGTATTGCGCAAGTCTGTCATGGGAAATAAGCATAAGCTGGGACTCAATGTATCTGTCTGGAATGCAAAGAGCCGTTAGCATATATTCATCGACGGAGTGAGGACGCTGGCACCAACCTTCCATGAAACCGGTTCCAGCCACATGTCCCTTGCTCTTCACAACTCGTGTGCCCTGGAAGGGAGGTTCCTGGGCTAGCCCTACAAAGCCTGCCTCGCCGAGGTCGTCTGCAACGAAGGTATACTCTCCCCTGGGCACATTAGGGTCCCCGGTGAGCTTAATTGCTTCCAAACGGCCTCGGTGTACTCTCGCATCCGTACGTCGGCGTGTCCACTCGTCGTCCGACTCATCAGCAGAGCGCACCAGACCAAGCTCCTCGTCAGATACTTCTTCGTCGTCCGGTTGGTTGATCAACAAGAACTCGCAGCCGTGACCGCTGTAGTCGCCTACCCAAATGCCGCGCCATGGCTTGAACGGTGTCGGCGTGTAGACGATGGGATCCAGCGTCGAGTAAGTGACAACCTCCTCGCCGATATGCACTCCTGGTAGGCCTCGCGCCGAAAGATTGGCATGAATAGCCCGTATCAGGCCGGCAGGACCCGCGCCGACAAACAGCCCCGCTGCCGGGGCACCGGCCATCTCCATCCAATGTCTGATGCGGAAGGCTTGGTCAGAAGCCTCGGCTCTTCGAGTCGGCAGATCTGTTGGCGTGAGGTCGTCACCGTGCAGTCCTGAGACAACGCCTGCCACACGATGGCGAGCCGGAATCGCTGGAGGAGGCCAAACATTGCCATATGGGAAGAGCGTTCCCATTCTCGAAGTGGCCGTGGCTACATCGAGCGGCCGAGCCAGCAGGAAATTGCTGAACATGGCATCGGACCGGTCGTTAATTACCATGGGAACTTCAGCGGCAAAGCGATTTTTCATCGCCTCATAAAAGTTGCGCGACTGCTCTCGGTAATTAGGGTAGAACTGGAGTACCGGTTTGTCTAAATGGAGCTTGACTTTCGGCTCGAACGCATGGATCATGACGGTTGTATCGGCAGGCCAGTGCTGGTATGTAGTGCGATTGCTGATGGCCAGCAGCTGATACCCTTCAATGCATCCTCTCCGCGGGTCGTACCTCACGACAATCATCTTGCCCATGAGGTCGCGGTCGCAGAACCAGATCTTGTATTTGGGTAGAAACCATCTTGGATCATGGGCTGTGTACAGTTCGCGGTAGGTACTACACGGGTACGGTGTGTCGAGTTTTACGCCCGGCACGTTCGTTTGCACCCTTTGATACCAATGGACGTCGGATACGGCGTGGGCATGGAGGCTACGACAAGTCTCGGAGACAATGGCCAAATCGCAAGGCGACAGGTATGCGAGGATTGAGTCTATGAGTTCAGAGGGCAGTGAGAGAAGTAGGCAGCCGTCGGCTGGCGGAGGATAAATGTCTAGCAAATGAGTTGCAAGTCAGATGGCGGTTGGACAAGGAGACTAGTGTGAAAGACAGCGTACCAGCAGGCGTCACGTTATTAAGTCCAGTTGGAAGCGGGTAGTAGTCGGTCTGAGGTGATCCAATTGTTTTCCGGCGGTCCGTAACATCGCTTCGCAAACCTTCGTCGGATACGTATGGTAGAATATAGAGGTTCGACTCAACTTCCGGGTCGATGCCGCCGTAGTTGCTACTCGAATTTGAAGTGGTACTAGGTGCTGGGGCAGCGTCGTCGGAGGCCGAGCTGGAGGCGGGAGGAGTAGAAGCCATCTTGTCGGATGTGACCATGTCTGGACAGGGACAAAGCAAGGCAAGGAGTCGTGTGCCACACAGTCGGCAACCGTTGCCGATCAGGGCGGACAGCGTCGTGCGATGTCCAGGGCAGGAAGAAGGTTGGCCAAGTAGGTGTTATGGCTTTCCTTTCTGGATGGACTAGGCACAGCTTTATGGAGACGACCTTGGAGGCGAGACCAGCCAAAAGGGGGTGCTGGGCGTTCGTTGGCTTTGGTGGCAGGTTGTTGAGGTAGGATGGTGCAGGTCGTCGGTTCGATCGGTCGGTCGGGCGGTGGTGGTTCGAGGACGGGTGGCTTATCAAGGTGTCAAGTCAACAAGTCATGGAGGACGTGGTCGGGCAACAATGATGCGTGGGAGGCGTGGAGTCGTCAGTGTTGGGGTCATGACTCCAGACTTTGTGTCTCCACGTCTCCGTCGCCGTCTCCGTCTCCGACGAGCCGGGGTGAGGGTGTGAAGGTGGCAGTCGTCGTCGCGGTCGGACCAGAGGTTCCCTTGGTCTAGCAATCGGCGGTGGTTGCTGTTGCAGCAGCTGTGAAGTCCCGGTTACGGCATGCCAGGAGCCTGGTAAGGTGTGCAGCTGTTGTCGGGGCACGACTAATGCAGTGCCCGGCGGATGGGATCTGGTTCTCGGAAGAGGAAGGCTGCTCGGGGCGTCGCATGAGGTGCAGCGGTGCTAGCTGGGGTGGAGGATATGCATGCCGGTGGTGCTGCTGCTGCTGCTGCTGCACCTCTCACTCACTGGAAACCAGCCCGGGAGGATACGTTCCCGTCAGCTTCTTACCGGGCTGGGTCACAGCGCATGGGGCACCGGGAGCCGGGAGCAGCAAGATTGCGGGGAGCCTTTTGGCCATATTGGATGTACGCACATGGTTGCGTTCACACCTTACCTACTACCTAGTACCCTCCAACCTGCGAATACCTAGCCGATACTATTGCCGGTAGGCGTACGGGAGTACGCCGGCCTCCACTTGAGGTACGTGAAGCCTGAAGTTTGCAGTCGGGCGTTGAGCTGCCCCTGACAAAAGAAACAAGCCCCTTGCCCCCTTTCAACACTCCAATCTCAACCTCAGCTCATGGCTTGAGTACCCTGTGAGCTCTCGCTTATCGGACGTTATGCCCGATAGATGCAACTGGCCCTAGCCCAGCGATAACGCCATCGATAAGCCTCGTCCTGTGGTCCTCTCGCGGTGCATACAGCAGCTTGGAGCAACACCACGGTGCCTGTTGCCGCCCTTCAGGCTGCCATTTGGAGACTTGCTCCCAGCATCCAGCAGACTGAACGAACATCTCCTTCTTATCTCGAGCCTGGATCCTGTTCCATCTGGTGCTCGTGCAGCTACAGCCAGTCAGTCGATCCACAACCTCGACGTGGCCAAGCCGGCGGTTCTCTTGTCGTGCAACCAATGCATCGTCAAAAGGCCCTGGCCAAGCCTGGCTATAGGGGAACCTTTGCGAGTGGAATCTGGAGAGGATCCTTTGCAGAATGGCAGCGAGAAACATCCATTGGTCCATGTCGAAACCGGCCCAGTCTCTTTTGTTGGTCCGTCTGAGATGCAACTACAGACGTATTAACGCATAAGGGATCAGCCCCTACGCATATATATGCATCTAACGGTGTACATACAGGTCAGCGAGAATGTTCACCAGCCTGCCCAATTAGGTAGGTAGGCACCCAAGACATGGCGGGGCTCCCATCCACGTCTCCTTCCTCTTACCACTACGTCGTCCGCTACGCTACGGCTCACTTCATTCCAATTCCCTCCACTCAGATCCAGCGAATCTCGACCCTCGACCCTAACCACTTTCACCTCAATCCAAGGCTACCTGACCTTAACCTTGCCTTACCTCCCATTTGAAGCCTCGCTTCCCACCGGCCCTTGGGTTTTTGTCTTCGTTCTGGGAATCACATCATTTTCCCTAGCCTCGCTCCAAAAACATCCATACCACGCCCCTCACTTGGCAACCATATCTGAACCACCATCCAACGTCAGAATCGACTACCTTCTGGCAGTCATCATCCGCTGTCAACGTTGCCGTGCAGTCGGCCTCGCCGCTGGCTCTCCCCACCACAACACCTCCTTCACGACGGACGCGCCTTGCTCCAACAGCTCAGCTTGCTTGAGCACCTTGTCACATCGTCTCGTCTCGCATCAACGCGTGAGACACTCGCAATCCGATTTTCTCGGGGCTACCACAAGTCATTTAGCCAGCAATATAGTCGCTCGGTGTCTTGGAATCCCGGCCATTCGCTGTAGCCGTTGCCGGAGTGCCCACTTCACCTCCAAGACCGCCCAACGTCTCCTTCCTACTTGGTGATAGCTTCCGTCCGCCACTGGAGGGCTGCCCTACCAACCCCGACCCGACCTCTTCCTGTCTCCGGAGCGCGTCCAGACGACACGCCTGAACTTCCAGACCGCTTTCTGCAGTTCCGACCTTGGAGGACCACCGGAACCTCGGAATCCCGCCTGACCAGCATCCTGCAGGAAACCATGTCGTCCTTGATCCCTCTCATCAGCGACTTGCTTCCCATGATCATCTCATCCTCCTCGGTTCACATCACAAAAGCAACAACGCTACGCGCGCCCGATACAACTCCAGAACCAGGCCCCGCCAAAGAGGCCGATGCCATTGTCAGCAAAAGCGATAAGCTCTGTGCTTCTGGTATGTTACACCCGGCCGGTCCAGCCTGCCTCTCCCCCTGCCCAACCAGCACGCAACATACTTCCTCACTGATGGCGCTCCCTGTGTAACTATTTTAAGCAGTTTTGACTCTCCAACCGCACACTACCTCCTCTGTGCGTCATCACGGCGAGCAAGGTCAGAATCGTGCCCCCGTTTTATCCCCTCTTTCACGCCCCCAACCTGTCACTGTACTGCCCTCCCGCCCCCTTGTGATGGGTCTCTAATATGTGCCAAGATACCATTATTTACACAACCTCCGGCACCGGAGTTCTACTTGTCAGCCCGGGCGCGGCGCAAGAGGTCAAGCGACATGATATGGAAGCCGGAGACTTCGCATTCGTTCCGGCTTGGACGGAACACCAGCTGCTTAACGAAACAGATCAAGAGAATGCGTGGGTCATCACCCGCAGCGGCTCGCAGCCGGTGGTAGTAGGCCTAACAGACTGGGGTGGTGACCGAGCCAAATGAGACCGTTTGCGAATGAAGTTGGACTGCCTTGACAGCTGGCTTCCTGTGGTATCACATGGTACAACACTCCGAGTCTAGGAGTCACCACTGAGAAGCGACTTTCCCTTTCCCGCACGCAAGTTCATTTTCTCCATGGTGTATTTGCCGAGCCGCTTGCCTGTCATTTCTCGCAGTATTCTCGTACGACACCGACAATACGCCCTCTGTCCTGCACTGAGTCAAACACCTGCGCATGGTCTCTGGAGGGGAACCAGAGCACGTCTATGTCCGATCCAGCTGAATGTCGATGCTCGCTTCCCAAACCAGTCACTCCGGCAGCATTGCGCCGACCCTGCTTCCCTTCGCCCTGCGCACATGCGGGGTCGCTTGACTTCCCGTTTGCCAAATATTTGGCGACAGCATGGCTGTCAACTATCAAATCCTGCCCCGATAAGCAGACGGTGATCTTCCTTGTTGCGGTTCGCCCACCGCTCGTTGATCCGTCAGTTCGAACCGCATTTTCCAATTCTGGATGGTGTCCTGCGAGCTCCTCGGCCCAGATGACATTCTCCCTCCAGAAGAAGTGTCTGCCGAGGCAATGGGCAACCCCTGGGTCTGTACTCGCAAAGTACCATAGCTGCCACTCATTGGCGCGCTTTGGCTGACGCCGTGTGAAGTTGAATGCCACGTCGGGGAGATGGAGCAGTATGCTCACGGGATCGATGAGCACCGCTCGTGGGATTCTCGCCTGCAACTCCGGACAGCGCAAGACATGCGTTGTCAAAACAGACCCATATGAGTGAGAAACAAGAACAAATTTGTCCCACGAATGACGGTCGAGAATCTCGGTGAATTGTTCGAGAAAGGCGTCCTTGCCCAGAGGAGGCTTCGTCAACCGGAAGGATATCGGCAAAATCTCGAGAGCTATGACCCCAACCTGGCCATCCCCTCTGACTTTACTGGCACTGACTTCAGCGAGAAAACGAACGTACACCCAAAGCCCTATGCCTATGCCGTGGAAGAAGATAATAGGAAGTCGATCAGATTGTTGATGTGGGCGGTGCCAATAGCTCAGCCCAGTCGAAGAGCGACGCTGGGCGGCGAGTTGTTGAATTCGTGGTGGGAAGACGGCAAGGGTGTCTTCTCTGCTTTGAGCGTAGTATTCAAAGCCATTGAACATGAGGAGAACATGGGTGCCGGCGTCCACGACAGCCATCATTACGTACCACCAAAAGCTGCGATACTTGGTCTCGATGTCGTCAAAAGTAAGCCGTAGACTTTGCGCAGGGCCACGACCGTCCTCAAATGATCTACCCAGCAATTGTTCAGTCCGGCTGATGTACCGGCCCACTTCCTCCTCAACTTCGCTTGAAGTAGGGTGATCCTCAGCGCCTTCGTCAAAGAAGGCCCAGAGAAGAAACTCGTGAACATTGTCACGGCGAATGTCCTTGATCTCTGACCCCAGGAACCACCCACGGAGGTACAACTCCGGGTTCGGAACTGTGGCCATGCATCGTTCAAACAGTGCGCGTCTCGCAGCCGGCGACAACGGGGCTGGATGTTTCGCGGCTTCCCCAAGGCGGATCTTATACGGTGTCCAGACGAATAAGGCATACGCTAATTCAACAAACATGAAGCCGACAACCCATAAAGCAGCGGCCGTCCATCGCGGGTCTGGTGAGCCGAGCTTGGGACCCAGGAGGCAGACGGCGAGAGCGGATGCGTATGTAATGATGGGGTATTGCAGGAAGAATATGCATATACGAATGAAGATGAGTTCGTGCAGCGTGTGTCCGAGCATTTTGGCTTGGTGTTGTGTCGTTTGCGATCAAACTGAGAATAAAGCTGTCGACGTGATGACGAGTGGCAACAATCGGCGACGAACGGCGACAAATAACAAGGGCGGTAAGAAGTGATTGAACACAGTGACACAGCGTCGAGAATACTTCAAGAGCATCCCAGCTTGTTGGGCTTTTAACCAAGCTTGTGAGCCCGATGTTGATAGACATGTGATTTATTGTTGGGATTCGCTTGTTGCGCTGGGGCCTTGGGCGTGCCTGGTATTCTTTCAGACATGCACGTGTCATATGAGAAAGACTGGGATTGAAACCGAAGAGCTCTGCTGATTGGTTTTTCAGCTCAAATCAGCGCGTTAAATCCTCACGACCTGTGCATCCGAATTCTATGGGTCCTCAGAATGATGAGATGAGTTATCCGTAGGTGCGCATGAGATCGGTACGTACCGGACTCAAGTCGATGGCTGTTTCAACCGACCCCGAGAAAGGAATCCATGTTCGATGCAATTCGACGTATTCGCTTCAAGACAATATTTCGTGTATTCAGCCTCTCTATTTATCTTGGGGCATTGCTGCAGAAATGCCGGCGGATACCATGCATATCGAACTCAAGTGAAGCTATGCCATCGCAATTCGCTCCTGCATGGATGGCCGACGTACGTAATCTTGCCTTGCCTCGGTCCTCAACAGTCATGCTCAAGAAGTGTCAAATAAGGGCCATGGAGGCGAATTCCCCGCCCGAGGCTGGACACCCTATCATATGAAAACACTTTGTTTCGTAAGTCATGCTACAAATATCCTCACTAAAGCGTTACATGGCTGCAGAATTCAGCCGGCGCAGATCAAAGCTCGACAGAGTGTTTGACAGATTAGCCGACCCTGAAAAGGTAATCCTCCCTCCGATATGTCCGAGTTGGGATTGTCGGCGGTGGTGTATATATTAAAAGGCATGTTGTTGTCTAGCTGTCGGCGGGGAAGTCGACGGCAGTCAATTCGACTTGGCAATGAGGTGCGTGTTCAGTGGTTGAATCTTCCCTCAACGTCTTAAGGCTGTAAACATAGCCGCCGGTTTTCGATGGCAAGTAATTCTTAGCTTATAGGATTGCTACAGATCCATGCGTCTACGAGAAGCTCATGCTACTTTCCCCGCGTGGGTACTTCCATTTCTCCGGGCCTCTGTCGGGGGTTGGAAGATAAAATGGCCCTTCAAGAGCTTGAAACCACGATGATTGTCTCATCAATCCATTCGGAACCGGACCCTTCCGTCAATTCCAATCTCTCTACCTCTCGACAATACAAAATGGCCCTGCGTCTCGCAGTCACACTGCTTGCAAGCTCTGTTCTGGCATTGCCTGCCGGGGACTTGTTCGAACGCCAAGCTGACTGCAGCAAGGCGAAGATAAACGTCCCAGCAGTCAACGATGCAAAGCTTCCAGACCCCTTCACGTTCGCAGACGGCTCCAAGGTCACTACAAAGACCGACTGGGCCTGCCGGCAGACCGAGATTCAGAATGCCTTCAAGCAATACGAACTCGGAGATTTCCCTGGGCCTCCAAGCAAGCTCGAAGCCTCGCTTTCAGGCAACACGCTCAATCTGAGGGTCACCCAAGGCAGCTCTACTATCAGCATGAGCGCCTCCATCCAGAAGCCCTCTGGAAGCGGACCGTTTCCCGCCATCATTGGCATCGGGGGAGCAAGCATCCCTATTCCTGGCACTGTCGCCCAGATCACTTTCAACAATGACCAGTTCGCTGCTCAGAACGGACAGTCCAGTCGTGGCCAGGGACTCTTCTACAACCTGTTTGGAAGCGGACACAGTGCTGGGGCGTTGACTGCCTGGGCCTGGGGAGTTGGTCGCATCATCGATGGCCTCGAACAACTCGGTACTGCGGCCACTGGCATTGATACCAAGCGCCTTGGAGTCACCGGCTGCTCGCGCAACGGCAAGGGGGCCTTTGTCGTCGGTGCATTGGAGAAGCGTATCGCCTTGACCATCCCTCAGGAGTCCGGCTCCGGAGGCGCAGCCTGCTGGCGCATTTCGGACAGCGAGAAAAGCAAGGGCAAAAATATCCAGACCGCAGGCCAGGTCGCTGGAGAGAATGTTTGGTTCTCGCCGAACTTCAACACTTGGACCTCGAGGACATCTCAGATGCCAGAAGACCACCACTTCCTGGCAGGATTGGTGGCGCCGCGAGGCCTGTATGTTGCAGAGAACGACATCGACTGGCTGGGCCCCGTGTCGACCACAGGATGCATGAAGGCCGGAAGACAGATCTATCAGGCCCTTGGCGTGCCCGAGAACATGGGTTTCTCTCTGGTTGGCGGGCACAACCATTGCCAGTTCCCGAGCAGCCAAAACTCGGAGCTCACGCAATACATCAACTACTTCCTACTCAATTCAGCAACAAAGCCATCGATTACCGAGCGTAGTACCGTCAACGTCAATCTGCCAGATTACGCCAGCTGGACGGCTCCAACACTCTCTTAGCCAAATTGCATGACAGGCTTCAGTTTTGTACATAGGAACCGGGGAAATGCAGGCCTGGATGGGGAAGGATTACACTCTTTAACTAGGTACCTCACAAGACGTGTGAACAAAGACAGCAACATGGGAAATACTGAAGACCCTCGTGGACGAGTCTTGTTCGTGTGTTTATCGTCCTCCAATGAAGCGCTAATCTACACCGGAACCCAGCCGGGCTTCGGCCGGGAGCACACCCCACCCAGCCGGGTCCGGGTGGATCTGACAGACGGGATGTCATAATTATGCACACGCGCATAGTGATACAGCATGCTGTTGGCTCGTGCTTATGCCTTCCCCACTTCCAAAAATGTTAAGCGAGTGCCTGCTCCTGGCCCCTGCGTGGAACGTCAGGAGTTCCTTGCCCCCCGGTCGTTCAATTAAACACAGCTCTGAGCCAGACGCGGCAAGGACGCGGTTACGCGACTCCACGATCTTTCCCGACGCGATTCCCAGCACTGCCGGGGCACGGCACTTGCTGCAGTCCCAAAAAGGTACACACCCACCCACACTTCGGACCTTCTGCCTTCTCGCTCGTCTTCATAGAGCTACCGTCGAACGCGGCGTTCCCAAGTCGACTCAAGAGCTCTCGAATCTGTCAATTGGCCATTCTTCTTTCTACTAATTACTTTCGTGTAGCCTTCCTTTATCCCAACTAGACCGGGAACACACCGAATTTCGATTCTTCTTCCTACACGACAGACTACCTTCGTTTGACCTACAACCACACTTTCACCGATCCAACTCGCCGTCATGGCGCCCAAATCATCACCAGCGGCTCGCACACCAGCCAAAACTCCCTCGCTGAAGCGCCAGCCGTCGTCGTCTTCGGGAACTCAGAAGACTATAGTACAGTTCTTTTCCAAGTCTGCCTCCAAGCCGACCCCCAAGCCCGCGGCCAAAGGCCCCGACTCATCGCCATGCCTCAGAGAGTCTGCCCGAACGAACGAACTCCCCAAGGTCAAGCAACCTCCCAGCGTGACCCCCGTCCCCAGCAGTGACGCCATGGAGCCCTCGAGCTCCCAGGAGAATATGGACGGCACAGGACTCAAGGTAGCTCAGGACTCCTTGCCATCACCGTCTATTCCCGCTGAGACTGTGACCCCGCAGGTGTCTCGTAGCAGACCTGTTCTGCCTTCCTCTAGCCCTACGCGAAAGGTATGTTTGCCACGATGCTAGTTCCCCGAGGCGGCATGCTGACTCGGCGTCTTCACAGGGTAGAAAGGCCGTCAACTACGCTGAGCAGTCCGATGACGAAGACGATGACCCGTTCGATCGCATTAGAGCCGCAGGCACGCGTCGTCGTACTAAGACACCCGCTGTTCCAGCTGATGATGGCGACGATTATGAGGATGCCGCCAGTAATGATGGGCCTGACGAGGACGAAGGTAAGGATGAAGCTCGTTGCATAAAATCTTCATGTTTCTAATGCGGTGTAGAAATGGACGACTTTGTCGTGTCCGACGAGTCGGATGCTCCCTCACGCTCTAAGAAGCGCAAGCGCCCCGAGACTACAAAGAAAACACAATCAAGGAAGAAGACAACAGTCTCTTCGCCAATCAAGGAAGAAGAGACCACAGACGAGGACGAGATGATGGAGGAGCTGCCTTCGACTTCCACTGCCCAGCAATGGCGCTACGATCCGAAGAGCGTTGCCTCCTCTGCTCCTCGTTCTGCCCAGGGTCCGGCGGTTCGTCGACCAGCCGCTTCCAAGCGGAAGGAGAAGGCTCACGCCACCGAGCCCGAAGCCCGATATCCTTGGCTGGCCAACATCCAAGACGTTAACAAGAACTCCCCTGGCGATCCCGAGTACGATCCCTCCTCTGTCTACATTCCTCCAGGAGCGTGGAGCAAGTTCTCTCCCTTTGAGAAGCAGTACTGGGAAATCAAGCAGAAACTGTGGGATACCGTTGTCTTCTTCAAGAAGGGCAAGTTCTACGAGCTGTACGAGAACGATGCCACTATTGGTCACCAGCTCTTTGACTTGAAGCTCACAGACCGTGTCAACATGCGCATGGTCGGTGTTCCTGAGAGCTCCCTCGACATGTGGGTCAACCAGTTCGTTGCCAAAGGTTACAAGGTTGCTCGCGTTGATCAGATGGAATCCGCCCTTGGCAAGGAGATGAGAGAACGAGGCGATACGTCTGCCAAGGCGAAGAAGGCGGACAAGATCATTCGTCGAGAGCTAGCCTGCGTCTTGACTGGCGGCACTCTGGTGGATGGTAGCATGCTGCAGGACGACCTGGCGACCTTTTGCGCGTGTATCAAGGAGTCCGTCATTGACGGCAGCCCCGCATTCGGCATCACGTTTGTGGATTGCGCGACTGGCCAGTTCTTCATCTCGGAGTTCGAGGACGATGCCGACTTGACCAAGTTTGAGACTTTCGTTGCGCAGACCAGCCCCAGAGAGCTCATTCTGGAGAAGTCGAGAATTTCAACCAAGGCTCTTCGCATCCTCAAGAACAACACTTCCCCAATGACCATCTGGAACTACTTGAAGTCGGCCACTGAGTTCCTTGACGCGGACATGAGCCGCCGGGAAATATCCAGTGGTGGCTACTTTGCCAACGAGGACGGAGAGGAGACATGGCCTGATGCTTTGGCCCAGGCCAAAGACAAGGACCTGCTGATGTCTTCTTTGGGTGGTCTTATCCACTATCTCAAGTTTCTGAAGATTGAGGGTAGCCTGCTGTCGCAAGGCAACTTCGAGTGGTACACTCCCATCCGCCGTAACGGTACTCTCATCCTAGACGGTCAAACCCTGATCAACTTGGAGATTTTTGCGAACACTGTGAATGGCGGCCCCGAAGGCACGCTCTTCACTCTTCTGAACCGATGTGTCACTCCGTTCGGCAAGCGACTCTTCCGTCAGTGGGTTTGCCACCCGCTTTGCGATATCAAACGCATCAATGAGCGACTCGATGCTGTCGATATGCTCAACTCTGATCGAAGCGTCCGAGAACAGTTCTCGTCCCAGATGACGAAGATGCCGGACTTGGAGCGTCTCATTTCCCGAATTCACGCAACGCTCTGCAAGCCCGAAGATTTCGTCCGTGTCTTGGAGGGTTTCGAGCAGATTGAGTACACTATGGGCCTGCTGGGTGCCTTTGGCGGCGGCAACGGCCTCATCGATCGCCTTCTCGCATCCATGCCTAATCTCAACGAGCCACTGTCGTACTGGAAGACTGCTTTCGACCGGAAGAAGGCCAGAGACGAGAAGCTTCTCATTCCGGAGCGTGGCATTGAGGAAGACTTCGACAACAGCCAAGATCGCATCGAAGAGATTAAGGAAGAATTGCAATCGCTTCTTGGAAGAAAGAAGTCAGAGTTGAAGTGCAAGACAATCAAATTCACGGATATCGGCAAGGAAATCTATCAGATCGAAGCACCCAAGGCTGTCAAGGTGCCAAACAACTGGCGCCAAATGTCGGCGACTGCAAGCGTCAAGCGCTACTATTTTGAAGAGCTGACGGACTTGGTCCGTGAACTTCAGGAAGCAGAGGAGACACACTCTCAGATCGTCAAGGAGGTTGCTACGCGCTTCTTCCAGCGCTTCGACGCTGATTACGACACGTGGTCGCAGTCGATCAGGATCATTTCTCAGCTCGACTGCCTCGTTAGTCTTTCCAAGGCTTCGTCATCGCTGGGTGAGCCCAGTTGCCGCCCGGAATTTGTGGACGAAGACAGGAGCGTTGTCGAGTTCGAAGAACTTCGCCACCCCTGTATGCTTAACACAGTGTCTGACTTCATCCCCAATGATGTCAAGTTGGGAGGCGATTCTGCCAAGATCAACCTGCTGACCGGTGCCAACGCTGCTGGCAAATCGACAGTTCTGCGAATGGTAAGAATCCTGTGCTATATGTTCCTAGACTAGATGCTGACTTCATGACAGTCTTGTGTTGCTGTCATCATGGCGCAGATCGGATGCTACGTGCCCGCTGTGTCTGCACGACTTACCCCCGTTGATCGAATCATGTCACGACTTGGTGCTAATGACAACATCTTTGCATCTCAATCAACATTCTTTGTCGAACTGTCGGAGACCAAGAAGATATTGTCGGAAGCCACACCACGGTCTTTGGTCATTCTGGATGAGCTCGGACGCGGTACCAGCTCCTATGACGGTGTCGCCGTTGCGCAGGCCGTTTTGCATCATGTTGCAACCCACGTAGGCTGCGTTGGCTTCTTCGCGACTCATTATCACTCTCTCGCCACTGAGTTTGAAAACCACCCAGAGATTGTGCCTCGTCGTATGCAGATTCACGTTGACGAAGAAGAGCGTCGTGTTACTTTCCTCTACAAGTTGGAGGAAGGTGTTGCGGAGGGCAGTTTCGGAATGCACTGCGCAGCGATGTGTGGCATTTCCAACCGCGTAATCGAGCGAGCTGAGGTGGCAGCCAAAGAATGGGAGCACACTAGCAGGCTTAAAGAGAGCCTGGAGAAAGCCAAGTCGGGTTGCTACATCCCTCTTGGTGTGCTCAGTGATGTGGCGTCACTGCTTAATGGTGGCGATGAGGTCGGGAAGAGGGGTGTTGAGGTGCTTTTGAGAGCCGTGGAGGCTCTTTAACTCGGTATATTTCTTCGGGAGTGAAAATATCGGTGCGAAGCTATACCGTGGCCAACGATGGCTACCTGTTGTTATGATAATGTCGAAAGGGTTTGGCGCCGAGGAGTTTTACATGGTCGAAGGATGGTCATACAGGAATGCACAAGTAAAGATAGAGGCGTGTTGCTCGTAACGTTGCGTGGCATTTTGGTCTTCGCAAATAAATAGGTTGTTTCTAAGTTCGACCTACACTCGGAAGCGTGTCAGATAACTTGCATGAACTTCATCATGCTGCAATGATGATGGATAGGTAGGTATCGGTTGTCCTGGGCCCGTATGTGTTCCGGAGCGCAATCCAAACCCTCGTCACACAACATTGCCAGAAGGAAAGAAGGCGTGGCGGAGAGTGAGTCGATGAAAGTTCGATGTCACGCAAGCTAACCATGGCAAAGAACACGAATCTGGCATCGATTAGACGAGACGAAGACCTTTTTGCCATGAGGCTGATGAATCTGGCTTTACCGTAACCTACGACAAGATACCTATGGGCGTATGCTGTGTACGGTCAGAAGGAGCGAGCTGAAAAGCTTCCGCCCCTGGGCCAGCAAAAGGGGACTCTGCAGGACCTTCGCATATCGCACCCGAAAACGGATCCTTTCCGGCAAATGCTACCTATTAATCCAACCAACCGGGACGAAGACGCGGCGACTAGCGCAGGAGGACACCCCTGGGAGGCGTTGGACTTGAAATGTTGATGTGACCGAGGCTCTGCGAGGTTGGAATTAGCCGGCGGCGAGATGCAAGTTCGCGGATTGCCCGGTCCGGGTTGCTACACGGCAGCACGCCTGGCTTGCGGCGCACGAAACAGGTCCTCCACCAGAGGCAAAATATCCAATGGCTTATAATACAGGGGTCACACCATTCCTTTGCGTGAGCCGGATCTTTTGATCTGGCGCGACAGGACGGGTGGCGTTGGTGAACTCGGTGAGGCGGGAGACTAGGGGTCACGGCACGGGGGAGAAAGGGAGCCGGGGGACGGACTCCGATTCTCCCACACCAGCGGTATCGATTCCCAAGTCGTCTAACTCATTGGTGCAATTTCCATGGTACATGAGCTGTCGCATGCGCCGTACGCTAGATGATCTAGCAGCATTGAGAAGGCCCCTAGGGTCTTAGAGATGTCTCCCGCCAGGGACGTATGCCAGGAGCAGATCTGTCCGCAGACAAAAATGGCCAATTTTGTGCCCATGCTGATTTATCAGGTCTAGACCGTTTACCAGAGCCTACAAGCACAAGCTGGCATGGCTGATTGTCAGCGAGGAATGGATTTATCTCGTCAAAGCACGGCGAATGTGGATTTGCACATTCTCCAAGACACGCAGATTGTCTTGCCTCTCACCAGGAGCCCTGTCAATGTCGTCTTCGATATCTGTGTAATCCAATGGAGCCCTCAGCCGGAGATGTGCCTGGATTTGTCTTGCAGAATTCTTCGGGGACATCAGGTTGGCCGCTCACAGAGCCCACCACTACCATTGCTGCCAACGAACTTGCGCGCGCCGAGAGAAGATCGGCACCCTTCGATAAGAAGACAGCCACTATTTTCTGCTGCCGCGTCTCAGGGCGCCTGGGGCGAGGGATTTGTGCAGGGGAGGGGCACAACCCCCATGATGGCAGTGACTAGCACACGACCATCATCGGCTAGTATCAATGACGGGAACCATCTTCCCTCCAAAGTTTCGCCGTTCTTCTCTCCCCCGCGCGGTCGACAGTGTGGCTTTTGAGGCTGCCTGGGCGCCGAGACAGCCTTTCGTCCGACGGATGCACTGGATCGAAAAATGAAGGCGTCGATGCAAGATGGACCTGGAGATTCCAAGGCCCTGTCAAGTTGCCAAGCCGTTCAGATTGCTCGCTGATCGAGCACTTCATCCCCGCTCAGGGCAATGTGTCTGGGGTTGAACCTCGCGCTAATTGGAAACGAAAGCCAACGGTGACGGTCTGTTGGGACTGATGCGTAACGCTTCACTGTCGGGCCTGGGAACGAGTCAGGGGTTCCTGGCCGAGATGGACCCTGGGACAACCATTGCTATGGCGAATTGGACTGGACAGGCAGCGAGCACCAGATGAGCCTGCAATCTCGCTGTTAATGAACAATTTCAAGGCCTGGCGTGCGGGAAAAGGAACGGACGATAGGCATCAGAGCATCGTGCTGTCAAAGATACTGTCTTGTGCCCCCCAAAGCATCTTGCCGTTATGCACTGGAAGACAGACAAGAAACAGCAGTGGATCAAGTCGCGGGGGAAGTACGTAGTAGAATCAGTGCCGTAGTGATGGGCATTAGTGGCGGGTTCGTCCCAGTTCAGTCTGGCTTATTCGAACGTTGAGGGGTTGTTGACGACAGAAGACTGCCGGACGCGAAACCGGAGGAGAATCCAAAAGGATGGAGCCTGTGGGTGTGGACATGCGCAAAGAAGTGGGAGGGAACCGAAGAGGGCTGCAGCAACAGCGAGACTGGAGAGTGCTCAGAAGACTGGGGGAGGGGAGATGGCGTCCTGTTGCCAAGAATCGCCAAGCCATTTCATGTTGTTGAGTTTGGAGAGTCGACGTTGGTTCGCAGATTCGGTCTGGAAGTCTGGAAGCCTTTGGCCTAAAAAGGGGGCTGACCCATGCTGTCCCCGGTTACCCCATGAGCCCCCCGGTCGGGACAGACGCGTCCCTGTGGATATCCTGGTCTCCTGCAGGGCAGGGAAGCACATCCATGGTCGAGGTCGGGTTGGATGCAGATATGGTATTCTGTCATCTGTATCCGTACGTACAGGGCACCGGATGCAGGAGCGAACGAGAGAGTGAGGGCTCTCCGTCAGCGTCGTATTAATCACTTTCTGATCTGTATTTCGTCAGCAACCAAGCGACCGGCCAGATCCTCAGCCAGTCAACGCTGGCGCCGTCAGAAGTATCCAATCACGGCCAGGAAGCGCAGCCATGCATCTGGGACCGGTCCTCGGTTCGGACATGGCAGCGACCTGAGGTTGGGTACTTTGGGGTTGCAGTTCTGCATCTGGACCAAGTTGGCGAGGTGAGCAAGAGGTGGTTGATACCTTAGTAGGTGTGTACTTTGTAGGCGGCGGCGGCAGGGTGCAGTGCAGAGTCAGCAAAGCAGCCTGAAAAGATGCCGATGGTGAAATCGAGGCGTTTTCATATTGGCAATTGGAGTCCCGAATAATGCTTGCTGGACCGGTTTGCTGCCTCGAGGAAGGAAGGAGCCATCCATCAGCAATTCAGCCGTGTGAGTTGCCGTAGGACGAGGTGGACACGCTCCTTCCATAATCTCAGTTCCTGAGGGTTTGACTGGACGAACCGGTCCCACTGGGTTGGAGAGATGTGGAGCCGAGATTCGCAACACTGGCCATTCAGAGCTCATGGTTATCTGAGTCAGCGCTTTCGACAAATGGAGCTCCCCCAAAAATGAGGGCGGGTGGGCGTTCTCGACCCAACGTGCCTACCTAAACTTAAACCTAATCTGGCGGGGCGGCACCAGTCAAAATCTTGGGGTAACGATACGTACCTCCGTACCTATGTATCTTATCTTACCTACCTACCTTAGGTACCGTCGTACACCATCTACCTCTCTCACGTCTGTGAGCTTCAGGTCAGTTCGTGCTTCCGTCGCCATTCTCAGTTACACAACGGGCAGTTGGTCCTGCCACCAGCAAGTGTGGCGGACGCTAGGGCCGAGGGAGCCTCTACCTAACATGCAGTGTTTCTTCTCCCGTATCCGCTGCGACAGCCAGCTGAAGCGCCTTCATCAGCCACGTTTCCCTGACCCAAACTCCCCTGTTCGCATCCAATGTCGTTCTTGTTTTACCGCTGATCAGTCAGCTACAACAACGCGGTACATACTAATCAAGGTGCCTACCGTAGGAAACGAGTCCAAACCAGCATCGGGCAACGGCCCCTCCCCCATCTTTTCCAGCTCCAGACCTCCACTGGCCCCGAATCCCCAGGAAAAGGGACCTCAGGTTTTCAAAGCAGCCCGCGAAATGCGGGCGTACGCAGTACCCCGTGTCCTGTCAAAACATGTGCCTGGCCCTGCTTTGCCTGCGCAACAGTTGGCGGGGAACGGTGGCGGAGCAGGCTAGTCTGTGCCAAGCTGTCGGAAACTCGGTCGTGCTGCCTGATTTGGCTCGATTCGTCCGGGGTCCTGCCAGCCAAGACTTTTAGACGACATCAACGACCACGTCCTCATCCTGTCCTCATCTTTTCCCGTCCACGTCCACGACATCTTCCACCGCCTTACCTCGCAGCCATCCTTCTCTCCCATCGCCGCCGACATCCCGTCCCGTCTGCGCCTAGCACCGTGCCTCATGTCTCTCCCGCCTTGACTGCATTCACCAGCTTCATTCCTCGTGGCGTCTCCCCTCCCCTCGCTACAAGCCTGTTCCCTTACCCGCCCATCTCCCTGCCCTCGTGCGCCCCCAAATCTCTTGTCCATGTATCACCAAGTGTTGATGGCTTTCTGATTGAGGATAATATTCCATTCGACCGGCGCTAATTCTCTCTAGCACTCCGGTACACGTGGCTGTAGGTTCAGCCAAGAACTGTCTGGCATGCCTCTCATCGCGACGGAATACTGCCCGTCGTCTGTGTAACTCTTGGTGTCTTGGTGACTGCCAGCACGAGAGGGAACGTCTTTGTCGTCTCGGTGGAAAGGCACCATGGCATAGACCCTCTTGGCTGCGGCATCCCGTGCTCTGGGATCAGTAACCGTGTCCTCGAAGCTTGAGCTTAGAAGCATCCCCAATATCCGGATACCGAGACTCTACGCCGTCACACACCCACATATGGCGAAGGCATTGTCATCGCAGAGAACATCGCGATGGATGGAGTTTTAAAGGCCAAGCTAGGTGGCACTGCAGCCTTGGCTCGCGGAGCGGAGAGTTCGGATGCTCGCGTCTCTCGTAGCACCGTCCAGGCCCATGTCTCTCGCGCGTGCCTGCGTTGTTTTGCATTCAACATTTCTGGAGCTTACGACGTCTCAACCAGCAGTATGGTTCGCGAAATACTGCTTTCCTGGCTATGGCGAACTTGAGGAGCCCACAGGCCAATGTTACCCTCCGGGCTGGATAGCCGCATTCCGAAGCCTGTGAAGTCCTTCTGTTGTTTGTGGAAAATCCGGTTGCACATACGGTACCTTAGATGCAGAACCGCGTCCGTGGCCAAAGGAAGGAACAGTCCGATAATATCATGGGGATTGGGTAGCACGCCAGCTGCTTGGGCCCTGACATATGCTCTGTGGAGCATGGGATGGGATGGGATGGGATGGGATGTGGGCAAGGGAGAAGGGAGAAGGGTTCTGCTTGTGTTCGTTGAAAACGCTTTGGCCAGCACTACTTCTTGTGAAGGAGACTAGCGACAATCTTGCCCCAAAACCTCATTTCAAAAAAACGAGAGTCCTCGAGTTCCATATCCACTCACCCGAGCTGGAGGCATGGTTGGGGTTGGGAGATCCCAGCTTGGCCCTCTTGGCGGCTGCACTTTCACGGGGTAAAGAGGTTGAGGCCAGGCGGAAGAAATCAGATTGGTATGCGGGGGAAAGATTGGATGCGGAGCATGCCCCCATAGATTGTTCGGGGAAGCTGGGACTGCCAACCCAGGGACTTTGGCGGGACACTGACTGAGTGGATGAACGGGGCAGACAGACATGGGATGGGTGGCAACGATGCGGCCGTTGGCTTGCTTTGGATGTGGATGTGTGACTCTTCTTCCATGATTACACTGTTCGCACCCCAGAGAGACCTGAAGCCCTCGTCAACTCCGCACCAGACTATGTATGTGTGACACAGCTGAAGGCGCTATTCTGGTTGATGGATTGTGAACAAACGGTCGTGTCCGCCGGTGATTGTCCAGATATCTTGGGCAAATCTATGATTATCTTGAACGCACGCTACTGCTGCGCGCCCACCGCATGCTTCGGTGGTCATCAACGTCGTCGCGCCGCAGCAAGTACCTAGGTAAGGTAGGGATACATGGCCTCGACGGCAGGACTGTCTCAGCTGCACTAAGGCGAGATAGGCGTGGCGCGCGGGTGGTGTGCGGCGCCGGGCAGCCTATGACTGGCCCGGACGCGGCCGCTCAAGAGCCAAAACGGGATAAGCTGACAGGATCCGAATCCTGAGAAGCGGCAGAGTAGCAACGCTCTGGCTCGCAGTCTCGGGGATGGGGTAGCGAACGGTGCATGTACATACGTGCAAAGGTACCACGCCTTACAGACTGACCGCAGAAATGACCAGGCCTTGGGCTGCTTCACATACAGACACAGAGAAGGGACAGACAGACCCTGGTCAGGTACCTAGGTAGGAAGAAGGTAGGGGTTGCTTGTAACCAGCCCGGCGAGACATCCGGACCTTTTTTTGCTATTCTCTTTACTTTTTTGCTTTCCCAGAACCATGAATTTTGAGCAGTTTGCCAAGACATTAGACGATATGGATATATGGATGGGATTGGTGCCATCGGATTCATTTAAAGAGGAGAGCTTCGTCCGGGGTTCTATCTTGCTCTCACGGATCTCTCCTGCCTTTCTTCTTCTTTTCTCATGCTCGATCTGCGCCGCTCTTGCATCTGCACCTGCTTTCGCATCTGCTCTTGTAACTGATCGCCCTGTTCGTCTCTCTCGCGATCAAGGTCAAGTGAGACAGAAGGAAGACGATAAGTCTCGGGCTTCATCCTTTCCCCTCCGTCATCCCTAGGCCGAGCCACCCTTCTCAACAATACCAACGCCTCGTCTCATTTGGCCAGAGTGCCAATGTTGTAAGCCCAAAGCTTGCATCGCTCTAGAGCCCCGGATAACTGCAGCGGCCCTACTCAGCTGCATTCTCGTCACCTGAAGAGGCGCTCATTTTGATTGGCCTCCGGACTTCACCTGGCTCTCTTTTCCGAGACACCCAGCAACTTTCGTGTGAGCTGTCTCACGCTTCGTCGAAGCACTTACACGCACTCAAATCCTTCCCGCGTCAAGTGTCGGCCACTTATCTTCCGGCGCTCCCCCGATATTCTGACGTCTCGCTCGTCGCAACCTCATTTTTCAAAACGTTGCGCCTCTGAATTACCCTCAAAATGTCGTCAACTTCTGAGAAGGACATCAAAACCCAGGGCGTCATCGACCCCTCGATCGAGGTCGAATATGTCAGCGATCCCGAGAGGAGCGGCTTCGACCGAGCCGCTACCAAGAGGCTGTTGCGCAAGATGGACTGGGCTCTCATCCCCTTCCTCGCTCTGCTGTATTTGCTGTCCTTCCTGGACCGTACCAACATCGGAAACGCTCGTCTTGCCGGAATTGAGACCGACTTGGGCATGAAGGGTCTCGACTACAACGTTGCACTCTCCGTCTTCTTCCCCTGGTACGTGGCCGCTGAGATCCCCTCCAACTTGGCCATGAAGCGTTTCCGCCCCTCCATCTGGATTCCCTCCATCATGATTGCCTGGGGTATCTGCTGCACCCTGATGGGTCTCGTTCACAACTACGCTGGTCTCCTGGCTGCGCGCATGGCTCTCGGTCTTGCTGAGGGCGGTCTGTTTCCCGGCATTACTTACTAGTAAGTGTGAATACATTCCAGAATCCCCCAAGACTCATCTGACGAACCGATCTCCAGCATCACGATGTGGTACCGTCGTCACGAGTGCGGTTTCCGCATGGCCATCTTCTTTTCCGCTGCTACCGCGGCCGGCGCATTCGGAGGCCTTCTCGCTCGCGGCATCGTCGAAATGGACGACGTCGGCGGCAAGCCTGGCTGGGCCTGGATCTTCATTCTCGAGGGTATCATCACCCTCGCCGTTGGTAAGCACCCTGATTCTTTCTTCCCTGGTTGCTCCAAGACTGACAAGGTTGCTCTTTCCCAGCCATTGCTGCATTCTTTATCATGAACGACTACCCCGCTACAGCAAAGTTCCTCACCACCGCCGAGAAGGAGGAAGTCACCCGCCGCCTCGAGCAGGACCGCTCCGCCCTCGCCGACGAGTTTGACATGGCTTACTTCTGGGATGCGCTCAAGGACTGGAAGATCTGGGTTCACATGGTGGGTAGCAGTTGGCGCAGAAGCTTCAATCTTTCTGGATCGCATGGCTAACCTATGGTCTCCTCATCAGCTTATCACCATCGGAATTTACACTCCCTTGTACTCCTACTCTCTCTTCCTCCCGACCATTGTTCAGGGTCTGGGCTACACTAACAACACTGCGCAACTCATGGTAAATGAAACCCTCCAGCGATACAGTTGACACTTACTTACCATCTGTAGACCGTCCCTCCTTACGTCGTGGCGTGCGTCTGCTGTATCAGCGGAGGCTGGTTGGCTGATCGTCACCGACAGAGAGGTATCTACATGATCTTCTTCTGCGCTATTGGGTAAGTTGCGCCTCAGTCCTCTGGTATCACACACCAAATCCTAACGCTGTCAGCATCATGGGCTTTATCATGCTTCTCGCATCTCAGAGCAACGGTGTCAAATACGCCGGTTGCTTCTTTGCTGCCTCTGGCATTTACCCCAACGTGCCCCAGGGTGTTGCCTGGAACGGCAACAACATTGGCGGCTCTGTCAAGCGAGGTGTCGGTATCGCCATGCACGTTGGCTTCGGCAACCTCGGCGGTGCCATCGCCGGTTTCCTGTACCAGGCCAAGGACAAGCCTCACTACTACCCAGGACACGGCACCCTCCTCTCGACCATGACGATGTCCATGATTCTCTCGACGTTCATGACTATCTACCTGCGCCGCGAGAACGCCCGCCGAGACCGCGAGTACAAGGACCCGAGTCAGTACACCGCTGAGGAGAAGGCTGCCGAGCGGACCAAGGGTGACAACGCCACCTTCTTCCGTTACACCGTTTGAGAAGGCCGTGTTTGTTGTTCGATTTAGCGAGTATTTGCTTTGCAAGTTGGTTGGATTCTCGTCTACTCTTAAATGGAGTTGTGAACGATGCGACGGCAGCCCACGTGCGAGGGAAGGAAGGGTCATGAGTGAAAATGGAAGACAATCGGGTACCCTCAGTGGCTATAGAATTGCATCGCAGGAGATAGAGGAATATCCATGCCGAATGAGTTCTTAATGAACATGAGTTCTTACTTGTATCGACCTGTTTTGAAGTCAATCTTCGTCTCCATCCACCAGGCGTTCTACATTCACTCATGCCATTAAACAAGTCTCCGTTAAACTTTATAGCGAGCGTTGTTCACTAACATGCCATGAAATCCCTTGTGAATACATCCCGAGGACGAGTTCTTCCTTTCCAGCAGCAGCCTCTGTCAACACCGCTGTCTCTTGCTGTCGCAGAACCATCAAGAAGCCTCTCATAAGACAGATGACTGTCCTAGTGCGATGAGGATGGGACTGTCTTGGCCCACTTGGCCTTCCCCATCTCTTTCTAGCCATCGAGGCATGCTAGTCACATGAAGCTAATACAACCCGCGCCAGTGGCTGAGCCACAGCCCCTACTTATGGTGCTACCCGATGACGCCTTGCAAAACAGAGCATGGCCCCGTTTGCTAGTGTCCTCGACGGCGCCGTGCCCGTGAGTTATGCTTAACTCTTGGCATCTAACATCCGTTCCCCCGAAACGTGGGGTTGACGGGGGCAGGTGGGGTGCGGTAGCTTCGACGCAGGCACTAATTTCGGCCGCTTGGCGCCGGCGGAAGGGGAGGCCAATTCCGTGGACCTGGGGCCGGCCGACTTTGGTTTCGGCTGGCTCTTGACAGGTGTCACGCGTACATGTATGTGTCGGACGGTGTGCTGGATCTTGCTGCCCACGTGCGGAATCCGGTGGATCGTGCAGTGGTTCTTCTTTGACAGGCCTCAGTCTTTTGCGGGGTGAACAGGGTGGTTCCTTGTCTCTGGCTGGTGGTGAAGGAGGATGGGTGCAGAGGGATCTGGTCTGGGCCGTGTGGTTTTTGATGGCTGGCTCCGGATCCAGGGACTCGGTATTTTATCGTATGATGATCACTGTTCGAGCGGTGTCACCAACGTCATTTCATCTACCTCGCTTTGAGACCTCGGGGCTATACCATCACCCCGTTTATGTCGCAGTCCGTGATTTGGCCGTTTCCGTTGGCGTTTCGCACTTGTTATTTCGATCTATTGAATCCCAATGTGACTTGCATAATATGCCTCTAATCATAGGCGCTGTCCTAGCCCAAAGATGTGGGCAATAACATCAGGTTTACGAGCGAGTTCGTCTCTGCCGCAGGGTGGAAGCTTCTCTGGATATTTGATCAAACTCACTACGTGGACCAGAGAATCAGATATTGCTAGATCGATTGGTGGAAGACAAGATGTCTTAGGTGTAGAAGGCGACCAGCAATATGAAGTATTTTTAAGGCACGATTATCCCTTGACCATTATTCGATTATCTGTCATAAGATTTCCCCGGTGAAAAGAAAGCAAAACGTCTTCGACAGAACAACCAATTAACCTGGTGGTTAATTCTATCGTGGTATTCAAACATAAGTTTTCCATCCATCCTTACTTTGAAAAGCTAGAAGATTACACAGTGTGATAGACAATTATCTATACCCGCCTTTCACTTCTCGCCGTTCGTCCCTGAGATCAATCCACTCTCGCTGTGCTGAACAGTGGCCTTTGGCTGCACGTCATGGTGCTCGTGATGATCATCAACCTCGTAAAGCGCCGGGAAAGGAGGCACATCCCGTCGCAACAAGTATTTGTTCACGTACCAAGGCATCTTGGAAGTGTAATACTTTGCATGGTCCCTGTTGCGAACTGAGAAGACGCTGTCGAGCTCCTCCAGCGTCAGGTTCTTCGTCTCGGGGAGGAAGAAGTACGCCACGACAAAACCAAAGAGGTTCCAGCAGGCGTACCACAGGAACGCGCCCGTCGGGGTGAAGGCATCCGACATGGACGGCCAGGAGAAGCTGATGATGAAGTTGAAGCCCCACGTCACGGCCGTGGCGCTGCTCATGCCGATGTCGCGGATGTGCAGCGGGAAAGCCTCGGCGCAGTAAGTGAACGGGACCGGCCCGGCTCCGGGGGAGTACACGGCGGCGAAGATGTAGATTCCGGTCGCGATGCAGGCGAGCCTTGCGGTTCCTTCGGGGATGTAGAAGCTGAAGCCGGTGAATATGAGGGAGAGAGACATCAAGGGGAAGGTGACCAGCAGGAGCTGCGTGAACGTTAGCGACACGTCTGCCAGCTCTAATAATGAACTTACGTTTCTTCTTCCAAATGTGTCGATGGTATAGAATGCTGGGAGGGCGAAGAGCCAGTTGATGAGGCCCATGCCCATGCTGGTGAGCAACGCCTCAGACCTGGAGAAGCCTCCATCCTGGAAGATGGCCGTGCTGTAATACATCCTGTAGATGTGTTAGCCTCTTGATCTGTGACTTCGTTCAATCTGTTCCCGGCGAATATTCCCCGGGGGAGAGGGGAGTTCCTCGGACCAGAGCTCCGCCACCGGCCCCATCACCGGTACCGGGTGCGTCACATTATCGGCCCCATCGGCTTTTGAGCCCCGGCTCCATATTCTGAAAAAAAGATACGAAAATGCTAAAAGGGTAGGAAAGTACTAACACAACATTGATTCCACAGAACTGTCAAATGATTCGTTAGCATGAAGACTTTGGCAGTGCCAATCCATCACATACCTGCTGCATGAACATGACAAAGTAGGAAAACGTCGCAGCGCGTCTGTTTCTCCGGACGGTGAAGAAATCCTTCCAGTTGCGGCCGCTACGGGCCTGGGTCTCGACCTCCAGGAGTTTGTGCGCGTAGTACATGTCTCGGGTTGCCTGGATGACGTGCTTGCGCAACCGGCGTACCGATCTGAAGGCCTTGTCGTACTTGCCCTTCTCCATGTACCAGCGCGGGCTCTCAGGGCAGAAGTAAACCTATTGATGGAGGGTCAGAAAGGGCAGGGTTATGTAAGGAGAGGTGGACATACCTGACACATAACAATCAATGGAGGAAGAGATGTGCTTCCAAGCATCCAACGCCACTGCGTGTTTTCTCCGAGAAACTCGAGGTCTTGAAACGCGACGGAGACGATCAATCCGAGGGCAATCCCGAAAGCTTCGACGTGTTAGTCAACTCCCGTTTTCGAGGTCGCGGTGACATCTATACCTGTCCACATCTGCCACATCATGGTCAACGCCCCGCGAATGGTTTTCGGTGTACTTTCAGCGCTGTACACAGGGGTCGTGCTGCTTTTTGCGCCGACGGCAAGACCAAGACCAAGGCGAGCGATGAATAGATTGTACCATCTGTCACTTATGTTAATGGAAAGCGACGCTTCCCAAAAAAGAAAGGGCGCTCACGTATCGGCGACAGCCATCCAGAATCCCGTTGCGACGGAAAAAAAGCATGAGATGAAAATGGTTCCGCGTCGGCCAACCCAGTTGTTGAGATAAGGACTTGTCCAACACCCGAAGAGAGCACTGCAAAGGTATGGGGCTACGTGTATTGTCAGAACATGTACTACGCAGCATGGTTCGGGTGGAAGCATACCGCCGTTGATCAGTCCCCGCATCAATGGGTCATCGATCCCGAAAGTATCGTAGTAAAACTCCTGGGCTCCGTTGACCGCCGTCTGGTCCATACCCTGCACGATGGCCGATCCAGCGCACAGGGAGCAGAGGAAATACAGCATAAACGGCTGATCCCAACGGTGGTTGATCTCTCTCCGGAGCACCACCTTTTCTTCCTCATTGAGAGCCGTGATAGTCTCGAATCCATCGGGGCGGTTGCTGGCCTGGGCAACAAGAGCGCCCTTTCGGAATTCTTCCCTATAGTCGGTCAAGCCGTACTTGTCGGTGAAAGTGTCGACATCTTTGATGAGCTCGTCGTGGCTCAACCCGACCAAAGGGTTCCGGAGGAGGGCTGCGGTGGAAGCTCGCGCGGCTTTGTCTGGAGGGCTATCGCTTCCCGACGTGCGAGTGCCGGTGTGGAAGTCATCCGCCGGAGGAGACTCTGTGTCTACCTTGGAGGGAGGCATTGCGACAGATTAGAGGACTGTGTACCAAGCAATGTTGCAGAGATGCAAGTCTGTTTGGTGGGTCAAGTCTGGGGAATCATCAATGATCATGGAGGAGCAGAAAAGAGGGGAGTATGGAGAAGAGGAGGGATGGAAGGTGTTTATAGACATCCAACCCCATGGGCATTACCCTACTCATGGTATCGACAGGACGTTGCATGTGGGCCCCCGGCGCTCCAAGATTGAGGGGTCTTTCTTGGTTCATGATGGCACACACAGCCGGGCACCAATCTCTGCGTTCAACGAGGATGGAGGAGTGGAACGTCCAAGACTGCAGTCTGGGGAGTCTGCGGTCAAGTCGAGGCTGCATACTGGGCCATCTGACCACCGCTTGGTCGAAAATGTGCGGGAGTTCTGTCCAAGCCAAGGAGTGTTTAGTGGAGCAAAGTGTTGCCTCCTGCACATCGACGACCTCGACGGAGGGTAACACCGTGTAACATATCGTGCTGGTTGACCACCAGGAAGGGAGATGTGGTGGGTCTTTTATCCATTCAGAGACACGATAAGTGAAGTTGCACCCGGCATATTCTACACGCGTTGCTACATTTCCTGCATTTCAAAGCTGAGATGACGTCGCCTAGCATTTGGTGTTCCAAAATCTCGATAATGTGCAGCCCTGTTGCCATGGATGTTCACTTGCAAACTGTCAACAAACACACTCGAGTCTTAAGCTGCCCCAACAGTGAAGCCTTCTGCTACATGCACGATATGAGTGACCACGGCGCACATTGACCACAGTAGCCAGACCAGATGCTGGCCAACCGCGTCGAAAACCAGACGTCGATAACATCTCACAGCCGGTCAGCCTCCAAGACGGCCGCCAAGGCGACGTTGATGGTAGTCGGGTGATGATCAGCGGCACCGCCAAGCGGACCTCGTGCTCGGCGGCGGGGCCTCCGACTCTGAGGACGCAGTAAGCGGCCGTACGAGAGGTAGAAAATCGGTAGACCCCCTGGACACGGTCTCGGCGCGCGGCGCGGCACTCGTCACACCCGCGGGATTAAACCACGAGGAGTCGGACATTGTCCCCTGCCTCGAGTTTTCGAGCCGCCGGAAGCCTCGCCTTTTCTCGATGAAAAGTTTGCAAAATCTTTCGATCGTCTGGCACGGTATGACTTCATACCAAGCCTTCAGCAAGCCTGGGCCGTAATCCTTCCGGTCGCTCGACGGCAACCTCGATTACATGCTACAGCGCGCTGCAGGATTCCTCCCGTTGGTTTGCGCGCCTTCTTACTTAGATCGCAGTTCCGGCAAACAAATACCGAGACGTCTGCTTGCCTCCCTGGAGCTTCCGTGCGGCGTCGACTGATCCATGTCCGAGTCGCACTTCATGAAATCGTCGCCATAATCCTTCTGTCGTCATTCATGGTCGTTGATCAGCTGGCGATTAATCGGCGATTGAGGGGTCGACGACATGTGATGGCAAAGTGTCGCGTGTTGTTGGGCTCGGGTTTCCTTTCGCGGTTGGCCGCGGCGATCTTGGTGCTCTTCATGCTGCTCCTCTTTCATTCGTTTGCGATCCAGTGGCGACCTCCTCCAAGTCTAGCGCCAACAGTTGTGAATGGCATTGACGAGCCGCGACAAGACGCTTGCCCCCACCCCAAGATAACGCCAGAGGCTTCTTGGTTTCCTTCCCAACTTCCTTTGGGATGGCCATTGAGTGAAGCCCCTGGCCCAACCTGAGCCGAACATTGACCGAGGCAACAAATCGACTTGGACGAGAGGAGACTGCTTGCGGTTGGCGGTCGGAAACGGTGCGGAGGACGACGGCTTGTGGATTCATTGACCCTGGCTGATTCACTCAGAATAACGATGTCGAATCATTCAATTCAACCAATGACATCTGTCGGATTCGATTTTCGTGGTTGGTTATTTTTGTCGATACTGCGGTAGGGCTGTTGTTGGCGATTGCGATGCAAAGCATTCATCCGCTGTTGTCGGTCTGCCGATGCGATGGACGTGGAAACTTGAGAGAGACAGAACACTTTCAAATAAAAGACTGGGTAATCTGAAGTTACATATAATCAAGAAAAGTGGAGGAAGGCTGAATCTTATTCGCATCCTGAGTCAAGCGCCGATGGTTTCTGTCGCTCGTATGGAAGTTGGAGACTCTACAGGGTGAGGGGAATTTCAGGACAGCCGCCTTTGGCGATGGCCGCAGCAAAAACGCAGCGTACATGCTGGGTATGCATCAATCCACTCACCCATGCAACAGCATCATGCAGCTATCCGCCTAAGTGCAATACCACCTCCCTTGCGCCTCAATATCTTCTAATCCACCCTTCATCTTCGCTCAGCCGTGGCTGAATCAACAGCATGTTAGTGGCCCGACGACTCCTTTCATCTTCTTTCGGCCGTCTTAGATTTCAGCTGCTCAGTGCGACCAAAATGTGACGTTTCACCTCTCATCATGTCAAGTATCCTCACTCATCATGGCCGAAGCATCGAAACCCCCGCCGAAGCGGCGGATGAGAGTGCAAAAGTCGTGCACCGAGTGTCAAAAACGCAAGCAAAAGGTGAGTGATCGCCGTCCTTTCAAAGCCAATCCGGCTCGGCCCGGACTGTGCGATCCACCCATCTACCTTACCGTCCGAATCGGTGTTGAGAACAAGGGGTTGCAGTGCATAATCCGACGGCCAGATGCCCCCTGCGTGAACTGCTCGAGGCGCTTCCCTCCGGTGGAGTGTACCATCACGCAGGTCGAGTCGATCCCGAAGCCCGCCTATGAGGACCAGGTCCTCACCTTTGAGCTGTCGTCCTTCTCTGTGGGGTCCGGCAAACGACCCGAGAACTCGTTTGCGAATCACACGTCTGCGCGCTTGAAAGCTCCAGGACCCGTGGCTCTGCAGACGCAAGCGAAGGAAGTCTGCAAGAAGCCTGGTGCTCGTGGGGGTTCTTCCTGGACGGACTCTAGAAGATTGTCTGAAGAAAAGCGACAGGAGAATGAAGCCGTCATGGCGAGGGCGCGAGCCCGGGCCAACCTCTTCCTCGACGGAAACGGCGACCCGATGGCCTTTTTCTACAACAGTCCCACATCCATCGGAGGCATTCTCACCGAGGTGACAACGCTCAATGGGATGCCGCTTCCTCAAGGTCCCAGAACCACGGAGCTTCTTCACTTCTGTTAGTTGATGAGCTGCACTAATGACTCGCATCCTGGCTAATGGGACTGTGTAGACATCCAAGTCGTCGCTCCCAACATGGTGTCAATCGATGGGCAAAGCCAGCCCCCCGTGTTTCTAGCAGAGGTCCTTCCGTGGATGCTTCAGTCACCGCTGTTTCCAAACATTGGTATTCTCATGTCGTCGACAACTCAATCGTTGGAGCATGGGCTGGAGATCACCAAGAATCCAGAATCACTGGCCCTGAAAGCTCACGTTTTGTCAATCATCGCTGAGTACATGGAGCGCCCGTTTGACGCAATCGCCGTGGAGATGGTACGAAGCGTTGTGAATCTGGTGGTCATGGAGGTGAGTTTGCAAGATACACGCACTCTTGCTTCTTGGTGTGGGAAATAGAAGAAAAAGCTCCATCAAGGACACGACTAACTGCCCTGCAGTGGTTCTGGGGCGCTGACGAGAGCATGTTTGCTCACATGAGAGGCATCAAACGCATGATCAAGCTGCGCAATGGGATGAGGGGGTTGAAAGACATCGTAGGCGAGTCGATCATGATTCTGTAAGACCGCCTTGAGCACCGTCAGAGTGCCGCCGCAATGATACTCACAATCGATGAACAGAACCGATTATGAGATTGCATGCTGCTTCGAGACCGACCTCTACTGGCAGGAAAACGACCCCGTGCGGGACGAAGAAATACCAGTTCCAACGACGTGGCCGGACGGGTACGACAGCCCACTGCTGGCTTCACCGACAAGCTTCGAGAGTGTTGCGGAGACGCTTGGGTTGTTCGTGGAAGCAGCGCGAGTGCTCGACGACGTGCGTTTTCTCACGATGTCGGTGACCTCGGCGGCCGCAGGGTTGGCGACAGGAGAAAGCCCGAAGATCCGAAGCACGGCATCGTGGCTGTACGATAAACTGGGAAATTTGGGAGCGTCACGTTCGCGGCCCACAGAAGCCAGCTCAGAGGCGGACTGGGTGCTTGAGACAGTCAGGCTCGCGGGGCTGATCTACAGTTGGGCGGTGAGGTCTCTCCGCCAAATTTCAAAGTTTGACGATCAGGAGGTGCTGGAGGACGCGTACATGGCAATGCGACGAGTGAGTCTGGTGACCTGGAAGAAGATTCCGGGGGTCTTCCTGTGGATCATGTTGGTGGCGGCACCCAACGCGGGAGCGGACGCCAAAGGCAGGTTCGTCCGGAGGAAAATGGCCGTGACCGGGCTGTCGATCGGGTTTGAGGACTTTGTGCTCGGGATATCGTATCTGAAATCGTTCTGGGCGGTCCAGCAGTGGATCGCCAAGGAGGGCGATGCAGGTGTGCAGCGGCTCGAGGACAAGTGGTCGCTCGGGCTGGGAATGGGAATGGGAAAGGAAATGACTGCGACGGTGGCAATGGGAGTGAGAGAAGGAGGAGTGAGAGGAGGAGTGGGAATGGAGAGCGGCGGGCGGAAGCAGAAGCCGCAGCCGGAGATGGAGCTTGCGATAGAGCCGGGACACTGACAGAGTGTCAGAGGCAGGAGAAGGAGATGGAAAGGAAGCTTTGACATTGGTGAGAGCCCAACAGAAGCGAAGGGAGGGTCAGGCTCTGGCTCTGCATCGGCTCGTGTTTGGTTGTTGCATTGCGTGTTCGAACGGAGTCATGCGTCACGATGGCATCAAAATTTGACTGGTCTGACCGAGTTTGTTGGTGGCGCAGGAGTCGGGGATGTTTGATGAGCTCGTCTCTGGGTCGTCTGGCCGAACGGACTTACAATCACGATGGTGGCACAAACCTAAGGAGGTAGGCAAAGGAAAGGAAAGCAAAGGGTAGAAAGATTGGGGGCCCCTTTGCACCCCGAAAGGGATTCGCTCTCGGATTCCCCTTTTGGGCAACCCGGCGGGGGGTCCCTGACTGCACTCCGCATTCCCCCAGACTGGATCCACTCCCGGATGGCCTGGACTGGGGGGCGTGGATTTGCATTGCTCGACGTGACAGTCTGGACTTCTATTTCGCGGCAGACGGCAGGGTCCAACTTCCCTGTGCAGTGGTCACGAAGACAGAAAAAGGGTTCACGATGGACCCATATCTGCAACCCAGTGCTGCTACTCTCGATGTAGTATCCCAATAGTGTTTGACCCGGGATTCCAGCCGGGACCCAGCAGACCCAGCAGACCCAGCAGTACCTTACCGTGTATCCATCATTCACTTTCACAGCCCAGAAGAATGTTCCATTCGCATCCTCGACAGTTGAGGCAAGCCTTGAGAGCTTTACTTAGACAGTACGGAACGTTCCCTGTCTCCCGACGTTCCGACGAATCATGTCTCCGTTTCGTGTGAACCGTGAACCAACGGATCCCGCCGGTGTGTTTCCGCCGCGGGGCCCAGGGTCCTGTGTCCGCTTCCAGGATGCCTGCTTGTGCTTGCTTGCTTGCTTGATTGATTGCTTGGAGCCCAAGCTCGTGGGTGGTGGGCGCCTCCAATTGCTGTTTCTGAGCTTCTTTTGGTAGCTCGTCCCTCGTCGTCCGTCTCGCCATCGCTTCCTTTCCCCTCCTTTCCTCCCCTCCCTTCCCCTCGTCTCCCCTTCCCCCCGGGGCGCTGGCCTAGTACCGTAGCTAAAGAGCTTACAGGAACATGGGCGGGGATCTTGAATCTGATATCTGACAACCACCGCATGACCTGTCTCGGAAAATGGCGGACCCTCTGGTTTGGATGTTCTAGCCTTCCCCCCTACCTGGGAGAGACCTGCAAGAGCTCATGCGGCCGCGACGCGCAGTTGGGACGGACAGATAGACACACACACACACACACACACACACATCCTATGCAGTACACATGGACCTAGAACAACGGGGCGGCACCGAGCCCGCGGCCGCGACGGTGGGCCACTTCCACTTTTTTGCTGCTCACTTGACATCCGACGATGCTAAGAAAAGAATAGGGCAAGAGAAAAGAAAACACGGTTGAGGCGAAAGTGAGGGCGGGACGTCCGGCCAGACGACACGAGGCTTGTCGCAGTCGCCCAGTCCGCATCCGGACCGGACCAGCCAGGGACATGTGTCTGTCTGTCTACCTTACCTTAGTGACCAACAATAACAACAACAACACAACCCCCCTGGGGCGCACCAATCAACCCAGAGAGACCAGACCTTGTCGATGCCAATGCCTGCTTCGGCGCTAGCAGCTGTTCTGTTGGTGCAACTGTCGCGCGTGCGGTTCGGTGCCGTGCCATTGAGCTTCGGTTCGGGGATGCTGATCTGAGAATTGGATTGGCATGACGGGAGGAAAGGATCCTATCCTGGATGGGCGTGGCGTGGCGTGGGTGAAGGAAGGGTGAAGGGTGAGGGGGCAAGACCCGGACTACCTTGGGCATTGCCTGTGCGGGGGAACGGGAAACCCAGCCCGGCATGCCAAAGTTGACGATATTAGTCGTTCCAAAAAGGTATAAAGACGAGAGAAGACGAACTGCTCTCAGGACTTGAGGAACAGCTCGTCACTCTACACACTCATCAACTCATCACTCTTACAACACACACAAGCAACCAAACGCTCCTCCTCGTCGATAAAGTTTCCGCCCTCCCGTCTTCGACGCCGCCGCCGCTTTCATCTCAAGCTCATTCACACACACACACTTACACCCACATACCTCGACCGTGCGACATCGCTCCTCCATCTCCTCCGGCTGCCCTCCCAGAGACAACCACCGGCTTCCACCACCAACGGATCACCACTTGCCATTGACTTCCAGGCCAAACTTCATCCTTCTTGGACTTTGCACATATCTTAACTGTCAATTCGACAAGATGTCTCGGTACGTAACCCGTCTGAGGCCGTTCGTTCTCGGCGCCCAGCTCAACAAGGCGCATTCCAGGCTCGCAACTCAATCTCTCCCCGTCGCTCCTCTGGCCGCTGAGCCCCTTCTCAACCAAACCGTCGTGAACCCCGTCGTGAACCCGGTCAGGAGCTTCAACACCACTCCCAAGGCCGCCGTCCCCCTCACATCGCCTACCATGACCCGCGTCCTCCCCGAGTTCAGCCTCCACGGCAAGGTCATTATCGTCTCCGGTGGTGCCAGAGGTCTTGGTCTCACACAAGCCGAGGCTCTCCTCGAGGCCGGCGCAACTGGTAAGAAACCCTTCGAAAGCAACTTACACACACTTTAGGCACACGACACTAAAACACACGCTTTCACAGTCCACGCCATCGACCGTCTCCCCAAGCCCGACCCCGACTTTGAGAAGGTCGCCCTCAGAGCCGAGACGGAGCTCGCCACCACCCTCACCTACCACCAGGTCGACGTCCGCGACGTCGCCTCCCTCAACGAGATTGTCGCCGGCATCGCCGACAAGCACGGCCGTCTCGATGGCCTCATCGCCGCCGCTGGTATTCAGCAGGAGACTCCCGCCCTCGAGTACAAGGCCGAGGACGTCGACAGGATGATGGGCGTCAACGTCACCGGCTGCTTCATGACCGCGCAGGCCGTCGCTCGTCAGATGATCAGACTCAACACCCCCGGCAGCATCGTTCTGATCGCCAGCATGAGCGGCACAGTCGCCAACAGGGGATTGATCTGCCCGTAAGTTCTCACATCTACCCCTCTCTTCCCCTCAATAGCGATGCGGATTCGCGAATCCTTCTATGAGGAGAGGTTCCTTCGTGGTGACACAAGACTGACGTAACACGCGGCTTGCAGTGCATACAACGCCTCCAAGGCTGCAGTTCTGCAACTCGGACGCAACCTCGCGGCTGAATGGGGCGTGCACAACATCCGCGTCAACACCATCTCGCCCGGCTACATCGTGACCGCCATGGTCGAGGCGCTCTTCGAGACCTACCCGGAGCGCAAGGAGGAGTGGCCCAAGCACAACATGCTGGGCAGACTCAGCAGCCCGGGCGAGTACCGCGGCGCCGCCGTCTTCCTGCTCAGCGATGCCAGCACCTTCATGACGGGCAGCGACCTGCGCATTGACGGAGGCCACTGCGCCTGGTAGACCATTGCATGGTTTAGAAGGGAGAAAAGTGTCTTTTTATTGGGTTGATTGGTCGTAATACATCGATATCAGGAGTCTAGCGTATCATCTTGTTTTTTTTTTACACATATAATACAATCACATTTTATATTAGCTTTTTTTGGTCTTTCTCAAGCGGGACTCGTGATGCCCGGACGACCCAGTTTCTCCACGATACCCTTCTTCAGATTGAGCCTTTCCTCAATCTGAGCTGACGAGTGGCCCTTCTCGCGCATCAGATGCATCTGCACGATGGTGTTGAGGTCCAGCAACGTTCTGCCGTCGTTCCCGCTCCTGCCCATACTCTCAAACTCTTCATCAGCTCGCTGTTGCAAGGCGCGCCTCGCCTCGAGAGTAGCCAGTGTCGCGTTTCGTGACGTTGGAGGGAACAGGGGCCCCGGATTTGAGATGGCAGCCGCGTGAGCTGGCAGCGACGCCGTCGAAGTGGCAGAATATGTCGGGTTGGGCTGCACAACGCCCATTTGGCGCAGGCGGGAGGAGAACTCTTCGCTGACTTCGGGGTTGATCGAGTCCGCGAGGACGTCTGGAAGAACAGCGTGTCAGCGACGCTTTTCGGGCCATTCGGTCAGGAAGAATAGCTTACCATCTGTCTTGGACGTCGCAGCCTGTGCCTTTGCATGTGTGCTCGGCTGCGATTGAGGAGGGGGAGCCGGAGCTGCTCTGCTCGCTGATGTGGGCGGCACGGCGCCGGGCGCGCGGGTCGGGAACTTGCGCGCCGCGCCTTGTGCTGCTTTTGACGATGATGCGCCCATTGTGCCGTGCTGTGTCAATTGGTCGTCGGTGAGAACCAGCTTTGGCGAAGTGGAAATGGAGAGCAAATGGAACGCTCAGAGCGACCGGGGAAGCTTGAGATTCTTTCGCGGGCGACAGCTTATCGATAAGCAGCTTTACAGGGACCGCCTCCGATGACGCTTCTATGATTCCTGGGGGGCCGAGGCACGTCAGACGATTCCCCTGGTCTCTGATTGGCTGCAACTACAGTGGTCACTTTTCCAGGTCTGGGGTAGCTTTCTTTTCTCCAGCTTTCCAATGTACACACAGAAAGTTCCATTAACACACAATATGTACAACGAAGAAGAAGCTTATTTACGGTGTTTTTGCGAGATTGTACCGGCCGCATTGGTTCCACCACTTCTCGGGCCTTTCACTCATCATTTATCAACACATCATCACACTCAGCTAATCTCTGCGACGTGGTTCGTAACCAAGCAGGTCCACTCGTCGGTGCCGTGATAGATGGTGTTGCCGTCGTTGTGAGTCTGTCCGGTGCTGATGGTATCGCCGAGCTGCCAGAAAGCATCGCCAGCCATGCCGGCCGTCGTCGCCGACGTGATCTGCCACGGCCTCTCCAGCTCGCAGTGCCGCTCGGGGGTGCCGTCTAAGTCTCCGTGTCAGCTAATGTTTCTTTAATCGCCGCCTCGAGTGAGGCTACGGTTGTCGTTGCGTATCGTTCACTTACACTCCTCAAAGAAGCATGGCTTGTTTGCCGCAACGCACTGAACAGCGTGGTCCGTCACCCACTTGCTGCCCGCATCGTACCCGAGTCCCCCTATTCTTATGTCAGCCAATCACCTCTCGAGTGAGACATCTATCCCCAGAACTTACATGAGTTGGGGTAGAAGTGGAAGGTCGCAAAGTCGAGCGTGGTGATGTTCAAGAGGGCAACCCAGTCGGTTCCCTCAGAGTACTGGTACGGGTACGAGGTATCCCCGGGCAGCCCCATGCCCTCGTCGCCGAGCGTCACCATGTGGTTGGGGTCGAGGCTCTTGACGTACTGCGACGTCGTCTTGGCCCAGTTGTAGATGACGCTGGTGCTGCAGCCCTGGCAGCGGGGCTCGTTGGCGAGCTCCCACGCGAGGATGGCGGTGCTCGACTTGAACCGGCTCACCACGGCCTCGATGTACTTCTTGTACTGCGTCTGCGCGGCCGTGTTGGTGTACCAGCCGTTGTGGTCGCCGCCGAAGGCGTTGACGTACGCGTTGATGCCGCCGTAGTCGTTCCAGTTGTTGACGAAGTTGATGATGAGCTTGATGCCGTTCTTCTCCGCCGACGCGACGACGGCGTCGAGGCGCTGCAGCCCGTTCGCGCCCGTGTTGATGGTCGAACCGGACGCGCTGAGGTACTGGAAGTACACGTCGTTGGACGGAATGGAGTTGACGTCGTTGAAGCCCCAGATGCGCAGGATCTTGAGGCCCGAGGACTTGAGGTGGCCCATGACGAGGTCGACGTCGGCGTTTTGCGAGGAGCTCAGCATGGAGATCCAGTACGAGTTCGTGCCGGCGTAGTACTTGGTCACCCCGTCAATGTTGAACTTGGTGCCGACGGCCTTGGCGAAGCCGGTGCTGGTCGCGGGCGGCGCGGCGGTCGAGGAGGTCCGGACCGAGGAGGAGCTCGAGGTGCGGACGGTGGAGGTGGCGAGGGTGCTGGTCCGGGAGGTGGTCGTCGGCGCGGCGGTGCCTGTAGACGTTCAGCTCTTGTTCTTCACCAAGAACGGTGTTGTGACGACTTACCGGGAACGCACTGCGAGTACCAGGCGTTGGAATACTGGCATACGGCGCCGGCCACGCAGGTCGTGGGTCCCGTCCAGCCCTGTCCACCGCATTGGCCGTACAGAGCTTGCTGCGCCGAGGCGGCAGCCGCGAGAGAGAGCACTCCGACAGCGACTGACTTCATGATGAAAGACTGTGTTGGTATTGTTCCTGCAAACTACCCTTCAAAAGCAACGAGAAGGCGCCGGTGGGATGCCGTCGTTTTGTAGTCTCGACGTGCATCGCCCACATCGTCCTGATCGGCAACATCAGCCTCTGCGGATCGTCCTCCTCCTTTCCCCTCGAAAGCTTCTTGCCATGTGACTGCGAAATTCCATCAATAGCGTTCCGAGGACTCTTCCTGTGTCAAGCCACGGCGGACAGCTGGACCCTGATCTCGAATGATGCAGTTAGGCACTCCGCAATCGAGGGGAACGCATCCGAAAACACCGGGGCGGATGCGAAAAAGCAGCTGGTTCACACCCACTTCAGGTCTTGGGATGGGTGGCCCGATATGACATGCCTGCGCCGGTTCTGCGTTACATTGCATATCCAGGGCGGGAGACTGCTCGTCAATTGGACATACTCTGGGACGGCAGAACCAAGATTCTCATTCTCGCTTCCACCGATCTGCCCAATATTCAGCCGTTCATCGTTTTGAACCAGCAAAACACGGTCTCAACCGGCTCTCCGCCAACTGCCTTTTTTCTTGCAATCAATGAACTTCGCGATGAGATAAGTGGTGAGTTAAATCACAGCTCAAATCGAAGACCCAGTGGCCCTTCTTGGACATAATGTCCGCCTCGACGTATGGGGCTGCAACGGCGGACCATGGTCCCCCGAATTCCGCTTTCGAACATCGCGCCCTCGACCCCGCGTCAACGGCAAACCGGCCACCAGGCTAGCAAGCTTTTGCAGCTGTACACGCACAAAAGCGAAAACCAGCTGAGTCGACAACGCGGGCCGTCAGGTTCCTGGATTTGATTTCAGTTAGTCATCCGCAGCTTGCGGGATGTACGCGATGCAAATGGCGGGTTGTCCCGAACACCGCCCATTCGCGACCCCGCCACTCCGGCAGCGTGATCCGGACGTGGACGTGGATGCAGCTGAGATGTCGGACCACAATTCCTGTCAGCAGTCTCTGGGGTGGCACAAAGTTCATGTGCAAGGACGAGTATATTCTCTTTCGTCTTTTTGTTCATCTCTCGTCAACTCAATCCAAAGGCTGCTGTAGGCCGTACATTTATTTCTTAACTCCGGAGGTTTTCTGCTTTTTTCTGCTTTAGCTCCGTAGCCATCGCCGATACCGAAGACTTCTCGGTGGTCACGGGCGCCACTCCGTCGGTCTCGATGTATAAGTCCATCACCTTCGGGCCGGGGTAATGTTTGACGGCGTGCGCCGCCCACCACAGCCCGGTAATCGCCACCGTCCCTACCAAGATTACACTGCTCCAATTCATAGATGCTTCGCTCACTGGTAGCACAAAGGCTGTTGGCAGTAGGTCAGCCTGATTATCCCACATAGCACAGGGGAACATCACAGACGAAGACTTACGAAAGCAGAAGAGAACATCAAACAACACAATGAACAGGACAGCCAGGCCGTTGACCGCGTACCCCGCTCGTCCTAGGTGGAACGGCCCCTTGGGGAAATACTTGCGGCCCGACAGCATGTTTGCCGCGAAGGGGATGGCGTAGGATATGGTCGTCAAAACGACAAACGATCCAGCGATGGCGAGAAAAGCCGTCGAACTGCCAAGCGGAATGGCACCTATCCCGGTAGCAAGCACGCCTAGATCGAACGTTAATCAAATGGGGACTGTGCAAGACCTCGACTCGACTTACAGACGAACAGGGTTGACCAGACGGGACAGCTGAGCCGTTCGTTTACTCGGCCAAACAAAGCTGACAGCGGCACGGCGTTGTCTCTGGCCAGTGCCCAGTAGGTCCTCGAAACCTTTGCGAGTTGGTCAGTCGTTGACGCGACTCAGACGGGGAGTTGTTTCCCCTAGTCAACCCCTAGTCAAAGGTAAACCGGCACTTTTGCTTACAGTCAACGTCAGACCCACACAGCAGGTCAAGGTGCAGATGAGCATGATGAACAGAAGTCCGAAAGCTGCGCCCGGGTTGCGCACGCCGTTATCCCCGGCCGTTGCTTGAACGTAGATGTTGGTCAACGGAAAGGTGTTGAAGCCGCCCTGGAGGGCGGTGATGTCTGTGATGGCGTACGACAAGGCGACGGCGAAACAAAAGGCATCTGTCACACAAGTCAACCAACGTCTGTCTTTCAATAAGATGAGTCAAACACTTACAGACGAACCCCAGAGTGATCTGCAACATGATCGCTTTGGGCAGGTCCTTCCTGGGATGGCCCATCTCCTCCGCCATATGCGTAACCGAGTCAGGAGTCCCGATAGTAAAGGCGCCGTTGAGGACGCCCAGGAGAAACGCGACCCCGCCCGACCAGCCGGTGGCATTATTCTCGTTGAAAGAGGACCACACAAAGTGGTTGGTCGCGTGGCGTTTCGGCATCGCCGCCAGGATGATGATGGTCACGATGCCGCCGACGATGACGAAGAAGGTGCCTACGTGCTGAGTGTGCGGCGCGTACTTGTTGGCGAAGACGATGAAGAACGCGGAGCCCCAGAGGATCAGGAGGTACCCGATGAAGACGTGGTACGGCTGGCTAACATAGGTGTCGAGGTGGTAGACTGCGTACATGCTCACGGCGACGTTGCTCGAGATCTGCATGAGCGACGCCAGGGCGAAAATCCAGCCGTAGAAGTTGATCCCTGGTAACATATAAGTGAGTATTGCTTCACGTAATGCGCGATGCAGCAGACCGACGTACATCCGGTGAAGAAACCTAATATTCGTCCCCATCGAGGGCCTCCTGCGATGGTAGCCCAATGGTAGACGCCGCCGGCGGTCGGGACCGAAGAGGCAAGCTTGACGCTGCATCAGTTGCAGCTCACGATGTCTTCAGAACAAGGGATAGAAGTGGCAGGTACAGACCTCCGACAGACTCAGTCCGATTAGAGAGTAGTAGAAGACGGCGACCAGGAGGCCGTAAATGATGCCGGGTGGGCCACCGTTGACTAGACCAACCCCGGTTGGTTACGGACATTTAAACTGCGAGACTGAGTGTGGACTCACGGATAGAGACCGAAATCGACGAGCCCAATGCGACCCAGGCGTTGTCCACGGTGAGGGCCATGCTGGCAAGTCCCAGAAGGCCGTATTGGCGCGACAGCTGGTCCCTGTGGCCTGCAGCGTTCAGGGCGACGCCATCTTGGATAACGACGACGGTTTCGTCGTCCGAGGTGCCTGGCTCCTCGACTCTGTTTCGTACTTCTTCTCGCATCGTGGTGGGTTTCTCACGTAGATGCGCTTCCAAGCGGATCTAGTGCTGTTATCTCGAGTCGTCTGCGAAACGGTTTGTGGACCGTCACGATGCACACACTTTAGGAGGGAAGACGAGGTGTAGACAATCAAGGGTGACAGTGGACACGGCAAGCCGGAAACCCCAGCGTGGTAGCCCGCGCGGGAGGCGAGAAAAGAGAAAGACCAGACGGAATATGTATTATTTGAAGCAATGGGCTATCTGCTTGAGCAATGCCAACGTAGCATCGTGTAGCGCCATGTCTTGGGATGAAGATATCAGACACTTCATCCCTAGTGGCCAAGACGCAGACTGTGCGATGGCGCGGTGCTAAGATTGACGTTGCATATTCTTCTTTTTCGGCCAGTCAGCCCGCATAAGCCCATGCTGCTGTGCATCGGACTCGTAAAGCCAAGATAAGACAAGAGGCAAAATCGTACATCGGTAGCGCGTTATCGGACTGCGTGATACGGACAGGACGATCAGTTTCTTTGCCTCGGCGTGTAGAGGATTTAGACTGTGGCATTTCGCTTCATATGTGCGCCACATCTTGCGTGGGACGGGCCGTCCAATCTGTGCCTGGCTGATGGACCATTCAGGACGGCAGGATAGCTAGAGGTCTGTGGTGTAAGGGGGATGCATTTTGACAAATGATGTTCGCCGGTGCGTGCGGAAGGATTCCAACCGGCAATGTAAGTTTCCTTAGGCAGCTTTTCTCATGTCCATGTGGCATGTGCTACAGAATCAGTCAATGCTCGAAAGCCGGCAAACAAACCGAAGTCATATTAGTTGAGCGTAGCAAAGGATATAAACACCAAGACGGCTTGTTTTCTGATGTGTCCGATACCAACGTTTTTGAATGAAAGAAAGCGGCCAACTGAGGCGCGCCGCGACCTGTGCTGCATGCAATGGGAGAGAGCTATGTTGGTGTTGAGAGTCCGAGGTGGAAGAGCACCAGCCATGCAGCCAAGGTTCGCAATGAAACACTGCCAATTCGCATCGCGTTCGGTGTTGTGGACCGCAGTCAGAGTCTAGATCAGAGAGGCTACAGGGGACTTTTGGGCTGATACGACGCTCTCGCATTCGTAAGGTATATATGCCTCATCTGAAGCACCAGGCCTCGAAGAGCTGAACCAAATGTCTTGGTGAGATATTAGTGAGCGAGTTTGAGTGCCAAGCGTGATGGCCAACCGGAAGAAAAAGATGCTGGAGGATGGCTAGCTCATTGGGGTAGCACTGGAGAAACTGTTGGCGAGTAGAGTTTTTCTCGCTGACCGGGTTTTGAGTCATCACGATGGTTCGCAGTTGAAGGCGATCTCTTGCTGAGACAGGACGATGCCGGTGAGAGAAGGGTTAATAGATGAATTAAATAGACGAGGTTGGATGAGATGGGCTGATGTGAAGGATCGAGTTGGGTTGAGGGATGGGAGGAAGACTTAGCACTGTAATTAACCCCGCGGCCCGGGCATTTAGCGCCGATAGCGCCCTCGTCCTCCCTCTTTCGGTCACTTTAGCGAAGATGAACAAAAGCTTACCTAACAGAAGCGCCAAGTGGGGCCCTTCTTTTCAACGTTCCATTTCGGCGAGGAACACACACAGCCCACTCACCCTCTACTCATCCATCTCCTCCATCTTCGCGAAACAAAGATTCACAGCTTCACATCTCCCTGTCAAACACCAATGGGCATGCAAGTCATTTGCTGCCAAGCCGCGGAAAACCAGCGCAAGTAAGCACTTTCGGGCCACTGTGCCCCTGTTTCCACGTTGCGACGACGACTCGGCAGTCGTGCCATTGGCTTGGAACCTGCCGTTGAACCTTCGCCGGCACAAGATCCCTGCCGTACGGCAAACCTTCAGGCTTCTTTTGTCTGTCGAGATCCCTCGAAGAATCTGCTGCTGTTCTTCTCCCTGGCAGCCTCGAGTCTTTTTTGATGGGTTAGGGGAAGACGGTGACGCTTACACTCTTGGCAATAGAGAGACACGGTTCGGCAAGCCACTAACAAAAGCTGACATGATATCGTCATTTCTTCCTTCTCTGGAACTCTTCCTCCTTTCGGCATGTCTTCTCCTTTCAAAGAAGGATGATTCTCATCGTCTATAAATAATACCCACAAAGCATCGCCGACGAGTCTGTCCATCCAAACCCACGCAACAAGCAATCCCCTGCCCCAAGCGCCGACCGTGTCTCTCATCCAATACCCCACGAACACGGAACATCTCACGCAAACCTGTCATTCCAGAGCCCGGACACCTCCTTTCTTAAATGCCGGTTCTATCGGCCGGGGACCATGCCCAGGTAATCTCCCTGCGATGGCCATGGTTTCCCCGTCCATTCGGAATCCCATCCGAGCACCACCTTACCGGTCATGGAATCCTCGAGGATTGTTGATCTTGCCGCTTTTTGTTTTCAGGCATATTACATGGGCCCCGAGGGAACCGTAGGAACGGCAGCTTTTGTCGCGCAGGCATCCGGCTGGACGTCAGCTTGAATCCTGGTGCCTTCTTTAATGTGAGACGCTGAACTCATCATTGCAAATGGGGTATATACATAGGCAGACGACCCCCATCCTGAAGCAATTTTTTGAAAGCCTCCAGCGAGTTCGTCCTGCCCTTTTCGTTCTTTAATCTGTTGATTACTTGTTCCGTTGCGATGTTTTCCATTCAGCATCACCCGTGCGGGTACCTCCTCCTAGCCTTGATTTCCTCCTTGGTGCTTGTAGAAGCGGCCCCCAACCCTTCCAAGGCCTGCCCCCCGTTCACCAAAGGCAGCTTCACAATCCAGCAGTATCAGCTGTACCCCGAAAATGCGGACTGGGACGTTGACAACTGTATCGTCTACTTTGGGTACTCGAGCCTGACCCCTCTTACACAACTCACGCACTAACCCGGTCCCAGGTCCTTGTTCAACGCCAGCGTAGCCGTGTACGACCCGTACAAGGACTCGGTGGTGGACATCCTCACCTTCGACGGCATCACGCACAACCCAAACCTCCACATCGGCGGCGTCCAGGTCGACCAGCACACCAAGCTCGTCTCCGTGGTCGTCGACGCCGCCGCCGCCTTCAACACCGCCGGCCAGGACATCTCGGGCGACAACTTCATCATCAAGTACGACCCCGCCAAGAAGCAGGTCCTCTGGAACAAGAACATCACCGCCGTGACACAGGGACAGTACGGCGGCTTCCAGGACATCGAGCACGACCCCCGAGGGAACACGTACGTCGTCGGCTCGTTCCCGGGGACCATCATGAAAGTCGACCCCCAGGGGTCCGCCGTCGATCCCTGGTTTCTCCCGCAGCAGATCAACCACACCAAGATGGGCTTTTCCGGGCTCGCGGCAACGGGGGATATCCTCTTGGCGAACAACAACGAGGACCGCCAGATCTACCGGTTCAATATGAAGGACGACAAGGGAAAGCCTGAGCTGGTCCCGAGAACACCCGAGGTCAGCCTCGACAGCACGGATGCGATATACCTGCCACCGAGGTATGACGGAAAGGTCCTGCTCATCGCAGAGAACCTCAAGGGCATCACCGTCTTGCGGTCCAAAGATGGGTCGTGGAAATCAGCTGAGCACTTGGGCACTGTTCCCAACAACTCTACAGCAGCCCAGGGCGGGATCGTCACGGCGCCGGTACAGATTGGGGACAATCTCTTCATGGTGGAGGAATTCTTCGCAGACCCTCCCGTGTCCGGATCAACCGCAGGAAACAGAACGAGTTTCCCACTGGTTGACATCACTTCTGACGTTGAAAGGTTGCTGAAAAAGTCAGCCGGCCGTAGATGAGCCAGATCAACGGACCGAGAGTAATAAAACACATCATCTTTTCTACACTTTGGTACATCTTATACACACCCTGATTAACTCTGAAGACTGATAACGTCCCCGAATTCGATCTGCTGCCAAAACTCCAAGGCATCCTGTGAAATCGCCAGAGTCCAAATCGCGAGTACAAGCCAACATGACGCCCAAATGCCGTCGGGGTATTACCAAGCTGGATAGGTCCGAACCAACAACCAACTGCCCAGATGCGCAACCAATTTCGCTCGAAGAAAGTGGATAACCGCCGAAAACCTCAAAATTGGATGCCGAGATGTTCGTCGTACAGAGTCGAAAAGGGATCGTCCTCCTCGATGCCCAGAATCTCGTTTGCTTCCCTCAGCCAAGCCGGGGTCGGTCCCACCCGGGTGGTAGGCGGCTGGGATTGAAACAACTCCTCTTCAAATATGTCCTCATAATCAGCCGTCTTAGCTCCCATCCATGCATCTTTTCCAGTTTTACTCCAGGGGCTGACATCTTCCTCCACCTGCTTCGGCATGGCCGTGCCCTATCCGGGGCCGAAAAGGTGTGAGGCTCCAAAGTCTTCCTTAAAGCCAAGGAACTCTCCTCTCTTACCCGGCATCGGCTCTCCGATGCCTGAAGGCGAGATCTTGGAGACGTCCCTTCCGAACTTGTCCTTGTAGATGACATTGCCCATACCGTCAGCTTTCATTACGGCAATCTGAACGGGCTCGCCATTATAAGGATCGATCAGGCAGAAGTGGCGGCCGACCTGGAAGGGACCCTTGTGCTTGTCCTTTGCGAGCTCGCGCGCTTTCTCGACCTGGCGACTAACCATGCTCTGATGCTCGCTAATGGGCTGGGGGTGCAACATCATCATCTGCAGTTGAGCGTCGGACTCCTTGGTGGGCTTGAAGGGATTGGCCAGCTTTGTCTCTCGGATCGGGCTGCTGCTCATCATAGCGCCGGGAGCGTATCGGCTTGGGGATGGAGTGATTGTGTTGCTGGATCTGTTGCTGGACATAGTGTTCGAGGTGTCATCAGAGGTCGGGAACGAGACCTTTCGGAGTGACGAAGGGCGACGAGGTGTCGACGGTGTGCTACTCGATTGACGGTATCCCGGCGGACTGCTAGATGGAACAAGGCTGGCTCGGTTGTTTCTATCGGTGTCTACATGAAGAGGTTAGCTAATCTGGGCAACTCTGGGCACAAGGTTGTGTTCATACGAAGTTGCATGCGGGGCATGTTTCCGGACGAGAGGGCGGCCACCATCGGATTCTGTGTCGGACGACCAGAGGGGCTGAAGTGTGACACGTTGGCTTGAATTGTCAGTGAATCTCTGGACGAATATTTGAGATGAGACTAACGAGAGTATTCCATCTGGGACATGTACGAAGCCATAGACGCGCCGTCCAAGTTCAGATCAAGAGGGTCGCTTGGGAAGGCAGGACCTGGGGAGACGGGCTCGGGGCTCGAATGGCTCATCTGACCGTAGGAACGCTTCAGACGGGGAAGCTCCATATTTTCCCGAATATCAGAAGCGCGTTGTTGCATGGCGTTTTCGGCGCGGTAGTTCGGGATCGCCAGGTGGTTGCGGACTTGGTCGGCACGGCGCTGCATCTGAGGCTCGGCAAGGCGGGGCAATGCCGAGATTCCTGAAGAGACACGTTCAACGAGACTCCGTGTTACTTCTTCGGCTGCCTTGGTCGGGGTCATGGGTATGGCTGATAGAAGAAGGACTCCAGGCGACTAGAATTCCACCGGAGACTGCCTGGCGGGGTGTCGCAAACCGGTTAACCAAGGAGGTGTAATGATGGTCAAAACGAATGCGAACTGCCAATGTCGGCCGTGATGTGGACTCCGAAGTGTCGTTCTGGAGGAAGACCGATGGTAGTCGAGGGTGGGAAACTGCAGTAAAGGCTGCCTCGACACAAAACGATATTGTCGAGTCGCACGTTATGCGGTTGCTAGCCTCGAGCGCCTGGTGAATAAGACGTTTGTTTACCTTTGCGTGGGTCTGCAAGGCAGGCAGACTTGGGAAGGTGCTCTTGGTCGTTGCTTCCTTTGGTGTGACAAACATATTCTTTTTACACAGCCTGTTGACGGCCTAATCATGCAACCTCGAATCAGACCAGCTCCCTGTCTTTGTTGACACTACCCCTTACCTCTTCCTGCAATGCCCCCAAGTGCCCAAGCATCACGACGCAACGATTTGAACCAAGTGTGACTGCAATGTCTAATCTTATACATTGAATAATTTGTGGTTGCCTCTTGCGTTTCTTTCTTGAGGCTTCATTTACATCTCTTACATTACTCGACCTGAAACCCTCGCACAGTCCAGACAAGACACATAGATATCCTGCATCCATGACCGACGGCGGCACCCGTCCAAGGCTTCAGCAGCCAGTCCCGAAGCCATCACGAATCCCTCACAGCAAGCAACCTGCGAACACCCGAAAAAGGGCCACCACAGATCCCGTCCGCAAGCGAACCCTCAAAGGCGCTGCAAAAACCTGAACCTAGACTTGGGAGGCTTCGCAGGCGGCATCTCAGGCGGGTTCCCGTTGCCCGGCATGCCCGTGCCGTTGTTCGGGGGAGAAGGGTTTCCCTTCCCTCCGCCCGGCTTGTCGCCGCCCTTACCGCCGCCTTCGCCAGGCTTGTCGCCGCCCTTTCCTCCTCCTTCTCCTCCTCCTCCACCACCGCCGCCACCTCCACCGCCACCTCCTCCGCCGCCGCCTCCTTCACGGCAGCCACTTGCAAATAGCATGACCTCAGCGCAGTTCGCACCCTGGTCAGCCTTCTTATAGATGTTGTACTGCTGCTGCTCGGCCTCACACTGGAAGAACTTGGTCTGGTTCTTGAACGTAATCTGCCCGTCGCAGCCAACCGAGAACCCAGAGTCGGCCTTCTGGCCAACGTCACACTGCAGAGTCTCCGTGGGAGCTAAGTCGTCATAGTTAGTTTTCAGAGTCTTCAAAATCACAGACACCCGGATTTACTTACGAGTCCACCAGCAGCCTCGCTTCTTGTCATCGTTGACCTCCCCCTTTTCCATGTGCATGGTCGCCGGCTCAAGTCCGATTCTAAGCTGTCCGCTTTCCAACTGGCCAATGGAGCCGGAAACAGAGCCCTTCGCCATGAACTTGAACGACTTGCAATCTCTCAAACGGCCGCCCTTGCAGTCATCACCTCCCTTTCCGCCTCCACCGCCGCCGCCTCCTGGGCCAGGGGCCGGCTTTGGCTTGTCACTAGCTCCGGGTTTGTCAGGTCCCGGCTTATCAGGTCCGCCCGGCGGTGGCATCGGCTTAGGCTTGTCGCTCGATCCAGGCTTATCAGGTCCAGGCTTGTCAGGACCAGGCGGCGTCTTCGGGGGGTTTTCGCCGGGTGGTGGCATCGGCTGAGGCTTGTCGCTTGATCCGGGCTTGTCAGGTCCAGGCGGCGTCTTCGGGGGGTTTTCACCACCCGGAGGCATCGGCTTGGGCTTGTCACCTCCGCCCGGCGGCGGCATAGGCATGGGCATTGGCATTGGCATTGGCATGGGCGCGTCACTTGCTCCAGGCTTGTCCGGGCCTGGCGGCATCGGCTTCGGTTTGTCGGGCTTGTCGCAGTCCTTGGGGCCCTTACCACCGCCATGACCACCTCCCGGGAAACCACCTCCCGGGAAGTGGTTATCGATCTGAGGGTCTGCATTGTCCCTCTTCATCCCACCACCGCCGCCGCCTCCTGGACGTTCGCCAGCGCGGCAGCCTTCTCCACGGCCGCGGCCGTGTTCGGCAGCCAAGGCATTTGCGTCGTCTCTGCTACCGAGGGAGAGAGCAAGGGAGCTCGTAGCGAGGGAAACGACAGTGATTACCGACAGACGCATTTTCCTGTTCTCTCTCGAAGGATGTACAACTTTTGAGTGTGGTATAATACAAATTAGAAAAACGGGTGACAAAAGAACACGGCCCGTCAGGGGAGTATGCCCTTGGGGGAAAGGAATTTACTGTCGGAATGGGTAAGGTGAGGAAGATTTACTCGTCTTCTCAACACGAAAAAAGCGAATGCTGTCGTGAAGAAAGGGGAAAAGGGGCGGCGGTAAGCACCAAGACGATGGACGACGGACGAAGTCTTCTTATCTTTTTTAGGCTTTTCTTTTCGAACCACCTCGAAAGCTTGAGAAACGACATCGGAGAGAGGGGACATGGCTGCGAACACGAATCACAACGTGAGGCGGCCGTCAACTGACTAGCCGAGCGAGAGCAGAAAAAGTCTGGCCGGAGCGGAAAAGGGGGACGAGGGGGTCGTGAGGGGGAGGGGTTGGCGGGGGTTCAATGATGTCCGACGACGATGTCAACATCATGAGAGAGTCATTCAACAAAGAGGGGTGTGTGTGGGATGGGTGTGGGTGGGCAGAGAGAACAACCAACAGGGGGCCTGAGGAGGAGGCCCGGAGGAGGCCACGACGAGGCCTGGGTAAACATGATCTCATGAACCACACACGGCATTCGTACAAACATCGGATACGGCATCCACGTGGAGACTTTAAGGCAATTGCCCTTCCAGTCTTTTTTTTCTGCCGCCTCTCAGAAGCGAAGGAGATCATAAAAGATCAAGCTATAGAACTTCAGATGGAGCCAGATCGAGATGACATCTTGGCTGGGAAAAAGGGGGTGCGAGAAGTTAGAATCACGAACTGGCGAACCACGCAGAAACAACCACCAAAGGCGGTGACTTTTCCGACGACTTGGTTCGATTGGGCCAAGGAATAAAACTCGGAGGATTAAAAGGAAGAAGGAAAAAACTCTCTTGCTTAGTCCTGACAAGAACTCAAAACCTTGCCATTCAAATCACCCCTCTTCTTTCCATCCCCTCATCTTCGCTTCTCCGTCGCCCGATCTTCCCAGGGACTACGCGGCGAGATGCGGCGGTGAAGCGAACGGCCAAGGTCAAAACAAGAAACATGGGGAGGGAGCCGGAGAGAAACAAAGTTTGCATCGAACGAATCATTTCTATTCTATTGACTGATGAACCAGAGTCATTGTGTATGTGTGTGTGTCTTTCTCTAACTCTTGGAATCTTTTTCTTTTCTTCCCTTGCGAGACACTGAGTCGTCCTCCACTAGAGACGATTCGGGGGCAGACGAGGTTTCGTTTCCTCGAATCACACAATGGGGCCTTGTTCCACGGGCAAAGACTCGTTTGCCGTTTCGATTGCGATGAAGACATGGGTATCATACGGTCAAACACACTTCAAAGCTCAGCTCTTCCCCAGACGCGTGCGTGCGGAGCCTCGGAACAAACACCTTGCGGCTGAAAGCCCGTGCCAGGCTGGTGGGAGGAACAGGGAAGTAGGGGTTTTGCGGTTCTCCGGAAGAGCCGCATTCGGGTCGCCCAACATCGAAACGGGGTGCAGGTTCAGGCCGCAATCAGGTTTGTAACGGCTGCCGTTGCCCTGTGATCTCATACCAAACAGTGCGGTGACCGCACGCTGGCGGGCGCTGAACTTTAGGATCTGGAGTCCCTGAGTCGGCCCGATCGACGATGATTGGACTGTTTCCCTACCCGAGCTGGCGACGTTGCCGAAACTTCGGCGACGCGACGGATCAACATCATCTAGCTTTTCAGAGAGCCTCATGTCTTTCTCCTCTTGGCGGCAATGCTGCTCCTAGTACTCCTTGTACTGGCGCGATCCGAGATCGCACGGACCGAGGTATTGTAGCTCGTCTCCGAGGCAGCGCCGTCACCACCCTCACTGTCACTTGCGGAGTCGTCATCAGAGTCAGCGTCCAGCGGGATCATATCGTCCGAGGCTTCATCGGCGTCTTCAGACGCCTCGGCCAAGGACTTGTCGCCCTCGGCCTTACCATCTTCGGATCCGAAACCCTCAAACTCATCATCGTCCTCCTCCTCTTCCTCATCATCGCTGTCACCAGCGACTGTGGAAGGTCCCATTGAGGTATCAGGCATGCTCTCAGCATTCTCAGCATCATCCCGCTTTCGCTTCAGGGGCATCTCTCCGAGTCTACCACCGCGACCCTCCACGGCCTCACCCGCCTCGGCATCCTCATCCATCGGCGCAGGAGTGAACCAGGGAATCTTGCCGCGCATGAAATCGTTAAGGATCATCTTGGCGACACCATCCACGTCAGGCTCTCCCTTGCGGAGGAGACGACCGCTCTTTCGGGCAATCATCTCGAGGAACTCGGTGTGGTTCTTCCAGCCCTTGAGTTCGTAGGTCCTCTCCATGTGGTGAGGCTTCACCTTGGCGAGTACGGCAGGGATGTATTGTTCAGGGTGCTCGACGTTCTCGACACGCACAACACCACGCAGAAGCAGGTCCTGGGGCGTGTCCGTCTGAGAAGGCGGGACGATACCAGGGCAGTCAATGAGGTCTGGGCGTGTTAGCTCATGCACATTGACATCGAAAGAGGTAAGCGCGACTTACAGATCTTCTTGGTGAGAGTGATGTATTGCCAGACCTTGGTCTCGCCAGGAATTGGCGCAACGTTGGCGACCTTCTTCTTCCTCAAGGTGTTGACAATACTGCTCTTGCCGACGTTGGGGTAGCCGATGAGTCCGACGGAGATTTGCTTGCGCTCGCTGTGGAGCTTGGCGTACTGTCTGAGCAGCTCAATCAAACTTCCCTTGCCGAAGGGGTTGGTAATGCTAGAGTGCATGGCGAGCGTTGGCCTGACCTTGGAGAAGTATCGCACCCAACGAGCCTGTGTCCTGTTAGCTTCCGCTTAAGAAAACAAACGACACAGTCATATGTGATGATATGTATGCTTCGCTACTAAGAAAACCGCCATATCGAGGCTCGGAAGAGCACTAGCAGAGTTCAACTCAAAGTGATGCAATTTCGTCTCATGATGGGAAATCCAAAACGGACCCCATCAGCCCTGGTCCAAGGACCAGGACAGCGAGACGACCCTTGATATTCCCAGCGTGTAACGGAGAACCTTCCATTGAGGGCAACAGAGTGCGAAAGGATTCCTGACAAAACGACTGGGGTCTGGAGGAAAGGTAGGAAAAGAAGGACAAAAACTTACAGCTACGCTGGTGGGCACCAAATCGGTCTTGTTCAAGACGAAGATGAGGTGCTTGTGAGGAGCCTCCTCTGAGAGGTATTTCTCAACACTCTTGCAGCGCGTGCCCAGAGGGTCGCGAGCGTCGAGGACGTGGATGACAACATCGGAAGAATCCAACACGCGGTACAACTCGTTCCAGATACGCTTGCTCTGTCCCTTGTTGAAGATGGGCTCGATCGACATGGTAACGTGACCCTCGTCCTCGCCGTCCGCCGAAGGTCCCGAGTTTCCACTGAGCAGCTTGGCCTGCTCGAGGCGCTCGTTGTACGTGTCCAAGCTCTTGTCCGCGTCGTCCATCAAGTCCGTGATGGTGCCCGAGCTGATCTTGACACGCTTCCTCTGCGCCTTGGGGCCGAAGGTGCTGCCGAAAGAGGATGTCTCAATCGCCATCTTGGCCTGGTGCTTCTTGAGGCCGTTGGTCTCGCCTTCCTTGATGAGAGACATGGGAAGCTTGTTGCTCTTCAGGAGGACCGAGTACGGGTCGGCAGCCTTCTCCGCCATGGCACTGCGAAACGCTGTCAAGCTCTCTTGGGAGATGACGCGAGTGTTGTTGAACCACTTGCGGTTGGGCTCGATCCGGGCGTTGGGAACTTCGCGGCTCTGGAACGACGCGGCCTTGGTGATCTCACCGTCGGCATTGCGCTGGGCCTTTCCATCCTTGAGGATATTCAATTGGCGCACCCTCTTGGCAGTGCTGCAAAGATATGTTAGGGACGCGTCCAATGGGGCCAAAAGCCATGTTCCTGAAGCAGGAAGGCGGACAGGCTTACCGATAGAAATTTTCGCCCTTGGTCTTGACATTGCCCATGCCATCGCCGGTCTTGCCCTGGCGAACCTTTCGGTTCGCCTCCTTCTTGCCGGTTCCCATCTTCTTTTGACCGCGAACTCGCCCAGTCGTGAAATTGAAAGAGAAGAGGGAGGAAGACTGGGCAGGAGTTGAAGTCGGTGAGTTGTTAAGGAAGTTTGAGAGAGGGAGGTTGGAGCTCGCGCAAAAGAAGAAGTTCTCTGCGCACTGGTGGGGTCCTGGCATTTTTTTAGTGGAGTTGCTGAAATTTTTGGAGACTTCGGGTCAAGCACGCGCCGTACCCCCGACCAGCCAATCAAAACTCTGATTCACTCCTCTCCACTGTGAATGGCACATTCACGCCCCGGTGTTGTCTCTTACTGGTGCTGCTCTCCCGCTGGCAGCGCAGAAATCCCACCCAACTGCCCCTCCAGTCAAGCCACCGGTGTGTTTCTATCAAACCCTGGACAATCGAGAATTTCTCAGGTCCATGATCCTACCACCACGGAAGGTCACCTCAAGCCGCGAGCCGACTCCATTCCCAGCGCCGTCAATCTCCTCACAGTCGGTGCCATTAAGTTGGTCGAAGCCGACTAGGCCAAAATGTCATCACGATGCGCATGCGTGCGCCTGGCACGGCTCCCCGTCACCGCTGGATCCAGCATGAACCTCACACGACCCTTCTCGACCACGACTGCGAACCTCAAAGTGCCTCCCGAATCCCCCGAATGGATCCAGGTCCCGGTACCGCCTCAATCTCAGTCCTCTGAGCAGAAGCTTAAGGTCATTAGGGGAACCCTCCCCGTGCCCCGCGACCCCTTCCCGCGCAAGGAAGGAGACCGCAAGGTAAAGCCCGAATACCTCGAACAAACGGCCCCGACACCCTCGAACGAAGCCTCCCAGAGGCCTGTTGAGCCAGGCTCTCGCCGGGAGCACCGCCGACTCATGGCTGATAGCCGTCGTGAGAACCTCAAAACCGCCCTCAAGGGCCTCTACCAGCGCAAGAAGACCACCGTCGATGCCATTTCAGCCACTTCGAGGCAACGTCGACTCGATAACGCACGCGCAGCTAAGGCCCCCGAGCGTGAGGACGACCGTCTCACCCGTAGCTCAGTTCTGTCGTCTCTCAAGACTACAATGTCTGTGGACCTTGATCCTCTCCGTTACGAGCGCGCTGCGGAGAGCAAGGCCAAGACCGCCGCCCTCGCCCAGCAGAAGACCGATGCGAAACGGGATGCGCTTATGGAATTGTACATTAACGCCTCCAACTTCATCGTCACCGAGGAGGAACTGAACGATGAGCTGGACAGGCTGTTCGCCGAGGATTTCTGGAAGCGCCAGGGCCAGTCTATGGTCATGGACCAGGAGAACGCTTGGGACGTCTGGGGAGCGCCCCCAACGGTGCAGACCATGTTGGAGGAAATGTTCAAGAGAGAGACGAACGCCATCGACTCGCAGCAGACCGAAGGAACCAGGTCCGTCAACAGACAGAAGACAATTGCTGAGGAGTTGACCGGTGGCAAGATGAAGGGTTCAGACTAAAGAGCCGGCTCAGCTGGCGGGTCGTACACAAATTGCGGTTCAGCCCTGTAAAATCTCACATCTTCAGTTGTAGTGGCTTGAACCAGACAGCATCCGCATGTCACGCCTGGGTGCAATGTCGCCTCGGGTGCATTCAACTTGTACTACCATAGATTCTTTGTAGCATTATAAAAAGCCATCGATATCAAACTAACAAGACGTACATGTCCTCCAACGCCGAAGAACCCCATATGCACATTGACAGGCTTTTGCCAGTCGAAATAGAAACTGTTGTATGTGTCTGCGGGATCTCTATGAAAACGACCGGAGCCGCCACGTTCTTGATGCTGGCGGCCTTGATGCTCCATAATCGTACACTCGTATACCAAAGGTACTTTTGCCGCCAGCAGGCATGGCTCATTATCTCTTCTCAACGAGAAGGATGTGCATGGCAGCATAAGCAAGGATGATGAAGACGACTCCAAAGACACCGAGGCTAACAACATCGGTCCAGAGAGCATCGTTGTTGAATCCGAAGGAGCTGAGAATGGCTGCTCCAGGGACAGTGATGTCTAGTCCGTACTTCTTGTCCACCAAAGTGAGTTGGAGGACTTCGTTGACTATGAGGGACTCGAAACCGTAGTGGAAAATGGAGAGAGTCTGAAGCCAGATAGCGGCCTTAGGAATAGCGTTGTGGTTGAGCAGCAGGCCCGCAAAGAGCAAGCTGAACAGCATGACCAAGCTGCCAATCAAGTTAGCTACTCCGCCATCCTTGCAGATGATGCCGATAAACAAGCAGATTGCGGCAGCAGCCATGTTGAAGAGGACCAGGACGAGGATGAACTTGAAGAAATGGCCGGCTTCAGGGACCAAGCCAGTCATTGGGTAAATGATGGCACCCATGAGAAGGGGAGGGATGATTCTCAATGGGACGATGTCGAACAGAAGCTTGGCCGCAAAGTATGTGATGGGATGGTAGTAGCCGTTGGCTCGCTCGCGCACGAACAAGAGTCTCTCGGTGGCAAAGACGTTCAAGCTCGTGAGTGTGCTGAACCCGAAAAGAGCCAAGAGGAAGAAGAAGAGACCCAAGCGGTTTTGGAATCCGGGAATGTCGTCAGTCAAGCCGTAAAACAGGTATCCAGACAGAACCGCGAGAAGGATGGCGATGGCGTAGTGCGTCAACATCAGAATTGGGTTTCTGTAGAGGTTCTTCCAGGTTCTGTTTGAGAGAATGATGAATTGGCGACCAAGACCGACCCGAGCATAGCCCTTGCCGATGGCGCTGATGTTGATGTTGGGGCCCTCTGGGTTGTATCCGTTCGCATTCTGGCCGTTGGCGCCTCGGGCAGCTGAAATCGATTGCTGGATTTCATCGTGTGTGGAACCAGCGATATCCGACTCCGCAAAGGATCTGATCAACATGTCCAGATCGGTACCGATATAGGCAGCAGGGGGAAGATCATGGGGATCCTCAACGTTGATCGTGGGAACAAAGCCAGCAGGTTGGTTCTGTAGCTTGTAAGATCCAACATCCTCACCGCCAGCGTCGGAGGAAGCCGCAGTGTCGACAGTGTTCTTGCGACGCGTGTAGAGCTCCCGCTCCTGACGGATCCTGACCGAGTCGCGGCGGCTGTTCTTTGGGCGCGAAGTGGAAGATTCGACACCGCTATCCTCAGCAATGCTTCCAGGGATACTCGCAATGGACTTAACAGCAGTAGTGCTGCTGGGTCCCAGGCTGGCGACTTCCGCGTTGAGGGTGCCATCATCCTCTGACGTAGTAGATCCGGCATGCATCGTGAGGTCGACGAGGTAGTCTGCAATGTTGAAACCGGGAGGGCATGAGTATCCAATGCGGTCGAAGTAACCCTGGCATTGCGAAAAGGGGCCAGAGTAGACTGCACCTCCGCGCGCCAGCAAGATGAGTCGGTCGAACAGCGCCACAATGTTGGATCGCGGCTGGTGAATAGTGAAGACAACAGTTCGCTTGTAGTTCTTAGCCAAGGTGACCAGGCACTCGATGACGTTGAAGGCATTGTAGGCGTCGAGACCGCTAGTAGGCTCATCCAAGAACAGAATCGAGGGGCTGGTGACAAGTTCACAGGCGATACCAACTCTGCGTTTCTCTCCGCCAGAGATACCTCGGCCCTTGCCTTCCTCAGAGCCAATCAGCGAATCACGAATGTGGTAGATTCCGAGTTGCTTCTCGACTTCGAAGACGCGCTGTTCCTTGGCGGTTCGGCCCATATTGCGAGGCAGACGGAGAAGCGCGCTGTTGAGAATAGTCTCATGCACCGTGAGGGTAGGCAACATCGTGTCTTCCTGGTCGACGAATCCGATGACATTCTTGTAGTCCGTGTCGTTTACCTTCTCGCCGTTGACGAAGAAGTCGCCAGAAACGTTACCGCGCTTGTTCTTCCGAGCCAGGATATCAAGGAACGTAGTCTTTCCAGCACCCGATGCACCCATGATGGCGGTGACCTCTCCGGGATGGGCCATGCCTTGGATGTTGTTCAAGATCCTCTTGCCGTTGAGCTCGTAGGCAACATTCTCGAAGTACAGAGAGGCGGGCTTGTGGTTCGTCATAAGCTTCAAGCTCTCATCATCCGAGTCATCCAAGGCGATAGCGCCATAGTTGAACTGCCTTCTAGACAGGTACCAGGTGAGAAGAATGATGGCAACGACAAACAGGGAGCATGCCGCGATGATACTGGCGATAAGTGGAGTGTTGATCTTCTTGACGGGGCGCTCGTAGCCAGGGACCTCGGTGTGGTACAGACACTCGCCGGAACGACAAGTGAGCTGGATGCTGCTGTCGCCGATCAGCTGAAGGATGAGATCGTCCATTGCGGGCTCTTTAAACGCGCAGTTGTTGATCCCTCCATTCTTTTGAAGACACTCAAACTCGGCGGGGCCCTTGATTTCCTCGACGAGGAAGTCGCTAATGTCGACGGAACCATTCTCGCCACAAAGCATTCGCTCGGAGATGCAGTTGCAGTCGATCTTGTTGCACTTGTAATCGGTGCTATTCTGGCTCTCATTAATATCGGCCTTGGACGAGCACTCGGTCAAGTGGCAGTAGAAGGACTCGCGCTCGTCAACCCAGACTGAGGATGGTTAGCAACGGATGTTGACGCGGAGCTTGAAGCGCATGGACTCGGCTCGGACTTACACTGGAAGTCACAGTTACCCTCCTCTTTCTTACAAGTGAAGGTAACCTGGGGTCGCTTGTCGCCCAGAAGGTCGGTAATCTTCTTGTTGGTGACATCACAGATCTGGTAGTTGTGGTTGATGACCTCGCCATTCTGGTAGCACACGCCACCCTCTTGAGAGGGCATTAGAGCGTTACACGCCTGGTTGCTCGTGCAGACGTTGCAGTTGATGCCGGTCCAGCCGTCGTCGCATTCGCAAAGGTCGCCAGATCGTCGTGGCCTGTCGGTGTTATCGCCACGGGAGAGGGAACCGCAAACTATCGGGGGTGTCAGTGATGCGCCTCGCTTGTGCGACAAAACGGCTCAGAAGTGGGCGGCGTACGTGGTTCGAGACAGTCATCACCGCCAAAACCTTCGGGACAGTTGCATTTGCCTGTATAGTCATTGCAGCCGGCGAACTGAGTGCACTTGTGGGCGGGGAGGAGACAGTTGAAGCTGCGCGCAATGTTGTCAGCCTGGGCGTCATGGTCACAATCCCGACAGCGGTTCGGAGTGCCAATATCGGATTCGACAAAGTCGCAAGAGGCGAGATGGAACTCACCAGGGAGGGCAGTTGTCGGGACGATCGTCGAGCAGCGTCAGCTGAGCTCGCAGCATATCGGCGGTGGAGTAGTTGCGCTGGGACATGGCGAGTGTTGGAAGACACGCCAGGGCCCCGATGAGGAGGCTCCTCAGGCTTGGAGGAGCCATGATGGGCGTTTCGATGGAGAGACGACGCCGCACCGATAAGCGGACGAAGGAGCGGGCTCGGTGTTATCGTCGATGATGAAGGCGACTAAAGGAAACAGACGATGTCAGAAGAGAAAAGGAAACATGAAGGTAAGCAAACGGAGTGATGGATGAATGGCAGCAGAGCGGCGGAAGGCGAAGAAGCTCTGGCTCGGGTTGGCCGTGGTAGCAGGAAGAAGAGAGCGGAAGATAGGTAGGCGGGCAGGTAGGTAGATGGGCAGATAGACGACGTACCTGTGACCTCGTGGCACCGCAGTCCAAGCTGGCCGAGTGACGGAGCCGGTACCTTGCTGAAGGAGGAAGCTGGGGTAGGTTCCCAAGAAGGTCTTAGGTCGTGGGTGTTTGTAGGTGAGTACGTACACACGGCCGATAATAACCCGCGTGCCCGCTTGGCTCCCACGTCCCACGTTCCGCCGCCCAGCAACGCGCCGCACACCTCAGTTACAGCGACCTGGACACCTGTACGGTGGCGTCACAGTGGACACGTCTTCCCCACCGCGCCTGTCGGAAACACGCACCAGCGTCCCGTGGGGTGGCTGAACTCCAACAAGTGCTTCCACATGGAAGTACACACACAACGCAACAGAGTTCGGGTGCCTGATCTTGGTTGCGCTGTTTTCCGCTGCCCGCTCAGGCAACCAGCTGCGTGGGACGGGACGGCGGGCAGACTGACCCTAAGAATAACCCCCAACAATCTGTCTGTCTGTACCTGTCTTTGTGAGAGGCAGACTAGGAACAGGGAACACGCCAGGAGCCAGATCCATGAGCATTACACTGTTGCTAAAATCTACCCGCTCATCTGGCGGCGAATTGCCCATTGAAACGACGCCTCGCAATGCGAATCCGGTCCTAAGCGCAAAGTAAGCCACATGTTGACAAGACAAGCACAGAACATTACGCAGTCCATCTGACATGTTAATCTTCAGCCCACACATGCCCAAGGGTAGACATCTGTCCCGCCATGTCAACGACTCGTACCTCTAGCAAAAGAACAGCGTGTCTTGGCTGCGACATGGCTAACTCCTTCTCTCGGATGAATACAGTATATAGTCAGCATCCAGGACAGGACCCCGCCCTCTCAAAATCATGCTTTCTGTGACGACTGACACTGCCGTCAGATCCTGGGCGGATTCGAGAGCTGGGGAAGTGTGGAGAAGCCTCACAACAAGGATGTCTAGATCCCACCCGGCCGTCCGCCAATGTGGTTTGTAACTCAAGAAGAAGGGAAGAGCATGGCCAAAAGTCAGGCCAGACCAAACAGTTGTTGGTTCAGCTACGACTCGACATTGCGGCCAGAGAGGACTGGTCTCGTGAGCGGTAGCCCATCTAAGCCACAGCCGAGGCACTCGAATTCCCCTGTGGCATGTTTCTAGTGGGCTTCTCAACATGCTTTTAAGCATTCCACTTAGTGAAATCCAAAGGCGCCAAGATAGAGGTTTACAGTCCGATCTACCGTCTTGTAGTCCGCTATCATCAAAGGATTGGCAAAGTGAAATCAATTCGAGTCGGCCATAGATGCTTTATCTCTTTCTTTTGTGTGAGTCGGGTCTCTTGGGCATGTGGCGGAAAGTGACTCCGGCAGGTCAGAGCTCCAAGCCCACGCAGTCTGATCTTGCCCAAGCTGCTGTACAAATGCAACCCTGGCTCGGATCTGAATACTCATTCCCAAACTCTCTTAGGGGACCGATCCGTCTGTTTCTCTGCCCTTGGACCCTCCGGCTGGTTTCTTAGTGCTGCCGGTTCCTGTCAAGCCTATGCGCGCCTGGCGCCCTGTTGACGGGTCGTTGTCATGCATTAGACTGCGGGAGGGCGCTGGTGTCTGACATGTCGCCCGTGCTCTCGGAATTCACACGCAGCACCCGATACGTACTCCCACGTTAAAAAGTCGAAGCGGTCTTCAAAGTTACCGCCAGCAACTGTTTGAGAACCTCGGATTCGGTCTCCGTAAGGCCTTGGCATTATGTCAATTCAGTTCTACGCCGCGATTTCGTCTACCGAAACCGTCTTCACTACTGCCCATCGAGTTGTCAATTGTTCCCTATAGCGGAATCCTCCAACATGGTCCGAATTGCGGCCTTCGAGGTGGAGCAATGGATGGACGAGTATGAGACTACCCCGGGATGCCTCAACATCGCCGAAACCTGCGCCGCCTCCGTCTCCGTGGATGAGTTGATGGGACTCTCCGAGGACAGGAGCGCTCCAGGCCCGATCGACTTCTCCACCAAGCTCGTCTACGGACCCATCCGCGGTTCTGATTCCCTCCGACAACGAGTCGCCGAACTGTGCGGCAGTGACGGTTCGGGCGCCCAAAGCATTCTTGAACAGGACGATGTTCTCATCACCCAAGGCGCTATCGGAGCCAACTTCCTGTTGCTCTACACCCTCGTCAACCCCAGCGACCACGTCATCTGTGTGTATCCAACGTATCAACAGCTCTATGGCGTTCCCGAGAGTCTGGGCGCGGATGTCTCACTATGGAGATTGAAGAAGGAGAATGGCTTTGTCCCCGATGTCAAAGAACTTGAGGGTCTCGTCAGGTCAAATACAAAGGCATTCCTCTCTCTCTCCTCTCTCTCGTCCTCTATGGTTTTGTTGACTAATATTATTGCAGATGATCATCATCAACAATCCCAATAACCCCACAGGAGCACCAATCCCCACCACAGTGCTCAAGGACATCGTCGCCTTTGCCAAAACTCACAACCTCATCCTCTTTTCAGACGAGGTTTACCGCCCGCTGTTTCACAACTTCTTCGAGGATGGCTCCGAAGTGCCGCCTCCGGTCACCACCTTTGGCTACGAAAAGGTTATCGTCACAGGTTCCATGTCCAAGTCTTATGCGTTGGCTGGCATCCGGATCGGCTGGATCGCATCAAAAGACAAGGGCATCATCCAGGCAATCGCTTCAGCAAGAGACTACACCACCATCAGCGTGTCTCAGATAGATGACCAGATTGCTTCCTACGCCCTTTCGCGGCCGGTTTGGAAGCCATTGCTAGAGCGTAACGTCGCGCTCGCTAACACGAACAAGGCGTTGCTAGAAGCCTTCATCGAAAAGCATAAGAACGTCTGCTCATGGGTCAAGCCCAAGGCGGGAACCACGGCATTTGTCCAATTCACCCACGGCGGAAAGCCGGTAGATGATGTCAAGTTTTGCCTGGATGTTCTCAACAAAACGAAGGTGTTCTTCGTACCTGGGTCCAGGTGCTTCGGAGACGGGAAGGACTTCCCGGGCTATGTCCGCATTGGCTATGTGTGCCACACGGAGGTGCTCAAGGAAGCCCTGGAGAAGCTCGAGAAATACGTGGAGGCCAATCTTTCATAGCCGAGAAACATTAAAATCCACAAGACAAAGATTGAAAGAAAAGAATGCCTATTGTGAATGCCACCAGATGCCTGACCCGTCGCCGATGAACCGGCCGGCGTAATCCCGCAGCAGCGATTCGTCCAGCTCCGGGAACGCCCCACTTCTCCACGAAAACACGTGCCGTCGCGGCCGGCGCGAATTCGGACCCCTGCAAAAAAAGTTTCGCATGCATTGTGTGGGAGTGCAAAAAAAAGTGCGCTATCAGATCATCCTGTCTCCAATGGGTCCCATCTCCCTCTTTTCGTAGTTCTACCTACTCCATTCTTTCCCTTCTGTATACGCCGCATACGCTTTTGGTCACGATGAGGGCTCCCAGGGCCGTCAGAGTGCCGAATGGCGGCCTCTTTACAGGCGCAAAGCCTTCGAGTCGGCCTTTCAGCATCGCCGTCAACTTGAAGGCTGCTGCTCCTGCCGCCGCCACCACCCAAGCGACTCCGGCATCATGGAAGCTCGCAAGGCGTGCGTTCTCCACGACCTCCCGTGTCCGGTCCGCCGCCCAGGAGGCCCTGAAGCTGGCCCAGGAGAACGCCGCCGCCCTGACCCCCGAGGTCGTCGCCGCCAAGATGAGCCCCGAGGAGGCCCAGCGTCTCTCCCGCGTGCGCAATATCGGTATCGCCGCCCACATCGACTCCGGAAAGACGACATGTACCGAGCGAGTTCTCTTCTACTCTGGCAAGATCAAGGCTATTCACGAGGTCCGCGGAAAGGACTCCGTCGGCGCCAAGATGGACTCCATGGATCTCGAGAGAGAAAAAGGCATCACCATCCAGTCTGCAGCTACCTTCGCCGACTGGACCAAGAAGGAAAACGGAAAAGACGAAACATACCACATCAACATCATCGATACGCCCGGTCACATTGACTTCACCATCGAGGTCGAGCGCGCTCTGCGTGTTCTCGACGGTGCCGTCATGATTCTCTGCGCCGTCAGCGGTGTCCAGTCCCAAACCATCACCGTCGACCGTCAGATGAAGCGCTACAACGTCCCCCGCATCAGCTTTGTGAACAAGATGGACCGCATGGGTGCCAACCCCTGGAAGGCCGTCGAGCAGATCAACAAGAAGCTCAAGATCCCCGCCGCCGCGATCCAGGTCCCCATCGGTGCCGAGAACGAGTTCCAGGGCGTCATTGACATCATCGAGAAGAAGGCTTACTACTTTGAGGGCCCCCGTGGCACCCAGGTCAGGGTCGCCGAGGTCCCCAACGGCTACGCGGACATCGTCGAGGAGAAGCGCCAGGAACTCATCGAGAAGCTTGCCGACGTCGACGACGAGATTGCCGAAATCTTCCTCGAGGAGCAGACCCCTACCATTCCCCAGATCAAGGCTGCCATCCGCCGTTCTACCATCGCCCTGAAGTTCTCCCCCGTCATGATGGGTTCCGCCCTCGCCGACAAGGGTATTCAGACCGTCCTCGACGCTGTCTGTGACTACCTGCCCAACCCCTCCGAGGTCGAGAACAAGGCTCTGGACAGGAAGCGCGACGAGACCGAGGTCAAGCTGGTGCCTTACAACTCGCTCCCCTTCGTCGGACTCGCCTTCAAGCTCGAGGAGAACAACTACGGCCAGCTCACCTACATCCGCGTCTACCAGGGCAAGCTCCGCAAGGGATCCTACCTGTTCAACTCCCGCACCGACAAGAAGGTCCGCATCCCCCGCATCGTCCGCATGCACTCCAACGAGATGGAGGACGTCAACGAGATCGGCGCCGGCGAGATCTGCGCCGTCTTCGGCGTCGACTGCGCCTCCGGAGACACCTTCACCGACGGAAACCTGCCCTACACCATGTCCTCCATGTTCGTCCCGGACGCCGTCATGTCGCTGTCCATCAAGCCCAAGCGCACCAGCGACGCCGACAACTTCTCCAAGGCCATGAACCGCTTCCAGCGCGAAGACCCTACCTTCCGTCTGCACGTCGACGAGGAGTCCGAGGAGACCATCATCTCCGGCATGGGCGAACTGCATCTCGAGATTTACGTCGAGCGTCTCCGCCGCGAGTACAAGGTCGACTGCGAGACCGGCAAGCCCCGCGTCTCCTACCGCGAGACCATCTCCCGCAGGACCGACTACGACTTCCTCTTCAAGAGACAGTCCGGTGGCCCTGGTGACTACGCCCGTGTCGCTGGCTGGATCGAGCCCTTCGAGGACCCCGAGAAGAACTACTTCGAGACCCAGGTCGTCGGTGGCACGATTCCCGACAAGTTCCTTTCCGCTTGCGGCAAGGGTTTCGAGGAGGTCACCGAGAGGGGTCCCCTCCTCGGCCACAGGGTCATTGGTACCAAGATGATTGTCAACGACGGTTCCACCCACGTTACTGATTCCTCCGATCACGCCTTCAGCCTGGCCACCCAGATGGCTTTCCGCAAGGCCTTCGACGAGGCCGGCGGCCAGGTCCTCGAGCCCCTGATGAAGACCACTATCACCGCCCCCAACGAGTTCCAGGGTAACATCATCATGCTCATGAACAAGCGCAACGCCACCATCCACGACACCGAGGTCGGCACCGAGGACTTCACCCTCATCGCCGACTGCAGTCTCAACGCCATGTTCGGCTTCAGCTCTCAGCTCCGTGCCGCCACCCAGGGCAAGGGCGAGTTCTCCATGGAGTTCAGCCACTACGCCGCTGCTCCTCCCCACCTCCAGTACGTCTTCTTGCCCATCTGATGTTTGTGCATCATGCATGCTAACAATCCCCGCAGAAAGGAGCTCATCGCCAACTACCAGAAGGAGTTGGCGGCCAAGCGTACCAAGTAAGCCTCATAGGCTATCCCCACTGGGGTCTTGTATCAAATCCGTGGCCCGTTTGTGGCATCACGTCGTGTATCAACAGCGGACCGCCGCTCGGCGTCATGAGCTCGCCGAGAATGGCCGGTCGTATGTCGCCTATTTGAGCGGCGTACATACATGTATATCTATCTAATGTCATACACCAGGAATGTAGAGCCTGGACGAAAATCAACCTGAAGCCTTGAATAGAGAGGCTTGCGGGGGTACGTGATTCATGATAGAAACTAGACTTTGAAGAAATACAGACCTCGTCTCTCCCAAAGTGCATTTCCATGCAACCGTCCCCATCGTGTCTCCGTCTTCGTCTTGTGCTTTTATCAATCCTAGCAATATGGCGACTCTGGGAGATGTAACGTCGAGGGCTGATGAAGAGGGGTCTTTTCGGAGGAAGCTTTCTGCAGCTCTAGGTGTCGACACTCTAAGACAGCGAAACTACTGTTGTCTGCGTGAAGAGGATGTGATAGGGTTGATTGTTGTTGGCGATAGACTTCGGGCTGTTGTCCTTCCCAACTTTCTCCCGGCTGCCATGACAAACTCCAGCGAACGATCCCCAGGATCCTCGGCGGAAATGCTAAACTTCAAGCGATACTCAAACATTTTGCACAATCATCCTCTTGCTCGGGCCCCTTGAAACACGGCTTGATGCTCTGCTTGGACGCATACTGTCAGCCTCCGTTGTTTGCCATGTGTAAACGTAGGGCGTTGGACGTCGATCACGCCTGGTACTGGGATGACCAAAGCAGCTCAACCCGAAGCAGTTGTCTGCTTTTCTCGTTGCTTTCTCGGTTGTCGCGTATGTGGGTGTCGGTGTTGGGACTGCTTCAATCTTCTCTGGCTCGGGCATCGAAGCTGATTCTTGTGGAGCTTGATGGTGTCGGGATGGCTTCAGTCGGGCTTTTTGCTTGAGCCAGTCGGCCAGCCGGTGATGAGTATTGTCATTTTCGCCGTTGTCGGTGTGTATTGCCAGAGAGCTCCGGCTCTGGGGCTGAGACGAGGGAGGGATAGGGATGATGGAAGCGTAAGAGGCCACGAAGCCCATGCTAGTGGCGATGGCTGGCATTTGTAGGGTTACTGGGAGGAAATTCTGGGCGATGACCTTTTGAACAGCGTGTTTAAGCAGGAGCATGCGCGCAAGGTCTACGGAAGAGAAGTTTCACTCATTGCACGGCAGGAAAGAGCGATGAATCCCCAGAGCTGCTAGGTAAAACAAGTACTTTTAGTAATATGGTAGGTATCAAAGACGCAGCTGCCTACGCCGACTGCCATATCCAGTCACGGAAGTTGCCTCATTCCAAATTTTATATCGACACGACACCTTACATTCTACGGAGAACGTCGGCGACAACCTCGCTGGTCTTGGCAGAGCCACCGAGATCAGGGGTGAGGAGCTTGCCCTCCTCCAGGTTGGCGTCAACAGCGGCGTAGATCTTGGCGGCGGCAGCCTCCTCGTTCAGGAACTCGAGCATCACGGCAGCGCTACGGAGGGTGGCGATGGGGTTGGCGATGTCCATGCCCTGGATGTCAGGGGCAGAGCCGTGGCAGGGCTCGCCCATGGCGAAACCCTCGCCGACGTTGGCGCTGGGGACGAGACCGAGAGAACCGACGAGGGCGGCGGCGCCGTCAGAGAGGATGTCGCCGTACAGGTTAGGGGCGACAATGACGTCGTAGTCCTCGGGCTGGCGGAAGAGCTTGTAGACCATGGAGTCGACAATCTGCTCCTCGATCTTGACGCTGGAGAACTTGGGGTTGGCGAGGGCCTGCTTGGCGGTCTGGCGGAAGAGGCCGTCGGTCTGGGAGAGGACGTTGGACTTGTGGGTGATGGTGACGAGGGGGCTGCTGTGGATGCTGGAGGCACCGGTGGCGCGGACATTCTGGCGGCGAAGGGCAATCTCACCGGCCATGGCGGCGATGCGGTGGGAGGCGTTCTCGCTGATGCGCTTGATGGCCTCGGCGATCTTGCCGTTGGGACCGTTGTAGGTCTTTTCCTCCTTGACGTACAGGTCCTCGGTATTTTCGCGGACGATGACCATGTCGATCAGCTTGCGGTCGGTGGAGACGGACTTGACGGGGCGGACGTTGGCGTAGAGGTCGAGTTTCTTGCGCAGGCCGACGATGGGGGAGGAGTAGCCCTTACGCGGGGTAGTGGGTGAGGAGACGGCTCCGAAGAGGGCGCCATCGCACTCGTTCTTGAGGATCTCGACGGTCTTGTCGGGGAGGGCGGCGCCCGTCTGCTCGAAGGTCTCAAAACCGGCCTTGAGGTCGGTGAACTCGAACTTGAGGCCGAGGGAAGCGGGTAGGGCCTCGAGGATGCGGCGGCCGGCGGGGATGACCTCCTTGCCGATGCCGTCACCGGGGATCAGGCCTGGGAAATGTTTAGTAAATGCGGAATTGGCCAATTGAGTTTTCCCACGGGCGGCCTACCGATTCTGAGAGTTCTGACAGACATGATGGGCTTCAATTGGCGGCCAGCGGGTGGATTGTCTTCTGGTTGAAGGAAACGAAGCCCGACTCATTCACAGCCGAGACGCAAAAAAAGTTACCTGCATGGACGGTCGATATCGGAGGTCGGGCCAGCCACACCAAGGGCCGTTCGGCGAGCGACCAACGGGCGGCCGTTATTCTTGGAGCAGGGCCCAACACATCGGAGCTTTCAAACTGCGGTTACTTCCGCGCCATTGCGTCAGGTTCTTTCAAGGTGAACTTTTTGTTGGTCCTCTCCAGCGCTGCAACGAGGCGCATGATTCGCTTTCGCATCTCATCTTGGACAGCGTGATTACGGCGGTACTGGACGGTCTGGTGTCGGCCGTTGATGCGCTATTCGCCCTGCACCGCTAGAAAGCGAGCTTCAGAGATTGAGTGAGTGCCTATTTGATTCCCGGAATGCTACCCATCCCCGCGGCACGCCCCGGGTACTCGGGCCACAGTCCTTCACCATTAGCCGGCCCTACGATCTACCTTCTCATCAACGAACTTGCCCTAAGGGTACAAATGTACGGCACAGTAGTGCATCCGTATGGTGCCTGGGTCGGGTCAGGTCAGGCCGCGAGCAGCAATGAGCATGGAGCGAGTCAATTGACGCAGCACAGCAAACTTGGGGCCTCACAGACGGAAATTATATGGGCAAGGTTGTCGCCGGTTGGCGGCCGAGGGGATGTGATGACCCCTGAGAGACTCCCCACATTCTTCGCTTCTAGCGCGTTGGAGAACAGAGGGAACAGCGCGGGCGTGCCGGGATTGTAGAGCTTCCAGAGAGCTTCCAGAGCATTGCGAGAGGGGAAGCTCTTCCCTCCCGAGGGTGGGAAATGGAAGGCAAAAAGGGGGCCGTGCTGCAGACCGGAGTCGCGTTCCAGATACATGACTTTTTTTTCGATCTTCTTTTTGAGGCGCTCTATTCGGCGCCCCCCGGTTCCTTATTCGGCACCCCCTAGCTAACAGAAAAAAACCGATATCTCAACAGAATACCGAACTTCTAACCACAACCCCTAACTTACTTATAACCCTAACTACCTAACCTAACCCTAATAGAGTAACGGTATAAGCCTCCGTATTTTCTTAAATTTTCCTTCACTTTTTCCTAATTTTCCTCGATTTTCTTAGACTTTTTAAAGCGCTTTTCGCTATTCGCGCGCGAACGAGTATAAATATTAGTACGGATAGCTATACGCTAGTTTTAGGTAAAGCGAGTGTCCAGCGTGCACGGCTTTTTTTTTGTATGGGCGTACTGCCAAAAAGGGTTTAAGAGGGTGCCGAATAAGGGACCAGGGGGCGCCGAATAGAGCGCCTCTTCTTTTTTGCGTGATCCCAAGGATGATTGATGGATTGTCATTTTCTTTGATCTTTGTCTCTTATTGTCAAACGGTGGAGGGCTCAGTTGCCAGAGCAGCCGGATAAGCTAGGGATAAAGGAAGCCGCTTGAGTAAACAAGAACGCCAACTTTTTTTTTTTTTCTCTCCCTCTGTCGAGCCGTGTTTCGCGTCGCTCCTGACCGTTGCCCCTTTTCTGAATAATGCATATTCTGATAAACGGGTTAAGCGGCAAGAGGCGGTAAGCTCGCAGTCCAGCAGACGCACCAATGCACAGCGGATGAGAAGAAGAGAGACTGTGAAACAGGAGACCGTGCATTGGAGCTGTACCTAGCTTTCCCTCTAGGTAATGAAAAAAGATTAAAGATATGGACCTGAGAGAGGGAAAGAAAGCTCGTCCGGCGGCGTTCATGTCCATCACCTCAGAGACCGTTTGTAGGCGTGCTTCATTTTTGATAAGCTACCAGAGCTACCGCTGTAAGTTGTCAGCGCCGTCTCGTCATTGCGCCCGGTTGGCGGCATCCGACGGCTGCCAAACCGACATTGCTACCGAATTTCCCCTTTTTGTCGATCCTGCCGCGCCCAACAGTCAGGCACTAGCTGCAGCTGCGGACTAAACTGCGGCGACGGCGGCATCGCACGGCCTGGGACAACAGACAGACCAGGTGAGGGCAGCGAGAGGTAGGAGGGGCATTTTCCTACAAGGGCAAGCACCACCAAGCCAAGGGATAGAGGGGAACGGAGTCTGGAGGGATGGTTGGATGGAAAAGGGGGTCCGGCTGCCAACAGTGAGCTGTGAGGTTGTGTTTGACTTGTGATGTGTCTTCAAAAGTACTCGCGTAAGGTAATAAGTACCTCATATTGTTGGCATCCTGGCACCTATCACCACCCACCCCCTCTGTGATTTTCATGTGCTCAAATGACAATTCTTCAAAAAGGGAGGATTGGGGCCCTGGGGGAGACCCTCGCTGACCAAGAGGCACTGGCCGTTAATGAGCAGCTTCCAGAACCATGTTCGACGACCCTGGGCCAATGGATCTCCCATTTGAGGCCCTGCAGGCATTTCGACAAGCGAGAGCAGCCGGAATGGCCAGTGGATGCCCGCCGTTGGAGCTCCTGCATGTTCTTTCTTGGGACTGGGAGGCTGGGGACGCGCACCGCGGCGTTGCAGTGAACGCGAACCATTCGTCTAGCTGGCTGTGTTCCATAGCTGTGTAAGCCTGTAAGGTAGGCAGTGTACATGATGCATACAGGCATAAACTGCATATGCCACCAGTCCTTACATAAACGCGTCGCCAACACCACCCACCACCCACCGCCTCATGTTGAAGACGAGCTAAAAGTCTGTGACAGTGAGCTGGCGTCGGGTCGGTTTGGCAGTGTAGCAGCGAATGAGCATGTGCATGTATGGGAACCCCTGAATGCTCGCACACACCCCTCACAACGCCGCCCCCCTCCCCCTAATGCCAGAGTGTACCTTACCTAGGTACTCTGTGACTCTGTATTGTATTAGTGCACAACTCTCGCTCTTGGTGATGAGGTATCTATCCCAAAGTTAAGCAGATAGTACATGACGCCGAGGATCGAGCAGGCCCTACACGAGCAGACCGCGGTGGTCTGGTGCGTTCGAATTGGCAAATAGTGGCCTCCCGCGTGGTGGGCTTTTTGATCGATCCAGTCCCTTCTGATTATGATTATGGGATTATGGGGTGGCCGTAATTTAAATGCTAGCCCTGATGAACAAGCAACCTCACCTGTCCCCTTCTCGAACCACCCGCACCCACGAGTATCCGTACCGCACCTCACACACCCTGACCGTGGCCGTTCCATTTTCTCCTCTGTTCGCACTGAACCTAGGAGACCACAGACCCGACGGGACCTGAACCAAGTGGACGGACAAACGCGCCCACCGAGGGGAGACGGGACTGGAACTACTGGACACCAAACACCAGACGAGAGAGACTCTGACTGAGACAACCCAACCACACACGCACCACTTGCAGCACACAACACCACAGCACTCCCCCCCCCGACATCGAGACAAGACAGCTTTCGCAATCTTCCTCTTCTACAGATCATGCATTTAGCATAGCACCTCGCTGCTCTCCCGTCTCTCACCCGCCTACAACTCCACAAAAACCCAGCTCGAAATACCCACAACGCTGCTGATCATCCATCGTCTGTCTGCCTGCCTACCTCGCCTCGCTGCACTGACACCGCCGCCCCCGAATCCAATCCTGCCCTTCTCTCCCACTTCCTCCCGCTCAGCCCCCAAACCCACGACTTCGAAAAGCTCACACGTCGTGACCGCTGCCCGACTTCGAAGCCTGCTTCCGCCTTCTCCGCAGATACGAACCTGACTCGGCATGCGCCTGCGTGCTGGAAACACTCCAGCGCCGAGTTCCTCCTTATAGCCCTTGAGCATCTTACGCCGCGCTTTCTTCGCCCAACATATCGCCCAACGAGATACTCGTCGCAACTCCAACCTCCCTTACAGCTTCCACCGAGAGTTTAGCAGAGTACCTCGTCGCAAGGCAGCGACCCGACACCGTCGCCATGTCCGCAGTCAAGAACTTGCGGGCAATGTTCGAGCAGAAACAGGACGCGAGCCCGCCAGATCGAGGTAGATCGCCTGGACTTTCTTCCAGTAAGTGCTGCCCACCAGTCTTCTTCTCTCGTTTGCCCTGCACAGCTGCACTGCGATGCTCCAGCTTGCAAGTCGCCCCTCGCAGCACTGTTCGCTTTGAAATGCACCTATATTGTCTCGTAATCGCGTCCCGTTCTGAAGCTTTGCTAACCGCATTACCTTCCCAGACGGCACCGAAACCCCTCCGCCTCCAGCCCGCCCTCTCTCCAAGATTCGCACCAGCTTCGTAGCCGTCGAGAAGGACGGCAGAGTCGGACTTCGCCGAGACCCCAGCAATGAGTCGAGCTTGTCTCAGCGGCGCCTGAGCAGCCACACCGAGGGAGAGGCGTCTGTCTCTGGCCAATCCGATAAGACAATGGCCACCGAGGAGACTTCCGGCGGCTTCAAGGCCAGTGTTGTCAGCGAGACCATTCCCGAGTCTCCTCGCCGCCCTGACGCGACGAAGGGCTCTCCCCAAGCTGCCACCCGAAGCCTCGGCGCCGTGACCGACAAGCCAAGCCACAATCCCGACAAGCACGTCGACATCGAGACGCCCACGCCCGAGCTTCTCCCCGGAGACCCGACCGAGAAGACCCCCTCCGCACCTACCAACGGCGCAGCTGCAGCTGCCGCCGACACGGCGAAGCCGGCCGCCAAGGCTAAAAGCACCGCAAAGCCTGCTCCGAAAAGCCTCGCGCCCCCTGCCGCAATCAAGGCGAGATCGAAGACGCCCACGAGGTCTCCGACCACCACCAAGGCACCCGCGCTGCCTCAATCCGGCTCGAAGCTGAGCGCCCCCAAGGCAGCCCATGACCCTGCCAAGAAAACCCCCGAGAAGCCGGCAACTAGCACGCCAAAGACTGGCGCGAAGACGGCGGGATCAAACAAGAAGCCCGCCCCCGTGAACGTTACCCCGCCCAGCGGCGCCGGCTTTGTTAAGCCCAAGGTCAAGTCTCCCACAAGGCCCGTGAGACTTCCGGCGTCCCTCATGGCCCCGACTGCCGCGTCTGTCTCCAAGGTCAAGGGAGAAGCTCCCCGTGAGACCCTCTCTCGCTCCTCCGGCAACCAGGGCCGCCCGGCTAGCAGAGCGAGCGCCGCCGGTGCCGGGCCGCACAAGACTCTGAAGCGCCAGAATTCGGTCATCAACCGGCCCAGGCCCAGCATTGGACCCCCGCCGAAGAAGCCCCTCCAGGATCACCCCATCACCAAGAAGGAGAAGGAGGTCGACGAGAACTTCCTGGCGCGTATGATGCGTCCGACCCAGAGCTCGAGCTCCAAGACCACCGAGAAGGCCCCCGTCACGCCTCCCAGACACCGCAGCTCCACGCAAGGCAGCGGCAAAGCTTCATCCGTCTCGAGAAGCCCGAGAAGAACCATCAAGCGCTCTCCCGAGTCCGTTCGTACAGGAAGCCCCTTCACCAAGAAGGAGACCTCGATTGAGGAGGTGGCGGCCGAAACCGCTCAGGTTGAGACGGTTGAGAAGGTGGCTGAGGTTGTTGACAAGGCCGAGGAGCCCGTCGAGGTCAAGCCTGAGCCGGAGCCAGTCAAGGCACCGGTCACACCAGAGCCTATTCCTGAGGAGTCTTCTTCGGACAAGACCTCCGACCCCGAGCCCAGTGCCGCCTTTACGTCTGGATCCGACGGCGTCAACGAGGATCGCACTGAGTCTCCCGAGTTCGATGAGCTCACGCAGCGAGCGGCGAGACTGTCCATTGATGAGGGAGATACCCACGAGCTTAAGAGCCCGGATGAGTTTGAGGAGCTCCTTGAGGAGACTGTCGAGGAGCAGAACGAGGCTCCTGCTTCCAGCGCGGCGACCACAGAAGTCAAGACTGAGACAGCATAAAGAAGCGTGTAGCGTGCTGAAGAGGGGTGGAGGCAAGTATATAGTTTAGACGATTGGGGTGTACCATGATACCTGACCGACAAAAAGGCGTAAATTTCTTCGTTCGTGAGAGTTTTTTTTGGGGTTCCGGAGCAATAAGTTGGTGTCTGGAGCTCAAGGATTAAGATTAGTTATAGAGAATGAATACCACTCGCAAGCATTTTCACTTCGGCGATTGAAGCTCCTTCTTCTTGTGATGATACTCTTCGGTGAATGTGTGTTTTAAGCGTCGTAACAGGGCCGGGGCAAAGTGAAGCGTGAAATGGTGTGTTCATGTTTTCTACAAAATACAGATTTTGTACAGTACGTGGAGGACATGTCTCCCACCGGGCGTCTACAAATCGGCCGCCCGTTTGTCCCTTTATGGTGCCTTTTCCCCAAGACGCCATTCTCGAGGCCATTCGTCTATCCGTTTGCGGACCGAGTTCTCGTCTTCGTCCAAAACCCCATCCGTCATTCTTTTTTTGTTTTCTTTTTCTCTCTTATTTTACCTTGCACGACACAGGACCATTCCTCCCACTTTCCTAGCCAAAGCCTCCCTCGCCTCCAAAACGCCCCTGTCGGTGGAGATGAACATGCACTCGCCCAACGTCATGCCCTTGATCAGGCCGTCCTTGCTTTGGAACCCTCTGACGACGAGCTCGAGGTCCTTGATGGAGATGTTGACGGGTCGCTTCGGCTTAGTGACCATGCTGATACCCTTGAGGACGGGCTCGTTGTTCCAGTACTTGAGGCCGACCCAGAGGCGGCGGGAGGCCACGTTGGCGGTGGTGATGGGTTCCGGGGGCTCGGACATTTGCTCCGGGGTCGGGGGCGCGGGGCCACCGCGGTAGAGGGAGGAGAGGAAGCCTGCGCGCTGCAGGGCGAGGGCGAGGTTGAGGTTGTGCTTGGTGTTTACGATGGAGGTCATGCCGAGGCGGGCGCGGGAGGCATTCTGAAGGTGCGAGCACGCGTTGATCATGTTTGTGAAACCCATCTTGAGGGATGATTGGGTGAGCACCGGGGCTCGGGTATCGTGGGGAGGTTGCGTCGAGGGGTGAGAGGGTGCGGAAGGGTGCGGTTCTAGGAGGGGACAAATTAGATGCGATCAAGTTTCCGGGACATGGGTGGGATATTCTTACGGCGTGAGCCTCAATTGGAGGCGATTGACTGGTTTTTATGTCACCCTTGACCTTTGAAAACAGCGTGCTGCGCGTGGGGTGGCTCCAAAGATTGCGAATTCCAGACCGTCACCTGACCAAACCGGCGATATGGAAGCTATCGCCAAATTTTTGGAACGCAGCCCGGCCGGTCGTCGAATGATGACTAAGGATTCTGGTTGACGGACGATGGTCCGTGCCCAACGGTCTAGAAAGCTCCACTTCGAGGACCGTGGGGACCGCGGCCGACTGGGAGTGCTTCTTCTCACTTTCACCCCGGCCGCCGCGTGTCATTGGTTCTTTCAACCTCCTGTAAGCGCCCGGTTGACCACTCGATGCGACCACCTGCAGGCTCCTCCAGTCGAGCAGCATGCATTTAGACGCCGGCACATTGGCGCTATGGGCGGGACAGTGGGATGGTCGCAAGAATCTCTGCTTGGGTCTTTTCTTCTTCTCTCTTGCGACCGAGTACCGAGTGGCACAAAAAGCTGACTGGCAGGGCAGAGGGAAGAGAAAGAGGATGGGCCGGTTCCAAGGAGACCTACCTTAATTATCTAGTCCTCACAAACCCTCCTCCCTCCTCTCTCCCTCGACACTCTTGTCCTCCTTCCGTACGGAGTATATTTGTGCTATTCCTTGCAAAGAGTCCGCAATAAACGTGCCACACCAAACACCACACACACCTCCCAACGGCAGTCTGTTTCTATTGTCGTCCTGCTGCCGCCCTTGGCCTTTGACCGAGGCGGGGTAATTCCACAGCTTGCGCCGCTCCTGTGCTTCTCACCCTCGCGAGTGGGAGGGAGGGGTTTAGATTGATTGCTCGGCCGATTGCCTTTCCCCCAACGACCTGAAGATCTATTCCTGGAAACACGGGTTCCAACAAAACCAGGATGGCGACCCGGCCGGGCGAGGAGAACGTAGCTACTCTGTAAGTTTGCTCCATCTTCTCAGACGCAGAAAAAACAAGAGTAGCAGTGCTACTTGACTTGAGGGGGAAACAACATCATGGCTGACTGGCCTGTGACGCTTCACAGCTTCGGAGACATTCACTACTTCTACGGCCCGCCGACGAACAAACCCCCTCACCACCGCTTCGATAAGGGCTCCTACGTCTATCTGTTCGAAAACGCGAATGACCGCCGCGCGCGCATTGAGATCGCGAACCACCCAGGCACGGATGACCAAGATGCCTTTGACGGGTGTATGTTGCGCCGCCATGCGCCGCCGTAGCCAGAGAGCTGACAATAGTGGTGTCTAGTCCTCGATAAGACGCACGTGCAGTACACCTATAATCACCAATGCATGGTAACCCTCACCGTCGGCGAAACGACGGACCAGATGGAGTGGCATCTCCCGACCTACGACCCCCAAAATCAGAACAAGTACCACTACAAGCTTCACTCTCTCGACATCTACTTCTGGAAGCAGGAGGACGCGCTCCAGTTCGTCAATGGCATCCGCAGAGTCCTCCCGCCGGCGCAGGTCGAGGTTCTTGACGAGCCGGCGCAGCCATCACACCACCACGGCCATCACCAAGCCGACCCCGTGAGCGCAGTCGTGCAACAGCTCGAGCACGCCGCCATCTCGGATCCTCACTACGGCAGCCCCCAGCAATCTCAACAACAAGCGCCCGTCAGTTTCGCGGGGCCCCCAACGTCCGCTGTCCCGGCGCAGCAAGAACCTCCAGCAAGCTTCGCGCCTATGGCATACAACCCCGCCGCGCCCGCCGCGCCCGAGGCAATCAGACACCGAGAAAAGACTCCTCCCCCAGAAGACGGCGGGGTGGACCCCCTGGCGGCCGCAGTAGCATACGACGCCCAGGCTCCCTTCTCTCCCGGCTTCGTCCCGCCCCCGGGTTTCCAATCCGCCCAGGTCGGGGCCACCGGTCTCCCGCCCCCGCCCCCGCCGCCGCAGTTCGGCGCGCCACCGCAACCCGGGCTCCAGCGCGCCGTGACCATGCCCGTACAGGCCGTCCACGGCGGCCTGGCCTCACCGGGATTGGCAAGCCCCTACGGCAGCAACTTTCCCGGCACCACGGGCCTGCAGCCTCCTCCACCTCCACCCCCGCCGCAGACAGCGCCGGCCCAGCCTCAGCAACCGCCCCAGCAGCAACAGACCCAGCAGCCGACGCCGCCTCCTCAGACGCCAGGCACGACGGGCACGCCCCCGGTCACGAGCCCCGGAGCTACGCCGATCGGGGGGTTCTCGCAGTACTCGTACACAACGCAGCCGCAGTCGCCGGCAGCGTTGGACTACTCGGTGCACCAGCAGCTCTACCGGCCGACGGAGCAGGAGGCGGCCCGGTACAAGGGGTACATGGTCAAGCAGGAGCCGGCGGGCAAGTTGGAGGCGAACGCAGGGCGGCTCGAGAGGGGCGTCACGGGCATGTTGAGGAAGTTTGAGAAGAAGTTTGGGTGAGAATGTTCTTGTTGTTGTTCCTTTTTGGAAGGTGAAAGATAGTTTCTTGAGTGGTGGATTATTAAGACGGGCTTTTTCTCACGAGATAATCTGATAATTGAGGGTTTTGGATATGAATCCTGCGCGATGAATCTGTTTTGATCGCAACGACTCTGCTCACGGTTTACGTCCGGCCAGGCGTGTTGATCGTCATGATGATGCTATGCGCGCCGCGCGCACCCAATCATAAACGTCCGCCTTTTCAAATTCTCAAAGTGCACATGAAGTCTGGAATCGATGCTTACCAGAGTGACTTGAGTTTCCTCGGGAGAGGAGGACAGGCATCACATGGCCCTCAGTGCATTCCAAATCATCATGGCCGTGACTTTGCGTACTAGTTCAAAATATGCGATCGCGACAAGGCTGAATGTCGCTGTCTACGCCTGGAAACACTACTCAAATCATTCAGGCGACATGCAACGATTGATCGCTGCGTTATACGTCATGCACGGGTGTCGGCAACAACGTGGTGGCCTGGTAGGATTCGCGACTCTGGGGGGCCGGACGTCAAGGCCCCGTGGCGCAGTGAGGAAGGCTGCATGTGTTTTTCTTGCTTTGGCAGATCGTCGTTGGGGCGCTGTGTTGGTTGCTGCGGTGGTGCTTTGTGCTTTGTGCGTGCATGGAGGCGGGCTCAGAGGATTCGCGCTGCAGACTGCGAAGTGTGGTGGTGATCATCCTTCAAAAGCACTTTGCATATGACTGAGAAAGTGCACCGTGGGACAAGCTTCTTGAAGCTCATCCCAGCTGAGCTGAGACGGAACGTGGGAGTGGCAAGTCTGCGCTGCGAGTTTGCGTTGGCTCTGGGACGGTTGGAATGAGGGGCAGTTGGGGTAAACCCGCTGCTCGTATAATTGAAGACGGTGGCACGACGACAGGCCGATTTAACGTTGCGTTGCGCCCGGTTCAATGCGGGACGGATGCCTTGGTGCTGCGTGAAGCGTTGGGGACGGCGCACCAGAGGCCGCCACCGTCAACCAGAATCTCGTTCGACCCGAGGCATGGCCGGCTGCCCTGCGATGAGGTCGATTGAGTGCCAGACTCAAGTATGGACGAAAGTGGGATGCCACCCCGTTCCGCCTCTGTCAGCGCTACTCGCGAGGAGCTGCGAATGAGAGGGCACAGCCAGGCGATTGGGCAATTTAAGACGACATGCAGGCAGGTCTTAGACAAGTGCGTCTTGTCTGAGACTTGCATTGAGACCAGCCATCCGTCCCTGAGAGTAGGGCACAGCTTGGAGAACTTGCAGGTTTGGGCATTTGGAGCCAGGATGGAATTCGCAATTGTATGCGGGCATCAGCGCATGGCCGGCAACAGGCATCATGTCGCAAGGATGACTTTGTAGTTGCGCGAGATATCAGAGGCTGGTGATCAAACAGGGCTCTGTTCATCCTGCCGTTGGTTGCGATGGGACAGCGCAATAGCCACAGTGCGATTGGGGGATGAGGCGGTGCGCCTCATGGCGGGGCATCCTTGCTGTCGTCCAAAAGTCTCCTAGGCTCTGCCAACTGGTGTGGTTGGCGGCTACGGGATTAGTTTTTGCACTTTGATCGGGCTGGGGAACCCTGCAACGTCTGTGGGTTGTGGCAGAGCGCATTCTTGGATATCAGTCATGAGAACATGTCGAGAGGGCGGTGGCTGGAGGTTTGAGGTCTCTTGGAAGTGGGAACATTTCGTTGATGGGTCGTCACTGGGCGGTGATGCTTGTTGTGCTTTGGGTCATGATATTGCTTGAAATAGTAGCACGGGCAAAACTGGAGACGACCCTGAGCGCTCGAGCGCGCTGATGTCCTTCCTCATGTGGGTAACAAGACCGAGGAAAGCAAGACGGCCAGCGGCATGTCGACCTCGTCACTCCTGAACGTCACTCCTGAAGCGCCTCATTGCTGGTCGAGTAGCTACGCGGGAAGTGACAGAAGCGAAATCAGTGTCCTGGAACAGGATAAAGCTGGTATCCGTCACATTCGAAAACAAAGACTGCATCGTCGCCAGGAGGAAGACAGTGTTTCGTCTGATGTCACGCGTGGAACCCGTGTCAAGGACGAGATGGGGGTCGCAATGGAGAAGTGACGCTGCGGTGGTCCAAAAGTTTTGGGTCTCGATACTTTGAGGTGAGCGTTTGGACAGAGTGGGATCGAATGGAGCGTTGTAGCGTTGCAGCAGCCAGGACAGCCATGGACCGAGGGGCCGGAGAAGTGGGCAGGGCTGGGTGGTGGTGACCACTGACGATTGACCAACAGGTTTGGCGGCAGCACCGCCTGGCGCACCGCCTCAAGCCCCGAGACTGAAGGTCGGGGTTGGGCTGACTGGTAATGAGGCGGCGATGGCTTGGTGGCTTGGTGGCTTGGTGGCTTGATGGCTTATGTTGAACTGGGAATGTTTAGGGTCTGACGGCATACAGCTGGAGATGGGCGCGTGAAGTGGTTCGTCGGTGAAGGCCGAGAGAATACCAATTGCTTGAATCTAATCGAAGGAAGCGCGGGAGACGCATTGATGGAGAGGTCGGCTCCCGAGATTCGGCTTGGTCCGTTTGCTGGACACGACAGGGCTCTTCCCTCCGCATTGTTTCGCCCGTTCGTGTTTCCCGTCGCGTATGTTCCCGGCTGCAATAGATGAATATTCGAGTGGTTTTTCATTCGACGAACACCAGTTGGACAGGTGCCATCTTCTGTAAACTCAAAAAGTTGCATTGATTGCTTCCCCTGCCATCCGGAGAGCCTCATCCAGTGTGGACGTCGTCGTGTGTCAACGGGCATAGCATAGCCTCTTGGGCGTCCGTCTCTTCCGTGGCGGTTCGGTCCCTTCGGGCGCAGGACCAGCCATCGGGGACGGGCGGTGTCTCTTGGTCTGATATCATCGAGGAGCTGTATCCGCGGGGTCCTTTGCAGAGGACGCGACGACTCGCATCGTCGCAGCAGAGGGGGCGGCCGATTGGCTCAGGGTCTGGCTGTTCCCGCCGCCGGCGCCCACTAAGGAGCATACACGAACCCGGGGTGGGACGTTAGTGTTTCCGTCGAGGTCGTGTTTTTGGAGGCCCAGGGTTGTCGGCGGAGGGACGGCCTTTGCACAGCATTGGGTAAGGTAGGTAGGTAGGTCTACTGTCTTGTTGGTGGTGGTGGGTGATGATGATTGCGGTTTTTGGGAGTGGTCTGCGAAATGAAATGAATGCACTGCGTGCACCGAGCATTGCATTGCATCCGGAGCTGCAGATGCTCGAAAGGAGAACGAGATGGCACCTCAGGCACGAGAGACAGAACCGAAGGCCAAAAAAAAAAAAAAAAAAAAAAGAGGAAAAGGCTTGGCTGGAACTGCGAAATGGGGGAATGAACGAACGGTGGTGCTGACGGGACCTGGACCTGACCTCCTCCAGCGTCCTGCCTGCCCGGGCTGACGGTCAACCTGTGACCGTGACTTGACGCTGCTGCCTCCACGTCCCTCCTTCCCATAATCCATAATCTGGAATCCATCTCCATATCCATTTGCATCCAATACTTTATTCATATCCATCCTTACCTACCTACCTACCTCATCCCTATTCGTAAACCCTTCACTGCTCTTCTCTCTCTCTTTCTCTCTCTTCCCCATTCAAACCCCTCTCCTCCACCCTCAGCTCCTGCTAATAATAAGGCGAGGTCGGTCCCTAAATACCCAAAAGGCATCTCTTACACCTCCTGGCTGAACACACCCACTGGCACCCTCTCCAATCCCCATCCCGTGTCCCACCTGGCATTCTCGTACACTAACGCACCTGGTCCTGGTCCTGAACCTGGACCTGGACCTGGACCTGGCCTTTGGGTTGCCCCCCCGGGACCTTGCCTGCAAACTGGGACCTGCACCTCTGTCCTGCACCTGTTGTTCCATTCCTTCCTGACCTTACCTTGCCTCACCTCGCTCACCTCATCCGCACCTCTCTCACACACACTCACACACACCTACCAGCCAGCAGTCTGCGCTTCCCGCCGCTGCTTCCCTCCTTCCTGTCTCGTACCGTTCCTCCAACCCACCGGAAGAAAACCCTTCTCGCAACCGACTTCGGTTACATTTCGCGCGTCGCGAATTCCTCCATATTCCGCTTCTCCATCTGCTGTTGTCAATAGTCGGTTTTCAATGTCCCAGCTCTGACGCTTATTTTTTGCCCTGCGCAGCTGGGACGCCCCGCCGTAATTCGCCTTACGCCTTACCTTAGTCACCTCCGCCCTCTTAACCGCCGCCTCTTCCGCTCTGCGCCCTCTATCCTTTGTCACTCGTTTCTTTACCAACATGTATCTCAATATGCGAATACCTCTGCAGTTGCTGGGAGCTGCTCGAGAGCACTCGTCCAGGGCCTTGCGTCGCCGTGACGGCGATAGCGATCCCAGGAAAGTCACCATCATTGTAAGTACAATAACATGCCATGGCCCCGAGCCGCTCGTGCCAGCCAACAACACCACTAACACCTGTCGCCAATACAGGCAATCCTCGCCGCCCTGGTCTTCATTATCTTCGTCGCCTTTGTAATATTCTCCTTCCGCGCCTCTAGACGCAATCGCAAGCCCTCGAAAAACTCCTCCCGTGGAGGCTTTCTCAAAATATGGAACACGGGCGCTGGCCGGAGCAGGTACCAACAGGCTCAGGATGAAGAATCAAACTCCACCGAACAGCTAGCCACCCGCAGCTCCCGTAATCGCCCGACTTCCCTGCGCTTCGATGCCTCCGCCAACCAGTCTCAGGCCGACAGCCGCTCCCCCAACAGCGCCGTAAACCGCAACACTTCTATTCGCTCAGTAATGACTCTGCCAGCTTACAGGGTCGATGCCAACGATAACGAGCAGGTTTTGGGTCGTGAGGGCGAGCGTGGCGGTGTGGATGTTGTCATTGAGTACCCGACGGAGGAGAATGAGGAGGAACTGCGAGACCAAGAGATGGAAGCACTGTACCAGATTCGCCTGGCTCGACGACAAGAACTTGCCGAACGCGAGGAGAGGAGGAGAGAGCGTCGCGAAGCGCGAGACCGTGGCGACCACGTTGCCCTGGAGAACATCCGCACACAAGCCCGCAACGCCAGCAACAACAGTGTCGTTGGCGTCCTCCGCGAAGAGCATGAACGTATCAAGGCTGAACGCCAAAGAAATGTCTCCAGCGTATCTTACGCCGATCTTGGCGTTGCACGTCACGATGGCACCCGAATTCGAGCCAACAGCCAGGAAAGCGAGAGGATGGGCTTGTTATCGGACGCTGCTAGTATTGCCGCCACATCAACCAGGTCCGTTGCCGAGTCGGGCCACAGGAGAGGCAGCTCCGTCATGAGTATCGACAGTGACCTCCCCTCTCCTGGGCTGCCGAGATCCCGGGCGAACTCGCGACCAGATACGCCCCGTCTAGACACTAGAGCCGGTTCGAGCCCTGAGATTATCGAGGCCGATGTTGGAGAGGCCGGCATCCCCATCTACTCTCCTCCCGGATACGACGAAGTTTCCCTCGACGATGAACACTCCAGAAGCAACACTCCTCAGCCAAACGTCGAACCCCCTCCGACCTATCCCGGACCCTCTCAACAACGCGCAGACAATCTTGCCTCAAACATGGCCGACTTGGCCGCGGAGGAGCACACAACTGGCCAATCTGGGCAGCAAAGCCAGCAGAACCAGCAGAGGAAGATACCACAATTACCAAGCCTTCGGCTACAGCAATTACCACAGATCGTGATTGAGCCATCCAGCGCCAGACCTCGTGATGACGAGAGGTGACGGTTGATCCTGGATAGAAGAGAAGGAAGAAAACCGGATGAATGACGGCTGGATTTAATGAGCCCCCGTGCAAAGGAAGAAAATTTGGTGGCGATCTTTTTTGATACATATGGCCTGAATCGGCAAATCACATACACACTGAGCGAGTGCTGTTAGGACGAGGCAAGCTCTCCAAACTCATTGTATAGTACCTTACCAGTAAACTGGATATCGGCGTTGGGCGAATCTCGGCCTGGACAGGGAGTTATAAAGGATACCAGAGCGTGTTCAGGAGGTTTTGCACCTCTGCGGCCTGCGCGCCCGAGGTACCATCATATTTCGAAGCAATCATTTCAAGCTTTCACCCTGAAAATGACTTTCTGTGCTCATTGGCTATACTGCTCTCGACGGTATTATCTGCCGAGTGCTCCTCGAGTGCACGGAAGGTATGCTTTATGATCTGCATTATATGTAAGTGCCCTTGCTCTTATGACATGGCCAAGTTGCTGGGGCCAAGTCGAAGTTCAATTCCTGATGCTTGGCCTAGTCTTGATTTTGGGTCCTGACCCGTTTGCACTTGCCAAGCATCTTGGCCCAATGCTTGACTCTGCCTCCGGTTTTCCACCGGGTCGAAGACGAGCGATCGTAAGAGGCTGTAAAAGAACTTGCGGAAAACCTATGCGCAGTATTTGTCTCAGCGATCGATCAGAACCAAGTGCAGCCAAGACACTCAAGGGCCTCGGATGTGCTCAGGGGTTTTGTTCGTCAAGCTCACAAAGCGTTATTTCTCGTACTCTTCAACGATACACATTCGCCTTGGGTGAAGGTTCTGCTGCACGTAACCTTTGAGTAACCGGGGATGGGTTATTGAGTTTGTGCAAGCAGCCCTATTGGAGGCAATCAGATGACAGCCGGGAATCATCAACGGGTGCTGGAAGACTCCCCAAAACCCTCAGCTTATTTTACCGTCACTTCTAGCAGCTCATCTCAAATGAATCATTCTTTCTCTCCAGTACAGTAAGGCCCGACGCGTACTGCTTTGCTTTTGTTTGGTGGCATTCCCTGTCACCTGAGGTCGTTTCCATCAACACATCCTGGCCTCTGCATCAATCTTATAATCGATGAAAAAGCATGAGAAACGGAGGGCGACTGATCAAAAGCCCTTGAAGATTAGCATAAGCAAAGTTGGAGCGGGATTTACTATCCGGAGCGAATATGCAACATTTGCGCCCGTCGTACATGTACTGCTTTGTAGCCAGATGACAGTATCCGAAGTTATTCACATAACGCGTTGATGGGCGTTTGGCGCAGTGGTAGCGCGTCCGCTTTGCACACTCGCATCTGCGGAAGGTCTAGGGTTCAATCCCCTAAACGTCCATTACCTTTTGCTAACACGACTGACCCTTTTTCACATGCACTTTTTGACTTTCAGCGTCTTTCAACATAGCTGCGCAACAGCTCACTCACAACACAGATTGCGGTTGCGGAAAAAATCAAAGATGGCTTGGTTCGCTAAGCAAAAAGACTTCGGCCGGCCTGTGTATATAAAATATCTCAAAGAATTTATCCATGCTTTGCGGGCTCTGGCCGTAAAGTGAACACCTCCCGTCCCAAAACGCCAATAACCCAACAACAGCCCGTTCTCAAAACTCCAATTTTCATCCCAAGATATCATCAAATCCAGTGGTCGTCCAATGCGCGGTTCTTGTCGAGGTACTCATACACCTGCTTGGGGTCCTTGCACACGTGCTTCGCGTCCCAGCCGTCGCTGCCCGTGAACCCGGGGGGGAAGGTCGTCTGGGTGCCCTCGAGCGCGACGTCGCCCGAACACAGGATGGCCTGGCGCAGGTACTCGAAGCAGTGCTGGAGGTGCCAGGGCCCGTCGGCGCCCTCGGTGCCCTCTGGGATGTGGGAGTGCATGTCGACGGCGGCGGAGCCGTTGACGGAGAGGCCGGCGTAGCTCTCGAGGATGGCGTAGAGGCAGTGCAGCTGGTGCGTCATGGAGGTGGTGAAGACGGTGCGCGGGGCGAACTCGGGCAGCGGCACGGGGAGGTTGCTGTGGGCGCGCGGGTTCTTGACCTCGAGGTAGCCGAGGCCGCGGGGCACCATCTTGAGCCAGTTCTCCTGGAGGGAGGCGTTGGTGAAGAGCGACTTGGGGTCGTCGGGGACGAAGTCTGTTGTCGGGTGGAAGGTTGTTATTTGCTGGGTGACTGGAGGTTTCTTGTTAGCCAAGAGGAGATTCGACTGGGATGGGGAAGAGACGAACATTCTGGCGCGAAGCCTGTGAGGTCGCCGACGGGTTCGAGGCGCTTGTCGCGGGCGGGCGACTGGAGGTATCGTCTCTCGACGAGGAGGCCGACGACGACGAGCATCAGCGCCGTGTCGAATACCCAGCGCCAGCGCCTGAAGGCCTCGCATTTCTTGGCGCACCGGCTTCGTCTTGTTGCACAACCGCCGCCGTTTTCGATGTCTGCTTGCTTCCACGGCTTGTCGTCTTCGCTCAGCAGCGACACGCTGATGTCGGTCATGGAGTCATTGTGAGGCGAGACACCGCGGCGGGTGTCTGAGTAGCCGTGATTCATGGTGTCGGTCGTCGTATAACAAAGGGAGCTCTTGATGAGTGAGGACTGACGACGAGTGTTATGTATGTCTTTTTCGAAGAACAAGATACAGCTTGGATATCGAACGCTTCAAACTAACAATACGATCATTGAAGGATAGAAAACACAAGGCCCAGACTTCTGGGCCGCCAGCCAAGGACGCGACATCATGTCCCTATTATTCGGCCAACGTGAAACACCCTCTGGGCTGATGTCCCTCCCAACGGCGGTGCGTGGCGTCGCTGGCCGGTCGATGATCTCAAGGAGATCCGACACTTTGTGTCTGAGAACGGCGGAGCGGCGGGAAACGGTGACCCGTGCGTCTGTACCCTGGGCGAAAGGACTTGAGGGTGACTGACCCATTCTCATGTGGCCGTGGACTCTTTTCTCTGAATAATACTTGCGATGGTAGAAATCCGAGATTCGGTCACAAATATTGGGATGGATTGATTGAGGTCGGTGGTGAATGAGATACTTTACCCATGTGCCCACAAGATTTACGCCAACATTCGCACTTGCAGGCTGCCAAAGCCAAGCTCAAAGCCTAACGAGTTAAGCATAATCCCCACTGGGCAGCTAGCTTCCTTCCTGTGAATAACAAATGTCGCTAACAATTAAATGTTACTGTTGACTATTCGCAACTTATCAATCCGCAATGAACTGCGCCTAAGCGTCAGAGATCAAAAAGTCAATATATCTAAGACTATTTATTCCGATGACGATAAAAGGGCAAAAATGACAACTGTGAGATTCGAACTCACGCATCTTTCGATACCAGAATGCTACCCTTTGGAAGGACAAGCTCGTCGCTTGAGTCTGGCGCCTTAGACCGCTCGGCCAAGTTGCCCGATGATTTTTCCAGGTAACTTCATTGCCCGAGTACCCTTGCGCGCAGGTGTGGAGACCTCACCCAGTCGCAAGCAAGCTTCATCCGAAGCACAGCTTCCGTCCAGTTGCTGGGCCCGGTGGTTTTTTTCTTTGGCTTTGGCATTCTGCAGTTGACTTCACATCATCTGAGATGGTTTTCTTTCTGAGTACAGCAAGCTTTCGCTCACCTACCACGTCAGAGCTGAAGCCCCAAAGCACCGCTCAAACTCTGGCCCAAGGTTTGCGCGCCAGCTCTGGCTGACTTCATCATCGTATGAGCCTCACTGCCCTCACATCACCTCCTTCCAACAAGGCCGAATGTCTCGGATGCAAATGGCCTCCGGCATGGGCCCGTCCGCACCGGCCTCGGCGGCCGCATACCGCCGAGAACATGCTCCCCCGTGGGCCCTCCGTTATCGTCGTCGTCGTCAAAATGTGGAAATCATTCGAGTTCCCAAGGGTCCAGTCGTCAGTGCACCGGGAAGCCTAAGCTGGACTCGGCCTAGCCGGTGGGAATACAGCGGAGACCAGCAGAGGACGGGAGTTGACGTCGGCAATCTTTCAAGCCTGCTTCTGATTCTTTTGTTGCTCTCACCCTGCCAACATGTTTGGCCTCCTCTAAGCGAGGTGCCTGTTGCTGGAAGAAGGCCAGTTACGGCCCTCAAGGGTCGAGCATTGGCTGCGATAGATATCACTTACATCTTCACCTATTCTTTGGATATGTTCACTAGTATCAAGGTGTATTAGCTAGAGCTCCAAACCATCACTTTCTCGGGAGAAGCCTCCCGATCACAACCCTCCCATGCCCTGGCGTCCGCACTGCCGGGACGAGGTGGCGGATGCACATCTCAAAACCATCAACAAAGATTTTTTTCCTTTTACACGGCCCCCAAAGATAGGGAACAGTGGACCCTTGCAAATGGTGCAATACGCAGAGTTCCATTGTTTCCCATCCCTTTTTTAAATGTCCGTCGGTCTGCCGCCGCCGCCATTGGTCCTTTGCCGCTTCCACTTCCTGATTTCTAATACATCTTCCGACCTTTCGTTTCCTTTTGCTCGGCGTCAGATCAGGATAAGACCACGCTCGTTTGGGGGAAACACATATTTAATGTTTAATCGCTCCTTCTCTCACTTATAACATCGACTTGAGCCGCCGGGCAGATTTCCCGACTAGATCTTCGAAAGGATCGCCCTCGCAACGTCGCAACGAGCAAGGTTCACCCGCCAAGGAGGCTTGCATGAACCAACGGTCCCCCTCTCGGGACAACATCACCACGAAACGACGAGCAGAAATCCCAGCTCAAAAAGTTTAGAACATGTCTTCGGCCCGAGACCCGGCCGCCGAAGCCGATGAGAAGCACGGCTCCGCGAACCCGGGCCTCCGTTTAAACCACCCCTCCGAAACGACTCTCACGCCCGGCTCGAACTCAGACAACGACCCCGAAACCCAGCCCTCCGCGGCGGCGGCACCCACGACATCCGACCCCGGCGCCGTCCCAGATGGCGGGCTCGAGGCCTGGCTCCAGGTCCTCGGGTCCTGGGTCGTCCTCGCCGCCACGTGGGGCCTCGTCAACACCTTCGGCGTGTACCAGACCTACTACGAGACGACCCTCGCCGCGACGCCCTCGGCCATCTCCTGGATCGGCTCGTTGCAGGGCGCGCTGCTGATGCTCGTCGGGCCCGTCTCCGGCCCGCTGTACGACGCGGGCTACTTCCGCGAGCTCCTCTGGGCGGGGCTCTTCCTCATCCTCCTCGGCCAGTTCATGACCTCGCTGTGCACGACCTACTGGCAGGTCCTGCTCGCGCAGGGCGTGTGCATCGGCCTCGGCTGCGGACTGACCTTCCTCCCCTCGACGGCGATCCTCAGCCAGTACTTCCTCAAGCGCCGCTCCTTCGTCATCGGCATCGCGGCGACGGGCTCCCCGATCGCGGGCATGGTGTTCCCCATCATCTTCGGCCGGCTGCAGCCCGTCATCGGCTTCGGGTGGGCGACGCGCATCATGGGTTTTATCCTGCTCGGGCTGTCCATCATCCCGGCGCTGTGGATGCACACGCGTCTGCCGCCGTCGGGGCACAAGCGGTCGCTCATTGACCGGACGGCGCTGCGCGACCCGGCCTTCATGCTGGTCATGGTCGGCTCCTTTTTCGCGTTCTTGTCCATGTACATTGCCTTCTTCTACATCCAGCTGTTCGCCGTCAGCCGCGGCATCGGCCCGGCGTCCTTCTCGTCGTACTTTGTGACGCTGCTGAGCGCGGGGAGCATCCCCGGGCGCGTGGTGCCCAACTACCTCGCGGACAAGATCAGCGCGGTGTACGTGCAGACGTCGCTTGCTGCGGGGGCGGCGATTATGATGTTCGCGTGGCTGGGGATCAACAACATGGCGGGCCTGATCGTGTTCGCCATTATTTACGGGTGCTTTTCGGGGGGTATGGTCAGCATCACGCCGAGCGTGATCGTGAGTCTGTCGCCGGACCTGGGCCGCGTGGGAACGCGCATGGGCATGATGAACTTCACCTCGGGCATCTCGATCCTCATCGGCACGCCTATTGCCGGCGCGATCCTGGGAGGATACAGCGAGGTGGAGTGGCAGGCCATGATCGGGTACGGAGCGGCGGCTCTGACGGTGGGATGTTTCTGCTTCACGCTGGCCAAGATCTTCCAGCTGAAGCAAGAGCGGTCTCTGAAGGCTTGAGTTAGTGGCCAGTAATGTATTGCAATCGTGTATATTAAGAGGGCTCTGTTCCACGTTGATCGCGGCTATCAAGACGCACTTGTAGAGTCACCGCATCCACCACCAACCGCAAGCCACTGCCGCGACGCCGCCAAACACAACCGCCCACCGAGCCAGCCCGCGCATGATCTGCTCTTTCGCAAAAGCATCCATCGCGTCCCCGTCGTTGATGTTCGGAAACGTCACATCCGGGATCGGCTTCCCAAGAGCCTTGCACAAAGGCTCCCACCCGTCCTTAACATGGTAGAATATTAGTTGATCCGCGGGCACCACCCTTCTCAGCCACGCCTGGTGGGTGTCCCACACGGCGCGGTCCGGCACAGGAGCTTCGTGAGGAAACAGCTCACCCCAGCGACCCTTGGGGATCGCATCAATGTACCGCGGGAACCAGCGCATGGTCGGGACGAGAAACAGTGCAAACGACAGAAAGGCCTGCAGAGACGCGTTGCCCGTCTTTTGGATGCTGCGGACCCACGCGTCCGGGTCGCGGACGGTGCAGATGACCTTGACGCCGGGGTGCATCTCGAGCAGCTCCTCGAGGAAGAGCATGCCGGGCACGTCGAGCACGGCGGCGAAGCCGTCGTCGAGGTGGCTCCTCAGCGTCTCCCGGACGACTTTGTCGTCCTCGGCTGATTTGATCGGGGTGTGCTCGAGGGCGGCGATCCAGGAGCGGATCTCGGATTCCGGGCCTCTGGTGACTTGGGTGCCGCCGTGGTGGACGGGCCCGTTTAGGAGGATTTCGAGGGCTTTGCTGAATGAGGCCGTGCCGGTTCGGGGGAGGCCGGCTCCGATGACCTGGAGCTTGGTTCCGGGCTTCGGCTTGGAGGCTTCTTGGCCCATTGTGAGACTTGAGATGCTTCTTTGAAGATTTTGCACTCGAGACAGAATGCGAAAGATGGGGCCACTGTAATCAGATTAGATGAATGATTGATACTTACGAGTTTCCCTTTTTAATGCCAATGCTGACACCGTCCACTAAGGAGGCCGAGGATGCACCTAATGACCCCTTCCGTTTTGGGGAATTAAAAGTCACTTGTCACCCCTCTCACTCAACGTGGTAAGGATATCGGTCACACATGCACAAGGCAAAGTGTTTGGCATAGTGAAGCAGTTGACAATCTGAAATGGACGAAGCCGTTGCCAGATACGGGCGTGAGAGGTGAGTCCCAGGTGAGAGCGCACACCTTCGTTCACCGACCCGACTCACCGAGGAATCCAGCGTTTCGTAAGGTACCCACCCCATCAAGGTCGGCGGGCGCTTGCCAATTTTGGCAAATGGGAGTGGAACTGGTTTTCGCACCATACCGAGCATCTGTGTCACTGAGCCGGAGAGCTGCACAATAATAGTGCGGCGAGGTTGGCGGTGAGGGTCGGTCGATGCATCGGACGTTGGATGCGTTTCGTTTTCGTGGTGCGGATAAGGCTCGATATGGGCATTGGCTGCTCCGTGAATCCCGTCAGCGAAGCCAAGTCTTTCTATCGGGACCTCCTCGAGAGATACGTCGAGAGAGATCTCGATAGCGGACAGGGCTTGGGTGTTGTAAGCCAGATGTTGAAAATGAAGACCAAGGTATTACCATTACCCAGCGATTCATGACCGCGTAGGTACGGAGGTACCTAACTGAGGGTTACGGTGCGCGGATCCGTACCAGCGGCGGCGAGGGCGTCCTATCACGGCGGCAGGTGAGGGTCCAGCGCTGTGTGTTGCTGATTCATCCTTGGATCATGGCGCTGGTGCAGCTTAGCAACCGCTTAACTCAGACCCGCGCGCGAGGGATGACAGCGACAGCGACAATGTATGGGGTGCCGCAGCGTCACAGTGCTCCGTCGTCGGGTCTAGGCGGTGTCTCCACTGAATGCTGACGGCGGTTGACGAAATCTGCGACCATCTGCTTTGTGATCTGATGGACCTGTCCAATCCATGGATATCAGACGACAATTTCGATGGGCGCAACCGTCCAGGATCGGCCAGAGGGAACAGGAGTCCCACGTGTAAGTCATGAAGAAAAGGTGCTCCGTGCAGTCCACGTCCTACCTTAGACACTAGAATCCGCGGCGTTCTTTCATTGGCTCACCATGTTCTGAGCTCCGTAGAAGGAGATGGGCTGCCATTTGTCAGTCAAGACTAATCTCTTCGTCCTACCATCGATCGTCACCGCCAACTCCGGACCTCGCTCGCAAAAGATGCCTTCGGCTCCGGCACTTGGCAACAATGGGAGGGAAAACAGGCTTTGGTACCTGATCCCATCCCGCCGTCTGGCTGAGCTTTGACCTTCGAGGGCCTCAACTCTAAGTGAGGAACGCTCCTGATGTTAGGTTCGTCTCGCGGTTCGTCATGCCAACTTGAGGGAACGGCAAGAGGGCAATCCGTGATACACCCGCGATCCGAAAGTATTTGCGCTCCTCCAGACACAGTCGTGCACAAAAGAAGAGCCTCCTCCCCCCACCGTTGGCTGCCAGGTTGGTGAGACTAAAGTGACAATGGAAGTGCCGCCCTTACCCCACGGCCGACAGGGTAGTCGAGGAAAGGGATTGCCTGTGTATTCGTAAGGCTTATGATAGCTGATGGCGTTGTTAAGCACTTATTCAGCACCCTCGTCTCTTTCAGAAATCCAGCCCCCCCCGCTGCTGGACCACGGATCACTGCGATCTGTTGCAGGGCAGCTACTGGAACAAGGTCGGCACGGGTGGTTTCTGACATGGGTTCGATGGGCAAGATGGTGGTGTTCTCCGGGTAGCTTGCATCATGGCTGAATTGGATGTTGCATCGCGACCTGACGTGCCTATCGCAACCCATCCTCGCCCGCGGCTCCGATTCGCATCGTGTCTGTTTCCTGTGATGAGTATTGAGTGAGACTTTGATTGCACAGAAACAGTATCGCGGGTAAGTACTTACCTACCTAGGTACAGAGTAGAATCGGTACATTGAGATCACGAACCCAAGAGTGTACTTACCTGCCTACCTACTTAGCTACCTCAGGTGCTCATGTCACAATAACAAGCCAGCCCCGCAGCGGAGCATGGACCAGCTTGGAGGGGTGTAGCTCCCCATGCCATGATGCCAGGCAGGGCAGGGGCAGGGCAGCTGCTTTCCTTCCCTCCCCTCCACCCGCCCGGACACCTTACGGTTTGTCAATTGTCGCGCGCCTGCTTACAGCACCTTAGCTGAGCAGCATGGAGCTCTTGGCCGTTGAAGCTGGATGAAACCGCACCTCATCGTCCACCTCAGATCCCAACCTACCTATGGAAAGTACCTACCTTGACGACCGTCTGGTTGGCCTGCCCGAGTCTAGCGTGCCTTTGATGATGCAACACCGCCGTAAGGTACCTTATCCAAACCCCTCCAGCCCCTCTCTGGCCGTTTCCGCGCCTGGCCAAGCTGCCGGCCTTACGTGGTAACGTATCCGTACCTTGTCTTGCCCGGGTACACTGGGTAAGGTAGATTGATATAAGAAGATGTGCTCCTTCCCAACAGACCACATTTCTCACTCCATTCCCTCTCCAGTTCCCCTGTGTTGAGCACTGATTTCCTCTCTTCACTGCCATCGATACCCTTCCTTTTCTATCCATCCGTCCTACAGAGACAAACATCTGCCACAATGGCTCCCAAGATCGCTATCGTTTACGTGAGTACCCGCCCCCCAGTAGCTCTTCTTTCCTAATCGGGCAATTTCTTCTGTCCTGTTCTCTGCCCCTCCCCCCACCCGCTACCTCACTCACCACCTTACCACCTCACTCAATCTCAACGGTGGCTTGGCAACCTCTGTCTCCCTTCCCAAGTCTACCGCATGCCTTGTGCGCAGTAGATGCCCATCGTTGCCTCTGGCTGCAACCGAAGGCCTCGTTCTGCAGACAACATGACGACTCCCGCGCACAATCATGACGCCTCGATACGCGTTGCCCGCACCTCGGCGCCCTGAACCCCGCCGCGATCGCCAATTCAACTCCAACCCTGCCCTTAAGACCTCTATGCTAATCCCGTGCGCCCTCACAACAGTACTCCATGTACGGCCACATCCGTACCCTGGCCGAGGCCGAGAAGGCCGGTATTGAGAAGGCCGGCGGCACCGCCGACCTCTTCCAGTACGTCCTGCCTTACTACAAACCCCTCCCCCGCCGCGAGTCGCTTGCAATCCGGCTAACCACTGTGCAATCAACAGGATCGCTGAGACCCTCCCCGAGGAGGTCCTCACCAAGATGGGCGCTCCCCCCAAGCCCAGCGACATCCCCGTCCTCGAGGACCCCTCCACCCTCGAGGCCTACGACGCCTTCCTCCTCGGCATTCCCACCAGATACGGCACCTTCCCCGCCCAGTGGAAGACCTTCTGGGACAAGACCGGCAAGCAATGGAGCTCCGGTGGCTACTGGGGCAAGCTCGCCGGCCTCTTCATTTCCACCGCCTCCCTCGGCGGCGGCCAGGAGTCCACCGCCATCGCCGCCATGTCTACCCTCGCCCACCACGGCATTATCTACGTTCCCTTCGGCTACGCCAAGGCCTTCCCCCTGATGGCTGACCTCAGCGAGATTCACGGCGGTGGTCCCTGGGGTGCCGGCACCTTCGCCGGCGCCGACGGCTCTCGCCAGCCCTCCGAGAAGGAGCTCGAGATCGCCCGCATCCAGGGCCAGTCCTTCTACGAGACAGTTGCCAAGCACGTGGGTTGACTGCATGGCAGCAAGGACGGTGCCAAGGTGGAGAACGGCACGACCAACGGCACCAACGGAGCGGACATGCCTGCCCCGGTCAAGAAGGACCCGCCCGCGACGGAGAGCCGGGCGCCGAAGGAACTTGACGACAAGGACGTCAAGTCTGGACCGTGTGGACTGCCCAGCAAGTGTGTGGTGCAGTGAGAACATAGCCTCTGCATGTTTAATCCTGTAAAATTATCACAAAAAAAATACATTGTAATGACACACGTTCCACTTTGCACACAAATCATCCCATCGTTACGTGAACGGTTCTGCCACCGTCAAGAAACTCCGCCTACGCCCGTTATGACACTCGGACGCCGTCCGGTCTACGGCTGCGGAGTCAAAACTTGGACGGAGCAGGGTCCAAATAAGCTTTGTCGCCGCGCGCAGACATCGGGGACGGACGCGACCCTCCTCGGACTGGCAGACCGCATTACGGCCAGGGGCAGTCAAGGCAACGATAGGCCAGACTGTTGATCACGGCAAATGAGGCATCGAGCTATCTCAGGGACAAACCAGGAAGGCGGGGGAGAGGGTTGGAGAAGAAGAGGTTTAGCGCACGGGACTGACAAGCTGACATGCAGCGCTTTCGTAGCAGAAAGAAAATCTTCTTTTGTTCGTTTTTGCCGTTTGCCCACGAACGATCCCTGGAATTGGAGTATTTAGACTTCTCGACACCATTTGCAGAATAATGGTTCGAAGATGGATGGTGGCCGAGGTTTGACCGAATGATTGAGTTTTCATCTGCCTTTAGTTCCATCTCAGCTCCGTCTCTTTTGACAAACCCGGGTTATGGGTCGTAATATCGCCGACCACCGCCGACTACAGGCCGCGACGTCTTGGGCTGTGCGGCGGACTATCGTCAAAGTCTGTGACAATCAGTCATAGACGAACGTTGGGAAAATCAAGTCCTTAATTCACACATTGACTGAACTAATAGGGCATCCATGTCCACACATGTTATTTGCCATTCGCATGTACCGACAACGCCCTTAAACAATGCAATATCACCATGCCAAACACCGTACGCTCAGTGGCTTTTACCTGCCGTGGAAAAGGACGTTGTTGCGGTCGTCGACGTTGACCAACGTGTACTCGGCCAGCTGGGGGTATTCGAAACCCAGAGTGACGGCGAGCAGGTTGGGCTCGGTCCAAGTAGGACGCAGGCCACGTGCTTCCATACGCTCCCACCAGTCGAGGTACGTCTTGGAGTTCCTCACTGTGAAGAAGTGGATCTCAACCATGAGCTGGCCAATGGGGAACTCTCCGCTGGCAAAGTCGGCCATGAGACCGTCTATGGCCTCGAACTCGGCCTCCTCAATGTCCATCTTGAGAATGTCACTGTGATGTCGCCATGTCAGTGGTTATGTTCAGCGTGGAGGTCAGGAGTGGGAAGCAATGCGTACATGTACTGATGACCGTTCATTTCCATCAAGTCCCTAATGCTGTAGAAAGGAGGGGTCGCGTTCAGGTCCGTCTTTCCGGCAATACCGACCTGGAGGAACTGGGCACGAGCACGGTTGGAAGCCTCGAGCTGTTCGCCAAAGTCGACAACGGAGAAGTCGTATGCCCAGACGTAGCAAGGCGTGCGGCTCAGCATTTCGTTCTCTGAATGGCGAGTTTTTGTCAGGAAACACCATCGCCAATACTCAGTGCTATGGCGGGCAACTCACCGAAGCTAGACTCGTCACGAACGCCAAACGAGTAAATGACACACTGCTTGTTCTTGGGGAAGTTGACGTAGTGCGACATTCCGCATACCCACTTGCCGCCGTCTCCCATGCGGCCAACACGCTCCATCTCGTGAGGGCAGCTCCATGAAGCTGGAGTAAAGTCCCAGATCGAATACGGGCTCGTCTTGTAAATTTCCGCGTTGATGGCAGGGAACCTGATGGATGTGAAGACATATGGTCAGCCATGGTTTTCCTGAACTATCGACGTGGGATAACAGGGAGGGCATTCATACATGGGCATCTTGGAAGCATCACCGTAATCAGCAGCGATCATCTCGTGACGCTGTCGGACCGTCTTCTTCCATAGAGCCTCGGATCTCTCCATGGCCTCACGCAGGGAGGGACGGCCGGATCTGAGCTGGGTGATGGAGCCAACCTTGTTTGCCGCCCACTCCTTGGCCTGGGGTGCGGAGCCGCCGATGGCAGACAGGAAGGCGAGCACAAAGAGCAATCCGGCAGCCAGCCAGAGCATCTGGACGATGCGGCGATTGTTGGCGGGCAAACTCATGATGGAGTTTGGTTGCTGAATCGAGAGTCAAGATGTGATTATGCTCCGATTGTGGATCCAGGAGAAAGGCGGGCTGCTTTCGTAGAAAGCGGAGGATGAAGAGAAGATGATTGAAGAGCTGGTGGCTCAGGTAAGGTAGATTAAGTAGAATGAGGGAGGGGCGTTGCCAGAATGTACACTGCAGCCCTTGAATGTTTGTAAGCGTGGCTTCCCACCGTGGGTGGATACGGAAGTCTCGATCTAGTACCTGCTCAAAAAGGGAAGTATATTTAATCGCAGGAAAGAAGGGGCGACTTCCATCCTCCTTCCTACACATTCCAAGGGACATGTTGGATTGGAGAAGCTGAAGAGATAGAGGCTTCTCGGCGGGAGGCGGAGGCCAGGGATGATGAGACCCGGCATGCTCAAGCCAACACAAGGGTGCACCAGGGTCTGTCCTCACTTCAAACATTTGCCTGTTGATTCAAGGGGGATTCAACGCGTGCCATGCATTCCTGCACATCTCCAAAACCTCACGAGCTTCTTTGCTTGACTGCCAGTGCAAACGCCACCTCCCTAGGCTAAACTATCCCCGACGCCATGCTTTGTTGTACTCACTCAGCTGAAGACGAAGCCCCCGCACACCAGTCAATCGCTGGCGATAGCAGCCACCACATGCCTAATGGTCTTCTCGCGCTGGCTGAGCGCCACTGTGGGTGGTGCAATTATAAATGATATTTTAGCATTGCTGGCTTTAACTCGAAAGGTACATTAAACGATGCAGGCCAGTATCATGACAGACAAGGGAGAGAACAACCGGACTCCTATCCCATCCCACCCGCTACTCCTCGTCGTATTCCTTCCAACAAAGTATATTTATCGCGCTCCAATCTCCTTCTTGACCAACACGCACATCGCCTCCATACAGTCGATGCTCGCAATCTCATGCGAGAAGGGGTATTTGGTGGCACCGACCGGTTCAACATGAGCCTCGTACGCCGGCAGGCTCATCATATCGTCCAAGATCTCGTACAGGAAACGCATGAAGGTGCGCTTCGTGGCGTCGGTCCTGGATGGGTCGCCCTGCCACGAGGTCAAGTAGCTGGTGTGCAGGTCCTCGATGATGTAGATACCGCCGGGGCGGACGTACTGCCACAGCTCGTGGAGACTGACTTCCTGCTGCCGCATGCTGTGGCCGCCGTCGTCGATGAGGATGTCTAGGAGACCATCGGCCGTGGCAGCGGCACCCGCTGCGTGGAGGAAAGACGGATTGGCCTGGTCGCCGAAGTGGACCGCCGCCTGAGGATGCTCGGCAGCCCATGCCTTGCCACAAGCCTGGTTGTACTCAATGATGTTGATCTCCAGTTGGGGGAAGTACTGGATCCAAGTCGAGAACGAGGCGCCGGGACCGTACGACTACGATGGTGTAAGCTTGCGGACGGGGAGGAGATGTAGGAGCCCAGACTTACCATGCCGCAGCCGAGACCGATCTCGAGCATCTTGACGTGGCTGTCGCGGAAGGCCGGAAGGTACTTGTCATACAGGACGGCGTAGTTGTGGTCCGTCACCTTGTCCGTGCCGGAGTCCTTGGCCAGGTCGGCGAATGTCGGCCGCTTGTCGTGCTTGCCGTCGTAGGTAGACACATGTCCTGGCCTGTAAGTGTGGCCATTGCTGCCGGCACTGCGATTGAAATGTCAGCATCATAGGCCGTCCAGTTGCATATGATGAGAGGCTTTGGGGCAAGAGGACGCACTTATTCCATCCTGTCGTTTGCTTGATAGACTCCGGCACACCCTCACGCGATACGTGAACCGTGGCAAGCAGGAGGAGGAGGGTGGCACCAGAGAAGAAGATCGACAGGTACCTCCTGTTGGCGGACACGTTGGAAATCGGAGTCTGCATCGTGATGGTGATGTTAAAGCCGATGCTCTCTGCTGGACTATCGAATTGTGTGAAGAATAAAGGCTTGAATAGTGGAGAGAGAAGATGGGCAACGAACGGCGAGCGTCCTGCTCGTTTAATACTTCACGTACAACTACTGATCATTCTGTCCTGATCGTCAGTTTTCCATCCGCTCATGTTTCCAGTCTCGTCTGCGCTCGGCATCCGTTCCAAAATACCTGGAGCAAAGCTGGCTTCGTCCTACCCAACTGTAACTGGCGGCAACTAAACGACCCCATCTTGGGTCACTAATGAGATTGGTCGGTACTATCGATTGTCCGAAAACGGCGTTCAACGATGTCGCGGGGCTCTGCTTGGTTGTATGGACGGTGATGTAAAGGCTTGGAGGCATCCCGCTTATTCGCTTGTGAGACCAAGTGCTTAACGTTTTCGGCCTCTTCTACATGTGGAGCCCTCTCGAGATTCCCTCGTTACTTTGCTCAGAGGTAGCGCAATACTGTAGGCACTGGGGGCATCTCCCTACTGGCTGCCCCGCGCTGACGGTTTGGGGGAAAAGCCCATGTCTCGGGGAATATGTAGATATGACCATCCGCAATAACTCTCTTTCCACGGCAACGTTCATCCCCGACGTGTTCGCGATCCAGAGCATTTCGTGAAACAGTGTTTCGATCCCATCCGCGATGGCATTGGCACCAGGAATGTGTACATCAGCGCCGCTTTCCACGCCCAGTGACGTTGTCTAGAAAAAGAGGCAAATCTTACCTTCGTTATCTTCTGAGAACAGCGCCAAGTGTACTCTTGGGGTCAGAGGAAGGATAAGGTATCCAGTAGAGGGATGTCTTGACCTCTACCTGTATCCCCATCGTCTTCTCTGGTGAAAACAAAAAGCGAGAGATTGTGTAATGACTCAACCTTTTATCGTTGCTTTTTCTCCGTGAAATCCCTCTTCCTTTGAGTCTTATTCCGACCACGTTTTGACCGCATAGGACGTAGGAGCGTAGGGAAAATCACTTCTGTGTATTGCTCGTTTGTTCCACTTACTTGACTTGAAGTGGATGCGTACCTGTTCATCTTCCGGGACGATGGCAGATCTGGACTTTTTGAAAGAGAGTTAGCCTGTCTCGCGACATCGATGCGCCATCATATGCGGCGGGCCGAAAAGGTCGCTAGTCTCGGGACTCGATGGGGAGAAAGCTCGGATGCCGCTTCAGATTTCCTGCATCTTCGAATCGGGTGCCGGTTCCGTTTCAAACAAAACGCAGCGACGGGCCGTCCTGTGAATCCTGTATCTGAGTCCGAGCGAGATGGCCGGTTTCCCGCTAAGCCTGTGGAAGCAAAGAATGTTTCTGACGGGGGCTTGACGTCAGAAGAGGTTGCCAGGCCGCATCCGTGAGAACCAGCACCAGCAAGCGAACTTAGCCGCCCGCGGATGTGTCTGGTTGTTTTCGGCAGCGCTCATGTTTGGCAGCAACGGTTGGTCTTGGGTTGATGAGTCACTGTTCTTCATCGCAAGAAATAAAAACTATGATACCGGTAACTGTCCCGAGAAAAACAACGTGGTTTCATTATAAAACTGTGGATGCCCTTCCAAGGCTTCAATGCGGTCTGCGCTTCGGTACGCGAATGACGCGAATTGGAGAGTTAGTAAAGCTTGTGGTGGGAAAAGCTCGCAGAGATGGAGTTCTTGAAGCCTTCCCGGTAGGGCTGTTCTTGAGAGAGGTCTTTCTCTGGGATCATCCATGATAGGATTCGCAGGATGCAAGCCAAGCCAGGGGAATTAGCCACGCCAGGAAAAGAAGCTCTGTCACTGCCACGCGACCAGTGAGAATCCTTCGACGCCTCGTCTGCGAATTGACCACCGCCCACTTTTCAGACTCTCCTCGCGGCGCGCATCTTCCATGCCATAGCTTCTTCCCGGACCTGAGACGTTTCTTCGCGGCCTTTGCTTCGACATTCTGACTTCTTGGGAAAGTTGCCGGCACTGATACTTTGCTCACGGACGGGAGAAGACCGGTAGGATTCCATCGACGGTCGTTGTCCGCGCCCAGGACAGGGTGAGCCACAAGCCTTTTCGGCACAGTCTGCCGTGGCCCGTCCGTGTACATGGTTCGCATGTCGAAGATCTCAAACCTCGCCCTTCTGAGTGGGAAACGTCCAAACTCTCCGTCGCCTTCGCGCCTTTAGGAAGGGTTCCGGGTGTCATGGCAAGCTCCTTGCAGCAACCTTGGCTTTCTGCCCACCGGCCGGTTTAGCCCTTTTCGCTGCACGAGACCGCGTCCCCTTCCGTCCGGTTTCTGGAAAAATCACAGGCTTCCCAGGTCGGGCAATTCTTGGTCATCTTCTTACTGGCATTCCATGTCCGAACATCGAACGCTGCGATGCGTCGAAGGCCCAGTCTCGCCTGGACCCGTGCTACGGAATCCCAGGTCAGACGGAGCTTGCGCCCCTCGGCCGAGTAATCATCAAGCCAAAGGCACATGCCAAGTGGGCTGTTTCCATGCAGCATGGAGTTATCTGCACCTATCAACTTCCTTGCTTCGGCGTTGCGCTCCTCAATGCAACGGCGCGTTGCTCCAAGAGTCGCAGGTATACTCTCGCCTTGTGAACTTTGCTCAAGGCGCAGTTGTCGGAGGAATATACAATCCATGGAAGTCCCTGCCGCATCGCCACCAATAGTTGCGACGACCAAAGGCTTCCATCATTCATACGGGTATTCTCTTTCTATATAAATCACTATTCACCATGGCATTTTAACTAGTCACCGCTAATATCAAAGGTCCTCGTGTTTTCATCAACAAACCCATTGAATCCAGTATTCACGCCGACTCAATTAGTGTCCACCAGTCGATCTGGCACATTGCTCTAAGTTTCACAAGGTGAGTACTCCTGGCGACCGATTGTGAGAAGACCTTGCTCAAACCTGTTTCCAGTCACCCGCATCGTTACCAGCCAGCCATGGACTACCAGAGTTCCCGCAGCTCAAGTCGCCAGACTTCAAGGTCAAGCCCTAGGCAAAGAGACGCCAGCGGAAGAACCCGCGAAGGCTCTCAGTACGTCAAGATGGCAGAAAGCGAACGCCGACGAGAGGTCCCTCAAGGTCGCAGCGGTTACAACCGCACTCGAGATCACGGGGTGTCGACCAAGGGGAGATCAGGTTATAACTAAGCCGGCCTCGATGCCTTTTGATCAGGTTGAAACGATATCAAAACATGGACACAGTAGAATGGGTTCGGCGTTTATAGAATAATCTTTGGGACACAGTCATAGAAAAGACACCTGGGCAATCCAAAATCATGCATTAAATCTATTCACATACACAAAGCAAATAAGCGTTCCAGTCCAATTTCAAAATACCTCACCGTCCTATGACAACTTGCCTCCCACCAATCCAAATTTTCCGTGAATATAACATGCCGGAGTGCTGTTGTCCTCCGTGGATATCAGATACACCCTCCAAATTTCGACGACCGCGCCAGAACAAACTTCGCCAAAACCAACCGAATCCAAGACACAAAGAAAAGCTGATGATACAGTAGACAGGAGCGTAGTGCTCCTAGGCCGTCTCCACCCCCTCACGCATCGCCGTCGCAAGCCGACTGCGACTCTAGACAAGCCTGCCACCCATCTATTAAGGGTCCGACCCATCCGACTCGTCCGACTCAAAGGTATCATCCTCTTCGTCAGGGTTCCTGAGCGGGCAAACGCAGTTGCAATCCGGGCAAGGTTCGTCCTCATCGTCCACAACGGGACGCAGCACGCGGCAGCGGCAGGCCCACCAAACCGCGCCGGTCTCTGAATCGATGCGCCGGTAGCGCCGGTAAAAGTGGAGACGGACGCCGCAATCCATACAGAACTGCCGCAAGGGTTCAATGTTTACTGATTCGGGGTATTTGCGCTTCTTGTTGAACGGTCTGTAATTTCCGTTGGCTTTCAGGATGGCGTAGGCGGGCTGGTCCTTGCCGAATCTGTCTTCTCCGTACTTCTCGTAGCAGTAGTAACAGGTGCGACCACTTCCGCTAGGCTCACTTCGGTCGCGCTCTATGCCGGCCGCCAACAGTGTCTCTTTTGCGTTTGCGGATTTTTGGATCTTGTCTTTGCACCAATCGCTCGAGTCAAAGAGTTTCTTCAGTGTCACCGCGTCCAATTGACCAAACTCTTCCTCTCTCGATTCAGGAGTCATACTCTGCAGCCTTAGTGAGAGGACGTCGATCGAAGCCTCTTGGCTCAGCCTCTCCTCCGGCTGGCGATCCAACGATACTGCGCCGCTGTTGCTTGCGGAGCTTGCTACTGAGCCCCTCTTGGCCCGTCTGTTGGATTGTTGCCCGTACAGCGAATTGGAACCGGTGTTGGCGTGTTGTCCGGACTGGGGATTGCCGTTTGCATTGGCCGAATCGAGGGGCATGATAGGCGACGAACCCTCATCACAGCTGATGAGCCTGGACTGAGGAGACGCAGAACATCTATGGCTCTGCATGGGGGGGTACATGGACGGTTGGTGGTAAGGCGGTGGAAAAGCTCGAGATGCGACGAGTGAAGATGGAATCGGTGAGTTGGATGGTGAAGGAACAAAACAGTGCACTTGATGTTGGACAGGCTGAGGCGTGGGCTGCTGGACGTACCGGTGGTGAGGAGGAGATAGCGCGGTAGGCTGTTGAAGAAGAGTATCGACAGAGAGAAGTCGTGTTCTGTATTCTGAGCCTTCGGGCTCTTGGCTTGGTGTGCGGGCCTTCTTGGCCATCGGTGCTGTGGATGATTCAGAGTTTTCCGTTTTGGTTGAGTGTGGAAGACGTCGTTTTATCGGAGTGAATAAGCGGCTGGCGTCAACTGAAGGATGACGAGACCGTCCGGATCGGCGAAAGGCCAATGGGGGACTTTGAGGATTGGGTTCCCAGGTTTCCGCTGGAGACGAGTATTGATTCTGTTCGCCCCCAAAGGTCTCCATGTCGTATAGGTTCGGGGCTCGCTTTGGTTGGTGGCAGCCCCGAGAAGGTTTCTGGGTCGATCGCTCAGCTGCTTGCTGGGAAGCGCGTCTTTCCTGGACGCTGATGGCCATCTTGAGAGGCTCTCCGACGTCTAGTGAGGTTGAACGTTTCTGTGCGGATGTCCCTTGATGGAGCCAGACGACAGCGACGTGAGCGAAGAGGGAGAGACAGACTTGAAAAGGATGAGGTGGAAGAGAGATACAGTGTATTCGTATCGTATGAGGAGGCTGATGAAGAAGAAAAGAGGGTAGGAACGAGGTGAGTTCTCCGCACTGGCTCTTATATGCTAGCAGAGCCCAGGTACCAGGGATGTTGGACAAAAGAGCGCGGGCTTTGAGACAGGAGCGCTACCACAGACCGGGAGAAAAGAGAAATCAAGCTCAAGGTAAAAGGAAGGCGACATGCACCCTGACAAGCGATGGATGTCTACCGGCATATCAACAACGATAACGTGACAAGGGGTGGGGCAAGGTAGAAGAAAACTGTCAAGGGAAAAGACACCAACATCGAACGGATACCGTATCCGACCACGACGAGCTTTCCACTTTAGAACCGTCCATCCATGGTAGCGACGGTATCGCAAGCCCACAAAGCCCTACAGCTCAAGTCCGAGATACCACCATGCAAGCATTCATGGGTTTCGTAAGGTGCTGATGCATTACCGCCGGCTAGGACCACACCGGCATGGATCTTCGGGAGGACCAACGGCGCCAGCAGAGACTGCAGACTGGCGCGGAGCACGCCCTACCAACGGCGGTCCGATGCAACGCTGTTGTTGCGGGTGTATGTCCACCAGCATTTGTCTCTCTTTCTCTCGCTACACGCAACGCTGGTCGATGTGGGCCAATGGGTGACCAGGTTCTTGAACTCTCCTGGAGTCTCGACAACTCGAGGGCGTCTGCCCGCTAGTCCCTGTCGTCGGCGACTGTCCAAAAAAAAGGCTGCAATTGGGGGCATCTTGGCGAACATGGTGCAGGGAAAAGAAACGATCGATCAATATCTAGACCCCGGTGGTAGGAGCCGCCAGTCCTGGAGGGGAGGGTGGAAGGGGGGACAGGAGGGGCGATGGATACCCTCCAGGTCGACACAGACTCTGGTCCTCCTGCAAAGTCCAGATATCCGGTAAAACATCCCGATTGGTCTGCAAGTCGTGTACCAGAAGTTGCACAACGTAACACCGTCGCCGCCTCATATTCCGACTTCTCGGACCGATGGACCTCATCTATCCGTCCTCCTCCATCGGTCTGATATTTGAGGACAGAGCTGTCACTTTTTCAAGAAAGTCGTTCGGGCGCAACCTCGACAGCGTCTCTGGTCTCATGGACGGAGAGAAATGAGAAAACTTGCATGATTGGATAATATGGACGACCATGAACACGACACAGCCTGTGCGTACGGGAGCCAACAACCCCTGCCTCTGTCTTCTGGACAGAATTGTGTATCCTAGCATCGTTCTCCACGCGATGGACAGATGGATTATGTATGCTGCTAGCCTTTAAACTACGCAAGATGGCCAAATGTGCATTGGTCTTTGCATGTCTTTTGCAGCACCGTTGGCAAGGATTCATCAACCTTGCGTCTGAAGTCACCCTCCTGATCCCCGGTCACAGCTTGTCTCTCCCATTCGTAGACTGTGAGGTCGCAATGAATCCACGAAGGAGGCACACACGAAGAAGAGAGAGCAGATCCACCAGGGCTATCAAAAAAAATTGCTCAGGCGCTCGAATCGCCGGAGCGCGCCCAGCCTGCTAGTCGGAAGCAAACTGCAGGTCGCATACGCCATACTGGTGAACGGGAAAAGGGAAATTACGTAGTATGTCCAATGTGACAAAATGTGTGATAGTAATTTAGTGTGCATGTCGACCCGTCCCGTCGGGTCCAATACCACCATCTCACACATTTCAAGGCTCGTTCAAGGTGCGCAACCTCTGTTGGTGCGGTCCTTTCGAGGCTGGCCGGGTCCATGATTGGCTCTCCCCTACCCATGTCAATCTTGTTGGAGTTTCGATGACCACCGGACCGGGGTTGTGAGGTCTGAGAAACATCACCGGGCAGGGGTGTAAGCAAATTCATCAACGGTCCTTAGTGCCAATAATGACAATATCAGGGATTGATCTGAGCGCTGCCCTCAATCTTGTGGGCCGCTCGACGCTCGGAAGATGTAGGCTTGCATCCGGGACTGGAGACGCCCTCGATCATGGACACGAAATGGAGAGCGCCGGAACCCCCGTCTGTTATTCCCGGTCTCTAGCTCGGTTCCGAATGGGTACCGAGCCCACGATCGTCGGAGGAGGAGACCGGTCCCGATGGCTCGCTGCGGTCCGTCCGTGGAGCGATCAGTTCCGTCTACGTTGTTGGAGCTTGAGATTTCCTCTTTTCATCTCTGCGCACCGGACCCCGAGCAGCTGGGAATCCAATCTGGGGAAGCCAAAGGACGGTAATGTTCACCCTCCTGCTCCGCCTCTTGCTGCCCACCCCCTCCTCTTTTCCAAAATACCCCTGCTGGTACAGCACTTGGCGGGTACGTGACATCCACGACCTGGCCTGGCCTACATCCTAATAGCATGATCAGTCCCCTGTGGTCGGCCGCCCTGCAGTCCATCTTTGCTTCCCCACCCAACGGGCGCGTCCTGCATCAGGTTGATATGGAGAATACTTGCGGTTGGTGGCGCAAAGACGTTGGCGCAGTTGCCGGGATAAGCGCGGTAACTTATCCTTTAATTGGACACTGTACGAGTTACGAGGTCTAATTCGTTGCGTGTCTTGTAATCAAGTCTCTTTGCTTCAAAAGACTACCATGAGAAACGTTCCGTCGCTCCAGGGTGCGGGACTGACCTGTCCAACCCGGGCCCCAGGACGTAAAGACGTAAATACCTGGCACGTTGACACACACTGGCACACTGGCAAGCTAGCAAGCTGGCACACCTGCTGACCAGGGTCCCCGCCATGGTGTGCGGGCTTGCAGGCATGTTCGGTGTTCGGGGCCAACGCGGCTCGATCTGGTCTCCGCCACTAATTCCCTTGTGAACCAAGATGCACTAAGTTGTACGCCAGCAGTGTGAGGGGGACAAGGGGGCACCGGAGAGGAGAGAACAGTGGCGAAAGAGAACAACCCAAGCCAGCCGGCGCAGACTGACCGTAGTGGCCTTGTCAGATGTAGGGTCTGCGAGGAGAGCATGGCGACTTCAGCCCTCATCAGTCCGCGAGACGTCCGAAGTAAAGTCTTCTCAGGCTCGTTGCCACGTGGATAATGTGTCAGTTGTCAGTTGAGAAGGACGTGCACAGCAAACAATGGCCTTCCATTTCATGTCATCTCATCATTCATTCAGTTGATCGTTTCACAGCGTCGGGCATTACCTGATCAAGCCACAACATGGTGACAGGTAATTCTCCGATCGTCCTCGTCTAATTGGTGTCACCAACTTGTTGCGTACTTGGTCGCCGACTTCGACGGAGGTTCTTCTGGACGCACGCAGATAGATACATGCGATCCTGGGTAGGACAGAAATCGATCTATCCGAGGACTCGAGTCACACAGAATCAACGCTGGATACGCATTCACGCTGTCGATGATTTCAGGCGAGCCGCTCATTGCGGCGCGGGAAAAGGGGGCGAGGGGGCCAAAAGGGGGGGAAGATTGGCGGTGACACCAATGCCGCCGCAGTGCCACTGCGGGATGACTCGTCAGATGCGGCGAGGAAGCTTGAGGGAGAAGTGCTCTGGGCGGCGGAAGACTGGTCAGATATCATGCCAGACCTGAATGGAGTTTAAAGTCAGCATTGAGGCCTGAAACTGGCCAGCTGAATGGCGGCCACATATGATGGGAGCGCTCGGGGAGACGGTGAGTGGCAGTACAGCATCGCAGCAGGCACCTCAGCACTCGTCATCTTTCGCAGATTCCAGGAGGCGACCCAGCGGACTGGTTTAGGTCGGCGATGTCCACTCATTTAGGCAAAGTGAGGATGCTGTGCCACTACTTTGAAGACAGCCGCAGAGAAGGGCCGATGAGCTGTTGAATGGTGCCGCTGGGATTTGGAATTCTCCATCACGACTCCGTCATGGTCATGTCTAAACTGATAGCATGGAATAACGTCGGAAGGCAAATGGATGGTATGATGCTGATGCTATCAGTAGACCGCCCGGCGAGCAGGAAACGTCTGGTGGATCTACATCGTTCCAACAACGGCTGTTGCTCGCATGCGGCCTTCATGTAGCAAGCTGACGTGGGCAACAGCGACGTCCTGCAGCCTTGGTGTAGCAAACCTGACGTTGGCGGCAGGAGATTCCCTACTGCAGATGTCGTATTGAGGCCTGGCGAATAGCGAACTGAGGAAGCGGACACGGAGGCGGACACGGAGAGAGAGTCCTTGGCCTTGGGTTCCAACTTCCTGCTCGATCTCCCCTGAACACAACAAGCGATGACAACAACGTCTCTCAGGAGCGAAGATCGAGAGCGAATGAAAGGAGCCAAGAACTCCCTCTCAGCCGATCTCAGCCGTCTTGGGCCCTGCGGGCGTCGTCCATCAAGCCGACAAACATTGTTCCAAAACCGCCTTCTTGCGTCGAAGTCAGATGAAGATACGCTGTCCAAGGGGCTCGCCTAGGGACACAATTCATTTGGAATGTTCCATGATGGAAGTAACGTGCATGCTGAATCTCGACCGCTTCTTGGAGGGGGTTACTGGACGCCGGGGGTTTGTCCACATGGACTGGACTGACGTTGGCGATAATCCGTGCTCACGTCGAAGGAGTTGCCTCTTCTAAGCGCCCAGACGTATGCAGTTTGCTTCAACCCCCATTTACCTGGGGTTATACACGGTTCCCGTGCGCAGCTGTAACGGAATCCAGATGCTGAAAGCAACCAAAGAAACCAACTCCAACGGCGTCAACTCCGGTAGACCAATCACGAGTTGCATGGGGGAAAGGAGTAGCCACCACTCACTTCGTTTAGCCAGCCTGACTGCTGCTGCTGCTGCTCCTAAACTAGTTTTTGTCAACCATGATAAAGCCGCGAACTGAACATCAAACCGCCCTCGGGAGGTTGTCAGGGGAATTGCATACGCTCAATCCGGTGAAAACCCCCGGCCAGCTGACCGGTTCATGTTGACGTTGAACGGTACTAAGAGGAGCTGGAGCCGGGAATAGCCTCATGCTGCAGGGACGTACACAACGTCACAGCCCCCATTCACCACAACCCTCGTCATGTCAACGGGCGTTGGGTACCAGTACTAAAAACAACCCTCATGACACACACACCCAGGGGCGTAATTCTCTGGTGAGGGGTAGGTAGGTAGACCACGTTGTTTTCACAACCTGTCTTGCGATATTGGGACATGACGATAGCAGTGGACACGCAATGCGAGATCCTTTCGTCTCTCATTAGCCTTCCTTCTGCGCTCTCCCGGGTATCGGGGAGAAGGCCCGGCCGTGTGTTCGCACTAACAAGACGAACGTAACTGCAGACATGGGTGGGCATCTGGGAAAGTGGTGCTGTCACTCGGCCGAGTCTCGCAGTCTTCGTCGATCTTGGTTGGTACGACAAGTGTAAGAACTCAAAAAGCGGCGGAGCCTCCTGGATGAGAGGGCAGTCAGGGATCATCAGCGATGTTCTCAGATGGCGAATAGATTGCGAACCTCGCCCGAGCAGCAGGACCTCGAGTCTCGACCGTACTTGAAGTGGAGCATCGGACTACGGAGTCTGACATTGGGCTGGGCTTGGGCTTGGGTTTGGGCTTGGGCGGAGAGCCAGTTGATTCTAAAGAGTGGTAGTAATACCACAATGCAACTGTCCCTCAGGTCACATCAAGCAGACGATCTCTTATTCCCGTGCTGCAGACGTGTTTTGACATGCCATAAACAAGCAGCAATTCGCGAGTCCCAGCTTTCCAGAAAGTCTTGGCTTCGCAGTTGCAGCGAGTCCTGGCTTTCCAAGTCACAGAATCTTCTACGGATTACCCCGTGAGCAAGCTGGATGGACCACCCATACGTATGCCACGCTCCTCTTCAAGTGCCTGCCGGCGGGATAGCAGGACGAGCTGCCATGTTATGCCACCCCGGCCCGTGGTTCACCGGTCCCCGTAGACGTTGAATGGCACGGTGGCATGCATACCGTCATGCCAAACGCCACATCTCGCGGTGGTGGCTCCATTGAGGCTCCCCAGTGTTCAACGTATCCACTGGAACGGCAACCTTCCTCATGTTGCGCCAGATCCCTTGGACTGCTACAAAGACACATCAAAGTGGAAGAAGGCGGCAGCGCGGCGGTTACTTCCTAGCTTTCCCCGATAGAGCAAATGCGGATTGGCCACACAGGACAAGCGTCCGTCCAAGTCACGAAGAGGCTACAGGGGGGTTTCGCTTGTTGGTAAGATTGTGACCAACCGGACCTCGTCGACATATTGAACGAGACCACCACCAGCAGGTTTATCAAGCGCCCAGATCCTCGCCAGCGGTGCGGGTCTGCCCATGTGTGGCCCAACAGACGAGCAAAACGGGATGAGGGGGCTCATGCGAAGATGCCTGACGGATCTGCTCGTCTGTCGAACGTGTGGTCATCTTCTGCCTTCTGAGCCCAGCCACATCCAACTTGGTCGAACGTGTGGTCAAATCAAAGTGTGACTAGGGAATCGCTCCTTCAGACTTCAGAAGGAGTAGTACGAGGAGTAGAAGGAGCATGAGACTTTCTCAGCTGGCTAGGGGACCTGCAAGGTCTGGTTGCTCCTCCGGTCTGGTCCTCCGTCCGACTTCGAAGGGTGATGGGCGCCAACACGACGAAGGCCCCCGCAGGACCAGTGATGATCTCCAACGTCAAACCCGTTCAGCGGGGAGGAGACAGTATCCAGGTTCAACCTGCGCCATGGTAGCACTCGTCGTGGAGTACGCGGTCGATAGGGCGAGATGCGGACATCCTAGACTTCATCACCTCTTGATGGAGGGAGGTGCTCGCGGGGAGGGGGGTGGTCGTTATTTTCCTCGCTGAGAATCAAAACAAAACGGATGACGGTTACGGCTCTCCCTCCCAAGACGACCAACAACAAACCTCATTTACATTATCGCCAGGGATGTGCGCGTTCGTATTGGAAGGTAGCGAGAGTCCCAGTCCCCGGACGAATGTTTATGCTGTTAGTAGATGGACAGGGAAGCAAGCAGCAGCAGCAGCCGGCGCGAAGAGGGAGGAGAAGCCCGGGGCCCTGGGTACTGACGGTTGTTGCTGCCGCTCAGTTTGGGCGGAATTGGGTCCGGGAGATCGGGGGAGCATGCCGGTGACGAGTGGAATGGCTCGGAAGACGGTTTTGGGAAAGACGATGGAGAGAGATGGAGGGGGCAGTCCATGTCATGCCAGCCTTGGGAGCGGGCGGGCAAGACGGTGGCCATGTCCGGGCAGTTGGAACTTGGGCTCTCTCTCTCTCTCTCTCTCTCTCTCTCTCTGTCTCCTCCTCGCAAGGGAGTATCTACCGTAGCATTAGCATTCATAAGAGGAAAACCGTCGCAGCCAGCCCAGCCCAGCCCGGGTGCGTGTGGGATATGAGGAGCGACGAAGGAGAAATGAGAAAAACCCGAGAGTTCGGGAATACCTGCACCCACCTGCCTGCACCACAACTGAAATTTCTGCCTCATGCACGGCGACTGGATGGATTTGGATTCGGTTTGCATTGACAGTTACTCAGCGTTCATAACTGTAATGCAGTCGGACGAGGGACGACAACGTGGTAGAGGAGCGCGCAAACTCAAGCGCGCCATCACGCCAGACCAGACCCCTTTGCGCCAAATGCCATTCCAAAGCTGGGAATCAATGCATTTCCCGCTTCTTCCCCCGCTCCCAATAGACTTTGGTCTACGGTTCATTGACACCTCGTGCCCTGAGTTCTTCCCCTCTCGGTGAACAACAAACCCCGTGGATAAAAGTTGGCTTCTGCTTTCGTGATCCCCCACTCGAGGGCGGGAGGTGCCTGGCGGGAAGCATATCTCTCTTCCGCGAGCATCACATCGTGGACCAGGGGCCTGCTGGGCGGAGTCGTACGGGAGGTGGACTGGTCATCTCCTGCACCGAGCGCCGGGCCAGACTGATCTGTCCCGAACAGAGTTAAGCGAGAAGAGAGGGGGCGGCAAACAGCAGGAGAGAGTCCAGAGCTGCGAATAGCGCATCAAGCTTGCCCATTACCCAACGATTCTGCCACTCCGATGCTTGTTGATGTCTGTCATTGGGAAGATTGGGGAGGGAAAAGAGGGGAACAGCTTTGGGCATCCGGTTGCCTCGGTGCAAAAGTGCCATTGCCCTAGGACCTGGGACCTGCGTTGGCGTATCTCTTAGGTCATCACACGACGGAGGAGTAAGACGACGACAACGACGATGGGCGTGAGCAATCAATGAGACAGGGCCGCGGGAGACTGTTGATAGAAGCCGCCACGCAAGCGGAACCACGTCAGTGCTCTGTCTCTGTTTCCGTCTCTCGCTCTCTGCTTCGGTGTCGTGGTGAGAAATACGTACTCGCTCTCACTCCAAATACCTGCCGAACACACTGCTGGAACACACAACACACACAGACAGCAAGGTCCCGAGTCTGACATCCCCAATCGGGAGGCGGCCGGCGTCCGAACACGCTCATTGGGCGCCCCGAGCTCCCCCCAATCCCGAGGGGGAGCTCTCTTGCTCCTCCTCAGCGTCCTTGTCCATCCCTGAAGTCGCACCATGCCTAACCTGGAAATTGGGAACGCTGCCGCCCCCATCTGATAGGTTGCCGGGCCGGCGACTCAGGGAACAGCTCGTCGTCGAAGGCAGCTCTCCCGCCCGTTCTGCTGCGTGTTTGAACTGTGACTTGCGTGTGTGTGTGTGTGTGAGAGACAGAGACGGAGATAGGGAAGAGAGCTCCAGGTACAGCAACAGCAGCAGCGACAAGGCAGTGTGTCAAGTGTCATCGAGCTGCTACCGCCGCCCAGCCGGTCGGGACTTTTGACGCCCCCAAAATTCATGCAGCCCTATTGCCTCTCCATTGCGTAGCTCTGGTTGCTGTTTTGCAGCGGCGAACTGTCGTGTGTCGCCGCCTCTCACAGCTCACCCATTGCCTTCTTTGGAACATTCTCTTGGCCGCTCATTCGTAGGATTCCTTTCGCAAATCGATTTCGATAGCCGGGCCAGATTCCTTCTTCCCTCTCTTGCTTGGTTTTTGATGCATTTGATGACGACAGAGCACTTACGTCTGCCCCGTCTGCTGTCTTTTCCTACTTTGGAGCAAAGGTCCGCCCAGCAGGGCCCTGATAGCGACTCGCGAGCCCATCTCATAGTAAGACGGAGGAATATTACCTCCTCGTCCGCCCGTTTAACCTGCTCTTTTCGGGCAGGACACTGGACCTTTTGGGCCCCTTGCTGCATCGTGTCGTGTGCCTTTCTTATCGTGCCACGCAAAAGACCTGAGGAAAAGCTGCCACGACTGCGCAAGCCCAGGTACGCAACACACGGCTCCGCGGCAAACGCATACGGCTCGCGAGTCGCAGATACGTCGAGGTTGCAGCAGTAGCTCCGGCGGCAGAGCGAGAAGCACTTCGTTGCCGCAGGGAGTGCCTTATCTTCAGTTTCAGACCGCGTGTCTGAACGTCGGGGTCCCATCACGTCAGGAAAGGGATAAGATTGCACTCTGCGTCTTGTCACCACACCATCATCATTGCCTGCCCTGCCCCAGCGATGCCATCTCATTCATATTTCTTGAGCTGCCTTCCCTCCCCTTCGTTCCTTTTGAGAGTCCCCTTTGGATCAAGGGACTGACTCGCATCTGTTCTCTGTACTACATCCCATTCTTGAGAGAGCATCGGAGCGCCACAGCCAAGCCCACGGAACCGTTACACCGCAGCCAAGATGCATCGCCGCGCCGCGCAATCCGACGACTTCAATGGGGACCACGAACCCGCCGCGCCGTCTAGGTACTCCGTAGACGAGGAGCCCACCGAATCGACGCCCCTCATCGCCGCCGATGGCAGCCCACGCCGTCCCGGCGCCGGCCGTGGCCGCACCGACTCCCTCATCCGCGCCGCCAACACCATCCACGTTCCCAAGGTCCACAACCCGAACGTCATCGTCGGCATCTTCTGTGCCATCATCCTGCTCGGGTCTGCCGCCGGCGGGCTGTGGACTATCCCCACCACCCGCAAGGTCGAGGACATTGTCTGCCGCCATTACTATGACGTCCTGAGCAACGAGAACATCGACGAGAGCCTCTGCAAGGAGGACGCCATCCAGTCCAAGGTCGCATACATCTTTGCCGTGTACAGCGCCCTCCAGGCCTCCATCGGCGCCATCTGTGCGTTCCCCTGGGGTATCGTTGCTGATCGCCTCGGCCGCAAGATGGTCTTCTCCCTGACCATCTTCGGCATGGCACTGGACCAAGCTTGGTTTGCCACGGTCTGCGCGTTTCCCCGGGTGATTCCCCTGGAGGCCCTTTGGTTTGGCCCTTCGATGCTCATGATTGGCGGTGGCAATGCGGTTCTGAGCGCCATCGTGCTTTCAATGCTCGCCGACGTGACAACTTCCGAGAACAGGTTTGTCTTCGAGTCTTGCTCCGTCGACTGTTAAGAGATACTAACTTTTGTACCAGGGCAAAGAGCTTCATGCACGTTCACCTGGTGTCAATGATTGGCAACCTGTGCGCCCCCGCCATCGCCGGCTGGATGATGGAGAAGACCGGCCCTTGGCCCGTCATGGGGTTGGCGTTTGGCCTCTTTTCGACCTTGATATTCACCATCCACCTCATTCCCGAGACCAAGCCAGCTGCACAAGTATCAGATGACCCGATTGAAGACGAGCCCGAGGTCGAGTCTCCCGCGCTTGGGGCCATCCAGCACACGATTCTCCGCCTGAAAGAGTCCTTGGCCCTGTTCAAGTCGCCATCCCTCATCCTTCTGCTTGTAGCGATGCTCACCTCTTACCCCGTCATGTTGTCGACGCTGCAGTTCATGTCGATCTTCGCCTCGAAGCGATACCACGTTTCGCTGTCGCAGACAGGCTACCTATCGTCCTTGTATGGCACTGGCGTCTTGCTTTCGATCGTGCTCATCCTGCCGGCCTTCTCGAGGCTCCTCGCATCCTCCAAGATGCCCAAGTCGCTACGCCTGTCGGACGACCACCAACGCGACCTCTTCCTGGCTCGCTTGTCCTCCGTGGCGCTGTTGATCGGTTCCCTGAGCATGTCCGCATCGCCGACGGTTGGATCTTTCATCGGCGGCCTCGCCATCCTGTCGCTGGGTACCGGTTGGGGTAGCTACGTGAAGAGCGTCAGCAACGTCTACGTCGACGCGGCGCATCGCACCCGGCTGTTTTCCATCATCTCGCTGGTTGAGACTGCAGGACAGACGTACGCGCAGCCGCTGCTCGCAGGCCTATTCAGCCTGGGCATGAAGATGGGAGGGCTCTGGATCGGCTTGCCCTACTTGGGCGTCGCAGCCTTCTGCTTGATCGCGCTAACGTTGTTGCTCATTGTTAGACTGCCGCCGCCTGAGGGCAAGGTCCCGGAGGACGGTGGCGAGAGCAATGCGCCCGCCCAACACTAAACGTTCCATGATTTTCCTTTGTTGTTGTCCTTTGTTTGCAACAACACCTGAACGAGCGATTTCCTTGTTTGTTTCGATACCATCCACGCTTTTAGAGAGAGAGACTCTGTCGTCCTAGAAAGAAGATGAATAAAGTAGACCTTCGCAAGAGTAATCATGGCCCGAGAGATGCAGCTTACCATATGACGGCTACTCGTACCCATTTCCTTGGTAAAAGTACCATTTTGTACGTCACATTCAGTTCGAGCGCAAGGAAGCCATTGGATGCGTCTGGAGCAGATGGGACTCCAGCAAGGCTAAACCGATTTAGCTGTGGTGTCCGCTGTTACCCTTGCTCTAACCCTGTAAAACACCGAGTTAGCGACCCATTTCCAGCCATTTCAGGGGACGAAGTCCGGCATGATGCTCTCTTGTGCCTCCTGCGCCGCGGACCCGCTTCGCCCGGCGCCTTCGCTACTTAAGGGTTGGTGTGGTCCTCGTCGTCTTCGTCGAAAAGGCGAGCGCAGCGAGGTTGTTGTCGTCTGTAATCTTTCACACAATCGAAGAAGCCTCGACAGAGATGTGCTCGGGAGGATGGCGGACGCAGTCGACGTTAGCGGTACCGCGGGCCATCTGGAGGCTGCCGTCCAGCTCAGCGCTGCGGTGAGCCGGCAGATTGACGCCATCTCCGACGCGCCGCGAGTCCTCACGACCCTCTCGGCTGATCTGCAAGAAGTGCTGTCGATCCTCGAGACATTGCTTTACTACCTCAGCAACGACGACACGGCCAAAGGAGTCCTGCATCCGTCCACGGCTCGGGACCTGGATACGGTCCTCAAGAAATACGCCAACAGCCTGTGTCTGCTGGAAGAGAAGCTGGAAAAGGCCACCGAGGGCCGTTCCGGGGGCAAGCTGGGCTTGTGGAAGAGGACGATGCTGACGCTGCAAGCCAAGGAATTCACCGACGTGAGGGAACAGCTTGCGACGCAGAAGATCATGCTGAATATCAGTGTGGCGGTATCTAATTTGTAGGTGTTCCGAGGAAAAACGGAAGGAGTCGGATGCTTTCGCATGGACGTGCCTGCCTAACATTTTCTCTGCAGTATTAATACGACATACGAAGCAACACCTGAGAACCGGAAGGAGCTCGTCAAGATGAAGACGGATGTCGCCAAGGTGCTTCTGAAGCTGGACCACAGCCAGCGGCGGCAATCCCATCGGAGATGTCCATCACTGCGATCTCGTCACACAAACTGAGGCTTGTCTGTATGTCGCAAGTTGCCAAAAGTCAGGTGTTTGACGATTCAAGCACCATAGAACATGAGTTTGCCGCCCTCATCCTTCTTTTTCACTCTCCGCGACGGATGCTGACTTCCTTTAGGCGACAAACAGGACCGATGCAGGAGGGCACGGCACGCGAAATGTGACGCTCGACTCGTGGCTAGCGGAAGAAGAAACGACGAGGTTGATGACGATCTTCAGTGTCCGTGACACTCCATTCTCCCCGGATCGACGATACCCCGGCCGGCCTGCGATAGTGTCGTCGGACAATTTCAGGACGAACGGTATGCCTCTCTTCGTGTGGCTTCAATGTCTCGATTCCCTGCGAAGCCCTGATGCAGCGAGTTCGGTCGAATCAGCCGAAAAATAAAGATACTAATAACAAAAACACAAAAGACCCTTTTGATAGTGGAGGAAGGGTCCAGGCACCAGGCAAAGCGCCGGTGGTTCGCATTGTGGCCCAAGACAGGGGGCCCTTGAGGCAGCCGGGATGGATTCGGATGGTGAGATGGCGAGGCGGAGGATGCGAGGGGATCTGCGACCACCAAGACAAGGGAAGCGGGTGGCTTGAGTGGGGCACAGCCACCAGCGGCAACGCAAACACGGCCGCTGAGAGGGCGCTGGAGAGCACCCGCCAGCCAGTCGTCCAGTGGCTTCAGGGATCTTCCTCAGCGGGTGGCCATTTCAGACGAAAAGCTGCAGCGCTTACTGGTACGTCATACCCGCTGAACCTCGCCGCCGTGGGGTCCAGTCAGAAAAGGGGAGGCCCACCCTCACCATACACATTAATGCGCCGCGCCTCACGCACGAATGCTTTCCCTTCCATCATATTAGACACCACTTCGCTCCCTGGTGGCAGGCGAAACAGGGCCGTCAGTCTTTCATTGAATCAATCAATCAATCAAACCGAACCATCGATAATGGAGCCATGATTTTGAGAGAGTTGGAAACCAACACATCGTCTGCAATTGCGAGTCGTTAATCAGGGCGAACCGCACCTTGAACCCCGTCCATCTCCGAATTTCCCAACGCCGCTCGCCGAAAATCCCATCTCGAATTCGATACCCAACTTCATTTCTCTCTAGACGCGAGTCCTCCACTCGCACTTCGCCAAAATGTCCTTCTTCAGCCCCCCGAACTGTTCCGTCGACCCCGCCACCATCTCCGTCGCTGGCAATGCCGGTATCGCTGGAGTGGCCGTCTTGCTCTCCTTCACCATCGCCGCCACCATCGCCGCCACCATCGCCCTTCTCCTCAGCTGGTCCATCGTCTTGTTCGAGCGGAAGGAACGTCCCTCCAGCATCCGCCGCAAGCTTCTGAACGGTTACTCCGATACGCAAATCCTCCAGGGCATCGCCATCTCCATCCTCGGGCTCGCCACTACAAACCGCATCGTCCCCTACCACTTCTTCATAATCTGGTGTCTCTCCAACATGAGCATGGCCGTCCACAACGCTACACTCTTGATCTATGGCCAGCTCCTCCGCCAGGACTGGCTCCTCCGCACTCTCCGGCAGAGCCTCATGACCGTCAACCTCGCGCTCAACTGCACCTACGGCGGCGTCATCCTGCAGAGCCTGGGCAAGGGCATGAAGGACTCCAAGCTACCCGTCGGCTGTGTATGGTCCTCCTTCAACGGGACCACCGGCGGGGGCTCCTTCATCGACTACGCGGGCACGATCGCCGTCATCGTCGCGAACGTTCTCGTCTTCTTGGGCGCTAGCTGGTACATCCACTCGCGGGGGAAACGCTTCGCCAGGCCAATGATCATGGGCGGCCTGGCCCTCATGACGGCGTCCGCGATTGGTGCCGCGGTGCGATCCTTCATGGCCTCGTCCGTATTTGGATCCGGGCCCCAGGGCTACAAGCTCGCTGACAACAGCGAGGAGAGGTGGGAATTCGGGCAGTTCCTGTCTATCCTGGTATTGCTGTTCCCGATAGTCAACTTGCTGGAAATCTGGCGGGGCGAGATCATGGTGGCAGAGCCCGTCTGCGAAGATGCCGAGGACCAAGAGAAGATGCTTTAATTCAATTTTTTTTTCTTCTCTGTTCGCATGTAGATCTTTCGGAGGGTGACTGGGCTGGCTTCATCGTGACAACTGCCTCGAGAGACTGTACTAATCGAACGGGCAATTTCAGTCACCTTGATGCTTTCTGAAGAGCAAGTGGCCCGCGCCTTCTTCCCATTTTAAGCGACTCTTGAATGCTCATGTCCCCCTCTACCTGAGTCGCCTTATCTTGTCTAAGTCAGCCCAAATTGACTTCCTTATGATTAAGCAGACGGGATGTCGAGCAACCTCACATACGCAGGACCACGTTTACAGACTTTCAACGGTTATGCTTTGATCATATACGATATGAAAGTGCCGGCATCACTCGAGTACTTTTTGACTCGAAACGCCATTGCTTTGTACCTTTCGGCTCTTCGAGGGATCTTGCGACCAGAAGCCTGACCAGAAGCAATCAAGCCACCAATTGCTTGTGCCACTTTCGATCCCCCTGCGTTCCTTCTCTTAAGCCACAAGTACTTCAAGTTGTAGAAATTAAGGGCTGGGCGCATTCCTGATGACCAAATTGCCTCCAGAACGGCATCGAAGGCCATGAGTGACCCGGTTGGGGGCCAATACTGGGTGTTCATTCTGAGACTTGCCTCCTCTGGTTGGGAGGAGGGGCGCTCAGTCGCGAAGACGGCGTCGAATCCCAGAGTCTGACCGGTATGTTAAATCAATACTGAAGAGGATGTCTGGCATTTTCACGGGTTTTCCAGTTTGCCATCCTTCTTCTTTGGAGCCTACAGGGCCATGCAGGCGAAGCTCTGTTTCTTAAGCGAAAAGAACCAGGTGAAAACCAAAAATTCCTTTACCTCGGGACAACGCCAGAGGCCTGCATTCTTATGCCGCACACAGCAAAACTTACATCAAGGAATGAGACCTTTGTTTGCATGTTAGGGTACATGTAGTGCTTCCTGAGATTTGATGGGTTGCAAACACCTTCCTAAGCCAAGCTGCGGCGGGCCTAAGCACGTGGCGCTGCCGAAGTTTGGATGTTTGTCAGTTGGGTAAATCTCCAGCAGAAGCTTGTCTTATCGACAGGACGGCCAATTCGTCGTGGACAAACCTTTAGACCTGGCAGCTGCTGCTCCCAGGCGGCTTAACTCGCCCATCTGCTACCCGGGGGTGATGTGGAACCCAAACATCACGAAAATCCAAAGCTCTCTTCAGTTGTCCCGTTTCCATATCAAACCAATTGTTGCATGTGCCCTACAGATTCAGCGACCACCCATGGCGTTTGCGCCATAGGGGATTTGCCGTGATTGGCTTCCAGCTTGCTGTGCTCATCTCAGTTTGCTATGCTCAACTCCTTTCCGTCTCCCCATGGAAAGAGTGAAGCGGGCTTTGCCACATCCACCTGTGGGTTTGGCATCACCCCTTCCTTCCATACTGGCATAAACTCGTCTCTTTCCAATGCGTGCGCCATGCTTTCGCACTTCTCTACTGGAGTATCGTCATGCATACTCAACGGACAAGAGAGTTGAAGGACAAACACACTCCAACGCACATCAGCACGTAGGATCTACCACCACCCGACCAGAGCAGTGGTGGATCAACCTTTACAGGCAACAGCCACAATATCTACTTATCGATGAAGCTGCCAATAATTCGGCCTTGCAACGAGCGAGACACATCAGCGAGCTGGTTTTATAGCTCATAGCACAAACCCCGGTTCCTTCCTCCATTGCAAGGGTTTCAATTACAGCTGCTCATACTAAGGTAGGAACCAGGAAGTCGTGGGAAGCAGCAGCTTCCCGTGTTTTGTCCATCAGAACACACAACAACATCGCCAACCCACACAATAGACCCGATCAACCTCACCTCAATACCAAATAGACACAAAAGATTTACTGGTTGCCCTCATTTCTTGCATTAATCTTCAACGCAGCAGCACCTACTCGGGGATATCAGAAGTCGCGGCAAGTTCAACGGCACCTCTTGTCTTTACTTCCTTCTACACACACAAATGCCCCTTCATATCACGACACTCTCTTTCCCTCCGACTGAACAGACACCTCGCTAAATCTTCGTCAGCTCTTGAACCTCCTGCAGATACAATAAGACTTGTGCTTTCCTCCCGGCTTAACCTCGTGGCTTCAGCTTACCGTTGACAACCTGCTCCAGAGCAAGTTTTCTCACCAGTGCCAGATAGGACCGGCTTCATGACAACGACAGCAACAACAGCAATAACAAAACTCAAACCAATATCATTCAACAGAAGGCGCAATCCATAAATTTGGGTGACACTGATAAGCCTTGATAAGATTTCCTATCACTGCTTTGTCGACATCCGGTGGCAGGGACGACAGGGACGACATTTGAAACTCTTCAGCAACTAGTACACACTACCCAGAGTGCTACCTTCCCTAACTCAATGATTCGCTGAAATCAGCAAAGACGCATATTATTATCGCGCTTGCCAACGGCTAGGCGATCAATTTCAGACATATTTAATCCTTTTTTGACTTCGTCGAGCGATTGTTGCACTCATTTCGATATACTTCATCTACATTCTTTTGAATTCAGAAATCCCGTTCGCTCTCCCATAGATTTATACCCACAACAAAGCATTCCTACCTGTCAAGAAAGCACGATCTGATTCCCAGCCCGCGAAGATGCTGTGGCCGCTTGCAATGGGCGGGCCGCCGGCCCATGGCCTTCCCAGACCACATGATAGAGATGGCCGCACCAGAGAGAAGATCCAGTCCATGGAATTGGACGCGATCCTCCCTCTAGATTGCAACCCAGGGAGGGTCAATGAGCTTATGTTTCTTCAACTGCAGATCGAACTCAAGGTTAGTCACGCGCGCACACCCGTTCCCGCCCCTTAAGCTGACCACGACCACAGAACCTCAAAGAGGACTTCATGGTGTTCTCGGAGGCCGTGGGATCGAAACTCCAGCCATTGCATAGCAAGCATATGACCTGGAGGAAGATTCCCCTCGTCCGTAACATTGTGGTTGGAGGCGAACCCGACGACGAGGATAACAGCGACGACGACGACGACAACAACAACAACAACAACGACGACGAGGACGAGGACGAGGACGACGGAGATTACGAGTACTACGACATCCTCTCGCCCTTTGACACGGACGATGTCAGCGATACAGACGTGACTAGCGAGGAAGATGATGAGTCGGTGGAGCTGATAAGGTAAGTCGGATGGCTATGAAAAGAAGAATTGGTCTAACACCACCAGTACCGGATTCGGCAACGACATTGAGACCCTCAAGCCCGCCGGTCTTCCGCTCTTGAGGGCCACGAAGGGTGAAGACGGTCTTGGAGAAGAGAGGCCCGTCATCTTCCAGAACGAGTTCTTCGAGATCCGGCGCTCTCCTGTGGCCGGCTGGGGCGCGTTTGCCACAAGGAAGTTGGACAAGGGAGACCAAATCCTCGTTGAGAAGGCCCTTTATCATGCGACTTATGAGGATGTGGAATCGTCTGTCCTCGGCCTTCACGAGCACGAACAGAAGGTCGCCAATGACCTGCATGCCCATTTCGGCCGCGATGGAGAGACCAAGGCACAGGCTGTTTGGAACACCAATGCGTACGTCCCTTTTCCATTTTCTCCCAAAGCTCCTGCTAACCCATTTCTCAGGTTCGCATCCAAGCTCCCCAAGGACACCGTCTCGACCCGTAAGAAGGGTTCGCGGGCGTGTAGGGATGTTGCCGGCCTCTTCCCCATCGCTGCTCGCTTCAATCACTCCTGCAATCCCAAGGTGGGGTACAGATACGATGCTGAGGAGGAGGTACTGATATTCGAGGTCCGCGCTTGGGTCATCGAAGAGGGCGACGAGCTGACCATCAGCTACGGTAAAGATCCATCGGTGTTGTATTATAAATTCGGATTCAACTGCGGATGCGGCTGCTGCGGTGGTTTTGACGACAGCAGGTGGAACTTTTAGGTGTGTTCGGGCGTTTGTAAGATATTTGAGCGGGAGCAACTTGGACAGAGAGCATGCAGATAGACATGGCGGAGCGGCCTGCAGCGGGTTGCTTTTTGGCTTTGGCGCGGCTTGGATTCAACTTAGATAGACGAGAGAAAAATGCGATCGCTTTCTTGATGTTTCTTGCCTCCAATCGGGATGTCGCGAGCTGTTGCGCCGGCGAGAGTTACACAACCACGGCGAACGTTGCAACTTTGGCCGACAAACCCCATCTCGTTCCGAGAATGCATGCCCACCTGCGACCGGGGGTAAGTAAAATGAAAGGTGACAAAAAACCCTTGCCTCGTCTACATCTGTGCCACAATGATAGGATAGACGATAGACCGCATCAACAGCGAGTCACGCTGCGGAGATTGAGCCCGCGTTACAGGGGGATTACAAAACCCGTCTCTCCTGACCCATTCCCCACGACGCCAGATTCGTTCCTTTTTCACGGAGGCTCTGAGACAGAGAGCCCAGATACTCAGTCTTGAAGGATGGCCGATTCACCTGCGGAGGCGGCGCCGGCGAGTACACACCGGTCGCCCAAGTCGTCGCCGAAATCCCCACAGTCTCCGGCCGCCCAAGCGCCCGCAACCGGCGAGGCCCCGGTACCGGCACCGCAAGAGGTCATTGATGCCTCGGAGGTTTGTTATTGGAATAATGCTTTCATTCCGCCATGTTGAATCTGACATGATGCGCAGGATGATAATTCAGTTACGGATGATCAAATGTGAGCTCTGCCGTTGTTCTTCAATCAAACTCATCTGGGACGCTGTAGCTAAGCTAGATGGAAGCTCGTCTTACACGGCATCTCTCACCTCATCGGTTCTCAATTACCCGACTGAATACGGGCGGCGCTATCATGCATTCCGAGCGGGAGGTAGGTCCTTGATGAATATCGCTGGTGACCATGTTACTAAGATGAAATCAGCATATAACTTCCCGAACGACGAGGTACTTTTTGGAAGTGTCTGGTGACGGAGTTGAGTGTTTACTGTCTGACTTAGGACGAGATGGACCGCCTTGATTTGACGCACTGCATGGAAAGAAAGACAATTGGCGGTGAATTGTTTCTCGCTCCGATAAGTGACAATGTGCAGCGCATCATGGACGTCGGGACTGGAACTGGCATTTGTGAGTGCCTGACATCGCCCAGAAGGACGTAAGAAGGTGGTTACTAAGACATACCAGGGGCGATAGAGATGGCGGAAATGTTTCCTAGCGCTGAGGTACGCGTCACAATGGCGTTCTTCTTAGATCTTGGATGGTGTGATTCTCACCGAGAGACAGATCATCGGCAACGACCTGAGCGCCATTCAGCCAGAATGGTAACGGATCCCATCATGTCACCAAATATCTCACAGGGATGACGGCAAACTGACAAAAGACCAGGACACCGCCCAACATCAAGTTCGAGATCGACGACGTTGAGGATACATGGGTGGGCCACCAGCCGTACGACTTCATCTTCAGCCGATACATGGCGGCGTCTCTCGCAGACTGGCCAAAGTACGTGGGGAACATTTACGAGTAAGTCAAAGGCGATGCCTGTCGCCCACCGGTGCTGACCTTGGATTACTGCTTTTAAGCAACCTCAAGCCAGGCGGATGGGCCGAGTTCCAAGACTACAACCTCATGCTCGACTGCCAAGACGGCACGCTGGAGAACACGGCAGTATGCCGGTGGAACGCGCTGATGATGGAGGCCTGCGCCAGGCTAAAGCGCGAGGCGGCGCCCGGGCCGAAGCTGGAGGGCTGGGTCAGAGACGCGGGGTTCCAGAACGTCCGGCGCCGGGACTTGAAGATCCCCCTCGGCCCGTGGGCGAAGGACCCGGAGCTGCAGGATATTGGGATGTGTAACCTTGCGCAGACGCTGGATGGGCTGGAGGGGTTCACGATGAAGCTGTTTTGCGGGGTGCTTGGGTGGAATGAGGAGGCTGTGATTGTGTTCCTGGCCAAGGTTCGTCGGGAGCTGAAAAAGGGGGACATACATGGGTTCTTGAATTAGTATGTTGCCCCGGTGGTTGATGGAGGTGCATGCTAACATGGTACGCAGCTATGTGGTGTATGGGCAGAAACCATAGGGTTCATTACACGAGGGATAACGGCACCTTATGACATCCGAAAACAAGCGGCAGGGCCTCTGGAATAGTATTTAACACGCTTGCCATTACAAATGGATGTAGTAGAGCCGGTTTTCGGCGTAGATTTACAAAGCATAATCACCTGTGTTCCTACTCAGACTTCTTTGGCTGCCTGCTCGCAACGTTGGGATCGTTCTCGGAGTACGCGATGTATGTCCATCGCTCATCATACGGCTTCGTCTTGTCCACGAACCGCAGGTCCGTCGACACGCGAATGCGACCCTTTGGCGACTGATTCTTCGCCCCAGCATGGACGGCGTACGGAGTATGAAACACCACATCCCCAGCCTCGTATGCTCCCTATGAAACCCCATCGTCAGTAATCACAAGAAATCTGAAAGAAGGCGAGACTCACCACAAGCCAGCCGCGAGACCACTGCTCCCCAAACTTCTTCGCATTCCTATCCAGCCACCCGCCCTTCTCCATGTTCCTGTTAAACGCCGAGATCCTGTCCGCGTCGGGCAGCTCCGCATTCACCCTCGAAAACTCCTGCTCATACTTCTTCCCAATCTCAGCCGAGCGGTCCAGGTAAATCAGCCCGCCGCCCTCCAGCTCCACGTCCCCGATGGGCACCCACGCCGTCACGCTCGTCGGCGGCCCCGCGCGCAGGAAAATCTGGTCATAATGCACGGGCGTCGTCTCGCCCCCCGGCACGGCGCACCGCAGCAAAGACCGCGGGAGACACCAGGACTCCTCGAAGCCGGCGAGCTTGCCGACGAAGGGCTCGAGCTCGCGGCCGACTTTGTCCTTGAAGTCCTGATAGAAGGCGGCGCTGTGGCTTGCGATGGCGTTGTCGACAAAAGGGCCCTCGTCCTTGAGGCCGCAGGCGACGCGGACGGCGCCTGGCAGGAGGAACTCGCGCCAGTCGAGGCCGGAGAAGATGCCGTCTGCGGGGTCGGTGCCGGGCTTCAGCATGCCGGTGCCGTTGTCGACGAAGGTGAGGTAGTCTGAGCGCATTTTGTTGACCATGTCCGGGTTGAGGAGGCCCTTGATCTGTGGGAGTGTATTAGTGGGTGGGTGTGAGGGTCTGCGGGGGAAGGGGCGTACCCAGACGACACCGTCTTGCCAGTATCTCTTTTGGATCTCCTCGATGGGAGTGTCGGGGTAAACGGGTTGGAGTAGCCTGACATCGTCGAGGACACCGCCGTTGCCGTGTGGTGAGAGCTTCTCATCTTCCTGGACCACGGACTTTTCCTGTGAGAAGACAGGTTTTGAGTGGATGTCAGGGGCGCTGTAACCGAGGACTTCAGTCATGTTGGCGATGTTGACAACTCGTCTAATGTATTTGGACACAACTATCAATGGTAGCCGAGGAAGTTTCGCTTATGAAGGCAATGCCTTTGTGTCTGAGTTGACATGCATCCATTTTGGAGTCCTACGTGCATCTTCCGTCTTTATGTCCTCGAATCTTGTCGATTCGAATGGTCAGCTGGGGAGACGGTGCCACGAGTGATTGCCGGATACAGTAATGAGCAGTGTTCCCCGAATCATCGCCCGGAGGCGGGGGCGGGGTTGACGCCCGGGAAAGCTGTTGATTTCCTAATCCGGTAATTCTGGACCGTTCCCCGGAGAAGCCGTGGGAATCATGCAGATTCTTCGGGATGCCAAAGTTGGGGTCTCATGATGTCAATACGGGCTATTATGCTGGGGAAAAGCACTTCCAAGACTGCGTTTGTCTGTACTCCAGTTGGTACAACACTGATAGACGTTGGCGTTGTTTTCATGCACTCGACTACCTGGCTTCGACATCCACGTACTCAATAATAGCCGAAGTGTCAAAGAAGAGATTCGACCACGGCCCGCCAAAGTCCATCAAGGACGTCTCAAACGCTGGCATCTCATCAACAGTACATGCACTCGCTAACATATCCATCCCCGTCGACGTTGTCCTCGCCGTCACCTCTCGCAGCTCGTTCAGTATCTCAACATACCGCTGCCCCACCAAGTCGCCTTGCACACCGACCGGGAACTCGGCCATGGCCTCCTCTGCCGTTGCCCTGACGTGCGTCGCCTCGGGCCACAGGTGAGAGTACATGTACAGCGTGCCTAGCGCGGCGAATTGCATGTAATTGACCAGCCAGAACGCTCTCGAGAACAGGCCTCGCTGGCAGAGATAGCGGCACTCGTTGACGACCACCCTGGCCGCTTCGATGGACTTGTCGTGACACCTCTTGACCCACTGCTCGAGTCTCGATACGGCTCCGGTGGTAGGGTCCATCGAGTGGAGGATGAAAGGGCGGTAGAGCAGGAGACTAGCGTGCGCGAACATGAGTTTCAGCGTGCAAGTCTGGCGTTGGGTCATTGTAGATAGCGCTGATGGGGGCAGGGCGACGTAGTTGAGGTACGCGGGGAGGTTGTCCTGCCAGTCCAGCAGACTCTTCTCGAACTCGGCCGCGAATTGGTGTAGCTGGGTGATGCTGTTGTTCCGGGCCGCGGGACTGTAGAACTTTCTGAGGATCTTGCCTAATATCCTGGAGAGGCGAGCGTAGTGGATGAGTGCCGCGGCAGAGCAGAACTCTCCGTTGGGGGCTACTCGGCAGCCCGTTGCGGTGATGTCGTCGTCGTTGGCCAAGGCGCATTCGTCTTGGTCAATGTCATCGTCGTGTATGGCGCATGGACGGCCGAAAATGCTGCCGATGATTCGGTCGTTGACGTAGATGGCCCAGAACAGTCGTTTGCGATACTCGTGGGTGATGTGATTGCTCAACGGGCCGACGGAACGGCGGTGAAGGCCGAGGGCTTGGGCGTGGCGGACGACGATGCCGAAGGAGGACCAGGCTTCGTGCATACGCAAGTGGTTTAGCAGGTAGTGTGTCGCGAGAAGTCGTGCTTGGAGAGATGCAAACGTGATTTTACTGGATTCTCTCTGGAGCTGGCGGTCGGCCATGTGGTAAAATCGGACGCTTCATCGGTAAGGGTCAGTCTGAATCGCGAGGTATGGTGGGCCTTGACATAAGATACCTAGAAGAGTAACCGTAATACATGTTGTTGACTCTCGAGTAATGGGAACCAAGCGTCAGTACCATGTAAATCAGGGCCAGGGTGTCGTTGCTGAGACTGTCGTCCTGGCCGTCGCTGTAGAGCTTCTCAAACGACTCCATCAGAGTCGGCTCATGCACGAAGCGCGACGTGGTCAGGCCAAAGTCGAAGAAAGTCCGCACCAGTCTGTCGGCGACGGGCTTCGGAGGAAGAATCGGGGGCAAGTTGCTGGACTCGGCGAGTGGGTAGTCGGAGAAGTGAATTGACATTGACGGCAGACGGGCGAGTTTCTGCTTCGCCATGTGGAGGAAGGCAAAGTCGGAGGCGCCGCCATGGAAGTGGCCGTACTGGTCCTCCTGAAGCGGCCCGTCGGGAGTCTCGCTGGAGGTCCCATTCGCCGGTGGTGACGATTGAATTGGTGAGAAGTCACGAAGGCTATCTGGCTGGGCGCCGTGTGGGTGCTGCTGCTCGAAAGAGATTGTCGTCGCCGTTGCGATTGGCGATGGTGCCGAGGGTGTTGCTCGTGGGCGTCTCTCCGGCGGACAGGGCGATGCTGTCGTCGGCATGTACTGGCATGGCTGGTCGTGCTGCTGACAGCGGATACATGGTAGGTGGCCGGAACAACGAGTCTTCTTTCTTGAAAAGATATCAGTATTGGGATACGTTTTGTGAAATACAGCAACCCACTCTCTACAGGTCATGCAGGCATTCCTGATCTTCAAAGATGGCCCATTCTGGCCGTCAACATGAGTGCCTCTCCGTTTGCGTTTCTGGCCGGCTGTCTGTCCTGGTGTTTGATACGGAACAATTTTCAGTGGCGGTACTCGGGTAGAAGCAGCATGATCCATCTGTAGTCGACGGGCGCGAGTCGGCAATTACCAGGCACTTTACTCGCTTTTGAAAGAAGGCCGCCTCATATATGTAGCTGGCAAGCATCATTTAGATGCAAACGGGCAGCCGAGGTGAAGTCAAGGAGCAGGAACTGACAAAACCCCCTGTTTCTTACTGGCAGAGGGGCCGGAAAGGCGCTGCAGCCGGTGTGGAGAGGGGCACGTCAGGGCCCTAACCCACTGGGCTTCACTGGGATGGCATCAACTGGCTGTCTTTCTCCGTCTTCAACCGTGACGACCTCACCACTGCAATACTGTCGTGCAGTTGGTGTTTTGTCCTAGATTCAACGTGTAACTCATACAGCCCGTTCTTATATTGAGCTCACCTCCCACATCATCTACCAGTTACAACATGTACCTAAACCCACTTGCCCGCTGCGCCGCCGTCGGCCCGCTCACACCCAGCTCCCTCCCGTCGTCCATCTTCCGGTTCTCCCTCCGCAGATACATCCTCGTCACCGTCGCCGTCACAATCGCCGCCCCGGCCGCCACCAGATTCACCGTAAACGCGGCGAAATACCGCGGCGCCCCGTTATACAGGTACGGCGTCCACACGTTCGGCGTGTTGCACACCGACACGATCAGCGCAATCGCCGCCGCCCGCTTCGTCACCGGCTGGTTGATGGTCCCCGCGATCCACGACAGCAGCACCGTCGACCCCGCGTAGAAGGACGCCGGCATCAGCATCATGGCCGTGTACCGCGCCCCGACGTTGAGCGTCGACACGGCGATGACGTTGGCCGCGAGCGTCACCCCCAGCGGCGCCACGACGTGCCAGTACCGCTCGCCCGCGCGGTCCGAGTGGAACCCGTTGGCGAGCATCGTCGCGCAGCAGAGGATGAAGGGCGGCGCCGTCAGCGCGTAGGTCACGGTCCGCGAGTACCCCAGCGTCGCGACCACCGGCGGGAAGAAGTTGGTCACGCCGGCTGATGTGAAGATGCAGTACAGCGTCGCGAGCATGAGCCACGTCTTGGGGTCGCGGACGGCTAACATGAAGCCCTGCCGCGCCGAGACTTCGGAGCGGTCGTCGCTTTGGCCCTGGTCCTTTTCGTAGTTGAACTTGACCCATGCGCGTTCCGTCTCCGAGAGGGACTTGATGCCATCGGGCGAGTTGGGGAGGAGGAAGGCGAAGAGGAGGGCGAGGCCGACCGTGACGACGCCTTCTACGAGGAATAGCTGTTGACGTCAGTCGTGTATGATATAAGAGGAGTTAGTGTTGTGGTTGCTTACCCAGTGCCAACCTTCTAGCCCGTACTTGCCGTCCAGCTTCAGAATGGCGATTGCGAGCAAACCGCCAAACGCGTTGCCCAGCTGGGACCCCGAGTAGAACAGAGCTGCACGGAGAGCATACTGCCGCCGGTTGGAAAAAAAAGGGAGAGATAAAAGAGACCGCCCGAGAAGAAGACGGCCTTTTCAACGTCCATTATGAGGGGATAGGGGGAATGCGTATGGCCAGGCTCTCGAGTAAATATCAATGATAAAAGGTCTGCCGGACAGATATGACGGGGTCTAGTTAAGCACTCATTCTCGCGGTATATGTACTCATCATCGTTGGACTTCGCCAAAGCACGTTCATGTCACCTGGTCTGGACATCTTCTCGGCCTATTCCCCGCCCCTGACATCGCGGGGTTAGCTCCGGGGAAGGCCAGTCTGTGGTGGATGGGAAATCCGGGGTTGGAGAACCTCACTTTGCGGGGGACGGGTCTGCTTTCCCAGACTACACTATCAACACGGTTCCCCGGGCATTTCCGCCCTTCACGACGCAGATCTCGTATGTTTCCGTCTCGGGGCGAATTCGTGCATGAGATAAGGGAACTGATGTGCCGGATAAATCTCTCCTGAGGAACTGCCATTGGCCGTTGAATACCGGCCGCAAGACGTGCATATATTGGACCCTTTCTTTGGTTGGCCGCGCATCTTCACTCTCATGGCGACACTACTGCAAAGTCTGACGTATGCAATGGTCAAGTCATTATCATCATTCTAGTCATACCCTCTATAGACATCCCACATCACGCAGCACACTCAGCCAGGTCCCCCTCCCGCAGCGCCTCAAGCAGCACCCGCGCCGTATCCCGATCCGTCCTGTCATCCCCGCCGTGCGTGAGATCCCCCCACGCCGTCTCAATCCACCCGTTCGGCCCGTCGTGCCCGGGCATGCCGTCAAAGTACATGCCGTCAAAGTCGCCCTCCACGCTGACGGACTGGTCGTCCAGCGGGAACGCCGCCAGCACCTCCGCGGCCAGCCCGTCGATTCCTTCTGAGGGTGGCCGGTCTGCCATGCTCACGTCGCCCCCCGCGCCGTTCCCGCGCGGGGACGTCCCGTCCGTCGCGCTGTCTTGGCTCTGCGATGTGGGCGAGTTGCTGTCTTCGTCGGAGGGGATGACCGTCACCGTGCCCGGTTCCATGCGGAAGAGGCCCGGCCGCAGCGTGCCTGTTTCAAAGTCCATCATCGACGCTGTAGATCCAAGGCCGCCGAGAGCGCCGAGACCCGCCCTGCTCTCGTTCCGTTTCCTTTCGAGGAGTGCCTTGAGCGGGCTGAAACCGCCCGTGAACAGGCCGCGGAGGCTGACCGGAAAGTCGCCGTCCTCGGGGAGTCGTCCCTTGCTGAGTGAGAGGTCCATTGTCAAGGCGAGACGGAGGTATGAGCTGGGCTGCGAAGCTAGAATGTCCGTCCAGTCCGCGATCACGGCGCCGCCCTCATTCGCGCTCGCAGGAGCCTCCCCGGTTGCCGAATCTATCTGCGCCAGATTGACGATGTGCCGTATCGTCTCGCTGACCCAGTCGACGCCATCATATTGCGGCTGGTACGTCTTCATGGCCTCGATGAGGATGTTGAGGCGGTGCTGCTTCAGCGCGGACTGCGTGTTCGGATCGAATGAACGCGACGAGGCGGAGAGCTTCACGTCGAGGATGTGTAGGACTAAAGGTAGGGCGGTGCATGCGACGGCACTGATGGGTAGCCATCGGGCTAGCCTCAGATGGATGAGTTCTTTTAAGCATTCTGTGACGCCGGACGCTGCGTCTTGGAGCTCGTGTCGGTTCTCTCCGATGATGACGAGGTCTGATGTGGGTATGGCGCTGAATGAAGGGGCGGCGGCCGTGATTGCGAGGTGTAGGACTTCGTGATGGCTGAGAACCACGCGTGAAGAGCTGCTCATGTCAGCGACGATGCTTGAAAATGTGAGAAGGGCGGGCAACTTACTGATAGTACATGTACATCAGGTTGGTGTACAAGATCACCGAATCGTGCTGGAACTCATTCCCTGGCGACTTCATCCTCGCGACGGAGCCGCCCCCGAACATGGGGAATCTGAGCGTGGCGCCCTTGTACCACCTGCGCAGCGCCATCTTACACCCGCGCACCCGGTCCTGCTCCTCCGCGCGCATCTCCCGGCCCCAACCGGGACTGTCGTCCAGCGGGAACACCAAGATGAGGATATCCGTCAGCACGACGCACAGCTCGACGAGCTGCTCCAGGATCTCGGCGAGGCACCGCTTCGTGCCGGGGTTGTACACCCTGCTGCGCTCGATCTCGTCCGCAAAGTCCGAGTACCCCAGAATGCCGTTGGCGTCGAAGTCGAAGTGGCTGCGGGTGATCTGGACGCCGCGGCGCATGCCGAGGCCAACGATGCGGTCGCGGATGATGCAGCACCACCACAGCCTCTTGAGCAGGTTGCGCTTCTTAGGGGGTGCGGTGCGGGTTGCGTAGTGGTGCGCCTCGACGGTCTTCGCGTTCTGGATGGCGATGGTGAGCCAGGCGGTGTTTTGCTTCCGCAGGGCGGGCGATGATGGAGGGGACCAGAAGGAGAGCAGGAGGGCGGCTTGGGAGATGGCGAGGGGCGAGGACTCGGATTCGAGGTCGTAGAGGAGCTTTGCGCGTCTGTAGAACGCGGCGCGGGCGGCGCGTATTGTGGCGAAGCCCAGGGTCTTTATTGTTTGGCGGGAGACGAACTGAAATGAGGTCAGTGAGACGTTTTGAGAGGCGTCTGTCAGTGAAACTCACATTACATGAGGCGAAGAGCATTGCTTGGAAGAGAAGTAGTGACAATCGGTCGCTTGGCATACTGCTCGGGTTCATGCAATACACGTCCCAAAAGTCTCCCTCGTTGAGCATTGGGAGGAGGGGATGTACGTGGAGAAAGTACTGCTGGACAAACTCGTCGAGGATCGCGCGCGTCGGTATCCTTAGACAGCCCTGCAGCTCGAGGAAGTTGACATCTTGAGGAGGGATGTTGTGAAGGTTGCCCAGGGCCAGGAACGGGTAGAACGAGAAGGTGACGTCCAGGTTGAGGTGCCGTTGGTCGGCAGATAGCTGTCCTTCAGGGGCGCTATTCAGAGGTAATGAACCGGCCGGGAGAGACTCGAAGCTCGCTCCTGTTGCGGTCGAGGGCTTAACCGTGTGTCCATGGCCGCCGTGTTCATGCCTGCAAGTGTTCTTGTCCGCCGTCGGGCTCTTTTGTCGGTCATTGTCCGCAGCTAATGGCGATGAGTCGTCGCTGTGGGAGTGATCATGACCATGATGCTGGCCATTGGGCTCAGTCAATGGTATTGTCTTGCCGTCGCTGCCTGTTGCCGCAATGGGGTCGACATCGTGAGTATGCTCTCCAGATTCGGCGCCGTACGGCGGGTAGGACGCCTCTGCGTTGTCTGCATTCGCGGCGTCATCTCTCTGCTGAGCTCGCCGGCTGTAGACGGTCAGCAGTAGCACAAGAAATGAAAGCAGTTGCGATTCCACTTACAATCTTGAAGCTCTCCCTGTCACAACACATGTCTCGCTGTCGAGATAGCAGTTCATACACGGACGGCCACGCTGTGAGACATCACATCTCACTTTGCGAGCGCGACACGACAGACACGCCTTGGGAGCGCGCTTCCGGATCTTGCTCTGTGATTTGGGTTTGGAAGACTCCGCAGCTGCTGCTTCAGTTGCCATGATGTGGGTTCGACCGGGACACTGTATATGCTTGCGTGGTATCCGTGGAGAGAGCAGGACTGACCGAGGTGAAGCTCGTCTATCGGCAGTGACTACGGGTCGAGAAAACACACGAGGATGTCGGGAAAAGTTCAACTTCCCAGATCAGGATGGACCGAAGACGGAGGATGGGGACGGGACACGGAAAGCAGTTTGCGGGGTGTGGGGAAGAGGGGAGACTGCATGGAATTTCTGGAGACCAAGTCTGGGGGTCTGGAGCCGTCGACGATCCTTTGACGCTACACGTCTGGGGATATCAATAGCGGTGGACTACTCGTCCTGGACAGTGGACACGGAGCTTGGGGGCATGCAGCTCGCGGCCGGAAATTATGACCAGGGGAAGCTATTCCCCGTCCCCGTCCGTTGCGCCGGCGGCATGGTTTGTGAAATCGGATTGATCGGAACTGAACGGCTTTCATTTGCTGACTCGTATATCCATGTCCCTTGGCAAAACGCTATCCAGCATCACGAACTGGAGGCTCGATCTCGAAGAAGAAGGCCGAGGCTGGAAGTGGAGGGATGGGAATTGACAGAGCAAATGAGAGTCAGGAAATCGTTTGCCGATGACACCAGCCGAGTCTCGAAGGGAGACATCCCAGAACTTCTCCACACGAGCTCGGCGCCGAAAGCCAATCACCAGCGATGTAACTCTCTCCAACTGACCATGCAGGTCGAGTCATTAGTGCCTCTCCGAACCCCGAATCTCGGAACATTTCCGCACGCAACCCACCCCAGGGGACGAAGCACCACACCAGACGCGGAACTGACAGGTCCATTCCGTCATATTCAACTGCCTCACCTGCACTGCCGTTTTGTTTTAGGTTCGATCTGATGTATCAATGCACTCTGATGTCGATCCAATGCCAGGATCAGCATGAGATCCTTCCCTCAGAATCGGAATCCGACGATGATTCTTCGCTCTCAATCGGCTTGAACACCCAATCGCCATCTTCCTCTCTCAACAAGCACACCTTCTCGTTCCCGACGCGCTTGTCCAACCCGTTGGGCAGGTCCATGCCATCGCCGACTTTCAGGAGGATCGAGGGATCGATCCGGCAGAACAGCATTGGCAGCGAGTCGCTCTTCCACACAGATATGTCATCGCGGGCTCCCCGGATAATGGTGTGGAAGAGATAGCAGATGCTGATGACAATCAAAGCCGTCGGGAAAATGAGCCACCACCACGCGACGATAATCATCTGCCTCTCCATGAAAGCCGGACAGCCATACCGCTGCTGGTCTCTCTGCTCGTTCCGAATGTGCCCATGAAGTCTAACCTCATTCGTGAGACTGGTGCTGAACCGACCGATCCAGTCTTTGAGGTTTCCTTGAGCGTTGTAGAGACCCTCGACCCAATCTGAGGAGAAGTTGATGATGGTGTACTGTTTTTCGTACGTTCCCTCAAGCAGGGGGTCTGTGAACCTCTGTAGTGCCGCCAATGCCTCCTTGGTGACGCTGTATCGAGATGAATTCGTAACGTTCATTACATCAGGTATGTCAATGAAAACATACTCGCCGAAATGCGCGCTGTTGGCCTTCTTAAAGCGTGTTGTGTGCCATTTTTTGTTTTCGGGAACTGTCTGATTCAAACCACCGTCACCAGCCTTGATCGTGTAAGTCTTCATGCAGAACCACAGGGCGCATTCATGTGCATGTATCTTGGTCTTCCGCCTCGTTCTCGACACCCAAAGAAAATCAAATACGTTGATGTAGGTGCGTGAAGTTGAATTCATGTGATGGAAGATGCCGTCAGGCGAGTTCGTCACCTTGAACCTTTCCGTGTTCGGCGAATTGGCGACATCAAATGAAGTGCCAGATGGCGTCCTATACAGGCAAGTCTGTGACTTGTCGGTGCACGTGGTCTCGACGTTCAAGTTGTTGCATTCGCCGCAAACCGCAAGTGTGGGAACGGCTTCCCATGTACAGGTATGGTTCTCAGGTTTACAGTCGGCTCCGATATCCTTGACATCGAGCGAGAAAATACCGCTATAAATGGCGGCTTTCGTGGATCCGTTTAGGGCCGGCACTGCGTGTTGTCAGGAGAAGTGAAGCGACGAGAAGACATCTACTTACGAGGATCGAGTGCCCGCTTTATCGTGTAGTCCTACAAATCACTTCTCGGAGGAGGCTCGACTAGACCTGCTGTTTCGTTTTTCCATGGCCTGGGCTCGTATTGATACAGCTGTTGAGAAGATGCCTCAAGTCCATGGACCAAGATGACGATCAAGGCCCCGATGCATGCCAGGTGCCTGTTTTGCAAAGTTAATGGTGGGATTGATCAAGAATGTCGGGGGCTGCATCCATTACCTTGCCCTTAGACGCCAAATAAGGCAGATGCTCCCCCAGAGACCGCGCGAGGCCTCGTCGTATATCTTGAAGTCTTCAAGCCTTGCGCGCATGTCGTGTGTACGGCTTTGGCGCGCGTCAGAGACCCAAATCCAAGCGGCCTGGCTGATGCAAGATTCGACAATGCCACTCATTGCAACGCGGACACATGTGAACATGGCGACTATGATGACGTCGAAGTCGACGCCTAAGGGCAGCACTGGTACCAAATCCTTATCAAATCTTTTGAAAATGATTCCCAAGGCAATCGCCCCGATGATGCAGACCACGACGAGGAGGTATTCGTCGATCCACTATTTCGAGATGGATCTCCAGTTGCTCTTCGGAAGAGGCCTTGGAGGACCTTCGTTTGCATCGTCGTCGTCAACAGCGCCATCGTGGTCAATCTGGGTCAAGCGGATGTTTTCGGTTCGTATTCCGCCAAATCGGAGATTCATGGTGTGGCGGGTGAGGAGGAATAGAGTAGTTTCCTGATTATAAGATAGGAAGAGCCGAAAGAGGGGTGCTAAAGATGCAGTTTGTAGAGGATAATAGGTAGGTCAAGCGGTTGCTGCCATCATCTTAGGTGAGTGATGCGACGTTGATATTTTGGAGATGGCAGCGCAGAAGGATTGTTGTCTGAATGAAGTCGCGACGATACCCGAGGCATCGAGCAGTGGGCAGCCATCGTGCGCTCGACTTTTCGTGGAAGGAAACCTCGTCTATCTCTCATTCCCCGGCAACTGCCTGACGAAGGGTCGTCCTTTCCTTGATGCGAAGAGGTTGGTGCAGACCTATTGGATATGCACGACGATAAGGGACGAGGCAGGGAGGGCGGGATGAAGGAACCTCCTTAGGTAATGTTCGGCTCGCTGCGTCTCCCCGATAGGAGTGATTCGCCTGTACAGCGCTGGGCGGGCTACCAATGCCCATCCTGAGAGATTTTACACTTTTTTCTTTAGAAATCGGCGACTGAGGAAATTTGCATTGGTAGCCGTCCAGTCGTAGAGCTTGTTATCAACGATGCATGCCCTCTTCGTTGCTCTTTTGGGCCTTCAAGGCACAGTTGCGTGGCAGCTCCCCCACCGGGTCCTGGCCAATTCCCCTCACGGCCAGATGCCCTTGACCTTTCAAACCAATGACGACGACATCGACATCTCCGGTGCCGATACCATCGCTGGACTGAAGACCTTTGCCAATCTGCCGTTTGTGGATTGCTTCTCTGGCGGGGACGCCGAAGGTCAATTATATGACATTGCCATCTTCGGCGCCCCCCACGATACAGTCCGTCCACCCCGAATCCAACATTAATCAGCGTGTACATCTGACTTGATGCACGCAACAGACAACTACTGGCCGCCCGGGAGCTCGATTTGGCCCGCCGGCAATTCGCATGGGCAGCCAGAGAAAAGGGCCTGGGCAGTGGGACATTTTCACCGGTCGGCTTCCCCCCACCGGTCGCACAAGTCGGTCCTCTAGCTGACCGTCCTCATAGGTCGCGACCCCTTGCAGAGTTGGGCCAGAGTGGTCGACTGCGGTGATGCACGTCTTACATGGTTGGATAATACCGTTTCCCTGAAGCGACTTGACAAGGCACACAAGGTGACAGGTCTTTAGCTCCAAATCCAGGAACAAGATGCTAATGAAGACAAGGGCATCTCCGGACGACCAGCAGCAAACTCGGCCGTGTCTGTCACACCCAGGATTCTCGCCTTGGGCGGCGACCACACGACTACACTGTCAGCTCTTCGGTCGACGTATGAGAAATGGGGACCTGTCTCTGTCATTCACTTTGATAGTCATATTGGTACGTCTCAACGACCACTGACCACCGTGACACCAGTTGCTGACATTGGAGTTCAGATACGTGGGACCCTTCCGTTCTTGGTAAGTGCATCTCACTGAAATATGTGTCGATGCTTATGCTCAAGCCTTTCAGGTGGAGGCATATCAGATTATGCGTGTGTTGAAAAGTCACTCTTCATGTACTCGTCTTTGAGACTGACTTGCTGCTAGTGGCCTCAACCACGGTACCTTCCTACATATTGCCCATGAAGAAGTAACCAAATCTGGAGCAAAATTGCATTTGATCACAACTGACACCGCTAGCACCTCATCCTGAACACTTCCATCCATGCCGGAATTCGCGCCCCTCTTATCAGACGAAAGGGTGATCTGAGAAACGATGTTCGATGCGGCTTTGAGATAGTAACTGCGCGGGACCTCGACAAGCTCGGCGCGCAGGGCGTTATTTCCAAGATCAAGGAGCGTGTCGGTGACTCCAAGGTATACATCAGTGTTGACATAAATGTCCTTGATCCCGCTTTCGCTCCAGGTATTTTCGACTGGCCCGTTTAAGCTTCGCGAAATGCGTGCTAACACATATCAGCTACCGGGACGGCTGAACCAGGAGGCTGGTCAACCCGAGAGCTTCTCACAGTTCTCGAAGGTCTAGAAGGCCTTTCAGTTGTAGGCGCCGATGTGGTCGAGGTGGCACCTGTTTATGACAACGCAGGCGAAACGACAGTCCTGGCCGCGGCCGAGGTCGCCTATTCCCTCATCGACCTCATGGTCACAACTCCTGTCAAGTCAAAGGCTGACCTGGAAACCGGCCAATGAATCCTAGCCATATCCATGAAAGATCTCACAGAGAGATGTAAAGGAAAGATCAGTGCTCACCCAATGTGATAGACAATAAGGGACCTGCTTGTCGAGGCGACATGCACAGGCGCCTTTGTTCAAAGTCGTATAGGGCCTCGAGATTTTGTTTTCTGATTTGTGTACCAGAAACTTCAAAAACAATGAAACCGTATCTCTTACACCGCGACTGTTCAAGGATCAAAGCCGGCCACTTTGACCTTGCCCAACAGCATTCTTCATCTAGACAAAGGCAACTCGAGGTGTTCGTGCAGTTAGCGGGCAACTCTCCACTGACAAAGCCCATTGTGACTTACCAAGCATTGTTCTTTCACTTGGTTTGCAGGTTTCGACGACCATATATCACATGTTCCAGCCGGCTCAATAGTCGATCTCAACTCAACTCAGCTCACAACTCGCACTCACACAATACTCGCACTCACACAATAATCTTCGTCGAGTATCATTCATCACAGCATCAATTTCGAATCCATAATCAAATTGATCAACACCGAGGGCGTTTTCGAATTGTTTGGACATGGGATTGGGTTCCATCATCTCGAATGATTCCGACATGAACACCCCCGAAAGCCCCCAAGATGTCGCCATGTCCTTTGCCCTCGACTCCCATCTCAACGTCAACGCCCCCGTTCCTCAATACGTGCGAGACTCATCTTCGTCTACACCCACTCACTCGTACGACACTAGCAGCCTCCCAGACTACAAAGAGCCAGGCTACGACTATGTTGCGGGTTTCGGCTTCCGTCGGACCCCATCCCCAGGCTCCGGGTCCAACCATCTCGTCCCCTCGCCTACCCAGCGCCGCACGTGGGAAGTCAACACCGATGTGCGCATGAAAATCCTCTCTGACCGTCAGGATCGCATCGAAAGCCGCCAGTCCGGCTCTGAAGCCATGCAGGAATCGCTGGACGACCGCATGGACATGATCTCGGAGCGTCAGGACGTCGATTCCATGCGCATCAGCAGCATCCGCAAGGACCTCGAAGAGATTCAGGACGCGCTGCGCAACGGGTTTCGTGGGACTTGGACCAGCGATCATCCCGCATTCTCCAGACCGGAGCGTGGTGGTCGTCCCACGGGGCTGGCAAAGAAAGCCCGCGCTCATCCTTTGCGAGGCGCGAAGGGGAGCTCCGTCAAGCACAAGCATTCGCGGGATGACGAAAATGAAGATGAGGGTGACGCGGTTCCGTGTCCCAAGCGCCGCAAGCCGTCGCCCTCGGCTGGGACTAGACCTATCGTCCTTCCTCCCAGTGATCACTTTAGCGATAGCGACACGGAGATGATGGACAGCGAGGATATCAGAGTCATCGAGTGCGCAACGGTTTATGCCATGGCAAAGAACGCGAGGCCTACTACAAAGGGCGAAGCGAAGGGCAAAAAGGCGGCGTCCAAGGCTCCCGCCCCGGCCCCTGCTCCCGCCCCCGCTCAAAACAACCCACAAGCTCCCGCTCAACCTCCCCGGCATGCTCATCCTCGCTACGGACTGAGGAACCTCAACCAAATGCAGGAGGATAGGGAGAGGAGAGAGGCGGCGAAGCAGGCTGCCGACGCAGCGCGACGACAAGAGGCGCAAGATAAGAGATTAGCCGCGAAGAGGAAGAGAGAGGTGGCGGCGCAGCAGAGAGAGGGGCGCAATAAGACGGAGACTGCGAAGAGGGAGACAGATGCGGCGGCGAGGGCGAAGGGAGCGGCGAACAGGACTGCGAGGAGGGAGAAGAGTGGATCTCAGCCGGCTCCTCCTCCACAGCAGGATCAGCAGCAGAATGAGGGACAAGATCAAGAACAGCAAGACGACGGCCAACAGCAGGACGATGGCCAGCAACAGGACGATAGTCAACAAGATGCTGGTCAACAAAACGGCAGACAGCAGGACGACCAACATCAGGACGGCGAACAGCAAGATAACGGCCTGCAAAGCCAGCAGCAGCAAGAGCCGTGTCAAGAACATGAGGAGGATAATGAGCAACAGGATGAGCGACAGGATGAGCAGCAGGTCGAAAACGATCAGCAAGACAACCAGGTGCAGCAAGCTGGCGAGGTGCAGGAACAGAAAGATGAAGAACCATAACAAGGAGAGGGATCTAACATGAGCAACGATTCACGGGCCGGCGAGGAAGGGGGTGGGGGGGGGGGGGGCAGAACTGTCCACAGCAAGACAAGTCGAGGAAGAAAAGGATGAGGAGCCCCAGCGAGAAGAAGGTCAGAATACAAGCAACACAAATCATGATTCAGTCGATGAACAAGTAGAGGACGGGGCTGGAGGGGGGGCAATTAGCCTTCATCAAGACGCCAGGCAGGACGACGACGTGGAGGATGATGATGAGGGCCACCAAGCTGACATATAAGCAGAGCAGTGCCAGAGCAACGGAGGGAATAGAACGCTAAACAAACGTACAAGGTCAGTAGGAATCTGCCGGGATAGGCAATGAAGAATACGAAAGGGGTGGTGGAAAAGAGTTGAGTTGTATTTTCTCGTGCCTTGTACCCCTTAAAGTGATGGCAAGAATCTTTCTCAGTTCATCTAGACGCTCATAGTTAATTCTTCCCCTAGATGTTGGAGCATTAGTCTATGTCCCTCAAGTCAACAGCAAGACCCCTTTCAGTCCCCCATAACCAACCAACCAAACCATTCCATAAACCTTCCATCCACGTAAGCCCGGACCCATCTCCAGAAGGCTCACCTTTCGGAGCAGGCAGACAAAAGAGACCCCTCGCGTGCCCCGTCCCCCTCGCATACGCCATGCCAAACACAACCCTCGAATGGCCTTTCCCAGACACGAACGCCATCTCTAGCAACCTCGCCCTCTGCACCATCACAACATCATGAAGATACATCGGCGTCGACGGCTCAACCAGCGGCCGCGACCTCCACCGAAGCTCTCCCTTCTGCTCATCCCACTTCCTCCTCCTTCCGACCCCTTTCACCGGCGCCCGCTGCACCCTCTCATTCTGCCAAACCCTCTTCTGCGCCCTCCGCTCCGGCGTGCGTATCCTCTGCTCCTCCCACCGCGCCCCTTCGACATCCCAATAACTCCCGCCCCCGTCAATCTCCCTCTCATCCCACCCTTCAACCTCGCTCGTCTGCCACCCAGAAGACCGCCGCCTCTCACTCATCCGCGGCCGGCGGGGCTGCATCCTCCTCCTCTGATGCTGGCCCGCCACCTCCAGAAGCGGCGCCCGTTCGCGCTGCGACCGCTCATGCGCCGCGGTGTACATCGTGGCGCACGTGCTTGACGTGTAAGTCGACATCCAGGACGGCGAGGCAGTGTACATGGCCGCGTACACCGGGACCGCGGCGCCGTTTCTCGGCGTGGGAGCCTCGTCGTCCGGTGGCGGGAGGAGCACCTCGGGCACGGGGGCGGGAGCGTCGGAGCTGGTGGCGCGGGGAGGGAAGCAAGCATTCTCCAGCGACGACTTCCTCGCCCCAGCGCTCGAGATTTGTTGGCGCCGTTTGCATCGTTTGCAGAGATGCTTCCTGTCCCTGCACCGCGCACACGGGACCTCTAGAGAAGGCGCGCACTCGTTGTCCTCGTCGCTGCTGGATTCTGAGTCGTCCGCGGGAAAGACGTCCCAGTACATCGAGTCCATCTCGGAGCGCCAATGCTATCCGGAGTAATCTTAACAGCCTGGAAGACAGCGAGAGAGACAAGACTGTCAGAGGTTAAAGGAAACGACGGCCTTCCGTAATGACAGGTGTGAGAAGATCAGACGAACATGTGATTGAGACCGACTTCTTTCGTGAGTGAGTTGACGAGATGTATGATATGAAGGAATGGAAAAAAGGGTCGAGGCAGACTCAATGTGCGAGACAAAATGTGAGACATGCATTTGGGGTAGCTCAGCCAAGAACGGCCCGTCGATGACTGCACCACCTGATTTGCGGGAAGGAGGCGCCGGATTACGCCAGCCATCTGCGCCGGCGGGCTCCGTGTGCCTGAGGAAGTAGCCTGTATTGACTAATCTCGAGCTGTTCTATTTTTACAGCAGTCAAGTGGAAGCTAACTTGCTAGAATTTGACGTGGTTCTAGCTCTGAGGCGGCGTTTTGAGATTTAAAGCGGGAAGGAGTCGGCGGAGGTACGGACATCTTCAACCTCACCTTAGAACACCCTCAAGGAGAGAACGAATTTCTCACCACAAGCCTCACTAAAAAGAAATGGCAGCAACACCTCTTTTTAGAAGATGGACAGCTTCTACATCAAAAATTAATCAGATCAAAATGACAAAAGATAACGCGACGGTCATCCGTTAGGCCCTCCTCGCTTTTTTGTTTTTTTAACGAGATTCGAACTGAGCGCCCCTACCCTCAACAGAGTAACCAGAAACTCATCGGGTGGTATTGGTTTTAAATTGTTAGAGATGCTTTACCAACTAGACCATTCGGCCCATCTCTTAGTTGTAACTGGTTGAGAGTGCTTGCACCAAAGCCATACAAGTAGCATACTGCGCGCAACACACACGCGCAGGTCCAAATTTTTGCATTCCCTTCTTCTCCCAACGCCAAGCAATGCCTACCAAAAATACAAGAAAGCCCGCACGCTTCTCTGGATGTAGCCCCTGAGAGCCTCACCCCTCTTAGTCCCAGTACCGGATATCCCCCTCCGCGCCCGCCGAGACGAACTTGCTCGTCTCCTGAGGATGCCACGCGACGCACGTGACGGCCTGGTCGCCGGCCTTCAGCTTGTGGTACATCTTGCACGTCTTCCAGTCCCAGAAGCAGACGTAGCCCTGCGTGTCGCCGCTCGCCAGGAACTGCCCGTCGGGCGACACGTCGACGTCGATGGCCGTGCCGGCGTTGTTGTGCCCTCGGTACGACTTCTTGCGGTTCTGTCGGAACTTGTCGTTGGCCCCGTACACGACGATCTGGTTGTCCGACGACTGGAACGCGACGTACTTGCCGCTCGGGTGCGGCGCCGCCCGCGTCATCGGGTACATGTACGGCTCCGCGATGTACTTGATCGGCACGGGGATGTTGTAGTCCCACGCGCGCAGCGACTTGTCGTCTGAGGTCGTCATGAAGCGCCGGCCCTCGTCGACGAAGGTGATTGTGTTGATTGCGGCCAGATGGTGGTCTGCATACATGTTAGCATATACCGGGAGCGAGAGAAAACAACACAGAGAAACATACCGTATTCTTGCACAATCTCGTTGCCGGCGCGGGTATCCCACTGGATAATCTTCTTATCCGACATGCCGGCCACAAACTCATGCGCATGCTCCGCAGACGGGTTGAAGCGCACGACGTGCGGCGTCTTGCCCGTCGAGAACTTGCCCAGACAGCTGCCCGTCTCCGTGTCCCACAGCTTGATCTGCCGGTCGAAGCTCGCCGACAAGAACCGTGTGCCGTCGTTGTTGAACGTCGCGTCCGCCACCGCCTTCGAGTGGCCCGAGTACGTCCGCAGCAGCTCGCGCTCGTGGTAGACGTCCCAGATCTTGACCGTCGAGTCCGCCGAGGCCGAGAGCAGCAGGTGGCCCGAGCCCGGGAAGAAGCGCAGCGCCGTGACGGCCTTACTGTGGTCGCGCCACGTGTGAATCTGCTTCTTGGGGATGTAGTTCGTGATGCTGCCAATCTCCTTGCGCAGGTCGACGTCCAGGTCCTGCGGGACGTGCATGTACGTCCGGCCCTGGTAGTCCCGCTCCGCGGCGCCGTGGAACGTCGTCGTCTCCTCGCCCATCTCCTCGACCTCCTTCCGCCTAGTCAGGGCGGCCTCGGGCGCGCGCACGACGGTGCCGCTCTCCACCACATCGTCGTCGTCCGTGACTTCTTCGTATTCCTCGTCGCTCGCGAGCTCCTCCCCCTCGCGGACGACCTCGTACTCCTCGCGACGGTACCGCGCCCAGGGTCCGACGTATGCGCCGTCGCCCTCTGCAATCGACGCGTCGCCCTTCTTCTCGCGCCCGGAGCGTATCCTCGCCGCCTCCTCCTTGACCGCCTCGCCCGTCTGGGACTCGCGCTCCGGTCCCCCTTTCCGCTCGATCGCGCGGTGCTTGCTGCGGAAGGTATGTTCTGACAGGAAAGTCTCTTCCGCCGTTCCCGTGAGAACGTTTTTGCGCTTCAGGGTGGTGTTTGTCTCGTCTTTGAATGGGTTCGCAGGCCCCAGCTTCGGACGGGCGAGGTCTTCGCCGGTGTAGGGAACGACGGCGTGGTCGGGCTCTGCTTCCTGGCGCACAATCAGGGCGTCCTGAGGAGCCATGTTTGGCGTGTACTCTCCAAAGCCCGACATCTTGGATACTGTCGTCTAGTTGCGGGGATTTGGGGGTTGAAAGGCGGTTGCGTCGCGGTTGGAGGATTTGGTCGCGATTGTCAAGGTCCTGGTCGCATCTGCAAAAGTTGATGTCACGTGACTCTGATATCAGGCCTGAGCTTTCGCTGCGATGCAAGCTCCTGGGTGCAGAAAAGCTTAAACAGCTACAGCCTACGAGCACAGGACACTCACGAGTCGAACCCTGGAAAAGTTGCTGGCAAGCTTTGGTGTTTGATGATGATGGAAGCAGTGATAGAGGAACAAGAGGCACAATAAAACATCTGTCATTACTCAATTATCGCAACCCGCCGCTCCCAGGACCAGCCGGCCTGGCAGCAACATAAAGTAAACAGCTAGGTATTTGTCTTTCGCATCATAAACTTCCACAACCATTCCCTCCTCCCCTTCGTCACATTCCTTTCCCGTTCATCATCATCAGAATCCCAAACGGAGGCGATCATAAACCAAACCTCTGCCCGTGAACTCCGGGAGACCAAGGCGCGGGCACCCGCGCCGTATTCTCCGCCCCAGACCCCCACCACCGCATCCTGGTATCATGACCCCATGTCTAGCAGTTGCCTGCTTTATGCCTTCATAATGAGCCACCTCGTAGCGTCCGGCTGCGGGGAGGCGCAGCGTCTGCGTTTCGGTGTGCTCACTCTCGTCCACACGGCATGGTAATGTATGTACTGGAATCCGTCCCGTTGTCGTTCGCAGTATGCGATTCATCTCTAGTGAGCCTCGTCACGGATGAGGGCGACGATCATGCTGTAGAGGTAGAAGAAGAACATGACGAGGTGGAAGCCGAGCTTCACGAAGGACTCCTGCAACGGTGTTAGATCTGGGCATGCATCAACCTCTACTAGAGTAGTGCTTGCTTACCTTCTTGTGGACGTTCAGCTTGCGGAAGATCTCGGTAGCATCCAGCAAGTGGGTGTTGTCGACAATCCTAGGCCAAAGTCAGCTTTCATCCCTTCTCCACAGTGGTCTCAAGCATGTGACGTACTTCTTGATGTTGTAGGCAAGCAGCGGCAGGTTCAGGATCAGCGGCACCCAGTAGCCGTTAATCAGGAACAAGAACGTCAGGAATCCGTGGACAGCGGCTTCGGGGATGATGTAGGTGTTGAGGCGGTTGCAGAGGTCAATGGGGTTGATGTAGTCGCTGTAGGAGGTGAGGGTTAGCTGTCAATTGTCCCATCTTTGAAGTGATCGAGAGCACGAGCGCGCTCTTGCAGCCGTCTGCAGCAGCTGCAGCTTGTCTAAGCTCGCAGGGCAGCGGCCGGCGGCGATGCACGGTGGGCGCGCGTCGACTCGAGGGCAGGAGGAGAACAACGTACCATTCCAGATCGCTGTACATGATGGTGAAGAAGACTTGGAGGAACAGGTTGACGGCATTTATGAGGACGGCGAGGAGGTATAACCACGCTTCGCCAGACATGTTGACGGCTTTGGCAGCGAGCTGCGCTTGATCGAGATGGAGAAGATGAGGTGTTTAGTTGGCAGAGATACAGACAGCACTGATCGGGGGTGCTGTTGTTGGAGATAGGAGGGGAAGCTCTCGTCTCTTTTTTTCTGCGCTCAAAAGGGCTGGTTTGGAGCTGTGTGCGATGCGGGCGGGTGGAATGCTTCGACGTCACTGGGGTGATGTACGAGGGAAGCTCTGCGCCGAGGCAACCGTTGCAGTCAGGAATTGCAGTCCGGGGGATGCTGCGGAAGCTGCAGAAAAGTGCGAGAGAGATAGATAGACAGAGCCAGACGACACGTGTGGGTACCCAAGGGGTCGATGGCGAAGCCGAGTCGTGGTTGGATCTTGTTGGCTTTTTGGTGGGAGAAGGCAAGAAGCAGCAGACGGGGACGGAGACGGAGGAGACTCTGCTCTAGCAGGCGAGTTGAGGCAAGGCGAGGCGAGGCGAAGCCAGGCGAGGTAAGAGAGGCAAAGGCAAGGTTAGGTAGGAAGCGAGCCGAACAGGGTCGAGGACACCACACAAGCAAAGCTAGGTACTGAGGTGAGGTAGTGCGCCGTTGACTGAGGTTGGGCCGTGGAAAATCGGGAGGGTGTGGGTGTGGTGCGCGCGGGCAAAGGCTACGGGGCTAGGTTTTCCCTTCTGATGATGAAAGAGGTTCCAGTGTCGATGCCTTGCTCCAGCACACCACCACCACCACAACAACCATCAGGGCAGCGTGAGGTGCCCTCCATTCAACTGAACCTCCAAGCAGCGGGCAGGCCCAGATTGGGCTCCCTGCCTGGCCAGCAGCGGCCAACACCCGACCAACAGCCAGTCAGCGCCCTGGGATTGCGCCCCGCCAGCCTGCACCTCACAGGTGCACCATACTCACCAGATGCACCTAGCAATAACGCAGTACAGGGGATACGTACCGCTAGATAATCCTCCGGCAGCGTTGTTCTGATTTCTCACGCTCCGACCGGCGACCCCAGCGAATCCCATCGATGCGTGGCCGCGAATTCCAGACCCGCCAGTTGAGCCACACTGAGCAGTTGACGGCACAAGCGTGAGGGGAAACACAGGAAATCCCAGATAAATCCCCAGGGGTCCCCATCGCGGCGAACAGGACCCCTCCTTCGTCCCAGCTGCCAGGTGCTGCTCCCGCCCCTCATCCAGCTGTCGGCAGTCCATCAATGGCTGTGCCTGGTGGGGAGAGGGGCATTTCGCATCATCGTCAAACGTCCATTCTTTGCCCGCCGGGTGGCTGGGAGCGGAGGCTGGGGGCTCGACGGGCTGTCTGCCGGTCTTGGCCCGGACAGCCGCCTACAACGCGTGCTAATGTATTACGAGTCCGAGTCGCAGCCTGGACCGGAAGCTTGAACAGCAGAAGCACATGTCCATGTTCCTAACTTGGGATGTCCCTGGCTTAAATGCCCCTCGATTGACAGCTGTCTTTTCCGTCCACCACATGGGACAGGGGACCGCCCCAGACGTCACGCTTGGATCCGATCTCACGTGCCCGTGCTTTCAGTATGAATTCTTTCGCTTTTCAAGTCATGATTCTCCAAGGTATCATGCCCAACGCTAGCAACCTTGTCCGCTCTGCCGGCTCGACACCCTGCATGAGCTCGATGCCTAGGTGTTGCCAGTCGTCACCACGTAAACACTTCACCAAACCATGTATCTCCTTGTTTTCCCCCTCACCACAACGCCTCCTGCTGCTTGTTTATGCATATGTGTATGCTAATGCTTGTTTATGCGGTCGTTCCGTTGGCATCGCCGTTGGCGCCGGGCATCGGGATCTTTCCACCAGGGGAGTCGGCTTTCCTGGCAGTGAGGACCTCCACGCCATCCTCGGTGACAAGGAGCGTGTGCTCTATAACATCATTAGCAACCTATCCATGCCTCCCATTTTCACCCGATATCACTCACCGAACTGCGCAGTCCTCTTGCCGTCAATCGTTGTGCTGGTCCAGTTGTCGGGCCAAGTGATGTCCCGGTACTTACCAAGAGCAATCATGGGCTCAATGGTGAAAGTCATGCCGGGCTTGCACTCGCCAACCTGCTTGTTCTTGGCGTAGTGAGGAACGTTGGGAGGGCAGTGGAACAGCTTGTTGATGCCGTGGCCGCAGTACGTGCGGATGACACTGCAGTTCCTCTCCTTGGCGATCTTCTCGATGATGTTGCCAAAGTCGCGGATCAGGGTGCCGGGCTTGACCGCAGCGATGGCGGCGTCCAGACAGTCGCGAGCAGCCTCCACCACCCTGACGGAGTCGGGATCGGCCTTTGCCCGCTCGCCAACGTAGTACGTCTCATTGAGATCGCCGTGGTAGCCCTCGTGGTACAGCGTAACGTCAATGTTCAGGATATCGCCGTCGAGCAGAACGCGCTGGTCGGGAATGCCGTGGCAGATGACCTCGTTGAGAGAGGTGCATACCGACTTGGGGAAGTGGTTGTAGTTCAGGGGAGAGGGGTAGGACTGTTGGGCACCTAATCAGCTCTCATGCCCACGCGCGCTGGTTTCAGCGCATAGCACTCACGTTTCGCTCTATGCAAGCCTTGTGGACAATCTCATCAATGGCGTCCGTGGTGATGCCGGGCTTGATGGCAGCGGCAGCAATATCCAAAACCTCTCTTGCCAAGCGGCAGACCTTGCGCATGCCCTCAATTCCTTTCGCATCCAAGATATCAACCTTGTTCCTGTTCAGAATGGACCTGGGGTACTTGGGCTGGCCATCTTGCCACCAGTCGGGGTGGGGGATCGACTTGGGAACCTCGCGGCGGGCGGAAAGAGGGTAGACGGGTCGGAGGGGGCCGCTGAAGGGGTAAGTCGGGAAGGGGTTGAAGACACCTGTCTCTGGATCTGGTTTAGAGACGACCTTTGGCGGGAGGACGTGGTGGAGTATACTTGTCTCGGTCTTGTGCATGGCCTTGTGGTTGCCCTGCACGCAATTAGCAGCCGTCGCGGTTGTCGTCGCGGGCATGATTCTGCAGTGCTAACCCAGTTCTTCTTGAAGCAGTCCTGCGAGCAGAAGTAGCTGTCCTTGATTCCCAGCTTCAAGCATGTCGGGCACTGGAGGGAGCCAGCATCGTTGGGGCAGTCAACTCCCAGGCACTTCTTCTTCGCGGGGGGTTCCGTCATGGTGGGCGGTCGTTGGTCGTGTGTCGCAAGAGGAACGGCAGTGGTGTTCACGAGGTGACGATGGTGTTTGAAGACACTTGAAAACAGAGAATGGAAGTTTACGCAGAAAAGACCCTGGGAAACGACAGGGTTCGGATGGAGAATGCGGCGCGGCAGCTAACAGCACAGCATATAATACGGTACGACGGGACTGAAAAGTGACCTGACGAAGAATTATTTCCAGTGGAGGCCAAGAGTCCAAGGCTGTGATAGGTACGTTGCCGCAGCTCGGGCGCTTCCACACGTCCCAGGTCGGTTCCCCGCCACCAACAGCGACAATTTTTGGTGGGCTGGCGGGCGGGCGCTTGCTCCAACGGTCTGAGGTGTCTTATCGATTGGCTTCAATCTTATCCGATAAGGACTGTTATCGATAGGCGATACCTAGCACGTACCTCAGGTTATCAGCGTTTGCGGCTAAAGGCCGAAGCAACTGGCACCGCGGAGCTTCCCTTGTCGGGGCTTCCGGGAAATAGCCGACGTCTCCGAGACGGTAACGGGCACCACCTGGACCTGAACCTGGACTCTTGGTGAAAAAAAAGCTTTCAAATGCAGGTGAAAGAAAGGTGCGCTCTGCGGCGTTGCGGCAAGTCATTGACGCTCTCTCCCTCTGTCCCTCTGTCCCCGGCCGCCCACTTTGCTTCTCCCCCCGGCCGACTCGACCCGCCAATGTGCGAAATCATCATGCGACTCTCTTCACGCCACCGGCCGTAGACTGTTTTCCTTTTTCCAGCAATCCCTCCCGTTGGAATTGGAGAATCTCTTTGTTTCGGCGCCCAACCAGCAATGGCCGGCAAACAGAAAGTTGTAGTTGTGGGCGCTGGCCCAGTTGGTTCGCTGGCTGCGCTTTATGCCGCGCAACGCGGTCACGATGTCGAGATTTACGAGTTGCGTCCTGGTAAGTCTTTCTCTCTTGGTCTCTGTCGCGTGTTGCTATTCCCGTTCAGCCATCTTTCGGCTCGGCCGCCGTTGCAGAGTCGCGGGGGATCCTCCAAGCCCCACCACCGTCTGCGCCGAGGCGGTGATGTGGATGAGATTGATAAGATTGCTTGCTTTTGGCCTTTGCATATCTCTGAAATGGGGCCGCATCGACTTCATTCGCGATAAGCCTGGTCACTCATAAATTCAATTGAATGCCACTGACACTTGCAATGTAGACCTGCGAGATCCGACCACGGAGTTGTTGAACTTCACCCGCTCCATCAACTTGGCACTCTCGGAGCGCGGCATCAATGCCATGCGCAATGCTGGCCAGCCAAAGTTACTGGAACATGTCTTTGGCGCCACCATTCCCATGCGCGGTCGCATGATTCATGGCAGAACCCCGAAAGGTGAACTGTACGAGGCCTCTCAGGACTACGATGTTCACGGAAGGGTGAGCCAACCGGTTTCTAGGGGTCCTAACCCAGATGCTGACTGCTTAGGCAATCTACGCCGTGGATCGCGCTGGTCTGAACAAGCGCATGCTCGACATTCTCGAGGAGATGCCCAACGTCAGGTTCTTCTTCAGTCACAAGCTTACCGGCGCCGACTTCAAGAAGTGCAAGGCCTGGTTCGAGGTGATGACCTCAGAATCGGCCACTGGTCGCGCGCGGGAGATTGAGATTGACTTCGATTTCATGATTGGCGCCGACGGAGCCCACTCCGCCGTCAGGTACCATATGATGAAGTTTGCTCACATGGACTACAAGCAAGAGTACATCGACACCCTCTGGTGCGAGTTTCAGATCAAGCCGGCAGAGCCTTCGTCCAAGGACAGTGTCGGCCCTCACTTTAGGATCTCGCCCAACCATCTGCACATCTGGCCCGGAAAGGATTTTATGTTTATCGCCATTCCTAGCGATGTAAGTTGCTGAAGCTGGACAACTCGCCAACTCACACTGACTGACAATTATAGGATGGGTCCTTCACCTGCACGCTGTTCCTCCCCAATGAGCAGACCGCAGCTCTGGAAAGCAACCCCAACAGCCTGCCAGCCTTCTTCGACAAGCACTTCCCCGGCGTCACAAACCTGATTCCTGCTGACGACCTGATCGAGTCATTCAAGAGGAATCCCCATCTGCCTCTGATCAGCATCAAGTGCAGCCCCCACCACTTCCAATCATCGGCTGTCCTGGTTGGCGACGCCGCCCACGCTATGGTTCCCTTCTACGGCCAAGGCATGAACGCAGGCCTCGAAGACGTCCGCGTTCTCTTCTCGGTCCTCGACAAGCACAGGGTTCTGGATGAGAACAATAACCCGTCGGGAGAAGGAAGCGACGCTTCAACCGCAGCGTACCACAGAACAGTGGCTTTCGCTGAGTACACAACCAACCGAGTCCCGGACGTCCACTCCATCAACGATCTCGCGCTACAGAATTACGTGGAGATGCGGGCCTCAGTTCTGTCTCCTCGCTACCGCCTCCGCAAGTGGTTGGAAGAAACCATGTCTGTCTACCTGCCTGGCCTTGGATGGCAGACGAAATACTCCCGCGTCAGTTTCGGAAACGAACGCTATTCCGAGGTTGTGGCCAAGAGCGACCATCAGGGACACGTCCTGATGAAGTCCTTTGAAGCTCTTGTTTGTAGTCCCTTCGTTGTGGGAGCTGTGTACCTGTGGTGGAAGCGGCCACAGTGTGTCATGGGTGTTGTTCAAGGGGTGCTGAAGAGTTTGTTGCGGGCGACAGAAAAAGCATGATATCGACGACGATTTTGACATTAAAATACCATCTTCTGCACGTTAGACTCAAGAATTACACCACTCGGGCGCAGCCTCATCTCGTCTCATGTCTCAAGACCCATCCTATCATGACTTTCGCGTTATGTGGTACATTTCAATGCGAACTTTGAGAGACTACGTGAAAGAGGCAAACGTATACAGATGACCACCACTCGGGACGTTTGCTTGCTACATCATCACTACACGGAAGAAATGAAGCGGCAATACGATTAGTCGAACTGACTTCAACCCAGATCTATGCTCAACGGTTTCTCACACCCCGTCTAGTCCCTTGTACAACGGCCAGCGATACTCCTCAGACGGTACGTTAAACCTGGCCTTCAAGTCCATTGTGGCAATCTTATCCATGTCCTCGCCATCGAGCACAAAGTCCGACTTCAGGTTCTCCTTAATCTGCCACTCAATCACGCTCTTGGGAATGACGGACCTGCCGCTGTTGACGCCCCACGCGAGAGCCACCTGCACCGGCGTCTTGCCATGCTTCTTCGCCACCTCGGCGAGGACGGGATGCTCGATGAGGCGATGCATGTGCGATTCCTTCTGGCTCCACGACACCTCCCTGTAGAACGAGTTCTCGTTCCCCAGAGGGCTGAAGTGGATCATGTGGATGCCGTTCGCGCGCTGCCACTCTACGAACTCGCGTTGCTGGAGGTAGGGATGGAGTTCCATCTGATGAACCGCGGGCGCCTGTTTTGACGAAAAGCAGTGAATCAGCTTCAGCCTCCATCAAGTTCTCATCCGTCGCCCCTTGGACAACTTACCACAGACCCCTTGTCAAGCAGCGTCTGCACCTCGTCCTTGCTAAAGTTTGACACCCCGATCGCCCTGGTCTTGCCCGTCTTCAGCAGCGCCTCCATCGCTTTCCAGGTATCGAGAAACGTCGTCTTGCCCATTATCATCTTGCCTGACGCGTCTTTCGGGAAGCGGTCCACGCCGCGCGCAAAGGTACAAGGGTAGTGCATCAGGAACAGGTCCACGTACGGCGTATCGAGGTCCTTGAGGGAGGCGTCGAGCGCGGGCTCCACGTCGTCCGGGTGGTACGAGTTGCACCACAGCTTGGTCGTGAGGAAGACGTCTTTGCGGGGGACGCCGCTTGCTTTGATGCCCTTTCCTACCTGCACCTCCGTGTCGTACCTGGTTCATGTCAGTTTGGTGCGTCGACAGCAGGTAGGCCGGTTGATGCCGGGGGTTGGCTTACACTCTGGCGGTGTCGATGTGGCGATAGCCGCACTGCAACGCCGTCTTGACGGCACCCTCCTGGGCGTCTGCATCTTGGAAGGTCCCAAAGCCGATGGCGGGTATCTTTGCGCCGGTGTTGAGCGTGTGAGTGGTGAGACTTCTCAGTTGTTGCCTTGGTGCTAGGCTGCGCCGCCTCAGGACTTGAGCCGAACCGGATCTGAAGAAACTCATACTCATGGTGAGTTTTGAGGGGAATCGCGGGTGCTATATGGTCCAAGCCAGCACGTCTGGTACGAGAGAGGAACAATAAATTTATCGTATCAGATGGTGGCTTTATATCGCATTTCTCATTCACAAGAACGTGCTACATTGCATGAAGACAACAAGAGCCTTCCTCCCACCGGCTTCTGGTCCAGGAACCTCCGTCTGCTACCCCAACTCTCACCTACGCAGAACCTCAAGATGATCAGCAGGTCTCTCCGGATGAACAGACGCGGTGCGACATCCATGCTGCGCCAAACCTACAACGCGCCTCTCCAACTTCGCCAATGGTGTTTCAGCCGGATATCTCACGCTGCAGCCAAACACCACCAACTGTTACAACCCCATGCCCGCCGGACCGCATTGAGAGGCACTGCTGTCGTGTAGTTGTGTTGGTGGAGATCACCCCGCAGCGTCGTCTCGAGGGAATCCTTCATGCTGCCCGTTGTTAACCCCGCGTTCACCCCGCGATTGTGGAGCATGCGGCCCCCAGCGCTGAGTGGCCTGCGCCCAGCTCAGAGCTCTGCTCGTCTCGAGGGAATGTGCGATGATGCGTTTGAAGCTCGAGATGACCCGGTTTGTTACGAAGTTGTGGATCAAGGTTGCGCTTTAAGTTGGGGATTTGAAGACACTTATAACGTGACGATGCCATGGTTTTATAGCCTCTTTCCTCAAGTACCAGTCAAGTCCAATACCAACCGATTAAAGCCCCTTGAAGCTTACACAGAAACCTCCCTATTCCGAGGTATCTTAGATCACACACATCTCACATGTCTTCATCAACCGGAATGCCAGCGGCGACGACCGCCGTCGACGTCCAGCCAGTTCTCACACTAAAGGGAAAGGTCATCGCGGGTATGTCAGAACACACCATGGAGTGAGGTATGCACAGCCCCTCCGTTGACACTCACCACAGTCACCGGCGGTAACCGTGGCATCGGCCTCGGCGTCGCAGAGTGCTGTCTCCTCAACGGCGCCGACAAGGTGTACTCGATCGACCTCGCGGAGCCCGGCGAAGAGTTCGCGGCGGCCTCCAAGCAGTTCCCCGGCCGCCTGTTCAACGTGCAAGCAAACGTGACCGAGGAGGAGAGCATCACCGCCGCCATCGACAAGATTGTCGAGGAAGCCGGCGCCATCCACGGCGTCGTCGCCAACGCCGGCCGCACGAACCACAAGGCGGCGCTGGACTTTACCAAGGAGGAGATTGAGACGCTATTCGGTGTTAACGTGAGTTTTATGCAGCGTGGAAGTCAGAGGAGGGTTGCTAATCATGTGTAGCTGTTTGGAGCCTTTTACACAGCCAGAGCCGCCGCGAGGGCGTTTATCAAGCTCGGCATCAAGGGATCTGTGGTATTCACGGCGTCTATGGCATCTTACCGCCCCAACAAGGTTCGTCCTCTCAATTCCGAAAGAAATCGTCGCATGAAGCACGACTGACATTATTCCAGCGCGTGCCCTCGGCACCTTACGGCGCCTCCAAGGCCGGCATCCGCAACATGGCCCACACGCTGGCGATGGAATGGGCAAAGTACGGCATCCGCGTCAACAGTGTCTCTCCCGGTCTCGTCCGCACCGCGATGACCTACTGGGTCCCGCAACAGCCGGACTGGGAGCAGCAGCTGAAGTACTACGGAGGCATCCCGAGGCTGGCGGAGGTCCAGGAGCTGGGTGGCGCGTACGTCTACCTCCTGAGCGACGCCGCGAGCTACACCACGTCGATAGACATTCCCGTCAACGGCGTTATTGGAAGTAAGTTGATCTATTGTACGATGATGACTGAGTGTTGTCTAACGGGTTCTTTCTAGTCTGCTGAGCATGGTTGACGAGGAAAACACGACAAAAATTAAGCAAAGCGATGTCTTTTTAGCAAAAAATAGACTCAAGATGTGTCACATGGTTCACCAGTGGCGGAGCGCAAGTAGAAACCACCTGAATGGTGTCGATTTTTCAAGCGGTGTGGTGCTGCAAGTTGCGGTGGATATCAAATCAAAAGATTTTCGACGATCCTGCCTCTGTCTTGAATCATGGTGTTGTGTGCATTTGGTCGTTCAGCGTTGATTCGAGTCAGGGGCTGCGGGTTTTGGCTGTGCCTCCCCCTGGCTTGCAGGCGCTGCACCGGGCGCTGTGTTGTTGCGCCGAGCACCGAACCCACTACTTGTGAAAGTCACCCTGTTATCGGAGCCGAGCACAAGAGACGAAAAAGAAACAAGGATTTGAGCAGAAATAAGAATGACGGAGAGAGGGTGTCTGTGTGAGCGAGAGTGAGAGTCTTGCAGCAAAAGACGAGCAAAACCACCGGGGCCCGCGCCGACCGCGCAGCGTGAGAATTAACATCGTTCCTACTGCCCATGTCCAGTCTGTGCCTGAGAGCCGCAAAGTGATCAGAAACTGCAGCCGAGATGATGATTTCCAGACTTGTTTAAGGGCTGCCTTGTAGGGAGGGCCCGAAAAGCTGGCTGTGCGACCACGGACTTTGGCCATCGGAGCGTGGGGGTCTGTCTTAATCGAGGAGGTGCAACGCTCATATCGGCTAGCAACATCATTGGTGAATCTGGCTCCGTCGCATTGCGACTGTACCATTTAAATCGAGGGACATCAAGGGAGCCTCATCTTGATTACCAGCCTATGAGGAGTAGTTGATGGGGGCTGTTCAGCGTGTGATTCATGATGTTTTAAGCCGCGGCGGCCGCAGGAAAAGCATTATGGAAAAGATCAAATGGGACCAGTCAGTCATGTTGATTAGTAGATGTGTAGCATCACTCCCTGGATTCTTCACGGGAAGAAGGACTTGTTGAAAATCGCCGCTACCAGTCTGAATCTGCGTCAAAAGTCCTCCGTATTGCGTAACAATATCCCTTGAGAATTCCTGGCTATCTCTTGGCAGCTCCCGTTCTCGGAATTGTCGTCCGAACCAAGCCCCGCGGATAATGGCAATGCTGCTGTCAATTGCCCTCGCCAACCCGTGTGCGTGGGCCATTGATTCCAAAGAAAACAAAAAGTCTTTGCTAGGGAGGGTCAGTGATGTCGGTTAGGTTTTTCCCTTCTCAAGGACAACCGCGCGCGAAGACCCATCTCGGGCTATCGGAGAACCGGAGGAGTCCACAGGTCCCCGGGCAAGCTCCGTTAAAGAAAGCCTGGAGCCCCAACCGTGAGATGAGTTTAACTGCGAGCTCTCCGCAGAGTCCGCACACACGAGTGTGGGCGGACCCCATGGAGAGTTATAACTCAACCCGTTAAAGACAGACGGACCTTGCAACGGGTACCGTACGTACGGCTGGCTGAGGGTGAAGACATCCATCGACAGGGAAGCATTTTACATCCGCGCCAAGCTTTCTGTAGACAGCAGATCCATCTCTTTTATTCCTGTTGGCCACTCCACTCCCTCCTAGAAACGAGAACTTAATTTCATCTCGTCTCGCGGCTCTCGTTCGTCCAAAGTCATTCCCAACTCTCTCCACAAGCGGAGTTGATGTTGCATCTTGAATGATGGGAAAGCGCGCATAAACAGAGCCAGTGCCAAAGCAGCAACACTGCCGACAAGCGACATCCTGTTACCGCAGTCTTGGGCCGGAGCCAAGCCTCCTGCTTCAGGAAGTCAGGAATCCCAACCTGCTGTCTCTGGCAGGTCTGGGCATTTCCGCAATCTTGGTTATCATTGAGGAGTTCTCATTTCCATTCTGGTCAACACACTGGTAACGACCGTCCGAGTACGGAGAAGCAGCCGAGTCGTTACCAAGTCTTGGGCAGGATTTACCTCATTGTGGGTTTTCTTCTTTTTAATAAACTAGCCAATGCCTTGAAGATCCGACCACTGTGACAGGATACCCTTGCCTTAGCCACATGTGAAGTCCCAAAATTCTCCGGTTTAGGCAAGTCGATGCCTTCAAAAACAACTTCCAAAAGAAGCGAGTGGACTCTCTGCGCCATTACTAAGGATGACTGAACAGACACCCCCCACGGAGGCCTGACTGCTTCAGCCAAGGAATCCAGGCATTCGGGTATCTCGGATTGATTAGATTAGATCGTGACTGGCCAGTCGGCGGGTTCTCTTCACCTCCTTTCGACTCGCGCGGCAGGGGGCGTCCCAGCTCCCAACTTGGCAAGTGATTCGGCCAAGGCCTGATGTTTGCTCTTTGGGGAGGACTTGAGACGAACCAGTACCTGCTCGACGTGAAGAACATGCGGCCTAACCCTGAGGCCGCCGGGGGTAAAATGCACCGACATGGTAGTGGATGCTCTCGATGGAGATCATCGTGGGATGGAAGGGGTCTAGCTCGTTCGGAGAGGAGCATATAAGTCTGGCATGAGTCGCCGTAGCTACTTCTGAAGAAAGGCGTCACCAGCTGTGCTTGGCAAAGATCTACACTCAGTCTCACCCATTACACTCCTTTCAACGGTCTTTACAGCACAGTTCACGATGCGTTCCTTTCTCTTCGTTGCCGCGCAGTTCGTCGCTGCCGCTTTCGCGGCCGAGCCTTGGGAGAACGAGGTCGACACCGGTTTCCAGATCTACCTCGATAGCACCAACTACACCAAGGGCAGCCTGCCCCTTCTCAAGGACATCCGCGCCATCCCCGACTTCGACTGGGCCGCCCGCCAGAAGCTCGACAACCAGAAGTACTCCTTCTACCGCACCGGTACTGCTGGCGAGTTCAGCTACCGCCACAACCTCGACGTCTGGCAGAAGGTCCAGCTTCGCTCTAAGCACTTGAGCGATGTCACCAAGCTCAACGAGACCCTTCCGTATGTGACGACGACTACTACACAGGACAAGAATGCTTTTTGACTAACACGTTCCAACAGCGTCACTATCCTGGGCTACAACTTCAGTGCCCCCATCTTCATCGCGCCTGCTGCGCGCGCCGCCTACGGAGATGAGGCTGCCGAGCTGAACCTCGTCCGCGCTGCTGGCAACGAGAACATTCTCTATGTCGTAAGTCATAGCCCTGAAGGATAATTGGCAACATCACAAGCTAATGCGGCGATAGCCCTCCATGTATGCCTCCAAGTCCATCGAGGAGATCGCCACCGGCAAGAGCAACAACACCCTCAACGGCCCCCAGGTCATCTTCCAGCAGATCTACACCAACGGCAACCTGTCCGTCACCTGGGAGAACATCCGCCGTGCCGAGCGCACTGGCGCCAAGGCCATTGTCTGGACCATCGACGCCCCCGGCGACTCTGTCCGCCACCGCGCCGCCCGCTACGACACCACCAACGCCAACTCTGTCTCCTCCGCTCTCACCTGGGACATCTACGACCAGATGAAGAACCAGACCAGCCTGCCCATCATTCTTAAGGGTATCACCACCGCCGACGAGGCTCTGCTCGCCGTCGAGAAGGGTGCCAAGGCCATCTACATCTCTAACCACGGTGGCCGCCAGCTTGACCACACCCCTGGACCCCTCGAGATCGCTTACGAGATCTACCGCAACGCGCCCGAGGTCTTCCAGAAGGTTGATGTCATCGCTGACTCTGGTGTCCGCTACGGCAACGATGTCCTGAAGCTTCTTGCTCTCGGTGTCAAGGCTGTCGGCATGGGTCGTCCGTAAGTCAATCCCGTCTTATCTATATCCAGACCCTATCCGCTAACTGGGCGAAGTTTCATGTACGCCAACTGCTACGGCCTCGAGGGTGTCACCAAGGCCATCAACATCATGAAGACTGAGATCGTCCGTGACGGCGCTCAGATGGGTGCTACCAACCTCCACAACATCAGCATGAGCTTCGTAAGTCCTATGATTGTCCGTCATTGCCGAGTCATCGCTAACATGCTGCAGCTCAACACCCGCCAACTTGAGCAGAACGTGTACCTGTTCAACCAGCAGTAAACAGTGCCATGCACATGCAAAGCACCGCACTCATGACTTGTCAGATTACGTTTCATTGCATGCAGCCCTGCTGCGGTTAGAACGGCGTTCACATTGGGATTGGAGTTCGCACATGTCGGCTCAGCTATGAGAGCCATCTTCTTGTCCATACTTTTCCAGATATTTACATGCCACAAAAGTACTTACCCTTCTTCATAACCGCTGCGGGTCACATCGAGAAAGCCCGAGTACTTAAGGAGTCATGCTTGATACTTTTGGATTAAGGGGCTTAACTCTTAATGTCAAACGGCGGCGCCAGGAGACCGCATTGAGCCAAGATCCCGTGACGGCTCCACCTCCTCCGGCCCCCACGGGGGTGCGTCTCCGCCAGAGTCCGGAGAACCCGACGAAATGCCGGACACGATAGCTCTTCCCACATCAGTTGGCTATGTCGATGGACTGCTCCTTATTGTCTCAAGACGTCTAGAACGCTCCCTTCTCTGGTCCAAAATAGCCCCTTTCTGGGATTGGCAGAATCCCGACCTGACTGCCGTCTACTCCTGCACCACTCACCGTGTTCCCCCACCATTTCAGGGCTATAGGATTATAGCCGACGGCGAAGAACATGACGAGCGCCGAGACCGCCACGCCGGCAGTCAAAGCGGCTGACAGGACGTAGTTGTACTTTTCCCACCAAGCCAGCCTGTGCCGGGGTAGCCAGTACATGAAGATGAAACCCAGAATCATCCCGGGCGTCTTGTACGAAAGGTTGGACGGCGCCCAGTGCTGAATGCCTTGAATGACGAGAACGGGGTTGAGCCAGAGAAGTGAGGCGACGAAGGGGAACAGGGTCCGGTCGAGGAGGGCAAACGTCTTGGGGCTGAGCTTGACGCGCAGCTTCTCGCGGACGCCGGGCAGGTACTTGGGGCCGTATCCTTGGCCGACCAGGAAAACGATGGCGATGAGCGTGCCGATGAGGAAGCACCCTGCAAATTTGGTGTCAGCCAGGTCTCTGACGTTGGGTGTAGTGGGACTTACACTTGAGGATTGGGTAGAATGAGACGAACATGCGCTCTGAGCCCAAAAGACCCCACATCTAGTCGGTTGTCAGTATTCTTGTTCGTAGCGTAGGCATGTTTGTTGAACGAACCAGAGAGTTGGTGTAGAGCGGTGCACCGTCGTTTGCGCAGGTGAATCGGCTCGGCTGGTTGGGCGTGCAAAGCCCCTTGACATTCTCCAAAATGAAGTTTTGGGTCGCCACAGCGACAAAGCAGGTGATGATGATGGTCCCAATCTGACTTCTGAACACCGCGCGCGGTGCGATCTTCGTGTAGTGAGCCATCTTCTGGTCTTGCACGTAGTTATCACCATAACCCGCGAGCGCCCAAGAGCCCAAAGTCTGCGAGAAGAGGAAAGCGTTGGTGTTGCCGGGGAGCATGTAGCCGGTGATGACCTGGATCAACGCGCCGAGACCCAGGTTGGTTCCCGTCGTCGCCGAGAGGAACGAGAGAGGGACGGCGAAGACCAAGTTGATGGCGATCATGAGGAACGTGATCCAGATGGGTGTGTCGAGCGGGTAGATGCTGAGGAATATGCAGGAGACGACGATGGCGGCTACGAGAATCAGGAGGAACCACCAGTCGGGGACCTCCTTGTACTTGGCCATGAGTCTGCTGTGGACGTCCATCGCGCCATCGTAGTTGCCTTTCTTATAACGAAGACCCTTGTAGAAATCAACGTAGGCTGCAGAAATGGTCTTCCATTGGTTGCCTGCAACATATTAGCTCAGGTCCAGCGAGAATTGGCGCAGCTGATATAACCAACCCATGATGTAGAGGAAGTAAATCGGGTAGAAGCAGTAGTTGCCTCCAACTGTGATGAGATAGCCGGCTGAGTAAAACGGAGGGGAGTAGTCTTGGTAGAGAGTCTCATTCAGCTTGTTGTCGACGACCACGTTTTGGACCACATATGGGGTGCCGTCGTTGGCAAACGGCGAGGACGAGTTGATGGGAAGATATGCCGTGTTGTACATGTTGGTATAGTAAATTCCAAGAATGATGACTCCGCCGAGAATGGCGCCGCAGTATTCTAGTCTCAATGTCAGTCAATTACACCGTCTGGGGTGTTTTGAGGCAACATACGGGTGCAAGTCGCGAAGAATGGCATAGACAACGCTGCATACGAGGACGTGGCGATATTCCAATCGAACGTAGTGATGGGGTTAAACAGCCCCAATCCAAGGGAAGACCCAGTGATGATTGCGAGGGTAACATTCTGGGGCGAAATCCAGGTCATCCAGTTGAAGGTCGCCAAAGCGGTGAACAAGTACCCGGGAATCCAGTAGTAGAAGAACATGCAAATGGTACAGACGTAGAAGAACTTGTAACGAGAAATTGTCCATCCGTTGATGTTCTCCCTGGGCTCTGGCCGGGTAAGCGCCCGGTTCATAGCAATGGTCGGCAAAATGGTCGGCCACAGTGCCTTGACGGGATAGACGCTGAACCGGCGGAGGTATCCTGCGAAACCCATACCCATGAGCTGTACGAACAGCGTCAACATGATTTGGTAGCCGAAATTGACGAAATCAAGGCCGTAGTAGACTGGCGACTTTTGAACGAGGATCATTCCATAACTGTTGGTCGTGTAAATGGCGATGTTGTAAGTGATGGTCGCGAACATTTGCTCCTTGAAAGTCCACGGACCTGGGTTCAAGGAGTGGCGGACACCGAAAGCTGTGAAGCCCCAGTCAGGCAGGATGAACTCCAGAACTTTTGCGCATGGGAATAATAGAATCTGGATGACCTGTCCGCTCAAAGCTACACGTCCAAGAGATTAGCGAGAAGACAAAAAGGCAAAAGTAGCACTAGCATGACGCCTATAAATCCCAGGAGACTCACAAATGGCAGGGAACCTGGAGTTGAAAAATGTCGAGATGAAGGTGCCGATGACAGCCCATCCAATGCCCAGGAAATAGGCCCGGATGGTTTCGATCGGAACGTTTTGGTCGTCCAGAATCTCGGCAACGGCGCGGACGCCGGGGTAAGGAGACGAGTAGCGGATCATGACCGCGTCGATCCTTAGATCGCGGTCGTAAAACTCGCCATACGCTTTCGGTCCCTCGAGGAGTCTTTTCATCCGCTCTCGCATATCAGAGGGAAAGTTCCAGTCGTCCTTGAAGAACTCCACGCTCTCTTCGATGATCTCGATCGCCTCTTCCTCCGTCATGCCATTGATCTTTTCCAAGACGTACTCATGCTCGCCGTTTGGTGCCAATTCCTCCAGTTTCTCATGGGAGATCTGGTCCCCGATCCGCTCATTGCTCTCAACTTTGGCCGGGATCTTCTCGATATCGTCCGCGGCCGGGGACGGCTGGTCGGCGGTGATCTCCGCTTTTCCGGACATTTTGGCTTCAGAACTCCACGCGGTGGTGCCGTCCGTCCGGGCCCCGGTGAAAGTAATTGACGAGACAACTCAGAGAAAGAGATGAACACCGGACTGACAATTCTACATCGTTCGGAGCGCGGGGACAGCTCCGACAATATATGTCGGAAAACCCGTCTCCCGACTTAGAGTTGGTGGCGGATGCAGAGGCGGGGGAGTCGGGGTCTCGGCCCAGCTGTCGGGCGAGATAGGTCGTTCGACAAGGGGAAGCACCGCTATCTCCTCCATCTCCTCACCAAACCCCCAACAACGTTGCATTACTTCGGTTCAACGTTGCGCTATCAAGCTGTCGAACAGAAGTTCTGTGATCGTCCCATACACATATCCGTATCACCCCGCACGGCCAACAACACAACGGATGACCTGCCAGACCGGGCCTGCGGGGTGCATGGGGTTGAGAGGGATCCGCGCCCCTGTACGTGCGCTATCGAACGACGTCTAACCAACGGCAGTTGATCATTTGCCACGGCAAAAACAGTCCGACGAAACTGATTAAAGCGCCAACATGAAATAGAGGGGTCGGGAAGTGCACTGTCGGGTACTTGCGGAGAAAAAGTGAGTTCTGGGCATGCAGTCAAGCATTTGTGGGAGGCATTGCTTTTAGGCTGGCTAAAAGCGGTAGCGATACCACGGGCTTTTGTCCTGCCTGATTGCTTCCCACATGACGTGTTTATGAGCACCAATATTTCGTGTTGCAATGCAAGCTAGTCCGGTGAGTGGATGGAGAGTTCGATATCTGTTACGCGCTCTGCAACCAGCACAATATCGTGGCTCCGGATTTGATCGCACTGCAGGAAGACGGGGACGTTTTCGTTTCCTCTGGTCATTGGACAGCGAACATATGGCTTGAGTTTCATGGACCCATTGGCTAGTTGAGCGGGTAAGGCGCTTTCTGGCTTCAGGTGGAACTAGACCGAGCGTACTCCTGGTCCCGCTAGGTCAGCTGTGGCCGTCAGTAATTCCGACGTCTGGTCTGAACATGATTCGTGTGTGCTTTGATCCATCCGATCTATTATGGTCTGGATCGAATATGCATCAGTTGATTAGAGGGTTATCCTGCTGCATGTGCCCAAATCGCAGCATGCAATATCAGGGCTTCTATTGCGGAACTACACGCATCTACGGGAATGAACACGTGGTACAGCCGTTCCACTGGTATGGTATTGGATTGCATCTTCTTGCATGTCACCATCAAGATGGAATCTTGGGAGACTGACGAATTAGATCTGAGAAGTACAACTTTAGGCCGCAGATGGCTGCCTCCATGCACGTCCACATGTGGAGATGCGAGAAGAAACTCCAGCAAAACTTTGACGTAACCTTGAAGCCAGCACCTTGAGCATGTTAACCAGAATTACAACCTTCATTAGCATAAAGCACTGTGCTAGTCGTTCAACTAGGCCGTCCAATCTATGTCTCACCATTCGTGGCTGAGCTTGAGATTTGCAAACTTTCGGATGGAATTGGCACACGGGAAAACATGATTTTCAGCTTAGTAGTAATCGGTTTCCAAACTCCTCCTTGGACAGACTGGCGCAAAGTACCTGCGGCTAAAACCAAACGAAATCAATAGTGATCGAGGATGGCTGATAATTTCTGTGACTACCTAAGTGACTAGGTAAGTTGCCTCCCATCAAAGGCACTAGATGTACCCATTGCTGTGGCCTATAAATCCAGCGAGATAGAGGCTCCCGAAAAGCTGCTCATTCTAAGATTTACCGAGATTTACATCAAGATTCAACACTTGCCGAAAGGGCAAGACCGGTTGCCCGTCTTCCAGATAAACACTGATTCAAAAAGATTGGACCAAGAAACAACTACGATCTTGATACGTGATTCCTCTTATAGCCATTTTGAAAGAAAGTACCGGGATCTCTCGAGAGTCCTGTCGTCACGAGGTTCGCCTAATGGTTTAGTCTCAGAGGAGAACGTCTAACCGCCGCGATCTTGTAATCATGTTGTCATAGCAGGGAGTAATCATGAGAAGGTTCTCTAGTAGCCAAATTCTAACTTTGTGAACTAACACATCCATCAAAATGTCAATCTCGACTCCGTTTTCGAGCTTTTAATCTTCACAGATTCTTACTGCTGACGCTGCTGATTCCAAAGCAAATCGTTGTGGTCTAGTTCCGTTAGGCTGACTATATTTTCGTTTTCGAAACATTCTGCCATTTACGGAATTTGGGAAGCAGGATGGCTGAAATCCAGTCTTTGTCATTCCGATGCTAGCCATGTCCTATTCTTAGTTGGGATTGAGGCCACAACGACTTTTAGGCTCCCATCTTGTTGGAATTTCATTCTTGTATGTGGGTGGGTCGCCTACTACGCCCGTATCAAAATCTAGACTTTTGAGGTTCAAACGCCCCCAACCTTGAGTTGCAATTTTTCAGGTATGATTGGTTGTGGAAAAGTCCTCATTTTCGAGTTCGGGCGTAACAGCTTGGATTAAACTGGAGATTGCGCTTAATGAACCTCTTTTGGGCATCGATGCCGGGTGAAGAAAGGCGCGTGGATGGGGCACAGTCACTTGTGGGTTCTGGTGATAGGAGGCACAGCTAGGTAGTCACACATGTGCCCGCAGTTTCGGTGTCGCAAATGAGGTCAGGATGAGGCAACTGGATTTGATCGAGAGAGTGCTGGTGATCCGGAGCCGACTATTTATACTCCCGTCATTCCGTCTACATTTGGCGTGACACACTGCCTCTCTTCACTCATTTCTATCTCCTCAGCCTTCCCCAGGGTCAACTGCATCGTCCGTCAACATCGAATCTCCTTCAGTAAGAGCCTGATATAATGAGAGCGGAAATCTTCATCACATATTTCTGTTGCCTTGGGGCTGCTTGTCTGGCGTCCCGGGTATGGAAACTTTTCTGGTCGTACAAACGACCCAAGGTCTTGGATGAGAAACCAGTCTCCGAAGAGACCGACGAAGAATTGAGAGACAGAAACATCGAAAATATCAAAAGAATCGCTGGCCGTCACGAGATAGCCGCTGTGCTCTCCGATCTTGTCAAGAACGATGGAGCCGGGTCCTGGCCACCCCGAGCGAACCATGCTCTCGGAGCCTGGCCCGAAGCTCTGCGGCCGTACCGGAAGATTTACATGGACCTGGCTCCCCAAATCCCACAGGCCAACCCTTCTCTGGACGACAACGTCAATCTCGCCCGCATCGCCGAGTTTCGCTCCCGATTCCGAACACTCCTTCGGGAAGAAGTTGACCTGTCCCAAGTCGAAGGTCTTCTGAGCAGCACTGAGGCCGGCCAGTGGAACGCGATGCCTCAAGATGTATACAACGCCTTCTATTGCTGCATAGCTTCCTGCAGGCATGCGTATCGATGGGCTACTATTCCGGTTGTGAAAGTAGCTCAGATAGAGACGCAGGTCGACTTGCCTGAGGAGCTCGTGCTTCCGTGGAAGTACATGCAGCGACGTTTTGATTGCGCATCTGATGCTGGAAACAATACCAGTAATCTGATATTGAACTTCGACGTCGATGGCGAATACATGTTTCGAGCTAACACTGGTATGACGCCACACATCGTTGCGGCCGAAGAGGCGTTCGCACGTATTTTCCACGAAACCGAAGTCCGGGCCGTGTCCGTTTACTATGAGATGCTTGAAGCCACTGTCACTTGGACAAGAGGCGACATGGCAGAGTGTGCGCGTCATGTGGCGGCTGTTGGCACAAAGTTGAGGACAGTACTGAAAAGCTATTACGACCGTATGCATGAAACTCGCATCCCTCGGTCGGTGTGGCTTTCAAGAGTACAGAGCTTTTTTGCTTGGAGTGCCGGCAACAAAGAGCAGCCCGACGTTCGATTCAACGGCTTGAGCGGAAACCAAGTCTTGCTTTTCCAGGCGTTGGACGCCTTCCTTGGTCTCGAACCTTACCTATCAGAGGAAGACCTGGAGCGTAGTGTGCCTGTAAGGCAGCGCGCACTAGGCAAAGCCTTCCGGAAGCATTCTTTTAGAGACCAGCTTTCTCCCGAAAACAAGCTCCATGTGCGGATTGCGGAAGAGATGGAGGACGTTGTAAAGCGCCTTAGAGTAAGTTTGCCACCGAGTGTCTCATCGGAAAGACGATTGATATTGACATCAAATAGGTGTTTCGCGCCGCCCATAGGACTCGTTCCTTACCATACCTAGCATATCCCGCTCCCGAGAGACTACCCATGACGGCGGCAAAGTCTCTGCTCAAATCTGATTTGAAGTCAAGTTTGGAGTACCTCGATGCTTTCATGCTTGGCCGACTTAAGCAGACAGTATGAGGGGTTCTCTCAGGTATGCGACTGGAAATCTTGACCGAAATACCCTCGGGTACCACTACATATAGACTATTAGAAATAGTTGGCAACAATGTCCTCATTATTAAGATTATCCAAGTACGATATCAATACTTGAGACCTGGAGAGAATCCCACTTGTCTTTGTGCACCCGACCAAGGCCCTCTCGATAAGCAATCCCATTCCTCCAGCTGATCCACATGATATTGTAAAATTCATACTTCTCGCCAGCCTTTGGTCGTTCTTCCAAAACATACTCTGGAATTTCTCTTGCAACATAAGTCTCAAGGCCATTTGCGATGAAACCCCGAGATATAGCAATCAGCTGCAGCTCAACAGGACTTTTCGCCGGGTCCAAACCTTGTCTTTCGAAGTGATCCCGGCTGTGCAGTCGTATCACCCCGGCCCATTCGTTCTGAGAAGTGCGCATCGACACATGAGCAGTTGATGGATTAACTGGCCCCATGCTAGTTATCTCTTCATGCATCCATACTGCGCCTGAAGCTGAAAGATGTGCCGTTTGCACGGAGCCAGAGAGGTATGTCGCCTCAGAGAAGCTGGAAACCTTTTGCTGGTGCGGGTAGTCTGGATCCGAGAGAGGTATAGGGTACCAAAACCGTGCTGCGCAAGACTCGTGCTTGTACAAATACTCGCTGAAACCGTCGGGAAATTCCTCTATGGTCAAGCTCTCGCCTTTTTGCCGCCTTCTTCGTGTCCACCCTGAAGGGAGGGGACACTTTGGGTCTTTGTGGCGATCTCTCCATAGCGCCCACTCAACTTCCACCGGTCTCTTGCCAGTCCTGCCAGTGACATCAGAGCTGGTGAACCATTTGGTTATTGGGATAATTTGTTGCCGTGAAGAGGCGATCCAGCCGCTGCATGCGGCCACGAAGTCATTCCCTGTTGCCCAACCCGCAAAATCGAGACGGCCTTGCCATCCTACCCAGGACCAGGTAGGTAGGCTCCCGCTGTTGATGCCGCCACGTGTTGTGCCTGTGTCAACTGGTACGCGACGTACAAGATCATCTCCAGGCTGCCAAAGTAAAGTTGCATCGAAAAACATCTCTGGGAGCCCGCAAAGAAACCCTCCCTTGAATGCCCTTGAGTAACATGGAAGCATTCCCGCTATTGCAGCGAGACAGTCTTGCGGGTAGCTGAGTTGTCTTTGGTTGAAATCTTCCACTAGGCGTGAAAAGACGGTGAGCGATGGGTACCCAACATCCAACAAGAAGTCGCGATTGCGGTCGGGAAGGTCCGGATGGCTGTGGTCTTCGTACTGGGTAGATTGACAGCACTGAAACCATACGCTACTATTCTCGAAGCATATGCGTCTTCGTGCGAACAGATACTCTTGAAACGTCCATCCACGATCGAAGTAGTCAGCCTTTTTGGATGAAGATTCTCCCCTTCCACGCAGACCCATCTTGGTACGAATAAGAAGCGACCTCTCCCCAAATGGAATAGTCTCCTGCTCAAGGTGCCTGGGTTGCGCCGCAGGCGCCTCTTCCAACCCCGGAATCCCACTTTTGGCATTCTCTCCGTCAATTGGGACGATGACAGCTTGAGCATGGGCGAAGATGGATGCCATTCGGCCTAGATGACCGTTGAGGAATTCTTCATCGTCCTGCACAATGCAGAGGCTGTCCACCCAAAGATAACGCTCGCCAAGCAGTCTAGTCAGATACATAGCATGGCGGATTGTTTTTGGAAGAACAGTGTTGTTCAAGGCCCCTAGCTTTTGTAGTTGAGACAGGTTTGCTGTGACCGTTTTTGGCATATCAACTTTGCCCCAGACGTAACTGAGCGCCATGTAAGAAGCATTTTCAGGGGCTGGAGTCAAACAATTTTCCGTGACGTCGATCAGAATTCTCAGCTCAGGTTTGGGAAGGTACCCAAGATACTCGGGTTTACTGCACCTGTCTCCGTGGCCAGACGTGCATGTGTCGTACCACCGAATAAGAGTCTTGTGGTCGATCCAGGATGGATCAAGTTGGATCCCATATCCAACAAATTGCTTTCCGTCGGGGCTTTCCAATACATCTAACGAAGGCGATGATTGATCATAAATATCTTTCAGCGAAAAACTGACTGAATAATCGAAGTAGTTTCTGAAAAGGTGCAGTGGTTCTGTGACTCCCTCTTGCAAGTCTAACCAGCTCGTTATCTTCTCCAATAGTGGTCGATGGCGAGTGCATGTTGAAGACACAACTTGATTGAAAGGCTCGAGGTCAAGAGATACGTGGCCAGTTGGCTTTCTTTTCATCGTGGAAATGAATCTTTTGCAAAAGTCGCAATGTGTTGCTCCCTGCATTTCGGCACATCCTTCGCTTCTGGCTGCCAAATGTGATTGGAGAAAGGCTTTGATAGGCTGCAGGCACAAGGACATCGCGTTGGTGACAGCGCCCAATGGGAGGAATTAAAACCAGCAGGAATCTTGATCGATAGATGGTTGCCTTCGTGCAGGCAATCACTCATCATAGTGGTGTTGAACGAGTGGGGTCTATCCGTAGACAAAGGAGAAATCGACGACTTCTGAGGCAGCAGGTTTAGCGCCCAGCCAGGATGAGTCAGCGCTGGTAGACATGATATGTTGGGTCAGACGGCTTCTAAGCGAGGATTGACGTACATGGATCTTATCACTGAGTCTGGAGGCACGGGGTGTCAGTCCATTCACTGTCACCATGGCCCCCTTACGGAAAGCTGATACGTGCTTCTGGCTCGTATGAGTAACTAGTCAACTGGAAGGTGCATATAGGCGATCAAGGGTCCCGTCAATATTTTCAAACCACTTCGTGCTTATCGCCCACTACCTGCGTTAGCAACTGTGATGATGGTGTAAGACCTGGGCCTGGAGGTGTTTGAGCTGCCGCTTGTAGCCGGCTTACAAAAGGCCACGTACAATCAAGTTACTGGCAGGGGTCCGGCTGACGATGCGATAACACCACGCTCTCCCCTCTTGTTTCTCGGACTCATATGATCTGTGTTTACAAGACAACACGTATTTTTACTCATGACGAGATTATGTGCGAGTGTCCTTGGAAAAGAAAATAAGGCATCGTATAAAAAGACCAGATGGCCTATTTTGAAAAATTGACCATCCAACTCCAAGGTCTGTGCCAAACATCAGTGTCTTTGTTATTACTTCATTTTTGAGGGCCGGCTTTGTTGAGATATCCCTAGTCGATATCTCACCCACAAGAAGATGACTTTCACGATATCTGCCGTCGACTATGATGACGCTCAAGGGGTTTCCAAGAACAACATGACGGCATTTTACCATACCGACGCCCACTGGCGAGCTCTTTGGAAGTCGACCACACTAGAAGAAATCATTAGAGGTGCCGCTGCTCGAATGCCGCATGGTCTTGCATCAGGCCGCGAAGGAAAGCGTCATTTGAAAGCCACTGATGACGACACTGGTGAAATTATTGGGTATGCTCGGTGGATTCTGCCTGATGCCAGGAGCACATTGAAATGGCCAGAGGCACTTGTCCGAGAACCAACCGACGATGAATCAGAAAGTTTCAAGGCCAAGTTCCAAGCCAACACCGAGGAGGGTATGATTCCAGGGTTGGATCGGCGTCTGCAAGAGGCTCTTGGTCTCCCCCTCGAGAATGCAGAGATTGAACTCATGAAATCCCAAGAAGGACCATTTCTGGGTATGTTGGCCCCATTCGGTTCAGTTACCTCAATACTTGCACCATAGCACTCGGAAGTGAGTCAAGACTAACTTTGAAAGTCCTCGACTATCTGACAGTGCATCCGCAATACAGACGGAAAGGGATTGCGTCCGCCCTTGTCAAAAAGGGTCTAGAGCAAGCAGATGCTGTTGGAATGAAGGTTTGGGTTATGGCTACCATGGCCGCGCAGCCGATGTATCAGAAGTTAGGTTTCCAGCTTCTCAAAACGGTGGAAACGAATGTCACTGAGTTTGGGATCGAAGAACAGCATCGCAAGTCTTTCTTGATGAGACGGCAACAGCGAGCCGTGCGTTGAAGGGTTGCTATTTTATTTTCTCGGTAACGATTTGATGGTTATAAGGCACATGATGAGTAATGAGAGAGTGGTACAAGTATGTCTTGCGCAGTTGGGTTCCTCCAGTAATAGCAGTCGACCACCAGTCGGTGGTTTCAATCGTTTTGACCAAATAATACGAACCTCTGATCAGGTTCATGCTTTACTCTGGTGACCATAATGATTCTTCTTCGAAATAATTCAGTAAGTGTATCGGAAATCGGAGGCATCAGTTTCCTGGATGAAAATAGGAGCAAGTCAGAATCAAATTGCCTGTCAATATGAGGTGAATTTATGGTACTTGCCTCTGAGGCTTCAAGCTCAACCTCACCACGCTCAGCCCTAGCGTTCCAGTAGTAAAAGTAAGCGCTGAGGCCGAGAATAATGATGATATTCAAGACGGCACATCCCATGCAGGTGCTTAAGCCTGGGAGATACCTGGGCTTATCTTGACTCCTGTAATTTGATCAGAGTCTGTGGTTGCGTCGAGTTTGAAACGGGTGCTGAAATGACGGGCTTCTGAAATGAATACTCACCGGAAAATGAGAGAACCGGCAATGCCGCCAACACCACCGAACGCAACGACCAGGCCGCTAGAGAATGCCCGCTTCCATTGTCCTCGGATGTTATTTGCTTGATAGGCCATGACGACAGGAATAGAAGAAAAAGAGCCGGCAGTAAGAAAAAAGACACCGGTGTAGCGTACAGCCACGTCGTTATGGAATCCGACCAGAGCGGTTCCAACAATGGCGACAACCATGTCTCCTATGATAATGGGACCACGTACCATGAAGCGATCTCCTAGCCACCCGGAGATCCACATGAGAATCGCACCGAGAACGTACGGTGGGGCGATCATGATCTGGGCTTTGCCAGTGCTGAAGCCCATGTTCTCCTTCAAGATAATGGGGAGAAAGAATGACAAAGCTGAAGAAATGTGGTGTTAGTTCAAGCCATGGATACTCGAAAACTCAACAACGCACCAAAGTTGACAAGGGCCTGATTGAAGTAAATCAATGCAAATGCCCAGACCTTGACATCAGCCCCGCCTCGCAGAAATCCTTTCACACCAAGAGCGGGGAGCTTTGCATCCCCGCGATCTTCTTGAACACGAGACACAACCCATGCAATCTCTTGCTGAGACAGAAACCCCCAGGTTCGCTTTTTGGAGTCGGGGAAACCGACCAACACGAAATAGCAAAGGACTCCGAGACAACAGGTGATGATGCCTTCCATGAGGAAAATCCATGACCAACCCCTGAGTCCCGCCTGTCCTTCCAATTTGGTGAACTGTTCTACCCAGTTAGTTTTAGGCACCCACTTTGATATAGAATGAGAACACCATACCCCAAATGCCAGGATTCCAGAGAACGCTGTGGCGAGACACACCACAATGTAAAAGGCTGAGTAGCGCTTGCCGACCTCGTCTATGGCAGATCAATATCTCAAGCTATTTATGTTCAGGTAATGTAGACTCACAGCGAGTGTACCAGGTACTGAGAAGGTAAACACAAGTGGGGAAGAAACCGGAGTCAAGAGCCCCAAGAATGACTCTCAGAGCAACCATCTGGCCCCAATGTTTGAGGAAGGCCATGCCGATGACAACAAACCCGCAAATCATTGTGACGCCTATGAAATATGCTCTTGGGCCAATGATCCGAGCGAGTATGATTGAAATTGGCTGGAAGGTAGTATATGTCGTGAAGAAGACAAGACTAATAAACGACTTTATTGAAATTAACGTTAGAGTTGACATCCCCGATACTTTTGTTCAAGTCGGAAACGAATTCCAAGGAGTCCAAAACCTGCCCATTCAGGTGACTTACATAACGGTTCCCAATCAGGCCCAAATCTTCTGTCATGCCAGCAACGGCGGCGGAAGGTAGGTTCGATCGGTCAATGACAGAAAAGCAATACAAAAGCCCGACAGTGGCTACGACACGAATGTCAACCCGCCTCATGATTCTCTTCTGCTCTTCTGGTGTAAACTCCCCCGAGACTGAAGCTTCTGCTGCTTCGCCTCCCGAAGTCGAGGCTCTGCGGCTCTGAGTTCCGTTCTTACTGTTCAAGGTCGACATTGTCGTTAGATGATTTTGTTGCTTGGTAGTGGAAGATCGAAGAGTGGATAAAAGTCTATTGCCGAGGAAACATCCTTCAAAAAGGCATGCCAGTTTTTATATGTTCTCTGTTCGACGAGGCTAGGTTGAGAGTTTCCAGTGAATTGACTCGGTGGTTGCTTCTCATCGACCACGACTTCAGATGGCAGTGCTCTTCCACTGTTTACTAAGACACATTACAAAATATCTTTTGTCTTTGTGAGCACTGGATCATCATGGAAGCTGGATAAAGGATGGTCAATAATTAAGCACTTAATTTAGCTACTCAATGACTGACATCGTGGGCGGGGACTCGGGGCAAACATTTAGTCCAAGGATGTTCCTACTTGCGCCTCGCTGCTCGTGGCCCCCCCTGTCGTTGCCAACCTAACCTTCCCGCGCGTGAAAACGCCCACATACACCTAGCAAGAAATGCATTTGTCGCTGCCTCCGAGATATCAATTTGCTCCAACCGCTTCATAATCATTGCATTTCTTGACACCGGCTTCATAGTCTTACTCACGCTGTACTAATTAGCGCGCGGCCTGGGGTGCATTTTCCTTCTAGAACCAGCATGAAGAACTTGCTAAGCTTCCTGATCATCAACTATATTCACGATATACACAGCAATGGAATGGTGTTTCTGCTTTCATGAGCCATGACTAAGTCTTGAGGATGGGGTCGGTCAGACTGGCACTCTGGCGCGCCGGGTAGGTAAGCAACGGCTAAGTGGAGCACCACCGTGCGATGTCATCTGCAGGGCATCGCCGATGGGACTGAATCTCTTGGTTTTGACGTAGGATTGCGGGATTTAAGGTCTTGGCGAACTCGTTACCAGCTTCCGTAAGCTGATGACATAGGCGCCGCTGGCCTTGACAAAACACGACAAATCGAAATCAATCCCACGAAGATGAGCCCGCGCGCGAATGATGGCTGCATCGAGACATTTGCCGCACATGGTCTCATTTCCTTCAACGTTCCCTGGTAAGCATGTTCACCGCACCTTGCAGATGGATCCTGTGAGCCGGAAATCCACTAAGCTGGTCCGGCGATGACAGTCAACATGCATAACCATGGAACCAATACAAGGTATGCCGGCCCACAACAACGAGAAGAGATCTAGGAATGATTAGTAGGGCTGATACAGGTGCAGCACGTCTACCACGAATATTTGAAGCCCCCGACTCCATTTGCGGCTCTGTAGGATGCCGCAGGCAACCCGGGATATTTGTCCACGCCATTCCCCGAAGGGATAGCGGGCCGCTGGCAAGAGTAAGCCTTTGAATAATTCCAAAATTAGATCAGATGATGCCTTCACTTCATTGAACAAGTAGTCATGGTCATAATATCTCATTTACGGTATAAAACCTTCAGCTCAGTAGCAAGCAGATTCGATTACTGCAAATTTACAAACATTCCTCCGTCAACGAGCACCTGCGATCCCGTCATGAATCCGCTCAGCTCCGGACAGGCCAAGAAGACTGCTGGCCCGGCCAAATCTTGGGGCTTTCCAACACCCATGGGTATGCGCTGCTGGAGATATTTGCGCTTTTCCTCATTCTGCATATCAGGCTCCGCCAGTTGTGTATGAATCGTGCCTGGCAACAATGCATTACACCGAATCTTGTCTTTTGCCAACGCAATTGCCATTGACTGTATCATGGACAATACAGCGGCTTTTGTGGGTGTGTAGTGAGTTTGTAGGCCGCCACCGACGAGGGCAGATATTGATGATATTCCAATGATCGATCCGCCGCGTCCTTGCTTCACCATCTGGTTGGCCGCCGCCTGACAGGAGTAGAACGCCCCGTTGACGTTGACTTGCATGCTTTTGTCGAATACTTCTTTTTCAAGACTGAGTTCTCACAAAGTTAGTAACCTCGAGGCTGAGAATGATGCAAAGAAGGGCCCACGTACGTGAGAAACTCCGCAGCCTTGAAAATTCCTGCATTGGCAACAAAAACGTCAAGTCCACCCCATTTCTTGACTGCTGCACTGACAAGAGTTTTGCCAGTCTCGGGGTTCGTGACGTCTCCGGCAAGTTCTATCAGCTGGCCAGTCGGTTGATCTTTGGTGCCAGCTTTTGCGAGACTTTCCGCCTCCTCCAATAGACTGTGTCGATGCTTCTCGTCTTGGGGCAGGCCCAAATGATTTACAGCGACATTGGCTCCCTGTCTCAGATATTCCAAAGTAATCGCACGGCCGATACCAGTTGTGCCTCCTGTGATGGCAGCGATTTTGCCTCTCAACAGACGGCAACTAGACAGAGCCATTGTGAGAACGATGGATGCTAAAGAATTGAGTAGCCCCTCTTGTCATCAACGGTACTGAGACTCAAGGACGGCGGAAGAGCAGACTACTTGAATCGAACCTGCGGGGTGAGTTACCCTGGGAAAAACGATGTGGTCTACCCCGCATGACCAACGTACCAGTGAAGGTCCCACTCCCTCGTCTCGAGGGAAACCCGATGTATGCGAGCCAATTTGTCGGTGTTACAGGTCGACAAGAAGATAGACTTCGTCTCGTCTCGACCACGCCGCCAGAGGCCTTCGAATTTCGTCTCTCGACCAACAGATAATAGCCTCTGAGGGCTATATTGCATTCACACACCAGACAACATCGGCGCCAGCGCCGGCCGCCCACCGGGCCGTTGCGGAACATCCGGAACCCAAGCTCGGGTCTCCAAATTGTGGACCGTTGCCCCAGATTACCCCGCACCGGCTGCAAGATCTCCATGCGCTGCGGCTTCCTTCACGCTGCTCGGATTCTCCCAAAGTTGCTTTCAATGACCCCACGAATGATGCCACCAGGTATCACCGCAGTCTTGGTCTCTGCCATCCGTGACTTCGAGTACAGTTATCGTTCCAATATCTGTCAGGGCGCAAAGTATCCACTGAATTCCACAACATGGTGATCGAGGAGGAGGGAACTAAACGATACTTCACAAGAGGTCGACTGACCAGAGGCCGCGGCTTGAGAAACACAACTGGATGGTAATACACCTATTTATCCTCTAATCCATCGGACGTATGGTTTCATATTTCGTTGGCTAAACACATACCGCACAGCGCAACCTGCCGTCGCCGCCACGTCAAGTGCGATGAGAAAAAGCCTACTTGCGGAGGTTGTGAAAGGACCAAACACATCTGTATCTATGCGCCACGGCGACCACCAAACAGAAAACGCACAAGCAGTCCCGGAGATGTGGCTCACACTCAACATGAGAGCGATGCAGCACAACAAGAGTCTTCTTTGCCTCCGCGATCAGTCAGCCCCGAGCAGCAATCCCCAGAGCCCCAAGAAACACCTCCAGCAGTCAACGATGAGGAGACTATTTCCGCACCTGTAGTATCATGGGATGAACAGCCGCAACTGAACATACCTAATACGACGCCGGACGCCGGTCTTAGTGTTGGAGCCCAAGATGAGACATCGCCAGCTTTTCACATCAATGAAACACCCAGTGTTCAGGCTGGAGGTCCGGAGCATCTTCCAGAGACAAGATGCACGGGTATTACGCCTCACAACTCAGCTACAACAAACAGCTCTTATGGGGCGAATTTGGAAAACGCAACGGCAGTATGGGTTGACCTACTTCTCCAAGATGCTGCCATGCAAGAGTTCGACTTTACAAGCTTCAACGTGGATCAAGAAAGTGTCGATATTTTTGGAAGTTCCGTTGTGCAGTCACCAGCAGTAAGAAAAGCTCAACCGAGGGTTTCCTCGGATGGGCTATCTCCGACTCCATGCACTTCCAACTCTTATTTGACGGAGAGGACACCAAGGTTAAGCGACTACCAACAGTTTGAGAAGCAGAACTGGTACTCGACAAGCCCAATACACATCTCTTCTCATGAGCATGTGATTTTCCAAAACTTTGTGAGGCATATCAGCTTGTGGGTGCGTAGACATATTTCCCCGGCGTTTGGCCGTTCTAAATCTTTAGTAGATGGACTTCTTCGACCCTAGAAGACCTTTTGGAACACAAGTTCCCCAACTAGCGGTATGTCTCTCATGGAAGCCTTCTCTGCAGAGCCTGTCACTTAGTAGTAATACCTTTACTTAGATGCATAATGTAGGGCTCATGAACGCCGTCTTGGCGCTTTCGGCTCGTCATCTTTCTTTGAGCTCAAAAGTTGGAGAGAAAGACCATCAAGATCTGAACGAGGCCTTAAAATATTACTACAAGACTCTGCACTACATCCAAGAGGCAATGCAGTACGATACATACAAGACAAGCCTTGAACTGCTCGCTACTTCATCCATCATATCTGCATATGAGATGTTGGACGGATCACGTCAAGACTGGGAAAGACATCTCAAAGGAGTTCACTGGATACAGCGCTCTCAAACCATACATGGTGATTCTGGGGGTTTGAAGCAAGCAGTATGGTGGACGTGGCTTTGCCAAGATGTTTGGGCTGCATTCCGTGAGAAGCGTCGCCCCTTCACATTCTGGAGGCCGGTCAAGACATTGGATGAGCTGGATCCTTATCAACTTGCGGCTCGTTCCGTGTACTTCTTTGCCCAAGTCGTAGCATTCTGCTCCAAAGAAGACACAGAAGCAGCAAAGAATGACCCGATTGCTAGAGTTGCCGCGGCTGATGCACTCAAAGATCAATTGGAAAATTGGAGGAGGCATTTGACGGCAGAATTCCAACCACTGCCCTACTCCGGTTCCGTGGACGATGTATTTGAGCCAATTTGGATTTACCCCCCAGCATGCGGTAAGCTGTGACATTTTGAGCACCGCCCCCAGCGACGAAGATATTTACTGACGCCCTGTGAAGCAATTGCATTCCAAGTCTACTACTGCGCTCACATCCTTTTGCTTTTGAATGTGCCAGTACTAGGAGGTCTAGAGCAGTACACACAGCAACGGAAGCGTCTCATGGAATGCGTGAAGAAGGTGTGTGGGATTGCCTTGACACTCTCTGACTACCCATCAAGTGTCATGTGTTCTCAGTGTCTTTACATAGGTATGTCATCATCACCGCCGGCCCAGGAACTAGACCGCGTGCTCATGGCCGTAGCTGGAATTCCTCTCGAAAGCAGGAGAGAACGGAATTGTGTTCTAGGGCTATTGGAGGCCTGTCGCGAGAGATCCGGCTGGCCAGTCAAGCCGCTAGGAGAGGAACTCTCAGCAAGATGGGAAATCTCAGAGGGTAATTGAGGAATGACCCCAGAAAAATAAAATTGAACACAGATTCAAGTCACTTGATAGACAAGGAAACAGAAACTTCACTACCAGTGAACCCAACATGAAAGCTCCCTGACTTCGCATTAGTGCTCAAGCTCGAGCCGCATCATACAAAACCTCTGTGAAGCATTTTGAGCCCAGGCTTCTTTAATTCATCTCGCAGTTTTAATGCATGTCAGAGAAGCGGGGATGAGACACGACAAAGGTCAACATGGAACAATGGTTCGTGTTGGTTGGTGATCGTGACGTCCCTCGTGACGACCCAGACCCACTGCCATTCGATTTCCTCGACACGGAAGCCAACACATCATCCCAGACCCATCCATCATGTGGTTGACGTAAATTCGCCACTATCGATATCGGATCATGCACAGAAATAAGTCAAATATCTACTACTCGGGGTTTCCAACGCGCGCCACTTGACGGACACATCAATATCAGCATTATCCCAGCTCGAACGTTTAAACACACATCATGGCCGTGCCGACCAATTGGAAAGACAACAATCGACATCTCCAGATCTTACGGAATGCTGAAAAGGGGCGGTATGGCGTGATCGCAGCCATTGCGTACAACCTCGAGCAGATCTACGGACTTGTTGCCGCTGCTGAGCAAGCTCAGTCACCCCTCATCCTCCAGTTCTTTCCCTGGGCAGTGACCTACGCCGACGGTCTGCTCGTCAGGACTGCGAAGGAATCCATCAGCCGAGCAAGTGTGCCGATATCGATACATTTGGACCACGCGCAAGATGAAAAAATCATCAAGCATGCGGCCGACAACCTCCCCTTCGACAGCATCATGGTCGATATGTCGCACTATGAGAAGAATGAGAATTTAGAGAAGACCGCAACTTGGGTCAAGTACTGCCACGAGCGCGGTATTGCCACGGAAGCAGAACCTGGGAGGATCGAGGGCGCTGAAGATGGGGTGATGGACACGGCCGGGCTGGAAGCGAGCAAAACGACGCCTGAAGAAGTTGACCAGTTCATCGCTACAGGCGTTGATGCTCTGGCTCCGGCTTTCGGTAACGTCCACGGCGAATACGGAAAGCAAGGTCCGCAATTGGACTTCGAAAGGTATGCCGCTGCGCTGTTTATTCTTTGTACGCCTCTAATCGAGAATCAGGTTCGACGACATACAAAAACAGATTGGCGGGAGAGTACGGGTTGCTCTTCACGGCACAAATGGATTCCCGTCGGATCTTATGCGGCAATGCATCGCTGCAGGGGCGACCAAAATCAACGTGAACAAGTTGGTTCTAGATGAGTATTACATGCATCTTAGACATCAAGTTGCACGGGTACCGCACACCACCTTAATCGAGGAGGGGACGTATCATGTGAAGCGACAAACGATGGAGTGGATGGAGATATGCGGATCAGCCGGAAAGGCATGAGTGATGTTGGTGGGTGGCTAAATGAAGAAGGGCAAAGGGGTAATTAGCAATGGATCGATGCATATCCTCATCTTCTTTACCAGATCAAAAAAAACATCGTTCTCGTTTGGCTGGAGGCGCGTGCATTAATCCTGCTACAAATCCGACTGAACTTGGCTGGTCAAATCTCATGTAGCCATGGGAAGACGTCGCCTCCGTCATAGTTGAGGTCAAAGTTGCCGATTTCATCACCCTTCATCGTTGCAGGAATTGTGGAAAATGCGCTATAAATGTCGGGTGTCCAAACTGCACTGAGTCACAGGGACTCGTCTACAAAAAACATCAATTCAGGAGGCCCACACGGCAACGCCAGAGAACCGCGGTCGCACTATTTTACTCTCCTGGCAAAGCCCGATTTCATGCTGGGAAAAGAGGACATTGCCAAAATAAGAATTCCAAGCTGGAATTTCTATGTTGAGATTGGCTTATTGATATTGTTTTGAATAGACGAGCCTCCGGCACGAAAGCTATGGTCTGTCGGCATTTACTCTTTTTGGCAATTGCCGTTTGGCCGTATCAGATGCTCTCCTTTGGGAGAATGCTGGCTTGTCGTACACCGGTTCGTGCTTCCAGATGCTTTCCCACCCCGCTGATTTTCTTCAGATAAGCTGCCATTCAGCACTTTACCCCCTGCTATCACACGATTACATCTTGCGTAAGGCAAACGACGATGCGGCGTCATACTTAAGAGTCAGAGGGAAACCTCTACGCCTAACCCATATGAAACGGGTGATCGATGGTCGATAGTATCTGGTAGTTTCGCTCACTCCAAAGATCCAAGTCTCGTCGAGAATCATACGTCTATCACCAGAAGTGAGAACCTCCGAAATGGCAACGCTCTTATGCCAGTCGCAGGACGTCGAGATGCATCCAGCCTGTGACGATGCCAGTAGCAACAGCTCAGACTCTGGCTACGAAACCATCAGTATGACGTCCCCGATGCAATCAAAACCAGACAGACAGCAGATTGCCAAACTGCCACCTTTCGTTCGCATCCCAGAGCTATTCGGTTCCATCATGTCCACAAAGCTTGTTGTCAATCCCAACTACTTTGAGGTAAAAGCTGTCAGAGACGAATGGATTGCGACGTAGCATACGCTTTTAATTCCAATTTTGGAATCGTTTTCAGTCCGAAACTAACGCACCAAGCTTCGCCCGGCAGTGTCATGAAGTACAACGAGGTGGAAGCAGCAAAGAACTCCAAAGTTGATCTGTGTTTCCTTGCATCAATTTGGTCACCAATCGCCTCAGAAGACCGCCTAAAGATCATGTTGGATTGGCATCACTGGGTTCGTTCTTCCACTAAGCCAACTCATATGCTTCCAAATACTGACCAATGCAGGTGTTTCTTTTCGACGATCGTGGGTGGCTCTCCAATTTCGAACTTGTTCCAACAAGTTACTGATAATGCGTTATTATACCAGAGTTTGATGAAGGACACCTCAAGGAGGATCCGACCGCTGCTGCGGAGGAGATCAGTCAAAACATAGCCATCATGGGCGGCGATGCGCCTCGCTATACTGCCGATTCCAATCCCATTAGATATGTGTTTCAGAGATGCTGGGATACCATCAGCGAAGTATCCAGTCCAGGTTCGTTCTGCATTGCCCTTGAATCCGACCATAACTCCTTCTCATTGTCCATCCGCTCCTCGTAGCAGATGACTAGGCTTCGCGTGTAATTGGAATGACAAGTTTGTAAAGTGCTGACTTTTAAATCTAGAGATGCAAAATCGATGGATTGATCAACACAAGCGTTACTTTGCACAACTGCTCGTGCAGGTCGATCAGCAATCCAGCGGCCAAAACTTCACACGCGACGTAGATGAGTACATGAACATGCGTAGAGGCACAATTGGCGTGTACCCAGCCATCAACCTGACCGAGTACGGCTCAAACATCAACCTGCCACAGCACGTGTACGAGCATCCAAGCCTGCAGGAATGCATGACTGTCTCGGCAGACCTAGTGATATTGTAAGAATGAAGAGTGCACAGCATTTTTAATTCAAGCCTTTCAAGCTAACACTTTGCGTTCTGCTAGGAATCACTGATTGCTGCACATAAGATAATCTGTCGATGTATTGCCGTATGGAGCTACAATTTATGGTTTCATCCCCTGGCGAAGTTTCCAGGACCAACTTTGGGCCGGTGTTCTGGTAGGCAGAGATACAAAATGACAGCACCAAACTAAAGTATTAACGCGACATTCGAAAACTAAGTTATATCGTTTCTTTCACAGCTTTCGGGGCGAAATCCATATTGCAGTTGAGCGAGCCCATGACAAATATGGTGTGTTTCGAACCATCGTTGCTTCGATTGCACGCGACATTGTTGTTGACAAATTTTGCCAGGCAATATAGTCCGGATCTCGCCTAACGAGCTCTCGTTTGCCAGTGCGGAAAGCTGGAAAGCCATCTACGGTCACCCCGGAAGCGGCAGGCAGATTGCGCGAAAAGGACCCTTCTATGACGTCCTGGCTGCCGGCTTCAGCAGCAGATGCATCGGAAGCGAGCGTGATCCCCAGAAACACTCCGGCATGCGGAAGATTCTGAGCCCATCTTTTTCGCAACGTGTTTTGGTCGAACAAGAGAATATTATCTTGGAAATCGTTGATAGGTTTGTCACGAAAATGGGAGAAAAAGGAGGATCTGGAACAAAAGGTTTGAACATGACCAAATGTTACAACATGAATTCATTTGAGATTCTTGGCGAGATGGCTTTCGGAGAGAGCTTCCGCAATCTTGACATTGGTGAGCAGACTCATCTCTGGCTTCGGTTAGGTTCAATGCTTTGGCAGATGGCACCTCCGCTGATTCCAAGACCAGATATCCTGAATTCCTGGGCGGATACTGCCCTTGAGCATCTCTACATCGTCACTCTTATTGACAATTTGCGGCGCATTGGGTGGATGTCCAAACTTGCAAGACTACTCATCCCCACATGGATCGTCACCAACAATCAACATTCGAACTATAGTCGCCAACAGGTCGAGAAGTAAGTTGAAAGTTGTCCAATGGTTCTCAGTCAACTCATGAACTAACGAAACCTCTCGTTAGCCGTCTTCAAGTCAAAGCGGCTCGCAGCGACTTCGTCAGTCCGCTCGTCGACAAGGTTCGCGCAGGAGAAGTCTCTAAGGAGGAAATGACAGCTCACGTTTCAACAATCGCGTACGTTCAATCAAGATTCCGTCAAGTTTGCTTCCATGAAATTTTAAAGGATACATTACCTAACGTGATCCCGCAGAATTGCTGGTGGAGAGACCGTGGCAACTACTCTATCAGCCTTGACATGTTTTCTCGGTCAAAATCCAGAGAAGCTGGAACTTCTCGGCCAGGAGATTCGTGTCGCTTTCAAAACCTACGACGAAATAACCGGATCGAAGGCCCAGCAGCTACCATACCTGCAAGCTGTTATCAATGAAGGTCTTAGACTGTTTCCTCCCGCTTCTGGGGGCGCGACTAGGCTCTCTCCTGGCTTTGAGTTGCACGGCCAATATACACCTGAAGGCGTGGGTTTGAACAAACCAGGGAGACCAGTTTATTCATTACTGATTAAAACAACTATTGATGGATGTACAGACCGACATCAGCGTCAGTCCCTGGTCCACCGTTCACAATCCAGAGTATTTCTCCGACCCCTGGCATTTCAAACCAGAGCGATGGCTGGACCCTCATTGCAAAGATAATAAGGATGCCAGTCGTCCGTTTCTGCTTGGTCCTCGGGACTGCTTAGGAAGAAAGTAAGTCACAAGTCACTCTCATCGCTCTGAAATTTGACGGTTCTGACGAATTTGCTACATTCAGCTTTGCATGGATGGAGTTGAACCTTATGTTGGCGAAGCTTCTGTGGTCGTATGACATGGAGCTCGTAGATAAAGATATTAAATTCATAGAACAGAGCAGAGTGCATGTATTGTGGTGGAAACCGGAATTGTTTGTTAGATGGCATAGGCGTCCTACGTAAACAGCTATGTTCTTCCCTCAGACGTCTTTCATGCCTTCTTCTATCTTCCGCTCCATCATGCCCCATTGACCCTGCGCTCTCTGTCCTCCAAACCAGTAGTTGCCTGAAGAGTCCTTGCCAAAAAGAATGAGACCATCATTAAACTCATAAGGGCCTGGGACTGCCTGGATATACGAAGGAAACAGGGGGCCATCAAGTTTGTTGACAGATGCCGCTGAGAAATCGGTCTCGTAGAGTCTAGCCCTTTGCCAGTTCGTGAACATCAACAACTTCATGGAGGTGTCGCCAAATAGAGGAGGGGCCTTGTTGATAGGGTCTTGCCGGATTAGTGATGTATAGGCTTCAATCTGCTCTCGTGAGCCTTGCTCAATGAGCGTACGACGGATCTGGGAGGCCACATAGCTCAGCGGCTTTTGGAGAAGATCTTTCGCGGGTATCAGAGTCACAACAAAGCCGACGCAATTGCTTAGTATCGGCCTGTCGTGGGGTATGAGGTCTTTCAAAGCCCGTCGCCACTCATAAACCTGCTGTAGCGCCATCTAGAAGTGTCATTATGTTAGTATGCTGCACCAGCTTTTGATTGTTTTGCAAGATTACTTACCGTACATTCAGAACTTTCAGAGAGACTTGAAAATGAGAGGCGTGCAACCCATGCTAGGATCACATCTCCTTCACTCACAAACTTTGGCTTTTCCTTGCGGTCGATGCTCGGCTGCGCCTCAAGCTCAGCCATGGCCTTTTCCTTAAGCCCCCGGAGGTACTCAGCAGGAATGCAGACAATGCGATTCTCCTTCGGCCTGATGACCAAATTGTAGAAGTTCCAGAAGAGCCACTTGCCTAGACTGACCGTGGACATGTGCTGATGAGAAAGGACGTGTGGCCTGGTCGGATTCTTGCCCAAATCTTCCAGAGCATAGGCACCTGTCAGTGGCTTTAGTAGGTCATCTTCCCGCCCTTGAAGTTTCAGCGACCAAGCGTTGAGAAGAGACCCGATAGATACGGCATCAGCTGACAAATGCAGCCAATGAAGGACTATGACTGTCGAGTTCTTGAAGGAGACGATGCGTAGTCCAAGCTGTGGCCTATCCGTGAAGAGGTAGTCATTCAATCCTCTGGGAATATCAGGGCCGAGGTATAGGTCCGATAGATGGCTGGGGTCACCGACAATAGAGGGCTGACCGCTGCTCGGTGGGCGGGGTATTTTGGATGCAGTGGGATGATCCTCGGCAGCCAAATGACTTAGGTCAACACGTTCAAATCCGACGGCTGGGCGGTCTGCGGAAAACTCTTTCGGGATGTGGTGTTCAAGCTCTCCACGGTCCTATACGGCCATTCCAAGTCAGATCTTCATCAATTGTTTAAGAAGACGTGCTTTTTCGGACGATTCGAGCACCATGCCTTACATTTCTTCTCAATCTGGCTCCCAACTTACTCCAACCCGGCTGATTTATCAGACCTCCTAGAGAGTCATGTAGCAATCCAGGCGCAAGGACGCTGTCGAAGTTGAAGAGGGCGTAGAAGACAAAGTTTCTGAAAATGATGGTATCATCAAAAAATCCCACGGGAATAACTTCATCAGTTGACACACGCTGAGGTTGCGGTGATCTCCAATAATTGGCAAAAAGGTTGAACATTGTGTCGAATCATTTGCGGATTCTCCAAAATTTCAACCTAAGGGCAGGAGGGTCGTCTCAAGAATCCGAGCCATTTTATGTAGTAAGATGGGCAGCGTTACCCTTTTCTCATAGATAAGGAATGTGATTTACGAACCTGGACCTTGAGCAGGCTGAAGCTAGAATGCGGATAAATCACCCAGTTGCAGGAAAAAAAGTAAAAGGCCGGGCGAAAGTCGATGCCGGGGTAGGATGTGCCAATTTCGAGCAATAACCCTTTGCGGAATATGTAAGACGGAAGATGAGTCTCACCTTGGACACCTCCTCCAATCATACTCGACGGCGCCAACATGGTCCCACTGAAGCATGCAATTTACAGCAATGTATGCTCACTCGAACGTGTGGCTCGAGCAGGCTGTGCGGAATGTTATCTGTCTTTGGATGTTTGCGACTGTTTGCCTGAGTGCTCCTCATCCACTCGCGTAACACAAGTCCCATAATTTCACAGGGAGACATCCACGGAAACGCTTTGCTTTGCTTGGCACCGCATTGCTTTGGGCCCAATCGCAAGCCGTGCTGTCTTGTCAACATCACTGTGAACCTTTCAAACTTGAATTGTGTAATTCTTTTCCTTTTAAGATGATGAATTTTTGTTAACAGATGTCAGAGGCAATTTCACGTATAATCAATAGAGATCGGCACTGGGCTCACCACAATCAACCAACTGAGGCTCGTGTTCCCCCATACAGTGACAAGGGTGCGAAGTTTTGACATTTAAAACAAATAATCGGCCTTTTGCGCATCCCACGCCGTGCGAAATCACCATTGCCGATGTTTTCTGCTCAAAAACATTGGCAGTCTCATGTTTTTGAAGGGTTCAATTGCAGCTCTTCCAGATGTTTTCTAACTTATAAGTAAACGCTTGCCTAAGCCTTTCCATCTGCCGCTGGTACTCTTCATTTACAGTGTCTAGGCCAGATGCATTCGCTTTGAGACTCGTGTTTGAAATGAAAGAGAACAATTCCTTCATTCTCGAAGCTATAAGGTGTTCGGCAATAAATCGCCGATCAGCCCTATCCTCCACGACGAATGATCCCATGTTGATGTTCAGAGCAGAACCTGACAGTTCCGGGTCGTTGGCAATGTCTCCAGATCTTGCTGAAGATGAAGCTCTCAATAGCAACGAGACCAATTGTTGCAAATTCATCAACATGAGAAGCGCGAGGATCGGGGTAGTAGAACACGCCGAAGCGCACGTGTCGACACCCTTCCATCTGTACATGCAACGCTTGAAGAGAAGCAGTAGACGGTCCACTCGAACATTCTCGCCAGATGTCTGGAAACCAAATAAACCTGCAGTCAGGTCTTGGAGGCATGTGCATACGCTCGAGAACGAGGCTGCCGCGTCGGATAGGGAAGGGCTTTTAGGAAATCGTACGACGTCTATGACATCGTGAAACCCAGTCAGAGGTGATAGACGGGCAGGCAGCTTATCTTGGGTGGATTCCGAATGCCTTGAAGTCCACGAGTGACCAAGAGATGTCTCCAGAGGGGTTTCCAACGTTTTGGCCCGTCCATCTTGCCCATGTGGTGAACTCCTGCTTATATTGAGTGCCGATGAGAGGGTTGCTGTTGATAAAGCCCGATCCGAAGGATTATGGTTGCCAATGGACCTTTCGTCAATATACTCTGATGTTGAAATCATGTCTGGAACATGTGACATGACACAAGTGTCGTTTATGAAACCAAACAGACTGCCCATGTCGTCAATTTCATCTTCAGCTTGTCGATTTGCTATGTCTCGAGATGTAGATGCCGCACTTGAACTTCCACTTAGGTCGCCAATTATATCGATGTTGTCCAATTGGAAATCAAAGATGTTGTCTCTCCCAACAAAGTCGTTCTGTCCGCCTGGTGTTGGGCTGAGCGCTCTTGGCGGTGTTGGACTTATGGCTGGGTGGCTGTCTCCATCCTGAACCGGCTTCTCCCCGATGACTTTGGCTGGTCTAGTTGACCTAGGTGGTCCATCCTTGCCACTCTGATTTGATTGTCGAGGTGCGTGTTGATTTGAGCTGTACGTGCATGTTCTTCTCGTGCTGTGACACGGGCACATTTGTCTTTGCTGAACTTCTCTCGACACTTGACGCGTGCTCTTCGACATTCGTTGCACGCTGGCTGCCTCTACCGCCTGCCGCGAATCGACAAAAATGCGTAGAACTCTGTTGGAGAATTGTCTTCGTTCTTGTCAAAAGAGAGCGTTCCATACATCTTGTCGATCTAGACTGTGTGATGATTTGGGCACCTTTCGTAGAGAATGGTACCAACCTTGGAAGTCCCTCATCAGTCGAAGCCCACAGCCCTCGGAGCAGTCTCCGAGTTATGAATGAGGTGGTTCCCATGACACGTCATCGGGATGTTCTCGCCCCCGCTGCAGATTTCTGCGACTGGGAGGGGCTAGAAACATTCCAGTGCAGTGTGTTGCTGGTTGTTGGTTCCGACACTGGGGGTGGCAGGAGACCCTGGTCCCTTGCAGATAAAGATCTGTTGGTAGTATCCGCCGGCGAATTTTTGAACATGTTTGGGACTTTCGGGCTCATCATGCAATTGGATATGTGTGTACAGTCTGGCTTCAGTATCAACATTCAAGCCCATTCAAAACTTTAAGTAGATAGCAGATTTGACTTTTGTTAATGCTAATAATGTTCAATTATCGCAGGCACGTCGGCGTAGCTGGAGGATGACCCCCAAGTGAATTTCGTCTGTACAACCCCTGGTAAAATGTGGCAACCAACGCCCGGCCACAAAAGACACCCTTACCGATAGACTTGGATAGAATGCATACCGACGTATCATTCGTAATTCAACCCCGCACCTCCTGGCTTGCATGCAAGTTGGGAAGCAGTACCACGCCTCCAGACCGCAGAAATCAGACGATAGAGTGGGTGGGTTCCTCGAAGACCCTGTCAGGCGGAGGGTATGATGGGGCATTTAGGGCAGGTTCACCAATCAAGAATATTTGTATACCCCTGCACATTTATGTTTACTCTTGCACCGAGTCCAAGATACTCGTGGTAGATGAAACGATTGCTTGGTGAATAGGATATTGGACTTTGACGCTTCCTAGGTGCATGTTATTCAACCAACGATGTGGTATGGGGATATGGGGATCGAGGATGGTGAGCTGGCAAATACCTTGCCCGATACCCTTGCAGAGCTAAAAGTCTCCATCGATCCCAACATCGGCTGTGTCGGCTACATCTGGGAATCTTGTCTTGTTGGTGCAGTTTGTGTTGGCATGCACTCGCGAATCCCATCTGGCGAACATGGGCATCATTGGGAGGGTCATAGGCTGCTGACTCGCGAGGTGCATGGATAGGGAAGTTGCACGTCGCTTCTGCGTGTTGCTGCTGCTCTGTGTTGCTGATAACAGGATTTCCTTCGCCCCCATATGCATGGCAATGACTGCTTCGCTAGCTCTAGTGGAGTACCAGAATACCCCAGACCTTTGGTATAATGTTGTGAGTTGCCCAATAATAGGTATGGCCCCTGAATCAACGGCCATTCCATTGACCCTTTTCTGAATGTCAATGGGTACATTGGCGTTGACAGCCCTTGATTCGTGCATGTCGAGCGTCGTCACGTCAGCCCATCGCTTCTTTTCTTCGGACAACAGATCAGCCTCCGCTGGCTATGGCTATTGTTGACAGCTAGTGCAGCCTAGCTATCTTGCAAAAATAGATGGGCTAGCCGTTATTCTGTGCGGCTAATAGTCCCGTACTCAATTGTACAACAGAAAATGTCGTATTGAACAAATACACATCGTCAGGAACTATAGCACTGTCATTGTGACAAAGTAAAACCAATATATTATGTATTACTTAGGCAAATGCCAACATGCCATTGAGGACGGTGACACAGCATCCCTCAGACTTTGATCACCACCTTTCCCACGTGCTTTCCGGAGTACAGGTAGTCACAAGCCTCCCGAGACTCGGAGAAAGGGAAAACGCGGTCAATTAGAGGAGTGAGCGCAATCTTGTGCTTCTCGAGGAAGTCGAAGAGCTGGATGTAGTCTTTTTTGGACCCAACCTTAATTCCCCTGAAATTTCGAAGAGTGATTAGCACAGCTTGTAGTCTTTTGTCTTTCCTGAACTCACCTCAGACTAGCTCTCTTGCTCATGAAGCCCAGAATCGCGATCTGGTCCCACTCTGCCTTGAATCCGTCCAAGAATCCAACCAGAGAAACATGGCCGTTCTTCTGGCGCAGAGCATCCAGGTCTTGTATGATGGATGCTGGACCAGTGTTGTTGACCACGACGTCGACACCTCTGCTGTTGGTAATGCGCCGGACCTCAGCTGCGACATCGGGTGTTGTCTTGTAGTTTATTCCTTGGACCGAAGGATGAAGTTTCTTGATGGCAACGATCTTCTGGTCGGAAGACGATGTAATGATTGGCTGGACTCCGGCAGCAATGCACAAGAGGAGGGAGAACATGCTCACACCACCGGTCCCTTGTTCATAAGAAGGTTAGTTTTACTTTAGGTCGACAGAGGCGTGATTCAGGATCACGTACCTTGCAACAGAACGCTCATATTCTTTCCGGATGCGTCGCTGGGAAGATCTAACACGTTCCAGGCAGTAACTCCGGCGCAAGCGAGAGTGGATGCCTGAAGAAACAGCTTTCATCAGCAACTACTCACACTGAGGGTAGACATTTACAGGGACATACCTCCTCCCAGGATAAATACTCGGGCAGGTGGACGAGCTGTTTCGCCTCAAAGACTGCATACTCTCGAAGAACACCTTGAGCATCTCCTCCAAGTGCTGCAACATCATCGTCAATGTAATCATCGATGTCGTTGATGTCAAAGATAGGCACAACGTGGTCCCCCAGATTGAAGTCTTCAACAGCGTCTCCAACCGCCACGACCTCGGCTGCACAGTCAGATGCGATGATACCTCCGTCTATGGACTTGGCGGGATAGCGTCCATAGAGTATGCCGACATCTCGGAAGTTCAAAGAAACCGCGTGGATCTTGATGACGACGTCGTTGGAACTTAGGTTCTTGGGCAGTGTCTCGGTAGCGGCTTCAACACTCAGGGGTAAGCTGCCAAGAGTTCGCCTGATGGACTGATAGGTCTCTGGGTAAGCCATGTTGAGACGAGGAAGACAGTGATGACTTGTGTTCTTATGAGAGCAGATACTGTTATAACGTAATGAATGCAAAATCTCATTTCACGAGAAACGAGAATGCGGGAGTCTTATATGATCTTGTCGGATTGCGGGTACCGTACCATCATGCAAGAGGTGACCAATCTCCGCCGCATGATATATCAGATAGTCTTTGTGGTGAACGTTTGACGAAGCCGGGAATAACATGGGGTAAGGGTTGTTGACTGCTGTCAGCAATGATCGAATTCATGATAGGATGAGATCGAGCACACGAAGTCGGAGTGACGGCACGTAGAAATAAGCTACGATCTGCCTTCCTGATTTGTAAGACGATGAGACTCACGTTTGGTGAAACTCCGCTAACCAAAAAGTCCGCTGTCCCCATTTGTAATCGAGCACTTCAAGCAACTAATGGCTCCAAGAAAAAAAAAATGAAATACAGCGCTATCCCCACGAAAATCGCAATTTTTGCCAGGAGCTTAGATGTCAGATAATAAGCTTGGGCACGTCGCTGGAACAGACCTTCGTGTATTACTTCGTGCTATCTTTCTACACTGCCACAAGCTTTCCTTTGTTGAACGACACGCAAAGTTTAGGAGTAAAAAAATCATTTCCTCGACTCATGTTCGTCGATGAGCTTTAAAAGATCGGGGCATATGTCGATGTCCAGTAGCAACTATGTAGGATGGGACTGGATCTATGAACATGTGATCGGTCGCAAGCATGTGATTGGTCAGGGGTTCCCTGACCAATTGTGCGAGACCTTTTTGTCACTCTTCACCACGCCCTGGAGTCGAGTCTCTCTTTCTTTCAAATTGACCAATCAAAGATCTCCCGTCTCATTTAACCAGAATTTTTCTGTGTTAGTCGTTGTCCAGCAGCGTCTTTCACCTTGACGGGTTGAGGCTCAAACCTTGATTCAAACCATAGTTCATCCGAAGCTTAAACGTTTCAACCTGCATGTCTCTGCTGTTCTCGGATTCGTTGCCACTAGCCCAAGTCAAGAACTCGACATTCAATGTCGTGTTCGACTTTTTACAGCACCATGCGTGGGCGGCTATCTGTGTCCTTCACCGCTTTTTAAGACCTTGCCCCCGAAGAGTCTGGACCGTTGAACAAGTCGTTAACCCCGAAACACGACAAATTTTTTCCAATCCGCAAGCAGCACCCAGCTCGCTTATCGGAATTGCTTCACGCTAGTCCAGAGTCAGCTTTTCCAATCTCAGGGTCCGGGTCCACCCACGAGATTTAAAATCCCACCGCCACCTACTTCATCGCTTTCTCCGTTCCTTTTACCCCTCCAAGACAAATTGCCCATACCTCAACTCACCTCTTCTGCAGCATGGCATTCTTTGAATTACTTATTTCCAGCAGCAGTATACGTGCCTCTAGGAGTTGAACACACTTCACTCCCTTTGCATTGCTATCTTGCATCATCAGTGCTACCAAGATTGACCACAGAGACTCAATTGCCCCGGTTGCAGACGCCTATTGACTCCGCGTGTCACCACATTGCTCAGATCGTGTGCATTGATATCACCACATTCACCCGCCACTAACGTGCATTCATTCACTGTGGACATCACCAAATTCAACATGGCTGCTTCACTCAAGGCTAACCTACAATCGCTCACTATGACCGCTATCGACAGCGACAACATGTCTCAATCGACAACTAACCCCATCATCGACCTCCTCGAAAGCGATACCGCCGCCTCACTGACGAGCTATCCAGCATCGAGCGCCTCGAGACCCTCCTCCGCCTCTTCAGCTCCCACCGACGATCTCTCGAAAACACAACTCCCGGGAGCACCCAACTCGCCCCTTTTCGAAGTACGCGACACACCCACAGCCGGTCGTGCCGTATTCGCCACCCAGGATATCGGAGCCAACACCCTCCTCTGGCGTGCAGAGGACCTCACAGTCTTCGCCCTCCTCCGCGAGTACAAGCGCGAGGTCTGTGGACAGTGCTTCGCGTACGACTACGGCCGAGACCTGCGCATTCGGGATCAGTTCGTGGGCTTCGCCTTCTGCTCGGAGGAATGCCAGAAGAAGTGGCACCAGGAAACTGGTGAGCTTGGCGTCCAGGCATGGACTGAAGTCGAGAAGCTGGTCAAGAAGAGGAGTAAAGAGGATAATGAACTGGTTGACATTGGTTTACCCCGGCCGCAAGCAAATGAAATTGCAGAGGCCTGGGGGGAGACCAAGGCACAGGCAGAACTTGTCCGGGCGTCAAGAATCGCGGAGTTGGGTGGCGAGGGCGTGAAGATCACAAAGCAACACCGCAAAGCTGTTCAAAAGGCGCTCCAGCAACCAATCCAGCCAGACGTCATGAGCTTTTGCGTCAGCGGTCTCGTCGCCCGGTACAACCACCCCGACAAGTGGGCGCATGTGCTGTCGCTCGCTGTGGATTCAACGCCGTACAGCAATGCAGACAACTTGAAGGCGTTCACCCGCACTTATCTGCATCTGCTCGCCATTCTCCCTCTCCGACTTCTTTCCATCGCCACCCCGGAGACTTTCCACCAACTCATTTCGCACGACAGCCACAACTCGTTCGGTATCCGCTCGTTGGAAGACGAGGGGTCTGAGTTCTTTGGTTATGGTTGCTGGCCATCGGCTAGTTACTTCAATCACTCCTGCGGCCCGAACATTGTGAAGAGGAGGGAAGACAGGGTATGGGAGTTCAGGGCTTCAAAGAACATTGCGAGTGGAGAGGAGATGAATATCACCTATTTGGGCGGCGAAGAGAAGGATATGCCAAGGGATGCCAGGATGGCGATCCTGAGGAAGAATTGGGGTTTCGATTGTGGATGTAAGAGGTGTCAGGGGGCATGATAACATACATTAAACCTCACCAGTAATACACGTCTCCTTCATACAATGAAATCGTCGCCTCCGTTTCGAAGACCTTGTGATCTAATGCGTTCCACATCACACATCAACCGCGATGACCCCCTCTCCACTGGACGCAGGATGACTCCCAATGCGGACAAGAGGCACATCTATCCAACGCTGCTGCAGTCCTTTCCCTGTCAGACCCCGTCCGCCATTCGCCTTTGTAGAAATTGCAAAAATCGACTCGACCAGAACGAACTCAGATCCAGCCTCGATACCTTCAACAACGCTGTGGGATGTGACTGGAATCATTGTTCGCTGGAATGCCAAGTTTGTGTTTGAATCTGGCTTGAGGGAGAAACAGTCTGAAGTTCTTCCACTGCCAACGAGACCTTTCGTGACCACCCCACTCGCACCAGCAGAGGATAGTATCAGCACTGAACCCTTCTTTTGAATGATTGCCTCAGTAACGCCCAGTGTAGCGTTATCTGAGATGGTATCAGTGACAGGAAGTGGGATGCCGTCGGCCGATTTGCGACTGAAAATAGCGAACCCGCCCTCGACCGTATGCAATGTCTTCAATCTCTCACACGCTTTGATCCGGTGGATTCGCACATGCCAATCTGGCCAACGGTTCGTCGGCGGAATCAGTGTCGTGTCGACGGTGACCGCACGATCGCCCCAGGGATACCAGACAGCGCTCGCCACTTGCACCTTTTCTGAACCTAAGGAACTTTTGAGATGAGCTGTTGAAAATCTCACTTCATCGGACTTCCACTTGACTGCCCAGGTCTCGCCCCCATCCTTGCTGAGAGCCAGGGCATTGTCGGGCGCAATTTGTTGGATGAGGGGGCCTGTCGGCACAGAGAAGGCGAAAGCCGAGGAGTAAGCAAACTTGCAATACTTTGCCTGGTTTGCTTTCATTGGCCATGCGACAAATTGACCCGGCGAGAGGAGGAAGTGGTGGTTGCTGCTGCGATGGTTGCAGAGAATCTGTTCTGGAGCTCGAACGACAGTCACTGAGTCCGAAGCCGCCGATTCAGGGTGGGATGACTCGTCTTCAGTCCAGAATGAGTCGTTATCGCTGAGTCCAACGGCTACGAGAGTCTTCAGGCACCAGTAGGGGGACTGCGGTGAGTTGTAATCCTCACACATGAACATGTTCCTGACTCTGATGTCAGTACCTGCTACGGACACATTCAATCTATACACAACTGAAGGGGATTTGATGCCAAGGCTAGGCCTCATCATCATGAAGTCGCCAATGACTGGGACAGCCTTAAACTAGAAGAAAACGGGTAAAAGCTTACGGGTACAGCCATCCAATATTCAGAGTTCCATCTGGGTAGAAGATGTCTTCGGAGTTCTCGGCCCACCATCGAAGATGTCTCATCAAGAACCCCTTTACGGCACCTGGTGTGTTCAGAGGTGCTGGCAAGTCCTCTACTTGGGCCAGAGCCACGGCTGCGAAGTAGCCACCGCAGGCAAATCTGTAAGTCAGGGATCGACCGAAGGGGATAGCGGCACCTTCGAAATGTTAGACGCAACCTGTCTTTCTTCTGGACATGAAAATCGCAATACTTACCATCAGCGTCGAAATATCTCCAAAAAGTAGCCCCAAAGTCTCTGGCGCGCTGGCGATAGACCGCACTTCGCTTAGGGTCGAATTCTGCAGCAAAACGTGCATAAAGTAGTTGGCTGAACTGGATGGCAAAGCTTCCAGAGTAGTAGTCCGCTTGGCGCCCAATTCCAATGGCGTCACGTCTCCCGGTCTTTACGAACTGCTCGAACTCATCGTGACCCTGTTCGGCAGTCTGCCAAGGTCCATCGGCTGACCATCCATCCATGCGATAGAAGGTATCCAAAAGCTCCAGGTCCGAGTTCAACTCGTCTCGAACATCCTCGAATGGGACACCACAGACTTTGCTAAGCGCTAGGTTACCAAAGACTCGGAACCAGCGCCAGTTATTCTTAGGCATCTCCATCCCATTGAGGGTACTAAGCCAGTTCGTGACATTCTGTTTGGCTTGGTCGCTTAGTGGAGCGAAGATTTTCTCAGGGGCGGAGAGCAAGGCAAATGAGATAATCTCGGCCTCAACCATGCGTTGGTCCATATCGTTGATATTTCCCCAGTACTCTGGATGTTCTGGATCAGTCCCGGCAACGAAGCCGTCGATCCACGGCTGGACCACTTCATTGATCGAGTTTGCCAATTTTGGATCGGATGTTGCTTCAACCCCAAGAAGAAGAGCCCCAACCGCCCACAGTGGTCTTGCAAACCCTTCAAGCTGGGCTGCTGTCTCGTCAAAGTGCGTCGCTGTTGAGACTGGGACCCGGATTCGGGCTTTGGACGGAGAGAAGTGGGGTTGAAGCGGCCGGAGGAGAGCAAGCGTGGCACGGATTAGGTCCGATCGGGTCCGGAGAGGGTTGTCTGAGAAGCCTGGCAGGGGTGGCATTTTGGATGAGTTTGGAATAGCATGAATTATTCGGGATGGCGAAAAGAGCCGCAACTGGTTATTGCAACCTTGCTAGGTCTTATTTTGTCCTGACGGAGGGGACGGATAATAAGTTCCACAAATCAAATCGGGCGTCGGGCGAATGACCGGGTGATTCTCCGGCGTTTTAATGATCTGCCGGGTGCCTATTTCTTATGTTGGTTGCTGGCATACGGTACAATGGCAGCCTTACGATCTGTGGGTCGCCAACTGAACGGAGCAACAAGTTATACCAATCATTTGTTCATCGTTCATTCATATGAACAGTTGCCTGGGGTAGCTAATCCACGTGCTTGACATCAACACCTTTGAGGTTCTCCTCGTCAAGATCCAGCTGTCTCTGCCTCTTCTCTTGCTTGCGATATAGGAAGAAACCAGTCGTGAGAGAAGCCCAGCATCCTAGAATGAAGAAGAAGTTGACGATGTAGCCCTTTTTCCACCGAGGAGCCTCTACCACTGGAAAGACGACAAGGGGGTAAAAGCTCGAGATCGCGAAACCGAGCGTCTGATATTTCTTATTAGCTTTTGCGAATCTCTGAAAGTACAACCTACTTACCAGCATGCTTCCTGTGCAGAATGCGCGTGCCTCAGCCGAATCCTTGAGCCAGTAGTTCACGGTTGGTACCAATATGGGCGTGACGGCTGCACTGACGCCGAAGAGATAGTAAGACACAAAGTGCAGACCATGCGGCACGAACCAAACCATTTGCACAATGTTCGCAAACATGAAGATGGCCATGACGATCTGGAAGATGACCCACGTGGGATACACCATGCACAGAGATGTGGCCAACACTGCCGCCACGACTGAAACCCCCTGAGCTCCTGTGGGGATGGTGTTGATCTGTGGCACCGTATAAATGCCCCATTTGTCTGCTTGATCTTTGAGCCATAGAGCCATCTGGCCTGTATGAGGAGTGCGTCAGCTTATGCCTGGCGAGACACATCATGCGATGAGGTGTTGAATGGAATTACGAACCGTGAGGGTACGCTCCTGACAGAAACAACACATAGGCGAGAACGCCAATGTACCAGTGCCAGTGACCAAAGACGCGCTTGAACATCTGCATGCTGATCTTCTTGGGCTCTTCGATGCCTTCCTCTCGCATTCTTCGTTGGCCGATTTCATGTTCTTTCTGAGTAAGCCACCATGGCTTGCCGCTGGTAGGCATGCCGGGGAAAATGAAGTAGCCAGCGATTCCGATGGGAAGACTGATACAGCCGTCGATGATGAATAGCCAGCGCCATCCTGCCATACCATGAACCCCGTTTAGGTTCTTGTAAGCTGCCGCTTGAAGATATCCGCCGAACATCACACCAATGTTATTTGATCTGACGAGCGTCAGTACGAAGTCAAGGATTGGGGGGTGGGGGGGGGGGGGGTTCTATTCGTGTTCACTTACACATACCACAAGCCCGCGCGCTTGAAGAGTTCCTCGGGCCTATACCATGAGGATAATATGAACAGAGAACCTGATGCGACTGGGGTCTCGAGTACGCCGAGTAGGAACCTGGTGCCGTAGATCTGAGGAGCGGTTTGAAGCTTGCATTGAGCAAATGTCAATACGCTCCACAGTACCTCCATAGTTGGCAGAAAGTATCGGGAATATTTGGGTCGGGAAAGTAGTAGCATTGCTGGGACTTGGCAGATGATGTAGCCGATGTTGTAGAATGTTTGGAACATGGAGTATCTGCACTCATTTTGTTAGTTGCCGTCACTCTACTAGTTGCGGTTTGTCTCAGTATCTCACTCATTTCCAAAAAGCTTCAATTCTTCTTTCATGCCAGAGACGTAGGCGGAGTTGATGTTGGAAGAATCCAGCCACTTCAAGAAGAAGGCTAGTGATGTGAACGTGAGCAGAAAAGCATCAAGTTTTCGCAGAAACTTCTTCTCCTGTTTCGAAAGATGTGAAGGATACCAGTCGAACATGTAAAGCCATGCGATCCAGAGGGAACGCTTCGGTGCTTGATTTTCAGTCTCGCCGGCCTCCTCCATCACCGTTGACGCAGCAACAGCTGGGACCGCTGCGTCCTTAGCCACATGATGTTCCGTCGTCGCATGTTGATGTTGAGAAGTCTCCCCTGAGACTGTGGTCGATGCCGTTGTGACCATGGCTTCTTTCACCTGAGGTATCTGTAAACAAGGAGAATTCTCCACGCAGGACTCAGGAGATCCGAGGCCGTGGTTCTGGAACCGACGCCAAAAAACTGGAGATGCAACTCCACGCCGTCCTCGTATCTTTTTATGTGAACAAGCCGTCGATACGACGTTCATCTGATCTACGCTACCCCAGCCAAAGCTACAATTCTCCTGCCACACGGACTCCAGTCGGGCGGCAGTGAGCGGTTCGCGTGGCGCCGGGCATCGGGCAAAAGCTCACCGGGGTGCTCATTCGACATGACCCCTGTCGTCTCTCCAGTTTCTCCGCACCAACCTCGTTCCACGAAACTGCCCACTGTTTGCTATCACCCCGGTCCCACGAAGCCGAGAATGCGGGGAAAGCTCCGTTCTGGTCCCGCTCTCCGTCTGAGGGGGAGAAGAGCGAAGAAACCAAGAGGCGAGATCACCTCGAGTAGCTAGCCCCCTCGGCGTTCGAAGTCCCTCGGCGATTTGCAACCGAACGATGAAGGGCCCCCGGTTCCCCCACAAGCGCCCCCAAATTCCCACCTCATAAACGCGGAAAACCCTCTTTGCCCACATCCTGCATTGTCGCGTCGCACGATTCCCTGGCCGACGATTCTCACGCAAAACCGACGGGAAGACACAGACGCGCTGCACTTGCGCCCGGTGTGCGCCCGTCCTCGCTTGTGCTCCTTGTTACGGCCGATCATCGCTCGCGACCCCTCAGCCCGGCCACTGCCGTCTGCCAACCCGCTGCCCGGCGATCCTCTTCGAGGCCATGGAGCTGGCCACGTCGGCATCCGCAACGCAGCAGCCCAACGATGGGTCCTCCGAGAACGACATCCCATCGTGCCAGGGTTGTCGGCGCCGGAAGCTCCGTTGCTCGCGCGACCAGCCGACATGTTCGCACTGCAAGCGATTGGGTACGTCGGACTCATGCAGCCGGCGGGCTCCGCCGATGTCTCACCTGCGAACTTGAGATGCTGATTGGCTAGATTCACCTTGTGTTTATGACCTGAAGAAGAATAAGCCTGGAATTAAGCCTGGGGCGGTGGAGAGTTTGAACCGAAGAGTAGGTGCGTAGTTAAACTGTCATCCGATTTTGTCACGTACCAAACACGCGGATGAACTAATGATTGCTCAGAGGTATTGGAGAATGCTCTGTTGAACAAATCAGAGCAAGGTCTGCAATTTCCGACCTCGAGCGGAAGTGGAGAGTCGAGCAGCGGGCCTACGGAGTCTCAGAATGTTGTCGGCATTTTGTCTTTGCTGGCTCGTGAGTTGCACAAGCTCAATTCTAAGACCAAAGTAGGCTCTCAAGCAGGCAGTCCCGATGGCATTGGCGACCATGCGGTGCTGTCCCCCACAACCTCCAGTTCGTCCCGAAGGTACACGGTTGATGGGCTGGAGATAGTGTCTCACCCTCATAACCAACCTCGTAAAAGAAGACGCGTTGACAGCTGCGGCAATCCCAACATCGATCTCGCGTTTCCCCTCGAAGACCTCGAGAACATTACCACAAGTTTGCCATCGCCAGAGCTCCTGGAAGATATCATCAACATTCACTTCAACATCATTCAGCCATGGATTCCAATACTGCATGAAACCCAATTTCGACGACGAGTTCACGATCCAGAACAACTTCCACGATTGGTCGTGGTCCTGCACGCGATGGTGGTTGGTGCTCTTCGGTTCGTTGACAACCCCGAGACCCGCCTCTCGGCCCAAGAAGTTGAGCGCCGCACTTCAAGGTCCAGGAGCATCGTTGTTCTCAATGCAATGGACCATCTGTCTGTGGAGAATCTTCAGGCACTTATCATAATTGCTTTCTGTGATGTGAGTCTTCTTACAAGGAACAAGCGGACTTCTGTTAACGTTCAGGTTCAGATCGGGAACGGCGATGCATCCAAGGCATGGTCAATCGTCGGGTCCTTGACAAGAACAGTCGAGTACCTCCAGTTGAGCATTGAGTCGGACCATCGCGAAAAAGAGCCTCTGCTGAAGCCGTTACCTTCGATAGACCCGCCACAAAACTGGACCGAAGAGGAAGAAAGACGCAGAGTCTTTTGGAACATCTTCAACTTGGACAGGTAAATATTCTGCATTCATGAGTTGTCGACATTGTAAGCTAAGTAGCCTAGGTTTTGTTCAGTCACCACAGGGTAAGCACCCCAATTTAAAATATTCAATACTGGCAGCAATCGTGGGTGTCTAACGTCCTTGCAGGTGGAACACGAGCTTGACCTCCGACGATGTCCACCGCAGACTGCCCGCAGACGGAGGCCTTTGGCATAAGGAAGAGTCGGTGATTACCCCATATTTTGGCATTTGGGATCGGTCGGCTGCAAAGATCGGCAATTCCATCGCTTTCTTGCCAGCACACTATCCAAGCCCGGAGCAGACAGCCGATGCGCCGCCGCAAACGCCAGTGTCTGCAAACCCAAACAAAGGACCCAACACTGTCGATATGACTACTGTTGGCGCTTTTGCTTACTGTATCGAGGCAACCGAGTCGTTGAGTCGAGTGACGACCTACTTCCTCCAGCAGAAGATCAACTTTCAGGACCGTCAAGAAGTTAGCAGCTGGCTCACACGGTTCAAGGAGTTGGACCTTCGTCTTGTTCAGTAAGTTTCACCACTAGTAACGCGCAGATGACCATACTGACATTCAACAGTTGGAAGATGTTTCTGCCTCAGAAATGGAAGGACTCCAATATCTCTAGACAACCAGCCCTTATCAACATGGATCCCAACTTGACCTTGGCGCACGTCACCCACAACACATCAATGATCCTACTTCACCAGCGCATAGCGTATCCAGAGGCTCGGTGGTCGAATATTGTGAAGCTCCCTAGCTTTTGCAGTGCGGAAACTTGCCAGATTGCAGCAGTTGAGACTGCAACTATCACCCAGAAGTACCTCAAATACACACCCGAGAACAGCCCGGCAACCAGCCAATTCGCGTTTTGCGTTTTCATCAGCGCAAGGGTCCTGCTGGGTAAGTTCACAACCGGGGAGAGAGCATTCATGATTCACTGTCTAACAAGATGTAGTGCATTGGCGTTATTATGATGCGGACCTCGTCCCGGAATTCTGGCTGCTCGTTGAAGGACTGGAGGAAATGGCCAAGCGTTGGGTCGGCCCAATTCTTCGAGAGAAGCATGGGTTGTGTCTTGCCGGCAAGTATGCTGCTCAACTACGGGAGCTTCATCACAAGTGTGAGACGGACTCCCAGTTCACAGTCGATGTTCTGGGTTACTCCAGCGGTATCAGCGGCCAAGGTTGCAGTCCATCTGCCCAGACGCCAGGATTCAGCCACCATCAGGGAAACGCGCTCTTCTCACAACCAACTAAGGCGACTCAGCCCCCTTCATCGAGCCCCTTGGCACCTCACCAGACGTCCGCCGCATCGCAACCGAGACCGCCCTCAATCTTTCCCACTCAGCAGTCACCAAACCAGCTTCGCCAAGGGTCCATGATTGGGTCAATGGGTTCTCCGCTTAACATCACCGGATTTACTCCTCGTGAATCGGATGCGCCCGATGAGCTTTCCGCCATCTCGCATATGCTGATGGATCAGAGATTCATGGAGATGGATAGAATCATCAGTTTCGAAGACATGATGTTTACAGCGCAAACTGCAAACCCAGGACAGGCCGGTATGTCAGTGAGTGGGTGGAATCAAGTAGATAACTCGCGATTGGAGTGATTTGTTCTAAGGTATGGTAGAAAGTAATGACGGTGGTAGGAAGTCTATTTGAGATACCCGAGTTTGCCCTGTCTATAAATGCATATTCAGGCCAGTCCCATCTTCAGCAATCTGTTACCGAATTCAATAAGATAGTAGTCGCCATATACCAACCCATGGTCCCAGTATCTCTTGTGGTCCCGTGCATTGTGGTTCGCCGTCGCATTCTTCAGAATGGCCTCAAAGGTCTTGCCCTCTTCCGTGTCAATGGTCGTGATCTTGCCATTTTCGAAAACAAACTTCGCCTTCTCAGCGGCCAGCGAGAAGTCTAGGGTATCCTTAACAATGAGAGTAGCCATGTCTCGCCATTTTACACTCTCTTCGTTGAGGCCCTGGCCTGCCAGAGCTTGAGAGAGAACGAGCATGCCGTTGGCAGCAATAACACCAGCCGAAGAGTCTCTCAAGGGATTGGCCTCATCCTCAATGGGTGCATCAAAATCCCAGAGGGGGACGTAGCGGCCCTTTGTGCGGTTTTCTTCCTCAACGGGAAACTCGACCGACTTTGGTGAGGTCTCAAGACGGAAGATGAAGTACTCGGCCAATCCAAGAGCAACGTCCAGGAATTCCTTACCACTAGTCCACAAGAAAGTCTGGGCGTAGCCGAGGATGGCCCATGCCTGCCCTCTCGCCCAAGTGGATTCGGCTTTGTATCCTTGCCCGGTGCGTCTCTCCTTGATCTCGCCGTTCTTGGGATCGAAGTTGATGACATGAATGGTGCTGTAGAATGGGCCAGTAACAAGGCCTCTGGGGTCCTTTTCCGTTCGCAGGTTCGACTTGATTAGCGTCTTCGCGTGCTTGGTCGCCGCATCCCACAGATAAGTTTCACCTGTGTGAGATGCTGCGTAGTACAACAGGTCGAGGTTACACATTGAGTCGATAATAACCAGAAAGTCATCGGTCAAACTTGTGATGGTGACACCATGTTGAGTCAGAGCGTCCCACGACCGCATCGCACCAACGGTGTCGTTGTACCGGGTGTAAAGGGCTTTCGCTGCAGTGATGATGGAGTTCAGAGCTTGCTTGTCTTGTGCAACCTCCCATCTGACTCTCATCGATGGCTGAATCATGAAAGACATGTCGTGAGTGTCTGTTCGCTTTGCCGTCTCGTGAAGCGGTTCTGACCATGCCGCGCCAAGTGACCGAAGTTCTGAGAGCAGCGCGGCCTTCTCAGTATCACCTGGCATCGTTTGAGGGAACTTGACTAGTCTCTCGATGAGGGAGTAGATGCTCCCAGGGAAGAAACCGCATGTCCAGAAGGACGCCTCTCGTAGGTGGTATTTCCCCGCTTCGGGGCCAGTCTGGAGCACATACTCGGGGTATGCTGTTGGGGGATTCTAGATACCATGAGCAACTTGTCATTATCCCTTGACTTCGTGATGCTCACATTGTTGACCAGAGAATCCGTTGCCGTTTTGAAGATCTTGGCCGTAATATTTTCTTCGAACAGGCCATTCAGCTGGTCTTTGGTAGACTTGGAGCGAGACATCTCGATTCTAGAAGCAGTCCGGCCTCCGGTCTCAGAAAAGCTAGTGTCGCTATCAGCATTCAGTTCCGTGGTACTGTCGGACTCGGCGTAAGCAGCGCCCTTGTTCAAAGACAAGCGGTCTGCAGGGGTCTGGTCGATGATTGTACCAGGGGCCATGTTGATGATGTGGGTTTGGTGGGAAACAAAACTCCTCTTTCTAAATGAATTACTCACTTACGACAAACGTCTTGATGCGAGATCGTGAGATCCCGGGCTAGCCTTTTAAGTCGAATGTGTCGTGGAGCGGGCCAAGGCTTAGCGTAATGTTCTTGCGGGAAGAGTTGGCAATGGACAGATTCCCCGGCCTGTCATTCGGGACAAGATGTCGTACGAAACCTTCTTTCTTCTGGAACGGCGCAGTCTGCCTGATTTCTCGGTGGAAACATCGGGCAGAACATCTTACTGGAGCGGGAATCGGGTGGTGTTGTGTCGGCCCTGCGGGGTTGATCGCCCGGGCGATCCCCCGATGCCCGATGTCGACATCTGGAAGAGCGCTGCTCAATTCTTCTCTCACTCGCTTGAAGTGATTGAATTCATGACTGGACGGAGATTATTGGATGAGAGCGACCTCTATATAACCTTGAATCAACTTCTTCTCTGTTTAGATGAACATCAAGTGTCCCGAGCGTCAAGCGACATGGATCCTGACGATGCTTAGCCATCGACATGCGCAGTTCTTGAACATGCAATTGTACGCATATCCACGATCAGGGCATCTCATGAGAGTTCTGAATGGTCAGAAAACTCATGTATCATAGGCCTGTTGTTGTTGTTGCTGTTGTTTTCTCAGGTCCTGTATCGAGTGGGGTTATCGATGCCTCCCGTGATAGCTCAACCTGGCGCGCTCAATGGCTTAATCCGCGGCTGGTTTTCCCAACATCGAGACTCTCTCCAATATCGGCGTTCCACAAATGTGCCACCAACAACAATTGTTTTCTAGAAGATGCTTCGAGTCAGCCACGACTTAAATTGCATGCAGCCAAGCCGAATATCCGGAAACATGTACGCATACGGATCTTGGCTTCCGTTGGCTGACGCCGCATTGCTATGATTGCTACCAAGGTACCGAGTGTTTCCCGGGCACGCGAGCAGTTTCCCGATCCAACCACAAGCTCCTCGGGTCTTATCTTTTGAATCACCTGATCGGACTCAGACGTGAAGCCGTCCGAGTGATAACGATGCTACCAGGGCCCTGGTTGAACCCTTCTGCTTCGGGTTGGCGAGTCCGGTTCCCCTGATGCACATATCTGGCCTTGGCAACTCGTGCATCATCCCCACGCTGCGGCATAGGGCTGAAGAACGGTTCATCCGATGCAACACAGCTGAAGACTTCGAAGAACTCGAGCCGCGATGAGGCTTGACTCGCGCTCTTTTCTTATCGGGTTGGCTATGAGCACTCCACTGGATTACGAAAAGCTTATCAGCTTCTCATTTCAATAATCCCGCTCGACGTCACAAATGTGACCAAGACAAGCCGGGGAAATTGGGAACCCCACAAAGTGGATGTTACGCGACGTCGCGACACCATCGCCAACGAACGCCAACACTCGCATTCGAGTCCGGTACCTTGGCGACCCCAGTATCTACTAGACTCAGCGCGGTAAGCGAACAGGAGGGACCACGATTCCCTGAATTGAGTGAAGCCGAAATTCGGGGTCGCCTTCGTCCAATCGACGCCTGCATTTTGCTAACGTGACAACGGCCCGGCCGCCGTTGAAAATGGGGGTATCTCCCGCTCCCTCCCGTCCCCTTCCGTTCCGTTCTTTACCTCTGCCGGCATCGTTCTCTCAGATTGGTCTCGAAGTTTTGGCAAGGCGCAGCTACCCTCAAGAACACTAGCTCGACAACGCCATAACCGCAAGCAAAGATGAAGACCTCCGTCAACCCCATCGTTGCCTCCCTCGGGCTGGCCCTCGCCCGTGGCGTCGCGGCCGTTCCTTCGGTCTATGCCAGCAACCACACCGTTGGCCCTGAGCTGAAGACCTGGCCTGCCGAGGCGGCGAAGTCCCTCAACGCGATGATTGCTGCCAACGCCAACCAGAGCAACTATGCCGTGTTCGACATGGACAACACCAGCTACCGCTTCGATCTTGAGGAGTCGCTGCTGCCGTTCCTCGAGAGCAAAGGTGTCATCACTCGCGAGGCCATGGATCCCTCGCTGAAGCTGATCCCCTTCAAGGACACGGCCAACTACACGGAGACGATCTACAGCTACTACCTCCGCTTGTGCGACGTTGACGACATGTTGTGCTACCCCTTTGCGGCCCAGATCTTCAGCGGCATTCCTCTCAGCGAGCTCAAGGGCTACGTGGACGAGCTCATGGCGCTCAACACCACCATTTCAACCACCTACTACGAGGGCGATGTCATTACCCCCACCGAGGTGTCTCCTCCCAAGATCTTCACCGGCCAGGTCGAGCTCTACAACAAGCTGATGAACAACGGCATTGACGTCTACGTCATCACCGCCGCCGCCGAGGAGCTCGTCCGCATGGTTGCCTCCGACCCCAAGTACGGCTACAACGTCAAGCCCGAAAACGTTATCGGTGTCACTCTCGTCATGAAGAACCTGACCTCTGGCGAGCTCACGACTTCCCGCAAGCAGATCACTGAGGGCACCTACGATCAGGAGGCAAACCTTGGTCTCGTCATGACTCCCTACCTGTGGACTCCTGCGACATGGATGACGGGCAAGTGGGCCGCCATTCTCACTTACATTGACGAGTGGAAGAAGCCTATTCTCGCCGGCGGTGACACCCCTGATAGCGATGGCCCCATGATCTTCCATGGCGTTGATGTCTCCAAGGGCGGCATCCACCTGTGGATCAACCGCAAGGACAGTGCGATGGAGGAAATGAACGGCATGATCGAGGAGTACACGGCCGAGCAGACGAAGCTGGGCCTCCCCGTTACTGCCGATAAGAACTGGGTTATTGTCAAGCCGGATGACATTCTGTAAATCAAAGTTTCTGTTTGGAGTACACCCAAGTATACAGCACCCTGGGCACAAACACTATAGGGAAGCAAAATAGAACTAAGAGTAATGTCTATGATATACATTTGATCTCTGTGCACAGTCTTGCTAGTGTTAAACTCAGACTTCCAGGCGGTGCGTGGATACATACGTCCACAACGTCCGTATTCAGCACTTCACGCACATCTACACATCCACTCACATTCCCAATTGATACAAAAAGCAACTCGCAACGCGACAAGGCAAAAGACTGGACGAACAGGGAATCGAACCCTGGACCACTCACATGCTAAGCGAGTATTATACCACTAAACCATTCGCCCGAGATGATTTCGCCCGGACTTGAACCGGAGACCTTCAGTGTGTTAGACTGACGTGATAACCAACTACACCACGAAACCATTTGGGTTGTTGAAGACATTAAGGGAAAGAGACGCTAAGATTTGACGGCGGGTCGACGGGGTTGTGGGAATGGCTAAACCCTGGTGGGGGTTGAGTCTTGACTGGTCTTGACGGGCCCGCATCAAGAATTGAACTGCAGATGGGTGAGTGAGACTCCACTATCTCACGAGAGCATTGCTAGAAAGAAACAATTATGCCGAGAGTCAGTGATAGAAGGTACCTATTGTAAGAAAGTTTGTAGTGAGCGGGAGAATTTAAAGCTCCACATGTAAGGCCATGAAGTTGGATCACAAGTATTGTATAACGTGCTGGCATTGTCAAGAAGTTTTCTTGCATTAGGTGTATCACGCTGACCAGGAAATAATGAGTTTGTGGCTGTCAGCATGTGAAACTCCGCCTCATCAGAACTAGACTCATTTGCGACAAGCAGTAGCTGCCATGCCTCAACTTGAAAGTAGCCATTCATAGAAGCGATTGTATATAAGAGCTTCGCGGAGATAGTGCGGACTGGACTTTGATTTTGAGATGTCATTTTACAGTTTGCAGAAGCCGTTTCGAGGGCAGCCCGAGTTCACCAAAGCAGGGAAGCCTTGGTCATTACTTAAAACGGACGACACAACGCACCGGATCATCTCAAGCAACTGGAGGAATATCAGTATAAGAATACTGAATGGAGTAGCCTGTGCTTGAAATATTATTTGAGCATACAACATCACCACAAATGCACAGCGTGACTTTAGTAATTCCCGCCAAACCAAGCGGTCGCTCAGTTGTAGACCGTCAACAGATTTTAACTAACCATGTAACATCATCCTATTGCTCCATTTTTAGGTGTTCACTCGGTTGTTTGGTCCCACTTACAAAGTTTAGATTCCTTCAATGGAGCCTCAAAGGAGTTAGCCTGCATACCACATAGCCGACATCAAGCTGAGGTCCGTTCTGGTAGGCAGTTTGCTATGTCCAGGGCCATTCTCCATTCTATCTTTAGGCTGTCAGAAACTATGTGGCTAGCATTCTTTGAGTGATCTTTTAAATCCCATGGCAATGAATTACTAATTCTGAGCCGACATAGGCGCTTTGTTCAAGTATTTGCAAAACTGCAGTGCCCACCTTGTGCTTAGCGCGATGAATGACGTCGCCTACAGAAGCCTTGGCGTCACCATCCGACATGTGGAATTAAAAAGGTGACGAAATTCGGCCTCACCACCCGAGGAAGAATGAAGTGACCAATTCCTCACTCTAAGCGAACCCCCATCACAGGCAAAGACTGCTTCAACCGTATTATATCCCAGCAACCACGCAGGATCGTTTCTTTCATCTCTATACTGCAAACCATCTCTAGTGCAAACCACTTTCTGCAACAAATATGGCACCAACGAAAGATAATCTCGGTTTCCAGTGCGCCGTCATTACCGGTGGCGCTGGTGGCATCGGAAAGGTCATGGCCCAACACTTCATCTCAAAGGGCAAGAAGATTCTCCTCGCTGGCCGTACCGAGTCAAAACTTCAGGAAACGACGAAGGAAATTGGGGCTGCAGGCTACTATGTTCTTGACACGGGCGATGTCGAATCCATTCCGAGCTTTGTCAAGAAAATCACTACCGATCATCCGGAATTGGACTGCCTAGTCAACAACGCAGGGGTCCAGCGGCCCCTTGAGGTGCTCAAGGACGATGACTTCCTCTCAAAAGCCGATCAAGAAATCAACATCAACATCCGCGGTCCAATGCACCTGGCTTTGGGCCTACTGCCACACTTGCAGAAGAAGGAATCGGCTCTGATCATCAATGTGTCGAGTGTCCTGGGCTTCATTCCATTCTCAATCATCAATCCGGTCTACAATGGCACGAAAGCTTGGCTGCACTTCTGGAGCATGAACCTCCGCACTCAGCTGAAAAATGGTGGTTCCAGGGTCAGAGTGGTGGAAATCGCACCGCCGACGGTAGCTACTGATCTTCATCGGGAACGATCGGATCCAAATGACAACAAGAAAGAGAACAACCCTAATGCTTTGAGTGTGGATGAGTTCATGGAGGAGGTTGCGAAGAAGTTGGAAAACGGCGACGAGACCATCGGCCCTGGCATGGCTGGTGAAGTAATTGACCGCTGGTACGGTGCATTTGGCGATCAGTATGATAATGCTGCGGCGGGCAAGTAATAAAACCAGCGCCAGGTTCTCTTTCATAAATATCTAAGAGCGAAATATTTTGTTCGAATTCGAAGAATCCTCAGGGTCAACCTCTATGCCGCCCAACCCCTCGTGCAGTGTCTTGCGTGAGAAGCCCAGGGTCTGAAATTTTCAGACTTTCCCCAACGTTTTCAAACTATCAGTCTTCGATCCGTAGTGATCGTAACAGCCAATGACTCCATTTCTAACCCAGATGCCGTAGGCTAGATAGTCGCCTCTGGTTAGCCAACTGAGCATGCATGCTACTTTTGGAAATACTCACAAATATCTACCCATGACCAATTATTGCCTCTCCAGAACCATTTTTTTCGCGGGCAATTCGAGCAGTACAAGTACAAAGTGCTGCCTTTTTCTTTTGGGTCTTGCTGCAATCTGCACCCCTTGCATTTGTGGCCTCCGCTAAGAAAGAGGGGTGTTAGCTGCGTTTAAAGCCGACAAACTCGTGTAAGATTCAAGGAGAACGTAGCGCGGCCTCATATAGTCTCCGGGAGAAAGGCCGAAAAGTCATGCCTGGGTCAAGAAAAGGGGGACTCAACGCATCGGCCCATTTGAGGAACCCATCAAAGTTACCGATACACCATCGAAGATCAATCCACGTGAGTACTTCGTTACCAGCGTCATTCTTGCAGCGGGCATTCAAGACGATTGGCGTCTCATAGTCCGGTCCACCAATATCGTATGTGATGTCCTTGCACAGATTCTGGATACAGTCAGACTCGAGCGGGCAAGTCCTGGCTATGGTCGAAGACGCAAAGATCGATAGAATGACGAAAATAGCGAGGTTTGTGAGACTCATGGTTGCGACGGGGACAAGTGGTATGTAATTGTCAAGGCGAGGGCCTGATCTTCGAATGCATGGAAAGTTCCTGTAGAGGCACAGATCGGTCGAGCGACTATTGGAAGCGGCGCGATGTATTTAATGAAATAGGCTCTTTTGATGTCTCGCCGGCTCATTTTTGAACATTAGACGGATTCAGATTCAAACTCGAGTGCCATAGCACCGTGTTTGAGGCATTCCAGACCGTTCATCTTTACATTAGAGAAAGAGACCCAAGATGTCTGAGGTACTTTTTCCGGATGTTGACATCAAGCTCTGACAGATGGACACAGGGGGAAAACTAGAATGGCGTTCTTTGGCGAGGTGCTCGACCCTGATGCCGCTTTACGCCCCCTTTGTGAAGTTCCAAGCCATCGTCGTAGCTGAGTTCAATGGTCTTCTCAGCTTGGATCTTTGAAGATGATGAGGGCTTCGGGCAAGTCAAGTGGAAATGTGTTTTGCAGTACAATGCAACTGCTTCCAGGAAGTGAAACAAAATACTGAATGTCAGTTTGAGCTGTCATATATTGCCTCAGCTTCCACCACGTGGCACAGATCCAAATTGTGCAACATCCACCACGTGAGACAATCTTTCACTGCCCGCAAACCTTTGGCGATTTGCAACTCACTGCTCAACAAAGCAATCTTGTATCACCATCTTTGATCACTGGCAACCTATGCAGCCGGTTTCATTTGGGTCGGTTCTCAAATGATTCAGCGGGCCTATTGTGGGTCTGTGGAACCACTGGTCGGATTTGAGTTGACACAAATTTTCATTCCATCAGACCCATAGCCGTGACTCATTTCCAGGGCTTCTTGAAAGAATAATGCTCGAGTATCGCTCACCTAATACGTCCCACAAGCACGGTAGCTCAGGGGTAGAGCGCTGGGCTCATAACCCAGAGGTCCCTGGATCGAAACCAGGTCGTGCTAGTTTTCCTTTTTGCACTTTTTCTTTTGCTCAGGCTACGCTTAGGAAGCTGGTGATGTGTTTCTTCGTATTCTACTCATTGATTCTGGCGCATTATGTCTACTTAAGTGCCTATATCTTCCTTGAAATCTACGAGCCTTAGTAATTTTGCTCCTCAACAGTTGCAGACAGGGTGAATCAAGTTGGCATCAGAGCTTCCCCTCAGCGCGTCTTTGGTCCCCTAGTCTTTATCAAAGAGTCGCCATCTACTCTCGTTCTTGACTCAAGGGGGGACGATTGTTGACGGGATTGGCCAACTACCCATGCAAGAAAATGACCCCACTGAATCCTTCCAATAGTCTTGACGTCTCATCCATCAACGCGCTTCCCTCAAACCCCGCTCGTTGCATGCTCGTTCAATAGTCCTCCTCTCGTGCTCTCTTTGCCGCACACCCAACAGACGGTAACTCACAACCGAAAATGAACAAGCAATGCATCTACTGCGCGAAGCTATCAATCGAAGCACTGGTCGAGCTCGCCAAGATCAGCTTTGAAGCACAGAGATTTCCACAAGATGCCTATTACCAGCACCACGACTCGTTCAGCGCTCTTGAGCAGTCAGCTCACGATGGCTGTGATCTATGTCAAGTCATACTCCAATGCTTCCAGCAGACACCTGCGACGTAGAACAACCTCTGGAGTGGCCACAAGAATGGAATGAGACAAGCAAGGCGTCCTCGGACGGATATCCCCAAACAATGTACTCTGTTGCGAAGGGACTCGACGTCTCAGACGTTAAACTTTGCATCAACACATCGCATCTGTACGATTCACAAAGGCTGCGGGATGTACAGGTCTTTGATGAAATCATTGTCCAAGTTGGAACTTTGCACATTGAGACGGATGAGAACTATGGCATATGGTCATTTCCCCAGCTTGTATTGAGACTGAGTACTCCTAAAGGTTGGTTGGAAGCAATTAGATCCATCAGAAGGTCATGATCCTGAACTCACATCTCTATTCCAGACCAGGCGGTCTATGTGGAAACATTCCGTATTGGGAGGTTTGAAGTTGACCCAGATCTCGGGTCCTTGACAAATCACCAACTAGCCAAGGAATGGCTTACAGAGTGCTGCCACGATCATGAATCATGTCTCTCGCATCAGATACACGAACTTCCGAGCAGAGTCATCGATGTCGGTAGCTCCTCGAAAGAAGGCTCGGTTCGTCTGCTTCTCTCCCATGGCTTGAAAGCAGACTACGTTGCCCTGAGCCACTGCTGGGGTGGGGCAATATCGCCTCTTTTGACGACCGAATCAACTGCCATCTTCCAACAGAACATCGACATTGAAGTATTACCGGCTAACTTTCGTGACGCTATCACAATAACACGTCATCTTGGTATTCGCTATCTGTGGATAGACTCTCTGTGCATACAGCAAGACTCGAAGTCGGATTGGGAGGTCGAGTCCAAGAAAATGGGACTGGTATATCGAAACTCAACAGTGACGATCTCAGCGATGATTTCCGGGCATAGCAAGTCAGGGATCCTGAAAACCAGCCAGTCAGCACATAGTCTCGGTGCTTCCACCACTTTGGACGTCTTTGGAGGCGATGATGACACATCTAAGGTCACTGTGAGACGGAAGAATCTACAGGAAGAGAACCTCATATCTTTGGATAGGCGCAGTGCGCTGGCAGAGCGTGGTTGGACCCTTCAGGAGTACATTCTGTCTCCAAGGCACCTTTTATACGGGCAAGAGATGATTTACTGGAGATGTCCTCGAGGGTTCAAATCTTCAGACGGCTTGCCGCCAGGCAATAACTCACCGCACACGATTTACAAGGATGCTGCACAAGTCATTTGCTCCGATATTCTACGGCATCCTGATGAGGTACCCCCTGATATCGATGCCATCTTCAGAGACTATTCCGAGCTTGTCAACGCGTATTCGCAACGAAAACTGACCTACGGCTCGGACAAGCTGCCCGCGTTTTCCGGTCTAGCCCAGCGACTCCATCCAGCCATAGGAGGTGAATACTTGGCTGGGATCTGGACAGCCAATTTCAGACAAGGCCTGCTCTGGACAGCAGAGATGAAATTTTGTCAGCATGTCAACGAGCCTTATCGAGCACCATCATGGTCATGGGCTGTGACTGATGACCTAGTGCTCTTTGAGGGTCCACAAGCGGTTGAGGAACAGGTGGTGCTAAAATCGACGCCATCAAGCGCCAAACTTCTGGAATACAGCATCAACCCTAGGGTCCCTGACAACCCATACGGCGAGATCCTCTCAGCAAAGCTGGTGGTGGAAGCCTTGACGAAACCGTTCGTGCGTAGCCGTCAAGTGGTCGAGACCATTCTAGACCCGAACTCGATTGGAACTGCCAACTTTGATGAGCCGGCTGGCCCCGAAGACTCGGTTCCAATGGGCTGGGCGAGCCTTTTCCGCATGAAAACAGAAGGTGGAGACTACATAGTCAGCATCATCACTCGTCCAGGTGACGATGCTGATTGGGAAGTCGACTTTCATTACTTTCGGGAGCAAGACTATCTTTTGATGCTCGTTTACACCGACGACGATGGCGCAGAGGACGATGAGACTGAGTGGTCGCAATCGCCTGCGTTTTGCCTGATACTTCGACAAACGAGCGATGAATCTCAGGAAACATACGAGAGAGTCGGATTCGCAAAGTTGCAAGAGCCTAGGCTGAGATGGCTCAAGACTTGGGAACGATGCGTTCTGACACTTGTGTAGATAGGAACATAATCAACAGCGAGATATTTGTGTCTGTTTCAATGCGACTTTGAAATCGCAACCCGCGGACATGTGAAGATAAAGTCGGCCCACCCCCGGAATCTGCGCATGAGTCGTAACCGCACGAAAACGTCGGTGTCATCCGTGACCCTGGTCATCGCAGGCCTGTCGAATTCCGCCTGTGTTTCCTATTTCTCTCATTCTCCTCATGGCAACCCCAACAATATTGCGACTCCGATGCGGGGAAATCGTTTGCCAAGTTCAAAATCCGACGTGGTTTCTGCTCCGGTTCGTGTGGAGAAAAACATGGCCAGATCGCGGGGTCGCATCACACATTTTATAAGCGCCCGACTCGGAATCGCGCGCTCTTCTTAAATGCAACCTTCCCCCGGTGTGCGCATTCGGCTGATTCCCCCGCGTTGTTTACCCAGGCGCATCCGCCCGTTCGTTTTGTGACGCGCATCCTCGGCGCGGAGCTCGGTGGATAGCCTACATCGGAACGATATTTCAATGGTGCGCGTAACAGTTGCGATGACCTCACTAATGCTCGACTCAAGCTATCCATGCCGGGGAACACGGGGCCGTGCGGGGAGGATGGTAGCATTTCGCTCTTGGCATCAAGCTATAAGATGAACACGAGTCGTTCGACGAATTATGCTTAAATACTGGTTCACAAGATGCGATGATTGAGACTCTCTAATCGTCCCGGCTCGACCACGTCCATTCATTGCAGCTCCAGTGCAGCCATGGCCTCTGTCGCGTTCACTCTTCTAACGGCGCTTGCCAGTCGGGCTTCGGCCAAGACCGTCAAGACGCCGACGCCTCAGATGGGTTGGAACAGTTACAACTACTACAACTGCTACCCGAACGAGACGATCATCAAGGAGAACGCTCACGCCGTCGTGGACACCGGTCTCGCGGAGGCCGGGTACTCTACCGTCACGACGGATTGCGGTTGGCCGGCCAAGGACCGTGATGCCAATGGAGAGCTTGTGTGGAACCCGGCCCTCTTCCCGTCCGGAGGCGCTAAGGAACTCGGCGACTACCTCCACAACCTCGGCCTCAAGTTCGGCGTCTACTCCGGCGGAGGATACTTCCAATGCGGATCCACTGATCAGCCTGCCTCGCTGGGTATGCAAATCATCGTAGCTGCGATTGACTGACTGGAGTTGACCATGTTTTTAGACCATGAATTCACCGATGCGAAGTCATTTGCTGCTTGGGGCGCAGATATCCTCAAGTAAGTTCAAGTGATCGGGCTAAATGACGATTCTGACAAGATCAAAGATATGACAACTGCTATCCCATTGACCCCACGGTGATGGTCGACTACGTCTCTGAGGAGGCCATCTCCCCGGACCGCTTCGTGACGATGGCTGAGGCGATGAACACCACCGACCGAGACATGGTCTACCAGGTTTGCCAATGGGGCACAGGAACCGACCTGGGTGTTTGGTAAGTCGTCACTTACCCGCATTTGTCTGCTGACATTAACGGAAGCTAATCTCGCATGCAGGGTTCCCAAGATTGGAAACAGCTGGAGAATCAGCAACGACATCTACAACAGCTGGCGCAGCATCTGGCGCATCACGAACCAAGTCGTCCCCTTCTACAAGTACACCGGCCCTGGTGCCTTCCCCGACATGGACATGTTGATGTGAGTGGTCTGATGATAGTCTGCCTGACATCACCGCGGAAACTAACTGTAGCACTGCAGCGTCGGGCTCAACGCCTTGTCTATTGAAGAGGAAAGGTTTCACATGGGCATGTGGAGTATTAACAAGTCGCCCCTCACCCTGGGCGCCCCGGCCATCCCCGCCCTCGTGCCGGAGCACACCTTGTCCATCGTCGCCAACAAGGAAGTAATTGCAATCAACCAGGATCCGCTCGCCAAGCAGGCCCAGCTCGTCCGCCGCTTCACCGAGGAGGAGTGGGACGTCTGGGCCGGCGAGCTCTCTGGCGACCGCCTCGTCGTCGGCATCGCGAACTGGAAGAACGACTCCCAGGCCGTCAGCTTTGACGTCGCCGACGTGCTGGGCGTGGCCTCGGCCAACGCCCGCGACGTCTGGGCTGCGAGTGACGTCGGCTCCATCTCGGGGACTTACGAGACGACCCTCGTGGGCCACGAGCTCAGGCTGCTGGTGCTCTCAGACCTCTCCAGGGCGGAGCCGGTCCACAGCTCCACCGGGTATTACACGGCCACAACGAACGGTACGCTGTCCGGATCAGCGGCCGCGGTGGCTTGCGGCAGTGGTGGATGTCTGCCCAGCGGGTCGAAGGTGGGCAACATCGGGTCAGGGGCTGCGGTCAAGTTCGAAGGCGTCGAGGCCAAGAGCGAAGGCAAGAAGTTGCTTGGCGTTGACTTCATCAACTACGATGTCGCCCTCGACACTGCCTGGGGATTTGGTGCCAACGTTCGCAACATGACTGTCTCTGTGAACGGCGGTACTGCTAAGCGGTGGGCATTCCCCATCTCTGGAGGCAACTGGTTCGACACAGGCCGCTTGCTGGTCGAGGTTGATGGTTTCAAGGGTGACAGCTCCAATACCGTGGAGTTCAAGAACGTCGGCAGCGAATGGGCTCCCGACTTGGTCGGTTTCGAAGTCTTCGAGTCCGCCTAAGCTTTCGAGCAGCGTCTTTTCTTCTTTGCACATTATTATTCAAGGCCACTCAAGACAATGGTCGTCAACGTTAAGTTAGTTTCTAATCATATTGATCTGCCCACCGAGAGTCCTGTCTTTACCACACGGTGACATTGTACAAAGGAAAACATTGGTGCATTTGAAAGTACACTAATGGGGTATACGTGTAAAACAGCATTTTAACCAGTGCATGCCACCCAGTCCTCCAGTCGTGTTCGATAATACTACAAGGTTAGTGCGTTGAAAACGTCGGTAGTGGTCAATTACTCTTCTCAAGCGAGCGAGAGCGAGGGTGGCCGGGGTTGCCCGTGAGCGAGTCTTCGTCGTCGATCTTGTAAAAAGTGCTACCGCTGCCAGTGTCGTCGTGTCCCGACCTTCCACCAAATGAAGGAGTATTGGAGTGCTCGGGCGTCTGGTCGACTCTGATTTCAACGTCGACTCTTCGGTGGATTCCGTTCGCGCTCTTGGGGATGTTGTCCAACTGTAGTTCGGCGGGAACGGCTCCGACGCTGGCTCGGTGGTAGCTCTTGAGTCCTGCGTCGTGCTCGCCGCGGTTGGCATCGTGCTGTGTCGTGCGGTGGCCGCGAGAGTGGCCTTGGGAGTAGGAAAGCGAGTTGAATCTGAAGCCGCTGTCTTGACCCTTGGCGAGCCGGGTGATGAGAGACGCCATGGACATCTCAATGTTAAGCTTGACCATGTAGGCGACGGGGTGGAACTGGATGAAGACGACTTGGTTGGGTAGCGACATAAGTCCGATGAGCATGCCGTCCATGGCAATAGAAAGAATCATGAGCTTGGCGTTGAAGCCCACAAGGGGCTTGTATTTGACCAGACCATGCTGGCTTAGGAGTCTTGTCTTGACGATGCGCAAGAAATACCAGTTGAGACCGGCATCGACAATCAGGATGAGGACCTTGGAGGTGCGGTCCCAGTAGTGGTTGATAAGGGCGAAACTGCGGGCATGAGGTCAATGTCGTTGAAGGGTTCGTCTTATAGTTGGGTCAACTTACGTGTCATTGACAGGAGGGGAAAGATGGGATGGAATCCAGATAATGAAGACGGCGATGTTGATCACAGTGATGAGCACTGCGGTTCCCCATTTCAACCTCATGATTGTCTTCTGGCTTTCCGCAATGACTGCGATTCGGTTGATGATGATTTGCATCAATAGTTGGACCTCAAAAACCCAACAAAAGAGAATGAAGAACAACACCGGCACCCTAGCCAACCAGAGTTAGTATTAAATTTCTCAACAGATATCGTCTCGAATAGACGTACGTTGGTCCTAAAATCCCATCCAAGAACAACCAGCCGATGACTGTGATGACGAGGTTTGCCAGAATCTCACCCCACATCATGTAGATGTATGAACTTCGAAGCGGGTTCCGGTTCCTCCTCGTCTGTTTCATGGCCTCCCATACTGTCAAGAATCCGAAGCCGATGGTGAAGCCGGCCGCCAACGAGGCGATCTGGTAATCGACCTTGGACGCCATCGTGAACCGCCGTGAGCCGGAGTCGTCGTCGTTGTCTAAGCCGAGTATGTGTACGGTCGATGTTTCGAGCTCGCCAAAGTCCTGCCCGGTCGTCTCGAAGCTTCGTGGATACGCCCGGTATGCGAGAAGGGTAGGTCCGCAAGGCGAGACCGGTGGGATGTCGTCAAGACTTTAAACTCTAAAAGAAGGGGACCCAGAGTCCATGTCGAGTGGGAGAGGCCACTCTTAAGGCTTCATGCTTCTCCAGACAGCAGTGGGCTGCGGATCGTCCTCGCCCAGTTTCCATGTCCCACTCTTTCCCGGAGTATTTACTGCATGAGTCTTTCTGACTACACCTCAGTGTGAGCCTGTGGCAACAGCATGGAAAGCTTTTGGTTTGGGTACGCTGGAGAAGCAGTCCAAACGGCCCCGGGCAGCCTGGGCCGCGGGAAGCAAAACCCTTAGCCGACGCTGGAGTGCCTCGGTGGACTAGCTAGACCCAGATGGAACCCACATGGTAACAATTGGTAGTGTCATCCTTAGCCCGACGCCACAGCGCCGTAACGTCGGAGGAGCCCTTCACTACGACGCCGTAGTGGCAGGGAGGAAAGGCTTGCGTACTATTATGGACAGGGTGGTGGAGGGATATGAGACGACAGGACCTGCAATCGACACGCCCTTCCTTGAAATCTCGCCCTTCCTGCGTGCATGGCACGTATTCTGGCGGGCAGAAAACCCAATTAAGGTAGAGGCCGATGGAAGTCCTCGGCCGCCAAGGGTTAGCCTGAGGACGGTAGCAATACAGCTTCAGAAACCTGCAGGTGTCACAGTCCATTGGCCCGAAGACAAAGGATCAACAGGCACAGCAGCCGTGTCTTGTCTTTCGATGTGCCGTCATCCCTATCGTTCAACTGCCGGAGGAAGGTTTGCTGAAGAAACCCAGACGCAGATCTTGGAAAAGATCAAGTCACGCAACAGACGGACGGGGGCCCTTTCCAGAGGCCCTCCTGGAATGCAACTTGGGGTCCCGAAATACAGGCATCCCCTTTCCGGGGGCTCAGTCTTGTCATACGCGCAGCGTGGCGGGCATGGGTCTTTCTGGGTCCCGCTAACAAGAATCTCGCGAAAAAGGCGGGGAATATTAAGAGGAGACGATGGGTCACCAGTGTCGATAACTCCTTCACAGTAAACGAGCCAGCGAGTCACAGCACGAGATTCCGGTGTCTTGCTGGAGACGGGTGCGAAAAATGTGTTCTGGATCAGCAGAGATCGGCACGGGTCCCATGTCTTGATGGATGCAGCTGAAGGCCGTGCGCTGCTCTGTTCTTCACGCCAACGAGTTGACAAGTGATCAAGGTCGCATCATGCCATCTGCCACATCTGCTTTTTAGAGTGGGCGAGCAGAGGCTCAACTGCTGACGTACAGTAGATTGCGAAGGGAAACTCAGACTGCGATGAAGAAGACAGCATCTCCCGGCGAGAAGGTCTCCAGCATCTCCAGATGCAATGTTTCTTCATCAACCCACAGTAGCACTAGAATGAAGCGGGAGAAAAGACTCCAAAACACCCGGCTCTCCTGGCGAAGACACCGGCCAAACACACCAACGAACCACTTCCTACAAGAAACCCCGAACAGCCGTTCATGCGCATGGGACGTCTTCACCCTCGTGCGTTCTGAAACGTGATATCTCCTGCGTCCCAGTCGTTCTGCTGGGCCACAGGGCCGCATTGTTCCCTCCCGGAGATATTTTCCACGTGGGTGAAAGCTTCGACCTAGAATCAATCAGGACACGAGAGCCGAGATAACCGTCAATCAGAGTGCGAGGACGACCGTTCTCCATCCGAGGAAGTAGCAAGGTAGCAATGGCCATTCGCCTTTAACCATCGCCATTGGGGCCCGTTCTCTGTGCGGCCCCCAATGGAAATTTGAACCCGCCAAGATTAAGATGCCAGGGGCCGAGAAGCGAGCGAGAAGAAGGCTGCCACAGATCTCCTTTTCCTCATCAGTTTCTTCTGCACCGTTTCCACTTTCTTCAGCGCAGCATGCCAGTGGACCGACCGTAGACGACGCGCATCATGAAATGCGGGGATGTCGCGCGCTAATGACATGGAACTTCGACGCTTCATCTCTTTTCTCGCCTTTCCTCGTCCATTCATCTGTCAACTAAGCAACATCGTCCCGAAGAAAGGATAGAGCGGCTCGTACCCGAGGTCTAGCGACATAAGGTGGCGGTAGAAAGAGGGGCGTCGAAGAGAGCTGTCCCTCTTCCGACACTGGCACCGGGCGTGGCGTCAGTCGCTTGAGCATCCGGCACTATTCCCACTTCGTCCCCGTCGTCCGTGGCTTGTCTCGATCTGCACTGCAGTGACGGTGATTCGGTGAAGAAACCCCTCCAGAACCACGGTTCCAAACGCAAAGATCCGCGTTCTGCAGCAACTCGAGTTCCGCGTTCGGAAAGTCAATCGGCATATAAGCAAAAGGTTGCAGCTTGTCACAAACCGACCAAAGCACACTGGACGAACTATTGCGAGTCTCGTGACCGTATCCGTATGCCCCTGCGACTGCGTCTAGTGCGTGTGTGGGGAGAGTCTGGAACTCCCGAGCTATGAGCAGACATCTGGTACTATGGACAGTCATCATCTTGCTCTCGTCTGTGTTGTGTAAGCGAGCTGAGAACCGGCGCACTCTCTCCGGCAGGGGATCCTAGGGCGCGGACGTCGATAGCTTCACAGCTATGCTTCATCTCCGGGCTGACAGCTTTCTAGCGCGGTCGCGAGGAATCACAGACGCGAGAGGGACTCAAGACGGTGATGGTATGATGGTATTTTCTTTTCGCAATTCCGCAGTTCGCCAATTCGCCCGACTAGAAGCTGAAGAGAATGTTCGACCCAGAAAAAGCACACGTTCGACCCCGCCGAGAAACGAAACTAGCATCAAAACTACTGACATGAAAGATGCGGGATGCTAACGGAAAACGGGCAACAGAATCAAACCAAGCCCAGCCCTCTCAACACATGAACGCCCTGCTCATCAAAATATCCCCTTCTAAAACCCGCTGAACCACATCATGCACCCGGGACATGCGCACAAGTCTCTATAATCCTCCAAATCCTTTGACGGGAAATGCAAAGTTGACGTGGTGACTCTCGGTTTTCATACCGCCCGTGTATGCCGCCTTGTTTGCCCTCCGGCTTGCCTCGACCCCCGTCCACCCGATGACCGCGACGAAGGTCCTGCCGCCGTTGCCGCCACCGATGCTCGCACTCCCGCTCGCCATGCCGCTGCCGCTGCTACTGCTTGGGCCTCCTCCGGAGCTGTTCCTACACAGCGAGAACCCGCTCGCTACGCCGTTGCACCCGGGCATCGCCTTCGCCCTCTCGACGATCTCGCGCATCCTCTCTTCCGGCTCTCGGCAGCCCTCGAAGCTCAGCGTCTCGACGATGGGCGAGTTGATGACGGCCTGCGGCGCGAAGGGCTTGAACTGCAGGAGGTGGCTCGTGGGTTGTCCGCTCAGCACGGGTGCCAGCTTGGCCATGGCATCGGCATAGTCTCTCGTCCTCTTCCAGGCCTCGCTTGCCTCAGCGTTGATCCAACCTACTCGCGGAAGCACAGTCACATTAGCTCGGCGTCTTTCCGGTCTCTCTCTTGCCTACTGCGGCAACTTTCCCCGGTCGTTGATCGGCAGGGCTGGCGCGCAACGGTTTTTGTATCCCTCCCCGCCGCGTTCTCCTCCCCGGGCATAAGGAGGTTATTCACGTACCAGCGAGGAGCTCCAGCTTCTGCGGATCTTCGCTCCATGGGCCCCATCGAGTGCGGAGATATCCGGGCTGGTTCTGGAGGACTTGAAGCATGGACTTCAGCTGCTCTTTCCAGTCATCAATGCCACCCTTGACGGGAATGATTACACGCTCGGTGACGGCGTTGGCAAGCTGGGCGGCGGCAGGATCCATCACTACAAAGCTGCGTCGCGCGTGTGTATGTGCTTGACTTTGCTTTTCGACGGCAGGACCTTTTTCGTCACGGCTCTTCTTCTTTGTCAACGAGGCTAAATGAGGTAATGGGCAGATGACTTGAAGTTGATTTATAGTTGCTGCTAAGCTCAGACAGAGACAGCTAGCTGGAGACGTCCGGATCCTTTTCTGAAGTAGTGTATGTGGTAATCACGCGTCCCCCTCTAGAGCTGATGTGGACACAACCCTAATCTTAAATACCTACAGCTCAACGAGAGCGAACAAGAAGCGACTGGATCAAGGGATTGGTTCCAACGCAGAAGTTTAGTCTCAGTCCATGTTGTGTGTGTGTGTGTGATATGGGTGTGGTGGGTGTATGGTGTGTGGCTGTCTGAAGTGAAGGGGATCTTGGCTGATGACGTTCTCCCGCTCAGCAGAAACGGTGTTCAGGTTCGCCCGACAATCTGGCACCGCACTTCGGAATGTGGCTCACGAGCGCAAGGCCGTCGGCGTGTCATATCCCGCCCTCCCTTTTTGCCCAACGCAGTTCGCAATCGTGGGAACCCCCGATCAAAGCTTCATGGGGGGTTCGCCAATGTCCGGCTCTGCCTGCTGCCAACGGGGGGGAAATAGGCTCAACGCTCACACTTCGCAACATTTCGCAATCGCAACGATACCCGGTGACCGAGGGTCGTGTGTGGTCTTGGTATTGGTATTGGGCTTGGGCTCCCATGGCGTCCCAAGCTCCCCGTCGTCTTGCTGGGCCGAACAGCCGACGAACCCCAAAGCAGGAAACGTTCTAGAAACACCGCGCAGTCCGCTCCGCGCCGACAGAGGATGGCCGATGCGAGGATTCTCCAACCGCTCCTCCGGAACTGGCCGCACCCCGGTTCAGTCCGCCCGCCCGCCTGTCTTAGGGCTGCGGCTTTACAACGTCAAGCACGCCATTGGGTGTGTGTGGCAGGTTTGAAAGAGAACGAAAGCAACCCAAAATCGTGATGGGACGAGTGCAAGAGAAAACGAGAAAAATAAGCGTAATATGTCGGTGTCGCTGTCGGTGTGAGAGAGGAGAGGCGGAAGAGGGTGTGCAACCGTAATGATCTGCCGCCCGCCAATCTCGGACAACGCCGGCCGAACGAGCCGACGGGCTGGTTTACCCCACGGACATGGTGGACGGGACCAACTCAACTTGTTTCGTTTCATTAGCGTCTCTCGCTGCGACGGTAAGACGCTGTCTGTCAAGACTGCATCTTGCAGCATGCAGCATCTCACAGCGGGAACGGCTGTCTGTGTGTTCAAGGTTCCCGTCAAATAACGTTTCATGTCAAGTTTCTGTCCCGTCGACTCAAGGTCCGCAGCTTCCGCCACTCGTTTCTCCTGCAAGGCCGGCCATTGTCAGGAGGCCCAGTGGACAACAGACTACTTTTTTGTTATTGCTCTCACTCGCATACTATGCCTCTTCAGTCTGCAACCCAAAACTGCTCCACGACACCCGTCACGTCAGGTGGAACAGAGTTTCCTGACATGCGGGTGTCTTCGTACCTTATCGAACTCAGCCCAGCTGCGACAGGAAACCATATCCATGGGCAGCTGTCGACGTCGAACAGGTGGTCGGTCCATTGACCTAAAGCGACCTCTGCAAGCCACCCCTTAATAAGTAGAAAGAGCCGCGTATCTCATTATCGACTTCGGACGGGCCCGACTCTGTCGGCACAGAGCCTCGGTCTCTCGTAGTTCCCCGGGTAGCATGGCTTAGTTGACTCTTGCCGACTGTCCCCGTATCTGTATACGCTCTGCCCAAAGGTGATCTTTGCGGATCTAAAACGGGCAAGGGAAACTGCCCCACGACGTCGCCTCCGTACGATGAATTGCTTGATCGTGGTCCGGTCCGCGAGGTTGACTTGTCTCGAGGATCCACTGTCATGCTGAAGTTGCATAGTGATTGATGCGAGACCGACGGTCGAGATTAGTATTAAAAAGAATCAATATCCCAATTGACAATAGAATATGAAAGAGCATCAGAACCATCTGCATCTTGATATTCTGCTGGACATACTACATCCAGAGAACCCCTTTTCCACGCAGCCAACCATCCGATCATCCACAATGGCACCAATCCCAGAACCTATAACTCTCCCTCCAAACTTCACACCCGAAAAGTTCCAAGAGTTTATTGTTCGCGCCCAAGAGATCTGCGGCACCGAAAATGTCCGCGTGATCCCTAAAGACAAGCCCCTCGAGGGCGACTCGTACCTGAACCAGCCCAAGTCACACGATCACTTCCCCCTCTACGAAAAGACAAAATTCGTCGCCTCGGCCGTCGTCACCCCGCGCCATGTACCGGACGTCCAGGCCCTCGTCGGCCTGTGCAACGACCTCGTCATGCCCGTCTGGCCCATCTCCCTCGGGCGCAACTTCGGCTACGGCGGCGCCTCCCCCCGCGTCCCGGGCTCCGTGGTCATGGATCTGGGCCACCACATGAACCGTATCCTCGAGGTCAACGTGGAGGGCGCCTATGTTCTGCTGGAGCCTGGTGTTAGCTTCCGGGATCTGCACGAGTACCTGGAGAAGCACAATCTGCGAGAGCACCTGTGGCTCTCTGTGCCTGTCGGCCAGGGCTCCGTGCTCGGCAATGCTGTCGAGAGAGGCGTCGGCGCAACGCCATACGGCGATCATTGGGGTATGCACTGCGGCATGGAGGTCGTGCTGCCGAATGGGAAGCTGGTGCGCACGGGGATGGGCGGCGTGCCGAACCCCAATGCCGACAAGAATCTCCGCCCCGACGAGCAGCCTGGCTGCGAGACGTGGCAGCTCTTCAACACCGGCTACGGCCCGTACAATGACGGGCTCTTCTCCCAGAGCAACCTCGGTATCGTGACCAAGATCGGGATGTGGCTGATGCCCAACCCCGGCGGCTACCAGCCCTACGAGATCACCTTTGAGAACGACTCGGACTTGCCCAAGGTGGTCGACATAATCCGGCCGCTCCGTCTTCAGATGGTTCTCCAGAATGTCCCGTTTCTCCGGCACACTCTGTTGAATGCCGCGCACTGCGGGCCCAAGACGAAATACACTGACAAGGAGGGCCCACTGTCCGAAGACGAAGTCAACGCCATTGCGAAGAAGCTCGACTTCGGACGGTGGCAGCTGATTGGTGCTGTCTACGGGCCCAAGCCCGTCCGCGATGTCCTGCTGGGCGTCATCAAGCACGAGTTCCTCGCAATACCGGGGTCGCGGTTCTTCCTTCCTGAGGACCGCGCCCGGGAGAGCCCGCTGCGTGCCCGTGAGTTGTTGATGCAGGGTATTCCGACCGTGGAGGAGTTGAGATGTCTGAAGTAAGTGGATATAATATCGCATCGCCAGAGACATGAGCTAACATGAGCTATAGCTGGCTTCCCAACGGCGGCCAGCTCCTGTGGGCCCCCATCTCCAAGGTCTCGGGCGAAGACGCCAAGAAGCAGCACGATGTAGCCAAGAATCTCATCACAAAGTATGGGTTCGACTACCTCGGTGCATTCGCAGTCGGCATGCGAGAACTTCGTAAGTCACCAATCTTGGGTGTGGATCTCGACCGGTGCTAATGGTTACCAAGACCACGTTATCGGCATCCCGTACCGTCTCGACGTCCCAGACGACGTGACGCGCATCCGCAAGCTGGCCCACGAGCTGATCAAGGAGACCACGGCACACGGCTGGGGCCAGTTCCGGGCGCACACGGCCCTCATGGATCCCGTCGCTGACGCCTTCAACTGGAACGACAACGCGCAGATGCAGCTCAACGAGGCGATCAAGAACGCTCTCGACCCGAACGGCATCATCGCGCCAGGCAAGAACGGAGTGTGGCCCGCGAGCTACGACAAGAAGAAGTGGGTGCTGGACGGTAACTAACCGTCGGCCCGGTGGAGGAACGATTTGGTACTGGGGTGCGGCGGCGACTCGTGCCGAGATGACGTGGACTTGATGCTCCAGATAAAATGCAGAAGCAGAACTAGAAGGGTGTAGAGGGCGTGGCCGAATCTTGGAACGGCGCCGGAGATAGGGGTGGTAGTTGAGAGGTTTGAGTAATAGACTCCGCGCGGCTAGATCTTGCATCCAAGGCTAGAGTCTTGGACCGTCGCCGGAGTTGGTTAGATGAGATTGATTCAAATTGAGATACGTGCTAATGCATCTCGATCATGTTGTGTACCCCATGTTTTCTGCGTGATGAGGTCTTTGATCGGGATTTACTGTGCCTGTCCAAAGAAGTCGCTTAGGTTGGCACAAAGAATGGAAGATGCGACAATCCGACCTTCCTCCGGACCTAAACATCCGGAGACCGATGAAGGACGACACGCAGAATAATGTCGTTTCTCACGTTCAACATCATCGCGCAGTCGTTGTTCCATAAGTTCATCTAAATGAACGTCCTTCCCGACGCCCTTCCACATTCCGAAGCAAGGGGTAATTCCATCTGGGCTTCGAAAAAGAGCCTCATCCGTCCGATGTAAGCGTCATCAACACCGGGGCTGACCAGTCATGGTCCGGCGGAGCAGATCCACCGGCGCCCCCCTGGACCGGTAAGCCCCACACCGGACCTGACTCCGTGAGGTACTACTGACGTCTTTCCGTTGGTAAGGCTGTGGGAATAATTGCGGTTCTACCGTAGAACATCGGAAATTCGATGGTTTCTTATTTCCCCTTCGTATGCCGAGGAAACAAAGGCCTGAGCTTGTTTGTAAGCTGGTCCGTCAGGCTCAATCTGGCGGATGACGGCACAATTACACCCAAAGACTCTGTAGCGCCTGAGTAAGACGTTGCAACTCTCCCCGTAATTTCTTCCTTTTGAGATGAGAAATTCTCCGATGAGCCGTTCATCCCGAGTCTATGAACTCATCCCCAGCGGCTAATGCCCAGGTCGCTGGGGAAATGGCGAGCCGACATCGGGAGGTGATTCTGTGATGTTGTAATGGAGTCGTAGTCCCGACGCTTTGCGTAGCTGTGCAACCCAGATTTGTCTTCTATAAGAAGCAAGACCTGTTCATCTGTTCACAGAAAGCCGAGTTCTTCAGCACATCTTCAACACAAAACAAGATGACTAGGATAATGGCGCCCCGAGGCATCCTCCAACATGCTGGGCTTCTCGCCTTAGCGACGACAATCCGAGCGGTCCCGTTCGTCTCTGAACCTCAGACCACAGTCACCTCCGAGCCAACAATCACCGCCTCCCAAGTTCCCGTCCAGAATGTGACTTCTCATGGCCCTTACACAGGACCATCGCCAACCACGACGGGCGCCATCTCAACCAGCATTCTCGCCTCAGAGGTGCCGCAACTTCCTCCCCCAGACGATGCGTACGACTACCCGGCAGACGGCGCTCTCCACGGCGACCAGCCCGCGCCGTACACTCCTGCCGGCGGTCTCGGCACCAACGGCTCCGCGCCAGTATATCGCGTCCAAAGCGACTTCGACTACCAATCTCTCGCTTTGGCTCTGTACCAGGAGTACATCGAGCTCGACCTCTTCCACTGGGGCTTGGCCACGTATCCCGTCGAAGACTTTGAGGAGCTCGGCCTGAACGCCGAAGACCGGTACCTGCTGCAGTTCATGGCGGAGCAAGAGATCGGCCATGCGACCGTCATCACGAACATGCTCGGCGCCGAAGCCCCGCAGCAGTGCACGTATAACTACCCCGTCTCGAACCTCCGCGAGTACATCGACTTTAACCAGAAGCTCACGCGCTGGGGCGAGGCCGGCGTCTACGGATTCCTGCCGCACCTGAACTCGGGCCCCGCCGCGCAGCTGCTCCTTCAGAGCATCACCACCGAGGCGCGCCAACAGATGATCTTCCGGCAGTTCGAGGGCCTGTTCCCGATGCCCGAGTGGCACACCGTCGGCATCCCGCAGAGCTGGGCGTGGACGCTACTGGCGCCGTACATCTCCAGTTGCCCGTGGAACCAGACGCGGCTGATCTGGCAGAACTTTCCCGCGCTGCACGTCCTCAACCAGCCGAACCCGTACCGTATCAACGGGTCCAGTGCCTGGAACGAGACGACTGGCGGGTGGGCTAACACGGCGGCGACGGGGAACATCACCGACGCTGAGTCTTGTGTGAACGCTACGGATTCCGGCGAGGACTGCAATCCGGCCATCTCGCAGAACCGGACGATGCCTCTGTCGTATGCCGGTCGCCAGGTGTTTTTGCAGTGGGATGCCCCGGGTCAGCCGGTCGGCCCGAACAACAGCTACATCACCTCGACGAACGTGAAGGAACCCAAGTTCGCTGCGTGGGTTTCCCAGCTGAACGTTACGTACTCTGCCTTGCAGAATGTTAGCTTGGAGGAAGGAACTGCGTACACCATCCAGCCGAACGTGTCGACGTGGGAGTTTGACCCGGCGATCAACTCGACCATGTTCCTGGCGCTGACTGACACTGACTTGCATGTTACGCCTTACAATCTGACTATGATCAACCCGCATGTTGCCGCCCTGGCCGTGTACCAGGCTGGTTAAGGATTCACGAACGAGGCAATGTGGGAGCCAAGCCGCCGGATCAGGCTCAGAGTCAAAAACCTGGGCAGATTCGTCGCAGAGAGCGAGGTTTCATTTTGTTCTGTACAAAGATCGTTAGCAATCAATCTTAATAACATCACGTTGTAATTACAAACAACCACAAAGCGAGTGTAAAATAGTTGGATGTGCCGGATATAGTCAGGCGAACCTTCGCGTAAATTGATTGGCATTATTGCTCGCCTAGAATCATAACAACTTCGATGCACGTCAAATATTTCTCATGTCCACCCGTATTCGCCGGTCCATGCTATGATGCAGACCCGTGTTTCTTTTGGGAAAGGCAGTAAGCCTAAGGCGGACCTTTCCTTTTTTTTCTAGCCAACGCATGTCTAACGCCCTGTATTGATGCGCCCGTTTAGAGCTCGTTGTGCTCCTGGCCGTCAGCGTCGGAGTCAGCGACAATAGTCTTGACAACATCGGCAGCCTCAGCAACCTTGCTGGCGACCTTTTGAGCAACGCCCTCCTCAGCTGCCTCAGCGGCCTCGCTGGCCTTCTCGGTGGCCTTGATGATGATCTTCTCAGGCTTGGGGACACCGTCGATGCCAATGAGCTCGGTCTCGAAGACTGTGGAAGATAACGATTAGCTAGGACCGTTCAATGATTTGATATTCGGTTGTACAAACCCAGGGTTGAGCCGGCGGGGATAGGGCCCATGCCGCGGTTGCCATAGCCCAGCTCAGGAGGGATGGTCAAGGTTCTGTAAGGCGTCAGGATCGGTTGGTCTCGAACGTTTGGTTGTCGCCCATCTTACCTCTTCTCGCCAATGCACATGTCAAGAAGACCCTGGTCCCAGCTGCGACGTTGTCAGTCATGTTTCTTCGGTCTTTGCTTGTCGGCCGAGTGATTGAACTGACCCCTTAATGACCTGGCCGCTACCAAGCTTGAAGCTGAAAGGGGTTCCGCGGTCGTAGCCTTGAGAAACGAGACGTCAGTATCATTCATGCAACTGGCAATCGGCGCAGCATCTTACTGGCATCAAACTTCTGTCCGTTGGACTGGAGAGTGCCGCGGTAGTGCATGTTGACCTTGTCGCCATTCTTGGTCTTGCGCTCGCACTCGACGGCCTGGGTAACGTCGATCTGGAGCTCGGCGGCGGCGACGCTGACGGCGCTGGAGGCCAGGAGGCCGAGAGAGAGGAGGAGACCCTGCATTATGGTTGAATTGGGACGGTGAGGCGGTAGACTGTGCTGAAGAAGGTCGAGATGTTGTGATTGAGCGGTCAATTGGTCGAATTAGAGACGAACAGCTGGCGAGCAACAAGGAAGACAGCTGCAACGAGGGGCCACCGCCGCAGCTGTGGTGGGTTGAAGCCACGCCGCCTCTCCCTCATTGCTATTTTCCGATTGGCTCATTCACAGGGATAATCCGGAGATACGGACCCGTTTTTGTTATCGATAAAGGGCACCCGCATGTGACGAGGGTAGCTTATCGCCAGGGACCTGCCCCAGCTGAGCTCCAGCTGACAGCTCTGGACTCTGTGTGACGTCAAGCACCAGCAACAACCCCAAGCAACTCTCCCATCCACCATTCCTTCTCACGAGGATTATTGGTGATAGTTGTGGGGGTCTGTCAACCGCACATGAGGCTGTCGACCGCCTTGGACTCGCGATCGGCTTTTTTTCCGAGTCATTTGACTCAACCCCAGTTCGCCCAGGAATCCATGAGCCGCAGCATGTCTTGCCTCGTGTGTCTGGACCGGTCGTCGATTTGGTTCCCGGTTTCTACCCTTTGGTGATTTCTTTTTCCAAGCCACAGCTTGTGATCTCGACGTGGCTGCGACGGAGTCATCGGTGTCTGGGCTGTGCAGCGTGCCCAAATGTCATTTCGGCCGAGGCGGAACAACACGAGCTGTTGAGGCAGACAGGGACCACGCAGTCGCGTCTCATTAGCCCGACGTCAACGCCAATCATAACCCAAAGGATAGTCATCGCGACCATCACGGCCTGCGGTTGAGGTGCTGTTGAGGTGCTACCCACCTCCGGCGAGTCGGCGCTGTCGCGTGCCTGTCAGACATGTCCGAGCACCAGTCGATTGCCAGCTTCACGGAGACTACTGCAGCAAGAGAAACCTATCAGGCGACCGGCTTGTCGTCGTAGAGGGTCGGCGCAAAAGGGTTCCTTGCCTATCCGTCCGGCATGTCGATATGATAGTGACAAACGATAGAACGGCCATTTAGAGAAGGTTTACAGACATGCGCACTATGGCACACCTGTGGTATACGCTTTTGAGGGTTTGCCGTTTCGAGTGTCTTCGGCATTAGCTCAGTCGTCTCCTCTGCCAGAGCCCGTTTGGCCGTCTGTCGTCGACCTCCAGTCGCAGATCAAACCATGCAGCCCGCCCTACTTGCCCGTCTCCGTCTGCACGCCAGAGGCATGAACCACTCCACACGGCGAAAAGAGCACTCGCAGCAGACTGCTATCCGCGATCCCTTGCCCATTTCGTGCATTCACTGCATTACATGCTGCAGACAACCTGCGCTACTGGAGCGATCGCTGCCACATGCATACTCACCCGCTGGAGACCCGATCGAAAGGGCTGGATGGCGGCCAGTTGGGTCGCTGTCGCAGCCCGCATGACAGGGTTTCCCCCAGCAATCTTCAAAACATCAGGCACGATCCGAACTCTCTGACCCGTTAGAGAGCCCGACTAGGCCGCTTCGAGAAAAAAACACAGTGCTGAGAGCCAGCAGTTAGAGGAGACCGAAGAGTTTATGAAAAGGCGTGTATTGCTCAGGAGGAAGTTGCCCTCCTGAGCGTCCTTAAATTATAAACTCGCGAGGCCCGTACTAATTATATAACCCGCTCCCTTAGTAAGATTTACTAAGGGGGTTATATAAAGTAAAAGACGTATTATAAAATAAAATATTATATACCCCCTTAGCTATAAGAATAATTAAAAATGCTTTATGTATAAATAAAAACACTTATAAACTAAAAATATTATATAAAAGCTTATTACATATATAAAACTAAAAATACTTTCTTAAAAAAAATAGTTTAAAAGCTTACTCTTTATAGTATAATTAAAAAGTTTTCAATAAACTTTTTTAATTTATAATATATTTAGTTAGCTTCATAAATATATAAATCGCACTAATTTATATATTTATATTTATAAATAAATATAGCTAACTAATTAAAAAAATAAGTAAAATAAAAGATGTTTTTTTTAAAATATGTATAAAATATTCTTTTCATTAACTTTATAACTTTTTATATTTTTATAAAATTTTACTTTTTTATTTATAATATTATAATAACTTTTATAATTCTATATATTATGTTAAATAATATTTTATAAATTATTATTTATAATAATTTGTCTCTCTATTTATAAATATTATTTCTAATTATAAATAGAGTAAAATACTTTTTTAAATAATTAAGCTATTTATATAGTTAGTAATACTTCAAAATCTCTTAGTAAGCCTAATAAATATTTTTTTTTAATATTTTTACTAACTAGTCTTGTTATAGTTTTTAATTTTATTAAAGAGGTTTATAAGAATTATCTTATATCTATCTATTTATTTCAATATTTTTACTAATATACTTTTAATACTATTTCTAATAAACTTATTAAGATTTTTATTTCTACTTTTAAGGATATTATTGTTATAAAGCTCATTTCTAGATTGAAAAAAATATAAAAATCTTTTTTAAGTAATTTATTTTTATTCTTAAGAAATACTAAAAGAAAAGAAATATATTTCTCAAAAGTATTAACTTCTTTATAACTAAGGATTTAAGATATCTTTATAATTCTTAAGGTTTATAAATAATACAAAATTAATATTTTATTTTCTACTAAATAAAAATATAAACTAAAAGTTTTATTTATAAGCTAAAATAAATTAGTTAAAGTTTAAGAAGATAATAATCTTTTTAAAATTAATAATAATAATAAGCTTTTTCTAAATATTAGAAATATGTTTTCTCTATTTCTATTAAGATATTTAATTAATACTATTTTAAAGTATATCTTTTTATATTTTTACTAAAATTAAATCTTATCAAGATAAAAGTAATAATATTCATTCTGTTAACATATAACATTTTTTATAATAATAATAATAGTATAAGAATGATAATAACGCTAAACTTACTTTAATATTCTATATAAAATAAACTAATAAAGTTTAAGGTATAAAACCTTATATAAAAATACTTGATTTATTATAACTTATGATTATAATATTGATTATGTAATACGTATAGTTACGTAAGCACCTTATGTAATTAGCAGTTTAGCAGGTTACGTTTCAGGTTATCTTTCCCCTCACTTTTCCCTACTAGAGGATGCAACCTGCGAACAACGACAACCAGACTCATCACAATACATCTGTTCCCTTATTCTTATCTATACAATTAAATGCTCATAAATGCTCAGAATTATTACCTTTTATCATAACATTACCACATCTATAACCTTATACTATATAGGCGCATATACTACGCCCCTGTATACGCTTATACCTGTGCTAACAAATTCTATTTAGTATAATTAAAAAAGAATACATCTCTTTATTTTTTTTATTTTTTTAAGCTAATATTTCTTAGAAGTTTATATTATTTTTCTTAGTAATAATAAATATAATAATAAAATAAATAAAATAAATAAAGATAATACAATAAAATACTTTAAATATACTACTAATAACTTTCATAATAATAATTTTTAGTTCTATAAATATTTTTCTAACTTAAGATATTATAATTAATACTTCTTTTTTACTTATAATAAATATAGAATTATTTTATTTAAGATATCTTAAGAGGAAAATAATTTAAATATTGTTATTATAAAATATAATATTATTTATATTAATACTAAAGTTAAAGCTATAGAAGCTATATATTTATACTTATTTATAAAAGTATTTTCTAGTTAATAAATAATAACACCTCTTAAGTATTTATACTATCTAATAAAATACTTAATAGAAATATAAATTTTATCTATTTATTTCTAAATGTTATAAAACCATAATGGTTTGAAACTATTTTATTATTTATAAATATTTGATTATATAATATTATACTATAAATAATTTAGTTAAAAAGAGATTATTTTATAAAAAGAAAATAAAAGTTTCTAAAACTATTACTCTTTATAAACTTCTTAAGTTTATAAAGCTTTATAGTTTATTTTTTATAAAATTTAAAACAAAGCTTTTAAGCTAAATATTTATAAAGCTCTCTTTTTTATTAATATTTTATTAAATTATTCTCTTTTATAAGCTTTTTTAATATTAAGTTATCTTATAAATATTATATTCTTTAGCTTTCTTAAGAGATTCTTTTCTTTTAATAACTTATTTAATAATAGAATATACTCTCTTTTTATAGGCCGCTAGCCTTATATTGTGAAATTTGACTGGTATCAACTGCGAAAGCTAGACTGGTCCCCTCACCCTCTGCTAACGACCTTGGGGTCACGTGACTACTTAGACATCATGAATTCGAACATCACAACGAGCCCCACCTCCATCTCCACTCCTCCGAGCCGCACCCGCCCTTCACGCCATATTCGATGCACGCCCGTCTTCCATCAAAGTCTCCTCCGCCGTTCGGACGTCTGCGCTGTGAGCTCCACCAGGCGTAAGGGCCCTAAGGCCTCTATGCTATCGCGCTGTTTAGATAACGTCTTCCGCCCTACTACGTAGTCTTAATAGCTCTACTGCTATTAGCTATACCTTTGCTATATTCACCCTTTCTAACTTACTAACCGCTTAAGCTATTTAAGCTATCTTAAGGAAACCTATAAAGTAATTATAGGTATTAAGATTATTATTAATAGCTTTAACTATCTCTCTAATAATCTTAAAGCTATATAATTCTATTATATTATTTTTATTAGCCATTTTAAGTGGGTAATTTTAAGTGAATTTAGAGAGAGTTTTCTTTTTAGTAAAGAGAAAGTTACTATATTTAGAGTTTTTAGTTTTATTCACATTAGTTTTATAAACTAAGTTATTTAGTATAGTTTTATTTAGCTTATATGTAGTTATAATAAGAAAGAAAGATATTATAGTTATTATATATATAGGAAGATATAAAGAATAAGTTTAAAGCTTTATTTAAAGTAGTAGTTAAGTTTTTATATTATAGCTACAAGAACCTTTTTAGCTATATAAAGAGTTATATTCTTAAGTTTATACTTTTAAATATAAGTTTAAGCTATTACTAAGCTTTAGCTATTATAAACATAGTTAGCATTCTATATTATAGATAACGCCTTTATAATATTATAAACGATATGCTTACGAATAATAGTATTATAAGTAACGCTTTTGCTAATATGTTTTGCTGCTCTACTACCTATTTGCTTACTTTTTTCTGATAAGGATAAGTTAAGCTAAGCATTAATAACTAGTTATATTAGGATTTATTTATTTGCTTTATTAAGATTAAGTATAAATTAAAATGCTGCTATTAAGTTTTAATACTATAGGAAAAAAGTATAAAGCAAACTATAATACTTATTTATATAGGTTCATTAAACTGCTAATACATTCTTTTTTTATTATATATTATATAGCTTTCTTTAATAAATATACTAATTACTTTTCTAAAGTTACTTCTCTTTTTATAAATATTTTTATTATCATTACTTCTAGCTAATAAAAAAGTTCTAAAAGTTTTTAAAAATAAGCTTTATTTCTTATAATATCTGTTAAAAAAGCCTATATAAGTTCTTTTTAAGAGTATTAAACCTTTTATAAATCTATTTATATATTTTTAGTTTTTTTTATTAAAGTAGTCCCTCTATTTCTTAATTATTTATTTTAATTACTTTTTAAACTAATACCCTTCTTCTAACTTTTTAATATAATATTTCTATTACCCTCAGCTTGATAAGCTTTTATTTTAGCTTTAAAGTTATTACTTTCTAGAGATCTATTTATATATTACGCTAGATGTTTAAATATTATACCTTCTCTAAATAGAATACATTAAATATTTATAAGTAGTTAGAAAACCTCTTAAGAAGTTATATCTTAACTTCTAATGAATACGATATAATTATTAGAAATATTAAAAGATTTATAAATATTATTATGTTATCTAAAGAAGATTTTATAAAAACTATTTATATTTTTAATATTTTACATCAACAAATATAGAATTCTTATAGAAACAATAGTTCTAATAATTAACTTATTTTAGTTTAAAACCCATACAATTTTAGTTTTATAGAAAATACTCTAAATTTATAAATGGTTGTTTTTTAGGTTTTATATATAATAATATAAACTTTTTTCTATTTTATAATTTTTATACATATATTATAATTATATATATTATATCTATAATATTTAAGAGGGAAACAAATATTTAAATTTTAGTTATAAAAGACTTTTTATAAATCTATTTATAAATATCTTATTTATAAATATATACATTACTTAAAAACTATTTCTTTAATATTTCTATTTCAATTATATATTATAGATATTAATATATCTTAAATAAATGCTTATTATTTTTCTTTTACTCATGATAAATCTCATTATTTACTAATTATCATAATAAATATTCTATATTTTATAAAATTTGAGTTCAATATTTTTAAATAGCCTCTACAAAACTATTATCTTTTTTATTATTTCTACTAGATTGAAAAGTTCTATTTTAGTAATTAATATTATAATTATTATTTATTAAGCTATTTTTTATTAGATTAATCCTCTAAAAAGTATTGTAAAATATCTTTATAAAGATCATTTTATAATAATATTATTTATAAATAAAGTGTTTATAGCTATAAATGAAATCTAAATATTTATAAATTTACTCTTTAAAATACTAAATATATTATAAAATATTAAGTTTTATATAGATATTATATAATCTATTTTATAATAGCTAAATATTTTTAAAATAGATTTATAATAGATTTAAATTAAAATAGCATTATAAATATAATATCTAGTTTTATAAATATTACTATAGAAAATATTAATTTAACTATCTCTTAAAATTCTTTCACGTTTTATAATATAACTTATTTTTTATTTCTTTTATTTTTATCTAAAAAAAGCATTAATAGATATTAAATATCTTTTAAGTCAAACTTCTAAATAATTTTTTAATACATAAACTATAAATAAAAAAGATTTTTTCAACTTTTTAGTTTTTTAGAGTTTTTATTTTTAAATACTACTTAATATCTCTCTATTTCTTAATTTTATATTCCTCTTTAATGTTATTAATAACTTTTTAAACTTTATTTTTATTATCTTTATAAAATAAAATAAAAAGTTATTAATATAAAAAATAATAATAATACTTTAGTTAACATCTTGAAAGAAAATAGGGATCCTTTTTTGAGTTTTATTAACTAAATATCTTGAAAATAAAACTAAACTCTTTATATTATAAGAGAGGTATATTTTAAAACTTATATAAAGCTTTATTTAGTTTAATAATATATTTAGTAAAAGAATCTGGACTTTGCATGAAGTTTATAATATTTTATAACATTTTATAAATAATTAAATTTCTTCTTTTTAAGATCTTTATACTTAAAAATATATTAGTAATATTATATTAATATAGTTTATATTTCAATTATATAGTAATTACTATTATAACTTAAAATATTAATGAAATAAAAGTTACAATATAAATATTTTCACAATCTTTTAATTAAAAGTCTCTTTTTATGATAATCTAAGTTTTTATATCTATAAAATATCTATCTATATTAGATTTATAATAAAGATGTATTTTAAAAAGAGAGGTTTTAAATATATTTTTAAATAGTTTAAAACCCTCTACATCTTAAAATTAATAATTCGTTTAAGCTTTTTATAATAAATAGTAATAAATAACGTTTAGAACTATTTAAATAGCTTTTTAATTTCTTTTTAAATCTTTAAAAATAGTAATAATTACGTATAATATATTTTATTAAATTATACAAAAACATTAAGAGGAGGTTTTCAAACTATTCTTTTATAAATATTATTTCTTAAAAGTTTGTTAAATCTAACTTTTAATATTTTATAATATATATAGTAAAATCCTTTAATTTCTTTTGTAGCTTTTTATTTCTCTAGTATAAAAATTATGAAGAAGTTATTTTATTTCTATTTATTAAATGTTAAGCTTTTTTTTCTATATTAAGAGTATTATGAATATAAATAATAAAAGTACTTTTTAGTTTATTTTAAAAACTACTTATTTTAGAAAAGTAAATTTCAATATAAGTTTTTTTATATATAAATATTGTTTTTTAATTTAAAGCTTTTTATATCCTTTAACAAGGATTTTATTTTATTAATAGATTTTAGCTTTTCTTCAGATTCTAAAATAGTAATAATAATATTATTTTTAAAACCTCTATTACTTAAAAGTTTTGAAATTTATTTAAAAGAAATGTTTCTAAATATTTAATTATTAAGTTTGAAAAATTATTTAAAAATAGTAAAATTATACTAAATATTTTTAGGTGTAATGTTTTTATTTTCTATATTGTATAATAACTATTATACTATAATTATTTTATTAATGATAGAATTATTTTTATTTAAGATATTAAAGCTTATAAATATATTAGAAATTAAAAATATTTCCTCTATTTTTTTAATTATAGCTTTTATAACTATAAGTTCTATATTTTCTTTAATATATTTCTCTAAGACAACCTTACTCTTATTAAATATAATATTCTATAAAATAATTACTCTTTTAAATATTAAAATCTAAATTTTATAGAGATTATATATATTTAGTATATACATTATAAAATATCTAATGTAGTTATATAAAACTATTTTGAATTTTCTTCTATCTATTTGTCTTTGTGTTTCTTTTTTAAAAATATATACTTTATAACTATAAATATATATCTCTCTTTAATCAAATTAAAATTTGAAGTTCTATAATATACTATAAACTAATATTTATGTATTAAGATATCTTTTAAATTCTTTCTTTTTAACTTTATGAAAAGGCTTTTAGTTAACTAACATATAAAGATTTATACTATATAGAAAATTACTTATAAGTATTAATTTATTTTATAGTTTAAATAGAAGTTCTATTAAATTTAATATCTATATATTTTATAAAATTACTTTCTTTTCTATTTTCTCTCTTTTATTAATTAGCCTTTTTATATGAAAGGAGAGAAATTTAATATTAATATTATTCTCTTAAAACTATTACTAATATTTAGTTATGTTTTAGATTGTAATAGTAAATCTATTAACATTTTGATTTATTTTATATTTAAACAGTTCTTTTTCATTTAAAAACTTAGTTTTTAAAAGTTTATAATATATAAAAGATTTTATAATAAGTTTTATTTTTAAAATAAAACCTAAAAGTCTTTCTTATATTTTTATTTTTGATTATAAAAAGCTATAAAGTTTCTAAATAAACTTCTAAATAGTTAAATAGATTTTAAAAAATATATCAATATAAATATCTACTCTTAGATTTAAATAGGTTTTATAAAATAACTTATTATATATAAATAATAAAATAACCTTTACATTCTAAATTAATTAGTTTTTTTAATTTTTACTCTTTAAGCGTTTTAAACTAAATATTTAAAAGCTTTTTAGCTAAAGTATTCAGTTTGTAAATACTAAAAATAAATATCATTTTTATATATAAGTTTAAAATTATAAAACAGTTACTCTTCAGAGGTTATTATAACTGATTAAGTAGTGTTTATAACTCTTAAATAGCTTATATTAAGTTAGGTTTATAATAAAAATAAAACAGAATAAATAAAAATAAACTTATATTTAAAAATTAAAATATTCTTAACATATATAAATATCTAAAATAGAGTTCTAACCTCTTTATAGTAGATCTTATTAATATACTTATTTAACCAAACATTTATATTTTTAAAAAATAATTTTAAAACAATATTAATTCTATATCCTTTAATATAAAACACATTTCTAAAAATAAGATCTTCTATTTATTTTCTCATAAGTTTATAAAAAAAGCTTTATAAAAAACCTTCATATTTACTCTATAAACTATAAAAACTTAATTTTCTATAATAACTTTTTTAAGCTTTTTAAATAATTTATAATTTTATAAATAGCCTAAATTATTAATAATATAGTTTAAAGTTATAATATTATAAACTATAGAAAATTATAAAAAACTATTATTATTTTTATTTATATTAAAAATCAATTTAAATCTTTCTCTAAACTTCTTAAAAGTAATTAAATCTATATATAGTAAAATAACTATAATAGTAACTATATTAATATAATATAACATATTTTTAATAATATATTCTTTTATTTTCATAATATTTTCTAATTTAAACTATGTTTTATATATAAAATCTTAATCAATTAATTTCTATTTCTTTAAGAATATGTTAATTTTAACATTATTTTCAATTTTAATAATAACGTTTAAAACTAACCAGTAAAATATCTTACTAGTTAATATAAATTTAATTTTTCTATAATCTTTAAGAAACTAAATATATTATAAAGATTAGTTTCTGCTAACAAATTTCTAATATAAATATTTTTTAATATTTCTAAAGGATATTTCTAAAAATATTTCTAAACTTTTAAAACTTTTTATTTTTAAGCTTTAGCTTTTTAGATGTAAATCTTTTTAAGGTTAAGTTTAAAGCTTATAAATTATGAAATTTACTACTAATTATTATTAATACTCTATTAATCTTAAGCTTTTTCTGTTAAGAGTTTAAATAGAAAATCTTGATAAAAATCTGTTTATAATATTAAAGTTTAAAAAATAGTTAAAAACACTTTTTATAAATAATAAGATTTTAAATTATAAATTATATCTAATTAGAAGTAATTTAAACCTTAATAACTTAAAAATATACTTAACTATAAATGCGCTTTAAATATTAAGAATTCTATAAATTAATATTCAATAATAATAATTAAACTATTAATTATAGAAATCTATTAAGCTAATATTTAAATAAATAGCTTTATAAAAATACTAAAATAGTTTTTCTTTATAATAGCTTATGTAGCTAAATTACGTTTTATAAGTTTATTTTTAAATAATCTAACTATTATTTAAAAAGAAAATAATCTACTATTTTTAATATCTAAAATAGTCTAGCTCATAAGTTTTTATAAATACACAAATACTAAAATAGAATTTATATTATCGTTTAATTTAGAAATATCTAAAATATATAATTAAAAAAAATAAAGCTTTAAGTTTTAAAATAAGCTTAAATGAAATATAGTTTTTATTAAGTTTATTTAAAATCTAAAACTTAACTATATTTATAAACTTCTTATTAATATTTATAAAAAGTTAGTTTGAAATATATTTTAAAAGCTAGTTTTTAGTTTTCTAATTATCTTAAGTTTTCATTATTAAAATTGAAAAGTATTTAATAAATATTCTATATTTAATTTAAAAAAAAGAGCATTTTTAAGTATAATAAATATTAATTTAGTTAGTTTAAAAAGAAATTAAATATACATAAATATAGAAATATATATAAATATAGGAGAATTCATAAATATAAAAGCTTGTATAAATATAAAAATAATAAAAACTTATAAAACTTTATTTTTATTAGTTTCTTATTGTTATTAAAAATTAGCTATTTTTACTTATTTTTCTTTTTAAACCTTATTTCCTTTTTATTTCTTAAGATCTGTATTATAAATATCCTATTTCGTTTTATTAAATATATTAGTATAATCCTTAAAAAATATTACTCTATTTATATTTCTAAAAATAAATCTATTAAGCTTATTAAAATTAACTAAATTTTAAATATTATATATAATATATATAACTTCAAAATAATTAAATCAAACTAATTAGGTTTTATAAATTTTTAGTTTAATTTATGTATTTTTAAAATAAAAATCTATTTTAAAAGTTTAAAAAACAAGATATTTTATAAAATATGAAGAATAATTATACATAAATAGAAGTATAAAAAGAGAAAAAAAAGACCTACTTATTCTATAAAATATTCTAATAATAATAAGAAACTAAAAATAAAATTCTAATAAATTAAATTTATAATTATTAAAAACTAATAGTTAGAGGAAACTAAAAAGTTTATAAAAATATATATATTATTTAAGAGGAAGTTACTCTCTTAAGTATCCTTAAATTATAAACTTGTAAAGCTTATACTAGTTATATAGCTTACTCCCTTAGTAAGGCTCACTAAGGGGGCTATATGAGGCAGAAGATGTATCGCGAGATAAACCGTCACACACAGACATTTTTGCTTATCTCCAGCGGGCGGTCTAATTTGAGTGGAAACTCTGAGATGAGAGGGCAGAAAAGCAAGATTGCACCGACGACCGAGGAAAATCGACCATCAGGCCATGGGTTAGGAGGTTGGGCAGCGATGGTGTCGCTTCGCCGGGGTCTAAGCCAGCCTACGTACATCGACAGCAGAAGAAGAAAAATTTTCAACTTTGTGGAATGCCAGATTTGGCCTTTCTCACTCTAGAGAAGACGTTCTTCGGATTTCGAAGACACCGGACACAAACAACCCACGTCGGACCATTCGGGGCCTTTCCTCAAAGCTTTTGCTGCACGGCGCTTGGAGCAGCCAACCATGCCCATGCTCCCTCCAGCCCAGGCTATCTAATTATGCCGCAGCCTGATCTAGTCCAGACAGTGACAGACTTCAGACAGAAGAGGAGGGCCTCCTGGACTGTCAGCTTTTTCCATTTTTCACTGCAAAAACAGCCCCCAAAGCTGAAGAAGACTGGGCGCCGAGCAGCCACAGGCTCAAGGCTGCATAAACGCGCGTTGCTGCTTCGTAATGAAAGCAGGCTGGCACGCACTCCGGGTTTCTGGTACGATTTGCACTTGCTTCCCGTTGCGCGCATGACGAAGCAAGATGACACTATCAACGGCGCTTAATTTGGGAGGCGTAAAATGCCACTGTCATGAAGCAAAGGGTTCACCACGGACACAACCAAGTACACACACCTGGAGGCCGCAGTAATAGGCCGAAACAGAGCGGCAGTCCGTCAATCATCGCCCTGGCGAATGCGCCCTGCAGTTGTCGTCAGGCCCAATCATTCCGTGTTGTTCGCCACCGGGGCACTGCTCTCGCGCAGCAGAAGCTCTGTCATTCGCCGGGACGTTGGTCCGGGTCGAAGTTGACAAAGTTACTGAGGCATCGGCAGGACTTTTCCAGCAAGAGTTTCCTTTCCAGGCTGGCGGGTCCACCATGCAACACCACCCTTTCTGCTGCACCTGCACCATCAAACAACAACGCTCTTCCCTGCTTCTTCGGTGATCCAGGACGTTAACAAACAGAGACTAACCACCTTTGCCCTCATCCTGTGCCCAACGGTCCCTGCATCCAGTGGCCTGGGATATGACAAAGCTGCCCAAGGACTCCCAGCAGCAAGGCGACACCCTTCTTCCTCACGGTCAGCCCCAGGTTCCAAGGTTCATGGTCCGAGGTCCAAGGGGGCTCCATGATGCTACCCGCCCCCACTGCCTGTCCACCTTCACCCGTCCGTCGCCGAGCGCCAGCGACCACCACATCCTGTCTCCTGGCCACTTTTCCACTTGGTGCTCAGCCGCGTACACGGCTGCAAGACTTTCCCCAGGGCTGTCTTTCTCCCGGCCTGGCCTGGCATGGTCCGGATGCATGGCATGGCCAGGCAAGCAACCCAGATGGGTCCCGTCTGCTGTACCCACGACCAGCTTGACCCTGGCTCCGGCAAGTGCTGATGGCTATGCCCCCGTACCAGTGTACTTGATAGAGGCATCCCATCCCATCCCACATCAAGTGTGTTTGCAAACAGTCCTCCTCTTCCAAGTATATATCTATCCTGCCCTCGGCCTCTCTCCTCTTCCTGCTCTTGTTTCTCACCAAGCAAGTAACCAAACATCTGTCCACACAAAGCCATCTTCCTCAACTGAGTCTTCATCCTCTCTCATCTCGACCAAGTCACCGTTCTCGAGACCAACCTCAACACCACACCTTACAAACAAAACCTCACATCACACAAAATGTCTTCCAGACCAGTCATCATCCACCAGGCCGCTCCCTCCATCAGCAGCGCCTACACCGCGTCCTCGGGCTCTTACCCATCCTCCAACGGCTCTTACACCCCTCGCTCGCTCTCACCAGCCGACCCCGTCTACCACCGCGTCCACGGCGCCGAGAACCACATGTCCTCGAGCAAGGTCTCATCCAAGAGAGTCACGGTGGTCAACCGCAACCAGTCTGGCTACGAGCACGGCGCCCCGTCACCAAACTACGGCGGCACCTTCCGTCGATCCTGAGCCATCGACATCGATACCACATCACCGTTCATCATCATCATAACCTTTTTGTTTTGCATACATTGGCGTTAAGGGACTAGGGCATCAGGGGGCATCGGCGGCAGCGACAACATATGTACGGCATACTTGTATCATTTATGGAATATCGGAGAAATATTTGGAGATTTTTTACGGGCAAGGATGATAATGCGAGATGCACGCGGAGGGGCCCAAGACGACGGGGCCACAGGGCATGAGGGAGGCACGGGATTGATTACTTGCAGATTGTTGTACCATCATAGCATAGCAGTGTGTATATGTGCCTGTTTAGATTAGATTGGGGCTCGCGGGCGATGCATTGGCAGCCAACAGCGTCTTCTTCAACAACACCTGGTTTCAAACAAATCATTGTTTTTTCCCCCCATTGCTCAACCTCCTTCCCCTTTCGGTGTCCCATAATTATGTTTTGCAGTTACTATTTTCGAAAGTGAATGCCTGTCCGTCGTGTAAATGACTTGCTCCGTTCTTTTTCTCGTCCCGTGCCTGTTTGACGTGCAGAATCCGGCTGCTGCAAAACATGTCCTCCGCCCCGTGGACCCTTGAGGTCTCAGTGGTCCCCTTCCTTGTTTTCCCTGCCAGTGAGCAAGCAGCGATAAATGCCCCGAGGAGCTGGGTATGTACGGGCGCTGCAACGCTGGGCGGCCGGGTGGCCGGTGATTCGCTGCGGCGGTTGGATGCCCTGCATTACCGCAGTATGGTACTTTCATGCAAGGGCAGATGGCAGCTATGAGTGCTGGAGTGGCTTTGAGAGAGGAGAGACACCACCACGCCAGGCCTGGGCCCGCTGACCTGGCAGGCAGGGAACAACAGCTCCGAAGTGCAGCAGAGCATTGGGATAGATGGACTGGCTCTGTAATTCGGAGCAAGGCGATGAGGTCATGCGAATCCGACAGGGGCTCGCTCACATGTAAACGACCCTAGAACGGGAGTGTTCCAAGAATAGACGGATGGGGATGGGTACGACGGGATGGGATGGGGACCCTGAAATGTCATCGCATCTTGATTGTATGCATCATGGTAGCATTTACGATAGGGCTGATGGAGACGATGGCGCGAGTATGTTTGTTCGTGATTGAGTGCAGTGATTATTGTTTTTTGTGATATTTTGGGAAACAAGTAGATCAGTTAGCTAAGGATACCCATCTGCAAGGAAAAAGACGTCCCGCATTGCCTGGTTCCAGCGTCAATTCGACCTGTTTTTGGGTGTGATTCGGTTTGGATGTTTATTCATATCTCATCAAGGAAAACAAGGGACCCGTCCGCCTCCACATGTAAACTGCAAAGTGCGATTGATCCTACATCGTATTGCAAGTCATCCGCAGCGGCTCGTTGACGTCGCATCGCAATCGCAAGAGTGCCGGGTTCACTTCTCCACAATCAATTCCGTCCGCCCCAATTCATGGGGAGCATGATGAGGCTGTGAATGGGACGTTTTTAAGCACCACCCTCGCGCTTGGCGTACTCGTCCTCGATGGCCTCGGCGTACTTATCGTCAGCGGTGCGCGGGTCCTCCTTGAGCACGCCCTCCTTGACGAGCTCCTGGGGATCGGGACGGTGGGAGAGCTTGTCGTTGAGGGAGTCTGCGCGCATGTGCATCTCGAGCTCCTTCTGGTTGGCGATCAAAGACGGCGCGGCGTTGGATGCGGGAAGGATGTTCTCTGCGAGGCGGGTTCTGGTCAGTCTCACTGTGGTCACGATGCTCAAGGGTTTGCCAGTTGGGGATATCATGGGGTGATGTTCATGATGCGCCGGCGGGTGGATGCTCTGGGTTTAGTGGTTGGGATCGGCGGGTGAGGCGGGCAGACGGGTGGTGGGGTTTGGAGGGAAGAGTGGTTGCAGGGGTCCGATGGTAGTTCGAAAAAGGGGAAAACAGGGAAGTGAGGCCGTGAGGCAAAGGAGGCGAATTGCGAGGGATTGGGTGAGGGGCGAGACTCACTCTCGACGAGTTCCGCCCGGTCGGGACGGTGTTGGAGGTGTGCCTCAAGGGAGTTCTTGCGGTCGCCGCGAGAGGGCGAGATGGGGGTCTCGTCGACGGCGGGTTGCTGCGTGTTGTTGGTGCTGTCTTCGGCCATGGTGGATTGGTGCTTTGCCGGGGTAGTTATGATGGCTCTTGGTTGTTTGGACCTTTGGTTCTGGGTTCGTATCTGCGGTCGAATGGGGCGAACTGTCGCTTGGTCGAGGGATGTCTCGCCTTGTTTTTCAGTGGTATTGAGATGTGCAAAAGCTTCTTCCGCCTTGCTTTCGTGGACTGGACAAGCTGTATGATTCAGGATATCCGGTTGGTTGCAAGTGCAAGTTTGGTTCGCGATGGGTATGGGTTGTAGTGTCGATGTTGTTGATGTAGGCGGGAGGAGAGAGGGGCTGAATGGGAGGTGGTGGTGTTTTGTACTCGTTCGGACGTCAGCCACCTCGCTTCAGTCTGGAAAGCAACAATCAAGCCAGCAAGTAAAGCAGGCAGGTTGGTATGGCAATGGGCGCTTGCTGGCTCAGGCACAAGGCACATGGGACGGAGAGCTTCGATAGGTAGAAGCCAGTCCAGCAGGTTGAGAATGTGGTCTGTCACTCACTTCGCTGGGGGTCGGGAGACACTTTCGCGCAGAGAAGGGAAGCTGTTTGGCCGCAGCTGCTGCATAAGACCTGGTTCTACCCCGCCCGTGACCCTTGAGCCTGGGGAAAGCGCACCCGTGCAGGCAGTGACTGCCCCTCCCTATTGCATCACCACACGGCAAGCAGTGCCTGCCTCTAGTGCCTGCCCTGCCCGGTCCCTGCCCGAAGCTGCACTTTGTGCCTGAGGATCCTGAGCTCCATGATTGGGGGAAGTTGTCATGGCAAGCTCTCATTTGCTGAACTTTCTCCATGGGATGTGTTTGTTTGCCATTTGCATCTGATGTTGCAGCTCCATCACTTCGGAGACGTCGGCTGCTTTGATACCGTCTGGTAAATGCCTTTATCGATTTAAACGACCGTTGATGCCGCTGCATGGAAAGCTCAGAAACATCCAATGCGACAGCTGCCAAAGCTCTCGGCCCGCGCGCCCCCTGATGACTCTGATGACGGATGACGTCTGGCGCACGGGAGACCCCCAAAAGCCACACACGCCTAAGGAACCACGGAACCTAGCTCGCCCACGCCAATCTCGTTCCTCCACCCGTCATGCCACCAAGCTCGCCTCAACCCAGCTGCAGGACCCTGGGAGAAACCACAGACGCGCAGCCTCGGTGATGGGATCATGAGGACCGAATTGCCCCTTCACTTTGCGCTGCGCTACCCATCCCCTGGCTGCCTCGTCTCATGACCGCACCAGTCCAATGCCGATGGCCGTCACGACAACCACCCCGGCCGCGATGGTTCCGCCTCTGCGAGTGTCATCATGTCAGCGAGCCCGGTCTCATTTCGCTAGCCAAGCTACTCACAACTTCGGCCCTTTTGCTTGCCAAATGGCCACGGCGTCCCAGACGCAGAGAATCGTACCAGCGAGGATCACCGTTCCCATCTCCGGACCCTTGCCCTGCCGCGCGAGTGCGAACAGCGCTGCTGCGATTGCCAGGTCCCGTACACCGAGGAGCGGCACCAGTCGCCCTACCGCGTCCGACGGCGGGAGCCCGAAGAATTCATACCCCGCCCGGTACGGGAGGAGGACGTCCAATGCCCCGAGGGCCGCGTAGCTTGCTGCGACAGACAGGCCAAGAGTCCGCCACGTCGATGCTTGGAGGGACGCCATGGTGAATGATGCTTCAACTGTGTTTTGCTTACTTCTGTGATGCTGTGATCCAGGGAAACTTGGTTGCTTACGGATAATCTGACAGACAAGCTTCTGCTGACTTTCCATCAGGCTGTCATCCAGCTCTATCTGAACCGCTACTGATGATGCAGCCGCCTGTGGCCAATGACAGATGCAGCAAGATGCGCGACAAATCCGTTCATCTTGGCTACCAATGGGGGTGCTTCGCTTTCCCACTGATCCCAACCGCTAGCCTGATTGTCAGCTTTCAACATCCACAGCCAAGTGGGCGCATGACCGGCGAGCCGATTCTTGAGAGCGAGACAACATGAGGCTTCTTCACACCACGACGCTCGATCTCAATGAGTTCATCGGCGACGTTCCTCCATACGCCATCCTCTCTCACACCTGGGAAAATGACGAAGTGAGTCTCCAGGACTTGTCAACCACTGCTGGGCGGTCCAAAAAAGGGTTCAAGAAGATTGAGGCATGCTGTGCACAGGCCCGTCGCGACGGTTTTGACTGGGCTTGGCTAGACACGTGCTGCATTGACAAGACATCGAGCGCCGAGCTCTCCGAGGCCATCAACTCCATGTTTCGATGGTATCGGCAGGCCAGAGTTTGCTACGTCTACCTGAGCGATTTACCATCTCAATATCCGGGGGATGTCGATCGCCGACAATTTCATAGTGTCAAATGGTTTACCCGAGGATGGACTCTTCAAGAGCTTATAGCTCCCAGGGCTATGGAATTTTACGACCAGAACTGGGAAGAAATCGGCACCAAGGTGTCTTTGCTCGACTTGCTACACGACAAGACGGGTATTCGGCGCGACATATTAGACGGAACAACCATCCATACCGTTATTCCCACCGGAGAACGTATGTCTTGGGCTTCAAATAGGAAAACCACCAGGCAGGAGGACCTTGCTTATTGTCTCCTGGGCATCTTCGGCATACATATGCCTCTGCTCTACGGAGAAGGCTCGCAGTCGTTCATCCGCCTTCAGCAGGAGATTCTCCGCACATCAGAGGACCTCAGCATTCTGCTGTGGACAGGCTTTTCCCGACAGACGACCACATGCGGCGTTCTGGCAACGGCACCCAGTGCTTTCAAGGATATCAAGATGGTCGATCTCCAGGGCCACAGAGTTGGTTTTCTAGTGACTTGGAGGTGGAAATACGTGATCACGTTACAGCCTTGGTCGGCGGACATCAGTTGGCGCCGTGATATGCTCCTAAATACGCCCCCCACCATCACTAGCCGCGGTTTACATGTCCAACTGCCGAGAACCCTGGTCAACGGAGGACGTAGGTGCTTATTGTGGCCAAAGTGCATGATTGTGGAAAGTTTCGATGGCGCCCGAGGATTGCTGAATGGATTTCTCTGCATTGAGGTGCAGAATGTCCAACCCAATATTAATTTGTCAGTGTCCAGACTGAGCTTGCCCTACATCTACTACGTCCCACGGGCCGAAATCTGCTTTGACGACCCGCTTCCGATGTACTTGAAGATATCGCACCAACAAGTCGAAGAGGATTTCAGGGGACTGGACATGTTCACCGTCTCGCTGGAGGACAACGATCCGTTACGGATTGGAATTTGCAGGTCAACAATCCCGCCCGGCACTTTCCTAGGACTGGAGGCAGAGGATGATGGGCTCGACGTTTTCAGGCTCCCCGAGTCGCACGCGCACCAAGTCGTTCTGCAATGTTCGGTGACGCACCGTGAGTCCCCTCATATTTACAGCAGCAAGGTCACCGTTGCCGTCAAAGAAGTTCCGGGAGAAGACCGCCTGGGCTGCTTCATCAATACAAACGAGGATGCTCAAGCTTCGATTTGGGAGATGATTAGCTCCCATTCTACAGGAATCGACAACGATATTTCTCAGAATGGTCTCCAGACCGAGGATGAGGCTCGGAGATGGTCGTCGGTTTCCCAGTTGGTCGGCGCGGGTCCGTGGTCGGACCGGTGCGCAAAGAAACTCCCAGGTGACCAGTATGTACTGATGGCTGCCATTAAGATGTCAAGAGGCATCCCGGTGCTTGTCCTTAGGATCAAATCGCTTTCTCGCAGATGATAGTGGTTCTCAGATCACGGCAGTAGGCATTAAGCAGTCTCGTCGCAAGTAAACATCTATTTCTGCATGTGACGCTGGGCTAATGGTTAACCGCTCCATCATTCGTAATAATCCGCGCTCTAAACAACCCATTCCTTTTTTAAACTAGACCAAGCGACTGCATCTAAGGCGACTCGGAACTGGATGACTCGGGCTCAACGTCAAAATCCCCGAGATCTTCCTCAAGCCCCGTGTTCGTTTGAGGCTGGGCTATCGAAGACACTGTCTGCAGTGGTTCGTGAGGCAGAGAAAGGGTTTGTTGTCCCTCAGACAATAGGATAGAGCTGGGATGGGGGAGGGGCATGCTTTGTCTACTCTGCGGCCAAGATGGCCAGCTATCTCTGGGGGGGTCTTCCGGTCGTGTGTCGTGCTCCAATGGAGTGTTTTGCGTGAGGTCTTCGAATGCAGAGCTTGCATGGAAGCTAGGATCGGCAAGGTCATCGTCGGCACTAGACTGAGGGGTGACTGAGTCATCGTTGAGTATATTCTCAGATGAAGATCCATGAATTCGCTCCGGCACCGAGGGGCTAGCTGAACTCCCGTCATTTGAGGGATGTGGCGAGCGGTCTATCTCCATGGACTTACCGTCAAGTTCGTCTCTCCAGATGGTCTCTGGCCTCAGTTGAGGCAGATCTGACGGTACTGTAAAATCATTACTCGAGGAGGCATGTGCCTGAACTGTAGGCACTGCTGAAGTAGCCCCAGGAATATTGCGTGGCGGGATATTACCCTGAGTTGGTTGAACGGAAGGGCCCCCTCGGAGAGCACCGCTGTTCCTAGGTGATTGATGTTAGTCAATCAATGGCCGCAAGCTTGGAAGTGACACATACTGTGCACTATCCTCGCGGCTTCGGAAACCTGTTTGATTTCTCGCGCGCGGAGAACGAGATCTTGAAACAGAATGAGGTGGTGGAGGCGTAGAACACATCTGTGAACCGTCCTGGCGTTGCTGTGTTTGGGTCGGCTGTTGTGCATCTCCTGTTCCCGAGCGGCTGGTGCCGTCGACCGTAACGTCAACGTCAGGAGTCCAGTCCATAGCGTCCTGTGAAGTCCCCGGCGGGTTCGGCGCAGGTGTCTCCTGTGCTGCATTATTTTGGGCCGGGGGGATCGGTACGTTGTCATTTGTGGTGGCACGAGTCGATGTGTGAGCACCAGCAAAGGTCGGTAGCTCGGAAGAAGAGCCACGGCATGCTAGCTGGGGCGCCTCCGAAGGCCTACTCTCGCCCGTCTGTCCGATAATTGACGTTTGGAGAGGGGGAAACTGGCCTGCATCACTGCTGAAGCTCGACGGAGACGTCAGACGTGCTGGCCGGGGAGGGCCAGGAGGTCTGAGGCCCGCTGGATCGGGAGTTGATCTCTGAGGAAGAAGAAGCACAGGAGATTGATTGCTCAAGCTGGGAGATCTGGTCGTGCCGTTCAGAAGTGGAGATGACTTCATCATAGGTGCAAGCCGAAATGTTCGACCCTGAGCTATCGGTGGCGACGACCGAAGAACTGCTACAGGCGAACCAGGAAGTCTGCTGTTCGGTAGCTCGGAACTTGATCTTGCTGGAGGAGAAGACGAAGCAGGCTGGTACCTAAGGACCTCAGCGTATGACAATCGAACGGGCCGTGGTGCAGCGAGAGGTTCACTCGCGCCCGTTTGCTGGGAGGTGGATTGTTGAGCATCGACTGGAGCTGGCGAACCCTCCAAGTCGGAGGACGAGGTAAGCTGATGTGACTGAGAAGAATCAGGCGGCCCATTCGTGCCATCCAGTTCGGAGCTGGAGGCGCCAGGAGACATTTTGAGATGTTCTTCTGTCAATAAAACGAGATGATGCTGATGCGGTATGGAGAATGTCAGGGGAAATAATGTGGTGACGCAGCGTTGGTTAGAGTTGTTGATGCTTTGGCGAAGACTTGCTGATGTTCGTTGAGGACTTGTTGACGTTTGGGGGGGATGAAGAATGACGTTGAAAATGGGCAAGTAATAGTCACGCGCTCAAGATAGATGCCGTCCTTCGAGGCACCAATAGTTCTTTCCCCGATGTCGACTTGTGAAGCCGGGACTGCCTTCCCACATCGAGTCTCAAAGACCAAACGCAGGAGGAGCCATGCAGCTTTTGGGATGAGAATCACTTTCACTTGAAGGAAACCCAAGTTCATCGTAGTTGCCATAATCATATCATTTCTCCATCATCTACTTCCTAGCTAGAACATCTTTGATCCGAGCAGTTTCCTCTTCATGGCCGACGGCCATAACCGGCTGCCGCGACTCGTCGCGAATGAACCCGTACCTTATCCTCAACTTCTTCAGCTCATTGGTCAGTTCCGAGCCATCCAGCCAAGTTGTACTTGACGGCAGATCAATGTACTTCGAGTTCCGGATCGTCGTAGAGACGTAGCCGAGAATCTCAGGGCCGTGGGTCAAGTGGATGAACACGACGCTGAGAATGCCTCCCGCAAGAAGAACGACGGCAGACAGCAAGCAAAGTGATATCCACAGCTTTGAGATGACGAATGTCTCCAGCAGGGTCGATGATTCCCCGGTGAAGGTGACGTTGGGCTGGAAAACGGCATCCGCTTCGGCGCTGGTGTTGGCAATCGTGCTGGAAACTTGGCTAAGGGTCAGATACGTGTTAAGCAGCTGTCCAAAGCGTGCGCCGACTTTCGAGGTGTCGAGCTCGTCCATCAAGACTGCCGTGCCAGAAGAGATGTTTTCGTAGGTCGGGTCTTTGAGATAGTACAAAGTCGGATCGATGAAGCCAGTCATATCTCGGCCTGTGGCAACGGGCATCTCTCCGGCGAAGAAGTCGAACGATCGAGGGAAAGATAGTTGGGTGATTTGCTCGGGCGCATGGGTCTTTTGTGACAATCGCTGCTCGATGACTCGGCAAGATCGCTGGCCCGCTAGAAACGAGCAGCTGACGCGAGATTCAACGTACTTCTGGGTGATGTCGCAACTGATCTCTAGGTTGTCGCGATTCTTCTTGGTGATTTGAGGTTGCGCCAGAGCCATTCGGAGCAGAAATTTCGTCGGACCTGCGTCGATTCCGGTTTCGTTGGAGAACATAGCCAGGCTGCCAGCATCCTGATATGCTGGCACCCAGTCCCATCCCTGTCCCTCCTTTCCATGGGTTATCCAGTACAGGTCAACGAACCTGTCGATAGCAATTCCCCATTGAGTTGAGGTGTAGCCTCCGGACCCTCGTTGGTAGTCGTATCCTCGCCATGTTCCATTAGGGTATTCCTCCGTCATGTAATCTGTCGTCACGTTGGCCTTGGCCGTTCTGTTTGCGGTGCCCTTAGCAATATCCGAAGCGGGGAACTTAGTAGCGTTTGGGCACACGAGGCGGATGTAACTCGACTCCAGAGAGAAAGTTGCGTTTCCAGTTCCAGCATAGTGGACTGGAACACCTGCCAAGGACGAGTACTCGACTCTCGAGGTGCTAATCACTACAGTCCGGATTGAACCGTTCGTGTCTCATTTTGGGACAGTCCCAGGAAAAACACCAGACTGGCTTCAAGCCTGTTGACTTTGCAGCCATTGTGATGTTGCAGGTTTGTAATATGCAGGCTGAATTGGCAAGGAATCTCTTCAATTCGAACTCCAAAATAAAATCACACCGTTTTTAAAATTCGCATGTCATTAATAGGGGGCTTAGAGGCCCAGTCTCAAATTTTGATTTCTTCGATTGTACGCGAGTTCGATGATTGATTAGCAAATATCAACGTAGGACTGGCCGAAGCCAAAGAACTAAGACGTCTTGACAGCTTGAGATATTCTATAAACCTCGTAATGACTCAAAATACCCGTAACATGTTAAAGCACGCCGGTGCTTATCAACCAGGGAAGCCCGATAAAGACCCAAGCCATCATGAAAATGGCAAGCGGTGCCGCTGCAACCGAGCTGAAACTTTCGAGCAGCTCAAGAACATAAACCACGAGAGGTTTCATGATCCATAACAACGATTTGATCGGCTTGTAAATGAAAGTCACAAAGACCATTCTTAGACACCGAACCCAAAATCGCTCGTCTGTGGCAGGTGGTTCTTGCCCTGGCTGTCCGGTAGGTCCTGCCGCATGCTGGGATTCGCTGGTAGTTTCATTCCCTTTGAAGGTCATGACATTAGTCTTGGTTCCGGGTGGATATGAAGCAGTCGAAGGCGGGAAGATACCGGGCAATCGTGCATCTCGCTGCCACCGTGGGCCGGCTGGTAGGGTAAAAATCCCTCGCTCACGCCTAGAGCCCTGCACATCGTGAGTCCGGCCTTTTGATCGGAACATGCCGATTGTACACGATTATGAGGGACGGAAAGCTTTGAACACTCGGGACTCCAAATCTTTGCAATGTTTGCTAAGGATGCTCGTGAGCGGCTGATGTGGGGAAAGCCGCACGCAGCCTGATGTTGTTTTTGAATGCCTTGCCAAGGCCCAGACGGCACTGCGGCTCGGCTGTCTAGTATGACATGCAGCCAAGCGAGACAATGCTGAAATGCCCAACTAATATCGGGTCTTTTGAGTAGGCTCAATACAGTTCGATTGCACGATGCAAACTGCAGTCAAGTGTGCTAAGAACCACGCCTGTCGTAGGATCAATAATCCAATCCCATGGAGGACTGGTGTCATTTCATTTAAATTTGGACATCGTCAAAAGCTTCCTGTTACTTCATGCGCCCCTCAAATACCAACATCCAACTTGACTGAGCCTTCTTTTACAGGCCCATGCACTTGAACTTCAACAGATTATTCTCCACAATCTCTTTCTCCATAGTCATCAGCTTTGGCATATCCCACATGCAGCTGAGCCATCTTCCACCAAGCCACTCCCTCTTCTTACTGGTAAGATAGGGAATGGAATGGGCAGCTAGCTCTGGGGTATCGGTCATCCTGACTACTCGGACGTCAGCATTTTTTGTTAAGAATAGAGATTCGAACTTTTTACACTGTAGTTTTTCGGGTAGGTTTGACGATAAATCAGTCGGAATACCACCAGGGTGGATGGAGAATGCGAGAACCCCCTACCAGTTGCACCATCAGTTTCGACCGTAAGGTATGACGCAGACTCGGGCTGCATGAGCCGTACCTGATCACCATACTCATCCTGAACAAACTCGGTGAAGCGGATGAGGGCGAACTTTGACACATGGTATGCACCTCCGCCAGCCCCCATGAAGTGCGCCGCGACTGAAGACATGTTGACAATCGTCTTGTCGCCGCCCTTGAGCATTAAAGGCAAGAATGCTTTGGTGACTCTGTATGTGCCCCAGTAGTTCACATCCCAGGCTTTCATGTACTCGTCGTCATCCGTGTCCAGCAGCAAGTTGAATGGGGCCATGTAACCGGCGTTGTTGACCAAGATGTCCAGCCGCCTCCATTCGGTTGTTAGCCTCTCCGCTGCCGCTCTTACGCTGGCCATGTCGCTGACGTCCATCTCGAGGGCAAACACTGTTGGCTCATCTCGCCCAGCGTTCTTTGCCGCTTCACGGACGGCCGTGACGGTGGAAGAGACGTCTGATCGAGCTGCTACAGCGATATGAGATGCGCCGGCTTCAGCGTAGCCAATCGCAATGGCTCTGCCCAGTCCCTTGCTAGCACCCGTGATGAGGACCGCTTTCCCGGAGCAGTCTGATGAAGTGAGTGGGTTGATCTCTGGGTACGTGTCGTGATGAATCACATCTCCGGTGAATGTGTCAACTGCAGGCTGTCAGATCGATTGAGCTAGATCGGAGACGAGGTCTAGAAGCATACCCTTGCGAGGAGGGAGACCGGTGGGCCCCGCGGGAGTGTTTTCCGCCATGAGTGGAGTCAGGTTCAGTTGAACGAGCGTTCGTTTGATCTCTGTTTCGACGTCTTCTTTCAGGAAGAAGTTGTAGATTTGGTTCAACATCTTGGCCGATTGCGAACCTTCTGCGGGCGCTAGTATCGGAATGCCGGACTTCCCCACGCGTCAGGGGCGGGAAGCGCTCGAGCTTAGCGGGCGCTTTGTATCACGCCTCAAACCAATCCGTAAGGTGGCAGACCCTTTCTTTGCAAAACGCATCTGAAATTGGGCAATGGTATTTTAAATGGAAAACGACACGAGGTTTTCATGACCGCGCTGTTGGGCTTGCTTACCACCCCAGGATGGGCGTAAGCGAGCGCATCCAGCCGCTCAGCCATTGCCAGCGAATACACTGTGGAGCTGGCCGCTGACTCTTCTTGGTCAGCGGGGCGCATATCGCTTGTGCAGAGGATGCTCATAATACCATAATCAATTGTGGCAGTCCCAATATCATCCGGTGAAAAGCGGTGAGTGCCGGGCAAGCCGGGTTGCTGCCGATCAGAGTGCATGGACTGTAACCGTGAATCCGGGGCTGGTCCGAGAAGAGCCCCACTGAATCCGGGGTTTCCTCCGAACATGCATACCGAGTGCCCATCGGCGGCTCTCAGGGTTGTATTTTGATCTCCGGCAGCTTATCAAGATTCCGCTGTTCAACGCTCTAGCTAGATGAGGCAGCTACATTCATATGCAAGTGAGACAAACACCCCACTAATCGCACGAATCCCCTTGCTGGATAACACGAGATTGCTGACCGGGGTTGCAATCCTCCGACCCTATTTGAGGCTGATATCAGCCCAGAAGAACGCGTCAATTATATCGCGGCTACACCTGCGCCACGAGAGCGTTTTCTGACATTGGAGTGCGTTAGTGGTTCGTGAGACCAAATCTCACATCAGTTGCACTCAAAACGCCAACAGCATGGCATCATCTTGGTTTGCCAAGGCCGTCTCACGCCTCTTGTGTTCCGTGTATGCAGCTTCATTCTGCCGCGAGCCTTCAACTTACAATTTCCCGCCCCTTCTAGACGCAACTCTAGATGATCTACGCCAAGGGCTCGACAGCGGCCTCTTCACTAGCGTTGACTTGGTGAATGCTTACGTCGCTCGCATTGATGAGGTGAACGATGACCTCCGCGCCATCGCCGAGATCAACCCTGACGCGGTCTCCATCGCTGCTTCTTTAGACCAAGCTCGGGCGCAAGGCGGACCTCTTCTTGGACCTCTGCACGGCATCCCAGTTCTCCTGAAGGACAACATTGCGACCAACGACAAGATGAATAACACTGCTGGCTCTTTCGCGCTCGTCGGCGCAAGAGTCGGCGAAGATAGTGCTGTGGCGTCCAAGCTTCGCAGAGCCGGTGCGGTCATTCTTGGCAAGGCCACCATGGCTCAATGGGCGACTTGTCGGGGTACCAACTCCAGCGCGGGATGGTCTGCTCGAGAAGGCCAGCCGATCGGGGCATACTATCCAAACCAAGACCCGCTGGAGTCCTCCTCAGGAAGTGGTATCGCATCTTCAATCGGTCTTGCGTGGGCTTCACTTGGAACGGAGACTCTGGGATCGATTACTATGCCTTGCGATGTCTCGAATCTTGTGGGGATCAAGCCTACTCTCGGTCTGGTCTCACGGCACCTCGTCATACCAATTACTGAGCATCAGGATGTAGTTGGTCCAATGGCTCGAACAGTGAAAGATGCTGCGCATTTACTAGCAGCTATCACAGGGCCGGATCCTCGAGACAACTACACTTCAGCTATACCGTTCACAGAGACGCCAGACTACGCTGCAGCTTGTGTCGAATCAGGCCTCCAGAGGAAACGAATAGGTATTCCGAAGCATCTGTTCAAAGACACCCCTTTGCCAAACACCAACTACTCCATCTCAGTCTTCGACTCTGCAGTGGACATTCTGAGATCTGCTGGGGCTGAAATTATTGACGACGTATGGCTTCCCGTGGGTGACCATGTTACACGTCTGCTCAATCTGTCCAGCCAGGTTATGGGCGCAGACTTCCTCGTAAACCTCGAGGAATACTTTGCGAAGCTCACATACAACCCTTTCAACATCACCACGGTCGCCGAACTTCGAAACTGGACGCAAGGCGATCCACGTGAAGGCTATCCGGTACACAATACTGAAGTCTGGGACAGAGAACTTGTCAGAGGCGTTCGCAACACTGATCCCCTCTTCTGGGAGCTTTACACCGAGAGACAGTATCTTGCTGGTCCACTGGGGTACGCCGGGGCTTTGAAGAACCATTCGCTGGACGCCCTGGTACTTCCAACGAGATATGTCCTGGGTCCCGCCGCGCTCCTAGGCACGCCGGTTATAACTGTTCCTTTCGGACGGCACCCGGATGACACACCAATTGTGAAGGATGACTTCGGCAATCTTGATGTTCTAGCACCGAACTTGCCTTTCGGTATTGGGTTTGCTGGAGCAGCGTTCAGTGAGGAGAATTTGATAAGTATGGCATATGCTTTCGAGCAGAGGACCAAAGCTCGAACTGCGATCAAGCCATACATCCAGCCAAAAGCTGAGTTAGGGGATATTGTACAATCAAGGGAATGGCGAACGAATCGGCTGGATCTGGTGTAGAGGAAGGATCTACTCTTTGGGTGATCACCCAGGTGATCGGTAGGTCTTTACAAGAATTTGATACCAGAGGACGTGCAAAATCCCGGTATTTAAATAAGGTAAGGAAACGTAACCAATTATCAAATCCGCATATATGTATTATATCTACACACAAATGAGAAAACAAGTGCATGGGGTATCCACCAGCAACTTCAAATCCACCCAGTAAGCTTAGTCTAAAACGACTGTAAAACGATCTATAAAGCAGAACGAAGATATTGCACCACTTTGATATGACTCAGTGCCACCGAGCTCATGCCAGACGCCTTCAAAAGCGGTGGGTTATCATCAAGATATTTCAACCCTGAGACGACACTTTCTCTCAAACACTTCTTGGCCTCTCGGAGTGCAAAGTCAAATGCCGTACGCCCCTTTTCGTCTGTAGCTCTGAAGTCTGCTCCATGCTTCTTGAGAACCTGGAGTACTGCTAGGGGCTCGAATCTTGAGACGGACCCGTCAACCCAGGTTCTTACGACACTGCACACTGGTGGCAGTAACAGTTCATCCGAATCATGTGACTTAGATCCCCGGAAAACACCAAAAAGCGAAGTGCTCGACCGTTTGTTGTTTGGAAGTTGCATGGGCTGGTCGGCTGCCCCAGGACCCCCCTTTTCAAGAAGCGCTTCGTATACTGGCAATCTGTTGTACCTCCACATGCCGTGCGCCGCTCTCAACAGTTGTAGAGCTTGTTTTTGTGAGGCCTTGTTAATAAGAGTGGTCACGGAAGTGTTGATTTTGGAGACGATCTCCCGGCCTTGAGGATTGCACGGCGGGAACGCAAGCAACCCGTCACACGACAGCTGACTTAGATCCGTGACATCAAGGGATAGGATGAACTCAACGACCGCCTTCTGACCAAAGGCTGCAGCCATCCACAACGGTGTTCGTACAATACGCCTGGCCTGATCAGATTGATCTGCACTCCTCTGCGGCACGAATAACTGGTCGGGCGTGTTGATCAAAGCGCCGAGCATTCTGTCATGGGGAACTCCGAGCGTGAGCAGGAATTCAATCTCTTTCACGCAGCCAGATGTCTCGTCTCTCCCTGGCCATTGACTGGGTACAGGATCTGCAATGGAAAAGAAGGACAACAGTGAATAGCAAGGCAAGTAAGAGCCACTGAATACTTTAAACTCGGTCCAGATATCGGCAGGTTTCTGATGGAAGGTGCAGAGCATATCCGGGGTCTGAGGAGTCAGGGGTAGAGCTTTAATGTTGACCATCTCAATGATGTTCCTTCGAACACAGTCAAAGCAGATTTGACAAGCCTTTTTGGGCTGATTTGGGTACCATTTGGCAGAGAGCGCATCGACGTAGTAGTTCTTTCGTAGAAAGTCAGTGCCGAGATCAGCCGCTGCTCCCACGTCATTGGCGGCCATTTCAAGCATGTCTCGGTACAATGCGTGAAGTCTCTGAGCGGGATCGGAGGAGCTCACCGAGATTTCGCCAATGGACGCTGAAGCCCTGACGGTTCTCTCGGGCCCCTCCGGCAACATATCCTTCCAGATATCTTCATCCGGGTCCATTGTCTTGCGACAAACATCAACCATGAGCGACAAACAGGCCAGAGTTCTCTCGTCGTCACGGCCGCGAACCTCCATGTTCAGCTCGATAGCTTGCATGCAGTGAGACTTTGCATGGTCAAGGTCCGACTTGAGGGCGTACGTCTCAGCGAGCAGACGATGGACGTCGCTCGTCTGTGCTGGGTCGAGCTCTTCTCTCTTTGAAAGACGATTTAATATGAGGAGAGCTTCGTCCGCTTGGCTAAGTTGTACGAACGCAGTGGATAAGATCAGCCGGATGTTGATGTTGACATCGTCATATGCAAAACCCTCAGCTTGAGTCGTCCCATAAGATTGAAGTAAGCGAACCACCCCGCCAAGGTTCGGTTCTGCGAGTAGTATTTCGGCCTGAACTAGGCGTTGAGCGTCGAGATGGAGCACAAGACTGGGATACCTTTTGCATAGAATCTCAGCGTCTTTGCTGTTGGGGTCCGTTTCACCGAGAGCTTTAGCAAGCATCCGAATCAGACGAGGATCCTTTTCAGAACCAGGCTGGCCATCAAGCACTCTAACAAGATGTGGAATAGCCTTGGAGAATTGACTGCTCGCAATCATCTGCTCGGCGTGCTTGATTCGTCGTTGGTTGAGCTCGTCGGCGAGGCTTTGGCTGCTGATGCCCGTCGCTCTCGATGTTAACGAAGTAGCTTCTGAGATTGGCGCAGTGGATATGCTTCCAGCTCGAGTTGATGCGGTGTCAGAGAGAGATCTGGTATCGTCGCCGTTGACGTCGATTGCCCAGTCTGAGATTTGTCTGTGCCTATCTCCGTGTATGTATGGGCCGAAAGCCAGGCCGGCACTGAGCATTTCGCCAAAGTCTACCTCTATGGGAGCAACAGAGTAGGGACCTCGTCTCGTGCGGACTGTCGTGTTCCGGGACAGAGGGCTCATTGGGCCGGACAACATGGATTTTGCATCCAGGGTTGTGGCTGCGTCCTTGATGCTGCCGCACAGTCCTTGGGTAGCCATTATCATCGAGTGGGTTTCTTCGAGCATCTCCATGTCAATCTGCAGGTCTGAGTAACTCGTTTTTCTCGAAGCTGTCTCTTGCACACTTGTATCCAGGGATTCGTCTAGCTGGAGTCCGACCAGAGTGCTGCTGACGCGGGACAGACGTTCGGGAGTATTTGCTGAAGATGTCAAAGTAGTCATAGAAGCTTGACGGGCGCTGAAGGAAGTTTGTGACCCTTTCTTCGGCTCCGCCAGTGGCTCTGAGCTGCTTTGATCGGTGACATCACTGTATTCGGTCTTTTTGGATCTGGCCTGCTTCATGTATAATTCTTGGGCCATTAACTCCTGTTGATGTTCTGTTGTCGACGTCTCTAAGTCCTGCATTCGTTTGGCGAGATCTTCAACCAGCAAGGGAATCTTTGCCGTCGTAAGCGGATTATTGCTCGCAGCTGCGTTGTACCTAAATCGAATCGTCTTATTAGCGACGAAGGCCGTCTAGTCTGAAACCTGGAATAGACAAACGACTGACCCTGAATGTACTATAACTGGAAGTTGAAGTGCCCCTATACAGGTTGCAATCTGCCCTCTGAGCGCATGTATTTGGTCATCATAACGCTGAAAACGTGCGTACGTCCTCACGGAGGTCGCCCATGATCTATCGCGGTGTATCTTGATGAAGATGTTGGAAAGCCGTGTGTACGCGCGATCGCATGATTTGATCACCGGAACGAGCTCTGCGTACCGACAGATATGCTCGCCAAAAGTCCCGCTGGAGATGCAGTTCTCTAGCAACTTAAGATGAAACCTGGTAGCCTCGAGCTGCGACTCAAAGTCCTCGATTCTGTCGTCGATGCGTCGTATGTCATGATACGCGCTGCTGGCAACTTGAACTGTCTTTGAGAGAGCGACCACGAGCTGAAGCACGGCGGTGGCGCCGCCAATTACCTCCATCTTCGCATATGAGATTTATGAGATTGCGTGGGAGAAGCCATGGGCGTTTCCCTTGATAGATAATGCCCATTTGAAATACTAGGGAGAGCTGACGTGAAAGGAAGCGGGGTCGGGGGCGTGATCAGGCTGGCAAAGGGGGTTATCAGCTATCTGTTGGGAACACTCTGCTTGCATTCCAGATCAGGCTCTGTCCCGCGTTGGAGCGAACTATTGATTTTCTCTACTGCGCCGCCACACTATGCGTGCGTCAGACACGGCAGGATCTTGCGCCATTCCTCTTTCTGATCAACTGGTGACGTTCGTGGTCAAATTTAGAGGCGGCGTTCGAGAGCACTCCCAGAAGGCAGAAACTTGCGTATTTTGATGTTCTTGTGTACAGAGGCCGATGAGCATAAACAAACTTTGTCGTTGGATGAAGGAGTCTTTAGTCATGGTAGAAGTCAGGACTGACTTTCACCAAAACAAAGGAAATCGAGTTTCCGCGGGTTGGACCTCGCTCTCCGCGGACGCGTGAAGTTCATATGAATAGTGGGCTAGGGTCTCTTGAATAATGTCAGCGGCGCTCGTTGTAAGGACCCATTTTGTCCGGAGCCTTCCACTCGTACGGGGAAGCCCACCATAATAAGGTCATACTTTCTACTAATAAGAAGCTTTGGGGGCCAAATGGCAGGCCACGCCCTACTGCGTACACACTCTACATCAGTGGCCGATTGTACACTCGATAGGATCCACAATTGTAAGGCTTTCGGCATTCATGAGCTAGGTGCTGTGCCACGGTGCCTCTGACTCGCAGCCCGTTACGACTTGCGATATAGCCAAGAATCAAGTGTTAGCTCGCTGGCCTGACTCTCGAGTAATCTGCAAGAGCAATGCACCACCTTCAAGGAAATAGTGCCTTCCAAAGGCAGAGTACATTCTTCAACTACTTGGAGAGAGTACCTAGTGCAACATTCACTTATTTCTGACGGACTTAGAGTCCGCGCCGGGTTGAGGAACGGGTCTCCGGTCGTCCCGTGTGAATGATTTTCGGAAGCTTAAGTAGTGGGCTCGGGGAGATAGAATGAACCGCTTTAATATAAGAAGTTTTCAGACAACCCGTTATGGGTTGTTCCGAAGAGTACGGCAACGTCGGAATTCAAGCTGGCCTAGGAGGTCGTGGCTTAGGTCGCGAGATAACCCACTTCCCCTGATGTTAGGACTTGGCGGTTGATTGAAAGTCACGGAGCACTCCATTTGCATCAATCCTAGTCAACCACATGACATATCTATAAATATGTTCCTGTACCAAAGCCTCCTTTGCAACATTTCACTGTCGTGCTTCTTCAACACCCACAACACGCTCATTCAACCAATTCCCGCCACTGTAAAAATGCCTTCTACTCTGAAGATCGCCATCCTGGCCTTCGCCGCTTTTGTCGCCGCGGTGCCATCCTCCCCAAACAATGATGACGGTACTCTTTTCGCAGTAGAAAGTCAGTGAAAGCCCCACATCCTCTACGCTACCTCGTTGTTAACCCGATGATATGCAGAGCGATGCGAGGCACTCTATGCCAAATGCAACGAGAACAGCGACTGCTGCGGTCCCACCCCGGTTTCTTGCAACTACATTCCCATTTGCGGCGACAACCGCTGCGTGTCTTATGACCCTAACACTCCGTACAACCCCACGTGCTTCTAAACGGCTACTACATGTGGGCTCGACAATGGGACAAGGGGTTAGATAGTAAGGCCAAGCTGTTCTTAGCAAGCACTCAAATAGTGCAATAATGCATTGAACAGGCCAAAGCAACGCTTTCAGGATCTCTATATTGACCTCCAACAATATGAGACTCGACGATTGACACGCAGAATAATTTGAATGTGAAACTGATGTTGATTATGCTGACCGTTGTTCTCTTCTTCTCGGTGATGAAATGATGCCGAATTCTGTTTTTTCTCCTCTGCCCGTGAGATGCAGCAGGTGTTTGCCAACCCCGCCGATGATGGACGAGGGTACTTATGCTCCAAAGCCGTCATCATTTGTACTCGGGAAAGCGAATATTCCTACGCAAGCAAGAACATATGTTGATTATGTACATTACCGGCTGTACCCATTCCACAGGTTGACAGTTTGGAGATGCTCACAACAGTCGGGAACTAATAATGAGGCCAGAAAAATCGGATCACTTCGCATACATGGATCGGTAAGAACTCAGTCAGTCTTTCCTTCATTATTTTGAACGCCAGCCCTTCTACCTTCCAGGCCGATGACTACAAATGGAACACACTCTGACCTCGTCATGCATGCCGGACAATATTATTCTATCGTCCAGTGAAAAGAATCGGCTGCCTCACTCCAGAGAAGTAGGGTCAAAATCCTCCTTCATGTCAGGCACCCAGCCCTTTGGCCTCTCCGTACCCCGAATCGCCAGACCGTAGCCCAGCTTCTCGACCTTGCGCACCGACTGCCTCATAACCTCCATCTTTCCTCTGAAGTCCTTGGTCGGAATCTCGGGCAGAATCTCGAAGCAACTGCTCAGCTCGTGGATATCTTGCAGGATGTTACGGCCCTCAACGCCGGCGAGCTGTCCCGTTTGGGCTGTCGTGACGGTGGCGAAGCGCATCATCTCACCAAACAGGTCGAAGAGGCCGTACATGTAGTCGTTCTCGGTCAGAGGCACGTTTGCGGGGACCGCGGCCGCTGTGTCATCTGGGCTGATGAGGGTCTGGGTACGCAGGTAGTGGGTGAAGGAGAGGGCCTCGACAAGTTCCTCGAGGCAGCGAAGGGAGTAGGCGTAGCGGTAGCGGTTAATGCCCTGGATGTCGCCCTCGATTGAGGTGAGGTGGTTCTTGATCTCTTCCATGCGGGTGTTGAGTTCCTTCTGTGCGAAGTTGGGGAGTTCACCGAGCTTGTTGACTCTGTGTTGTGTCAGTGGTGCACCTGCTGGATGCGCAGGGGCGAGGGTACCTTTGGCAGGTGAAAATTCTGTCCAAGTGTTAGCCAATTCATTCTGATTCTGTTCAAACGAGAAGAAAAAATACATCTTCTTGCTCAGAGCAGTGACGTCTCTTGAGGCCTTGATGATGCGCTCTCTCCGGTCGTGGTGCTCGTCCAGCTCGTCGCGGAATTTAGAGAACATGGGTGTGAACTGCGTCACGGGTGCCGCGGGCTTCTGCTTGGCCTCATTGGACCGCATGTTTCCGTCACGATCGCGCTTAGACATCGTGAGTGTGTTGCAGCGGTTGATGAGTGCCAGTTGATAGAGTGCCCAGCGATGAAGTCGGTGATGCAGTTTGATGGTTGATGCTCAGGGTCAGAATTGATGGTGGGGTTGATTGGAGCAGAACCCCCGGGTGTGGGTCCATGCACAGTGTAATGGCGGGTGCGGGTCTCTGCAACAGCCAGGGGCTTGCCAGTTATGCCCACGTCACTCAAATTTCCCCAGTTGGGAAGGGGCTTGAAGCTTCAATAACCACGAGACATCAACAACTTGAAGCCCGGCCGTTGTAATCGAATTGTGCACGGTGTTCAATGGCAGAGTAAAAGTGTCATATCTTCTCGGAAAGACTGGGAGGATTGAAACACCGCCCAACCATGGCCGGCCTCAAGGCGCTCTTCCGGCCCGTGCCGCTCTTCGGCGCCGCCGCGCTTCTCCGCGTCGGCATGCTCTTTTATGGTCTCTGGCAGGACGCCAACTCGGCAGTCAAGTACACCGACATCGATTATTTGGTTTTCACCGATGCCGCCCGCTTCACAGCGCAGGGGCGCTCACCTTACGACCGCGAGACTTACCGCTACACGCCTCTCTTGGCGTGGATGCTCGCTCCGACCGCCTGGGATGGATGGTTCTCGTTCGGAAAGGCGGTCTTTGCTGTGGCAGATCTCCTGGCAGGATGGCTGATTGTGCGCATTCTGAAGAGTCGCGGCGTCGATGAGGGAAGGGCTCTGAAGTTTGCCAGCATCTGGCTTCTCAACCCAATGGTTGCTACAATCAGCACGAGGGGAAGCTCCGAGGGTCTGCTCGGTGTGATGGTGATGGCACTTCTATGGGCTGTTCTGGAAAAGCGGACGGCATTGGCCGGTCTTCTGCTTGGATTTGGGGTGCATTTCAAGATCTACCCGTTCATCTACGCACCGGCAATCGTCTGGTGGATGGATGATGAGACCCTGGGACGAAAGGGGGCTGAGCGTGCGAAGTCTCTTCCTGACGTCCTCGTCATCTTCTTGAACCCGGAGAGGATAAAGCTGGCCGTCGTCAGTCTTGCAACATTCATGGGTCTGAACATTGCCATGTTCGAAATGTGAGTCTTAAATGAACCTCTGCTTGGTTGCCATGCTAAGATCCTCCAGCTACGGCACCCCGTTCTTGGTGCATACCTACTTTCATCACGTCACCAGGATAGACCACAGGCATAACTTCAGCCCGTACAACATCCTTCTCTACCTCAACTCGGCACTGCCATCCACAGCGGCCATCAAGATTGAGTCTGTGGCATTCTTCCCTCAGATTCTGCTCTCGACCATACTCATCCCTCTTGTTCTGGCGAAGAAGGATCTCGCAACATCAATGATGGCGCAGACTTTTGCATTTGTTACCTTCAACAAAGTCTGTACCAGTCAGTACTTCCTCTGGTACATGGTCTTCCTCCCGCTCTACCTCCCCAACTCGGCATTTCTGAAGAGCCCGAAGCTGGGAGTGATAGCGCTGGGTCTTTGGGTTGTTTCTCAGGCTGCATGGCTGCAGCAGGGATTCCAACTCGAGTTTTTGGGATACAGTACGTTTTTCCCGGGCCTTTTTGCTTCCTCGGTGGGATTCTTCTTGGTCAACTGCTGGATCCTAGGTGTCATCATTGGTGATGGAGCAGAGGCAGCGAGCACTGTCAAGGCCATCAAGGCCAAGAGTTGATATAGCAATACATGGCAACACTGGCCTGTTCATTCTGAATAAAACTAGATTTAATTAAAGTGTGGCTCTCACCGTTGGCTTGAGTGAAACGGTCGATTCGGCCTCAATGGTTTGTAGGCAACCAAGCACGACCCTTCCGGCAACTCAACTTGAGAAAGTACAGTCGCAAAATGTGGCAAAGATAATACCTTAGTTGAAGCTTTCAGGTGCAATCGAGCCAGGTTCAAAGGTGCTGTTGCCTGGAAAGTGGCCACGTGATTAGGCGTCACCTTCCCGCAGGAGCACGTCCGAACGCGATCCAACCAGTCGCGCAACTTCTCCCCACCATTTCGCACCTTGCAGGCCAAGCACCCAACGACTTTTCCCAGCGCCACAACGTCCTCCCATTGCGCAACGATCTGCAAACATTTTATCCTGTGGATCAGATACTTACTTCCGCAATGTGGCTGCTGGAGAACGAGGGAAACGCGCTCGAGGGTTCGTATCGAGCTTCCTGCTGACAGCAGCCAGCGACACGAGCTAACGCGATTGATCCCAGGCCGGCGCATCTGGCTGCGCCCCGGAAAACTGTATCTCTTTGGCCGAACATCCGCGAATGTCGAACGTATGCGATTCAACTGACCCCCGAATGACTCACGTTGCTGACAACTGCAGCCGGAACCCTCACGATCGCCCACAAGACCATCTCGCGCAAGCACATGACGATACAAGTCGACAAGGTTCCCGAAGGCGACAGCGTACGTTCTAGTTGGGTATACATAAGGCAACTCTGCTGATCTTATTCGCAGCAAGATCTGTCCAGTCGGTCGACGATAACGATCGAAGACTTGAACACGAAGGCGGGCACAACGGTCGATGGACACAAGTATAAGGGCGAGAAACATGTGGTGACCGAAGCGACGGCAGAGATCAAGATTGGCGGTTGCACGGAAGTCTTCCGGTACGGTCGCACTCTATCGCGAAAGAATGAACTGCTGCTGACCATTTTCTAGGTTGACATGGCACCCGGTGGTGCTGACCTTCAGTTTCTCCAGTCGCGAAATGCAAGCCGACCCCTTGTCCCGACTGCGAGCCGACGTCGAGCAGCTGGACATCAAGCTTACATCCGAATACGATGTTGAGCATACGACACACGTGGTGGTAAAAAAGCGTAATACGTCAAAGGGCCTTCAAGCTCTTGTCAATGGGAAATACATTGTGACGGACTCATTTGTCGATGCGATTGTTGCGGCAGCGACTTCGGAGCCAACAGCTATATGTGCGCTGGAGGATAACTTCGACAGCTCCTGGCCCGATGCCTTAAGCCACTTGCCTCCACGTGGCGGCGAACCTGTCGAGCGTCCCAACGCCGCCTATGCCCCCGACGAAGGTCGCCGCGACATCTTTGAGGGATACACATTCATTTTCTACGAAAAGGGCCAGTTTGAGAATCTTCGCGCCCCCATCATCAACGGCAAGGGCAAGGCGCTTTACACAAAGGTGACCCCCAACGCGACTACTGTCGACGAGTTCATTCTGTACGTCAAAACAGAAGCAGGCGAGAAAGGGCTTGGGTGCTTTGAAGATGGCAGCGAGGGACGAGGTGTTGTTGTCGTCCGCTACACGCCTAGCAAAGGTGATTCTATGGCCTGGTATGCGGACTTTTTTACTCAAGTCTCGCTCCGATTGGACCATAGGCCCATTGAGCAGAACGAGTTCCTTGAGGCGATTCTCGTCAAAGACGCCAGTATTCTGCGTCGGCGTCTGGAGATTGACCCTACTCAGGAGCCTCCACGCACAGCGCCGCAGCAGGCTTCGAGCAGTGACTCGATGGATGTTGACCAGCCCGCCCCTTCACAACACACACCCCAAGAATCTGCACCGTCTGCTCCACCAGTGAGACCAGCTCGTGTGCGAAGGGCAGCCACCAGACGTTTTGCCGGATTCGATAATGACGACGACGATGATGGTCCTGTGGTCCCCAAAGAACCAGAGAGCGTGCCTGTCAACGCTGAACCGGAAACCGAGGAGGGGTTATTTGTGTCGCAAGAAGCGGCCGTACTTGATGAAATCCCAGACTCGTCACAAGAGACGAACATCAGGAGGTCGCAGAGGAAGCGGCCTCCATTAGAGGATGACAGCATCATGGATGATATTATCCCAAATGCGGCCGCAGCCAAGCGACGACGGATTGAGGCTGGAGAAGATCCAGACCCGCGACCTAAGGAGCCCGAACCTCCAAAGGCTCCGGAGCCGAAGCCTGCTACTAAGCCCAAGAAGGTGAAGCAAGAGATTGATGTCCTCGAAGTCGCTCGCAAAAGACGTGAAGAACTGGAGGCTGCGGCCAAGGCCGAAAAGGATGACCTTCGCAATTTGCCAGCCGACCTTGACTTGGCAGAAATCGGTCGGAACCAAACCACGGTGGCCATGCCTGTACGTCAACGGCCGGCAACCAGGACTCACGAGGAAGACGTAGCGAGCGGCAGATGGAACCCGGCCTGGAATGGACGCAAAAATTTCAAAGGCTTCGTACCCCGTGGCGAGCTCACGGGACGACCGCGCCAGAAAGTCATTGTACCTCTAAAGGAGGTCAAGAAGAAAGATTATGGCATTGGCGATGAGTACTGGCTCGAGGACGACAGTCAGAAGAAGAAGAAGGACGACACCCAGAAAAGCGGCAGGAATACTAGTCAGAAGAGTGGCATGAGTAGTGGTCAGTCTGCCGCTTCGCGACGTGTGTCACTTCAAGATCGGGGCACAGTTAGCATTGTCAGCAGCGACGAAGAGGATGAGACGCCTGCACCCGAGCCCGAGCCAGAACCCGCCCCACCACGATCGAGAAGCTCCCGCGCCACGACGACACAGTCTCAAGCTACTAGCCAAAGCCAGAGGACGACGCGCGGCAAGAGAGCAGCGCCGCCTCCGGCTCCGACCGACGAACCACCTGCGAAGAAGACTCGAGCGGCGAGGAAACCTCGAGAGGTGGCTGATAGCGATGACAGTGACGACGACGACGGGCTGAAGTTTAAGTTTAGGAGACGCTGAGATAGCCCCAAAGCTGATCCTGAAGGCCTGCTGTTCAAGTGGAGCGACGAGTCAAAGGGAGCTATAACGCGAAGTCGGGCAAGAAGGCTTTCAAGAAGCCGTGCCCGCGAAGCTGGCGAGGGCAGCAAGGCCGACGACAATGATGCGGACGGCGACGCTGAGATGGTTGACTGCAACGCCAGCGAGAAGGATGTGGACGATGGCGCCGAGGAGGCCAACTAGCGATGTTTGTATGATTGCGGTCGCTGTGAGCGGTGCGTCTATTATGGGGTATCACTCTATCAGTATCTGTATGCAGGGTCGACCTGTTAATACACAGCGTAGTAACCGTATGTGCTTGTCTCTCTCTTCTAAGAATGTGCAAAAGAAGTGGTTTAATCCATCTCGTCCATGGCGCTCGGCTTCGCGCCTTCTTCCTCGTCCACCAGCAGCCCGACCAAACACGCCGAAAGCATAGTCTCGTAGTTGACCCAGGGGTGGATCTCCCCAAACAGCTTCGTGCCGTCTCGCCCGGCGCCGCGGAGCAGCTCGGGCTCGCCGGCGGGGTGGTAGGGCAGGTAGGGGGTGATGTTGTAGACGCGGCCACCGAGGGCCATCCAGGCGTCCTTGCCCTTGCGGCCGGTCATCTTCTTGAGCATGGAGGGGGTGACTTTGAGGTAGGGCGTGGAGGGGGGCAGGTTGCGCAGGTCGGCGTTGGGGCCGGAGATGCGGGCCCAGTCGAGCGGGGAGTGGCCGGGCGTGAGGATTACTTTGCGGCTTGGTTTGGAGGGTTTGGCAGAGTGTGTTGGCGGTGGGAGGAGGGAGGAGGAGGAGGAGGAGGGGGTAGGACCGCGGTTGGGGATGGGGCCGCGGGCGCGTTGGGGGGAGTTTGCGGCTGGGAAGGCGGCGAGGCGGGGTGGGACGGGACCTCGTGAGGAGGAGGATGGTGGTGGGGGCATGCTGCCGCGGCCTGGGAGGGAGTTCGTCGAGGTGTTGTTGAAGAGAGGCGGGGGAGGAGGCATGCTGCCGCGCCCGGGTGCCGGAGGGGGCGGCATGCTTCCGAGGCCGAGGGTCGGGGTCGGGTTCGCGCTCGTGGTAAGGCTGGTTGAGGAGGGCTCGTTGAGGGAGAAGGAGGGTACGGCTGGGCCGGCGGGGGTGGAGGGGTTGGCTTTGGGTGTTGTTTGTTCCTCTTCTGGCTCAGATATCACCGGCGTCGGGGCCGCGTTCGGACGGCGGATGATCGTGGGAGGAGGGGGCATGGCGAGGGCGTTGTTCTTCGGTGCCGGTGCCGGTATCGGGTCGGGGTCTTCGGGGAAGTTGATGGATGGCGGGGCAGGTGCGGCTGCGGTGCGCTTTTGCTCCTCGGGGCCGGCGGCGCCGTTGCTTGGGGTCTTGTCATCGTTCGGCGGGGGACTTGAGCGTGTCTTTGGTGGCGCCGGGAGGGATTGGGAGGGACGCCAGGTCAGGAGGAAGGGCGGCATGAAGGGGTGTATCCATGGCGGAGGGGCGACGATGACCCAGACGACGGAGGCGATGATGAGGGAGACACCGATGTAGCCCATTTTTTGTTGTCCTTGTTGGTGTCGCGTTGGGAGAGGCCGTGGGGGGCCGCGACGGAGATGGGATGGGTCGTCGTTTGTTGGGTGAGGGTCCTGACAGAGAGGCAGTTTGAGGTTGACGTCGTGATGGGATTTGGAGAATGTTGCGCTGCGAGTGTCTTCAGTCTTGGTCAGCGGGTTCAACGGTCACGGTGAGTGGTCAGCTGTCTGGCGTGGGGCCCGCAATGGAAGCTGGAGAGATGGTTGTTCCCTTAACGGGCGGCTGCTAAGCGACAGGGGTGCACCGTGTCCCCTTTTGGTGGGGTTCACAAGTGTTGCCTCGGAGGGCGGAATGACGCGCTACGAGATTGAGATTTCGAGATGGAAAGGCGCGAGGAAGGGGAAACAGGTACGTACCGCGACGTTCCGCTAGCGCGTGCCCACGTTCAATTTGGCCCGGCCGGGCAACAACCCGGGATCACGGGAGGAAGGGGGGGAGGAAAATAAACGAGATGGGCGCTGTCAAGGGCCCAAAACAAAAATAAAGCAGACTGGGAAGGGTCCGACCTGAAGGGGGAAGACACCGAAGGAGAGACGAAATGTCACCGCCGTCCCGAAGGTGAATCGTTTCCCGCCCTGCCGCCCTTGTCCCGCTCATTGGCGACATTCTTTTCCCTTTTTCCTTTTTATTTTCTTGTGAGTCTCCGCTAGCCTGCATTCATATCAGATATACCTCTCCAAGGTGTCTTATGGATGGGCCAAGGGTAGGTAGGTATCCGTAAGGCGGGCAAGAGTTGGAGACTAGCACTGCACACTGCACCTCTCGAACCAAATCACACAGCACACAAGACGAAATGTCACGACGGCAGACCTCTGAGATATCCGGGATTGGTTGTCTTGTGTCGTGTGGAGTGGGTTTGTGCAGGTTGGGACGCATGAATAAACAAATGCCAATCGAGATGAGGGGGATCCAACGGGCGGTTTCGAAGAATGACAACACGCCAGGAATAACATGGCCCAATGGACCATGGCCCATGGATAGTTTTGTGCCTTGCTGTGGACGATAGCGAACATGTCATATTGCATTATCTGCCATTCCCGTTCCCAGGTTCGCCTGCGCTCTCCTCTTTTTTTACGGATCCTCGGTGAAGTTGAAGCGTGAGAGAGGAGTCGAATATGCAACTTTGAGGCTTGCGGCTAACTGGTAACTGGGCTGCTACTGGACGCCCCCGTTTCGTGGAATCGTGAATGACATTCTTCAACTTGCGTCCTCCCCCCGCCGCCGCTGCCCATTCCAATCTCTCAGTCACACTCACCACTCGTGCTCTGTCTCGTTTTTGATCCCCCGAGTTTCCCTATTCCGGCACACACACCTTGGACGCGTCTGTTCGCGGTTGGTTGCTGCTGCTACCTTACCTGCCCTGTGTCACCGCTACGCCGTTGATCAACGACCTGCATGTTTCAATCGGGGACCGTTTCGTGTCGAGTCAACGCTGTTTGAGAGAGACAAACGCGAGACAACAAACCAACAACCTTTTTTTTTCTCCTTCTTTCTCGGTCTTGGTCTTTGGGCTGCAAAGCACATTGCCTCCTTTTTTTTTACTCCTATCCCGACGGGACCCCAAGCTGAAAAAGGTGAAGCGGCGAAGTGGTCCATCACCGCCTTTTGCCTCACCGACGACGAACCCCTCCCCTCCCCTACCCCCCCTCTCACACCCCCGACCTGCAGCAAGCAAGCACTTGTGCGTACGACGGGCACAGTCACACACACGAGAGAACCGGCATCGTCGTCGACTGCCTCAAGCGGAATTGCAGGCCCTGCGAACCACTTTCCACGAAGCCCACCGTCACCGGTAAACTGGGCACCTCGACAGTCGACCACCGCGCCCATCCCTGCTGGCTTCTATTTTTCTTTGCACATCTTTTGCTGGTTTTCATTTTGAAGCCTCGTTCCTGGGATACCCAAACCTGGGAAAGGAGTGCACGACGACGACAGAAAGAGGCAGGGAACGCCCGTGTTCGTCCAATGTGGTTTTCCGTTTCCCGGCCATGGTAGCCAGTGAGAAGCCGAGGACGGAGGAGGAACCCCAGGAGTACCAGTACCTGTACCTGTACCAGCACCTGTCCACCACCGCCGCCAGGAACCCGAACCGAACAGTCACCTGCAAATAGGTAGCGTAGCGGCTCCTGCTGCCCAAAATGCGCTCGCTCACCTCCGCCAACACGCCGGCCGGCTGCAACAATCTGTCGACTGCTTCTGAAGACCTCACCAAGAAACAGCCCAAGAAGCCCGACCCATCCCGGCTTCACAGAAACATCAGGCCATCGTCGCTCTCGCCCGCCACCGGCAACCCCGCCCTATCGTCAGCAGCATCAACAGCAGCATCGTCCAGGGCCTCTTCGCCTGCGCTGCTCTCGCCGACCTCGACGCCCTTGCGGCCCGTATCACCAGCACCAGCATCCGCGGGTCGCAAACCCACGGTCGCCCAGATTCGAGCCCGAACCACAAATAATCCCGCTAGCACGCCCACGCGAAGGTCTGTCTCTGGCTCTGGCATTGGCAGCACTGGCACCAGCACCACCACCAACACTCCATCCAGCAGACCAAAGACTGCCGCTGCCGCTGGAACTAGTGCTGCGACTGCGACTCGCACTGCTGCCACTGGCCCACCAACCGCAACGGGGCCCCGGCCACGCATCACAGCTACCACCACTAGAAGTAGAAGTACTGTGACCGTAGCCACAATTGGCGCAGGCACCACCAAAACATCAAACTCCCACTCCACCACTACAACCGCAACCGCCAACCCAACCGCCGCCGCCGCCGCTGCTGCTGCTGCTACTGCTGCCAATCCAAACCCAAACCCAAACACAACATCTTCTTCGCAATCACCACCCGCGACCGCCTCCAATACCACCACCACTACAACCACAACCACCGACGCCGACGACGCGGGTACCACTGCGGAAACTCCTGCTACTTCCCCTCAGGGTTCTGCCTCCGCCCGACGACAGCAACCTGCACTGTCCTCCAGCTTGCGCTCTCCCCTCCGCAACAGAGACCAAAATGTCCTGAACCCCTCATCTCGTCCTGCCAACGCCGCGCGAGCGAAGCCGTCGCCAACACCTTCGCCCGCCTCATCCTCCGCACCTGCATCCGCATCCGCCTCTGCATCCGCCTCTCCCACGCCCACCACGATGCCCCCCTACGACAAAGGGGGCAGCACGACTACCCGCCAGCCGGGAATGCCCTCCCTCACCGCAAAGGGAATGAATCGAGCTCCCCTCACCCCGAAAGTTGCTGCGAAGCCAGCCTCCGTCGTGACCCCCCTGGGCCGCCGCCGCAACGATAACACGAATAACAACACCCAACACCCGACTCTACACGCCGCTGCTGGGGGAGGAGCCAAGGACGACCTGACGAGTCCTGCGCCCTTCCTGGGCAATAATATCACACCGCGATCAGGTCCTCGCCAGAACCGCGTCGACAGCAATAATAGCACGCCCAACGGCACACCAAATCCCGACCGAACCAACGATTGGGATCACCAGCCCACTTTCCAGGCTGAGCCGGTAAGGAGACAAGTCGTTACCTTCAGCCCTGTCCCTTCCACCGCTGGCAACCGCCACGATGCCGACTCCAAATTTTTCTATGCGAGCGACGCCAAACCCTCAGCGCCCGCTCCCCAGCCCAAGCAGCCTGCTGCTGCTCCTGCCGCCCCACAGCGAGCTTCCACCTTCCTGTACGCCAATGGCAGCGCCGTAGACAAGAATCGGCCCACGTCCGCGGGCGTAGGCTTCACGCCGATGCTCGCTCCCTCGCTTGCACCGTCATTATCACCGACACTCGCGCCCACGCCGGAGCCGCCGCAGAGCAAGTTCTTTTATGCAAATGGAGCTCCAAATCTGGCTCCCGGCTTCAGGCCGTCGTCTGCAGCCTCGGGGACCGGGCCAACGATCGCAGAGTCGAGAAAGAAGGCTAGGAATTCAGCTGGCTCGGCAAGCGGTTTGTCCCTCGCGTCTCGGCCCATGTCGCCCAACAAGCCGATACAAGCTCCAGCTGCTCCGCCATTGGTTAAGAGCAATAGTCAACCGCAGACTCGGACCCAGATGACCAGCCCGCCACCGCTGGCGCCTTCGATGCACAAGCGCAAAATCAGTATGGACGCCGTCTCTCAGGTCGCCAGCCATGTCAACAGCCGGCCCGCGAGCCACGTCGGCTCAGACGCTGCACCCACCGATGCCATGATCATGTCACAGTTCATGGCTTCTCAGTCGCCGACTCCCTCCGGAGTGTCGTCTCCGACAATGGCCAGCTTCTTCCCTAACCAGCCGATCACGATAGCTTCGATATTGCAGGCAGCAGATGAGCTGAGCGAATCTGAGGGAGAGGAAGAGGAGGAGGACGATGACGACGACGATTCCAGGGATCTGGAAGAACTCCATAGCCCGACCCGGTCGAACCACGGCGACCCTTTGAACGATATGGTGAAGCACGCTAGGAGGGAACGCAAGGTCCAGGACCTGGAGATTACAAACGCTTCCCTGGAGGCCATTAACAGATCGCTCGAGAGGCAGCTCAGGAAACAGACGGCTGAATTGAGGAGGTACAAAAGACTGTCCCGATCTGGCCGTCTGTCCTCGGCCCCCTCTGCGCCACCAGCCGAGGTGCCGTCTGAGCCGGTCACGGGTCTTGGTATCGAAGGTGTTCTAGATCTTTCGGACCTTAGTGAGGAGGAAGAGGTTGAAGCTGGAGGTGAAGGTGGGGCTGAGGGCGAAGGCGATTTAGAAGACCTCGAGGATTCCATGTTTGAGTCATCGGAGCTTGACGATACGGACTCTGCCAAGTCGGACCCCGAGCGCGACACTCGCCGGAGGAAACGAGACGAAAAGCGACTTCAGCTGGATCTCACCAAGCACAGAGAGCTGCTTGTCGACAGTCAGAAGATCAATCAGAGCATCAAGAAGTGCTTGAATTGGACGGAGGAGCTCATCAAGGAGGGCAAGAAGGCTCTCGAGTACAAGGTGCAACCCAGCGAGGTGAAGCTGCCACCACGTGTGCTCCAGCCGGCTTACCTGCGAGACAACGAGGATGAGGAGTCGCGCAAGGATGGAGCGTCAGCACCGAGCAGTCCAGTGGATTCCCCGAGGAGTCTCACGCCAAATTGGAGCAAAGAGCCGCAGGACCGCGATAGCGGTATCGAGCTGCCGACGGAGGGCTCATAACAGCGCCTTCAATACCAACTACACATTATAATCTTTCAAGCAGACCGGGTCTCCCGTCGCGGCCTGGACGTTGCGGTGGCATCGCACAACATCACCACTCACGGAACATTTTCCTTTCACAAAATCACCAAACATTGCATCGGGAGACAGGATTAGTCGTAACCAGGCGTTTTCTATTTTCTCATTTGTGTCTACTCGGTCTTTCGGCATTCTAACGAAAGGAACGACATCATCGGCGAAGCATCATCTTTCCTCCCAAGAAGGGAGGGTAGAAACACTGCGACTGCTCATTTTCTGCAAACAAACCGGTTTTCCTTTGTCACGCGTTTTTGTGTACCAACAGATACCCCAAAGCAACTTTACATATAAAGAACGGAACATACAAGGGCGGGCCGAGTGGGATTTGAAGTCCAAAAAGAAGGCGCCCACAACTGGTTTTTTTTTTCGCCTGCGCTTGGTTTGGGGAGGAAGTTTCGACCCTTGCGAGCGATTTGCCCATCAGCAGATGACGCAAGTAGAAGACCAAGAATCAAGACGGAAAGACGGAGGAGACGAAAAAGGGGAACATGCAGATGATGACGAGCCGATGTGTATAATATCGATTCGAGTCAAATAAGACCAGTCAAAGACTCTGGTGATGATTTCAAGTTCGTGCTTCTTGCGTTTGGCGGTGAGTGATGTCAGATGTGAAGATCAGGGGTCTCATCCGGGTCCCTAGCGGGGAGTCCCGAGGGCTGGGCGGCGATGAGGCTGAGGGTTCTGGACCAGGACTCTGTCTCGATCGGGATGGGAGAAGGAAATATTAGGTCCCACATGGGTGCAAAGGGGGGCCGAGGTATTGCTTCTTTCGTACGCGGTGAAGGTCTTGCTCAACGGTCTCAATTACGAGTGGCAGGGGTATATACGGGAGGTGCAGAGACAATGCGCCGGGCCCTTGTGAGCCTCCTTTTTGAGGAGCGTGGCTTGGGTGATTGCGATGTGTCCTGGGAGGGAGGGGAGCTTGTTGGCTGGGGGTGAGACAGGAGGTTGACTGGGGTGAGGCTTCGGCTCGGAGACGGAGGTGACGGACCGGGGAGACTTTATGCGGAAACGAGCACCCGATCGCATTACTCGGTGGAGGGAGGGTTGTGCATTTGGTGATGCATGGCGATGCAAATAAAAAGTGAAGAAGATGAGTGAGAAACTGCAAAAAGAATCGGCCGACGGAGATGTCGGAGGCTATTTGCCTCGTGGGTGAATCGAACACCCGATCTCCTCATTACTAGTGAGGCGCTATACCACTTAGCCAACAAGGCGTTGGAGACGGCAAGCTGTATCTGGGATTAGACAGGATGGGGCTGGGGTGTGGGGCCGACGTTCAGTTTGGTTTGGGTGCCGGCGTTGGTTTTGGTCGGGGCGCGGAGGTTCTATCAGCGACTGTTTTGTCTTGTTGGCAGTCTGGTCAACCCATATAAGTAGGTATCGCAGTTCACTCTATACTTTTTTTCACAGTACTGAAACCCAACAGCAGCACTTTGACCTGTGCCCGATCTCGATAAAGTAAACAAACAAATCTCGGTATAACTGGTCGTTGACGCTCGGCTCAACTTATCCCCGGTAGAAGAGGGCAGGCGGTTTTGTCTTTACTTGGGATTTGGGTCATTTTGAAGCTTTTATTTGTGTTTTTGGGGGGCTTCTGGAGTTTGGTGCTGGTTGTGGGTGGTTGTTTAGTTGGGAAGTGGCTTTGTCGCGTCAGTGTGTGAGTGCTGGCTGCTGTAGGGTTGTGGTCTTCAGGACATCGTTGCTTAGGGGGAAACCGCAAAACGGATTCTCCTTTTTCTATGTTTGGGACGCGAGTGGAATGAAGAGTTGAAGCGCAGTTTCCACTCAAACGAGGGCTTTCGTTTAGGTTCCTTCTCCGCGAGAGACTCAAAGGCATGAGACCCTTCCGTCTAGTTCGTTGTGGGCGAGATGGGAACACGTTGACAAAACCCCCCCATCATCACGCAAGCGCGGGCTGCCGCTGAAACTTTGCACTAGAGGCTTTTGTATAGACGCAAAGCCTTTTATTCCAAGTTCCAACATATGTAGGTCAAGGGAAGGCAATATCGCGTCCAGCCTTGGGGGAAGGACCCTCGATGGAAATGTCGAATCGTTCAGACTTAGATACGACAGCCGTGAATTGGGTATAAAACAAGCCAATCTTGTATTGGAATATATTTCAGCAGGGATAAGCTGAAATTCGACGAATATTCAGCCTCCTTTCGCAGTCTGCAAACTCTACATCTCGATGCAGAAAGCGAGGGGATGCTCATAATGAGACGTGTCAGATGAAAGACATGGCGGCTCCTGCCCCTTCAGCATCGTCCTTCAACTCTCCATTAGTATTCGAGAAACGAACCCCACGATAATCAATAGAAACAAAGAGAAGTCTCCTGTGCGTTGCGTCGTGTCGTGTATCATGGTTGGGTTCTGCTTGCATCGAGATTTTCCCATCTTAAGAAAACGGTTCTACAAACTCAACGCCGAGAGAATGTCAAGAATTCGTTGGCTTGGTGCCCTGACAAATACTCCTTTCAGCTTCCTTTATATACGCGCCTGGGATTGCGGTATTCCTTCTCCTCCAGCACCGGTGACTGACTATCCACGAGGCATGGCATCAGCTATAAGAGGCCGATTCTAGCTGCTAACAAACGCATACGTGCCAGAATAAATGTTTGTTAAGAGCTATGTTGCCTGTTACGAGATAGATGCCATGCCACGTAAGTTTCGACTAAATTCATTGGCCATCTCCGTATGTGATTGGGACTTACGGGCGTGGTACCGGCGTCCTTGCCTTTGGGTATATTCCAATCACATACTCGATGTTCGGAGGGACTCCGATGAGTTTCTCCTCACCCTTCACGACGTTTGAAAGTTTCCTAAGTAGATAGTGCTGACGCTTCTATGGCGATTGCCTTGAGTGGCCTGTTTAAGTTTCCATCGCAAATTCAAAGCGGCGATTGACTTGTCTACCGTCAAACTGAGGAAGTTCGGTTTTTATGTTCAAATTTAGGTCATTTCTTTCTTGCTTGATACCATAATAAGTGCTGAGAAAAGGTTTACTATTCTGCCATTTGCAGACAATTCAGATCGACGGTGCCACGGTGGTGAGCACACATTACGTTTATATAAATGATCTCAAACACCTTGACATCATTTCAACAAGAAATGAATTTGCTAAATCTTTGGTGTCTCTAAAAGGCTTACAAAAGCTAGAATCTTGTTTCGGTGCAAGCTTTCTGAAGTAAGAATAGCATGATCGCTGTCGTAAGGTACCATCGGCACACTATGACCCCCCCCCCCCCTTTCTCTGAATTATTCATGTATGATGCACTGTAGCTCTTTCAAACAACAGAGACGTCTGCGATATCCTCGGGTGAGTCCTATGATTGTACTTGGCAAGCTCCTCGTGGTTTGTGGTGATCGCCGTTCACCGAATGGGGCCAGATCCGTTCGACCACATCGGAAGTTGTGCTCAACCTTCATTTTTCCAAGCATCTTTCATGAAGTTTTCACACAGTTTCAACCCTATGGAACCCTCGGTTCATTTCCGGCGACAGCGGCGGTTGAGACGTTGCGTCGTCATGGAAGAAGACCTGAGACTTGAAGCAGCAGGCACTGAGGCGGCATGTAGTATATAAGCCCAGATAGTTCTGTAAGTGTATAAAAATTAAGCAATAGTCGTCTTTGCCAGGTCCATGCCTTTAGGTGGTAAGGTAGCGCAGCATCTTTCCAATGGGCCATGCTTGCTGTTCAAAGCGGTTGCCTTGAAATCTTTCGTGAAGGGGGCAGCTTTCACTGTGTTTCGTCATTTTGAGTGTATTTACCGTAGTCAATGTAGTAGACAAGAGGTGAAACAAGAGTATTAGACAGATAATCCATGTCACAATTCGTACATTCCGGAAACCATGGTCACTTCCATAACGTCACGTTGAACAGGATTATGCAAAACCATCTTCGAAAGAGCTTTGCTTTATCTTTGATGGGAGGTGGTCCAAATTCCCACGCGATGGACCTGTTGACTGACTCTTTGTTATTGTTAATCGTTGTTCGCGACGTATTCGCTACATATGAGCAAACTGTTATCATATTCAAAGAAATGTAACAACACTTTTCAGCTGAGATCGGGACTGAAGCATATATTCAAGTCATTTTCATGCTTTCCTCTAACTAAAGGACATCAAGCTCAACCCATCAAACTTTACCGAAGTCAAATTGTTAAACTCAATGCTGAGTTATGTGATACCAGGGAGCTTTTATAGCTGTTCACATGAGTATGTTTCGGAATACATCAGAGTCTTGTTTTGGGATATGGACTGTCTTTAGGGGGGGTTCATGCAGATGTGATGACACTAAAGCCGTCAACGGTCAACCACTAGCATGGTGTCTAAGTTGGACAAATATCAGTCTTAACTCTGCGTACGAATCCCGGGGATTCTTCTTGCTTTATCGTTCAATGAAGAGAAGCAATGTGAGAAAGAAATGGCTGTGTCATTAAACTCAAATTGACGAATTTCCAAAAATCTAGCTCCAGTCCGGCATTCTTCACCACCTCAGCCTAACTCATGACAAATTCGCGCGGCGAAAAGAAACTTGAGCTCATGTTTGTCACTCCTTTGCAGGTTCTGAATTATGTTGAAACTCGTAGGTTATAGAGCTTTAGAATACGATTTTCACAGCGATAATTCAGCTTCTTCAAGAGTATCGTAAAACGCTGCTGCTTCACGGATCAGAATTTCCGACACAGAAAAGCTCGGCATGAGCGAAGAAAACCTTCCAACGCCAGGAGATAGGACACGGGACAATCAGGGACATAGAAAGGAAAACCCAAGCTCTGCTTTGGAAAAAGTTCGACATTTTTCATGACACCTTCCCTTAGTAGCTAAAAGCAAGACACTGAGCATTGTCCCCAACTAGATCCTCCATACTAGGTGTACTATGTAAGTTCATCTACAGAGGAGCTTCTGAGAACTAACCCAAAATTTGAGATAACTTTTCAAAACTGGACTGGGACTCGACAGGCGCAAGTTACAACAAACATCAATCTTCATAAAAGTAACACGATAAATACACAAACGGACAAAAATGAAGTTGGGAAATCAGCTTCTCAACACGAGATCTTTTGAGTTTTGTGTTTATTGAGCGAAATGCAGTGCGGAAATTGAGTCCGCTACTGACCGACCTCCGCAGCCTCAATCTTCCAATCCCCTGCCAATGAACCACCAGCGCCGGCACCAACAGACTGCAGCTTCTCTGGCTGCTGCAACAATTCTTTCGTGGTCAGTCCGGGCCAAACGGCCATCCACCTCCCTGTCATCTTTACTTTCGCGTGGCCTGCCTTCCACACATCTTTTGAAACCCTCGGCTCGCGTAGCTCGATGACATTGCTTACACTCTCACCAGGAAGCAACGTAATTAGGGACTCGGCACTTGGTGGCATCTTGCGGGTAAGTTTGACGGCGTCGATGTGGATAGACTCCGACGCCCCGGCGGGCGTGATAGACACTAGACCCAAGCCAAGGGCGGCCTCGTCCAGGGGAGAATTCCACTTCAGGATCGTCACGGGAGTGTCAGGACTAGTGTTCTTGACTGACACCGAGACGCTGGGGGCTTTCGAGGCGACGGTCTGGGAGAGGCTCAGCTGCAGATCGGGAAAGGACGACGACTCGGAGTCGACCATCGTGGGCGTTGATTGGGCCGAGAAGAAGTAAAGAGAAGTGACAACGAAAGCGCCTATAGCTAAGGCGGTTGGGAGCGATAGACGTCCCCGGCTGCGCTGCTGGGCGATCATGTGTTATAGCTCTGTCCGTGTCTGGCTGGTAACAGACTGGTATGATGCGAATGCTTTTTCTGCGGTTGGATGTTGAGTGAGTTGAGCGGCAAGATTGGTGACGGACTTTTTGGGGGCCCCTTCAACTCTAAGACTGGATATATGCAGGTAGATGAGAAAGGCAAGTTGCCAATGTAAGAAGGGAAAGTTGCCGTTGTAAGGCTAAGAAGGGAATGTTGCCATTGAAAGCGGGAAAAGTTGCCGTTGCAAGAAGGCTGTCGTATTGTTCACTCTCGCGTTACGAATCTTCAAGGGGCTGCAACTCCTTAATGATGTGTTTGTGGTTCGTTGTTGAGTAACTAACAGGCTGAGGAATACGAGAAATCCATATATGAGAGGCGTAACTTGAGGCAACTGAGCAAGCGGCAAGTTTAAGCGACGTTTGTAGAATATTTAAACTTGCGACACGTGAGGGGCAAGCTTGTGCTAATTCTTGATGGGGCCAGTCCATTTCAAAGAGACCAGTCTAGAATCTTTCGCCTTGCCATGCCTCGCTAAAGGGTAAGTCGGTAACCCCTTGAATCAACTTCTCACTCGTGCCAAGTCGGCCAAGAAAGCCAAGACACTTTCTCATTGGTGGTGCACGGCTGTGAAAACAAACAGCGAATTAGAAGACAGAATTTAAATCAACACACGGCTTCAATAACTTATTACAAACCAGGCAACGCCCCCACCATCAATCGTTGTGATCGACAATTCAGAACAACCATAGTCTTCCGTGAAGAGGGGCCGGGAACAACTTGTGACTTTCCTTTTCAATCCTCCAATATGCTTACTAGTCAGTGTTGGCCAAAGTGCCGCCTCTCTGGAATTCGAAGGCACAGATAATTGTGATTCGACCCCTGTTCCCAGATCGCTGTCCATCAGCCTCAGTTGCTCCCGACGAACGTATCGGAAAAGTTGCTGTCTTCAAGCCCCATCCCAAAATTGCTCGTTTTCAGTGGCGGAAAAAAGCATCTACACCTTGAGATTCCATTCTCCACGATACGACTCATGTTTCGGTCCAGGCTGAATGCAGCCTCACACAGCGGGGCCGGCGGGTTGCTCCTTCACGAAGATGTGAAGTAATAAAGTCGTGCTCTTCCGCTGACGAAGGAAGGATATTCTAGTCACAATTCAACAGCTGAGCTGCTACCGACCAAGTCCGGAAGATAATTCATTCATCCGCTCATTCATTCATTTATTCATTCGTTCTTACGTTCGTTTCTTCCACATCCCTTAGCCAAAATGAAGGCCGCCACTGTTGTTTCCTGCCTTGCAGCCCTTGCTAATGGCGCCGCTATCAACCTTGCTCGCCGAGATGCAAGCCCTCTTGATGTCAAGATTGAGCAGGTCGGCAACAGCGAACTGAAGGCCACCATCACCAACACCGGTAGCAGCCCTCTGCGAGTTCTCAAGACCGGTTCTATTCTCGACGACACTCCCATCGAGAGGGCTCAATTCTCGACCGCCTCTACTGACGGTGGTAAGTAGAGTTCATTACGTCTATTTTCATATAAGTCGGTTCTTTGGGTAGTCAATAGTCAACAGAGTTGCGTTCAACGGTATCCGCGTCTATGTGCGCGACACGAACCTCCCCGATTCTGCCTTCAAGACAATCGGTGCTGGTGAGAAGGTCGAGGTCCAGTGGGATCCCGCCGAGGTACACGACCTTAGCACCGGCGGCGAGTTTAATGTTTCGAGTGTCGGATCTCTCCGTTACGCTAAGGAGGGAAGCAACGACATTGCTGGCCAGATCGTCTACGATTCGGGCGTCCTCACCGCCAAGGTCGATGGAGTCAAGGCTGCTGAGGTCCACGCGGCGTTCTATCAGAGCCTGGCTGCTAAGCGTGCCAACGTCCAGAACGACTGCACCGGAAGCAAGAAGACGACCGTTTTCAAGGGCCTTGCCGAGGGCCAGAAGCTTGCCGCCGCTGCGCAGACAGCTGCCAAAGCAGGTACCCGCGTGGAGCAGTACTTCCGTTCGAAGTCGTCGGGCACCAAGGCTGCTGAGGTCCTTGGCAAGGTCGCCGACTATCTCGGCAGCTCGACTGCGGACGCCAAGATGTACTGCTCCGATGTTGGCAACTTCTGCGCCAACGCTGCTGCTTACGCTCAGGCAAGTCATATTGAACTTTGATTCCTTAATGACGCGAGTACTAACAAGCTTTCTCAGCCCGGCGTCGACGGCTACATTGTCCTTTGCGAGAACTCTTTCGAGGTCCCCGTATCTGGCGCCGGTTGCCGCGGCACGGACCTGGCTTTCCTCATGATCCACGAGGCTACTCACTTGTCTGAGATCGGTGCCACTGACGATGTTTGCTACGGATACGAGGGCTGCGTCGATACCATCAGCGCGTCTCAGTCGCTCGACAACGCGGACACGTTTGCCATGTACGCCAGCGGTATCAAGAACCGCTGCTAAATGGGCGAGGGATTACCTGTCGTCAACATGTTTTAACAAATTTCTTTGTATATCTAGCGAGTACTTGACGTATCTCTTACATAAATTGAACTAGCCTCGATGGCTGTTCGTTCTGAATACAAAATAGCCACTTCGTGAATGTTGACTTTTAGTTGTAGCCCAAAACAACTTGGAAATGGTGTCAAAGCGGCTGGATATTTAACTTATCGTTAATCTGTCCGTGAAAACCAGAATGCAGAGTTTTCCGTATGACGAGTGCCTGAAACCCTTTCCTCCGTGCCAATAAAATGAAAACCAAGATGAAAGCGCCCATGAAGATGCCAATTATTCGCCATGAAGCTTGATTCACAGCATTGGCACATTATTCATAGTGGTTGGGGCTCAGAGCGGGAATTAGGTATCGTTTCTAAAGCTACTTCCACAATCAACTGTTTTGTGAGACGACTAGTCTGCGAGCTCCGATGATGATTCGACGATGCAGGTGAAGAGACAAAAGGGGTGTGTCGGAATGAGACTACAGCAAGTGATCTCACAGGATTTGAGGTGTAGCAACAGTAGAAGAAGTCTCATCATCTAAAGGGGTTGGTCGAAGGTTGCAAAAACAGAAGTAGACACGGGGTCTGTCAACCCAAATTTGGTTCGCAACTGCTAACCAAGTTTGACGAAAGTTAGGCAGTGACCGCCCAGAAGACTCGCGTAGAACCAATACTTTAATTATTAGTACTTATCCAAATCTCAAACTAAAAGACTGAGTCAAACGAGCGTGTTCCTAGAAAGGAAAAAACCAAGTTTTGCGGTCCTGCGGTACCCAAAGCCAAAACAAAAGAAACCTAAGCCGAGGACTGCTCCCTTCAGACCGCCACGCCACCCTTATTCTGCTGCCATCCCGATCGTTGCATTGCCTTCCTTGCGTTGAGTCTTTCCTGTGCGTCGTTGATTCTCTTTTGCTCTTCGTCGAGTGCAGCTTTGTCCGCCGCATCCCTCACCGCCGCATCTGCTTTGTCTTTCTCAAGGTGGCTGTTGTACCTATCCTCGTAGTCCTGGTGTGTCTTCTTATCTTGTTCCGCGAGCTCCTGATCCTTCTTCGCATGCTCCTCTTGGCTATTCTTCAGGCTTTGAACTTCAGACAGAGCAGCCTTTAGCTTGTCATCGGCATCCTTGAGCTTTTTCTCGTATTCTCTGCGAATTTTTCCCATTTCCTTAAGGTGTTCAGCATCTTGCTTCTGATCATCCACAAAGTGCTTCTTGTCCAACTCATCATGATCACTTCGTTCCTTCTTCAAATGAGTGATCTCCTCTTGGGCCTTCTTAAGGGTGCGGGCCACAACATCAAAATCTTTCTCAGCCTTCTTGGCCTTCTCTTCAGCCTTGTTGATGGTCAGATTCTTCGATTCAATCTCAGATTGAGCTTGGTCTCTCTCCTTTTCGGCTTTCTTGAGGGCATCAGTCTTCGTTTGAACTTCATCCTTGGTGTTCTGGAGTTCCTTATGGAGTGTCTTCCGCAGCTTCTCCGAATCTTTGTTTTTGGCCTCGAGCTCTCCTTTCTCCGCCCTCAGCTTTTCCTTCTGCTTCTTCAAAAGCGCACAGTGGTCTTCGAGGTGGTCTTTCTCGTGTTCCAGTCTTCTCCTCTGCTTCTGTTCCGCTTCAAGGTTCTCGCCTACCTCGACGAGTTTGATCTTGAGAGCAGAGACTTCTGCCTTGAGATTGCTGCGCTCCCTTAGGAGGTTGTTAATCTCATCATGGTCCTTTGTGTCATGTCTTTTCATCTTCATTTCTTTGTCCTCGGCATCCTTAAGCTGCTTCCTCAATTCGTCGGCAACGCCTTCTCCGACGGCAATTTTTTGTTTCAGCATCTTGACTTCCTTATCAAGGGCACTGGCCTCTTGCTGAGCCACTTCAAGTTGCCTCTCGCTCTGGTGGAACCTTTCGTCCAGTGTTCTGAATTCCTACAGAATAGTTAAAGGCTTGGGGTTACGATTTGTGAAAAGTTGTACGTACCTGCTCCGCATACTTGGCCAGGTAACCGGCTTGATCGACAAACGCAGCGGTGTGAGTTAAAGTTTCGAGCAGGGTACGAGGGAAGGGCATCGGGGCAAGGACACGAGGGAGCGAGGGCTGAGGCTGAGGAAGCCTGAATTCGGTTTCCTCCTTGTTCGGGGTCGACTCAGGCGGGTTGAAGTCGCTGAGTCAAATCTGTCAGTTTTGCAGGTTCATGGGGGGTGTTAAAACTCACTGAGAGTGGCGATCGATCAAAGCAGCGAGGGTGAAGTCGCCAAGGTCTTTGGCGGAACTGTCCTGAGGTGACTTCATGCGGACGGAAAGCTTGCCGGTTTGCCGGTTGAAGGTGCAGTCCAAGTCGTAGTAGGAAGTGTAAGTAAATCTGACAACGTCATTGTTCTCGGTCTGAATCTTCTGGTATTCGCAACGGAGAGACGGATCCTTGGCTTTGCCAGCAGAGCTCTTCGTCCATTGCCAAAGAGACATGATGGGCCTGCCTTGGCCGAAGCCCTCAGGAGCGATGAAGGTAGCCATCTCGTTTTTGGCGAAGGTGGACCAGTTGATCTTTCCGGTCCAGACTCGGACAGTGTCATTGGCTTTGCCGCCGTGGGAGTAGGTACCCCAAACACGCTTGAGAGTTGACGAGGTCTCATAGCTTGCACAATCTGACATGGTAATCTTGATGTTCTCGTAGGCTTGCTGGCTAGTGATCTTCCACGAGAACTTCGGGTGCTTCAGAGTGAAGACATCGTCTCCCTTGTCGGTCTTGGAAACCTTGTCGATAGAGATTGTCTGAAACCAGTTGGCCTTCGGCACTCCGTATTCATCCCGCGTCCACTGGAAGAAGACATAGGCAGTGTCACCGGTGCGAACAGCTCCATTTGGCAGTATAACGATGAAAGTCTCGTCCTCGGCCACCGCCGCACCCTTCCAGTTGAGCTTGCCCAGATAGACGTACATCTTGGTGGGATTTGAGGTTGAAGCAGAGGGGTTCTTTGGGTCCTGGCTGGTTTTCGGTTTGGAAGGAGGCAAAGAAGGATGCGGAAGATGATTTCCGAGTATCTTGATGGGGATGAATGGGATGGAGATGATCTTGAAGGCGAAGTCGATGAGCATTGTATATGTGGGGGTTAATCGCAGTGTGGGTGTTTTCTCATGATACTTCGTTCAATCAGTTTGCCGGTTTCTGATCTTATACTGCAGGGTTGTGGCGTTCATTGACAGGAACTCGTTAACAGCGGGAGCTCTGGTTCAGCCTGCCACATTTTCGCTTGCCAGGAGGAGCTTGTCATATGAGATTTTGTTTTTCATTTATTGCATCTAAAAGTGCGTATCCTGTCTAGTTTGGTTCGGCCCAAGCACATTGTGTAGCTGAAGTTGCCGGAGCTGAAGTGCGAAGTTTCCTTATCCGGCAAGATATGAATTAGTTTTGTGGAAACGTCAATCCCACATTCTTCCCCGTCATATTTCAACACAGTGAAAACCGAAAACATGTCAAGCTTTTCGATCCGCGGAACAGCATCAGTCGATCCTTCCTGTCTCGGTAGACCTTAGCTGCAGAAAGACTCAGACAGAGGACATTGATTCACACTCATCTCGCGGTTTCCTACCAATCAGAATCTGAAGCTCGTAATGGGTTCAAGAATGAAGCTATTATGGCGGCTCTAGCCGACGGGCGCCGTTCTCGCATCGCTTAGCTCAAGATTGCTTGCAGGAAGAACCCAGGGCAATGGTTGTCTTACTTCCGCGTTGAGAAGACCGGCAGAAACGCCACAGAGCTGCGGGACCAGCATTTCTCTGGCCCCCGACATGACAATGTTGATTCCTGTGGAATCTTCCATGATAGATCTGCCGCGTCTTGGGGTCAATCCAAGAAACCGGATGGGCATTGATCGCCAAAAGTCAGCAGACGATGATTGAGGGTTCGTCCATTGCGTGTTTCCCTTCAACAACTTTTGATTATCTTCTTCTCTTCATACATATTCTCAACGACAGAGGTGCCAACCTGCCAGAGTCTTGCGGATGAAGCTCCTTCCAACTGTACAAATGTCGCAGAGCCCATGCCAGACGCTAAATCGCAACACGCGAGACGGAGAAAAACACCGATTAGGAATCGAGGATTGCGGGTACCAACGTTCGGGACGTCCCTAGAAGCCTCCACGCTCATTGGCGATCGGAGGGCTTCTGTGCCAAGCTGCTAGATGTCTCACATGCGATGAAGCCATACGTTCCTAACGTTTGCAGTGGCGAAATCGGAATGACGTGAGTGGGACAAGCCACCAATTGTTTTCGGCAACAGCAGTGCCCATCTTCAATCTGAAGTAGCCTCGATGGGTCGAATTCTAGGATATCAGACCCTAAAGCTGATGGGAAAATGAGGAGGAGTTTCTCGTCAACTTCAGGCAGAGCGTTGAGCGTACCTGTTCGCCGTCACCCAGCCACTGCCGTTCACATGCAGAAAAAAGAGCTACCAAGATCGCATGGAGTAATTCTGAGCGGACACAAGCCGTACACGGATTGTTACCACGGCACTCACACATGTAAATGAACTTCCTGACCAGTCATTTAATTGTTACTCACCTGTGGCACTGATCTTTTTGACTCGGCTACACGACGGCTGTTCCCTTTGTAGCCAATGCGACCCTGATGGCCACGCAAAGTTAGCGAAGGGGTATCCGATAGCTTGGTTCCCTCTTTCTCATAGATTGGACCCCCCTCCCCCCCAATGGAACAAAAACCTAAGCTTTTTGGGAGCTTCTCATCGTTTCGTCAAATATCTGCAGGTTTGCGCTCCCATCGGAGGGAGAGATAGACGTCGTTCGTGTTCATCAAGCGAGAGAATGAAGTTCGTAAGAGCGATGAAGGGGGGTTCCCCAGAGAGTTCATAGTCGCAGCGATAGAGAGCACTCTGACTACTTACAAATGGTTCTCGGTGATGCTATTGGCGTCTTGGGAGAATGAATAATCTTTTCGTCCCTTGCGTCCTCGAACGCTCTGAATTTTAAGGTTCGGCCTGAATATGAGTCACTGAAGAAGAACAACAAACATGGACAAATCGAAACGCTCTCCATAGAACATGCACCAAACTTCCTTCTCACAATCATCCACCGCAGAAATGGCGACTATCAGCAGGGAGCAAACGTACGCCGAGAATCATCCATCAACGCCCAGCACCGGTCTCATGATGACGGTATTTCATCGCGAACAACAAAACAGATTACAGAGCCGTCTCTGCGCTCTTCCTGAGGAACTTGTCCTAGAAATCATGTTCAACATGCGACTTGCCGAGCTCTATCTCACGCGTCAAGTGTCCAATCTCTTTTTCCGGCTTTGTCGGACAATGCGTTTTCGAGAACTCAACTTTTCCAAAGAAACTGACTCCCGGACCAATTATGACAATAGGTACCATTATCTTGCACATGGCAACAGATATTTCACTCAATTCCATCCAGACTACAACATCGACTACAACATCGAGTACGAATATGCCAGGAGGATTCATCCCCCTCTCCTCAGCAGCCCCCTCGAACTTCGGCAGAACATGTTTTCAAAATGGTGTAACTGTAGCGAGAAAGTTGCGTTCACTCTGCGGCGTCAAGCTCTCTGCCAGCCATGCTCGCAGCGCATCCCGGACGAACATGAGTTGGCTGAGCAGATAGCGCTCCACACGAAAGACGTCTGGTGCTCTGCTTGTGAAGAGAAGCATGCCACGATGTGGTTTTCATACACGCAGCTGCTTGAACAGTCCGAGGGCTCAAAGCGGTGTATTCTTTGGGAAGGATGTGTCCGACTATGTTCCCATCTCTCTTTCAGATGGAATGAGGTCAACGACTGGAAAAACCGTAAACGCAGTCTCCGCGATGGCGTAAGCTTTCTCGAATGCTACCAGTGCCTCGTTGGAGTCAGTGATGCACAAAATCCGGCGGTAAGGGCCTTTGCCGAGGAGACTGAGATGGAAAGTGGCAGGAAGAAAAAGCGTTACAAGATCGAAATGAGTTGGAGACTCCCCGTTCACGTTATCGAGAGCTGCTCTTCCAGGCAACACACATACGACAACATGCTTTGCCCGCATGTCACCTGGTCAGAGATCCTGAGGCATGTCGTACCAGGTCAAGTTCCGGGATCATTGGAGTGCTCTATCTGCGGCTTCCAGTATTCATGGACCAAAGCAGAGTCGGGAGAATATACGTACATCCAGGGATGGCGAATGCTTTGGAGATCGCGAAGAATTCCGGAAGATATTTATTGCTCTGATCTCCAACATGCGTCGAAATCGCTTTCGCTAGACCCAGGTTCATACCAAACACACAAAGACTTCTCAAAGCATGTCCTATGGTGCAACACCAAAGGATGTTACAACGCTCAGGGTGACTTCAGGAACATCTTGCGCAACAACAAATTCCACAAAAGATTCGTTTACCGCCCTCGATGGCCCGAGTATGTTTGGTCATCCATTTCTTTTGATTTTGGGAACATTGGCTAACTTCCATGTCTCATTGTAGCAGATGCAGTTCTTCTAACACATACTTGTGTGACGAACTACGAGTAATTTTACGAAGATGGACAAGCCGATCATCAATAACCGAACTTTGCAGCTGCGCTACTGGACCTCCGCATTTTGAATGTCCAAATTCAGACGAAAGGAAAAGTGAGGTTACTGACGAGGCGATGGGGTATGCTGCACGGTTATTAGACGAAACCGCGCAAACTTGACTGACAAGAGTTGAATTCGAAGTCAGCATTTTCTAGGAGACTGTGAGTTTCTTTGAGATTTTGCTCTACTCACATCATTCTTGGGAACGCATGTCGCATGTACCGTAGTATACCCATGGGAGCATTGAGTGTTTGTATGTTGTAAGACCTATCGAAGACCATGGCAGCTTGTGAGAATATATCATGGGCTTAGAACCTAAAGGACTTGGTTCCGGATGGGTCTTAAGCCTGAAGATGTCAGGGCTAAACAGGGTCAAGGCAGGTGTCGGGAGACCGACCTAGCTAAACATGGGAATATTCTCTTCAACTAGGGAAGGAATTTTTGAAGGAACTTTTGAACTTACCTGTGCTGGAAGCACATCGTTCGTCGAGGAACAAAGTTTGATCTCTGTGCCAGACCAACCACATTATTTTTTGTGTAGGTTCATTCATGAAAGCAGAAGCAAAAAGTCTCATACGGTAATGATAGAAAGGAAGCAACTGTGTGCGGCAACATGGCGGCCAATGTTCTACAGTCAAGGTGGTCCTGATGAACATATCAAGCCATCGAAGGGACATCCTAAATGTCGGACCCCTCTTTCTTCCTGATGGCCCTTCTAGGCGCAAACCTTCGACCCAAATCCGCATCTCGTTTGCCAGTTCCCAGGCGCCAGTTCCCAGACGCCAGCTGCCAGATGTTTCAGATGTCTTAGTACCGCTTTCGTAGACGACTCTTTCCATTTACAGGCTTTTAGAATCTTACGAAACGCCTACATGCCGATAGCTTAGATGGGCCGCCTAGGTCAAAATACTGGCCAAAACGTTTTTTTGTTATTTTCTTCCTGGTGACTGGTATTTTGAAAAGGTTTAACAGCACCCACCGCGAAGCCCTACTAATGGCCTAGCTTCTGGGAACAAACAACTGAGTGCGGATCTGAGGCTTAAACTTTACTTCTTGGCGCCTCGTCAAGTGTCTGCATTTTTCATTCCTCACCAGAGCTGAAGACACAGGTCGTTCGGGTGCACAACAGAAAATGAATCGAGAAGAGCAAGAAGGTTTCGCTGGAAAATTCGTAGGCTGGCAAAAAGGTACGCGACGCTATCCATAGCGTCTGCGGAAAATGGACGACCTTTTCGTCCTCCGACGCCATCGGAGACACAGATTTGAGTCATTGAAAGACAACAGTACAAGTAGTAAAGCATCAATAAACAGCACTCTCCAATGTGCACACCGAACATCCATTCTCGCCATATCCACCGCAAAATTGACTACCGCCAGCATGGAGGAGCTGAGCCCCACGACGGCGGTGCTCGATCGAGAGCACCAAAATAGAGTACAGAGCCGCCTCTGTGCTCTTCCCGAGGAAGTCATCGTGGAGATTATGTATCAAATGCGGGAAGCCGACCTTTATTTCGTGCGACACGTATCCCATCTATTCTTTAGACTCTGTGGAGAGAAGCGCTTCCGGATATTCAGAGGCAGGTGGGATACGTCTGACTTCAGCTTTTCAAGACACCTAGGTTGCTCCTGCCAGAGGGAAGTACAGCTTAGGCTGCAACGTTCATTGCTCCTGTCTGTAACTAGGGCACCGCAGTTTCTCTTCAAAGCGAGCCATGCGAATCTCTGCCAACCATGCCTGCAGCGTGTCCCAGACATAACAGAATTAAAGCTCCACCTGGCTCGCTATGAGGAGAAATTGTGGTGTTCTGGCTGCAGAAAGGAGCACCAAAGACTGTCGTTCTCAAGAGAGCAGCTCTTCAAGCTTAAAAAACGGAAAAATAGGCGTTGTATTCTCTGGGAAGGGCGTGTGCGGCTGTGCTCGCATGTCTCTTTCACATGGGGCCATGTCAGGCACTGGGTTGAGGGTATACACAACCCCAAGCCCGACGGCTTTGCCTTTCTCGAGTGCAAACAATGCTTTGACGGAGTTCATGGAGCCACATCCCCGAAGGTTGAATGTTTTGAGAAATCCCCTGGTGACCATGGGGCAGCCAATCGTGAGATTGAAATGAGGTGGACAGTTCCGCTCTCTGCGGTCGATGACGAAGCTCCAGGGCAACACGGGTACGACCAGCTCCTCTGTCCTCATGTCACTTGGACAAAAGTTCGAACTCAAGCTAAGAAAGAGTGTTGGAGAGACTTCACGTGTCGGAGCTGCAACTTCGAATATTCGTTTTCGACAGAGAGAGGGGGAATAGAGACGTTCGTTCAAGGGCGCCGGTTACTCTGGAGTAATGTCGAGGACGAGAACAAGGACAGCGACAGTCGAATCCAAAAAGTGCGTTTGCTGGACCCGAACTCGTACGAGATAGACACCAGCTTGTCGAAAAACGTGTTGTGGTGTGACAGCGAAGGATGCTGGAACGCCAAAACCCACCCCAACTTCCACTTCGACCGCATTTTGAGCGAGTACTTCCGGGTTACATACCCCACGATTTACTCAGAGAACTCTGATCACTGCTATCCCTGCCGGGGCATGTCAACGTCACATTTTCCTTGGCCATCAGACGCCCTCAAGGAGTTCGAGCCTTGCTCCTGTAAGGGCGTCAAGTACGTTGTTGATTACCTTCATGCGCGATTGTGCGACCTTCACGCGCGGTCGTGCGAGTGGCAGCGCGAGCGGCTGCGAGAACAATATGACAAATGCCCCTGGCTTTTTGTTGACTACCTTGAGCGGGAAAACGATACTTAGCTATTAATATACGTAACTGAGGTGTCTTTCGGTTCTACACAAGATTACAACGCTTCGAATTCACCCCGTGAGCGCTCTGCCACACCCGCTCCTCGCTCGTGACGTCTCCAATCGTCACATTCCAGAACCAAGTCTCCAGCGACGGGTTGTTCGCAGCACCGGCCCACTCCAAGATCACAGCCTGGATACTGTAATCTCCAGGCGCGAGGTTCAGGGACTCCGGGATCGAGATGTTCGGGATCGTGTCATTGTACCCGCCGGAAAGCTCTTCTACATCAGCGAAAGTCAGCACTGCCGCTCTGATGATCTATCTCCATGCTCGGCAAGGACAAGAACAACTGCAGGAGAGTTACGTACGACGCAGATTGGTTCGGTGGAATTCGAGGCCAATGCTTCCCGCGTAGACGGCAGACGTATCGCTGATGCCCCAGATCATGAGGTCCTGCCTGGGCTGCATGATGGCCGTCGTGACCGGCGCGTCCCACACGTCGCCCGGCTTGATTGTCTGCGGGAGGCCGATTGTCTGGAGATATCCCTGGGCTACGCCACTGAAGAGGGCCGCGGCGGTGGTGATGAATGTTGAGGTGCGCATTTTGAGGGGGTTAATCTACAAATTTCGTATGGACACAGCTTGGCAATGTATATGTTTTCCCAAGAAATTGAGAATGCTTTCCAATCAAACATCGGGTTCGGTGTTTTATAAGTACCGCCGTATGCCGCTTCCAGGTCTTCGTAAGAAAAGATCTTATGTTCCCCAATAACACCACTAGGCAAGGCAGCAGGCTGACATGCAGATAAACTAAACAATACTGTGTTACATTCACAATTTAACTTCCCTGGTCCGTCATCCGTGTAGCCAAATCCTTCGATGCAACAGTGGTAATTGCAACTCACGGCATACCGCGAGCACTGCTGGTGTGCTAAAAAGTGGTCGGGATCTGCCCCAAGCCGTCTCCTCTTTGCAGCGCAACGTCTCCGCGAGCAATGCAACCAGGGACGCGGGCTGAACCGCTGAGCCGCATGACAGCATCGGTGGTTGCATTGTTGTCTCGCGGCAGTGGGCATGTTACACCCTGTGCTGACCTCGAACCCAAAGCCCTCCGTATTCGAGACTCTAGGACAGGCACTTCGTATATACGGCTACCATCACTGCGCAATGATTGCATGGAACCTTTGGGGTGAATTCGTCAAACTTGGAGGATATTGATGAAGTTTCGAGCCCACGGAGGTTCACAGTAACTCCAGGGCGACCTTGAAGGATATCGTCTCTTGGTTACCGTCGAAACAGAGACCTCAAGGTGTATCACTCAAGCTCATGCTGATTTATCAAAACACGAACCCCCGCGGATTCCCCGAACCCGTAGCTGCGGTCGAGTATGTCGATGACAGCCCCCGAATTCTCGAGAAACTGGAGAAACCACCCAGCATCTCGCCCCTCGCGAGTGTGACTCGGGTGTACTGAGGTCTAAGGGTTGGTTTCCGTTCATCCATCGCGCGTGTAACCAAGTAGACGAAGCATGAGAGCATCTTGTCCTTCATGAGGGCAACGCCCACTGGAAATAGAGTGTCGGCAGTTTGCGATGATGAGTTCTCCTTGAGGTTATGTACCGGCGGGTTGCCGCGAAGAAAGCAGAAATGGCAAGAGCCTTAGCTACGTCCCTCGCCCGTGCCTTCCCTCTCAAGCCGCCTCTGCGAAAGGACCTATCTGGCTACGGCTGCCATGAAAGCTGACGGCAAGCTCTATGAGAGCAAGTTCTGAGAGCAGTCGTCGGGGGGTAGCACCCCCCACAGACACACGCAACACAGCGTGGCCGAACGGTCAACATCGACCATTCACCAGACATTGTAAAAACCGTCGGTTTTTCGTAGGGATCAACCCGAGTTTTTTTCCTTTCCTTCCTTTTTTTTTTTCCTTTTTCCTTCCTTTTTTTTTTTCCTTTTTCCTTTTTTTTTTTTGCCTTTTGCCTCTTTTTCCCTTTCTCTTCTTGCTTTTATTCTGTTTATGGTCCCGCTGTCCATCTTTCGCATCGACAATTGTTCAAAAGCTGCTTAACATCTTGCGGGCTGATGTCTGATGTCTGCATCTACGGGAGGAAGGCGTGGATAGGAGAGGAGGGGGCTCCTTCCGTTTACGAGAGCCGGAGCGGAGTGTAGTCTCCCGTGTTATGAGGAGACCTCGGCAGAGACTAGGTAGGGTATGGAAGGAGAAACAGGCTCTTTATCATGCGAACCCCGGCTATCATGGGCGCGGATGGCAATGTCACGACTAGAAAAGCGAAGTACGCTTCAGCTCGTCGCCCACATGGGATCGATTTCAAACTCAGCGACACCCATCATCACTTGGGTAGTGGAATCGACCTCGTGACGGAGCGCAAATGCGACATCTCGGGGACTTCAAACATCACAGACCCGTGTGCGGTGGCCGTATGGTATTGAAGAGTATTACACAGCAGTACATGAAAAAAGAGCACCCAGCAGCGGGTGCTCGTCAGCGTTGAATATAAAAATAGGCTAAAAACACGGAGGGGATCGGTTATCTAAAGCTCAACAGAAATACACCATGCCTACGCCTTCTCGGGCTTGGGAACGTTCGGCGCATCCTCCGCCACGTCTGCCGCCGCCGCGTGCTCGTGCTTCTTGCCCTTCTTCTTCTCCTTCTTGACGGCCGCTTCGGCGACGAGCTGCTCAAACACGAGGTAGTCGCCCTCCTCCTCGGGCGTGCGCTGTGCCTTGGAGAAAATCTCGGCGATCAGCACCATGGCTTCGGCGCGCTCCAGGCGCTTGGCCAGCGGCACCTTCTTGTCGTTGAGAACGGAGTCGCACACCTCGCGCAACACGCTCTGGATCTCAAACTTGCTCCCGCGCCACGCCGCCGTCAGGATCTTGCCCGTGACCCGCCTCTCGTACTCGGCCTTGGCCTCCTCGGACCAGTCGGCGCCGCCCTTCTCCTCCATACGTGCCATCTCCTCGATGGTCTGCTGAGCGTCGATTGCACTGCTAATGGTGTTCCACGTCTCCTTCACGATAGTGCCCTTGTCCTTGACGCGGCTGAAGAAGCCACCGATGCCCAAGAACTTCTGGCTCCGGAGCAACGCGGTGGCCTTGGCCAGATAGGTCTGGCCGATGGCGTGCAGGATATCAAGGCCGAACGACTCCATCTTCATGTTCTCCACCTCGAGGCGCGTTTTCTCCTGGAACGACTTGGTGACGTCGGGCCCCTTGTCAGTCTCGGTCCATACGCTTAGGCGGTCGAGGAGCTTGCGGGCGAGGGTGTCGACACGCTCCTGGCGGACCCGGGCACGCTCCTTGTCGTAGGCGGCGAGCTGCTCGCGCTGTTCCTTAGTCAGGCCCTTCTTCTTCTCTTTCTTGCGCAGCGACTCCTCGGTCTCGACGCCGCCGACCTCGTCCGACGGACGGTCCATAAGAGCCGGGCGGAGGGGGATCTGTGTGCGTTTCGAGCCTGAGGTGCCGGAGGGGCTGGGCGAGGGTTCCCTCTGGTAGGCAGGGGGTGGAGCGTCGGTAGCAGTGCCGGAGGATGCGGCGGCCGCCTCGGCGGCGTCGCGCGCCTTGAGCTTTTCCTTCTCGTCCTCGACGACGACGGCAGGGGGCGGTGCGGCGGCGGTGCCGCTGGCGGTGGGCTTCTCTGTGTCCTTCTTCTCGCCGTCTGCGGCAGCCTTCATGCTCTCCTTCTTAGCCTCCTCGGTGCCGGGGAACTCGCCCTCGGCGCCCTCAGCACCCTCGGCTCCCTCCTCGCCCTCTTGCATCGTGATGTCCATCGTTGCGGTCAGATCCTTCATCAAGCTGATCTCGCCGATCCAGTCGACGAAGGCGTCGCCGCCAAAGATGGAGGTGAAGAACTCGGCGGGGTCGGCGAAGCCCTCCTGCGGTTTGGCATGGTCCTTTCCATACTTGTCGTAGGCTGCTCTGAGGTCCTTGTCGGACAGGACTTGGTATGCTTCTCCGATCTCTTGGAACTTTTCGTGGGCGGTGGGGTCGTTGGGGTTCTTGTCTGTTATTGCTTGGCGTCAGTGATGCGCGCCCACGAAAAGACCTGCGGTGCTCGTGACAGGGTGCTTACCGGGATGGTGAACAATAGCTAGCTTCCTGTACGCCTTCTTGATTTCGATATCGGTGGCGGCGGGCTTCACGCCCAGCGTGTCGTAGTAGGCCGTGTCGACGACCATGATCGAGGTAATTTTAGGAGGGGTAAAGTTTGGAAGGGGGGTATCAAGGTATAGCGATGACAGCTAGAGATCTATAGAAGAGTCGCACCGGGAAAAGGGGAAGAAAAGAGAGAAAAATACGATCGGCGCGGCAGAGATCAGAGATCGCGGGGTGGTGGCGGGTAGGGATGCCAGCGATTATGATTCAAGCGGTGGACAAGGTAGATTGGCGATGAGGTAAGGTTGGCGAGGTAGGTAGGTCAGGTACGCAATATCCTCATAGGAAATCACAAGGAAAACTAGGCGACGCACGCACACACTGGCCCAGTATCGGTGACGGTGACAGCAGGTGCACCCGACCGGACGGGAAGCCGCAACTCAGCAACGCTGCTGGGCTGAATTTTGGGTGGATTTTCGTTTTTGCGGTGGTGCCCCGCCAAATTACGTCGTTGGAGGTGCACCGCTCTCCCAACTGCTCCAGGCCTTGGTGGGCTGAGGCAACGTCCACCGGTGCCCAGCCCGCTGACGGCCCGCCACTTCCCCAGCGAGGTGGCATCTGTTGGGCTGACTGCTCAGCGATGCCGGTCATACTTCAGGCGACTGTTGCTGGCGAAGTCCACTGCGGCCTTGGAGATTACGCGGACAGGGTCCTGCTGACAGGGATGACGTTGCACGGCATCGCGACCGTAGAGTTCCAACTTGTCGTGCAAACAACGTTGCTGCTGCTACCAACCGATTGCAGCAAGCTTGTCGGAATGATACAACAACTATAAACGGCAAGCCGCCATCTACACGTGGATGTTGCGATGGAGTTCACCCGACAGATTCGACGATCAACGCCGTGACGCCCCCAAATAAGGCTGCTCAACGCCGCGAGTCATCTAGCTTCCAGAACAATGCCAGATCTTCGGCATAGCTTCCGCCAGCTTCTATTGCATACACTACCAGTGGGACCAGCCAATGCCGGCACATTGCTCATTACACCGGCCATGCCGACTCACGATGTACTCTCACTCGGCACTAGAGCTCTGCGCTGACATTTGCCCGATTGCTTTGGATTCATGCTATGCTGCTCCCATTCTGGCTTCAACTGTCATCCCATTTCAAAGTCCACATTCCTATGTCATTTTTTCCGCCTCATGATTCCTTCCAAAGCAAACAGCTCCCGGTACGCCAATTCCAAATCTATTTCATTTAAACAACACCGTTGGCCTTCATGCGCTGGAAGCACGCCCTGTAGGCGTCGTGAACCTCGGGCACAGTGTAGTCGTACTCCTTGAGCTTCTTCTCCAGCTTGGTGGTGTCGAGCTTGCAGTTGCTGCGACCGGCCTTGATGACCTTGGCCTGCTCCTCGAGGGAGAAGTTCTTCCATGTGTAGTCGGGGCGGACAATCTCCTTAAACAGGGCAAGCACCTCGTTATGAGAGATGGCGCCGGGGTTTGTGAAGTTGTAGATACCGGTATCCTTGTGCTCGGCCATGAGGATGGAGGCGGGTAGCAGGTCGGTGAGGAGGGTGTTGCTGTTGGGGATATCGACGACGCGGTCGTACTTGGCAATCTTGGTAACGAAGTTACGGGGGTGCAGGTCGTCGCTGACGGGCATGCGGAGACGGAGGATGAGGCAGTTCTTGTAGTGCTTCATGATCTGTGATGGGGTTAGCTTTGCCGTCGCAAGCACGGAGAGTTGATGACTTACCTCCTCGACGTGGCCCTTGGTGTCGGAGTAGAAGCTGCCCTTGAAGTTGGCAGGGTCGGTCTCGAGGTAGCCGGGGCCGCCAATGGGGTGGGCATCGTCGTATTGGTAGATGCAGCCGGTGGCGAAGACGGTGCAGTGGATGCCCTTGAGGAAGCAGGCGTCGGTGAGGTTCAAGGTGCCGATAACGTTGGATCGCATCGTAGCCTCCTTGTTGTCCTCACACCAGTCGACGTTGGGGCGACCAGTGCAGCCGGCGCAGTTGAGGACGTGGGTAGGCTTGACCTTCTCAAGCTCGGCAATGACGCCCTCGCGGTTCTCCATGCGGACAGTGGTGGTGTAGACCTCCTTGCCGTCCTTCTCGAGGAGGACCTTGAGGTGGTTGGCAACCCAACCCTCACCTCCCCAGATGAGGAAGCGGTTCGCGGAGTGTCCGTTGGTGGCCATTGTGATGATGTTGATGAAAGTGTTGTTATCGGGTGCGGTCGTCGGGGACGGAAAGTTTCGAATTGGGTTTGTATCGGCTCGCTGGGATGGTGTAAGTTGGCAAGCAGCGGTATGTAGCTGATGGCGGTCTTATATGTCGTTCGCCGGCAAGGGATGGAGTCGTGGGGTGGGATGGGAAGGGGATGGGAAAAGGACAAATTGAGTAATTTGTAAGACAAGATAGCAATCAGCAGAGAAAAGGGAAGGCGTGAGACGGGATTATTTATCTGGGGTAAGCATGGCAGCGCAGGTGTGACCAAAGGGAGAGAAGGCGGAAACTTTCAGTTCAGGTACGAGTCGTATCTGCATTTCAGCCCATGGTCGAGACTCCATGTCCCATTGTCCCATTTGGACCGTTCACAGCAAGCAGCTGCCACCGGCACGGCACTGGACAGCAGGTGTTCAATGTCGTTCCCACCCCCACCTCCGGGAACTGCACTGGTCCTTGACACTCTGGACGTGGGCGGGCTTGCACACGTTTGGTGCTGGCAGAGGAATGGAAGCGTGGAGGTACCGCCTTCACCGCGCGACCCTGTAGCGCAACTTACGTACCTCGAGTACGAAGCTTGCCAGGAGCTACGTTCCATGTTGATGGGCGCGTGTTATCAGACGGGCCTATCGTGCCTATTTTCAGTCAATAGTCGGCGGAGCTTTGGCAAGGCTATGGATATGTAAGCAGCGCCACGGAAGCCGAAGACAGCAACGGGACGACAAAGTATTGTTAGTGGAAGACTTGAAAGACAAGTAGCTACTTGCTACCGCCGTCGTTGGGAGCCTCAACGACATGTATCGCGGATACGTGGGCCTATGATGAAGGGGGCTAGATGTGCTCAGTATGCTCCCTTGGAGATGCAACGAGTGAGACATGCGCCGACGAGGTGCACACCGCATCGTGCTCCCTTGAGTCGGGTGGCGGTGGAGGGGAAGACGGTTGAGACTTGAGACTTGGAGAAGAAGCTCTCCGTTTCTGTCTCTGCTCTTGTTCCAGCGTCATGCCATTCGCAAGGAATGGTGGAGAAACAGAGCCTCACGGCTGGTATAAAAGCCAAGGATCTCTGTCGAGTTGCGTGGTAGACGATGGGCTGGAGACTTGAGATAATATCCCAAGGACCAGACGATTGCGCACGCGTGCTAAGGTTCGGATAGTCGGGTCGCGAGGGGGAGGCTGAGCTGGTGCGTTTATTGGGAGGTGAATTGCATGCGTGAAATAAGTCGACCGCTCTCCCCACCCACACCTCATCTGGCGTGTCAACAGGTGAAGGAAGGGACGCAGGCCCGGTACTTATAGACCATCAGTCTCGGCCTCTTGGGTGCCGCCAAGACGCCCGAGGTGCAAATGACACTTGATGCGAGCTGAGCCCACGAAGAAAGAGAGGGAAAAGAAGACTTGGAAGCGAGAACCAACTCAACGACGCAGTCGCGGATGGAAGACCCTGAAATATGGGCAATACCTTCCTTCTCAGGCAGTACCAACAGGGTCGTGATCCGTGCCCCGCTTGGATGGGAAAAAGGGACCTGCATCGCTGACAGTCAGCACCTTCCACTGGCCAATCACGCCGCGAGGTCCGTCTCATTGGCTCGCTTAGGTTTAGCCGAACCGGTGCTCCAGTTGGTCCCGTCGCCTGCCAAATGGGAGCTACGAGTGCGATGCAGTTGGGGGCCTTTGGAGCCTTCCCCAATAGGGCCTTCGACTGCGAGCTTCCACTGCGCTGCTGGACCCGTGGCAGGCTCGCACACAGGCAAGGTAAGGTACGCCGTGTGTCACTGTAGCATGGCGCCGCTCGCCGCCCATCCGCGCCGGTCCACCGCCCACAGCAGCCAAACACCGCGTGAGGTGTCAACTGAAAAGGCGGGCAACCACAGCGCCGTCAGTGGTACAGCGCAGGCACCTCACTGGACGGGGACCACACCACCGCCGGAGCTTGGCAGATCGTTGCATTTTGGCAAATTTGGGGAGGAGCTGCCCAGTTCCTACATACCTACCTTACCCGGCGCATGGGATTGGCTCATGCTGATGACAGCGGAGAAATCTTTCCTCCTATTCCAGTTCCCCGTCGACTGCTTCGCTCAAGTCCTGTCCTGTGTTGTTGATCTCCGGTTCCCGTTGTCACCGGTTACCCAGATCGCTTGCTGCAATCTGCAATTTGCAATCCCGTCCCTCGAGCATAAGAAGCGTCCGTGTCCCTCGCGAACTGATCTGATCCAGCCCCTCGGTACCTGGAGAAAATTGCAACTGCGACTGCAACGACACCCGCAACCGTCTGCACTGCGCGAACTTGCGGCCACGAAGCAACTGGCGATTCTCGGTTCTGCGTCAATACCACCGCGACGACAGTCTGACCCGGCCCTTTCCTCGCCTTAACCGCCCGTCGCCGCACGTTCTGACTGACCTCACCTTGTCGTCTCCTCTGCAAGTCTTGCCTTTGCCCACCGCCCATCGCGACGACCGCTTGCCATCATGGGCGCCCTCTACTATGTCCTCCACCCGAACCAGCTTCGCTCCATCATTCAATGGTACCGTCTACCTCCATTTTGCCGATGCGCGCGTGTCATGCGCTCATTCTGCAATCTGTATGCTAATTAGCCTCCAGGAAGGTCTGGCACGAGCCTGTCCACCGCCGCGACCCCTCCAAGGAAGACCCGACATTGAGATCATGCTTCGAATTCCTGAACAAGACCAGCCGGTCCTTCTCCGCCGTCATCCAGGAGCTCAACCCCGAGCTGCTCGTCCCCGTTGCTCTATTCTACCTCGTCCTGCGCGGACTCGACACCATCGAAGATGATATGACGATCGACATCAAGGAGAAGGAGCCTTTGCTGCGAAAGTTTGACACCCTGATGGAGACGGACGGATGGACGTTCACCGGCAACGGCCCCAATGAGAAGGATCGCGAACTTCTGGTGCACTTTGACGACGTCATTGTCGAGCTGAAGAAGCTCAAGAAGCCCTACTACGAGATCATTAAGGATATCACAATCAAGATGGGCAACGGCATGGCCGACTACGCCCTCGACACCGAGCTCAACGCGAACGGTACCAACACCATCAAGGAATATGAGCTGTACTGCCACTACGTGGCCGGTCTGGTCGGTGACGGTCTGACACGCCTCTTCGTCGAGGGCGACCTGGCCAACCCGAAGCTCCTCGAGCGTCCCGAGCTCACCGAGTCCATGGGCCAGTTCCTGCAAAAGACAAACATCATCCGTGATATCCACGAGGACTACCTCGACAAGCGCGCTTGGTGGCCCAAGGAGATCTGGAGCAAGCACGTAGACAAGTGGGAGGACCTCTTCAAGCCCGAGTACCAGCGCCAAGCCCTCGAGTGCAGCTCAGAGATGGTCCTCAACGCGCTCAAGCACGCCGAGGAGTGCATCTTCTACATGGCCGGCATCCGCGATCAGAGTGTCTTCAACTTCGTCGCCATCCCCCAAAGCATGGCCATTGCCACCCTCGAACTCGTCTTCCGCAACCCCGCAATCTTCAACAGCCACATCAAGATCACCAAGGGCGACGCATGCCAGCTCATGTCCGAGTCAACGCAAAACCTGATGGTAGTCTGCGACGTTTTCAGGAGATACGTCCGCCGGATACACAAGAAGAACGACCCGCGCGACCCCAACTACGTGCAGATCAGCGTGCAGTGCGCCAAGGTACGCGACGGCTTTGTCCCGCGCCTTTGTTCGCGTCAAAAAAGTCAATTGCTAACACAATGCCCAGATTGAGCAATTCATCGACTCATTGTTCCCGAGACAGGACCCCAAGAAGCTCGGAGACGCGGCGAAACAAAAACAGCGGGGCGAGCCGGGCATGGACCCAGGCGAAGCCTTCATATTGGGCGGCATGGTCCTGCTGACCCTCTTTTTTGTCTCTGCTCTTATGGTCAGTCCAAAAATTTCTTCTCGCTTGTTTACTCTTCCTTCACCAACCTCTTCTCAACCCTCAACCTCGACACTGCAACTGACACGACTCAGATTGGAACGGCGTGGTTCTTTGGTGCGCGCTTCGACACGCTCTGGAAGTCGGACGGCGTCTACTGGCCCGGCATGGAGCCCAACGCGGCCAAGCCGTTGGAGCACAAGGAGCTGTAACACCAGACAGACGAGAACAAAAGTTGTTCTTACGCTTCATCTGACTTGTTGACGGTACATATTGATGAGGAGTTTTTCGGTTGCTCTGCCGGTTCCGGTCACGAATATTGAGCCCATACTAATCTTCCTAATACACACCATCCACGATGGTTTTTGTGCGCCAAGCCTGCTATTCGTCGCCTTTTGAACCCACGCCATTGAGATGACTTTCTTTCCAACGAACCCAAGCACGGATGTCAAATTGCAATTCAGTCCCACCGCTAGGTGGTCATGACTGTGGTTGTGCCGAAGAAGTGCTGATATCAAACCCACCGGCAAAGACCTCGTCCACAGCGACGAGTACGGGGCGGGCGTGTCTTCCACTGTTCCAGGGATGCGCTCTTTTGCTTCGGCTTGCAAACATACTTGAAATGTCCCTTCCGTTGTCGCGACTGCCCATCGTCGTCACCATCGTCGTCGTCTGATCCACGGGCATCCTCACATCGGGTGACAAGACTGCCACCGACGCAGTCATGTACAGCAACGTGGGAAGGAATGACAAGCCTCCCATATCTATATCTCCTTCGGTTCCCCAGGTATCAAGGAAGACGCGAATCCAAAAGTAAATCCAAATCCCAAGCTCCGTCAAGCAAGGGAAGCATGCGCATATGTTGTTGTCATTAGAGTTGGAAGACCATGTGACCGTCCCGTCTTTCCCGCGCGCCGCGAGCTGCGAAGCGAAAGGGAGGGGGGAGGAGGGGAGAACCTGGGGGAGGCAGGCACGCTGGATGCGGCTCTTGGAAGGCTTCTCGGCGTTCATGCGCGCCGGCTGGGGAGGGGTCGTTGCCTGTGCGGCGACGCAGCTGACACCCGTTAGTGAGGTGCTTTCTTTCGTCCTAGCCGTTTCTACATTTGCGGCGATGGATCGTGTTCACGGGAGGTTGCGATCTTCTTCGTTGGAGGTCGTCTTGCCTCCTGCCATTTTGCTTCTTGCTGAGGTCTCGAAGCTGAGTCATTCTGAAGACATACCCGTGACAGCACATCGATTCCCAACACATGGGAAAGGAAATAAACCACAATCACAAATAAGACACGCGCAATGTCAGAAGCTCCCCTGTTCCAGCCGTGCCTACCTCACCTACGAGTGGGCTCAACTTCTTCAGCTGGTTTTGCCTCCTCAGCCTTTTTGTCCCGGCCTCCGTTCCAGCTGAAGGTGGTTCGTTACAGAAAGCCCCGTGAAGCCCATGACGCCAAGAACTCGGTTCTCCGTACCTTTGCAGCGTCGAACGCTGGCCCCCGTCGCCCCTGGGAGGATTGGATGGGGTGTCTGCTTCAGCGTTGTTTTGTTGAAGGGGAGGCCTTTTCTAGGTTCTCTTTCGCATTTCCCTTGGACTGTCTAACTTATTACATGGCCTTGATTATTACGGAGAAGAAGTTATCCTCGTCTTCGGTTTTCACACATTGCCCGTGGAGGAACATCATCGTCACAGGAAAACCACCCCAGAAGCTTTCCTATTTCGGGTTCGGGGTACCGAGACGGTGATGTTTGACTCGCGCTCACAGCTGATCATTCCCATGCTGCGGTCTCTCTCTCAGCCTGGCCTTAGAAAGAAGCTTTCGGGAACAAGTCAGCGAAAGCGCGAGGAGGTGAGTGAGGAAGGGAGACCCGGCCTGGCGTGGCCTCGGAACCTGTCTTCCGTTCTATTGGGGGAGTCCTATCCTTCCCCGTCCCCGTCCCGTCCGTTCGTTGCGCTTGCTACATCATAAGAGGGAGACTTTACACTACCCTCCCGGGCAATTTTTAAACAACTTTAGCTTTTTCAACTCAACTTTTCTTTCCTTTTGGTCCCATCTCTGTTGTCGAGAATGCTGCCCCAGCCGACCTTCCGAGCACTCGCTCACGAGACTAGTCAACTTGTGGAAAACCTTGGGCCGTCTACAGACCCGAATGCGGTGATGGTGGCCTGCCTACTGCTGCTCGGCCGGAGAACTCCCCGCGTGCGAAGGCACGCCAGGACAGCAGCGGCGCTAAGTTCATCCCATCCCGTCGTGAAGGTGCCGTGAAACCTTGTTTCGCGTGTGAGAGCGAGCGAAGTCTGCCTTCTGCTGTTTTGGCTCTGACCGCTGGACCTCCCCGACGAGGGTGTGCGTGCGTTGAGTAAGTGTAGTGTCGTCACGGCGTCATTTCCTAACAAGACTCGGGACGAAATAAGAGAGGAAGGCTGTGTATGGTCAACGGGATTGTCCAAGTTCGCGATACAACGCCCGGCCTCGCATCGTATCGGTAAAGATGCAAATGCGAGGAGTCTGAAGAATCTACGCAGATTTGGGTTTCCGTCTCCGAGTGCGCGCGTGGGTGACGTTCTTTCGCCTCCCGTCTCATCTCGTTCCAACGGTCCGGAGAGAAGGGTGGGGTTGCTTGGTGATCGTCGTGCTTGCAGATTGTGATGTGTGTATTGGAAGATCGTGATCACGGTAGAAGAGTCATGTCACTTGATGGATAGGCAAGAGGTGAAGTTAACGTCTTGTAGCTGTCTGCTGTCATTACCTAAGTCTTCCCCCGTTGCAAGTAAATACAAGTTTTTGGCTTATAAATGAAAAAAATGATTCAAGAAAAATCGTTGACTAGACAGGAGGGAAAAGGTTGTAAACCCAGGACAGTGAAGAGTTACGAGGAAACCAGCCCCGTCGAGGGTTTTTGTTCTTTTTCTTTACGTCTTGTCTGTGGAAAGTTTCTTGAAATGCGGTATGGTGTTTGTGTGATGACCTCTTCTTGCTCAAAAGTGTCTTTTTACATACAAGTTATCCCTCTCACTGATCGAGAGACGGGACAGCTTTTGCAGTCGAAAAGGCCCGCGCGCCATGCTATGACTGGGTATCCTCTAATAAAATGCCGTGAATATTTTTACTCTCTTCTTTGCGTTTCGTCTCCTCCTCGAACCAAAAAATGAAGTTACACACAAGTGTCGCGGATATTAAACCAAGGAAATCGAGGTTAAAGAAAAGACGCCATGTGTGGTTTCATGCTTCGAGCTCTCGTGAAATGGTAATCGGACCAATGAAATAGCTCGCTTAGAGCTGGCCGTTGTTGGCGATGCGGTTGGTCGTGCCGGCAGTGTTCTGCTGGACGGTGGCGCCAGAGGCATCGGAGAGGGCGAGGATACGGTCAGTGACGGCCTTGACGGTGTTCAGGCCCTCAAGACCCATGAGGTAGGCGGCGAGACCAGCAACGTGGGGAGAGGCCATGGAGGTACCGGAGAGGGTGTTGGTGGCAGTGTTGGAGGTGATGCCGACAGACAGAATGTTGACACCGGGGGCGAAGACGTCAACGGACTTGCCAAAGTTGGAGAAGGAGGCCTTGCGGTCGTTGCGGGCGTCAATGGCACCGACGGTGATGGCGTTAGGAGCGGAGGCGGGAGAGGTGTTGCCGGCGTCCTGGTTCTCGTTACCGGCAGCGACAACGGGGACGACACCGGCGTTGTTTAGAGCCTGGATGGCGCGGTTGACGGCCTGGGAAGCGGAGCCACCGAGGGACATGTTCATGACAGCCTTGCCGGTAAGGTTCTTCTTCTGGACGTCGTCGATAACGAACTGCATGCCCTCGAGGACACCAGAGTTGGAGCCAGCACCATCGCCGTCAAGGACCTTGACACCAATCAGGTTAACGTTCTTGGCAACACCGAAGGTGCGGCCGCCAATAGTGCCCGCAACGTGGGAGCCGTGGCCGTTCTCGTCAGTGTCCTACATCGTGTCAATTTCGAAGGCTGAATCAGTGTAAGCTGGGAGTACATACGACGCTGTTGATGAAGTTGGCGCCAAAGGTGGCACGGGTCTCGAACTCGGAGTGAGTGGTCATGATACCGGTGTCGACAATGTAGGCGGTGATACCCTCGCCACCTGTCTGGTCAAAAACGTAGCCGGTCTCGCCAGCAGCGGCGTGAGACAGACGGACGAGGCCGGGAGGGGCGTTGGTCTGGGAAACGGTGGCGGACAGCTTGACCTTGGCATCCTGCTCAACGTAGGCGACCTCGTCGGCGCTCATGACAGACATGATGAAGGTGTCGTCGGCCTCCATCGTCATAGCACGCCAGCCGTTCATCTTGAAGCTCTTGGTGGAGGTGGACAGCTGACGGCCGTCGAGGGCGCGCTTTCCAATGTTGCGCTTCTTGATGGAGGTGATGAAGGATTGCTGCTTCATGTCGATGGCATCGTCGTCAAAGGTGTTGTTGTAGACGACAATGTACTTGTTGGGGATCAGGTCCAGGGCGTCGAGGTTGGAGATGGGGACACCCATGAAGGAGCCGGATGTGTTGGTAGAGCTGCCTCCGAGGCCGAAGGGGGCGGCGAGGCCGAGAGCGGGCAGCAGAGCCGCGACGAAGGTGGAAACGGCGCGAACCATGTTGGGCGAGATGTGTATGTAAATACGGGTTGTTGATATTTAAGCAAGGAAGGTTTGTACGGGAGAGAGCTAGCTCGTCGTCGTGTTTGGTGTTTATGAAGAAGCGAAAATATGAGACCGCTGGTCTATGAGCAAAAAAGTCGACGGCTGGAAAGAGGTCGTCGAGGTGTGCGTGGGAGTGAGTGAGTCGTGGTCGAGCGACGGAAGGAGTGCGATGTTGAGAGAAGATGCGATAAAGGATCCGGATACCAGTCACGACACAAAGCCTTTGTTACGCTCTTGAACTCAAGTCAAAAAAGCCCGAACCGGAGTAAAACAAATATGATAAAAGAATAGGCGAAGAAGTGGACGGTTGTTGTTGGAGAGAGGAGGAGGTATAGCTATCCGGCCGCACGGGAGACGTGGGAGCTGACTGATGGATATACTAAAATGGAGAGAGGATTGGAGGGAAGGAAGATGGAAGCAACAAGAGAGAGAGACGGAGCAAGAAGATAAAAGACGGAAGGCCAAGCACAGCTGGGCCTGGATGGAGGTTGAGAGAAGTAACTTAAGTATAACGACGGGCCACGAGGAAAAGAAGGGGGGACGAAGTGGACGACAGGACTAGGGGACGGGAGCGAGCCGGGGGGGGGGGGCAAGCGGTACATCAGGTACCTGCATCTGCGGTCTGCGCTGGAGCAGGTGGGCCATGCCTTGCCTTGCCTTGCCCTGTATGGGAATGGGAAGGGGTGGACATGGACTGGGACCTGACCTGGGGTGGGAATCAGAGGACTGGGGCCCTTGAGAGCAGGGGTGGATGAAGTGTGGATGGGGGAGGGCTTGTGCTCGTGCAAGCAGACGGACAGGCCAGGCCAGGGTTAGGAGCAACGAACGATGGACTATGGATACAAGAGGCAAGAGGGTGAGTGGGACAAGGGACGGAGGCGAGGCAGAGGCAAGACAGACGAGAGAGAGAAAGAGGGGACAGTGCTCTTTGCACAAAGTGAATAGGCCTTGGACCCATGGACTCCAAGCAGACAAGGGGTGAGAGCCGAGAAAGAGACGAGAAAGACAAGAGAGGGGAGAGACAATGCTGCAACTGCGCTGAGAGCGAAAGAGAACTCAGTCACTCACTCAGACCAAAAGCAAGAGGCAGAGAAAGACCAGATCAGACAAGAGATGCAAATGCAGCAGGAGGTACAGAGTACGTACCGGGTCTGCTGTGTCTGCTTGTCATGGCTTGGGCTTGGCTTTGGGTCGACTGCATCCGAGACTTGGCAGGCAGGCCTGTTGCATAGATTTCCATAGCAGAAGCAGGAGGCAGAGGGAGGCAGTGGCAGTGACAGCATGCAATCACAGCCGTAGTAGCCATTGAAAACCCTCGGGGAAGGGAACAGACACCAGACCACCAGAGAGCCAAGTACCAAGCGCCTTAGCCAAGTACCCTTCCACGCACGCGCAGTCTCAAAGTGAGATCAACAGAGCAGCAGAGCGTCTTAGCTCCCCTCGGCTGGCCTCGCGGGTCCCTGCACAATTTTCCCTCATTATTTCCTTGTCGTTGTAGCGCCGATTTGTTGCCTCTTGTCTTTACTCGGGAGGGTGTAGTGTCTCTCGGGAGCAGGCCGCTGACACTAGGCTAAAATGTGAGGTGCTGGTGAGGTGCATGTCGAGGTGTGAAGGGGTACCGACATGTCGCCTAGCGCAGATGCTGAGGTCCATTATCCATTAGGTACCTAAGGTAAGGTAGGTAAGGTGGTATGGGTGGTTGCTGTATTGAAATGGGGGTTCTGCTAATGCTGCTGACGACCGACCCTTCGTCACGAATTATTTTCGGGCTGCGAGCGACTCGGCGTGCGTGCCAGGTCCCAGTCGAGTTCAATCCGGCCCAGGGCGCCAAAATCAGAATCAAAATCAAAATCAACCTCCACGAGGAGGTGGCCATTGGCAGGGTGCCAGGGTCGTTGATTGCCGGGGCGCCACACACACTGCACGCTTTTTTAGTGCGTCGTGGTGCTGGGGGACACACACCAACGCAGGCCAACCATCCCTGGCACGCTGTCGGTGACGTGCGGCGAAAAGAATGGGATGGAGGGACTGGTTGGTGTTGACGAGATGGATTTGACGATGAGATCTCGGTGACTGTCCACCCGTTGTCTGGCCCAGTCATCCTTGACAGCTGAGAAATGCAAATAGCGAACCCTTCGAGACGTCTGCAATACTTCGGACCAGCAGCAAGCGTTGAGGATGTCTTCAGTTGGGAGGAAACAGAAACAAGCAAGTCTGGGGGAGGAAAAGAGGCGCATCGAGCAGAAACATGCCGTCGCAAACCGCCGCCTCCTGGGCCTGTACCACGCAGGTTGCAGCAAATGAGTGCCGCAGCCACACGCGCGTAAGTCTGAGAGAGAGACGAAAAAAGGACAGAAGCAAACATGCAGTTTGCAGATGCCGTTGGCCACAGCCGCCGAGAGGGAGCAGAGCAGGATGAGCAGGAGCAGCGAGACGACGACGCCGTTTCGATGTGCAGCAACGAGACGCCCGTCGCTGTATCCTTCCTTGGGATATTCTTTTTCCAGAATCCAGCGTTGCTTCCGTCTCAAACCCGGACATGGCCCTACCTAAACCTGGGCTGGGTCTGGACCTGAACCGTTCCTTCCCTCATCGCAGTTTCTTACGGTTGTTTCGCTCCCTCCCACCTTCCTTGAGGCAGGAGGTGGTGACCTGATCTGAGGTGCGGTCCTTCCTGCTGTCGCCGTTGCTCTTGCCATTGCTGTTGCTGTTGCTCCTCCCCTTTTGCCCCTGGAAAAATCTGGCAGGAAGGTCCCTTCCTCGTTACGGACAGTAGCGCCTGCCCTTCTGCAGGGGAAAGTACGTATCTGACGGAGGCTAGTCCCGAGACGGCAAGGCGTCGAGCGTAGCGGTTCCCTTTTTGGGCGCTGCGGCAGCCAAGCGCGCTTGTGAGTGGCCGTGCCAAGTCAAACAAGCCCAACGCCTGGAGACGCTGGTCGTCGATCCTCCCCACTGGGGCCTGTTTCGACCCTGTCATTTCCATAAATCTGTAACGCCCACCTCGCCTCCATTCTGGCTGCTTTCCATTTCGCTGCCGCTGTGCGTGTCCCACCGAGAGTGCACTCAATCAACACGACGACGGAGTTTAACCGTCAGACACCGAATCACTGACTTACGGCTCACTTGGCTTGCTGACTGACTGAGGTGCACACTGCCTGCCACAACTGCACCTGACTCCCTGGAGGCGCGGTGCATCGGAGCTGATGCTGATGCTGACAGCCTGACACTGATGACACTGACTGACTGCTAGACTGTGCAACTGTCAAACCCAGCCTTGCGTACACCCATGCCGATGCCTAGGCCTATGCCTCCCTCAACACCCGACATCGCCAATACTATGCAAGTGCACATCATAAGCGTAATGTCTCTTGGCTCGGCTTGGGGCTTGCGAATCGCATTCGTCGTCGATACCCTCACAAGTCGCAAACTCGCAACATGCCGTATCTTGGCTCGTTTCCGTCAGCATCACCAATATGTCTTGACTCTGCGCTATTCCTCTGGGCTTGCGTCTCCTCCTTCCTTCCCCTCCTGCCTCATGCAAAACCCTCTCGAGTACCATAGCAGCAACACATCCCAAGACCACACGTTGTGTCTCAACCGCTCCGCAGCCATCTCGCAGATACGCTTTGCATCTGCAGCCATCACTCGACCCGTCATCCATTCCCCATCCCCATCTCCGCATCCCATTTCTTCTCTCCGATTTCCCCATGCAGTACACACCTTCGTCGGTCATCAACAACACCTTCCACGCCCCCATCTCGGTCCCGTCGTCGACTGGCCCAGACGGACTCCGCCAGCCCGGCAACGAAGCTTTTCTTCATTTCATCATGACGGTCCTCTACATATCGCTAAAGCCCATATCCCGTCCAACCCGTAATGACGATGCATGCATGCATACCTACCTGCTCTCGTCCCCCTCGTCGTGCGGTCCCGTGTACTGGACTGGCTGCCGTCTGCCGAATCCCGTCGTCCCCTCTCTTGGCATCCCTGATCTCGCCATGTGTGCCCGCCCATCCCGCCGCGAGGTCCACGAGTTCCTTGCCCGGCACCGAGACGCCACACCCACGGCCTCTCCGCTCCTTCTTGCCCTCACGTCACTTACACCACACTGACCGACTGATCGATCCCGCTGTGTAAGCAACTCTAAAAAAGTGACCTCCCTCGCCCCTCCTCGAATGCTTCCTCCGAGGCACGTCCGGCCCCCTCCTGGCTCGTGGGCGATGAACCGACCAACGTGCGGCTCGGCGTGCAAGCCAACGGCGCAAGCCACACGCCGTCGCCGCAGCCTGGCCTTCTCGGTGCTTGAGCCGCCTCGCGCAATTTTAGAGGGGAGATATCAAAAAGCAACTCAGTGCAACACCAAGCATCCAATGGCGTTGTCTAGCCTTCACCACCAGGACTCTGTGTAATATCGCGCCCTCAATGCAAGTCCGCATGACACATCATGCAAACTGGACAAGAGAAAAACATCTCATCACCTCGGCCGCTCGTGTTCTCAGGCCCGCATCCGTCCCATAGCGGAACACACAAACCTCAGCAATACGACCATCGAGGAGCTTCTTTCGAAACCGTTGAAACCCGTGAACCTCCCTTTCTCGCGTCCGAACCCTGCCCTTCTGTCACCGTCCCCCCTCCCCCTCCCCTTTCGCACCCTTAACTCCGGGGCGACGCTTGGGGGTGCAGCAGCAGCAGCAGGAAGGGGGGTCACGTCAACGTCAAAACAGGTTAAACCACAGACGCTCCGCCCGTCAATCTCCCGCGACAATCCCCAAGCACCCCCTCGTCGGTAGGATCGAAGCGGTCGATGCGGAGAACAGACCATAGCCAAAGGGTAGGAAGCCGACGGCGGCGGTACAGCGGCCGTGGGAAAAAAGGACACCAAGAGCACAATACCAAGTACCTACAAACCCAGCTCCCCCAGATCCAATAAACCGTAAATGTGCTCCGACTGGGGAGGAGGCCGAAAGCAGTCTCCTGCGCAATAAGCTCTCCAAAAAAGCATTCCTGTCAGATTCCTCAAGACATGCGTGTGCGAGCATGTTCTTCAACATGGCAAAAAGGCGGGTTGCATTCGCGGTGGGAATCGATCATCTCTCGTCGCAAAGGAACCCAGGGACCAAAAAAAGAATTGCGGCAAGGCGACGCTGCCAAGACACCCTTGTGCCATTTCCCGTCCCGTAGTTTTGGCGTGCAGGCGACAAGGCAAGGCCCAGACCGTCCTGTCTCTGTCTCCTGTCTCTTGTCTTCCCCAGGCCTAGGCACATAGTCTAACATCTGGGTCAAGCGAACCTGTTCATCGCAGGTCTCTGTATCCGGTTTGCAATACATTGATCTCGCGAAAGCTAACGCCACGGAATGAAAAGTGCGTTGGTTGCAGGAGCGCAAGAGCGCAAGACGGAAGAAATGCTATATCTGCGATTCCAATATATCGCACACCGGCATCTCAACGATCCAGCTCCTGAAAGAAAAAGAAGGCTGAACCTTCCTCGTTCAGCCCCGGGCTTGTGCAAGGTTCAACCGGGGGTCCCGAACGGCGGACGGTGGCTAACAAAGGCAGGTAGGCCATTTACTCCGCCGTACCCTATTTTTCGACGTTCATGCGCCGAGCCCGGGACCAAGAGGCTCAGACGTCGTGTTCGCGGCGGTCGTTATATAAATTAAAACAGTTGTCAGAAGAGACGTGCCGGACCATGGGACAGGTTCAATTTAACGAGCCGCAAGATGATCGTCGCCGCGGGCGGGGAACTAGCCATTTAACTTTTGTGATACGGATACACTACACGCAGAATCCAGTCGTTCGCACGAATTGGTAAAATACAAAGTTAAAGCTGAGGGGCGGCGCCGCGGGAGATGATCTTCTGCTTTGCTCCGAAATTACAGCACCGCAATTTGGACGACAGGAAGCTCAATGTGAGTGTGGGCGGAAAAAAGAGAGAGTACATACGCACGATCCGCAGAACGGCTTCAACTCTAATTGACTACGTGCGCCGTTGGATTGCGTTATTGTTGATGCTGTTGGCCGTTGCGTGCGAGCGAGCGAGAAATTTAATCTGGGCCGGAGGTTTAACGGAAAACTCTCGTTACCTTAATCGAGTTGCCGTAATGAAGTGCGTCTTGTTAATGGTCCTGAAGAGTTCGCTGTGTCAATGTTGCTGTTGAACTGCTCTGCAGCGGTATCAAGGCATCTCCTACCTATGGTCCCTAGACTGGTGAAAGACACCACGTACAAACACCGCTGCATCGTTGGGAATTTCCCGCAGGACCAGGCTACGAAATGCATCAAGGCTCTGTACAAGAAGAACAGCAGGCGGCGCACATGGGCCCTTGCCAATCATCGGAGCTAACGTCGCACGAAGGTGGGAATCGAACGCGCACGTTCCGTTCAATGATTTTTTTTTTTGCTTTGCTCTAATCTCGGGAGCCTCCCCATCTCGGAATGGAGCGATCTCTCTTTCTGGCGAACCGTGGCATGGTTGATGCCAGGTACCTCGAGGTACCTACCTTACACCTGAATTTGTGCAAACTGCGGTTGCTGCTGCACAAAAACGGTGGCCGCAGCAATGACATCCCACTCGTCGTCATCCCTTAAAAAACCAAACCACAGCAGACAGACGGCAGCGGGGATTTTTACTTCGGCCGCTGCGGCGGTGTTCGGCGGCTGTTTTGAGACATGGACGCGGCATTCTCGGGATGCGGGAGGACGAACCGCAGACGTCCCGAAGGACGGGCTTGATATGCTTTTTTTCGCTTCTTTTTTTTAATAGGTGCTTACGACGGCGTGCTTCACAATGCTCTTTTTATCGTGAGAATGAATCGCCGAGTGCGCCGTTTGAGGAATGCTATAATGGCAGACCTATTTGGTTAAGGGGGCCCATGACTTGTTAGCCGGCGATGTTTGATGCAAGACGTAGAGTCGCCACGTGAAGTAAGCTCATTGTCGCCGTCGTCGTCCACGACGCAATCTGCACTATCGCTACGGGAATTCAATCTCCTGGGAAGATCCAGCGGCTCCGTTGAAGAGGCCTCGCGGAGGCGCGGCGGAGGAGGAGGGAGACAGGGCCGGAGATATCGCGGGTGGGCTGACGAGGACGAAATCTCCGGCAGTAAAGATACCAATAAGAATCTCTGCAATTATTGACCCAATATCAGCCTCTGGCTAGATATTCGCTCGGCTGGGCTGTCAAAAGCCGGACAAGCAACGACCATGCAGCGGAGCAAGGCTTGGTTCATCTTCTTTTTCATGGAAGACGACCGAGCCTCCAGAATCCAGGCGTCGAGGGGCGCGGGATTTCCAGCGGTGAGGAGCGCTATGAAGGGGATAGATTAATAGCGACCAAGATTTATGCCATGGGCCCCGTTCAAAATCGAGCAAGGCGGTTGCTGGTTTTCCACTGGGTTGCCCCCCCTCGTCCACCTTTCAGCGCGGCTGAAGGGGGACGACGTTCCCCACTGAAGGACAAGACCCATGGTGAAGCAGCACAGCAGCGACGCCAGACTGAAAAAAGACCAGACGACAGTTGGACAGGTTCCTGTGCTGCTGGCCCAGGGGGTTGAGTGACCGGGGGAGGAGGACTCGACGAGGGAGAAGGAAAAGAAGAAAGAGGCGCCAGCACCCAATCGGCTACGGTGAAACAGGCGTGGCGCGGCGGGTCTGGCTGCAGGTGATTGGCTGTGACGGATTGGACATGACAACGGATGAAACATAGACGGGCCTGACAAGTCGTGCAGGCCGCGAGACAGGGCTAGACACAGGCAGGGGGTTATTGATCATTCATTGTGCTTTATTGCCCATTGATGCAGGAGCAGGTGAGTGAGTGGATTGGACATTGGGAGGCGCCGGTTCCCTGGCGGAGCAGCGAACGGTTCGAGGTGACGACGCCAGTCTCAGAGAGCCGCCCACGCCATCCCATCTGCACCGCTGGGTCTGTGTATTGTTTGCGGTTATGAGTGATATCCCAGATTAGACATAGCTGGCAGTTGGGATACAGGCATTTTGCGTGTTTGTGTGTGACTCGGATTCTGGTGCATGCTAGTGATGACTGACACATTGGAAACCGTACAGACAGTCCACCGGTACTCCGTACAGAAACTGGGACGATGAACTTCAATTTACGGAGGATACGGAGCATACGGAGCATACGGAGGACCTGACTAACCGACATTCGACGAACCATTCATTGGCCCCGGTGGTTATTGACGACCAGCCATAACGTATCAGTCCACCGCTGCACTGGAGAGAGATGAAGGAGGGGCACCGTCACCCCCGTCCACGATGCGACGCTGCACGCACGCAAACATCGCCGCGCCCTCGCTTACAAGCAATAAATCATTTTGCTGTAAAGAGCACATCGGCTACGGTGCGTACGCAATGTCCCTAATGCCCAGCATTCGTACCGCCGCAATGCCAATACATCGTAATCCAGGGGACCCGAAATACAGGGCAATCTAATCTGTAGAAATCTTGCGTTTCTCGTGTAATACTCCACGGTCTGGAACCTACACGAGGATATGCGGCTGTCTCGCGCCTTGGCTTGCAGCCTCGGAGCTGGATTCTTCCACATCTAGTCCCGTGGCTCCAATCTGATCGGCGCCCGGCACGATCTCGCGCATTCCTGTTGCAAAGGATAGATTGGCTTCCATTCCCAGTCCGGCCCGGGGGTAGGTTCTTCTCAACGGCCCGCCGACTCGGTCTCTCCGTCTCCGGAGCTTTAACATCAAACCCGGCTTCTCTCCAATCCGTCGGTCGCCTCACCGGCGACCGTTGAGTGCGAATCAGATCCCACGAGTAGGAGACCACCGTTTCGTGGTTCGAAATCTGAACGTTCCCGTCTCTCTTCACCCAAACGATCCGAACCCTTTCGTGGCAAGAGACCGTACCTGTCACAGATAGGGTGAACCCACGCAGCCGTGACCATTCCGCGGCGCGAGTGCCAGCGCTCGTCTCTATCCGCAACGCAAGCAACGAAGATAGCGCTGCCGCCGCCGCCGTCGTCGTGGCCGTCGTCGGACACCTGCCAAATCCTCGATTTCAGACGAGTTTCTCTTCCCGGCTCGAACATTGCAGCAACCTGCGTTCGTCATCCATCTCCAACACGAACGAACTCCTGTACGTTTTGGAAAGCCCCCCGCTTGCCTGCCGTTAGCAGTGTGTAGAAAAAGGGAAAAAGCCCACGCGTCTTCGAACATTGCCAAGACCTCTTCTTCCCGGGAAAAAAGCTTGTTTTTTCTCGAAAGGCGAAGGCTTGAACGGCGCGAATCCCTCGACGACCGCGTCGCCCACTTTTCGGTAACCGTTGGTAGGTCTTGGCGGCATTTCTGAATCACGAGGAATTGCGCGTCTGCGCACCGCGCTTGTATGAGTGGTGAAGAGCAGTGAGCCCCCAGCAGCATCAACCACACACAGCTCGGAAGTTCCGACGTTTGACGCCGCAAAAGGTGAGCTGTGTTGGGCCGAAGAAACTCCCCCTCTTGGTGCAGCCCCCCACAATCATCTCCCGGTTGAGCTTGTTCCAAAATACTGGAGCCAAAAAGTTGGAGTAGGTAGCCAACAAACCATACTTCGCACCTTGCTTGTTGTCTTTTGCTGGTATCGCCCGCATACCGAACAAGCATATGTTTTGGCGGTGGTGAATCTTTCGTCGATCATGTTTTGTGGTCTGATTTGCGCCTGGGTGCGTGTTCTCGAGGTTTCGGAGCGGAGGGTCGTCGGGCCAAAGAGTGGGAAAGTCGTATCCCCTGCCGACGTGTAACCTTGTTTGTCCATCAACTTGTCCATGAGAAATGTCACAGCAGTCTTCGGTGACAAATCGCGGGAGCGGACGAAGAGTGCGGCGCCGATCGGAGGAAGAACAGACGCAGAGCAAAGAGCGAGCTTCCCTGTCCCTCCGTTGATCCTTGGAGCTCCTCCCCCTCGGCCAACGCTGTGCGTCGACGGGCCCTCGGTTATGTTCTGGTCTCTGATGGGTTATATCAGAGCTATTCTAAGGTATCCGCGTGCGACGCCAGCGCCAAAACCACCCCAGGCCCGCCCCCCGCCTTGTCGGATGGCAGGATCCGAGGCGCCGATCCCTCGAGTTCGCTTTGATATCATATCGGATCGTCGGGTTTGGTGGTATTATACGCTGGTGATTGGCGATGGCGCGTCCGGTGTTGTGACTTGTTGTTGTTTCAATATTTGAAAAGACCTTCTGAGGCTCGCTTGTTGTTTGCTTAGCATTGCTTAGAGGTTACATATAGTCTCGCTTGCCCATTTTGCCAAGATGATCTTCGTCGAGATTTGTTTTTGATATGTGTTGGCTGGATGGATCTCGTTATTGTTGATCTGGTGAAGAGGAAGATGTGCGTCGCTCAGGTGTGACGTCTCGGCGCCTTGGTGATCCTGCCTTGGCTTGCGGGATGGCCAATGTTAGATGATTTGAAATGTTTGGTTTTGGTGTCGATGACACCTCTGGGCGGCGGCATGGACTTCCCGAGCTCGGCAGTGTTCTGCTTGCGGTGGATTCGCGAGAACATGGCCACAGTCCCGTGCCATGGGCGGCTTTGCTGTTCAGCACCGATGAGGTAGCTTCGGTTTCTCTCCGTTGTGTGATACTGTGACTAGATGTTGTTGGGTCCTTTCTGCACGAACCACTGTCTCGGAGGAACGTGAGGCTTGAAAGCAGGGCCCGAAGAGAGTGAGAGCCATAAGCCGGTCCAGAGGGCTGGTCGTCTTCGTTCGGGCATGACTTCTACGACCAGATGTTGTTTCCGCCGGACTATCAACAAGAACAAATTCGGCGGCATGAGTAATTAGCACGAGGAAACCGTGTACACAGTTTGGTTCTTCCCGTTTGACGTTGGCTGAATGGTGAGTGTCGTCGTAGCCCGTTGTCGTCGAACGCGCAACGCTTCTCTTCTCTTTCTTCTTGGGGTGTTATAGTCTCATGAGTCCTGCTCAAGACATTTGTCTAGAACCGTCCGCTGATATTGATCATACAGGTCTCTGTGTCCTCATCTTGTGAGACAATCTGCCAACCTTTTGAAACCCCGTTGACATGGCACTCGAAGAAAACACGGTCTCTCAACTTCTTCGGCCTCAGTATCGGGAACGGTGGGCGTCTCGATGTCGTCCTTGATGAGACCAAACGACCCTCTCGGCTGCACTGAAGTCCATTAGAGGGACCCTCGTGCGCTCATAATGAAGGCTTCGTGGCCACCTCCTCAGTTATCGGCATCATGCGGAAAGCATGCCGGAATAGAACCGACGTAAACCTGCTCGATAAACTGCATGTAATCATGCCAGTTATATCGAGAATTGGCAAGACCTCTTGAATCCCAGCAAATGCCTGCCTCAAAGGACTCTGCTGTTGCGCGCTAGACTGGAGAGGTGGTAGCACTGTCGAAGCCTAGCGGGAAAAACCATTCGTGTGGAAGGTGATGGAAAAACTGCTGTGGAAGTAGACATGGTCCTCTCGGAAAGCTGGCTTGAGGCCCTCCTCCCATCCGCACCAGACATCGACAGACGAGAGTAGAGACGATAGCAGTGAAGAGTTTGGTATGTGATGAGGAGCCTCGTTCTTCGGCGCCGATGCTTCGAGCGATCCAGTTCGCAACAAACTAACACAGTATCTTGACGTGGGAAGTGGCAGAGGAGAACGATGCCGATGAAGGCTAGCAGCTAGCTATATGCGATATGTCTTTGCCGCGACTTCATTGAGCACTGAGTTGCCATATCAGGCATAGTCTTTAAGGGTACTAGGCATGATAAACCTGACTTTCGGATACCATCATCTCATTCCCAACATAAGTTGATGGCCATAGGTCTCGTAAAGCTTTGCGTTATGTTGATGAGGGTACACCGCTCACCGAGAGTTTAGATATGTTCCTCACCTCAACGACAAGCATGAGAGTCTTGAGATTAGGGATTCAGAGCACACTACATCTGAGTTGCGTGCGACAACGATATGCGCCATGGAATGGTGTTCCCTTTCTCGACCTCATGACTTCGTGATCACGTCTAGACTCTGCGCCCAACGGGTACACTCTTTTGGCTCTCAAATTGAGCCTGTCAACACGCAGTTGGGGCTCAGGTAAACGGGCAGTCCCTCGAATGATGACCGGAACTGTGCAAAGCCCACCGTCAGTAGCACGGGGAATTGGACACTGATAGTCTCATCCGGGCGCATTCATATGTTTGCAGCTTGACGCGATATCACCATGTCTATAGAAGGCGTGTCTGTGTCGAGATACCAGACCAAACGTATACGGAGGCCGACAGAGGCCACGTCCTGGACGTCTTAAATCTACACCATAACGGCTGTGACTGAAGTCGCAGTATCCCAACCGACGCAGGGAAGAGAGTATGTCATTTGGTTACATCGCATCATTCGATTGTGGAAAGGCAGCTGGAAAGGCAGCATATCTCCCCCCTTCTAAGAGATGCGCCATACATCATGCAACGAACGAATAGCTTCACATGTGTCAAGTGATTGGCCCAGGTATAAGACTCACTTCCTAAAGTTCTCGACGAGGCTAATGTGGATGCGCTGTCTGCGGACATGCCGACGTCGTCAGCCGCACCCAAGGCAGAATCCTGTCGCAAGTCAAGCCTGGTATCACCATTTCGGTCGCTTCCGGAGTCATGAGTTCCTTGACGTCACGGGTTACTGTTCAAACGAGGCTCTTGCTTTTTCAGCTGAGTGGGACAATCCCATGATAACCTTCCAGACCGGTCCAAATGCTATTGACCGGGGCAGGTTCCAGAGTCCTGGGACCCGATAACGAGGGCACGCGCGCGGGGTCCGACTCAGTTGGAAACAAGCGCCTGGTTGTCGATCAATCAAGCGAGGAAATGCAAGCTGGCGTGATTCACGATATTCGACTCAGTAAAGCGTGAACTCTGCGCTTGGCAATGCGCCAGACAGTTCTTAACTCCGACGACTTGGCCGTTGCCGCCAAGTCAACCCGAGCAGTATCGGCGCCGAGAATGCGTTGATAAAGAGGGTTGCCCGCCCTCCCCGTTGCTCTCCAATGAATTGGCATCCGTTGCCGAGACGTTGGCAATCCAGTGAGGCATTCTCAGTGGCGGTAGCTCTGGACGAATCGAGATGTCGTCCACCGGCTTTGGTGAGTTTGATGAATCATTTCTGCAGTCGCTTCCGCCCGCTCGCGGAATGCCTTCGCCGGAGGGACGGCGTCGTCGGGTCAGCACGTTGCCCGGTGCTCTTGCTCCGCATATGGCAACGCTGTCATGACATTGGGTCAGAGTTTGAACTCTCGCGACACGTCACAGCTGACTAAAGCAGAGCGCGTGATCGGTTCCCCCGTGGGCGAAGGTTGACAGCAGCAGCTGCCATGCCTGCCGTAGAACAAGTTGAAACGTGGGCGTGGAAGGTTGGCAAAGGCTATTTTGGCAACTCAATTGGGGTGTGTTTCGTCATTTCTGGTTGGCGAAGGAAGAGTTGTCATCCCTTTGTCATTCGCTCCGAACTCTGCTGGGGCTGAGGTAGGGCAGGCAGGGCTGGTTGTTTGTCGATCAGCCGTTGTCCTGTGCCATGCTGAAGAAGAAGCATGTGGCATGTTGATGGCATTCCAGGTTGGTTGTTGGTGTTCTGCCGGAAAATTTCCGGGAATTCGCAAGGTTGGACCAACACGTGCGAGTCCTCATTGGCAGCCGGGTGCGGGAGACAATGGACCCCTTCGGAAGAAAATTCGGGATAGGGAAGAAAAAAAAAAATAGGGGAGTGACGTGATGGAGTAAAAGTTGGTCGGATTCATGCATCGAGCAGAAAAGGTGGGATGACTTGCGGCTTAAACTCATGCGTTTGTGTTGTTGGTTGTTGCCTCTTCGGAACTCCCGCAGATTTGGCGTCGTTCGGCTCGCTACGGTCGGCAGACTGCGGATGAGGTAAGCAGACAATGACGCCGCCAACACTACACCGTGGAATGGGGGTCGATAAGTCTATCGGTACCTATCAAAGATAAGCAGCGCAGTGGGTAAGGTACGTATCTCTGAAGGATAAGGCAGGTGGAGTCCCGCCAGGAGTGGCGCCGTGGCCGGCAAATGAGCAGCGGTGTTGACCGGTGGTGGCCAGTGGTGGTTGCGCATGCTGGGACCATCGCTGGACGCATCGACTTGGAACTGGCCCGTGTCGAGGGTCCGGGCCGTCATCAGTGGCTGAAATGGACGTTCACCTCAGTACTGCGCAACCTGGAAGATACTTCGTTAGGTGAGGCACTTACCTCCGACTGAGCAAGTCCCCGGCGGCCCTCACTAACACGACACACCCAGTGTGGCCACTACAGAGGCTAAGGCAGCGCTGCAACGGCCAACCACGCACGGCTCGGGCTGGACGGCGCGGACGGACTGATTATGTTTACGCTGACTCTGACTCTCGGAGCTCGTCGCGGAAGACGGCTGTGCACGTCTCATCGGGCCTGCTTGTTGATGATGGTTTGGTGGTGGTGGTGGTGGTGCTGTTGATGCCCAGTGTTATTGTTGTTCCCATCCTCCGTGATGGATGTTAGTGGTTGGTTGGTGAAGCCTGAGGTGCCTGACTGCCGGGCGCATGTTGATTTTCCACTTCAGTTGGAAGGCAGGAGATACCTATGATGGCAGCAGGTACTGTTCTTGCCGTTGGTTGCACCTGCCTGCCGTGACCTGCATCTCCCTTGCCTTGCCATTGCTGCTGCAGTTGCCCCCGGTGGCTCTTGCTCTGTTCCGAGTGATGCTCTTGCCTTCCATCCATCAAAAGGGTCTGCGATTTGGGCGCGCCTGCCTGACCAAAAAGTAACCTTCTTTCCAGGTTTGCGTGGTGTTTCTGTCTTTCCCCTCATGTGCCTTGCCTTCCCCAAAGGTACCTAACAAGGCAGTTGCCTTGAGGCACCTTACCTTACTGCACCAACATCTCACAACCGCGACCCTCCACGCAGCCCCCGAAAATAAGTTGCCGACTGCCGTTCCGTCTGTCTCCTCTTCGGCTCCGTCATATCTCTCCTGCTTGACTCCATTTTACCGGTTTACCTTTTCCTTTTGTTTCTTTTTTCCTTTTCCTACATCGTCTCCTTCTTCTTATTCATTTCTCCACATTACCTAGGTATCGACTGTTGGTTGCCCCCCTCTTCTCGGTCGACTCTTGCCCCTTCCCGGCTTTCATCTCGTCACCAAAATCAAAACCAGACCATACCGTCATCATCAAATCTCCGTCCTCCCGTTCTGGACGCAACCCTGGCCGGTGTTATCTTACCTTATCCCTTGGTACCACCTTCACTACCCACTCTCTGCGACTGCAACTGCGGGAATCCCAACTCGACCACGCCACCCCCCGTCGACTGACCGCCTGCCTGCCTCGTCCTCGCGTCGCATTGCCTACCGGTGCAGCCAGCGACCGTCGACCCTCCACTCCTCGCCCAATCTTCCTGCCGCACCGCAACACGCCGCTCCCGCACCCGCGCCCGCCGCACCGCCGCCCTGTGCCTCGCTGCGTTGCCCTGCGTGCTTGCGACCCTGCGACCTTGCGACCTGCTTGCTTCACCTAAAGCGACCAAGTCAGCCTTTTTGCGCTCCCGCCCGCCCAAACACTTTGTCAAGTGTCCGGCGCCCGTTTCATCCATACACGACACGCCAGCATTGAGTCTCGGTGTCTTTTGGTCTCTCTGCTTTGGTCTGCTCTGTTCAATCATCTCTTCACCCAAAGACCCCCTGCGGCTGCATCTGCGACTGCGCCTGAACTGAACCGTCCACCTTCTGGGAATCTCTCGGTCCGCAACTGTCAACAGCAGTCTGCAGTCTGTCACGGGGTTTTTTTTTTTTTTTTTTTTTTTTTTCCGACTGCCGCCATTCGCTCGGCCACCCATCGATCGACACCACCCATTCTTAACTGCGTCCTCTCGACAACTCCTCCCTTTCACTGTCCCATTGGACCATTTTCTGCCGCTGCGCACGCGACCGACCGCGTAAAGTGGCTTGGTCAAGCGAAGCGACCCCAGCGCAGCGCTACCGCCACGACTAGACTGGACTGGACCACTCCCTCCCAGTCCCAGACTCTCAGCGAACTGACTGGATCGCTGGGCCGCTACCTACACCTGGACCTGGCCCTGCCCTGACGAATACGGCGGCCTGCCTACCAAAACAGCTGCTCAGCATTGTTGACCCCCCCGGTCTTGGTATCAAGGGTCTCTGAATTATTGGGACTTCATTTCCCCCACCATCGTCAAAGCAGCCCAGGCCAATCTCCCTTCACCTTCCAGTTTTACCTCCCGCCTGACAACCAATTCCCGCCAACCCCGACGACATTCGACGCCTTTCGATTCCAACCTGCCATGACCCTGGAATCGCCGACTTCACCACGAAAAACTTAGCTTTTCGATCTCACTTCAACCATCCAGGTGACCATGTCCGTTTGCGTCGAGCAGTCCCTGCACACAAACGACGACGACCACCCCGACGTCACGAATAACGTCTCCCGAGACCGAGACCCCTCCGGTATCGATAGGCGACCGTCGCGAGACGACTACAATGGTAACGCCAACGCTACAGAAGAGTTGACCTCGATCATGACTGCCTCAATCATCACAACAATCCTCAACACCGCTTCCAACCCCGTATCTCCCGGACCCTCCAGTCCTCCCCTCGAACAGGCCAAGAGCAATGACTTCGTGCCCCCGACCCGCCCCAGCAGCACTCCCTTCCTTCACCCCGATCAACGAAACTCGGATTGCTGCTGTCCAATGGCTGAGGACACCGAGGCCTACGGAGGCCCGGGTATCACCACCCATCCCTACTCCCTCGAGACCCCGGAGGCCTCGCCCTCACTGAACCTGAACGATCTTCCCGCCGAGATTCACGAGTGCATCCTTGATCATTTGTTCGGATACCGCGTATCCACAACGTCCAAGAGTTCGGTGGGCATGCCGAGCGTGACCAAGAGCTGGGGAACCGCGCTGCGACACTCTCGGCGCAGGGAGTTGTCAGAGTTGGCCCTGGTGAGCCCGGTATGGAGAATCCTGATCCAAGAGCGCTTGTATCGCCATATCAAGATCAAGGCGACGGTGGAATCCCTCGAGATGGCCATGGTTTACTTCAGCGAGCACGACCACCTCCGTCGCTACGTGAAACACATTGAGATTTGGTTCCCGGTGTTCCAGCCCAAGTACGGACCGCTGGCGCTAAGCACTACCCTCGCCCTCCCAACAGTCACCATGGACGGATTGACGAATGCGACCTACACCCTTCCCGCCAACAACTGCAGCCTTGAGGAAGCCTTCTCTTTCGTCTCCCAGGCTCTTCCTGACGTCTGCGTAATGACGATTGAGGGTGGTGAGAGAAAGAAGGCGCCGAAGGTGCAGCATAGCTGGCATAGGCGGCCGGCTGGCTGGCATCTTCCCACCCTCGAATCGGTGCGCACCTTGGTGACCAAGGGCCAGTGGAATCTCATGCGCAGCGACTCCGATTTCGCAGCCATTCTGGGATCCCTCCCGAATCTGAACGAGTGGCACGGCTCCTACAGCAAGCCCAAGTCCAAGAGCTACCTAAGCATGGCCAGCATTCTTCCCAAGCTGCCGACAAACTTGACGTACCTCAACTTGTGCCTGGAGAGCGACTACAGACGGGAATTGACGTGCCCTCCGTTCTACATGAAGGTCTCGAACCAAGTACACTTCTGTACCCGACTGGCGGATGCGACACCGGCGCTTGAGCACCTGGCATACACTGGCCGTGTGTGCAAGGCCTTTTTCAACATGGCAGCCATCAGATCCGACCCGAGAACAACCCGGCTCAAGACGATTGACCTGACAGTCAAAAACTGCTGCCGCCCCGTGCCCCAGTTCCACGACTCGGGAAGTGGAATTCAAGATATGAACTTTATCCACGCATTTGAGATGCTTGTCCTTGCAGGCATCCACTCCATGTCAACTCTGAAGGCACTCGACTACCTGCGGATTCGTTTTGTGGACTTGGGTATGTATTACCTCCGACATTCTGCACTGGCTTTGTACTGACTGTCTGTTAGATTCTCCTGTTCCACCACTAAACCCGTACTTTGTCCTCCGCGACGGCTGGTGCTCAGGCGTATGGAGCGACAATATCCTAGCAGAGTTGAACCGAGTGCGACCAAATGCGAAGTTTGAGCAGTTGAGCGAATCCTTTGGCGAAGTCGGGTTTAACAAGGACGGCCGCATGATCATCAGCCCTGACTACCCACGCTCGAGAGTCCTCTCATTGAAGCTGGCCAACTATGCACTGCTGGCTGGTAGCGTCGCCGCATTGCCATAGAAAGCCACACATCCGCGCACGAACGAAAAAGCAAGCAAGGTGTGAATGACATCATATGCTTCCTTTCTGCTTTTCTTTATATCACGACAACAATGAACTTGCACAGCAACAAGGGGTACCGGAAGGGGCGTTAATTCGAGGTTTCTGCGCCATAGAAGCATCATACCCCTAATCTGATTTGGGAAAACCTGGGTCCATGACTTTTCTTATCTCGACGGAGTTGGGGGCATGACACATGGAACGATGGGTTAATATGGAGTCTGGACGGAGGGGGGCAAGAATCAGCAAGTTCGTTTTGAGGCATCTTTGTCTTTTGGCTCTGCATCTGGAGGCAACTATTCCTCCTTCTCTTGTCCACCAGTCGTATATGGTCAACAAAAATGGTTTCTCTTTCTGCCATTGCGTCCCCTGGCCCCTTTATGCATGATGTAGAGATGGCTGTTCCCCCAAGCAAGTGGGCCAGCATATGTGAATTCCCCTGCTTTCATCATGAGTGATACGTATGCAGCCTCAACTGCTTTTGTGTGTGATTCAGCGAGAATCCATGGCGGGATCCCTGTGTTAGTGCCGTAACCCCTCACCGGTAAGTAGTCTGTCTCTTAAGAGTTTGCTCCATCAGCCCACGCCTTCCTTCCGCAGGTGTGTAGATATCAGCCCACAAGACGGTTCCTTATGTTTGATGGTAGAAGGTAGAGTACCAGCATGTGAAGTCAAGGGTGTGCTGCAATAAAAAACAAGGACAAAACACAAAAAAAGCTCGGGTTCTTTTTAGAACCCTACGAAAAACCGACGGTTTTTTAACTGTTTTTGTTTTCGTGGTCTCTATGGACCTGTCTTTCTTTTCCGTGGTCGTTGTGGACCGTTTGACTACGCGGCCGCGTCGGTGAGGGGTTTTCCCCCCGACGACTGCTGCCAGAACTTGCTTTGATAGAGCTTGGGGAGAGGGGGGGTTTTTCAAGGTAGGCAGTCTGCCTGAGGTAGATCGTAGTCAGTCGTTTGAGAGGGAAGGGACGGGGAAGGATGGGGAAGGTACAGAACCAAGCCTCTTGCTGATTCCGCTTTCCTCGAGATGTCCCGTGACGTGGGCACCTCACGGAGATGCCGCTGTCGGGATTCCAGAGGACTGGCCCCTTCTTAATGGAATGGCTTTGCCCTTACGAAGGACAATGTGCTCTCGTATTTTTTCCACTTGCTCACGTACGACGAGCTATGGAATCCAACCCGCTGCACCATTTTCTAGGAGATTCCCGAAACCAGGGTGTTGTCCCATGCCTTGAATTTGAGAAGGATGGAATCTCGGGATGCGAAGTCAACAGTGCTGACTACGACTGTGGGAACCCCTTTCTTCGTCTCTTAGAATGTTTCGATAGGCTCTATCGGCGCTGATCATGTGCACCGCCGTGCGACACACGTAACGCGCGATGATCAGACCGGCCGCGGCCAAGGGCCCGACAATGGCGAAGACGGTGAACCCGTACGAAGCGGAGTGAAAGAAGGCGTTTTCCTCCAGAGCGTCCGTGGCCAGGCCCAGCTGCATAGCCGTCAAGATAATCGCGATGTACACGGTGGCAGACGCCAGCCAGGCGAAGTTGTCGCGGAAGAACTCTCCGTGTCGATACCACCGCTGGACATACGTGGTTTCCCTGAAGTTTGACCGTATAGACTGAAGTTTGTTCAGTCGGCTTCGGCGGAGTTCGCCGTACATGAACCTCTCGTGGATTTGGCCATCTGTGTGTGTGGTGTTGAGGTTTGCGACGAAGCGTTTCCAATCTGCCCATTCGATACGTTCTGGTAACAAGTAGTTATCCTGCGCGAGGCGGAAGTCACTTTCAAGTCGTATCAGAGCGCGATAGGAATATAGGAACCCCACGGCGGACTTCCAGAGCGTGCGACGTGAGCACGAGTTTGAAGGGTTGTCGGAGCAGTCACAACCGTCTCTGCAAGATAGATTCTGGGTCCAAAAGGACGGCTCTAATAAGAAAGGCGGAATCGGCTTGGCGTAGAACTGCGTGTGGGAGCAGACGAGGTGGAGGTCCATCGATTCGACGACGATGATGTCTCGGCCTAGGACGCGCTGGAGGTGCAGCGCGTTGGGGGCTTTCCTGCGATCCAGAGCCTTTCGACGAGTTCGTGGAGCCTGCCCTGGCCCAACTCTGCGTTGAGGAATTCCTCCTCGTCTAGCTTGGGTGGCGAGATGACATCTTTTTGGAGTGCGTCTCGGAATCCTGCGTCTTTGGCAAAATACGAGGCAGGCAAGAGGGAATCAAGATGTTTCTCTGTGTTGAGTATTCGGCTCCGGAAGGGCACGACAGATTTGTTGGGCTTGCATTCGTTAGCATATGATCTGGGCGTGAAAGTTGACCAACTACCCGTTATGTTCGTGACATCGCCTTTTTGGGCATAAGAAAGGGCCCTGCATGGATTTCCTTAGGTTCGTTTGTGAGTATTACACGAGGACGAGGGCCTTCATCTGTACATTTTCCTTCGACAGATTTTCTGCGTCGGCAGAACATGGCTAGGCTTCCTGCAGCTGACGAAGCTGCTTGTCTTGTTCAGCCACTTCGCGGGGCCTTGCTCTCTTGATTCGTTTCCTCTGAGAGATTTACCCCCACTTCATACCACAACAAGTGATATCAAGCGATTGACTGGCTATATATCCGGGGGTCATGCAGCTGTGCACACAGTTGATCTTGGCCCAGCTCTTTCACACAAGCCCCGGAGTATTTAAGATATAGTTCCTTCGGAGAGCAATTTCGTTTCTTGCGGGAGTTGGACTCCAAATACATGTTGTGAACTTCACCTAAGAGAATGTATAAATGTTTAAATTCAGTGATGGAACGGAGACTAGAAGACAAAAGGGGGTGGAACGAGAGAAATGAAAAGAACAAGGTCAGGTTCGTACTTGAGTCTCAGAACAACACGACGGACCTTTCAATTACAGATCTTGCCTTGAACCGTCTGACCACGTTTTCCATGGAGTTCTCGGGAGGATCCAGTGGCTGAAGACGCTTTCAAAAAACGCTTTGGAAGGTAGTATAATCTCAGCTCTCATGTCTTTGTGTGGAAGACGTACGCCATGTGTAAGACGAAGCCTCAAGTAATGATAGAGCATTTAGGTCCGAAATAAGGGGAACAAAGACAGGCGATCAATAGAGACCATGAAGTGAAGAGAGAGGACTGATGGAGGGGAAATGGTAGACATGGCACTCCAATTAACTGAATATATATGCCCGGATATGTTAGCTTTGTTCCTGATGCCAGCCAGGAAGCGAAGCATCTAATGGGAGCTTGGCCCAAGTCCTTGCTCAATGATAATTCCACGACCCGAGAAGTCATCCATGTAGCTTGTCCGCATTGGAGCTGCAACCACTAGCACGAGAAATACGAGACCCTCGCGAGAAATCTCGGCCGAGGTAAAATGAAAGCCCGGTGTTGTCGAGGGGAACAGAGGACGAATCATGCTTCTCAGAACCCCATGTTGGTGTAATGGGTTGTGGCAGCGTGAAGAGGGAGATGCCTGCCTCCTGGCGATTCGCGCTCTCTTCATATACCCCCATAGGTGGACATAGAGGTTTCTCTCCCAGGCCATCCTGGCCCTCAAATATTTCCCCGTGAGAGTCATACGGCAGTCAACAAGGTGCGCCTCCAGGCGGTAAACTGCGAAGAAAAAAGTTAGAAGGGAAGAAAGAGGTTCACGGGGACTCCCGTCTGGGCACAGAATTCCGGCATGAACCAACGTTGCAACCAAGCAGTGGCCCAACCCCGACAAGGGCACTTGGTCGTCAGTGTCTGTGGACATCCACAAAGAGCATAGGAAACTGGTTGAAATATTCTCGTCTGGTTTCGACACCATTGTGTCTTGCTACGGACCAAGTCTCAAAGTCAAATCGAATATTTACTCGGAGGCTGTCGAGGGACACGGCAGGATCAAGACGGCTTTGTTGGCTTCGACGCACGAAGGCCCATTCTTCATCGTTGGTAGGACGGACTTCATTCCTTCAGAGTATTTGAACAGTACTAAAACGTTGGATAGGTGGCGCGGGCTCGATTCACGTATCCAATCGTCTTCAGCTTACCGATCGGGGGGCTTTGCGTTTAGTTGGTGGTAAGGAATCTCATTCTGCCTATTTACAGCGGCTTTATTCACTGGGTCGCAGGTGGAACTGGCCTGACGAACATCTTGACTACATGACGGCGCGTGGGCTGGATCACGGAAGCCAGTTCATCTGCTTGGTGGCCACGCTTTTGAAATGGAGCAGGTCCCATATTCAACGACCGAGATGCAAGTTCTGCCCTTTCAGTCGTATGGGGTCAGCCTGGGGCAGGATCTGACTATTTTTACCAATATCAAATCTATTCTTGGATTCGAAGCCCCTTCGTCTATTGGGCGCGGGCTTGGGTGAAAGGCGCTCTGACGAACAAGCACACCTTGGGGTTAATCACTGGTAGTCGGATCGCTTTTACCATGTGGAATGGCGTCCAGGAGAAGTCGTGGTCATTCTTGTCGCCGCCTGGTCTATTGCGTGATAAAGGTTAGTGTTTTGAGAAACTCTGATTAATGCTTTCTGACCTATTTGTCCAGGAGTGCGGACGGGAGAGTACAACGTCTTTGTGGACAGTCCCGAGGACCCTGCGGTTGAGGCAGCGAACGGCGGTATCTACAACGAGGACATGACCGTTGCTATCGTCGATGAGGTTGAGAACAACAAACTGGCGTATAAGCATTGGAGTTGCACCGGTCCCATCGGGCTGGGCAAGTGGTAGTTGTCGAGGGCATGCAGAACTCATCGATAACATACAGCTCAAAATCCAAACCTCATGGGCCCATGACCTATAAACATTTGAGTTATACTTTGTCGGTGACAAGTCCATAAGTCCGGCGGCATTTTACTTTGGATGGACACTTCGCGGTCCGGATTTATAATCCAGAAAGCCCCGAACGGAGATGGTGCCAGGGAGAGCACCGCGTCCGACCCCTCGCGGTCCGAAACCCACCGGCTCGCTCCGCGTCGAGACTCTGTCCATCTCACGCCGAGCTGCCAATGCCTGCCGCATAGCATAAGCAGGAAACTCGATAACCAACCGGAGGTCCGATGTTGCTAAAGAAGGTTCAATCATGCTGCGACGTGAGTCGGTGAAATCGGCGTGTTGGTGTGAGGATGGCGGGCTACCCCTCATTTTGAAAGATGGTCACTTCATTTCCCCGAATCCTAATGAAGATGGTTGAAACACTCTGGACGAGACGAACGAATAGGAATGGTTGGAGGCAAACCTTACCCTGGGTTATGGCAGCGGCGGAATCACGAGGTCCTTGCTGGTGGTGTATTGGGCTGGACGATACATAAAAACGACCTACCCCTCTTGCAGGCTCAATGGTCTAGTGTTCATCGTCTCTTTACATCATAGTTCTCAAAGATCGCATTGATTAATATCAAGAAAGAACTACAATCTCATTCAAAGACCAAGAACCGAGGATTTGCATTCAACATGGCGCCCGGTGACAAGGCCAAGGCAAAGTTCTTTGCTATCATTGAAGACCCGAAGAGATATGATACCACATGTAATACGCTCCTTATTGAAGAGCGAAAAGGCCGCCAGACTGATGCAAACCTCCGCAGGCTACAAGAATAGACCCATGGCGACGAGGACCCCGTCCGGGGGATCCGAGCTGACCAACGTCGTCAGCCGCCGCGAGAGCTCGAGCAGTACCGGTTCGAACCACCAACAAAGCCGCATCAGGGGCATGCTGAAAGAGTGGATGAATCGGCCGGCGTACTAAGGCAGGGGGGGTAGGTGTGTGTAAACAAGACCCAAAAGCGGGAGATTGACGAATGGTCAGAGGAAACGGGGGTAACAAGAAATTGCAAATAAATACCAAGATTCCCCAAATGCTATGTATTGTTGGAGATGCGAGAGATATTGATGCAATGCCCCGGACAAACATCTGCCCACTGAGTGGCGGCGGTCGGAATAGCGCTTGAGAGGTACGCTTTCCATCGATCATCCTGATGGAGACTCAACGTTTTGATCTAAGATTTGTTTTTGTGTTGCAATATTGCGGCAGCGCAAGCGATGACCAGCGACCGCAGGATATTTGGATGAGTGCATAGTAAGATAACTTGGGGTAGGTAATCTGAGTAACACCGCCACCTTCGATAGGCAGCAACGTATGGCTGCCTGGAGTCGACACTTCCGCCAAGCTGACTGCACCTGCATCAGTCACACAAATAAAGACCATCCTACTCTACAAGGAGTCAGTAGATCGACGGGAACGTTCCCAAATGTCATCGCAAACTCTCGAATCACCTACCAAGATGTCATTGTCTACCGTGACCATCCCGCCTTTGACAGCCCACACGCACACCATCATCTTTCTCCACGGTCGCGGCGATAATGCGCAAACCTTTTCGCAATCTCTGGCATACTTCACAGACTCCCGAAATCGTACTCTGGCGGACGAGTTCCCGTCATTCCGCTGGGTCTTCCCTCAAGCCGAGCTGAGCAACCCCGTCGCCTTTCCGAGGGACAAGGTGTCACAGTGGTTCGACATCTGGAATGTGTCCGACTTCTCTGAGCGGGAGGAGTTACAGGCCGAGGGTCTGAAAGAAAGCGTGTATAGGATCCGAGAAATTATCAACCAAGAGGCGGAGCTGGTGGGTGGAAGGTACGACCGCATCATTCTTGCAGGCATCAGCCAGGGCGCCGCGACGAGTGTACATACGCTCCTCAACCTGAGTTTGCCAGAGGGTCAAGAGAGATTGGGCGCATTCCTGGGATTTTCTTGCCGCATGCCGTTCCCTGGGAGAAACCTCGCCGACACCCGTGCGAAATTGGGACTAGAAGACGTCCCGGGAGATGACCGGCTGCTGCGAAACACGCCGATGTTACTTCAGCATTGCGTAGATGATCCTTTAGTACTCATAAAAAATGGTCGCGTTCTGCGGGACACACTGAGAGGGTTTGGAAGTCAAGTGGAATGGAAAGAGTATCAGGATGGGGGACATTGGTTTAACTCACCTACTGGTATGGACGATGTGATACGGTTTCTGAAGGCACTAGGGTTTGATGAGAATAAGAAGATAGATCAAGCAAGCGGTGCCATGGACCTCTCATAGACACAGCGTTATGAGGCGTATAGAATCATGACTGAGACGATGTACATAGAACGAAACTTGAACGTATTGAGAGCTGCTTCTTAACCTGTATTGCAATAGTACTAATTCTCAGCTAAGCTGAGTTCCTGCTACTCAACTAAACCGAATCCTCGACGGCTCATGAGACGTCAAGTCCGCGGACACACTGTTCAACGCCTTTCGCATCTCCTCGCAAAGCCACCGTCGCGCTTATTGACCAAGGAAAGCGTCAGCAACATACAGCTCGCGGACGTTGGTCATGTTCACTCCGACGAGCTTCCAAGCCATGATGCCCTCGGCGATGTCCTTGTCCTCCTGGTCGAGCAGGACGTAGCTCATGACAGGGTCGGTGAACTCGGCCTCCTGGCGGAAGTAGGCGTCGTCTTTGTTCTCGATGAAGTGCTGCTTGTTCTTGCCGTAGCGCTCGTGCTTGCGCATCTTCTCGACGAGCTTCTGGTCGAAGAACATCTGGCCGGCGTGGGTGGCGACGTTGTTCTGGACGGTGTCGTTGGCGAGGGCCTCGGTGCCGGCGGCGTGGGTCATGATATGGACGTGCGGGGTGCGGCCGGCGTAGTGGCCCGGGAAGTTGGTGCCGAACCAGACGGCGCCGTCGGCGTTGGTCTTCTGTAGGCCGCGGTGGAAGGTCTTGAAGGCGTTGTCGGGGTCGGAATCGCCGGCACCGTTGGCGTTGGTGACGACGCCGGAGTAGACGCCACTGGCGTTCGCGTCTACATGATGTTAGTGGGATGTTTTTGAGATGGAGAGAGGGGGAGATCTTACGCCAGACTTCAACCCAGACGTCAGGAGCTGGCTCGCAGGTCTCGGTGTCGATAATCTGAAGGTCGAGGTACATGGGAATGCCAAACTCGTCGTCCCAGAGGGCCCAGCGGACAAACTCTCCCTCAACGTCTGTCGCCATGGAGTCAGTAAGGGTAGCTTGAACTTTCTGGGTATGGGGCACTCACAGAAGGGACCCTCGGTGGTCTCGATGCTCAGAACGCAGCCGTCGTCGCGGGTAGCAAAGACCTCGGCATCAGTCGAATCCATGGTGATGCTGCCGTCGGTGATCTCATGGTCGGTCTTGAGGACGTTGTCGACGGTGCGGCGGATGAGCTGAGCGTGCTCGTTGTACTTGGCAATGCGGCGAGCGACAGCCTGATAGAGAATTCCACGCTGCTGAAGCTTGGGGACGCAGTGGGCAAGGTTCATGGTGTTGTTGATGGAGTACTCCTGGCGAGCAGCGATCTCGCCCGTCAGGCCAAGGGATCCGTGAGCAGCAGCAAGACGAGGCATCACAACCAGGACGAACATGGCGACGACGTAAACGGCGAAGCCAACAGGGGCGATCTTCCGTCCGAATTTGAGGCCCTCCATGACGGCGTACTGAAGTCTGGGGAGATCAATCACCTGATTGATGCTGCGGTAGCACTTGCTGGAGAGAGAGACAGCCTGGTCATCAATGACGACCAAATCGCCAGAAGTGATATCGCTCTGAAGCTTGATCTTCTCGTCGGTGATTGCCATGTAACCCTTCTCGAGATTGAGATCAGTGCCTGCGGCTTGGTTGTGGGTGATGGGAGCCATTGTAAAAGGAGCAAATCTTGAGACAAGGACGTCGCAAAGTATGAACGTAAAAGACTTGTTTGAAAGAATGAATGAAGAAACGCGAGAGCGTCAAAAAGACAAGCAATCAAGCCCAAAAAGCCAGAAGTCGCGTGAAGAAGCGATTTGGTAGCGTTGTTGTTGGGACGATCTCGTGAGGTCTGGTTGGTGGGTGGTGAAGTTGTTTTTGCTTTTTGAGAATGGAATAAAAACCTCTTGTGCCCAAGCTGTGGTCCGAGCTCAGGGATAGAATCTCAGGTGAGAAACTGAAGCAAACTGTGAAAGGAAGGAGCGAAAGTGGGTGAGGAAGGCAGGTGAAGGAGGTGTGTGGGGCTTTGCATCTCATGCAGGAGGTTGAGATGGAAAGAGCATGAGTCTGAGGAGTATTCACATAAGAATAGGTAAGTTAAGCGAGCTTTCTTAGTATCATAAAGCTCAAAAAGATGATGCCTGGAAGATAGAAGACACTGAAATTCAGGTCCAAACCAGTTTGTGGTTTAAAAACCACTTTTAGCTGACATATTACTTCAATAATCACAAGACACAAGTGAATTTATGGAGACAGAGTACTACTGTGGCCGTTAATTCTTTCACCTTTCATGATATTTGGCTCTGCCTTAGATCTTGACCTCAAACGACGGATTCTCCTTAATCTGAGAAAACCACTCCCAAGCCTTTTCGGCGATATTCGGCGGATTCCAAGTCTCATGGTCAGGGAAGACTTGACCTCCAACATTGATCAGTCCGATGTGAACCCCCTCAGACTCATAAGACATGCGGAGTGTCTGTGCCAAGTTGCGCTGGGCGGCCTTCACCAGAGAAAGCGCAAAGAAGGCAGGGTGCGGGCTGTACGGGAGAACGGAGCTAGTGATGATCAAGGCCGGCGTTGACTCTGGGCTGGACTTGGCGAGTTCAATGAGATGAGGGATGTATCGCTGCGTCACGGCGTACAATGCAGAGACGTTGATCTGGAGAGGACGTTAGTCTGCCGCTCGTCTCACGTAGTTTCGAAATGGCGAGAATTCCGGAATTACCTTGAAGTCATATTCCATTTCCTTCACGTCATGAACCAGCATCTCCGACATTTGTACTCTGGCAGCGTTGAAGAAGACGCACGATGGTTTGCCCAGATCCGCATCCGCTTGGTCGAGCACTTTGGAGAAGGTCTCTGGGTCGGTAATGTCCGCGATGTAGGTCTTGACGGTCGCGCTCGGGGCAGCTTCTTCTACAGCCTTTTTCTCAATCTGTAGCTGCTCCTCGCGTCTCGCGATGAGGGCAACATTGCTGTAGCGCTTTGAGGCGAACAAAGTGGCCACAGAACGTCCGATCTGTGGGCCAGCTCCGATGACGAGGAGTGTTTGGTTCGTTGCCATCTTTTCAGAGATGGTACGACGACGGGGTGATTGCTTTCGGGAGTTTCTCTTCGGAATGCGGTATGGTGAGCGAAAGTAGAGGGTATGGCGAAGAAGAGGAGACGGGCCACGGCATTTATGATGGTTCAGAGTTCATGATGAAGTAATCCCGCCAGCCTAATTCAGACCCCGAAATCAGCGTGGTAGGAAGCAGACGATCAGCACTAGTGCCATGCGGCTTTGATGGCTTTAGGCACGGTACGGGATGTCCAATCATGGGACGCCTTAGATCCGATTAGGAGACTGACGTAAGATATGCATGTGCGGAGAAAGCAATACATTCCTGAAAGCTGACAGCGCTATGTGAGAAAGATCCCTGGGTACGACATTCCTTTCCGGTAATCAAACAGCAGCCGCACACGATCTTATGGGTCTGGTTCGGAGAGTAGACACTCAAGAAACGAGAGCTTCTAACTTACCGCAGAACGTGAAGTAGATGAATAGACTCATGACCGCCACAGGACGACCACGACACTCGACTTTCAAAGATCGATCAGCAAATCTCATATTAAAATTCTCTTTGAAAATATTACCAGGGCTTGCTAATCCAAAGGCCAACCCTATTCCATTCCCGGCTCTTTCCACCATTTTGACTTGTATAAAACCAGCCTAGCTGAAGTTTCCCTCGCGAATCGATCCCTCCATCCTGCTGGCATATCGCCATGAAATCTGACCACTTGAAGATTCTTCAAATCTGAGACAATTCTAAAGAATTCGTCATGTTTCCTCTCCGTCAGCTTTGCCTCCCACACCTTGGTGTTGACGCTGCTCGGCCTCGGCTCCCAATCGACGACCAACTCATTCAGATTCGTTGCCCGCCGCGTAACTTCGCCGAGCATGCCTAGCCAACGATTCCAGTTGGGATACTCCATGGCGACGAGCACATACAACCGGCGCAGGCGTTCAAAGCGTAGCTTCCCATGCACGGCGAAGCCGATGCGCCGGTCGCCCCAGCCCGCTGTGTGCACCCGCATGACGGCATCCGAATGGACTCGCTGATGGAGCTCTCGATAAGCGCGCTTGGATGTGAGCATCAGTGGAGGGATTGGTTTTGAGTAACCTCCCTGCTCGATGTAAAGATGCAGAGGCCGGAGGGTGTCCCCGAAGTCGTCATGGTCGAATGAGAGGTAGTACTCGTAGATGCGTTCCCTGATCTCCCATGGCAGTTCGAATAGCTTTGGGCTTTCTTGGTTGGTTGGAGAAGTCATCTCGGCGCCACTGAAGGATGTCAGACTCGCTTCACACTTGGTGCAAAGGGGTCGGTAGTGGTTGAACTTACATTTGATTGGTTGACTGATAGTTGGGACGGTTAATATCAGCCGCTTGAGAAGTTTGGATCTTCGTCGTCTCTTTTCTATCTGCTTGAATATGGCAGCCTGCTGTGAAGATGTTGCTGCCTGCTTGGTGCCGCAAGTTCCGTCCGAAAGTGTCGGATGTTGCGGTTGACCCGCTTCCGGGTGCTTACGCGACGGGATTGGCCACTCATCCTCGGCACCGGTGCGGGGCAGCCCGAATGTGCCGAACACGGCTCCGTAGATATGGAGAAATGGGGGTCAGTCGCGGTGCGTTGGGAGAGACACTTTGAACCACTTGAATTCATGCTTCAAACACCCAAGGGTTTTATCTCAACCATTTTCGAGACAACCTCATGTTTTTCTACTTTGCTAAAATCAATCATGCACCATGTCTGGACCAACTCCCGGACCAAATTCGTCCGCCCGAATGGCGGACGAGCTCCGGCATCAACCCTGTCGTAAGCCCGGTTTTGACCCACCACGAAATAAGGTACAATGATCAGGCTTCAGCTTCTGTATCATGGTCTTTCTTCCAATGTGCCTGGCAGATTCCATAACGTCGCAACGTCTTCAGCTTCCTTAGCACGTAGGATTCCCTCGGTCTTCAGTTTGTCTGCGGAGTACACTCCGAAACGGAAGAAGCTAAATCCATTCAACGAATCCGCCAACCTGCGTCTGAATCCAAACAAGATCCCGAGTACGCAAGACCTAACGGCCCAGATGCCAAAGGGAATCACCGCCACTAACGGTGGGAGCTCCCCCTTCGTCAAGACTTTGCCTTTCTTGGACGAAGTCAAGTTTGCGTCGGGCCAGCTAGTTTCGAAACCGTAATAGTTGTCGTACATTTGGTTGAGAACCTCGTGGCCCCATGCCAAGTAGGCCGACTTCTGCAGTTCCCTTGAGCTTACAAATTTGGAAACTTGAACTGAGTTGGACTCGGTGGTCATGGCCCGGACGTTGATTGACTTGAAAATGGCCTCGAAACTGGCCGTTGTTACCACTGCCTCCACATTGGTGCCTAGCCGGCTCATTGGTCCTTCCGCATTTACTTTTCCATACGGAGTCGGATCTTCAATTTTGAAGTCGGAAAAGCTGGATGTTTCTGCATGGATCATTGCAGAGCCGAGCACTGATCTGACGACACAACGGACCCCGATGGCAGCAGCAACCTCGATGGTATCCTCGCTCCTACTTATTATCCTGTCTAGTACATCCTTCGACACGTTGTTAAAGGCAGCATACTCCTTATGGTCGAAAAATGTCGTATTTGGGACCCAGGACCCGTTGCTAACTTCCATGAAAGGGGATCCGATGCCTTGGACAATAGAGCCGGTGTTATTGTCGAAGTTTTTGACTTCGACATAGGCAGCCTTGGTTCTTACCTGCCAGACAGCCCATTCAAGAATGTTGGCTTGGTCGATAGTAGAGTAGAAGTGAGTGGTTCTTGATTGCTGCCAATAGCATCACGAGGATTTTGTGATTCCATTACGTTCAGCATGGTTCCTATTTCCGCGTATGACCATACGTTGGTGACTTCGGAAAACATTCCAGCTGTGGCACAGGCCCCTGATGAGTTTGATTGGAAGGCGTTGCAACGCCCTCCCTTATGGTGACCGAGAATAGTGAAATCCGAAATATCTTGAATGATTGAACAATCGTATCCTACTCGAAGGCCCCACGATCGGCCAGAAATCGGACCAAGCGCCTGTGGAACGATGAACATCTCAGGAATCCCTCGTTCAGTCGGAAGAAGATTTGGACTCTTGCCTAAAGAATTGTGACCCTCGCGGTCGAAGTAGTCTGGGGTATATATAATTCCAATCCCAGGTAGCGTTGCTGGAGATCCCATTTCCCATGCAGTCTGGGCCGCATTGGTGATCTGGTTGGATAACCTGTATCTCTCGTGAAAGGTTGTCGAATTACGGCCGACTACCATAGGAGCCTCGTTAAGACGAACGTATCCATCGGATAGCTCCATGGCTAGACCAGAGAGGGGCATTCCGACGTACAAAGATAGGCTGATGAAGGCAAGAATATACCAGAGTTTGTAGGTTCTTAGAGAAACACCCACACTGGTCTTGATTCCGCTTTGATTATGTTTGAACGCTTTTGTGATGCATTTGAACCAGCCTCCGGGCCCGCCCCAGGTTCCTTCGCTGTGGCTCAACAGTGCGACCAGGTGAGGAGCGCCAAACGTCTTCGTCTCTAGCATAGCAACTTCAACCCCGATGAGGCCATGCTTAGACCATTCCAGGGCAAAGACGCCGATGATGAACCAAGAGCAGTACACCCAAATCTCGGTTGCTGATCCAAACTTGATTGCGTCGTCGTGGGGCCAGGACAGAAGGTATAACCATATCCAGTAGTAGTAACCCGAAATGCTGAGGGGTACAAGAAGAAGAATGAATGTTCGCGCCCAATATCGACTTCTTGGGGCGGTGGGAGGTGCGACCGATGATAAGTTGCCAGTACTAATGTCCGAGTTTGGGGTAGTTGGAGAGATCAAGTGATAACTATCATTTCCCTTGCCGAGCCAATTGTTGTGAGCCATTGCGGCGGAGAGAACAGAGGGTTGTTGAAATTGATTCTGAAGATCTGATGCCCAGGATGGTGGCAGCGTTTCCCTCAAGGCTATATGTATAATGTTGTCCAGTCACACTGACACCAATGCTATAGCTAGAAATCATTCATGTTTGGCATGCAGTCCTGATAACCTCTGCCAGCTCGAACTTTACAGCGCCAAATCGTGTTTCCTGCTTATGGCTTTGGCGGCGCTTTCTTCAGGCCAAGCTGAGCAATCAGGACATTCCGTTTAATGCAGCCAAGACCAACTACTCCCCAGCCTGCCGACACACACCAACTTACATATCAGCTCTGGGAATAAGGTGGGTAGCCAAAGCCTGGCGTCTTCTCAAGCATATCGGAAAAGGCCCGATTTGAGGCTCACCAAGAAGCGCAGATTTTCTATCGTCAGCGACATAGCGTGGCAGTATGCCTCTCAAGTAGACTCAAGCAGCAAGCTTGGTATCCTATCTTCGCTCTTCTTACTCCAGGATCCATTTCCCTACATAACGCCACGACTTCTTCCATAGTATTTTGTTCCATATCAATAGAGTAGAAGCTACCGATGAAGCTGGGACAGTCAGGCTCGATCAATCATCGGGAGAGCTGAGAGCGGGTTGCCAAAATAAGAATCAGGCTGCGGTTTGCGCCACTCCCGCCGAATCCTTCATTGTAGCTCGGGTTGCACTTGTGACGGCAGTGAGCCTATCTTGTTGTCGACTCAGCCCACACGTTATCTGTGTGTATCAAGTAGGATAAATGGCGATCGGGGGTTCACATTCTCAGGTGACACGGATAAAGCCTCGTCCGCCGCGGCCAATCCATTCAATCAGCTCGTCTTTGCCAGAATGCGCTTGGTTACAACATCTTTATTCTCTGTCTGGTGTTTCAATCTTGTCGCGTTCATTTTCGTAATTAGGTATGAACTATTATCAAGTCTTGGTAATAAGTCTTTTCATTTTACTAGGCTTATATGCAAGAAGAATGCTGCCTTTGCCGCTCAGAAGAGAGAAATAGTCTGGCTGTGATATCGGTACCCCGTGTGCCAAACCAGCTTTCGAAGGGATGAGAGGAGTTGTTCCGCTTTTGATGCTTGCTACACGTTCTAAGCACATCTATCCGTCCAGACAATGGACACAGGCAGTCAGCCCAGTGTATACGGGTAAAGCTGGGAGAACGACGATGCTCTCAATATGTCGGGCATTATCCAAGTAGCGGGCAAAATTACAGAGATCCAGGGCAAATATACACAGAAAATGATCTCGCACCACACGCTCGCTGTAATCATGAGTTCGCATGGTTGATGCTGACATTACGCTTTCTCCGTCGGCGCCTGGATGGCGACAAGCTCAGGGGACCCAAGCTTCATCTCCCGCACGCTCGTCAACAAATCCTCCATGGAATCGACATCTGTAAGCCACCATTCGCTACCAGTTGGCGGTTCCAGCATCAAGGCGTCAAACTCCCTCGCCGCCTCGGAGGGACATGGGTGACCCCGAGCGACCCTCTCCGCCAGCCGTGACATCGCTGCCGGTGCCCAGATCGCCAGCAGCGGCTCGCAGCTTCCATCCATCGACTGGTAGCAGGTGACTGGCACAGAATCGCGCTTGTACATAAGGTGATAGATGGCGTCGGGCGGGAGGAGAGGGTATTCGCAGGTGACCACGACCCAGTTAGCCCACGGGTCGTAGCGGTACGCCGAAAGGAGGCCGGCGGCCGGTCCGGCTGCATATCGAGGCTTCTCCGCTGGCGGTTTGTCGCGCAAGATCTTCACTCGCGGCTCCTTGGGCGAGTCCCCATTTTCAGAGGTCTCGTCGGATTCGGCCGAGAGCAAGCCATCCAGATACTCGTCCGTCTCAGACTCGGGCGCCAAAGAGATGTGAATCGTCTGCGGCTCCGGGAAGATGGCGCGGAGGAGTTGTAGCTGGCGCTGATACAGGGGTGTCCCGTCGGGCATGCGGAGGAGGTGTGTAGGTGTGCCCATCCGAGTCGATTTGCCCCCTGCTAGCAGCAGTGGTCGCATGGCTGGCAGTCCCATCTCTGCGCTGGTCTTATCTCACCACCGCGAACCGCGGCAACCCGAAATAAAAAAGCACCAGATTGACAAGGACAGCTTGGAGATCGCTTCCTCGGAAATTGTCGACTCGTCTTTTCTTTGGAAACCCAACGGGTACGTCAGCATAGCCATGCTGTCTTTTTGAATAGTGCTAGCCCCAGGCCCCCCTTGTATCTATGACTTCTTGATTCTCGGACGTCATGATTACGCCATGACAGCCATGACAATGCGACTAAGCCTGACAAAGCCACTCCCAAAACATGCACTAAGTGAAGAAACCGTTTGTTTGAAGGACAGAAGGTCCGAGTGACATAACCTAGCGGCATGGCAGTTTAGACTTACAAACTTACAACGCGGCCCAGGGCCGATCCGGGCCGGCAACAGATCTTGGATCTCCTCGGAGATGCGATCCGGAGCGATGAGATCAGCGCGCCCCCTTCCCCGGCCTGTTGTCTCTTGTCTCTTCAGTCCAAGGGTCCGGATTATTGCCAAGGAAACAATTACCGCATTTGTAAAGCCCTTGTTGGTGACAAGAATTCAACCTCTACGATACAACAAATAACTGCTGTTGCTCAAGCTGCATGCCATCTTACACCGGAATGCAACCATGCCAATGGCTTCAAAGTCTCAAGATCTCCCTCCACCAAGCACAAATCATGAAAGATCATGCTTTCGCACGAGCATACGCAATTTTAGCTCACAATGGTTCCTCATACCTCAGGGAACCACCATTCTCGCCGCGGTCTTGCAGCAGCTCGACTATCGCTTCAACGGCCTCACAACCATCTCCTACATCTTGTTAGTAATGGCTATGGTCCTTCTTCTGTGCATGGTCAGCATCTACCTGCTCCGCATCGTCTTGTACCCACGGAAAGTCATACAAGCGCTCAAACATGACGAGTCCGAGCTTGCGGGGCTCTCGAGCGTCTCAATCGCTTTCACGTCCATCATCCAGATGGTCTCCCTTGCTCTCGTCCCAGCCTGGGGCGAGCGGTGGAGCAAGACCATCTACATTCTGTGGTGGATCGCCTTCAGCTTTGCCGTGGCTATCAGTATCGTCCTCCCGTTCATCACAGTTAAGATCTATCCCTCAGGTGTCTCACGCCTCTCTCCCGCGACGCAGCTCCCTCTCACCGCAGCGCTGACGGCAGCCGCCGCTGGCGGAGCTATGTGCAACTCGGCCGCACTCGCCAGCGACCAGCAAGTCCCCGTCATCATAGTATCGTATTTGCTCATTGGGATGGCTCTGCCCCTGACATTTGCTCTGGACGTGCTCTTCTGGGCGAGGTTACTGGGCAACTACCAGCCGCCGAAGAAAAAAGCGTTCCAGGACATGATCCTCTGCGGGCCATGGGGCCAGTCCAGCTTCGCGCTGCAGATGCTGGGGAGATCGGTCCTCAAGGGAAGCTTCGCGTCTTACGCGAGCGGCGTGTTCCTGACTGCGGACGCAGCGGCGCCCGTCGGGTACAGCAGCATTTTCGCCGGAGTTGCGGCCTGGGGTTTGGGTACATTTTGGTGGTTATTCGCGATCCTGGGTGTCCTGCACGCGTTGTTTGAGGGTTTACGGCCGAGACCGATGCCGTACACGTTGGCCGCTTGGGCATTGGTGTTTCCCTGGGTAAGAAGCCACTTAGTGCAAATATGGCGAGTTTATACTAATGAATGCTCACATGACAGGGAGTTTACACAAACGCGGCGATACAACTCGGCAAGCTACTGGATTCGAAGGCGTTCAAAGTGTGGTCTACATGCTTGGCACTCATGCTAGTTGTGATTTGGTTCTTTAATGTTCTGATGACAATGCGAATGCTTGTATTTAAACGTCGATCTTGCGTGAGAATATGACCTGTCAATCGACCTTGACCCTTGCTTAACCTAGTGGCTACCTTATTCAAGCAGTATTTTAAGCGTTCAAAACAGAGTATATATTCATTGCAAATATCCTCACTTGATAAAGCACTAGCTTAATGTTGTTACTAGGTTTATCCTACTGTGAAGTCTCTTACTAAGTATACTATTAAGCTTACTTAATAGAAATTATCCTAGATATGCTAAATCTAGGTTTAATCTTCTAGTCTAAATTTATAAGATACTACTATTATATCTAAGTAAGGGAGCTTAACTAAGTCTCAACCTTAACCTATTTTGTAAGAAAACAAAGGGTATAAGCAAGTACTAAGAATAAAGGTTCTACAGTTAGATTCTTTTATAAATACTTATATAACTAAAGGGAATATAAGGACCCTTTTTTCCTCTATTTTAGCTTAAGCTCATCTCTTTAACTACTATTATAATAAGGTAAGAGAGAAAACTTATTAATTATACTAAGCACTCTATTTAAAGTAGGAAACCTCTTAAAAATACCTAAATACTTATATACTAATTTTCTAGAAAACTATAAGAGATATAAAAGATAATATATAAGTATAAATTTAACTAATTTACGTTTTATTTATATTTTCTACTCTTTTTATACTTTAAGTTATATAATGTTTTAAGAGAAAATAAGCTATTATAAAGAAGTTTAGTAGTATTATCCCTATGATATTCTACTTTATTTTTACTTTGAATAATTAAAGAATTATGTTACAAATTGAAAAAGAGAATAAAACTAAAACTAACGAAAGCTAGAAAAACTTAAAAATACTTATTTATATTTAATTTTTAAAAAATAAAAATTAATAAGTTTTTTCTATAAACTAAGTTAAAAAGTCTTAAAGATCTATTTAGAAAGTTAGTTACTAAAATTATTAAGAGACTTAAAAAAAGTATGAAAGTAAACATATTTCTTATTTCTTTACTTAGTTTTTTTTATTATAAGCTAATGAAGCTTCTATTTATTTATATAAGTCTCTTCCTCTTATAATAATACTTAATATTTATAAAAATACTTATTTAACTTCTTATTTTTGAGTTAAAATTACTAAAAATTCTAAGAACTTTACTCTCTTCTATTATATTATAACTTAGATAAAAGTAATAATAGTAATTAGTTCTTAGAACTATTTGCTATACTTCTTATTAAATATCCTATTAATCTCTTTTATATTATTCTTATTCTTTAAGTTCTTAGCGATTTCTTTTAAATCTCTATTTATTTTAATAGACAGCTAAGTTCTAAAAGCTTTTTAAGAACTTGATATATATTATAAAGAATTAGAGAGATAGTATATTATTATTCTTAGCTATAAAGATATAACTAAGTTAATATTAAATATATAGTAAACTAGTCTTTTTAAAATATTTAATATTATTAGTAATAAAAGCTATAGTAATTAAGTAAGAGGTATGTATAAGATCTATTTTAAAAGGCTTTAAATATAAGCTATAGGATAATAAAAAGCTACTTCTATTTAGCTAAATAGCTTAAAAATCCCTTTTATATACTTTATAAGTTAGCTATAGAGGTTATAATATAAGTAGCCCTCTATATATTTCCCTATTAGAGTTATATAGTAGTTAATAAAATATACCTCTAAGTAGTAAACTATAAACAAAAAAGGTAGAAAGGAAGAAAAAAAGGTTCTAAAATTAAGGTTTAAATAGAGCTATCTCTTTATTAGATAAATTAGCACTTTAGGTTTTTAAATAAGGCTATCTCTTTATTAAATAGACTAACCTACTAAGTATAGTTTATATTATAAAAAAAAAGTAAGTAGTAATAATATTATAAGAACCTTTAAAAATAATAAAAAGGTTTAAATAAATAAGAGGGATATTTTTATACTAAATAACTAGATACAAGTTAGTTATTTCTTTTATTATAATTTTAAACTTTGTTAGTAGGATATAATATTTACTACTATTAGTAGAGAAAGAAGTAATTATCTTAATACTTTTTCTATATTAACTTTTATTCTAGAAGTTACATAGTTTAAAGATATATAAAAAGATATTATAAGAACTAAACTTTTTAACTTTAAGTTTAAAGACCTCTTTAAGATTAAGAAGATTACTAAATATAAAGCTATTAATAGTATAACTACTTAGAATTATAATAAGTAAGTTTAAAGATAAAAATAAGCATTTAGTAATTATAAACTAGTATTTTAGTAACTAAGAGATTAAGGTTTAAAAAGTTCTAAGAAGATTATATTAAGAGTAATAAAGTAAAATAAAGCTTGATAAAAAGTTATAATATTATAAGAAACGTAACTAGTTTTATAAAGTAAGTAACTTTTTTATATATACTATAGGGTTTTCTTAAAGATTTCTCTATAAAGCTAATAATATTATAGTTTTTATAAATATTTTTAATAAAGTTACATAATAACTAGTAATTTACACTTATAAGTAATAAACTATTATATAAAAGTATAATTAAAAAGTTAAAAAGTTAGAATAAAGAGAACTAAAGTTTATAGAAAAGCTATTTATAATAGATAAGATCTTAATAACGTTATCATTTAATTAATTTTCTATTACAAGAGATTAATATAGAAATCTTATTATATTAATAATATGTAAGTTTTTAATTTTCTTTTAATTATTTTATAAGTTATGATATACTTTTTATTTAAATATCTACTTAACCTACATATTAAAAGATTAGCTGTTAATATAAGAAGCTAAAAAGACTTACTAATATAGTTTTTATAATAAGTTTTTAATAAATTACTTAATGTTTATTAATAAATAGTCTTCTATATTAAGCTATTTCTTAAGTTTTATCATAAAAGATTAATATAAGCTATATTTACTAGTTAAGATATAAATAAATGATTATCTATTATTTATTATCTCTTTATCTACTTTATTACTTAATAGTATTATATGCATATTAGGTATTATTTAAAAGATTAATCTAAGTATATTAGTTCTTAATAATAAAAGAGAAATATCTAAAAATTTTAACTTATAGCTAGAATAGCTAAAATATTCTACTTTAAGATATTTAAGCTCTATTATTATATGAAGAATTAATATCTAAATTTTGTTTTCTTAATAATAAATAGATATTACTATATAATAAGAATTAAGATATTCTACTTATATAATACTTCTTATAATAACTACTTATTTATTATTAAGATATATATAAACTTTAGTAGAAAGTTATTTATTAATTTATAACTCTAAATATTACTATATAATAAGACTAATTCGAAGTATTCTATTATTATAGCTATTAATAATAAGGCTTAATTTACTACTTAAGCTTATACTTTTAACTTTATTACTAATATCTTCTTATTACTATTAGAGTTCTATATGAGCTTCTATAATATAGATAGTAAGAAAATACACGCTTTAGTATTAGGTGAATAGGTAGCGTTTCTATTTTCTATAGAGTTAGTAAGAAGTAGTAACGCGAACGTTTCAAGTAGATAAATTGAAGAAAGGGGAAGACTATGAGGCAAAGTCAGGTGGCTTCAGACTCATGCACGTCTCTAAAAGGCATGGTGCCGCAGATGAGCTCTAAAGCTGCTTCTAAATCTGTCGAAGGGGGGCCTCCGTCTTGTCTGGCGACAGCTGAGAACCACGAGTCTCTTGCGCTGCTATTGTGATCCTCGGGCCTGTCCAAGATGACTCATTCGTTTTTGCTGCGATTGCAGACCAGTGTCTCCTTCACGGGGCATCGTTGAGCGCTCATGTTTGTTATAACTTCTGTGAGGCTTTGGGAGATGAACGTGCAAGGAAGGACAAGTAAGGTTAGAGTATTGGTTGAAGGAAAGATTAGGGGAGGTTGAAAGATCAGACTCGTCAGATGAGCTGGCATCTCTTGGTGTCCAAAACCATCGGGCAGCGCTTTAAATTGCTGGTTACTGCGTGAGCTCTTATGGTATCAAGTCGGTGTTTATTCTACCACAACGAAAGACTCTATTCCGGACCAAAAGCTTCTGGCTAAAGTGATAGTGGTTTATGATTGACCTGCCAACATCATCCATTGCCTTAGCAAGGGGAATGACAGGGAACATGAGAGCCATAAACATGACCTGTTCAACGGCAACAAGTGTCAGCCAGTGCAAGTAAGATGCTATCGCAATACAGGCTCAGTAGCCCCGCGAATCCCCTTATTACCCCTGAAGTGGCCTCGCTGAAGTTAAACGAGTTCAAGTATATTCAGAATGAGGATACAACTCGCAGGTTTGTCATACTCGGCGGTTAGCGGAACTAGCGCGGCCTCCTACTCCGCGTGCACGTCGTGACGAGTTAGTTTCAGATCAACCACAACGCTTTAGTTCTCAGAATTCAGCTGCGAGCTGAAAACACAGAAGTGTTCCTGTGTTTTCAACCAGATAGACGAAATGGCACCAACATGGTACCGTCCAAAGGACGAGCTTTAACGCGAAGCAGCACTTCCAAGCCACTTGGAACCCCCGAGCTAGGGTGATTGGGTTAATTGTATCGGGATGCAGGATTAGAGGGTTACATGGAGGTGTCTAGGAGCTACAGAGACCTTCAGAACACACATAGAAGTGCCTTTGAATGGTTGATGACTGGAGCGCTGCATAGAAGGAAGCAGTGCCCATGCCTACCGGCTGCGCGGTCTTCAGCCGGCGGATAATCTTCCCGCAGCTGAAAGACGTGTTGGCAATGGTAAGCCGACTTCCCATGGGAGAGCACCTATATGTTCCGAAGGGAAGTATTTTAAGCTCTAAGCTCCAAGGCAGTGTTTAGATACCATCCCACAGGATATGCAATAGTCCCCAGCAAAGCAGTAGGAATAAATCTTCTTGATTCTCTGTCCGGTCTGTCTGTCGGGTTGCCAACCACCCCCCCTTCCCTTGTCTCCAAAAGCACACAACTCTTTGTGGGAATAAAAATTTGCTGGAATCGAGCCACCACCCCTTTGCTGTATCCTCATTGCCCGAGGAAAAGTTACATACTCTCTGAACACCAATGGATAAAAAGTAGACGAAAAAATGAAAAAAAGAAGGGAGAAGAAACACCCCGACAAACCCACTCCGGTTTCCTTTTCCCACCCAGACCTCTCTTCTAGGCCAGGCCAAGAAGTAAAAAATGAGGTAGAACCACAATGTAGGGGCCCAAGAATGCAACAACAGCTGACCCTATGCATACAGCACGTGCTACCCGAACCCACCCGCTCGCCAGTGCCCCCTTTCAGAATGATGTCTAGGTTACATAAGTGCCGCAGCACTCGAAACGGTGTGTGCTGTCTCTTCTAGCTTGCTGGAATTTTGCTTTCAAGAGGATGACCACTCCGAGTCCTTAGCGGCCAAGAGCTCAATCATCTTCTCGTACTCTATATCCTTGTCCAGAGGATCGCGGCCAATCGCCTGGCAAGCCTCTCTGAAGATTTCGTCTGACTTTGTCGTGCCGGCTGGCTGCTTCTCTCGCTTCCTCCACTCTTCAAACCACTTTTTGTTAAATTTTTGAACAAACTTGGACGTGATGGGGCCCCACATCACCGACTGCTGCTTAGGGGCCGGGGCATCAGGAGCCGTGGACTCGGGTCTTGATGGTGGCGCGGCAATTTCCTTGCCGTTCTCGTCCTTATCGGGTTCACGCTCGCCTCGAGGCAGGCGCATGGCTAAGAGCACGTATTCTGCCCGCGTCATGTTGTCCATTACATCATCCATGTACCGTCTGACCTCGTCAGGGGGTGCGACGACTCTCTGAAGATAGTCGAGGTTTCGTCCAGAAGGGGAAAAAATTCTGATGGTGACGGGCTGGTAGTAGTCGAGCCTGGCGTCTCCTCCGTACTCCAGTTGGCTGCCCTTGCGGACAATCAAGAATGAGGCAACCACCTGCTGACCACCTGGCAGATACTCCAGGATGCTATACTTTGGGAACAGGTAACGATCGCCGTTCCCGCCGGTGAAGTCCAGACAGACGCCTGAGATCTCAGGTCGCACTGGCTGCGGTGGACCCTTGGAACGCAAAGCCTGCTGCGGAGGATGCTGTAATTGAGGTGCGGGCGATGCCGCCGGCGCAGGCTTCGGCGAAGGCACAGGGGCTGTGGCTGGTTTTGGGGGATGCCCGTTCGGGACGCCGTTCACTGGAGTCTGCGGGGTTGATGGTAGAGGCTGAGAAGTTTGACCGCCCTTGAGTTCCTTGTGCAATTTGTCAAGCACTGCCTTCAGGTCTGTCGCGTCGGTGAACCCCGGCTGGTTCTCGGCTATCCGTCGTATCATCGTGCGTACTTTGTTATCGTCCAAGGCCGATCTCACCAACGCAACTACCAAAGGATCACTGCCCCGAGGGGGAAGCAACTCGCTCGACTTCTGGCGCGGGTTCGTTGAGAGCACGATGTCCAGGATGGTGCGCACCTCATCAGCAAAGTACTTGACTGTCCTTCCGTCGACAAGTAATCTGTCTGCTGAAGGTCCCTGCTGGCCTCCCTTTCTCTTATACTCAACCGTAATTTGGTCAATAATCTTTTGGAAATTAGTAAGCTCATCGGGCTTTGCTTCTCCTGCGGCAACTCGCTTCATTAGATCGCGGAGCATAGGATCCTCTGACGCCTTTTCGGCCAACGTCATAATGATAGGATCGGTGCCTTGCGGCTTGGGAGCCGCAGGTTTTGCAGCTCCTGCTGCCGGCGTTGGAGTTGCGCTTGCTGGTCGTGAGTTTGGCATAGAATGTGACGGGCCAGGCTGACCGGGAAGGTGTGACGGAGTGCCCGGCGCAGGCACTGGTCCTTGCCCAGGCGCTGCAGCTGGTGCTCCGGGGGCCATTGGCCTGGGAGGAGGTGGTGTCGCGGCGGCAGGTCGTACAGCGTCCAAAGTCCGTGGTGAAGGAATTGGCTTGGGGGGTTCAGTTGCCGGCGCAGACGGTGCTCTCGATGGCGCTTGCTGAGGTGCAGGCGAGTGAGAAGCTGGTGTCGGGGCTGGCGGCGTCGGCTTCGACTCGGCTGGCGCAATAGGAGGGTTTGCATTCGTTGTCGCTGGAGTGGGAGGAGGCGGCATGGCACCATTTGGGGGCCCATACTGCAGAATTGGCCGGAAGGTTGCCTGAGTATTGGGCGCAGGCGGCTTCGGGTCCTTGATAGCCCACATGGTGGCCTCAAAGACGTGCGGCTCAATGGTAATTTGCACCTGGCCGATCTTGCTCATGGTATCTTTGGCCGGGTTCTTGGGATCCTCGGTCGCGCCCTTCCTCCTCAACGGCTTGGTCCAGTACTTCTCGAACATGCCCTCGGCCATCCATCTATGCCGCGATCGTGCAAGGGACTCGGCCATAACACCGCTGTAGCATCTGTTAGTAGGAAAACTCGGCCTGGGCAGACTGACGACGTACCTCTCCTGAAACGACTGGTAGTCCTTATTGGGAAGATCATCAGGTTGGGGGTCCTCCACGGTGGGCAAAGGCTTTCCGGGCTGGATCGATTTGGGCAGTGCCGGGGGCGGGGGCTCCTCGACGGGAGCTGCAACTGGGGTGACGGATCGATGCTCGGGAGGGGTGACGGTGCGCTTCTTCGCAATGTGCTCGACGCGCGCAGCAGCCCTTGCGGGCAGTTTCCTCTTCCTCTCCATGACTGTGTACGTCTTCGCCTTTTCCGTCTCCCTGTCGCGAGAAGTTCAGGGTATCACGGGTCGATTTCCGAGCGTGTCGGAATGGTCATCATAAGCGAGGGAACACACAGCCCTCGACTGCGCGCGTGCTCGTCGGGTTCGGTCTCGAGATGAGAGGGAGAGGGACAGTCGACAGCGGCGTGCGTGAGAGGGCGGAAGAGCGAGTCGGTGGGTTACGGCTTTCGATTTCGGGGGTCGTCGCGGGAGCAGGCTGGGGATGGGGTGGAGGAAGAGATTTGGAGACTCGGGGACGGACAAGTTCGTGGGAATTGAATTGGGGTGGATGGGATATAGTATTATGGGAGCTCTGTCTCTGTATGGATCGGAGAAAGGTACAGGGCAGATACATGGGCGCGGTACTGAGCCCGCGCAGGACGGTTGTACCTTTGAGGCGTGGTGCGGCAGCTGAATGGTTCGGAGAGGTGAAAAGATACATGCGGCATGTACCTGAGGCTCCCAAGTCTCCGTCGTTGTTGCCGTTGCTTTGCCTGACTGGCTGGGGACCTGAGGTGGACGGGAACACGCCTTACCAAACCTAAGGCGCTGCGGGTACGGGCACGCTGCTGCTGCTGTTGATGCGCTGGACGTCCACTGGCCGGAGCCTCCCTCTTTCTCTCTGTGTCGCTGACACGGGGTGCAGTCAGTCTGGACTTCTCCAGTCGTAGTCGACGAAAGAAAGGCGGGCTGCAAGGTTAACGAGGATCTGGTCGTCTGATTGGCCGGGAAGAGGGGAGAAAACTGGGTACTTGCCGCGCCCTGACTGGACGAAGGGCTTGGCTCAGCTCCGCCTGCCACTCAAATCGCGCCAAAATCCGTCTCTTAGACGGGATGTACCTCTGTACCGCGGCACCCTTGCAGCTGGCGTACCCACCCTTACTCCACATCACGTGATTACCTAAGGCAGGAATGCGTGCCGTTTTCCATGACCTTCCCATCCCAGTCAGTCCCTCTCTCGTTGGTCTCGCCTCGCTCTCGCCCTCACCCTGCAGGTTTTCTCCCATCAAATGCCAATCTGGCTCGCTCCGGGTGTCATTGCTGCCGACCTGCTCTGGCGCCGGCGTTTGTCCAGTGAGGAGCGGGAAGGCAAACGCGGGTGGGTAGAGCGGTGTGGCTGTGAAAGCTTGGGGGCAGTGACAACCTGTGATCTGGGCAGATTCCTCTCGCATTTCGCAACACGCCCTCTGCACCAGTAAATTACCTACCACCGCTGCAACCAATCCCAGGGCAGCGCCAAATGAAGTCTTGACGTCCAGCAATGCCGAAAATATTGAACCAGATACTGCACTTTCTCCAAAAAAAAACGGTTGGCTCAGCAGTCAGTCGATTTACTGGCCATGGTCAGCACAAAGAATTCAGATTTATACCGAGGCCCGTCTGCTGTCGTCAGAGTGCGGCTGATACCGCAAATGTGGAAGGCCGCCGCATCTTGGGGACATCCTGCCTCTAGCGTAGATTACCTCCAGATGGATCTGCGATGCAACCAAACAGAAAGTACCGAATGATAAGGCACCCGGTGACACCATCCCTGCGGGCCGCAGACAATTCCAACCTCAACCAAGCAACCAGCTCCATTAGGCATCCCCGAGGGTGGCCACGACATCGCCTCCCGTCACCTGTATATAGCCCGGAACCATCACGACGCCCTCCCCAAAAGCGATTCCCTCTCTTCGCCTGAAGAAACTGTCCCATTGCCCACGCCATGACAGTTCCGCTGTCTCCGATCCTGCGATCCGCCGTCTGGGTGGTCGCAGCCCCCCTGGGTCTTTACTTCACATTTTTGGCCCTCGGCGCAACACCATTTTTTCAACGACAGTGGGGTTTTTCCAGTTGATTCGCTTCTCAGTACTTTATCTGACTCTCTCCTGCAGCTTTCTGTACGCGCACAAGATAAACACACTTTGGTGGCGCGGCGTCAATGAACCTGAGCGGTTTGGCTTTGCTAGTCAGTCCACGTACCATCACCGCCACTGGCGACGCGCAATTAGCTGACCCATGTCTGGCATAGAGGGCCAAGTCACACCCTTCTCCCTCAACACCCCAGATGGAGTGAACTTGTATGCTTGGCATGTCATGCCCTTGCCAGCCTATCTGAAGCAGGAAGAGAGATTCTCAGCACAGAGGCCCGGCTTTTGCGAGGACTTCACCCAGACCGAGTCTTTCAAGGCGCTTAAGGAGGACCCTGAAGCCCGCGTTGTTCTATCATGTAAGCCACGCCGTCCTGTCTAAGGCTCACTCATACTAATATGCTGCAGTCCATGGTGTGAGGGGCATCCATCTGAAGCGCACTTTGACGTTGCTGACAAGAACAGAACGCCGGAGATATCGCGCAAAACCACCGTCCTGACAGTTACCATGTCATCACCGACACCTCTTCCTACCACGTGTTGGCAATCGATTATCGCGGCTTCGGCCACTCCACAGGCACTCCGTCTGAAGACGGCCTTATCCAAGACGCAGCTACTCTGATTGACTGGGTCATTAATGTTGCCGGCGTGTCCTCAGACCGTATCGTCCTTCTCGGCCAGAGCTTGGGCACTGCCGTGACCAGCGGTGTCGCAGAGCTGTACGCCTCTCAGGGCATCGAATTTGGTGGAGTCATCCTCGTCGCCGGCTTCAGTAACTTGCCCAAGATGCTCAGTGGCTACAAGATCGGCGGACTCTTCCCCGTTCTTGGCCCTCTGAAGGTCTGGCCTGGATTCTTGGAGTACATGGAGACCTTCATCTACGACAAGTGGCCGTCCGCTGACAGGCTTGAGAGCCTGGTGAAGCTGACCAAGCGAAGGCTACGCCTGACTCTGATATCCGCCAAGGACGACTCGGACATTCCCTGCGAGGAGAGCAGCAAGCTGTTCCGGGCTGCGGCTAATGCCACTGTTGATGGCGGGCTGAGCGACCATGCATTCGAGTCTTGGAAGGAGGTACGGACGATCCACAAGGGCAAGAACGCATTCGTCACGACATGGCATGCGGACCACAATATCATTATTCGACAAGAAATGTTCCCATACGGAGGTAAGCGACTGGTATGAAATGGTGCTTCGGCGGGCAGTAACTGACGAGACTAGGACACAACGACATCATGGGATATGCGCCCGTAATCCTCGCAGTAATGCGGTCTTTCGATTTTGTAGGCACTGCATATGATACTGCTGGCTCTGATACCAGCAGCCGAACATTGTAAATATGCGCCTTCACTTTCAAGACTTCAGAGTAGGAGTTGTACTAGACTTTGGAGGTGCTTTTGATAGACTTTAGTAGCGTAGACATCTGGCGCGATGCTATAGATTTAGTAATGATGAACCGATTTTAGAAAAAGCTCAGCGTCCTTGTCCTTTCGGGCGACAGGGACTGAGTTTTGGTAAGGTGATGAATCTGATGAATCTGGCGCGAAGTCTCATAGACAGACGTATGGACCTTCTTATGAACCGCCTACCGAGCTCACTTTAGGCACCAAGTCAACTTTCGCAAGACACGTGCACTAGAAGAGCGGATAAGGACATATCAATCCAAACCGAAATGCCGTCATTGAATTAAGGTGAGATACGTGGCTGATCAAACGCACATCAGCAGGCAGCGACAGCGTCTTCGGACCCCTAACTGGAGACCACGCGATCGCTAAGGCGCCCTAGCGCCAGGTGGGATGGTTGCCCCGCAGTGCCCGCACACAGCACCCCAGCAGCTAACCCCGCCATGATGCAGTCACAGCTGGAAACTGCCCGGCCACATGAAACTGTCCTCTCGCCCGCCAAAACTTCTTCCCCCCGCCATTCCCACCTTCCAAGCTTGTCCAGAGCTCCAAAAGCTCGAACCACGACACCACCGCCACCACCCCGCCTGCGATTGCCGCAAACAACACCCCACGAACCCGCGCGAACGAATCGACCAAGCAGCAAACATGCCTGCCGAGGAGTCCAAGCCCCTCGACCCTGCCGTCAAGCAGGCCGAGGACGCCGTCGCCGAGGCGGAGGACGAGGACAAGGGCAAGGAGCCCGAGGTCGAGTCGGAGGAGGAGGAGGACGATGCGCCCGAGGAGGCCGGCGCTCCTGCCTCCGGCGGCGCCAAGAAGAAGAAGAAGAAGTCCAAGAGAAAGAAGGTCAAGGAAGCTCTGACCGGCAAGCCCAGCGACCCCGAGCAGCAGATCCGCGATGCGATCGGCGGGCTCACGCCCCAGCAGCTCACCGAGCTCCTGGCGCTGAACCCCGCCCTCGCGAACGAGATCGGCGCCAGCGGCTCCGGCAACCAGTCGGCGGAGCAGACGGCCAACGCGCTCAAGCAGCTTAACCTGCAGGACATCATGACCGGCCTGGCCTCGGCTGGCAAGAACGCGAAGGACATGGCGAGCTACAAGTTCTGGGCCACGCAGCCCGTGCCCAAGTTCGGCGACGGTGACAAGAAGATCGAGGAGGGCCCGATTCGCGTCCAGAAGGTCGAGGACGTCCCCAAGGAGCCGGCGCCAATGGTCAGCGGCTTTGAGTGGGTGACAATGAACCTTGAGGACGAGGGCGAGATGAAGGAGGTGTACGAGCTGCTGAACGGACACTACGTCGAGGACGACGAGGCCATGTTCCGTTTCAACTACTCTCCTGCCATGCTGCAGTGGTAAGGATGGGTATTTTCTTTGATAGACAAGTGGAAGCTGACTTTTGCAGGGCCCTGATGGCTCCTGGCTGGCGCAAAGAGTGGCACGTTGGTGTGCGTGCTTCCCAGTCCCGCAAGCTGGTCGCCTTTATCTCAGCCATCCCCGTTAACCTGCGCGTGCGCAAGAATGTCATCACCTGCTCCGAGGTCAACTTCATGGTTGTCCACAAGAAGCTCCGCGGCAAGCGTCTGGCGCCTGTCCTGATTAAGGAGATTACCCGCCGCAGCAACCTGCGCGAGATCTGGCAGGGTCTGTACACCGGTGGTGTCGTTCTGCCCAAGCCCGTCAGCACCTGTCGCTACTTCCACCGCGCCATCAACTGGCAGAAGCTGTACGAGGTCGGCTTCAGCCCGCTGCCTGCCAACAGCAAGCCTCAGTTCCAGATCCGCAAGTATGCGCTGTCCGACAACACGTCGACCAAGGGCCTGCGCGAGCTGCAGGAGAGGGACATTGAGCAGGCGAGCGTCCTTCTGGACAAGTACCTCGCCCGCTTCGATATGGCACCCCAATTCTCCAGGGAGGAATTCAAGCACTGGTTCCTGCATGACAAGGAGAAGGGTGGCGAGCAGGTCATCTGGACCTACGTTGTTGAGGTTTGTATTGAATTTCCACCTTTGTTGACGACATGGCTGACCAAGAACAGAACAATGGCAAGATTACTGACTTCTTCTCCTTCTACTGCCTCGAGTCTACCATCATCAACAGCACCAAGCACCAGGTCATCCGCGCCGCCTACCTCTGGTACTATGCCTCTGAGATCGGCACTACCCAGCCCCTCGACAAGGAGGCGCTCAAGCCGCGCTTGAACTCGCTCATTGGCGACGCTCTCATCCTGGCTAAGAAGCACAGGTTCGACGTCTTCAACGGCCTGTCCCTCCTCGACAACGGCCTCTTCCTGGAGCAGCAGAAGTTCGGACCCGGTGACGGCCAGCTGCACTACTACCTCTTCAACTACCTCGCGGCTCCCATTGCCGGAGGCGTCGATAGACGCAACAAGCTGGACGAGGAGAACCTGAGCGGCATTGGTTTGGTCATGTTGTAAATGGGGATTCGCAAAAGGGCGAGCACGGCACCGGGAGAAACGGTATGACTGCATGCATACGGCGTTGGATGGATGCGGAGGTATCATAGTACATGAATAAAAGCTCTCACGACCTGCACACCATTGTGTATCCTGTCTCTATGTGTCTGCTCAACTCGCCGCCCAGCGGATCGACACACCCCCCTCACGGCAAGGGGAACTGCTTCTCGACCGCGTCAATCCTATCCACGTACCACTTATTCATCCACGCTACTCTATCCATGATGGGCGCGTGTCCCATGCCGTCAATGAACTCAACCACACTAGGCTCCAAGTGCTTCGCCAGCAACCGCCCGTGGTGCGCATCAATCATGACATCCGCGTTGCCGTGAATCACTGCGATCCTCTCCCTGCCGACCGCGTCCGCCAGCTGCCTCAGCTGCTCGGGCGACTTGTGATGCCACCCGGCGCTGACGAGCTGCAGGATGAAGCCGCGGATGCTGAAAAGCCCCGGCGTGCAGCGCTTCACGAGCTCCTGCGCCTGGAAGCGCTGGAAGTTGCTGTCGAACCGACCATACCCCTTCCCGCCGTCCGCAGGGCCGCACTTGGGCGTGCTCTCGTCGGGCAGCTCGTCGGCCTCGTCGGGCTGGACGAGCCACTCCGCGGGGAAGAGCTTGAGGGCGGTGTCGTGGATGCTGCGGTCCATGGACTTGGGGACGAGCATGGCGGCGCGGTCGGCGAGGTTCGTGAAGAGGGGTTTCGTGTTTTCGATCCAGGGGGCGGTGCAGAGGAAGGTGACGGAGGCGAAGAGGTCGGGCGCGGCGAAGGCGAGTTCCTGGGAGATCATGCCGCCCATGGAGATGCCGAAGAGGTGGACGGAGCGCGGGGTGGAGGACCAGCCGACGTGGGTGAGGACGTCGAGGGCGTCGAGGGCCATGGCGGAGGTGGTGTAGCGGGCGTAGGGGACGTCGGAGCCGCCCATGCCGCGGTTGTCGAGGATGAGGACGGAGTAGCGGGCGGCGTTGTCGTGGCCGAAGTGTTTTGTTTGGCGCTGCCAGGAGGTTTTTACGCCTGCGAGGCCCATGATGAACTTTTGGGGGATGTCAGCGGGGGGAAGGCATGAGAGGGGCAGAGAGAGTGTGTGAGTATTACGATGATCTTGGAGGGGCCGTGGCCGTGGATTTCCCAGGAAATGTTGAAGGGCCCGTCGCGGTCTTTGGCGACGGGACACTTTCCTGAGCGGTCGGGCTCGAGGTTCCATATCGTTGACGGATAGGAAGGGTGGTTCATTGTGGCTTCCGCCGTTGGGAAGACGGGGACCCTTGAAGTGCATTTTGGTCAGATGAAGCCATCCCCGGGGTCAAGTTTACATTGTGAGTAGCAGCGCTTACTTGGTAGCCATGTTTGCAGGTTGTCTCTTTGCCCTAAGAACCTTTTTGTGAGGTTGCAGCGCAGATCGTTCGTGAGGTTGCACCTGCGGCTGGATTTAGAATCGTCGTTGGTTTACGCGCGTGTATGTAAGGTAGATCGCGAGAGAGTGTGGATTTTGAGCAAAAAGGGAAACAGAAGCTCAAGGGTGGCGATGGGGCAGGAGGAGGGTGTTACAGATGAGTTTTGATTGAGGCTGTGAGCTGCTCTTGTCTGAGAGACACACAGAAGAGAGGTATATTGAGAGCCGGAGGAGCTTGATCCTTGAGCTCGAACCCACCCTCCTTGATTGAGAATATGCGACGAAAAGAAGCAAGCGTACTCGCTACCTTGACCCGAACCAGACCTGCGGGTTTTTGGCGACTTGCGAGGCGGTTATATCGGAAACAGGACTTATTTAACAAAAAGTGCTGCAGAAAGCGGCGTCTGTGAACACGATCATGGGATCCCACGTTAGCTCGACAGAGATGCTTCAGAGAGGACGGCGGTGACGTTGATGAGTGTCGGTGTCAGTTATCGGGATACATTTCGTCAGTATCCGAAATGGATGTTGGCCGGGAGTACATTGATAGCAGCAGCACTCAGCGGCGGCGCGGCTTCCTGTGACCCCTAGTCCCACATGGACAATACCTCGGCCCCGGGGAGCTTCAATCGCCGCGTGGAAGCTCCCAGCTCATGGGACGTTATTGATCCCCGTGAGTCTTGGGCCAGTCGGGAAGTTGATATACATCGGATGGCGCGGAATTCCGAAGGTTCCTAAGAGCTTAGGTTCACTCATTTAGTCTTTCCCAAAAGGGTCTTTGAGCTTATTGTTGATTGCAGAACCATTGAAATGTCCAATGCTTCTGATAATGACGGAACCCCGTCCGCGGTACGTTACCTGCCTCGAAATAGCTTGGCGACAAACCAGAGCTCGGGCCACGTGCTGACTGAACTACTTCTCTCAAGCATCTCACCGCCTTCCTCCTTCCCCCCTCCTTACGGCAGAATCAACAGCTGGCGCAAGTCTGACCCTGTTTCGTTTGGTCATCGAACAGCTCAGCTCGACATCAAGCAACAATATTATTTCGTCCTGCGACGCCACATATCTACCGCCTTCAGGAACTGATCAGCAGCAGATTACACGTGCATGTGAACATCAACTACCGTCCTCAACATGCTACACGCATAGGTACACCTACGCTCCATCATGTGGCTCTCGGTGCCATCAACAGACAGCCTCACCCGGCCGCGCATCGCAGTCGCCGTCGTCTCCGCCATCGCCGCCCTCTCCGTAAGCTACTACGCCTACCAAGCGACCCAGGACGCCTACGGAGATGGCATCCCCGGCCCAGGCCTCCACCGCAGCAACGCCGTCCGCCGCACACACCGTCGCACCCGCCGTGCCAACTCCCTCTCCTCGTCTGACGGCGGCGACGGCGACCACGTCCCGGACGAGAACGCCGCAGACCTCGACGCGATCCGGCCACTGAATGACGGCGACACGATAGTCGACGGCGGCACCGTCGACGAGTGGTGGAACGACCCCAACGGCATGCAGCCCCAGGCTCGCGCGGGGCATAACATCGTCAGCCTGCTGTTCAGGGTCTCGGAGGACAATGCGAGACGGAACGCCTGCGTCCATCGAGGCTGCGCGTGTAACGCCTGCGGCATGGTGCCCATACGCGGCGTCCGCTACCGCTGTGCCAACTGCGCCGACTTCGACCTCTGCGAGACGTGCGAGTCGCAGGGCGTGCATATCAAGACACACATTTTCTACAAGATCAAGGTCCCCGCCCCGCCGTTTGGTCCTAGGCAGATGCAGCCGGTGTGGTACACTGGTGATCCGGAAGCGTGTATAAGAAATCTGCCGCGGAGTTTGATGGCCAAATTGAGCAAGGAGACTGGTTTCGAGAGGCCGGAGATCGAGGCCTTTTGGGAGCAGTTCTCGTTCATGGCCAACACGGAGTGGCGCGAGGATCCGGACGATTTGCAGCTTGCTATGGACAAGAAGACGTTCGAGCGGTGCCTGGTGCCGTCCGGTGGCTCTCGACATGCGACGCCGAACTTGATCCACGACCGGATGTTTTCATTCTACGATACCAACAACGACGACCTCATTGGCTTTACTGAGTTCCTGCATGGGCTGGCATACCGCAAACGAAAGGACAAGCTGCGTAAGATCTTCGAGGGCTACGACATTGACGGGGACGGTTTCGTCAACCGCCGCGACTTCTTGCGCATGTTCCGCGCGTACTATGTTCTCTACAAGCAGATGCACCGCGACATTCTCGACGGGCTGGACGACCAGCTCATGGGCAGCACTGAGGCAATGCAATTGGTGGCCAGCCGCCAACCTCTCAGCAGTCTCTTTGGCCGAGAAGGGCGAGTGCCGCGCGCTGATGGGAACAACCGCAGCGAGGGCAAGATCTTCCACCCCAACGGTGACGTCGAACTGGAGCCCGGCAGACAAGGTGCTGTGAGCGAGGATAAGGGTGACACGTCGGCGAGAGAGGACGTCTTGACCCGACTTTTCGCACCGTACATCGGTAGCCCCTGGACCGTTCAGATGCGGTCTCCCGACAGTGAACCGGATACGCCTTACTGGGATGCTCTGCTGAACCCGCCTACAAGTATGGATGATCTGCCAGACCTGCTGAGTGGACAACGTCGCGAACGCAATGAGTTGGACTTTGACTTTGAAATTGAATTGGGCAGCTCGGACGGTGAAGAGGATGGAAACAACAACTCGGATGCGGAAAACAGAAGCTCCACCGGTGCTGTTATTGGCCAACCAAACGAGTCGGATAACAGGACCAGAAGAGTCGATTCAGAACAGTTTACTAGCACCATGCCTACAGAAAGCCAACTCCGAGCGCAAGTCATCAACCATAGGAGGCAGCTGGCACCGGATATTGAAAGAAGACGGCGACAAGCCGCAAGGAAGCAACTACACGACAGGTGGAAGAGGAGACAGTTTTACCTCGACGAAGAAGAAGGCGGCCTGGCACCCGATGGATGGCAGTCTGATGAAGATGTGCTTGTTAACAACCTCAATGGCGTCGCTGAGAGTTCCAAGGCAGCGCAGCAGCAGGTTCTGTCCCCACGCTCGAGATCATCTTCAAAGGTTCGCTTTGCGGAAGAATTGGACGACTACGAGATCAGATCCAACGCATCAGCATCTTCTAGGAGCGTTCCCGAGCGCTGGGGTGGTATGGAGATTCCAGACGAGGAGCGGGACGCGGGCAAGGAGATTCTTTACCAGGTCACCCAGCAGGCATTCAACGAGCTCCTCGACGCCATCTTCAAGGACAAGGAGGATCTGGCTATTCAAGCGGCCGCGTCCAGATCTCAGAGAGAGACGCACAGAGCTCTGTTTGAGAACCTCACCGTCGAAGAGACGAAGCCAAAAGTGACTGAACCGCGACAGCCACGCAAGGCGCTGGATGAGAGCAAGCCCATTGCCGAGCGATCCCTAGAAGAGCTGCTCTTGACTAGTGGCTACAGAGTTGAGGAAGCCGGCGAGGCTGAAGATACTCATCCTGCGGTAGAGGTCGAGCGTGTGATTGAAGAAATCGACGAAACGGATGAGGAGGGTGCTGAGGAGGAGGAAGAAGAAGAGGAAGAGGTGCCGGTCGTTGAAGAGGTCGAGTACCGCGACCCCACGATGCCCCAATTCCGTCCCAACAGCGCCGCCTCTATCGAGCCCCCCATCCCATCACTTACACCATCATCTTCGGCCGAATCAGTCAAGACGAAAACGAGGGACGCCAGGGCAGCTTCGAACAAGGATCGCGAGGGCAAGCGTGACCGCGCGGCGAAGGAAAAGGAAGGAATCTTGCATTCCAAGCTTGTGGAGTGGAAGCGCCTCGACATTGCAGAGAAGGAGGCCACCGAGCGCGGCGGCTGGGGCAAGCTCAGCTTCGAGGAGTTTGAGGACATTTACAAGAGCCAGGAGAACGCCGGCAACAGGCTCGACTACCTGGGCAGCTGGGTCGACTTCTGCATCCCCTAGAACGGACAAGACGACCCTGTCCCGGACAGGATATTCGAAGACGGCAACTGGGATTCCGATATGGATATGGATGACGACGACCTGACTATCACCACTATTGAAGATAGCGAGAGTTCCGATTCAATGAGCTAGTTGAACCCCAAGGAGGCGGAACTTCTTGGCTTGATTTGGAGTGGGAGGTCTTCCCCTGCGGCAATGATATGGTGATTGAGCGTGGGAGAAGTCGAGATGGAAAAGGGGCCGGAGCGCCCTTGTATTTTAGCCGTTCAAAATGGGGGTTCATGGTTCTGCGCATGAGTAGGCGTGGGCGGACATAGCGATAATGGTAAATATGCCTATTGAGCTTTTCTCGTTTATTGTGAAGCAGTACGTGGCACTGATCTGACATCGCCTGTCCAAACGCCGGAACCTCACACAACCAAAACCACTCAAGGGGCTAGAATCCTCCCTCCCTCCGTGAACAACGTCGTACCCGTCACATTCCCATCCTTCATCAGATACAAATACGCCTCCGCCACATCCTCGGGCCTGCCAATCCGCCCGGTGAGGCACTTGCTCCTGAATAGCTCCACCGTCTCCTCCGGCAGCGTCTGGAACAGCTCGGTGCTCACGGGGCCGGAGGACACGAGGTTCACCCGCACGGGCGCGAAGTCGACGGCCAGGCCGCGGACCATGCCCTCCATCGCGCCGGCGGCGGCGTCGGCGACGGCCCAGCCGGGCATGGGGCGGTGGGACGAGGAGCCGTTTGTGAAGGTGATGGAGGTGTCTGCGCTTGCTTCGATGTGCGCGTGGTTGCGGAGGATGGAGGCGAGGATGAGCGGGGCGTAGGCGCGCATGGAGAGCTGGGCTGTGATGTCTGCGACTTGGGTCTCGGGGAAGGGCGGGAGGGGGGATGCGCCGTCTGCGGCGTAGATTATGTGGGTTATCTTGCTGAGGCCGTTGGAGGTTGCGGTGTCGAGGAGGGTGAGGAGGTTTTGGCGGAGGTTGGGGAGGTCGGAGAGGTCTATTGTGAGGGTTTTGATTGTTGTGGAGGAGGGGGGGAGGCGGGAGGCGGCGGCGGCGAGTTTGGTCGGGTTGGAGGAGACGAGGGTTAGGATGGAGGGGGAGGAGGTGAGGAGGATCTGGGAGGCGGTGGTGTGGCCTAGGCCGGAGGAGCCGCCGAAGATTAGGATGTGGGTGTTGTCGAGCTTTGAGGGGGGCATTTTGGTGGTGGTAGTGGGAATGGTGAGGTTTTGGAGATGGTGAGCATGGTGGTGTTGGTTTACTTGGGGAAGAGGTGATCATTTATGTATTCGAGAACTGTGAAGTAGTCCACCGAGACGGACGAACGCAGCGATGAATATCAGACGGTCTGGTCAACTGAACTGACAGAGGTGCATATGGCGTCGTCGAGATGTAGCTTATTTGGTATTCGGATTTACTCCGTCCCATGCTGATGGAGCTGTCCGTCGAGGACAACCGCATATCCACGCCAGCCACTACTGGGCTCGGACACCGTGCGGACGAGGTTTCTAGATGGGATTATATCTCGTTCCTGTTCGCTGGTCAGCTTTGACGTTGCTAATGGTATGCTACGTCCCGGTGTAACTAAGACGTGCTTGTCCATCCCAAATCCGGGGGTCGGCCCCGCGCATCCCGCGGAGCGAACGCCGGTCAAGGCCCCGCTCGGCTCCGTGGAAGCCGCCGAAAGTCCGCCGAAAAATTGCCCTGTACGGGCCAAGAGGGCGCTGCACGAGAGCACAAGGCGCGGCCTTTGAACATTAAAATTTGACACTTTCCCCCCATCCCGTAGTTCTTCGATTTATTGAGTGAGCCCTTTCCCAAAGATTGGGATGATGGGCAGGGCCGGTGCGCGTTGCTCACTAACTATGCTCCATCCAAAGGCCGCTTGTTGTCTTTGTCTTACTATCCTTCTTCTTTTCTTTCCGGGTAGGCTGTGGAATCGTCTCGGCATCCAAGCCCATCAGTGACGCTGACATCACGGTAGCAGTTCTTGGCTTGTCTTCGGCATGGCAGTTTTGATGGAGCATCTATCCTACACGATGACATCTTACACGAGACGAGCCGGAACACCGATGCTAGCAACGCATGAGGGAGGATGAACCGGCCCTATCTACACGACACCACGCCGCGGACTTGGTCCGCCCGGAAGAATATCCCACATACGTCGAGGACAGTCCCAAACCAGCCGCCTAACCTAATGCCCCGACGAGTTGGAGCACCTTTGTACAGCCAGCTTTGAGGCACTTTATCAAACTCCCCTAGCCTCCGCAGGCGTAGGGGCAGAATCCCGCGGTTACGGACGTCGCGGGACGATTAAGCTTAACGCCAAGCCCGTCATGCTTGCATATGCCCACCCGAAATCTTCTCCGCGCCCTGAAATGACTCGCTGGCAGCGGCCTACGCCGTTGGCGCACGATCAACGTCTCCAGGATGATGAACACGACGATTTCAATCACCAACAGTGGCAATATGGTCGAGGACTTTCGTAATATGCAGTTTTGGAATTCGATGGGAGTTAAAGCCGACTGCTACCCTCCCATCATGTCACCAAAAAGATGAGCCCGACGGGAGAGCGTGAAGAAACCCCGCCGGCACTTACAACACAGCCACATCTTGAATTATATCCCACACCAGAGCCAAGTCCCCGGAGCAAACCGTGCCTGGCAGCGAATAAATGAGTTCAGATGAGATCGCCTAACCGTCTCCACAGCCCACCGGTTCGATCTCAGTGAGGGACTGACTCGGTCTAGGATGCTTCACCGTTTTGGGGGACGGAGAAAACAGAAGTCCGCCGATCCGTAATCAGCCCGAACGCCCTGCGAGGATGATATAAAAGGTCAGGACTATTCTTGGACAGATCGTATTATTAAGAGTGGCAGACCAAGTCTCCTTTCCAGCACCCGGTCGACAATATTCAATATGCAGCTTTCCGCTTTCCTCCTCGCTATTGCCCCGGTGGCCGTCATGGGCTGGTCTCACCCTGGCTGCAGCAAGTCCGGCAACAGCTGCTTCAACTCCGCGCTCGTTGAGTACAAGGTTAGTGCCACGACTTCGTTTCCTACCATCACGTAGCTGACTTTCATGCCCAGTGCGGTATTTCTGACGCCGAATGGCCTCCCTTCCCTCCCTGCGAGTCTGTCGACGCGGTAAGTCATTTCTGGCGCCACGTATCAATGAGCTCGTGACTAATGACATGTTAGGCCGTCGGCTACTGGTGCTGTCCTCCTTAAGCTGATCATGCCATGGAGAAGCGCACTTGATTCATGTACATCTTTCTAGAAACGTACAAAGACAACACAGAAGACTTTTTGACCGCATGAATCTGATCCAACGTTTTCATATTGTGTAACAATCTCCTCAGTGATGGATGTCCTGAGTCCTGGGGGCTGCGGCGCTCTGCGAGCGAACATGCCAAGTGTGATCCGAGCCATTGACTAAGAGACCGCCTAATTTTCCTTTGCTAGAGCAACTACTTTTCTTGTGTGCTCGCTATCGTCGTTGCTATTGTAGTCGCTACTGTTATTGCTACTGTTATCGTCGTGCATCATCTTCGACCTCTATTATTAGCGTCTATCGCCGTCATCCCCTGTTGTCGTCCTTATCAAAGTCACTAAGTACAAAGAAAAGAAAAGTAGTCGCTTTGGCACAAAAAGAATAGACGATCTCTTGATTACAGTGGTAACATGATTACAAGTTCATTTCTTGTGTCAAAACTATATCTACGTAGGGGCGCTAGACTATTTTGAAGCAGAGGTAACGGAAAGTTAAAGCTTCTTGCTGGCCGTCGTCGCATTCGTGGGAGCCGCAAAGTTGCCAGGAAGAGCAGTGAACATGACGTCGGACGCAAGGTCGGATACGCGGCCTAGAAGCTTCTCGAGCAGACGGTAGCCTGCACCCTGGGCGTACTCCGGAAGTTCTATCACAGCATGTTAGTCACCATGAAAGACAATCCCAGGAAGGATGTGCAGAAAAGCTCACCATGTCCGGCGTTGAAAACTCTGGCAAAGTTCAGGCCTCTTTGCTCAACCCAGTCGCCGATCTTGCCCGCGGCGCTCTGCGAAGACAGGTCGCTGTACGCGGTGGGGAGGAAGAAGATCTTGCTGGGGAACTCGTCGAAGCCCTGCTTTCCGTTCCAGGTCATGTTCTGCAACACGTACAGCGTGCCGTTAGTAGGTACACGGTCTGCGGGTCAAGATGTCAACTTCTGAAAGAGTCAGTGAGTGGTTGCTGTTGAGAACTTACAGTCGAGGTTGCCGCTGGCGATGATGAAGTTGTCGGTGTGCTCGATGACTCTCGTTAGGGCACCCGAGGTGAAGGGGTCCTCGCTCTGGTCACCATTGGGCCCGAAGGGGTTCGCGTCGGTGCACTCCTGCCAGTCCTTCTGTCCCTCGGGGATGTGGATCGCCTTGCGCATCTGGGGGATGTTGAGGTATCCGTGCCAATCCTTCTTGTCGAAGCTGAGCGGCACGCTGGCGTTGTCGCCGGCCGAGGCCCAGAGCAGGGGGTCGGACGGGTTCGGGCAGCCCTGGGAGATGTGGTAGATGTTGGAGCACGGGCTGACTTCAGCCAAGCCGTCGTAGACAATGGAGGAGATTTGGCACTCGTCGCTCATGTTTCCAGGAGGGAAAGGGCCTGCGGGCGGGAAGGTAAAGTACTTCTCGCGCATGTCTTTGTAGCCGCACGCCTCATCTGCAGCCTCGATGCGGTCCCAGTAGTCGCCGACGCCGGGGTACAGGCCCATGACGTTGTTGTACTCCTCGACGAAGGGCTTGGTGACGATGTGCTGCTGGAAGTCGTTGGGGACGCTGCGGATGTAGGGGCTGAACATCATCGCGCCGGAGAGGTTGTAGTCGGCGGACTGGTTGGACTTGATCATGGCGTCGCCGATGTACGGGATGTAGTGGCCCGCGTAGCTCTCGCCGGTGAGGTGTGTCTTGCGGCCGGTGGTGTTGAAGGTTTCCATCCAGTTGTGGTAGAAGCCGAGGAACTGCTGGGCGATCTCTTCCTCGGTGGTGGCGTCCGGGGAGCTGACGGAGAAGCCGGTGCCGGCGGGCTGGTCGACGTAGAGCATGTTGGAGAGCTGAGACCAGGAGTAGATGTTGTAGACGGGGCGGTAGGCGGAGGGGAACCAGGTGAAGGGGCCGTTTTCTTGGACAAGCCCAATGAAGGAACTGCAGCCTGGGCCACCGTTGAGCCTGGTATATGTTAGTGTTGATGAGTGCGATGTGTCGTGGGCAGCTTTTACCAGATGGTGACTTCGTTGGAAGCATCCTTGTTAGTGCTTGGGAAGTACCAGAAGAACAGCTCGCGCGTCTCATTCGACTTTTTGGAGATGGGCATCAGACCGGCGTAAGACTCGCCGAGGTCCCAGTCGACAAAAGGAATGTCGGTGCCGTTGACGAGATACTCTGAGATATCATTAGCTTGCTCTCTGGGAAACACAGCACGCTCCATGAGAGTCTTACTCTGAGTCTTGTCAGTCAGGTACTGATAATCACCGGGGACATCGCGCTTCTGGATATGGCGACGGTTCGGGCCACGCCTTTCCTCCGCCAACGCCTTGATGGGGTTATGGCCATCAACGCGCCAGTGGGCCAAGACGGTGCATGGCAACACCGCCAACAGAAGAGCGCGGAGAGAAAGCGCGGGAGCCATGGTTATTATCTAGAGTGAAACGAATGAAAATGGCGAGTGTCGACGCTGGTGGAACGAAACAGCCCTCTTGGCAGAAACTTGGCGCGAGGGCCGATAACAAATAGGCAATCCTATTTGGCGTGATCGGTTTCCCCTGAGGCACTGCATCTTATTGCAACGCTGATTGAATATGGCATGGATCACCACTTGATGCGACTCTAAGATGGAGAGAGAGTTAATAATTAGAGTAGCGCAGCTGCAGTGTACCCTACAATTAACTCGGCCGCACCGTCTTGGCCGGGGTGCCATTGCAATGGCAAACGACAAACATAGGTGCCGGCAACTGATGAACATGATTGATATCGCGCAATTAATCGTTTATTAGGGGAAAAAGCAAATTCTCTTAGTTTGAAACATTCAGACATGTCGCGTTCCTTGAGAAAATAGTCTCCAATTGGCGGGGAATCTCAAAGCGACCCATCCGGCATCGAAAATCGACCCGAACTGCATTTTGAACAAGCTCCCGAGCCGGCCGAACGGATGCGCACTTTTGCCTGCTTGACTATAGCTCAGCAGCATTAATATAACCTTAACTCCTTATACGGGCCGCAATAAAACCTTGTCACCCGCAGAGCAAAACAGCTCACAATGTGCTGGAAAGAACGGTCTTGACTCGCTCATTCAGCAAGTCGACCAATGCACCTAAAATAAGCTCGATTTTCATGGGACGAACTTGTGCATGCTGTTTGCCAAGATAGATCGGATGCAAAGAAAGCTTGTCTTTCGCATCGCACCGAGAAGATGGCTCCGCAAGAACTTGGCTCGGCGATCAGCCCGCCATACCAGGGGTTGAGTAGCCACCGTGCAACACAAAAAGTCCCGCAATGTCCGGGGAAAGAGTGATGAGCTTCCCATTTCTACGGGCTGTCAGTTGGCGCCATGGCCCGGATTGGAATGTGCATTGGTGGAGGAGCCGTGATAGCCGTTACCCCTGAAAACCTACGCTGGCGTTCAGTTGGAGCTTATCTGGGCGGAATTCTCGGGCCAACGTCCTACCAAACTTACACCAATTCAGTCTTTCCTTAATGAGTTGGTCTGTTGCTTGAGTCTGGCCGAGTTCATATGGAACTTAGCTTCTCAAATCTTGCATAGACCGAGCTTCTTGATAAGACAATTCTTCCGTGCTGCTGTTTTATGGTCTAGCCGGAAACCTCTGTTTCGATATACGATTCCTGCCCGATCTTCTTATCGAGGCAATATTCAAAAGATTACTTCTAAGGGATACTCGAGTTCAAAGTTCCCGTTCGTTTTCGGGATTCATGGATGTCATGCATTTTTCCACGAGTACACGACCTCGCCAATGTAGTCTGCATGCTGCTAATTCAACATTGAAGTGTGACTCCTGAGCCATTATGCAGCAAACAAACAATATGCGAATCCGACTTTGGTTTTATTCTTTGAAAAGAAATTTGGTCTTTGGTTGGCTATGGACAGTGAGTTCTCACATTTGTCAAATGCTCTCGCAGAACTCTTGCTTCTCGGTGGCTTCTCGGTTGCTGTCGAGTCACAAGTTCTTACCGCCGCAACTGGCTTTTGCTACTCGTCATAAATGACGCACACAACCTCGCCAGCGATGTCAATGTTCGCAATGAAATCCTTGAGAAGACCGGTCTTGACATCTCTGCTGATGACCACCACACGTCCGTCTGACTGAAGACCAACAGCGACCTGATCACCAGCCTTGTTGATCGAGAAATGGCGAGGGAATCTGCCACCTGCAGGGTAGAGCTGAGTGAAGTTCAGGTGGCCCTTCTCCTGGTCGATGGCGAATGTGGCCAGCGCGTCGGACACGATCTCAGTGCTGTTGGTCTTATTGAAGTTGGGAATGCTGAAGGTGCTGACGTTGCGGGAGGAAACGACCAAGTATTGCGAGTCGGGCTGGGATTGTAGTTAGTCGCCGAAATTCAATCATTTAAAGTGTGGTAGTACTCACAGAGACGTGGATCTCAGCTGCAGCAGCTCCGACAGGAACAACGTTGTCCAGGCCATGAGTGCCAACGACGAAAACCTCCTTGAATTCAAGAGTCTTATCCTGATTGTAAGTGACCTCGTAAGAAGTGATGGTGTTGCCGAGCTCAGCCAACAGAAAGAAGAATGTCTTCTTGCCGACGACGAGGAATCTGGCGTGTCTTGGGCCGCTTCCAGATGCCGCGTTGAGAGGGGTGCTTGGGGTCAATTCGTACGTCTCCTGGTTAATCTTGAAAACCCGCACCAGGTCGGCTCCCAGATCTGGGACCAACACGAACTCCCCCGTGGGGTCAAGAATGGCCTCGTGGGGATGCGGGGCATTTTGAGCGGGTTTCGGGCCTGGTTGGCTCAGCGAGTACGTCCAGGACTGCAACCTCTTGATGTCGCTCGGGTCAGCTACAGAGAAGACCTCGAAAGAGGATGCAGGGCTGAACAAAATTTGTCAGTTCCAATATCCGTATCGTTTTCCAACATTACTATTTCACATTTAGACCCCAGGTCGACTTCTGACAGGGGTTCTAATGATAGCGCAGCACGTGGCCGATGTACTTACTAAGACGCCAGCGCAATTCCACCGCCATCCTTGCCGTAGACAACAGAGCTAACGGCACCCTTGATGGTCTCCAGTTTGCCAAGCGGCGAGAGGGTTCCGTTCTCAGACTTTGAGAACGAGACGAGCGTGCCGTTTGGATTGGTGAGGCCTCTATCCGCGCAGTAAAGCAGAGACTTCGACTGGTCGAGGGTCAGCCAGGAAGGGTTGGCGGCGCATTCCGTCGTTGTCGAGATTGCATCCAAAGTTGCCCCGGACTCAGAAGTCTGAAGGTTAAGAGTCGTGACGGTCCCGGCGTGGGAGGCGGCGTAGAGAAGAGTCGACGAAACCGGCTTGACGGACATGACGGCCAGCAGCCAGGCAGAGGTGAGTTTGGACAACATGGCTGGCAACTGGAGAAGAACCAGTGAACCCGAGAAAGCTGCTTGACTCCATTTTTGAGCACTGGGAACCACGCCTCTTTAAGAATTTCAGGTACACTTGTCGGAAATGCGACTATGCTTGCTCCGCCGAGCTCGTTTTCCGTGCGGGGTCAGGATGACCCTGGAACCCCGGCGGATTTTCCCACCTATTAATCTAACTGGCTGGGTAATTAGATCACTCTTTCCATGGAATTGGTAATTGCTGGTCGCACGTGTAAAGAAAATCGCTGCAGCGCACTGCCGGTCTGCTTGTGTGCTTCTTCTTGGCAGGGGTTGCGGATAAGGTTTGAATAAGGATGGGCTTGGCAGCGTTGTGTTTAAGGGGGAACACTGGACGATTTGGGGTTTGGGTTCGTCTAAACCAATGATAAAGGTCGCGTTCCGCACTAATGGTTCATCCCATCGGTAAAGCTTCGACTTCGCCATCCATCCCACCGGTAAGTCATCAACTTCACTTCTCAACGCCTCTTCGATATAACGACTTGTCTTGGTATTTATTCCATCTTGAGGGCGGACTCCGAAACTCCATCGCCAGATTCTGACAATTGTCGATGAGCTTGCCAACTTGCCAAGACAGGTAATGAATGATGATTTGAACTTGATTTTAAGATGCCTGGCTTTTCAAAGCCAGATTGCTTGGCTGTTTTGACGCAAGGCCATCAAGGTACTCGTATTGCAAGAAAAGTGCTTTCAGCGCAAAGGCTCCAGGAAGACTCGGTCCAAACATCAACCAAGCGATCTGAGCAGTCTCCGTTCAGGTCATCAGTTCAGTCATGCCGAACATAAGTGATATATAACCTCACTGAGACTTGTCTAATGAAAAGCCCTCTAAGCTTAGGTCGCATTGTTGATTGGTATGCTTTAGAAGCCCAACGTTACCGATCAAATGCCCATCCGTACTTGACGCACGGTGGGCGCCAACTGAGGCAGAACATCATCGACGAAATCAAATCCGGCTCGATCGAAGCACGTAGACCTCTCCCTACTGCTCCGTATTCTCTACGAAGACTTTTACAATGTATGGCATGCTGAGATACAACTCGGCGACGAGTCTTCATCGGGAAAATATCTCATTAAGCATGTCACTGGCATCTGGATTCTGGAACTTTTCATGGTACCACATGGTTGGTTCCTTCAATAAGGGCATACAAGCACCAGTGGACACAAGGTACATAGGGAAATTGTCAAAACACGTATTGGGGTATCTACTTAATCTATAAACTCACAAAAAAAGCTGGCAGTGACATGAAGTTCAACCACTAGCACAAAGCCTTTTTAGCCAAGAAAAGCATGAATTCGGCTCGACGAACAGGGGCTCCAAGAGTTTAAATCGCAAGTTATCAACCTCACCAGCATTGATGAAGTCGCGCGTGTTGATGGTGATGACCCAGTCGAGGCCCGACTTCTCTGATGCGGCAAAAGATCGTGCTCCCGCGAGCGTGCCTTGACGCTTGCCAACAGTACGTCCACCAGTACCCCAGACGGCGTGCTTGCTGATGAACTTTGCAATGGTGCTCGCGCTAGCGGCGAGCGAAAATGCGGCATCGCACTCCTCTTTGATAGCCCCGTCGCCCCCGAAAACCATGGACACATTCGCGGTGGAGTCCGGCTGCGAGCCGTCGAGGCCAGTCAAGCGGGTGTCTTGGATGATGCGATCGACAGCGTGCTTGCTAGCGGCTGTCTCGAAGACACGAACATCCAGACCTTCCAGGATATTCTCCTTTAAGAAGTCAAAATATGGCTGTTGAGTAATGTTGCTCACGACGTAGCCCAGGAGCATTGAGCCGTAGTTTGCATATACATACTTCGAACCAGGTTTGGAATCGAGAGTTTTCGTGAGCTGATATTCAATCATGTCCCGCAATGTGGCGGGACGCGCGTTGTTGTAAAAGTATTGAGAGGCCTTCCGAAACTCGAATCCAGGATCACCCGACTTTGAACGATCAAATCCTGTCTTATGCGTAAGGAGATGGTCGATTGTTGTAGTGAGAGACCGCGGATCCTTAGCTTGCTTGTAGCCAAGGAGGTCGTAGACGCGTGTGGAAAGCTTGAGCTTTCCAGCCTGAATCAGATTGTCAATGGCAGCATGGACAAACATCTTACTCAGACTAGCCAGAAGGAAAACGTCATCCGGTTGGACAGGAGCTCGGTTGCTCTCTGCCCACGTATAACCGCGCTCAAAGACGATATCACCCTCTTCGGCGCCCGCGACTTGGGCCTGACGCACACCGTTCTTTTTCATCCATGTTTCCATAATGGTATCGAGTTTCGCAGTCATGGCTGGGTCGCCGTCTTTGCCGGTCACCGTCCACTTGCGGGCCTCAGGGATGTCAGTCTCAGCGAAGATGACAGAAAACCGAGTGTCCTGTCCAGTGCCGGCGCCGTCGATGTGAATCGGATAGAGGCGATTTTGGGGCTCCTGCGACTTGAGTTCGGCGTCCAGTTGTTCCGCGGTGAGGTCAGTTTTTGCCTCCCACTCACCAACCCAGTCGCTAGCAAATTGGGGTGTGATTCGTTGATCATCGGCGACGAAGAGACGTTTCGGTCGCCAAAAGGTCTTTGTGAGTTCAGAGTCGTAGATTGCAGCGAACTCCTTGGGCCCAGGGGTGTCGTAGAAGATCGTTTCCATTGCGTTGCCAATGTTCTCGTGGACAATTAGGCAGTAGCGACGATCATTAGGGGTGCCGTAGGTGCTGTAGTCCTTAACGACGCCACTTGTGTTGGTTGCAGAGTGAAAATCTCCTGGTTTCGTAATACCACATTGTTGGCTCCATTTCCCAACATTTGTCCTCTCCATGACGGCAGCGAAGACGGCACCAGCAGCCGGCCCCGCAGCGGAGACATGCGTTGGAACATAGCCTTTGGATTTCCATGAGTCCATCCAAGTTCGGTAGCCATCTAGATCCGCGCCAGAAATCGTTACTTGGTCGCTGCCCTCCCGCTTGACCCAAACTGCGGCATACTTGTTGTCAGGAGGAGTTCCGTAAGAGCTGAGAGAGATTATACGGTAGCCAGAGCCCTTGAGCGCCTGGGCCTTGGCAGCATGAGTGGCACCGTCGAGATTGAAGTAAGTCTGGACTTGGGGTGGTGGTGTTGCGGCAGCAGAGGAGACAGAGTACAGAGCGAAAAGGCTGAGCAGGTAAAGGACCGAGCGAAATTGCATGATGACGTTCAACATCAGCCCAAACGCTGGCAACAGTCAAAGATGAGGTCACAGTATACGGCCAGCGATACATTTTGGGATCAACCGGGCTGGGAGTGTTTTTATGCTCGCTCAATGTTGGCTCTAGAGACTCATGTGTGGGTGTTGATCATGACAGACAAGGATCCCCAAAACCCCTCAATTGTTGTTCGGGGTAGCCGATTGGGGTATCAGCAAGTCATTTAACTACCGCCCAATTGATGACCAGATTAAGCATGAGTTGCTTTTTGTCGGTCATGCTGAAGGTGCTGCGGGCGGAATAACCCTAAAATTCTCATTTAGGGAAGCAGATCAATCCACAGACCAGCGCTTCAATCCAAGTGGACGCAAACATGGACACTATGGGGAAGGTAAGGGCCGCGACTCGTTTATTAAGGTTAACAACCTTTCCCCATGACAGATGGCAGAAATCATCTACTGACGTGACCCCATCCGAAGTGTAATGGTTTTAGCAACGCTTCCAATAGCGTTGTCGACACTCTGAAAATGAACTTCAGTCACAGCTCGGGGAGATAGGGGCGATTATTCATCGCATAACAGGAGATAGTGACGGCGGACTCGCCATCACCGAAGCTCTTGCTTTGTGGTGCAGTCAGTTGCCACGTCTTGGCATGCTTAAGCTACGGGGCAGCGGGAGTCATGACCTGCCATGATTGCTTTGAGGGGATAAAGCGACAGTTTTCCCGCTACGCAGATCAATCACACCAACCTCTAAACATAGCATTCGTGGTCGCCCCCAATGATACGCTGCGCAGGTGATAGAGTGAGGTGTGTATCCGGGGTATGATCGAACCAGGCGGTATCCCACTTTGATCGCCCAATCAGATCACCAGCCTCGGTCGCACCCCCGCCAGCGCCCTCAACTATATAGTTATTTGTGCGCAGGCGTTAATTGCAGTTGCTGTTCGCAATAAATTTGATTGCAATGGTAAGTTCCGCATAGTCGTTAGTAATCTGCATTCAGTTCCAAAAAGTTCCCAAAAGTTGCCCGACCGCGCGCGAAACACTTCCCTGCTTGACTTTGACGCGGGATACCGCTCGGCCAGCAGATCTCATCACACAGTCTTCGCCCCATACACAATCCCATCAGAAGGCCTCAGGGAGTCACGAAAGACGCCGCTGGCGTACATCGGAATGGGGCTATGGGTTTGCAAATGCAGTAGGAAGTCCTGGCGTCACGCGGAACGCCCCGACTTATTACGTTGGTGTCCATGAGTAAGATAATTCGATACCACCTACGACAGCGGTGGCCGACGTTGGTCCAACCAACAAGTTGAGCTACGACAGACAGAAGTTAAAATTGAAGTTGGAGGCCAGCCAGTCTTGGCCATGGGGGTCCGCTTGATGCTATAGGATCGTTGCGTGGTTCATCACGTGGTGTTGCACCAACGTCTTTGTTGGTTCCTGCAGGTACATGCAGGTCGTTGGTCGGCCGCGTTGTAAATTTGCACCAACAACTACATCTGGGCATCACGACACTCTGTTGGAAGCAAGCCCCCAAAGATCCACCATTCAAGATCGTCACCACTGAAGGGTGAGCAGTTGGTCGGGCCGGGTGAAAGGCTGCCTGAACTTAGCCGCTGATGTTTCTGTGTCGTCGCATTTGAGAGATAAAACCTGATCTTTCAGCCCCCGAAGTCTTCATCTCCAGCTTCGCCCCCGATAACACGTTCGTAATGTTCACCCAACTGCGTCTGAATGACACATCTTTCCTCGTATTTGGTTGGAAATTTATATTCCGATGACACGTTGCGTTGGAACTTTGCAAATGACGCCAGGTATTGTGAAACGAGATACTCACGTCCAGAGGTAGAACTGGAGCTGAAGGTTTGCACCAACGGCCATCTCCAATGACCCAAAAGATTCAACTTAAACTGTGAATTGCTTCTTTATAAAAGCAGGTAGCTGGTCAGTCATATCTCTCTCCATCTTCAAGCCAGCCATCATCTTTCGATCCTGCTCTTTCTACTCCTCGCGCTTCTCCTTCACCATGCGTTTGCCACGGACTTATTTTGTGATCGCTCTGCTGATGATATTCGAAGCGTCAGCCCTACTTCCGTACAGCTTGCCTTATCTCAGTGAGTTTTTAGGAGACGTTTCTTGTCTAGATCATTGCTAATTCTTGTAGCGCCCGGCAAAGAGCCTCGGACGGCAGAACCACCTCCAGGACGTTCAGTCAGATTCGTCAGCGGTGCGACGGGCCTTCTAAGTGGCACTGGAATACCCACGTCCCAACCGTCGTCCTCCTTCTCGACTCACAATACATCCGCCTCTGCTTCTACCTCCACCAAGCCCACCAGCCTAGCGTCCGCCGGAAATTCGCTTCCTCCGCCAAAGTCGATCTCAACGTCCTCATCTGGAACCAGCTTCGCCCATTACTCCAACAGCTCATCACCTACCGTTGCACCAAGCTCCGGCACCACTGTCGAGAATACTGCCACAGTCACTCTTACATCGGCCACGGTCACCAGTACTGTCACAGTTGTCAATCTCAACGGATCACCCCTTCCGCTTGACCGGCCGGTGGTCACCTACGCCCCGCGAGGAGGTTCCCCCATCACCATCTCGTCAGGATCAGTCGTACTGGGATCCACGACTATTGCTGTTCCAACAAAACCAACAACATTGACCGCTGACGGCACTCCGATCACCTTTGGCAGCCTGAGCACCGCCCAGCAAGTTGTCACCTCAGTGAACCAGCCGCCGAAGACCACGAAGCAGGAGACCCAGGAAAGCCCTACCCGGACATCCAAGGCTGTACTTACATCCGCCATGCCTCCCTCTGAGACTTCCTACATGGGCGAGGTGAACTCCCCCTTTGACCATACGTGGGTCCCGCTTCCGGTTGTCGTTAAGCTAGACGGGGTTGAGTTTTATCCCCCAACCGAACACGAAAAGCCAGTTGAGATCTTTCTCAAGGATGGAAGCACCGCAACCCTTTCTTACAGGTCCTTGAAGATCGCGGGAAAGACGGTCCAGATACCTCAGGAAGTTTCATCTACAAGTGTCATCGATGGTGTGGAGTTTTCACAACGCTCTTTCGACTCTCCCGAAGGTAGCCCTGGTGGCGGTGGTGGTACCGCAGCCGGGGGCAGCGCTGGTGCATTTGGTGCTATGAAGGGGATCTTTGAAGGGCTTTCCGGATCTGCAGGTCCATTAGCTGATGCCGTGGCCGGCTTCAGCGGCAAGGCCATGCGCCTGGCTCTCAACGCGCCTGGCGGGCCTCTATCCGGCACAGGGTTTGGAGAAGCCATTGAACTGTCGGATCTGACCCAAGATGCCATCAACCTTGCGAAGCAGACATCTCAGTTCCAAAATCAAGTGGAGTCTGCCCGAATGAATCAAGGAAATCAGCCAGATGCCTTTCGATCCATCAACGGAAAGTTCTTTTCGGCTTACGCCCATTCTCGCAGGTTTGCGACCTGGTCATCGTCGACTGCCAATATGCTCCAGAACCTTCCCAATATTCCCACGGAGCTGCACGCTACAATCATGGAAAGATTCGGAGACTTGTCGATTCTTGGGATGGCAGCTTTGAGTTTCGCAGCCGATGCCTACGACGCCTACGCTGTTCTAAGCGCCGTCAACTGGGCCGATGTAGATGACGTGTTTGCTGGAAACCCCCAAGAACCGCCAAACTCGACGACTGTATCTCAACCAACCTCCACGACTATCTTTGCCGATCCCCCAACCAAGTCTGGTACGCCGAAGAAGAAGGCTTCATGGCCACCAATTCCTCGAGGACCCACTGACATGTTCATGATCACCGCCAAACGCGGGAAGGTCAGCACTTCTGTCTTTAAGAAGTTCACCAAGTACCTTGACAACGACGCTGGAAGTACTCTTGGTGCCGAGGAATGGCTGCCGACTGAGATGGCGTGGCCTGTATACACTACCAACTTGACTGTGCTCAAAGCTGCAGGTATCGCTCAAATTCCTTGGGTGAGAAGTGTCACTCCTGATATTCCATTCGACGTCCAGGAGTATGAGAAGGTTTCCGCCACAAAGACTCCCGACTTCACGACCCCGATTGCGACGTCCGGCAGCACTCCTACCCGGGGCCCACTACACAAGCGGCGCCCTGCGCCTCCTGATGTCAGACCAAACAGCCCGGCGCATCTCAGGATGATTTCAGGAGACTCCAGACAAGACTACCGGTATCATTCCTCACTGGGCCGAGGCGTTACCATCTTCATAATTGACACTGGTTTCAATTTGGGTCACCAGGTATGGAACACATGACATGTTGGTTGAACAAGCTAATCAAAGCTTTAGGAACTCGCTCCAGGCTCAAGAAAGGTCAAGGACTACTACGTCAAAAACGAGAACGCTGTCGATTTGTCCAAGGTTGCACTCGACAAGCTCGCACCGGATAACTCGGAGGACTACTTTCACGATGGCCAGCGCAGGATAGGACACGGTACCTCCGTAGCTTGCGTTGCTGGAGGCACCACCTTAGGCGTGGCATCGAACGCTGACCTGTACTTCATCAAGTGGAAGGCGGCACAGAAACGAAACAACGGCAGCTACGGGCCAATCCAGAGCCGACGGGTGGCACTCATTGATGCTTTCAACCACATTCGAGCTCAAATTCTGCGCGCGAACCCTTCGCTTAAGGGCAAGGCGGTTGTGAATGTATCTTTCGGTACGTATCCTCGTGATCCAGGTTCTACTGGCCTCGTGAGTAGTTACCTAACTTTTATTCAGGTATCAAAAGAGACATCGCCCTTTTTGATGACATCCAAGCCGACTTTGAGGCGTTCATCGAAGACCTGGAGGAACTTGGCGGTGTCTTCGTCATGGCTGCCGGGAACGGTGCTCAATCCCCGTCGCCGGACAGACTAGGGGACCATCTTCCGCAACTTCTTGGAACACAAGAGAACTCACTTATTACCGTCGGAGGAGTTCATGCTGATGGATCACTTCAAGCAACCTCTGAGCCAGAAGGGAAGATGAAAAGCGACCCGCCGATGCAGGATGGCAGCCCTCATCCCAATGCGAATCGTCGTGGAAGCGTTACCATCTACGCACAGGCCGAAGATGTGACGGGCTGCATCGGTGACCCGGCCGACACTAGAAGCACTGTGAAGATGACAGGGAACAGTTTCGCTTCTCCAGCAGTGGTAAGTGAAATTTCTCAAGCACCCTTGACGAAAGGTTCACCAGAGCTGGAGCCATTACTAACATGCACACTTCGAATCATAGGCCGGCTTGGCAGCCTACCTCTTGGCACATCCCGATTTCAGTGACGTTTTCGAGTACAAGGAGAAGTCACAACGAGAACCAGACTATCGCAGTGTTGGTCTCCAGATGAAGCAGGTCATCGAAGCGTTTGCCTCTTTCCAATGGGTCCCGCAAGAGGCGGTGTTCAATCGCTTCAGAGAGTATGAACGGGAGGAATATGAACTTCCCAAGCGCGTTCGAATTGCATATAACATGGTTGATGGTCCGAAACGCGACGTGTAAGTCCTCGCCATTTTCGTCTTCGTACGGGCAAAATGGGTTTGGACGCTAACTGCGGGTTCGAACAGAGATGCAGCGACTCAGCCAGCCGATCCCAATCGACAGAGGCTGCGCGAGAGATATCATCGTTTCTTGGACCGCCTGCAGCAATGCAACCCCATGAAGGTCAAGCGAGACGGCACTACAACTGAGATCGATTTCTGTTCTGCCACAGATACCTTCACCCGCGTGTCAACGACAGTGCTTCCCACATCCATGGCATCGACGTCAACTGGCGATGCGACGCTAACGTTCAAGCCTACCACATTGACCGGAAGCACCTCAACGACCGCGACTACTAGCCCAGTTTTGACCTGCAACGAAGAAAGTGAGTGTGACGGTCTCACCTGCAAGTCAACGGAAGCCAAGAAGTGCAAGGCCAAGTCAGCGGTAGCCGTGCCTATCCCAATCAAGTACTATACCGACGGATCCCCCATACGTTTCTACAACAATGACTAACAACGGTGAACAGACAATGCGAATGTGTTGATCCGAAAGAGGAGGACAAGGTTCCCGCCGTTTGCACTGTCGACGAAGACTGTAAGGCCCTGATCTGCGATGGTTCTAAGAAGAAGTCCTGCGTGACGACCATTCCTATGGGTTCATTCGCCATCCGGTAAGACATTCAGAAAAAGTTTGATCTTGCACGCCCTCATGGCACATCGTAGGCAATGCAAGTGCACCGATCCCAAGCCTACTACCACATCGGTGGTCAAACCAACCATGGTTGCGCCCAAGCCGCCCTCGACCACCGTCAAACCCCCGACTGCAACATCTCCAGGTAAGCATACATGATCGCTTGTTGTCAAATTGGGATATGTAAAACTGACATCAAACTTCAGCGCCTGTGGAGTGCAACATTGACCAGGCGGTCAACTCGTGTGCTGGCTACAAGAACTGCAAGGAAACCGAGCGTGGAATCTGCAAGGAGCACAAGACGGCTTCGGGCAAAGAGTAGTGAGTTTCTACAGATCCTTCCAAGCGTAACATACTGACGAAAACACCCTCTCTCAGCTACTGCGAGTGCGAGGAGACCCCCCCGACACCTCCAGACCTCGAGCCTGGTTGCTCCCGGCCACAAGGGCCTTGCGAATGAGTTCATGTTGATCAATTACTTTGTAAATGTGTACTTAAAAACAGATATGGCCATGGAGCGCATTGGGCGATCACTGATGGGCCCAGGTCTGAGGTGGGGAGAAGCCCAGAACGTTCCATCGATGCTCTCCATTTAGAATCTTTTCAGATTGGGCAATGTTTTCGGCTGTTAGGTAGTTGAGGATTTCCTTGCGACATTCATTTCACTTCGAGAGTTACTGTTCAAAAATTTTGACGTCCGCGTAAGAAGATTATGCATCATCGTGCCTCGACGCCTCAATATTGACATGCACCCACCGCTGGCTTTTTTCTAACACAAGTTGGGAAGTGATCTTTGCCTGCTGCAATATTTTCATTTATTGGGGTAGATAGGGTATGCAGCCAAGGGATTTCAAGACTGAGATGAATTTGAGTCGTGATGCACAGGGGCGTGCACTTTGGACATTTTCGGTCGAGATATCGGTTCAGGACATGGCGCCAAACCCAAATTTGGGTAAATAAGATCCGGTTTAAGCTTGAATGAAATGCCGAGATCGTCTCCGCTTACCGTGGTCCCAGGAAAGGCAATGCATGGCCACTTCCGACCCGGTCCTAGACAATAAGCCCACTGGAGCCGGTCAGAGGTGTACAGCGAGATAGTCGGCTTCGGGACTCGTCGCGTACACACTGAGGACAAACCACCCTACGATATACCTTTTATTTCTGGGTTTGTCTAAGAACATGGGATGAAGCCAAAAGCATTAGGGTCTCGAGAGCGTAATAGGCTTGTAACCATCGATCTGGGCGTTGAACGTACGTCTCCCCGCCAGATCTGAACACCAAAGTTGGAAAACCCGAATCAGACACCTGAGGCTCTGATGATCCATGAAATTTGGGAAAGCAACTATAAGTCCAGATGCTCCGGTCCGAGCGATTACTCAAAGTCTCTGGAACAGCACGCACAGCACTTCTTCACAAAGGCTTACTTCGGAAAGAACAATAACAAATCCGGCCAAACCAGACTCAGATACAATGCGTGTCCTCAAGCTCTCTCTTGTGGTCGTCGCCATGGCCTTCATTCACTCTGCCGCGGCCAAGCCCAAACTCTCCGGAGGCAATATGGAGGAAAATGGCAAATCGTACCAGAAAGCGATGCTGGACGGGAATGACACCCAGCTGGACATGGAAGTCCCGTTGGACGAGAACAACTGGGTCAACGGGGATGAGTCCGCGGTACCCATTGCAAATGAGCAGCAGGGCGAGGCGGTCAAGTTCGAGGCCTAAGTCTCGCGGGATGATGCGTAAGAGAACCTCCCTGACACAACAGAAATGCGCTTCATTGCCCCCTTTGACTGCTACATTGGAAGAAAACAACAATCCGCTAACGAGAACAACCGATGGAAATCCGCGCAAGCCCAGGTGAATTCCCTTTAGTGATTCAAGGACAAGCGTTTCGCTAGCGGACCAAGCTGGAAGAGGAAGCTTTCGTTGTCGGGCGTCGAAGCTTATTGAGGAATGGTGATTCGCACATGGAATTGCTCAAACTTGAGGGTATAATTGTGGGGAAATTTTTTCTTGAGCTTTTTTCTTTGGTACGAAGGAGTGAAAGTTACGTGGTGTCGGGAAAGACGGTGTCTGTTTGGAATCTGCCTCCCCTGGAACTCGGAGGCGAATTGTCTATGAACGCAAGGATCGGGATTTATTTCTTATGCCCTGGCGTAAGTAATGCTTTCATATGCTGCTTGATAGTCAAGTCAATTAGCAAAAACAGACAGTGTTGGACCAGACTCGCATTTGTACCCTCTTCTCTCTGATCTGTGATCGATATGAAGCCGGGTCTACGGCGCAAAAGCTCCCGCTGAATAGTCATTGAGATGTAAAAAGGCGGAGACTGCCTGATGTTCCTGTGCCTGCGCGGCTACATTTCTTGAATGCTTGATACCCGTACATTTAAGGCTTTACTTCGTTGAAGAGAGCTTACATGGATAGCAGTTAGAGAGAGACAACAACAAAGATACTATAACAATAGCAGAAACGAAGATATTAGAGATGGAGGCAACGAAGACGACGATTGCGAGCACATGATAAAGGTAGTTGCCCTAGCGCGGTAACAATAGGTGGTCTCAAGAACCAGAATGGCTACCAAGCATTCTTCCCGTTCCAGAAAAACACCAGAGATACATCCCCGTCGTTTTTTGAAAGAGGCTGTCAATCTGAAGCACAAGGATAATTGTCTCCTGGCAGCGCTGTATACCTGTCAAATACAATCAAGCGAATCGAGCAATCAGATATACAAAATGAGGCTATTCAGACAATCCAGTTAATCTTAATTTCGACGGGGGCACCTTGATCCGTCTGGCCAAATTGCGGCCGATCTTCATTCGTTTTGCCTTCTGACCTTTCGTTTATACTTTCATATGGCAGGTTACCGGCCGCGGGCACACCCCGTTTTGTCAAGAATTCCTCTGTGAACTTATATATGACTGAAGGAAACACGGCCGATCTTCATACCTTACAGCTACGTACAGAACCTCCCATCGTCGGATCCCGTGTCAAGCTTCTCGGTTCTGTATGCCCTGTCGCCGTATATCCTTTCAGTCTTTGCTTGAAGCATGGAAGTTAAACCCCGCCGCATGTGAAGTATGGAAGATGGAGGCATGGCAATAATTGCTAAACGTTTCGATGTGGCGTTGAATGTGGAACCAATGTGCCTGATCGAATACCTTAATTGACGTCAAGATCGACATGAGAGTCGATCAGAGGTGGCACCAACCCGGAACGTGTCGAACTTGTGCATCTTTCATTGAACTTGTATTTCGTAACACGAGAGCCTAATTCAACCACAGCCTGTATACAGAAATATATGAGAACTCTATGCCCGCAAATATCGAAAAGGGGAAGGCCTCCCCGCATACTGTTGAGAGCGCCATTACATCGTCAATAACGCTCAAACCAACGCCTCCCCTGAACTCATCCCTCCAGGTGCCATCGCGGCATTCGCCATGCTATCAACTAATCTCTTGTCCTGCTCGCCATCCTGGATGAAGACATATAAAACAACCAAAAACTGCACAGATTCAATCACATTTCCTACCTGCTTCTTCCTCCATACAAACACACACAGACATACACTCGTTTCCCTTACTACAACCCCTCAACCCACCTATCACGATGAAGCCCTCCTTCATCCTCCCCGTCGCAGCCCTCGCGGGCTCGGCCCTCTCCGCCGCCGTGCCCCAATCCCAGGGCCTGGTCCCCGTCCTCGTCCCCGAGTTCAGCAACGCCGCCTTCACCCCCGCGGACCGCGAGGACGCCGACAAGGCCTACTCCGCCCCCGGCACCTACCTCGACGGCGAGGAGGCCGCCTACCTCGCCTCCGTCGACCTCGACACCGAGGGCGCCGCCGCCTGGGCCAGCGTCCACGCCGACCTCCGCGCCGCCCTCATCGCCAACACCCACGTCACCAACTTCACCGCCGCGGACGCCGACCCCTACCCCGTCACGCTCAAGTGGGCCGGCGCCCACGTCGAGAACCAGAACAAGAACAAGACCGCGGAGCTCGAAAAAGGCAGAAAGGCTGCCCTTGGGATCGGAGCGCTAATCCTCTTTCTCTTTAAACCCGTCCTTGGGGTCCTCGCGGCGGTCCTCGCCAACAATGGCACCCAGCCCACGGGCGGCCGCCCCAAGATCCCTGACTTCCACGTCGGCCTCAACGCCGACGGCGTCTGCAGGTATTTCCAAGGCGCGGCGTGGAAGGCCCAGGAGCTCCGCAGGCCCGTGGAGCAGTTCTCGCCCGAGTACGTCCCGTGGCTGGTTGAGAACAAGGGCCCTTACATCGTGAGAGCATTCCTCCCCCTGGTGTTGATGTCCAACGGCTAAAAGTCTGATTAGTATGTCCTCGACGGCCTCCGCGAGATCGAGTGGACCTTCTGGACGCTCGGCCGCGCCCTCGAGTACACCTCCTCCTTCACCGAGGAGGAGCAGTTCAAGATTGCTCGCTGCGCCACCCTCGTAAGCCCACCTCAACACCCCGCTCCGCTCCGTGAAAGCTAACAAAGCCCCCCCAAAGTTCGCCGGCTCCAACCTCCAACTGACCACCGTCCCTCAACTCCCTCCCACGGGTCCCGGACCAGCCGTCCCTCCCCGGCCCCTCCCCGCCACGTCTAGGAACACAACCGTCCGCCCGGCCCCCGTTCCTCAAACCACCTCCCTCTCCCCCTCCCCGACACCCACCATCCTCCCCCGCGACAACGAGGCGGAGGCCGTCAACGTGCTCAGGCACACGCGCCTCTTCGGCTTCCGCTCCCTCCTCCGCCTGCTCGAGGAGAAGGCGCCCATCTCAAAGTACCAGACGTACGCCAACGTCCGCATCATCCGCGTTCTCGAAAACCTGGGTTTCTCCCTCGACAGCGTCCGCACCTCGGTCGACCGCAAGCTCGGCACCGATGCCAAGGTTTACTTGATCCGCGGCGATTACTTCAACATGTACGAGCAGTTTGGCCGGACGGTTGGGGCCTTTGAGCGCAACCTTTGAATGCGACCGCCCACTGGTTTCCCTCAGATGAGAGAGGAGGGGGGCGTGTTTGGGAAGCCCAGAGAACGTAAACTTTTGCCCACGTCGTGGAGGGTATCTGGTTCGTCCCGTTGTAAGAGCCGAAAGATGTCTCGCCGTGTTTTGGTTTACTCGGGGTGAAGAATACTGGCGCAGTGGCGCTAGTATCTGTAGTCGCGGTAATAAAATGTCTATTTCTGTATCCTGGTCCTCCGAGTTTGATGACGCCCTATCCCAAAACATCGTACCCAATGGTGTGCCTCTATCAATACCGTCTCGCACCGTTCTCGTAAGCTTTAGTTCACAAGGGTGCCGACTTACTACGTAGAGCCGCCGCTGCGGTTTTGCCCAACAAGCCCAGCCATCTCCAACAACCCGCGATCAGCGGCGATGTCACCCGATCCGAGGTTGATCTTCCTCCGCGCTTCCGCTTCCCGAGCCTCCCACGCCCATCGCTCTGCCTGTGCCTTGGCCTCCTCGTCCCCACCGCATCCCCAGACCTCGAGGCTCTCGATCTCGAATCTGTCCTGGAAGTCAAATTTGCGGGTCACGCTCGTCTGGAACGCGCCGCCGCCTGCCGTCCAGTCATGTGTGAACACGCCGTACACAAAAGAGTCGTCTAACAAAAGGGATACCGAGCCGAGGGACATCATTGTATTTCGTCGGTGTGCCTGCGTCGATCTTGGGTGAGGACATCCGACTCCCAGCATGGGCCGGTTGGCTGGCTGCTTGGTGAAAGAGACGTAGTCTGAGTTGTATTTCGACGCTGGGAAGACGTCGTGGATAGGTTCCAATTGAAACAGAACCGTATCCCTCTCGCCGAAGCATTCCTTCGAAGTATGCTTCCAAGGTGTGCTGAGATACACACCGAAGGTGAGACGCTCTCCTTTGCTGCCATGAGGGAAGCGGCGTGGGGGTATTGATGCCGCAAACGTTGCTTCCTGGCCACCCTGGGGTTCATCGTTGATGCGGCTGCCACGGACGAGAAGGATCGTTGGTGCTCTCCAGTTGAACACCTTGGTTTCGAAGCTGCCCATGGAAAAGCCCGCGTCGTTGCCGGAGTACAGGAGCCTCAATCGGCGGAAGAGGTCCGAACCCGGGATGAAAAAGGACAGTTGCGAAAGGACGTTCAGGTTCATGATGTCTGAGCTGTCCTGGAGCAAAGGCTGTACGACCTCTTCGGGCTGTTTCTCTGCTGTCGGGTCGTCGCCCTTGTGTTTTGAAAAGTCGAGGTTCTTGGAGAATAGAAAGTGCTCGAATAAGGGGTTGAAGCCGTTGAAGAGATACGGAAAGCAAACGGGTATCACGCGGTTGAACTGGCTAAACTTGATTCCAGGTGCTTTTTCGACATTCAAAAATGCGGCCAGAATGTTCTCTGCGGTCGAGCGGAGGCTTTCGAGCTCATCGCCAACGACGCGGGTCGCAAACATTGACAGCCTCTCCTGAGGACTCAGAGGAGCTATGAGAATGAGTAGCATGAGGAGCTTGCGGAAGTTATCGGCTGGTATCATGGCTCCTTGGACCGTTGGGGCATCGCCTTGTCGGACCGCATCGTTGATATCGAGCAGCTCGAAAGCAGCAATCTCGAGGTCATCGTCTTCGTCCTCTTCTTCTTCCACAGGTTCGTCGACGGCGAAGCCAGTGACGTGACTCCTGGCCGGCTCGTCCTTGGCCTCAACCTCAGCGTCCTTGACCTCCTCTTTTGATTCGTCGACTCCAGCAATCGAGGCTTTCCGATCGTACACGGCAAGACTCTTGAACAGAAGCTTCGCCCGGTCTTGGGCCCCCTTTGCTAAAACCTTTTTGTACCTCGCCGTCATGATGACGACCACCATGATCATTTGTTCGAGGCCGAGGACGGCGGGGGCGTCCTGGAGGAAGGGAAAGGCGCCTATGTAGGACACCATCTGGAATATGACGGGCGAGACATGGAGGATGTCGGGTATCTCGAGGAAGCGGGCGATAGTGTCTTCCTTTAGGTAGTGGATGTCGCTCTGCGCATCTGCTAGGCTCTTGAAGACATCCTTAAAGGAGTAGAGCTCGAGGTTGGTGAAGCACTTCTCGGCGAAGCGGCTGGCCTGTTGGTGGTCATGGTCAGCAGTCGTCTCTACGATGCTTCAAGGTGGGTTGGAGGGGCAGAGAGACAGCGACTGACCAGTTCACGGGTGAGCTCCTCGTGCGACAGCTGCCGCGGATTCTCGTCCGACAATGCTTGGCCCATGATGTGGTCGTAATGGGGTATCAATAAGCATCAGTGAAAGTAGTTGCAGTAGTATGGCTTGCCGTGGAGCAGTCATCGACGGCCATGGCCATGTTCTGGGGAAGATGGAGGTAGATGAATGACGGGAGCCTGGGGTGCATGAGCAGCCAACGATTGCATAATGGGAAACCCAGCGCCCAGAGCTCAGCTGCAGGTGTCAGATCAGGACCCCCCTTCCATCCCCCAGGCGCCCAGCGCGTCATGTCTTGGGGGTGACAGTCTGGAGGCCAGGGGGTCAAGCCACTGCGGCGAGTGGACGAAGCGCCCCGCAACGTCACTGGCCCGAGCTCCCCTGCCCCTCCACAGGTGATGATCTCCCGCCCAGAGCATGTTCACGCATAAAATCATCGAGACCTCAGACCACCTGGAACTTCGCAGGGTAACAAGACATTGCTGTTAGTCATTTATGTAACTCGATGACCAATTTACAGTTTATTAGATAACGAGAACCCAAGAGCGTGCGTCAAGTGACTCTGCAGCCAAGCTCTCCATGCAAACCTGCACCATGTCACCGGCCTCATCCAAAACAGATGATCTATTCAAACCAATTGCGCCGCCTATTATTGCCCAGTGCTTTTATGTACGACGGAGGGGAGTCTTCAATGAGACGTCAAGGTCCGTCCTCGATGCCAATGCCATGCCAATACTATACAACGCAGCCGTAAGTCGATGCAACAACAAATCGTCTCTTTCCTCATTTCTTGGGCTCATCCGACGATCCATCCGACGGCTTCCGTCCGTAGAGCTCGCCAATAACACCAAGTGAGCTCTTGGGGTTCTCCTTCTTGTCCTTCTGCCCCTCGGCCGCGGCCGGTGCCTCCGGCGCCGCACCCTCGGCAGGCTTGCTCCAGCCCGACAGACCAATCGCACCCAAAACACCGCCGCCGCTCGCCTTCTTTTCCGTCTCTTCCGCAGCAGCACCGCCGGCACTCCTCGCCTCCGCCTTGGCGCGGCGCTGCTGCATCAGGCTCTTGAGGGCCTTCTCCTCCTCGTCACGGGCCTCGAGCTCGCGGATCCAGCGCTGCCTCTTCTCCTCGGCGTCCTTGGCCTCCTTGATCTTGCGCAGCTCGGCGGTGCGCTCGCGGTCCTTGTTGTAGTACATGCTGCCGGCAATCATGGCGAGAACGGTGAAGCCCTGGGCGGCGACACGGGCGCGGAACATCTTGTTGGCTTGGACGGCATCGCCGCGACGGGTTGCGCGCCAGGCGGCGTAGAAAGCGTAGACGGTCAGACCGCAACCTGGTGGTTGTTAGACTGCGATTGAAAGAAGCAAAGAGAAGCAGACGTACCAAGAGGAATGAGGGGCTCTTCCTTCAGCTTGCGGAAGACCTTGTGCATGATGCGCTCATCGTAGAAGTCACTGTTGGCGGGGTCGACGGTTAGCAACGCTTGGGGTCTGAGCTGTGGTCCCTGCTCGCGTGCAGCTTACTTGTTCTCGTCAAAGGACGAGGGCATCTGCCTGTCCATGACTGGAAGTCTGTCGTCGCCGGGCATGTTTGCGAGAGTGCGATTGGGTGTTCAACTCGTTGTGCCGGGGTGGTGGTTGTTGACTTTTTGAGGTCGCAGAGTCGGCAGCGCAGTCATGCGATTTGCAGTGGTCGGCGAACTTCGATGATGAAATGGACTCTCGGGCCCTTTGATTTTCGGGGTCTGGCGGGCAGCTGGCTGGACGCGCCGCCGGAGCTCGACCCTTGAGCACATTTGCGGCAAATCCCGGCACTTAGGACTGCTTAGGTAACCAAGCAATTGTGCCTTCCACCTCTTAATTAAGACATCTGCGCTGAAACCTCAGGCAACACGAATGGCAACTGCCGCACGGACCAAGCATTCAGAGTTGAGGTCACAGTGGAACTCAATCATCGCAATTCATTGAGTGAGTCTCTAATAGTGGATTTCACGATCCATCTCTACCTCATGACCAATTGCTCAGTGTCACTTCAACAATCAACTCAATTGCATTCCCTGGAACACATACAGTACAAGTTACTAAGGATTTACTTAGTAACACCTACCAACTCATGCTGAGTCACAATTCAAGAGGTTGGACAAACTCAATTTGGAGACGCAAACCAACCGATGTCGCCCAGAGACCCAGCCAAACGCAGGGGAACGGCAGCCGGCCTGCTGGCACCGCAGCACGAACAGGGGTCCTCCAGCCAATCCCAGCGCCGCCAATAGCGCACCTCACCGCAAAAACCGTCCGATTTCTACCCCGCGACACCGAATTGAGCTCCGATGTGTGCCCCACTATGAACAAATTTCCAGTTTAATCCAGGCCATCGCTGTCGGTGACTCTTCGCCCAGGCCATTTCTTTTAGTTGAAGCCTCCCGGCCACGATTGTTGTCGTCGCCGACTCAGTCCCGTCCTCTCGTTCATCCTGCAACAATCCTCCTCACCACCATGTCCGAGTCGACCGAAACCCCCGTCGTCGCCGTCATGACAAACGGCACCCTCAACGGCGTCAATGGCGACCACGCGCCCCGACCTCGCACCCCGCAGCCCAGCGGCATGTCCCTGACCGAGTACAGCGCCAACCCGTCCACGCCGCCGGAGGAGAAGCGCAACCGCATCAAGACCGTTGTCCCGGAGGACTACCTCCTCCCTGATGGCAACCCAGACGTGAGAAACATCTTTACGGCCCTCAATGGCTGACTGGGAGAGAAACTAACCCGCAGTCTTCACAGTACCTCCGTCTCATCGCCGCCGCAACCTCCCGCGTGTACGAAGCCTGCAAGGTCACCCCCCTCCAGCCCGCCGTCAACCTTTCCAACCGCCTCGAGTGCAATGTCCTCCTCAAGCGCGAGGACCAGCAGCCCGTCTTCAGCTTCAAGCTGCGCGGCGCCTACAACAAGATGGCCCACCTCGACCCCGCCGTCAGCTGGAAGGGCGTCGTCTGCTGCTCCGCCGGCAACCACGCCCAGGGCGTCGCCTACTCGGCCCGCAAGCTCAAGATCCCGGCCACAATCGTCATGCCCGAGGCCACCCCGAGCATCAAGCACCTCAACGTCGCCCGGCTCGGCGGCCACGTCGTCCTGCACGGCGCCGACTTTGACGCCGCCAAGGAGGAGTGCACCCGCCGCGCCGCCCAGGACGGCCTCATCAACATCCCCCCCTTCGACGACCCGTACGTCATCGCCGGCCAGGGCACCATCGGCATGGAGCTCTTTGGCCAGATCAACATGTCCAAGCTCGACGCCATCTTCTGCTGCGTCGGCGGCGGCGGCCTCATCTCCGGCATCGGCGTCTACGTCAAGCGCATGGCCCCCCACGTCAAGATCATCGGCGTCGAGACCTACGACGCCAACGCCCTCGTGCAGTCCCTCGCCAAGGGCGAGCGCGTCGTGCTCGACAACGTCGGCCTCTTCGCCGACGGTGCTGCCGTCAAGACCGTCGGCGAGGAGACGTTCCGCATCTGCAAGGACGTCGTCGACGAGGTCGTCCAGGTCACCACCGACGAGGTCTGCGCCGCCATCAAGGACATGTACGACGACACCCGCGCGGGCCTCGAGCCCGCCGGCGCGCTGTCCATCGCCGGCCTCAAGAAGTACACCGCGCAGCACCCGAGCGACCGCAAGCGCACCATGGTTGCCGTCACCTCGGGCGCCAACATGAACTTCGACCGCCTGCGCTTCGTCGCGGAGCGCGCGACGCTCGGCGAGGGCAAGGAGGCCCTGCTCGCCGTCAGCATCCCCGAGCGGCCCGGCGCCTTCGCCAACCTCATCAACACCATCATGCCGCACTCGGTTACCGAGTTCTCGTACCGCTACGCGACCGAGGAGGTCGCCAACGTGCTCATCGGCATCTCGCTCACGGCGCCGGCGTCGCAGCGCACGCAGGAGCTGCAGACGCTCCTCGAGCGGCTGCGCGCAAGCGACATGGCCGTGACGGACCTGTCCGGCGACGAGCTCGCCAAGAGCCACATCCGCTACCTCGTCGGCGGGCGCTCCAACGTGCCGCACGAGCGGCTCTACATGTTCAACTTCCCCGAGCGCCCCGGCGCGCTCGAGAAGTTCCTGCGCACGCTGCGCCCCAAGTTCAACATCAGCCTGTTCAACTATAGAAACTACGGCGGCGACGTGGCCAAGGTGCTCGCGGGTATTGTCTGCCCCGACGACGAGGTCGCGGATCTCGAGACGTTCCTGACCGAGATTGGATACCCGTGGGAGGACTGCAGCCAGTCGGGCGTTTTCAAGACTTTCCTCCGAAGCTGAGGGGGGGAAGAAACCTCCGAATTATTCTGTTCATAGACATTTGCTTCTGGTACATGATTCGGTTCGGCGTCGGGAGTTTTTAATGAGGCGAGCTGGGGGTCCAAAAAGGTAGACATTGGACAAAAGGAAGAGCATCATTATAGAGAAAAGTGTTCAATCATTTTTAAGCAGTCTGAATGAGTCCCATTGATCTTTCTAAGTATGTCTTATTGACGATGGCGGATGCCCCACCGGTCTCGATGGCGTTGTGAGTTATCACTGACGGTCGATTGCTTGCGCGAAGTGATCTCAATATAAACCTACACATAAAAGAGATTAATTTTCAAAGACGACTGCTTGTCCACGATCAAATCATGACAGAATACTAAATTAAAGCTGAACCTGTCGTCCGCAGTCCGTCATCAATCCAACTTTTTCATCCGATGTCGCATATCGCGATAACAACCAACACGCGATAAGCGCACAGACATCCACCCACGTGACACACCCAAAAAAGCTCCCGCGATGTCGAAGCCATCCAGGTCATTCAACATCGTCGTCGTCGTCGTCGCCAGCGGAGCCTCCCAATCGACCACGATCTCGCCGTCCCGTCGTCTGCCACAGCCTGCAGTCGACTTCGAAACCACGAGCCGCAATCACCAAGCGCACCGAAACACAAGAATGGCCTCCCTCGCCGCCTCATTCAGGGCGCTGTCCCTCGCGACCGCCCGCCCGCAATGCTGCGCCGCCGCCGCCGCGAAGCTCGTCGTTGCGGGCTCCATGCGCGCCAACATGTCGACGGTGATTATGACGAGGCAGCCGATGGCCAAGACCGAGGCGCTGTTTGCAAAGAAGAGCGCCGCTGCTGCTGTTGCGGGCGCGGTGGCGCAGCAGACGAGGGGGATGAAGGTGCATTCTTCGGTGAAGAAGAGGTGTGAGCATTGCAAGGTGAGCTCTTTTTCTTTTCTGAAGTTGGGGGAGGGTGGGATGCTGGGGGACTGGGAGAGGGGAGGAGGAGAGGTGGCGTGATGTGTTGGAAGGAGGAGACGGGGTCAAGATGTAGGCGGAAGAAGGACCAGTTTCTGGGGAAAACGGCATGGACATGGGCTAATGGGATGTTTCTTCACAGATCGTCCGCCGCAAGGCCGGCAAGAGACACAACGGATACCTCTACGTCATCTGCAAGGCGAACCCGAGACACAAGCAGCGCCAGTCGTAGTCGAACGAGGGCGGGGTTGGGGGGTGATTGTGTACACTACGGAGGCAGATTGGTGCGAGGACGTGTTGCTGCATAGATGAGGCTGCGACGCAGCCCCTTTACTTCACGAGTTTGGGGTCATGCGATGAGAGGGAAGAAGAAACGACCGTCACGGAGAATAGACGCATTGAGGCAGAGGCCTGTTGTATTATACAGATCGGGATACTACAAAAAGTACAACTAAACTCTACATTCCGTCAATGTACCGCTCCATGCCCTGGAACTCTGTTTTGCCGGTTGAGATGAGGTAGCGGATGTGGTTCTGGGTTGGGGTTAGTGTTTGAATGTGCTTGCCAGAGATGATAGAGACGGAGAACGACAGAGACGGAGAGAGACAGAGACGGAGAGAGATGGACACAGAGATAAAGACAAAGACAGAGAAAGAGACGAAGAGAGAAAGAGATAGAGACGGAGACGCAGAGAGAGAAAGAGATCAAGGTGGGCGTACAATATCCGTCACATCTCTGTGACGCTCAAACTCATCACGGGCGTAGCGGCGGGACTCGGCGCGGGTGGTCGGGTCCGCGATGCGTTGTGTGCCGCGCAGGATTTCGCGGTAGAGGGACAGGGCGCGGGAGCGCTGGAGGAACTGTATACTCGTCAAAATCCATGTGCTTACCATCCAATTTGCGCCTTGTGTGTTGAAATTTGCAGGGCTATGTATGTCAGATGCATGAGAGTTGGGAACGGCAACATACATGATCCAGACTCAGCGTCTTCCCGAGGCGCGACTTGGCCGGGCCATTGGAGTAGCTGCGGATAGCGGACCACAGGGGGTTGAAGGGGGGCATTGGTGCCGCGGTGAAAGGGCGACTACATCTGAAGCCTTTCGATGATGGTCTCAAGTGAGCCTCTGGCTTGGCCTCTCCGGGTCAGCGAATGGTGGATGAGTATGGAAACTTTTTGGGTGGATGAGGTCAGGACGGGGAAACTTCGGGAGTGTGCCCCCTGGAGGGGATGTAGTGCCCCGCGGCCCGGGTTTGATGCTTGCTTTAGTGGACGCGTCGGGGCGCGTTCAGCGAGTTGGGATTCTGGGATTACAGCGAAGCGAAAAGGGAGGACCTGAGTAAGGTCACGGATCCTTTATCTTTGGCAGGGAGAATATTTTTCAGGATTTCAAGTTCTATATGAATTTGTCTTTTGTCTCATCGCCTTACCTACTTTGGTCTGTTGGTGTCCAAAAGCTCAAGATGCCCGTCAAGCGGCGGAGGGCGCCTACAAACCCCATCGAGTCCGCGAACCGCAAGACGGACGAGGACTTCATCAGAGACCATCTGCGGCAACCCAGGTTCGTGTAGCACACTATCATCACAGCTATGGACGACGCACTTACCGTTGAATAACACGACAGCGCAGACTGGACATCATGGACGCACCCCGCGACCAAGAAGGCGTACACCCTCGCGCTCAAGTCGCCGGCCAAGATGTCCGTCGACGAGATGCAGGCGTGCTTCGACATGGTGGAGTACACTAGCGGCGCGGACTACCGCGCGTCGTCGTGGGGGTGGAAGCCGGCGGCGAAGATCAAGGAGATGCGGAGCCCTGAGCTGCGGTACGTGCTCGTCAAGGAGGGTGACAGCGAGAGGTTGTGTGGGTTCACGAGTCTGATGCCGACGTTTGAGGAGGGCGAGGCGGTGGTGTATTGCTATGAGATTCACTTGTTGGAGAAGCTGCGGGGGTAAGTTCTGCTTTTTTTGTGGTGGTGTTTGGCTCGTGATGCTTGAAATTTGCTGACGGTGATGTAGCACGGGAATGGGCCGCAAGCTGATGGACTACCTCGTCGCCGTCGCGGAGAGCATACCCATCGTGGAAAAGGTGATGCTGACGTGCTTCGTGGCCAACGAGGCGGCGCGGGGGTTCTACGAGAAGCTGGGGTTCGAGAGGGACGCGACGTCGCCGTTCGAGAGGACGTTGCGGTTTGGCAAGGTGTTTGTGCCGGACTATGTGATTATGAGCCGAAAGATTCAGCGCCGCGAGGGCGGACAGGTTGAGGCCGAGGTTGATGGGGTGAAGAAGTCCAAGAGGAATGATTCATGATGCATGTTCTCTGCTTTCTTCACCCGATTAGGGAAGTTCATGAGATACCAAGATACAGCGAATATTCGAATTCGGAATCGATAGACGGACTAGTCTGGTCCTGCAGATTCGCTCGTTGATTTCGGGCAATGGTGGTGGGTTGAGGTTACACACAGCCAACTGAGGCTGAGAAGGAACCACACACAACTACTGCATGGGTCGGGAATAAGCTCGAGCAGGCCAAGTCCCAAGTGCCATACCGCGAGCAATTAACAGTGGGTTTTTATTTGCTTTGCCCGCCCTGCAGGTGGACATGCCGTGGGCGGCGGCAGGGAAGCTGAGCCTAAAAAGTACCTCACCTCTCGCTTCCACGGCTGAGCATTCCTTCATTCCACCTCACCCACTTGGCAGGACCTGACTTGCTCTGGCGGCGACGATCACAGTAAGCGCTGTCGAGGGAATTGTCCACTTGGAGTAAGGCGACGAACTCCGGGAATCCTGCCTGCCGAGAGTTTATTCCCTTGAAGACTTGGTGCTGTCGAGTTAAGGCTGTTTCTTCACTTCAAGACAAGGTCAAACGGCAGCCGACTCTCTCGCCCCAAAAGGGGTTGATGCTCTGGATCATGTTACACAAGACTCATCTTACCACATGCCAGCTGCTCACCTCAGAAAATTACTCAAGCCAGTTTTGGGCTGACTTGCTGAAATCTGCAAATGGAGAAAAAGGAAAGGGAAGGACTTTCACTTCCACCCCTGCATCAGCGTCCCCAGCTACACAGCCCGCCAAGCTCAGCCTTAGGACGCCATCGCTTCCTAGCGGCGCCCCTCCAGCTGCTGCCTCCCACGTCTTCCACCCATATTGCCTATCATCACAGCAAAATAGGTAGAAAGCCACAGGGGCGGGCTCGCCAGGCAGACTCCAATTGACAGTCTGTGAACAGTGAAGGGTCTGATCGCAGCGGTCCTCTCCGCCGATCTGGTTCCGCACCACGAGAGCGCCATATGGGACCGACAGGAAGGATTCAGGCATCGACATATGGCATGAGACGAAGCGGCCGGCAAACATGCCACCACGAGCCCCGTCTCTCCAGACGCCGATTGGGGCGCCATCTAACGGTTTAGTGCGGACCTTTGGTGTTGAGGTAAAAAAGTTGGCTGAATCTTTTCATTGACCCTCCGGCTCAGCTGCTGGCCAGGGTGAGAAGCTTGGTGTGACGTTAAACCGCTTCCGGTCCATTTCTCGAGCTTCACGCAGGCGTTGCCCAACTGTTTAACTCCCCTCCCCCTTCTGCATCCGTCTGGTTGGTCTTTCCCACATGATTGTCTCATTTCCTTCCTCCTTGGCTGCTTTGCTTCATTAGCTCCTTCCCGTTTTCAAACATAGCCACCTCTGGGGGCCGATTCATATATCAACGTGTCCCCCCCCCCCTTGCATCTCGTTCCCAATCCGTCTGAACGACCTCATTTTCCTGCCGTCTGCATCATTACAATACCTCGCTCGCCTTTCCTATACGCTGCTCAGGTCATCACCGTTACAGGTTTCAACGCTCCTAGACCAACGCCATTATGGATTACCAGCAACAGCAGCAGCAACAGCAGCAGCAACAGCAAATGCAGCCGAACCCATATGAGGGCCAGCCCCAGCAGCAGCCCATCCAACAGGAGTACACCCAGGGCGCCGCCGTCCAGAACCAGGAATGGCAAGCAAGCTTGTGCAGCTGCTCGCCCATTGACAGCTGCTGCTTGGCCTACTGGCTACCATGCATCCGTACGCCTCCCTCACATCTGCTGACGCACGCCTCTCGTCGACGACGGCTCTTTTCCTCATTGATCAACTATGACTAACACCATCCCACAGTCATTGGCAAGACCACAGAGCGCATGCGCGACCCCACGATGCAGACGTACGAGGCCATCAATACGGACTGCCTGCTCTATGGTGCTATCCAATGCTTCACCGGTTGCGGGTGGATCTACGCGCTTATGAAGCGCGGCGAGATCCGTGAGCGCTTCGGCATCAAGGGCTCTGGCGCGAGCGACTGCTGTGTGAGCTACTGGTGCTGCTGCTGCGCGCTCATCCAGCAGGATAACGAGGTCAAGGCCCGCCTGTCTACGGGACCTATCGTCCAGGGGTACCAGCCGCAGAAGGAGGGCATGCACATGCCGCCGCAGCAGCCGCACAACTAAGCGGGATGGTAAACTTGTACGATCAAACGAGGTTGTCTGAAAGTTGGCGACGAGGGATGGTGCTGCTTGGCTTTCTTTTTGTTCATGGACATGGTTTAAGGATATGGGATACCCGATGGATTGGGGCAACCACAGGCGACTGGATGGAGTCGTCGGGGCACGCACTTACCTATAAGAATTCAAGTATAATAATTCGAGGAAGAGCTTATTGGCCCGTCTGGCATGAGACACAGCTATGAATCACTTCAGGTTCCTCGTCTGATTGTTGACGCGTTAGATCGAACGTCGGCTCCAACGCAATGGATCGTCGATACAAAGCAATCTTTGCACCATCCAGTCCATAGCATTGCTGTGAGGGTATATATGTGGGGGGATAAGTTTCAGGGACGACGATGAGAGACGACGACCATCACAGCGATGACATATATCACATCAGCGACGACGAAAATATGGACGTAGGTGAAGTTGCCTCCTACAAGAATAGGGTTCACCAGCAGAGAACAGTCCATCAAGGCGTAACCCGTTGCCGGGGACGTACTTCTGATTCTAACTGCCATACGCCAGACGCTGGCCCCCCTTGTAGGCGCCGAGGATGGATATCCGGAGCAGCAACAGTGAAGCTGAGCTCGTTGTCCTGGGCGGTGATGATGCCTGCAACGGAGGTTCGATGGCCCTGGTAGGTATCGATGGGGTCAAAGTCAAGCTGAGTGAGGTGCATCAGAGCTTGGCAGGAATTTGAGAACCTCTCTCGACCATCACGAGGTGGCGGGCAGAGTTTACCGGCAGGGCCGCTCACATGGATACCAACGGGTTGTTCAGCCATGTGATACTAAGCGATGGTCGACAGAGGTTCTCAACTGCTTGTAGGTGTACTCCTCAACCGCCTATCTTTCATATATTCGAAAACATCAACTTATCAAAGCTTCAAAACAGAAGACGATGAAGACGATGCGCAGCCTCCTCTCCAAGCTCCAGGGAATCACCCCCGACCCCTCCCCGACCATCCGCTTCCGTCGCGATCTCGTCCCCCACAGTCCCCCCCAGCATCCCCACCGGCTACGACACATCATGGCAAACCCGCCGGCTCGCGAACTACTCGTCCAACCCCTTGCTTCGCCTCCCCAACGAGCTGTTGCTGGAGATCACGGAGCGCCTCCCGCCGCCGGACCTCTACGTCGTCCGGCAGGTGTCGCACCTCTTCGCGGCGCTCTTCCGCTACGCCGCGTTCTCAAAGTACCACCAGCAAACCGCGGCGATCGACCCGGCGACGGCGGAGCCGAGCGTGCACCGGCTGCTGCGCGCCCATCGCAAGCTCAGGGGCAAGACGGCGCCAGCTATCCATTTCATCCCGGGGGTCGAGTTTAACTTGGACGCGCTGCGGGTGGAGGAGCGGGATGGCCTCCGGTATGGTTTGCAACGGAGGACGTTTTGTGCGCTATGTTTGGCTGGTAGGAGTCAGGAAAGGCAGGGTATCTACCCGCTCTACACCCGGGGGGGACAGGTACGTTGCATGCGCCGCTTGCAAGTGCTCCCACCATCCAAGCTGGTTCTCCCCCGCCGAACGACAGCGTCGGGACCGAATCTGCATCGGATGGGAAGGGATGCTGCGGATCTGCCCGCACAACCTGATTTCTTGGCCACGTGTCCAGGGCTGGATTGGCGTAGAGTCCAGCAGAAAGAGGTCTGTCTTGCGTTGCCGGCAATGCGCCGATGCGATCGGGCGACACGGCGAGGCCCCTGAAGTCACCTATGAACCCTCGCGGACGGGGGATGCCGCAGGCAAGTTGAGGCTTGGATGGAAGGCGCCTGTTTACACGTTATCGAGCTGGGAGATCCTCACCAAGGATGATATACGTAGAGCGCTGAAGCGATTCGACCAGCGGCATGAGGGACTGCTGTGCCCGCACATCTCGTTCGATTTGGAAAAGCTGATGAAGGTGTTTTACTGGCACCGGCGTGTCTGCTTCAGGCAGCCGTCGGCCTTGTCGCTGGAGTACCACAGGAGCGACGAGAGAGACGGAATATCGTGCCTTTGCTGCGCAGCCAAGAACACTGCCGACGCAAGGCGCGTGGGCAGGTTTCCGATATCGTCGATTTATAGCATGTCGCGCCACTACATGTTGTGTCGTCAGTGCTATTACCGTTACGAGTGGATATCAGACGGCAAAAGGATTCACTTGCGCGGGTCTCTGCACTCGATAGGCGCCACCTCCGAGATCTCGACGGATGAAAACGGGCACATCAACAGACGGAGGCCCTCGAGTGACTGGCTGAGGACGATGGATCCGTCGACGTATCGGCAAACGGAGGAGTGGCGGCATTTGAAATGGTGTCCGGATAAGTCCTGTGCGAATTCAACCAACAGGAGCACTTGGTATTGACGTGGAGCGTTGCCCGAGAGTATGTCTGCGTGGGGTAGGTTGTCGTTCTTGAATCAGTATTACTGTAAGAGGTCCAGCGCAAGTCGTTCCGATGGAGAGAGGTCTAGCTATTCGGGCGGGTAGGTCTGGTTCCCCGACCACATCGTGACTATGGACGACAAGGGTGACCACAAGGATAACGACATGGCGAAAAGTCTAGGGAGAATTATGACCATAAATGGTTGAGATAATTCATAATCTAGTTGTAAGATTGTGTATAAATGTCATGGTATCCGTATCCAAACCTTCCAACGCCAGTGTTATGCTGAAAAACATCGCTGATCCAAAAGACTTGGCCATCCGTCTAATCATCTAATTCTCATCTCTTACCAATTGAAGCTCTCCTGGAAATATTCGATCCTAGAATACCCCCGTCCAAGCATCTCAACAACGCTCTTCCGCGCGTCGTCAGCCATGACGTTCGGCCCGCACGCCACGACCGCGAGCCGGCTCTTCTCCGCGGCGGTCGCGGCGTCCTGCACCTCCTCCCTTACGTCCGGGCGTCCGTACATCAGCCTGACGTGCTCGGGCCAGTCGTCGGGCCGCACGGCGTTCGTCGCGAGGCTCGTCTGCGTGACGTATATATCCACGGCCAGCTTCCCGCTGTCGAGCGCGTCCTCGAAGTCCTGGCGGAGGACGTCGGCGGCGAAGCTCAGCTCGCGGACGGCCCAGACGATCTTGACGGAGCGGGCGCGGGAGGCGGCGCGGCAGAGGTGCTGGAGGTGCGCGAGGGGGACGACGACGCCGCTGCCGCCGACGACGAAGAGCAGGTCGTCGAACTGGGAGAAGGGCTGGGTGTGGCCGTAGGGGCCCTCGACGAAGACGCGGAGACGGGCGGGGCGCGGCCAGGGGGCGGCGGCGGCTTCGCGGAGGCGGGCGGTGAAGCTGTCGTAGGGGCGGATGAGGAAGGTCATGGAGGGGGTGCCGGTGCGGGGGTGCAGGTCGACCTCGGACATGGGCTCGACGGGGTTGTCGTCGGAGGCGACGAGGAGCGGGGTCTGTTCGGAGGAGAACTTGCGGGTGTGGTGGGTGTTGAGGGTGGTGCAGGCCATGGTGAAGGGGTGGCTCTCCCAGGCGCGCTTGTCGGAGAGGACGTGGAGGTAGTAGTAGGTGCCGGGCTTGGGCTCGTAGAAGGAGTTGGGGTAGGGGATGCTGAGGCGGACGATGTTGGAGGTGGCGTCGTAGGTTGCGAGGGCGAAGGTGTTCCAGAACCTGAGGTTGAAGGCGAGGGTGCGGGACATGCGGAGGAGGCGGTCGGCGACCCAGATGTAGAAGGGGATCCAGAAGAGCATGTCGAACTGGTGGTTGAAGATGGAGACGTGGCCGAGCATGGTGACGAGGGTGAGGATGGAGAGGAGGATGTGGAGGACGAGGAAGAGCTCGTACTGCTTGCGGCGCATCCAGAAGACGGAGGCGACGAGGAGGAAGACCATGCCGAAGGTTGCCTGTTGGGGTTAGCGATGGACGAGTTCATGATGCGGGACTACTTACAAACCAGCCGGCCCACCAAAACATTTGCGTGAACCACCAGAGGAAGTATGTCCAGCCGCCCTCACTTAGAATGAGGATAACGTAGGCAGCGGTGTGGATGACAGCCTGGACTGTCGCGACGCGAGCAACCCAGCGGTGGAAGTTGTTGTACGTGCCAAAGTCCCAGCCGGTCACCCACATAAGCAGGTTATTCCTCATGCCAAACAGCCAGATGATGGGAAAGTTGGCAAAGGAGATGATGCCGGTTCGGTCGGCGACGTAGCGGCCGATTTGCTTCGACATATCCGGCCAGCTTCTTGAGTCAGTACAGGACTGAGATGGTGAAAAGGGTGGACCTACTACATGTGCCCCGGGAGGAGGGAATAGCCGTAGCAACAGTACCACGTGTTGACGGCGATGAAGGCGAAGATGGTGATGCTCTGGATGCGCGGCGGTATCGTGCACCACCCTAAGTTCTGCGAGCAGCGGTAGCCGAAGGTCGCCGGGATAGTGATGTATCGCTTGAGCCAGAGCGCAGCCCAGTGCAGCGCGTTGGGCTTCTTCTCCGAGTCCCATTCCTGGCGCTGGAGGCTGGCGATGGCTCCGACAAGACGGGTTGCCAGACCAAAAGCGCACACAATGACCCAGAAGACAATAACATAGAATCTGGGATCTTGTCAGCGGTGCTTCGTCGACTCGAGGTGATGCACATACCCATATCGATAATGCCGACTGTAGGTATACTCTACCGATTCCAAAGAATCATACCAGATCTGGTAAAACGGCTCCGCGGGCAGCACAACCTCGTTCAAGACAGTCTCCGCCGTGCCCTCCGCCTTCGTCAGCCTCCTCAGGCCCTTGATCTCCTCCTCTGAGTACCCTCCGATAATCTCCAACGGCGGCAGCGAGACGTTCATGTACTGCTGACATGTCGCGTTCTGCGTGCCCAGCCCAGCATCCCGGTGCGGCGCGTCGCAGTGCAGGTGCGTGCAGAGGTACAGCGACTTGATGTGCAGCAGGCTCTTGCACGATTGCGGGAGCTTCGACTTGGCCGGGGCAGTGTCGTTGAAGTGCGGCTGGCGGATGGTGTTGACGCAGGCGTCGTAGCAGAGGCCGCCGACGGACACGGTGGAGGCGGCGACGGAGGTGGCGAAGAGGAGCGCAGTTGCGGCGACGACGGTGAGATTGAGGCCCGGTCCTCGTCCTCGTCCTGTCGCCGAGGACGGCGATGACCACGGTGCTCGCATCACGGTCGGGAGCTTCGCATCTGGTCGCTCGGGCCGTTGGCGGGGGTTGCTGTGATGTGCGAGCTGTTGCTATGCGACGGCGATGGTGATGATGCGAAATTGCCTTTAGAGGGGTTGGTTGGAAGTGTCTGGTGCGAGTTGCAAGGGGACGCAGACGCAAAGACTGGGCGGCTCACGGCAAGTGGGAAAGAAAAGGCGAGGTGAGGTGCCTCGGGAGGGACAGCTCGGTGCTCCGAGGGGTTGAGAGAAAATGGTACTGAAGGATTCGGGGGTGGGAAAGTGGTGAAATTTAGGATCTTATCAGATCATCTGATTAAGCGTCCCCACTGGCTTAGGTTATCGCGATTATCCACCGGCATCGGCACCAGCCCGTGACCTGGCCCCTCTGTGCCGGGTCACCCCTTGAAATGGTGTAGATGCTGCTGTAGTGTGTGGTGATGCTGCGTGACACTCGTGGAGGAGCTGCCTTGGCTGGGCGAAAGAGGAGGGGCTCTGCCTTAAAAAGGGCGGCTATTAACCCACCTGACGCTGGCCACGCAGCGTGTTGTCTCACTGTGAGAATCCAACGCATGCATCCCGCCGGCCGCTGCTTTTGGGCCCCGCCGTTTCCGAGACTTAACTTTCATAAAAAATGCACTCAAACACTCTCAGAGAAAATAGTTTTTGCAATCAGCGCCGGCTACTGCGCTCAAACGTCCGATAATGCCCTCTGAAAGTAAGGCCCGTGATACGCGGGACCACCCGCTAAGCTTTCGGGAGCCCGGCTATCAGGCGGGAGACCTGCGCTTAAAGTCACCCGCCATCACGGAACTCACTAGGGCATTTTTCTCCCTCCAAACGAATTTCTGGCTCTTCAATTCCATCTCCTAATGCATCCTGCATGGAATTCATCGAGTACCACTCTGTAAGTCAAGCAGCGACGATCCATCAAATGCCCCCTCAGTCCACTCCCGGGAGCAGCAACCGAGCAGGGCCTACCCTTGGAGGACCGCTGTGACTTCAGCGGTGCCCGCTCTCCCCCGCCGGCGGTTCAGGGACCTTCCCTCCCGCGCTTCCGTTGACACATCACCACCCGCCGAGTCGGAACCGCCGCACCTCCGATGTTCGTCCCATTCTCAACCACACGTCACCAGCAATTTTCGTCCAGACAGCACAGAAAGATTTGGTATGGATGGTTGAGAATTCTCGGGTGTGAGTCACCGCGACCGACCTAAATAACGCAACTGCCACTTTTCAGTACAGAAATGAATTCACAGGTGTCCCTCTCAAATCCACCCGCCACTAACAGCCTCCCCATCCCTACTCGGCCTCCCAGGAACATCCAACGGCGGCGGCACCAGCCCCTCGGAGCCCCTCTCAACGTGATTTCCTCTACTATACATCGATGAAGTAGCTCTGCCCTGATCAAAAACTTCCATATCATACACCCCCCGACTCATCGGGGGACGCGGTGGAGCAGGCGGCGGCGGCGGGAACTTGGGTGGCAACCCGCTAACCATGTACGGCCCCGAGATCGCCATGCTCCCCCTCCGATTAAGCCCCGTGAACCCCTCCCGCTTCTTCTTCTTCTTGTTCCATATGTACAGGTACACGACCCCGCCTGCGAGGAGGCCGAGGAACGCGAGGGCGCCCGCGACGCTGGCTGCTATGGCCCCTTTTGAGGCTTCTTGCTGTGGTTCCTGCGTCGATGTTGGGAGGAGACTCGCGGTTGCTGCTGATGGTGTCTCAGATCCCGTGAGAATCTTGGACGTGGAATCGATGATGGTGGTTAAAATAGGGCCGGGCAGGTCCGTCGGAGACGCCAGGAGGTTACCCGTGCCGCTTGTGGAACTGCATTCGTAGAGGGTAAACGTCGACGCATCATCAGTTGAGAGCCAGGTGTAGCACGCGGTATCGGGTCGGTATTTGCTGTTTAGGACTTTAGCATCGTGAACCACGACAGAGGGTCAACATCTGCCTGCTCACCAGCATAGCTCGCCCTCTTTACAGCCGCCCGCAATGGACTCCACGGACGACCCGAGGCATTTTGTCGGTACAGGGGAGCGGCAGCCTAGGAATGAGTTTGATGATATGCACGGCCCGGGACACGTCCACGCCTGGTCTTTAGGGGATATCCTGTGAGGCGATCAGTACGTGTAGTGGGGACGCCAAGTGACAAGATACGGCCTACGTCGGTGCAGAAGTAGGAGAATCAATGAAGCCGCAGGTATTCGGCTCCTTGGTGAAAGGAAGCTGAGCGGCAGCAGCGCGCTTGGTCGTCGAGGATGGAGACTCGGAGTATGCCATTGCTGTGGTGAAGTGAAGTAATGAAAGATGGACGTAGATGGTCAAACAACAGCGGAAGATGATTCGTCACGATCTTTTTATCGTGAGATGTTGCCAGAGTTTGTTGTAACATTTGCTGTGATTTACTACAATATGGCTTGGAAAAGACCAGAAACAAACAGCCTCGAACTGATTCACTAACTACGGGATCATTCCAACCTTAGTGAGTCAGAAAGCGACTGGAAAATGTAGTTTGACGTCTTGTTGCACGCGTAAAGCAACGCGGTCATAAATCAATCATGTTTTTTTAACCATGTATGTATTCAGCATGGCGATATTTGCGGAAAAAAGTCGGCTAGAGTCCTGCCAAGTTCCTGACACTACAAAACGAACAGGGAAATCCTGCAGAGATGGCATAGACACTGTCATTACCACTCATTGAAACAAATGCTTAGATTGGGCTTCCACCGTCCGTTGATGTCTCTGCTACGTTAGGCCGTTCGTTTCCTTTTCGCCGATTCTGAGGATTCAGTCGCCTTGGAGACAGAAATCTTTTCGCTTTTCTCATCGTCGAGCAATTCGTCCATCAGCTCGCTCTTCTCGTCCAAGGCAGCCCACTTCGGTCTGCCGTCTGGTAAATCGACCACCCTCTGCTTATAGAAGATGTGCATCCTACACACCGTCAGCACATCCGCATCTCAAATCGCCTCACCCAGCTCATCACCTCAATCAAATGGGGAGGCAAAGATACTCACTGCACATCAAACTTCTCCCTCTTCTCCTCCTCGTCAAAATGCAACAGCCCCGGGAACAACAGCACCATATTCCGCCCCTCGTCCATAATCCGGCTCCCGCAGTGGCCGCACGAAACCTTGCACGGCAGGTCGTGGTTGGTCTTCTTGGAGCCCGAGTTGTAGAACGCGAGGCCGTCGACGCCGCGGTCGAAGGCGAGGTCGGTCTTGTGGAAGATGGCGGCCCACTGGAAGGGCGCGCCGTGCATCTTCTGGCAGTCGCGGCAGTGGCAGAACTTGGAGGCGAGCGGGCGGTCGCGCGAGAGCCAGTAGGAGACCTGGCCGCAGTGGCACTCGCCGCGGATCTTCTTGTCGAAAGGCTTGCCGTCGATTTCGGCTTGCGAGGAGGGGAGGTAGGGGGCGGCGGTTTTCCAGTCTTGGTCGAAGGAGTTGGAGCCCATTTTGGAGGTTGTGGAGAAGTGGTGATGAGTTAGGGTCAATGAAGTTGGTGGTTTGTTATTATGAAAGATTCGGGATGCGATTGGGAGTTTGAATTGGTGAGGTGCTGTTGTCGCTTCTGAGTAAAGGAAGCTGGTTGATGGACGGAGGCCGTGACGCGGGAGTGATGACATCACTTTTAGGGGTTCTGCTCGGTTTAGGGTAGAAATGTCTATGATGCCGTTATTCTCGATCCAGAAAAAGCAATGCCACCGTTGAGTGTCAAAGGGAGTTTCGATCGATTAATGCACGGACGAGGTTGGCGTGCGTGTGGCTTGGGCTTTCGTAGCGGGAGCTGGTTGGGGTTCTCGGAAAGGATGATGATATGTAGCTTGCATCGACTGTCTTAGCTCAAATAGACTACTCGAGTATTCTGTGAAAAGATCCTTCTAAGGTGACTCTGTCGAAAAAATCATTTTGCGATCATCTTCTATTAGTAACGCTTTTATGAGGACTGATGAGATGAACTGCCCCTGACGACGGTGCTTGGACTGGTCATCGAGCCATCATCGATCCGATCTTTTCCACAAACGGCCGGCGAATCAGACGAACCAGGGACCTGAACCTTCCGCAACGCTTAATTCTCTTCGTTTCCGCTTTTAGTAAGTAGCTATCAGAGGCACGTGGCCGCTGTTGATTAAATGTTTCATCTTTCTGAAATATCATTCTCTATTGTCAGACTAGACCTTCAACCTGGTGAGAATGGACTAATTTTTCGTGTAGTTAGATTCCGGTTCTCCTCATGTGAATCACTTATAGGACGGAACAATTCGCAGCATTGGCCGAGCTCTGCTAAAGTTGGCAGAAAATATCAAGCCAAGGTTTCACGTCCATCACTTTCTAGACGACCCCAGTTTGTCCCATGAGTCCTGCCAACCAGCCAAATATGTCTTCGTCTTCTTGGCCTTTCCTTCAGTATTCTTTCCACTCGAAATCCGTCCCGCAATTGTAGAGGGTTCGCCGAGATACATGTCCAACATGGCCGCGGGTGTGCTGTCGCGTTTTCTTTCTCTTCGTTAGCAAGAGTTTTAACTTGACAGAAATTCGATAATGCTGATAACTCACCTTCCACTACCAGTAGTAGCAGCCGGGTAGTGAGATTGAGAGGGCATAATGAATTTGGCAAAGCTGCAGTCCTACTCAGGGGCGCGTATAGTGAGCGTAGGGTAACTTCGACTTCAGAGAGATTAATTGATTCGAGTGAGGAATTTTTTCATTTTTCTTTTCTGCAACAGCAAGAACTCGTTTTTATCATAGTTCTGAGAAGACTAGAAGCCATCACCATGGTGCTGGGGCAGTGCTGGGGCAATGGCACTAGCTCACAATGCCGCCATGTGCTGAGCACTTCCCTTGGACACAGACCGGCTCCATCACCTTGCAAGCAAAGCACAAGACTTTCTTGTACACTGAATGGCACTTTGGTGCTTTGCAATATGATTCGTAGATTTTTGGCGATGTGTGAGTGGAGAAATCCGGGCGAATGAGAGGCAAAAGCACGGCGGTGCTTCTCACCTCCAGCCTGATTTGCGCCCGTGACCGTACCACAGAATTTCCCATTACTCGGGTCACATTCTTTCGGTTGCAAGATTGACGTTCTATTACTTCAATCTATTCTGTAAAATCTCGTGCGGCATTCATCATACCCAAGCTCGAAAAAGTCGAATACAATACAAGCACCTCTCTTCTCCCACCTTCCTTCTACGACCCGATCCTTGGTACTCGTAGCTGGACGACACATAAACCAAAGTTGACGACCGCATCTTGCGCCCCCGCCCCGCCAGCATCCTTTAACAAGCGCGAGAAGATGGTGGCTACGGGTAGACCAAGGCCTATTAAGTTCAATAGAAGACGCCAGAGAGCGAGCACTCAAGTTGACGACTCCAATGATGAGGCTGGACCATCGAGAGCAGAGAAACGACCTAAAGCGTCTGAGCAGCCACGTTGGGCGTGCCCGTTCTGGAAGTTAGATCCGTTGAAACATCACACCTGCTTCTCACGGAGTCAGATCGCGCCGAGGCATGTAAAGACGCATGTGCTCCGAGAGCATGTCGCTGGGCCTAAGTGCGAAACTTGTTCCGCAAGCTTCGTGTCTCGCGCCGAGCTCGAGTATCATCTGACCGAAAACCGTGATCATTCCCGCCAATTGGGTGACGTTTCCGAAGACCAAGATTGCGAGCTTCGGTCAATGGGGAGACAGGCGGCCGGGTCAGATTATTGGTATAAAATGTGGGACATTCTATTCCCGGCACTTCCAAGACCAGAGTCACCCTTTGTGGAGGACCCGAGCCAATTCCATGCCGGCATATCTTCATTCATCAGAGTAAACCCGGACCTCCATAACCTGACGGCGGTGCAGCTGATGGAAAGCCTTCTCAAGTTTGGGAATGGTGGGTTGAGTTCAGAATCCTTCCCCCAAGGCACAACAACCCACCAGCCTGCTTCTACTGCACCATGTACGGCCACATCCGAAAAGACCAGACAGGTGCCTCTATTGCATCCCTTGGAAAAGAGCGTTGTGCCCCCCACTGACTCCGGGTACGGTTCGAGAATCGACGTTGCTGCTTCTACCGGGTTCCCTCCAGGCTACTCCGCAGGAGAGACCAATAACGAATACGACCATTTCGAAAACGATGTGATGACATCATACTCAGAAGAATTGACAATGGCTCACTCTCATCTCTACATACAGAAACTTTCCCGCGCGATATCTCATCATCTCGGACGGTTCCTACATCCGGAAAACGTGTCAGATATTCGAGCGGAGCTCCCAGAGATCATCAGAGCTTTTGCAATGCGGATAGGGTACGAATCAGATACATCTGGCCATCGACATGTGATGTGTTTTGTTCGAAAACACTGTCTGTAAGCTTAATGTTTTCTCCAATGCAAATTCGAACTCAAAGTATGTTTACTAATACCGCGGACAAGTCCCATCGTCAACCACGTGGTTGCTGCTGTCGCTGATGGCTCTACTCAAGATCAAGGATCGACTTCTTGCCAGGCAAGCCAACAAAACATGAACTACCTAGAGAAAATGTATATTCTATGGGCTCTCCCGGACGAAAACGTACAGCCTCAGCTTCAAGAGACCATGTTCGAAGGGGTTGAAGGCGAAGTGGAGGACGACACCTTTGATATGGAACCGAATGACTACAACAACGTTGTTCATCGAAGCAATGCTTTCAGCTGGTTGATCGCAGATCTAAAAAGACTCTCCAGTCTCGAAGGGAGCTATGGCGATTCAGACCAGCCAAACGGCATAAGAAGCAACCGACAATTGGTAATTCGCACCTTTCAACCCGGCAGCATTAGCAGGATGGAAGCACCGCAGAAACAGACTGCACACTTCAGGTTGTTTGAATGGGCAGAGACTTTCCAGGCAGGCAACGGTTTTGATTCTGTTGTCGCCACTTGCCTATCTGGTAACGCACAAGCAACCTCAATCAAGCATTATATGGCTCAGACATGGCCCTCAACTGGGCCCCAAATCTTCAGCCTATTGCAGAAAATCATCGAAAATGTTGACAGAGAGCGGACAGGAGACCTGACACACTACATTCTACAAGAGAATACTGAACTTACGGTCAATGTCAATGGATCTTTTCTTGTCCTGACTGTCAGGGGAACATCATACACTATTGCAGAATTCGGAGAGCAGATAGCATGGCTTTGGTCTGCTGTCAAAAGCCCACGAAACAACACGCCTCATAGCTACACACCAATCGTGGCTGTCGCGGCGTCCCGTTTGAACTCGGGTTCTCCTGACGTGGTGACAACAAACTCGCATGCGATGTGGTTTGATATTAAATTCTTCAGTAACCCGACAGAATCGGACATCAACGAGGGACTTGCCTGGTCGAATATCCTTGGTAGGAGAGCGGCCGTGCTCACTGCGTACCCTATACCCCGGAGGCCAGCTGGATTTCCAGGGCTGGAGTTATCCTTCAAATTACTTCTTCAGCTTTCAGGAGGAAGGAAACCGATCAGCGGAGAACGACAGATGTTGATTCAAGGAGGGAAAATGAATCTGAGCTTAAGCAAACGCCTTGGAGATTGTTTTGCATGGCATAGATTGCTCCCGAATGGCGACGTGTGTAGTGATTGCGGAGAGCAAGCTGGCCACTGCCGAGTTTCGACCAAGTTCTCGGAATTGCAACATTCATCGGCTCGACATTTTGTCTCCAGATGTGGCTTAAGGACTTCGAATGATTTTGGTCAGTACAGCTTTTCAAGTATCACTAATCTTGTTCGGGCACCTGTAGGATCAAAGTTTTGACTTTGGCTTTACTGTGTTGTCCGCGTTCCGACTTCGGAGCAAGCTGCGAAAGCCTCAAAGCCCCTGTCATCATTGCGTTTTCTAATCATGAAATAGCAGATTGTCATTCGAGCCCAATGGATGAAGATATACGTAGTCTCGATGCGGCAACTGTGCAGTCTCTGCAGCAGGGTTATTCTAAACATGCAAGTCACAACAGCGGCGGCACCACAGACTCCTCCTCGTTGGACTCTGATTCCTTTTCTATGCCGGATACCTCAACTGAATTCGAGTTATCTGACTTATTTCACATGTCACCCATAATCAGAAAGGCAGCTGACGCATTGCTGACCCAATATCGGCTTGTCACTTCCACTGGAAATTCATCTGGAAGCAATAATAAGCAGAGCTCTCAGGAATCGACATCCATTCTTTCGTCTGCTTCTCAGCGATGTCAATATACAGGTACCATTGGGCTACCAAAAGAAGGTCGAAAGAGAAAGTCGCAACAGATCGACGATCGCGATGAGTCCGACGAGGAGAGACCGGCCCAGCAGGTCTCGAAGAAACCCAGATTGCAACCTCCTAAACACCTGGCTTGTCCTTTCTGGAAGTTTCAATCATATGCGCATCGGCCTTGCTTCAGCCTTAAACTAAACCGGATTCGCGATGTAAAACAGCACCTCAACCGGAAACACACTCCAGCATATTACTGCGACCGTTGCTGTACAATTTTCGAGACAGAGAATAAACTTCGCGAGCACGTATCACATCCCGCGGGATTGTTTTGCGATCCATCGGCATCTCTAGGAGGTATTTCGCGTGGCCAACATTTTCAGTTGACACGAAAATCGGACAAAAGCCTTTGCGAAGAAGAGCAGTGGTTTGCTGTTTGGGATATCGTATTTCCTGGACACAAAAGACCATTGTCTGCTTATCTCGAGTCAGAAATTGTCGAAGATGTTTATCTGTTCCAAGACTACTGTCGTAATCATGGAGCTGCTGTTCTGTCCACGGTAATTCAACCAGAGAACCCGTTTTGCCCAGCCGGTGAAACGGACGCGGACTCCCAGTGCCATTTGGAAGCAGCATTTCGCCACGCCCTTGACTCACTACTGAACGACTGGATTACTAGTCGCTTCTCGGCTAGTACGTCAAGAAACAACGGGCCAAATGACAGCTGTACAAGACCAAGCCATGAGCTCCTAGCGCCCGGAATCCAAGCAGGATCTTCCTCGGATAGCGGGATCGCTTCGTCTATGAATGGATCAAGCTACAGCTTCAATCCCTACACTGCGGTAATATCGACGACTCATGGAACATCAGCCCAATCTGCCGTTGTCCAGCAACTTGCTGATCAAGCGGAAGTTAATGGCGAACTGGCCCCCTCTACTGAGGTTACGAACGATGACACAGAAATATTCTGGCAAGAATCGGCTGTGGACCGTGGTCTGATGAACGACGTTGCGGATTTCATTGATATTGACGTTTTCGACTTTTAGCCTTTACTAGGTAGTGCCTTCGTGTCATTGCGTCTCCTCGAGCCGGATTTTCCGGAGGCTAACGATGAGTGAAAGCGTATGCTCATCGGGGAAAGAATCAAAAGTCATTTTGATGGTTGTATCGTGGTACGTCTCTTTCCAAAAAAAACTTCATAACCGAAGAAAAAAAGAGGGAAAGAAGATAAAGCCCCTTAGCCGGAAGACAAGAACCAACAACACAAGATCGAAGTTGAATGCGCGCCAACTGAGCAGATCGGCGGAACGGTAATAGCGCGGATCGCGTGACGGCCCAACGGCGTGGGGCCGCATGTAACATAGTGTGGCTCCTGTTTGTACGCCATGAGCCTGGATGGACGGTTAACTTCCAAATCTGAGCAGGTAGCCTGAAGCGCAAGAAAATGATAAATCCAGTCTTACAGTGGACTAGGTAGCGGGTTTTGTCGGAATGACGTGCCGGCTGACCCCGTCGGGCACTAGAACCGACGATTCCCACAGGAGATTCGCCGTGCCGCTTCCTTTCGCTTGAGAAGCAAACACGCCCCACTCGCGATGCACATACAATGGATACGCAAGGGACTTCTGATGCTTATCCCCTGGTGGCAGCTTCTGTATTACCTTTTGACAGGGGTGTAAGCAAAAGGACCCTGGTGCCTGGCGTGGCCCTCAGCTTGTCAGGGATCGCGCGGGGTTGGCAGCATTCCCGTTCGAGACCGACGTTCTTGCACAGCCTCACAGAAGTTCCTCAAGTATATCTTCTTTTTGATAGCAGTCTCGCCCACATTATCATTAATAGAAAGCACTGCCTTTTATTTGGTCCTCCCCTTGCTCTCCTCATTGCTCGCTATCAGGTACTCACGCCGTAACTTGATTCACTTTCCAATTCTATCATTCGCAATGGCGTATCCTCATAATGTTGGCATCAAGGCCATGGAGATCTATGTCCCCGGCCAGGTTTGTGACTTCATTGCAGCTCTCCGCACTTGTCCTGGTTCAGCAACTAATTCATATTCTCAGGCCTTAGACCAGTCGCTCTTTGAACAATATCAGGGCGTTTCAGCAGGAAAATATACCGTCGGCTTGGGTCTCAAGTACATGAATTTTTGCAATGATCGCGAAGGTAAGTGCTTACGATGCGAAAACCACGCTGCCTCTGGCAGAAGCGCGATTACGGCGTGGTGCTCCGTATGTCCATAACCTACTGACATAATTACCTAAGATGCCACTTCCCTTGCGCTCACGGCAGTTTCATCTCTATTGAAGAAATACAACATCGACCCCAAGTCAATTGGTCGTCTGGAGGTCGGCACGGAGTCCTTGATCGATAAGGCAAAGTCTATCAAGACTGTGCTCACCCAGCTCTTCGAGCCTGCCGGCAACACGAGCCTAGAGGGTATTGACACCATCAACGCGTGTTACGGAGGCACGAGTGCTCTTTTCAATGCCGTCAACTGGGTCGAGTCTCGCTCATGGGACGGCCGTGACGCTATCGTAGTGGCCTCGGACATTGCTCTTTACAGGGAGGCATCTTCCCGGCCGACTGGCGGCGCCGGCTGTGTCGCCATGCTCGTGGGCCCCAACGCTGTGCTCTCACTGGACCCGGCGCTCAAGGGTACCTTCATGACACACGCCTATGATTTTTACAAGCCCGATCTCAAGGCAGAGTTCCCCGTAGTCAACGGGCATGAGTCTCTCCGATGCTACACCTCCGCGCTGGATGGCTGCTACAACCGCCTTAGGGAGAGAGTCGAGAAGGCCAACGTGAAGGCGAATGGCCACGGCCACAAGACTGATACGCGCAGCCTGTTGGACATCTTCGATTATATGGCCTTCCACACGCCCAACTGCAAGCTTGTGAGCAAGTCTTACGGACGTCTGCTGTACAACGACTACAAGCAGGGTGGTGACGAGGACACCTGGGGGAAGGTCCCCGCCGAGCTTCGCGAGCTCAGCTATGAGGACTCCCTGAAGAGCAAGGAGCTGGAGAAGCTTTTTGTCACCTTGTCCAAGGATCGTTTCAAGTCGCGAGTCGAGCCTTGCATTGCCGCTCCCACACAATGCGGTAACATGTACACAGGCAGTCTTTACTGTTCCCTCATCAGCTTGATTAGTAACATCGACCTGAAGGACTCAGTGGGGAAGACGATCGGCATGTTCAGTGTAAGTGCTCATTTTGTGATTGCGCTCTCAGAGGCTCTTTTTCTTACTAATTGTCATCCCTATCAGTACGGCAGCGGAATCGCCAGTACTCTGTTCGCGCTGAAGGTCACAGGTGATCTTACCGAGCTGGTCCAAAAGATTGATATCATGGACCGATTGAGTCAGCGCAAGATTTCAACTCCCGAGGAATATGAAGAGGTAATCAGCCATGTCGGATGTTATGATTTGAAGCAGTTGCTAACCGCATACAACCAGGCTTGCGCCCTCAGATTGAAGGCTTACGGCGCCAAGAGCTTTGAGCCCGGTGGCAGCATTGAGAACATGGCCCTAGGCACATACTATCTCAAGGAAATTGATGAGTCGTACCGTAGAACGTACGTCGTGAAGGAGTAGAAAGAGAATGTGCTGATGGAAACGACGTCCTTTCGTTGTTATGAGCGGCTCCCATCTAGAGTATAGGTACACCAGATGAAATTTGGGTAGCAAAGATTAGACAGACATAGATCATAGATCGTTCAGGACCTTCGAATGAATGAATAAAATCCAAGTAATAGAATGATATATTTGCTTCTCTATTTGTATTAATCTTAGTCACACCGTAGCACGGGCGGACTGATCCAGCAGAAGTCGCTCTGATTACCGCACCACCATCAGCGTGATACGCCGTGTGAAGGATGATACCAAAGACCTGTCATGTGTCGATGAACCACTTTGCCTCGAATCCAACTGTGTGGAAGACTTGTGTTCCTGCACGACTTCCTCCTTCTTTGACGCCACTCGCAACGGCATCGGTACCGCCGGAACCCTGAAGTCGCCGTGGTGACAGCCCATTCTCGAGGTAAGTGTGCACTCTACCTGGGGAAAGGCTTGGAGTAGGTGTCAACATTGTTGGTACGGTAGAGGAAATGACGGAGGCGACGTCAGGTGTCGTACTGAACGAACAGGCACAGCTCTGGGTGGGGGTCGATGCTGCTATCGTGGAAAATGACGAGATGGCCGATGTAGATGATGAGGCAGAAGAAGAGCTGTGCAGAGAACCCTGCGTTGCTGATAGGGTCGGTGTCGGTGAAGAATGACACGCAGAGGTTTGACAACATGAAAATTAAGCACCTAGTTGAGGACGATGAAGAAAATTTGAAGGTCGTAAGGTCGCAAGGCTTGAGGCAGGTGTTGTCCCTGTTCGGCTTGTAGATGGCGCAATCGTCAACCTTATGAGGATGAGGATAATAACCTGCTTGTTTACATGGAGGGTTTGATACACCGACCGTACTTCGCTTGGCACGAAGCAGGGTTGCAATGCTCGATTTTGTTGCCGCACTGATCAAGAGAAACATTAGAACAAGGCCATCGAGGTGAAGTTTCACGGGAGGACTTACATAGTTGTATGAACTACAGCAGGCTCCCCAGTCGCTTCCCAAACATGTTTGCCCCCCGAAGCTGGCACCACACCGACCGTCCTGGGTGACTTTTTGCGCGGTAGACGGCGTTGGAGAACGAGAGGAAGTCGCAGATGTGGGAGTAGAACTCAGCGAGGGCGTTGTAGAAGTCGAAGATGGGCGCGTGGAAGTCGGGGAAGTACGAGTAGATGAAGACGAGATATAGGGCAAGGAACGCCTCTCTTTACATTTTCCATATTCAGGTTGACATCCAATGTTGCAGTAGTGAAATGTGCTTCCGCTGTGGTCTTGGTAAGCGTTGAACGGGAGATGTAAACATGCAGTTTTACTCACCACCATCCATCCTGTGAGCAACATGAGCCAGACGTGCTACTCAGGCATGTTTTTCCAAACTTTTTACCGCATCGAGCGTCTGGCGGTGTACTCGCAGCGTTGACAAGGAAAATGAAAAGAAGGACTGCCAGGATTGAAGAATGCATTGTAGGCGTGCAAGTGGTGTAGGAAGAGGATGTCGACCGGGTTGAGTGATGACTTCTGCGGAAAGAGAACTGCGACAGGCAGTTTATATCTAGATGAGTGTGAAAATTGCAATCGATGCCGAGCGCAAGGAGCAAAAGTGGCTTGCAAATCTAGGCGTCAATTAGACATTCAATATTTCTGAATCGAGAAGGACCAGACCCCTCAACGCGTTTTCAACAATTTATTCCCAAGCCAAAAGTCTCTTATTCGGATTCATTCACTGATGGCCCCCGTTTGTTTTCAGCGAAGAACCTTTCTGCTGCCCTGGGCACTCGAGTCCTTCATCTAGAGCATTGATTGTGCTGAGCCCATCATGCAACACCACTTGCAACGCTAACGTCATCATTTTGATCTCAAATTGCAGGCTCATGGCACGTAGATACTAGTTGCTAGCTGAGCGCTGTCTCGTCTCGAATGTGTCTGGGTGAGAATAGTACAGGCCCGTCGTGTGACGCTGCAAGAGACTACTGATTGCGATGATGTGGCGAACATCCACAGCAATGTTTTAGCGCAATGTACAACACGTGTCGATGTGCTTTTATTGCTTTTTACTCCACTAAAAAAACTCTCAGATCTTTCAGAAACTTTCTCAATACAGCAAGCAATTCCATAGTTTCGATGATAGCCGCCGATCACTGTACAATAGAGCCAGCAGTTGGTGAGATGGCTGAGAAAGGTGGCATTTAAGCTCAAGCTGGCCAGCCGCAGCTAGTAGAGGTTGATGAGCGACGGATGTGCAGAAGTTGACGTTTCTCCCGCCTCATTCTCGGCATTTGAAGTCCTGCTGTCTATCAGACGCCCCACCATACGCTCTGCAAAGGGCAACAGGCGGCTCGCCGGCGATGAATATACGCAGGTTTCTCTTGGCAAAATACATGTAATGTCAGTACTCACCGATCATCAGTCAGAATGCCACGACCAGTAGCTACAACGAGTATCATGAAAGACCGCGTGGTGTTGTCAACTATTGGAGCGCCGGAAAGTCATGGGAATCGGAAAGAACTTTGGGTTATGATGAACCTGCGCCGTTTGCTGGGGACAACTTTCCCAGATGATCCCTAGGGCGCACAACGGGCGCAGAACCTCGCTCTAGAGACGGCCGTCGGATTAACCCCATACTGTTGTACACCGCTGACTGCTCAACTCACGAGACCTTCGCATCCCGTCGGGTGTAGTTCAGTAATGGAGACCCCACGTGTGAAGCACGACCAATCATGTTAAGCGGTAGCACATTCCATATCACGTTAATTAAAGCACAAATTGAGGTCAAGCTTCTTTCGGAGAAAATCGTAGAGAGCAGATTTCCGGGGTTAGACCGATTTGAGGATTCTGACTCGCGCAGAGATAAGGAGAGGAAGTTCTAGAACGTGATGAAGGAACACGTACCCGTCTTCGAATTACGCACTTGTTCTCTCCTCTTTGTTTTGACAGAGTTCATGAGGTGCGGATGACGGACCAGAAGCAACTCAATCGCCAACCCTCGGCAACAACTACAGTATGGCTACCCACACATCAATAACTGTGGACATTCCCTATGTTAAACGGAACGATGACGGCAATATCCCGAATCATGCGCAGATGTTTTCCCACGATACCGAGTTTCTCGATGTTCAGCCATCAGAGGTTTACAACGCCCGGACGACCGATCGAGGGTTTTCGATATCAAGCAACGGGTTCCAATACGCGCGACTGAATGAACCGCCTCAGATCGACTACCTGGACGAGGAGCAAGTCAAGAAAACATACTTCCCTGAGCTTGAGAGGTTACTGAAGAAACTGTATGTTCATAATGTTTTCTCACGGCCAGGCACAATGTCGGCCGATGATGTCGAAATGCTGACGACTCATACTTGACACAATAGGCTTGGCGCCTCTGAAGTAAAGGCTTTTCATCACGTCGTGCGCAACGTGACCTACGAGGATGGGATGGCCTACACCCGAAAGCACCGCTGCCCAGCCCGGAGACCTCATGTCGACGTTACCGACAAGTTCGCGCCGATCCTGATGAGCTGGGATTGCCCGGACATGCATGCGGATATGTATGCCAATGGAAAGCACTGGCAAATGGTCAACGCGTGGCGGCCGCTGAAGACGGTGCGCAAGAATCCTGTGACCGTCGCTGACACGGCATCGATGGCTTGGGAGGACTACTTGACTGTCCCGCAGCCAGAGGTCCAGACCGCAGGATGCGTATCGGAAACACGATTGGTGGTACATGGCGGACCAAACGCCCGAGGAGGTGTTGCTCTTCCTGCAACACGATTCTGAGGGGGCTCAAGTGGTTGCTCATACATCGTTTACCCAGCCAGGACCGGTTCCGAAAGAGCCCAGAGAGAGTATTGAAGTTAGGTTGTTCGTTGTTTACTAATGATAATTGAAGGATACCACATCGAACTCAACATTGAGAATTCATGGTTCACCACCTGTTTGAGCTTTGACTGATTATATATGACAAGCTCTTTGAGAACATTGGGTCTCGTTGATGGCTCTTGGTTGCGGGATTAGCTTTGTCATTTGGGTCAGTTGGACGATCGTCGATTGCCTCAGTGCTATGAAAGAGCGTCAAATCTGGTTTCTCTACTTATTCTGAGCTTATGTTAAGGTCGCGCACTTAGGTATGGCCATGAGGTTCGTCCTGCTGTCCATTACGCGGCGTGTTTTGAGCACCATCCATGTCCTGATTTGGAAGGAATCTTTCTTAAAGAAGTCTTGCAACCATTAACAGGCCGGCTCAAAGAGATAATCTTTGATCAAGACTTGCAAACTTACATCCAACGTGGTAGACTCTCATCGAAAGGCATAGAGGCGGTCTTTGTACCTTACGACTAGAATCAACCAGAGTCGGTTGCCTGTAGTTGGACAGAGACCCGCGACTGTTTAAGGCAACAGATCTCGGCAGTTTTAGACTTCAACTTTTACTTCTCATCTGCGTGTCGACAAAGCTCGCAGAAGCCAAGATACCGGCCTTAATCGAATCATCACCCGAACCGTACCATGGCTCCAGCGTCCCGGTTTTCCCAGCTTTGGGAAGACCTGCTCTTGTCTCCCCCGGCTCCTGTGTCCCGGTTGGACCAGCTTTGGGAAGAGTCACTCTGTCCTGAGTACACAATCCGCAGAATCGCGCTCGCAACAAAAGACACGCCCCAGCCGTGTAGATGTGTCCCTCTGGAGTAAGTGCGTCTTCACAAATCCCTTGAGCGAGTAGCTAATAGGTACAACAGCGACCGAATAGACGTACACGCTGAAATTGACCCCGCGCGGGAAGAAAGAGAGCGCGAAGCCCGCAGCGCCGTCATTCAGGCGCGGAACAAAGCAGATCTAGAATCCCGCATTAGCCAGTTGCAAACCCTCTGTAACAGCAACTCGCGCTTCTTCCGCATGCCCAAAGAGGTCAGGGACATGATTTACGACTTCGTTCTGCTAGACATGCCTCGACAGGAGTTCATCGACCTGGAACTTGCCAACACACGATACTCGCGTTGGAAAAGTTCTCGACTTCGACGCCTGCTTGAAGTGTGCCGTCTTTTCAAGGACGAGCTCCTGAGCTTTTTTCTAGGTCTCAACATCGTCAGAATGTCGTTATATGCTTCGGACTTCTCCGACAAGTTGGGCATCCGCAGAGGGGCCAAGATCGTGGCATCAGCACATGTATTCATGGCGTTCCTGGAACGAGTCAGACGTTTCGCTTTGCATCACGAGGGAAGCGACAGGCCGTTCTGGAAGGACACGACTGCTAAAACAGGCCTATTGTTGGCGAACTCGATGCCTCAACTCCAGGAGTTGACGATTTACCCGACGGAGGAGACGACACATCGCGACGGCGACTTCTTGTTCTTTGTACTGCAGGTTTTGACGAGCCCCAGCCTCAACAAATTCATCTTCTTTGACACTTTTGACGTTGTCAAAGAGGGTGACTTTGAGTGGGCGAGGAACAAGGACTCGACATATCGGATCGAGGTGGCCTGCCTGCGGCCCGACAAACGTGAGCCACCAACTGGACGATGTGGGCCCTTTGTAGCGTTTACTGGTCCGCCCCGTTACGAGGGCTGGCGTACGCGAGAAGAGCCTCGCATCAATGCCATTTGGCCGTGGCGGGAGAGATGCCTCAGCATGATGGGGATTCAATTCAACACCCAGCCAAGTCTAATGGAGAATAACCGCGTCAAGTTTGCTATCGACTGAAACGAAGATTGTTTTGGCTTCACTAAGGTGGCTTGCTCGACTTTGGTAACGATGGACTGTGAGACTGTTCAAGAGGGCGTATGGTTTACACGGGCTGGGGTGTACTTTGAGTAATAGACTTGATTATTCGTGCGCTAGCTTCGGCCTGTTATGATTTCATTGTTGAACACGTCAACCGAATGTTGCGATCTTTGACTTGAGCTTTATTCTCACATTGAGAAAGTTGTGCCCTATCTTCAACGTGTTTTGAATCTGCTAAATGCCGGAGCAACTTGGCCATCTTGGTAGGCAACTTCGGAGCCTGAGTGACTTACGTTCAGCAACCATTCCACGTGACTTGCTGAGTCTGCTTGAACATATCTCCCTAGCCAGTCCACGAGACCAGACTGGAATGAATGAGCACAGGTAAAATACATCAAGGTAGAAAAGTGGAAAATGCACCAAGCTGGAATTGATGAGCTTCAAGTTATCAACATGAATACAACTTCCCCACGGGGTCACGTCCACAGAAACACAACACGCGTTTGGCCAAGGAAACTGCCGAGCACGCTGACAGGTCGCCTTCACAGATAAGCAACGCGGCGCAAAACTCTCTGCGGCACAGACTGCAACGCTTCAATGCCCGCTATTACTCGTCGTCCGTCCCCCCTCATCCATCCGTGTCAATATCAACAGACTCGAGCTGAACGCGGGGTTGTGGGAGCACTGAGCAGGTCTGTGTATATCACCCCCACAAACCGGGTGCGGATTGCGACGTGGGCAGTCTGAGTCCCACCCTGTCGTGATTACATCATCACCAGGAGAAAAAGAGACGATCATCATCGTTGCAGTCGGGTTGCAGTTGTTGCCCGGGCTGGCCGGGGTCCGCAGTCGCCCGCCCGGATCGACAGAGGGGCGCGCGACGGACGGTTCGGTTGGGTGGTTGGCCCTGCCATATCGAACGCGCGGAAGCCGTTGGAGGCGGTGGGATACCTACCCTTTGCTTTTTCCCTCCAGACGCGTAGAATTCGGCAACCACTTCGTCAAAGATTTCGTGTTTCTGCGAGTGGGCTGGGCGGCGGGTTGAGGCTGACCGCGGATGATCGCATCATGGTGGCCACTCTACATGAAGCAGCATCTGGAGAAGAAGCAATCTCGTGTGAGAGCTTGGCCTCGAAGCGGTCCGCATATGATCGACAATCAAGTTGGGGCCCTTATCAACGCCAGATTCGCTGCTGCCGCCGCTGTTGATCCGGGTGGCAGCAGCACGGCAGAAGAGTGGTGTTGTGTGACCGCGTGGCGCGACATAAGCTCATCTGTAAGATTACCTAAAAATAGAATCGTGTTGGTGGTGTTTTTTTTTTCTCCTACGTCGCAACGAGTCGTAATAAAAGTCCCGAGGGCACTTGCGAGACGCAGGAAATTGGAGAAGAAAGGAAAAAACGAATGCACCGCGTACACCACGCCGTCGTCGTATGTAAGCAGATCTTCAAAGACAGACAGCCTGATGGCACTGCACTGTGGCAATTGTGTGCGCAACACACGAAAGACAGGGCCAAGAGGCAACCTAGCCATCACTTCACTCGTTGGCGAAAAAAACAGGTTCCCTGCCCCCTGACAAACCTTAACGACTCAGGGGGCCGCCGCACTTGGCGCCGTCGTTGACGAGCAACACTCAGACTACAAAAACTCAATTTGTCTTGTGGCCGCGGTTCGTCTGAAGATGCTTGGCATTCCGGTCTTGGCAGAAAATCATGGGGCGGTCAAGAAGGAATATAGGATGGAGATCAACGGACGAAGAAGAGGGAGTGATGAAAGTACACGGCTGGGCGGTCTTTTGTTGACACACGGGACGCGGACGTCTTGTCCTTGTGAACGGGTGCTGTCCACGAGGGAAGAGGAGCAACCCGAATTTCAGTTAAATGACACTGACAGTATGACACTGTGTTGTTTATTTCATCCAATGTCCCAGAGTTCATGCCGCGGACGGAGCTGCGCACGGGGATGGATGGATGATTGGGGCGTGTGGTAGGTTGCAATGTGCGCGCAGCACCCCCACCGCGGCGACGCGGCAAAGCCGAAGGCAAGGGAGGGAGAAGAAAGCGAATGGAAGGCAGGCAGCCCTCTGCCATTATCCACCGTCCATGCCAAGGGTTCGATCGAGGCAGCCCCCGGGAATCCGACGTGGACCCGTCGGTCGCATCCTCGCTTTCTCTCTGCGGCTGCACTGCGGCGGCCGGGAGACGGCCGCGGTTGGCTGCTTGCTTGGTTGCTTGCTGCGTCGTACGGTGAACACAGGCCAGTTCGACCGAAGCCCCTATCTATGAGACCCCCAGCAACCGCTGATATCGGCGGCCGTTCAGGGCGGCGCTGCTGCTGCTGCTGGCAACGGTCGAGCGACCGACCGGTACATGGGAGACAAAGGAAAGCAGAGACAGAAGAGAGAGAAGAATGAGCGGCGGAAAAGAAGGAAGAGATGGCTTGCGGCACCATTGGGACGCAGATCTCGCCGTTCCGTCAAGCCAGCCGGATCGGCGTTTTGTCCGGACGCAAATCCTCTTCCTCTTATTCGTACTTGGGATAAGTACGAACACAGGTGGCAGCTTAGCTTAGGTAGCTAGGGGCGTATCTGCAAAAACGAGGAACACGGATGAATTATGAGGCGCGGACGTTTTAGCACGCATGTTCGAGCGGACGAACGAACTGATGCCGGTGACGAGTGGGATACAGGCACCTGTGATGCTAGTGACACCTTGTCTTGGACCCAACCTCCCGCAAGCCACGACCGACAGGCAACTGCACCAGAAAACCGCGCCGGTCGCAGGATCTATTTCGACGCACTTGAAACCATTGAGGAAGCCAGTAGTAATGAGGAGCATGTCTCGGGGGAACGACGAGATGGATAAGGCCACTGGAACTATCGGACGGACTTTGCCAAGAACTTTCTAAAGTAGTCACATTTTTGGGGAAGACAAAAAGAAAGTGATCAAAGATTTCTGAGACAAGCGACGATTTTTATCAAGTTTTTGTGAGTTATATTCTCAGTTTTGAACAAAAAGATATTTATGAATGATGATGTTCGTCCTCTCTCTCATCCCTTCCAGCAGGGTGTGTCGGAAGACCCTCATCAGCGCCACCCGTTCCGCCCCATTGATTTGCGTAAATTCTATACTGATCTATGTGCAGTAGTTTACAGGCATTACATTATCGTGACAGTCATCCTGTGGTTTTGTACGTTGTGTATGCCGCATTGTTGTGTGTGATGTGTGCGTTTGTGCATGCTTTGTGTAAATGCGTCATTTGTAGCCCGCCCCTCTCCCAAATTCCCGGTTTGGAGCAACATTTCGCTGCCTGCGCCCATTTGTGTAATTTGATAAAACAGAAATGCGTATGTGTGTGTGTGTGTTGAGAAAAAGAATTGCAACCGGTAAATGTTTTCGCGGCAGTAACGAAGGAAGAATCCAATCTAGAAGAAGAAAGAGCAGACGAAGATGAGGATGGTGTAGGCCGTCGTGATGGTCAGCTCGGTCTCGAACCAGGCGGCCTGGCCGCCGAATGCGATCTTCTTGCTGCCGGGGGACGGGTGCGCGACGAAGGTCTTGGGGTCGCGGTCGAGCAGGGCCTCGCGCTCGGGCATGTTGGGCGGGTCGATGGCGTAGGCGATGGGCGTCCAAAGGGAGCTGCAGATGAAGATGAAGGTCAGGGGCGGCCAGAAGGCGTGGGTGATGAGGCTGATGAGCAGGTCGCGCAGGTCGCTGTTGAGGTAGAAGGACTTGTACGAGGTGAGGACGACGCCGACGAGGGTGAGGTAGACGAAGGACAGGTGGAAGATGGCCATGTAGTTGATGAGGACGCCCCAGAGGCGGCGGAACATGTTCTTGCGGGTCTTGGGGTCGCGCTCGTTGAGGGCGGAGCCGAGGGAGCCGGTGGGCTTGAAGGCCTGGGTCTGGCCGCCGAGCCAGGTGGGCAGGATGAAGGAGCGGATGATGCAGAGGGCGATGTAGGGCGACATCCAGAGCTGGTAGCGGGAGCCGCGCTGGCCGGTGTGGTAGCCGGCCGGGATGAAGAGGGCGAACTCGCAAAGGCGGTTGGAGACGGTGGCGGCGAAGCAGGCGCGGATGAGCCAGCGGAGCTGCTCGTAGTTGGCGTAGGCGACCAGGGGCTTGCCCATGACGAGGATGATGGGGATGGCGAACATGGAGATGGTCAGGAGGATGGTGTACAAGCTGAGCGTCGCGTACAGGAAGCCAGAGAAGCGCTGGGCGGCCGTCATGTTCTTGACCTTGTCGCCCCACAGGCAGAAGTTGAGCTTGAACGAGGTGTCGACGGTTCCGATGGCCCAGCGGGTGCGCTGCTTGAGATGGCCGCCATAGTCCTCGGGGACGGTGCCGAACTGGAGGGGCTCGTGGATGTAGGCCGTCTTCCAGCCCTTGCCAAGCATCAGAGTCGAAGTCGCGACGTCCTCGGCCAGGGAGCCGAGGGGGAAGTTGCCAATCTCATCGAGAGCCTCGCGGCGGACGACGTAGCCGGAACCGGTGCACCAGGCGACGCCGAGGGCGTCCTTGACGGGCTCGATGACGTGAACGAAGAAGTCCAAACTCTGGGCCAGCGGGTCGGAGGGCGGGGTGTTGTAGAAGAGCTGCGGGGGGCAGGCGAGAGCCACCTTCAGGTCGATGAGCATGTGAGGCAGAATGGCACGGAGCCAGTCGCGCTCGGGGATCTGCAGGCACGGAGTTTATTAGCTGGGGTGAACGTGGGTAGAAACATTGGCTGAAAAGCTTGTTGCACGGATGAGGGGAACCGGGGGCGTTGAGAGTGAGAGTGAGGGTGAGATGAGATCAGATGAACACGTACCATGTCGGCGTCGAGAGCAGCCATGAACTGGCCGGCACCTCCGGGCATGGTGTGGACGTAGTCGAGAGCGTGGTTGAGGTTACCGGCCTTGAAGTGGTGAGGAACTCCGGGGTACTTCGGGCGGGCGAGGTAGAAGACGTTCGGGTAGGTCATGGCCAAGGCGGCGATGCCGGCCTCCAGGCCGGCCGACTTGCCGTCGTCGCACACGATGACACGGAACCGGTCGCGGGGGTAGTCGATGTCGCAGGCGGCGCGGACAGTGTCGAGGACCAGGTCGTCCTCCTCGCCGCAGCATGTCACCAAGGCGTCGACCGTGGGGACCTCGTCGCCCATGAGGCGGAGCTTGGGGCGATGGCGCTTCTTCATCGACCACATGGTCCAGATGTTGTGCATGAGCGAGGGGATGGCGACGGCGATCTCGACGGCGATGAAGACCCAGGCCTGCGAGTAGATCTCCTTGGCGATCTGCTGCGCGGAGATGACGCAGTAGATGCGCAGAGCGAGGTAGGCGAGGTACATGGCGGTAGCGAAGAGGATCAGGAAGGGGACCAGCTTGAAGAGCTTGCGCTTCCAGCCGCCCCAGATCTCGGAGTCGTCGCGCTTGTGAAGTCTCGCGATCTGGTCGCTGCCCTCCACCCATTCCTTGTTGAGAACCGGAGACGCCTGGCCAGGGAGCAGAGTCTGCAGACTCTGGTGGCTCTGGTTCTGTTCACAATGTCAGCCAACATAGTCTACAATTCTCAAATATTCTCATACCATTGGGCTGTTCGGCGCGGAATCAGTTGACCACGGATGCCTCGGGGCGGGGAGGTAGTCGAACGGCGTCTGCTGGCCGCTCTTCAGCGTGGGCGTGGCCGCTCGAGAATCGACGGGAGTGTCCATCCCCGAGATGGAGGGCCCAATCGACGGTGCGCCCGACATGCCGATGGAGTGGCGGTTTGCCCAGCCTGGAGGACCGTACTCGTCGCCGCCTGCGATGGCAGGAGGTTGCGCGAACTGCGGCGGCGGCGTCTGGAACTGCTGCTGCTGGGGCTGCGGCGACGGAGCGTTGCTCGTGAGGGCGCGGGCAAAGGGGAAGTCGGGCTGGGACTCGTTGAGAGTGCTGGCGTAGGAGCCTCCGTACGGGTTCTGGTTGTACTCCTGGTACTGGTTCTGGCTGTACTGATCCTGATGGTACTGGTCCTGGTGGTAGTGCTGGTTCTGGTTCGGAGAGGAGGCGTTGTTCTGCTGGTACGGTTGTTGATATTGTTGCTGGTGAGGGTGGTGATGGCCTTGAAGAACATCGATTTCCACCATTTCCCCCTCGTCATGCCCCTGCTGCTGTCCTCCTTGTCCCCTCATCATGGTTGCGGTGTTGCCCAACCGACGGCTGGAATGAACGAGTGAATAGTGTCTCCAAGGGCGGAAACGTTTGTGCGGTGCGTGCCTTGTTGGTATGGCGGGCGCGTTTTGTGTGTGAGTGTGTGTGAGCCGGGAGCGTGTGTAAGAGGCTGATCCAGGTGTAAAACAAGGCAAAGCGATTGTGGTTGTCTCCCCGCGCGCGTCTCTCGCTCTCCCTTTCTCTTCTCCTGCCGAGCCTTTGGAAGGTTTGGATGCGTGTTAAACGAGCGTGGTGTATGTGTCTAGAAAAGACACAGAAGAATCAAGAGGGAAGAAGAAGATGGGGACCCGCTAGCAGAAGAGCATCGGTTGGACTAGTATGTCATCGAACACGAGCTGGAGCTAGTGCAGGGAGGGTTGCAGGTTGCAGAAGAGAGTACTGACTCTCGAGCTTGCTTTCCCAAGAAGCCTTGACAGGAGGAAGTGCCGTCTGGGTCTCTTGGGGGGGAAGAGAGAGAAGGAGTACAAGAAAAAGGACCTCGAGGAGCAAGCAGCACAGGCTTGGAGATTTGACGGGAAGGGGAAGTCTGGGGGAAAGAGGGCAAGTCCGGGCTACGACAAGCAAGACATCTGGGCCAGGAGGCTTTTGGGGGACCTGCGGACCTGCATCGAGGCAAGTCTCTCTAGAGGGGGGACATGACTTGACGGGAACCCACTCGGACTCCGCTAAGCCTCACTGCCATGATTACGATCCGACCAGAAAGGCCTGACGTGATTAAAATTGGGAGGTCCAGGTTGGGGCCGGGTTGATGGAGCCCACATCGTCGGCTTGCCCAGTCCTGGCGCGAGGATGTGTATCTGCTGGACCCATATCACATTCACATTTTTTTTTTCCTTCCTGCCTGCGCCTTGAAGCTACCTCATGGTCTGTGCAACATGACTGGTGTTGTGACCGATGTCTGTCTATCTGTCTGGCTGCCTGTGTGCCTGTGTCTGTGTCGGAGTTGGCGGCTGCTGGCCGTCATACAGATGCTCTCTCGAGTATGAGGGGGGTGGCAGAGCGAGACAAGACGCTGTGATAGTCCCGAGAGAGGAGAGACTGGCGAGAGACTAACACGACATGGGCACATATCACACAGAGAGAAGAGGCCAAGCGCTTGCTTGCCTGCTTGCCAACTTTGCTTGTTGACTTACTCGAGGGGTGCGTGGTTGTGGATGGACAGGGGGGTGTGGATGTGTAGATGGGCGCGCGGGCGCCAGGGGAGCCGGTTAGCTTGTCTTGCCAGGCAAGCCACCAAGCCACGGCAAGCCCCGATGCCTGGTTGGTTTGGCCGCCGTTGGTTCGAATTGTTTTTCTCGCCTGGCATTGTCTGTGTTTGCCTCTCATTCGCCGTTTCCCAATCGCCCGCTCGCAAATTCGTACTAAAGGATTGGATGTTTCGGTCAATTGATGAACATCCAACCAGGGGCTAACGAACTCCACCTAGGCGTTGAATTGGGGAAAGGAAAATGGAACTGGGAAGCAAAAAAAAGGGGAGAAGCAAAATAACAGTGAAAAAATTCAATAAGAGTTGTCAGTACCGGGCGGGCGGCGGCAGCGGAGGGCGATTCAAGCAGTGAGTGTCCTTGGTGGCCCCCCCTTCGCGCCTGCGAGGGCGCCCTCACCACGCCTCCTCAGCTGTGCTTGGCCAACCCTTTTTCCCACAGTGTGCTTTTCTTTTTCGAGGAGAAAGAGGACCCGTTTTGCAAAGTGGATTTTACAAAGCCGGGAACGATGCGCTCGCCAATGACGAGCTCCCGGGAGGATCCCGGGACCCTGTTCCAAGGTCCGCCGATGGCAGCAGCACAAGCACAGTCCGGACCACATCCACTTCCAGGGCCGTTATCTTCACTTTATCCCTGCGTTTTTTTCTCGTGTTCTAGAAATGCGGGTACCCGTACAGCAGCAGCGCAAACCAGGATTTGGGGTGTCATGGTTGGGTGGGATGGGCGGCCGAGGGGTCGTCACCACACCATCCACCAGTCACCACCACCACCAACCACGGCGAACCACCATGACTCCCAGGAGAGAGAAGGGCACCGGCACATTGACGCGCTAGTCCAGGGGCCGGTCCGGTTTAGAAGCAGGAGGACCTGCAATCGTCGATTTTATTGATCTCAGATGCCCGGACTTGCTGGGACACGCCGGCGCTGGGCTGGATTGTAGCCTGTAGGACATGGAATTTGTGATTTGGGGATTGCGGGAGAAGACGATGGACGGCAGGAGGAAGCATGGATCCAGTCAGGATCAAGACGCAATTCTGACTTGCCCCAGGTACCGGTCCTTTCGTTTCGTTTTTTTGCCCATCGCGTCGGCTCGGTTTGTTTGGGATTCAGAGGCGGCAGAGATTGGGGGATTATCCCGTTGTCGAGACTCTCGGTCAGACCAAATCATGGTACACATAGTTCATACACAAAGTAGCCGTCATTAAACGCCTGCCAAGACCGACTGATCTCATTCATGCTGCAGTCCTGCACCGAAGAGCAATTACGAGAGGACCAACACACAGGCAGGAAGGAAGAAAGAAAAAATAAGACGTTGCCCGCCGGGGTGGCGTGCTGCGCCGCTGTTGAGAAATAGGGGTGGGAGGCATCATCTCATTCTCCTGCTTTTTCTTGCACGCTGCGTTGCCCGACTTGTGAGTGATGCTGGCATTCTTTTCCCTCTTTTCCTCTCTTCTGCTCTTCACTCTGCCACCCTTACCCATTCTCGACCTGGTCCGCCGCACCTCGCCGCATCGCCTCACCTGTTCAGGCCTTACGTTCGCATTACTATTGACCAGTTCTCCTCGACCGGTTCACAGGCTTGGCCAACGGCGATGCCTTTCTTCGGATAGTCCACCCACACCCACGCCCCCTTCACCCTTCACGCCCCTCCCTCCCTTACCCCCCCCCCCCCCCATTCCTGTCCCTCCACCCCTTTTCCCCCTGTCGTACCGAACCGGCCCTGCGCGAGTCGAGTCGAGTCCGCTCCGCGATCCCTAACATACCCTTCCTTTACCTGACCTGACCTTGCCTTGCTCTGCACCACCTTGCCTGGCCTTGGGTTCAGCACGCACGCACGCACACACACTTGACGCCTTGCTGCTCCTCGGGAACGGACGAACCTCGTCGACCTTACCTTGGCCTGACGCCCGCCTTACCCTTAGGTAACCAACGTTTAACCCTCCATACCCGAAGAAGAACGCGACGACCGCCGTCACCGTCACCGACGACCACTCTCGCTTCACTCTGCATGTGCCGCCGGTGCTGCTGCTGCTGCGAGTAGAAGTAGACGAATTCGTTCGGATTTCCGCCTGCGCGAGGCCCTGCATACACACCAATATTCCTCGCCATCTTTTCGGACGACACCAGCACGCAGCATAGCTGAGGATTGAGAGTACAGACGAAGACAGTGAGAGAGAGACCAGCCCGAACAGTAGCAGAGGCTCCGGGAAAGGCTCAAGTTACACTCGTTTTCTTTCCTTTCATTTCTCACTACATTCGTTTTTTTACTCTCGCCATGGGCTTTCTGGGCTTCCGCTGGCTCGTCAACTTTGGCCTGCTGGCCCTCCCTATCGGAGTGACACTCGGTATCCTGCTCGGCCTCGATGCCTCAAGGCAAGCATCTGGCGGAGCTCCTCTATTCACGGGAGATCCCACCACGCCTGGTAGCACGCCCAACAACAATGGCATCACGGCGATGGTATCTTGCGACAAGGCGATGGGTCTTCACCCGCTGTCCAAGGGCCAGGAGTACACACGTAAGTCTACATCCATTTTCTCATGTCCGGCCCAGCAACATCTTCATGATGTGCGTCTCATACGCCTCATTTTCCACGGTCCCTTCGGATGACCTACTCGACGTGAGCGGCACGGACCGAAACACACGATGCACAGTCGAGCCTCATTCCCGCCGGCACGCTGTCATCTGAACTTTCGCAGCCGTACCTCATGCTCGACGGCAACACGGGCTCCCGTGTTTTGTTTGCTCCTTCGCCCAGCGAATCCGGAGCGAGTTTCCTGTGTCATGTTTACACTCTTCTGCAATGGCAAAAAGAGACTGTTTGACTTTTGCTCCCTTGATTTCGAAACCTGTCTGGGTGCGGCCAACCTTGCTGCCGCGGCCTCGCCCGCTGTCAAGCTGGCCAGACATGTGTTCAAATTATCCTCATTTCATCATGACAATTCGCTGACGATTTATGTTTTACGCAGTGAACCCCAACCAGTGGGGTTGGACAGAGGGTACAGATGGCGCTTTGTGCATGAATGTACGTCTTCAAGAACCCCTCCATCCCCCCCCCCCAATCTTTCTCCGGTTATCGCACCTTGGCCGATTGGCGGGGTCATGATGTCGTCAAGGTGTAACTTTGCTTTGCGCCTCAATGCCTTACCCGGCTTCACGCCCATCATGATGTCGTAGCCGGCGACCACCACCGCAGGCCATCGCAGCTAACCCGGCCACCACCAGGTCACGACTTTCAACAACCAAACCTATGCGACCGACTTCTCGGCGCCCGAGTTCTGGGTCACCTGGCGCTACCCCCGCGGTCCCGAGACGCAGCCCGTCCACGCTTTCCCCAACATCAAGGTCGACGGCACCGTCCTCCCGCTCGAGATCTCCAAGATCTCCAAGATCGCGGTCGACGTCGAGTGGTCGTACGCGGTCGGCAACTACACCACGGACGGCGACTCGGCGACGACGACGGACGAGACGGCGCTGACGGAGAACGACACCAACACCAACGTCGCCATCGATATGTTCCTGGACGACGACAAGACCTCCGCTCAGAACTCGACGCTCGCCGCGTACGAAGTGATGGTGTGGCTCGCCACGTTCGGCGCCGCGACGCAGCCCATTGGCTACAAGTCGGGCTCCGGCGCTCTTACGACCAAGGCTATTAACGGAACTACATTGTAAGTGTTCGCGATGCATGGAACGTGGAGGACTGATTTGGGCTGACATGCTATCTGCAGCACCCTCTACGGCGGCCAGAACAGTCTGAAGCAGTACGTCCTGACCTGGGTCGCGCCCACGACCGAGCACTTCGTCGGCGACCTCACGGAGCTCGTCACGACCCTCACCGACCTGCCGGCCTCCGTCACCGCGCTCGCGACCGACGTCAAGTTCCCCACCAGCGCGACCTACCTCGGCTACATGGGTCTAGGCTCCGAAGCGCTGTCCGCGACCAAGGTCGTCACCTTCCGCGTGCCGACGCTGTCAATAGACATTGCATCCTCGTAAAGAGAAACGCGAAAGAAGAAGAGGTGAAGAGACCGATATCACCAGTAATGTGTACATTTTTGAGACATGGGGTATTAGGTTACAACCTCTTCTGCTGGCTCCTCTTACGCACAAATTACACACAGCGAGCATTTGTGATATCAATTCAAAGAAATCTAGACTAATGATTGGGAACCCGAAATAATGAAACATTTTTAACCATTGTATATACGTATGCATGTTCTTTACGTTCAATCTTGAACGCGTCTTGTTGTTCAATGAGGTTTTTTTCGGGTTATTTAAACGGTTGTATTGGCGCATCAAGCATAAACACAAATCGAAATCGAAAATTGAGATTAAAAAATCATGTGACGCGCGACCATGGCATTTATCGTATTTCGCTTGGCGACATGAATGTTCCACCGCACCAATTGATGATGACAATGCAGATTGCCGTACCCGGAACTCGCGGTGATTTTGTCAACCTGGCACAGCATCCACTCTGACAGCTGCAAGCCGCAAGCGAAGCACAAAAAAACAAGGGCCAAGCAATTCAATTCAACGCCGAGGCTCTCTCTCCTGTTGACAGATGTGGATTTACCTCGTGCCTTGTTTTATTCCTGGGCGAATTATCTTATGTATCTTCGTTCTCGGCAGCAGAAAATAAGCCGACAGGAGCCCCCCACTGACAAGCCTTTTTTGCTCCTCTGCCCAGTGCCCAGAGAGACGCTCGCGCGCCCCCTTAAACTTATCCGTACCCCCTCCCCTCAATCCAGCACCGCTGAGAGAATCCTTCGGAACCAGACGGGGACACACGTCCACTGCTGACTGCAGCCAGCTGGGGGCGTGGCCCGCGTCCAGACCGGGGTTCGACAGGCGGCCAAGCGGTCCAATGCCTGGGCAGACGCAGGTACAGATGCACGGCGAGCCAGGGGCCACCTGGCCTTTTTGACTCGGCGCCCGCGAATCTTCTTGTCACTTGAAGAGGGGCACACAGGTGGAATAACGCCCAGCTGGCAGCTAGACGAACCAAACAGAGATGCTCTCAGAGAAGAAGAGAGGCCTGGGCTCTGCTGGAAAACACACAGGTCCTGTTCCTCCCCCCACACAACGACGTCAGACAGAGAGTGCTACCCACGTTCCAGGGTCGAGCCAGGCCGCGTTGGACACGGGCGGGAGAGTGGGAAGGGTTCAGCATCTCGGAATGAGCGGCCAGCGGGCAGCAAAAACTCTTTTTTGGTTTTCTGACAGGCCTGGCTGTTGACAGCCGTTGGTGACGGCGCGCTTGCGCGCTGCAAGGTGGTGCCTGTCCTGCGCGGCAACTGACTTGCCGCGAAGCTTACGGATAGCCAATGCGCGGGACAACCCACCACATCGGAATCTTTGCGGAAAGTCCCCTTTGATTGGGGTGGAGAGAGAGACATCGAGAGAGTTAGTTGTGCGTGTCGTTATTGTTGTTGTCTTTTTTCGTCCGCTTTCCTGGGAAGAAAGGGAGAGGGGAGAAAAGGCAAAAAGCTCCGGTCGGGACAGGGGCCCAAGACAAACATCTCAGCAGAGAGATGTTCGTTCCCACCCGCCCATTATTCATCCTCGGTTTCGATTGAATCACGGCGTCATGAGGTCTCAACGCGTAACAAGACATTGTCTTGCTCCCATCGGCGGGACGGCATTCCAGATGTTTCTGCCAGACATAGATAGCGTGCCGCGGTCTCCCGTTGGAAATTGATCAACCCCAGAACATTCCCGCCGACGGGGCCCTTGTTTTTTTCCTAGCTTGGACTCGTGTGTTTTTGAAGAAAATGTCGATTCTCCCGTCGATCCGCGTCACGGGTGCGGCGGTGCAGAATAACAAAAATAGTGTGGTGTCCCAGAGGGCGAGTCAAGATTCGCATTCCAGCTGGCCCGCGTAGCTCAGGTAGAGAGTCTGGAGAGGCAGATCTAGATGGGGCCGTTCAGCTCAACAGGGCTGGGCGCTTCCGGCTCCCTTCTTTCTGGCCAGTCAGCCAGCAGTTGCGAGCTGAATGAGTGTTGCCGCACGGCCCGCAGGAGAGAGGTTCTTGGCCCGGCGGCTGCCTCCGCCGGTGCGGCTGTGGCGAGGGAGGCGGCGACGGGGAAAAGAATGGCCGAGGACCTCTGCGTGATATTGAGGCTGGATATGCGGTTGACATGGAGTCTTGGTGAGCCAATTATGATGCAAGCAGCATGGACAATACCTATTTAATGTATTTAAACCTTCATCGGCTTCCTTGAGTGCTCAATTGGCGATCGTGAGAGATATTTGTCGCGAGTTTTGTCATTGGTGTTTTCATGGCCATGGGGCGTCACGATGAACAACAACAAACATCCTGACGCGAATTTTGCCGCGAAAAGGCTTGCGGTAGCTTTAAAATACGTGGAACGTTTATTTAAGAACCAAGCATTACGATTGTGTACTTTACTTGTGAGAAAAATAGTCGTGTTGCGGTCAGCGATTTTTGTTCAGTTCAAACAACAGACATCGAAATGAGACGTCTCTGTCACAAGAGATGTTGTCAAAACAAGCGACAAAACGTCGTCAAGATAACCTCATCCATCCCCTGCCTAGCGCATATCCGATCCTAATAAACAAAGTCGCACGACAGATCTGACGCAAGCAATCTCATCCCGTTTCCCGCGCTGATAAGTCGCCATCCGGTTCCATTCGTTAATCTGGCAGCGTTGCGTCCCGGAGGATTTCAATTAGGATCCCAGGATTGCGGGCAGTTGATCCTTCCGCTTATTGGGCGTGGAGACGCAGGATATGATGCGGATCAGAGCCGAGCTTGGGCGGCGATTGCGTGGTTCGGATGGTGGTTCTCCGTGGGTGATGAGATTGCCTAAAAGGGTATCTCGTGTCGGTTCGCGGCATCGGGGCCAAGGCTTTTTCGGGGCTTGGGCCAGCCTTGTCGGTTCCGACCGTTCGGTGGTAATCTTCTGTTTTGAGTGTTGACCGAGTTTATTCCAAGGTCTACAATTACCCGGACGCTACCTATGCCAAAACTCAAAGAAACTTTTTAGTTACCGTTGGAAGGACAGACATGCCTTGAGCGGAATCAAGCGCTGCAACTCTGGTGTAAGGTTGTTCACCAGAAAGCTAATCATGATGATTCGAAACATATTTTCTTCCGAGAAACTTAATGTTACTAGACCTCCGTTGCCATCCAAGATTCTATGGGTGAAAACAAGAGATCTCCTATTTTTCTTGCGCCTGGGCGACTACAATTCTTGTGTAGCTAAATACTTATCTCACGAAGGACGATAACGATAAGGAGGATAGGAGTAGTGATGGCGACGACGATAATGGTAGTGAGAACGATGATAATGACGACGGTAGTGGTAGCGACGATGAGAGCCCTCCTCAAGGTATCTTCATGTGCCCGTCACAGTGGAGGTCCAACTGCCACCTAGATGGCTATTTAATTCTATAGGAACTCAAAACTGACAATAGACTCTTTTAGTCTTGGCTTTAATGAATGCGGATGGCCCCCTCGGGCACCTTTTCGTCTTCTCACACAGGGCATCACACCTTGCCGTCATACTATTTATCCTCTTCCGGGAAACATTTGCAAGCCAAAATCTCGAAAGCTATCTCTCCACAATCAACAAAAATGCCTAGGAAAGCCAAATTGATCAAAAAGCGCCCAGCGCCTTACCGCGCACCGCGAACTCGGAGCACCACCGCGAATTCCAAGTCTGCCTCGGTCCTCGATGCCGCCTCTGGTCAAGCATCTGGGCCTATCGTTACTGCTGCCTCAGCCGTCATCACTCTTTCTGGTGCTTCTGTAACTAACGACATCTACCCAGGACCCGTTGCGCCTGCTGCCTTCCCTATCTTCCGCCTCCCCAGGGAACTCCGGGACCTCATCTACAAATACACAAATATATTGCCACTGCACAAGCTTGTAGCAGCCAGACTTATAGTGGACGAGAAGTTCTTCTTGAGCGGGGTGGCTCGCGCCAAATCGAGTGGGGTTCCCTTCCCTTCCGCCTGGAAAAGACCGTCTTTGCTTCGCGTCTGTCGCCAGATGCGGCATGAAGTCCTCGACTTATTTTTCATCCAAAACATGGTCTACTTCAATGACGGCTATGCATCAGAGTATCCCAAGAACTTTGACGAAGGCGCATGGTTCCGTCTCGCCAAAGTTGGCAAGAGAGCGAGCGGACCCGAGATCCAACCACCGCGACAGATGCAGTCGTTGTGGAAAGACGCCCTCTCTTATCTCCGTCACATGCACATCTCAATTCGTCAGAACACCGTCACGAAGCCGGAGTGGTTCTCCTCGGCGATCAAACACAGCCCCCGGCTGTCCACCGTCTGTTTCGGGATTATCAACAGACGGCGGTGGGATGCAGAGCCCCTTCTCGACGCATACTGCGCAGCGTTTAACAAGATTGAGAGTCTGCATGACTTAAAACTTGCGTATGGTTCCCAGAAGGAAGACGTCGAGGCGATTTCGAAGAAGGTCAGCTGTTCGGTGCAGTTGCTATGCATTTGCAGCCTTGAGGATAAGCGTGCCCGTTTAGGCAAGGCACCTGTCACTGTGTTGCGTGATCACGGTGGTTCTCACCCAAGGAGCGTAATACTCGGTTGTTATTTCACAACGCAGCTCATGAAACATGAGCAACTGAGAGAATGGTGGCATATCCGAGGCGGGTCTTGCACAGTTCGTACGGCAGAATACACTTCTGATGGATTGCGTCGTGAGGGCCGGTTGACGCTCTATTGCACGGAAGCCTCGCGGCGATTGAAAGAAGCATATAACGGCCGTATAACTGCCAAGCTGGAAAGGGCAGTGGGATAGATGAGGTCAATGACGGCAAAGACTGGCTATGCCAAGAGTGAGGAAAGGGCAAGATTGAAGCCAGACCAGCGACGACGGAAGGAAAAAACGCCCTTAGTTACGCGGATGCCAAACCAATGCCATTCGTATCCTGAATATAGATGCTTAGGCCTTCGATTTTCAGAGTCAAAATGTGTTAAATAGAGGAGCCAAGTACATCTCTGCCTCTGAGCGAATCGTGCGTTAATCTTGTACCTCACCCACTTATTAACAGTTTTGCTAGACGGGCAGTGTTCCCCACGCAGGCGTGTGATTCGTATATCGGCTCTGTTATTATTATCTATTGTCGTCGTCTGCCATCGTCGTCTGCCATCGTCGTCTGCCATCGTCGCCCACCGTGGTCCATCGGCGTTATCGTTTTCTCTACTACTATTGTCCTTATGTTAGTATTAGGTGTACTACGTTTGAAGCTGTAGAGCACACCCGGATAGCCGACTGACACTACCAACTTACGGAGGAAGGTGCTCCCAGCTTCAACGCACCTTCCGAATTAACACCTCAGCTTTCGGAAGCCTCCTTCCTAGGCAATTAAGAACAAGGTGAAAACTCTCCTTCTTCACACCTACCTTGGTAAATTTTACCCCCTTCACATTACACCCTTCATTTTCACACTCACCATGGCCACCACCCCCGCCATTCTTCGTCTTCCCCGCGAGCTGCGAAACATGATATACGAATACACCGATGACTTCCCTCGCCAGAAATTGCTTTTCGTCAAGCCATTCACCACCAACGAGACCCGACAGAAATCCAAGATCTGCGGACGCTGCAAGAAGGCCTGCGAGACCTGCCAGTGCAACCGACCAGGCCTGCTCCTGGTGTGTCGCCAGATCCGAGACGAGATCTTGAACTTCGTCTTCTCCATGAACATGATCCATTTCGACGACGACTGCTGGATCAAGCTGGCTCGAATCCACGACGATCCCGGCATTGAGTACCGCTCCCATCCCGAGCTCCGATCGCTATGGGCCCAGGCCCTCGACCATGCGCACTTTGTCAGCATCAACCTACCTCGCGACAAGGGAACACGTCTTGACGCCATTATGTCTGTTCTCCAACACATGCCTCATCTCAATGAGCTCTTCCTCAACCTGCCAAAGCGCAACAATAAGTGGACGTGGCTTGGCGACTTCTACGAACTTCTCGACAGCATCAAAACTCTACGGCACGTCGTTCTCGGAAAAGGATTCGATAACGAGCTTGGTCAGGCACTTCTCGACAACGTCCTCTGCTCGGCGGAACTTGCTTGCGGATGCCCTGGCGCTGGAAAGGCAAACCACGACCTTGACTATAAATTTCCCTTTACAAAGACTGAGGTGCAGAACGAAAAGTGCGAGTGGCAAGCGATGGCGGTGCTTGGATGCCACGTTAGTGATCTCGGCTGTATTATCGACTGGCTGCACGATAGGGGCTCAATAGCACAGGCAGGTGCGCAGTGGAGGCCTAAGCACAAGGCTCGCAGATACCGGTGCGTTTTCTGTTGGCAAGATGAGGCAGGCAAGCGTGTGGTTTACTAGGCACAATACTTACTCTTTTGCTGTCATCCTTTGTCTCCATCTTAGTCTTTGTCACTGTCTGGGTCCTTGTCTCCATCTAGGTCCTCAATCTCTTCCCGTGGCTTTGACCTTGTTATTGCTGTGGCCATTATAGTTATTGTTGTCTATCGTCGCTGCCTGTAGCCCTCTTGCAAGATAAAAAGGTAGTGGATGTAGACGGTTAGATAAAGCAACTAGTCCTATGAATGCTCGATAGAAACCTAGGCGAGCTAGCCGAAAAGGCAGATGAAGTTGGATACCAGACAAGTTTTGCTATTCATGACCTTTTATTTTTCATCTTGTTCGGGCGGATGAAACCAGCTTTCCGGGCGGTGAGTGATAACAGAACAGTAGTAATAGTACGAAGACAGCCAAGACGACGATAACAACGATGGTGATAACGACGACGATAACGAAGGCACAGATAACAACGAAAAGGACGACGAGAACGATAACAATAAAAGGAACGCTCTTCTGATATAGCTCATAGGTGGTAATTGGACGCCCACTTGGCAAAACTCATCTTCATACGGGGTATGTCACAGTAAAAACGCTTGAGTTCTGGTCGCAGCAAAAGCCAAACCCGAAGAAGCCTCCCGCAGAAGTGTGATTAAGGAAAAATGAGTGCGATGGAGGGGCATACACGAGGATAGCCTCTGACCTGCGGACCACGCATTCATGTATCTCCAAGCAAAGCTCCAACATTCCCCAAAGACGTCCAGAACAACACCGACCCGCCCGCAAGAAAGCTCGGGAAAAGCCCGCTGGGCGCAACGATCGGCATAATGGAAGCTTGCGTACGACAGTATCAGGGTGCGAGCAGGAACAGGCACGAGGGAAGGGGGGCACCGCGGGCTGCGCGTGCGCATCAAACGCGAGATCTGATGGAAGTCAGGCCGAAATGGCGCGCGGGTGGACGCACAATGCGCTGACGAACACTTGCCCTTTTTTCTTTCGTTGCTCTTCAGACGGAACGTGGCCGTCTGGGTCTGTGCAGCTTGCGACTTGGGACCGGACGAAGAGATATGATCTACGGCATAATGAGAGGGGGGAAGGGGGAAGGGGGAAGGGCAGAGAAGTGGGTGGTGGGCTGTCATCTGGACTTCAGACGAAGCCGTGGACTGATGTGAGTCAGGTTCCTCGGGAATTCGGCGAGGCTGGGGAGGCTTGGGGGGGATCTGTGTTATGCGATGAGCGCTGGGTTGAGCTTGAGACTGGAGATATGGGGATGGAAGGGGGGACTGAGTCGGGGAAGGTCGATACGGGTTGGATGAGGTGAATTAAGGATTTTCGCTACCGCTTGCTGCCGGTGTTGGGTCGAGAGGTCGGGAAAGACCGAGGTCTAGATGGTCCTTGGATCGGGGGAGGTGAAGGTGCACTCACGATTGACGGGTGGGACTTTCTTCGATATGAGGAATGATTAGTGGCCATGAAAGCGAAAGCGAGGAGCTGATGAACTTGAAATAGATGCTGACGAGTTGAGAAGACACTATTCCTGACTTGCTGCCGCGGTTCTCACCCTGCCAAGACGGTTTGCCTCTCATTCCACCTAACAGGAGTCGTCGTGAGAGGAAGCGACAGTTTAGAAAAATGCCCAAAAGCACCGATTTTGGGAAGGAATCAGGTACACCAATGCACAGATCAAACACGACCTCTTGGCAATCGCGAAAGCTGGAAAGTTGCCTTTCGCCCTGCGTGCGGGTTGCGGGCCTGCCGACCGGTGCTCACAAAATAACAATAACAGTCGTCGCTGACGGATACGCGCGCAAAGCCAGCCAGGGACGACGTCAGAAAGAAAAAAATGCGACCAGCTCCTCCTGTGTATGAGATGGACGGGAAGAGATGTCGGTCAAACAAGGCCCGGGGCCGTCTGCTTCTGCCGAAGGGAAACCTGTGAGTGGGTGGTTTGCCCTTTGGTGCGGGTTGAGACCCGGTCGGTTTGAGGAGGCGTCTCAGGGAGCGTGGACCCCCTGATGAGGCTGTTTGATCGCAATGCGATCTCGCTGAAAGGGGGTGGGGCTGGGGACCCTTGGACTCTGTTGGTGTTGCAGTCTGTGGCTCGCTCAACCATCAATTGCCTCTTTTCGGTAGCTTTTGGGTTAAGGTGAGTGGGAGATTGATGGCAGGGCACGGCACGTCTGGTGCCGGGCGCGAGGCGATGGGAGGAGGATTGTTGGGCGAGATGAGGTTGGCGCTGGTCGGTTCCGAAGCGAAGTCGTTCCGGATCATGGGGTCACCTACACTACATTCCCCCCTGAGCTCGCGTCGTATTCAACAGAATGTCACCCTCGCAGGAAGATCTTTTGCCCCAAGCGTCGTGCTGGCTGCGAAGGAGCAAGGACACGGGGGCGAAGGGGAGAGAAGGAGACGAGAGAGAGAGAGAGAGAAGAGGAGGAGCCCGGGCGATAGAGCAACTGTTAACGATGCAAGAGCCAGATGGCAGCCGACCGCGCCAAAGTCAATCTGGATCGACGGCAAGGAGGACAGAGTTTGCGGGCAGGCACAAACGAGATGATTGTCCAGATTTACGAGGCGTTTTAGTCATCGAAATCCAGAGTTCTGGTGTTGATCTCTAAACGGAATGTTTCTTCAACGGACGTCAGTCACAAAACCCGCGGAGATGTCGAAATGAGTGGCAGACAAAAAAACAAGCTTCAATCAATCTAATCAACTGCTGGATCATCTGGGGAAAAAGACACCCGCCACCCAGATCTCAGGGACGATAGATTAAAAAAAGTGAAGAACGAAGGGAAGGGTGGTGCACCAGGGGCGGCGACCAGCTGGTTCTGGTTCTGGGCCGCTGCGGTGCGCGACACCCACTGAACAAGCATTGGCGATAGATTAATTTAATTAATTCAGCACCCGGACATGCGTGACACCGGGCGCTAACGGCGCAGGTTATCTCAGCCTCACTTCACCCGGTCGCGCCGTTCCTGCGGGTTCAATTTGCTGATGAGCTTAATGGCACGACTCGCAGGCTGTCTTGTTGTGACCTGGACTCTTCCGCTTTGACGTTGGGTTGGATCTCCTCGTGGTGTCTAGAGTCTATCGCAGTAATAGCTGCAAACCATCAGACGGCATCCTTCTAGATGAACATGAATCAGCTCACATCACCACCAGATGGCTTCACATTCTGTGCACCAGACACACTCGCAGTCTCTAAACAGTCGCAGCACCATCCCGCACTCGCTCCTCTGGCCCCCATTCACCGCAAGAAACTGCCGCAGGCCGCCTCGTCCGCTTCATGCCCTCTCCAAGTGGATGGCCCCGTCGAGCTGGATTCATCCGTCTGCTTGTGGATATTTCCACCGCGATGCTGTTTTAGAGCGTGCCGGGGGAGTTTTAGAGTGCTGGAGCTGTCCCCTCGTGTAAGCGGGCAGCTCACGGTGGGGGGGCTTCGCTCTGTTCCGGGGGCGCGTTGCACTGAGCACTAAGGGGACGACGGGCGGCCAACGGGCGGGGGCGGAGGGGGGGGGGGGGGGGCCGCGCTATGCCCTTCGCGGTCGCCTGGGACGCTGCTGCACCGCAAATGCGCCCCCTTCGCCTCCAAGTTCTCTGCCAGTCGTGCACCACGCATCCCGCCCGCGTTGTCGGGTTCTCGCTCTTCCATATCCTCAACTCATCTCGTCTCCCTCTTTCGTCATCTCGCATCCCGGGGTTGGGTGAGGGGCCTATTGGAAGACTGGCTAGATAGAGACTAGGTAGACAGACATGGTCTCTATCGCAGCACTCGGTTGCTCGGCCTCCACCCTGGCCTGAGCGAGGCGCATCATGAAGCAAGCATGAGTAGTAGCTAGGAGGCAATCTGCAAGGCTGCTCCATGCCTCTTTTCGGCTCGACTCCCGATCACCACGCAGTCGCTGCACGAAAGTTTTGCAGAAGCCTACGCAGAATCTGCAGAATCTGAGAAGAAATGGGACGGCCACCACCACCACCACCGCCGCCACTCATCCGAACCCCCTTGGTCCCTGGGCCAATCCTCGAGCCCAGCCGACATGAGACAAACTCTGCGTGTGAGACCAGTTGGGACGGACACTTTGGGCATGTCGCGACCTGAGCCTGGCCATGAGCCGCCGCGCCTGGTGCTGCTTGGTCCGTGACGTTCATGCCGCCGCACCATGTCGTCCGTCCAATGCTGCCGTATGATCGCCGTCTGGGTTGGCTTCCTCTCTCTTCACCGTTGCTTGGGGCTCTCCCAACCCATGGAAAGACTCTGACCACCCATGTTCGCATCATCCCATGCGCGTTTACTGGATGGGCCCAGCGCATGCGACTCGGTGGACTGGAGCATCTCATCCCATGGGATGGATCGTGGACGAGGGGGGGATGCCCGTCAAGGAGTGTCATCGTCGCAGACCTCCTCGACGTCTCGTCTGCGACACCCCTTCTCGAAGCCCCCAGTCCATGGTGCCTGCGGTTCAGTCTGTGTCCATCACGGGAAACAATCTCGTCTGACATCGTCCACACCTCCCATCTATATAATCCCATCTGCCCATCCCGTCTGTCAGTCGTTTCTTCTTTCCCTCCTCATCCTGCAAACCAAGCATTCGCCCTACTCTCCTCTTCCAATCTTTCAGTTCTGTGAACTTTTTTTACGTTCTCGACACTCTTTCTTGTCCGACAATCCAACTACAAACCGCTAGACGGTCCTTTCCAATCTTTTTTTCCACTAAAAAGTAACTTCTAAAGCTATCTTCGATTCTTTCGATCATCCGGTCTTCCGTTGTTTAAACGAACCACTCAAAACCAACCCCCAAGAACCAGCACAAACAACTCAAAATGTCTTACTCCAGCAAGACCCTCCTCATCTCCGCCCTCCTGGCGGTCGCCGAGGCCCGCTTCGGCCAGGAACAGACCCCCGTCTCCGCCGTCTCCTCCCTCCAGAACGTCGGCAACCCGGGCGAGGCCGCCACCCTCGCCGGCGGCATCCCCGGCGTGCTCCTCGCCGCCGCTAACCCCTGCGACAAGCTCACCCTCGCCGACAAGATCGTCACGCAGCTCGGCGACAGCGCCGAGGTCCTCGACGCCGCCAAGGGCCTCGTCGCCGCCGAGCAGAACTTCAACCCCTTCGTCGTCAGCGTGCCCAACATCTGCGGCGACGCCTCGCTGCCTGCGACTGAGGCCCTCCGCGGCATCGTGCCCCTCGTCGACCCGGCCGTTACCGGCTCGGACACCGAGAACGCCAACTCGGCTACTTCCAAGACTACGCCGTTTGATGCTACGGGTTTGTCGGTTGCGGATGTTATGAAGGCGCAGGGGTTCTCGAACTTTACGACTGCGGGCGCTGCTGGTGGTAATGCCGGTGCTGGTAACAACAACAACAACAACGCCAACGACGGCAATGCCAACAACAACAACAACAACCAGAACAACAACAATGCTAACACCGGAAACAACAACGCCAACACTGGCAACACCAACGACAACGTTGACTGCGGAAACACAGGCAACGCTGACAACTCCGCCAACACCGGCAACGCCAGCAACAACACCGCGAACGCCGGTAACAACAACAACAACAACAACAACAACAACGCCAACACCGGAAACAACAACAACAACAACGCCAACACCGGCAACAACGGCAACGCCAACACCGGAGGAGCCGCCACCGGCGCCGCGGACTTTGGCAAGTGCACGCCCACCATGGACTTCCAGCTCGGCCGCGCCGGCCGCAAGGCCGACCAGGGCACCTTCCTGCCGACCGACCCCCTCGTCGCCCAGGGCCAGCAGGACGCCCTCAACCCCAACATCATCACCAACCGAATCTGCGACCAGCTCATCAACGTCTGCGAGGCCAACGACGCGGCCCACCAGCAGTGCCTCGACGCCAAGGCCCAGATCCTGGCTTCGGGCGACAAGAGCGAGGCTGTTGCGACTACCTTCAACGGCCTCCTCGGCTTCTAAGCGATGTGTCTGATGATGTTGTCACAAAAGATGGAATCTGTCAGGGTTCGCGTCTAGAGGGGTGGTGGCTTCTTTGTTTTCCTATTGTTTCTATGATTCTCATGGTGTTTTATGAATGACTCCTGGAGCATGGCATGGATTGTATTATCAGTTATCTGAGAGGAGAAAAAGGCAAGGACGAAGGAGCTTGGTTCATCTTTTTTTGGGCTGGGCTTTGGGTGTCTTTTGGCGACGGGTAGCTGGGTGTTCTTGAGTAGGGTGTTTGAATCAATTGGTTTGCCCCGGAATCTTTTCCACGTCTTGTGAATTTGCCTGTGAAGTGATATGAATGTATTCGTCTCTTGATCGTGAGAATGATTGGCTATGAGTTGTCGCGGTTCGCTTCTTCGGCTCAGGGGTCGGCCTGTTTCAAATTGGCTTCAGAGCTTCGCAACGGGGCGCTTTCCGGATAAACGGCGCGGTTGAAGTCTTCAATAGGACTTGGTCGGCGATAAGAAATACCCTCAATTGGAGTTATCAGAGTCGGAGTTGCGCAAGTACATTCATCATCCAACATCAACGAATGGACTGAAGTCGGTCGTCGGTGAGGCTCGGTCAACACCCACCGCGCCATCGGTGAAGACAACAAACAAACTTTCAGCGGGGCGCCCGCCAAGCGAGATGAAAGAGACCCGGCCTTTAGCAGACGGCGTCCCTTTCTTAGCGCGCTGCTCCCGCACGTGTAATTTATTTGGACGAATGACTCGGGAGGCTCTGTATATTGTGGCACCCTGATGACCCCTGCGAAGGCTTTGTATCTCACCGACAGTTTGTGAGGTTAAAGCGTTATGTGGGAGGGAAACCGGGAGAAAAACAAAGGCGAAGGAGGGATGCACCCGTGCCCGATTTGGTGTCCGGACAGCGGTTGTTTTGTCTTTTCTTTTCGCGGCGGCAGGACGACAGGAACGAGAAAATTGGACGCGCAGATCTGCGAGATCTCTCTTGTTGCTTGGCTAGATCGCAACGCGCTTGGCGGCGTCAAAAGTCTAAAATTGCCGGCTGGGCTGACGTAGGGCTGGACCAGGGTCTCACTCCCACCCTCACCATGACGAATCCGTCGCGACACCCATATGGCGACGAGAACGGCATCTCAGATGAAGCTCATGATATGCTGACACCTCGAAGCTCACCGAGAAGCGGCAGCGGCATCCGCTCATTCCTCCCGCCGCTGAACTTCATCACGCTGCACTACGCCTACTTCATCGGCACCTCCCTCCTCGCCTCGGCCGTCTTCTACGCCTCCTCGAACCCGCGCGGGAGCATCAGCTATGTCGACGCGCTGTTCCTCGTCGTCTCCGCCATCACGGAGGCCGGGCTGAACAACGTCAACCTCAGCCAGATGACCGTCTGGCAGCAGGCGTATTTTGTGCTTATTACGATGGGACTGCTTATTTTGGCGGGTAATACGGCGTATCCCCTGTTTTTGAGGTTGATTTTCTGGGCGGCTTTGAAGGTGCTGAGGCTCACTACGGCCGAGGGGAGACATGGGGAGCTGAAGAATACGCTGGAGTTCATCTTGAAGTACCCGAGGAGGGTGTACACGAACCTGTTCCCCTCGAGGCCGACGTGGTGGCTTTTCTTCATGGTTGTGTTGATTAATGGGATCGATTGGGTTGCGTTCGAGGTGCTGAGCATTGGCAACCCCGTCATTGAGGCCATTCCAGTTGGGGCGAGAGTCTTGGATGGCTTGTTCCAAGCACTTGGTAAGTTATCTTCAACTCAAACGTCTTCAGATCTAGACTAACGAATCTCAGCTGTTCGCTCCGGCGGCTTCTACCTCATCCCAATCTCCTCCGCCTACAGGTCCTGTACGTCATCATGATGTACATCTCCGTCTACCCCGTCGTGATAACAATGCGCCACTCCAACGTCTACGAAGAACGCTCCCTCGGCATCTACGCCGACGACGAGGAGCAACACCTCAACCCCTTCCAACCCTCCGAGAAAAACCACCACACCACCGGCAGCAACATCGTCGGCGACTTCTTCCGCCAGAACCTCAGCTTCGCCGGCGTCGGCGCCGCACGCCCCGCCGCCGGCACCCACGGGTACGAGTCCCGGACGAGCTTCGTCAGCCAGCAGATCCGCGGCCAGCTGGCGCACGACCTCTGGCTTCTGACGCTCGCGGTGCTGCTGATTGTGATCATTGAGACGTCGCACTTTCTGGAGGACCCGGTGCACTTTTCGGTGTTCAATGTTGTGTTTGAGGTTGTCTCGGCGTATGGGTGTGTGGGGATATCGGTTGGGTTGCCGAATGATGCGATGAGCTTTGCGGGCGGGTGGCATGCGGGGAGTAAGCTTGTGTTGTGCCTTGTTATGTTGAGGGGGCGGCATAGGGGGTTGCCGGTTGCGTTGGATCGGGCTGTGAGGTTGCCTGGGCAGAGGTTGTTGGAGGATGAGGAGGAGGATTGGAGGTTGAGGAGGGCGAGGAGTCGGGGTGTTGATAGTAGAGCTGGTTAGAGGTTTCCTGCTAGATTTCGTGGCTGCATAATCCCAGACGCTTCGTGTGAGCTAGATGGAAACCTTCCCCTACCGCTATGGAATCACCCGATGCCTCCACAAAACATGTCGACGATACCAGTTACAAAAAGGGCTATGGACATAGATGGGAAGCGTCTCGTAGGTCCATTTCAACCGAGCTTCTGTGTAACTGAGGTCGCAATGGCATGGATCCATGTGCAGTTGAAATCTTGCCAAAGCGAGATTCATTCCATCTTGTGACGACGCAGGGCATTCGGCACACGGTGCACCAACCTCAGCTCTAAGCCATACCAAACTTTCATTACTGATTTCATCTGCTCGTTCAACAGAAAGATCGCCACTACACGTGATCTAGCATCATAAGCTACAAATGTATTGCCAACAGTCAATGAGATTTCTAGGACGACCTGGTAGATGACTTGTAAACCGTACAAATGTTTATTCATTCCTCTCGACGACTTGATATTCGGGCGCTGCTGTGCCAGCAAGCTACTGTTCATTCGATCCCCTGGATCAGCCACTTCCTTTGCCAAATCCCTTCTCCAAGTCCAACCTATTGCTATCGCCGATGATAGTCTTTGATGATTTCCTAGCCCGCAGAGAGTCAGTCACGCTGGTGCGTCGTTGGAATGGTGCCTGAGAAGAACTTTCAGGACGATCCGGAGCCGGGTGGGGTCCATCATTGGCACGCTGAGTTTGATTTGGGGTCTCGGAAAGCCCTAGTAGATGGCCGATGAGTTCCGCCAATGTCTTCTTTGAAGAAGTAGTAATGGCGTCAAGCAGCCTTTGTGGTGCCGCCAACAAGTTGCGCGCAGTCTGTTTCTTTTGATCCCATCCCAAAAATACGAGAACTGCCGCCAGCAAGTTGAGCGCAACCTGTTTGCCTCGATCCCCTGCGAAAGCTACGAGAACTGATAGAATGACAAATGCAGCAGATGTCGAGACTAAACCGCGCCTGATTAGCAGAAGTTGGTTAAACAGTCAATCGGGAAGTACCCACATATGACGATCAATGCCCAGGCTGGGGCTTGCTCAAATGAGGCGACATCCAAGGCAAAAAGAGACGTCAGAAAGGATAGAGGTAGCTGAATTTCAACAGTAAGTACGGCTGACATGGAAGGTTGTGCCTGAAAGCGGTTCGAAGGACTCACAAAAAGAATGGTCACCACAGTAAAGACCATGAGTACCCTGCCTTGTTGTATCGAGAGGTCTGTTTGTAGATTCGCGATCAGGCTCTGACAAATCGGGGCTTTGGCTTTGACCTGAAATTGACTCTGCATCAGAAACACTCTATCAGAGGCTCGAGAATACGTACCGACGTAAGGACCCTCTCCGCGAGGTTGCTGAGCTTCTTGATATCCTTGATGACATAGGTCGCAGATAGATCCATCTCCAGGGTATCCTGGGCTTCACTGTTGTTCCGAACATAGTTCTTCTTCATTGCCCTCTGAACATCCTGCTGATATTGGACTGTAGCCTCGAGAATACCAAGTTCTTCTAGTACGTCTTCTAGCCTGCGAGAGAGGCTGTCCACTTCAGAAATGGTCTCCGCCAGCAACTTGTCATTGGATTTCACAACTGATTCACGGTGCTCGGTTGTTTGATGCGACCCTTTAGGTATCATATCCGTTGTCAGGTTGTCGAGATGGATAGATAGCCTGCCGTCCTCCCCCGCCTGATGGAAGTATTAGTCAATGACTTGCAGCCAAGTCGAGTCTGACAAACCTTAGAGTTGATGAACCCCAAAAATGTCTGGCGGATGGATGAAAGATTTCTCAACCTGCAATCTTCTGGGCTTTCGGGATTAAGCCCTTCGGGCGTCCTCCAAAAAAGGCCGACGCAGTGGTCGACGATTGTTTGGCTCATATCGACTGTAAACCCTGAGTGTACATTATCTCCATCGGCTTTATCCCACTTCTCAAGAATATCAGGTATGTTATTCAGAATCTCGTCTTCGCCATCATCAGCTGTATGTGAGGCGGATATCAGCCATTCTAAGCGAGATATTCATGTTAGCGAAGCTTTAAAAATTGTCTCGGCCACCTACTGTCATCTATGGTCCAAACCCATAGCTGATTGACTCTTATCAAGGGTACGTAGGAGAATTGCTTTTGCTTCAAACGCTTCGAATCTTTTCCCCAACTTTTAGTCACCACCTGGGACATATTGCGCCTGAGTCTTGCTTTCACTGAATCTTCATCCTCTTCGAAGTGATAGTAGGACTCGTCGAGAGTTGAAGACCCATGAGCAATCTTTCCCTCGTATTCATCCAGCAAACGTTGATACCTTTTCTGAAGTTCATGGAGTTTCTTCGCATAATTGAACTCTTTCTCTTGCGGGAACCTATCGTATCTGGCGCTCCTCTCCGTTCCCGTTTTTCTTTGTGGTTGTGTAAGTTTGGCCATGCTTTCCCAGGGTTGGAAGGAGTATGACAGATATGGCATCTTTTTCTTCGCATGAGAATCTGGCAAGAGACATGAAGGGGGTTTTACACTCACGTAAATAGCTGTTGCTGCCACATCAGGTGTCGCAGGCGGCTCCGCATCCTGATTTCCATTCTGTTCCTTAGTCATTTCCTTGGTTGCATCTTTCATGTAAGCCTCATTCCTTCTCATGTTGACCACATCTATATCGCGCGAGACGAAACGAGGCCTCATCATCCTCATTGCAGACACTTTATCCGGCACTTCGACCCAGCTGTCCTTGAAAAAAGACTTTACGTGATTGAGGTGCCTTCTAGCTTTGTTTTCGTCATACAAGATGCGCCGTAGTGAATGCTGAGATATATAATTAGTACTTGACGCGCGTTCAAAGACAATGATAACTAACGTCCATCCAGACCATCTACACATATTGAGTCAGCCCCAGTATATATTTTCTTCAAGTTTGACAGCGTCTAGTTACGTTGGTTGCGGGTAAATGAATCCAGGTGAACTTTGGATCCGTTCTTGAGTCCATGAAATTAGTGTTCGGTCGTGCAAAAGCGCCGCTGCCCTTCGGCTCAACCACATGCGAATTCGCCAAATCTTTTAGCCTGGTCATCGCCTTCTTCATGATATCCGCCGGTCCTTGATTGTAAATGGTTTCCTTGATAGTTTCAGACCTTATGATGCTGTCTAACCTTCCTTGCGTCTCATAAAACTGAATGATTGTAGCGCAGTAAGCATCAGAGGAAAACTTGTCTCCACACCTCGGTAGGCCATAGTTCGAGCTGTCTCGGCATGTCAAGCCGGTGGGCGGGTTATTGAGGATGTCTAGGATTTCCTGTCTGGCGGTGCTCTTGTTGCTCCTTTTTGCGTCGTCTGCGAGATGCGATTCTCGACACTCCTGGCTTTGAAGTGAAACCTCGGCCTGGTGATATAACCTCTCGACTATAGTCTTTGACGACTTGAGAGCCTTGTGGGTCTCCCGAATCTGTGGAGAGCTGGCAATGAGAAGCCACAGGACCTTTGGTTCTGTGGCGTAAGCCGCCCATTCAATTGCAGTCCAACCTTCTGATCTCTCGGCATCAGGAGTGAGAGAGGCCCTCAGTTGCCTTTTAAGGAGAGACAATGCGATCTTATGTCTTTTTGCTTCGCCAGCTGCTGATAAAAGGGTGTCAGAGGTCCATGAGCTTGCTTCAGCCAGGACGTCGAGTATTGCCTCCCCTCTTTCATCGTGGTCATACTCAAATGCCAGCTCCACTGCGTTTTCCATCTCCTTTATCGCCACTTCCGTATAAGGCCTCGGATTCTGATCCAGTAAGAGTCGAATCACCTCGTTGTATTGTCCATCGTCGTCATAACCTGTACAAGCGACATGCAAAAGCTGCTGGCCATCTCGCCCCCGAACATTCACCTTGGCGCTGGCTTCCATCAAAAGACGGAAGCCATTCACAAGGCCATCCTTAGCTGCGCTCAAGATAGGTGTTCGCCCTTCTGAATCGTCTGTTTCCAGCTGAAGATCTTCGTCGTTTCGTCTCCGAAGCAATTCTTTCACTGCATCTTCTCTTTGCGAGACGATTGCTGTCATGAGTGGCGTCCGCCCGTCTATATCACGGAGGTCAAGTCTCGCGCCCTTGTCCCTCAGATCTTGCACCATTACGCTGTCCTCTGCCGAAGCAGCAGCATGCAGCGGTGTCATATTGTACGTCTCTTCTCCGATGTCGAGATCCCACTCGACCTTGGCCAAGAGGTATCGAACAATGAGACTGTGTCCATTGATGGCTGCTCTGTACAGAGGCGATTCATGCTTGTTGCTGAAGATGTCGGCCCTGGCCCCTTTGTCGAGGAGAAGCTTGACGATCTCTATGTAGCCACCTCTTCCATCGCCTTCTCCACATGCGTCGATGAGTGGTGTATTCCCCCATTCATCTTGGGCGTCCAGAGCTGTTCCGGCATCGATGAGCCTCTTCGCGGTTTCTGCGAGTCCCTCTATTGCTGCAATATGAAGTAGCGTCCGATTACGATAGTCTCTCATGTTCAAACCCTCCTCAATGCCGTCGGCCACCATCGGGTCAATCCATTGACGAAACACTCCTACTTCCTTTGCGCCTTCTTCAGACTTTCCCAAGTCATCAATAAGTTTGCGCAAGCCTGACACGCCGTGGCTGCTATCATCGCCCGAGGATCCTGCTGGTTCCGAGCTCACATCCTCATCGTCGTCGGCGAAGAGCTCCACCGGCGCGGGGACATGGATGTTCGCGTTGGCCATAGTGTCACTGGTGATCTTGACTTTCTGGGGTTTGTCTCGCGGTAGACGCTCGTGAAATCATCTCAGGGTTGCCGAAAACTGTTTATGGCTGGAGCTACTTCGTGGCCGATTGTAGACTAAGCGGCGTCGAAGAAAACGATGCGGGGCTGGGCTTCACCTACCTGTGGGAACACAAACTGCTTAACATTCATTTCCTCCACATTCCCCTTGTCTCAGTAGTATTTCCCGACAGCTCATGTTTCTCTCTTATGCAGTCTTATCTGTTGCGCCCAGCTTGGCATATTAAAGACCACCTTGACGCAAAGAACTGCAATTGCTAGTCGTCAATTGAATGAGGAGAAAGTGACACGGCGTCAAACTATTGGGCCAATCGCATGTCAGCTCTTGATTTTCAATATCAAACCAGCAATATGCGAGCTTTCGGCAGAAACATAGCACGAAGTTGTCGACCTGCAGGCCCCACTACTGTCGCATTGAATACCAACGTAGGTGTTTTGGTGTTCTGTTGGGCAGGACTGCATGCGAGATCCTTGGAACCATTTCACATTTAACGCCGTCTCACTGCGTTGAGCCTGTCCATTCATCTATCGTATGGGCTGATTTGACTTCCCGAGTCCGAGAGGGAGCCACGTCACTTTGCAGGGGCTGTGAAAGGAGACATGGTGAAGTGCATGCATACACCGCGAGAGATTAATCGTGACCCGGGAGGGCCTGCGCCTAGACCTGAACTTTGGTAGGAGCAGATCTTTCCTCGCAATCTAGGTCTGCTACAAGTTTGCGTTGGCTGGGCCGGGCCGGGCCGGCATGACTCTGGATTGGGGGTCGGAGAGGAAAGAGACATCCTTGCGGAAACTGCCATTATGCTTGTGAGGAAGTTTGAGAAAACATAATTGGAGGCGACTCTGCCCTCGGTATTACAGACGACGACCGCCGACCCAGCCTATGGTCCGACTTAGCGTGCGCGACGCAGGCAAGGGTTTATCGGGCGCAGTACCCATGACCTGGTCAGCGAAGGCAACTGCGCGCTGTTGCTTATGGACGTCAAGAAGCGGACCGTCTTCATTGGAACAAGACCCTTGACGACCAGGGGTCTGCAAAGGCCGCCGCGCTGCAGCCTGTGGATGCGTCGATACGAAGGCGATCCAGGAGCTGGAACACTCTGAGTATGAGGGGAAGGGCAGACGAAAGTACGCAAGCTACGGATATCTTCGTCTCTTGACGGCTCACCCTCTTTATCAACAGCGGCTGAGGCATGGATGAAGGGCCCACGAACGCTGTGAGATCCAAGATTAACCACTGAAAGCGAACGAGTGACTGCGGGGTAGCGGAGTAAGGATGCCTACTTGAGGTTGGCACTGCCGCCGGCTACTGACGAGAGGGGCCGGAGGCAGGCGGAGTAGAAATGTTCAGGCCCGGTCCATCGCCGGGCGTGGGGGGGATGGAAGTAAGCCGCAGAGACGGCGGAATTAACACAGAGGGCGGATTGTCGCTTGCAAAGAACGAAGTTTATTTGAAAGCGGGTGCACACCTCGCAGGGGGGTCTACAGACTTCCTAGGGGGCTGTGGCCGTGCAAGCGCCACACACTTATGCAAGGAAATGCAAGTTGCACAGTAAAATTCAAAAAAGCCTATGCGTACCCTTAGGGCCCCTAAAGTAGGGCCTCTAAGGTAGGGCCCCTAAGGCAGGGCTCCTAAGGCAGGGCCCTTAAGGTAAGGCTTATGCTAAGTATATACGCGCCCTTAGGGCCCCTAAGGTAGAGCCCCTAAAGTAAGGCTACGCAGAGCATATGCTAAGCACATGCTAGGCCTCGTACTGTGTAGGCCCTTTATGTATTCATAATAGAGGGCTGAAGTTCCCCCGCGCCCCCCTCGGAAGTCTGTAGACCCCTGGGCGAGCAGCGCTCCGTTTGAAAGCCGCAACTAGAAATATGAAAAGTCTGTGTGCATAGCGATTCGCCCAGTGTAAATGCAGTCCCGAGGATGCGTCGCTGAGCGGAACAGGCACGACGCATGGCATGGAGATAGTAGCCTACGGTCATGATTGTCCAACGCGTCTCATCGCGAAAACCATACACAACCGACGATGCAAGTGCCTCGCGAGAGGTCACTTATCTCGGAAAGAAATTTACCCCGCCTGAAGAAGTAGGTCCGGCTGTTACACCGAGTCACGCATCTTGGTTTCGCGAAATCGGCTCAGGAAACGCGAAGTACCGGTTCTAACAAGGGCATCGCGCCAATTATTTCATCGATCAATGCCAATGTCGGACTCTATGTATTGGCTAAATGACACGATTACGTGGTAGATTCTCCTCTCATCATCGTTTGAAAAGCAAGAAGATAGCAGAGTGCACTTACAGTGAAGTCGACCAGTGAACTGGAACCATCCAGCTTGTTAAACTAGTGACGAGAGCTGAGAAGCCTGATGACCTTCCCGTTCTGAAGCAGGGAAATGACCGTACGGGATGACGAACCCAACACAAGGGCTGACGAACACGGATGCGCTCGTCGCCAAACAACCCCTAAGGTCAGGGCAAGTCCCCCTCCGACAACGCTTTGGTACAATCGCATGCATCATCGAAGCGCAAATTTGAAAGCGATTGTCTTCGACGGGATGGTGTGGTTAAGCGGCATCGTAGCAAGGAGCCTCGGGATACAACTTTCGTTCCTCAAGTCTGAAACAAAAATGCTGTATCTCATCGAAAGGAGGAAGTATACTTCTGAGCATATCGTTAATTACTTGAACATATATATTAGTGACCTGATTATTACCTGCGGGATGCGAGCCTTGAGGCGATGATTTGGTTTGCGTTGGGCCGTTGGCTTGGTCTCGAGTGAAGCACCACATGTGCATAATCCGATGGGTGCTGTTATATCCATCCGTGTGGGATCTACCGCTCTAATTTCGCGTCCCTTTGATATTTGATAGACGGTATGCCAGCGTCGGCATGCGGCCATGAGGTACTCCGAAGAATTGCCACTGATGCGGCTATCCAGAACCATCGTGTCTGGGCTGGCTCTCCAGGCATTCTCGTCGTCGCTCTGCTCATGGATGTCGGCTACTTTGGCGCGTTTCGCCACCCTCTCCTCTGTCTTTGTACCGGATTCGACATCGCTGGGCCTCTTCGCTCGTATTTGTTCTCTGTCGACTTTTCGTTCACCGATTTCCTCTTCCTCCAATCGTGATACCTTGTCCATGAGAATCTTGATGGTCCATGCCATTTCGAATAAAGCTTCCTCACCCTTGCTGATATTTGCAGGTAGAGAAAGAGAAGTCATGTCGAAGAGTAAGTCCAACGGATGTGGTGCGGTGAGATGTGGACTTCTGTTTTGAAAGGCCCTCGGTGAGGTTGATGAGGAAGAGAAGAAATGTTGGATCTCATCAAATGATCATTGAGCACACATATATCGACAATCAGGCACATCTCCGATAATAAGTGTTGCATGTACCATGGATGGCTCGAGCATACAGGGTGACTTTAAGGTTTGTGTGGCTGAGCTATTGGAAGTGGTGATCTTGGTCTGCGCAATGTTGGTGGATGAGGATCCTCCCGAATCGAAGCACAAATACTTCCATCTTTCCATTACGCTGCCTCTTTTAGAGATTTAAAACGACACACGAACATTCATGAAAGTCGAATCTTGAATGAAACCATCAGTACTTGGTTTCCCATCTCAAATTGCTGAATTTCAAATGGGACGAGTGCACCGATGAGGCATGGAGCCATAAAAATCGAATATGACGGTGGCGCAGTTCAGTATGTGGCTGGTTTCCGCATGATGATTGAGGTCAGCCGACACCCGTTCGAAGATATCAAGGTTGGTGTGTGAATGGCCGATTCGAATACCCTCATGGCAACATGTCCATCGCTTCAAGCTTCAACAGGAGAGGAAGATAGCGTATACGGTAGACCCTGGAAAGATTGCGCGGCAAGTTGGAGGTCGCCTTCTGTACCAGCTGGAGGCGCAACCCAGGCCGGGCAATACGCATGGTCCACGTGGTTCTTTGGTGGCACGAGACCAGGATAATGTATTGAGGGCATCAAGGTGCAGAGATGGAATCGACATTTCGTTTCCGTCGCATTCGCTTAAGCAGCTGGCCACAATCAAGGATGAGCCGTAGCAGGGCATCGCAGATCCACTCACAGCTGCGAATGTCTGGGCGTCCCATTGGCAGCGACGACCACCGCGCCGCTCTCCTGCATGGTCGTCTAGCAACTCGGGCGTCGGAAAGTGCTTCTGAACTTGAAGAAAAGACCATTTTGAACGAGTGATAAACAGACCCGTCATTATATCTGGCGAAGGTAGTCGTGCTCAATTTATTCAGCGTCCGCTCACCACCGTAATTCGCATGCGCAGCTCTTAAGGGGCCCACGATGTGAACCGAGTCCTGTGAAATTTTACTTAGTAAAGTGAGTTTCTCAAAGACAGTTGAGGACATTCACTGTAGATGGAAGATTGTTAAAATCCAGCGATGGACACACGGAATCGATATTGCTGGTATTGAGTGTGTGTATGCGCCGCAAAAGTGCTATACTGGGAGTGCCTGATCCCTTGGCAACATAAGATCGCACATGTGGAAGAACGAAAGCCAAGAGCAGTACGCGTACTCCCTCGCACTGAAGAACATACATAGCTGTATGTTTCTAGACTACTAAAGACCTAAAAACATTCCTGCACTGTTGATGGTAAATTCTCTAAGGCACAATTCAGCTTTCATATTCTAATCGCGCGTTGTTCAATCATACCTCAGATATATTCAGACTCATCATAGGTGTTGAAAAGGACCGGGAACTTCTCTGAACATGGCGGACGCCGCGAAAGACTGGAGCGTATGGCTGTATGAGCCGTCGCTTCCGCTGGCTATCGTGGGAACGATTATGTACGCAGCCGTCTTTGTTTGGGTCACATACCTCACGGCATTCAAGTACCGGTCATGGTATTTTGTTTGTGTCCCGATTGGTGCCTCTCTAGAGGTGGTCGGCTATGCGATGAGATGCCATTCAACGCAAGATCACCAAAATATTGTGAGTTGGCCCGGGAACTCTCTGAGGCTTGCTGGCATCTCATGGGAACTGAAACTGACAGGTCTCTTATGTAGGGTGTGTTCGCGACAAGCACTTCTCTGATCGTTCTCGCCCCCCTTTTCGTCGCCGCTGGAAACTACCTCCTAATCGGTCAACTGATCCGCAATGTACTACCTCCTTCGAGGCACAGAATTTTCAACATCCCAGCAAGGCTACTAACGCGAATTTATGTGACATTGGACATCATATGCCTCTGCGTCCAGTCCTCGGGATCTTCCATGGCAAGCGCGAACAGCTGGGTTGGACCGCTCAGCGACATCGCCATGAAGATTTTGCTTGCCGGTCTTGCGCTTCAGGTTTTGGTATTTTCGACATACATGTGCATTCTTTTGCGCTATCACAAGTTGTCTCGCATGATGGCTGTACCCGAGGCTCCGGCTGGATGGTTCGGCATTCTTAAAGCGGTATACATCTCAAGTTTTCTTATTCTGGTATGTGGACCCTACAGAATGTCTCTTGACCATCGCATTTCGAGCCAATTCTGAACGAAACCGCAGATTCGGTGCGTATACCGGATGATAGAATTTGCCGAGGGCCCAGAGGGCTACACCATGACCCACGAATGGATGTTCTGGGTATTTGAAGGGATCACCATGGTCGTTGCCATCGCCGTCTTTTGCGTGTGGCACCCTGGCAAGTTTCTAGGCCGATTCGGAGAGAGGGAGAAACATGCAAACACTCCCCGAGAGGAAATCATCCGGTCGCAGCAGAACACGTGAATGGCCAGAAAGAATCCCAATTATCAAGGCGGCTGAAAAGTGACTAGGGTAACCGAGTGATCATGTTGTTACATTAGTCGAGGGATCCTAACGTGTTTGAAGATCCGTAAAGAGTGGAGATTGGGCTTCAGGGTCCTAAATGGGAAGTAATACAACACCAAACACGAAGATGAGTGCACAAGCCCACGTGCGTCGGGTTCGCATGTTGCACCTCATTATGTGTCAGCCTCCACTGTGGCTAGAGGATTGATCAGTGATATGAACTACGGATTGAAAATGTGATTGAACTTCAATAGAATATTGTAATTCGATGAGAAAGGCCATTCAGTCGGGACATCTACCACCTGTCACTCAACTCTATGCCAACGGGACAACTCGAGAAAAGGCTACGAGGAAAACTCATTTCATTTGAACGACCGAACAGCTTTGGCAGCTGAGGCTTAATAAGAGAAGAGGAAGCTTAAACAAATGCAGCCACCACGCTTTCGCTGCCACATGAGCATTGCTGCAAGTGATTCCGCTCTCTCGGGCTCGTGTCATCTCTTCGGAACACCTTCCCGTGATACGATGGGGCACTGCCGATATTGGGCAATACACGGCACTGACATCATCTGGCAGATCTAGACCACGGCACAATGCCTCATTTTCTGCATACGAACGAAAAGTTCGGAAAAACATGCACCATGCGAGGAGATCGACCCAAGATTCTGGGAATGCATGAACTGGCACCTAACCTTTTGTGTGTGTATGAATCCATCCCACTGGAACGATACTGCTTGGGCACAGACCGGCTCCGCAAACCAACAAAAGTCTCCTGTCAGTTCCCAAAAGTGGCAGGTGTCCAAGCGAACGGCACCTTGGGAAACAGTTTCATCTCATCTATGACGCCAATCGGAGCTCCGTAACACCCTCATTGGGATCGGCCCCAGGTCGGATTCGGGTCCGAGCATGCTACTACCTTGCGCTGTTGGATCAAAGATCTTGGCCCCGACTTTATCCGTTGTCTTTCACGATGGCCAGCGGCAACGGAAGCTTCGGCGTCCCAAGGTCTGAGGCGTCTGGAGCAAGCTCTTCCAAGAATGTCACTTGGATGCGGGTCAGAGGAAAAATTGGGTCACATCTGCTGGGCTCTTATTATAAGCTTGTATGAGCCTCAACTTAAACCTGACATTCAGGGAGTTGGGCAAGGTTCGCAGTTGAATTGATAATTATCTTGGTTCTCTTTCTCGATTTTTGCTTTTCGGTCTTCTCTGTCTAATCCTGCTTTTCTTCGCTCTGGTTAGCGATCGCAGTGAGGATGAGGGTTTCTATTCTCGCATGGAGCATTTTCATGCTCAAGTTGGGGTTAGCCGTCGCTCAAAATGGACAGGACGTTCGAACCATCCAAAGTTCGTTCGTGCTCATCTCCGTAGCAGCGTCGAATTTGGATGCTGCAGTCCGGGTAGGCGTTGAAGACCATTCATTGAACTGGAACACACACTAACAGATATCAGAGTGTATCGGGTGACCCGGTTAGCACGCAAGCCCTCGGACCGGCAATGCAGGGAGTGGAAAATGCTCTGGCTCAAGCACGCACCGATATCTCCACCACTCAGCCGATCTCGATCACCGATGGAATCGCCCTTCAGCAGACGGCTGAGACCCTGGCCAAGAGTGTGAAGATTATGGTCATGTCCACGATGCTACAGCGAACGATGCTCGATCAGACTGGAGCGACAGCCGGACTTATTCAGTCTTTCAAGAATCAAAACATGCTCTCGGGAGCTCTCGGCCAAGTTGTTCTTTCGAAACTGCCCGCGGAGGGCCTATCAGGAGCCATGATGGCGTTTGGTGGAGCTGCTGGATCTATCGGAATGGGTATCGCGTCGTTGAGCGCTCCTCCTTTGCAGTTGCCGTTGATGCCGCCGGGCCCTTCTGGTCCATCTGCGATGACTCCCCCGCCTGCACCTGCTGGCGCTCCCGCTCCCGCTGCGCCAGCTGCTCCGGCGGCTCCGGCTATGGCACCACCGGCCGCTGCTCCAATCCCCGCTTCACCCGCAGCTCAACCTAACACGACAGCAGGAAGGAAGCATGCGAGCAAATCGAAGAAAAGAAACTTCTTCAGTTGATCTGGGGTGGTGTACGTTAGGTATGACTACATGTAATCAAGTTTCCATGTTGGATGCCGAAAGCAAAAGAGACTGGAAACATACTTATTCCGTGACATTCTAAGCATGGTGTTGACTAAATGACGTGGGGAATTGTGGCACAATTTGAGACTTAAGACTGCAATGAAAGTTGAACAGATAGGTCATTGGTACTTTGGAGTGTCAATTCTGGCTAGCCCCATAGAGCATTTAAATATTGGACCTTCCCCATGATAGAGTGCTGAAAAAGGCTACTTATTCACTCAAAGTGCATGTTACCCATAGGCAGCTGCAAGTTCCTAGCAATGGTCCGCGGAATCGTCGGAATGTGAATGTCCCACATGCTACTCGTCGAATGATTGGGATCCTGGGCAGCGCTGCCACGATCTTGTCCCCGGTGGTACCAATTGAGAGCCTCTCCTCCTGCATTATCTCCTCTATTGTAGGTTTTAATGAATCGGCCTCCCCAAATCTTGAGGAAAATGTAACCCAGTGTCTCGCGTGGCTGTGACTCTTCATAGCGCTTCCTCAAAAAGCTGCTGACATCGATATCCTCCACGTAAAGGCATGTACGAAGCCGAAGTTCTGCCTCGAACTCGCTTGCAAGTCCTTCTGTGCCCATTTCTGAACCGTCTAAAGTGATCGTTTCGAGTGATGGAGTTGCCTCAACCAAATGTAGGACCCTCGAGAGTGCCAAGTCTCTGGGAATGGTACCAAAAGGACCAAATGAGGCGATATCAAGGGTCCGAAGATTGACTGCATGCTTAGAGAAGTTCTCAATCAGGCTGGGTCAGTCGTCACCTAATGCAAGGTCTTTGACATTCAGTCGGAGGAGTCGAATTGAGCGCAAGATGGGGTGGAGGAATGACGACCTCCAGGCAGTGGGCTTGTGCGATAGCATCGGAGCATCAATGACGAAACGATTGTGTCGACCGATGTAAGTCCAGTGCTTCTGTTTGTATTTGTCGGCAGACCTGGAGCAAGGGACGCTTCAGAGTAGTGAGCGGGTAGTGACGGCCGATGTGTATACGACGGTACGTGGATACATAACGGTCGGTGATTGTAATGTTTCCACTATCCACCACTGTCTTGTCTCTGGGAAGGGACCCAGTTAAGTCGTATGCTTCAATTCGTTCAAAACTCACTTGCAGTTATCAAAGGCTTAATTTACGATGTGTTGGAATTGGATGCCTAAATGAGCAGACAACACAGGAACCCCGGGAACATTTTGGTCCCTGCAACACCTTGTCCTTCTGTGCTCTACCTACTGACTTCCTCTCTCGCCTCAAACGCAAGCTTCACATGATACACCGGATAGTCATAGGTCGACTTCAGTTCACAAGCCAACACCTGATAGCTAAGCCTCCCCTCTTTTGTCAAACTATTAGTATTCGTTTGTTCACAAGAACACAAGAAACTTTCCTTTTTGAGACTTGTTCAAGCCACATGAATCCAAGTCCCTAATGCACCGTCCATCGCAAGCATACTCCACTCAACATCTAGCGTGGATAGCCACCATCCCAACGATGGACTCAATGTCATCGAAATGCTGGGAAACTCCTATAACTCCGAGTGATTTGCTGTCGGCTAGGTGCCTGAGAAACAGAGCCGCACGTCGACCATCTTTGAACTGAAAGGATCGACTTGAGTCTTTGACTTTGCGGGAGCTTTCGCAAGGTCCGGACTTGAGTGACTTTCATGATTTTGGAATTGAATGAAAGCTGGCTTTGTGATGTACCAGCGAAATGTAAGAATCTAGACTGCCTATTTGACAAGCTACAGTATCGCATGGAACGAGTGCCTTGCATATTTGTAATCTCAACAGAACATGGGCGACATAAAGCAGTGGCATCGGATCAGAAAGACGAGGTAACCTCTTTCGCCAAAAGCATTGCTCCCTGCAACCTGCTTTGGGCTTTGAAGACGAGATGTACATATCTTTGTGTCATTTGGTAAAGGGCGCCTTTGCTGGACTGAGAACGACATAGTAACATATCGCCTCACAAAAACAGGCGACGTCCACGATGAGATCCCGAATGACCTAGCCGCTTTGTGGTCACAATGGCTAACTCGAGGCCTAGCATTTCGATAAGAAACTAAAAGACCTCTCACTAATGTGGATGTCCATTCTAGATGATAACACTACGTTCAAGTTGAGGCCCAGGATGGTTTCCATCCTCGAAGGGCGGTCGATTCAGTGTTTCTCACTTTCAATGTCAAATGGAATAAGGGGGTGGGAGTCGCTAATAACTTTAAGGAGAGTTTCTGTCTCAATCAAATCATTCATTGCTAAACTAACTAAAAAGACAGAAACATTTTAGGCCCAATTGTGGGTACTAGCATGCATGAGAACTGCCCACCGCATCAAAGAATGTTAGAAGGGACCACCATGCCCAGTTCCCTGGTTTTGATGAGTTAGTCGCGGTCTCAACGTTTTGCAAATCAGATTGACTTACTTGCACCAAGCCTTCCAATGATCGGAGACTACCGCGAGATTCGACTTGTTGGACATGTGGCTCATCCATTGAGACAGTCCTCGGTCAGGGTTCTCGAAGAATCTTGCAACGTGGTCAGGAGACGCGCTATCTTTGCACAACTGGTTAATGACCCGGCGTTCCAGATACGAATAGTCAAAGAACATCTCAGGTGTATCTCGCTGAAACATCTTTTGCAACTGGCCAAGCCAGACAACTGCCGGGAGGTCCACAGCGCTGAGAGGACGGTTTCCAGCCTGGGAACCGCGAAGTTTTCCCAATTCAGCCTCGACAGCGCTCCTCACAACCCTGTCACTGAGTGATAGCTTCCAGATCCCTGTTTTCTCCCAGGCGTAAAAGAGATGTTCGAGCAGCGGGATGCCGCGCAACTCCCTGCGAAACCCGAAAGTGTTCCTCTGTGATTCGCATTTGATGTGGAAGTTGAGACATTTGGTAATGTCTTCAGGAGTCAGGTCGGTCTTCGAGATCTGTTTGAGGTGGCGATGCAGGGGGACAACCCTCTGCGCGGCTAAAGCCAGGCGGTCGGCGGTAGCGGTTTTGGTTCTAATCTCGCTCAGTCTGAGTCCCTGGGAGCGCCAAAACCGAATGATACATTGATCAAAAGTCCGAGGTGGCTCCGGGGCAAAGATGGCTGCCTTCTGCAACTCGATCAAGACTTCGAGATCCTTCCAACGAGGCACGGTATCGAGGCTCAAAATGCGAATGGCGTTGTACTGGTGAGCGACAGCCATGAGGGATCCGGAATAGCTGACACTGAAAGTCTCTGCCAAATGTGAGGTAAAAGACGCGCTGCAGAGAAGGCTGCCAAGGAGGATCGGGTTTTGGATGAATGGTTTTCCATCCGAGCCATGAAGCAGAGCAAATCGGTAATGTTGCCAGGCCGTGACTTCGTTGCCAGCTTGCGTCATGAGGCGGGCAAAAGACCTTGCGTCTTGCAATGGTCTGTAGTTCAGGTTTTTCACCAGGTCTTTAGTAATGTCGCGATAGGTCCTGCACATTGCCGCCGTGCTGAGACGGACGGGAGAGCCTGCCGTTTTCGATGGTTCTGAGACCAGGCGGGATGTGAGAAGGTCGAGACAGTCCACAGATTTTCCTGCTGCCAGAGACTCGCGTTGAAGATCAAAGAGCCTCCGGAGCTCGAGACCTTTCACTTGAAAAAGTGGGATCTCCGGAAGGCTCCAGGGCTCGTCCTTGATTCTAGCTTCCAGGTTCGACTCGCTGTCTAGGTTCTCCAACATGAATGAGACGTCGCAAAGCAGCCAGTCTTTCATATTTGACTCCGACAGCCATAGCCTTTTGTCGACGTTCCGGAGAGTCTTGTCATCCCAGCGCTGTGAGCCCTCTGCCGCACTGTCGGGCCAGAAAGAGCTCTGTCCTAGCCCACAGAAACAGTACATGGCGTTCGATATTGACTCCAGGTTGTCAAGGTATGGGTGCTTCTGGATGAAGACGGTCTCAAGGTCAACGAGATGCTGGAAGCCTGCCTGAGTTACAAGCCATGCGGTGACGAGGTCAACTTTGGAGCTTGAATATCCTGTCCACAACCGCTGCAGGAAAAGACGAATATCGCGACAATCTTTGAGAAGACAACCGAGCTCCATCATATGGTTGTCATCAAAGGCTACCCAGCCACTCTGTTCAGTCTCTTGGGAACAATGCTCTGCTTGTGATGTCTTGTGGGTTGCGGCTCGGTCAGGCCGAGTCGCATCATTTTCCGTGGAGAAGCCAGCAGAGACGTCTTCATCAGAGGATTGGCAATGACCATCGTCATCGTCGGCGAGGACGGCGAAGTAGTTGGTTTGGGATGTGTCTCGGTCCGACGGCGTCGCGGAGGAGGGCTTGCTCGTGGGCGGGGAGGCGGAGGGTCGAGTCGCCTCCGGCTTGGAATGAGCAAAGGCGTCAAGAATCCTCTGAAGGCTCTCGTTGAAAAAGGTATGAGTTGCATTCGCGGCCTCTGAGCCGTGCTGTAGAAACCACTCCGCACATCGACGGCGGAGGCAGAGCGACTCCTCCAGCGCCTTCCTCGTCTCCTTCGGCATCACTCACCCCGCGTTTGCACATGCTATGGCCAGATCCACCAACTCCCACACTTTGTACTGGCGGGGAGAGGTGATTGCGGTCTTGAGTTTGCTCGCTTCGAGGACGAGCCAGTCGAGGGCTTCAGCGGTCTTGAGCTTGTACCGCTTGTAGGAGGAGGATAGGTCGCTGTAATCCATCATCGCGCGATCCAAGCTGCGCGAGGGCAGCGGTTGATGGGTTGAGCGTTTGCAGGTTGTTGGATCCGCGGGAAAATGATCTGCAAATGTGTATCAGTAAAATTTGATCGTGATTTCTTCAGAGAACTGGGAGATTGAAGCCGACGGGCATCGCAAACTGCGCGGAGGATGACACTCACTGTATTGACCTTGCTGCTGGGAAGGTGAAGGAAGAAGTTTTTTTCAAAACGTCTGCGAGGAAAGGAAGTTCCCACTTCGACCAGGTTCGAAAGAGAGGCAAGCGGCAACCTGCATACGGACGGTATGTTCTGTTTGCGCAGACCCACTCTGCGTATTCTGCTGCAACTCTTCGACGGACGAATGAAGTTGGGAGACATAATTGAATGCCACCGGAACTCATGAGCTGGCTTGATTTTACATTTAATAGGGAGTAAAATGTACAAGATGACTCAACGCCTTCATAGCGAGGACTGACCACCTGGAGCAGCGTGAGCGCTGACACCCGAGGGTCCATGAAAGCCCCTTTAAAGTCTATCATGGGGAACACCGCAGTCCATGATATCAATTCTTTGTTACGCTGACCATAAAAGCTTCCAGTGATCAAACGCAAATTCTTTGTAAGACAGCAATTTCTTTATATAGATTCACTGTCACCGTAGTTATTGTTGTGCTACAAGAGGCCCATCTCTTTCGCAGTGCGTAGTTATTACGAGTAACGGCCAGACAGCTAACGCAAAAGCATTGGAAACAAAGTAAAACAAAATTCCACACTGAAATAAATGATTAGAATATACCGAGTGTAAATCGAGTACATTTGTATCAGTAAATGAATATGAGTTTGTGTTTAGAAGGTAAGCCATCATTCCATGGGTGTGAGCGGTGCGTGGAAGCAGGGATTGACGGAGGGCTGACGCACACATGCGGTACTAGAATCCCCGGTTCGTGGCGGGTACGATTTGAGCGGAAACATGAAGCTTCTAAAGTACAGATTGATACAAAACCAGATAGATATGAAATCTGGTGAGCTGCGGCCAGCTAATGTTCTAACCGAGGGCCGCGAGCATGCTTCTGAAACCGCCATTGGCGCTGACAGCAGCCCCGTTCACCCATCTGCCTTCCTCACTGGCAAGGAACCCGACAATGTAAGCAATATCTTCCGGCTCTCCAAATCTTGGAGCAGCAGACGTCTCTGCGATGTACTTATCCTTTAGCTCCTTCGGCATAGACTTTGTGACCTCCTCAAATGCATCCGTAAGAGTCGGCCCCACGATGACGCTGTTGAAAGTGATACCCTTCTCAGACGAGAACTGGTCGGCGAACGAGCGCGTGAAACTGTCCAGCGCAGCCTTGCTCGCGCCGTACGTAATCATGGGATTCCCATTGGGGAGGCGACCGGCCACACTCGAGATGTTAATCACGCGCCCGCCGGCCTTGGGCGCCGCGTGCTCCATGTAGGTGATCGTGGTGGCCACGGGGGCGTACACATTCGCGACCATGACAGCGGAGAAGTTATCCGCGTTGAGCTCGGGAGTGGCCTTGTAGTGGTCGATGCTGGCGAGGACGGCGTTGTTGATGAGGATGTCGATGGTGTCCACTTTGAGGGCCCCGAGGGCCTGCTTGATCACATCGGGCCAGGCGTCCGGGTTGAGCGCGTTGGCCTTGATGACGACGGCATTCTTGACGCCGAGGGCGCGGCACTTTTCGATGGTGTCGTCGGCGGCGGATTGATTGGCGGCGTAGGTTATGGCGATGTTGGTGAGGCCCTTGCGGGCGAGGTGGATGGCGATGGCTTTGCCGATGCCGCGGGAGGCGCCGGTGACGACGGCTGTCTTGCCGGCGAGGGACCAGGGCTCTGCGGTGTTGATGGGGGCAGACATGTTTGATAGTGACTGATGGATGAAGAAGATGATTTTGATGTTGAGTGTAAGGCTTGGTGAGGGAATGGTGAGTTGAATGGTGTCGAGAAGATAATCTCAGTTAACCCATCCCCTAGCAGTCTTTTTATACTTGTCGAGGTGAGTGATATTGACACCTTCCAACCTTTGGTGAGTAACAGGCCTTTCTCTCGCCATACAGAATCTCATCAGACTTATGATTACCACATCAAGGTTGAATCTTCGAAGTTACCAAGCCGGGGCTTCATCCCTCCGCAATATTGGTAGCAAGATCATCAACACGACTTGACCATGCGGCCATGACGCCGAGTCGTTCACCATGTAAGTCCCGAGTAGCATTGAAATCGCATGAATATCCAAAACGTCGATCTCTTGTTAGGACCACAACACATTCAAGCCGCAAGACCATATCGCGGCTTGGCACCGGGATATAACTGCGCGGGTTAAACCAGATGACTCCGAATGTGGGACCCTGCGTCTAGGCAGCTTATCCGTGAACGGGCTCCGAACATGAACGAGGGCTGAGCAATCAGTGAGATCATACAGCATTAATGTTAAGGGAGTTGGTTTGACGAAGTTCCTTCGGTTTCGGATGTGAGAGAAGCCACATGGCACTGGCCGGGAACCTGCAGCGGATGAAAATGCGGCCCCATACGGCTCGGGTCTAGCGGCGGGATGTGTTGCGCGCAGGACCGTCGAGCCTGGTGATTCGGCCGAACAGCCGGAGATGCGGTGATTGATAAGCTGACTCCAAGGCAGCAACACTCGCGTCTCATGGTTTAGCGTCCGAATCCCAGCATTATCGTCCCGATTGAATCGCCGTGGGCCGCCGTGGACTGCCGTGGCCCTCCGTGGGCATTCATCGCATGAAGTGCCGAGAGCAGTGGAAATGACGGTTTAAGTCCAGGTTGTTTACATCTTGCAACTGTTTCATCAACACATCGTGTCTGAGATACGAGAACTACGATACAGAAGGGGAATCTAGCCAAATAACACGCTGTTCCCAAGTAACCCTTCCTAAGACACTCACTCTTACACTCTCAATTTTTTCACCGAACAAAAGGAAAACCAGCCGATTTAGAAACCGAGAAGGATCTTCCTCCAAGGAATCTTCTTCTTCTCTGCACCCGTCGCCGAAGCCCCGTATCCCTCCTCCTGGACATTGTGTTGTCCCACGATGGCCAGAAAAACATCATTGAGCGTCGTGGGACTGACGCTGTGGTGCTCAATACCCAACGCATCCTTATTCTCCTCGAGCATCAAAATGAGCTGACCGATGGCACTCAAACTGCCCGCCGGCCCGTCGGTCTCGCCTTGTCTCCGCTTGCTCGTCTCCTGAACCTGCTGCGCGCGCGCAAGCACGTCAGCCGCAGAGACGGAGAATCGCATCTGCCCATGGTATGTCGCCGCCTCGATGCTCGCATTGGGGAACATCATCTGCACCCACTCGCGCATCCGGTCCATCTCCTCCGGCGTCGAGTGCGGCGCGCTGCGACTAACAAGATGGACGTATAACGAATCTCCGAAGCGCGCCTGCAGCGTCTCGACCTCGCCGATGGCAAGCATCCGCTGCGCGACGATGCCGGCGCGATTGGCTAGCGCGTCGGCCTCTTCCATACTGTGCGTAGTGAGCAGGATCGCGCGGCCCGGGACGATGGTGCTCAGGGTGCGCCACATGATGCGCTTGGCGGCTGCGTCGAGGCCGGACGAGGGCTCGTCGAGGAGGATCACGGACGGGTTGCCGGTGAGTGCGATACCCAGCGAGAGCTTGCGCTTGTTGCCGCCCGAGAGGTGCTGTGCCATCGTGTTCACGTGGGCGTCCAGGCCGACGGCGCGGATGACGGCTTGGACTTGGTACCCGACGTCCGCGATGCCCCTGAGACGCGCGTAGTGGCGCAAGTGCTCAAGGACGGTCATGGAGTCTATGGCGTCGAACTGCGGGCACACGCCGAGGTTGGAGCGGGCGAGGGCGCGGTGGTCGGTGATGGAGACGTGCTCGACGAGGACGTCGCCGCCGTTCTTGCTGGGCTGGATGTCGCCGCGGATGAGGGAGATGGTGGTTGATTTGCCGGCGCCGTTGGGGCCGAGAAGTGCGAAGACCTCGCTGTGGCGGACGCCAAAGGTGACGTTGTCGACAGCGGTGAATTTTCCGAATTTCTTGGTGAGGTGCTTTACTTGCAGGCCGTCGTCTGAGCCGGTTGTTTCGACGCGGACGACTTCGTTGGCGACTTCTTGGTCGCTGTGGTCTTGCTCGCCCTCAGTCTGGTGTGTCTTCTTGCGCTTGAGAAAAGCGGGAAGTTGGTTTCCACTGTCGTGCCACAGCAAGGCGCAGAACAAAAGAATGGCTTGGAGGGACAGGTATAGGATTGGGCCTCCGTAGGCGTTGAGGGTGCCGGGATAGCTGTAGAAAGCGGTGCTGTCGCAGGCCAGGTTGAACGTGTTCAGGCCGATGATCATGGCGCGGCAGACATTAGCGACTGGGAAGAAGGCCGCAACGGTGTAGTGCCCGATCAAGATATTGCGGTCGCTGACCGTAGCCGGGGAAAAGGTCAAGATGTAGAGGAAGGCGATAAGATAGATGGCAAAGCCCACGCTGTTGTAGGCCATGATGGCAGCAAAGGTAGCAACTTGGCTTTTCATGAAGAGGGAGAAGATGTAAGAGAGAAGAATCGAGGTCAGTCCGTAAAGGACGAACACCGGGAAGAGGTAGCCAGGGGCGTACCATACATCCGACGTCGCTACGAAAATGACGGCCGCGATGATGAGGGCAACGACGAAGATGCCGTAATCAAAGGTAATATGAGCCGTCCAGAGGGGTAGTGATCGGACTCCGCTGGAGTATTGTAGACCGCGCACGTTGGAACGCCGCTCGACGTTGGGGTAGAGCCCGAAGAAGGCTGGGACGATGGAGAGGACGATGCTGAAGAAGATAGCCAGTTGGATCGTGTCGATGTTCGCGGCACCGAAGGCGCTGTCGAAGGAGATGTACCTTGTGGCAATGTTGGCGTTTGTCAAGGCGACGGTGAGAAGGTTCTGAGCGACGACGGCGGCGGGAATTGCCTCGTAGTCTTCGGTGTCTGCTCGCCACGCCACAGTCGGGAGCCCGTTATCGTTCGAAGCCCAGAAGCCTCCAGGCATGAGGTTCTTCCTCTCATCGTCCACATAGTCCCGCAGGTCAGCCTCGGACGAGATGCTGTTCAGCGTAAAGTTGCCCGATTCTGGGGCCAACACATCGACGAGAGAGGTAAATGCAGTTCCATTCACGGCCGCAGCTGGTCCGGCAGCGACACGCATGTTCTCAATGACACCATCGTACATGCCGCTCGCTGCTCTCCCGTTCCCGTCTGTGGGGGTGCAATTGGACGCAGGCTTATCATTGATGAGAATCTGCATGATGGCTGCGGCAATGACGGGGATGAGGAAAGCAGCCACAAAAGGGACCCAGTTGGTCTTGAAAAGGGTGACGCGCTTGTACACCAACACCGTCATCTGCTTCAAGAAGCCCGTCTGACGACCCGACTGGAGACCGAGCGAGTTACGACCGCCGTCTGCCATTCCCTTCTCGGTAATCTGACCTGAGTCATCGGAGAACCTCGCGCCAGGCGCAGGGCGAGACTGGAGGTCTTCTCCCTGGACCTCTTCGGCGACGTTGAGGAATACATCTTCGATGTTGGGACTGTTGATTTTGTACAGAAGACTCGCTGCTTCGAGAGCGCGGATGACCTCTGCTGCGAGGTTAGACGACGGCGCAGTGTAGACGATCGTATTTGATGAGACTTTCAAGTCGACGCCGTGGACTTCGGGGGCTACTCTGACGTTCTTGGCGTTCAGGACGTGGATGCGGTAGCCGGCGCCCAAGGAATCCTTGAGCGCGACCGATGAACCCTCTGCTCTCAGTTTGCCCTTGGACAGAATAGCGATGTTATCCGCGAGGAGATCAGCTTCGTCGAGGAAGTGCGTCGTCATAATGATGGTCCGCCGTCCCCTTTCTGCCAGCAGGATGTCCCATATCTTCCTCCGCGAGAGGGCGTCGATGCCGGACGATACTTCGTCGACGCAGCACACGGCGCTGCCGCCGGTCAACATCATACCGAGCTGCAGCTTGCGCTTCTGCCCGCCGGACAGGGTCTTGGACTGAGCGTTCTTCTTGGAACCGAGCCCGATGGCGTCAATCAGCTGTGCCATGTCGTCGCCCCCGGTCGTGTACCCCGTGGACTTGAGCTGGTTGAAGATGCGAATGTGCTCGGTGACGGTCAACTCGTCCCAGAGAACATTCTTCTGGGGGGCAATCCCGATGCCGCCCGATGCGTCTATGGACACGCTACCCTGGTTGAAGCGGCTGATGCCAGCGATCGCGTCGAGGGTCGTGCTCTTCCCGCTGCCGTTGGCACCCAGCAACGCGAGGATCTGGCCCCTTTTTGCCGTGAGGTTGAGATTGTTGACGGCGACAGTTGGCTCGCGGGGCTTCGAGACGAAGGAGAAGATGCGGCGGAAGAGGCTTGGCTTGTAGATCTTCGTGAGCCCGTCGATGTAGACTGCTTCCTGCGGTTGAGGCCCGACGCCTCTGTAGATCCTGCGACTCTCAGACCCGACGCCGTGGATCTGGCGCTCGACAAAGGCTGCCATCAGAGGGTAGACAAGGAACTGGATGATGAGAAATATCCAGAGGACGATGCCGGGGAGACTTGAAGCGCCGGTTGGGGGTCCCTTGATGAGGTTCATCGGCCGGCCCTCGGCCTCAAATCGAGCGATCGACTTGATGAAGAAGACGAAAGCGCAGGGGGTGAATAGCAGACTGAGGACAGCGACGGCGGCCGTCGGCGGATCGGGAATCGCCTGGGCTAAGACGCCGAGCAGGACGTACACGAGGGAGTTAACCACACCGGAGAGCTGTGCTTTCTTGAAGAACGTGGCGCCGAGGATCGCTTGCGACGTCAAGGCGAGGCCACCAAGGATGAAGAAGATGATGATGATGCCGATGTTGGTCTCCTTCCATATCATGGTCCGCGCGATGATGGAGGCGACCAGCCAGCCGGGGAAGTAGATCGTGGCGAAGGAGTAAAAGTTGGCGACCATCCGGGCGACCTGGGGCTCCCACTCGTACCGGGTCGACATCATGGCGTCGATGAGCTGGGAGAGGCCCTTCTCGCGCTCAGTGGCGACGTGGCCTGGCAGGTGGTAGCTGACGCCGATGAGGGCGAGGACGAAGGAGACGGCGAGGTAGTCGATGAAGGTCTGCTGGTAGCGCCGTCTGACGGAGGCTTCGCGCTCGTCTTCGGTCTCGTCGGTGAAGCCCCATTCTTGCAAGTTGGCAAGCGGATCTGAGTTTCCTTCGGTGGAGTTCAGCCGCACAATGGCGGAGTTCACCGCGCGCTGGAGAGGCAGGATGTAAACCTGGGCATCGTTGTCGCTCTTGCTTACCTGGAACTTTTGTCCGAGGGCGGGGTCGCCTCGAAGCGTGTAATTCCAGAGACCGCCATCGCCCTCACTTGGAGAAGAGTGGAAGACAACAGCGCCGTAGCATGGCGTCGTTCCCCTCGTGGCCGTTTGGCATATGAGACTCAAGTCGTCGACGTTGGCGATGGTGGTGGCGTTCTTGCCGGCCGCAGCGACCTCGTCCGAGAGGGAGGAAATCACGCGCTCGATGTCGCCGCCCGTGTTTCCGTTGTTGACAAACACGACGGTGTTGCGAGAGCCGTCGGCGGCGGAGAGACCGTCTTGTAGGGATCGGACGGCGCGCGGGTCGGCGATGCCGTAGTCGTTTTGGGGCCCGTTGAGATTTCGACCGATGCCCAGGTAGATTGTGAGGATGATGGGAAGGATTAGAGCTGTGTAGATGGTTGATCCGGTATGTCGAGATATGAGAATGATGTAGTTCTTGATTGTCAAGATGCCGATCTGGCGCAGCAGTGCGGATCTTGTGGCCGCCATTGCGGCGGTTGAGCGCAGTTCAGCAGATGCCGATGGTCCTGAACGCTGTTGTAGGGAGGTTCTTGTGAATAATCTGAATCGTAGTAAGCCTCAGCCGATGAACATTAATATGGTGAAATCAAGCTTGCGAAGGGCAATTTCCAAAGACTTTGATAAGTTGTCGATTTGAAGAGACCTGATGTCGACACAGCGGCTAGGTGAAATAGCTGATCCTTATGCAGTGATTCAATGTAAGCTTTCAAGTAAATTCCAAGACAGCAAGCTCACGAACGCAGCGGCGTCAACATCCTTTTGAAAGAATAAGCAGACCTCAAAAGTAAGGGACCCTGCTTGTGTGACGCGCCGCCCAACAAGCCGGGCATTCAATCACAATCGCACCGCCGCCGTGTTGTATTCCCAATTGGGTTATTCGACGGGGGGGGCACGCAGCAAACGGTCAACACTACCGCAAGCTGCCTGGGGGAACAGCCTGATGACATCTAACCAGGTAGGCGGACCGTGTTTACTCGCTGTCAGATATGGCTCATCAGGCGCAGCCATTGGACAAGTTTCGAAGGCCAAGAATCTGACAAGATCACTTTTCACACGTGCCGTGCCCTATCGTGCCTAAATCTTCTGTCAATATCGCGCAGGGCGAGCGTTGTACGGGGACACATCCATTTCCTCAAAGGAGTTTAGCGTTGGTGTCTCAGCCCATTGCAGCCACTTTGCCAGGATATGACGCTGGTTGGAGGGAGCAACAGTCTCCCGGGCGGTCTTTGGGATTGCTGACTGCAGATTTGCAGGTAGGCGTAATACTGTCTTTTCCTCTTTTCGGCAGAGATGCGTTTCGGAGACGGCAACGCGGGCTGTTTTCAGCCCAAGAGAGTGGTGCGCTCCGCGGAATCAGCGTGCCGGGGCATCGCATCGTGGTGGAGAGACATCGGGAGCTCCGTGTTGTTCGGCGGTTCAGCGCCCGGATGACGGCTCAGCCCTCGGTCCCCTTTCAATCCGCTGGTGGTCGTCGGGTGCAAGCACAATGATGTTATCTGATATATCGCTAATGATTTGAAGTGTACACAATATGCCTTGCCAATCTCATGGCACCCTTCCAGAGCTGGTATTACCCCGTACATGAAAAATCCCGTCGCTAACACAAAATAAGTCGCCCCTGCAGCCCACAGGAAACGCTGCCTGGAGAACACAGTCCCCTAAAGATTCGCCCTGCTGAATGGGTCGCTCTTCATCACCTCCTCGACCTCCTTGTACGCATCGTAGCCGTACAGCCACGGCTGGACCTCGGGACATGTCCATCTGCTTGGGAAGGGGCCCTTCAGTTCTTTGCCGAGTTGAGACAGGAAAATTTGGTCTCTGGCTTCTTGCTCTGGGCCGTCTGGCATGTGGAAGTCATGGCGCTGTAGCGGAAGGTTAGCTATTGATCAGCGTGCCGGATGAACAGCTGCACCCACCTGCTTGAACGTCTCCCTCACAATCGCCTCACCGCGGGCTTTGCGGAGCTTCTCGTACAATCTCAGCGCAGTTGGCAATTGTGACTTGGTCGTGAGATGACCCAGCAAAAGACCCAGGACAGCGCCGTCTTCCACCGCCGAGTTGGCGCCCTGGGCGAGATACGGCAGCATGGGGTGGCATGCATCTCCACTGAATTCCACTCGTTAGCGAACATCTAGCGATGAATCGCAACTGAGAGGAAGCACTTACACGAACACAAAGTTGGACTTGTCGCTCACCCATGAAGGCATCTCTTCTCCTGGAGAAACATTAGTACGACTGTTCGCAGCATGCGCTTCATCAACAACTTACTGTGCATCAACTTCCACTTCTCAACACTGTCAACAGCATCAAGGAACTTCCTCAAAATCGGGTCCCAACCCTCAAACCGCTGCCTCAACTCATCAACATCACCAGCCTGTCTGCTCACCCCCGTCGGCAAGTCATCCGGCGCCAGCACCACCAGATTATACATCTTCTCCGCCCGCATCGAGTATCCCACACAATGCGTGCCGGGCCCAACCCAGAAATGCACCTGCGGATTCTCAATCCACGCCTTCAGCTCCGGGTCGGTGATCTGGTCAACGTTCAACACAACACGGTACGCCAGATCGCCGGTCGCCAGCGGCGGGTCGTCCGCCTTGAGAAAACACGCGCGCGAGCGCGACCACAGCCCGTCGGCGGCGACGATGAGATCCGCCCGAGCCTTGACGCCGGACTGCGTGGTCAGCTCGGGCAGGTCGAAGTCGATGCTGTCCACCTTCTCGCCGAGGGCGAAGCGCACGCCAAGCTCCTTGGCGCGCTCGTACAGGGACAGCTGCAGGTCGACGCGGTGCAGGTCGATGAAAGGGGCCTGGTACTTTGCGCGGATGTTCTTGTTGAAGTTCTCCTCCTTGGCGAGGACGCTGCCCGAGTAGCGGTGGACGACGAGCGTGTTGGGCTCCGAGGCGGATTTCCAGAGGCGATCTGGGAGGCCCCATTTCTGCAGGATGCGGGTGGAGTTTGGCGTCACTTGCAGGCCTGCTCCGACCTGGGGGGGATTTCTGTCAATATCTCATGGAGAAGTCTCATGGTGGGATGATGAGATCTCACCTCGAGCAGCTCCTTTGCGGATTCAAAGACTGTGACTTTGTGCCCTGAGAGAGCTGCCGCTACTGCCGTTGCGAGGCCGCTCAGACCGGCGCCGACGACTATGATTTCCAGTTGTACTGATGATCTGGTGTGAGCAGTGACCTGATTCATCATGTTAGCTACCATGACACGCCATAACCACGCGTAGAATCGATCAAACACAGGCACCACTCACCGCCATGTTGTCGGATTTCTCAGCCGACGATGCTGACGCTCTTGGGAAAATCAACGAGTTAAGCCACCGAAACATGGTATCGTCGTTCGGGCTCGGCAGCTTCAATAAGAACTTGAGACGAGATGCGTAGAAAAAAGAGAGCTTGGGTTCGGTCGCAATGGCAGGACTCCCTTACCACTCAAAGAATGCACCACCAAGAACACGGTCGGATCGAAAGAACAGCTCGATCCAAGTGTTCAACCCATGTTCTTCTTCAAATCTTTGTTGGGAATGCGCTTCCGGCAAGTCCCCCTTCTCTGCCTAATTTGCCGCCCGCCCCCCCCCACCCCCCCCCCCCCCCCCATGCTGTAGGCTTCCCCGGAGATCCCCCACACTGCGAGCCGGAGGCGCGGGAGCGTCCCGCGGGGGCATTATTTCTGGGTGGACGCAGTAGTGGGAAATTGAAATTGGTGGTGGACGGCGCTGGATGCGCTGGCGGGAAATCCGGGGTCTCGGGTTTTCCGCGCTGTCGCCGCCGCGTCTCCCAGCCGCCTGGCGGGCCACTGTTCACGGCTGGTTACGAAGTTCCCACTGGAATCAAGCCGAATGGAAGGATGGAGAAGTGGATATACGGGGGTCTCGTAACGGAGGCGAAATCGGCAAAGCCGGCAACGGGTTTCTGCTGCGTGGAGAGGTTCTAGGGTCTGTTGTTGGTGGCCCAACTGTTGCTGTGTGATGAGTGTGTTTCGGCGGTTTTTCGTATGTGCGAAATATGCGTGCGAGCGACCTCGGCGCAGTCATCTGCCGATTATATCGGCCGTTGTTGTCAGCGGCTTCGGGGCTCGGCATGTCATCCCACGGCAAAAACCAAGCTGCTCAAACTTAGACGCTCTCCCTGATTGTCACTGCGAGGAACAACAAGTTTCAGGACTCTTGACAAGTCTATTTCTTAGCAACTTCTGTTTTTGGCAACTCTGCATCCGACCGAGAAGCTATTCTTGTTGTGTCGTCTCAAAAGTTCACACCTGTCTTACCACCACCTCCTCCTCCACCTCCTCCTCCACCTCCGCTATCAACCCCGCACAATGGCGCCCAAGGGTCCTTACAAGCTGGTGACCGTCAACACGGCCCCTGAGCGCGCAAAGCGCCTCGTCGGCCGCATGATTGAGGCTCTCAAGGACCGGTACACGATTGAGCATGTTGCAAACTGCGAGAGTAAGCCATTTTCTCCGACATGACAGCTGTGCTTGGTAGCTGACGATTTTCGCAGGGATAGATGAGGTCGAGGGCAAGGTCAAGGAGCACATGCCTGATGTTCTGGTGAGTTGATATTCCCGCTTTGAGAGAGATTTCATCTGACGATAGCAAAGTTCTGCGCCTCAATGTGGACTGCGGAGGAGGCCAACCAGATCCTGTCTACGGCGAGGTCAATCAAGCCGGACATCAAGACGCACGCCATTCCGCATGGACTGCAGGTTGAGAGGGGCCCTGATGCTATTGTTGAGCACCTTCTTGAGGTCGTTCCCCCATTGATTGACCAGTAAAGAGATGCACACTGTTTGTTGCCTTTGTAGATGAAATACAAATGGTTAAATCATGCTGAAATTGAGATGCTCCATTTGCATTGTGAACACTGGGGTTGAAATCATGATGTCCAAATATTGGCTTTACGGGATCATTCAACCAAGATCCGTTCGTAATCATGAAAGACTTCATCTTTTACATTGCCTCCTTGCGCATAGCCTTAGTTGAAATTGGGCGCAACAGCTGATCCCTAAGACTGAGCTCATCAGTCACACATAGACCACGGTAGTTGAAGTCTCTCAACCTGTCACACCATTGACACCTCAGATTTCATCCAACAGGGAAGCTCTATTCTTCGTCTCATTACACCACTCTCTCACTCTAGCCAATCTAGTCCTTGCATAGTCTAGAGTTACATGGATCTCAAGCACACGCCACAGCCAACCCGACCATCTTACTTCTCGTTCTCGAAGACGTTGACCAGAGTGCCGATGTGGGGCAGAATCTCAACCTTGAACTCATCGCCGTGCTTCAGCGTGACCTTGGGCTTGCGGCCAAGACCGACACCCGCAGGGGTACCGGTGATGATGACGGTGCCGGCGGGCAGCGTCGTGCTCTGGGACAGGAAGCTGATGATTTTGGGGATGCTGAAGATGAGGTCACTGGAAATGTCAACGTCAGTGAGTTGGTATTTGAGATGAATTGCAGGCTGGACTTACTCGATGCCGCTCTCCTGGAGAACCTCGCCGTTCCTCAAGCCGCGCATTTGAAGCTTGGTAGGGTCCGGGATGAGGGACTTTGAGACCAGGGTAGGTCCTGCGTTGAATCATGCTGTCAGCATCTCTGCCATCACACCTTGGGAAATCTTGGGAGATTCATCTTACCTAGGGGGCAAGAGCCGTCAAAGCCCTTCGCGAAGCACCATTGCGACTGGTTCATCTGGTACGTCCTGCTGGAGACGTCGTTGCAGGCGGTGTAGCCCAGGACGTAGTCCATGGCGTCCGCCTCGGACACATTCTTGCACGCCTTGCCGAGCACGACAGCCAGCTCGGACTCGTAGTCGCCGCAGTCGTCGGCCTGGGTGAGGTGCGGCAGCACAGTCGGCTCCGGCCAGGGGTTACCCAGCGCCGTGTTGGGCTTCCTGTGATTGCTATCAGCGACAGGGCACTTTTTCGTGAGATTTGCGAAGATCGACTTACAGGAACACGGTAGGAACGTCTGGCAGGGCGACGCCGACTTCCTTTGCATGCTGGATGTACTGCAGCCCGAGTCAGCATTGCATACCCCTTCATGCAATGAGAGATATAGAGGTCACTCACGTTCAGCCCGATGCAGCGGATGGTGCCGACCTCCTCAGCCGAGACGGGCGAAAGAACGCGGTCGATGACGGCCACCTGATCGGTCTTGCTGCCGGGGTTGAGCACGCTAGAGCCGGACCACACAGCGACCTTGACCTCCTTGCCGTCCCGGACAGCCAGGCCGACGTCGACTGACTCTGATTCCGGTTCTCCGATCAGCACCTTACTGGGAGCATCACGGGGGACGAACCGCACGAGGCCTAGGGTTGATTAGCAAACGAGCTCATGAGGGGGACCGGAACGGCTGCCGGGTAAGAGGAAGGGAAGGCTTACGGGAGAAGGTTGATGACGAAGACATGTTGATGGTGTGAGGTTGTGTGTGTGCGTGTGAATGCTCCCAATTGAGATCCAGGCTTCTTTGGCGAAATATCGTAAGATTTTCCCAGCTCGAAGCTCTTCTTCAAATGCAAGTTCGGATGGCGTTCGCGGAGTGGAGGGGTCGAGAGGTTGGTGGGAGGCGTCTCCGAATCGTGGAATCCGACTGGGGCTCCCCGCACCAAGTGCCGATGGGCGTTTTGGGGATTGCGCCGGCTCGGAGGTCCGGGAAGTGTCACACAACAAGCCACAGCAGCTCTGAACTGTGTTTTTCTGCGCATTCGCACTCTCGGCCTGCGCTAAGCCAGATGTTGCACGCACCGCCATTGGTTGCTTCCGTACAGAGTTGATGACATGCGGAAAAGCCGGGCGCGGCCAGGGGCGCAGCTCTGGGGTCGAGTGGGGGGGATGCGAGGATGAGGGGTGTAACGAAGTGGGATGAGGGGCCGGAAAGTGAGGGGTACAGATGTCGGGGGCACATGGGCCGATGGTCGCCGACGTCAGCTTCGTGACATACCCGCGGCAGTTGATACGGTTTTGCTTGATGTGGGCTATGGGTCGTGATAGATGTGAGAGTGACTGAAGATTAATCTGCCGACTTCGCAGCCTTGAACACATAACCTGTCAAGTGGCTGGTTCATCTTTCTGTTATTCAAGCTATCAATTGGAAAGAGCGGTGCATGAAATCAGCAACAGCATCTTCGAGGAGCCCAAAGCACCAAGCAATACCAACTCAACGACTCGGTGTTTTGTTGTCACATCTCAAGACCCACAAGATGGCTGGTGGAGGAGAGCAGAGTCTTCACGGCGGCGAGTATCGCCAACACTTGCCAGACCTCAGCATACCTCGCTTCACGACGATGCAGAAGCAGGATGCTCACGTCTACGCAAAAGAGTTCAAAGAAGGCGGCAACCCGCCATGGTTGCACGCCCTGTATCTGCACTGGCGAAAGCTGTTCAAGGAGCCATACACTGGCATTACGGCAGATGGTAAGTAGATCTTGAAGTTAAGTTGAGACACTGGAAATTGAAGAGAGCTAACACTTCCAACAGGCACCGTAAAAAGAGACCTTTTCCAACTAGCCGACGAGGGCATCCCGATCCAGGACATCGTAGACGCCACCAACGCCGTCCTCTCCCAATTAGACGCCAAACAGAAGGACACCCTCTCCTACCACGTCGACTCGCCAGAGTGGCGCTCCTGGTCGAACCCCGAGTTCCTCCTCAGCGACAAGGGCCTCCGCCTCGACGAGCTTACGCCGCAGCTGCGGGAGAGCATCCTCAAAGTCCTGGAGGCAACCCTGTCGCCCGAAGGTTACGCCAAGGCCTTGGGTGCCATGCGCATCAACGGCTTCCTCGGCGAGCTCGTCAAGGCGCCCAGCATCTGCAACGAGTACTCCTACAACTTTGTGCTCTTCGGCACCCCCTCGGCGACGCAGCCGTGGGGGTACTCGTTCTACGGCCACCACCTGTGTCTCAACATCTTCCTGTATAAGGGCCAGATCGTTGCGTCGCCGTGGTTCACTGGCGCGGAGCCGAACCTTATTGATGACGGCCCGTACAAGGGGACGAGAATCCTGGAGACGGAGGAGAGGCTTGGGCTGCAGCTGATGCAGTCCCTCCCGGCCAATCTTCAACAGAAGGCGCAGACGTACAAGCTGCTGAAGGATCCAGCGATGCCGAAGGGGAGATGGAACCACGACGACCAGAGGCATCTGTGTGGCGCCTACCGAGACAACCGGATCGTGCCGTACGAGGGTATTCTGGTGGGTGACATGACAGCCGAGCAGCAGGAGCTGGTGGTTGGCATCCTCGAGCAGTACCTTCTTTACCTGCCGAAGAAGGCCCGGGATATTCGCATCAACCACGCAAAGTCCTTCTTCAAGGAGACGTACTTCAGCTGGATCGGTGGTTATGGCGACCAAGACCCATTTTACTACCGTGTTCAGAGCCCAGTCATCCTCGTGGAATTCGACCACCATTCTGGAGTTTTCCTGACGAACAAGGAGCCGGCCAAGTTCCATATCCACACGCTACTCCGAACTCCTAATGCTGGTGACTATGGCATGGCGCTTCGGCCGTTGATTCCAGGGGTTGAGCAGGACTTTGTATGGGAAGGGTAATAACCGAGACGGGTGTTTAGAGAGGGGAGGTTAGCGTCATCATCTTGATAATTAAAAGACATTTTGGTCCAATCTTTTCGTTTGATACATTCGTCAATTGTCAATGACCTCGCAAATAGTGATAACGAGTAAATTGGTTGAGTTCTAAGATACAACCAGAGTCTTTTCCATGGTCAGGACTACAGATCCTGCCAGTCCGTTCGCCACCGGCACCTCTGATCCATACACGGCCGGCCAGACACTGATCAATTTGTTCCAAAGGCTCGTGGCAACCGTAATCTCAATAGCTGTAGGCATCGTTAGCACGGCTGGAAAGCTAGCGTTGAAGACAATACGAACCATTTTCTGCGCCAAATGTCACATAGTCCGTGACATCAACCGGCTCGCTGGCGAACCAATCCACACCTTCCACCTCTTGGCCGTTGATCGTGAGTCCCCACGATCCTTCAACCTCGGGCATGTGAAGTAGCACTCGCAGATCCGCACCGTTGCCGACATCCAAAGTGACGGTTGTGTTGTAGACGCCAACGCCTGATGCATGTTCGAGCCCGGTCTTTCTTCCCTTCTAACTTTTTTCGCGAGCCCGGTAATGTTGGTCCACGGCACAAGCGGCGAGGTCAGCTGTATGGGCGCAAGCCAAGTCTTGGATGTTGCTACCGAGGCGTTACCGGTTGCATTGGGGTATTTCGGTGACCAATCCTGGACTCGCAAGGTCCACGTGGAAGGCGTGATGGATTCCGGGATATCGGCAGGGTTGAGTGGAACGGTCTGGTTCGTCGATGTTGTTGCGCTGCATGTCGTGTTGGAAGATATTTGCACCATGCCGTTGCTGACAACGGCCCGACAATCAGTAGAGGTGAGGTGGTTTGATAGAGACTGAACCGAGAATGGGTTTGAAGATCCAATGCTAGAACTCATATTAGTGATGTCCTACGTCGAGGAGTAGGCTCTTACAAAATGGTAGCCACCGCCTCGGGTGCCAGCGTAACATTCAACGAGACGTAGCCGTTCTCAGCATTGAAGGCGGCGAAGGGCTTCACATCGCCGGTCCGCAGATTGATATCATACGGTGCCACGGCCCCTGCAAGTCTAACCGGCAGCTGGAGATGCTCGTCGCCGTTGTTGTAGATCCAGTAGAGATAGCCGTCCCCAACTGTGCGTCTGTATGTTATGACACTATTGTTTCCCGGGCCTTGTGGGTATTCAACAGACGAGGATACGCCCAACCCCGAAAGAGCCTCTGGGACGGCTTCGGGCCCAGAAACGATCCGTGTTGTTGACAGATTCAGGACCTCGGATAATATTGAAGTCAGCTTCTCGTCAGCAGCGTTCTGCTCTGTGTAATATGAAAAGGTCGTCCTTGGCGAGTTACCGACAGGTAGACCGGCCTTCCCATACGATAGCACCAGCTCGGCTGTGCTAATATTCATCGCGGTCTGGTTCTTGATAATTAGCGCCCGGTATCCCGGTCCATCTGCCGCCAAAACCCCATCTTGAACCGCAACGCCATGCTTCTGCAACAGATACGGCGACGAATACTGGTACGAGTAACCCGCATCGTTGAGATTACTATCATCCCAAGCCGCTGTGACGCCCCAATCCTGGTTCAAAATCGCAACGTCAATCGACGCCCCGCTCTCCTGCAGCAGCTTCTGCGAGAACGCCAAATACCTGCTCGCCGCCTTCGCAAACATCCACTGCGGCTGTCTCGGACCCCACGCATCAGCGAACCCGTTCGACGAAGCACCTAGGGGCGTGAAGGGCGCGAAGCCGGGCCACAGGCTGCTCGGCGAATCCTCGTAGGGGAACCCGTGGATGACGTTCTGGCTGACGCCGAGGGCCGAGTCGAGATTTGCCGTGCCGGGGAGGAATTTCCAGGTGACGCCGTACGCTTTGCCAAAGTAGGCGCCGATTTCGTTGGAGAGGATGGTGGTGCGGCCGCCGATGTCGCGGCCGGTGGCGAGGACGCGGAAGGAGTCGGGCGCGCCGTCGAAGCCGAGGGATTCGCCTTCGGGGATGTCGAGGAGGCTTGCGATGTAGGCGCTGTCGAAGTTGAGTGTGTAGGGCTGGACGCGGAATTTCAGGCTGAGGGTGTTGGCCCAGGCGGTGACGCCTGTCAAGCGGTAGTCTTCGTAGAGGTCGGTGATGGTTTTGTAAAAGTCGTTGGTGATTTTGTTTGCGGTGGAGGTGTGTCCGGTGAATGTGTTTGTGTCTTTGAGTAGGTACAAAAGGAAGGGCGAGATGTCGTATCCTCGTCGGGCCTGGAACTCTTGGGTGAGGTTGAGGGTCCACAGTTGCTTGTACTTGAGCTCGAGCGAGTCTTCAAAGATGGATCCATTGCTTCTGCATAGTAGAAGTTAATGAGTTTCAACCAGATTGTAGCCGAAAACTGATGAGACCTACTGGCGAAGGAGTGCAGTGAGCTCTGGTGTGAGAATGTGCTCCTCCCAGTACTTCACCCCGGCTTGCACGCCAGCCTCAGTGAAGTGATCGACGATATATCCAGGGGTCGAGTAAACCTTCGGTCCATCGGGTTGTCCTGTTGAACGTTAGACGGAGGCTGATATCATGCCAACTCAACAATACTTACCGTCGTACATGTTCTGAATCTGGCCAGTGCCACGAGCATAAGCCGCAACCACAACATACGCTCCGTCTGATGGGGCTGTCCACGTCAAAGTCCCATTATCGACAAAATCAGTAATCACAGTCACGGTCTCTGGGTCAAACTCGACAACGGCAGCACTCTCATTCGCAGTCGTCGTCTTGGCCGCTAACAGCGCAACAAGTTTCGGGGTAGCGTGCACCAGATTGCCAGTTTGGTTTCCGGATGGTGCTGCAACAGGGAGCGGTAGGGCCCCCGAAAATTTGTCCCCTGCTTGCACAAAGGCCTGTCCATGGACGAGTTCCTTCATCGTCTCATGGGAATCCGGGGTGTATTCCGGAAAGCCGGTCGGCCAGTGGGGCCCCAAGGTCATGTCGACATGAACGCCGAGTCTGTGCCCGCGTGTGTAAGCTCTCATCTAACAACTCAACTTTGACGACTTCAAACTTACTTGGCAGCGTGTTCATAAGCAGTCAACACGCCGCCGTTCCACCTCTCCTCGCCCCAGCCGTACACGGCGGGGTCCATGGCTCCCTTCACACTGTCTCTGACATCGCCGATCTCGCCGCCACCGAAGCCGGCATCCGCAATGCTGGTGATTTCGGCCGCGACTTGGTCTGGCTCGATCCAGCCTCCGGGCCACCACCATCGAAACCGGGCTCTCTGGTACGTGGACGGCCCCGAGACTTGGCCTGCATGACCGGCTAAGACGTGAGGAGCCAGTAGAGGCAGAGAAAGCAGCGCAGAAGTCGAGAGGAACATCATGTTGAGTGATGAGAGGGGCTATAACCCCCAGAATTAATGGTGTGATGACTTACAGGCCCGAGGCTGTCCTGATAGACTCCTTGGTCTCGGCACTTGAACCTCTAGATCCTCATTTATAATATACCACCCGCTGTCAATCTGTCTCGGGTGAAAGTAGCCCGCTATATCAGAAGCTCACCAAGAGAGTGATGACCAAACACTCACCTAACTTCTGTTCTAAGCTTACCAAGCTTACATCCCAACCCAATCAACATCTCATATCGGGTCACCTTGGGACGAACTCAACTCTAGATCAACGACACACAACCCCCCCGGCATCCCACATGTATCACCTCCATCGACGAATCAAGTCATCCTTCCCCGGATCTATGCCCCTTTCCCCAGATTCCAGGTCCCGTGCCACCAACACTCACCTGAAGGATCTGCATCACCCTTCCATCCCCTCGGTAAATCCCCCAACGACGCCCTATCACAGCGCCTTGTCACGAACCAGGGGTCCAGGCGGAATGTGGGGGACTGCGTCCTCCTCCCCCGCGTTTTCTACCCTGGATCAGCAAGTGCGGCTAAATGCGGGGGACAAAGCAAGCAAGCAAGCAACTGCAACGTGCCAACGGCGTCCTTAGTAAGAATGACAGAGCCAGAGCTTGTCAAGTTTTCCGAGTCTCAAGTTTGCGGTGTCCGGCAATGGACATGGTGATACCAGGCCCTCGTCCAAATGCGGACGCAGACCTCCCATTATCGGTCACGTGGCTTACGTCCGTCTTGCATGCGAACTGCAGACCTACGGGAACACCGGGGAGGGGAAGATCGGTATTTACAAATACTTTAGGGGCCGGGTTCTGTGTCACCCGCAAAGCTTATCAAACATAACGGCCGAAATATCTTGGCCATGTCTCACAGGATTCAGGAACATGTGTCGTAAAAGCCGTCGTCCATCCCCATTCCGGGGACTATTCAGCCTTAAAGGTTCCAAACTGCAGACTTCAAACAAGCTCCATCGAGATCTAGACTCAAAGGTTCTCACTCTCAAACCAACAACCATTCCATTCCCGGTGCGCCTTCTTTCGACACTGCCGAGAAACTTAGAGATAACCTCAGATCCCACCTCATCACCATCCGGAACCTCCCGCACCCTAATTACAGCAGACGCCTCGCCCCACAAGCTCTTCAGAGTTGAGTAGAGAGCGCCTCCCAACGCTTGAAGCCACTGGCTATGTGGCTGGGCATTTCTCGCAACAGCATCCCAAAGCAGACATGGAGAGTCCGTTTGCGTCATTCAACGCTCATTTGGGCTGCGACTCCCCTCACACCAGCCACCTCGTTCCTGACTCTGCCCGCCAACGGGCTTTGTGCTCGAGGCGCCCGGGGGCGTGACGATCGTAAATCTAAACGTTCGCCACGCAACTTATGACTTGAGAGGAGCGGCAGTTGCATGACAAAGAGGTTGTGGCTTGCAGAGCCACAGTCTGAAAGCTTTGCAGCGTAAATGATCTTCACGAGGCATGTCGCAGCATGAGAAACGACGATGGTGGAGATGATTGTGGATGTGAATGTTGGTATCATGAGATTTTGCTGTCTTGTTTAGTATAATTGACATGAATTACAAAGTGGTATGAATGACAAAAGAACTGGGATATCATCGTGAAGCGTAAATGAAAGAACAAATGCATTGTGCGGTGCGCCCATGCTACACTCTCATGGCCCTGAAGTACCTCACCACCCTGTGAAGTGTTGACTGTGAGTTGAATGTCTCCACAGTGTCCCTCGACTCCCGCGAATCCTCCGAGTCCAATGAGTACCTCCTCTCCTTGACGAACTTTGGCCAGGTGTTGGTCAACACGAGATACTTGATGCTCGTCTCGGCATCATCAAATACGCCGGCCGTGAACTTCTCGGGAATGGCACCGAAGTATTGTGCGCGGTCTGCAATCGGTGTCTGAGAAGCGACGTCTGACATGCTGTATGTCTCGGAGCCAATGGAAGATGAAGTAGGCCTGGCCCAGTTGGGATCTTCAAAAGGCACGACTGGGTCGCTGAAGCGTTCTGTTTGGTGGCCGTAGAGAATGCGGGCGGCATCCTCAAAGATGTCCTCGAGGTTCTTGAGATCTTGTGACGCGATATTGATCTGAAATTCAGCGTGGCGAGGGCTGATGAACTCAGTGTAGATGCGCAACGCGCGGTTGAAGCGCTCACGAGTGAGCTCTATGGAGCGCTGCTTGTTCGAACCGGGAGTGGTGGGGATGGAAGACTTCCATTCCCCAACGGCGGAGAGGAAGGCGATGTTCTCCCCCGAGAAATCCCTGAGGGCAGAGAACTTCCGGAGGGGCTCGGGGTTCTTGTCAAGGACGTACTCGAGGGCACCCATTGTGTAGACGCTTTCGGACTGACTTGTGTCCTTCTCAAGTTGTGCAAGGGACTTCCAGGTAGAACCAGTCGACAGATGTGAGCCGACCTTGGTAGAGCCTGTGATAGTGGAGTTTCTCCTGTCGCGTTGCTGGTTCTTGGCTTCCCAGATGGCGATGGACTCGAGAGTCTCTTGGCGGAGGGACTTGTGTTTGATGACTTGCCAACAAGGAACGAAGATGGCAAAGATTTCGATGAAGGTGATAGATAAGCAGATCCTGGTTGAATGGACTGTGAGTATCGTGGGATAGAGTGCACGGGTGATGCTTCATATACATACCACTGAGGGGGGATGAAGTATCTATTGACAGGTGCCATGGCTGGAACATATAAGGCTATAAGCCACATAGGGGTAGCGTGCAGGCTGAGGTTGTTAGTGCGAGCCGGAGGGTTGAGGGCCGCGCAAAACGCTAGTCGTGAATGCCACTCACCTCGCGATACAGCATCCAATGGTCTGGAGTCGCCACCCCTGGGTGTCATTGATGCCACGTGATCTCCAGAGGATGAAGGGCGCGACGATCCAGGCCCATAGGAACTGCCAAAAGACCGAAGGCCACCATTCCCAACCTCTTCCCTTCTCGACCTTCTGCTCTGCCTCGGTGCCCTTGGCCTCGGTACCGGGGATGCCAAACCAAGGATGGTACTTGCGAGAGACGAGCCACATCACGACAGTGAGAAGCAGCTGACGAGAAACTCATGTCAGCCATGTGTTTCCCAAATCTGACAAGGCACGGTCCACTGCTTGTTCCGTTACGTACCTGGAGCAGCATGCCCGTGCTCACGACGGCGAGCATCTTGGTGGTGTAGTCTAGCTTTTGGAACCGTCCCACGAGCGTCTTGTCCTTGCCGTTGCACGGCTTCTGTTCGGGCTGGGGGAGAACTCCCGATGTACCGGCATATCTCCTCTGCGCCTTGGCGACGTGGAGGAAGCGGCTATTCGAGGCGTGAAAGAGGGCGATGCCAAAAGGGAGATAGAGGCCCATTACCCAGAACTCAGCGCCATCAGGCACATAGGAACCAATAGCGAGGCCAATCTGTACTGAAATCCAATAGAGGTGGAGCATGGTAACTGCCCCAAACGACAAAGCCAGACCGCGGATCCTCAAAAACGGCATTTTGCGGTTGACAAAGAGAAATGCCATTCCGCCCAGCACCAAGACTGTCCATAGCCCTCCCCAGGCGAGCCAGAAGAGCGCAGCTGGCTCTGCGTTGAGAGTTGGTGCCGCTGATACTGCTGCCGGCGTGGGCGACGGTGTGATCGTGGCTGCGACTCCATTATCCATGGTTTCTGTTGTTCGAAGTTGACGAATTGCACCATGTAAGGTCGAGGCCGCTTCTAGTCCGTCACATTGGAGTCGAAAGGAGCGTGATGAAGAAATTCCGAGGACATGCCAAGGTAAGGCTTGAGGATAGACTTATATGTTGGAATGCAAGCAGGGTCGCGGAAACAACCTTTCGGTGGAATGTAAATGCCAGTCGCCCATGATTCACAGCGCAAAATCCTTTCGGGGCTGTTGGAGTGTGTCATCATGCCTTTGCGCGGTAACTAAAGGCGGAGACGACACCGGCACACCGTCCTGTAGATCCTTACTGGCGACAACAATAGCGCTGTTATTAGGACTGCCGATCGCATCTCACAAACACTTCAGATGCAGGGCGAATGCTGGCCACAGGTCGACAGTTGGTTCCTGGCCTGAAAGTTGTGGCTAGACCCTGTGGCCCGCGGTGGGGGCCGTTTGAGTGAAACCTGTATGCAGGGCAGCGGCTTCATCCCTTCGGCGGCGCTGCGTACCTTGCCTCCGAAGTCGAGCCTGCAGAGTCTTTAGACGGACAACATCGACGGTCAAGAGTGTGGATCTCTGGTCGCATAAGCTTTTCCTGCATGGGAATGTCGGTGGTGCTTAGCGTCAATGGGTGAAGTGTCTTCCGGGCGCTAACTAGAGCCGGTCGCTGGATCTAGCTGGCGCACGAAAGCATCGTGCCTTTGGCTAGCTTTTGGCGATTCAGCCAGTCAGCTTGCCAAGGGGATACCAACGAGTAGAGCCGTGATTGCGGATCTCTAGGGGAGCCCTTACGCTGGAGGCTTGTCGTGAGTTGCTGAACGGAACAGTAGGTCCAATCGGCGGAATTGATCTGACCTCTCACAACCGTTAAAGCACAGAGTCTTGCATGTATGAGGCTGCGATAGTGTGCCACAGACAGCCAGAGATGGTTCGTGATGAGAAACTCGGACCAGCTGCAAGAGCTTTGGCTTTGGCTCGCCACGGTGCGCATGGAGGAGCGAGCGCAGGGAGACAGAGATGGCGGCAGGTGATTGATGATATGCCATTGGATGGAACCGCGCTTCCTCTTTTTCCGACTTGACCAGCGACGCAAGGGAGATGGAAATGTGACCGATTGGACATCCCAAGAACCGCCCATAGCGTCCGACATCGTAAACAGGGTATTCAGTTCGTCAACATGGTATCGGAGAAAGCCTCCATTGACAGCTGAAAGTCAGGTTCTATGAGACAGTGAGTTCGACCAACGGTCGTCAGCGCCGTGGCGGCGAGGTCGCGAGGCAATGCTGGCTTGAATCGTCGTCATCCTCAGTCTGGAGGTGGAAGAGAGACTGAAAGGACGACAGCCAGGCTGACGTAAATTGCGACGGGGCGCCTCCGGGTGAACTCAACTTTCGAAGACAATGAAATCCATTAGGCTCGATAAACGCACAGATTTTGAAGTCTGAGATCTCACCAATCTGGCCTTTATGGCTTCACAACGGCAGGCCATGTGCCGCAAGATCAAGGAAACTCCTGTCGATCACTGAAATCCCACCGTTGGCCTGTAAAAGTTCTTTCGGGATGACTCGGTGCCGCTCATTTCATTGGGCTACGGAGAGCTTGACCACCGCGAACTAGGAGCGCCACGTTCGACCCATCGCACACTAACCCGCCAGGGAGTAACAAGCCGCAGGCTTCTGAAGCGAAACGTCGTCCATGTTGCCACCTCGACGTTGAGATGTCTAGTGAATAGCATCGTTCGGCGTTGACATTTGCGGGGTTAAAGACGGTCTGACCGTATCCCTTGCAGTCGCCGATAACGACGAAGGCTCTGGAGCTCTGTCAGGTGCAAGCCTCTGACATGAGGAACCCGATTCACATCCAGCAAGCGTTGAAAGTCTCCACCACCCACATGGACGTAGTTGCTTCAGGGACATTGAATATGGGTATCATTTTGTTTAGTCTCATGGAAGTTCATTATCCGAAGCAAAGCTTCTTTTGTCGAGGATCGTTACTCGAGAGCCTCGCGGGCGGCCGACCACGCTTCTTCTCTCCACTGGGTTTAGCCTTCTTCAAGTCTGGCGTCACCGACCTCGACCCTATTGCTTGAGGAGCATCTTCTTGCACTGCTTCAAGGATTGTCTGCCTCGATAAACATAGATCGATGTGTTCGTTGAACTGTCTCTCGTCCGGTGCTTGTGGACGGTTGCAAATTGGACAGTCCCACAAGTCCTCCTCGACCGGCGCGTCTTCCTTAGTGGGGTTCGGCGCAATCTCTTTGCCATGTCTACGCACGGGGGTCGACTCGTCGTCCGTTACTCGCGCGTCCGATTCCTCGAGGCCTTCTCCCTGCAAGGCGAGATCGTCGTCAAGCCGCAATAGTTCCTGCTCCGGCCACATTTCCCATCCATCTTCGTCCAGCCTAACAGTGCTTCCTAGGTTCCCAATAGCGCCCTGCTTCTCTGGAGATCCGGCCGACTCTGACTTGCGGGACCGGAAACCAAAGAATGCCATGGTGTCGGGCTTCTTGGTGCTCACGAGGTGCGTGCACCGCAAACCCATGAGTCGTAGCTTCATCTCCGGCATCTCCTCTTCGAGCTTGCCGAGAATGGGCAGAGCAAAACGGTAGAGATCGTCGGCCAGACAGATAGCCCTTGGCAAAACGACTTGTCGTGTGAAGACCTCATACGTGTGCAGCTTGACCTTCAGCACCAACGTCCGGCCTTTGCACTCCGCCCTCTTCATGTCCTTTTCCAGCTCATCGGCCGTCCATCTCAACTTCTCCCTCAGCTGCTGAGGGTCCGACATGCCCCAAAATGTGCTCTCTGTGCCGACGCTCTTTCGCTCGTATTCTTCTGCTGGCTGTATCCGTGTGCGCCCGAGACCAAGGTAGACATTGATGAGGAACTCGTACGCTTTCTCTCCGAATAGTTGCCTGAGAAATTGTCGATATGGGTAGATGTCGGCACAAGTCTTAATGCCAATCTCGGTCAGCTGTCGCTCCAGAACGCGCCCAATCCCATTGACCTTCCGCGGTGGGAGCTTCGCCATGAAGTTCATGATCTCGGTCCGATCGTTGGGCAACACGAACTGCCCGTTAGGCTTGTTCATGTTGGAGCAGATCTTCGCAAGCTTCGCATTGGCAGCGATGCCAGCCGAAACCGTAATATTCGTCCTTTCATGTACCTCGCGACGCATCTGCTCGACTGCATCTGCAGGACTAATGTCTTTCTCCGTGCAATATTCGGTGATGTTGAGGTACGCCTCGTCGATACTGGCGCTCTCGAACCGGGGGTCGTATTCCACCAAAACCTCCCGAACCTCGTGTGCCTTGGCATTGTATTTCTCAAAATTGGGCTTGAGCATCACCAAGCTCGGGCAAAGCTTCTTAGCGACAAAGCCAGCCATGCCACTCCGGCAGCCGTATTTCCTTGCGACATAGTTACAGGTTGTTAAGACGCCGGCACCCACGGAGAACGGCACATCCTTCAGTTCGGGTCGCTCAAGAAGTTCGACGGCAGCGTAAAAGGCATCGCAGTCGACATGGACAATGTATTGGGAGAGGTCGCGGGAGAGTTCGAGTTGGGTAATAAGCTGGTCGGCGAGGCGCAGGTCCCTGCTAAGGTCAAGCTTCTCCAGGCGGCGCTTCTTCTCGAGGATTTGCTCGATCTTTTTGGTAAGAATTTTGTCTCGTTCCTCTTCTCGATTGAAGAATTTGGATCCTTTCGAGGCGTTGTAGATGATCTCGGAAACCTGGCACACAGCACACTCAGCGTACGTTTCAGAGCCGACGATGACCATGTGCACCACCAACCTTGGACTGATCGACTGAGTCTTGCCCGGCCTTTGTCAGTGAAGGGCCCAGTAATGAATATTTCAGTGTTCCATGCTCCGAAATGGCCTTGGCATCTTCTAGCAGGGCAGTATCCTCCAGCAGTGCCTCGTCGAACAGGTCGGCGGGCGGCAGATCTGGTGGTTGTGGTGTCGTCATCGTCATTGATCCCAAGAAACCGACCGAAAGATGCGAACAGAGACTCTAGACCGAAGTAATAATTGCATATCTTCGTTCTCTATTCGAGGCCTGTAGAGAATGATGCGTCGAGGATGGGAACGCCTGGAGGCAACAAGGATCAGTGTCACAGGCGAGAGAGAGAATGCCCCGCCCAAAGTCATCGACGCGTCGCTCATGTCAGCAAAAACACACGAGCCCACGTGACATTAGTGATTGTCTTAAACAGTATTGCATTGAGGCATGTCACTTCATTAAACATTATGCACCTATACCATACGCCTTTTTGGACACGCATCGCCGTTTCCGCTTCTGGCAGTAAACAAACACCGTCATCTTGGCTCTCATCTGATTCCTCTGCTCGATCGAGCTTCGTCAAGCTCTAGCACGAAAAGCTCTCGGGCTTGGATTGGTCGCCCTCGCCATTGTACTTTTGCATCGCAGGCCACGGGCAGATCGGACGTTGTCTCAGTACCTCGGTTGAAGGATCCGTTGAGTTGGTCCACGTCGTCGCGATGATCGACTCCGGAACAGTGTCTGCAGCCCTCCATGCGACGAGCGCCGCAAGAGCATCAGTCGACGCATTGTTGAAGCCAGCAATTGTTGCCGTCTCGCCATCGACAAGCTGCTCCCACTGGCCGGGACCACCGATGTACCACGGCGCGTCGACGCTGGTGGCCTTGGATCCTAGACCCGGGACGAGGAACAGGCGGAACCAGCTGCGCGTGGCCTCGATGTCGCCGCCCGTGGCGTTCACAACACTCTCGTAGAAGTAGATGGAGGCGTTGAGGGGGTTGACGCCGTCAGCCAGTCCGTGGTACATGATGATCTTGTTGCCGAGGGCAGCGAACGCGGTCAGGTTGAAGTCATTGACGTCCAGGTCGCCGGGGTTGGTCTCGTTGGCGTACGCAGGGACAGAGTCGTTGTAGCTTGACACATCCCACTCGGGGTCGCTGTAGAGGAAGTTCTTGAAGTATCCCAGGGCCTCCTCGTTCACGTCGGTGTCGTTGTCGCCGACGACAGAAGTCCACTCGTACTCGGACGAAGGGCTCAGACCGGTGAAGACCTGCTCGTCGTCGACCTCGTAGTTGTCGTACAGGACCTTGGCGAGCTCGACCTGCTCCTCGGTCAAGCACGCCGACGCATCGACGCCGTCCTTGCCGCAGGTGAAGAGGTCGAAGTCGAAGTAGCAAGTGGCGAGGTTGCTGACGATGCCATCCTCAACTCCGTCCGCAGCGTCACACTGCTTTCTTACATTGTCGCCGAGCACCTTGAGGCTCTCCTCAGTGAGAATCTTGGTGTCGTTGGCGCCGTTCTTGGAGCCGCGAGAGATCCTCCAGCTCTGCAGAGCAGTCTGCCACCACGCCGGTGCGCCGACGAGGATGGCATCAAAGTCCCTTGGATAAAGCTGCGCGGCTTTCAATCCCTGGCGACCGCCCTGGCCAGCGCCGGCGAAGTATGATTTTTCAGTGGGGAGAGTGTAATACCGCTGGACGATTCTCAGGGCCAGCTGGTACGAGCCGTGGAGAGCGCGGAAGCCAAAGTCCAGCTGCCTGTCCTCGTCATTCAGGGCCCAGGTAAGGTTGCTGGCGGTCGAGTTGTGTCCTCCGTCAGTCGAGACGGTCACGAAGCCGTACTTGACGCCAGCTGCCATGGCAGGCCAGTCGACGCCGCCATCGAAGCCTTCGTTGCCGACGGTCAAGATGTCGCTGTTCCAGTCGTCCGGGAGGAAAAGACCGAACTTGTACGTCGCGTTTCCGTCTCCCGTCTTGGCGACAAAGGTCACGGCACAGAGACTCGGCAGGTTGGTCACGTTGACGGGGTACGCGACGTCGCTAATCTCCTCGAAGGCACCGCCTGCATCGACAGAAGTAACCTCGCCGAGGGAGGCGTTGGCGTTGATCCAGTAGCTCATCAGCCTCGGCGTGCATGACGTCGAGTTCGTGGCGGCCACTTGCCGCAGCGCGGCGAGTGTGAGTGTGAGAGATGCGATCCACTTCATCTTGAGAGCGTTCGAACCGCGGAGGGCAGAGATGATGTGTGATTGAGACGGGAGAAAGCTGGAGAGACCCCAGACGTCTTTGACAGACGCATCACGAGCTTTTAACCCGCTGATATTCTCTTGTTTACCAGAACCATATTTGTTAAGATTATCTCATTTCAGCACATAACGATGCACATGCTTCCCCAAGTCGCGATTGTGTTTACAAAACACATCCGTTTCCGGCGCATGTTATTTGAAGATCTTGGCATCCGTTTGAACGGTGTTTGCCATCATTCCTCCCCCACCAATAGGGTCGCGGCTGCTTGAGACATCATCCTTCCACACGAAGTCAAGCCCAGCACCTCCTTCTAGAAATGTCAGACATCACGATATGTTTGCGGCGTTCTTGGCAACAGTTTTGAGTCGTTGCCGTGGTATCCAACTTTGTGGATCGCGACACTGCGATGATATGTGGACATGGAGAAAACAGGCAGCCCAAGTGTATCGATCACGGAGAAATGGTCCTCGCATCATTGGGACGGGCCCACTGTAGGATAAGTGGAAGTCGGTTACTGTAAGTCTACTCTCAGACGACGACCAGTTTTACGGGTTCAATAGACGGAATCTGATAGGTAGATAAATTAGAAATGTGAGCGACGCATGCTCTCATCAACTAACAACAAGACGAAGAAATAGCAATAAAAGGGACAACACAAACACAGCCAAATCAGAAGAAAGACAAAGCGGATGGAATGACATCCATGGAAGAAACCCCAAATCGGTTAACGACGCGCGTGAGGTGCGATAAGTGTCAGCTCAACCGCCAGCCATCAACGTGGTTTGCAACGTCCCCCATCCAGGTGGCGCCTGTAATTGTCTTGCCGCGTGTACACCTCGCCGCACACAGTACACTCCTTGCTCTCATCCGGCACACCGAGATCTTCGGCTTCGTTTGGATGATGGGCACGTATGTGTCGTTTCAAGTCCTTGTTGTCGGAGAAGGCCGTCTTGAACCTGGGCGATTCACCAGCGCCCTCCGGGCAGATTTTGCATTTGTAAGGCAGTGAATGCTTCTTCTCATGTTTGCTTCAAGTCCACGTTAGTAAAATTGACAACAGTTGTTTCAACGGGCTCGGTAGGCTTACTTCAGCTTGTGTCTTTGGTCAAATTTCTTCCCGCAACCCTCCACTGGACAAGCATACGGTCGCTTGGGGTCATGTTGCGAAACACCCCCAGTGTTGTCCTCATTCATTACTCGTTGAGCATGCATGTCTGCGTCTCTTTCGTCCCACGTAGGCAAAACCTGTGATTGTCCTTGGTTATGATGGGAACTGGTCCCATGCAACGATCCACCCCCGGAATCCTACTGTTCCAGCGGTGCGGTTTCGGCGTAGTAGGCAGAGTTGTTGTACTGGTAGTCTGCAGTGGTTGAGTATCCGAAGGAATCACCATAATCGTAATAATGCTCGTAGTTATAGTCGGATTCTCGTTGTACTTGCCCACCCCCTGGATCATCCGAACTAGCGTAATTGTATTGCTGGTAGTATGACGACCCCTGATGCATGTTGTATGTTGGGCGGGCTAGTCGGAGGAGGGATGCAGGTCGCCGGCACGGCCAGTTCGGATCTGGTATCTTGTGCGTGTGTTCAAGGTCAACCAAGCATCCTAATATGGTAGTCGACGTCTTTTTCTCACCTCTGGGCTACTTTAGCGGGGCCTCCTGACTACTTTCCAATTCTTTCAAGTGGATATCAAGGGTCAAATTCGATGAAGAATGGTTCTTCAGCATCGGCCTCCGGCATTAGCTACATGGACTCCTTGTCATACCCTCCCACATACGAGATGGTCTCAATGCTGCTGTAGTTATGTGTCACTTACGTCGACTTCATGAAGGCTTCGTGGGATAATTGAGGCCGACCACGCAGGTGGGCGATGCTAGTCGTTGTATGTATGCAATAGCATGTGAAGATTCTGATAAAGTAGGGTGTGAGAAGTATGTTCTGATATCTTGGTGGAAAACTGTCTGTTTTATAATGAACGTTGACTCAATGCTGCTCTTTCCGACTGATTTCTTTTCCTACTTCGATTCCGTTCTGCGCGGTTCTTGGAGGCCGACGAAGCTAGTATTCATCAGGCCAATACCATCCATCAAACCGATGAAACGATCATCTAGCAAGTAAGGTATGCTTGAAAGTTGAGGCCGTGACTAGACCTGACCAACATAACTCACTTCGGGAGTGGGTCCGAGAGAAGCGTGCCAGGTCCTGACCGTCGGTGAAATGTATCCAACTGATAGGAGCACGCATCTTAAATGAGCCTGCATCCAAGCCTGACATGGCCGAAATAGCAGCCATCTCATGCGATACGCCATGAAATGAGGCTTGGGTATGTGCCATTGAATCACGCCTTGTCGGCCTCCGACTGAAGACCGCGATACCGGTCGGTACCGTGCAGATGCCTCATCACGAAGAAAGATGAAGGGTCAGCATGGTGGTTCGCCAGTTGTTACCTGCAAGAACCTCCAACACCAAACCCACCATGCCCGGATCTCCAGCCAATTGCTTCTCGACGCAGGTCACCCTAAATCGTAGGGTGTGGCTCCTGGCCTCCTGCTTGTGAAGGGGCGCAGCTGCATGCCCAATGGCCCAATTTGCGACCGGCACGACGACTCATTGGCTTAGACAGCGAACCGACCTGAGCAATTGACCCGACCAACAATACGCGTTGGCGGAGTGCGCAATTGCGAGAAACACGGACTCCTCGTCGAAGAAACGGATTCCGAATCCATTCATTGTGGCCTTGCGAGCGACCTAAGTAACAATCAGACGTATGATAGAAGAGGTCATGGAGCAGACCCCCAACACCTTGTCAATCTCCTGGAATTCCATCCACCATTTTTCAGATTCATGACCCAAGTCCCATCACTTCTTCCTTGTAGGCCCCAGAAGTGAGCTCCAGTCCGATCTTTCAATGGCCAGAAATCGAGTAAAGTCCACAAGCCCTGGCAAGGAGGACAAGCAACCAGGTATGATCATAACCCACAAGTTAACCATTTGGAAACACAGCTCACTTTAACACTCAATACGCAGTCATGACCTACGTTGATGGTCTTGGTACAATCAGCACCAAACTTCGCAACCGCCTCAGGCGATTCTACGACGCGCTTGTTCTCCTTTCCAGTCTAATCGAAGCCTGCAAGGTTAATGGCCAGAAGCGAGCTAATAACGAAGGATATGAACCGAGTGATAACCCAAACGTTGTCCTCGAGTGCTTCATAAACAAGTTGGCGCAGGTTTGCGATAATGTGCCATTTGGAGACACAGTCACTGCCTTGGCAATCACCATTCGCAATTACGACGGCTTGCTTTACACCTTTGCCTCCAACAGGCAGACTGTGGGAGACCCCAATAAGGCCACAAGCTTTGTTCGCCGACTTCTCAATGATATGGGCACCGCGACCTTGGATCAAGTCAAAGACAATCCTCACAGCCCATTGTTTCAAAGCGCGCTTCAACAGATTTTGGAGTTCCACGACAAACGAATTCTGGCGTATCGCGACAAGCTGATGAAATCTGTATTGGCCTGTATCGTCGACTGCGATGCCAATGACTCTCATGAAAGTAAGCATTCACCCTCAGCCTCGCTGGACACCTGATCTCATGTGTTTTGTGGTACGCTAGGTCTCTCGCTTGGAAATGCTTTACGCGATCTGAAGGACACCTTAACTGCTCATAAAGGCCGAGACGGTAATAATTGCTCCGGTACGGCCACTGTCACATCTTCTACATCTGAAAGGTACTGATCTCTCTTTTTCGAAGTGACAGAGAATGCCAATCTTGTCCACGCTGCGGCCACTCTGCGGGCTTCACCCGTGTATGATTACATTATTGAGAGAACCAAGGCAGGCAGAATGAACGAGTCTGAAAGATGGTGTGACCTCTCCCACTTTGTCGGGCGTCTCGCTTCATACTTAGGCATGGTCCGCGCCATCATCATCGCTCGCAGGCGTATCCCAGAGCTATTCGAGAATTTCAACATCGTTTTCCTGCCGTCTAGCAATCCTTTGCCGAATCCAATCACATGTTTTCAACCTTCGACAATGACAGCTGCAAAGCGCCGAAGCCTCCGGACGGCCAAGGCAATTATCGGCCGCATGGTTTGGGAACCTGCAGAGTTGGCCAAGCACCAGGGATATGCTGAAGAACTCCAGCGCTGCGGACTAGATGATCTCATCTTTAAGCAGTGTGCAAGAGAATCTTTCCACCCCATAGTTCATTGCGAGATTCTCGTTCTTGATTGGCTGTGTAGACAACATCCCAGCGGAACTGCTTCTATTCCCTTTTTCCGGGACTTTCGGTATATTGGTTGTAGCAAGCCAACGTGCCGCCTCTGCGAATACTACTTTGCTGCTCATAAAAGCGGCGTACAAGTTCGTCGGGGACACAAGAACGTCTACCTGAACTGGATTGTTCCCAACGTCACGGATGAAAGCCCGGAATGGGCCAAGGAGAAGGATAGTCTCATTGACAAAGTATTGGGAGGTGTCCGGCGGGATGCGCTCTCGGCTCTGGAGGAGAAGGTCACTGACCACAAGAGATGGGACTCAGACACCTTTTCATATCAGCAGACGTTCCAGTCTCTGGCTAGCACGTCTGTTCGTGGCACCGACCTGGCTTCTGTGATGAGTCTCTTATCAATTGCTGAAGGAGAACCATCGCGCCGCTCTCAGAGATCAGTGATTGCCGATGATGATTCTTGGAGCGTTGCAGGTCACGCGGACCAAGAGGCCGAGGACTCTGACAATGATGGAGGGGCTTTGCTGTTCTCAGGCAGACGGAGGTGATATTCAAACTCAATTTGTTAAAATGGACACAACATGCAAAGCAACCTTCACCTAGTCACACTTCTGTCTGCCTGACTGCTTCTTGTGTGCTACGGCGACTATTTCTCCTGGTTTCATATGATTTATATTACTATCGTCGTCGTCGTCGTTGTCGCCTTTCTCGCTGGTTTTCTTTCAAGTATTATCGCCCATTTCTGTCCCTAATAGTGTCGTCCTCAGTAGGCATAAGTCGGTACACAGAACATATGCTGTCTAAGACAGGACACTTACGTGAAGTCATATCTGTTGCGAAGCTTTCTTCAACACCTCATTTCCTTTGTATTTCGCTTCAGTCTCTTGGACAGATGCCCCATTTGGATGGGGTGCATCAATGTTGTAGCTGCATCACGATGACGAGGGCATCCCCTGCGAATCAGAGGCTTCCCCGCAGCAGCTAATCGCCGATCTCCCGGTGACAGGTAGTCCTCAGGGGCCTTATTCGGGGGTTTTCAGGGGCAGTTCGTCCCACTACAGCAGATGACTGCCACCATGCGGGGTAGCTACCCCAACAGGGCACATCAAGGAGCTTAGGTAGGTAGCTACCTCTCTCACTGATGCGTCATCGACGTCACTAGTCCGGAGCTTTCCCTCCAGCCCAGTCGATTTGCAGCTCATAGTGCAGCTGAAGTAGGCAGCCCAGCAGCTGGTCCCCTGTCCTTCAGCTGCTTCCGCTCGTCATTTTGACTTCAGTTGCGTCTCCAAGACACGTGGGACAAGCCCAGATCTTCCTTGTTTTGCCTGCCGCCAACGATTCCGAGGGTAGCCAGCCACCAGGGGTAAGGTGCAAGTTCGTCGCCTTGTCCATCCCTCAAAACCAGCTCTCTCCCTGCTTTTTCTGGTCCTTCCACACAGCTACGAACTTTTCGGTACTTTCTTCAGCATCAACTCCAATCTTCTCGGCGTCCGAAAGCTGTCTTATAACTAAACACCTACCAGTCTGCCAGTCCTTTGCCAGACGCCAAAATGATGTCCGCAAGACCCCTCGCTCGCTCGACGCTCCCTAGAGCTACTCGTGCTCTTCGAGCTCCCCGCCAACAGCTTCGCTTCCAATCGACCACTACCTCGTCATCAGCGGGCGCAAGCGGAGGCAGCTCACACTTTGGAGCTGGCGTCGCCGGAGGACTCGCAGGCGCCGGTCTCTTCTACGCAATCTACTCCTTCACCCCCGCCGGACGCACCGCATCCAAGGTCAACAAGGCCGCCAAGGAGGCGGAGAAGAAGTACCAGGTTGCCGCGAAGAAGCTGCAAGAGAACACGCCCTCGCCCGACCAAGCCATCGACTCCATCAAGCAGTTCGCCTACTCCTACGTCGGCTGGATTCCCGGCGGCCGCTCCTACGTCGACTCCGCGTTTGACGACTTTGAGACCGTCCGCAAGAACCACAAGGAGGAGGCCGACGAGATCATCAACGATGCCTACAAGCAGTTCCAGGAGGTCGCCAAGGCCGGTCTGAGCCTGGAGGCCGTTCACAAGGCGTACGAGGTCCTCGCCGACCTGTCCAAGAAGATTGCAAACCTGTCTGGCGATGCCATCTCCGACATCGTCGACAACCACCCCCAGCTGAAGGAGAAGCTCGGCGGCAACATTGACCAGCTCAAGCAGCTGGGCGACCAATACGGCCCTGAGGCGAAGAAGCAGGTCGACGAGACGTGGAAGCAGATCAAGGACGTCCTTGCGGGAGGCCTTACCGCTAGCAACTTCGACAAAGCCCGCAAGTTGATTGAGGACAAGACTCAGCAGGTCAAGAAGCTCGGAGACGAGGCTTGGAAGAAGGCACTCGAGGAGGCGAAGCCCTACCTCGACAAGAACCCCAAGGTCAAGGAGCTTCTGGAGAAGAACGCCGATGCACTGAAGCAGGGCAATGCGAAGGAGGTATTCGAGAAGGCCAAGTCTGCTGTCGACTCTGGCGACCTTGGTGGCTTGGAGAAGTATGTTGGCGACGCTGTGGATAAGGCCAAGTCTAAGGGCTCACAATTGGGCGGAAGCTTCGGTGGCCTGGATCAGTACTTCAAGATGATCCCTGACGGCGACCAGATTATTCCCAAGCTGAAGCAATTGAGGGAGGTCGCGGATAAGCACAAGGAGGAGGGCGAGAAGTTGTTCAAGGAGACTCTGGAAGAGGTCAAGAAGGTCCTCGAGGCGAAGGGAAAGAAGGCGGAGGAGATCGCCAACAAGGCCAAGGAGGAGGCCAAGTGAGAGGCCGCATGATGCACCAGCAGTCTACCCTGTCTCGGTCACTCTTGTAAAATAACCCTAAGCGTAATGTAATTTTACCAAAAGAACTTCCATTTGTTAACCTGTCCAGCTTCACTCTAGAACACCTTGAACCCACCTGGGACGCCCGTTTGGAACAAGCCTTCCGGATCATACTTCTTACTGACAGCCTGCAGCCTCGCTTTAACCTCTGGTCCGTAACTGGTGATCGGATCTTGCGTGATGTCTGCGTAATTGAGATATTGGAAACGGATTAGAAGTTCGCGCTGTTGCAGTATGTCTTTATGGGCGTCAATGATGCTCTGCATCCCTGCCTGAACCACCTCATCGTCTTCGCGGTTCGTGTAAGCTGCTGTCAAAACCGACATCACCTCGTCTTTCGCTCCTGGCGTTAGCCCGAGCGAGTTGGTCCCGTTAGTGACTGGGTGAGGTTGGATGAGAAGGTCGAGCTGGAGCCCCTCTATCTCTGCCATAAGCTTAGTTCCTTCCTCCCAGGTTCTGAACATCTCCGAGTAAACGCTGGAGTCGCCGTTCTTGAAGGAGTAGACGATATCGATCGCACTGTCCAAATGAGCTCAAGCCACGCAACGTGGTGGTTGATGTCAAGCTTACCGCGTGGTATTCGGCGGAAGAAGGCCGTTCGCTTCCGAAGTCATGGAACTAGCATTCCCAATCCGCAACGAACTCCCAATCTGCGGCTGAATCGCCGTGAACGGCTGATAAACAGGCGGATTCTTGACGGACTTGACATAATACAGCGCATCGCCGACTGCGTAGTTGCCCTGGTCGAAGAGCAAGGACATGCCCATATCAGCGGCATCGTCAAAGTTCTCCGCACTCATGAAGTCACTGAACGCCTGTGCATGCGCCTCCAGGACCTCGTTCGTATACTCAAAGGCCACGGTGCCGCCCCACATATCGCCCATCGGGAAGGTTGGGACGTCGATGCGGGTGACGATGGCGAAGTTGTTGGAGCCGCCTTTCAACGCGAGCCAGAGGTCCGCGTGGGAGGACGCCGTGGCTTCGATGATGGCGCCGCTGGCGAGGACGACTTGGTAGGTGTGGATATTGTCGCAGACCCAGCCGTGGCGGCGGGCGAGGTAGTGGATGCCACCTAGGAATGAAGCTCAGCATCCGTTCACGTGCTGAAAGAATCTTCACGGGAGTGTAGCTTACCACCTGTAGCAAGACCTCCAACACCAATGCCGGTTACTCGCCCGCCCATGACGGTCAGATTGTGAGAGACGATTTGTGGGTAGATGTCGCTCCAGATACCACCGACCCCTAACGACGCTACAGTTTTGTCCTCGTTCAATACGAGAGAATTCAGCTTGCGCAGGTCAACGGTGATGCCTTGGTCGATGTTGGCTGAGCCGGGCCAGATCATGTGGCCCCCGCTCCGAATGGCGAATTGAGGGGGTGCGTGGGAACATGTTGCGTCTTTCCTAGTGATTAGCTTGATGAACTGACAGACTTCGTGGGCGGTCTCGGGTTGGAAGATGCAGCCCGGCCGGATGTCGCGTTCCTGGCCGGAGTAGTATGACGAGAGTGACTCGTTGTAGGTTGGCGTCTCTGGGTATGCTACGCGGTTGGGTATTTCAGATTGGAGGAGCTGGCAGTAGGCCTTTGCATCTTGTAATGCGGAGGTACAAAATGTCAGTGTAATGAGCAAGACGAGGCAGGAAATTATGGCTCGACGACCTTGAGGCATCGTGTTCATTCTTGAGATATATGATGAAAATCGTCAAAGCCTTCCTTTCCCGTGACGGGGGGAGCTGATTCTAATAACCCTCTTCCTTCCGTACAAGGGTAACGAGGAGTCGGTGCAACTGCGGTCATTCTAGCATAGCAGCGCCGAGATTCCGGGCCAATACACGATGTTCACGCGGGGTTGGCAAGGAAGGATGGTCTTGGGCGTATAGGACGGAGGAGATCTTTGCTTGTATGGGAAAGTAAGCCTTGGAGGATAGGGTTACACGACATGGAAGGATCGAGTCGACGCTGCATGACGTCTCACCGAAGGAAGCCAATTACGAACCCGTCCGATTACTGCTGGCAATAGGGTCCTGGTTAATAGTTTGTGATTCCGACGTTGAAGCTTGGGCTCTCAAAGTGAAGATTGTTCATGATCTTTCTTTCGACAATCTCAACTAGGTCCACGATGGAAATAATATGTGTCTTGTGGGCAAAGTAGTCATTTGATGGCTGCAAATCACTACCCTTCTCTATCGCAGTGTTAGTTCCATATCCTCTAATTACGCACCTTCGATCTTACAAGTGCAATGGATTCCAAGGAATTGGTAGATGTGGTATGAGTGTGAATGATCTTTCGTCCTGCAACACCCAGCTAACTCATTCGGCGAATGGCCTCCACGATGAGGCTTGCAAGCTCCCTGGTACGAGACAGCTGCGCCATATGCCCTGCATCGAGTCGATAAATCTTTGCCTCCGCACCGGCCGCAACCGTCTCCTGCATCTGCATGGGAATGATCTGGTCTCGCTCACAAACGATGTAGTCGACAGGCACGTCGTGCCAACCGGCGTATTCGATATTCGTGCCCCATCCATGCGCCGGATGGTGCACAAACTCATCGATCCACGGCTTGGCAGCCTCGGCGGACATGTCGTTGAAGAACGCCATATCATCAACAGGGCCCTGGGTTCCCTTCTCTTCCTTTTCAGGAGTCAGCCACTGTCACCAGAGAACAAGGTAGCTCATCTCACATCGATCTTCATGAACGGCAACGGCCGATGCTCAAATCCAACCGGCAGAAAGGCGGCCGTAATCCCGACGATTTGTCGAATTCCACCCCTCTTTGCTTCATCTTCGTAGGCTGACTGGGTCAGGCCCTTCATGGCGCCAGCTCCGATGAAGCCGCCAGCGGAATGGAGGACCAGAATCACGCCATCACTTCCGCATCTGTCAACGAACGGTTCGAGCTCGGTTCGAATGCCTTGAGAGTCGTCGGCAATGGTGAGCCCGCGAGGCTCTCGTTTTGAAGAGGTCCCGCCGCTGAGAATGGTTCCCACGTGGATTGAGGGGTACCCGGCTTTCTTGAGTTCGTCAACGAGCGGCCCAAAGGTGGCCACGCTTTCATATAAGCCGGGCACGATGAAAATTCCTGGCGCCATGGCAATCGTTGGGATGGCGGGCGATGAGTGGTGGTATCAAATATCGACCGCAGAGAAGTTGACGTTGGAAAAGGTTGATTTTATGTGTGACGATCATGCGCTCAATGGCTCTAGTGCTGACTTAAGGGGCGAACAGGAACTGCCACCAGGAGAGGTGGCGTCGAGAGACGCGTTCTGGAGTAGCCTCTTTGAGAAACTTGCCTTGCAGCTGCTGCCACATTCTCCATAGAATCCAAGACACTGTCTCACTAGCTTACATGCGATGAGCCACTCAGCTGAGGCAATGTCTTATTTCTTCTCACCTTCCCATCAACCTCTCAATGGCAATTATCACGAGTAAGCAATCAAATCATTCGTTGTCTTGAAAGGTTCGCGATGCACAATTGACAGAATGATTCAACACGGCTGTAAGAGGCTCGGTTGCTCTAGCAATAGGTTTTGATGTGTACCCTTTGAGTCGGCGTTGATGTCCTGGCCAACCTGCTGCGACGACCTAGATCAATAGTTATCAGACGCTTCGAACAGTAAAGTAATCACAGAATTACTTCGTCAAAATGGAGCCGGATAACGATAGCTGAAGTTGTAATGCCAGACTATCCTCTACAAACCGGCACGGAAGTTCCCCTGTCTGTAGTTCGTCGCCCCTGTCTTGACCGCCAGACGTCTCTCTAAATCGCCCAGGCAGTGATGGATGCTTTCGTTGATGTCGAACTCCCATATGTCCTTTGCTTTTGTCCGGACTTCATTTTCTATAGCTTTGAAGTCTTTTCCAACCTCGGTCTGACCCTCGTATAGCTCCCCAATCCGCCGGCTTCCCTCCACTAGTCGATGTCCTCTGTCCCGACGACATTGATCGTATGCTGCGAAGGCCGCCGAGATGTCGTCCCGACCTTCAACTCGGTCATCAGCTAGCAGAGACGCCAGAGTAGCGGCGTCCTCGATGCAAAGCCCCGCTCCGGCGCCCTGGTGAGGTGTGCTCGCGTGGGCAGCATCGCCGATGAGACAGATCCGCCCTCTGGAAAAGGTCGGAACGGGGTGGTCCCCGAGGTCGAATAATCCCCACTAGATTTTGTCAGCTTTGGTGGTTTTCAATGTGTCTAAGTAGTCATGGAGTATGGACTGCACCCACCCTGTCGACAGACTTCATCCTCTTGACCAATCGTCGTAATCTGGGGGACAGGCCCTCAGAATCCGCATAACAGCCTTCCTCTCCGACCGGTAGAACAAAATTCGTAGTGCTGGGCCAGTCTCTATCGCTTGTGCAATGCATCACTATGTTCAGGATGGTGCCATTTGCTACTGGGTAAGTAACTATATGCCGCTTATTGGCAGACTGGGCGATTTAGTTGGAAGATCATGCCATAGGAAGATCTAGGACCACTTACCCACAGGTTCGAACCCATTGCCCGTTTCTTTCCAATTATCTCCAGAGCTTCGTCCATTGGAATCAAGCCACGATAGCAGTGCTTGTGCGTGAATCCGCACGTCGCAGACGGATGGTCGCTTCCCACGACGATTTCGCGGGTGCGAGACTTGATTCCGTCGCACCCGACAATGGCGTCTGCTTCGGCAGTAGAACCGTCCTGGAACACCATTCTCAGTTTTCCTGAAGGACCGTATGGCTCTTCAACATGGTCTAGCTGCTTGTTGAACTTGGCCACGTCTTTTGGAAGGTGTTGAATCATTCCGTCCAGGAAATGAGCCCTGTGACAGCCCCTGATGCCAGCTTCTGCGTCTCCAAGGGTGAATATGGGCTCATCGTCTTTTTTCTCATCTGAGCCGTCGAAGAAAGTCCAAAGAATGTCTGGTTGGGCGACCCTGTCAAAAACCTGATATATAACTGGGTCGCAAGCCTTCATGGCTCTGGTGGCATTCGGGGTGATGCCCAATCCTGCACCGATTTCGCCGAAGGCTTGCGCTTTTTCGTATATGGTGCAAGGGACATTGCGCTTGACGAGCGAAATGGCCAGGGCGACTCCGGCTATGCCGCCGCCGATGATGGCGATTTCGAAGTCTTTCTTGATGGGCGCCATGTTGGTCTGGTAGTGTGAAGGAACAGGACGTCTTGTCGAGTACCGTACAATGAAGTGAGGGGAAATGCATTGTTGTCATCTTGTTGGGTATTTATTCTGTCTGATGATAAGGTTCTGCCGGATGTGACATTAAGCGTAATAAGTCCTCGGTACATGAGGTTGAGTTTCCGTAATGCAACTCGTGTGCCTCTACCCCGCGAAAGAGGAGCTCACCACTACAGCAACAATCACTTGCGTTATTGATCATGCTTCATAGTATCCGAAGCTGTAATTCGAAGTTTGGCTTAGTACTCTCACTGCCAGTATTCAGGCCTTTGGACGTCAAAATGCGACTCGCCCATCTCGCGTCGCGAATAGTCCGAGCAAATCATCTTTAGCATGTACACTCAATGCCAATCGCAATGCAGTGGGTTTTTACTAGGATAAGAGCTCTTGTTAGCCTTTTCATATCTACGCGTCAACGCTCTTGCGTCGGACTCAATCTCCGTCTTCAGCCGGTGACGTAGGAACTTTGAATCAACATGAGATGAAGTACATTGCCCCATACCCCGGTCGGGCCCCGAATACCGGGAAGAGTTCGCGTGTTCGCGGGAATTCCGGCACGAGTGTGCGGCTGCCAAAGTGAGGAATTTAATTTGACGGGCTGTTACGGTTTAGAATTCAAAATACTATGCGTGGTTCAAAAGCTCAGCTACATGTACCAATTATTCACGATTTGTAATCATCGATACACGCGTGTACATTACAACGTCCAAGATTTTGAAGATGAAGTTTTGTGCCAGCTACCGCGAGTTACCCCTCTTAGAGCGTAAACAGATTTGTGTCCCTTCCCTCGGCCTTCAACTTCTTGTTCGCTCTAGTTAGCATGACCTTCATGATAGCGCAAGTAACGATACTCAGCGCCGACGAGGCCATCATCAGCAGGTTTGCCATGACATATCTCGGACTATCTGTCGATGGAAAGAAGTAGGGGCTCCAGATATTGCCAAGCTGACTGAGTAGGTTGATAATGGCTGTCGCGCACGCCCTCTTCTTAGGCGTCTGGTTCAGGGTGGAGCTAGCCCAGCTGAACACCATTGCGTTACTCGAGAAGCAACCGCAGACGTATAGGAAAGCAGCAACATAGCGAGCGGCGTTGTTGATGGTCGATACTGAAATGATGAAGCCGATGCATGCAACTCCCTGAGGTACTGAGATATGGAAACCGCGCTCCTTGCGACGATCAGAAGAGAAGGCCGTCAGGAAGGCAACGACCGTCGCGAGAAGATAGGGCGGCGCGGTCAAGATCAGGGTCAGGGTGTTGTTGCCGAGCTTGAAGCCCTTTACAATCGTGGGGAAGAAATTATTGAATCCGTAGGCGCTGTGATTGGCCGTGAGCATGACCACCTGCGGGATCAATGTTAATCTCATGTTCCCTTCGACAACGAACACAGATGGGTAACAACTTACGAAAACCCATGTTCGAGCATCTTTGACAGCGAGCTTGAGTCCGTTCCACACACTAGAGTCCGCTTCCGGCAGCGAGACTCTGTCCCTACGGATACGCTCAACCGCAACCTTCTGCTCCTTCTCGGTGAGCAACCACTTCGCAACGCCCGACTTCTGGCCCGGGAAATCCGGGAGAAGCAAAGCCCCGAGGATGGCCGCGGCGAAACTGCCTGTACCCTCGATAATGAAGAGCCATTGCCATCCAGCGATACCCCGAGCTCCCTCGAGACCTGAGAGAACGCCAGCTGCGATGAGTCCGGAGAATGCAGTTGCCAGTAGAACGCCCGAGTATAGAATCGCAGTGCGGAATGCAACCTCCTTTCGAGGATACCAACAACTCAGAAGGTACATGGCACCCTGAACCAAATACGTCAGCGGTATTCAGAGAGGAAGTATGTGTCAGGACCAACCGGAAAGAAAGGAGCCTCCGCAATTCCCAAAAAAGAATCGAATAACGAGAAGGTGTGTATAGTTCTCGGCTCCTGCTGTAGCAGCGGAAACAACAGACCAGAGAGCTGTCCATGCGGGAATGTAGAGAGACGGTCGGGTTCGAGTAAGGAGCATGTTACTTTGCCATTGTTAGCATTGATGACGGTAGAGAGTTTGCCGAGAAGGCTGCCTACCTTGGAAGTTGCATAAGCATATAACCGATATTCAAGATGGACACAGCAACGTTGAACTGGTTGCCAGTGAGTCCAAAATCCTTCTCAAAGGTGCTTAGTCGTGCTTGACTAAAGTGAAGTGATGATCAGTCTACGAAGCCGTGAGTATAAGAGTCGCTGATTTGAGACTCACGCAATGTTGTTTCTGTCGAGGTAGTTGAAGAGATAGAGAATCCAAACAACCGGTACCAACGTGAAGTCAAGCTTCCTCGTAAGACTCTTCTCGACGGCGGCGTACTCTTCCTCGGACATCTCCAGATCATCGCCATTGACGTCTTTCTCAGACACGAAGTCCTTTTCGCCGACGGGAAGAGTGCTGTCGATGTGGTCTGAGGTGGCCTGCGTGGCTTCTTGCTTTGTCTCGGCTTCGCGAGCGGCCATCTTGCTCGCCTGTTGGATTTTCGAGGAATCGAGAAAAGGTGTGCTGAGAAGCTCTCGAACCTTGGATCTTCGGACTCGGAGATATAAAAATCGACGGCTCGACTACTTGAACAACCAACGGCTTGAAGTTCAGCAGTAAAGTCTCTGAAGTCGATGAACAGAAAGTCTCCAGGCCCTGAGAAAACAACTTTGGAAACCAACCGTCCTCTGTCCTCTTTTAAACTTCATGTCAGAAAGACACGCCAGTCGCCCTCGACTTGGTGTCTTTTGTTGCCCAAACTTGGACCTAGCCCAGGACGACCTTGCAGAAGCCAAACAACAGGATGTTCACCCCAACTTCCTACCCCGCATACCCCGAAAACGACCCCAGATTTTGGCGTGTCCCACAGACACCCAGTTCTCTGGCTGTGAAATATGGCAGCTGTAAGCTTATTGCGTTCGTCTCCTCTTCCCCAGACCCGCAATCGAAAGATGAATTAGCCATCATTTTCTTGGACGACGGAGCAGTCCTGCTGTACCGGAGAAGCACAATGGACTGCTCCGTCTTTCGGGCCAGTCCAGCCACTCAAAGTTATCATTCGGACCAGTTGGGCCTAAGCCAAGGCCAAATTTCTAGTGTTCACGGAGACATCCGCGAGTCAGCGGACAAGACCGTGAGCAGGAGTAGTCCGCGAACAGGAGGAAGGGCTGCTCCGTGAGGCTACTCCAGGAAATGTAAGGCACTCATGATGTCGGGGGCCACGCGCACGTGGTTACGACGATTGGCCCCATTGTGTTCACCGGTGATCCGGCTGCTCCCAGACGCCAATAGTAATGACCGCGAATTCCCAACCTCGTCATATGGTCTGCTCGCTCCGGGACTGTGGGGTATGAGACGGAAGATTGCGAGGACTGACTGGGCGTGGAATGATTACGATTGCGGAGGTCCTGATTTGCAGATATCTCCAGCCTACTGACGTGAGATTTCCACTCTGGCAGATTTTGTTGACTTGAGATGTCCAATGAAGAGACTTTAGGAAGGGTCGGTAAAGAGGGAAGACCAGAAGTTTGATGTGCTGCATGGTAGGACATAGAACACGAAGGGGAACATGACCAGAACGCAGCGTTGGGAAAGGAGCACACATCGATCGAGGATTCAGATGATGTCTGATGCAAAAGCGCTTATGTTGATTCTCTACCAAAATATGCAGTTGATGTATCATGCCCAAAACGCTGCCTCGAGATGATGTTTATAAAAGCTCTACCACTACAGCATCATGCGCTCTGTCCAAGAGCAACTCGCTTGATGTAGTTGAGTGCACTGCCAGCCCGTAGCCACTCGATCTGATTCAGCTCATAAGAGTGGTTCAGCTTCGCCTTCCACCTCGACCGTTCCTTCGTGGCAACCTCCATCGTGACCTGTTTCCCGGGTTGCAACTCTCCCTCCTCGACATCCAACAGTGTGATCTTATCTCCATCCCGGATCTTGTCATAGTCGGCAGGGTCAGCGAACGTCAGAGGGAGCATTCCTTGCTTCTTCAGATTCGTCTCGTGAATTCTGGCAAAGCCCCGGGTGATGACGGCAACACCATCCAGATACCGGGGCTCCAGAGCAGCGTGCTCGCGAGAGCTGCCTTCGCTGTAGTTGTTGTCGCCAATGATGCACCACCTGATACCCGCCTTCTTCAGGCTCCGCGCTGCTCGGGGTACGGGCTTGATCTTGTCGCCGTCGACGAGGTCCTTGGCTTTGCCAATCATCTGGAGGGTGCTTGCGTCTGGCAGAAAGTCGTTGGTGGCGCCAAGAAGGAGGTTGTTGCTGATATTCTCGAGGTGGCCGCGGTAGTTGTACCAAGGACCTGCGGGGGAGATGTGGTCTGTCGTACACTTGCCGCGGACTTTGATGAGGACAGTCAGGTTACTCGCGTTTCCTGGCTGCCATGGCTCAAACGGCGTTAGGAGTTGTAGTCGGTCGCTCTTAGGATCGATGTTGACGGTCAACTCCGAAGTGTCAGCCATCAATGGCGGTTGGAATCGATCGGCGCCATGGGAGAAGGCGACGGGAAGCTCTTCCGCTTTTGGGGGTGTGAATCGGAAAGGCGTTGTCGCGCCGGGCACAGGGATAGCGTCTGTGATGGGATTGAAGGTCAAGTTGCCTGCGAAAGCGAAAGCTGTTGCCAGTTCTGGAGATGTGACAAAGGAGTGAGTTGCAGGGTTGCTATCGTGACGGCTGGTGAAGTTTCTGTTGAAGCTGGAGATGACGGAGTTCTTTTCAGCCCCCTTGACATCGACATCTTTCCTGTCCCATTGACCGACACAAGGCCCGCAAGAGTTGCTCAATACAGTGGCACCAGCTTGTCGTAGCGTCTCAAGAATACCCTCCTCTTCAGCTGTCGCCCGGATCTGTTCGCTCCCTGGGCTGACCAAAAATGGTGTCTTTGGGCGATCCAGCCCAGCCTTCTTCGCCTGTATCACAAGGTCGCGGACCTTTTCGAGATCCTCGTACGAGCTGTTGGTACAGCTGCCCACGAGGCTGCAGCTCAGATTCGTAGGCCAAGAGCTTTCGCTAACATGGTCTTTGAACTGAGAGAAGGGGTGGGCGAGGTCGGGAGTGAAGGGGCCGTTGATGTGGGGTTCGAGAGTCGCTAGGTCGATTTCGATGATGTCGTCGTAGTATCGGTCGCTACCTTCGTCGGCAATAAGAAGCTCTTGCTCGAAGGAGTCGGCGTATTTGGCGATGCCTTTCCGTTTTGTCGCCGAAAGATATCGTGACATGGCTTCCGAATAGGGGAATATGCAGGACATCGAGCCAATTTCTGCGGACATGTTGCAGACTGTAGCCATCGCAGTCGCTCCGAGGGTTTCGGTGCCTGGGCCGAAGAACTCGATGATCTTCCCTTTACCACCAGCGACAGTGAGAATACCCGCAAGCTTGCAGATGATGTCTTTCAAGGAGCTCCATCCCTGGAGCTTGCCCGTCAGACGCACGCCGACCACCTTGGGACACGCCAGTTCCCAAGGCATGCCGGACATTGCATCAACCGCATCGGCGCCGCCAACGCCAATTCCCAGCATACCCATGCCACCCGCGTTCGGTGCGTGAGAATCTGTATGTACCAATCATCAGACCACCAGGGAAAGCGTAGTTCTCAAATATGGTTGTGTGAATGATACCGGCGCCCGGTTTCCAATATCCTATCCCATATTTCTTCGTCGCGGAACTCAGAAAGGCATACACCTCCCGGTGGTCGCCGGCAGCTCTTGACAAATCCTCCTTGTCTCCCTTCTCGGCCACGATCAAGTGGTCGCTGTGAACCGAAGCTGGGACTCTGACTCGCGGCAGGCCAGCGCTGATGAATTGGAGCAACGCCATGGTCGCCGTCGCGTCATGACAAGCAACGCGATCCGGTCGCAAGCGCAGTATCGTCTTGCCTCTCTTTATCTCGTCGAGAACCCATCCTTCTTCGCCGGGTATCAAGTGGCTGTAAAGAACCTTTTCAGATAGTGTCAGGGGTCGTTTGTTGGATTTTTGGACGTCGCGGAGGGCTTGTAACCGAAGGCCGTAGTCTAAAGTGTTGTACTACAAGCAAGTCAGAAAACCTTCCAATCGTTTCAAGAAGTCACGAACGACTCACCGGTTCTAAAGGACTCAACGCTACTTGCCCTGATGGAGTTGCGAAATGTCTTGTCCGCACAGCGCGAGACCCCTGTCGGAGTGACGAGCATGCTATCGAACGGGCCTCCCTCAACAGCGTGAACGACATGATTGCAACATCTGCACCAACAAATCAACCCGCCAAGAGCGGGGGAATACTGCCATCTTTTTCACTTGTGATCTGGTGCGCAAAGATGTTCAAATCATCATGTTTCGCGACGCCAATTCTCGAAGAGCTACGATTCCTCGGTTGCCAGATGCTGGACAGCTCCGTCTTCAAGGCCATTTTGGGCAAGAGACGGAGTAGTCCAGGTCTTGTGCAGGGATCTGCTAGCGGGCTACTCCGTCCACCACCAAAAACAATGGTCTAGCCGGAGTAGTCCGCTTCCACGCTCTACAGCCACAGCAACTGAGACTGCTGATTCCACTAAAATAGGATTCTCCTGAATGGCTGGAATACTTCGGCAAAATGCTGACGGAGAACGGCATAGTCAGTAGCTTGGGTTGGGAAAGTTGCCCATCTCATACGGGTCGCCGATGCCGGCTAATGGAAAGCTCCAGCTGAATTCCGACTTGTCGAAGTCGGCCAGGAAAGTCTCGATTTCCGGAACGTAGTCGTTGGATCCCGCATGGAAGGGTGGTTCGGGGTAGACGCCTTGCCAGTGCACTTCATCTTGTGAGTGCGCCATGGCCACAGCGGACGAGCCCGGCATCTGGTGCCAAGCAGCGTCGGCTCCGTTGAGCGGGATGTGGGCGAGGTCTGCCTGCTGGGCTGTTGCGTCATAGACGGAATGCCCTCCGTCCGCGTCGTCCAGGGCGTTTTGGCCATCCTCGAGCCGGTCTGCACCAAGTGGCATGTACAGCCGAGGGTTCTTTGAGGGCATATTTCCGGTGTAGAGCTTGCGGATAGTGAGGTCAACAATTGCGCCGAAACTTCGTTGTCCCTTTTTGACGGATGGCCACCACTCGCCGCCGACAGTAAGCAGGCTCGAGCATGTGCGAAGGCTCTTCGATAAGTCCGCCGTTGAAGCGTTTTGACGAACCGTAGAACACGTCCAGAACGAGTATATGAGGGTCGCTCCAGCTGCAAAAATGTTCTGTACCGTGCGCCATCCATGATGTAAACCTTGCATGTCGTGCAGAGCCTGATAATCGTGCAGTATGGATGCAGCGTTGTTGAAGCAGACCTGCAATGACTCTGGAGAGGGATTGCGAATCGCCTGCGAAGGTTGGAATAGCATGACCATAGTCGTGTGGTACTTAACCTTCAACTTGATCTGCCACATCCGCCGTTGTCTGTTGTCGATTCCTGGAAAGTCGAACGTCTCGCTAGAAACCCGATCCCACCAGTCTACGAGCTCTTCTTTTATTCTCGCTTGTTGAGCTGGCGGATTTTGCGGTGGAGGAAACCATGCAGAATCGCATGGAAGATGGTATAATTGCAGTTTGACGTCGGAGACCATGCGGTCTAGCTCAAATTGGTATCTCGCGAACCGCAAAACGGCTGCAGAGAAAGATAATGGGATCGTGCCGCTCGATGAATTGGGGTGTGCGGGAGGAGACTCGGGCAACTTGATATCGAATGTTTCGTCGCGATAGCCGAGTGGTCGCCCTTGTATGGAAGATACAGATCTGAGGGTGGTTAGGAACGGATGGCAGGGCTGCAAAGATTCTCCCAGGGGACTTACCTATCGAGAGAATATATCGTAAAGAATGTCAGACGCCTGATCTGTTGATTCTCAAAGTCTGCAGGCTCGATTGTGTTTAACGGCTCTCTATGTATGCCCAGCTCTACACAATGAGCAAGAGCAATATGGATGAGAGTCCATAGATTTACTTCCGCTGGTGTGAGCATGCTGTGTACGATGAGAACAACCAACGCTTGGATCGAAGATAGAGAGATTTGGGAAAAGCAATCCTTGGAGAAATGGAGAGCTGCGCGGTAGAATATTTCTGGTGGGAATTCGCATACTCGTCCCCTAACCTTGACAATGGCCGCAATGTTGAAGACCATGAAGAGTATAAAAGCCACAACTGGCATAGGAACGGAATGAACGCCCTGGTCGCCAGGTAGTCTCTGTCTGCCATTCCACCGGAACGCTTGCATCGTAGAAGGCCAGCCATGTGGGAAGGGGTCATCGTCAAGTGGACAGCTAAATGTCGAGTACAGAGCATCGAGCGCGCTTAGGAGAGAAGTCGGTTCTAGGACTGGATAATCGGGATGCATCCAACGGACATAAGTGTGTACCAGCTTGATCGCATCTTCTTTCCTTGGTAATTCCTGTGTGTTTCAGATCAGTATTCGAATCCCATTGCACAAAGTCCAGAAAATGCTAGTAGACTCACCTGGCGCAAGAAAATGTGTAGAGAGCGATTATACTGTTTCGAGATATCAGTCGGTACTGAAGCGTCGTACCATTCCGATGAAGGCCCTTGAGCTTGCACATCTTCTAACAACGCCGCCGGAGTTGAGCCAGCGCTCGAAGGAGACGCCCCAATGAGGTTCGTGAACAAGACACCGGAACTTGAGCCCAGATAGTGTTTTTGGCTTAAGTCGGAGTTGAGGGACAGCATCCCCAGGTTCATGGCAACTGAGTGTGCGCGGTCCGGGAACTGCTCGTCGTGATCGTAGGAGCCCGCGGCCTCCGCGGAACGTTTCAGAGACTGCCGTTGGGACCCCAGACTTGCGGTCCGGCCCGTAGGCTGACTGCCCGCCCGGCCGGACCTAGGCGACGGCGGTGAGACGTTGTCGTCTTCAAGGTCCCCACCACCGCCGACGGCCGCCGAGCCCTTCGGGTCCGGGAACGCATCGATCTGCGGGCCGGTAGATAGGTCAACATCGGGGAGTCGCGATTTGATGATGTCTTCGAGCCATTGAATCCTTGCCCGGGCAGCACTTGCGAAGCTATCGTCCGGATCGGGCCGTCAGCGCGGAACATAACTTTTTTTGACTTGCAGCAAACAGCAAGGGGTCTAGCTCGTGAAACCGAGCCGGTGGGATGGTGCTCGTATAGCTTTGCGAACACGCGGGTATCGACTTACTTGCGAGGGACCAGCAAACCCGAGTTCTGACTGTCGACATCGAGGCAAGTTTCGCCGGCTTTTGCGCAGTTTGTGCAGGCAGGGACTTCTCCGTCGCACTGGTAAGTAGTGAGTATCCAGACTCGTAAAAGTCATTGGGCCGGAGTAACGCGGTCCCAGCAGACTAAACGGCACGCCAGGGAGACGGGAGCTGAGCCGATGGGAGAGAGGAGAAAAAAGGTCTCACCTTGATCCGTCTCGTGCGACAGCGTCGACACGCCAGACGCACCTTCTTTGGCGGATTCATCCGCGATGACATCTCCCGTAAGGTTTGGTGAGCGTTGCGATTATTTTTTGTCCTCTGTTGTTTGTGTGATTCATACAGAGTTGTTGGGGGCATGGCCAGCAGGTCATGGTGAGCAACGAGAAAATGAATCGGCGCCGGTGGCACCCCCGAAAGTCAACCGCTGTAGTCCCTGTTCGGTAGAGACCCAGAAAGGCGGACTGGAACAAGGTAGGGAACGGGGCTTGTCACATCTTGTTCTAGACGGAATGTGGCTTGATTCTGGTGAGGGGGTTACAGCTACGACGGGTGAGCGGCAGGGCGAGACGGACGCACTGGTCAAGGCAAGGTGAAAGTGAAAAAGTAAGCAATGTGGGCAGGCAAAATGGGAATTTGTTTCCGCAAAGACAGAAATTATTAGGGGCCTGGCTAAAGTGGACAGGGGTTTCGGGTGAACTGGAGCGATGGCAAAGGCTCTTTTTCTCCTCATTCTGTCTACCTAGAGGCATGTACCAGGGTTGCCAGCAGCATCGGTACAGATCTAGCGACGACGGATGTCGTGGCAGGCAATCCGCTGCTCTCAGGCACCCCACGGGATGTAGCCATGCACACACTAAGGCATACGCGAGTAGAGACCGTCTGGTCCTTTTCCAGTACGGATCCCCAAACCTTCTGTTAGGCCAGTGCCCACTGTCCGCAATATATTTCGGTCTCAGTAGGCGAGAAAGCAACGCTAGGTGGCCCAAACGAGGCTTTCCACCTCGGCAGTTTGTGGAGATCTGCCGTATAAATACCAATGGTAGCGTCAAGTCCGGTCTCCATAGTTTGACACCGGGGACTTTCCTGAGTCTATTCTCCTGTAGCCAGTCACGATGAAGCTTACGGCTGCAGACTATCCATTACATATCACTGACAGTTCCCTTCGGCCTCGGTATCGTATTCTTATTGTAGTTTGACAAGCAATTTGACCCGATACGTACCCACGTTCCCGTTGAGACTAACGAGATCAGATGCATCTTGGGTTGAGTGCGGAGCTCCGTATCCCTGCTTCTAGGGCTGGTGTTTGAGCATTGATAGTTCCCTGATGGCGTACGAGTAGCTTTTCGACGTAGGCAAGCTATCGCTCTTCACAACTTGGCTTCTGACCTTCTTCCCTCATCCTTGCTGCCTTGTTGCATCAACCTGACAAGGATCTCGTAGATAGTGATGCTCAATGCGCCAGATATCTACTGCACGTCAGTAAGTGCACGTGGTGAGTGGCTGTCAGCGACGCCTTGGTGCTCTGTGGCCGGTCGCAAAGCCGGGACCAAAGCGGCATCAAATTCATCAAGAATGAACTTACACTTAGTCACGCCAGCCGAGGTGTTGTGCCTTTCCACAGCCCTGATACACCGGAATCTTGAACAATAGCGGATGCGCATTGCCACGTTCCACGGTGGATATTGGCGCCTTCAAGAGCTTGCATTTTGGTCTTGACGACGTCAAAAGGCATCGTAGCGTAGACCGTTACGATACCCGCTGTAGCGCCTGCAAATACTGGAGCTAGAGACCCCTTGCCGCGGAGCTCCATCGGTGGGCTGATCACATCGAGGAGAGCATTGTAGCTGGTGAACCGAACAAGGGCGTTCGAGCCCTGCTTCAGAGTCACCGGGAGGATGCCATGGAAAAGCCCTCCGAAGCCCTCCATGGCTACGATACTTCTGATCGCATGGCTTGTCGATTTGAATCGCTTAGCGCCAGCTCTGTCTTCTACAATCTTGGTTTTGATGTTCTCGCCAGGGGTCACCACTGTCACGCTCTCGGCTGCGCCAGCCGCGACACCGGCAAGCATATTGGCAACCTTGGTTGGCTTCCCCGTTTGGGCATCTTGCGGGAGCTTTTTCCTGATGGCATCGAATGTAAAAAGTCGTACGCCTGACTTGGATGCATTTGAGACGCAGAACGCACTGGCCCCCGCGTACAGCACGCCAGGTCCAGAGGTCCGTACGGCTGAGACGAGAATTCGTAGTGGAGATTCGGACGAACTCAGCAGTTGTTTTCGCGTTTTGATGTACTCTGTAGGATACTTGACTCAGGTTAGTATAGTAGAGACTTTGGAATATGTTTGCAATCACTAGGAAAGCGAGACCGAGTTTACAAACCGTAACTAGAGACTCTACTCCCCCAGCAGCTGCACCAGCAACCACAGATTGCAAGGGGGTCGGAGAGGTGTTACTGCGACTCATCATTGGTATATGCCAATAACCATTCAATCAAGCCAAGAGGTCTATCATACAGACAGTGAACTGATCATCGCAGGCCGTAGGCGTGCGCCTCTGGGCAGTCTTACATAGTCCAGCAGTGCACATTACTGGACTGCCCCGAAAATCCATGAATGAGCCCCGGTATTGTCAGGCAGGAACGATCCGTGGGCTTCGGCACGCATCATGAGCCCGTGAGACGCGGAGCTCCGTCCGTCTCCCTTAGACTTGGTACCTTGGTAGCAAGTGGCATAAGCCACCCAAACATTACACGAAATTTTCTACACACGATTAGAGTCCTATCTCCCTTAGACATTTATGACACTCGGTGTGTTCGTAATCTGCCGGGAACATGACGGAAGTGACTGACACCCACTTCGTACACGACTAGACGATATCTGCGCAGTCAAAAAAAGACTAAGATGCCATGGTTCGAAGTATCCTCGTGGCGGCGCTAGGGCGGGAACATGGGATGGAGAGATCCGCGCATCGCACGGAATCCACGCGTTCCACGGAGGTTAGTGTGGCGCAGGTGTGCCAAAGCTAGGAGCTATCCGCCTTACTGGAGTAACCCGCCTGTCAGGGAGTAGTCCGAGACATATCGGAGCCATCCGTCTAACACGACGGACTACTCCTTGTAGGATCATCATCATCACCATCTCCACCAACAAACTGGCGTGATGATTCCGTCGGGTGAGATGGAAGGAAGCATTTGCAAGTTGCCAATGTTCGCCTGCGGGATACTGCCGGTTGATCGGGGTGATTCCTCTGATGCCGAATCGGAAGCCGAAGCAACAATGTGTATAACAAGCGAATCATCGTTGGATCGGTGGCTCTCGGTGCTATCGTTTTGAGCCAAGCTTCGAAGATAGTGCACCGAAGAGCTGCAGACAACATCCACAATGGCCCCTTCAGCTACAGTGACCGAAGGAACTGAGAGAAACTTGTTTCCTCACGGTGGATGGGACACTCATCACCATATCTTTGAACGTAAGTCTGATTCACCTTGGAATCATCATCAACAGATTGCGATAAGGTGCACGCACGAGAAGTATAGACTAACAAATACCCGTCGTCATAGCCGAGTCGTTCCCTTACAGTCCAAACAGGCACTTGACACCGCCTCCTGCGACCATCGCTGCCTTTGACAGCTTCAAGAAAAGTCTAGGAATCACCAGATCTGTCCTCACTCATGGCCTATCCTACGGTGATGATTGCACCTCCCTGAAGGCCTTTGTGCCTCGCCTGGGAACACAAAAGACGCGTGCGATCGGTGTCATAGACCCAGAAACGACCACCGACGATGAATTGAGGACAATGCATGAAGCTGGTGTCCGGGGGCTTCGTGTCAATCTGTACCGTTACAAGGCCATGGAAGATGTCGAACTGCAAAAGGTAGCTCTCCGAGCTCACCTCCGGAGAATCACTGCGCTTGCGTTGCCATGGAGCCTTACGATGACTACAACCAGGACCGACTTCTGGGAGAAGTTGGAACCATTTGTCAGGGAGAATCTTGCAAAACATGGAGTCAAGCTGGTAACAGATCACTTCGCGCTCCTCAAGGCACCAAGTCTGCTTTCAGAGGAGTATCGCGACCGGCCAACGACACAACCAGGGTTCGACGCCATCATGAGGCTGGTCAGAGACGGCCACCTCTGGGTGAAGCTGAGCGCGCCGTACCGCATCAGCGAGGAGAAGCCGGACTACTGCGACGTCAAGTTCTTGGTACGCGCATTTGTGGACGCTAACAAGCACCGCGTTCTTTGGGGCAGTGATTGGCCCCACACGCCGCGGATGAAGGTGAGAACACACGAGGCGGCTATGAAAGAGACGCCGTACCTGGAAGTCGACGATGCAGCTTGGCTGAGGAGTCTCAAGTCATGGCTGTCGGACGAGGAATGGGACCTGTTGATGACACGTAACCCGAGTGAATTATTTGGATGATAGAGCGCACCGTAGAGCATAGAACTTAGATTGATTATGATTACTTCTGTGCTGTAGTATTTCGCACCTCGCATTACCCCCACAGTTCCCTATCTACAGGCTACAAAAATCGTAACGGGCAGATGCGACATGTGAGAACCCCTGGAAAATACCCCACGCCAGACTGGACAACTTTACCGGGACTAAACTCGAGTCACTAGCAATTTTACCGAGAGTAAAAGAATTCTCTTCAACCATCTTAGGTTTCACTCATGAAACATCGCGTATCTTAATTTGTACCTACTATCCTTCAGCTGTAAATGACCGGCTGATTAATTGTCCTTACGCACGTTCTTGATCAGGTCACCCATCGAAGCACCCTTTCGCAACTCAACAAACATCTTCTCGTCGACCTCGGCTCGCTCCTGGCACAAAGCGACAACCTTTTCGACCAATGAAGGCGGCGTCACCACAACACCATCCGCATCCCCAATCAAGATGTCGCCAGGGTTGATCCAGAGGTCGCCCTTGAATTGAAGTGGGACGTTGACCCCCGACGCCCGCGTGAATGTGTTCGAGCCCAGAATAGACGTGCCCTGAGCAAACACCTGCCGATGTCGTTAGTAGAGTTTACACTGCGGGAATCGTGGCATAAAGAAGCTCTTCGCGTTCGCTAAAACTTACCGGAAATCCCATCTCATTGTGCTCTCCGACATCCCTCATTCGCCCGTCAATGACAACGCCCTGTGGACCCAGAAACTTGGCCCGAGTGGACATCAAACCGCCCCAGCAGGCGGACGGGAGGCCCTTGGGTTGCTGGATGTACATGACGCCACCTTCTTCATTGTGGTCGACGAAGTGCTTGTCCAGCTTCGGGGCCGACGTGTCGCTGGTCTCGACCATCTGCACCGTTACTGCGGGGCCGAAAATGCGCGTGCCGGAGCCGGGGGAAAACATCCGGATTCCATCGAGGAAGCCACCCTGGGGGTACTTGAGCTTCACAAGGGCATCTCCGATCTTTATCTTTGTCAGAAACAAATGATGTTGCGAGTAAGGCTGCCTGGGCTACAGAGATGACCGCTGATCGGGTTGAGCCCGGCGGCGTTGATACTTACGTCACATGCCGTGAACTTGCGGAGGGCTTCAAGGGCTCGAGAAGACATTGCAGGATCGGGTTGGGTAGAAATGTCAATATAGGCAAAAGAAGCACGTGTATGAGATGCTATAAGGTCAGAGGTTTGTCTTCGACCTTATGAACTGGTCAGTACGGCTACTGAATGTCGTGCAGCAGTCTCACAGCGGCGATGCCAAAGTTGTCCGGAAGCATCCCCAAAGCCTGTGAATGCGGAGGCATCGGGTGATACCCGAAAGCTCGGACCACATGCTCCCGGGCGTTCGGGGTTACTCCGTCAATGCCCTTGGCATCCCTTGCTTCTTTTGCGTGGGCATCCCAGGCTTCCGGGTGCCTCCATGACTCTGACAATGTGCACAGAATCTAACAAGGGATCTCATGAGATGATGTTTTAAGGCTCCGAAATAGGCAATTGCCTATCCTGATTATCCTCCAAGAGGGAATCAGGGCCGCGGGATATCCCGGTGTACATGTTCGGTGAGCTCGGTCTGACACGCGAACCCTGGCTCGCAATCCGGCTACATCCGACAAACCCACACACACCGGGACACACCATATGGCACAAGAAGTCAAAGATAACTGCCGAACAAGCATATTTCAGTTGAGTTTTCCTCACTAAACTATTTCGCAGCTTCAATCACGTGGGGCGCTGGTATGCCACCAGCCCATATAAACATCACTCAACACCACAACCACGCATCACAGGAGCGAAATAAAGAACTATGAAGGCTCCAGGGGCAAAAAGAGATGACCCCAACCCGATTTGAACGGATAACCTTTCGATTTCAGCTCAGAAACGGTCGCAGGACAGGATCTGGAGTCGAACGCGCTACCGTTGCGCCATAGGGCCGATGTGATCCATTTCGTGGATCCCGGTGGATGTTGAGGGCGGGGACAACTCCAGTATAGGAAGGCCAGCTCTGCGGCACATGGGAAGAGTTGCTGTGAAGAGGCAGCAACTAGCTGTCACGGTGGGTGCTCGGCTGCTACTCTCAAGAGATGTTGCCAAGTGTAGTAACCCAGAACGCTACTTCTCCTCAATTCAGTCATTTCGCATGCGTTCGACTCCAAGCTAAGTCATCTAGCGTCTTTCTGCACCTCAGACATAATTGTTGGTTCTGCAGAGTCTCCAGTTCTCAGCTAGACTGTCTCTTCTTGCCATGCTTGATCCCCATACATCCACCACCAGTCTGGTCCGTAATGGCGGTTAGGATGCAAAAACCGAAAGCTGCGCATCTCTGGATACTTTCTGTATGCCTCCTTGCCATCCTCAAATGCAAGACTCACGTGAGGGTGTTCAATATGTTCTATCACAAGCGCCTTGCAACCCAATACAGTGCAAATGTGCTGTATCAAGATAGAGCGAGGATGTACATCGCCACCGCTGAAATGAACAAAGTGTTCCTCAGAGGACTGACGTAAATAAACCCTTGCAGTCCAGAGACTTGGATCTCTGTCTCGCGTCCATCCATGCATGTGAAAGCTGGAAACGTCCCGTGTTGAGCGGGAAGTGGTGGCCGTTGCAAATAAACTCCACGCGACAATTCGTCTCAGACTGAAGACCATCTGTGATCCAATCGTCGGTCTGGTCTGACTGAGAGACTTGCAGAATTTTGAGGGATGGCAGATGAAGAAGTCGACCAAGGAACCGGCCACCCGAGCGTTGGTTGAAAAGGATACGCATGACATTAAGGCGCGTGTCCTCTGCTGCACAAATTTGGATTATGTTGCAAAAGTGGAACCACAATTGCTAAGCAGCAATTGCGCCTTATGTCCTTCGCAACAGGTCACTAATCGTTCCAGGCGAACTGCACACTGAACAAGGTATTGCGCTAGAGCGAGTCCATCATCCACAATCACCATCTGAGGGATTTGCAGCCGAAGAAACCTAACATTCTCGAGCAACGGAAGAAATGTTGGATCATGAACGAATGCCTTCCAAGAGGTCACGCTCTGGCGCCTGATTTGTCCCACGCTCTGGGACCTTGTTTGTTGCAAACGACTTGATAGTAAATTGAACGCAACGACGAAGTAGTTTCGATCACAGACGAATTCAATAGCGTCTGCTCTGAGCTGCCGACGTGTCCAGAAGAGGCTGGATCCAAATTGATGCTTCTGATGGCGCTCGAATGAGAGCAGAATTGTGGAATGCTGCGGCAATATCCCGCTTTCATATATCATGTCGCGTATCTCTCGGGGGATTCGAAGCATGTGGCAAAGCTGGGTTGTCGAGGCCGAAGTCGGTGCTACCGCCTCACTGCGCGCATGTGCCGAATCGGCTCGTGCAGGCATGCCGACGATGTCAGTTGGCATGCGAGATGTTCCAAGTTGTACTCTCGCTTGATGTGTGGTGTAATGGAAAGACGCGAGACCAAACATTTGAGAGCGTCCTTGCGGAAGTGATATAAATTCTATGTCCACGTATAGGCGAACTGGAGAAGGCCGCAAATAACATGATTTGCGGCTTCTTTCTTGACGCCTTTCGCAATCGAGACTCTGGAAGCTGCGAGATACATGCAGAATTGCAGCAACAGCACTTTGAAATATCAAAGAGCCAGCGCTACTCACCAATCAATCAAGCTAAATCTGAGGTTTAAATTTAACTGATTAACTTACTAATTATAATAGTTTGATTTGATTTAACTATTTTAATTAGTTTTAAATATAATTACCTAAATAAAAAGTTAGTAGTACTTCTTATAATATTCTTAGAAAGTAGAAATATATATTATATAATAATCTAAAGCTATATAACTTTCCTTAACTTCTCTATTTAAATTAGTAGCTATTTATAGTAATAATGCTATTTTAAATTTAGTTTTAGAAGTATTAGGTGTTACGACCCGACAGGCATGACACGTTGGAACAGCCCCGCCTGGCATCTCGGCGGCTAACACAGAACATATGTAAGCAGTAACACAGGTGTAACCAGGAACCATCGGGAAAGGAAGAACTATGGTACAGGTCACGTGATTTCGGGAACAGCACGGATACAGGGCAAAGATGGATATGTTGGATATGTCCGCTATCCCAGCTATCCATGGATATGTTGGATAGCACGGATATCCTACATAGCCACCACAAGAGATACTGTGCAGAACTTGTATATAGTATGACCTGAGCCTGGCTCATGGTCAGACTTCCATAGCTCTTCAGCAATCAACTTAGTATTCATCCTCAGGATACTCTCAGCTTACCTTCACTGCGAATTACTTGTTGAGTCTAAGACTGATCACCTTAGCCTCTGAAGATCTGATCTACTGTTAGCCTACGACCTATGACCCAGACCACGACCAAGTGTACTGTTATTACGTCTCAATCTCCAGCTTCTGTTAGCAGACCCTACTGTCGGATAGCTGACCGTAACACTTTGATTGCTCCTGTTCAGTAAGTTGACCATTGACACCTACTAACAGTACAGACAAGAATGTCTTCACGCGCCTCCGCCAAGTCACCCACTCCGGGAAGCTCTTCTTCCTCCAAACAGCCTGTCAAGAGCCTGGCTGAGGAACTCGAGGGAGCTCCGATGGCAGTGGACTCGGACGACGAAGTCACCCTCAAAAAGGAAACCTACGACAAGCTTCGAGCCCGAGTCAAGAAAGGAGACGACGACATTGCTAAGGTCCAGGCCATGTACAACGAAACCGCCAACGAACTCCAGGGCCTCAAACAGATGATCCAGGAGCTCGGCAACGGACCCCAGAGACTTACGGACCTCGAAAACGGAATCGCTCGCCTAGGAGGACAAGGCAGCAACCCTCTCATACAGGAACTACAAAACGAAGTCAACACCCTTCGGGCTGCTGCCAACATCGTCACTACCCCCACTGGGGGACGACAGAAACTCAAGCTCAGTGCCCCTATCACCTACGACGGCACCCCTGGACAACTCAAGTCATTCCTGATCCAAGTCAAGAACTACCAAAACTTCCACCATGGAGACTTCACCAGTCAAACCGAGAAAGTCGTCCATGCCGCCACTTACCTACGAGGACGAGCCCTCAAATGGTTTGAACCCATCCAGGAAGAATTCCTCAAGTACGAAACCCTGGACGAGTGCTCCACCGAGACCCGAGACATCTACAGCAGTTTTCAGGGATTCGAAGATGCCCTACGATCTCTCTTCCAGGACCCCGATGAAAAGCGACAAGCTGAAAGAGATCTCGCACAACTGCGACAGACTAAGTCAACCAAGGAGTACGCCGCCATGTTCAGACAGCTCAGCATTCAGCTCGACCTCACCGAGGAAACCAAGATCTTCATGTTCTATCAGGGACTTAAAGACGAAGTCAAGGACGAAATCGTCAAGATCGATCGCCCCGAAGACTTCCTTCAGTATGCCGACCTCGCAATCAAGATCGACAACAGGCTATTCGAACGACGCAAAGAAAAGGGCGAAAAACGACAAGGACCCAACACGGGACGCAAGTACCAGTGGCAACCCCAGCACAAGTTCAACAACCAGCGGAACGACAACAGACCCCGCAGCAACTGGAACAACAATCGACAAAGCACCGCTTACGGACAACACAGCGGACCCATGGATCTCAGCATGATGACTAAACCCAACGACAGGAAGCCTTGGAACCCCAAGTGCTACAACTGCAACAAGCAAGGCCACATCGCCAAAGACTGCAGACAACCCAAGAAACTTCCCTGGAAACCAGTAGCCGAACGACCTCGACAAGTCAACACGATTGCAAAAGCCTCACATGCATCCCAATCTTGGACCGGATGCTACGACGATGACTGCCGAATCCACCTCGAAGACAAAGAAATGTCAGGACACTACCCAAGGGACAGCAACCCTGGACGATCCGGATACGACATGAGTGCCCCGGATACTCGCCCCAGAACCCTGGCAATGATGCATTCCAGCAACAGCAGAGTCGCCAGAAAGCCAGTTGAACAACTCAACGAGATGCTACGAATCCAGCGACTAGAACCAATCACCTCACATGAAGATACCCGACAAACGCGTCTACGCCAACAAGAATCAGAGGAAGAACCAGAACATCAGCATGATCCTCTGACAGAACAACAACTTCTCAGTATGACCAGCAACTGGACTTTTGGAGAAGGCGAAAGCTCATCCTATGACTCGGACGAACCTCGCGATGTTGCCCGACAACGTGCTCAGACAGAGATCACCTATGGGTTCACCCCCAGTGTGGACGACTCTAGCTCTGAAGAGGAACCTGACGACCAGGAAGACAGAATCCAGCAACTCCTGAAGTACCAGGAAATCGACATGCTTCAAGACGAGCAACAACGCCACTTTTATGGCACCTCGGCAACCCAACGAGACCGGGACTACACCCCTCAGATACGCACGGAAGACCATCCCGCACTAAGAAGCAACCACCGACTTCACCGAACCCTCTTCTGGTCCCAATGTTTCCACGACAAATGCAAAGAACACATGGGAGAAAAGCACGACTACCAATTCTACCCCAGAAGACATAACGACGAGCCCATCCGCGAGATTTACTCGACATCCGCCATGATCGGATGGACCATGGTACTGTTCGAAGACCACCTCGCAGTCTTCAGACCCAGCCCCCAGTTTCCTATGAGATGCCAACATGACCACAACATGAAGTGGGACGAACGCCAACAAGACGAGTGCCAAGTACACTACCAAGAAAAAGCACGCGCATGGAGAGTCATGAAGAACGGACCAAGACCCCCGCAGATCAAGATCCGCGAGAACAGCCTCACGAAGGCACGACGAGAAGGAAAGCAAATTACCTACCCAGGACACTCAGGGCAGTCAAAAAACTAGACCCGCCTACCGACGAAGAACCACGACAGGCAACAAGGAAAAGGTTCATCCACCAAATGTCACAAGGACACAAGAACAACATAGAACTCGAAGTCACCATCAACGAACAAACAACACTCGCGCTGATTGACAGCGGAGCTGAAGCTAATTACATCGCCCCTCGAGCCATCAATAGGCTAGAAGTACAATGGGGAGGAAAAGAGCGACCCTATCAGTTACACACGGCAGAAGGAGAAGAATTCAAGTACGAAGGAGGTACCATCTACAATGAGACTGCGCCCCTCGAGATGAGCTACCTGAATCGAAAAGAAAGAATCCAATTCGACATTGCCGACATAGGGACATACGACATAGTGCTAGGATTACCCTGGCTACGAACAAGTAACCCACGGATAGATTGGAGCAAAGGCCAACTCCATTGGGACCACGACGACTCAGTCCCTGAGCAGCCCTGTCAAAACCAGGCCTCAAACGAGCCGATACAGCAAGAAACAGCAAAACGATACATCTGCTACCTCAAGGCAAAAGAAGCCACGTCACAACCATTGACAACGACGGATCTCGAACAAAAGAATGATCCACTTCTGTCTATCCCAGAAGAATACAGAGTTTACGAGAAACTCTTTGCAGCCGAATTAGAAACCGGACTGCCCGAACACACCAGTTTCGACCACGAAATACCCCTCAAAAAAGGGAAGGAACCACGCTTCAACAAAATCTACGGACTCAACCAGACAGAGATGGAAGCTCTAGACAAATACCTTGAAGAAAACCTCAAGAAGGGATACATCAGACCCTCAACGTCACCAGCAGGAAGCCCAATCCTGTTCGTACCCAAAAAGAACGGAAAACTACGATTATGCGTCGACTACCGCATGCTCAACGAAATGACGATTAAAAATCGTTACCCACTGCCACTCATCGACGAAATGAGACGACTCCTCCACGGAGCCAACTGGTTTACAGCTCTCGACCTCAAGGGAGCCTACAACCTGATCAGAATGAAGCAAGGCGAAGAATGGAAGACCGCCTTCAGGACACGAAAAGGACATTTCGAATATCTCGTCATGCCCTTCGGCCTTACCAACGCCCCTGCGACTTTTCAGAACATGATCAACCAAGTCCTACGCAAGTACGTCGATATTTGTGTAGTAGTCTATCTCGACGACATTCTCATCTTCTCACCAACACTTGAAAAACACAAAGGAGACGTGCACCACGTCTTACAAGCCCTCCAAGAAGCTAAGCTGTTGGTCGAGCCTGAGAAAAGCGAATTTCACACACAAAAAGTGGAATACCTCGGATTCACCATCACCCCTGGCAAAGTCTGCATGTCAGAAAACAAAGTCAAAGCCATCAAGGAATGGCCGGTACCCAACAACCTCAAGGAAGTCCAAGGATTCCTAGGTTTCGTCAACTTCTACCGCAAATTCATCAAAGACTATGGCAAGATCAACGCGGCCCTCACAAACCTCAGCCGCAAAGACACGCCCTTTACATGGGAAGAACCACAACGAACAGCATTCCAGAAGATCAAGGACCTCATCGCCAGTGAACCCGTCTTGGTCATCCCAGACCCGACAAAACAGTTCGAAGTAGAACCCGACGCATCCGACTATGCGATCGGGGCGCAACTATCTCAACGGGACTCAGAAGGACGACTACATCCGTGCGCCTTCTTCTCTCGCAAGCTCCACGGACCCGAACTCAACTATCAGATCCACGATAAGGAACTCATGGCAATCATTGAAGCCTTTAAGGAATGGAGACCTGAGCTCTCAGGAACCACCCACGAAGTACTTGTGTATTCAGATCACAAGAACCTTTCACACTTCACGACTTCGAAAGTGTTGAATAAAAGACAGATTAGATGGTCGGAATTCTTATCAGAATTCAACTTCCGAATCATCCACCGCAAAGGATCAGACAATGGCAGAGCCGACGCTCTTAGCCGAAGGCCGGACTACAACGTCCCAGTACCTGAAGAAACCCAGGTGATTCTCAAAGGAAACAACGACGGAGACCTCGTGCCAGCAACCAAACTCTTGATGATGGCTGGGCGATCTAGTACTAGCCTGACTAGCGAACTAGACGACGAAGCTATCATGGAATTTCATGCTCGCCCCGCACACGGTCACCAAGGTATCACGAAAACCTGGAAACGACTACGACAACAATATGGAGAAAAGGTCACTAGAGAACGTGTGGCAAAAGCGATTAAGGATTGTGAGGTCTGCCTCAAAAGCAAACCCGCTAGACATCAACCTTATGGTATGCTACAACCTTTGCCTGTGCCGCAAACCGCCTGGCAATCCATATCCCTCGACTTCATCGTCAAACTACCGAAGTCACGAGAGCCCCTTACGGGAGTACACTTTGACAGCGTTCTCGTCATCGTGGACCGACTCACGAAGTACGCCTACTTCATCCCGTACAAGGAAGCAAGCAATGCTGAAGAATGCGCCTACACATTCCTCAAGTACATCATCTCCAACCACGGAACACCCAAGGAAATTGTGTCAGACAGAGACAAGATCTTCACATCGAATTTCTGGAAATCAATCATGTCACACCTCGGCATTAAGCAGTCAATGTCCACTGCGTTCCACCCGCAGACCGACGGACAAACAGAACGAATCAACCAAATCCTCGAAACCTACCTCCACGCCTATGTTAACTACAACCAAGACAATTGGGTTACAATGCTACCAATAGCCTAATTCGCCTACAACAGCGCAATTGGAGAAAGCACCAAGGAATCCCCCTTCTACCTCAACTATGGATTCGAACCAACCGCCTATGGAGAACCCTGAGCAGGCCCAGCCGCAGTAAAAGCCGTCGCCTCAGTACGACAGATCAAGGATATCCAGAAAAATGCACGACAGGAACTCGAATTCGTACGACAAAGAATGACCAAGTTTAGCAACAAACGAAGGATTGAGGGACCAACCTTGAAAGAGGGAGATAGCGCCTACCTCATACGGCGAAACATCAAAACAAAACGACCAAGCGACAAACTTGACTACAAAAAACTCGGACCCTTCAAAATCTCACGAGTAATCTCACCAGTCAATTATGAACTCGAACTCCCGGGAACCATGAAGTGTCACCCAGTATTTCACATCTCACTACTCGAACCAGCCCCACGAGGTTCACGAACGGACGACCTCATCATCGTGGAAGACAATGAACCAGAGTACGAAGTAGAACGAATCATAGACCACCTCAAGGAGCCAGAAGGGTATCGATACCTCATCAAATGGAAAGGATACGGACACGAAGACAACACATGGGAACCAGCCAAAAACATCACCAACGCAGCGGAAGAACTCACGATCTACTGGCAACAACACCAAGAACGAGAAGTCACACCAGCACCCGTTATACTAGTCCAGAAGAACGCTGGATATAAGCGAATCAAGCACCCACATCGCTTCACCAAACCACCCACCGAAGCAGATCGACCGCGACAAGGAAAACCATTTATTCGCCTAGGAACACCAGAAACCAACTAAGAACCGCTTCCCGAGGACACCCCCGGAGAACCCTGTTCTGCAACAACGGGAACAGAGTCAAGTAACCCAAACTCAGCCAACAAGGAAGGAGATAAAGCCACATCGGGACAAACCGTATCCCAATCTCCGACAAAATCCACAGGAAGATGGTTAGAACCAGCAGAAGAAGGACGCGCCTCCTCCCGCCGACGCTGCTCCGCCTCTGCCTCCTCCCGTTCCACCCGCTCCAGCTCCTCCACACTATCGATACCACGACGCACCGCACGCATCATCTTCTCAAACCACATCTTCTTCTGTTTGCGAAGACGCTCGACCTTAGCGTCTAGAGCACGACGTTCCTCCTCAGCCTGTTCCAAGGCATCCTCAAGTTTTTGGTGTTGATCCCCGATACGCCGGAGTTGTTGCGCAGAAAGACCTTGGAGGTCACAGTAGGATTTACCGCCGTGAACGCATTCGGCACAACGAGAAGAATCCAAGGGAGAAACCTCACACGACGAGAAGCCGCGACGCTCGCAAGACGAGCAAACAGGCATGACGACAGAACGCTGAAGAATGGCGGAAAGTAAAGAATTCTTTTCAACTGTCTTTTTGGCAGGACGACTATCAGGCGACGACACAGCCTTTCGTTTTTGAACGCGACCTGACATGGTGTCAGCATCATGGGTAAATCAGAAAGCACGATTGATGGATCCCCAACCTGGGACCAACGACCTACTTATGCTGGGTCTTGAGGACAAGACCTTTGGAGAGGAGACCTGATGTTACGACCCGACAGGCATGACACGTTGGAACAGCCCCGCCTGGCATCTCGGCGGCTAACACAGAACATATGTAAGCAGTAACACAGGTGTAACCAGGAACCATCGGGAAAGGAAGAACTATGGTACAGGTCACGTGATTTCGGGAACAGCACGGATACAGGGCAAAGATGGATATGTTGGATATGTCCGCTATCCCAGCTATCCATGGATATGTTGGATAGCACGGATATCCTACATAGCCACCACAAGAGATACTGTGCAGAACTTGTATATAGTATGACCTGAGCCTGGCTCATGGTCAGACTTCCATAGCTCTTCAGCAATCAACTTAGTATTCATCCTCAGGATACTCTCAGCTTACCTTCACTGCGAATTACTTGTTGAGTCTAAGACTGATCACCTTAGCCTCTGAAGATCTGATCTACTGTTAGCCTACGACCTATGACCCAGACCACGACCAAGTGTACTGTTATTACGTCTCAATCTCCAGCTTCTGTTAGCAGACCCTACTGTCGGATAGCTGACCGTAACATTAGGTTTTCTTAAGTGTTAAAAGTATTATTAATAATCTCTATAATATTAATAGAAGCTTAATAAAGTTAAATAGTCTGTTAAACTTAGTTATTATTATTAAAATAGTAATAATATTAAGAATAAACTTATTAAATAGTACAAAGGTTTAGTAATATGAAATTTACTATTTAATAAAGTCAATAATAAGCTAAATAATAGAGAGATAAAAATATTATTTAAGTTTATTAATTTTATTAATAGTAGCGTTATAAGCTTTATTATATAACTATTAATAATATTTAAAGCTTTTAGCTTTTAGAGTAAAAGTATTTAATATAAATATAGCTTATAGGGGCAAGAAATAAAACTATAGATTAGCTTAATTAGATATATTAATATGTTATTATTACTAATATTTATAAAGTTTTTTTTAAGTATTATAAATCTATTTATAAGTCTCTAAAGTGTTTTAATACTTTTTAAGCTATTATAAACCTTACTTAAAATATAATATTATTATAGCAGTATAGACGGGAGATTCTATAGACTTAATATAATATTTATTAAATATTTACTAATTACTAATAATTAATAAATATAAATATCCATAAACATTAAAATTAGTATTTTAAGGAGTTAGCTATACATAATTAGACTAGAAATAAATAGAGATATTATGAATTGTTAAAGTTTATAATACTACTATTAAGCTTCTTTAAGATTATTACAATGCTTTTATAAGTTAAAATAGTTATAATAACTAATTTTAAGATAGTTATATAGCTATAAAGTTAATTCTCTTGTTAATAAAAGTATTATAAAGCTTATATTAGTTGATTAGTTAATCTAAAAAGTATCTTATACTTACTAAAACCTCTTAGAATTAACTATACTTGTTACTTTTACTTTAGTTTTTATATCTTTTAATCTATCTATAAAGTGACTTAAGTATATAATTTAGCTCTATAAGGATTTATTAGTTCTTAGAGAGGATATCTTTATTTAAGATATAATCTATATTATTAGAGAGACTTAAGGTATAAAGAATATAACTATTAATTTAATTATATTTAAATAAAGCGTATTTAATTTTATTATATATTAAGTTTTATTAAGTAGTGTTATTGAATATTAGATTTGACTTTTAAGATAACTTTCTTCATAAAATAAAAGTAATATTAGTATCTATAACTTTATTACTGATAGCTAAGAAGGTTTTAGATTATTGTAATAATAATCTAATATATTTCATAATATTCTAAAGCTTATTAATAAGGCTTCTCTGTTTGTAATAAGTTAAATTATCTTACATTCTCTTAGTATTAATAAGATTGTTAGATACGTCTTTAAACATCTCTTGATTAATACTGTAAATAATAATATAACTAATAACGTTAAAGATATAACTATAGTATTAAATTTAGTATTATTAAGCGTTAATCTTAGTATATAAAAGTAAAAGAGATAGAAAGAGAGCTTTAAAGTAAGTGTTATTATTTATAGCGTTATTAGATATAGTAATACTAACTTAATTAATTAAGTTTTAGTCTTTTAGAATAGTATAAATAGTAATGGTAATATTCTCACTAAAATAAACACTAAGTTAGTAGTAAAAAGCTAAAAGATACTAAGTCTATTTATTTAATTAGTTGATAAAATAGCTAAAAATAGTAATAATAATATATTAATTAAAAGAGATCTATAGGTTAAATAATACGTAAACTTTTAGAAATACCTTCTATATCTCCTCTTTGATCTATTATTTCTTAAAGTTATAGAAATATTATAGTTAGTCTTTTCAGTAATTTTTTAATTGCTATACTTAGTTATAAATATTATAATCTAAAAGACTAAAGAAATATTATATATATTAGTTAAGTAATATTAAAAAAAGTTATTAATATTAATAAGGAAAGTTATAGCTAGTTTCTTAATCTAAGAGATTTTATTTTAAGGTACAGTAATAGAAAAAGAGTGTTAATATTTAGAGATAAGCTTATTATTTCTAGAATTATTACTAAATATATATATAATATAAAGCTAATCTTTATAGATATAATAAGTAGATTTGAAATTCTTTTAGCACTGAATATAGTAGTAATATTTTATAGCTAATTAAAAATATTAGTTTTATTATAATGTTAATAAGTTTAGTAAATATCGCTTAGATATGTTATTAATATATACAAAAATAAAATAAAAAGTAAATAAATAATAAATATACTTCTAATACTGTTAGAGAGGATTTTATAAATAAAATTACTTTTCTTTTAATTTAAGAGGTTTAGCTTTAGCTATTTTTCTTTAAGATAATATTAATATTAATATAATATTAGCTTTTATAAATAACGTGAAGTAAGGTTTTAAGAATAGTATATCTATTTAGATTAATATTTAATATATTACTCATAGTTAAAAATATATAAATCTAAATAGTAATCTCTTAAAAGACGCTTTATAACTAATAAAGTAATTAACATATTAATTACATGCTAATAGAGGTATTCTAATAATAGATAAAGTATTAAAAAAGGCGTTTAGAGGTATATAGAAGAAAAGCTTAGAGGTATAAAATTAAGCGTAATAGTAGCGTTAATAGTAATATTAAAAATTTATTTTTTTAAAAGCTAGTAAAAAGGTTAAAAATAGGTGTTTTTTAAGCCTTAATAAAGAGTCTAAAATATATTAATTAAGTAGGATAATAAAAAGTGCGTTTCTAGTACTTCTAGTACTTTTTAATAGTAAAGCTAATATTACTAAAAAATACTTAGCCCTATTTTAGCACTTATTAACCTAAAAGTACTACTAAATATCTATAACTATTTACTTTTTGTTTTAGAGATATATTATAATAAGACTTAATAAGCTAGTAGTAAATCTATTATATAAGGAATTATAAAGATATTAGTTTAAAACTAGCTTGAGTTATTAATCTCACTATAAACGTTTAGAGAGTTATAACTTTAAATAGGTAGAAAAAAAATTTAAGTTAGTTTTTTTAACTTTTTAATACATATTTTTAAAAATTCTAATTAGTCTAGAACTTAGATTATATTTAATCTAGATAATATTAGCTTAATTAAAATAGTTAATTAAAGGTACTATAGATTTATTTAATTAATTCCCTAAAAAGCCTCTATTTGATTAGCTAATTAATTAATTTAATTGATTAGGCCTAATTGACGAGTAGCGCTGCAAAGAGCACCCCAACCCCGATCGACACTGTCTCACACAGAACAATGAAGGACAAACACCGAAAACACCGACGGAGATGATAACAAATATAAAACTCAACAAAAATGACTGTGATAGTATGACAAAGATTACTAATCCATTACTGACCATTCTCTCTTTCAAGCTCGCAAGGTGACAGAAGTTACTGAGTAGCATCTCATGGCTAGCATCTCATGGCTAGCATCTCATGGCTAGCATCTCATGGCTAGTAAATCAACCCATGATCGTTAGGATGCCGCCATCAAAGCACTTTTATAGCCCCTTTGGCAACACGCTAAACATCTCAGAAGCCAGATAGAAGGTCAATACAGACCCCCGGCTTCTCGTCATCTGCAACCCGACCCATGCATGAATTCCCCGGCCATCCTGGAGAGGCCGATGAGCAACGGCATCAAGTGCTCTCTGATAGGTCTTCAGAACTTTCTCATCAGCACTCCCCAAGTAGGTCTCTATCCGCTTACGAATCTCAGCATAATCAGAGGCGTAGTCGTGAACAGGGAAATACACTGTCACCTCTGACTTCACATCCTCACCGTCCGCAGTGAAGCTGAAGCAAGTCATCGACCCCTTGCCCTTGTATGGCCCCTCAGAGCCACCACTCAGAACGGTATAGAAATGGAGTATTTCGAGATCAGAGGCACTAAAAATGTCGGGGGCAACGATGGAGGCCGCCTGCGATAGATCCGCGGCCGTCGCGCCGCAATGCTGCACGTAAATCTTGACTCGGGCTTGAGAGCCAGGGCACAGATCCAATGAAAGATACATGAGCTTGTTGCATGGCAGTCAGATCTTCTCAAGAAGAGTCCAAGCTTGTGGCATGCAAAGTTTATTGAGGGCTTCGTGGACAACTGCTGGGGCCCGGGATTCTCCCTGAGCATTGGCGTTCTGGTAGATCTTCCATTCCGGACGAGGGCCGTCTTCAGCAACAAAGGTGTGCCACCCTGCAAAGGTTCCTTGTGCTTCCGCCCCCGAGGGAAAGAGGGGATCTTTAATGCCGTTGAAACGATCCAGAGAGACTGCATTCGGGTATACGCGTTGTATTTCATCATTTAGTTGCAAAGCGCTTCGTTGGTGGGTCTCAAGGGTTGCCTCACCTGCCTGACTTTCTATGAGAAAGCATAGCTGAGCTTTCCCGGTCGTCTTCTTGATGGCAACGGAGTACTCGAATGGACAAAGATTAAGGCTGGCATCCGACTTCCACCCAAAAGGTGGCTCAGATGCTGACAGATGACTCCAGCCCTGCATGGATACATCAAAAGCATGCTGGAACATTTTCAAAGCTTGATCATCTAGATGCAGAGCACCACAAAGCTTTTTGATGTCATGCGAGGCCTCGCTCTTGAAAGTTCCAACTTCGGTCGGAGAGATCAAACCCGAGAGAACGGGAATAGGTTGCAACCCGCTTTGGAACACTCTTATCCTTAGCTCCTTGCCTCGGGTGATCCTTACTCCAGGGATCTTATGGCGCTTCTGGTGGAGCTGCGATATGGCGGCAATGGTGTATTTGATGTGCCTATCCGACATTACGTACCGCGGGACGGCACACCGGACCAGATTGGGAATATTGTCTCTGTCTTGCGCAATGGCTCCTTTCTTGTCCCACTCCCAACCAAAAGGACCGGCTTCATATGCCCGGATGCCATAGTCTTTGAGCAGCTCCAAGGTGAAACCGACGGAGGCGAATTCGCCGTAAGACCTCCCACAGTCGGCAAAGAAGCCATCCATATCGAGATACATGGCATGGCCGCCCGGTGGCAAGAGGACAGGAATACCTTCGACGACCAAGCTCTCAGCGAACCTCTTGACTTGGCCGATCCGGTCAGCCAGGTACGTTTCCTTGGTGACTTCGTAGAGTCCGACAGCTGCCGCCATAACATCGCGACCACTCATGCCACCGTGTCGGTGTCGATTTTCGCAGTACGCCGCTCAAGGTAGAGAAGAGTAATGCTTCGGCACACCGCCCCTGGGGCAAAATGAAAAGGTCGGACGGATCAGCTGGAGAAGGCCGCCATTCACGAATCCGCCACAGATCTCCTTAAGGAATACCTCGCGGTAGAAAGTGGTGTCAGCTGTGCCGGCATAGACATACTTGAAGACAGATCGACGATCTTCACCACGCTCGATGACATCGCGGAAATCCTCAAGCAGGCAGTAGTAGCCTGAGTTGCGGCCATAACTCTCATCACCCCTGAGCATCGCTGCCCACTGGATATCAGTCATGGCCGAGGTACCCGAATCAGAGAGATGATCGCAGGTGAGGAGGGCTGCGGGGAAGACAAAGACATTGTATACGACGGGGCGTAAGACTTCCTCACGCTCTTAAGGGGTGATAGCGATGTGCGGGCGAACGACCAGGGTGTTGTGAGGAGGGCCAATGAGAGGAGACATGATGAGAGTGGGAAGATTTCTTCCTCGGAGTGTTTCTTTGAAATTATTTGACGACGTGGGGCAGGTAAGCCCTCGAAACTAAGAGAAACGTCATTAACCGGCCAGCTTCGTATTTATGGTCACTGTCGAACCGCCCCCACCCCTCCCTTCCTACCCTACCCGATGGCTTTTCAGCTCGATGGAGTGGACTTCCAGAATTTCTTCTAGTGAATCTCGGTGCCTTCCCAATGAATTGAAAGGAACTTGAGGTCCCAATACGTCTTGGTTTGCTGCTGTGGGGTCCACTCGTCACATTCAAAGTGATGTCGGTATCCGCACCACAGCCATTCTTGATGATGACAGCAGGCCATTTGGAAAAGGATACTTGACCTCAGTGACAAGACAACAGTGCGAGTACGAAATATAAAAACATGCAATCACATTGCTGATGTCTATTGTGGTTGGCAAAAGTCATGTTCTATCGCTTACACACGGAGTACTTGATCTCACGACTATTATGTCTCCAAACCAGGTGTTTGCTAAAGGCGACCTCTACCATGCCCCGTTTCCCCACTCGCCATTGCATACTCATCTGTCTTAGACACATAAAGCTATAGTTTCTTCATGCTCTCAACAGATGTGTAGGGTCCGAGATCTTTCAGCCAGTTTCCATTGCCAAGACTACAAGGACATTCACACTTTCCGGTTTGGTGTAGGATGTGCAAAGCTGAAATATGGCCTACTCATGTCACTGCGCAAACATGCAAGCATCAGACGGGCGAATTCTTTCCCCGCTGACGGCGAGGATTGTATCTGTAATAGAGAGTAGTCAGATTCGGGGGCTGTTGTCCGAAAGCAGTAACAAGAATGGAGTCAGCGACGTGGGGTCAATCCGTTCCGCACAAATACACAGCAATGTTTGATCATTGTTGTATGCAACGAAAGTCACTTACTTGGGCTGAAGAATTTGGTTGGATGAAACGAAGCAGTTTCATTGTGCTTGAACGCCACTCGACTGCAGTCTGCTGTTGATGCCTGCATACGCCAACGCCCGGATTACTGTAAGGCCACATCGAGTTCCTAGCGGGGTCTCTCGAGGCGGCATTGTGTGCTTACAAGACTATTAGAAGCGTCGCGTCTCAACCTGCCGATCAAGCAAGCTGAGGGTGATGATGAGTTGCTGGGAACGATTTGCTTCCAATCTGGGCATGGACAAAGTCACGGAATGAATGACTGCAAAAGGTCCCTGTTTGACTACTGCTCATTTACGAAAAGAATCTACCAATGATCTCACTGTTCATCTGGTGCCGAGAAACGGTAGTAAAGATGATCCCATCCGTCCCCATGGTCTACCTCAAGCTCAAGAAGCTCCTTGTTGATATCGAAGTCCCTAATGGCACCTTGAATAGCCGACGAGAAGATGGTCTTGCCAACAGTCTCCCAACATTTCTTGCGCTCAGGTTCCGTTTCAGTGCTGGTGACCGTGAATGAATCCGTCGTTTTGAGCTTCAAATCGGTACGGCACGAGGCTAGGGCTTCTTGCATGTTGGTGTTGCTGATTTTCCATCCCATCACGGTCTTCAGCTCGGAAGGCTTGAGACCAGTCATCTCCCAGCACGCCTTGAGAACCTGGCGCATTTTCAGTCGAGGGTCCGTCTTGTCGTCTCCGTTCATTGCCTTCATGACGGTCAGGCGTTTGGACACCGTGTTGACCATGAGGGTATCAACGGGCAATACATTGCCATTTGTGTCCTTGGTTGTGTAACCATCTGCGTACACACTGAAGCCCCATCGCCCCTCTTCTTTGTTCTCTTCAGCGTCGACAGCGTATGCTGAGTTTCCCTAAAGTGGTGTCAGCTGCCCGAATCTACATCAAAGTACAACGAATATTGAAAATACTTACAGCAAAAGGTCGAACAGGCACTGCAGATATCTATCCACAGATGTCAGTGAATCATTCACACCAAAAGCAACAACTCAAACTATGAGATCTTGAAGTCTCGGGGACTTACAAGGTTGGCCAAAGACAACAGAAGGAACAGAAAAGTTGAAAAACGATGGGAAAACATCTTTTAAAAGCGATTGAAGGTCCAAAAACGGAAAGAATGAAAGTGTTCAAACAAACACGGCAACTGCGCACAGGCTAATTGCAAAAACTGAAAGAGAGTAAGTTGATTGAAAAATAAGGTGTTGGATGCCGGTGACGGCAACGACCGTGTTGACTTTTATTATACAGTGTCTTTTGCAATTCCGAGAGAGTCGTATAGCATACGGCGTCGCCGACTCATGTAAGTTCATGCAATTAGTTGTGCAGCCTTGGCCGACCCACAGGTCACCCGTCTGATCAGGGACCAAGCCACTTTATGCAGCTGACTCGCATCCCGTCTGCACCAAAACTTTTGGGTACATTGTGGGGCTGCATAGGAGGATAAAGAATCTAATCAGTTTAGCTTTGTGATTCGGATGAACCGAGCGGGCTCAGAGTGTTCAACTCAATCTAACTTGTTGTCGATCAAACACCAGGTTTCTTAAGATAGTGTCAACGAAGGTCGAGAGCACTAATAATGGATCAGCCTTGCGGAAAACGCGGGATTAGCAGGATAACGCCCTGCAGACAATATGGCGTTATGTTGCTGTTTATGAATTTAATGTGTCTAAGTGATACTATCACAGGGGCTGGCCTGTCCGACTTCTGGTAATCTGATGTATATAGTCTTTCGTTGTGGCCCCAAAATTCAGACTCTGGCTCATTGCATCCCAAACTTCTCGGTTCTGTCGTTCACTGTCTTCCTTCTAGTCATTCTTTACTGTTTCGGCAACAATGTTGCGTCACTCATTCTCGTCACTCATTTTGCTGGGATTAACCTCCCTCGCCTCTAGTCGCGTTCTCTATGGCCGCGGTGAAGATGTTGCCGTGGGCGGCAAATGGAAGGATCACGATCAGGTTACTGCCTTTCAACAACAAGCTGCAGACGGCATCGAGGGGGAGATCGAATTGCGGTTTAAGCCAGGTCTGAACGATGGGAGTGGTTGCTTCTCATATGCCGCTGTTGACAAGGACGGCTTCCACAAGTACGTGCGCAACATGATGTTTCTCTTTATACATAACAATAGATGTTGTGACTGACCTCTCTGCCAATCTAGCAAGGGATTGAAGCCCACGGGAAAGAGCGGCGGCGATTGCCGCGATAGCACCAAGGGTCAGCTTTACGCCAGAGTTGGAACTTCCAACGGTCGGACCGGTATCTTGTATTCTTGGTATCTGCCCAAGATCCAGAACGCCGAAGACCACAAGCACTATTACCTGACCATCGTCGTCTGGGTCCACTCGGACAAGTGTGACCCAACGGCGGACGACTACCGCGTCGTTGGAGTTAGCTACTCTACTGGCAAAGAAACCTACGATACGTCAGTTAGTGGTCAGACGCTTTACAGCTCTGGAGACAGCGGTTCCGGTCCTGGCAACACCCACCCCATCGTCGGATATGACGGCCAGATGAATGTGTTTCCTTCTAAAGACGGCGCCGATTACGCCCTCAACCCCCCAATGATCAGCTGGAAAAAGCTGTCTCAGCCGGCCTCAGAGCAGTTTAACGGCATCGTGTACGAACATGCCCGATGCCCTTTTACCGACAACAACATCCAAGCCTCCCTTGACGCTGCTTTCAACGCCAACTTTTATACTGGCTTGGCCCCCGAGGCTGACAACTGCAACGCGGCGGATGTCCCGACGCCGACGACGCCTCCTACTCAGCCCGAGGAGCCCGCGTCGTCGTCTCCCCCTGAGGCGACTCCTTCAACTCCTTCGAATCCAACGGAGCCCGCAAGCGATCCCACCACCTCGAACCCACCGACTCCTTCAACAACTGATACCGGCGATGATGATCTGATTGAAGACGGCCCGGAGATTGCCTCTTCCAGCTTGCCAGCAGACGCTACCTACACACCAACCCCTTGAAGTCTTCCGCATGTATTCGAGGAGAATAAGGAGTCCAAGAGGGCGTTGTAATTGGGCGTTGCAGTTTTATAGAATACTTCAGTTCATGAGAAAAGGAATATTGCATGCCTTCAAAGCTTTTGATGCTTCCAATGTGACTTGCTTATTCTACACCTCGTGAACCATAGACTAAGTGTGAATGTCGATGGGGCGACTCAGTTCTCTTCACGCTCTTGAGACATCGTCACACGAATGAAGCCTGCAACCCCATAGCGATTGCACGTCAATGCACGATCTAAAGCTGTCTCCCCCGAGATTGTCCTTGCGTTCAAATTAACCCCAGCAGCCACCAGCAATCTCGCTTTTGCCTCTGATTCTCCATCCTCGCCCAAATATGGGGCATCCGGGTCCCCCGCAGTTAGATGTAGAGCCGTTTCTCCCTTTTTGGTCGTGGCGCTCACATTAGCACCAGCTGTAACAAGCCTTTGCAAGTGTTGCGCAGTGCTGTACGCCGCGGGCTCATGTAGTGGAGTTGCTCCATCGTCGTTTACCGCCTCCAGATCACCACCGCACTCTAGAAGAACGTCGAACAGCCCTTCGGAATTTCTTGGCAGATGCAAAAGTGTTGTACCGACCGCTCCCGCCTGAATGAGGAATCTTGTTGCAGCTGGGGAATCGGATAGAGCATGATGCAACACAGTGTTTCCGTTGTTGTTGATCGCTTTCATGTCAGCAACAGCATCCAGAAGGACCTGAATAATGTCCAGAAGCTCGTGCGAAGCAGCTATATGCAGGGGTGTGTTTCCGTAACAGTCTTTGGCTGATACGTCTGCGCCCGACTCCACCAGTAGCTTTGCTATTTGCATATTTCCAAACAAGGCCACCACATGTAAGGGTGTCTCGTTGTCGATGTTGCGTGCGTTGATGTCGGCTCCGGCGTCCAGAAGCAACTTGGTTGCTGCTACTCTTCCGCCAGTAGCAGCATTATGCAAAGGTGTTACTCCATCGCTCGTTGCCGCAGATGGATTGGCGTGGGCTTGCAGCAGGGCTGTCACGGTCCCTTCACCTCCCGATTGAACCGCAAGATGAAGCGCTGTCCAGCCTCTCGCGGTCACAACGGCGGATAGATCAGCCCCTGCAGATATGATCCCTTGCAGGCTTTCAATATCATCGCCAAAAGCCGCTTGGTGCAAAGGGTCGTTGGGAAACACAGGGGGTGCAGCTGGGTTCGCCGCGCCACATGAGGCACAGGAAGCACCTGGGTTGTCGGACATGATGAGCGAGTGCGAAAAAGAACAAAGAGATAGATAGAGATAGAAGTTTGGTGGTAAAATTAGAAGGCTGAGACAAATAAAACAAATGCATGAAATTGACAGTTTAGATCAGACACCTGTTCAGCAGACGAAGCACGTCCCTTAAGTACAAGTGGTCGGCTTTCTCTTGACTCATGTTGCTGAACTAGTGATGATCACATACCTAGCGCGGCTGGTAGCCTGCGAATGCCTAGGCAGTATTCCAACGAGAATTGCACGACTATCAATGTAATTGGGCCCTATTCCTCGATTGTATGAAGGCGAACGCGTGAACGATCGCGAAAACCAGGAGACTAAACCGAAGATGCAAGAGGCGAACAGCTGGGGACCCCTGGCATTGGCTGCTAGCGCCCAGGCAGCAAGCTCAGTACGTACCTGGAATAGTTCAGGTTCGCCTGAGAGTGCTTGTTTGAGGCATTTGAACATTTTTATGCGCCTTTGGGCGCAAGATCTTGCTAACCATAGAAACCAGAGAATTGGCTAGAGAAGAAAATGGAAAGGATACGTATGATGAACACAGGTCTAAGAGTAACCTCAACCATGTTTAACAGGCCAACGTTATCATCCTTTCACCATGATTCCATGAGAAGCTAATCAGTTAGTGCAGCAATATGTGTGATCTATTTTCCAGATCTAATTTCCAGTGTAAATACCTCTCTCATGCGAGACGACCATACTAAGAACAATTTGCTCCTAATATGCGACTATCCAAAGAAAGGCTTGTTGTTGAGCGAGATCCCGCCATTACCAGTGCTGTGTACCAATCAGACAAGCCAGATATCTGACAATATTGAGGGTCGGCTTCTGGATTCAGTTGACGGAATCATACGCAGTAAGCTTTGAGCTCAAAATTGTAAAGAAAGCTTTTCTGGTACGAATACAACTAGTTTTTGCTTATACATGTAGGCTTTTAGTGGTGAGACAGTCAATGCAGATGCTCAGGAAAGAATGAACTCACTCCAGAAACCAGATGTTATGATACCCCCCTGGCATTGGTTGAGGTGATGCCATAGGCGTAAAACGACGTTCCCAACGCCTTGGCGAGTCCAAAATGAAAATGCTTCACTTGGCTGCTGGCAGGTCTTGTCTTGGCGGCCAACAACGGCAGGAGAGGTGCATTCAAGTGTCCCCAGTCCGCCTTGCGTTGTCATTGGCTGGCATCCACCACCCCTCTCCAACCAACATCGACTGTGCCGCTCAAGATGACTCGGCTGTGCCAACAGCAGGTGCGAAGGATTTCTCAACCTCACACAACCCGTCCATCTCCATCTTCTTCTCAACCCCTCATTATTGACGCAAGCAATTCGAACCGTTGCGTTTCTGCTCATCCGGCAAGCAGGAGTCCGAGACCATTTTCTGCTGCCGATTGATCGCCCTGGTAAGATCCGATGCCATAAGACGTCCGTCGCTGTGACTCCAGTCCTCACGCTGCCGGAAGCCCTTTCCGGTGTGACTCAATGCTAATCACGGATCGAGACTGGCTCCTACCAGACCTTCACCAGGTCTGCGACTACATCACAGAAACCCTCCTCGAGACACACCATTGTCAGGTGTCATCAGAAGCAAGACAAAATGATGACGTCGGTTGAAATCATCGGCTTCGTTAGCGCCGTCGCCGACTTCCTCGACTTGGCCGCCGAGAACATCACAGTCGCCCGGAGATTCGGGAATTCAGGCTCCACTACGACGAAGGCCGACGTCGACTTGGAGCGCCGCATCAAGTTGCTCGACGAACAGATCAATGCCGTTCATCTGAGCGGGCCGGAATTCGCAAGGGATGGTCACGAGGCCAAGCTGCTCACTCGCGTAGATAAATACCACGATCTCACAGTGCGGCTCCTCTCGCTATTGGATGGATTCAACTCGGCCAAATATGTCCTAGGAAAGGAGGCAAAACAGAGTTTGATCGACGAATTGAAAGATTGGCGGTCAAAAATTTATCATCGAATAACAAAAGTAATGAGGTAAGTTAGTAAGACTTGCAAAAAGTGACCTGAGAACATTGTGCTGACAGATTTACACAGACACGGTCTGAAACGCCTTCTTCGCCACAGAGGCAACCTAGAGTACAGCCTAAGGGCAGACCTAGAGGCCCTTTAGCACAGAATTACGCCGTCGGATGGAGCTGGAGATATATATAACCTTGGATTCCTTGGAGTCATGCGCAACGTTTCCAGCGACTTCAAAACGTGTATTGTGAAGTACGCGCAGAAGCAGATTCTGGACGAGCTGCGGGTTGATGGCATGAGAAACAGATTTGAAGAGGTCGAAAAGGCACACGAGAGCTCCTTTGCTTGGATTCTGGACCCTGATTCGCCCCTTCAAGAGAACGAATTCTTCGGTTCAGAGGCGCGTCAGCAGCTTGTGATCTGGTCTCTCCACGGGCACGGCATCTTCTACATCTCTGGGAAGCCAGGATCAGGCAAATCCACCCTTATGAGATATCTTTGCCAAAGCTCAAAGATGAAAAGGCATCTACGTGCTTGGGCGGGTGAAAGGGCCTTGTTGATGGCGAATTTCTTCTTCTGGCAGCTCGGAACGGATATGCAAAAGTCACTTGATGGCATGCGCCGTACACTGCTGTTTTCGGTTTTGGAAGAAGTGCCGACACTAATACAGAGTATGTTTCCGAAACACTATCAGTCTATCATGGAGGAACGACCGCTGCAAGTCCGTTCTTCAGACGTAGACGTGGCTCTGAAATTGCTTCTCGACCAAACCAACTTTTTAACTTCGCACAAACTTGCGTTTTTCATCGACAGCCTTGATGAGCTCGACGGAGACCATGACCATCTGATGAAAAATACTTCTGGAATGGGCCAGGAATTATGGAGAGAGTTTCAAGCTCTGTGTATCAAGTCGGGAATGGGAGGTATTCACACAACAGCTAGCCAGTTATCCAAAGATCCGGCTTCAAGACATCACAACTCACAACATCAGCAGCTGCATTGAGCAAGAACTACTAGAAAACGAGGAGTTTTTGGGTTATTCGGAAAAAAGCCCCAAGATACTGGAACTGGTAAAACACATCACAGAAAAGGCCGAGGGATCGTTCTTGTGGGTCAAGATCGTGCTTCGACGGCTGAAATGGAGCATTCTTTCTGGAGACCAATTAGAAGATACTCAGAAGAGAGTTGACGCCCTCCCGAACGAACTCGAAGATCTGTACCAATCAATATTCGACTCCATGGGAACTGAAAGCCACAGCAATCTCGACAGAATGAGGGCAATGCGATCACTTTTGACTGTCTTCCATTGCAAGAGGGAACCAGACGATCACCACCCTCCGTGGCTATTGATCTCCTATTCGTTTCTCAACGACTACGAACACGATCAACACTTTTCACTGAAGCTTCTGATTCAACCGATGCATCAAACTGTTTTAAACGAGAGGCTAGGATGTGCTCGCCGATTGGTCTATCAAAGGTGCATGGGAATGCTGGAGACATTTACCCTAAGCACAGACGATAAGCCGCGTTATTCACCAGCTGGGCTCGACATAAAAGCGGTAAAGAAGCATTCGAAATTGGAATTTAGACTAGGATATCCGAAAAAAGAGGTTCATTTGGAGCCCGCAAAGAGCAGGAACGACAGCGATGATGGTGTCTATGGCTTCGTTGATGATTATTACACCAGTGATTCCCCCGATGACGATGACGAAGACGTTATTGAGGCTAAGAACGACGGAGACAACGCCAATCATCTGCATAGGAACGCAAAATATAAGGATGAGAGGAAAATCAACAACCAATTCCCATCTCATAAGGGAATCAGATGCGTTCACAAGACCGTTTACGAGTTCCTTGCTCAACCCCAGATTGAGACGATAATGCGCGCCGAATCGATGGGTTTCAACGAAGTGGACTTCAAGCTCCAAGCATTTCTCGCAACAATGAAAATCTTTCGTCCAAGCGTTCATTATGCGAGGAGGCGTTTTCTCTTCGACTTTGAATCACTGGTCACCCACTACCATTCTATGCTGAACCAAGTGTCCGAGGTCCGTTTCCTGGCGTTTTTGGAGGAACTAGCTCGTGTTCTGGAACATCATGGAGCTGTCGTTGAACATATGTGGTCTCGCTTTATGGGTGGTGGCCTGACAAGAACGGTGCACCAGGCTTGTCGTCCAGCTTACAGTGAGTTGGTTCTACTAGCTGCAAAGATAGGCATCTCTAAAGGACTTTGTTCTCTGAGCGGAATGCAACTCGCTCGCCGACTCCAACAAAACTTGAAGAGCAACGACCCGGATGTTGTTCTTGATACATACTTTGAGGGTGCATTTGACTATTTCGACATAGACAAAAATCATGACAAGATGGAAAGAAGAGCGTATAAAGCGAGGATTTATCAGGAACTCGCTGCATACTTTGAAGCTGGAGTTTCGCCCAACGCCAGATTTAACCACGTAATACGCGGATGGAAAGAAACGTACAAAATGACTCTGACCTGTTGGCACATGTGGTTGAGGAGGATTTTGGGTCATGAAGACGATGCAGATCTTGCCGAGTCTTTCATCAAACTATTCCTTCTGCACGGAGCCGACGAAAATATTTGGGTTCGAGTCGACGAGGAGTGGTGCAGTCTGTGGTGGCCGGCATCGGCGGGTTGGGTGGACATCTGTGCTACAAGAAGATATGACGAGGACGAGGATGTCTCAGCTGAGAATGCCTCATTAGTGTACCATTTTGTCAAGAAGTACGAGGGTGGATTTCCTACCGAGCCGCGTGGGAAGTTTCTCCTGGAATTATTTCCGCAAGGCGGCCCCGAAATGAAGCGCTTGGCAGATCGGAACTTGGGTTCACAACAAATGACGGAGCCATCCTTCATGATGGATGATATTTGGTGAGCCCTGGAGGAATTTTCAATGCGAACCAATTAAGTGGCCAGTGGGCCACAACGGGTACCGCCAGGCTTCGGCTGAACCTACCACCAAGATGGTTGAAAAATCACGATGTGAGTCACGCTGGCTGCGGAGACGGCTTCTCTCAAGGTCTTCGATGAAAAGCTTGATGCCGCCAGCGTGGGTATAAGGGACGGCGGCTGCTACGCTAGGCTTCGGCCGTTCCTCTTCACACCTTCAAACGCAATAAACCACGGCGATCTGCCACAACACCATGGAGTCCAGCATCTGGACAAGGGCCCCAGCAGAATGCAGGCTCACCCCGATCGAAATCCCCACGCCGAAAGCCATCGACGAAGCGAATAGATGGGGTATCTTCAAGAAAACCATCAGTCCCGAGGACCGGATGTCGCGCAGCGCATCAGAGAGCGAGCTATCGCCGGAAATAAGATTGGGCAGTCTCTCCTTGTCAGGGTACGACAGTGAGTTGGTGTTGCTGTACAGGGTCTGGCATTTGGGTGGGGATTGAAAACCGGCGACTGCGCTGGCGAACGCGTGAAGCTTCTGGCATCGCAAGAGGAGGAAATAGGCAGGGCATTGGTACTGCCAATTGATGCGCTCGAGGTTGGGAAACGCCAGTGTGAGCGCCACCATGCTGCCCGGGTCCAGGCATCTCCCGCCGGGATAGACGTAGAAGGATGTGACGCAGGGAACGGCAGCCGAACATGTGGCGGCGGAGCGAACGTACGAGTAGCTGTAGCGCTCGCTGAATATATCTTGTCGCTTACCTAGATCGACTTCGTACCGGTCCTTGTCGAACTTATCCTGGCCACGATGGATACCGTACATTGGCGAATGCATGCCGAGGACTAGATACAGCTTACCGCCGGGCAACCACCGGGACAATTCCTTCAGCAAATCTGACATGTGGTGGCTGAAGAAATGGTCATTCGCGGCCCCATCGTCGGCTGTTTCTTATTTGGCGCAGTGCTCAACGCTGTATCGTGGCAAAATGATGTCTAGGCGAAGGCCCCGGAGGAAGCGGCGACGTGGCGTGTGACTCTCAAAGGCCAGATGAAAGGTCTCTAGATCGCCATTTGCTGGTGATGTAGAGGGATTCAAAGGTCAAGGGCTCGATGACACATTGCCAGGAGCGTGATGATGTAGCCAGGGTCGGTCGGATGCGTCCTCCCTCGTGTAGGTCATGGAGGCAACTGGCGATTTGACCCACTACCTCTAGCGGAAGGCGCTCCGTTCAGTCGGATGAGGCCAGGAGGGGTGGTGTGAAGTTGAGTGTGTGATACGAATGCAAGTGATACCTTGTCGGTGAATATCTAAGGTACTCTTATATACTTCAGCGTGTCTGGATGAGCCTCGGGAGAGCTATGTAAATCCCATGTGCTCATCTGCTAACAGTGAAAATATGCTTCCCCTTAAGAATCCCACGGGTACAGATTTCATCGCAAAGTTCCTGCCCCTGGTAGTCATTAGACAAAAGGCACAGAGAAATTAGGCTTTGCCTCAAAATGCCCCAGCTGGGCTGGCAGGATGAGGATGGCAAGTTGAGCCTACAGTGTAGATCATGAGGGATTATCATCTATATGCGTAACCAACACAAGTTGCTGTTAGCTAAGTATGCACTCATCCACCCAGGGAGAACTTTATTGATTAATCCCAATTCTGGCTGTGTTATGTTTGATGTTCTTCCTTGTGTACTTGTCTGCCTGGCCCCCGAACTTTGTTCTTGGCAGGCTGAATCATCGCTCAGAGTGATTGCTCGATGTTTGTGCCGGTATGCAGTGTTGGGTCTTTTGTTTTCCTTCGTTGGGACCCCTTCAAGAGCACCCTGAATGGCCCCCGTTTAGCGCCGTAGAGTAAGGTATGCGAGGTTGCGGCGCAGCAAATAGAGGTTACGTAGTTCTCGCCTCTTCATCGCACCCCCCATCCTTAAGCACAATACACGCCCCTGGATTGGGCACGCTTCCGCATATTCTTCCCCGGCCTTGCCAAAGCCTTTCCAACATAAAAAGCCCGACCTTGCGAACCGGAAGGCTCAGTTGAGTGCAACTACAGCTGCCAACACAACCCCTCTTTCCCCTTCTTAAATTACACAACAAAAATGAACAAAGAACGCGATGTCAACTCTGCGAAGTCGGCCGACATGCCCCCGGGGATGGCCCCAATGAGTGATACTCGAGCAAAATCAATTGAGGACTCTTTGCAGCGCAGCAAGGAGTTCCGAGACGTGTTTCCGGACGTCGACTTTGGCGGAGGCGTCATCGAACCCACAGTCAACCTCACTTTTGACCTGAAGGTAACACATTCCCTTCATAGGACGCTACCTTAGGATAGGAGCGCACGCCTGAGAAACAGATATCGGTTTAACTTGACGGCTGTAGGAGAAAGTCGACGATGAAAACCGGAAGCGCCATGAGGGGCTGATGGCGGGGATGTTCGAGCACGTTGCTGAGCCCGCTCAGGCTGAACACTTCTTCTGGAAGGCAAGGGAGTGCCTCGAAGCTTACCCGGAGGTCCTGTCGCAGTTTGAAAAGATATATCTTGACGGCAGGCCAGTGTCGGTGATGATTGGGCAGTTGAATGAGGCCTTCTCCCTTCAGAAGGCCAATATGGCGGGAAGTAGCAAGATATGTCAGGCGTAAGCGGCCATTATAGTCTTTCATGATGGGGAAATCAGTGTATTTTATGCATTTTTCAGGTAGTCTAGAGTAATGGATGCAAATTGTCCGACATCCGCAGATTTCCGTCTATCTCTCTGAACCTTTTTAAGTGAACGTCATCTGCGCCACATTTCCCAGGACTCATCTCAAGTAGGAGCCATAGGCGCCCGTATACAGGCACTATCCAAATCTGCATCTCACAATGACTTATTCACATCACATGTTTTCACCCGATTTAGCACTAAATTTGCAAAGTGGTGTCTGGAATCGAGGTTGCCCTTGGGGTTGTTATTGGCTCGGCGTTTGTGATAACCTTGAAGGTAATATGCCCCCTACACATGCTCAAGGCAGATTCAAGTACAGTTGTAGAAGCCGACTAAAGTCCGGAGTTCCCAACCCTGTCACAGGATCCCATCCATCAGACGCCGCAAACGCTTGGGTGACACCACAGCCGCTGTTCCAACCGTCTCCACATCGCGGAGGGCCTTCTTCCCGACGCCGTACAAAAAAGGATTGAGAAATCCTACTGGACTTTTGCCAACCGCCTGTCTGGCGTTGTTAATGAGGGCGACCATGGATGCAAACACAGGAGCTGACGCCAATGTGCCGGCGACGCGCCATAGTTTGCCGTTGGAGTAAGCGACCACATCGTTGGCTACCGCGGAGACGTCCGGGAAGCCACGACCACGCGGATTGAAGTGACCTGCAGTCGACAGATTCCACAGATGACTCTGCAGCGAGGGCTGGTTGAGATAGGACCTTGATGCGCTCTGTTGGTAGAAGGGCGTCTTAAAAACCCTGCTGTACCCGCCGCCCGAGCTCGAAGGGGGGTTCGAAATGAAAAAGGCTGTTTCGGGAGGGAATGAATTCCAGCTTGTCCCATTCTTCCAGGTTGAGTTGGTGGGTATCAACTGCGTGCCACCGACAGTGGTCACCCATGGGCAGGAAGCAGGGAACCCTGGCGTGAAGTGGCCATGTGTTCCGTTTGTCGTTACATTTCCTGAGTTGGGGTCGATGCAGGAATTTCCTTGGTGGGAGGTCCCGGTGTCGCCTGAGCTGACAATGACGCTGACGCCTCGCAGCCCAAGCTTCAAGTACTCAAGGCACTGGCGCTGGAGATACCCCTCAGAAAAGGTGGCTTCGTTGTAGAAGTACGAGACTGAGATCACTTATGGAGGATCGTAGACGCCGCAGTCCGAAGAGTTGTAGCCCCCAGGCCGCGTGTTCGGATACACGGGATCAAAGTTGGGATCTAGGCCGGTAAGGCAGTACTCCTTGCTATATGCTCCCAGCATGGTGTTCAGATTGCCACCGAGGAACTGATCGCCGACCTTGATTCGCATCATTAGCACTTTTGATCCATATTTTGAGGGCTCGGACTCGACTTACCTGGATGTTCGTGACCGGGAGCGGGCTGATAAGCGACATGGCGTACTCATGATCGAGATTAGACTCCAGGTTGAAGGGCCACATTTTGACATCGTCCTGCAGGTAGCCTCCATTGATTGGAAGAACTGTTGGTCTTTTACCAACAAGCCCCAGATGGAAGCGCGAAAAGAAGCTGTCGAGATCCTCCGGCAGCCAGCTCACCCAGGCAGGCTGGTAGATGCCCAACAAGTTTTGCGAAGGCGAGACGACAGCATTGTAGAGGGCATGTTGTAAAGCGACCGATAACATTCGGTCGTCATATACTTGAAGCAGTCTAGTTGTTGACTTTTTGGACTCTGCCGCTTGAAAGTTGCCGTTGACAGCATGTTGAATGGCTTTGCCTTGGCGACAGCAGACGGCACTCCGCCTAAATCAATCCCGGGAAGCACCGCATCGATATTACTCGAGATATGTACGGGAAGTCGAAACGACTTAGTAGCCAACTGAACGGAGTTGTCCTTGGAGTAACTGTAGAACGTAGCGTCGATGAGCCGTTCTGCTCTCTCGACGGTGGTGTTGAAGAAAATGTGGCTGCCGTCGGAACTCACGCTCATACTGGAGCGCGGTATGCCGGCAGAGTTCAACCACTGCGCAGTCTGACGGACCACGTCTGCTGATGGGGCAAACATCTTAGACACCTCGTCCGCAGAAAGATGCTGGCGGAACTTGTCCGAACTTGGGTCGGAGATGACACGGAGAACATCTTCGGCAGCCGAGATGCCAGACTCAGGAACGGAGAGGGTGAAGTCCATACGGATAGGGTGGTTTCCGGGCGCCCTAGATTCTCGTCGCCAGCCGGCCTCACGCCAGTTGCCGGACATGGTCCATGTCTGCTGTTTGGCTTGAGGTTTCGCTTGCGAGAGAGCCATCGCCAATTGGGCGACTGCGGTGACCAGGTACAGACGCATCATGATGATACGACCTTTCCGAGTGAGGTTGAGGATCTAGCTACATAGACGTATCACAAACTGAATCTTTAAATGCGCTTGCACTCAGACACAAGGCCGTAGAACGCCTTACGCAGAGGCTGTACAATACCCCCAAGCCTACGAGGGGGACGTTCTCCTAACTACATACCGTATGCTGTTGGAAGGGGTCGGTATCTTGTAAACTAGAATTCTGAAGTGCAGGCAGCCTCTGACGGTGAATATAGAAGCCTGCGTTCCACCCCTTCACACCAATCAGCTCAGGAACAGCATCGTCCCATGACAAGGGTGACTGACCAGCCTGGCCCCCCAACGATTCCCAGGACATAAAGACAATTGGAAGATTTATAACGTTGGTTGGCAGTGGCTGACTTTATTGAGGAGAAAGGGACCCCACGCATAGCCCGCTCGGCAGCGGAAGCGCCCGCTTGTGCGGCGTAGCCAAGAAATGCTGCGTCTTCTGGAACTTTGGTATGAGGCTATTGTGCCGTGCGTCTACAGTGAATATGAGGTGAAATTGGGGTGTAGCCGACCCCATCTTCCCTGCGCCCAGGCACATTGTCGCATGTATTGAAGTTTAAGGTGGCCGAGAACATGCCAACAATCATGTGTTGAAGCAAGACCGATGAGATCGACGACCGAGGAGCCTCTGAGATACCGTCGCAAGACGTACAGCGTATACTCTCGGGGTCGACTTTGAGGTTCGAATTTAGCATACTGCTCAGGCGATTCAAACAATCTGAGCATCCTCTTGACTACCTAAGGTATGTTTTGAGATGAACTAAGCAGTTAACACGTGGAGCCATTCTGGAAACCTTCATTCTGCTACTCCAAAAGCCCAAGTGCCAAGCAGGAATGCGATGGCATGGTAAGCAAGGCGGGGAGGTTGGTTGATTGTAACAAGAACCGGGCATTCTGCGGATGGACCCAACCATTCTCATCTGTCTAATATCCTTCCAACATGCATGCATCCGTATAGTCGCCTTGGGGGTACACGGATCGATTTGATACTCTGTTCGCATGTTGGAAGAGGAAGTACTTTGGTCCAACCCCATGTTTAGCTTTCCTAACTCGACGTAGGCGTTTTCGATCTGCCAAGATTTCCTGAGTTCTCACGCTCATGGGCTTGGCTCTGGACTCATCGAAATACAGTAGGGCCCAAGACCCGAGTTCGTTGTCTTGAGTCTTTGATAACAATAAATACCGTGACAATCCCCAGCCAGATGAATCTTCTTTTCTCATCTCCATCGCACTCAACACTCCAAGCTCAGGTCCAGATTCATAACCACCTTACTGCTTTCGATAGCTCTCAACCGACTTCAACCTTTCACCATGCGTCTCATTCCGGCTTTTGTTATCGCCCTGGCTTCGGTTGCCTCTGCAGGACCAATTGCCAACGAGAAGAGGGTGAGCTCGGAAAGAATCATCCTGTTAAAGTCGAGTTTTGCTAACACTCTGATGTGTATAAGTCTGGCGGGAACGCGGTACGTTCTTGAGCATCTTGTCATCTCAAAGCCTTGTACTAGCACATGGCGCTGTTGTTTGTCAGAGCTTGAATGTTGCAGAGCTAATTCGAGGCAAAATTTTAGCCGGCTTGCATGGCCTTCTGTTGGGAGTTTTGCATCGTTCCTACGGCCTGTGGTACTTGCATCGCCGCCTGTATGGCGGTGGCCAACCCCGTAGAGGAGCTCGACACTTCTGAGTTTCAGGCCATTGTTGACGCCGCGAAGCCTGGGCCTGTGGCGGCTCAGTAGTTGGTTCAACTGCGCAATACTATTGAGTTTCTGCGGACATTGTGGGAAACATCTTGGACTTGAATAGTAACTGTTTGTGAGCGAGGGTTTGGTGGTTCAGTACTGGTTCGGCGAATGTAGACACTCTTTACATCATGAATAAAACTTCGATCTGCGGCATTTCGCTGCGGATTGTCACAAACACTATTGGAAATATGTCTGGTATAACTAGCAATAACCTGTAAAGAAACGCCCTTGATAAGCTGGGTAAGGGCGAATTGTATGCGATTTGAAGGTTCGACAGCAATGAGGGACATTGCACGCCCGGGCAAGCAGTAACGCTATGCTTCCACCAACGACATTTCAACAATTTTCTATTCGTGCGAACCTAGGATGTGTCTTGAAATGGAGACAATGAAGCGCGTATGAGGAGATTTTTCCTCCTGCAATGCCTCCATTGACACAGATGGTTTTCAAATTGCTTAGAGACTAGCGAAGAGGGGTTTTCCGCCCATTAAAGAGAGCCCGGACCACATGAAGAAATCAGAGCCTGCCATGGCGAACTCTCAAATGTACATGCACACCTATATACAGCAAGCAGCAAATTCATTGTGACCTTTTCTCTGGTTGTGGCCAAGTTATGTCGCCAGTCTCATCCCTTTGGCCCCGAGAAGCAACTTTTAGGGTGACTTGGCGACAGCAGCCAGTAATGGGTGGCCTATGAGATTGAGCTGGTAGCTGGTACGTCGGCCAAACAGGTCTTCTCTTAAGCTGATCTCCGCTGCTTATCTAACCACCTCAGGAAACCTGGTTCACTCGCCAGGTATTAAGGCACGCTAAAACAGCGGCTTCTGGGGGTCAAAGGGAGCTGTACCACTGTCCATCTGTAATTGGCTCCTCGTCCGTACACTAATGCACTAAGCCGTGCGATCAAGCGTGGCTGGCCGCTTCTAACCATTCACGATTCCATGCCGCCTGGCTTCCAAACGGCGCTGGAGTCAGCCTAGACCTCAGATAACGGCGAGCGAACATCATAAAATTTGGCATAGCAGCAGAGGGCGGCATGCTGAGCACAATGATTACCATGAGCGGGACGTTGATAGGAGTTGGAATTAGACATTTTCCCGGCTCTAGAATCTTTGTCAGCCATGTATGGGAATGTCTCTGAAGTCGCTGTCTTTGGCATCTACCTAGATCCTTCCAGCTTGATATCGTTTGAGGTACCAATACTGCAGTTTTTGAGATACATCATTGAGATACATGTTTGAAGCTAAAAGCTGATCATGTTGCGGTTTGAGACAGCGACGCAGGCATCCATCAGTTGCAGCACACCGCCCCTCCAGTCCAAGCAGAAACAAGAGAAATGTAACTTTCAGCTCCAACGATCATATTCAACATAAAGACCAGCTTGATTCCATCTCCCACCAAGCCCGTTGCCTCGTTCTTGCATGCTCAACAGGCATGAGTAAAAGTCCTCCAAGATGCCCCCCTCTTTTGGTCCCGACACACTCTTGTTCTCATGGAATCTCTTCATGAGTATTCGGGACCCTCCTACCCCCCAAAGCGAACGCAAACAACGCCCGGAAATCATCGAAATTTTGTCAGACAGCGATGAAGATGCCCAAGGCAGGACACCGACCCGGCGGCCGAGACGTGCCAACGACAGATCTCAATACCCCACCCCACCACCATCGCCTCCGTCGCCGTCATCAACCAGGCGCCAGCAGGTCGCACGAAACGACACTGCATCCCGCTTTCAAGCTGCTCCGAGGGTTCCTGTTGGAGAGCCAGGTGGCGTTCCGCATCGACGACAACTCACCCCTGCTGTGACTACCTTTCAAGGTGGCCCTATTCGCTTTGCGGGCGCTACAGAGACTCGTACCGCACAAACTAGCACTACGAAAGCTGGTTCCAGCACCCCAAACATTGCCAAGAGATCTGGCAATCTCAAGATCGAACCGGGCGAGGGTTCAATGGCGCCCAGAACAGGTATTTTCTCTCCGTCCAAGTCTTGGTAGCAGGTCACTAATGCTATTGGGCATTCAGGATGGTTGCCGCGCACCAAATAGGCCCCTGGCTGGCGATCTTGGTGCCGGCACTGAGCGGAGAAAGAGCGGAGTACGGCTTTGCCAGAATGATGGCTGCGTATCCGTCGGGTCTCATGATCGGAACAACCGGCAGGAAGTGACTTTTGAAGATGCAGTTACCTCATGTATGCTTTGGAGATGAGTAAAGAAATGTCAGACAATAGTACCCTGAGCCTCGGCGGGACCATCCAGATGGATCAATGACGTGATGAGGGCTTAACAAGGAAGATCAGGACCGGATGATAGAGTGACATGCACAAAAACAGTTAGTTCGTCTCGTATGCCTCCGTTTCAGGGGTTCTTACCTCGCAGTAGTGTCCGTTGAAGGTTAAGTTTGACCGAACCACTGATATGGTCACTGGGTCCTGCCAAGCGTTTGCCATGCTTTCTCCACAAATATAGGGCTATCACCGTGGCGGATATCGATTTCATTGGTCTCCCCAGTTGCGTGACATTTCCCGATAGCTTGCGATAGCTTGGATAGCCTATGGTAAATCCTGCGAGTATTCTGCCAAAAGATCCAGTCGGTACGGCATAAATTGAAGGTGGCATCAAGTGCTCGGGAAGCGGTGTTCTAGGTAGCAAAGCGATCGTGCTTACGGGTGCCAATTCCGAACCGCCTTGTTAAATAAACCAGAAAGGTGGGCGATTGCAAAGCTCGGGTGACCGATACAGCTCGGAAATAAATCGATCCACGCGTCTATTCAACTTCTTTTTCAGGAGCCATCGTGTCATTTGCCGAGAAAACACACTCCATCAGTTACTTTTTTTCTACTACAACCTTTCCACTGCCACTCTAGCAATCCCTTCCGCCGCCACTCTAGCAATCTTCAAGATGCCCTTCGTTGTATTACCTGCTCTCGTCGAAGACATCGAACGGATCTACGACATCCAGTTCGCGGCTTTCAAAGATGAGCCCATAATGAGATTCCTCTACCCCAATGGCGTCGACCGGAAACTTCACACAGAAGGTACGCATGAGTGGTGGAAGCAAGACCAGATCGGCCATCCAGTCAAGTGCGTCGACACCGAGACGGGCGAAATTGTCGGCATGGCGGTGTGGGACATTTTCTGGCGACCTGGCGAGGAGCACGCATTCCAAAAGCCGGAGGGCATCCCGTGGCTCACGGGTGACGACAAGAAGAAATGCGAACGGATATTGATGCCCATGTGGGACATGCGCGTCCAGCTCTTTGGCAAGCGCAGGTACATCTGTAAGTTTCCTGATCGTCATCACGGCCCCAAAGGCTGATGTGTCTTCAAAGACCTCTCGACGATAGCTGTGGACCCCAACCGCCAGAGACAAGGTATCGGCCGCGTGCTCATGCAGTGGGGGGCCGACGTTGCAGATCAATTGCAACTGCCGATCTACACCGAGGCTTCGGATACAGGGTTCTCACTGTACGCGAACGTGGGGTTCGAGAGACTCACCCATGTGAGCATCGTCCACTCCGCCGAGGCGCGTGGGAAGGACGAGGCCGCCGAGGTTCCCCTCGTGGTCAGGATGCCCAAGGCCGCCGGTGGGATCAAGTTCAAAGACTGGTCAGAGGCAGGCTTTCCGGAAGACTTCAAATTTTGAGGTAGAGCCATTTAGATGGCATCCATCTGGGTCGACGTTGAAGTGGTTGCGATCAGCACTCAGCGGAATGTGGGCGGAACGTATGGGGACGCCCCCCAAGAAATGCTCGTGACCTGTGAGCACAAAGTCCTCTAGCGAATAATTTCAACTGAAATAATAGTATCGTCTTATTACATATCAATAGTCGTTTTCAAGGTTGAGTGTCTTTCAATTCTGAATTTGTCAAACTTTCTGCTGTTGCTCACAGATTTAGCCTTTAGGTACTATGGGTTGAAGAATAAGACGTCAGACGATACTTAGATGCATGAAATAATGCACAAGTCATATTTAGGCCAATCAAAGACGGATCTTGAGAAACCTTGTTTCGAGCATGTTGATTAGATAGACTCTGGACTTGGTGGATTTAGTTCGATAGACATTGGGACTTTCTAAGTTTCAAAAGATTGTCGCTCCCCAGTCGCATCAACCACCAGATACGGTCCACGAGCCATCTATTTCCAACGCAGAATCTTTCCAAATGGATTGGTCTCTGATACCAGCGAGAGTTCTGTAGGAAGTACTTCGACCAAGTTGAAAATTCGGAAGAAGAGAAGCCCAACATCCTGATCAAAGGGGGACTATGCCCAAGACGGATCTCTTTCTTCAGTACGCCGCCGGCCTTTGTGTGACATTCTCCAAGTCACGACAAGCAGAAGGTAATTTTATCATACTATTTCAACCGAACCACAAATGAAAGAAAGACTGTGGGGAGGAGTGGGATGATTGAACAGTGGATGGGCGAGGAATCTAGACGGGATGAATGACGTTAATTCTGCAATACAGCCCAGGCTTGCATTATGTAACTCACCAATTAGACGTGGGATATTTGGTTAACTTCACCCTGCATATTTTCGTATTCCCAGGTCAGTTTCGTATACCTTTGTCGTATTTCGTATTTGAGCGGGAAGCGAATGGCGTGTGTGAGGTTGCTGGCAATTAAACGGAGTATATATAATTCCTAGAACGACTAAAAATCGGGGAAAGTTGGAAACAAACTCATCGTACTTTGCAATCGTCAAAGATGAATGGCATTGCTTTTCTCTGGCTTTGGGTTGCGGGAGTGACGGCCAGCTACTTCAATCCCATCCTTCCAGGCTTCCATCCGGATCCAAGCTGTACTTATGTTGAGAGCACATTCTTTTGCGTGACGTCAACTTTCACCTGGTTTCCCGGTGTTCCCGTCTACGCCAGCAAGGATCTCCGCCGCTGGGAGCTCGTAAGCAGCGTGCTTAATCGGCGAGAACAACTACCACAATTTGCGGACGCCCCAACTGGACAAGACGGTCTTTTCGCATCAACGATTCGCTACCATAATGGCACATTCTATGTCACGACCACCTACGTCTCTATCGCTTCCTACGAGAACTTCGTCATGGAAAACCTAATCTTCTCAACCAACGACCCATACAACGCGTCCTCGTGGGGCATTCCGACCAAAGTTGACTTCATCGGTTACGATCCATCGTTACTGTTCGATGACGACTGAACGGTCTACTCCACTGGAACTGCTGCGCTCTCGACGGGGACTGCAATCGCTTTGGCCACCATCGATGTGGACAGCGGTTCCCTTGGCCCCATTAGCTACCCATGGAATGGAACTGGTCTAGGCACCGCCGAGGGGCCGCATGTATACAAGAAAGACGACTGGTATTACATCCTCGTCGCCGAAGGGGGAACGAAGGAAAGGCCACCGCGGATCAATTGCGAGATCCCTCGCCGTCGGCGGCCCCTACGAGAGCGACCCCGCGAACCCAATTGTCATCGCTGAGCACCGCAATTCTTCGTATTTCCAAACCGTTGGACACGCCGACCTTTTCCAAGATGAAGATACAGGGCTTTGGTGGGGAGTAGCTCTCGCAATGCGATCAGGGCCAGACTTCGTGTCATATCCGATGGGCAGAGAAACCGTGTTGTTTCTTGTCTCATGGCCGGATGAGGCTGGGGGGTGGCCAAGCCTGCTAGAACCAGTCAGAGGGCAGATGGGCACATCGCTTCCTGGTAAAAGTTGCAATTCAAGTGGGATACCTGGTACAGGAGATGAGCCTGATGTCGTTGACTTCAATGTCTCTTCGGATTTGCCAACACATTGGTTGCATATTCGTTATCCAGAGGGGGCAGCATACGTCATTTCCCCTCCTGGACACCTATACCAGTTGCAACTCGGACTATCGGCAAGAAACCTATCCTCGGTGGTTACGCGCAACAGTACGATGCCCAACACCAATACGTTCTTGGGCCGAAGACAGACCGATACACTTTGTAGTTTCAGCGTCGATCTCGAATTTCACCCAAAAGGCCCAGCAGACGAAGCCGGTGTGTCGGTTTATCTAGACGAAAAGCGACATATAGATTTTGCCATCATAGCAGATGATCAGATGGTAGATGGCAGACGCTTACGTCTTCGATCGTTTAGCAACAACGAAAATTTGACCTTGCCGCAAGACGTCATAGTGCCGATACCTGGGGATAAAGAAGCAGACGCTGCTGTGCGCCTAGAGGTCAGGGCAGAAAACACCACGCACTACGTGTTTCTTGCGGCGCAGGTCAGCGGAGCAGAGAGCGAAGATACCAATATGACGATCGTCGGGCATTCTTCGGCAAGCTTCGTGAGTGGCGGCTACACTGGTACCGTAGTTGGGGTTTACGGGACTACGAATGGAGAGGCGACAACAGCCAACACCTCTGTAGCATATGTCAGCCGATGGAGGTACTATAGTAAAGGGCATCACGTTGATCACGACGAAGTTGTTTAGTCAGGGAAATGTAATAAATGTGCATGTGTCTCTAGGCAGTGTCGGCCCACCAGCATTTGCAGAATCCTAAAGCGAATAAATGGACATGCAGGGTAGTTCACATTTCAATCAAGTAGCAAGGGTCAGTATAGTAGATCAAATTCCGGAACACCTCCGAGATCTCTGCTCAGAACGTCAAACTCAAAGTGCTCCGCTACCCAGGGATACGTGATATCAGACAGATCAGAGGCTGTGCTTGTTCCATCCCCTGGCTGTGCTCCTTGTTGACTGTTGCTAGAAGGGAAGTCTAATGGGGACCAAATCGCTGATGCGCTACCTTCTTGGAGCACATCGTAATGTCGATCGTGGTCGAAGTTCACTTCCAAATGAGTATCGCCAATAGAGCTTGTATGCGACTTAGACATAGATTGAGACGTAATCCAATGTCTCCAAGCATTCCTTCCTTGCTGTTGTGTCTGATCTCTCCGTAATGACAGGGACGCGTGGTTTTGTTCGTGATGCTGTTGGTCTGTAGTTGTTGAAACGTTCGCCATAGCATGAACGATTCCTCTCAGGCTCGAAGCTACGGATTCGCTCCCCATGGCTAGTTCCGTGAGGATAAGAATACCCTGAGAAATGATTTTCATCGGTGCAGCGATGTTACCCGCCAACCTAACCCTGGCAAGCAAAAGCACGTGAAGGGCCAGCTGCAGTGCAGCGAATCGTGGAAAGACGGAGCGCACAAAAGAGACGATGACTTCAGCTTGGACATGATTTTAATACACGCGACGGCTGATTGAACGCATTGCTGGGCTTGCTGCTCTAGAAATTTGGTCGCATTTGGGGCCAGAGGCTTATCGGACTTCCTCGTTGCTGCGTTGTAGTTGAGACATGATCGTGTCAGCAATATGATAGCTTGCTCAAACGTCAAAGCTAGATGGGCCTCAGATATGCCCTGAAGAGCGCAGACCTGAACGCTGACCATGGATGATGAGCAGATGATATCTGGAAGGAGCTTGCGTGAAACCTCGTAGAAGCGCCAGCCTAGATTTGGAGCTGGGACGGGAACTTTGATGCGGGAAATATCCTTCAGACAATGGATTCCCTCTTCTACTAGGAGTCGATTTGATTCAATAGACATCTCCGAAGTCGGGGCGATGCCAGTGTCCGCAAACTGACTGCCGATGGCGAGGACCATGAAGAAGATGGAAATGAGTTCAATCGATCGCCGGGAGTTCCGAGAGTCTCTTGCTTCAAACTCGTGCGTTCCGTCATAAAAGGCCGTGAGTTTGCGAGAGAATATCTCCGGATGAACACAGAAATAATTGGCCTGGCCGTGCTCGAAAAACGATGTAGTCAAATAGTTTACAACCTCCTGGGGCGGGAGAGCTGCATTGACTGAAGTCCTCCAGTCGGTTCCGAAGCTTAAGTCGGAGATCTGGTGCAGACTAATGTCTCGACAGTCCTAAAGAAATCTTAGCGAGCTGTCGCCGACAGGGGCTGAGAAAGGGATAGAGGAATGACCTACAGCATCTCCGTTCTCACTTTCTTCGTCTACATCACCAGCGAAAACTTGTTGCACGGAGGTAAAGAATGACCACAAAGAAGACGTGCCCTCGAAGTCTGTTTGCTGTCAGTTCAACCTTTTATCATTTACCACGCATTCGAGGGGATATGCTCACGGGTTTTGCCTTGGTTGACAACTGTCACAGAGGCAGCGTGTGTTGATACCGCATCGCAGTAGATTATATCCTGAGTTGTAGTTTGATCCAAAGTCTCATTTCTCAACTGACCTACTGCCTCAGTTGACGGCGTACCACCAACACTGTCATCGGAGGTTTGGGCGACCAAGTGCGAATAAAAACGTTCCAAAGCTTTGGCCTCAATTGGAACATCGGGGTGCTCTCTTGAAAAAATTTCCTGTAGGAGTTGAAGCTTCTCATCACCACGATCCTTTCGTTCTGCATGTGATGTCGGGTTAAAATATGATCGCCTGGGTGAATCTACAGGCGTATCACTGCCAGGATACTGGCATTGCCTTTGGGCGCCTTGACATCTGTCACAGGGGGCTTGCCCATTGCAACGGAGTTTATTTCGGCGACAAAGCTTGCAGCTGGTCCAGTCGATCATTAGCTTGCGAATGGATTTGACATGCTGAGTTTATCTTGAGCTCACGCAATCTTGACCCTCTTTCTTTGGTCATCAGGTACCCGAGGCCTCTTCCGTCGGCCGGTCGTCTCAACGGGTAGGGTCTCCAACTCAGCGCGCATGTCAACGTCGGATATGTTTTGTGCCCTAGTTTCAAGACCTTTCGGAAAGACCATCGGATACTTGTTTTATGGATAGTTAGTTGTTCGAAGTCTCCCCTGCGATCCTTATCAACCCCCTATCTCGGGTGCATGTACCCGATCCCCGCACAAACTTGAGAATGACCCCGCAGTTGAAGACGCCTGGTCGCCGTCCACTCATTTCCAGCACTTGCTGCCAGTACCGTTACCCAGTCGGATTGCAGAACTCAGGACGAGTCAGATACATCTTTCTTCAACCATAACCCACGCGGGCCGATAGATTAGCTCTGATCGCTAGCGACAACAATGATCGATAGGCTGTGAGCCTATTCTCACTTCGGGACCGGAGAGATGTAATCTGGTGTCTGCCAGTTTGGAATTTGTTATTCGGGCGGGTTTTTCTGGCTATCAGAGCAGAAAGTGGTTATGAAGCAGAAGCGATGGTGACCAGACAGCAGCAACGACAACGGTAACGAGAGTAGTAAAATGACCCGGTTTTTATACTTTCCAAAGACAGTTAATCAAGAAAACTGAGGTATGGAATTAATTTGTTAAGCCCAGGTTTCTGCCTGGTGAGCTGAAGGTTTTGCCTAGTTAGCGAGACACCACAATTTTGACCACAATTTGATTCTCAACACAAAAATAACGAGCGGGCGCACAGAAAGCTCATCCTCTATTGATCTTCAGAATTCTGGTCATCTGGCGTACTATTCGGAGGAGGGAAACTAGACAACAGCAAAACAGCCACCGCTGCCATTGCAACGCCCTGTGTTGTTGTCAGCGTTTGAAACAAATCCATATACCCAAGCAGAACCAACAGGAACATACCGCGTTACAAAAGAACGTTAAATATGACTTCTCAATTCCAGCAAAGCTTGAGAAGATGAACCCAAATAAGCCCAGAGTTGATAGCATGGCGATGTTTTCGACGAGGGTCATAGCTTGCAGTGCGTCCGCCCGTTCTGACGGTGCACACATCTCCGTGATGACGCCTTTACTGGCTGGCGCGAATCCAGACGCTAGAGGGAATAATACACCGGCTGACATTCTGGTTAGTGACCTTGAAAACAACTTTAAAGTGTATCTCTTACAAAAGTAGATGTGCCATCCTTTGGTTGCGAATGCGGTTGAGGCTGTGAGCAGCCCATCCGCTACTAAGCTCCATCGCAAGAAAGAAATGTCAAACTCATGACCAGGAACGCTTTGGAAGACAGTTGCTTCACTCAAGTTATTTGGTTTGGGGTGCATGTCCGCCGTGACACTTGCTTCTGTTTCCGCTAGGACTTGAGCTCTGAAGACTTCACTCGGGAGTTCCTTTTCGAACCGCTCGGTGTACCACTTTCGCCTGGAATCGATGATTCTAGGAAATATGAGAATAAGAAAAACACCGCGTATGAGCGAGTTGGACGCCATCAGATAGCTGTTTTCCGTGGGCAAGAAGTTGAAAGCCGCGGTGGAGTAGAGCTGGATGAGAATCGGCGCATAGCCAGTTGCCAAGACACCCAGGAAGACGCCCAAAGCCAGAAATGCGATACCATGGTGTTTGATAGATCTTCCATCCTTCAGTCGAAATCTTTTTGGGGCAAGAACTCTCAAAACTCCAAGCCATCTGCTCCACCCTTGTCGCTTGGTAGATGCGCCACCAGCAATACCAGGTGTTCTGCGGTCGATGTATGGGATAAACATGGCCGAGTACAAGCTTGACGATGCGAATAAGATGGTTGCAATTTCAAAGGGTCGTATAATACCCCAGCTGTCGCCAACAACATCTCCAAGGAGATATCCGATCGATGTTCCCAACATGACGCTGCCCTGGAGCATGCCGAACATAGCGGTCCGTCTAGTGGGAGGAGCAATCTCGCCTGTGATTGTGTCGAGTACGAGCAGATATCCGGACATTCCCCCAATAAGGCTAATCAGTTGACTACACTGAACGATGATAATTCCATTCCTGGTGCCGACTGAGACTCCGACGACCTGAATTCCAACCCGCAAAGCAGGAAACGCAGTCTGCAGGACGAGTGCAACTTTTGGCTCCCAGTTCATCATCTGCCAACCAGCGTAGAAAAGGTTGAACACACTGCAGAACATCGTCGAAAGGCCAAGAATAGAGACTTGCGTCGCGGTACCTGCGTCGATCTCGCTGCGACTGCAACGGTCGCCTAGCAAATCGCCAGTGTCGTGGTGTCCGTAGAATTCTTCACATTCCATCAGACGGAAAACATACAGAATACTGGAATTGTTAGTAATCACAGCCGCTGGACTTGCTGTTTTGCTTACTTACGGTACTTGAGTAAAGCTCAGCGCGACAGATATGAGAAACCAGCCAATAGTACTATGTTGGCTGAGGAGAACACGGCTCTCGTCCTGGATGGTTTTGAATCATTCTGCAGTAAAGGCGTGCTCTCTGTATCCGACATCGTGTGCTTTTCGACTGACAGTCTAGCGAGATTTGGGGTGATTGGGTTGCCAACAGCAGGTACCAGATGCGCTCTTCACATGTCCTTTGATGTTGCATGTCTAGTGAACGTTATATATCAACTGCATCGTTTGATCGTGCAGCGTCTCCCCTCGGTCAGTTCCGTTCGGTTATCATGATGGGACACGGCCCGAAGGGCATTGTCAACGACAACATCATTCTTGGCCAAGAAGGGCCACTTTCCTATCGTGCGGAAGCAGTAGGACTTACCTTATCGCGCGCTATGAGATTGCCTTATCTACCATGCAGATAGAGGACCTGAAATACCCGTCTTGAGTTCCACAGCCAATCGGGAAATGGTTTGTCGTTCGGCAACAGGGATACAACCCCAATGTCGGATTGCGGGCAGGAGGCGTCAATGAATGAAAGCAGTAAAAAACAACGAGACAGCTTCCCATGCGTGACAAAATGCGCAGGTTTCGCAATTCTGCATCATTTTTGCCTCCAAATTAGTCTCAAGCCCCCATCGCACTTGGAAAAATGGATGAGCCTAAACAACGAACGTCGGTCGTGCACCGTATCAAGGGTGCTTGTTTTGAATTCCTCCCATTAGATGAAGGTTCAATAGCTCACCATCATAGTCCTGGTTCTTGGTGAGGAATCATTTAGAAAGAAAGAGCGATGGCTGGTTCAGAAGCTGGGTAAGTTACTCAATTTGGCGTAACGAGTGACCACATAGCTGACAACCTTGGTACCAGACTTTTTTATCCTCACATACTACTGTGTGAGCTTCTTCTTCAACTACCTAGATCGTGCTGCCTTTGCCAACGCATACGTGAGTACCTGTCTCTTAACTATCCTTGTGTCATTTGTTGACAGCCGCAGGTTTCTGGTCTGAAGGAGCCCTGGACCTCAGTGGTAGCCAGTACAATGTTTTATTGTCCATGACCACCGCTGGCTATGTCATCGGACAGGTGCCTCATGGCATCGCCATCCAGAAGATTCCACCACGCATCTGGTTCCTCTCAATGGTCATCTTTTGGGCAGGCCTCATCATGGCCAATGCAGGATGCAAGACCTATGCCCAGCTCTGCGTTGTGAGGTTTCTAATAGGGCTGATTGAAGCATCTACGTATTGCGGCACTATCTACTGCATCGGATCCTGGTATAAACCCCGCGAAAAAGGAAAGAGAACAGCAATCTTCACAGCATCTGGCCAGGCAGGGTCCATGTTTGCAGGCGTAATGATGACGGCGATCAATCAGGGCATGGACGGCTACTCAGGGCTGGATGGCTGGCAGTGGGTGTTTCTCATCGACGGCATTATCACCTTGCCCATTTCCATAGTCGGATTTTGTTTACTTCCCGGATACGCTCGGACGGCATTATCACCTTGCCCATTTCCATAGTCGGATTTTATTTACTTCCCGGATACGCCCGAGCAGACAAAAGCACCGTGGATTGGCGAGTCCGAGAAGCGCCTCGCCCTAGATCGTCTGCCACCCAAGCGCAAGGACGGCCACAACATCAACCCCTGGTCACTGGCAAAGCATGTCTTTGGTTCTCCTGCTTTCTACATCCTATGCATCTTCTCCATGGTCTGTTCCGCTTTGGAAGCATTCTGCGTTCAGAACCTTTATCTGCTGTGGCTTAAACACTACTCGGCACAGGGATTCTTCACACAGTCGCAGGTCACCACGTATCCATTGGGTATACAAGCTATGGGAATCGTCTCCAACATGCTCGCCGCTGTGTATATCGACGCAACTGGGCGCTGTGTCCCCATGGGCATTCTAGCATGCGGACTACAGCTTGTCTCGGCCGTCATTCTGCTGGTGCCGACTTCAGGAAAGGTTGTCATCATGTTGGCTTTCTATCTCGCTGGGTCATCTTACATCGTCAACCCATTGCTGTTTGGCTGGGCTAACATCATTTCCCAACGAGGCGGTGACGATGCCCGTCGCAGTGTCATTCTCACAAGCATGAATGCCTTCGCCCAAATCCTGTATACCTGTTGGGGCATTGTCTTCTATCCCGCTGATAAAGTGCCATACTGGCGTGATGGCTATATCAGCATGATCGTCATAATTGCGTTGTTGTTCAGCATGCTGTGGGCGGTATCTTGGCTTGACCGACGGACTGCCAAACAACACCCTGACGCGGCCTTCTACGACTCCACACATCCTGTCCTAGTGTCAGATGATAAAGACAACATATCGATGAGGGCTGTTCCTGAGGGGAAAATGAATTCATCGGAGAACTCTCCATCGTAGTAAGTCCATGTTACTGAAACGCTGAGGCAATCATTTGACTGCTCCTGTGCAGACCTGAGCTTCATATTGTCATTGTCGAGAACCCAGTCAACCTTGTGTTCAGTTTTGATATCTACCTATGGTGCGGACATGTTTCAGTTCCACTCGCAGTTCCGCTCCGGACGCAAATGGCTAGTCTGAGTCTTGACGATGCGACCATCCTTCATCACCAGCATCAAGTTCTTGTTGATCCTGTCCAAACTAGAGACATCCTCCAAAGGGTTCTCATTCAGGAACAGAAGATCGGCGAAGGAACCCTCAACAAGCTCGCCTAGCTTGCCCTCCATACCCAGTTGCTTGGCACCGTTGATAGTCGCCTGCCGCAGGACTACAGGGCTTGGTAATATCTGAGACCGCACGACGAATTCGTACGTCTGCATCACCAAGGTAGGACCCGTCGTGTCGGTTCCGAAACACACAGTCACACCTGCATCCTCGGCGTAGCGGATGCCCCGTATCCCCGCGTCTCCCACGATCGCATTCTTGCGCAACCCTTCCGGCGTCTCAAACTTGTCATACGGCGGCATGGTGACAAATGTGTGAAGAGCTAGCGTTGGCGTCAAGAAGACCCCCTTCTCAACCATGAGTTGTGCAGTCTCAGGATCGATCATGTTGCCATGCTCAATGCCGCGGAAACCACCCGCTATGGCACGGCGGACACCCTCGGCAGTGTAACAATGAGCCGTCACTAGTGTACCGCCCATGTTCTTGTTGACAGTCGTGATAGCCTGAGGTTCCTCTACCGTGAACTGCAAGGACTCAAGCTTGTCCGTGGCGGAGGCAATGCCGCCTGATGTACACACTCTGAGTTGTTGGGCGCCTTTACGCATGTTGTCGCGCGCAGCCTGTAGACACTCGGGCACGCCATCACAGAGTCTTCCAAGAGCAGATTTGGCGATACCATTGCTCCGGCAGCAGTGCGAGTCGTTACATACTTCTGTGTCGTCTCCATGTCCTCCTGTCTGTGAGAGCATCCGTCCACCTTGAAAGACGCGGGGCTCGGGTATAAGGAACTCTTCAGTGGCCTGCGCGTGAGCAATGGTTGCGCCACCAGTGTCACGGACCGATGTGAAGCCGTTGGATAAGATGCCCCGAAGGGTGCCTGCGAATCTGAAAATGGCTGTTTCGTGTGGAAAGGTGAAAGCTCCATGCAATGTCGAGCTGCCATGCACGGCCATGAGATGCAGATGACAGTCGATGAGTCCCGGACAGACAAAATATTTGCTGGCATCGATCTTCTGCGCTTTCTGTCCGGCACAAAGAAACTCGGCGGTCAAGTCGTGGGCAGTGGTGGGAGCCACTCTGATAATCTTGCCACCGGCCAAGTATAGGCTGATGCCCTTATGCACAACCCCAGCTCTTGGATCAACAAGATTGGCGTTGGTGAGAAGGTAGGGAGTTTGAGGGTCGGGCAGCCATGGCTTCTCGGAGATATCGTACGAAGGGTTGGGGGGATAGATGGTTGACTTCAATTCCTAAAACGTCTGCACCAAGTTGTATTTTCTTTCGTCGCCGAGTGATACAGACTGATTGCTAGTATGTTGAAACTCCTCCAGAGTTATGAACTCCAAGCGCGAGATGTTACTCTCTTGTGAATAATCGCACTGCGAATGAGTAGGAACAGTCCTCATTTTTCTTGTCTTGCGATGTATCGAAACAACCCCTACACAAAATGATACTCTGGGATATTGACAATTTTCGCATTCATATTATCGTCTCAATGCCGGCAAACATTTTGAGCAATTCAATCCCGGGGTTGCTTCGATACGGCCGGGAGGCGTGCGGCCCTGTGATCCCGTCGCTTTACCCATCGGGTACAAGTACCCGGAGCACAATTCCGTTGCGACTTCCCTGATACCCGCAATAGACGATAGACGATAAGCTTGGAAACCGACAACATGGTCTCTCTGACCGATAGCAATGTCTCGGTCCTGTTGGATTTCTTCGTTTGGCTGCCCGTATGCTGACAGCCCGCTGTCCGGTGTGTCGTTGGTAGTCTTCGTCGTCCAGGTCGAAGGTGTCGGCAAGCTCTGCACAACGTGATTCTCCCCAGAGCCTTTGCACACCATTATTGATGTTGAAATCGAACTTTTCAAAATTTCTTTCTATACTATTTCGGCCGTCATGGAGAAATATGATGGCCTGTCTACACGTCAGGCGATGTACTTGAAGCCAGCTGTGTGGAGGCACAGACTTGGTGCAGCCATGCTCTACGGACTTGCTGCTATCGGCATTGCCCACTTGGTTTCTAATTTCCCAACGTGGTGCATGGAGCTCGCAGGTCAGAATTTCCAAGACGTCGCAAACTTTTTGGAAGAAGACATATTTCCAGATACCGACTATCCTCTCCGACCTGCAGAGGAACCATGGGATATTGCAACGTCATACCCATACTCAAGAAGACTTTCCAAGAACGTTACTGAAGGGACCTGGCTCCGAGTAGCTACTCATCCATCAGCGGAGGAGATTGTGTTCGATATGCTAGGAGACCTATATTGCATGTCTACGCGCAGCCAAAAAGATGATTCAGCCGTGATTGCTCACCCCATACTGACGGGAATTCCGTATGAGAAGGAAGCGGAGTTTTCTCCCGACGGATCCAACCTCGTCTACATATCGGACGCAGGCTTCAGTGTCGACAACATCTGGACCATGCCATACACCACTTGCAAGAATATGGCACGCATGCCGCAGCAACAGGTCCGACAAAGCGCAGTCCAACAAACGAACTCAACCTTCCGTTTCTTCTCCAGTCCGGCATTTCACCCGACGAAGCCGAAAGTCATTGCCACGAAATGGTTCCTTACGGGTCGCCCAAATGGAGCTGTTGAGATACGGGAGGTGCCCTTGAGGGTTTCTAATGATGGACGTTTGCATGAAAGAGGAGGGAGAAGAATCATTAGGCGAAAGCTTCCTACGTCCTGGCCCAAAGAAAGATATTTCGAGAGTCAGTTGGGGTCAGAGCAAGCTCGTTATACACCCTCTGGCGATGGCATCGTGTTTTCTCGCAACGTTCGGGATGATGCGGAGGGCAGGTTTTCGTCCAATAAAGACGTTCGTTCTGGGATCAACGCCGTCTTTCTCTTGAATACCACCACCAACGAGACGACGACCCTAGTATCGGCTACTCCCAGCAAGCCCAACAAACCCGCAAGCCCAGGCGGCGCGAATCTGCCACGACTTTCTAGCGACGGATGGACTCTGGCAATTATCAGACAACGGAACGACAAGGAAGTTCTTGTTCTCAAGGACATGCGTTCCGGCACTTTACACTACGTCTGGGATGGCCTCTCCTACGATCTGAGTACTATTCCCGCGTTCATGGGGGCTTATCCGAACTATGTTGGTCAGAGAATGACAGCAGAATTGTCATCTGGTCTCAAGTTCAGATCTGGAGTATACCATTGCGCGTAAACCACTTTGGTGAGCGGGTTGCCAGCGGTGATCCGAAGCAGCTTGGTTTCAGGGCCGCGATAGACATTGCCCTCGGAACAACGAGATACTCAACAACCAATATCACAGCTCATCAACTTGCGACTTATGCCCAAGAAACGGCTTTCCGTCGCCTTCGCAGTGACGCCAAAGGAAAAACAGTGGTGTTTGAAGGGGCTGGGGACAACTCTATCATGGATGTCTCATCTGGTGACATTCAGAAAATCAGGGCACCGAATGCCGTTACTTCATATTACACCCCATCTTTTGTGGATGAGACCCAATATTTGCTCGAATCGTGTTGGAACGACGTCAATTACACCAGCTTTCACCTAGTCAATCGACAGGACAATACTACCACAGAAGTTCAAGAATTACCTCGAGGAAGATGTGTCTCTCCGGTCACGGATGGGAGAATTATTACATACATCCGCACTGGCAAGGACTACATGCTTGGAGACATTGACGAGACATTTGGGGAGGGTGTTTGGGTTGCAAACGTTAACTTACCCGCGACAGCTTCGGGGACATCGTGGTTGAATGGGCTCCGGAGACTTCCTGTCGGAGACTACAGCGCTGAGTCCAAGCTTGACATAGGGTCCCGCGATGGGTCTACCATTATTCTGATCCAAAATTCTGATTCGATCGTCGAGTATGATTTGGACAGAAGTGCGTCGCGCAAGATATCGGCCAGCCGAACATCGGTCGAGATGCGATCTACGGTGAAGAACCCGCATATCATCGGGCTTCGGGACTTTCATCACATCTGGCTTTCGGTGAATCATCAGGCCGAATAAGGATGTATATGGAGTAAGCCAGGACATCCTCAGAGGCCGAAGGATCTCACCCGCCTCTCCGATGTTGTTGGTCAGTCATGATTTCACTCTCAGCTGGGAGGGAGAAAGGGCTTTCTGGCTTTTGGGACCCAGCCTGAAACTGGTTGATCTCAAGACTAACTCCGAGGGATGCAGACGAGCATCACTCAAATCGAGAGACTTTGGCGACTGCGCTCGTATGTTTGTCTCCTCTAGGAAAATCGACACAACCTACGAGACGGCAAACCTTCGCCACGCACAAGTTTCCGAGGGCAGGCTATTCGCTATCACCAATGCATCTCTGATTAGCATGGATCTCACGACTCCGGAACTCATGCGTCAAGCTACTGTCCTGGTCGAAAAGGGCCAGATCGCTGCCATCGGCCCAGGATCCGACGTCAAGATACCTGCACACTGTGAAGTCCTTGACGCTGAAGGAGGCGCGGTTCTCCCTGGCTTCATCGACATTCACGGTCACTGGGGAGGGTTCTTCTCGCCCTTCCCAACCCAGTCGTGGGAAATGGAAACGTTTCTAGGATACGGCGTCACGACAATCCACAATCCAGCGTCCAATAATGTGGCTGGCCACATTGAACGTGTGCTTATTGACAAAGGAAGAATGTACGCGTCCAGGGTGTATCATACAGGCGATGTACTGTATGGCTCAACCCAACCGTCGGTTTACACTGAGATCAACTCTCTTGCTGATGCTAGAGACGCACTTCAGCGGATCAAAGAGGAAGGCGGCAATGCGTCTTTTACTGTCAAGAACTACCAGCTCGTTTCTAGATCGGCCAGGCAGAGGCTTCTGCTTGAAGCTGCTAAGCTTGAGATGCTCGTGGTACCGGAATGAGGGTGGTCATTCGACTGGGGTCTGACATACTTCATCGATGGCTACCTACACATCTCAGGAGCACCCTCTTCCTGTACCCGAGCTGTACGACGACGTCCTATCACTTGTTGAGACCAGTAGCAGCTCCTATACCCCGGTGACAGTCATGAATTACGGCGGTATCTTCGGTCAACATTGGATACACCAGAATGAGGACATACCTAACGACACCAAGCTGAGGAAGTGCGTAAGACATGACATACTGGAAAGCCTGACCGAAGTAAAGCAAGCGCCGAACAGTTCCTACCTGTTCTTCAACGCCACTCGGTCAACCGCGAAACTTGCGAAGCGAGGCGTGCGGACGAATGTTGGTGCTCATGGAGAGCAGCCAATCGACCACTTGTTTCATTCAGAGATGAAAATGATGGCCATGGGAGGTCAGACACCTTACAGTGTCTTACGCTCTGCAACTATCGGCAACGCTATGTCACTTGGTCTTCAGTTGGCAGACATTGTCATATACCCGTCAGGAGTTGACAACGTAGAGAAGGCATGGGAGCAAAGCGCCATATGAAGTTTGTGATGAGAGGAGGTATCGTGTTCAGTGTCGAGAAGGGACTTCTTGAATTATGGCCGCGCAAGGATCGGAAACAGACTCGGTTTCCACTGAACCCCGAGGATGTGGCGGGGGAGAGATATAAATGTATGTAGCAGAACATGTTGACGTTTGGTCAGAGTTGAATCTCTCAAGCTACCATCAAACCATTGTCACATTTTCGCCAAAATCCATAAAAAACGTATAAATCGGCCATGCAATAGGAAATGCTGTCACCCGCCTTGAAAATGGCACAATAGCTCGTTCGAGATTTGCAAGGCCACCAGCACCGAAGACTTCGGAGCCGGCGATACACTGACCGGCCGCCCCGATTGACCAGCTTCTTGGTACGGCCAATCATGACCTCTCTATAGCAGAGAAGCCGACAAAGCCGAAGGTCGGTACAGTATACCACGCCCTATATGAGTACGGCCTCTTGCAGAGCATGGGTACCTTCCCTCCCTCCGGGCCGCCCACCCTCAGCTCAAACTTCAGTAAGCTTGGAGTTATCCGCGCAAGCTTCCGGCGGCTGCGTGACTGTTGATCGGCTACTTTAGAGTTGCGGAAGCGCCCCCGACGTCTAATATGTGGGCCTTTTGCAGTAAGTTAACTAACCCGAGTCAAGATTACTAGGGAGAAGGGCTTGTGGATTCAGCGCAAACCTTGAAATTCTTTTGTGGTTTCCGATTCCTTCCTAACTACTCTATATCAATACTCAATTCGTATGCAGTGTACGCATGAGATTCGACTTGTCGATGTCCAGTGTGTGACGAACTTGGTGTGTACCCTTTGCCTCTTGTTTAATAATGGGACCAGTCAAGAATTTCACATTCACGATGATTCCAAAGGTTATAACAAGACTCCTTCACACTTCAGTCCACTCACACCGAACCATATTCACTTTCGAAGACAACTGCGAGGAAGGTCTCGCCACATCATTGATCAGTACTTGGAGTTTGGCCGTCGCATCCATGACATGACTTGTTGCAACAACATGCTGCAATCGAACCAGTCATCTCCGGCGGAGGCCGGCGACGTCATCTATAGGACTGATTCCCCGACTGCTCAAATTCAAGCGGTGTCACCTGCTTTGAACCTTCCCTTGACCTCAGTCATTATTCACCTTCAGCTACCAGGAAGTGTCTGCAGCTTAGTCACCAGAAGCTGCATCTGCACGGTCTACTGCTGAACCATGCTCAGTTTACCCGCCGGTGTTACCCGCGTTTTGGAATTCATCATCCCAGGTGGCTGCTCCCCGGGCACCAAGAACACCACGTCATTTGCAGAGCATGGTTGCGTACCGTTTCCTGCCATCTGGGAAAGGATTTAGAATCAGATTCTACGGATGCCCCACGGTTCGGCCGCTTCTGTCCGGATGTTGCTTGCCTTTCGAAATGTTTTACTTAGGTTGCCAACACGACCATCACGTCGGGGTCTTGTAGGGGGACTAACTTAACTTCTGTATTTCAAAACCGGGCTTTTCATGCCCATCGGATGTGGGATTTGTGCGCGTGTGTACACCGTAATGTTCCATTAAATTGATGTCTCTGAAGCTACTCACCTCCTCTCAGTCATCAGAAAGACGGTAAATCAACCCGAACTACCGCTCATAAGGCTTTCTTGGTCTGTGCCTAGACTTGGCAATCGTGCTTCGCATGAACGAGTTCCGTGGCCGAAAAGACCCCTTAGCACACTGACCGGTTCTAATGCCGCAGAGCTTAGCCTCAAAACTCACGCTTAGATGCAAAATATGCTATTTTGTCCGGTGTAGGGCTGTCGCCGACTTTTGCAGGCCTAAGGCGATTGGCTCTTTCGGAACTGTTTCACTCGAAGTCTCCAACGCGGGCCAACGTTGCCCGTGCGGGATATCCGATGACCACCCCTCACCACGAAGAGGAGTTCTCGTTCGCCTTGGCGTCAGCCCAAAGCCAAGGTAGTTGGATGCCGTTATCCCACTTATGGTTGAAATAGAGCGAGTTTGAGAGTGAATGTTGTCCACTTTGAGTGACACAAGGGTTCCACCGGTGTAACCAGTGGATGAGGACAATCGAAATCTTGCGTGCTTATCAGGGTGCCCTTCATTCACGAAAATCCCTCATGCATAGCCTCCCATCATCTGGGTGTCTTACCTGGCTGTCTCGATGTAGATCAGTCAGCAGCTGGTGATGCACAGCTTTTGCCCTACATGTGTCTAGTCAGCCGTGCGCAAACTTGAAGTGTATTTGACGTCAAGCTATCGCGGCTTGGGAAACGCTCAGGCACGTGTATCCCGAGGCGTCCGGACGAAAAGTGGCGGAATCGGCGAACGCGTCGGCTGCAATGGGGAAGCCTCTTCGCAAAGGCTAACTGGTTTCCTTTTCGGCTTGCGACGTGGGGATGCCTTGGGTTCGCACCCCAGGCGTTCCGGCCAAATCAAAGTTGAGACGGACGGCCTTGGCTGTGCGTTGGTACTGCGAATGGCGAAACCGTCGTCCTCCAACCCCGGCGGGATACGACCCTTGCTCACCAACCACAGTCTTAATGCGACTCAATCTTGGTATAACATTAGAATGTGCTTCCCCCCGTACCCCGCAACTTAGCACGAACGTGCCATCCTGGGCTATTTTGTCCCAGATCATTGGACGAGGGCAGCACATGAACAGGGCTGTCTCCATGTCCAATGCGAGAGACATCTGCCGAACAAAGTTTGACGGGTCTTCTGTCGTCTGTGCCAGCTTGAGTAGTTGGCTCCCGCTCGTTAGTGGCCGTTCTTGATAAAACTAATGGCCGGCCACCACCTTCCCCTCTTTGGCCAAGACTTGTCAGCGCAACGTCGCATCATTTGAGCAGTTTATGATGAGTCCAACTATCTACGATAGCAGCGCAAATACCCCGTTAGCACCTCCAGTCCTCTTTGTTGGAAGTCTCGTCGCACTTTGCTCCGACACCTGTTCACGATGGTACTGTCTACGATTGATGAGATTGCTATAGAGCCGGACAAGAAGCGTAAGTGGCGGGGACCTAGGGGGTCTAACCATAATATTGACAGCATACTTCCAGTCGACTATTCCGATAGAACTACAATTGATATCAAGTCGGAGTCCATCGGATACGAAGAGGCTGCGTCAATACTAGAATGGAGCGAAGCGGAGGAGAAGGCAATCAGGCGGAAAATAGACTGGCACACTGTCCCGTTGACGACAGTACTCTACCTGCTTTGCGTATGTGCTTCCTGCGGCGAAGAGCTTTTTTCTCCGCTTTCGAAAGGCTAATGTGCGCAGTTTCTCGATCGTTCGAACATCGGAAACGCGAGGATTCAGGGCATGGCCAAGGACATCAACCTCGAGGGATTCCGATTCAACTGGGTTTTGTCGACATTCTACATTGTCTACCTCTTTGTTGAGGTTCCGAGCAATATCGTACTCAAGCGGGTAGGACCGCGATTCTACCTGCCATTTCTTGTTGTCGGATTTGGCGTTGTCTCATTATGCACAGCCTTTGTCAAGACCTACGAAGGATTAGCAGCAGCACGGGCGTTCTTGGGAGTCTTTGAGGGAGGCGCCATGCCAGGATTCTCATTTTTCCTCAGCAGCTTCTATCGAAGAGAGGAGTTGTTACTTCGGATCGGGATTTTGATCTCATCAGCATCTCTTTCGGGCGCGTTTGGTGGTCTCCTCGCAACAGGCCTATCTCGAGTGCCGGAGTGGGGTTTTGACAGCATGCCGATACACACATGGCGCAACATTTTCTTCTTCGAGGGGTTCGTGACGATCTTGATCGGCCTTTTCGCGCCGTTGTGGATGCCGACGAACCCAGCTACTGCCTATTTTCTCACCGATCGAGAACGAGCCATCGCCATCGAGCGTCTTCAGCAAGAGCACAAGTCTGACGCCAACGAACCAGTCAGCCTCGACCACGTCAAGAGGGCTGTATTCTGTATTCACAACTACACGTGCGCTTTCGGCTTCTTTCTCATCAACATCACTGTGCAGGGCATCTCGGTTTTCATGCCGACGATATTGAACGATTTGGGCTGGACAGCGACGAAGGCGCAGCTTATGTCTGTTCCGCCATACGTTGTTGCCTGCGCGTCGGCCGTGATAGTGGCGTACATCAGCGACAAGACGCGACAGCGCGGCATATACCTTGCGCTATTCTCGCTTATCGCTGTCATTGGCTTCGCGATCTTGCGGTTCGAAACCGACGCAAATATTCGATACATGGCTGTTTTCTTTGTCACCGCGGGCGCGTTCCCGGGCGGACCCGGATTTTTGAGCTGGGCTATGAATAGTGAGTAGCCACAAAACCCCGCAGTCGTTGTACTTCAAGCTAATTGATATGTCAACAGATTCCGCGGGACCATCAGTTCGAGCGGTTACAAGTGCCTACGTTGTCACGATCGGCACAATTGGAGGCATTGTTGCGACGTAAGTGAATAATGACACCAGAGGAATGTCATGTCAAATACTGATTTAACTTAGATGGACTTACACGTTCAAAGATGCACCCAAGTATTTTGTTGGACACACCATCAATTTGGTCGGGCAGAGTTTGGCAGTGCTACTTGCAGTGTTCGGCACACTGTACTGCTTGTATGAGAACAGAATGAGAGCTGCTGGTAAGAGGGACCACAGACTCGATGGCCGAAGTGAAAAGGAACAAGTTCAGTTGGGATATCGACATCCTTCGTTCCGCTACATGCCATGAGGAAGTGGCTAGACTCACTTCGGGACGGTCGAATGCTAGAAATGTCATGATATGCCAGACACTTACCTACCTGGTAGTATGCACGTGAATCTGTTGAACCACGTGAGCTTTAGCCGCCAGACTACTGCATGATGGTCCACGGTATTGGTTCTTGTCCAATCCTATGGGCGTATTTGTATTGACGCTGTCAGCCCCGGTGCTGCAGTTGACCCCGCACACTGAAGATGCCACGCGAATGTCGTCTGGTCAGCAAAGCCATGCCCTCACTCTTGCACATCGCATGAGCAGTAACTCAGCAAAAATGCGGATTCTCAACACGAAAACCAAAGAGCTTCACGTTTTTAATCATCATCGAATACCCTATGCGATTTTATCTCATACTTGGGGTGCCGAAGAAGTTTTATACCAGGACCTAGTCTCCGGGAAAGGTTCCGAGCTTATCGGGTATGAGAAACTCGCAGGCGACTGTAAAAAAGCCCTCTCAGATGAATTCCAGTACATTGTGAGCATCTACAGTTTCACCTGCTTCGATATTTGACTTTTTCCAATAATCTTTGGCAGAAACTGATTTCTCGCAACAGTGGATCGACACTGGTTGCATTGATAAAACCAGTTCTTCAGAGCTAACCGAGGCTATCAATTCCATGTGGACTTGGTACCGAGATTCGCGAATCTGCTATGCCTACCTCTCAGACGTCGACTCTGATTTCATGTTTGCGTATTTTGTGCATGGTCATAAAGAATTCACCAAGAGCCGGTGGTTTAATCGAGGCTGGACTTTGCAGGAGCTAATTGCTCCGCAAAACGTCATATTCTACAACAAAAGATGGGTTGAAATCGGAACCAGGGAAACTAGACGAGACATTATAGGGAAGATTACCGGCATCGACAGACATTTCTTTACTCACGGGGTCCTTAGCCGATATAGCATCGCACAAAAGATGTCGTGGGCCGCGAATAGGGTCACAACTCGCATTGAAGGCCAGGCTTACTGTCTGCTTGGTCTGTTTGGCGTGAACATGCCATTGCTCTACGGAGAGGGAGAGATGGCCTTTATCCGTCTACAGGAGGAAATCATGAGAAGAACAAACGACCAATCCATTTTCGCATGGTTCGAGCCAACGACAAGACGCAAAACGGGCTTTCTGGCATCCTCTCCGTTTTGTTTTGCCAATTCGGGAAGTGTTACGGTATATCAGCCAGATGATCTCCAGCCTCCATATTCTTTCACCAATCAAGGTATCTCAATAAGCTTGCAAGTGTTACCTTCAGGAGTCTCCGGCTTTCAACTGCCGTTTGTGCCCTCCGAACAAGGCGAAATAGCTTCTGCGGCAGGCATCCAGTTTTCTTTCTCTCCAACAGGGACAGTTGCCATTCTCAACTGCAAAAACGCGCAAAGCTGGAGAGTTGGCATTTACGTGGAGAAGGAAGATGAGAAGAGTCTGTTCTACCGCTCCAATCATCAGATAGCATTTGTTTCGGTTCCCAATTCTGTTGTGGCCAGGTCAACATTTGAGAACATCCTTGTTGGGTCCAGTAACCCAGAAGATGCAGACTCGCTCTGGAAGAAGTCACAATCATCGCATCATATCATTGTTAACTGGCATGTACCACATGGAAGCGACCGGAAGCCTGGTCAGATACCCTGCTGGGTTGCCAAAACGTTCCCTGCCGGCTCATGGGTAGAGCACGAGGAAGGACATTCCGTTGTTCTCTCCTTCGACTACGAAAGATTCAAGCCCGGTTACGCCTGGCTTCATTTCGACCGCCGAATTCAAGAATGCAACAAGAACTTCTGTGTATTCTTCCTGGTGGACAGCGACAATGTTGTGAAAACCTTCATAGACAAGAATCCGAGAGACATCTTGCACACGCTACCCCCAGACCCTGATCACTTCAATAACGACACGGTGTCATCAGCACAGCTACCTTGCGAATCCGAAGATTTTGAAAAGGTCGAGGTCAGACTTTCGACGAGGTGGACGCGGCTCGGAAAGGTCTATGATCTATCTTTACAGGGGAGAGAAAAGGCAGACGAGCCACCCGCCCACGAGCTTTGATTCCCCTTTCAGGACGCATTCCAGGCTGGAGGGAATGCCAAGAGACTGGAAATTCTACTTGCGGCGAGGGACTCGGCTGTTTTGAGTTGGTCGGCACAGATCGAATAGTGAGGAGAGAATCGACCATCATTGGCGGGTTAGGTCACATACTTGACAGATCAACCTGACTAGACTTTGCCTTACAAGAAAGATTCAGAAAATGGCCAGAGCATCCGAACAGTCCGGGATCATCAAGCAGGGGGACTAGTGATCAGCGAGGCGTTCTTAGGACCTTTTCCAGGAACCGTGATGTCATGCTCCCCGGAAATAAGGTGGTATCTGGGTCGAGCTACTTGAGCATTGGCCAATCACAACATGATCCTTGACGCTAATTCTAGCATAATTGTTAGCAGCTACTTCACCACTCAAAAAACTCCATTTGATAACGCATCATAGACTGATCAGTAGCGCCGGTCAGTCAATTTGATGCCAAATCATCGAGGTGTCTCGATTCGTCATAAAACCCAAGACGCCAGGCGCGGGAGAGGCGCAACTCCATGCAGCTGTTCTGGAATGCAATTGAGCTTGTTTCAACCATTTCGGCAGGCATTGGGACATTCACACGACAAGCTTTGAGGAGGTAGAGCCCATTCCTTTCTTGGCAAACCAACAATGGCAGGGTCTCCCGAAGATCAGCAACGCTCGCCGTCGAGCCAAACAGATGTTGACCATGCAAAAGCAGACGAAAACACCCGCAATGTTGAAAGTGGTTTCGCGAAACTTCATGAGAAGCCCCATCATGCGGTCGGATTCTGGGACCCTTCGATGAGGAAAGTCCGCGCCCATGTCATTCGACTCTGGCTTCAGACAATTGCGATCCTGTTCGCGTTTATCCTCGCGGTCCTCTCTCTTTACTGGGCCGTTCTCTTCCGCACCGAAGCGAATTTGAGATCAGTCGTCGTGCATGTTGTCAACTTTGACGGCCAGGTCGCGCCATACGAGTCGATCCAACCGATCGTCGGTCCGACCGTCATCCAGACGATTCAGAAGGCATTGGACAGCCCGGGGCCTTCACTTGGATGGACCATTCTACAACGATCGGACTTCAATAACGACCCTACGGCCGTGCGGATGGCTGTATATGACTTCAAAAGCTGGGCGGCCGTGATCGTCCACGCGAATGCAACTGCAGCCCTACAAGAAGCCGCGGCGACAGGTGACGCGAATTATGATCCAGCAGGCTCATTGCAAATCATTACTCAGACTGCGCGAGACTCAACGACATACCAAAGCGATATACAGCCATACATTACTCAATTCACAGAGCAGTTTAGTCAGGCCTTTGGAAAGCAATGGGGGCAGATTGTCATGTCCAATGATTCTCTGAGCCGGGAGAATCTGGCAAGAGCGCCTGCTGTTGTCAATCCCGGCGTTGCGCCGTTGATGATCGACATTCGACCTTTCAGACCGGCCACTGCAACACCTGCAGTCAGCATTGGACTCATCTATCTGATCATCATGGCTTTCTTTTCATTCTCATTCTTTTTGCCGATTCATATGGTATGTGCATGTCCAGTATCAAACGGCTATTGAGGTAACATACTAACACCGCATAGAAATACATTCAGCCACAGGGCCACCCGCCTCTTAAGTTCTGGCAGCTTATTGTATGGCGTTGGATTGCAACAGTATTTGCCTACTTCTTGATTTCGCTGGCTTACAGTCTCATATCACTGGCCTTCCAGCTCCCCTTTGGGGCTCCCCCTTATTCCCCAACTGAGCCTCCGCCACAATCAGGCGCGACCGCCTATGGAAGCGGCACATTTCCAGTATACTGGATGCTCAATTTCGCCGGCATGACGGCGCTTGGCCTTGCATGCGAAAATGTTGCCATGATCGTGGGGCAACCATGGACTGCTCTGTGGCTCATCTTTTGGGTCATCACCAACGTATCAACGTCCTTTTATGCCCTCGACCTGTCTCCCGGGTTTTACAGCTGGGGCTACGCTTGGCCACTGCACCACGTCGTCGAGGCCAGTCGTCAGTTGATGTTCGATTTACACTCGAGGATCGGTCTCAACTTTGGGGTTCTGTTTGCATGGGCTGCGGTGAACACGGTTTTCTTCCCGTTCTGCTGCTATTTCATGCGGTGGAAAACGGAACACGATAAGCGTAAGGCGGAGAGAGACAAGGATCGTTACGTCGTTGAAACCGCGGAAGGAACTGAGAAAGAGGTGAGGAAACCAGAAGGTTCGAATCCACCCATTCGGAAGCGAGGATTCATGAGAGGGCTATGAGTGAAGGCATTCTGCAAAAGCAAGCTAAGTAACTGGTTGCTTCGGGGGATCCATTAGTTAGTTTTCATAGAATTGTTAATAATCATAGAATAGACGAGCGTAATTTCTTAGTCCTTAATAGTATTAATGCGAACCGAAATATTTTTCCACATCATTAACATTAGCAGATTGATTGCGACCGCATCTACGACTCATCTAGTTGCTATTTGTCTTCAGTTGTGTACCGCTTGTCGTGATTGGTTACCCACCAACTGTTGACACCAAGTCGCACCATGTTTGTCATGAATAATGTCCCTGTAAAGCTGTGGGCACGTTATTGAACAGAATAAGGGAACTTGGCATTGAGTTTCCATGCGTATGATGTCACAAACCGTCCCCACGTAACGTAAATGTGGGCATTGAAAAGTTTTGAGCGGGCCTCTGGATAAGATGATAAACAGCGAAACCAGGACCTCAAAATACCTTCAGACTCACCGAAAGTCGTCACCCAACTTCCCAAAGTCTTCACCGAAAATTCGCCACTGTATTCCCGAAAAAGAAAAAATGCCAGCTGACTTCGACAAGCAAAGCTACTGGGGCGAACGCTTCGCATCCGAGGTCACCTTTGAATGGCTGACCCAATCTGCGACTTTCATGTCGATCGTGGATCCCTACCTCGCCAAATTCGAAGACGCGGCGCCCATCCTGCAGCTAGGCTTCGGCACGAGCGACCTGCAGAACCATTTCCGGCAACGCGGGTTTCAGAACGTGACCAACGTCGACTTTGAGCCACGTGCCATCGACCGCGGTCGCATGTTGGAGAAGCAAACATTTGGTGACGTGAAGATGCGGTATCTCGTCGCGGACGTCACGCAACTCCAGCTGCCGGACAAATATGATTTAATTGTCGACAAAAGCACGGTCGATGCGGTGTCCTGTGGTGGTATCGAGCCGTTTTTGCGAATGGCGGAGGGTGTGAGACGGCACCTGACGGATGGAGGGTTCTGGATCTCACTGAGCTACTCGTTCTGCCGATTTGACGTGGAGGGATTGCCTTTCGACGTTGAGGTAATTGCAAAGATTCCGACGCCGAAACTGAAGCCGCATGATCCGGATGTCTTTCATTACTGCTATCTATTGAGGCCAAAGGACTTCCGCTGATGCATTGCGTTATTTCATGGCCGGCTTACTTTGAGGGCAGAGTGCTTCATGTTTGTCTTGAATACCCTGCGTAGAGCGCTTGATTTGCAATTTTCTTCATCGCCATTTTCAGCATGTTCATAAACAGGCAATGCATATTGGGAAGTGTATCGTCTACTTTATTTGTCATCAATATCATCAAATCTATACTATCTATCGTCTACACCTCGATTCGCCGTCTATGCCAGCGGAGTTCCCGGCTTGAAAGAAGGATGGAAGGGGTAATCAGTGTATCCCTGAGGGATCGAGGGGGTGTAAAAGGTCTCCCGGTCGTACTTGTTCAGCGGCAAACCGTGCTTGATACGGAAAGGCAGGTCGGGGTTCGCCAAAAAGTGGCGGCCAAAGACAACGGCAACGTCCCACTTCGCATACTCCTCGTCAACGGCGCGCATCGCCAATTCCGGGGTGAAACCGCCGGCAACGAGGACAGGCGAGGTGTTGTCCCAGATCTCCAAGAGAAACTCAATGCCCTCGACCTTTTCCACATCCTGCCAGTTGTTGACGCGGGATTCGATAATGTGCAAATAAGCCAGCTTCAGCTCCTTCAACTTCTGCGCGAGGTAGGAGAACTGCGGGACGGGGTCCTTCATTCTCATCGCCTGGAAGTTGCTCCACGGGCTGATGCGGAAGCCCACCTTATCGGCGCCGATGGCCTCAGCCAGTGCCGCGGCAACATCGACGGGGAATCTGGCTCGGTTCTCGACGCTTCCGCCCCACTGATCCGTGCGCTTGTTGCAGTTGTCCTGGAGGAACTGGTCGACCAAGTAGCCGTTGGCGCCGTGGACCTCGATACCGTCGAACCCGGCAGCGATGGCGTTCTTGCCAGCCTGGGCAAAGTCCTTGACCGCTTGCGCAATCTCCTCTGCGGTCATCTCGCGCGGAACGGGCGAGTCATCGCTAATCGGCACGGCACTGGAGCTCAGGAGTGGGTGTCCGCCCTCCTTCTCTAGGACGGGCACGACGGCGGCGCGACCAGGCGCGATAAGCTGGCAGTAGATGCTGCTGCCTTTCTCGTGGACAGCGTCGGTGATCTTCTTCCAGCCAGCGATCTGGCGCTCCGTCCAGATGCCCGGGGCATTAGGAAAGCCGCCGTGGGCCTCAGAAATAAGGACGGCTTCAGCGATGATGAGAGTGCCCGGCACGGCGGCGCGCTGCACGTAGTACTCGAGTGCGATGTCGAGGGGGATGTGATCGGCGTCGAAGCGGAATCTAGTAAGGGGCGCCATCACCACGCGGTGAGAGAGCTGGGCCTGGCCGACCTTGAGAGGCTGGAAAAGTTTGGACGACATGGTGATAGCCGTGGAGGATTCGACCAAGTTACAGACGAGACACAACGTGGTGAGATGAGGTGGTTTGACCGTTATCGTCTGACGGCTTCAAGAGGGAGATCTGCTAGATAAATAGGCACCGGCATTTCTCACTGCTGCCCCTCGGTGGGTTCACTCGGTATGGAGAACAGGTGGTGTTTGGATGGTAACACGCGAAGACCCTTGGCGTAAGGCCCTGGGACCAGGGGTTGAGAATCGACAAGTCGGGGCCGTCGACAAATTGCGTTAAAGGCGTTGGAGTCTTGAAACGGTCGCTGTCCAATGACATTTCGACCTCGGACTCCAAGCCTCCAGTGATTGGGGTCACAGTCCATTGGAGACAACTGGGCACACTGAAGAATTGCTTAGAAATCCTACGTTGCTCAGCATCCAGATTTCCCGTCTCGGTCCACTTTGGCAACCTGATCAAGTGGGCCTGGGGGCAATTACACGATGTGGGAATCATTCCAGAAGTTCTTGTCAATCACTGAAGTCACATGTTGATTAGTCTTAGAATTGAAGCTGAGAATTGGTAGGGCGTAAGATTGGCTTGTGCCACCTCGTCTATTCCATTTCAAGTGTCGCAAATCACAAACCCCATCTCAGTACCAGTACAAACTCGGGACGTGCCAATCTAGTAATGCTAATGATCCGACACAATGAGCGCTCTTCCTAAATTCTCCTCAAACTACCCCGCTTGCTTCATGAAATGAAAATTCGACATGACGTAAATATGACCCCCAGATGCAGTCGCTCTAATTAATAAAACAGTGACCACGATGGCTGAAGACAGGCTGTGAAAGATAAAAAGACTATAAGGTCATGGCTCCTCATTGCACCACTTCTTCGATAAAATCCAACACGTAGTCGGCAACTTGCTCCCACCCGGTCTGGAATATCATCCCATGCGTGCGACCGGGGAACATCTTGTATTCCACAAGTGAAGGCCCGGTGTACGCTTTGAAGTTTTTCATCACCGTACTCGGAGGTACGATATGATCTTTGGCGGCTGAAAGTAGTAACAATGGGGCCCGGTCGACCCTGTCGAAGTCAACGTACGTCGGAGCAGACAGCCCACCTGCGACGTTGGTGGTCAGCTGCCAGAGGACCTTTGCGACACCCGGAATGCAGTAGCGCTCGTAGTATTCTTTGCTCTTGTCAGATGTGGTGTTATTGACAAAGGCCCAGTGGAAGTGTTCTTCTGAAATGGAGACGGTGCTATGCGAGTTGAATGGGTTCTTGATGATCGGAAGTGCGGCCTTGAAAGTGGTTTGCGGGAGAGTGATGATTCCTGCTGGTTGTGCCGGGCATATTGCGACACCAGCGACGCCAAGCCCTCTTGATAACAGTATTTGCGCAAACAGGCCACCGAAAGAATGGCCGATAATGATAGGCGGTGCTAGCAGTTTGTGGATGAAGGCTTCGTAATATCCGACGATTTCCTCGATGTGCCTGTTGGCCAATAGCTGTGGATCGGCCCGGACCTCTTCGGGGGTGCGGCCGTTGATTCCCGGCCACTCGGGGGCGTGTACCTCGTACCCCAAATCTTCGAAGAACGGTACCCAATGCTCCCAGTATGCAGCGGTAACCCACAGGCCGTGGATGAACAAGATCGGCGGTTTTGGTGAGTCCATGAGTCTTTACTGAAGAAAACACAATGGTTTTCCCTTTTCGAATGAGAATTCAGACCCTGATGGCCAAGATCGTAAGACCCTTGAAGCCCGGTGTATTTGAAGCGCTGGCTTCGGTGCTCGGTGACCACGCCAGCCCGTAGTCAATGGCGTCACACTGACCTCATCACTTTTCGTAGGCCATCGACGACGCCCGCGATTCCGATCCATCGATCTCACCCGGCGAAAAGTGTTTAACCACCACTTAACTGCGAGATGGATTTCTTTGTTCGATCGCACATGCCATGTTGTTTTTTTGGTCGTGTTGTCTTTGCATATGCCGGAGTTAATGGGTTGAGGATATTCTCGTCACACTGGGTGACTGGCTTATTGGTTACCACGCGCGAGGATGCATGTCATCTCAAGTACTCTTGACAACTGAAGTTTGCTCTTTTGGTTTCATGCACGCTGTGATTCTAGAATAGGTAATGCCAGGTCCCATGGGGATCCGAGACAATCAGACAGATTATGGCTCTCGTCACCTCATGTGATGTGTGTGCCTTCGACTCCCTGACTTCCCGGGGCTATGTCAGTCCTATCGGGTATCCGGGCAGCCGGGTACCGATGATCGATGCGCTATCGGAAGCACGGATCATCGACGTTGCTGGCCATTCTGACTGTCAGTGGCACCCTCCTGTCATCTCCTTCCTTGCCCATGCAGTCCAGATAGTGAAGTCGGTGAGACACTTTTTGGAACAGTATCATTACATATTCGTCTTAGCCTAAATTCTTACGTTCATCCGATGAAAAAGAATACTTTTACGGAACGACGTTCGTTGAACCGTAATCTTCCTTTTGACAGAGTTCGATCTCGTTGAGTGCCGCATGCACTAACCAAAATCTGTGTCAGCCATGTACTAGTAAACCAAGATCTCACATTGGCATAATCGCTCTCCATTTGCCTGAGATCATAAAACATATTTGTTGACTACTTAAACTATCTCATCTTGCTTTAAGCATGAAACCCCCCTTACGTGATCTTGTCTCCTATTCATCACTTTAGAACAAATATTCATGTTCAGAAAGGCGGGGATGGTTGAGTGCAAATCGAAAACCTGGCAAATTTCAAAGGCCTTATGGGCTTGACTAAACTCACTTACATCGCAATTATTAATGTCGTCAAACGCCCGTAACTCCTTGATTTGAAATCAGAGGTCAGAATGGAGTAAGTACTCCAACAAACATGGCGGTGTTGGGGTAGACAAAAGTATGAGCCTGAAGCTGAAAGTATTTGCCTTATCAAGAGTACTTGCCTAGATTCGAGAGTATGTGCCTGAAGTTGAAGTCTTTCAGGACCCACTTCCCACGAACTCGGGTTGGACCAGATTCCCACTACGATCACTTGAGATTTAAGTCATTGGCTGAACTTACTGAATGAATTCATGTCACTCGGGCGCAATCATACATAGAGCTACAAATGGAGCCATGGCCAGATTGTTACAATAGGTATTATTGTTGTCTGCTTTGGCAAAGTTTAAGCATCGACTGCACTATTTCCTCTCCACTTCCAGAGAAGCGAGAACAAAAGCAGACTCGCCCAGCAAGCAATTAGGCGACAGCGGCTGGTTTGTGTAGTACTCGTAGTTAGCAGTGGAGTTGAGACTGCACACCGCCATCGTCTTGTCGAAGCCAATGGTTCCGTTTCCTGGGTCGGTCACGAAGTGGTTGACAGTGTAGTTGTACGCGCGAAGAGCGGCCCTCTCAAACCGGGCGGGAGACTCTGAGTAAATGCCCAATCTAGCGCCCTTAAGCGTGGAGAACATGAAGAGCGCCGTGCGAGAGCTCTCGAGGTAGTTGCCGCTGCGTCCCGGGAATGTAATGAGTTGCCACCATAGACCGGTCTGGCGGTCGGCGTACTTGAGCAAGGTGGTTGAGAGCTGTGTCGTAACATCGCTGAGTTGCTTGCAAACTGCCTTGGCTTCCTCTTTGCCAGCCGGGCAATTGAGGGTCTCCCACGTCTGGACCAAGCCAGCGACAAACCAGCCCACAGATCGGCCCCAGATATACGGGCTCGAGCCGGTCTCCTCATTCGCCCAGACTGCAGTGCGCGAATAGTCGTATCCATGAGCGACCAGCGAGGTGTTCTTCTGGAAAGTGTGCTCGTAGAGCAGAGACACCTGCATGCTGATGTCGGTGTAGTTGGGGTGGGACTGCGCCGCTATGAAGGGCAGAACAGAGAAGATGCCGTCGAGGTAGCTCCATTGGGGATAGACGTAGTACCAAAACCCGCCGACGGGGTTGCGGATCTGAAGGGGAAGCGAGCTGTTCAATGCATCGAAGGCTGAGGCTGCGGTGGCTGAAATGGTGACAATACCGGCGGTGGAGGCATGGTTGATGGCGGTTGCGACGGAGAAACGATCGAGGGGACGCGTCGAGTCATAGGTCGCGTTGGTGAGGGCCGGCGAAGCAACATCAAGTACGTCCTCGAGGTAAGACGCGTATCTGCTCTACAAATCGGGGTACTGCTTGATTGTTGCCTCCATCGCAATGGCCAGAATACCGCTTTCCAGGGTGCTGCTTGAAGCTCCAGATGACTCAATTCTTGGTTCCGGGCCTTGATGCTGTCCAGCATCTATGTCGAGTATCGACGGGTCTCGCACGATGCGAGAGTCGCCACGCCGTAGAGGGCGGCAAGCCAAGCCGAAGGACGACGCATTGTACGATCGGATGCCCTGCGTAAGTGATGAGAGAGGGAAGGTGGTCGTGAAGAACCAAAGGTCCGGTGTCGCTGATTTCCACGGTATTTCATATCAACGCAGCAGGGCTAGGGCGTGTCATTGCCGAAGGGTTCCTACTGCTTACGCGGGGGCAGTTCATCAAGTCGTCCCCGTCAGCGCCAATCATTCCCTCGTTCCAGGCTGTTTAGTGCACCGATTGCACCGGAGACTTCAGTCTTCAAATGACGGGATGCGTGGTTGGGGCAGGGGTTCCCTGTACATGCACCGGTTCCTGTGAGTTGAGTGCTCTCAATCCCTGTGAGCGATGCGTTCAGTCAAGTATTCTGACGGATATGCGTTTTTAAAATTCGTCGAACACAGAATGAGAGTTGGTAGACATGACTAGCGGTAATTTATTCATGAGTACATAAGTCAGCATGAACACTCGCCGGCCTTGTTGAAAAAAATTAAAAAAAGGCATATTGGAAAGCTTCAGGCGATAGCTGGCACTCACAACCTATCAAAGTTTTCAAAAGGTCTACTTCCACAGCGCGAACCATTTTCCTGACTTCTCAGCGCCGCCCACAACGGGAGAAACACAGCGAGCAAAATCTTCCCCGCATAGATCAGAAGCAAGGCCTTCCCGGTTTCTCGACGAACAGTCCCTGATACCCGGCGGTCAGACCCCAAATCCGCGGAAGATCCACTAGTCGGTTGATCGCTACAGCGAGCCCAGCGAAGCCAAGAATCCGGGAAAGCAATTATCCCCATGTTTCCCCAGCTTAACTCTGTTTCTCCAGGATGCTAAGAGTGCGGGGTGTTTATTGGAATGACGATTGAGTCGTTTTATGGTGTCAAGACCATGTTTTCCGCGGACTTGGCACCCGGTGAAAAATGGAGGCTGCGACGGATTACTTCCATAAGCCGAGGGTAAGTAAGCCCTTGCACTTGAAGATGAACATGAAGTTGTGTTGGTCACTAGCCCACCAAATGAAAGACGCAAAGAGTATTGGACTAAATATGACGGGAACCGGTATGCACAGGATGCATGTGAAAAATACACTGGGCTAGAAATCAAAGAACCTATTGAAGAAAAGAAACAACGATAAAGACAAACCTCGCGGACCCACCGTCGGCGTCCGTTCCAACTGACACAGTCAGAGGTTCGAGAGGACAGCCTGAATCATTCAACCCAGCATCGGTCAAGCTCCCATGCAGGCTGTAAGCTTGGAATTTATAAGTATAAGTCTTCTCGATACATGTAGTATTTTCACAAGCAATCAATATCCAATTCGATTTCCTTGCGCCGACGCACCCTAACTCTCGCGGTAGGATTGCTTGCATTGGTGAACCCCAAAACCATTGGCGATACATTGGTAGTGGGCAAGGCCTCCCATTCATACTTTAGCAACAGATGACACATGATAATCTTGATCTCGTAAGCCGCAAAGAACCGTCCGGGGCATGCGTGATCCCCGTGTCCGAACGCAAGGTGGTCGGGGCTCGTCACAACCAGTTGGGCATAGTTGGCTTTGCCAGGCTGCTCGGCCATCTTGATAAACCTGTAGGGGTCCCACTTCTCAGGGTCTTGGTGCAGCTCCGGATCTCCCATGCGGTATGTGTCGATCGCAATCCTATCTCCTACTCTGAGGTTTAGTCCGTTCGACAACGTGAGAGGTTTCTCAACTCGTCTTCGTAATGATGCTGTACCTGTGTCAGTTCCACCCGTCATCAGGTCATACTATATGTTCAAGGATTCACTGACCAACTCCAGGCGGCTTGTGACGTTGAGCTTCTTTCAAAGCGCTGTCCAAAAGCTTCATGTTGTGAAGAGATGACTTCTTCAAGCCTTCGGAACGTAAAATGTGGATGACTTCTTCCCTGAGGGGAGCAACATATTCCGGGTGTAGAGCCAACTGTAATACAATCTCTGTGACCAGATCAGCCGTCGTGTGAATTGCGGCAACTGCTAGCATCAACTTGATTGAAGTTGTCAGTCAAAGTGCAGCAACTAAGAAAGCTCGCATCGATCAAAAGACTTACCTGCATGATGGCGGGATCGTAAGTCACGCCTCTCGCAGAGGCCTCCTGTTCTGCCCAATCAATCGCATCGTGGAACTCCGGAATCTTCTTGCCGGATGCCAGAGCGGCTGCTCGTGCTGCGCGACGCTTCTCAATATAGGGCATAATGATGCGGCGTGACTCGTCGAAGCTCGCGCGTAATTCTCGACACTTCGGCACGAACCAATGGAGAATCCGGCGTAGAGGGCGTGGGATCATGCGGAGATGTGTTCCGGCGACGAAAAAGTTCACTGTGTACTCTTTCGTCGCTCGCAGCCAGTCCTCATTTCGACACAGTTCCTCGCCTAAGAACACGCGCGCTGAAAGTCGAGCGACTGTGTCAAGAACGAAGGGCTTTACTTCAATCTCTCGCCATTCTGTGAAACATGGGTCAGCAGCTTGAGATTATCGTCGATAGGGGTTGACGTGCCTTCAGAGTCTCCAAGCTTGTCTGATAGAGCTTGTGCAGCTTCAGCTGAGACGGGCTCAATCACCTGGGCTATTTCTAATCAGCGACCAGACACGTTTGTACTAACATGTTGTAGTCGGACAACTTACCGATGCACTTGGTGAGCTGCTTTCGCACCAAGGTTTGTAGAACCGCATCATCATAGCTGTCTACCGCAGCGCCCTGAAACCCAGGTAAATGTCCGTGAAAATCCTAAGACACAAGGGTCAACATCAAGTCCGCTTCCGTCCTGTAGCCGTAGCATACTTCACCAAAGGCTGACCCGAAGCTGAGTCTCGGATCGTTACGGATTTCATCGGTCTGTTCAACAGGCAAGAATACGATCTCGCCGAGGTCGGTGATCATGCGGTAAGGGCTTTTCGGAAATAGCTTGCGTCCCTTCGCCAGGAGACTTTTGCTATTGAACACAAAATCGCGCTGGGAATGAAATACGAAATCAGCTTTTCAGCTGCCAACAGGCCTGTCGACATGTGAAAGCTTACTTTGGATTCAATGTTAAACACGGAGAAGCCTTTGCTGGGGTTCAGAAGCGGCAGATGTTTGAGATTTCCCCGTCGCGATGGGAAAGAAAAATACAGAATGGCAACTGCCATTAATGCAAGAGCAGCGGGTGTTGCAGGCGGTAGGAAATGAAATGGATCCCACATGTTCGGCAACGAGGAAAGGTATGAGAACGACATGATCTCGGAGGATCCTCTCTCGGGGACTCAGGGACAAAACATTGAGAGGGCTTTGTAGAGTGTTGGAAGATCGGCTCAACTACCACGATCAACTCCGAAATTTAAGCTCTGCTGTGCGGTTGTTATGCCATGTTTCCCACTGTGTTTACTGCCATGATCAGAAGATCAACGTCCAGCCTATTGGTACTGCTCGGTATCAGAATTACAGCCGCCGCGATGACACCAATCGCTCAACATCCGACGAACAACGTGCACAGATGTCCACTCCGTCGGGTTTCTCTCAACCCTTGACGTTGCAACGGCTCTCTTTCTGGTGACCACATCGCCCGGCACTTTCCACGGAACTGGCCATTGGTGGGTCAAAGTGAGGCATTGCACAGGGCTTAGAGCGGTTGACCCACGAATGGGCTTCCGAAAATTGCCAATCAGTCAACTTCTGGTCCGATCGAATCTACACGATGGAACCGACTGGAGCTGACTGAATCGCGCAACCCATGATCTTTTCACCCACTAACAACTAAGCGAGTGAAGCCTCGACCAAGAAGTGAATAACCTTTATCACGACCTGCAGGCTGGCATTCAATCACGATTCTGGTACGATGGTACTGGGAACGACTTGAAACATCCAGCAACATGAATCGCGCTGTTACTCGTTACTCTGAGATGGCGCCACGCTTCAGCGAGATTCCAATTCCCAAGGCAATGGATCAGTAGATTTCGGTCGATGCTCGCCTAAGGCTTTTGTGGAGGCAATCCACCGATGCAACTTTATTCGGTGAATTTGAGGAGTTCACTAAACGAGCTAGGCGCTCTACCATGGCTGAAGAATGTACGAGCTGGTCGCAAAATCGATATCGATCCTTACCGTAGTCCACCACACGATTTTCCCTCTGTCAGTTCCATGGGTTCACAGATCGAGTGCAACTTTGTAGCATCGCCTGCGTTCGTGTCACGCTTGGCGTGGGCTGACATCTTCCAGACATCGTGAAAGGTCCATAGTTGACGCGTAGACTAGAAGTCTAGAATTTAGACGTGATGGAGAATTTCGAGCTTCAACAGACGATTCCATGACTCAGCTTCATCGCAGTGCTTCTCGGAGCCCGCCGCGCGATGAGTGAGAATGCTTGTGCCAGTTTCAACCGATATCGATCGTGAAGTAGTGATGGAGGGAAGCATCATGGTTTAGTGTTAAATAGACACCAATGTCGCCTTGACGAATGCAGTCTCTTTGCAAACTATCTTGCTTTATCTAATTCAGTAATATCTCCAAAAAAACAGACGCTCAACCGTCAAAATCTCCGACCTCCTTTTCCGGACTCTTCATCATCACGAGTCACGACCGCCGGCATCATGGGAGAATACATCCAGTCGTCTTCAGAGCCCTTCCTCGTCGCTGTATGTGGCCTTGGACTTCGTGCTCCAGGTGGCATCCGGAATGCCACGGACTACTGGGACCTCCTTGTGAACGGCAGGGACGCAAGAGGACCAATTCCCGACACCCGCTACAACATTGACGGCTTCAACGACGCCCTCGGCGGAAAGAACACTATCAAGACCAGGTTCGGATACTTCCTCGCCGATGACCTCACACGCATCGACACATCGCTTTTCTCAATGTCTCGCAAAGAGGTTGAGCGATGTGACCCTCAGCAACGACTACTCCTCGAGGTTGCCAGAGAGGCTCTCGAAGATGCCGGTGAAACCAAGTACCGCGGGGAGCGCATCGGCTGCTACGTGGGCACTTTTGGTGACGACTGGGCGCAGATTGCTGGAATAGAGACTCAGCATCAAGGCGGACTCGGCTACGTTGCCACTGGAAATGGCGACCTCATGCTCTCGAACCGTGTTTCGTACGAATACGATCTCAGGGGTCCTAGGTAAGTCGAACTGCGGCATGGCCCGCCTACGACTCGCTGACAATTGTAGCATGACTATCAAGACTGGTTGTTCCGCGTCCCTCGCTGCCCTCCACGAAGCATTTCGGTCCATTCAAGATGGCGACGCAACCGGCGCCATTATTGGGGGGACCAGCTTAATCATGACCCCAACCACCACCGCCGCCTTTACTTCTGAAGGCATATTGTCCCCTGATGGTTCATGTAAGTCATTCGATGCAAAAGCTGACGGATTCGCTCGCGCGGAAGCAATCAATGCTATTTATATCAAGCCTCTTTCTGCTGCCATTCGTGACGGCAACGCGATCCGAGCTGTGATCAGAGCCACGGGCGCCAATAGCGACGGCCATAGCCAGGGACTCTTCACGCCCAACCAGATTGCCCAAGAAGCCCTTATGCGCAAGGTCTACCGGGATGCCGGCTTGGACCCATCTCAGACCGCATATGTTGAGGTATAATCGCCTACCTCGCGCACTCCCCGAAAGTCGTTGCTGACCCCAGATGTAGTGCCACGGAACCGGAACCGCGACCGGTGATCCGATTGAGACGTCGGCGGTAGGTGAGGTCTTCGGTGAAAAGGGCGTGTACATCGGTTCCGTCAAGCCAAATGTCGGCCATTCTGAAGGTGCTTCGGGATTAAACAGCCTGATCAAGGCGGTCCTTGCCTTGGAGCACAAGACTATTCCACCAAACATCAAGTTCAATGAACCCAATCCCAAGAGTATGTCTTTTGACAGTTTCGCAATTGCTCAAAACTAGAACTGATTTCCTTTTCAGTTCCATTCGCCGAGAAGAAACTTACCGTTCCTACTCTGCCAACGCCCTGGCCAGCTGACCGAGCTGAGCGCATTAGCATCAACTCTTTTGGTATTGGTGGCACGAACGCTCATGTAAAATGATGTTTTTCCAAATTGTTTTCTACGAAGCTGACAACTTGCAGGTCATCCTTGAGTCCTACGGCAAATCCAGGCCCACCATAAACGGACACGGCACATCACACCCCGAGTTACTGCTTGTGTCCGCGAACACAGCTGCGTCACTCAAGGAGCAGGTAGATCGATACCAGGAGTTTGTCGCTTTACATCCGGAGGTCAACAAGCGCGACATCGCCTACACTCTTGCTACAAAGCGTGAAGCTCTGCCTCATAGAACCTTCACCATCGTCCATGACGACAACATTATCGAAACATCAGCTCCTGTGAAGGCACCCAGCAAGGCCCCTGACGTCTACTTCATCTTCAGTGGACAAGGCGCGCAGTGGCCCGAGATGGCCAAGCAGCTCGTCACGACCGATCCTCTGTTTGAAGCTGATCTGAAGCGAATGGACAGTGTTCTCAAGAGCCTTGCCCATCGGCCGAGATGGTCCATCATCGGTAAGTAGTAATCGCCCTTAATTGCCTGAGGAGAAGTGACTCACCATCCTTCTAGATAAACTTCTTGAACCTGCCACCACAAGCCGAATCGGCACGGCGGAGCTGTCTCAACCTCTTTGCACCGCAATTCAGCTTGCGCTTGTCAACAGGCTTCGGGCAACGGGTGTCAAGCCCACAGCAGTCGTCGGTCATTCTAGCGGTGAGATCGCAGCTGCGTATGCTGCAGGTGCCATTACTATGGAAGCAGCCATCATCTCCGCATACTACCGCGGTTATGTCACCAAGCAACAAACTCTTGCTGGTGCTATGGCTGCGATTGGGCTGGGTCCTGGGGATGTCTCCAAATCCCTGGTCGATGGCGTTGTTCTGGCATGCGAGAATAGTCCCCAAAGCAGCACCATCTCCGGTGACAAGGAGAAGGTCATGGAGGTTATCGCACGAATCAAGGCTGAAATGCCTGACGTGCTGGCTCGCCCCTTGAAGGTCGACATGGCATATCACTCTCGTAAGTCTTTAATACCACTCACAGCACTCGATCCTGACAGTTTTTAGATCACATGGCTGCCCTGGGAAAGACCTATTCCGCACTTCTGGAGGCCGAACTACAGAAGATTGGAGCATGGTCCAGCAATGCCACGTCGTTGTTCTTCTCAAGCGTCACGGGCGAGGTGCTGGACCACAGCGTCACTTTTGGTCCTGACTATTGGCGAACCAACTTGGTTTCGCCGGTCCGGTTCTCCACGGCTGTCTCTCGCCTGATCGAAACCCAAGGTGATGGCTTCTTCTTGGAAATCGGTCCCCACTCAGCGCTTGCCGGGCCACTGCGACAGGTTTGCTCCCAAGCCTCTCGTCCATGCAACTATGCATCTTGCCTCATCAGAGGCGATGATGGCGTCAAGACCTTGCTCTCTTGCTTCGGCAGACTGTTCCAGGAAGGATTTCACCTGAACCTCGGCGCCCTCTACTCCGGGGGCAAGACTATCAACGATCTACCCACCTACGCATTCGACCACAGTCTGTCGCTGTGGTACGAGAGCAGAGTCTCGCAGGCCTGGCGACAGCGGAAGTATCCTCACCACGCACTCCTGGGAGCCCGTGTTCCGGAGTCGCCCGACACTGCACCTCAGTGGCGCAACATTCTATCTCTGGAGGACGAGCCATGGATCGTCGACCACAAGGTCAAGCAAGACATCGTCTATCCTTTTGCCGGCTACGTCGTGATCGCTGGTGAAGCAGTCCGTCAGATGACTGGCGTCAATGCAGGCTACAGCATCAGGCACACGGTAGCCCACTCGGCCCTGGTTCTGAACCACGAGAAGGCAGCTGAGTTGATGACGACGCTGCGCAGTCACCCTTTGACCGACTCCGATCATTCGGAGTGGTTCGAGTTCACCGTCGCATCATACAACGGGGCCACCTGGACAAAGCACTGCGAAGGACAGGTCAAGGCCCTAGATGATGAACTCCCCAGCACTCTCGTTCGCGAGGATTACCCCCGAAAGGTGGTCTCTTCTCGTTTTTACGATTACATGGGGGATGTCGGCATCAACTTTGGTCCTGAGTTTCGCCGCCTGGAGAATGTCACGTCATCAACCACCGGGGCCCTTGCTTCGGCGGACATCATCGTACCCGGTGAGGAGATGAGCAAGCCGTATGTGATGCATCCGGTGGCCATTGATGCTTGTTTCCAACTGCTGATTCTCTCTTACGCTAAGGGTCTCGGGCGCAACGTCACACAATTGTCGGTACCGACCCTCATCGAGAGTTTGGATATCCGTCGTGGCAATGGCTCGCTAACCGCGAGGGCCTGGGGATCTTCCACCACCAAGCCGGAAGGAGTTGAGTGCGTTTCCAATGGCAAGACAGCGCTGCGTCTCAACGGCTTCAAGCTCACTGCTCTTGAGGAAAGCAACGATGCCGACTATGATGAGTACGCGGCCGCCAGACTCGAATGGCTTCCCGACTTTGACTTCGTTGACGTTGCCCCTCTATTTAAGCCGCCGCCTTCGGACCGTGAGGAGGCCCGAATGATTGAGGAATTGACTCTACTCTGCATCATTGAAAGTTGTGAGAGACTTCGCGGACTGAGCCCCACCCAACCTCACTTCGCGAAACTGAGAGACTGGATCGACAGGGAAGTTCACGGGGCGAGAGAGGGAGGGAACGCGTTGGTCCCAGACTCTGCCAAGTACCTCAAGCTTACTCGTGAGGCGCGTCGGGCCAAGTTAGAAGATCTTCACAGAAGACTCTTGAACGGCAACAAGTCGGGGCTTGTCGAAGGTCTCAAACGAGTTGTCGACAATTCCGAGCGCATCTTCAAGGGCGAAGCCGAGACCATTGACATCTTGATGGAGGGTGGCATTCTGGCTGAGCTGTACAATGCTGTCAGCTTCGGTTACAGCGACTTCGTCAAACTGATGTCCAGCACCAAGCCCAAGCTTCGCATCCTGGAAGTTGGCGCCGGCACCGGTGGTACGACGGAGCTCATCCTGCGCGATCTCATGCACGAGGGCGGTCTCCCACGTTATTCGAGCTACACCTTCACTGACGTTTCCGCCGGCTTCTTTCCGCAAGCCAAGGAGCGTTTTGCGTATGCCCCGAATATGGAGTACAAGGTGTTTGACATCTCCAAAGATCCCCTCGAGCAAGACTTTGTCGAGTCCTCTTACGATATTATCTTTGCGGCAAACGTTGTTCACGCAACTCCATCGCTGAAGGACACCTTGAGCAACCTTAACAAGGTCCTCAAGCCGGGCGGTGCTCTTGTTCTGACTGAGATCTGCACCGAGCTCCGCTCTCCGACGTACATCTTTGGCAACTTCGCCGGATGGTGGCTCGGCGAGAACGACGGTCGTCTCTATGCTCCTTACGTTCACCCTTCGCGTTGGCACAGTGAGCTTCTCGCTTCCGGCTTCACTGGCGTTGAGACTGCCGTCTATGACGAAGATGCGCCGTACATGTGCTGCACCACCATCATGTCAAGGAGATGCCGAGATTTGCCTCCACGGGGAACATCAGTGACTCTGGTCACCAGTGAAGCTGGAGGCGACGTCGCCCAGTCACTCACTAGTTCCTTGACAGTCGCCGGTTTCTCAGTCACTCCTATCTGCCTCGGTGACCCCCTCCCCAAGGATCAAGACATCATCTCTTGTATCGACATCGAGAAGAATCTCTTCGAAAACATCAACCAAGACGATTTCTACGCTTTCCGAGACCTCATTCGGGAACAAGGCGTCAGCCAGAATCTTCTCTGGCTGACGAACCCCGTCCAAGTCAAGTGCAAGGATCCCCGCTCGGCGCAAACCATTGGTGCTGCCAGAACTATCCGCACCGAGCTGGCTGTCCCATTCCACACTCTTGAGATCAGCAAAGACGAGCCCAACTTCAACGATCTCGTCCTCAAGGTGTTCGGTAAAATTCGCCAGGAAGAGGACGACGATAATCTGGTTTCCGACAAGGAATTTGTCGTCGACAATGGAACGATCTGCATCGGCAGGTACCATCCGTTCTCGCTGGAGCAGGAACTGTCACAGCGGAGCATCGCCGGCCAGGAGACCATTCAGTCTTTGCAGATCGGCAAGATTGGTAGCATCGAGTCTCTGTACTGGGCAGAGCAAGCTTTGCCTCAGACCATCCCTGCCGACACCATCGAAGTCGAGCCCAAGTCCATCGGTCTCAACTTGAAGGACGTTCTCACAGCCAGTAAGCGTATCTTTACCATGTTTCTCATCAGCATTTGCTAACTTTGTGTCTCCTAGTGGGTGTTATCAACCCTGTTGGCAGTGTCCAGATGGAGCTCGGCATTGAACTCGGCGGAATCGTCACCCGCGTCGGCTCAGACGTCGACGAATTCAAGGTCGGCGATCGCGTCTTCGCCTTCGCTCCTGAGGGGTGTCTGGCCACTAAGGCCGTTCTCCAACGCTACCATGCCGCCAAGCTTCCCGACAACCTCAGCTTCCAAGACGCGGCAGGGGTCCCGGTTGTGTTTGCGACCGTGATCCATGGCCTCATCAACATCGGCCACCTCCAAAAAGACCAATCGGTCCTGATTCATGCTGGCTGTGGTGGTGTCGGCCTGTCAGCCATCCAGATCTGCCGCATGATCGGAGCGGAGATCTTCGTCACCGTTGGAAGCCCCGACAAGGTCGACTACCTCATGAACACCTATGGCATTCCGCGCAACCGCATCTTCCACTCCCGTGACGAGTCCTTCTTGGACGGCGTCATGAGAGAGACTGGCAGTCGTGGCGTCGACCTCGTGCTCAACTCTTTGACCGGGCCACTACTACATGCATCATGGAAGTGCGTCGCAGAGTTTGGCGTCATGGTTGAGATTGGAAAGCGTGACCTCCTGGGTTATGGCAAGCTGGATCTCAACCCCTTCATTGGCAGCCGACAGTACGTTGGCTTTGACGGCGTTCAGTTTGCCAGAAAGAGACCTAGGTACTTCCGTCAGTTGTTGGAACAGTTCCTCGGGTATTGGGAGCAAGGACACATCCGTCCCATCCCGGAGCAGACTCACTTCCATGCGAGTGACATTGTGAATGCATTCCGTCACTTGCAACATGGCAGCCACATTGGCAAGGTCATCGTCTCGATGGAAGATCTCTCTGCTCAGACTGACGCCAAGCCGCTTGCTAAGTCGATCAAGTTCGACCCGGAAGCCACTTATCTCTTGACAGGAGGTCTCGGAGGCCTGGGCAAGTCCATGTCAACATGGTTGGTTGAGCACGGTGCCCGCCACTTAACGATCATCTCTCGGAGTGCAGGTGTCAGCGATGAGAGCAAGGCCGCGATCAAGGAGATTGAGTCTCTCGGTGCCAAGGTTGTAGCGGTCGCTGGTGGAGTTGAGAACATGGATGATGTCAAGGCGGCTGTCAGCGCCTCATCTAAGCCTATCAAGGGTGTGTTCCATCTGGCAATGATCCTGAGAGACAGCCCAATGGTTGACATGACTTGGGAACAGTGGGACCAAGTAGCCAAGCCGAAGGTTACCGGCGCGTGGAATCTCCATCATGCGCTGGAGAACCAGCCCTTGGATTTCTTCTGGCTCGCCAGTTCAGTCGTCACCGTCGTCGACCAGCCGGGTCAAGGCAACTACAGCGCTGCCAGCACATACCTCGAGGCTTTCACCCAGTACCGCCTCGGCCTTGGCCTTCCAACTGCGATTCTCAACATCTGCCCCATCAAGGGCGTGGGCTTCGTCGCCGAGAGTGCCGTGGCCCAGCGGAACACCAAAGCCCAGGGCATCTACTTCCTCGGCGAGAAGGAGTACCTCGACTACGTGGAACACTCCATCCTCGCCGCCAAGGGAAACCTGTCTGCCTACGAGGAAACACCATCGAGTCGCCCGCCGAAGGCGTGGAAGAACGAGAGTCAAGTTGTGATGGGTCTCCGATCCGAGCTTCACCTGGAGGATCCCAACAACCGCTGCAACTGGCGACGCGACCGCCGCATGGGTGCCTATCACAACATCCGCAACAAGCAGGCCGACGAGTCGGGCGGTGATTCCAGTGCTCTGAAGACGTTCTTGAACCAAGCGTCAGAGAACCCGGATCTCCTTTCGGACAAGGCCAACATCGAGTTCCTGGCCCAGGAAATTGGTGCAAAGGTGTATGACTTCATGCTCAAGCCTGGCGAAGATGTCAACACCAGCTTGAGTTTGGCGCAGATTGGTCTTGACTCGCTAATGGCGACTGAGCTGAGGAGATGGTTCAGGCAACTGCTGGGTTTGCAGGTGAGCGTACTCGAGATCATGGCTTCAGGATCCCTGTTCCAATTAGCGGAAACGGCTTCAACGGCATTGAAGAACAAGGCATCGGGCTCATCATGAGATCGTGGGGAGAAGATGAAGTAGGCGTCGGAATATGAATTTTAATAAGACTTCTGCTTGAAAACTCATCCTCGTGTTCTGTAATGCATGCGTTTGTAGCGGCCCAACGCCCACATAAGCTGGTATCGCAAGACCTCACAAGCCTGCCTCATCGCATCAGGAGTGCACCAACAATGGCCAATGTCGGCACGTAGCCCCAATGTCCCCATTCGCCTCCTTCGCTCATCCTACACATCAGACCATCCACAGCTGGCATCGCGCTCGCCGCAATCAAAGTCGCACCCAAAGACTTCCTGGTCCCCAAGAGTGTGGCGGCGAAGAGAGCTAGACCCATGAAAATGTCGCGCGCACCGTAGATGACCATGACGCGATCAAGAAGCTCGCGAGAGTACGGGTCTGCCGGGTACTTCCATTCGAAGAAAGACAAAGCAGACTCTGGTCTGGCTATGGCGTTGATGCCGAAGACGACAAAGATGGCACCGTAGAAATTGGCGAGGATGGTGAGGACGCGTCTTCGCCCAAACGCGTACCCGAGCGCGCTGCCGAAGGCAGCAGTGATGACAGCGTTGCCACCTAGAGCGACGATCGGAGACGGCGCCGACATTGTGATTTTGGACGCAAAGTTGTTGTTGAACAGCAATCGGCGATGGACTATGATCGCAGGTCTTTAGTGGCACCGCGGCAGCGTGTACTGAGATGGAGTGGTTGCGTGAAGCATGAAACGACGTGTCGCGCGAGCTGACGCCGTCATACCTAGAAGAATCCGACGTCATTGACGTGTCATAGCGTCCGCGTCAATGCGGTGCTTTGTAACATCAAACAGCATTCCTCCATTCTTCCTGTCAAACGCCTTCATCCGGATCCGGAAGATGATGCGGCTCGGTCTCCGAAGGAAAAGCGGACCTTGAATCGGTTCTTTCGCGGTTCAGTAGGAGCTTTAGCGGTCGGGGCAGCTCCGATTGCGGGGCATTTGGTTGAGCAGCGGGCTTTCTCTGTTTTGTTTTGTTAACCGGTTATCGATGCGCGTCCACGAACATATAGAGATGTACTTGATCACAGTGATTGATTCAAGGAAACAGCACAAGGTTGAGTGCTATCACACGCGATGACGGAATACGTTGTGTGGTAGTTCTTTGGTTGGGCTGGTTTCTGACCTCGAGCGATCATATCCACCCCAGTGGAGAGTCCCAGCATTGCTGTGTCCACAACAAGACCTCGGATGCTGACCTGACTCTCTCTGATCTTACAACATCGATAGCTCAGATTCACACAAAGTCAATTGAAATGAACATTGTTAACGACTGCATAACCTGGCCGTCTTCCTCATTTCCTTCCGGAGCAGAGTGCTGTCCATTCGGCCGGGGCCATCTGTGATTTGCCGATCAATCTGAGTAGCCATCCTCTGTGTTTGCCCGATGGTTTTCATCGATTTTTCAGGCCTAAGCCCACTAAGAGACTGAAGTTAACGCATCCCTCATGTGTCCAAGGGAGAAATACGTTCTCCACGTTCTGCGCGACGAAGCATGCATTTGAAGAGGGTTCGATCTGCTCAGGCCCAGCCTCCCGGCATTTGAGTGTACCCCTGCATTCATCCCCGGCAAACGTTACGTCCGAGTGGTCCGATTTTGAGGCCGGAGCGGTCACTGAATCATTAAAATGTCGCTCCGACCGTCGCGCGCATCCTCGGATCTCCAGCCATTTGAGCTTCGAGCGTTGATCAATTGCGACCCCAATGGACGCAGAGACGGCCGCGCTGGCGGCGGACAACGACGGCTATGAGACCGACTACGAAGACTCGCCGAGATCGTCCATTTCGGAAGGCCCCTACCACGATGAGCCGACCTCCGACCGGCCACGCCCGGAGGGCTATCGCGACGAGGAGGCGATGATGATGGCGCCCCAGCACGACCCGACACCAGCGGCTCCTTCAATCTCGAAGCCGGTGGTCTTCCGCCTGTATGTTTCGCATTTTCTATCGACGTGGAACTCCCGCTTGTTTGAATTCGGCGCGGTCCTGTTTCTCGCGTCGATTTACCCCGGGACGCTGATGCCTATGTCCATCTACGCGCTCGTCCGAGGAGTCTTTGCGGTCATTTTGTCCCCATCTATTGGATCATGGATCGATCGCGGCAACCGACTGTCGGTGGTCCGCATCTCGATTGTCGGGCAGAGGCTTTCGGTCGCCATGTCCTGCGGTATCTTCCTCGTGCTTGAAAGGCTGCGCGACCTCCAAAGCGACCTCCAGAACAGCCTCTTCGCGATGGTAGTCGGGCTGGCTTGCGTTGAGAAGTTGTGTTCTGTAATGAATTTGGTTTCTGTCGAACGTGACTGGGTAAGTCAATTGGCGTGCTGTTCCTCTCCTACATGCGTAGGCTCACTGGCGATAGGTTGTTGTCATAACCGAAGGCAATGAGAAGGCTCGGCAAGGTGAGTCTCAAGCCCAGAAGGATGATGGTTGCAACGACTAACATGAAGGACAGAATTAAATGCCCGAATCCGACGTATTGACCTGTTCTGCAAGTTGATTGGCCCTCTCGCAATCTCGCTGATTGATGGCGCATCAACAACAATCGCCATCTGGGTAACTCTTTTGATGACTCTTCTGTCTGTTGTAACCGAGTATCTGTGCATCGCCAGAGTAAGCCCATTCACTACTATAGCTCCAAGGCCGAAATGCTCATCTTGGATGCAGGTTTATCAACTCGTACCAGCCCTGGCACAGCTCCGGGCAAAATCCCAGCCATCAACGCCGGCCGACTCAGATTCAGATGGGCTTGAAGATGCGGACGTACCGCAGACGCAACCGACTACCGGTTGGCTGAAGTCCAAGATCCAGACAGTGTTCCCCGTCTCAGCAATCCCATTCTACTTCTCGCATCCAGCCCTCCGGCCTTCGCTGTCCCTCGCACTGCTCTACTTTACCGTCCTCTCTTTCTCCGGGCAGATGATCACCTTCTTGCTCTCCGTCGGTTACAACTCCTTCCACATCGGTATCGCTCGGACTATTAGCACAGTCTTTGAGCTCAGCGCGACATGGGCCGCGCCCAAGTTGATGGATAAGATCGGTCCCATCCGCGCCGGCATCTGGACTCTCTCGTGGCAGATGTTCTGGCTTGCTGCTGGAGTAAGCTGGTTCTTCGCGGACAAGTCTCAGAATAGGACGAGCAGCATCGAAGCCATCAGCGGACTTGTTGGCGGCGTGATACTGAGCAGAGTCGGACTTTGGGGCTACGACTTGTCTGCCCAGACCATCATCCAGGGGGTAAGTATAACTACTCGTCCTGTCCGTATCAAGCAAAGTTGACTTTGAATCAGGATGTCGACGAGGAACATCGCGGCGCTTTCTCCACCGTTGAGGCCTCCATGCAGAGCATTTTTGAGCTTCTGTCATATGCGGCCACTGTTGTCTTTTCTCGCCCTGACCAGTTCCAGTGGCCCATCCTCATGAGCGTCGGGGCGATCTACGCCGCTGGCGGGCTGTATGCCTCATACGTCCGGAAGAGGCGCGGCCACTTATTCCACGCTCCGCCTTGTCTGCATTGCAAGAAAGCAGAATCTTGAGAACGAGTTATCTGTGTGTGGAAAGCCCAAGACTTTGTGGCAAACATATTTGTCTTGTTGGCAGGCGAAGTGCACTCAGCTCGGGCACCGCCAAGGTGCTGGATCGGCCGGTTTGCCGAGCGTGGGGCCACCGGATGCCAACCGATCAGAAGGGAGACAATCGAATGACGAGTAATCCTAGAATAATCATTGATGATACGCAGTTGTTCTTTAATATGTTCACGGAGAATTTGGGTATCCATTCCATGGGAGCATCCGCGAAACACTCCGAAGTCCTGTTCTGGTCCACTCCTCCGCAGACTTGACAGTCGAGAAGACGATGCTCCGGGGCCAACATCGCGGGTTCCCCGGTAGTCACAGTTTCAGAAATGTGAGCTTTCCTTTGAACACAGAAATGCTCCATATACGGTTCCTACCGTGTTGTGATTCCATTTTTATCCATGGATCTGTATACCACCAAGGTGACCAGCCATGAATTTCATCAATTCCCATCGCCCACATTCTCAGATGAATGCTGCTGAAGCATATTTCTGCTTGAGCCTCCATGGAATGAGTTAGCTGGCATCTACTGTCGTCACTGGGTACCTGGCGACAGGATATGTCAGTAGAAATAAGCTCAAAAACATTTCGTGCGGCTCAGAAAATTGTTCAGTGTGGCATCATCAAGAAGCTGTTGTGCATCCCAACTGCCGACCCCGTAAGGCTAACTCTATCTAGGCCCAACCCTGCCAACGGGACGCGCGGGCAGCGCACACGTCCGCATTGAGCTTCGCAAGCTGCGCGCTCCGACCTCCTGGTTCCCACACCTGCTCATCCGAACAGTGGAAATGGTGGGATGGCAAACCGTGCCGTGACAAGATCCCCTGTCTAAGACGTGTTTTTAAACGTTGCTAGCTGGGGGTCCACGGGAGGCACAGGGGGCTCGCAGCTTTGCGGCTGACCACGGATTCTTAACACCAGCGGTCCAGCTGGGCCCATTAACTGTCTCATATCTTCAACACCCAGGCACGTTGACGACCCTCATGGGAATGATGACTTTCAAGCTTAATGATAAGAAGGAATGTTGCTTGATGTTGGGCATTTTATTGGAGATGATAGAGAACGAGATCTCGGCACCTCTTGCTACCCAATTTTGAGGTGATCGCGTGCTGGTGAGCCGTACTTAGCATGAAAAGCCAAGACACCCGGCCACCATCTAAGTGAAATCTGCAAAATTTAGACTCATCGGCGAATGGCTGAAAATGGAGACTGGGACGGGCTATCTTACCTCTATCGGGCAGTCTTTCCACCATGGCACCTGGACATCACAGAGCTCCGCCTGCAGCTTGCCCCTGAATCCCCCAAGATCTCATTTCGGGCTGGCCGTTTTCGAGCCCTACAGGGTTATGTCAGCGAGAATCAGCGAGAATCAGCGACCATCAGCCCTGAACCGCCCCCTGACGTGCATGAGTCGTGACCCAGGGCACCTTGACTTGCACGGGGCGTCCCGAGCGCTTGGGTGTTTTTTCTCACTGTGTCCACTATTGTGTTTTTCTTTTTTTTCTTTTTGAGGGGAGATTGTTACTCCTGACTGTTTGCCCAGCCAAACGCTCTTGCTCTTCGTGCAGGTTTGTTGGATGATGATTGTTTTGGAGGCCTCGAGAATCGGTGCCTGACGGCCAAGGAGTTGTCTTGGATTGCGCGTCTGCATTTCTCCTTAGAATGCCTATGGTTTCTTGGAGTCTTCTTGGAAGTCTTGGTGGAATGTCAGCAACAGCGTGTCCGGTGGGGGCGGCGACGGCTCTTTGATTCACTAGCCCCATCGGGTCAACCGGGAGGCCTGTTGATTTGCGATTCACCATTGCACCGAATCGAGAGCTGAGGTTCCATCCTGGGGTTTGTATCCACCCTCCGCCGAAGTGGCTACGGGGCCTTAAAAGGTTGTTAGTCTCGACGGGCCCTTCGTTCAAGATGACAACCTTGTGGTCTCCAGTCTTTAAGGTCTTCTTCCCTTCGTTCACATACCGGCGCATGTTACCCCTCATGAGTTAGACCGATACCTCTCCGACTTCGCCCACTGCACCACTGGACTTGAAGCTGGCTCGCAAGCCGAACGTGGTAAGGCAAGATGCCTAACTCACTAAGAAGGGTAAAGAGTAAGTGACTGACCCAACACGAGACTAATGTCAATCACGAGGCTAACCTTTGTCCAGCCGAGGTCTCTTCTCCCATCCAGGATTACAACTACAGCGAGGATGCCGCGATTCTCCGTAAGAAGACAGACGATGGACCGTTCCACGGGCTGCCAGCCAAAAGGCAAACGCGATGGAAAGTTATAGCGAAGGTGCTATCCCGATGGGGCATCACAATGGCGGTGATCGTCTCGATGTACGTCGTGATCTGGGTCTACTCAAGCAAGCCCGTCATGAGCCAGACGACGAAGCGACAGTACAATGCCCTCATCACCGGTCTCTCGATTGCCTTGGGTATTGCTGTGGCCAGTAGTTTGAACCATATGGTGGCAGAGTTGAGGTGGTGGATCTTGAGTCGGCGATATCGTTCCAAGAGCAAGGTAAGTCTGCGAGTTTGAAAAGTGAGGTATGGTGTAACAAGGCAGATTGCTGACGAGAGGTGATAGGTTGAGCGAATCCTTGCCGCGGATAACTTGAAGCATACAATCATGTTGGCGGTTCGGTCGAAGCGTTGGTCCATTCACATGGCGGCCACTGGTTGGCTCATACTGTCAATAGTATGCTCCCTGGTTGGCATTCGTGGTTGCTATCACTGACTCTCCTAGGGTTCTCAAATCGGTCTTGCAGCAATTGGCCTCTGCTACTCAACCGATACCGCAGACAAACAAGCCTTGCTTGTTCCTGGCAATGTTACTATCCCTGACATGACGACAATCGGAACCGAAAAGGTCGTCAAATCCAACAGGCAGGGACTCGGTGCTTTGCAGTACACCGCCAACAGGTACGTCACCAGAAGTCTACGTCAATCGCGCAGGCTAACCTCATCGCCTAGTTATGGCACAATATCTCTGGCATATGACTCGGCATCGTTGGAGAAAGTCCCATCGGCCAGAGCCATCTACGTCGAAAGTGATCCTCTCATGTTCTGCGACGAAAACCTCTGCAAATATGTCTTCCACGAAACCTCCACCTCGTCAATCAAAGACGACGATACGAACCCCATGACCGTGTGCACCAACCGAAGTATCAACGTCACGTCATCGTGCACATCCTGGCCGGTCATCAGCGGTGGCAGCGGCAACACCACCAACGTCACCGTTGCCCTCGACAACGGCAACACCTACGATCTTTATATCCCAGTTCCCGGCGGTAGCGATCAGTCGACATTCATGACAAACTCCCAATTTGACTGCGGAACAGGATGCAGCATGGTCTCCGTCTTTGAGGCATCAGCTACTTCGCCATGGTACTACAGCTGCAACGTCTCGGTTCATGAAGTGGCAAACGCCACGCTGCCGGAACATTATGTCGGAACCAACCTCACGGAGCTGGCGACGGCAGCCATCGCCCTCCAGGGATATGCTGCCTCGTCACTCGCGAACGACACCAACTTCCAGTACCAGACGTATCCCGCGGAGTCCATCTTTGGAACGCCAATGAACGGCACCAACCAAGTCATGCAGATGATCTTGAACCGCTTCACGATTGGCGTTGTAGCCATTGCCGCGCTGAACAATCCCTCGCTGACCCTGGAGGGTACCATGCCGATGAAAGGCACGAAGCTCAACGTTTCTCACTGGAACATGATCCACATGATTTTGCTCCTAACAGCTGTATTGCAGCTGGCATTGGGTCTTGCGGCGGCCTTGGTAGCGAACCGGGTTGTGGTTCCCGACGGCGACGCTGTTGAGATGGCGCAAGTCATGAGGTCCATGGCGATCCAAGACAGGCGGGCGAACGAGGAAGCTCTTGAGAAAGGGCTGACCACGGAGGGGTCAAAGGGCAGCAAGTGGATCTACAGAGATACTTTGGTGTCAAAAGACGCAGGCATCTATGACCTGCACATGGAGGAGCAAACGTTCCACGCAAGAAATGAGGCGGGGATGATTGAGATGAACGCTCAACACAGAAGTCGAGGATCAACGCCAGTGAAGTAAAGAGCAACAGGAACAACAGTACAAGCAGTGCATTTCCAGCGTAGTTATAGCCAATCATTCGAAAATCAGTTAATAGACTTGCAGCTTCTTGCGGCTTTTGACATCGCGGAGTAACTCTAATTGACAATGCCGCTTGTGAGCGGCAACCATCGGCACAAGCCGGCTCCGAGTGGGTCCGGTCAGCTGTCAGCTTCCGATCCCGGAGGTCAGTCGCGGAGTAGTCCGGTCCGCCCCGATGTTTCCGCTGGGAAACAGTCAGATCATGCCGGTCTTTGGTGGATTCCAAGGCTCTCTTTGAGGCTTTTTAGCAATCGATTTACTTCGCTCGACGGATCAGATTTCCCGTGATCTTGTGCGCTTGATTTTAACGCTAGAGGATTGGTGAGCCACTGTTGTGACACAATCTCATGTCGACCGGCGGCTTAAGTGCTCGTCAATTGACGCATCAAAGGGGCATGATTGATGTCAGAACACTGTGATTATCCCTGCCCGCCCATTTGGGAGCCAATGGACGACTGGAAGAAGAGCTATTTCTTCGCATTAGAAGTCTCCGTCAATGACGAACGTCTTCGGTCGGTAGACCGGAGGTCAGGCCGAAATGCATGATTAGCTTCGACCAAATGAGGGGTAGCACACGCGGGTTGAATTGTTGAGGAAGCTACCCCTCCAACGCAGCATATATGAACTGCAACTCCCTCGTCAATTTCTCCTCGCCCTTCGCATTCATACACATTGCAACAAACGCAACTGCAAAAACAAACACCAATCAAACTTGACCCGGTACGACGCTCGCGTCCGCGTCAGAGAGCCATGGCATCTATCGCAATGGAAACATCTACAGATCGAGGTAAAGTAAGAGAAGAACGCATCCGGGTGTTTGACTCATCTGCCGTGCCACATACTTCCACGCCGGTCTCCCTCGATATCTCGATTCGATCGTATGGAGCGCCGATGTGGAAGGGCACGACAGGGAGTTAATCTGAGAAATACCGGCGAACTTGATCTGGATAATACCAGCGAAAGGACTTGCTTCTTTGGCTTCCCTGCCGCCCTGCATTTGAGAGAATGGGAGTGAACTAACCCGTGCAGCATCACGCTTGATCTGTCAAAATGTCGACTGATAAGATCACCTTCCTCACCAACTGGTAGGATTGCCCGCGTGCATGCTGCGAATGTAAGTTGACACTGGGTCAGGCACGCCACCCCGTACCACGCCCCATTGTACCTCGCCCAGGCCAAGGGATACTTCAAGGACGAGGGCATCAAGGTCGTTTTACTTGAGCCCAACGACCCTAGCGTACGTTGTCATCGAAGCCTTCGTTCCAGGCTGTCTCTAACTATCATCCAGGATGTCACCGAGATCATCGGCACTGGCAAGGTCGACCTTGGCTTCAAGGCTATGATTCACACTCTCGCTGTAGGTTCCGCACAAAACCCCTGCTCTGGCTCGACCATTCCCTAATCCCTCGACAGGCCAAGGCCCGCAACTTCCCGGTCCTTTCCATTGGCAGTCTTCTCGACGAGCCCTTCACCGGCGTCGTCTACTTGAAGGACTCCGGCATTACCACCGACTTCCGCACCCTCAAGGGCAAGCGCATCGGCTACGTCGGCGAGTTCGGCAAGATCCAGATCGACGAGCTGACATCGCACTACGGCATGACCCCCGACGACTACACCGCCGTGCGCTGCGGCATGAACGTCTCCAAGGCCATTATCGAGGGCACCATTGACGCCGGCATTGGTCTGGAGAACGTCCAGATGGTCGAGCTTGAGGAGTGGCTCGCTGCCCAGGGCCGGCCCAAGACCGACGTCCAGATGCTCCGCATCGACGAGCTGGCTGAACTTGGATGCTGCTGCTTCTGCACCATCCTCTACATCGGCAACGAGTCCTTCATTGCCGAGAACCCTGAAAAGGTTCGCAAGTTCATGAAGGCTGTCAAGCGGGCCACCGACTACGTCCTCGAGAAGCCCGAGGAGGCTTGGAAGGAGTACGTCGACTTCAAGCCGGTCATGGGCTCGGACCTCAACCGCAAGATCTTCGAGCGCAGCTTCGCGTACTTCTCGCATGACCTGAAGAACGTCCAGCGTGACTGGACTAAGGTTACCGAGTACGGCAAGAGGCTTGCTGTTTTGGACGAGAGCTTCCAGCCCAACTACACCAACGAGTTTCTGGGATGGGGTCTTGACGCCGACTCGGAGGACCCTACGGGGGACCAGAAGAGAATGGTTGAGCTTCAGAGCGATGTTGCCTGTCGCGGCGGTTTCCGTCGCTTGAAGTTGCAGAGCTCTGCCATCAAGGCTTAGACACATTGCTCAGGTCGCATCGTATGGTTCACGGATATCTTTCGCTCATTCAGAGATAAGAGGTCACTATAGCTGGGCGGCTTTGGGGAGCCCTGTCCTTTAGACGCGTTGGAATAACCCACTCTCTTGCAAATATAAACACCCCTAGCCGAAACTGCCACTTCGACTACTACGCCGTGAGAATAGCCCAACATGGTAAATATCTTGGAACAGAAGAAAGCATCGACTTAAGATTTGGCCCACTCATTATGACGACCCTGCCCTAACTGACTGAGATGTCCTCGTCGTTGAGAAATTCTTTCATCTCCAGCCCCGCTGTGATATTGTCGTACTTCTCTATTCTAGCAGGTACAATGAACGGACTCAAAGGGCAGCAAGATGGTGGATTCTTGAAGGCTCTAATAGACCTTTCGAGCCCTGTTACGCTGTATCCCGTGTAGGGCCGAGACGGTGTTGGGTGGCTCAGTCTATGCTCAGCCATATTTTTCACCAACAGCCCCAGAAGGGTCGCCGAACACTCGAATTTGCATCCGGAAGAACCATTTCGAAATCGATCAGCTTGATTTTCCAGCATTTTTAAGATTCGTTCAATGATATCTTCGCGACGCTGGTCGATTGCGTCTGCATCGTTTGAGGTTAGTCTAAGGACCTGCTGAAACCCCGAAATTTGTGGAAACCTCACCCGTTATGGACGATCGAATGGGAAGTCGATCCAGAGATGGGAGCAGCCCCTTGGTTTCCCGGATAGCTGTCTTGGTGATATGCTGAAAGATGGTCTCGTTCCGGAAAACAAATGACACCAGAAGCCACAGGAGTAAATCTCGATCGCATGTCTTGGGCAGTGGCGATGCTCTAGACAGCATTTCAATCCATATTGTCGAAAGTGGTTCCATGCTCTCATGGCAGTCGTAGTAATCCACGATCGCGGCGACCTTGGCGAGCATTTCGAGATCAACACAACGAGAAATGCCACGGAACTTTCCATGCATCGCTTTCATCACCACGAGAAACGCCTGGGCATCCCATCCAGACGCATCCACATAATGCAGACCGTCTATCTTTCTAGTTGAAGCCTCCTTTCCGTTCCATTTCAACATTGATGCGAAGTAGCGGGAGGCAAGACCAAGGTGCCGAGACGATGAGAGATATTTTATGCTTTCAGCCTTGGACGTCACGTGTACATCGGGCAACCTTCCATTCGGTGAGTTAAGGCGTTCTCCTTTCCCTATAGTCGCTGCTGATGCTCTCTCGTCCCAAGGCGCAAACGGAGAAGTCGAAGGATGGAGAGTGAGTAAAACATCGCCATTGGGATCGAGCTTGTGGGAGACTCCTTCGATCATGTTGAAAGAAAGACCTATGATGCATGAAAATGATACGAATATGCGCACATCCAGCGAGGCTTGTGGCTGGCAGGTTCCATTTCAGCACAAGAAAATGGAACATGGAATTTCTTGACTCGCTGAACTTTGGATGCAACTGCGTGCGGGGTGGTCGGCCTCCAGCAGAGGTGCCAGCAAATCAGCAAGAAGCTGCCTCAGTGTCTCCATCTCATTTAGTTCTTAAGATTTGAATCAATTTAGGTTTCAAACTTGTGCGACAGAACGTTTCGGGGTGAGGACGCTATGCCTGGACCACTATGTGATCACGCCAGGCCCTCGGAGAGGCAAGTGGAATCAGGGACTGCACGCAGGCAGGACGAGGTATCAGGTGCCACAGCAAGCTTAGTCATTTCAATCAAGACTTTTGCCATGTGGGCGGATATTGAAGAGAAGATCACATTGAGGATTATGATGAGATGGCGCACCCGCTTTGAGAGCATCTTCCACGTCACCACGTAGATTCTGTTGATATGATTGGCATAGTGGTGTTAAATGAGTGAATCCAATGACTGCATTTGGAACTTGTCTGCTATGAAAATGCGCCTCAAAGTGATCTCAGACCCGGAAACAAGCTAAATTACCTCACGTATTCAGCTTACACCACGACGCAAGAAGCACTGTCTGCAGGCGGCCAGAATTGTTAAAGGCCCCTCACAAGCATCGAAGACCAGGGATTCACTTATTTAGCAGCCCAGGCTTCCGGTGACACAACCTTTGTGCGGATTGACGTGTCACTACGCCATTCAACAACTGACGGAGCTGAGGTTGTCGTTGAAGTTGGTGGGAACGGTGTTCTGCAGTCCACTAGTGGTCCAGGAGCCGCCAGTGCAGCTGCCGTCCCTGAAATAACGCAAAACGTATTAGATTTCAATTGACACACGAAATTGGATGTGGCGAAAGTGATCTGCCACTTTCAATTTGAAGAATCGACTATGATGACTTACTGGTAGAAGGTGCAGGTGGCACTGCCGGTGTCAACAGAGCTGACAGCATCGTTCATGCTTCCAGGGAAGTTGGCTAAGCTTTGTTAGACCTCGTATCCTGAAGGGACTATAGTTAGAAACTTACTGCAGCCGTTGACATCCATGGTCACACAGTTGGTGATGGTCTGGTCCTTGCAAATGCGAATGCTGGCAGCATTGGCGAGACCCAGAAGGGTGACGGCAATGACGGTGAAAGACTTCATGTTGTTGGGGAAAATTGAGAAGACTGTAGGTCAAAAAGCTTGAGAAGTATGGCTGTGAAGAGGTCGACAGATGTGATGAGGTGAGAGGCTGATGCTGTTGGGGATTAAGAAAGAAAGACGCGTACAGTTGACCACCCGACTGTATTGTCATCCTCACGAAGGATCACAACATATTTACGGGCTCATAGTCCCGACAGGATCTTTACCTTGTCTGCCTAAATTGAATGTCTCAAACAATGCGCCTGGCCGGCCAATTTGGGACAACTACTAAGTACCGTCCAAGCAGATCATACAAAAGATCCTCCTCCTCAAGGCCATGTTGCACCAACGATGACTATCCGTCCATGGCATACCCAGTGTTCACCGCTAGCAGTAGGCAGGTTTGTCGATGCAACTGGTGAGTGAGTAAAATGAACCATGTCACGTCCTAGACAGACGAGACATCAGTGGCCACCATGAAGCAATCAAGAATGGAACGCTGCCAAGGCTAGGAGCCATTGAGGTGTAGTAGGCTAAGGTGGGCGGGCGGCCGCCATGTGGATACTAAAGCCAGAATTGTTCGAAGTTGTAACTATCGTGAGCGTCCAATACAGATACGCAAGGAACTTTGGTAAATTCCCCGCCTTAGTAGACAACTCACGCGAAGTTACATTGGTATCAACGTCCATCTAGTTACTCTGAAGAGAGGCTGGTTCCACTTTGCTACGCATGCAATCCTGAAAAGGTGGTTTCATTGCCCTCCGTTGTAGTCCTGGGCACGAGCCGAGAGATACTTGTTCGGGAAAGGCTTTGCACTGGTACGATAACCGACAAATAGGCACATTGCCTTCCATATGCAAACTTGAGACCCATCAAACCCCCATAGGATTTCTCTCACAAGTATGCAAGTCAGATGATAGAAATCCAGCAACTGATTCCACTCTTTCGCCCGATCAGGCTGTCAAATGGCCGGCGATTTCCTGACATACTGTCTAAAGCTCCGTGATTCAACTTTAACCGGGGCGATTTCGATGATCTGCGGAACTTTGGTCACCTAGCTGAGAACCCTGGACAGCCCTGCGGCCGCCTCCGGTAGTTCACCAAACCCCTAACGCGCCTGGCTTACGCCCTGCTGAAAGATCGACAATTAACTAACTCAAATTGACCATCCATGGATATGGATTTAGGACTTTGCCTAGCAATTACACAGCCCGTTCAGCGTGCTGCTTAGCGTATGCCAGGTACTTTCTTGGCGGGTATCGTTGCCCCTAACTTCCGTGAACTCTCCGCGAGTTACACAGCATGCCTAGCGGCGGTTAGGCTCACTTGCAACCCCACAAAGAGCCTTCGTTCTCAGACCAAGTTGATTCCCAAACCATGTGTATTTACGTACAGGAAGCAAAGCTTTTGTGTTCTATCCCATGCAGGCGTTTGCGCCTCATGTCTTGGAGTTATATCTCTGTATCATCCTTTTCTGCACCGCCGTAGCAAGCTGCTCTAGGTTTCTGGAGCCGGTAATCTCAAGCGTGGCCAGATCTACGCCCATCCATTGCCTGATCCAGGCTCGCACCTCTATTCCTACTAGGGAATCTAGACCGAGGTCCGTTAGTGGAGCCTGGAAGTCCAGGTCTGTGTCTTGTCTAACCTGGAATTCGCGCAGGGTTTTCCCAATATGCGTTGCTAGGAATTCTGTGGTCTCTCCTGACTGGAGCGAAACGATGTTAGAGCTGAGCTCTCGGATGGCATGGCTGAGCTCGTCCTTCGCCATGCTGTCTGAGCCGGAAGGAATTTTGCTGTCATCCGAGTCCAGGTTGCGAAGGGCAAGCATTCGTCGATCTCTCTTCCACGGGACACGGCATGATTTCGATGTAAGCGGTATGGTGGAACGCATTCCCATGGCCAATAGAGATGGTTGTACATGGCACGAGGCAGCTGAAGCGCCGTTTTCCGTCGGAGGTTCCATCAGCAACCGCTCAATGCAGTCCAGGAGCTCGACCTCGGTGTTGAACCATTGACCTGTTGCCTTGGCCAAGTCAGCTGCCTCAGGTCGGTCAGCTACGTAGCCGACGTCGCTGATGAAGCCCACATTTAGAACACTTGCAGCTAGTCCCAGATTCCGCCTATAACCAGCGAAGGATTCCATGTAGGCATTCCCAGCATGATAGTTGGCCTGTCCCCACCATCCACCTGTTGCTGCTGTGGAGCTGAACAAGAAGAAGAAGTCAAACGGAACGTCAGGCTGCCGCTCCAGCAAGACCTCATCGATGTTCCTAGTTCCATTAATCTTCGGCTGCGACGCCGCAAGCCACTCGGACCAACTCATACTGAGGAAGCCAGCGTCCCGAAGAGCCATTGCAGCGTGCAGAACCCCTCCGATTGGCATTTTGGCGACTTTGATTGCTCGAACGACGTCGTCATATTTGGCGACGTTGCCGGAAACAAATTTGACATTGCAACCCAGACATGCCAGCTCTTTGGCTAAAGAGGCATGCTCCGGCAGACAACTTGCAGAGCGAGACAGGAAAATGATCTCCTTGGCCCCCTTTTCCACAAGCCAGGAGGAAATGACGGTACCCAAAGATCCCAGGCCATCAGTAAAGAGATATGACCGATCATGCCGTAGTTCGAGTGTCTTGTGGATGGGCTCGGTGGGAAGCAGCTGGGATTCAGCTTCTTCTGGCAATGTTACAACGATCTTGCCTATGTGCTGGCTCTGTTGCATTTGTCGGAAGGGCTGGGAGATTTCTGCGGCTGAGAAGGTAGAGGCGATGCATGGTTGAATGTGGCCCTGTGTCCATAAATCTATGACTCGCTCCAGCATATCCCTAACGAATCGGGGCTTGCGAGCCCATAGATGTGCCAGATCAACACCACAGAAGGTTCGGTTAGATTCAAACTGGTCCATGGCCAGCTTCGCATGTCCCAGGAAGTCCCGGCGGCCGAGCTCGACGAAAGTACCAAACTCAGCCACGCACTGCCAGGAAACGTGGAGCAGCTCTCCTGATAGTTGGTTGAGGACCAAGTCCACCCCCAATCCCTCTGTGGCTGCCATGATGCCCGGCAGGAATGATGAGTCGCGGGAGTTGAAAATCTTGCCTGGGGGAATTCCAAGTTTCTCGACGAGAAAGTCTCTCTTACCTTTGCTGCCGACAGTACAGTATATCTGTTGAGATGCTCGTCAGTTTTGGCTGAAAACATGAAGGGTTATATGGAACGTTCAACTCACGTCAGCTTCTAGCATCTGAGCGAGCTGGAGTGCCGCCAAGCCCACACCTCCCGTAGCCGAGTGGATCAAGATACTCTTTGCGCACGTATACCGTTAGTGACAGTCGAGATCAAGGGTTGTATGAAATTGAGGTGTTTTACATACCATTCCTTTGATTGCTTTGCCTTGGGTGAACAGCCCATGAAAAGCAGTGCAGTGTGCCACAGGAATTACGGCAGCGTCTTCGAAACCCATCTGGTCCGGTATCTTGCAGCATAGCTGTTGGGACGTTACTTTGATGTTTGTGAATGACCCGCTAGATATGGCCACGACCCGATCGCCCACCTTGACCCTATCCACATCGGGGCCGACTTCCAAGACAATGCCGGCACATTCTAGACCAAGTCCATCTTGAATAGCCGCTGTGTCGGTGATAAAGCTTTGAGCAATGAGGACGTCCTTGTAGTTCATGCCTACGGCCTTCACTTTGATCTTGACGTCGTCCTTGTTGAGCCCTGGAGTTATCATTGGCTTCCAGTACAGTGTGTCAGTGAGTCCCGGCTTGCGCTGGGAGAGCTTTCGCACGCTCATGCTTTCTGGAAGCAATTGAGACTCAGCTGTCAGGTTAATATGCTGATAACGGCTTATAAGAATCTTTTCGTCCATGTACGCCCATTCATACTCGGGGTTGCTGTCCGGGTCATTCTTGACACGCTTGCCGAATTCATGGTAGACCTTTGGGACAACATTGGCGATGGCTGCCGGGGAGAGACTTTCGAACTCGAGAGTGGCAAAATCAAGCCCAAGCTCTGTCCGTAGAACATGAGCTAAACCGAAAAGCGGAGCGTACTGAGATTGAATATTCTCGCCGACCTGGCATTGGCTAGTAATCCACAAAACACCGCAGTCACTGTCGTGGGCATTCTTGACAAATCGCTGAAAGTGTGCAAATCTTTCCTCTGTCAGACCGGCGAAAAAGGGAGAAAAGACATCGAGTACGGATATGACGTCTTGTTTTGGGGTTAGACTCGCTTCCGAATCCTCCAAGTTGTATTCATCGACTTCGTATGAAGCCCGCCGCAGAGTCTCAAAAACCTGCTTGATATCTTGGCCCCTGTGCTTTAGAATTGTGACTCGTGTCGACGAGGCACAGGGTGTGACGGCTGGCAAATGATGTTGTTGTTCGTGTAGCCGTCGAAACTGTTTGATATGTCACCGAATCCGGATCCCAACAGCTCCTTCTTCCATCTCTCAAAGCTGACATGGGGCGTAGAAACGCGACCGTCGGCTTCACCAAGCCACCAGCCTGGGATGACGCCAAAACAATGGTTGATCCAGGGCGTGATCGGAAAGATCTCTTGCAATAGGAACCGTCCTTCAGGGTGTATCAACTTCCTTATGTTGCTTAACGACTCGTGAAGGTTTGGTGTGGCATGTATGACGTTCCATGCAATAATGAGGTCGAATGACTCGGCCTGGAACCCCTGCTCCAACGGGTCTTTGCTGATGTCAAGGATGGCGAATTCAATTCCCCCGTATTCTTCGAACCTCTTCTTTGCATCTGCAAAGAAGCCGCTAGATATATCAGTGTACGTGTAGGACTGATACATCCTCTGCCCATGACTCGATGTCAAGCTCTGGAGCGTGCTGGCCATCGCACCTCCAGTTCCGGCCCCGATCTCCAGGACGCGGAGGTTTGGCTTCTTGTGCCCAATCAGTGATAATAGACTTGACGAGTCTGTGTCTAAAAGAAGGCAGTTGTAGACATTTTGAAGTACGCCATCCGCCAGAAGAAGCTCAAGCTCGCTAACATCGCCATTGAAGATTCCTTCGCAGGAAGAGCTGACACGATGAATAGCTGTTGCAGGAGCATGGACCTCGCTTTTTTCAAGGTCTTTAAAAAGCGATGAAAGCAGGATATCTCGATCTTTCGACGCCATACTGACGAGATAGTCAGCGTCTGGAACTCCAGGGCATATGAGAGAGCCAGAAGAAAGTCCAGTGACGAGGTCTTGAAGCCATTTCCGGTATTTGGTCAGGTGTTCACGTTTAGGGTGAGCAACGTGACGTATGCTGTCGAGTGTTCGGGTGAGGGAAAGTATGTTGAACCGGTCGAGCAGCCGATACAGCTCCACCTTTGAGACGTCTATCGCGGGTCGGATCAGAGAAGAGGGATCAACGAACTCAATATCTTCTTTCCACTCAAGCTCCGCAGCTCCGTGTGGATTAGAAACCTCATTTGCGCCATTAGAGCCACCGATTCTCGATAGCTGCCACCCTTTGGAGCTCAGGACTACGCTACCGCCGTCGAGAGTAGCGTCAACGCTACCCAGAAACGCTCCAGGCCGCTGCTCCGTGACCTTTGCTGAAAATGATAGCTCCTGAGCTCCTGCCGGTGGTACTGCAAAGGCGAACTCATCGACGTAAGCAACTAGTGCTAGCGAGTTGCAATTTCGCGTGAGACCATGGGCGGCGGCCACATATAAGCTTTGAACAGGACGGTCCAACGCCCCTTGGTGTACAGAATAGTAATTTTCCTCTCCCGGTAGTAGGTCAAGCTTCAAAGTCCCCTTGATCTGCAGTGTTATGGGATCGGCTGCGACGTCCATGCCGCTGAAGCGTGGGCCATACTCCAGGCCGAGGGACCTAAACTTGCGATACCACGAGGCGGAGGAGCACACCCTCGAGAATACGCTGCTAAAGTCTTTGGCATCACACTGTCCCAGGCTACTATTCGACGATTCGCTGTCACCTCGGACCTTTCCATACGCGTGCTTCACCCAGTCTTCGTCCTGGTAGCTGGAAATGGTGAACTCGTACCAATCCGAGTCGATTGAGTCGGTGAGACTTATTTGGTTGAGTTGAGTAACGATTTCCGTCTGGCTCTCGTACGTCATGGGCAGAGCCGCACTGAAGTGAACTTGTTTGCACGTGAAATTGGGGTTTCCTGTGAGCTGTCTAGCAGCTTCACCAGCCATACACAAGTATGAGACGCCAGGAAGAATAATGGTCCCTTCAACCTCGTGCTCTGCAATCCAGGGCACATCCTCTAGACGTGGCAGATTTCGCCAAGCTGGACTTCTGTTTGTGCTTTGCAAAACCCTACTGCCAAGGAGTTCATGATGCCGAAACTTGCGTAGACGATACTCTTCGGAGAGCCTAGACTCATGCCACAGTGGCCCTTCATAGTGCCAAAGGTACGACGGGAGGTCTGTCAGAATGTTTCCTTCGTCGAACACGCGATCCAAGGCCACCGGATGGTTACGTAGCCACAGCTCGCCCACAGCACGGAGGAGTTCTTGATGAGCGTCCTGGCCGCGAATGAGGGTGGCGATATACTCGGCGTTGATTTTCTCAGCCCCTAAGATTTGTCGAATAGGACCTGCAAGAGCAGAATGTGGACCGATCTCTAGGAAAGCCTTCTCGGAATTAAGGGTGTGCAATGCTTTGCTCACAGCTCCACTGAAGCGAACCGGTGATACCAAGTTCTGGACCCAGTAATCGGGGCCAAGTTCAGCCCCCTTGCATATGAGCTGGTTTGTGACACTAGAGAAAAAGGGTGTCTTTGGGTCACGAGGCTGCACATGTGGTCGAAGCAGGTCGACATATTGCGAAGCAACAGCTTGCATGTGATGGGAGTGATATGCCCTATCCACTTGCAGAGCTCTGGCAAGTACGTCCGGATGTGCCTTCTTTAGCTCCGTGACTACCAGATCGAGAGAAGTCTTGTCTCCGGTTAGTGTGACGCTGTTTGGGCTGTTTTCGCATCCGACCAACACGCCAGGCCGAAGGTATAGCGTGACCTGCGCTTTCCCCATCCCGATGGCAGCCATACCACCAACTGAGTCCTCTACGGCCCCCAATACCTTGCCACGATAGTAGGCAATGATGATGGCTTCGCGTTGAGTAATTGCCCCACAGGCATACGCAGCTGCGATTTCTCCTGACGAGTGGCCCAGCACCGCTGCTGGCTTGATGTTGTATGTCTTTAAGAGGTCTACAAGACACAACTGAAGAGCTGCACAGCAAACCTGCGAGACTTGCCCATTGTTGATTCTGGAAGTTCTTTTCGGTGCCAACATCTCGTCTGCGTTTTGAGGTCATGTCAGCTTGGCTGATGACTAGGACCAGTTTTCGACTGTGAGGTTGAGGTCTTGACATACCTATTAAATTCCATGTCGGACCGTCTGGTAACTGTTGCAACAGACTGTCCATCGCAACCAATGAAAGTTTGAATGGGGGAATGTTCTCCACGAGGGACTTCCCCATCTGTGCCCACTGCGCGCCCTGTCCGGTGAACACGAAAACCAATTGAGCAGGGTCGTAATTACCATGTCGAGTCGGCTTGAGTATTGGGAAGTCATCAATACCATTCGACACGCAGCAAGCACGGTAGCTTAGCAACTCCCGTTTCTTTGCCAAGTTATACGCTACGTCGCTCAATCGGTCTGGGTGGGCTAGGTTGTAAGCCTGATGGCGCTTCACCATCTTCTCGAGTGCCACGGGATGCTTGGCGGAAAAAAGAAGAAGCCGAGGAGGCTCTGAGCCAATTGGCACCACTGCAGGGAGGGACTTCGTCGCCTTCGTCGTTATTCTTCCATCTTTAACCCCGACGTGGTCGACTGAGGCCAGGAGGGCGTAAGCGTTGGAGCCACCGACACCATACGAACCGACACCAACGACTCTGTCTTTCTCTTGGGGCCATGGAATGGCTTGTGCAGGAACCTTTAGTTGGTAGCGATCGAATGGAATCTTGGGGTTGGGAGATTTGAAGCTTGCATTTGGCGGTATCATGTCGTTCTGAAGAGCAAGCGTCATCTTCAAAACACTTGCAAGGCCAGCGGCACCTTCAACGTGTCCAATATTGGTCTTCACCGAGCCAATGTAGATGCCGCCATGATCTCCGAAGACGCGTCCCACGGCCTCGCATTCAAGAGGATCACCAACTGGCGTCCCTGTCCCATGACACTCCATCATCGCCGTCCTGGAGTAGTCCTTGATGCCGGCGACCTCATGTGCTCTCCGGATCAATTCTTCCTGGGCATCTGGATTCGGTGCTGTCATCGTGGAGGACTTGCCACTAGAGTTGCTCGCTGTGGAAAGAACCACTGAGCAGATTGGGTCCCCGTCTCGAACCGCGTCGCTGAGTCTCTTGACGTAAACAGCGACAACAGCCTCTCCACGTACAGAGCCATCTGCCTCAGCATCGAACGTCTTGCATGTACCTGAAGGAGATAGAACGTTATGATCATTCATCGTGGCTGTGAGAGTGGGCGAGTATATGATGCTAGTGCCGGCTACAACCGCTGCTTCGCAATCGCCATGTATCAGAGCATAGCAGGCTTGGTGTAAGCCCAGCAGTGAGGAGCTGCAAGCTGTTCGAACAGTAACGCTCGGACCCATGAAGCCGAACTCGTAGTGAATCCGATCTGCCGGCATAGAGTCGAAGCCATTGAGTAGGTTGTAGGGATGAACGGTTTGTGGGTCGGCGGCGTCCAGCTCAGCCCGGTCACCGCCAAAGCTGCCAACCCAAACACCAATCTTTCTTCCTCGGAGCTCAGAGGGCTTTTGACCTGCTCTCTGAAGTGTTTCGTAGACTACTTCCAGACTTAAACGTTGCTGTGGATCCAATATCTCGAGCTCCTTCTTCGTCATTGACCAGAAGGAAGCATCGGCGTTCTTGATATCGATGCTGCTGTCCAGAAAGTAGCCATGATCACTAGGAACATGTCTCTTTCTACCTGGCGCATGCCATGTCCCAGCATTATAGCGGTCTTTGGGCACCGGACATCGCCCGTCGCGCTTGTTCACGAGCATATCCCAAAAGGCATCTGGATCGTTCACACCTCCAGGAAGCCTCATTCCCATACCGCAAATTGCCACCGGCTCGAAAGCAGCCGTGTTGCTATCTCCAGAGGTAACTCCATGAGTGCTGCAACCGCTGTCTGTTGTGTCGTAGCCATCCACACTATTTACAGCAACCCCACTGTCGCGGCTGCCGCTGCGACCTTGGATCGACTCTTCGCCGTAATACGTTGACAGATTTGACAACATTTTGTCTTGATTAAGCTGCTCATGGTGAATGTTATGATTTGCAAAACAAGGTCTATGACTTTCTTCGGCAGTGCTTGGCTGTGATGGACGATCTCTTAGACAATCGCAGTAATAACCACATCAAGTTCAAGATGTGAAGTGGGGCGGACTGATTTACTGCGGTGACATTGCCGACGACCCTGACTCTCATTTCGGAAAAGGAAGGCCAGAAGTGAGTCGACATAGCCGACGGGATATGCAATCCGAGAGCGAAGCAGTCGCTCCCGTCGGCTTCAGATACTTTGGGCCCAGTGTCTCAGGATTCTTCCTTTACGGGACAGTACTTTCAAATCCCGACCCTCCCGTCGCCGTGCCGGGTCCTCGGAGTTTTTAAGGGGGCTTGAAACTCGGAGATTTCCACGAAGGCCGACTTTTGGAAATAATGTCGGCAAATGGTCGTGGAGCAAGTTGATTGATTTTCTTGTGTTTCTAGATTATTCACCTATTATTTTCCGCATCCCTGTTTGATTAACAGAATTAGGCTTTGTGTTCCGTGCTTGACCACACATGCGGTTATTTGCATATTTCAGCTCTACACCAGTCAAATACTGTTTGTTCAGCCATCTAAGAGTAAACGAGTCGCTTTGCCTTCTGTTGTATGGTTTCCAGTGCAACTAAATTCTGAATGAATTATCATGACTAGAATCACTTTAAACAACCAGACGCAAAATGGCTACCCGCGAAATGGCGGGCATGGCAAGGAATTGTCTCATTCACCGGTCACCGGTCTATGGATCACTGGCATCGGCTCGCAGTATCCTCCATATTTGATCCCACCGGAGACATTCGTCAGTTGGGCAAAGAAATTCCATAACATCGAAAAACCGGTGTAAGTGCACTCCTTTTTCTTTCTTTTTTGAAAACAAAAAAAAAATATTCCGAGGGCTAACAACTGGGGTGTCGGAATAGGCTCGCTAGACTACTGAAGCTCACAATGAGCAGCGGTATTGAAACACGAGCATCAACAATGGACTTCGAAACCGGCTTTGGCTGTCAACCTGAGGTCCCACTCATTGAGGAACTAGACGCGAGGTTCCGCAAGGTTCCGCAAGGTTGGAGTTGATCTAACAGTGCAGGCTTGCCGAAAGGCTTTGCGGGACTGGGGTGGTGACCCAGACGACATCACGCATGTTATAGGAGTCACTGTAGGGTCTCTGAGCCTGCCCGGTTACGACTATCTGGTGGCACGCAGACTTGGTTTGGGCTATCATGTCGAGAACATGTTTCTGAACGGTGTCGGTTGTGCTGGTAGCATTGCCCTGATGCGCGTAGCTGCCAATATTGCCATGGCTGCGACGTCTCGGGAGAGGCCTGCCCGTATCCTCTGCTTTGCTTCGGAGGTCTGCACTATGTACTTGAGACACCAGTACGCAGAGGCTGAGGTAGCTACTGACGTTGAAAACATGGATATCGCGGGTGCCATCTTCGGCGATGCGGCATCCGCTTTTGTGTTGTGTAACGATGATGGGTTGGATGACCTCACTCAGGCCAAGTTTCAGCTACTTGAGTGGGAGCGCATGACCGTACCAAAAACGATACACCATATGGGCGCCATGGTGAAGACGACTGGCTTCACCAGCATTATCTCCAAGCAAGTCCCGGATATCGCCAAGCAGTCGGTCCGTCCTCTATGGGATAAGCTTCTCCCATCATACCGCGAGAAGGTCGGTCATCCTGAACTCGAAATTTCCGACTTCGACTGGGCTCTTCATCCTGGAGGTGAATCGGTCATCAACAATGTCAAGGACAGCATGGCTTTGGATGACCATCAAATCAGGGCAACTCGACACATTTACAGAACCAGGGGGAATACCGGGAGCCCCACGGCAATCTGCGTGCTCGATCAGCTTAGGAATATGGGTATAGGGAGCGAGCACGTGGTGGCGGTCAGTTTCGGGCCTGGTCTAGCCAGCGAGATGGCCTTTTTGAGACGCTGTGAAATCGATCAGTGAGGGCGCTGGTGTCATGGGACACGTTGAATTTCATTGTTTCAGGCCATTGTCAGACAATAGACTCACCTATCTCGCCCTAATTCTCGTGTTTAGTAGCACCTCCAGACCAAATTCATCATCGCTGTCATTTCTCACTGAGACTTTTCCCCTTTCTACTGCATACTATGTTTCCATTTCGTTTTCGAGTTCAGGATCAGAATGTATTAGGGAGTCAGATGCACTTTCTACTAATGAGTGACCATGTGTACACAGTATGCTTCGCTGTTGATTGTGCGCCCTGAAAGACCCAATACTTTATTTGTGGCCATTTGCACCGTCTTTGACATATTCTGTGGCTCTATTTTGAACACAACACTCCGGCTACCTCACCTGCCAGAGATGTCAGGTACCCAGCACAGTTGCGCGTCTCAAGTCCCTTCTGAACCGTCCAGCATAGCTTCCCGGACCAGCTTTGTGTAATACTGTCCTGTCAAGGAGTACGTGTCAGGGCATTGAGGCGCGCATTGTTGCTGGTAGGTATTGTCGACTCACCTATTGTCCCATATGACCAAGTCACCTGGATGATGCCATTCCACACGTAATTGGTATTTGGCTTGGGTGGCGTGTTTGAGTAGCTTTTGTTGGAGGTCTGCCGTCTCTTCGTCCTCCTCGGGTGCGCATTCAATATGGTGCATGTATAGCCCAACGTACAGGTTCATCCTATTGGATGGCTGGTGCAACTCTACAAGTTGATGCCTGGCCATAGGATAGGCTGAAGGGTCTAAGTCTTTGAACAAGTCCGGGTTACTGATCTTCTGTGCATGCTGCCACGAGTGAACACCGCAATAGTTCTTGGATAACAGTCTTTTCTTGAGGCCGGATTCGACATCGTCCAACTGGTCGAAGGCAGTCCTAGTGTCAGCAAAGATAGTGTCGCCTCCGTATCCTGGCGGCGGGATTTCGTGCGCTCTGAGAATACTCCACGAAGCTCGCTGTTGACTGTATGCAAGGTCCGGATGAAAGAAGGACGCGAGTCTACCAATTTGGGCCTTGGGACCTTCGGCTGGGACAGGGTCTCCTGTGTCCGGGTCGATGTTGCTCAAATCGGCGAGTTCATCAGTCTTGAGCCGTGTTTTCGTATCGCCAAGCACCTTTTTCATGCTAAAGAGGGGTCCAAAACGGCGAGCGAGCTCGTCATGGCTGATATCATCAAGACCAGTGCTACGAAAAACGATCACGCCGTACTGCGATAGATTAGTCGCAAAGTCCGCAGTATACGAAACTACACGTTGCGTTGTCCCGACTTTGCAGACCGTTGCAGCTAGATTGATGGCCTCACCTTCGCTGATAATGCGACAATATTCTCGAAGACGTCGTCTGACATGGGCGTTGACAGGTTGACCCCCGAAATCTCCGCACCAAAGTAAGGATGCAGTTCTGTTATTTTGATTTGGGACTTTGATTTCTCCATACCATCGGCGAGACTTCCCATATTCGACTACTTTGGAACTCTCTTGGAAGGTACGTGAGCAGGTCGGGCTTGCTTCAATGGAGACGCGCTGGAGGAAGAACGTTTCTGTTGCAACAAACATGGTATGGATGTAAGAGCCTGCTGCTACACAGACCGTAGTACCCAATGCTCAATTAGAAATGATGAATGTTGAGGCGTTCATTCTCTGTCTAGACTTGGTGATAGAATGTATTGGTAACTGAAAGTATGACTAGCCGGGTTCAAGCGATTTGGTCTTGGCCGAGTAACTCACGGGCAGCAGCAGAGATGGGTGGAGACTCGGGTCGATGATGTTCTCTCGAGATCCTAGTTGTACAGATGCCATGAAAGCCTCTCCAAGCTACCCAAAGAAAAAGCCGCCCCACACCTGAAACAAAACTTGATGAGAGTATTCTCCTTGCTGTCGTCTGATTATCAGCCATGACCCGAGATGGGGCAATTCGGAGGTTTCTCTAGCTTGACTAGTTATAACTTAGAATCATTAGTTTCGTAGTGAGCAGAATAAAACGGAGGGGAGCCAAATGTTTCTCCCGACTTAACGAGGTCCTTGCCTAGTTAGGAAGTGTGAGCTCCCTACCTAATCTGTAGTTGATTCAAAGTGTGCTTCGACCCGCTTACACCTGAGTCGCTACAAGTAGTGCACCGCCGACAGATGATTCATCATTGGTGGGTACCCTTCCCCGGGAGGAAATCATTCCCCGGATCAGGGGAATCATGGTTTGGAAGCTTGGTCTATAGGGATACAATTAACGATCATGACTCTAGTCATGAACAGAACCCGCGGAAGCGTCCCGATTCCTCAGAGTGATTACCTCCATCCTTGAAACGAACCGGAGTGACCCGATCGCTTGGGAGCCATAGTATAAAGTTGCATAGGCTCATCTCAGCATCGTATTATTGAAAGCCTGCCACGGAAATCAATGGTCCAACGGCGTTTTTTGCTGCTTTGAATCACTCGGCTAAAAGCAAAGAAAATTACTTCCCATTCAATTTCATAATTTAGTTGAAGCAAAGATGTATATTGGGAAAGTTGCCTTATTGGGACACCTCGTCTTCGAGTCAGCGGCATGCGCATCGTTCTTCTGCCAGCCACACAAGCAATCGCAAGATCCTGAGGCTAGCGAAGAGGCGGTCTTAGTTTGCCATAACTACGCTGGCATGCTTCTAGCTACCAACGTCTTGTGCCTTTTGTCTCTCATCCAAGGTGATAGCAAGACATTTGACGATACGAGCGTCATGATTACACGATCTATGGCCATCTATCACCTATTTCCCATAAGAAGAGCCTGGAACAGCATCAAGAAACGCAGAGGCAACTACAGACCGGAAGAGAGCATGGCAGGTGGTCCTCCAGGGCATCTAGTCATCCACGGCGCTTTGTTCGCATTAATGCTTTTGGTTGGGTGGCGCAAGAAAAAATGACTAGGGTTGTCGCATGAGACTTTTGCGTAGGACAATTGCCGGGTGCAAATGATTACGTTCCCTGTCCAACAGCTTTTGGGGGGGGCTAGAACTTGGTCTGCGACGGCGAGGGCGGCGCTGATAGGCATCCTACTTACGAAATTACCGTACTGGCGAACCATGGCGGTGGAAGTTTAGATTCAATGTACAATGGTGTGATTCTTCCAGCTGCCGGCAGTGATTGCATGGCGCAACCACGAGTGGGCGCCCGGATAAGCACATGCTCGGAAAAGAACAAAGCTTTTCGCTATGATTGAGGCTACGAAGTTATGAACCTGAAGATGCGGTGATTTCCGTCGGTGCTACTGTCCGACGGCGCCAGACGGGCGTAACGCGAGGTTGATTCGTCCAAGCTTTGCGTTTTATGGATGTCAGTGACCGAAACTGGGTTGGGAACTGTCAGTAGGGATGCAAGTCTGGCTAATTGACACGAACTGCAAGTGGAAGGTTAAAACAGCCAAGCATATGCATGGTAGCTACTTTCTCATGAAACCGATGTCCATCGGAATGGAGACCTGCTTGGCCATCAAAACGCCCTGCCAGATTCACAATGAGTGTGAAATTCTTGTAAGAGATCTCAAGTCCCCCATAGTCACATAACGTCCCAACTATCTCCAAGCAGAAATGTGAATTCTACTTCCAAAGCCTGCAGTATAGTCCCATTTCTCTACTCGCCTGGATCTACCGAAAGTCACCAAACGCAGGACCACAATGAACGCAGTACAACACCCCACCTTCACAAAATGCCATGACCAGAACAATCATAGCTGCAGACCATCAAATACGAAGGATGCAATCAACTTTTCATTTGTTCGGTTTCTAGAAGACGTTGAACGATTTTGTCACATTCTAGATGCACCCTTCTCAGCATCAACTACGACAGCCGTCCTGAGGGCATATCACACTCATTTTCACAACGCTCTTGTGGGATGGCGAGTCACTTCGAAAGATTCTGCGCTCAACCATCGCTTCTTCCAAGCCGCATCAACCGATGTCGTTGCTACCGCCATTGAAGCAGGCTTCATCCAGCACAGTCCCCTGACAGATTTGGTGCAGGCTTGGAGTTCGCTTTTCGACGGTGAGGTGCAACAATGGTGTGACTTCGACACTTCAAAGGGACTCATGAAGTCGTGGTTGTTTCTAGGCCAGACGCGTCGTATGGAAGACGTTATTGATCTTGACTTCGTTCCACACCGGATCCGCCGTCACCTTGGCACTTTCAAAGACCACGAGCTGGACAGAGTGAGAACTATTGCTGTCGATTGGCATTCTCACACGATCAACATTTACTGGCGTGTTCCAGGACCCCTTAGCAAAGGGCAAGCTGATGGACTACTCCGAGTAGCAGACTGCCAGCCATTAGAAGAGGACGACGTTGAGGTGATTAGTAAACTGTCAAGAGCAAATGACGGCAGTTTTGCCTTTGCCCTCACACTGGCTTTTGAGACGGGTGAAATTGAAAGAGCGGCATTCTATGCCACGAAGTTGCCAAGAGAAGATCTTCCTGCACTGGATGATAGACTGGCAAAGTTCATTCAACATGCGCCAGACTATGATCCGCACGAGTGGATTACTATTGGTTGGGGATTTGTGAAAGACGGGAAAAAATATATGAAAGCTGAAAAGAGCTACTGCGGGGATTTCATGGGTGTGGTAAGGGACATGATGATTAAAGATCCAAATATCTGAACACGAACACTTCGTAGAATATAGCAATTGATCTCATGAACAAAGAGTCTACAAATGTGCTTTTATCTGGCCCGAGCTGTGGAAATTGGGGAGGCAATGCCTTTGACCGAAGCTTAATGTTTCATCTTGGACATATGTTGAACTCTGTACCAAGAAGGTTTTGTGAGTGTTCCTTAAGACAGGCGACATCGGAACGGATTTCCCTGTCACAAACACAAAATTTCTTCGTAAAAATCTCACCAACAGTATCAAGAAGCACCAAACTGTCCTACGCAAAATCTTAGCGTAAATCCATCGCAATGGCTTCTTCGATCTCCAAAACCCAGGACCTGAAGGAGTTGCGACAGATCCTCCACCAAAGCATCGACGAATTGCTGCTCGAGCTCGAAAACGACGCGCGAAAGCCGCCTTCTTTGGATGAATTGAATACAGATATTCTTCTTGCACCTCCAGTTGCTGAGATTGCTAGGCAATCTCTTGTCAGAGCTTGTGAGAAATTGACAGCATTGGTCCAGGGACCTATGGGTGTAAGTCCTGTTTCCCCTGATCGATCCCCTATCACACCTCTGGATCATGTGATGGAAGTTCTATCTCAATTCTCCTTGACTCTAAGAAGATTCCAGTGGATGATGCAGTCAGCTGGAGGACACGTATTCCCTGCCGTTCTCAACACTGCACTCGAACTCCGATTGCATCAACTGGTCTCCGAAGATGTCCAAAGTCCAAGTACCTTGAGTGATCTGGCAAAGAAAAGCAGTGGTTCCCAAGAACTGATCAGTATGTGAATCACTCGGTTTCGAAGATTTGAGTTGACACATGTCTCAGGCCGCCTGCTCCGATATTTAACTCAACGATATGTTTTCCGAGAGGTCTCGCCGAGTCATTATCTTCAAAATGCAAATTCGACTATCTTGAAACTACCGGGCGTAGACGCTCTGATGGGACTATGGTATCATCTGCCTTTCAGCTCAGTCGGTGTAACAGAGATCTCATAGAATTCAGTTCCGATGACATATTCCGCGCGGGGTCCGCCTTGTCTTCCACGATGAAGGAGAACGATTTCGAGGTAGACAACGGAAAGAGCGCCTTCTCAAGGGCATTCCAAAGTGTGTTGAATGAACTGTTTCTTTGATAATCCCCAAGAGACTAATTATGCTCCAGCTGATCTAGAATCATTCGATTACTACTACAAGCAAGATCCAGATCGAGGCCGCCGATTTTCCCTTGGAATGACTCCTTTCACGGGATTTTATGCGTCAAGCCTCGCATTATATCCATTTCAAGACCTTCAACCCGGAGCTCTTATAGTGGATGTAGGCGGAGGAAGTGGACACGTCTCTAGTGAAATCGCCAAAGCAAACCCCAAGCTCAAATTCATTGTACAGGATCTCGAGGGACCTGTCTTGCTCGGCAGGTCAACTTACAAAGACTCTGGATTCCCAGTCGAGTGGCAGATACACAACGCATTCCATGCACAGCCCGTGAAGGGAGCTGATGTGCACTTCATGCGGCGCGTATTACATGATCATTCGGATGCTATCGGTGCCAATATTCTGAAGATGATATGCGAGGCGATGGATCAAAAGTCTCGCATCCTAATTGAGGACATGATTGCCCCAGATCTTCATGGCGAGGATAGCGAATGGTTCATCAATCACGCAGACATTGTTATGATGATGATGCACAATGCAAAAGAGCGAACTCTCGGGCAGTGGGAATCCTTGATCAAAGACGCCGATGAGAGATTGAGCATCGCGAAAGTTTGGAAAGCACAGGGTGACAGAAAAAGAGACTGTGCAATAATCGAGGTGAAACTCGGTCCGTAGATTGGATATGTACAAATTCGACTTATCTGCGGCACGGCTGGTTATGCACTCTGAAGGCTGGCTGCCCAACTGGAAACTAGTATCAGTGTTTCCTTAAGGCTGATTGAAAGCCCCTTCCAAAATATCACCAGCGCATAGTTAACAAAAAGAGCATCATAAATAATCAATCTTCACGTTAGTCCCCGCATCAGAGACTATGCGGCCGATTGGATGTTGAATTCGGATCACTAAAAACATTTTGACTGTCCCCATGGGAACCAGTCGCATAGAATGCACGTGAAGATCACCGGGCAATGCATTTTGGGAAGTCGATCGATTGAGGTTACGAATGATTCGCGCGAAAGCCGGTCCAATCAAATCGAAGATATTGTGGATGATGTGAGATGGAAGTGGCCGAAGATTCACGTTTCCATTTCATCGGGCTTTACGAAACTATAATCGAACGTCCGATTCTATCGGCACTTCTCAAACTATAACCAACTGCCTAATCTGGAGATCATCTCTCCGGGGTAACCATCTGTTTCTCCCCGTCTGGCAGTGCCCCCTGGCGGGATCTCTGTTCCGACGAGTTTCACAAGGATTCCTGGTCACTCAACTTTCATAGTGCAAATGACGAAGATGTAGACGTAAGACAAGACAAACATCAAAGAGACTCTAGGATAATCAGACCTTGCCGTAGAGGTCACGATGCCTAACTCTTCCTTTGCTATTGCGATGATCCGCTCTGAATTGTCGAATGCAACTATTGCTTTCTTGATCCTTTGCATTGCATACAAAACTATCGCCGTCTTTTACAGCGCCTTTTTCGGCCCCTTAAGCAAATTTCCTGGACCGAAGTATCGTGCCTTTTCCAACATATTCGAAATCTGGCCAATTGTCAATGGCACAGACAACATCGACCGGCCAGCGCTCCATAGAAAGTATGGACCAATCGTCAGAGTAGCACCAAGCGTACTTTCCTTTGCGGGCGGGGATGGAGTATGGATGGACATCCATGGCTTCAACGTCGCAAGAGAAGGGGGCATCATCAAGGAGCCAGTGTTCTACTCAAAGATTTTCGCCTTCACGGATGTGAGCAATCTCATCACAGCCAGGGACCATTCAATACATGCCCGGCAACGAAAGGTTCTTGCCCGATCTTTCGGTAACACAGCGCTCATAGACCAGCAACCTATCTTCCATCGATGGGCTGAGAAGTTTATTGACAAGTTGGCGGGAAAGGCTGGCGCCGGCAATACAATCGACATGGTAAAGTACTTCAACTGCACGACATTTGACATCATGGGCGACTTGACTTTTAACGAAGACCTCAATATGCTTGAAGAGGGGGAGTGTTCTCCATGGGTCGAGTCTATCTTTGGCTCTGTGAAAGCTGCGACTTTCCTCTTGGGGGTTAAGACCCACAGTCGAGCTGCGAGGCTGCTGGCAGACGCTTTCCTCAAGTACAATCCGGCTGTCCAGAGGAAGCAGATCGAGAACTGGATGTATTGCGCTGAGCGCGTCGAAAGACGACTAAAGCGAGAGCCTAAACATCCGGACCTATGGTCTAGAATCCTTGGAATGGAGAAGGAATCAGAAAGCTTGACAATGGAAGAACAGTACGCCAATGGGTTCCTTTTCATGACGGCGGGAACAGAGACCATTGCTTCAGCACTTTCCGCAATCACCTTTTACCTTCTTCAGAATCCACAACATCTGGAGACGGTTACAAGGGAGGTTCGTCAAAGATTTTTAACATCCGAAGATATGTCACTTGAGGCATTGGCAAGTCTGCCGTACTTGCAAGCAGTGATCCAAGAAGGGTTAGGTTTGCATTAATGCTACTGACTGCTTGCATGAAAGTTGAAAGACGGCCTCGTTAACCTGCTGATAGCTTCGTCTACATCCGCCGCTACCAATCATGTTACCTCGAGTGGTCCCAAAAGGAGGTGCACGGGTGGCGGGAGAATGGATACCTAGGGACACAATTGTTGGCATCCACTTTCTATCTATGCACACTCAGGAACTATACTTCAAGAAACCCCTCGAGTTCCACCCGCAACGATGGCTTCGTGACCCCGAATTCGAGAACGACCAACTGGACATGGCCAAGCCGTTTCTAATGGGACCATTTAATTGCATTGGAAAGGTTTGAGCCCCCAATGCCTTCCTGAATACCTTGGGCTGACGTCAATCTCTAAGGATCTTGCTATGCATGAACTTCGATTGGTAAGTAACATACTCGTTACTTCAACGTACTGTTATTCGCAGGCTGGCTGGTCGTTCTCCTCGGCAACATATGCTAATCCTGTGTAGCTTCTGGCATCTCTGTTTCTAAATTTCGATGTCCGATTGACCCATGAATCTTTCGACTGGAATAAAATGAAGGTGTACACATTGTGGCAAAAAAAGCCTCTTTTATGCGAATTGTTGTCTGCGAAGACCAAATACTAGATTAAAAATTAGATGTTGCTCCGCTCAGCCTTTGGTTTATACTGATGCTAAATAAGGTGTATCACCCATCAGTGACACAGAAGCTGCTGAGTGACAAGATCAGGACCCAAGGACTGTTGGCGTGGGGAAAGGCTTAGAAGAGCTATCAGCTTTGACTCTGATAATAAACTTCCAATAACAGTTTTCTTCTACGCTACAATCACTCGATCTGGGATTTACTGCTGGATGGATTTGTACCTACGTTACAGCTAGACCCGTTAGAATTAGACTTTTTATTGTGATCTTCTTCTCAACTCTGATGAAGGATGGCAGATTTAAGGTCGAACATCATCCAGACGTAGCCCTTCACGCTTCTCGTCAAAGCTTGAGCATGCACCAGTCAAGATCTCGTCTACCAGTCTACATGGATGACTGGCACAGGTAGCCCCAGAAATATTATACTTTGGCCACCTTGGGGAACGAAAGGTACGCAGAGCAGTCCTTGTATCTGAAATCCCGTAGCCTATACATGTATGGTCCGACAAAAGCTCCAGTAAATCATGAGAGTACATTTGCTTCGTTAAATGTCCCAGCAGTATCGCAGAACATTTATAATTGCAGCCGACTGTGCCATTCCGTAACGAGTCAAGAAGATTTTGAAGCTGAGCAGCGACCGGACGTATCTGTTGAATCCTCTGAGTTTCGATTGTGTCTGTGACTGTCAGAACCCATGTTGGATCGTTTGGCGCAGAATGAAAACATACCGGTGAGGAATTGAGGGATGGGCAGCTCGAGCGTGGGAACAGGGCCTTTGCTATCAAGAATGGCTGTTCTCGTGACTTGGTTGAAGATGTTCTCTTTTGAGAAAACCCAAGACACCAGTATCCACAAAACTAGCTCACGGCTGCATTGGGTGAGAAGGTCGTTTTTGATGCCGTCGATCCACATGTCTCCATACAGTTGAACTGCTTCGTGGCAATCATAGTAGTCGACCAAGGTTGCTATCTTGGCCAACATTTCGAGGTCCACAGAACGTGGAACATGACTGTGCTTTCCGTGTATGATTTGAAAAAGTATCAGTAGAGCATCGACATCCCACTCCGTTGTCTCAATGTGTCGCACCCGCTCAACGGGATCTTTAAGAGATTCTTTCCAAGGGCCTGAAAGTTTCTTGTTGAAGATGGACGAGGCTAACATGAGATGTCGAGAGGAAAGAAGGAACCTGCACGGAAGCGGCTTGCCAAAACCGTCCATGTCGAAAGGGTTGTCGATGTTCAGCAGCTCCGGCGGGAAAATTGACACTTGCTTCGCATCGTCGAACCAGTCAAGATAATACGACGAGTATTTTGCTATGATCGGAAGCTTTTGATCGCTGTAGTATAATCAGTCATCAGAGCATCCTAGCATTTCAAATACAAATAGCATACCATGCGTTCAGGTGCTGCACAACAGCATCTTCAGATTCGTCCCACACTGCGAAAGGCGCATTGGGGTTACGTAGAATGAGCTCGACATCGCCGTCGGGATCAAGTTGATGCACGTCTTCGCAATGCATGCCGAGCAATCAGTCTATTCACAGGCATAGATTTGTTACAATCAAGAATCATCTGAATGGAGACAAAGTGGCAATATCTGTTGACATGGATGAGCTTTTCACATACCTACCAGGTAAGCCAGGCAGCGTTAGCGGGGATGAACTGCGGGCATGTGCTCAGCCTCAGGTGCCTGAGCACTTCGGTGACAGAGTAAGCGAACGATGTTTGAGCGCACCTTTTTGTCCTTACTATTTTACTACGCCCAACTTGAGAAAAACGATATTTATTAAAATTGAATTGTTATCCAGAGAGTGAGGTATTTCCTGAATACTCTTTGAAACTTTTCTTACCCCTCGTTAGGGAGGTGTAAGTGTTGAAGTTAGGCGTAGCTCAGGAAGCGGTCCTTTTTTTGGTCACCCGAGTGCTGAGATACATCACGAGGCAGTGTTGTTAGCGTTGACCCCCTTACTATTAACCCTGCTGATTACCAGGCAACCAAGGCACCCTGCATTGGCTTTGTGGATGCTCAAAGAGAGTCATTACCACATCACATAATTTGCCATCTGCAGGCAACAGCACTATGGGTAGTGTTTGAAATCCGCATGCTTTCCTATGGGAAAACAGCGCCTAGACTAGTTTTTGGATCACAGGTAAAACCATATTCTGACATCAAGATTTCGACAGAGACTGATGAAGCTCTGCGACGCGAATGAGCTCGGGAGTCTCTAGACTTTTGCTTCGCGAAATTCAAGTCAAAAGAAGGAGCTGGAGCTAGAGGGAAACAATGTTATTTTCTTCATCTTTGTGTGCTTTTTTTCTCCTCTTTCCCTTGCTGATAACCGTGGAAGACAAGGTTCCGGCGGTCATACCACGTCAATTCTAACCGTTGTTCCGCTATGCAACCAATGGCTTCTCCGACATATTGGAGCTACGTTGAGGATGAAATATCGATGTACGAATATTGAAGATGGGGGAGAATGATCCAATAATCATCGCTGATTATGCTACGAATGAACAGATAAGTTTTCCGAGGCAGACTCAACCAGGCGCAATCTTGCTCCGCGGAGCTTGAATTGGTTCACCACGGGCAACTGGTGCCCGGCCCCGCAATGCCCCGCTTCCCGCGGTAAACCAATCGAGACTTTGAACTCTTATCACGAGAATAAATACTCAACGTCGAAGAAGGCTTGATTTATCCCGTGCACTCATTGAGACACTTTGGGCCTTCTCATAGAACATTACAGCATCGATACCACTCCCCTCGTCATGGCTTCCGAAAGCACTGCGGCCTTCTGGGCCAAGACCGACAAGTATTTGATGTCTACCGGCGTCCCATACTCACCCATCATCATCACCAAAGCCAAGGGAACCAAGTTGTACGACGCGGAGGGTCGCCAAATTTTGGACTTCACATCCGGCCAAATGAGCTCGCTTTTGGGCCACTCCCATCCTGAAATCGTCGAAGTCGTCCAGAAGTATGTCGCTGAGCTGGACCACCTGCTCAGCAACATGATCACACAGCCGGTCGCTGATCTCGCTGAGAGACTCGGCAAGCTTCTTCCTGCGCCTCTTAAGAAGGTTCGTCGGCTCATCCTTCATATTTGTGATAGTCGCTGACTCAGGCCGCAGTCTTTTTTCCTCAACACCGGATCGGAGACAACGGAGGCCGCGATCAAGATGGCCAAGCTCCACACCGGCAAGTTCGAAATCGTCGCCATGTCCGCCAGCTACCACGGTCTCACATCCGGCTCCGGCTCCGCAACCTACTCCGCCGGCCGCAAGAACGGCGGCCCCGCCATGCCCGGCCAACTCGCCTTCCCCGCACCCTACGCCTACCGCTCCATCTTTCGCAAGCCGGACGGGTCTTATGATTGGGAGACAGAGATGGACTTTGGTTGGTCAATGATTGACAGGCAAAGCGTCGGATCCTTGGCTGCGTTCATCATGGAACCTATTCTCTCCACCGGCGGCATCCTCGATCTTCCCAAGGGCTACTTGAGGCGCCTGCGCGACGAGTGCCACAAGCGCGGCATGCTTTTCATCCTTGATGAGGCGCAGACTGGTGTCGGACGTACAGGCCAGATGTTTGCCTTTGAGCACGACGATGCAGTCCCCGATATTCTCTGCCTGTCCAAGACTCTAGGTTGCGGTCTTCCCCTCGCATCCGTCAGCACCACAGCGGACGTCGCGCAAGGGTGCAAGAACGCGAATTTCCTGTGGCTTACGACGCATCTCAACGACCCCCTGACCGCTGCTGTCGGTAACAAGGTTCTTGAGATTGTCGTGCGCGACAACATCTGTCAGAAGGCCACTGAGCGAGGTGCGCAGCTGCGCGCGGGTCTGTTGAAGCTTCAGGAGAAGTACTGGTGCATTGGCGATGTCCGCGGTCGCGGTCTCTTGCAGGGCATTGAGATCATCTCAGACGCGAAGACAAAGGCTCCTGGGTCGGAATTGGGGCAGGCTGTCTCTGACAGAGCCATGGAGCTGGGTCTGTCATGCAACATTGTCAACTTGCCTGGTATGGGTGGCGTGTTCCGACTGGCACCCCCTGTGACTGTTTCACCCGAGGACATTGATGAGGGTCTGAGGATATTGGACGAGGCGTTTGGATACGTTTTGAGCCAGCGTGCGTAGTGAATTACCGAGAGTTTTTCGTGAAGCTCCTCAGCCGGATAGAATCAACTCACCACAATACCAATAATCAAAATTTTAAGACGGCGTCAATAGTTACTCTAAGTGGTAGTCAAGACTTAACATTGGTGTACTCATGGACGGGTTGAACGCACGAATTGTGAAGACTGCGTCCATGACCGCGCTGTCAACTATGTCTTCCGAGTCAGTCATTTGATCATACTATAGGGAAAACCCATGAATTTGGATGTTCTCTATCTACTACAGACAGAGAAAGGAACCGATACAATCTTCAGCCCAGGGTAGATTACATCCACGCCGCTTGGTCGGCCATGGAGACCATCTGGTCGCTTGAAGTGGGCCCAACGCCTCGTAGGGCTTGCAACCCTAGCAATGGTCCATATGCTCAATTACGACCTTGTATTTCAACAACAACCAGCGGCGGACATAGCTCAGTTGGGAGAGCGTCAGACTGAAGTTCACTTCATTCACTTAATCTGAAGGTCGTGTGTTCAATCCACACTGGCCGCATGGTACTTTTTTGGCATATTTTTGTTGCTTGTCAAACATCTCTATCTATCAACGGCTCCCTTTGCCATGTTCTCACAGTCCCGATCATACCTGTTTAAGCAGGTACCTGAATGAGCATGTTATGCTTCTTCCTTTCTTTCCTATGTTCTAGTTGTATTGAATGTACTGGCCAGCTGCACTACGCCTTGCCCCCGCTGCCACAAATATCGATCCACTTTTCAGTCTCCTTTTGCAATATCTCTATGCCGTCCTCAATCAGTTGCATAAACGGCTTGTTTACGTTCTGCTTGAGATGGACGTTCCAGGCCTCTAGTAGCAACTTGTTCACGTTCAGCTTGATCGCGCCGTTTTCGATGCAGCGCTTCATGATTTCAGGAGAGAAGTCGTTCGTTCCGTGCAGTGCCATCAACACGCGGTTGTCGATTTGCTTGTTGACCTTGGCAAGTCTTTCATAATCCAGCTGGGGACCTTTAGGACCGTAGTCGCCGTGGATATTGCCGATGCTGGGGGCCAAAAGGTCGATCTCGGCATTGATGAAGTCCTCCACCTCCTCAGGGCTGGTGAAAAGAGCTACATGAACCGATCAGCTAGGTGTTTCTGTTGAATCTTTTTGAACTGTGCGTCTTACCCTCCAGGTCACCGGTGTCCGCAATACCATCCTCGCCGCCGTTGATGCGTCCACTCTCGGCCTCAACCGCGATGCCGTGGTCGTGGCAGACGCGGGTGAGAACCTTGGTCTTGGCCAAATTTTCTTCGTGATCGTAGTGACTCATGTCCACCATGATGGAGTCGAACGGCAAGTTGCCGGCAATTTCTCTGATCTGGTTCTCATCCTGGGCGTGGTCGAGGTGCAATGCGATCGGTACGCTGGATGACTTGATGGCTGCCGCTACGGCCCAAGCGAGAGTGGGGAGCTGCGTCACAGCCGAGGGGAATAGCAGAATCAGGATGGGCGATTTCTTTGCCTCGGCCGCTTTAACTACAGCAGTAAGCTGCTCGATGTTGTAGCTTGGCTACAGTTAGACATTTTCAAGCTCTCATTCCCTAGGCAACGACGGGAAGCTTACATGACAACACCGAGAACGCCATATTGCCCCTTCGTAGCAGCGTCGAGAATCTGTAGAGTGCGGTTTTGTGACTTTTTCTCGGACCAGGAAGCCATTTTCAAGATATTCGTGGATTGGATGTTGAGCTGCAATGCTACTATAGTCGTGTGCTATCTTAGGCAAGGGGATATGAGCCTCTTATGTTTGAGCTTTTGTCATCGATGAGCTCCTCGCGTTTGCGAACTGCCCCGCGTCTCGAAGGACCCCGCGTCCGGCTTTCAGGCCGACCCCGTCACAGTGGGGTGAAAGATACGTACCTCTCTCGCATCGAGGTCGGCCCTCACAATCCGAGCCTTTTCACCGACTCCTCGATGCGAAGACACCGGAAGACTCTCAACACACACTCAAGGTCAATTCTTGAAAATCTTAGTCTGGTTATTTTAATACTCATATCAACCTCTCATTGATCTTGGCCTCGGGTCTCCATCATTGTCTTTCTGTCATGAAATACAATTTCCCACGTCATCGGCATTCTCGCCGATCATGTTCGGAGTTCCGGGGGAGCACGCCGAAAGGCCCAGGTTACAGTGGATGGTCGTGCCGAGAAACCAGCCAAACTTACAGCTGATCACGCGTGTTAATTGCTCTTTGAACAAGACTGTATTACCGTACTCCGCCAGTTCCTGTCTGGATTATTTACTACATTACAGTTGTGGTAATATGTGATGGCGACTCGACGCCTTTAAAAGAACAATTTCTGATTGATACCCACCTCCCTCTGACTACGTTGTGGAGTCCTCCATCCATAGGCTCAGGGCAATTCATGCCGGTTGGCAAGGTCGTCAGTCGGTACTTCATGAACTGGATCCTCGTATGGCGCCTCAAATACTTGGTTCGCTTCTGCTTCAGCCGCTCGCTGGCTCTCCATGTAGTTCGGGGGTTTTGGGCTGTAGGCGCGTTCGCGCTCGACTTCTTGATACTGCGGTTCTTGGTCCGTGACAATGTTCTTGGGAGATCTCCTCTTTCTCCACAATAAAGCCGCAGTCCCAGCCAGAGCAATGCCGCCGATAGCAGCCCCGATACCGATGCCAGCTGCCGCGCTTGACGAGAGACCGGCTCGCGAGACATCTCCGTTGGGACCGATAGGACCGCCGGGGCCCGTGGGAAACCCAGGTATCGGCGGGAAGAAAGTTGGCTGCAAGAATTAGCGAGGTCCTTCATCACCCACTGCTTGAAGCTGCGCGAAGGATCACAGCTTACCTCCGACTGGTAAACAGTTGAGTAAACGCGGTTGTTGACAGGCCTGTCGCTTGTCATAATCCATCGTTGAGCAGAACTTGAACTGTTGTTGTCGCCGGTCCCTTCAACTTTGCTCGCCATAAACAGGTTCGAGCCCTGGTGGACATCGAGGACACGCCCGGTACCGTTTGCAGCGTTGAGAAAGTCGTATGTGCCGTCTCCCCTATCGACAATGTCCCATAGCTGAGGGTCTTCCGCGTTCGTCCTTCGCATGCATCCAACTGTCTTTCCATCATCTGTTTCATCGGAGTCCCAACACACGGAGAGCTGTTGTCGCACGCTTGTTGCATTCATCCTCATCACATATCGCCCCTTCTTGGACTCGACCGGCTCGAACTGCCACGCCATGAAGCGTTTCTCATCGCATGAAGATACTCTTGGGCCATCTCTTGTGAGTTGCAGACAGGAATCGATGGGCTGGGAGGCGTTGACGTAGCGTTGTGAAGTGACGATATACCACGCGTTCGAGTCTAGGTCCGCGGCCGACATTTGCGCAGAGATTCAGAAGGGAGTTAGGAAATCGAAGATGGTTCAAACAAGCTCTCGGCGAATCTTCATCTGAATCGGTATGCGTCTGGTCAATAAGATTTTGAGTGATGCCCGAAAATGTCACCTTTCTAGGCGCCTTTAAGATTAAACGATGTTGTCAAGTCGAAAAAAGAAACAGAAGTGATAGACGATACGAAACTCGGGAGGGACATGGGGTACGGGCGAAATACTGTCATTCTAAAATTGGCGCTGTGACGCGCTGTCGAGTGGTTGAACCCCATACACAGACCGAATGAACGGCCTTTTGACGCTCTTCACCTACGTAGGTCTCTGGTCAACGGAGAGAACCCGCTTGGCTGCAGCTGCGCACAGATACATCAACGGCCGAAGATGCGACGATTATCGGTATCCCATACGGCAAACTTGCCCCGGAGGATTTTTGCCGAGGTCTTGGTTTTGTCAATGCGACTAGCACTTCATAGCTGCTTTCAGGTCACATAGCTCACCACTTTTGCCTTCCAAACCCTCATTGATCCGGCACGGAGCCGAGAAGATTGGATGAAACCGCTGAGATAAGGTGGCAACGTAGGAGAGTGAACGAGATGAACTGCGGTTCTGGCGCATGTCTAGCCCGTAAATCCAGGGTATTTTCAGACGTAAAGAATATGTATCAAAGTTAAGGATACTTATACTGCTAAGAAATCGCTTGCCTTCGATGCAAATTAGGTGCGCTGTATCGTTGCTTTCAATCACCAGAGTCATTGCTGAACTGCTGGGATGCTGTTGAAGGTGTGTATTAGAACGGAGGAAATGAAGTCATCATAGATTTCCATGACTAGCCCGAATTATATCTTCGAACTGCTAAGTATTCCATGCATGATTTCTTTTTTTGGGTTGACTCCTTTTTGCTTTCGCTCAACTGTTATGAGTGTTTTCTGGCACCGCCCATGAGCTTTGTGTTTTGTTTTTAGTTGGTGTCGGTTTCGAGCGTCACGGCCCAAATTGCTTGTCGCGAATTAGTAGTCTATGGGGGTGAATTTTTGTCTTAAAAGGGAGAAACCAGCAAATTGCAACTTGGGTAATTCCAACGCGAGGAACAACAGAGATGGTCGGCTAGCGGAACGAGTTGCAACTCGCGAGTCGCAGCTCAGCCTGACACCTGCAGCAAGTCACCCATCCACATTGCGTGTGACACGAGGTGACTTGCAGGCGGATCGGCGACGCTAGATCCTCTTGGTCAGCTTCGGCCCATCACCTGGTCAATAAAGCCACCAAAAATGCGACGGCGGCTGTGACTAAGATGGTTGTCTCCCGTCAGCCTCAATCAGCACGAACTGAAAGGGCGGGTGAGGCGTTTCTATTGTCCGCAGCCGTACGACGCGAAACTGAGACCGCAGCGTCTAATTGAATGCGAAGTTTCAAAGAGTCTCAGTCGCTGGTCTCCTATTGAGGAAGCTGGAAGTCTCCCGTCTCACGCAGTTCAGAGTTGATCGGCACATTTGCCGAGACTTCACAGGCACACATCTCACTCCTAAAAACGCCTAACTGGTGGTCAACCTGCGGGCCAAGCTACCGGGGTTGGTCGCCCTGTTGGTCGATTAAGGTGCATAAGTAATAGGCGGCTGGCTGATGCCTACGCGACCGATGACCAAAATGGACCAGGGTGTTCATCAGCGCTGGGGCATATTTGCGCCGGCCATACCCGCGACAGGCGCAATTTCGTGACAGGCTTCAGCCTCTTCATTTTCTTTGCTTATTCTCTCCTGCGAAAAATTGCCACGAGCCAGATGTTCTGAATAAACCAATGCGTCATGGAGCCGTCAAAAGATTGGACACATGAGACGGAAATTGCGGCCCTAGATGAGGTCGCATCCGCTGTAGACGACAGCCCGGATCGCGTCCGACCGCGCGACTCTACCCTACACCAGACGTCAGAGGAGACACATTGTGAACAACCGGAAACGCCACGGCCGCACAGCGGATCCTCGCACTGGGACCCGAGTCCTGGCTTCGCACATATCGATGGCGATGTAAATGGACCTGGTTACAATGATACCTTAGTTGACATTGTTTGCGTTCCGTGTCCCGGCGCTGATCCCGTCGAGACTTGGGCCCGCGACCCACTTCCGGAGGGATATTTCGGGAGACCCGGGGAGGATTTGCCGCCCACTGCCGCGAAGCAGCTTGCCGGGGCGAGCATACTATCTCCGACGATCAATCGACATCTCCCGAAAGCAGCGCATCTTTGGGTGCGGCAGGGTATTAGGAAAGAGGTCAGCGAGGCCAGAGTGCTGCTTTATCGGCATCGAGAGTTGGTTGAAGGGGTGACGTTGGAAGACTTGGCGGACGACTTGATCGAGCAGGTTTGGAGCGTCAGATACGGGAATGTGAGTGGCACTTATCTCGTGAGTTTGAACAGAACTGAATGGTGTTTAGCAGCGATCTCGTCCCCTATTCTTCGTAGCACACACTGTTGGAGGTTTGGTAGTCGAGTTGGCTCTTCTGAGAGCTACCAAGAATCCGCACTACAAGCCTTTTATGTACAACTGCCATGGCGCCACATTCTTTGGTAAGTCCCTTCGACCTCTCGTATAATTCTAAATATTGATCATTCTCCTCTAGCCACTCCGCATCGCGGATCAAGTTATCTTTCCATGAATAACCTGAAACACAGCATTCAACGTTTGTTGAGGCTTCAGCGTCCCTTGCCACACTCCATCTCTGATGAATTGAGACTGGGCCACAAGCCACTGTTGAGGATGCATGAGGAATTTGCAACTATAGCAAGCGAGCTGAGAATTTGGACATTTTACGAGACCATTGACTCCCAATTATCCGGCTCAGGATCGAAGAATCATGGAACCGTCAAGGAAGTCAGATTTGGTGCTCCTATTGTTTCTATCAAGTCTTCCCTCGTTGGTGTTCGCCAAGAGCGCGTATTTGCTCTCGACAGCGAACACGCTAATTGCGCATCGTTTGGACAAGGTAACACAGAAATCATGGGCAGCTACTTGACAGAACTTGCTGCCGCAGTCAAAAAGGCCACCGATCTCAGCTCTGAGTACATTCACACGCCTCTTAGCCTCAAGAAACACGTGAAGGTTGAGATCATTGGCTTTTACGATGATCCTGATGCGCAAGTCGAGTCTGATATCCGACTTTACTTTACGAAACTTCATCTTGAGGAGTTCCTGGAAAAGGGCCCCGAGAGATGTTTGGAAGAGCGCCTGAGGAGAACGACGCTTCGGCCACGATCAGATCCTATCTCTCACTCACAACGTCAAGAGGATTCTCAGCAAAGCAGTGGCCTTGGTATTCTGCCAGGATTGCAAGAATTGGGAAACAGGCTATTCAGAGCATCCTCGAACGCCGGGAGCCGACCAAGAACTTCAGATTCGGAGAGCCAAGGATCACCGCCAATTGTTGTAACGAGGCCTCCCATGGCTGGAGGCTCCAACTCTTTGCCAGTTGATAAGATGAGGCGGATGGGATCCCTTACTGTCCCACCTTTGTCGCCGCCAGGATTCAACCGGCCTTCGACTAGAAGTAGTAACGCTGAGAGTACGAGATCTGATCCGACAGAGTTGGAATTGTCGCCCAAAACGCCAGACCCTGGTTCAGGACTAGAACCGGCTGGGGAGATCGGCGTCGGAAAAAGCCACTCAGAGCCTTTATCCAGGCGCCAAGATAGGCAGTCTCGTGTCTCGGCCATGGAAGATTTGACAGCAGCTGCTGGATTCTCAAGGCCCGATCCTTTGGCGAGGAAGTTCATGTGGATCCATACCCCTTACACGAATCCCTCCTGGGTCAAGGTGCGTTCAAAAGAATCATGCGTGTGGTTCTCTCTGACCAATTAATTCCAGGATGTGTTCAGAGTGCTTGCCAATCCCCATGATCCAAGTTTTGCAAAGGTTTTCAACAAGGATAATTGGACGGCAAAACATGTCATCGGAAGGCACTCTCAGTCACAAGCATCCTTCGTGAAATCGACTTGCAGCTATATACCCGCTGGTTCAGGTAGAACCCCGATAACTGTTAATAAGCATGATAATCAGAACTGATCCGATCTCCAGCTCCTTCTCCGCACCCATCGCCCAATCTCTCTGGTCGCGTCAGTCCTGCAGCTGGGCCGTCATCCTCTTATCTGTACTTGTACATGCCTTACCTGCATTTTGACACCTACATCGATGTTCTTCAACGGAGAAAGTTTATCCTGCGTCGTATGCAACATGGTCGGGCACGTCCCGTCCCCCGCGAAATAGCCGGCCTCGAGTCCCCAGAGTTGAGGATGATATGGGAGTATATCGGCTACGACCCTCCACTGAACTACCGCCGCACGTTAGACCAGTTCGCGTACCCGTCGCTGAGAGATACGTGGGCGCGCGATGATGACCAGATGCTTTACAAGCTGACTAAAGACCGGGCTTCTGGTGGTGTTAACCGGGAAGTGATGACCTTGACGAGGAGGCAGACCCTTGGCTCCACCGGGAGCCCATTTGACAGGCTATCGCCTTCAAGCACTGGACTGCTGGAAGAGGAAAGTGACAGCGACGATGATACTGAGGATCTGGAAGAGGTTATCAAAGATGGAAAGGTTCTCATGGTCGACCAGCTATGGCTATGGGCCATTGACAAAAGTGAGTTTTCATGGGAGTAGCGCGTTGACTGACGATGGTATTAACGGGTGAATAGAAACCTTGACGACCTTCTTCTCGAAGAGAGAATCTAAGGCAAAGGAGGGCCCTCTGTTCGGTCAAGCAGACTTGAGAAACAGTGTCTACAACGAACTCAATGGCGACTTGACAGGTCGTTGCGAAAATGCACTGGACCTGGCGGCATTCGTCGTCTTACACGCTGTCACCGTACTGCTTGATCGAGCTTCGCATCCTGACTTGGAGATCTTCAGAATCTTTGAGGAGGCGATAAGCATGCTTGTGAGTACCATTTTCTATCATCTTCCGCTTACAGCACTCACTGACTAGTATAGACCGAACGCATGACCTCTTCACTGAAGCGATTTCGCATGCAAACTTTCAAAGATGTAGGCGTCGATTCTGACTCGGAAAGCAATCGGCCTGAGTCCATCAAGAAGCGTCACAAGAGAGAGCTTCAAGAGGCCGAGCGCGAGAATCGAGAAAACACATCCGCGCTCATGGAGCTCCGAGACTTGGAAGACGAGTTGAAGTCGCTCGAGAGACTCTTCGAAGCGCAGGATGCAGCAGTCAAAACCATGAAGAGCATATTTGAGAGCGAAGAACTGAAGATGCAAACCCGGAATGGGAGGGTGTACCTTGAGGAGGCACTTGGCAAGTTGGACGAATACCGAAGTCAGACGGTTGAAATGCTGAAACGGGTAGATACAACACGCAACGATGTGAGTACAGTGTCAAACGCTTCAGGATCCTATGCATTTGCTCATAACCATTTCACAGTACGAGAAACTTCTCGAAATGGTTCAGCGCCAGGCTCAAGTAGACGAGGTCCGTTGGTCCCGCCTCCAAACCGAGCTCGCATCATCACAAAATTTATCGGTCATGATCTTCACGACGTTTACCGTCATTTTTCTGCCGCTATCCTTCTTTACGGGCCTCTTCGGCATGAACACCACGGACTGGGATAGTGACAAAGGCACTCTTCCTTCGCTGAGAGATATTGGGGCAATCTCATTGCCAGTCTCCATCTTCCTTATCGTAGCCGCGCTTGTTGGCGCCTTTAATTCACGTGTTCAGGAAATCGTGCGAAGTGGATACAAGGGCGGCAAGAAGGTTATCGTTTTCGCGTGGTCAGGCGTTAAGAAGTTTGTTCCCGAGAAAAGGAGGGAACGCCGGCGGCAGCGAATCGACAATCGGGAGAGAGAGGAGCGGAAGACAAGGATGAGAGACCGAGGATATGATTTCTGGGCAACTGTCAGGAGGGAGAGGGGCAGCGAGTATCGAATTCCTGAGGTGAATCGCAACAAGGCCATTAGTCACCCTACGTAATTCCGCGGAATTATTGGACCATACTGAGCTCAGAAACGAGGCCGACTCGTTCGCAGACGAGGGAAGAATTTGAGTTAGGTAGCATCTAATTATGTGGGTATCGTATTCGCGTTGGTGTTTGGGTCAACAAGATAGCAATCGAACAACGCCGTAAGATCCGCCAAGCGAAACGCGAAGACTTGGAACAAGCCTTTTCAATCAAATAAACCGAGACGCAGTGGAAGTTGGGTCCGAGATCCCATCGAGACCACCATTGCCGTGCCGTCAATGGGTTTAGAGTTGGGTGAGGACAGGGGTCTTCCTCGTCCCAAGTCCCCTAAGCTGCGGTTTTAGGCGAAAAGACCAAAAGTATTGCGCGTACTATGCTGCAACTAGGGGCGTAGTGAAAGCTTAAATATCTCGAACGACTAGTCAGTACACCTATTCTCCGATCAACGCCGGGCTGGGATGTCAAATCAGCGTGTCGACAGTGACTTGGTTGAGTTCCGCGCGCGCGAACGTCAGGACCACCTCACGTTCGTTGCTCTTTTGATCGAGAGGTGAGCTTCTTGGGATGCTAGGTCCTGTAACAGTCAGCGTCGACCGAATTGTGTGCGAAGAAAGGTCAGTTTTGAGATGGAGTACAATCAAGATCCGAAGGGTGCTTGGATGTGCAGCAAATCAGTGAACCCGTGGAATCCGCGGGAACGGAAGTATACTTTGTCGCCGCCTAATCATTAATTAGATGAATGTTCCTGTGCTTAGGCTTCAAATCATGGGCGATGAGGATCCCTACGTACCTTTGGAACCCAGCGAAATACTACAGGGCAATTCAAGGGGTTGGATCTGGGGACACATAATGTTTGCCGCGCCACTGTCTTGAACATGCTGTGGGCGGGAACATCCCTAAACTCCGAGGTCTAGCGCCAGGCACGTTACCATCGCATTGGGAGGTCCGAGTACAACAATGCTCGCCTGCTCACAACAGCGCAGGCAATACGCATGAACCATCCGTCCCATGGATCGACGAACCCCTTGTCAAGCAATCGGCGCTGATGTCCTGAGACTCCCAATGTCAGATGACAAAGATCGCGCCCGTGAGGGGCGTTGTAAGGGTTCTGGAAAGCGTTTGCTTGCATCCCACCGGCGACTTTCGCGATCGTTGGCTTGGGCCAAATTGAGTTTTCTCAGGATTTTGTTGTCGACTCCGAGACGTGCGAGCTGCGAAACATGCGCGCGGCGTAGGCCCCACGCGGAATGGCACGGGTAAATCTCCCTGTTGTTTTTTATCTTCAATGGAGGTCCCAATTATATGTGTTGTCTGATTTCCTCATCCCGTCGGCTGACGCTTCTCTGATGCTCGTCCCTTCCCCGCGCGTTCTCTAATTCGTCTCGCGCTACTGTGCCGGGCACGACCCGATCTTTCAAAATGCTGGTATCATCAGTAATTATTTTCTTAGGCGCCACTCTCATTGAGGCACTTCCATCTAGACTAGTTCAGGTCGAATACATAAAGGAGTTGCCGATAGGATGGACGCGATCACGAGTCGCCGATCCTGAACATCAAATCCAACTGTCTATAGCCGTTGACCGAACCGACCACGTACATAAGGCACTGTACAGTGTCTCGATGCCCGGCCATGAGTTGTATGGGAATCATCTTTCGAGAGAGGAGGCTCAAGCCCTTCTCATGCCCGACGATGGGTCTCGGGATATGGTGGTCAATTGGCTGTTGAATCAGGGACGCCTCGATCAATCCGCGATTGCAAGCGACGGCCACTGGATCAGGGTTACCACTACGGTTGAGAAAGCCAACAGGCTGCTAGGCGCCAAGTATTCTTGGTTCAAACATACCGACAGTGGGAAAGAGGTCTTAAGGACCCTAGAGTACTCGTTGCCGATGGAGTTGAAGGCCAAGATATCGCTAATATCCCCGACGACACGATTTTGCTCGCATCCGATGATGCATCAAGGACCCCAAGCTCCAGGCACCAATGATGCGCTACCTTCCGACGAGCTTCGCAAGCACAAAAGAGCCTTCTCTGGGGTGACCAACGAGCCCCTGTGGAGATCAGCCGCAGCCGTCGGTCCCCCAACGTCAGTGTCCCGAGCCCAAGTTGACGCGACGTGCAACCGAACCGTCACACCCAGCTGCGTCAGAGCACTCTACAACGTTCCTGCAAATGTTCCTGTCAGCAAAGCTCGTGGTCTCGGTGTATATGCCTCGCAAAGCCAGGTCCCAAAATTCGCAGACTTCGCCCTCTTCGCGAAGAATATCGACCCGCCGTCCGCTGGGGTCAACTTCTCCTTTCTAAGCATCAACGGCGGCGTCACGAGCCAGGATCAGAATCAGTTGTCGAATGCCGAGTTGAACTTTGACATGCAGTACACTGCGTCTCTCTCGAACCCCGTACCCAACATTGTCACCGCCGTTGCTGGTGATGGGCCCATTAAGCTGGAGTTGGGAGGTCAACCTGGGGATACCACGGAGCCATGGCTCATCTGGCTCGATGCCATGCTCAAGCTTCCTGATGATCAGCTCCCTCATACTATAACCACAAGCTTTGGCGAGAACGAACAATCCCTGCCTGACGGCTACATTCAGCAGATTTGCAATCAGTTCGGTGCCCTCGGTGCTCGAGGCGTCACCATGTTCGCTGCTTCGGGAGACTCTGGGCCGGGAAACACTTGCGTGACCAACGATGGCACCGCCAGTACACGCTTCAACCCAGTCTTCCCCGCGGTATGCCCCTTCGTCACCGGCGTCGGTGGAACGAAGAACGTAGCTCCTGAACAAGCATTCCCATTCTCGAGCGGTGGGTTTTCGGACAAGTTCGCCAGGCCAGCATACCAAGACCAAGCTGTTCCTCCGTACCTTAAGACGATTGGCAACAACTTCCAGGGCCTCTTCAATGCGTCGGGCAGAGGCTTCCCAGACGTGAGCGCTCAAAGCTTCAATGCGACGTTCTTCACCGGTGGTCAGCTTGGCGGCTTCCAAGGAACGAGTGCAGCGGCACCGATCTGGGCGGGCACGGTTGGTATGGTGAATGCCGCTCTCATCCAAGCCGGAAAACCTCCGATGGGATTCATCAACCCATGGCTGTATGGCGCTGGACTCCAAGCCATCAATGACGTGAAGGTTGGTGCTTCCACTGGATGCACGGGGACGACTGCTTTTGGAAGTCAGCAGTTCCCGCCTCAATTTGGGGCCAAACTTGTGCCAAACGCGTCTTGGCCCACTGCTCCGGGCTGGGACGCTGTCACGGGTTTGGGCACTCCGGATATAGGCAAGATGCTTGCATTGAGAATGGCAATGTGATCAGGTTGTAGCTACGCTTGAACAGAAAGTAGACGAGGCGATGTAAATCCAAAATTAGATGTCAACGACATAGGAAAGTGTAAAACTGTCTGACTTCTCCATGTGTCCCAGTCTGATGTTTCAGTCTGATGATTCTATGGAACCATGTTCAAGGCGTAAAGTAACCCAAGATACTAGGTACTCTGGAAGAATCCTGAGGTGGTTTCCTTACCTCCGAACAGGATGCAACTTGATCCACAATGGCATTTTCTCCCAAGCCATGAAAACTTTCTGATCCATCCAGTCTTCTTTTGTCACATTTTTGATGTCGAACTGGCAGACGAGCCGAGCGATGATAACCTTGATCTCGGCATAGGCCAGGTTTCTTCCAACGCACATCCGCGGGCCCAGCAGGAAAGGCTGAGAAGCGTCTCGCTTATCGCCAGCAAATTCAGGATCTTCTCCCAACCAGCGCTCAGGAATGAACTCGTCGGGACGGGTCCAATTGGCAGTACTTCTGTTTGCAACATATATATGTACACCAACAGACACACCTTCCGGGATGAATTCACCGTCGATCGTAGCGCCCCCGGGAGGTACGATGCGATTATGCGCTTGAGGTGACGGCGGGTAGATACGAAGACCTTCCTCGATACAGGCTAGGAGATATTTGCAGTCGTTGACGCCAGCAAAAGTGATTTCACCCTCGTGCGCGAAGGCCGTGCGGATCTCAGCGGACAATTTCTCCAAGACCCGGGGGTTCATCATAAGGAGCCAAACGAGACCTACGATTTCAGTCGGATTAGCGCGGGTTCTTGGGGCTTATTGCTGTCAAGCCGACCAGGACCGCACAACTCACCTGCCAAATGAGTTGAGGTTGTCTCGCTTCCGCCAGCAATCAGAAGCTGCGAATTACCCTCCAGTTGGTCATAAGACATCTTGCCTGACTTGTAGGCCGCAATCATTTTATCCATAAAGTCTGGCACCGTCGGCTGTATTTCAAGACGATGATTGACCATTTCCTGTAGAACAATCGTGAGCCGCTTGCACCCACTCTAACCTGCTCATGGAATACATACCTCTTGAAGCCGTGTCAGGGTCTTAGCATCCGAGAGGACCTTTAATGGAAACAACCACAGCCCTACCGGGAAACGAAGCAGGAGTGGCAAGTAAGAGATCGCTTGGTAGTAAGCGAAGAACTTGGCCAAAGACAAGAACATCTTGACCCACATATGGAGAGTAGATGTTGTCAGACAATCGAACGACTGCCCAAAAGCTGATGTGGCCGAGTCAGATAATGAGGGCCGAGAGCGCTTGGCTTGAGGTAGACTCACTGAGAAAGCCGATGAAGTCAAAAGTCAGGAACTAAGTTCAGGTCAGCACAGCATATGTCTCGATGACCGGCAAGAGCACGCACGTTGAACCACTTCAGGATATCCACTGGCTGCGTGCCATTCTGTCCATCTTCCTGTACTCTCCGAAACATGAGGTCGACAAATTCTTTCAGCACTGCCTCTTGCTCTCTCATAGCCTTCTCAGAAAAACCGGGTGCAAGTAGTTTACGGATGAACGGATGGTAGCGTCTGTCGGCGTTGAGAATAAGGTGCCTGCCCCGGAATCCGGCGAAGAATTTCTGGTCCTTCGCGAACTCGAGCTGCCCCGCCTTGGGTGTGTAGATCTCCTTCCATTGAGGAGTGTCGCTAAAAGACAGACCATTCGGGGAGGTTCGGACGACGGGCCCGTACCTTTCGTGTAGCTTGAGAGTATCGGCAGGCTGTCTGCCTCCAATGATAGCCGATACGAGCCATAAAGGGGTTGCAGCAGCGAGGCGAGGGCCAGGGTACTTGGAAAGTGGGTGAAAGAAGAGGTTGTAAATGCAGACGGACGCAAAATATGCTACAGTCTGTGATTTTTTGATGAGGTTAAGTAGCACAGCCAGGCTTGTCGCGACTTACCAGCGCTGAGACGCCCAAAAGTGCGACCCAGGTATCCGGCGGTTTGAATGAGCTTGCGTAGAAAGCGGCCACGTCTTTGAACGGCATCTTCGGAGTTTTCTAGCTGAAGCTCGAAGGAAACCAAATACTGTTGACGCACAGTTTCAACAAGGATTAAAGAGAGATAATCTCGCAACCCTGCAAATAAACGTTGTCAGCTTGTATTCGCGGAGCATGCTTTCCCCTCACATGGGGAAAGCCACGATGCATGATGATAGATATGCAAGGTTGTACAGGTTATTGTACATACCATAGGTCTCAGAAGTAGGATAGACCCGTTTATGCTAGTGCGGAAAATTCGCAAATATCTGAGCAGCTTCAAAGGCTGCGTAGTTAGATGCGATAATAGAACTGCAATGATGTGGCCTCTTGGATTGTGATGATTGGGCTTAGTTGATACTCAGCAAAGAGCACGCTGAGAAGACACTTAGGGACGCGCAGACTATTGACGTAGGGCAAACCAGCCTAGGTAGTTTAGGCGAATCCTTCACAAGTCTTTCTCATAAAGAATGAGCATACTAGTGCATTCAAATACCCTGCGAAAGTGCCTTAGCCGGTGTCCGTGTACGAAGTAGGCAGCTGATGAATTGCTGGTGGAGAAGTATGGTATCATTAGCAGCTCTTCTGGGAAACCCAACCGAACAGGCCAATGATTGAACGTCGATTACTATCGAGTGGATGCGGCTAGGGACAATGAAGAACAGCAATGGCTGGTCAGCTTACGATTGCCTGCCTAAAAAGCTGGGGCATACACCAGCAACACAATGTCCTAGCGAGAGTTTGGCCAGCTGTGCGTTTAGCTTGGAGCAAATGAAAACAAAGCATATGGTAATGGGCTGAACAGACCCAGGGCTGCAAACTTGGTACAATACACGGAGGATATCCTATTGGTCTCAAGCCGCCCACTTCTACTTGTCTGTCGAGCCCTTGTCTCTGCTGTCAACGTTCTTAACCGCGCTAAGCCCTGCCTCTGCATGGCTGTCGGCGTCAACAGCCTCAATAACCTGAATCTGCTTCTTAGAAAGCCGCCTATCCATGAAAATGAGGACGGTGACCCAAATCATCATTGCAGTGCCAACGGCAATCATCGCAATCATTCCTTTCTGTTCGATATGTTAGTTGAGGACTCTTGATGAAACACATGCATGCCCCTGACTACTCACCCTGAATTCGGGCGCATCATCTGCTCGGAAGAAGATGAGCGGCCACCATGCCTGAAAACAATTACCCGCCGCATTCATGCAGGCAATCACGCAAGCCCTAAGAGCAGGGGACTCGTTCCGCATGGAGTCATTCGCCCACGCGAAGAACGTCGCTTGAATGCAGTAAATAGACCCTGCCCAGTAGTAGGCCCCAAACTTGGCTGCAGTCGACGTGGGCGCCAGGATGATAGCAGCGTTCGCTATGGCCGTGAAAGCGACGTAGTAACCAGACAGCCACCTCCGGCCCCAAATGTCGGTACTAGTCGCCCACAGCAGAGTACTGACAACACCGACTGCTTGCACGCCGGTTGGATAATTGTTGCGTTGAAATACAGTGTAATGCTCCGTGGGGTGAGATTGCATGTAGAGGTTGAGGAGGGACTGGTTCGACTGGGACTCGGAGGTGTTGCCGAGGATCCATAAGAAGCAAAAACCGTAGAAATACCACGAGTGCAGGATGCGGGAGATAAAGGACCAGGTAAGAATCTTTTCTCCCTCCTCACGAATCGGAACTCGTTCTTGGGCAAGCTTGATCTCTTCTTCGCTGGGGTAAAAAGCTGTCGTGGTACTCGGCGTGTCTGGGAAGAAGAAATAGCCGTAGATGGCAACAGGCAGAGTGATAATTCCGGAAATCTGATGTGGTTCTATCAGTATCGCTTTCGTCATTTAGGTGCAGAGTTACTCACGATGAAGAGCCATTTCCATCCTTGCATTCCGTGGAGACCATTCATGGAGGAGTAGATAGCCGTCTGAAGGAAACCACCAAACATTCCCCCGGCCAAACCACTTGCAGTGAAAAGGCCAGTCCTTTGTCCTAATTCTTTCTTCGTATACCATGATCCGAGGATGTACTGTGTACCGGCAAAGATGCACGACTCAAAATATCTACAACAATGTAAGTTTAGTATGTGATTGCAAAGGAGTGCTTGTATGAGAAATAATACCCTTGAAAGAAGCGAATCACCATCATGTGTTGAGGGGTCTTTGCAACTGCATTCAGCATGGTGATAATTGCCCATGTCGTGATCATGAAAGGAAAGAACCTCTTGGGCTTAAAGTAAGGCAAAAGCAAATTATTTGGGACAATCCCACTGTGTTAGACATCGAAGTTAGCATGTGTCTAGTGAAAACTCGGGACGAGAACTTCTGTCAACTGACATGAGGTATGCGGTCGCATAAAGTGTTGTAACTTCTGTAAGTTGGGCACCTTTGAATCCCAAATCCTGCCTCATTCCAGATACGTAAGCTTGCGTAATACTGGCTCTGTCTAAATAGTTCCTTTTCCGTCGGACATTAGCATTTGCCTCATCATATTGGTGGAGGTGATTACTCACATGAAGTATGCTAAGCAGCAGAAGGTCAGAATGAAGAAATCTAACTTCAAGACAAGCCGTTTCTCCTGGGGTGTCGATGCACCCTTGAAGTGTTGTCGCAAATCCGAAAACGGCGACATGATGGTTGATCGTGATGCCCTTGCTGGGCTATTTTTCACGGAATTGGTGGTGTTATTCGTTCAGACTGGGTGCATAAGATCGACCTTCCTCGAATTCAGCTGAGTCCGAGGTCTTAAGTAGATATCCTATCTCAAGATACAGGGCGTCGTGCGTTGTCACTAAGACCGTACCATCTGTCAATAGCAGACTTATCTTCTTGGCTGGTCTCATGAGAAGCAGGAGATTGTCATGGCACTGAAACAGGCAATCAGCCGAGGACTCCGATGCTCCTTGGTGCCCCGCCCTTGAAGAGACTCTGTGTCTGTCACTCGTCCAGACTGGACGAAATCCGGGCTACTGACACAAATAGGAACTGAGACGCAATCACAATGTTGGCAATTTGGCATCAGCTTGGTGTTGACTAAGGTAGCATGCATCAATGATAAGCATGGGAGTTGATGATCGCCCAATCACGTCAATGAAGCGAGGGAGAAGTATATCAAGTGGGGCTTCACCGAGAGGAGCTCCTCCCATTAACCCATTCATGTCGACAGTCGCACCGATAAACGTGTCGAACCAAAGGACGGATCACCGGGATTCGATGGGGAAGTGAGATCAGTGTTGAAAGAATGAGGCAAGTTAGAGGCCACAGCGGTGTTCTGTCCGTCGTTGAGTCAAATATAGTTCTTGGTTGTCCAAATTCGGGGGCCCGTTATCTCCAGTACCAAGATGCCAAGATTCCAGCTGCAGTCGACAAAAAGGCTGCTGCTGATGTCACGCGTTGTGTTTGCCTCGGTAAAATCGTGTTAAGCCTAAGTGGCAATAACATCGTTAGGTTCATCTTCAAGCCCGACTTGAGGCTGCATATGCGTTTCAAATGGGAGCAAACCACAACCGTATGTATTCGAGCAAGATTATATCAAAAATAGTGTTTATTGCTGCTCGACGAATAGCTGAAGAAGATTGCCGAGTTCCTATGTCTCATAAAGCCACCTCAATGCCAAGACGGACAAGTCCGCTGGTTACGATTATTCACTGCGCCTTGAGCACGGGCACATACACCTCTCTAGCAACGTTGTCAAACTTTCCCAAGCTCTTGTGGCCTTCAGGATCTGGATACTCTCCCGCAAAGAAGTCGGCGTGCTTTCCAGTGTCCATAGGCCGGTCTATATCGTACTCATACCGTTTCCAACCGTGCTTCCGGGCATCCAGGTAGTCTATTTACTGTCAGCCCAGGTCCATTGAGCCGATGACTTGTTTACTTACCAGCCATGCAAAACACTCGATCATCCATGGGCTTGTCGCGGCCAAGGCGTTGTAGCAATGGGGAGTTCTCCAAAGGCTTCAACTCGCGATCATCAGCAGGACGGGCAAAGTAGATGACTCCAATACGACGAAGGTGTCGCTGGTCTACAGGCGGCTGCACCACACGATGAATGGTCGCCTTGAACAGGCCCCCTGTCAAACGCTCCATAGCCTCTCCGAAGTTGATGACGAGACCCTTGGGCTGGTGCTCGACCCAGCGATACTTGCCGTCGTTGTGGTCCAAGACTTGAAGTGCGGCGATGGGCTGCGAGAACAAGAAGGTCCAAGAGCCCCAGTCGGTGTGTCCGGAGAGGAAGATGTCACGGTACTTCTCGCTCTCTTCCTGAGGACGAGGCTCACACATCATGTATCTGATGTACTCTGTCTTGGAGCTACCGGATGCATGGGTCGCCTGCACTGCTTCATCTGGAACCTCCAAGATCATGCTCACCAATGTCAACAGCTTCTTGAGGATATTCGTGCGGATAAACTGCATCACATCCTGGGTCTCTTTGAGGTAGGGTCTCATAATCTCTGGGTGGGGGCGGTTCTTCGGATCGTGGACGAGGATGTTGTAGTGGTCCAGCTGCTTGGGGAAGCCGCCTTTGTGTCCGAGTGGACCAGCTGGCTTGTAACCAACATACAAGCCACGAGCGTCTTCTTCGGGGGTGACTGATGGGAGGACCTGTCAGCGATGGGCCAAAACTTGTCATGTTCATAGGAATTATTCACCTTCATACGGTACCTTCTCGTCAGGCGGCAGAGTCATCATTGCGTTCGCAATCTGCATCTGTCGAGCATAGATTTCATCGGATATGCCATGGTTCGTAAGAGTGAGGAAGCCATATCCGGTTGCGGCCTCATAGAGCTCTTTCGCAAGTTCTTGTCGGCCAACTGGGTCGTCGAATTTTGCAAGATCGAGATTTACGAGCTTGACATAGTCAACTACCAGAGATTAGCTACTTGACAGAGCAAACGGGTTGAACGAAGTATGGCACTTACGGTTTTCCTTCGACGGAGAAGCTGGAGTGTATGGAGGGAGAGACATATTTGCATAGGTCTTCAGTCGATTCCTTCGAGTGTCGTTGGCAGTGTTGTGGATTGGTTCACTGTCCTCATGGCACCAAGTCCCTTATCTCCATGAAGACTGCCAGCTTCTGATATATCCGTCCTTCGTCTAAACCAAAGAATTCCATTCGGTCCAAAGGTCACAAGCCGCCACTACCACTCACATGATGCACCCATCTCGTTGCTCACCTGGGGCTCCTCCGCGTCTGGGGAAGCTGCATCTGCAAATCGCTGCTTTTCTGACACAATCATGTCTGGCGACTACGAAAGCAAGGCGCTCCTCCTGTCAACCCACACACCCGTCACTCCTCCCACAACTCCTCCCAAAAGCACCATTGGGAGGAGCCCATAATTCTTTTTCAAGTGAATCGCCAGACCGGATTGGATAACAAACCTTGCCAAGGTTGCGCCGAGGAGGAGCTCCTCCTAGCTCACTCCCTTTTATGGGGCCAACGATAAGCAAGATGTGGACCTGGAAAGACGCCCGCTTCAATCGGGGCTTCAGTTCCGCCATGCTCTAATCCAGGCGCCCTGAGTGGTTTAAGTCGAACTTGGCAAGGATGCCAGGGGCAGCATCGCGGTGACATTCTCCCGGCCCCCCCTTCCGGGTGCGGGGAAGCGATCCTCTCCGCGTTTGCAACCGAACCCCGGCTCGCTTTGAGGCAGCCTACGAGATGACGCTAGACTGTCATTGCGTGGAGTCTCTTATCTTTGCCAGGCACTAGCGGTATCATTGCCATCGTGTTGGGTCATGGGGCTGTCGTTATCGCCTTCGTCCCCGAACACCGTGTCGTGATATGCGACCGAAGGACGACGACAACACCACGTCTACCATCTCAGGTGTTCAATTGCGTGAATAGACTTGACAAGCCTTTTGATTGAGAGAGTCGTGATGCCTGCCGAAAAGATGACCAAGATGAACAAGGGCGAAAGACCGTTCCAGTGCCCAGCGTGCCCTAGTCGCTTCACCCGACAAGTAATTCCAATCCGTCTTGCCATTGGGATAGATGATAGAGATGATGCTGATTCACCGTAGGAGAACCTGAGTCGCCATACCAGCTCCGGTAAGTGATGCACGTTTCGTGTTGTCCTCGCTCTTCTTTGGCTGAGTGTCCGAAGTTCATCAAAAGTCGAATTTGAGGCCATTCCCATGCCCCCACTGTGAAGTGAGCTTCTCTAGAAGGTATGTGAATCCCGCATAGCCGTCATTCCCCCATCCCGCCCAGCCACGTGCGTACTCAGCCCTCCAGTTGTTGACCTTTTTCAGTGATCTGAGAAAACGCCATGTACGAAAGTATCACCCGGGATCAGACAGCGGTGCTGAGCAACCTCCACCTTCCGTGCCGCCAATCGAGGCACTTCCAAATTCTGCGAACAGTCATGGGCCGACTCGCCGCGAGAGTAGCAGCACCCGTGTAAGAAGACTAGATCCATTGGAGGGTTTTGCAGACGATGTACTAACCCGCTTGTGAAAGTCCTCTTCGATATCCCAACTACTATGTGATCAAGGCATCTCATGGATGTTCAAGCTTCCACAGTTTATTTCAGGCTATTTTGAGAACTTTCAACCAATATTCCCGCTGATACACGCACCAACCTTTGATCTCAGCTCTGCTAAAGAACCGCTACTGCAAGCAATTGCCTGTATTGGTGCGGTCTATCAATCTCCAGGCCAAAAGCACGAGTGCAGTACTGCCTTGTTTGACTCTGGACTGAAAGCATTGGAGGCATATGTAAGCTTCATCAAACCAGGTATCTACTTCTCTCGACTGACCTAGCATCAATCAGGTCAGGGAGCGGCGATGCTCTAGATTCCAAGAGGTCTGGGTTATGCAAGCCTACTTGCTGTTCGAATATTATGCGATTCATTGCTGTGACGATGGCCGATTTTCGGTTGCACTGAAGATCCATCGAAAGGTTGTAGATGCATCACGTCAATGCCAACTTTTACAGGACAGGTTTACTCTTGGGCTGGACGAGAGTTTCAACAGTCCCACAAGCATCGATCACACGGCAGCGTACTCCACGGAGTCGGCTTGGCACACCGCGATCCAGAATGAGTCAAGAAAACGGTGGGTGCTGATCTCAGACTCTAGTGTTATACATAGCAAGCTAACCAAACGAAGAATCGCATACTGTTTATACTACTTGGACGCTCAGTTGGCGATGTGCTGCAACATGGGACCGCTTCTGGCAGCTCTTGAGATCAAGTACGAATTGCCATGTCGAGATGACATATGGGAAGGAACGACAGCCGAAGACTGGCAGGCTCTAGTCTTCGCCCAGGATGGGTCCTTCAACGAAGAAGAGGATGAAGATGCCAATGCTGAACCCCGACCTGCTCATGGAGATCTTTACGGGTGTCTGGCGCAATTGATGAACCCCGATCCGTCCGCGCGGGGTCGTCCGCCGGGTTTACTCTGGCAGTCATCGTTCACATGCTTGGTGCTCATAATCCAGATATTGATGATGACGCGTGATCTGACACTTGCGGGGTCTTTCTTATACCACAACATCCGGCCAGGAGAAAGCAAGAACAACTTATCGATTATCTCAGAAGTCAACCGAGCGCCGATAATGCAAGCCCTGGACTCCCTTGCGGATCTGATGCGCAAGCCGATTCACCACCTTGGAAGTTCATCCACGAATTCTGCCAGCTGGGACCGCGTTTGGACCATGTGGCATTACGCGGCATTGAGCCTCACTCATCAAGAAGCCCTTCTAACCAGTGGCATCGTCGAGTACAGCTTGCCAAACGCAATTTCGACATGCTGGGAACTGAATAAGCCTCGGTCAAAACAGCACCGTGATGTTTATGACGATAGAGATGGTAAGCATGCAGAGGTCATCATCTTCACGCGGGCTTTGCTGATAACCTTTGCGGCGGATAGTTACAAGGATCGCAAGCAACATGGAGAACATCCTGATGCTCATGTCTCGTTCATCGAGGAGTTCTGTCTCTGGCTCTACGTCCATACCCAGTGAGTATGCAACATGCGCAATTATTGAAGATCCGTTCATGACTATGGTGGGCTTCAAAGCCTGTTTGATGGGTTGGCGCCTAGTCCGACTTATGTCACTGACGGTTGCTCAAAGCAACGTCAACATCCCAGGCGCCCGAGTTCCCAGCATCTATGCCGTGACTTCACAGGTTCTTTTAGGCGGTATTCTGGCAGCTATAAACTCTGATGATAATCCAGTCAATATTTCCGAGACGCCTGAGGCGAGATACTTGACATGGGTTGAAGCGAACTTTGCAAGTCAAAAGTTTTGGCCCTTGGGCAAATGGATCGTCGCAGTATTCAATGACTGAGAGAGTGGCTCTTTCCTAGACCTAGTTCGGATGTGGACGTGCAACTTGTATTAATACAAAAGCCATCATTGTCATACATTCTACAGGAGATGCTTGACCTGGCTCACAAAGTCTGTGACTGTCTCTTCGAACGACATGTACTTCAACCCCTGGAAATCCTTCATCATCGGTTCAGGGTCTACCTGGACATGAGTTTTGACTTCTTGTATGCCGGCTGCAATCTTCTGCCTCAAATCTGGATAAGTGCTCCGAATGGTTTCTGAAGCCTTCTGGTATGTGAATGGCTCCGGAGCCACGGGGATATACCTCTTGCCGCCAGCTTGCGGAGTTGTCAAGGCCATGACATGAATCTCAGCCAAGTCCCTGACATCAATCCAGAAGTTGAACCGACAGGGAGGCAAGGATCCAGATGGTCCTCCCGTTGCCACCCGCCACAGCATCATGTTAGACTCGTTCAAGTCGTCCTTTGATCTAGGACGTGTACCCAACGGTCCAAATATCATGGAAGGACATAATGTGACCAAGTCGAAATGAGGCTTATGCTCTGTGATAAACCTCCAAGCTTCCTGCTCTGCCAATGTTGTGGAGCCACGATACGCGTCCTGTGGTGTTGCATCGGATGCCACTGCCTCGTCATAGCTGATTGGGTTCCAGTCGTTGGCGGTGTATGTCCAAGGAGTCGATTCCTCCCGTCCCATATCGAGGACTGCGCCAAACGACGAGGTCAAGACAATGCGCTTGACTGATGACTTGGCTGATGCATCCAAAATTGACCTTACGCCTTTCAGTGCGGGAACAACAAGATCCTTCTCGTTGTCCTTTATGTCGTACTTGAGAGGCTACGTGCACACAAGAGTCTCAGCTTACTGACCGTGGCCAACGGGTATTCAGATTCGTTGCCTCTACTTACACTGGCAACATGGATGACGCCATCGATGTCTTTGGCGGCTTCATCGAAAGCGCCTGGGTCGGTAAGGTCCTCAATAAAGTAGAAATCCAGCTTCGAGGCGTACTGGGCTCTTGCTGATAGGAAATTGTCTGCCTTTTGTTTTGATCTTGCCACCGCTCTGACTTTGTAACCCTTCCTCAATAGGTTGTCCACAACATGAGATCCGACCAGTCCAGTTGCACCAGTCACTAGAATGCAGCTTTCAATTGTGTCAGCAATTACGATCTGAGGCTCTCGAATTCTCATTTGAGCACTAACTTGCAATCCATTCTTTTCACTTCGTGTTGGGTTAATATTGTTTTGTCGAGCTGTATGAATACCGAATCAAGCTCGCAGGCGGACTTCCAATATAAGACAAAATGGTATTTCTTTCAAATTCTGGTGTCTAAGAGCGCCACAGAGTCCTGCATCATTTTATTCGAAGTTCTAGCTGCCTTATCGCAGCTGATCGGCTCGTAAACCACTACTGGGACTCCACATCGCGCAGCGATCCAAGGCGGAGCTCCTCACAACGTAAGGTCATCCTCATGTGAAGCAGAGTGCGAGCATCACAGGTAATCCAAAAATATGCCAGGTGTCTTTCTCCGGAAATTGCATGGGTAGCATTTGGTTCATCAATTCTCGCATGCCTTGGTTCGCAGTTACAGCGAGAGTAGACGGAGTAACCTCCGCCGAGGTGGAGCTCCTCCCTCATGCAACTGTTTAGCCGCGGTGCTCCTCTCAGTGCAATCGAGGATAAGCAGACTCCATGAAACGTCGTCCTTGACGAAGACTTCCAGTGGAGTGTCAAAAAGGGACAAGCTTGAAAACAAACGAAATTCTCATTGATGACCATTAAATCACTATTGAAATCCTTCACTCATCATCCCTCGTCTCCTCGATCGCACCATTTCCAAATCGCCATACAATCTCACTCCCAAAATGTCTTTCGGCAAGCTGTACACATACTCGAAGGCACCACGCTCGACCATGGTGCTCTTCGTTGCCAAGTACAACAAACTAGACGTTGAAATCTGCAATGCATTTCCTATCAAGGTGTATCCGGAGAAGGGGGGGGGGGGGGGGGGGGGGGGTCGGCGACGTATACCTGTCCAAATTTCACACTGGCAAAGTTCCGGCGCTCGAAACATCCGATGGCTTCGAAGTTTATGAGAGCAGCGCTGTTGCTTGGTTCCGTGAGTGCCTTCGCGTTCTGCAGAACCAACATAACACTGACGATTCATTAGTCGCGAAGCAAGATCCCAATACAAAGCTATGTGGGTCAAACCTGAAGGAGGAGACGACCGTCATCCGATGGGCTTCTTTCACCAACTATGAGCTCCTGCCGCCAATCATGGCATGGATCCAGCCCATCATTGGTCGAGCACCGACAAGCCCGGAGATTCTCAAGGAACGAGAGGAAGGTTGCGAGTTGACTATCCGTGCTATTGAGAAGGAGATCGAGGGCAAGAAATATCTCGTTGGTGATACGTTAACCTTGGCCGACCTTTTCGTGGTTTCCGGTCTTGCCCGGGGCTACCAATATGTACGTATAGGCGAGATATCCCGGTATTGGACTACCACTGACGGAATCCTAGGTCTTCACCAAGAGCTGGGCAGAAAAACACCCCGTCGTGCATGAATACTATATGAGCATCAGGAACGATAAGGATGGGATCTTTGACAGCATTCTTGGCCCCAACATTATCAGAGATGAAGCTGGCGGCACTTATCCTGACTATGATGGGTTGTAATGGGCTTTTTTCTGTGCCATACTGCACAGAAAAATGACAGTTACAGTGAGAATATCAACATTCGAAGACATAAAATGTCTACTGACATAGGCAGCTGTACGTATTGAATTACATCATTTCTTCGCTTTTCTATTGCTATTATAACCGAATGCAAGCAATGTATCTCCTCAGTGTATGCGCTGGTATCGCATTAATACGGCTACCTAGCATGAGAAGTTTCGTTGCAATCCCGCAAGCCCCGGTGTCGTGTCCAACTACTTGCCCGAATATGGAGGTAGGGATATCCGCCCAGATACCAAGCCTTGTTCAATATGTTTGACAACTACGAGCTTCAAACGGCTGGGTAACATAGACATGCACTTACAATTGCTGATACGATCATGCCGTGATTTGGTTTCAGCAATGGCGAATACCACGATCATGACATGTATCTTGACAAAGTCGGAAGTGCGCAGCCACCACTGCAGGATCAATTATGCCCGACAGCTGAGAGAGGCTTCTCAAGACTTTTGCAGTGCCAGCGACCAATCTCCCTTTGAGTTTGTCTTTGGATCTTGTTTACTGGAGGCTCATTGATACAATCGTCAAAGAGCTGGCTCCAAAAGTTGGTACCTTAGTGTCAATGACCGACGATTCTTGATCATGGAATGTTCAACGAAGTTTCCAAAGGAAGAAGATGCATGTGAACAGAATTCTCCCAGACTCTTCTGGAGACAAATACACAAAGACAACGTGGTTTATATTAGGGGAGCCAATCTCTCTTTCTCGAGCCAATTAGAAAAGCTCTCAGCTTTCCTTTTCGGCGCATCCGCGCCATAATGAGGATGGGTTGCTTCTCCTCTAAAGAAGCACTTTCTTCGGCACCAGTCCTCGGCTACCCTCTATCGGCAGTGTCTGTCAATGATTCCGCCTCTGAAACGTCAACCGATTGCCCACTGCTGGAAGTCCACGTACGATCCTGGGACGCTTCAGCTCTTCGAGTAGCTCAGAAACTTGATTGGCTATACCACATTGGACGCAATGCGCCTGAATCAACATTGGCGAGGGTCATGGAAGAGAACAGGGAGTGGGAGGTTCTCAATGACGGTTATTCGCGCCCATTCTGGGGAGACGATCCCAAGCATGGCGAAGACTGGTTAAATCTGTAAGATTCTGAAGCTGTCGTTCGAAACCATCTTTGCTGAGAGATTGCAAGACTGATAAATTATATGCCCGCAAGATATTAAAGCCTTCGTTGAGTCCAACCACGAACAAGCTGGCCCCTTGTATTTGCTGCTGAGGTAAGATGAGCTCTTTGGCCGAAACCAGATGCAAAAACCAATTAACTTGCCCAATGCCAACTGTGAGTTATTAAGAGCTCACTGGCTACTCAGATCGGGTGGTCTTGATTGTTTGAATTCTTCCTTTTTTGCGTCGAGACTCAATGTCATCATGTCAGACTTATTGGTTGGACTCTCCACCGCTCCGCATTCGAGATAGTTTAAGCACTCTTGGTCGCGAAAACAGCAAAGCTCGTCAATGATTTTATACAGCCGATTTTTAACCTAGGAAAAATAGGAACGGTACGACAATTTTCTTGCCTTGCCAGTCATTGAGACACTCTTACATAAGGTAGGTACAAACGGTGTAAGATGTCTACTAGGGTTCTGACTTATAGACTCCATTTAATGCTACCCTCCCAGCGCTATAAGTAGGTAATAACCCTCAGTTGATTTATGAACGAGCGCGCTAGTGAGCCTCCCTCTTTAAGGAATCACCAAATGGAGAGCATAATACGGCATTAAAACCCTTTGAGACCTCTCTAACTATAATTCCGCTTAATCATATGCTTGGTAAACGTTGGCTTCATCCCTCCTTCCTCAGTACCTGGATAGAGAGAGCTAACTTTAGGGTTTCCTTGAGATGGGTAGTAAAAGAATGTGCTGCCTTTTGGCTGGATTCTTCTATCCTTAGGAGAAGATACGCGTAGTGAAAACAACAAACATGAATTACATAGGTTTGATATCTATCAAAACGACGTGGCACAGGCTGCCAACTACACTTAGTCCTAAAGCCCTACTACTCATCTTATATGCTTCTCAACAGCATTATAAACACCAAGAACCTTCGTCCAACTTAGCTTCCGCCAGTTGAGAACCAAATCCTCGTATTCCTCGCTTGACTGCGGCAGGTCGGTACAGACAAGCATCCAATCAGTGCTCGCAGACACAGGAATGTTTCTTACCCTTCCATGGCTAGAAGCTAGATTGAGTAACATCAGTGCCTCCCCATCTACTGTGAGGACCTTGACTGGAATGACACCCGAAGCCAGCAGCGTCTGAATGTCGGGACTGACATCAATTGAGAAGCTATACTCAACAGGTTTCTTCGCGAATACTTTCTGGAACGGGCCACATGTTCGTAGGATGTGGTGATATTCAGAAGAGATTAAATAAGCAAGAACTTTCTGTTGGCTCAGCTGTGACACATTGGCCACCTCGCAAACGCTTCGGCAAGTAACCTGCCTCTGCAGAAAGTCTCGCCAAGTCCAGTCTGAGACTCTTACGACCTTCGCAGCCAGTAAGATAAACCCGCCGAGAAGCCAAGAGAATGCAGTGAAGTTGAATGGGTCAACCCCCTCCACCCTACTTCCAACCAGTAAGCCACACAGAAAGCCGCCAACGACCAGCACTACAGTCAGACCAAATACAACATTAACATATTTGGGACATTTGATAACTATCGACGTCTCTTGAATTATGCATTGGTCGGTAATCTTCTTTACCCGCTCTCGGTCCTTCTGCGCTCTGGCATCTGGACATTCGAACGGGTCTGCATTCAGCTGTTGCAGCAAAGAATTCGTTGATGAGGAGCTCCTCCAGAGAGGACGGTATCGATGGTTCACCAGCCAAAAACGGGCCAGTGAAGTTGTTTCGGCGTGTCCTTGTCTTGCGGAAACTTTGGCCGGAATTCCTCCTGGAAAGCTGCCGTGGCTTCGCCTTTCAACTCGGTGCATGCTGAAAAACGCATTTTGCAGTGCGATCTTCTGATGCGTAACCCAGTGAATATCGACTCGAGAACTAATGCCTCCTAGATTGTGGGCGAAACCTTTGCCTAGAAGGGGAGAAGCGAATGACAAAGGCGTCATTATGACGACGAAATCGATTATATTTCGTATGTCTTCAACCAGATGTTTGTTTTTCATGTTCACGGTAGCTTGGATACTCGTCTTCCTGCTTCTACCGATCCAAGATGCAGTCTTTGACCGTAGGTCTTGAGTATTGGGCATGGCTTGTATGGGTGCCTTTCCGCCACGTCCAATTGCTGATGAACGCTGAGAAGGTGGGGGGAGCGTCTGCAACAATTTCGAGCCTACTTCTAACGAGCTCAAAGTCCAGTGGATACCAAGACGATCGGTTGCGCCGCTGATACTGGCCCATCTGTCCTGATAAACTTGTGTGTGTCTGCCCCTGGTTCCCGCCTCGTACACCATGGTACAGATGTCTAGACTTTTTCGGTCCTCATATAGTGGTCTTTCGGCTCCAAGGTTTCGCAGTACATGCTCAATACATTCTATGAGCCAAGTAGACATTGCGATGTACTCTTCACAGTAGTTGACCACAATCGGCTGTGTAGAAGAGGATGGTCTGTCGGAATCGGAATCGGAATCAGAATCGGAATCGTAGCCGGAATGATCGTCTTTCGGGATATCAGGTCGGAGCTCCCCAATTTTATGCATAGCGCGAGAGATGGCCATGGGAAGTTGCGTAGCCAAGACCTTGATCTTTGTAGAGATCTTTGCCAATCATGCAAGAACAATCATCTTCCAATAAGGGCTGGCACTACCGTTCCAGGCAATATGAGCCAGAATAGAGGTGACTTCGTCCACGATGTAGCAGAATTGGTCTTTTTCGAAGGCAGTTAATCGATCGGTTGAAACTGTGGTCAGCTTCTCCTCAGCCTCTCCATCTACTGGAGCAAGGTACTCGTCTCTGGAATGGCTTTTTGATCGGCTGTGCAGAGGTATATCAGGAATCTCGCCCCTTATTTGTTGAAACTTCCAGAACATGCTGGGGCCGCGGTGTGGGTTTGAGGACGAATATCCGTGATCTCTCATTACAGCTTCGTCTTCGTAGCTGAACAACCATAAGGTGTAGAGAACCTTATCCTCCACTCTGCCCAACTGTGCAAAGTTTGCGTCGCTGATGTGCCAGGACCTCATTTTGTTCTCCTCTCCTATGTTCGGCTGCAGACAAGTGATGGCTGATGTTTCGGCAGCACGCTTGAGTCGTTCGATATCAAATTTCCAGAGCGTCTCATGCCGCTCCTCGTCCACACCACAATTCTTGATTCGGCCAAAAGGTGGCACACCTTCATCAGTATTAAGGCCATCTTCAAGTACCACGGAGCCCTTTTCCGTGCTCCTAGGCGCAAGTGGCTTGCCTAGGCAGTATCGCATGATTCGATCAGAACTAGCTCCTCCCACATGATTTAAAGATGCGCCTGGTTGTCTACCGGCATCGAACGTTGTCGACATGATTGTCAGTGAATTGTAGCAGAATACTTCATTGGATTTCGATCCGGGTTGCGTGAGTGATACTGGAATGTCTCAAGATTCGGTTTTCTCTGGTAAAGCTAAGGAAATAAGCCAGCGCTTCTTGTGGGCTTACACATGCAGATGTTAGTTACACTTGATTATGTTTCCCCCCTCACCGAAACAAAAATAGGTCAAATGCATTGCTGCCCAAAGAAGTACACCAATCGTAGTCAATGATCGTTTTGTGGTCATCTTGTGGGGTACGTCAGCACCATCCACCCTTGGTTTTCTCAAGCTCCAGAACCGCATCACTCGAAGCTAAATGAATGACTCTTGAATCATTAGTCGCTCTTCACGATCGCCCAACAAAACAGCGGATAAACAATGGCCTCTAAACAGCTATATGAGGACTTCTACTCTCTCTTGGAGTCCCCAGAACACGAAGAACTTTCTGCTCGTGAGATTGATAATTCCCCGCGCGACCCTGACTCTTCTCCACCGCTCAGGGATGCACCAGGCAAGGAAGCGACTGGCCCGAGGTCGCAGGACGACGACCAGAGTTCCCAAATTTGCATTGATTTATTTACCAAATTCAACATCGATCCATATCTCATGGGCTCTATCCCTGGATTGGATCATAGCACCGCTCACCTTTTGGTGCGGTCTCAATTGGAACAGATTCTCTTCAGCGACAAATTACCTAGGCGGACTAAAGATGAACTCGAAGCCCGCCTTAGCTATTACATGCGTTGCGGAGAATTTTTCGGCTCAAGAATGTCTCGTGAAGAGGCTGTAGCCACTCAGGACTCGCTACTTCTCACGGGCAGCGTAACATTCGCGGACCTGCCGAAGATATTCTTGATAGGTGACATCGTTTACACGGCTGATCCGACTACTCTCAAGGATACCCTCTTTGAGCAATGTTGGGTGGCCGTGGACTGTGAGCTTGTTACAAAAAGCGTACAAAAAAACTTTCTCATAAGTGCCAGGAGATGGAGGTTCGATGCCAAGAGCGACAACGGCTGGTACTTGGAATCTGCCAAAGTCACGATCTACGGGTACGAAGGCAAAAAGAGCAACCAATTGGGTGACATTGGGGTTGTCCCCTTGACGAGCCTTCGTGCTGAAGAGCAGCGGTTGCTTTCAGACAGAATGATTGTGCGAGGGAGACTGTACCTCGAGATGTCGCAAATCAAGATTGGATGTTGGGGTTACAATGGACCGTCCTGCTGTAAACCGCATGATGGTAATCAGCATTTGCGAAAACCCCAGGAATCATCTTTCAACAAGTTGAGCCCCTGGATGCAGTGGAATAGCGTTGTGAGTGTCCGGTCGTCGTGCCTAAGGTGTGCTGTTCACGGCGACCGTTAGAGCTAACTTCAGCTTCAATAGACTTGTGAAAGAGTCGTCATGAATAATGTGGTGTCAAGAAGTCCATTTGCATCGTCGCCTTTGATCCCAAGTCGTGTTGGTCCCAGGAGCAACATGAGCAAAGATTGCGATAAGATGTTCTTAATCTGTTCGGGAGCCATGTTTGTTAGAACTTTACCTGACTTCGCGGGGGTATCAGTCTTCATCGATAACCTGAGGCCAGTGCAATGGAAAGATTGCCAACTGAACCAGGATGTCTCGAGCATCACAGCCGGCCTTTCTCTCCCCCGACCTGATCACGCAGAAATGGAATTGTCGCAATGCGACTGTCAGGCAAACGGAAAAGCTGTCATTGTACGGACCAGCATGCCTTTCATGCCGTCCACAATTGCAGGTATGTTACCTCGAATACTGATACATTCGTTAGGAATCATTTCGAACTAAGCAACAGTCGGGTCTTACACAGCTGTGGCAGAAAATGCGAAGCGGCCACTTGTTCGGCTTGATCTATTAGACATCATACACCCCGACGAAGATTTCATACACCACTTACAGCAGATATTCGAAGATGTGCAGCAAATCGAAGCATATCTGTATCTCCAGAACTTTGAATCGTTGGTAGCAAAGCGTTCGTGCAAGGATCGCAAGGGTTGCGTTGAGATTCGCCATAGGTTTCATTCAGCCTTCTAATGCCACATCGTGTATATCCAAAGCAGCTCACTGATCCGCCACATAGGCTTTCTCGACCTAATGCGATCGTTCCATAATGTTATCTTCATTTCTCTATCAAACCAAGATGAGACGGATCCACTATTCGACATGATGGACCCTATTGAGCTTGTGCTCCAAGGCTCTGAGGATGCTTCGTCAACGACAAGAAGTCACATTTTTCATTTCGACGGAGAGGAGCCGACGTGGGATGGTGCTGAGACTGAGCGTCCTGGAAGGAGCATGCGGTCTAGAAGTAGTAGATCACTCTTACGGGATAGGGATCGCCCTCCCCCGCCCCCGCCCCCGCGCCGCACTCGGCCAACAATCGGGTCTACATTGAATAATAGGCGCTGAGGCAATACCAAGTTTCTGTATTTATGGGGGTAAGAAGAGATGGAGACGTGATATTTCCTATCAAGAAGTACCGCTGCCGTTTAAACGGTACGGTGGGGGAGATATCTTCTCGTTGAATAGATGCAGGGTGCATGGAGAAAATGAACTATGTTCAGGCGACTGAGTGCCTGTTTCGTTTTCCCAGCAACTTCAGGTGCAATTGTATGTACCATCATCCTTAGTATATCTAATTAGACCGGCTAATTTTCCAATGTCTACGCAGCCAATTTGCTATATTCTTTGCACACCGAAGTACTCATGTGACGGACGATAGTAGAAGACATCAACGAAATGGAGGTAGCGTAGAGGACGGACAATAACGCACGACGGTAACGGCGACGGCGACGACGATAGTAACAACGATAACAATAGTCATTTTCCTCATGACCTTTTTCAGACTCAACTAGGAATAATACATGACAGTAAAGTAGAGTCAAATACACAACAGGGTAAGTAGTAGCTCTAACACAGGAGAAATAGGCGTCTTCGGCTTCACACCTTCACACACAACCTTAGTGCACCATCATCAGCGTCACCCAAGCTTCCCCTCACAAACCTCCCCTCCGCACCCCAAAAAATGACCTACGCCAAGGCCCCAAAACGCCCCCAACCCTCCCTCCGCCGAGAGAAGACAAGCCAGCAGCGGCGCGCATCTCCCGTAATTGCGTCAAAAAAGGATAAATTCAAAAGAGAACGCATCCATGGAGGAGTGCAGCCGCTTCATAAGCTAGCCAGGCCTTGAGTGCCATTGCCAAGGCCGGATGCTCGCCAACTGCCGCATTGGCTGACGACAATTCTTCGACGTCACCTCAATTATTGTGTACGCTGCGACCGAGTCCTTCGCAAAGGTGGTAGTCGCGTCAGCGGACGACAGGTCGCGCGTGCGTCGCATCAAGAGAGCAAGGGCATGGTGTCGATGGCGATAAATGACAGTAGGGCAATAGATAGAGTAAGGTTCATAAATAAATTATCGCATTCATTAAATAAAGGGGCTCTAGCAGGACAAGCTTTTCTCAAGCTCACATCCCTTTTGCCAAAGCACATTTTTCCCGATAGCTCAAATGAGAAACAAGTCCTGGGGAATATGTTCAACACGCCCCCGGGCGGAGCCACGGCAACCCTGCCGGCGAAAGCATTTTCGCCGTTCGGTGTTCCCTGCCCCGAGCGAGCGACAGGCACCCTGTGTCCCCGGGGGTGGTGGGCGGGTATCCTTTTTCTGCTTCAATCCGCTGTAAAAAAAATAAATCCACATCTTCCATTTCGACGCCGGATGCATCTCAGCACAAAGTCGTCGCCGCGACGTCGCGCATAGATCCGTAGAATACACATCCAAAAAACGTTCTTCGTGGGCTCGCCATCGCCTAAGCGGACGAGCGGCTCTTGGCCTTGCGGATCTCGCGGCCCTTGTCGGACCACGGGAGGTGGAAGACGGGAACCTGGAAGAAGGAGTTGCTGCAAACAAAAGGATGATTAGCAAATGGAATCCACATGGCGCGCCTCAATGACATCGCGTTGACGGTTCGCGGGAGGGGCAGCGACCGTCCCGGCTTTAGTCTGGGTCTAAGACTAGACCCCCGCGAGCGCCCGGCCAGAAGGAAGAAGGAAAAGAGCTCACCTGTCATCTTGGATACCAGCCAGTGCGCAATACCATGCCAGGAATGCTGCTAGCATTCCAAAGGTGCCACCGCAGATCTGGAGGTTGCGCATGGCAGTCAGGGCGCCGTTGTTGGCGGCATAGTTCTCGCAGGCGAGGAAGAGGAAGGCGAGGTCGAGGGTGAAGAAGAGGAGGAAGAAGACGACGGTCGAGCGCAGGGTGCATAGCAAGAGCAGCGTCGTGAAGATGAACCAGCCCGTCAGGAAGAAGCCAACAGCAGAGTAATGGTCAGAGTAGTTGGCAGCGTACGGGCCATCAGCTCCGATGATGTTCCAGTTGGGGGTGAGCAGGATGGCGTAGGAGATCCAGAAACCTCCGTACGAGGACAGAGCAGTAGCACCAAAGGTGTTGCCAACGGCCATCTCCCTATAATCCAATGGTCAGCATTGGCGCGTATGAAAAATGACAGCCAGTGCGGTTCGTATTGCGTTTCTTCTCCACAGACTCCCTGCCTGGTGCAGCCTCCGTCTTACCGACCTTCCACAGATGTGCCCAAGTCCAGATCCACTCCGGTGCGAAGGAGCGCGAGATGCTCCACATCATCACACCGGAGCTTCCGCTTGCGGGGGGTATCGTGGAGACGGATGAGATGAGATGTTGGGGAAATTTGGGGACCCCGGTAGGAGGAAAAAGAAAAGATGAACATGGGAGAACTGGACGTACCACATGCCGGCGAGGAGCTGGACGAGACCTCCGTATCCGAAGGCGAGGGGGACGGCGATGTTGGGCGCAGTGACGCCGCGAGCGTGGAGGTTGACGCAAGAAAGGACGAAGGTCGTGAGGGCGAAAGCAGAAAGACCCAGCGGCGCCGGGTTGGCGAACTTTCTGTGCTCGTAAGGCTTCCACAGTCCGGGCTGGAGAGAGCCACCGAATGCCTGCGCATCTCCTTCAGTCATGTTCCGGTAGTCGGCAACGCGGGTAAAGGGCCCGGCGTTTCGTTGAGTGTTGTGGCCTACTTGGGCACCATTGAGGCCGTTGTGATGGTCAGCACCAGATGTATGCACGTCCTTCTCCAGGTCCGTTGGAGGGACGGCATTGTGGTGAGTCTCGTGCGTGGCCATTGTGTGCTCTTCCGGGCGTATAAGACAAGAGGGAAGGATTAAACCAAGCGATAATAAACGAGTAAAGGGGTATCTTGCAGTAAGAGCAGTCAAACTCCACGGAAGAAGGCACACAGGTGATGGAGAAAGAGACTCCTTAGACTCCGGGGAAGGGGTGGGGAGAAGGGTTTAAGTAATGGGGAAAAGAGTTGGGAGAATAGCCAAAACGAGGAGAAATGGAGGTCGGGGCCGAGGGTCAGCGCAAAAGCGAGATAGCTGATGGGTCGGTAGCGTCGCGAAGGTGTGAACGTCTGGGGTATGTACAGATACGTGGACCGTCCGACGCGGAGAACTGGAGCTGTTGGAGGCTTGAAGCCGGGGATGAGGAGGTCGAAGTCGCGGTCGAGGTCGCGGAGGGAGGAGGCGTGCGTCTGCGTATGCAGGATGAAGAGGGAGTGGGTCGAGTAAAGGTGTTGGAGGTTGTGATGCAGACTAAGGCGAGCCGTCTGGTCAAGGGCCGATCTTTAAAGCCCAGAGACGGCCGAACCGGGGGTCGAATTGGGAATGGGTTAAACGGAGGCTCCATTTTAGATTCATTATTTTGGGTGCAATGTCGGGTGGTGGTGGTGAATTGGATGGGTGCATGGTGGAGTGACCACAGACTCCTCGTCGGAGACCGCCTTGGCCCTGGTCTGGGAAGCCCATTGTAAATGACATCGAAAAGCCCGCAGTGGTGCGAAGTGGGATCCGGTTTCCTCAGTGTGTTTTGCATCTATCTTCCGCCGCCGCCTCCTCATCCCATTGATTACGGTGCCGTTCGTCAGAGCTTGGGACGAAGGTAAGCAAAGCAGGTACGCTATTGAAAACGTGAGCCAACCAGATATCCCGTCTTTCAGACGAAACGGAGGCCAAACTACCGAGAGGGTAGTGATGTGCAGCTTCTGTGAGGAGAAAAGAGGCTCCCATCCCATTAGCCATTTCGGCATGTATTTTTCGCAGCATCCTAGCCCCAATTGCTTGTAGTGAGGGGCCGACCCATGCTGGTTGAGCTGGACCTCGTTTGGTTCAATCTGTTGAAGACTTGGACCGAGACCCATTGTCGGCATCCGAGACAAAAACACCAAGCAATTGTCGTCCTCGCGGCGGCAGCTTCGGGCAACCAACAGCACGAATTCCAGCGGCCTGGACGAAGGGTCCTCCAAAAGCTGGAGGACGGGAAGCCAGCCAAGAGAAACACAGCCTCGGGTCATTGGGGAAAATCAGTCCACGAGCTGATGTCATTCCCACATTTTCCGTCCACAGCAGACTTCTCCAATTTTCGCTCAGGCGTCGCTCCTCGTTCGCCGCCTGCAACTAGCACATATCGGGGTGGTCGATTCAAATCGTTATTGCATATCCGCTATCGCCGAGTGCATGTAGATGTTGACGGTCTTCAGTGAGGACTACAGAGTATCGCGAGCTTGATTGCTGCTTGCTATACCATATAATCCCAAGTGAGCGAGCGCGATGAAGTGTGCCTCCTCCACGTCAAGCCTTCCTCACTCACAGGCGCATGTTCTGGGCATTTTACCCGTGGAAGATTGCAATGCGTGACGGGGCAAAGATCTTTTTGAGCCCCAAGCTCAGGGCCCCCAAGATGAGGGAGGGGGTGTTGATAGCAGATTACTGCGCGACCGGATGATTGAGTGGATGCTGAGCAATGCTACCGCAGCGGAATTGAGTCTGTGCCGCCAAGATGCTTTCAGTAAGGTGCCTTTTCCTCCTTTGACGCCTGGTCTCCCTCAATTCCGTCCCAAGTCCTCTCTCTTTCACACTCAAGCTCCCCATTGGACGGACCCTGGCTGGTAGTCGAGGTCGCATTCGATCCTGGGATTGATATTACTGTGTGTCACGGAAATATTCTTGCTGTCGAGTTCAAACTTGGCAAGGTACCTATCTCGACGGTGGTGCGCAAAACGGACAGGCCAGCTGCGGCCACGGCTCTTCCCCGTCTTGGCTGTGTGGGTCAGGGCCAGTCGCCTTTAGTCGGTAGTCGGCTTCTGACGACGGAATAAACTTGTAAACCTCTTTTGAAGCACCGTTTTGGAGGCATTGTACAAAGATGAAGCGTTGAACTGAAGAGTTGTCCTGTTATGGTTGGCCCGCAATCGGTTTACATGCAGAGGCTTCTACTCCACATGAGTATATACGGTGGGAACGCATCACAACTGTCTCGATCCCGCATTACATCCCACGTTTCAACGTTTCCAGCCCGCTGGAAGAGATCCGCCGGCTAGCCTGGGGTAGGTGTTGTCACGATACATCTGTCATCTGGTCATGCTGGCGGTAGCTGTTCGAAAGTCGGCTCGTGTCATTGCGCGGAAGCTGCGGGGAATCTGGGGTCGACTAGCAGTATCCCAAACGCTCCGCGAGGCCAAGAACGTACCTTATGTTGTTTCGTCTCGTTGGAAGGTGAATTCCATGTCGTTACGCGTGCTCCAATTCCATCCATGAGGTCAACTGCTGTCAGTTGGGGCCAATGCTAGCCTTTCGACATTCTTCAAGAACTCGTCTCAAAGGCTTGCATCTATCCTATGTTTCCTCACACCCCGTAGAATTGACGCCATCGCTGAAAGGCCAAGGGCCACCGAAGCGTCATGATGACACTGCCAACCAAGCGTGACCGCGAAGATCAAGCCCGATACCGACCTCTTCAAAGAGAGCGAACCAAATACCACATGGCGGTCGAGTGCGGGGAAAGCTTCAGTGGCTGCGACTCGCCTGGCAGCCGCGATCTATGCAAGCAACGGGGTGGCATTGGCTGTCCGGCTTGTGGTCCGATGATGGCGCCAGGCCGGACGAACTTCAGAATGAGCTCCCAGCTCGCTCTAGAACCTGGCTTGGGGTGTTCCATGTCATGGATCTATACTAGCGCTGCGTGTGGGCTTGTCTGCCTTTCCCCGGATCTCGTGGTCACGGTCAAGTTTATTTCCCCATACTGCACCAGCGTCACGGTGTTGGAAGGCCGGCGACGACGTAGCCTGTCTCCACGCTGGAGTCTTCGTTCCCTTTCGTCCGTAGTGTGTCGGTTTCTGCCTGGCCGATGCCGCCATTGTTCATCACTCACATTGGTAATCACTGATCAATGGTTGCTGGGCTCATAGCTAGCTCTGGTCCACCAGACCTCAACAGCCACCTGGGCCAATTCTGCGATGAAGATTGCGCAGCAGAGGGTTCTGACGCAACTTCACTGTCTAGAATCGATGTCAGCTTTGTGATTGCTTCAAATCAGGCCGCTGCCTCGGTTTTCTGGGAGTCTCCCGTTCTGACGAACGCCGCGCCAGGTTGATTGTTATCACGCACCACCGAGGTGGGATGCTCTTCCAATTCGGGAAGCGCTGACATCACGCCAGACCGCCCATCACTGCCCCTTTCCGCCGACACCGTGGGATGATCAGCCCACTGAGCGACATCACCTGCACAGGTGGCCGCTCTGAACATCAGCGAATTATTGTTGCCGGCGCTACGACCGGCTGGCAAATCTGGCGGACTGGCTATTTGATCTCGAGCTGCCGGGCAGTTGTCGCCAGTGACTCTAGCAGGAGACGGACTGCGCATTTTAGCAGATGCCTTACTGAGTGACGGCGGAAAGGAAGGCGGCAAGACCGGTAGCCCGCGCGAGCGAACTAGACTGAACCTGTGTCCCAATTCCAAATAGCACACAGATTGAGTTGGCAGTGACAGGGTGGCAGGCCAGCATGATGCGTATGCAACTAAACGCTGAACATCACTTCGAAGTTGCCCCTGAGACCAACCATGCTCTGAAAAAGGAGCGTTTTGAATGATTGCCCGCCTTTGACCACCAAATATCTCGACCCCGTGTCGCCATCGTTGGACGAACGGCGTCTTGAGCTTGGTCGATGGAAGAAATGCGTGCTCTTCCCTCTTTCTCCGGCTCTTCTTTAATTTTCTAGCCGAACAAGCCGTGGTGACACGGGGTTTGACGGATAGATCATCGATGCCTAGTCCCTTGGCCCGCGATGCCAATAATTGAGGCTCGAGCGAAAGCCGAAGTCTCCAGAGAGAGAACGGTGCAGGTCAGCAGCCTGAAATGCCAAGAGGCCTACCATGGCCGCTCACTCACCCCCGCTCGATCAGCCAAGGCCGCAATCGCAGCGGACAAACCCTGAACTGGCCAGCAAAATTCCGCGGAGGTCCCCTGAAAGCACACACTTTGGCGTCGTATTGCCAAGGGCTACAGGGCTCGGGACACGTTGTGCAGCGGGTCGCCCATTGCAGCCGCCCGTTTTGTGGCGTATTAGGGCGGCACCGCTGGCTGCAGGGCCCTGCACGACACCATTGAGAGGGAAGCCAAGCAACCAAGCAGCTTCCATTTCTCCGAACAGCCTCTTTCTTGGGCAAGAATCGTTCCACTCGAGCACAGATCGTTGAGGGCGGATGCTCAACCTTTTGTTGCTGTTGAGGAGACATTGCTGGCTTCGTTCCGGGCAGGGCTCCTTTCTGCGGCAAATGAAAGGTTGTCGAGGCAGATGAACTCGCTATTAGGGGACCATCAAGGCATCAAGGCTCGATGCCATTGCCCTCCGATGATAGGACAAGTGCTTGTAAGACGCGATGCGCAGCCGTCGCCCGATTGTCTACTGGCTCGGGATGCCTTGTCCGGGCATACGGTCCGTTTCCTGACCCCCTACCACTTCACATCTGTCCAGTGAGCAGACGACTTCTGGAATCCTGGACTCTTTTCCAGCAGGCGTATTTATCCGTTGCTGGCTGCAGGTCTAGGGGCGGGAGTCGATGCCAAGAAGGGAGGCGCAAACCATCACCACCGGATAACTCGGCATCGGCCAGAGTTTGAACTATCCATGGGTGTCCTGCAGTCTGGCGGCGTTGCGACAACACATGGTGGTTTGCAGACGGTTTGTATGGCAAAATTTGGTTCCCCAGGGTGAGCTTGCAATGTTTCGTAGCGCTGATGCCCCCCTCACGGCTGGCCTGCTGACAGCCAATTTGCCAGTGTTTTTTCCATTTGAATCCGACGCACGCGCTGTGAACCAGGCCTGGGCTGCCTGTCGTACAGGGCCATGGCCTCTGCGACATGAGATGAAGATCGCCTGCTATGCCGCTGTAAGAACTTTTGCATTCTCGGTGTGCTTCATTTAAGTTGCATCTCTTGAACCCTTGAGCTGTACGATTTTTGCTGGGCCATCTGTATCAGTTTTCAAATCCTTCCAAGATGTCCAATTGGAGTGCAGGTAGTGTGTGAGACTGTCAGTTGCGTGGTTGCCTCGCCAGCCATTCTCCCGAATTGGACCTTCTCCCATATTGGCCATTTGACTCCGAATTATGTTCCTTCCGGACGAACCGAACAGGACGGGCTGTTCCGGATGCAAGAAACCCAAAAGAGTATATTTCGCCGTCGTAGAATCAAAAAACCTTTGTCCCCGAACGCACAATGTTTTCGTGAGCATCAAGCGAGGGGACGGAAAGCGTAATGGGGAAAAAAACAATGCGTCAAGGACAGGATTCGAACCTGCGCGACCGAAGCCACTGCCTAAGCTGATATCAGAAGAATCGATAGCAGGGCAGCCCATTAACCACTCTGGCACCTTGACCAATAGTGTATACACAAACAGCTCGTTAGTCATCTCAAGTAACGCGCTGCACCCTTCCAGGTGCACAAACTTCGCTTCGCAAGACTACCTTTGTCCTTTTTCGCGATCCCATATTCAACTCGCCTGGCTTGGAGTCTCGGATTCAAACCGGTCACACGTTCGGTGCTGTTGCGCCTAACGAGACGGGATGCCGGAACAGAAGGCTGGACCTGGACCGGCCAAGTGCTACAGAGGACGCAACATCGCCTATGTCCGAAGGAATCGGTCGCCCTGTCAAAGACGTGGCGTCGATCAGGTGTTCTGGAAGGATTCAGCCCCTTTGTTCGGCGACAGTGGCGTTTGTATGTTTTCACGACAATCTTCATCTTGATCCTTCACAGCAGAGATGCGCATTTGACGTGTTTAAAGGCGATACTTCAGACCATCATGCCTTCCAGACGAGGGCACTCCAACTCCCATCATGGTTGCATCCAGTGCAAGACGGGGAGAGTAAAGGTAATTACCCCGAGGATTTGATTGGGCATAGCTGACGGGCCTGTAGTGTGACGAAGGTCAGCCATCTTGTGGGCGTTGCCGCAAGAAAGGTCGGACATGCACGTACCGCCATTTGCTCGCCCCGTGTGATGCATTTGAGCGGCGACCAGCCGGCGATGCACGTCTCATAGTCCGAGCCGGGAGCTTGTCGTCGGCCGAGGGGGAGCGGCAGGACACCTCTGAGACCGAAATTGGCGGCATCCACCGGTCGCCTCCGAGGTTCGGGGCCACGGGGTTACCCAGCTCAGATCCGACCGAGCAGCTATTACTCCACCACTACTTTGGTCATCTGGCGGCCTTGTCGTTTGGCTCGGTCGACAAGTGGGACATCGTGCCAGCATTTCGCCAAGCTGTGATCCGACACGTATTGACCGAGGCGTACGTGAACCAGGTTGTCTTAGCCTTCGCGGCGACCCATCTCGCATCCGTCTACTCCCAGGCGTTCGGAAATGGCTCGGCTCCGCACGTTTTGACAGCATTGAAGTATAAGGCCTCGACCCTGGAGCTTTTCCGGCCTGCACTTGCTTCGTCTCTGACGCCCTCAAGCTGCGAGTCCGGAATGGCGGCCGCAGGTCTGCTGGTGGCCTGTGAGTTTGCACTGCCGATGATGGACACGGGCGTCTTCGGTGTGGAGGATCAAGTTGAAGTGCTGTCGAGGATCGCCAGTCTCTTTCAGGGGGTGGTTGCTCTCTTTCGAATGGGATGTAGAGGCCTTCGCGTCGGAGAAGGCAGCCCAGCGCTTCAAATTCGGAAGACGGTATTCACGTCACTCACCAACGAGCTACCGTGGTTCGACGCAGAGGAATCGGTGGAAAATGTCCTACTAGTTGTCCGCAGTCTGGATCATGCCGAGGTCATAAGGCGCGACATACTGTTGCAGGCCGGGGAGAAGTTGCAGGTCGCATTTCGAAGGGTAGCTGCAGCGCGAGGGTCGTACAATGTCGCGTGTATGTGGCTGGGCATGGTACCATCCCTGTATATCGAGCTCGCGACAGCGAAAGACCCTCTGGCTTTGGTGTTGATGGCACATTGGGCTGTCTGCTTAAAAGGCATCGACATAGAGCGTGCTTGGTGGCTTCGAGGATGGCCTGAGATGATCATTAGAACAGTCGTGAACAGCATCGGGGGAGCCTACCACAGCCTGCTGGTATGGCCTCTGCAAGAAATCGAGAGAACTCAGGTACCTTGGAGACCTTGCTACGATGATGCGGCGGTGAAAGAGGACCTCGTGGATGTCGAGATGGAGGAATGGAGTCGGCAGGTTGTGATGGTTGACGGTTGACGATTGATGGTGTGGATGTAACCGGAAAATATCGACGTTGAATTTAGGTAGTTTTGTTTATCAAGAAGAAATGACCATATTGCCACCTTCCATTCGTCGAGGCAAGAGCTCTCTGGGGGCGTTCCTTCCGTCAAACAATTTCGGGTGTTCACCGGGCTCACCAGCACTCACCGAGCCCTCGAGGTCAGCATTCCAATTCACCGAGCCCCACCCGGGAATAGAATCGTGCCACCTCGACACGTCTCCCGCTCCCATCGACCCATCGTACGACTCCCAGAATCGCCTGACCAACCCCCGAAATATCCACCGTACCCGGGAGTTCATGGCCATGACACCTCACTATATATCTCACGCAAAACACAGTCGCCATCCCTAACCTGACGCTCTCCAGCGGAAATGTTCATCCGACCCATCCGGCGCTTCGTCCTCACCCTCATCTTGGGCATCATCGCAGCCATACTGGGCATGATATACCACCGCCCACTAACAAACGCGGTAAACACCTTCACGCATCAAACATCGTGCTTTTCATCCACATCCAGAATGGCATCCCACAAGCCCGTCATCGTCGTCGGATCCGGCCTGGCCGGTCTTTCTGCCGCCCACGAGGCTCTCAAGGCCGGCGCCCCCGTGCAGATGCTCGACCGCGCGCCCAGGCCAGGCGGCAACAGCATGAAAGCATCGTCCGGTATCAACGGCGCCGGGACGCGGTTCCAGAAGGCCCTTGGTTTGAGGAAGGATGACCTTTTCTATGACGACACGATCAAGTCTGGCGGCGTGCGATTCAAGGAGGCCAAAGGAGTCGTTGATCGGCCGAGGCTTGTTGATTTATTGACAAAGAGCTCCGGCGGGGCAGTGGATTGGCTCGTTGACGACATCGGTGTCGACTTGAGTGTCGTTGCGCCTTTGGGAGGACACTCCATGGCAAGAACGCACCGCGGAGCAGGCAAGACGCCTCCTGGAGCGGCCATCGTGACTACTTTGTTGAAGAAGCTTGGCGAGAACCCCGAGTTCCAGCTCAGGAACTCTGCAGAGGTCACGTCACTGAAGGTCGTAGACGGAGTCGTCAAGGGCGTCCAGTATACCCAGGACGGAGAGCAACATGACCTCGAAGGAGCCGTCGTCTTCGCCGTCGGAGGTTTCGCGGGTGACGCAAACGGTCTCTTGGCCAAGTACCGTCCAGACCTTGCGGGTATCCCATCAACAAACGAGGCCCGGCCTGCTTCGCACGGCATCCTCGAAGCCGTCGGCGCAGAGTTTGTCGACATGGATAGCGTACAAATACACCCCACCGGCTTCGTCGACCCCAAGGACCCAGATGCGCGGTACAAGTTCCTCGCGGCCGAGGTCCTCCGCGGTGAAGGTGGGATTCTTCTCTCAGACAAGGGCGAGAGATTCGTCAACGAGATGGAGACGAGAGAGCATGTCAGTAAGGCCATCATGGCGATGCCACCAAAGGAGAACAGCGAGACGAGGCAGTGGGACGTGACTCTGCTTATGGACCCTGGTGCCATTGAGGTAGCCGAGGGACATCTGGGCTTCTACCTCTGGAAGGGCTTGATGGAGAAGAAGAAGGTCAAGGATCTTAGCCCGGAAATTATTAAGGCTGTTGACGAGTACTCGGCCCTGGTAGCCTTTGGAACGGACACGGCGTTCGGCCGGCGGACGTTCGGTCGGTGGAGGCTGAAAGCCGGGGAGGGCAACCGCGAAAAAGATGTTTGCGTCGGCCGGGTCACGCCGATTACCCACTTCACCATGGGCGGTGCCTCATTCAACCTGAAAGCCCAGGTGCTGCGCGAGAACAACACTGCCATCGAAGGTCTTTGGGCAGCAGGTGAGATCACTGGTGGCATCCACGGCGACAACAGGCTTGGAGGATCATCACTGCTGGAGTGCGTGGTTTATGGAAGGATAGCAGGCCAACAGGCGGCCAAGTCGGCATTGAGCTCGTGATTTAGGATACATGTGTAGAAATCCATGTGTACATGCTTTTGATAACCAAAACGCGATCATTCCATCACACATGTAGCTCTTCCGGCATCATAAAGTTTCTGGGCAGGCCTCATGGTCTCAATGAGCTTATCTCTTATGGTATGTTCACACTCATCTGTACGTTTCTCAAACACATATTGAAATCTAATGTACATAGGAATAGTTGAAAAATAATCACAGGCCGGACCCTTCCCGAGACCCCAAGCCGGCTACCGCCTCATCCAGCACCAGACGCTCCCGCCCTTGACCAGGAAATTACTCCAGCGCCACAAGTGAAAGGCTTCTTCTAAATCCCAGATACACTACCACACTTCATCTACAGAAGGGTAGTCTTGGAGAGCGCGTGGCGGAGGTTGAACTTCTTGTTCACCTGCCTCGCAATCACCCTGCTGCCGTTCACAGCCTTGGCCGTGCCGTTGCTGGCAAACCCGTTGTTCGCGAGCTTGTTCACAGTCGTGCGGGGGACCTGTCCAATCGCGCCGTCCAGCGCGGTCTCGGTAATGTAGCTGCACAGCTCGACGGGGCTCGTGGGCGCGGAGCCGAGGCCGAGGAAGTACGCGGCCAAGCCAGCAATGTGGGGGGAGGCCATGGAGGTACCGGAGATGGTCCTGGTGCGGCCGTTGGGCCAGGTGCTCAGGATGTCGGTGCCGGGCGCGAGGATGTCGACGGAGGCGCCAAAGTTGGAGTACTCAGCGAGGGTGTCGGTTTCGGTGGTCGCGCCGACGGTGCAGACGCTCTCCTCGGAGCCGGGGGACGAGGTGCTCGCGTCGGCGGCCTCGTTGCCGGCGGCGGCGGCGAGGAAGTGGCCGGCCTTGACGATGGCGGCGGCGGCCTGGTTGACCGCGTTGGAGGACTGGCCGCCGAGAGACATGTTCACGACGACGCCCTTCTCGCAGCCCTGCTGGCCCGCAGCGTCGGCGGCGACGAAGTCCATGCCGGCGATGACGGCGGAGTTGGTGCCCTCACCGTTCTGGTCGAGAACCTTGACGGCGAAGAGCTTGGTCTTCTTGGCGACGCCGTAGGTGCGGGAGCCGATGGTGCCGGCGACGTGGGTGCCGTGGCCCTGGCCGTCGGAGTCGTCGTTGTCGGCGTAGTTTGCGAGGAAGGTGGCGCGGCCCTCGAACTCCTGATTTCATTGGTTAGCCCGAGATTCATCGGCATGGCATGTGTTCGAGCTGTGTACGTACGGGATGCTCGACATCGATGCCGGTGTCAATAATGTAAGCGCAAGTGCCCTCACCAGCGCTGTCGTCGTAGCTGTACGTCGTTCCACCAGGCGAAGAGCTCGAGAGTCTGGCCAGTCCCCATGGGGCGTTGGTCTGGGTAGCGCTGATCGACATGATGGCATCCTGCTCGATGAAGTCGATGCTGGGGTCGTTCTGCAGAGTCTCAATCTCAGAGGCGTTCAGCGTCGACGCGAATCCGCGGAGGTTGTTGGCGAAGTTGTACACATGGTCTGCCTCGGCGGCGAAGGCCGACATGGCTGTCGCCATCGCACCGGCCTCGGCCTCGGGCTTGAGGCGGACGATGTACTTGTCGGCAACGAGCTTGACGTTCATGCCTCGGGGCTTGATGAGGGGCGCGGGCTGGGCGCGGCGGGCGGACGGGGCCGCGAGGGCCGTCAGGGGGAGAAGGGCGAGGAGCGTTGGGAAGTGCATCTTGGCGCTTAGTCAAAACCCACACAGCACACACACGGAAAAGCAAAAGAAGGACTTGGGATAAAGAGTGAAAGAGAAGGAAAGGAATGAGATTTCTGATCAAGATCGTAGAGAGCGGAAAGTCTGTTGAAAAGGAATGTGAGATGTGCGCTGGTTGAATGTTTGGCCTTTGTGGTTCGATGGGTGTCGAAGCCTGGGTGGTTCCATCAACGTCCTCAACATGCGGCAGACCGTCAGAGTCTTATACTCCTGCATGATCATGCATCTAGCCAAGCGAACATCAGAGCCTCCCGGAGCCAGTTCTTTTCTTAGTGTGTCGTGGATTCCCACGGTTCCCCTTCTGGTCCATCATCAAACCCGCTGTTTGTCCAAGTCTGGCAGGTGGGCAGATCAAGATTTCGCTGACGGCTCGCGGCTCCGCGTCTCCTGTTGGACGGAGATGGGGTCATGGATTAAACCGCGGGCCCCGCTGCTGGAGCCGATGTTTGAATTAAAGGAAACCAAGGCCAGAACTACCGGGGACCAACCACGGCCGCCGAGAGAGCCTCAAGTCGAGACAGCCACCCGTTCGACGGGCTGCCAGCTGCTGCTTGCTTGCGCTGCCGCTGGGCGGGATCCATGCACTGTTGCGTTGGCCCCGTTGAAAGATGATGTGTTGTGGTGGGTGAAAAGAGGGTTGCAGGGCTCCGCTTTCATGTCGATCACCGCGCCGGGGGTCTTCGGGCTGCCACCTCCTTGACACGGCAGTGCTTTTTTGCGGATCAGGGCACCACAATCAAATGTTGAGAGAAAGGAGTTCGAACAATCGAGAGCGAATGTTGGCTGGAGGCAACAATGTTTGGCTCGCTCGTTGACAGCCAACAGAGCTGCCGCTGCTGCGCCTTTGCCCAGCAAACCTCAGTCTCAAACCCCTTCACCGTGCAGGCAAACCGCCCAATGGGAAACATTCAACGACGGTATATCCATTCAGAATTAAGCATGAGCCAGCGGGTCGCCCACGCTGGGACGAACCAATCCGGATATGGGATGGCATCCATGAGATCCAAGAATGGCTCGTTTCAGGGGTTTTGACGCAGCCGATTCGCCACGCTGGAAACGCCGCCAAGGAATTGACCCGATATGCGATCAACATGTCTCACTTCTCCGTCTGGCCAACCAACGTTGCTTATTGGCAAAAACCAGTCGTTCTGAGGGGACGGAAAGAAAGCATGATGGTCTATCTCCTGGTGGGGTTTCGGAGAGAGGCTCGCTCGCCTGCCAGGATCCTGTGTGCCCTGATTGCTCCAGTATTCTGGGCAACCGTTATTGCGATTTTCTCAACTGCTGTGGGGATCGAAAAGGGCCTCCCTATTTCGGAGTTTCGTTGGAACGACGGGGATCATGTGCATATCACATGTGGCCAATAGAGGGTTAATGCTTGCGCTGAAACCATGACGGAATTACTTGGACGAGCTGAGAGATAGACTCCTCAGAGACACGGTGTCGCAGTTTACGACGTGATGCGATTTTCGGCCGGTCGGAACTTTTGTTATCTCAAGCAACTACCCTGCAACCTTGTTTGCGATCAACGCGGCGTTCCGGATCTTCATTCGTAAGGTTGGGAAATAAGCTTAGCACAGCGCGTGTGCGCGATAATGTTTGACGGGAAGGAGCAGAGACGACTGACTCGGTGTTACACCAGCTCATGCGGGCTGCCGCCTCCGAAGGTGCTTGGGAGTTGCCAAGAGAGTGGGATACGAATCTTGATTGATCGCATCTCAGACATCAAACGGGGAGGCTTGACGGCAAATTTCTGCAAGACAGGGACGAACCGGTATTGGAAGGTGTGCTGGATTGGTGAAACCAGCGCGTCACATGATGGAACATTCCGTCGGTGAGGAAACATCCTCATTCGAGCAGGAGGTTATCGCGTTTCTCGAATATTGTCTTGGTAACACAGACAAGATCCTGGTGTTCCCTAGAAACGCTTTGATATGCCAGAGCAGCATATAGAACAGAGACGATGACTGGACGCAAAGTGCGGGCATCGGTGGTCTGGAAGATGTCTTAGACGGTCAGGTCCGGTGGCAATACCTTCCATTCGGCTGTGAGCTTGAGTTCATTGTTTTCTCTTACAGTGATGCATCCACGACATCCTCGCCGATAGACAATTATTGTCTTTATTCCACAAGCTTGAGTTCTGTTTCCGATACAAGGCACATGGAAATCACTCGGCGCTCGGCCACGTAATCACAAGAAACTTCAGTAGCCACAGTCACAATGTCTTCAGAAACGGATCTAGCTTAGGTCTCCGTCGCTACCCATGTCTACATAGATTCAAACGATCGCGATTAGTGGTAACTTTCAGGTCAACCACGGTTCAAGTGTATTTGCGCACCGTGATTTGGACGCGGAGGACTCTGGAACGTCTGTTCGTCTATTGCTAGACTGGGTCAGTGCTTGCCAAGGATCGTCACACGGCAATTCCACATTGCAATAAAATCAGTTGTAGCTATTATGTTGCCAAAGAAGAAAAAACATGCAAAAGCGATGAGATTTCAGAGAACACCACTAGCACGACGCCAACACTTCCTATGTGAGGAGAGAAAAAGAAGTAAATAGCAATACGGTGGATTAACCATACATTTAGCCATCCCAAACACGTTTGTGGAATAATGGAGAGAATCCTATCTAGTTATCGTGTTATTAGTGTTGAAATCGGGTTAAACTGGGGTTTAAATGTATTAAACACAAGTGGTACCTATTTTATGATTAGTTAGAATTCTACTTCTACAGGCCATCAGGCTATAACAACTCGAATAAAGTCACCGTTGACTATGTCAACCTGCTGTTCAGATGCGGCCGGATCACCTACCGCTCTAAGGTCGCGCAATCCGGGATGCTCTCATTCGTTGATCCTAGAAATAGCGAATTGCTCCCTACACTGAATCCTAGGATGAACCGGTCGGATGAGACTGTTCCTAGGGCTCAATGTGTACTATCCACAGCTAGTCCGCTGTTCTTATGATCATGATTACATCAACGGGTATCGGATTACTGATTGGGCAGTACTCGTTGATGGTCTCTATTTCCTGGGGTCCCGGGCATGGCAGGACCTTAGCTTCACCGGCATCCAGTACTTTACGATCTTACTTCTTTTTATGGTAGCATACGATGATTTTGTTCGTTAACATGACCACCTGGCGCATTACATGAAAGAGAACTACAGCATCAGTTCTCTAGAAAAGGGCCAAACTTTGAGGCGCCAGACATCATGTCCAATAAATAAAATGAAGTTATGACCGCAGCTGACGACCGCGTAGATTTAAAGTTCTCAGATAGTTCAATCACTGCCAGCCTGATTGCTTGGTATTGTGCCGTCTTCAGGATGCGAAACTGCTCACAGGCCTCATAATGCCCAGGGTGGGGGTTTCAGCGACCGCTGTCATCCGTTTCTCCCTCAGAATGTCGCCGGCGGAAAGTATAAATTCCAGCTACCTATGTCGACCAAGTGCAAACGCATTCTTTGGTTGTTATACTTTAAGTCCCGCCTCACATCTCTTCTTGAGTTCTTCACCAACGTTTCAGTGCTGGACACATTTAAGAATTGGCCCGCAAGAATTTCCAGTCGATCGTTACTTTCGCCAACACACACTCTCTCACCCGACGAAGATGGAAAAGCTTGAAGACACGGGGGCGATCCACGTTCCTTTCAAAGAGCCGCTCGGCAGGATACGCGGATGGTTTTCCAGAGCCTGGTCTCTCAAATCGCATCACAGCTTACTTGAAGGCGACGACATGTACTCACCGACCGAACTGCCGCTTGACGAAACGGAGAGATCACCGCCCCTCTCGAGAGCCTCAATCGGATGGCGGCCCGTCAGTCCACAGCGCCTGTTTTGGTTGATGGTACCATCGTATGCCGCCCGCGCGTTCGGCCACGGCACGGCAGACTCGAATATCCCGGCCCCCAACAGCACATCGTACTTGAATGGTCTTCGCGGCATCGCATCCCTAATTGTTGTACTTCAGCATACTATAGACGGAGATGTAAGTGATTCGGAGCGCCGTTACCTTTGTTGGATCAAGCACCAACGATCGCTATGGGTGTGAACAACTGATTCTCGAAAGTCGACTTACAATTGAGTTCAACAGTACTCGATCGTTCATCACGCCTGGGGTGAGGACGATGAAAATCGCTATTTTATTCAGCTACCGTTCGTTCGCCTCATACATAGCGGCGTATTTATGGTATCGGTCTTCTTCGTCATCAGCGGATTTGCTCTTACATACGGACCCCTGAAAAAGTCCCATGCCGGACAAGGCGCCACTGCTATCACCTCTTTCCCGTCTAACATTTTTCGCCGTCCGTTCCGGCTCTTCCTCCCTACCATACCTATCATCGCGATCTCTACCGCCTTGATTCCTTTCAACGGATTTTACGCTCTCAACAGCTTCGAGCCTATGGAGCCTGTCGCCCTCGGTCTTTGGGGCCATCTGCACTACATGTGGTGGACATTAATAACTATCATCAACTCCGGCTCAGCCAACACAGTCATGCCTCAGGGCTGGACTTTGGCGGCCGAGTATCAGGGATCGTTACTTGTGTTCCTATCCTGTTTGGCCTTTCTCAAAATGGCCCCCATGGTGCGGATGTCATTTACCGTCCTACTCCTGAACTACTTCTTCTACCTACGAAACTCGTACTCCTGCCTCTTTCTCGCAGGCATGCTCATTGCCGACTTTCGACATATGCGGGCAAAGATGCCAGACTTACCGATAATGGCACGCAAGATTATCACCATCACATCATGGCTGCTGCTTGTGCCTATCATCTTTTTGGGCTGCTGGCCGATGCATGGTAACGCCTTCGCAGCACCTGGATATTCGTGGTTTATCGAGTTCGACACGTATGGCTTCGGACCACAAACCTTCTTCCAAGCTACATGTGCTGTGGCTTTGGTGGTAGTATTGGAAAACCTGCCTCCTTTACAGCGTCTTCTCAATACCAAACTGGTATTATATCTGGGAGAGATCAGTTACAGTCTCTATCTGGTTCATTGGGGCTGTGGCAAGAACTTCCTCACTTACGGTCTTAAACTCGAGATGATAGAAGCTGGGTATAGCCTCATCGCGTCATGGGGTTCACTTTTTGTTATCACGATGGTGTTATGTTTTTGGCTAGGGGATGTTCATTGGCGCCTGGTTGACCAGAAGTCAGTGCGATTCTCACATTGGCTGAGCAGGAGTCTTGGCATATAGCGAGCGATCTTTGCAAGACATTGGCCTCCTGAAATCCTAATAGATATCAACCATACCCGACCTATATCATGGACTAGGCTTCTCAGCCCCTGAAGAGACAGCAACTTGTGCAATAGCTATATGAGGCTGTGTTCTCATGTGCCCGCCTACTAACCCTACACGCAAGCTCATCTCATGCATCACTAGACTCTGGTGACTAGAGTAGCTGGAAAGCAACAAAGTTTAGAGCGAGGAGCCGAGAAAGCCAGTAGCATCTCAACAATAGAGAACCCGCCACAATTTGCCAAAATGGTTTGAAGTACGTCGACACACTGGGACTTGCAGTCGGTAAACTGGGCAAGCTGCACTCCACGCTCCCCCACACGGAGTAGTCCGGTGGCGTGGGACTTCGAGCCAATAATATGACTGCCAAAAGGGACTTGCGAAGGATATATTAGCCTGAATGCAACTCAACCGGTGAACTCCATTGAAAGTCTGAGGTTCCGAATGTGTGATAATGTCGGCCGAACTACAACGGTACACGGGGGATTAGGAGACGAATTGATCACCAATCCGCACACCTCGCGTCGAAATAAGCCGACAGGCTCATTCTCACTGATCGGAAATCTCGCGAGAGATTTTGTCAAGACATGCATGAAGCCTCTCGAAAGACGGTTCCCTTTGCGGCACATAAATAGATACAACAACAAACAATGTAATTACAAGAAGACTATCTCATGGCTTAGCCACGTTCTCTCGCTTGCTACGATCAATCATGGCGGTCTCGATCTCCAAAGTCTCTTTTGAACACCATCCCATCGCACTTGGAATTGGTGAAGACAAGCCACGTATCTCTTGGCGCTTCGATGGCCTAGAGCAAAACTAGACTCAGAATGCGTACCAGATCGAGGTCAAACGCCAGGGTTCATCCAGCATCCACGGCTTTGAGTCCTCTGACTCTCTCTTTGTGCCGTGGCCACAGCCGCCCCTCGCATCAGCCGAAAGGGCTACTGTTCGAGTGCAAGCCTTCGGTGGCGTAAGCAATTCGTCAACTCCGTGGTCTGATTGGGTTCCCGTCGAAACCGGCCTCTTGACCCAGAACGATTGGTCTAGCGCGGTTCCCATTGCTGCCGATCGAGAGACTGAGGTCGACGGACCCAAGAGACCAATCTACTTCCGAAAGTCATTCAGTCTCGGCAATGCAACTAGACCCAAGATCAAGTCTGCGCGACTATACATCACCGCTCTTGGTCTTTACGAAGCTGAAATCAACGGAAGGCGCGTTGGTGATCATGCCATGGCACCGGGATGGACTTCGTACAACTTTCGCCACGTCTATAACACTTACGATGTGACCGACCTATTGAAGCCAGGACAAAATGGCATCGGTGTCCTTGTTGGCGAGGGCTGGTTTTCTGGCATTCAGACCGCTGCGGGGAACTACCGCAATAGCTACGGCGATACTCTAGGCGTCCTATCGCTGCTTACCGTAAAGCTTGCCGATGGAACCAATATCAAAGTGGCCACCGATGATAGCTGGCAGGCGAGCGAAGGGCCCTTGGCCATTTCAGAAATCTACAACGGTGAGACTTATGACGCGCGGCTTGAGGATAAGATCCGCGGTTGGTCAACTGGACATGTCAATGGCAGCAACTGGCTAGCAACGAAGGAACTCTCTCCTCTAAAGGGCAAGCTTATGCCTTTGGATGGGCCAACAATCAGGAAGGTGCAGAACATCTCTCCCAAATAGGTGTTTTCGTCGCCTTCTGGGAAGACCTTAGTGGATTTTGGACAAAGCCTGGCAGGATGGGTCAAGCTGTCAGTCAAAGGACTCGCATTCTCGGAGACGACCAACATCACTCTCCACCACGCCGAAGTTTTGGCAAACGGTGAGCTAGCCCTTCGACCGCTAAGACGCGCCAAAGCTACCGATACTCTGATCCTTGACGACAATGTCAATCAGACCCGGATCTAGGAGCCTCGATTTACGTATCATGGCTTTAGATACGTTCAAGTAGATGGATGGCCTGCAGAAGTTCCTCTTGATGAACACACCATCCAGGCAGTTGTCGCTCACAGCGACATGGAGCGCACGGGCTGGTTCGAGTGCTGTAATGGGCTATTGAATCAGTTCCACGAGAACGTCGTCTGGTCCACCAGGGGGAATTTCTTCGGCATTCCGACCGATTGTCCCCAAAGAGACGAGCGCCTCGGCTGGACTGGTGATGCTCATGCCTTTGGACCAAAAGCTAACTACGTCTTCGACGCTTCCGGCTTCTGGAGAGGCTGGCACAAAGACATCTGGTCTGAGATGCAGAGACAGGATACCATGTATGTGCCGTTTTTCGTCTCGGTTGTTCCATCAGAGATAAACACCAAAGCGTGGAATCCTTCGAGGCCCTCAGCATTGCGGGGCGATGTTGCCGTTGCCGGGCCTTTCAACCTCTACCAAGCATACGGCGACCTTGGAATGCTGCGAGAGCAATACAACCAATCCCAAGCATGGATGGATAAGGGGATCCCTCGAGACTCTCAAGGACTCTGGGCAAAGAACTCTTACCAATTCGGAGACTGGCTGGATCCCAAGGCCCCAGCCAGCAATCCCGAGAGAGCGACTACCAACAAGTATTTAGTGGCGGACGCATACTTGATCAGAATGACGGAGCTGATCAGCATTATATCGACGGCATTGGGACTCCACAATAAGGCTGAGGCATACAAGACACAACGCCTGGAGCTCATCGAAAGCTTTCGGGAGACTTGGATGACGAATGGCACTATGCCCAATCGGACGCAGACTGCGTACGCGCTTGGTCTCGACTTCGGAATCTTCAACGAAGAACATCACGGCAGTGCCGTCAGCACGTTGAAGAGCTTAGTAACCGAGAGCAACTACCTTGTTAGAACAGGCTTTGCAGGGACGTCATCCTTAGGCCCAGCCTTGTCGAGAAACGGAGCGGTTGATGAGTTTTACCGTATGTTGCTGCAAACCCAGGTGCCGTCTTGGCTCTATAAAGTCGTCATGAACGGAACAACGACATGGGAAAGATGGGACAGTATGCTGGCTGACGGCTCGGTCAACCCCGGAGCAATGACAAGTTTCAATCATTACGCTTTTGGATCCGTATCCAAGTGGATACATGAGAACATCGGGGGTGTGGCTCCTGCCGAACCCGGATGGAAAAAGATTCGAATTGCTCCGGTGCCTGGGGGGAACATAACAAGCGCCAGCTCAAGATTTATCAGCCCTTACGGTGCAGTACGTGTGATGTGGGAGATGGATGACAAGCGTGGTTTCCACATGGACATCGAGGTTCCTCCAAACGCAAGAGCTGAAGTGACTTTGCCGGGGGGTAATTCGACTACTGAGGAGGTTGGATCCGGACGATACAAATTTTATAAGCCAGGTAGCTATTAGCTAACTTGAACATAGACTTCTCATCCTTTTTTGACTGTGGCAATGTTCAACCATACTCTGTTTTCCTTGAAGTCAAAACTTGCTCCATGTTATCAACGAAATTTGATGACCCAATCGTCTTCATCTTCCTCCTCATCTTCCTCCTCAAAAATGGGTTCTGCTCTCCAAGGAAGATCATACCCAGGCCTTTGTAAATGCATAAGGGCCGCCTCGCCTTTCGTACAGGTCGGGCCTTCTTCCCGCCACGTCACACCTGGGATGGGAGGACCCCAAAACTGGCCCGGCCCTAGCCCCGCAGTCAGCACGCGCTCAAGATGGTCAGCGGAGAGCCGCATCATGAACAGCGCTCGCGCCGGGTCCGGGTGATTTTTGCAAGCCTGCAAGATTTCTACAACGTGGCAGGGCGTGGCGGGCCTGCCGAGCTCGTTGGGCACTGGTCCGATGACATCTTCGACGAACGGTCTGATGTCTTCTCTGAGATCTTGTAACACCCAGAATGCTTGAGCATGAAGAACGAAGAAAGGGAAGGACACTTGGTAGGCCTCATATTCCAGTGCGTTGGAAAGGTCGATGATCACGCTGGCAGGGTCCATGGCCTCGGGATGTACCGGCTTCCTGGCAGCTTTGCCGTTCGACTTGGTTTTCTTTGGCTTTTGTGGCGTCTTCGAATCCTCCTCTGCAGGGAAGTGGAAACGCTCGGGGATGATCTCATAGACATCCTCAAGTCTCCAGGCACCTGGTCCCGTTCGTCCGTAGTTGGCGACGTATCTGTCATAGAACGCCATCCAAGTTGGGGTGTTGAGTTGGATCAAACGGTGGTATACATCTTGAAAGACCTTCGTCCGAGTTTTGCCTCGCCGCTTGGAAGGATCCATGAAACTCGTGGCCGACACGCCAAGCTGCATCATGAGACTCTTGGCATACTCTTTCATCTCTCCCGGGACTTTGCCCCCGATGAAGAATTGAGAGAGCCCGAGTAGAGCCATGGCTGCTTCTAGATCAGGCCAAGACTGCTGGAGTTGCCCTTCAGCCTGCACAGCGTTATACAGATGCATGGCGCAGAGAATTGATCGGGAAACGTTCGCGGAATGAATGCTTGTGCGATACATGGTGAACCGGTACGCGTAAAGAAGCAGGCCGCATGCGATGGGATGCCTTTTCCAAAAGCCATGTTTCTCCGGTTTGGCCGCGCTTCCAAGCTTTTTCTTCTTCTGCAAAGCCAGCTTGGCCATGTAAATGGGATCCTCTTGTAGTTCCAGACAGCCTGTGGCCACTTCTCTCATCTCGTGATCATACTCGTCGAATTCTTCGAACACGTCCAAAGTAGTGAGCACCCGATAATACTCACTGAACTGATCACACAACTTCTGCATGATATCCAGCATCTCGTCTTTCGGCTTGGAGATCTTTTTGCCGAGATAGTGGTGAATATCAAGCAGCACCTGTGACGCGAAGGCCAGGTAGAAGGGTATCTTCCCAGTTCGACGAGCTTCCCTTAGGCCGCGCAGTAGGTTGTCTTCGATGACATGTGGCCATTCTATCAACTCGGAAGGACCTTTCTTTCCGAGATGGTCGTCAATGAATGCGACATCCTCAAACACATGCTTGAGAATGTCGCGGTCGCGGTCGAACTTCGGGACCCCCTTCCGAGCCATGACATCCTTCATATTGTCGAGGTCAACAGGCTCAATGGGTTTCTTATTCGATTGCAACCCCGGTAGTACCTCGCTGAGGATACTGAGAGTGTTCAAAAAGCTCTCCCTGCCGCCAATGTAGAACAAGTCGTCTACGCTGTCATCAATTCTGAGGCCAAGCTCTGGTGCGTCGGTGTTTCCGGGCGTCATAGACCAGGATACGATCAGGTCGCAAAGCATGTAATGCTTATTCTTCAGCGCACCGTAGAAACCATTCTTTTGCGACTCGAGTACCGGGAAAACGTCGTCAATCATATGACGTGCCAAGTCGAACCCGGTGTTGGAGGCAACTGCCACAGCCGTCAAGTCCGCATCGGACCCTTTGTTATAGTTTATCCACATGGCTTTGATCGCACCCCGAACATTGATAAGATCCTTCCACAGGAGGTCCAAGATGAACAGGGCGTCCGTGTCAGACATAGTATCTTCTGCCTCGTAGACAACCTTCGGTTTTTCAATGTCGGGAGCGTCGAGGAATTCCTGGGAGGGCTCATCCACAGACAACCCTTCTCGAATTTGTTGGAGAGATTTGTCTCGACAGACTTGGCTTCTGGAGTCATGAGCGGTCGAAGAACGTCGCGAACCTGCTCGAGAATGCCGATGAAATAATTGTGACCCATGTCGGACTCTGGGTTTCGTTTGTTCTTGATGCCAGCTAGCTTCGAACTGAACTCCTTCCGCAGCCGGATGACCCGATTAATGGCAATTGCGAACACTCCGGGCACTTTAGCCTTTTCACTCTTCGAGGTGGATATGAATTGAGCCAGCGGGATGTACTCCGCGACGGCAACGGTGTATTTCTTCGGGCCACTGTGTTCACCACTGTCGGCGGCTTTCCCGGACTTCTTCGGCTTCTTCTTGCCCTTCGAATTTTTGCCGCCTTTGCTCTTCGACTGGCTGGTTGAGCTGGTCTGGGCGGAGGTTGAGGCTTCGCCCCCAGCGGCAACCTCGGAGAGCAGGTCCTCAGGATACCCACATGTTTTGCGGTTGTAGCCAGCCATGACGCGACGATGTTGGCGTCTCTTTTATACTGTTGGTAGACACTCTTCAATCCAACTGGAGGCATGGTGTGATATTGTTGGATCTCTCTCCCGGCGACAACGACTCTTGATCACGACACAAATCGCTGGAGGTATGGATTGAGGTTCGCGCCGCGCAAATTTGGGCGGGGTAGCGATTAACGTGATTTTCTCCACACACTATCAGCGGGGCTTGGACCCCGAGCCGCGGATAGAGACCAATAGTACTCCGGAATTGAAAAAAACAATGTTAAGCTTGAACTTTCAATTCCTGTGGTCAAAAAGTGCGACCCTCTTCGACCCTACTCCACGGATGTGGTGTGAAGCTCGAACGCAACCGGAAATGTGATACCTTAGCGGGAGTGGCAGGGTCGACGACGAGAACGGAAACGACAAACTCTCACGCACTAGACTTGAAAACGACAGAGGCAAGCAACTTCATTTTCGACACCCCATCAGACAGTCATCGACATCAAAGCAGAAGTTCCAGAAACTCTCGTTCCAGTCTAAATCTTACTGAGAGGAAGCGTCAAAACTTTCATTGCTACGGCTGAGGTACTATTTACAACGTGAAATGAAGGACTGTTGTTGTTTGTAAACGAGCGTATGTAATGACATGAAGAACAGTTGCTGGGTGACTCAGTGGGACAACAGTTGGTGTTGAGATGAGTAGAAATTCATCGGATTTCTCTGTCAGACTGAGCGACCTTTACCCGGATATTGACGTCCCGAGCTGTGAAATTGGGCATCGAAAATCGGAGACAGCCATGCCTGATCGTCTAGTAGGTGTAGCAGAAGATGTCGTTCTGAACCCACATGACATCTTCAACGGTGGGAACAGAGTCGACCCAGCCGTCAACCATGGACAAGACATCCGAGAGAGAACCCTCAACAGAAGAATCGTTCTGGTATCTGTTGCCACTGTACTCAGTGAGTCTGCTGCTATTGGCAGACTGCCACTCCCACCAAACCCGGTCAATGGCTCCGTGGTGCAGGAAGAAAACGGGATCTTGATATTTTCGAATTAGTTGCAACCTTCTCCAAGTAGTCGATGAGGTTTTACTCACCATTGGGGGAATAGTTATTGGCCATGTCTCCAGCTATGGCACCATGTCCGCCTCTGTGGAGCCCGCTCTCAATGCCAGGGCGGAAGGCAGAGTATGAAGAATATTCGAGAGTGGTGTTCACTTCAGACGGCGAGTTGTATTGTTCAAGCAAAGACATGTCGAACTTGCGTTGAAGGCAGTGATTGTCAGGGGTCGAGACATTGAAATCCACGAACGATCCAGACGCAATGCAAAGGGTCGACTCGTCTCCATCACCACCAAAACCGGTATCGGCGTCGAAGACGGGAGAGAAAGCGCCGGCGGCGTAGTCGAGAGTCCAATCCCAGTAGGGAATGGTGCTGTCGTAGTTGCAGTCATTCTGAAGAGCTTGCTCGAAGAGCCAAAGGAACCATCTGTGCCAGGGAAGGAATGAAGAAACGAAGTGGACTGCTCAACTGGTTAGGTCCAACTCTAATGCAGAAGGTTCTTCACTCACTCCCAGAGTCCAACTGTCTATGGACGTTCGCAAAGTCATCGTACAGACTGGCCGAGCCCGAGTCCGAGGACAGACGGGACGGGGTGTCTTTGAGACACTTGACAGCCTCAATGTAGGAGGACTTCTGGTCGTCGTGAAGATCACGCCATTCAACACGAGTGGATGGGTTGGAGCAAGACTGGCGCTTGATGGTCAGGCCGTTGGCAAGAGCCAGCAGAGATGAAAAGGCAGCAATGAACTTCATGTTGAGGAGTGCGAAACGATTGACTCAAGGGCGGGTGTTGCAGTTGAGAACGAGTGATGGTGATGACGAAGCGTTGATGTTGGTGAAGAGAATTTCCGATCAAACGCCTGGCTTGTGTCTTTTATACCTATCAATACCTCAGAAGACTCACATTACAGCCTCGAGTAATGCGTCAACCCGCCAAGTGGCTGATCTTCCATGATCCATTCTGAGTGCCTCCACAGCTTCGGGCAGTCCGGAAATAGTCGAGCCTACGTAAACGGTCGCTCACAAACTCGCCATACCGGCAAAGACGAGACCGCGCATTGCATAGCCATCGATGTGACTATGCAGTCGACCGGAGCCTCCTGACAAGAGTTGACGTACTCCATCAAGACATCTCCCTGCCGCCAGTATCACGATACTAAGCGATACCATAGCTAGAGCCTTGCGGCATAAGACAGATTACGTGTTCCTTGCTAGTCCAGCTTGAACAAAACCCTATCACCGTTACTATCACTTCACTCAGCCATCGGGCTGTACGGACTGAGCATGCCCAGATAATTGACGTCGTAAAGAAGATGGGCCGTCAGTCATCGACCCCTCCCCACAAACATTAATTTGCGTCCGTAAATAGAGCCGATTATGCAAATCACAAGGATTTGCGATGTTTAGCTCATTTTCCCTCCTGACTCTCATCCCAGTCAGTGGAACTGTGACCTGAAGGTCGCACGGTGAAGTAGATGCACCAGTAAGGTAGCTATGGAGTGGTATTCCGTATAGGGCGGTCTGTGCCAGAGCAGTGGCTTGCTGCATTCGCATAGGTATAGAACGCGCGTTAGTCCTCAGGAGATTCAATGACTAAGTTGTGGTGGCAGATTATGAACAGCCTTGTCAAGTGCGGAGAGACCTTCTCGGCTATAAGCACCCCTGGGAGACGTGATCGTCCAATGAGCCTCAATATGACGGTCATGACGACCCCTTTGCTTCGAGCGTTGATCCTTGCTCCTTGGATATCCACAGAGGTTACTATCCCGCTCTTACTGCACGCCTGCCGAGTTCCCCTGGCAGCTCCTTCGCACACCCTTTTTTTGCCTGCACTATTTTTGTGAGCTCCCTACACTTTTCAAAGTTTTCATTCAAACCAAATGGACTAGAAGACTCTTTTGTATATATTTGTTGCGAAAAGAAATCAGCATGAAGTGTTGAGAGAAGTTTGCTGGCAGCGTTAGCCGAATAGGTAAGTTTTCCGAGACTGGCAAATTTTCCGTCCAACATGTTGTTCATATTCGTACGCTCAACTGAAAGCCGCACCGCCCCATATTCTAAGCCTAATCTAAGCTGAGCATGCTAGCCTTCTGGAACATCAATCCCCTGGCGAGGTTGCGTAAGTGGTCTCCGCAGTAGGGAGGTCCATTACGTCCCGGTGAGGCTCGCCGTAACGTTGCCACTTTTGACAACTGAAGTCATACGACCCTTGCCTGTCACAGACTGGGTGTATGGAAAGTACGATCATGAAAAATGAGGTTCGTCTTCGTGGAATATATATAGTAGCATACAAGAGCTTCATTTCCCCAAGCTTTGCAGTGATCATCTGGTCGTAACCCTCCAATACTCGGAATTCTGCACATTTAACCAATCTCTTTCACTCATCCTGTTATTCCCGCACTCATTCTCGAACGACATGAAGATTTCCCTGGCTCAATCTGCTATCTTTGGTCTCTTTGCAGTCTCGTCGGCTGCAGCTGGGCCCCTGAAAAAACGCAACGGGACATGTACCCAGAAACAAAGAAAGTCATGGTGAGTGTCCCATTGACCTTCCGCAGAGCTTGGCTTGTGTTTAAACTTCCGAAGAACACCCTCACCAACGATGAGAAGACCTGCAAGTCTACTAAACGAAATCTGCTCACGATCAACCATTCACAAAGTGTTTGTCAGCTTACATCGAGGCTGAGCTCTGCCTCATGAGTCGCCCCCCACGTGCGGGGATTGCAGGGGCCCAAAACCTTTGGGACGAACTGCACCACACCCACATCTATCAGGGCAACTACATCCATTACGTGGGCCATTTCTTGCCCTGGCATCGGTATTTCGTCCGTGCTCATGAGATGCTGCTGCAAACCGAGTGCAACTACACCGGCGCCCACCCATACTGGGATGAGCTTACTGATCTGGAGACCGCCCCGCTCAATCAGTCGTCCATCTTCGACCCTGTCTACGGATTTGGAGGTGATGGTCAAGGAGGTGAAACTCGGCCGAGTGGGTCTATCAACTTTGATTGGATCTGACCGTGATTCAGATGACGGCTGCATCGCCGACGGATCCTTTGCGAACCTCACTCTGCACATGAAAACCACCAGCAGCAACAACACCTACTGCCTCCAACGCAAGCTCAACCAAGACGACCTTGACACAGCAAACAGCGACAACCTTGTTGAATGCTTCAACAAAACGTCGTATGATGAGGCATGGCAATGCTACAACGGCTCTCCTCACGGCGCTGGACACGGCGCAGTCGGTGGCCTGGTAAGACAGCCCCCACACCCATGCCCAGGTGCCGTCGAAATAGAACTTCGGGTAAAGTTGCTGACGCGTTTCTTTGCGCTAAACAGATGAGCGACCCTATCGAGAGCAACGGAGACCCGCTCTTCTACCTCCACCACGCTTACTTGGACCGCGTGTGGTGGCAGTGGCAGGAGGCCAACTTGACCGCGCGTTTGACCGACATCAGTGCCCAGAATATTCCCGATCAGTCGATCCTAGACATAGCTGGCCTTTCTGCCCCTGTTAATGAGCTCACGGACTACAATGGTGATAATGGCAATGTCACAACGCTTAACCACGTCCTCTTCATCCAGAATTTGGTTCCCAACGTCACCATTGCTGATATCATGGATATCAGGGGCGATGTTGTTTGCGCTGAGTATGTCGACTAGATGCCTTGGAGCCGCTCGTTTATTCTGAAAACTTATGGTCCTTCGGGCAAACATGGAGACGTCGGGCGCGGTTTCTATTCTGTCCAATGTACATAGTATAAGAATTGTCTTGGATTCTTTTGCCCCCATACTTTAGAAAATACTACAACCACATATGATCAAGTGTAATGATTCTCATATGTGGCTACTTACTATGTGAGCTTCTTGCGCAGTGGATTGACTTAAATTCAGCTTCACATCGACCTGTGCTGATAACGCTTTGCTGGCAACCGTTGCTCGGCTCGTTTGTGGTCCGTGTTTTCAAGCCCCGGAAACCGAAACCGAGAATCGTCCAGAAGATAACACACTCAATATCAATCAATAAGTTTAAATTTTGCCTTGGCCAGCAGATCGTGACGCGTGTCATGGGTCTTGTAGCCCCTGACTTCCGCTGCGGTGCCAACGGGGACGGTAGCACGGCAGGTGGGACCCGGCAATGGCGCACCGGGGAGGCGGGGATTCTAGACAAGTGAGCTGTCTCGTAGAAAACTCGATGTTGATCGTAGTTACTTCGAAATAGCACCACAAGCTAACGAATCACATGAATTCGCGAGTAACAAATACTAGCCGGCAAGTTACGAGGTGAGGCTCGACACTAAAGCATGTTGATGAATCGACGGCGAATTGTCATCCACATCATTCTCGGCTTCCATGTCCTTCGGGAACAAACAACTTCGAGAAGCGAATGCGATCGCACGTCTAGTAGTCAAGCGGTCGCATCGGTAAGGTGGGGATGACGAAGTAGAATGCCAGGCCTAGAATCGCGAGAATCAAACGAAGAGCCTCACTCGGAGTCACGCTAACATGCCAGCTTCACTAGCAGTACGCAAGCGTCTCGTAATGTGATCCAGGACAACGCGTGTGTTAAGTGATGGGCGACAGTCGTTGCATTTAGGTCGGGGACATAGGATCGGGGCGTTAGGCCGGAGGAGATAAGCTTTACGTGAAGTCCCCGGCACTACCTTGTTCCCAATTAAGATCCACATACGACTCAACAACCAGGAGGCGGAGCTCAACGAAGCATCACAAGGGTGCCTGCGGACACCCGCCGAATAATGATCAGAGCGCTCGTAAAAAATGCCAACTTCCGTCAGTTGAGCAGCAATAGCAGGAGTGGATGTCCTGGGCTAGGCAGGCTGTGCTAGAAAATTGGCTGGGTGGCTTTGAGCACATCAAGCATTGGGCTCCATCAACAACGGCAATGGTAGTTTGAGCCAGTGGAAAATATTGACTCCCGTCAGGCAAATATGCCTACGCCATTGGATTGCGAATCGGGTTCAAGGAAAAGAAAGGGCTGGGAATGGCTCGCATGGAGCGGGTCGGCACGCCTGCGGGAAGTTTTCCGGTTGAGTGTTGTTGCAGACTAATGCGTGATGCAAAACATCTTTCGCGGAAACACCTTAGAAACACGCTGTCAGCGTGTTATAATGCCACGCTGAGCCTTGCCGGAAATCATTCGGAAGCAAGCTGTTCCACTTCGCTACTTTTGGCTTGGTAATAATGCTGGGGGAAGCTGTGATGTACATCTTTAAGTGCGGCGTGAAAAATACTTCGGCGAAAAAATCCAGGAGGGAGTATTGTTGAGATGTCCGTAGTTTAAGAACAAATATCGATATCCATATTCGCGCTGCTACAAACATAACTCCAAGTGTATTGATTTGAACCTGGGGAGACCTTTGGATTCCTTCAAATTATTAATATACCTACTACCGAACTTCCAATAGGCCCAAGAAAGCCTATGTGAGTAAGAAAATACTCCAATTCCAATATTTCAAATCCGCAAGTCGCCATGACACTCCAAAGAAGGGATGATTGGGCGCGCAATAGGCAGTGCATGAGGATTATCCACATAGTGCCACGAGACCGCAGGACAATTGCCAATGATAACTTCTCATTGATAACAGACTAGGTACTAACATGATATCCCTCTCACAACTGAGGAACAATCAACTGATCAACGTCGGGGCCCCAACCCTCCGACCTAGAAAACGTCACCGTGTTCGTTCCTTCCTTCAGATCAGCATGAATGACGCTGCTTCCAGCTCTGTCGGGGTGTTGGTTGGTAGCCAAGAAGGCTACACTTTGCTCCTCACCGTTTACCGAGACGGCAGCATGGCGAGAGCTGGTATCTCCGTTCTTGTGCTTGACCACGAGAGTTACACGGTCCGCGGCAGCTGAGTCAAAGTTGAAGATAGCCGTGCCATCATCGTCTCCGCCAAGGTACCCAGCGGCTGAAGAGCCACTGCACTGAGAACAGTCGACCGCACGAGCACCGTTTGACAGCTCGGCTGCTTCGCCCTCCAGCTCAATGGTGGGCTTCGCCTCAGACCAGGTGCCAGCGGCGACATCCAAAGTCCAGGAATCATGCCAGTCAAGGGTCACTGTGGTTCCATCGAAGTTCAAGGGCAACCAGATGTAGGTGCTTGCTGCCAAGTTGGTCGAGTGCCAGCGGTCTCCCATATAAACGGCCTTGTCGTTGCCCAATGGCAAGACATAGCTGACCTGGCTGCTGAATGTGTTGGATCCTACGGGCGCGAATTCCGTCCAGTTGGACCATGGGCCAGAAAGAGACTCAGCAAAGCTGTAGACCTAATGAGAGAGTCAACTACCGCTCTTGTGTTCGTCATCAGCGCGGCAGCTTACATTATCGTTGGGGTTCCAACCGGTCAGATGAGATCCGAAGATGTAGTAGATTCCGTTTCTCTTGACCAAGGCGGGTGACTCAGCAAAGTACTCCCAGCCGAAAGCAACCTCTTCGACATCAAGGTAATCATCGGTGAGCTTGATGATGCGGGTTCCGTATTCGCGCTGCGCACGCATGACGCATCAGTACGATTTCATCTTCCTTCGGGGAGATTGGAGTTCTCTTACATCTTCACTCAGGAGATAAGCCTTGCCGTCATCATCCTTGTAAACTCCGATGTCGCGGCTCTGGAAGCCCAAGGGGCGGAAGCTTCGGAGATACTCATACTCTCCACACACAGAGTCGCCGATTCCGACGCCCACACGTGCATCCTTGTAGTCTGAAGAGTCGATGTGAAGATACAAAACGTACTTCCCCGTGCTATCGTTCTTAATGACCTTGGGACGCTCAATGATGCGGTTGGGTCCCAGGTCACCTGCTTCTTCGGTACGAGAGATAAGTCGCCCCTCAAAGCTCCACTCAACGAGGTTCGTGGACGAGTAACAGTTGACAGCTTGGAAAGCCGATCCGTCGGTCTTTTCTTCGCCAATCATGTAGTAGACACCATTTTCCTCACTAAACGGTGTAAGAGTCAATGATGATTAATGTTGAAGGATCAGCTTACAGGATTCCGTTACCATGGGCTTGAACATGCTCTCCGGTGTTTGTCTGAAAATGGTCAACTTTGGTGCTATTAGCAGGCGGATCCATAGATAACTTACAGCCGTCCACGTGGCTCCGGGGACGATACTAAGGGCAGCATTGGCGGTGCTTACAGACAAGGCCGTGGCGAGCGCAAAACCGAATGAACGCATGTTGACTCAGTTGAGCTCCAGGCAATGAGAAAGCTTCAATCCAAGAAGACCAAGCCACACTGCAACATACAGCAAAAGACCACGGAAAAAAAGGCACCGGCCTTTCAAGATGTATTTGTATGTACCGTTCAACCGTGGAGTTGATGATGTCTTGGCAATACTTGCAAAAACGCACATGACGTCTGTCATGCAGAGTCAGCCACGGCTTGTGTGCTGCAAGTGGATTAGGCGGTCGTGAAGAAATTCGGTGTAGCACTAGCCGAGCGCTTAAAGCGAGTTGAATGCAGAGGCTGGAGTTGCATTCGGCGCTGTTTCCGAGCTGCGAGCGCGGGGAACTCAGGGGCACCCCGCAAAAGTGCAGCTCACGATCTGTTCATTCGAGCGGCAGTCAGTCAGGCAAAGCAGAGTGGCATGACTACCAAGACCGAACACGATCAAGCCAAGATGTAGTATCGCGGGGAAATCAAGCTTGCGATATTGCAAGTCAGCTTTCAGCGGATCCCAAGACGGGCCCGTGGCCATTCTTGAACATGGTTGAGGGCTGATCGCTGCTGTGTAAGCCATTTAAGGTTATTACCCCCGGTACGATGACGGGGAACCCGGAGCCGATTGAACCGGGGGATTCGGCGGGCCGGTACTTGCACCGGAATGTATCGCGGTAACGAAGTGGGCCAACGGTCTTACGTGAAGAGGGCCTCTTCTCATTGACAAACGCGTCTAGGGGGTTGTTCGTGAGTTTTAATACGGAATAGTCAGTCAATCGTTCAAGGATAGTTTTCTTCAGCATGCCTTCATAGAAGTTCATTGGCTCCTTAGAGATATTTTCACTCATCAAGGCCCTCCGCTTGGATCAATTTCTGGATGTCTCCCTAGACATGAGAATAAGATAGTGCTTTCTTGGTTCAAGGTACGGCAAGACATTGTACCGCCCGAGGCATAATTGCTACTATTGGAGCATTTGGTGCTTGGTAGCACGCATCACAGGTCCTCACAACCAACGGACATAGCGAATAGATGTACTTCGGAGTGTTTAAAAACCGAGAACTATGCCTGGACATGCTCCTAGAAAGTTACTATCCCGGTTGATTAGGCTCTATCTCTATCTCAACCTCGCAGGCACGCTCACGGAACGCGGTGTCGAAGAAGGCTTTGGCCCCTGAGGTGCGGGGACCCCTATGAAATTTGTCACTTTGACAAAAGGTATTGATTTTCAAGCAAAGGTCTTGCTCGTCATCACTCTTGGTGTCGTCCTACGGGGGTTAAAGAGGAATTCCTTACGGTAGGCATGGCCCGTCAGTGATAATGTGGATAGCTTTATGACTTGAAGATTACATTTACATTCACAGCTGCCGGTTAGTTGCGCTGGCAAGTAGGGAGTATAATTTGTTCTTCCAATGTTCTTATCTCCTACCAGTTACTACGCGATGATGATATAAAGTCTCAAAGCGTATTTTACTGCTGTTGCGCAGGCACAGGGGTGTCAAGCAATTAGCTGTGCGAATCTTCCAGACTATCGCTGTGGTCCTGAAGTCATATAAGCTCGACTCGCGAACTGGAGTTTCTTAGTGACATAGAACTCATCTCTTACACCCAGATATCTCAAATTGCCCTGACAGATGCGTGTGTTCAGCTTGAGATTCAAGCTGCTTTTCACGATTCGATCAACGGTGGGAGGCCATGACAAAAGGTGCCAATCCCTGTTGTCTCACCTCTGACTTCCGGAAACAAAGAGTGATGTGCCGGTCTAGACTCCGACGCCAGAATTGAGTTCTTAGTAAGCTTACTGCCAAGTGAAGTGGACACAGACCAGCGTTTCCCGCCAAACCGCCGACTGAAAATGACTCAATCCCTGGCCACGAATTCTATCTCGTTGGACGCGACCATCGAGGAAGATTCCGTGGGGGATGCGCCGTCTTGACAACCTTCCAAGACCCCTCAGTTGCCCAAAGAGGATTCGGCATGCCCCTGATTCGGGAGATAACCGTTGGTAGGTGTCTTCTCGGCAACTAACTCGTCTCGACACATGCTCCCGACGTCGTCTGAGATCCGAGGTATGATGAGATTCCACACCCACTCGGAAGTTTTGGCGATCATTTTGCCTCTTCCCCTCATCTCGACAGAGATAAATCGCCTGATATTCTGCCATTTTCCGTCGACTACATCCTCGTCCTCCCACCACCGGATGCTCTCTCTCAATCCCGCGCAGACGGGGAAGAATCCGCGGGAGTACACAAATGACTGTCAAATTATAAAGTTCATCCACCGAAGTTCTGGTGAAGTCATTATTTCGATTAAAGAATCAAGCCTTTCCGCCATAGATCTAGCTTCTGGGGAAGCTAGGGTATCGGTTCCTGGCTTGGCCCGTTCGGGAAAATGGCTTACCGACCCTCCCTCGGAGAAGCGAAGGATGGCCTTGAATGTGAACTTTTGCAAGGCTATCCTGTTTGATAGCTCCGTCAAGTGCGCTTTGAGAAACGTCCGAACTATCAAAGACACCCTTGAATCCGAAGTTTTGGTACCATCTGAGACGAAGTATGTGACAGGCCCACTCCGTGCACTAGGACCTGTGTTGTTTCCTAGGCAGGGAATCGCTTTCGCAATGTTGTTGCCCCCTCTGACGGTTGCGCCAAGCCGTCAATCTTAGTGGTCATGATAAGAGATCGCCAGGTTGTTGATCATCAGGATCTGCCATACCCTCGGAAAGATTCTAGACCACATGCGACTCCGGATTCCTTGAGCGAGTCGGAACACTGCTGGAGAATGAGGACAGAATCTGATAATGTTGCATGTGCAGAAGCAGCGCAGGAAGAATGGTCGGACGACTTAATCATATGAGCTAATTGTCGTATTCGGCGCCGCGAGCGGACGAACCGGGCAGGGCCAAGCATTTCCTATTCGGGTCCTGTGTTGAGTCGAAATGTGTCGGAAGGGGCATCCGTGGATGGAAAGGGGCTCATCATCTCATCTTTCGAACACATTCACAGTAGCGTCATCGCGCAGCTAAGAGTCTGTTTGTAATACTGAGTAGGACGGCGCGGGGTATACAGTCGGCAACGGAGATGGACACCAACACCGCACAGCCAATCCCAGCTGGCGCTACGGATGCTGTTGTATTGCATGCCCGGTTTGCCGGTTTAAACAACCTGCAGGCAGTGGTCTTGAATCTTCGGATCAAGCTTTTGCGACGTCCGCGACTTGGCCAATGGCCTATGTCGCCATCGCTGACTGCCAGTCAAGTGTCACTTTGAGCTTGGGAAGAATGAGCGCAGTATGGTAACGAGAAGTATTTCCTAGAAGTGAAGGCTAGTCTATGCTGTTGAGAACGCCAAAAACTCCCAAGCTTGGGATATCTTCCAAATCTTCTACACATCGCTTTCCCATATTATGCCTTGAATAAAAAGAAAACACAGAAACTCTCCGCAATCTTTCATTTGTTGACCTGGATCAAACCTGGACCCGCAAGCGTAGCCTTTGCAATATCATCCGCATTCTTGAAGTTACCCTCAAATGTCAGCGCCGCGATGGTCAATCCCCACATGCTGTTCTTTTCGAAGGGAAAGTCGGCTTGGAACTCGATGCTGGAACCGGTCCATTGTCCGTTCTTCACAGGAACACTGAGAGGGACGTTCTGTCCATTGAGGTAGGTGACGAAGAGACCACCGGGGTCCTTGCCAAGGAAGCGTCCGGCAGTGACAACCTCTCGCAAGTCGACCTTCATGGAAAGCATCTGGTCCTTCGCCTCAATCTCGCCTCCATTCGCCATCTGCATTACGTTCAGGGGCGCAAAGGTTGGGATTTCGATCGAGGACATCTTGAACGGGCAAGAGTCCTTGACGACAAAAGACTGAAGAGCGGAGAAGGCGAACGGGGCGATTGAAGTCGTAAGGAAAGGTTGCGACGAGGGCGCACGGGCTAGGATGCTGCGATAGAACCCGTTCTGTTCGCCTTCCTGGCCGATGACGGATGTCACGGCACGGACTGGGCCCGAGTCGCCATTCTTTGCGAGAAGCTGCGTCGCATCTTGGAGGGTACCCAGCACCACCGAGGTAAACGTCTCAGCCAAAGCGACGGCTTCCTTGAGGCTGTTGGTAGGGAATTGATACTGGCAAGGTGCCGGCGAGAACGCTTTGAAATGGTCCAACACACCCTTGGCGTCAAGTGCATGGAGCTTCTCTTGCTGTCGAATGGGTTAGTAAACTTGCAAAAAGTCAACAAAAAGCGGCGAACATACGGCAACAACAACTTTCAGCGCATCCATAAGCTTGTCTTTCTCTGTTGTTTCCCAGCCAGGTCCTCCCTGAGTGACATTCTCCAGCATAGACGAGAAAAAGGCGACCTCGAACTGCTCGTTGAACTGAATGAGTTGGAAAGCTGTCAAACTGCTTGGCTCCAACTTCGGTGGCGGCGCAGAGTTGGGTAGAGACCCGCGAGCTTCTTGTTCGACAACGCGAATCTGTTCGGGGCTGGTCGGGAGCTCGGCACTGAAGGCCCGGCGTTCGAGTGGGGCCGCTGCCGAGAAGCCGGCAAGCAGCATCGCGGCGGTCGCGACGGACGATCCCAGATGCATTGCGTGTTGCTATAGTCCTCCAAGATTTGTGGTGAGAAAGGGCGATCTGCCAAATCAAAGCCTACGAAAGGCTGGGAAGAAAGGGGTTATTAACAATGTAGAACGAAACGGGTCAGCAAGGCATAATTCCGAGGGGGTATATGATGTCCTGGCGTGCGTCCGGGACGAACTATTATACTCTCGAGGAGTTTGTTTCGATACATAATCTTGAAACCTGTTTCTGGCTTGGCGCACGTGGACTGCAACCAACATGCATCGGCGTAGCACACCATCTTTTCTCTCCCACTTACACATCCATTCACACCAAAAGAGGGGCCGCACACACGCACATCGATCACAATGAGGTGCCTCAGTCGGGTTTGTGCACCCAAGCGGTACGGAACGATGCTTAGCCGACAGAACCGGACTACCTGGTAGGGCTGTTTTCGGGAGGAAGTTGCGCCGCCTCGCTCAAAACTGACATGTTACAGGCGAGCGGAATGACGTCCCTGGAATGACTCTTGTGTTTTCTCTCCCACGGCGGCGGTTCTTCTGCCCCTATTGTCTCCAATTCCGCTGTCCCCAGTCATTTAGAGTAACCGATGGACAGGGACAAGCCTCCGGAGACCCAACGGGGTTCTGGACCGGCGTCAACTGCCTTGTCAGGTTGTCTTCCCCGGGGAAAAAGAACATCTTCTGGTCAAAGCAAGTATGTCATGTCTTCGGCCTGATTGAATGAACCTGACACGTGCCGGACTGGGCGCTGCTCATCCTGACCACTCGCCCTCGGAAAAGACTCCATACGTCAGAACAGCCCGTCTCCGACTTGTTTCTCTCGCGGGAGCCCTATTGAGGAATTAAGTCGCAATTGTCGAACACTCCGTAAATCCTGCTCAAACGCGAGAACGTGTCTACTTCAGATCCAGGTCGTTGTCTTCTGAAGCTTGGGTCGTGCCTTGAACTAAAGCTGGAGCCAGCGCCGGCCTTTGCCCTTTTCTTCCTAGTGGGAGCAATGGCGCGCTCTATCGGCTTCTCCCCACGTGCGCCCGATCTGTCCATCGATGTAAGCGTCAGCATCTGCACCGGCAGCGTTTTTACCTGCACCTGCAGCCGCAGCACTCTCATCAGGAACAGGAAGAGGATCGACAGGAGACAACCTGGTATCAAGGGATCTCGTAGCAGCTCCCAGATGCAACTCCAACGGCCTCAGGACGCCCGCAGGCTGCCCCAGTATGCCAGAACTGCCAAACTGCCTCAAAGAAGCTCACGTTCCTGCAGCAGGAGAAGGTCTTTGCGTTGCCGCTTTGGTGATTCTCCACAAATGCGCGACGCCCGTTCGCGAGCGCCTCACCCTTGCGCTGCCGAACTCCGCCAAGCCGCCCTCCCCGTCCACGACACCATCATCACGATGCTCGTGCGCGAACCTCAGAGGTTCGTGTAAATGACACAGTGAGGAAGGGGTTTAATGACTTGCAGTCACTTTTCAGATAGCCGAGCTGTGTATGGCGTATGATCATGTCCTCTCTTTTCCCATATCACTGACTGAAAATAGATCGCGTCCTCTAAGAGCTTAGGTCTGATTACACTAATCTCAATAAGAGAAGTTTCTCCGCAGATTTTGCAACGAGTTCCATTCGAAATGGCTGCATCATGTCCCAAGCTGAATAGTGTTGCGCCCGGGACGAACCCAACCCGGCAACTTGTTTCTGTCCAACGGGACGCTAGCATCGAAAAGGTCTGCGAGTCTAAATCGGCAGAATATCTGCTACACCCATCGAGCGTGGTGCCCGTTGTCGATGGCGGAAGAGCTTAACAGCATCCTGATCCGAATTCTGAGTTCCCACGAGTTCAGGAGAGCCTCATGGTTTCGGGGGCTTGTTTTCCGGAGGCCGGGGCCAAGTTGCGGTGGTTCCACGGAGTTGACGCTGGAAGTGCCTAGGTCTCTTCGCGCTCCGTTCCCGGGTCCGGGTCAGCGAGTAGTCGGACTGGTTCCTCTTCGGGGTGAACCTTCGTGCCACCGGACTCAACAAGTTGGACGAACTTTGCATTTTTCCATCTCGCATCCGTCTCGCATGCCCATCTGCTTCCAGTCGCTTCAACCCCACGGCCAATTTGCGAAATGCGCATTTTTTGGGTGGACGGTTCACCAATGTAATATCCCCCACAATGCAATATCTTGCAGGAGTTCATATGTCATAGAGGCTGGAGGTACAAGTCTGCACGGCTATTGAAGTTTGAAAAGTCTTGTCATTGTTTCTGCAGACTTGGCAGAAGTGCAAGTGTTTCATTCAATCCCGACAGCAACTCAATTACCACAAGCTGATGACTCGAAACCTGCAGGTTGAATCGCATTCTTGAGTAAACGTGTTCATCTTGAGACAGAAATGTTGCGCCAAGCTGTCTGCTCTTGCAAGACACGAACTCATGACTGGGTCGGCACACATCCTACAAACCACACGAGAAACGAGCAATCGAGCATGCCAAGTCGCGAGTGCAGCGCGTCCTCCGTAGCTACCTAGATTCGGAACTTGTCGCGATGAACGTGCTTTCTAGCGTCGAGTTAAAATCGAGAGTTTGCGACGTGTGCATCGTCCGCGCGCAGCCCGGCCTGGTTGCACAAGCAGACTCACGTCAGCACTCAGCCTCTTTTATGAAGACGGGATTGTTCATTGCCATGTCTGTTCGCACACATATATCACATATCCGTGTGTTTGTCACCAAACAAAAAGAGAGGTCGTCTGAATTGAGTTGAAAACAGAAGAAGTCATGTAATCACTGCATGAAATTTGTCGACGGGGGGTCAAATTTTGTGATGTGGACGCATCTCCAACTATGGTCTTGGCATCTGAACTCCTTGGGACGATCTGGAGGTCAATGAGCTTCATGCAAACTGCAATCTGCAGCCTGCGAAACTGGCAAACAGGTTTGAAAACCGCAGAGGAAAAAAACTTGCAAGTGCCTGAACCTGGTTCATTTCCACATTGTAGCATCCGCTGGAGGTCTTGTCACTGCCAACTCTGAAAGATGTCGCTCGCGAACACCCGGTCTAGACCTTGAGTGGACCATGTTTCCCCCTCTATCCCCGTCCGTTTCGCGTGTCAACTTCAGTGCGGGGTGCAGGCTTCTCGAACGATTCCCTCGGTATGTTCAGCACTTTCTAGTCATATCCGAAATATGTTTCTTCCTGTCGTGATGTCGAGGCGGCTTCGAAACGACGCTATCTCTACTTCAGCTCGGTAACTGGGCCCAGCCGAAAGGCAAAAGCAGTTCCGCTAGCTCAGTATTCTCAAGGACACAAGATGGTCCGACTTTATGGTTTCCGGCATCCGCGGATGCTACAAGAAGCCGCCGACGGAGTCTCGCACGGGAACGTAGGTGGTCAAGTCAACCACACCCGTTCCGGAGCTTGCCCATTGATCATGCCACACCAACGACGATGGCATGAATAGGGCACTTCACCTAGAGATATTGCCGCGTAGACCGCGATGCGACCGAGGCAGGCGAACAGCGGTGAGCAACGTCCACTTCGAATAGTTCATCTAGTTGAACTTGACTTAAAGTGTTATGCTATTCGAGCGGCAGCAAATGCGATGACCTGGCCCGGGTACACGTATATGTTGTAATTAGTTAGCACGTGGCATAAAACCATTCACAAGCAATGTCGCGGGGAGACCTGTCGACAAGTAGCTCATAGCGTGTTTGTCACGCATATCGTAAACGCGGAAGGTGTCGTTGGGCACATAAACACTGTCGATACTCCCTGAAACCTCCCGAAGAATGTATCTCAGGCAGCTTACCCGACATCCGTCTGTCGGTACTGACGAAAACGTTCATGCAGTGAACTTGTTGGATGTGGTTTCCTCACTTGTCGCAACTGAAGGTTATCGGGGGCCGTTTGTAGATCGAAAGGAAGTCGGCGACTTCCGGTGAAATTGACGGAAGGGTCTCCGTGTGTTGCTTCGGACCTGTCCCGCTCTACACGGAAGCCCCGCGCAGCCGGCAGCACATGGGTCAGCTGATTTCTTTCTGCCGAGAATGAACACCTCCAATAGCTCAAAATTGTCTCAAAGGTAAGAACGTGTTTGAGTCTGAACGCCTGTTACTGATATTAGCGAGCAGAATATTACTTCTGATGGCTTACATGGTTAGGTGTAACAGAGCAGAGATATGGAAGACGAAATGAATTAGATCATCTCCAGAATCAATTACAGACTGCTCGCGAGACTTGTGTCATTATGTCAACTAATGATGCGATCGGCAAGTCTGGCATCACTCATCCCATTTTCAATCACCTGGTTTGGCACGCTACCATATCGGGGTGCCAAAAAGGTACGTTGATGATGGCCGGTTTCGAAGACCGAACTTCGGCAAGGAAGTCCATGACGCTCACGGCAAGCGATCCGAATATGGTGGAGGCGGAGACCGGGTGAAGCCGAATGTACCGAAATTACTGGGCTCGTCCCTTATTCAAGACCCTCGCGAAGCTACCTATGAAGCGTCATACTGATCATTTTCGACTCTCTAAATATGAGAATGATACCTGAAACTTTCGCAACTTGCCTAAAGATGCAGAAAAGGGGCCTCAGACGGATAAAAGTTGTAAACCTACAAGTATATCACGCGCTCGTCGTTGGATAATCTGTTGTCCATCGCTTAAACTGATATGTGTGGGCTTTCCTCTAATCTCCAGCTCTTCATCAGACCCGATAATCCACGGCGACGGTGTGGAACCATATCCACAATAACCCCCAATCACCCAAGCACAATAGCTCAGGGGTAGAGCGCTGGGCTCATAACCCAGAGGTCCCTGGATCGAAACCAGGTTGTGCTATGCCCAATCACTTTTGGATCGTGACCCTTTTGATCCGGACGGTTATCGTCACGGAAATGTTAGAGGCCGTCGTTTTCGCGAAGCCGGAAATAAGAAAAGTTCCGTCTGTAGACTGCTGACAGCTAGGCTCTAATCGTTGCTGCTTGTTATCACCTTCGAGCACAATTGGCCATGATCGGCCCTCACACCATCCCCCACACCTCTGCTTAATTCTACAACCTCCTGCCTCATCGGCGATGGCGCCCCTCGTGAAGCTGTTTAAGCATATCAACACGACCGGGATATAGACGATTTGGTGCTTTCACACTGCGCATGACGTGCCCCAAGCTCGTACCGGCCCACCCCTGATCTTCGAATACGACCGCGGCCCCACGACCTTAACTTCGGCTCTCGACCGACGCGGGCGCCAAAACGCGCCTTTCAAGGCAAAGCTAAGGGCCAGCACTTTCAATCATGTCAACTCTGGACGGCTGCAGGAACGATGAGGCGTGGCTCCGGAATATCTCGGCCGATTTAACAAACAGGAACGACAGGACCGAAAGCGAAGCGGCTTGCCGCCTTGGCGATGGTCAAGAACAGCAGAGTCGCAGCAGCCAAGCCGAAGATCGCCTGTCGCCCCTAGCACCGGTAATTTCGGGTACCAAACGGGAAGGTCCCAATTTCTCGTGTTCAACTCATGCCAGAAATCTCATCACTGCATTTGCTGTGTGCGCGATTGACGCTGAGAATGAGTCGATTTATATATATCCGCTCAAAATGCTTTCGATCAATCATGTCTGGTGTTTGGTCACCGCCGGTCGCTCGCTTGAAATCCAGCGTCAAACACCGCCATGAGGTTCTCCTCTAATGTCGCCTCCCTGGCACTCGGCCTGTTGGCCTCTACGGCATGCGTCGCAGCAGCTGACGCCCAACCCGCGGCTCCTCAGATCGACGAGGATGCCTTCGTTAAAGGCGCGTATATCGTCGAATTCGACGGCGAGACCGACTCCGCGGGACTCTTGGATGAGCTCCGATCCGATGGCCTCTCTGTTGTGCCCCGCCTGGACCTGAAGTACCGCCTCTTCAACGGCGCGTCTATCCGCGTTGAGGATGACGAAGAGCCCCACGTCACGGCCGGCAAGATCGCCGGCAAGCTCAGCGTCAAGGGCGTCTGGCCGGTGCGCAAGATTCAGATGCCGAAGCCGAACCCGAGCTCCGTCGGCCGCAACGGCACTGCGACCGGCGAGGCGCTCCTCCGCTCCATCAAAACCCGCCGTGAGGAGGCTGCCAAGGACACCTACAGCACCCATGTCATGACCCAGGTCGACAAGCTGCGCGAGGCTGGTTTTACCGGCAAGGGAATCAAGATCGGCATTGTCGACACCGGTGTAGACTACAGACACCCGGCCCTTGGAGGTGGCTTTGGCGAGGGTTTCCCTGTGGGATATGGGTGGGATTTGACGGGCGACGACTATGTCGAGAGCTCTGACGCGCCTCAGCCGGATGCTGACCCCCTCGATACCTGCCAGGGTCACGGAACCCACGTTGCCGGCATCATCATTGCTCAGGAGAACGAGCTCGGCTTCACCGGTGCTGCCCCAGATGTTACCCTCGGCGCCTACAAAGTCAGCGGTTGCGCCGGCTATACCACCAGTGAGATCCTGGTTTCCGCATTCTACAAGGCTTACGAGGACGGCAGCGACGTTATCTCCTGCTCTGCTGGCGATGACTCTGGATGGTCCATTGACGCTGCTGCTGTTGCTGTCTCCCGCATCGCCGAGGCTGGTGTTCCCGTCGTTGTTGCAGCCGGCAACTCTGGCAACTTGGGTGTCTGGGCTGTGGCTTCCCCTGCCTCTGGCCAGGCTGTTGCCGGTATTGGCTCCGTTGACAACACTGTTCTGCCTAACTTGATGACTCGCGGCACTTTCAAGAACGAGACTGGCGAGTATGCTTTCGGTTGGTCTGCCGGCGCACCTGCAGTCACTGCCAACGTCACTCTGAGAGTCTGGGCTGGTGCTGTCAACAACTCCGCGTGCGAGCCTCTTGCCGAAGACATCGATTTGACCGATGCCATTCCAATCCTCAACATGGACGCTTGCGCTTCGGATATCCAGGGTCAAAATGTCCTTGACAGAGGAGCCAAGTACATCTTCTTCTATCCCTCAAGCGAATCGTACGTCAATCTAGTACCCCATTCCTTTTTCAAGGGCTAACGCGAGGTCAGCAGAATTTACCCCCCATATGTTTACACCGAAGGAATTCTAGGCGCTGGATTGATTATGCACAGACAAGCCAGGGAATGGATCAACAACTCTGAGAACATCACCGTCACTTTTGGCCCTCCTAGCAGCTCCGGTCTATTTGCTGAGCCGATCAGCAACGGTGTCACCGCCGGATACACCAGCCCGTTCTCTAGCTACGGCCCAACCTGGGATCTTGAGCTCAAGCCTCAGTTCACTGCACCGGGAGGCGGAATTCTTTCTACGTGGATTTGGGATCAATCGCAATACATGGTTAACCCGGGCACAAGCATGAGTACCCCGTTCGTTGCGGCCGTGTATGCTCTTGTTGGTCAAGTTCGTGGCACCCTGGACCAGGAGACACTTCGCAGCGTCATTTCCGCCACTGCCGAGCCCAGGGCCTGGAACGACGGGACTACCGTCCACGACGAGGTTTTGGCTCCTGTGGCTCAGCAAGGCGCTGGACTTGTGCAAGCTTGGGACGCTGCTCATGCGACAACGATTCTTGGGTCAACAGGCATCTCCTTCAACGACACCGATCACTTCGTTGGAGAACACACTTTCAGCGTCAAGAACACTGCTTCTGAGGCAATTACTTACAAGCTTGGTCATGCAAAGTCTGCGACTGTCTATACTTTCACCCCCGGTGAGGCTCAGCTGGTCGTTGCCAGAGCCCCTCCTCCGACAGCCGACGCATGGGCCGACATCAAGTTCGCCGCCGACACTCTCACAGTTCCCGCAGGAGGTAGCGCCGACGTTTCTTTCACAGCTGTCCCTCCCTCTGGACTGAACGCCACTCTTCTGCCTGTGTACAGCGGCTACATCACTCTCGAAGGCAGCAATGGGGAGACCCTCTCTGTGCCTTACCTCGGCGTTGGCGGTAGCATGCACGATACCCCCGTCCTGGTTCCTGGACTTGGACTCAACGGTGTCTACCTGTCCTCAACCGACAACCACTTCCTCATCCCCGTCGTTGCCAACCGTACCTTCACTATCCCTCGCCCCGGATCTACTGGCAGCGCCATTTACCCCAAGATGGTTGTCACCCCTACTGTCGGCACCACGCAGCTGCACGTTGAGCTTGTTGCTGTTGGAGTCACCAACTCCACCCTTAAGGTGACCGATCACCAGGGATACCCGACTCTGGGCCCCGTCCCCAACTCGCCTGTCGAATATGCTCACCGCTTTGGATACACCTGGAACTTTGGAGGTTTCTTGGCCGACCGGACTATTATCCCTGAGGGCACTTACAAGTTCATCGCCCGCGGATTGAAGATCTTCGGTGATGAGACGAAGGATGAGGACTGGGACGTTGTTGAGACTGTCCCCTTCGTCTTGAAATATCTCGCCTAAAGGCCGTCGCGGATAGTCGTCGGCATTTTGTCCACTACTATCGTCCTTATCGAAGTATTTAGCATACTGCGATTGAAGTTGTAGAGAACACTGCCTGCCTAGCAAAAACTCTAGAAGTAATGTTGAGTCTTTATTACTGATGACTCTTCCAAAAATTGTTTCCAGAAGATGAGAGTGACGTCTGATGGAGGGCGATTTAAATTGAGCGTCTTTCGGGTCGTCTGCATAATCAGGCATATCCACCCTCGCAGGCGACAAACACAGTGCACAGGAGAAAAACAATACAGCTTCTGCTAGCAAGAATAACGCAATACTACACTAATAACAGGCAGATAATGTGCAATTAATTCGGTTTGCCACGTTACTCCTCGATGTGATCCTGGATAAATCCGGCGTAGTCAAAGATGGCTCTCTTGTAGAACCGTTCTTGAGTAGTAGCGTTAAATTCCTGGACGCCGTACTTGTCATTGTACTGGCCCCATTCCCAGTTGTCGAGGAATGACCACCCGTATAGCCCCTTTACGTGAACACCATCAAGGTTGATGGCCTTCAAAACCTCCGCAAGAATTGGTATATAGAAGTTAGACTGAGCGAGATCGTTCTGGATATGCTCTATTGACATGTCAGCCGCCTTGTATGCAGGCAGACCGAACTCAGCAATGGTGATTCCCCCCTCGGTGGGATACGTTGCCTGCCAGAAACCGAGCATGGCGCGAACATGCTCGGCGGGCACCTGCGTTTCTTCTTGTCAGCACAAGATTCATCCTTTCTCCAAGCGGCGCGACTCACGGCAATGCGATCGGGGTTTCCTTGGAAGTTCGCCTCCCATAGCCCCCTGGTTCTGGATGGGACTGTGCACTGCGGATACAGGGCATGTTCTGAATCTGCAGCACACGCGGCGAAGCCTCCCTCTGGCTCAGAATGATACGTCGCGGTGTAAATGTCAAAGGCGAAGAAGTCGGCAGTTCCATTGAAGAACTCAAGCTCTTCGTCCGTATACGTCGGAACCTTGTCGCCGACAGTCTCTATCATCGACTGCGGTGGATTCTCGCCCAAGAACAGGGGGCGGGCGAAGTACCCGACTGTGAACTCGTTGCGCCGAACAGCAGCAGCCACATCCGAAGTATTCGATGGATCCAATGGAAGTGCGAAGCCGGTGTCGGTGAGATCGAACTTCATGCTCCAGAGTGCATCGCCTTTGACGACATCTCGGTACCAACGGACGACTTTGGCATGTGCTTCCAGGACGTACCGGCTGGTGGCCCAAGAGCCGGATATGCTGGGTTCGATGGTTGGTTCATTGAAGGTGTACCACGTACCGACACGGTCAGAATAGTGGACCAAAACAGTCTGAGCGTAGTAGACGAAGCTGTCGATGAAGTCCGGGTGATCATACGAAAAGAATGAGGTGTTCGACTGCAACGTCGCGGGGGAGTCGAAGTGGTACAATGTTACCACTGGTTTCAACCCGTAGCTGATCACTGTATCGATTAGGTCGTTGTAATGATCGATGGCCTCTTTGTTGATCGGCGACCCGGCTTTGCCGAAAGGGACGATACGGGACCATGAGATGCTGAAGCTGTATGATTGCACACCGACGGCTGCGAGACGAGCGATGTCCTGCTTGTAGAGGTAGTAGTTCATCGTTGCGATGTCCGGTGGTCCTGAATTTTCTCCAGAGGAGGAGAAGTTGCCTCGCAAACGATTCTCCCATGCACTGGGTCCACGGCCTTCGTTCTTGGTTGCTCCTTCAATTTGAAGAGCAGCACCAGCGAATCCCCATTGGAAATCACTTGGAAACTTGAAGCTGCCATTTGAAGACAATGTAGGTGCGATGGGTAAAGGCGGCGGCTTGATTAGCTCACTGCGTGGAATCGGCGTTGGCAAAACTGTGGTTGTGAACGGGGGTGATGAGACGGGGATAGGAGCCCATAAAGATGAGAGAGCTGCGTTCCCGTACTCGATACCGTGATTCATCGGCGTTGAGTCAGGAGAATCCCAAGTTGTTGTTGAGCGTGGTTCTAACAGGCTCGAAAGCTGGGAATAAAGCAGCGCGAAGGTCGAAGTTGTTGTGGGTTTTGGTACAGGGGTGGCGTACTCCAAAGGTCGATATGCTGGCCATCGGTAGTCGCTTTGCGCAGTGATCAAGGAAAGATTCACTCTTGGGGGTTATTAGTATCATCCCATGAGCTAATTTTATGTATTACTTACAAAAGGACCATAACGACCCCTGGAGTGGGATTCATCGTTGGCATCATGTCTCTGAGCGGCCGCCGCGGATGATTGCAATCAGGCTCAGAACCTCCTTGCTCAAAGAAGCATACAACTGGAAGAATGTTGGATGTGCGCGTACATTTATACACGTAATTATACGGGAGCAAACTTTCTTATTGCCGCCTGTATCTCTCGGGGAATCAACAGCCGATACTATGTATTATCCGCACCGCTTGCACGAAGTAGGACGTATTGATGGTTACCAACAGCCGAGATTTTCCTGGTCAATTCCAGACTCAACTGAGCAATCCAAAGCCTTTGTGCGGCGGTACATCGGCTTTTACTCGTCCTGATTTCTGCCTCACCTCATCGGTAATGATCCCACTTCGATGGTAAGAGCCGAGGTTACTGGCCACTGTAGTGTTTTTCGCGGAAATACCCCGGTAGATCGACAACTAGCGTTGCAAGATTGATGCATACCCCGCGTTGTTGTCCCCGTGGGGAATCTGGTAGTATCACAAGAAGTTGCGAATGGCAGGGCCGCCATACCTCTTGTATGGGGTTAGACTCCATCGATGGGATAACAAAACTGTTCAAATATGCTGATATTCGGCCCGATTAAAGGCACTATGCATGGTATGTGATGAACATTCGGTAACTGAGAGTGAATGAAGAAGATTGGTCCGGTTGAAGATTATTGAATGACGGCGTGGAGCAACGAGGGGTCATACGAGGGTCCTTTAGGATACGCGTATAATCTTTCGGTGGCTCCCAATCTTGTCTCTTCGCAGTCTCCTTCTTGGTGAACCCCACCATGAATACTCTTGGTCAAGAGGATGAGGAAAACATCGCCTGCTGCACGCTAGTCGGCTCTACTTCGTTCGCCTTTGCTAGCCTCTGGCTGTCTGTTATGATGTTAGGATCGACGTGGGCCGCCGTCGCCATCACACTGTGTTCAAGATCTGCGCTTTCGTTCCCTGTGATCCCAAATGGCATGCCAGGATTTGGGTCATCTGTGATTGGCAAACACTACATGTTCCAATCGTCGATGTCCCCTGGAGTGAGAGGGCCTGTGGTGTGATCTTAGCCATTACGATGAGTAGGTAGTCGATGATGACAAAGACGGCACCAGGAACTAGGGAGCACCCGCTATATTAGTAGCCTTGTTGTTTGGAGGTCAAGGACGAGTATGAGCCCAACGAAGCATAGGGAATGTTGTCGGTAACGCAATTAGAATAGCCATTCTAGGCGGTTTCCAAAGGTCAAACGATGTTCCCAATTCAGACTGGTGCGGAGCACCGCCAGCATTGGCTTTAATTTGTACGAGGGGCCTGGGTCCCATAGCTGGTGTAGAAGAAGAGCCTGGCATACAAAGACATGCCGTGTCTTAAAGCAGACAACTCGGCGACGATAGGATCATGAGACAGATCGAGACAAGAAGATGCCACTCACAGCGCGGTAAAGGAAACAAGACGTGAAAATTGGCTCCCAATGCTCCACACCATAGTGTAAGTCATATTTTACAGACTGAATGGCCTAGCTTATGGCTTGAAGAGCTGATGCATCTACTCCGCCTTGGCCGTGCATGTTGCTGAAGACTCTCAGATCAACTTAAGTGGCGCGTCAATCGGGGTCCGTAATTCGGATAGAGAAGAATCCAAGTGCTGACCCGTCGACCCCCTGTTCTTTCTCGCCAAATTGCCGTTCTGGATGACGATGACATGACGGTTGAAAGTTGCGCGAAATTCTGCATCGATAATGCGCAATTCGCTTGCGAATGCTTCTGCGATGCCCAGAGGGCTGTAGGATCCGTAGCCACTACGAAGGGAGACTGCGAGATGACCGTCTAAGCTGGTGTACCTTGGCTTTCCGAAGGCGTCCCAATAGGGAAGGTGGGACATAAACGGATCGTGGATAAAATCACCCTTGTTCAAGTCCGTACTTCTTTCCAACCTAAACATCACCTCACCCCCAACACCAGACGAAAACCACGATGGCTGAGCTGCCACGCCAGGCAGCAGAGCAGGCGGATTCAGGCGATCTCGAGAAGCGCCTGCAGTCTCGCAGATACACCCACGCGGATGCTGTGGCAGCATTCAAGGGCAAACTACTCCCACACGATCTCGGCCGAGAGCTCACGCGCCTCTGAGTCGTCCACGGCATTAGGTTCCATGCGGGGTTTTGCTTCGGCCCAGCCGCCGTCCTCCGTGGATCGCTACCACTCTTTACTCGTGCTCTGAACGCCAGAGCCATCATGAGCAATCGAGTCCCAGACATAGATCCCGACCAACCCGAGGATATGCCCTACTGCATCTGGTTTCCTGACCTTCCCTCGGAAGACACCATCAGAGAGCTCGTCCAGTGTTTTCCCGCCATGACCTACCAGGCCGCGCGCACATGTGCTGTCGCCGGACACACAGAGCCTTACAAGGAGCTTGCCGTTCGGATCCTGCCCGAGGTTTCTATCGCCGAGGAAGCCCGCGAGAACGGCAACCATGCCATCTTCAATATGATCATGGAGGCGCCCTGTCAGTACAAAGTCTTTGATGATTACAACCGTACCATTAACACCACAGCACCGAAGCCCCCTCTTTTGAACGGCGATACCGCCATCCGACCGTACATGCTGGAGACCCGGGCGTTTGGACCTCCAGTTGGTCGCATGGATGACGAAGAAGGGGATTCCGAGTCTGAAGACGAGGAGTTGGATCCTTGGGGCCTGAGCCCTCCACTCGGCTCCATACAGACTCGCTTCAACATCACCGAGGATATGAACATCGATCTCGACGGTAATGGTGGTATTCCGGGTTCAGTTACCCCAGTGGTCCCGAATTCTGATGAAGAGGCACTGAGAATTCTCTGCCAGCCACTGCCAGTCGATCTGCCCACCTGCCATAAAGACTTGCTCATTCTCATGGCAGCATGCAACGGCGACATCGAAAGGTACCATCGACTGCGCCGACCACGACTCCTTGACCAAGAGATCGGGTGTATTGTCCGTGGAATATTTATGGCCAATCCTTCCAAGAGGAGGCCTTTCGAAGCTTCTGACATCTTCTGCAGATCATAATACGCTTTTTGCGCAATGGTGGAAAAGTCAGCCACTACCTGAGGGTGACGAATCGGCCATCCGCAAGGCCATATCGGCGCGAGGAATCATGAACAACGACTTATCTTACATCCTGTCTCCTAAAGGAGCCTGCCCTCGACTGATCTGGTATCCTGCCGTCGCTGCTTCCTCGACGTACGAGGCTCTCGCACGCCTCGTCCCCCCAATGCGGCCCAATGTCGCTCGTGCCGCCATCTTCTCGAACAACGAGACGCTATTCGATAGCCTTATTGCTGGGAACGACGGTGGCGAGCCCGTTGATCCGAGTTTCAGTCTGCTGAATGAGGCCAGGCGAAGCCATAATGTACATTATCGTGAAGCTCTAGGGCGTAAAGCGGGGGAACTGGGGGTTGATATGACTCGAGGCGTGCCACGGCTCGACCCTTTGGTGCAAGAGTTACCACAACACATACACTCTTTTGACACGGAGCTGCCCTCGTCGCCCCCTGGGATTGGAACGAACAAAGGCGAGCCAGATTCTGTTTACAATGGCATGTCTTGCAACGCAAGCTATGTTGAGACGTACGTCTCTATCCCCGATGAGTGGAAGAGGGCGCCGGAGGGTTACCAGCCAAAAGACGGAATCACGCTTATGGACCTGGACTACGAGCGGTGGCCTCCGGGATTCTCGAAAAGACGTTCATGGATTCAGAGGTAAGTCGGTAATTAGAGATCTCTAGCAGATTTGCTAATTCACTTATTTGCTTATTTAACTTGTTATTACTAAGCCTGCTCATCCCGCTCGCCCCGATCGCGCGACCTTACGGCGGCGGGTGATCCGGCCGCATCTGAACGACAGAGCGGCGAGCAATATGACTCTTGAAAAAGACGGGAAGAAATATTCCAGACTTGTCAAAATGAAAGTCTTCTTCTTCTATGTGTGCGTGCGTGTTTAAGTTGTGTGTTTTCGACTTGTCAAAACTTGCTTTTTGTGCCCCTCTCCATCGTCAAAATCCAATTGATCAAGAATCGCAACTTTGCAGAAATGAAAACAACGCATGAAATTGTACACCGTGCTTGGTAGCCATGAGATTGTGATACGAAATCACATACCCATGGTGAACAATTGTGGCCGGATAACTCTCGCTCAGATCTTCTCTTGGTTCCTGATGCCATGGTCATTTGAGACAACCACCATTGGCGGACGGCCTGCTTCAGTATCTTCCTCCTGCTTCCTTCTCAATGCTCCCATCGAGGAAGAAATCCCCATGCTCAACCACGAGTAACAGGTTAGGAATGGCCTGCCAACAGGTTCTGCAATGGCAGCGAACCAAGCATCGGGGAACAAACGAACGAGAATGGCCCAAGGTAGGCAGAGCGCCGAAACGACAATTGAGATAGCCCATTGTGTACCGTCAAGACCGCCGGGGGGGTTCTGGAACGCTCGGGACCCGATGAAAATGATTGCCAGTTGCTGCCCAACCATAATGCAGTTGATCACAATAAAAAACAAGTTTCGGTGAACGCCTTCGAAGATGTTAAGCTTATTGTCAAGTCGCCAATTGTTGAATTCGTTAAAGATTTGCATCCATACGAAGGTATTGAAGACGATTGTCTCCAACTCGAGTTTCTTATCGGGGTCGTTCAGGTCGTAGTTGAGAATGGCGCCTCCACCAAAGCAGAGAACAAATGTCACAATCAATTGGTAGATACCTAGTAGACTGTCCAATGATCATCTTCCACATCTGTGAACAGTGTTTGTCAGCGATGTGAAAAGGGTTGTTATCAACCTTGAAATCACCCTCAGTCCCAGGATCAGGCTTGAGAGCCTCCTCCTCGGAGTCCTCGTGAGACGAGGAAGCACAGCTGGTCACTGTTGGCGTCAAGAATGGGTTGGAAGTTGTCGAGATCATTGTGTCCGTCTTGCTTGCAGACCGCGACCTCGACGGACCATGAGGGGCAGGAGGAGCAAGCATGTTGCTGGTCATTGTGGGCAAGGCGGCCGACGGTTCAGAGATGGTATGCGGATTGATAAAGTCTAAAAGAGATATAGGTTGAAGACGATGCTTTTATGAGTCAAGAGTTCGGCTGTGCATGTGAGGAGGAACTTGACATATTATGGCCTTAACTCGAAGAGTAATATACTGTATTACTGAGGCGGGGCATATTGATCAAAAAGAGACAGTATGGCATTTGTTTCCATTGTCTTCAAAATCGAGATTCTCAAGAAGTGTGGCAGTGCTCGAGCCTCGACTGAACGTGATATCAAGATTTCGGAGGCAAGTTTGGGAATCACTCTGCCTCATGCGGTCTGCCTTACCTCCCATTCCGTTCCGACAGCAAGCAACTTCCGGCTTGGCGAGAGCTAACAGACGGAAAAGAAGCAACTTGCAGAAGTTGGATGGCACGTTTGATATTAACTACTGTGATTTTTCCGAGCACCGGTACATGGTCGTACACTTTGAATGGATCGCTCAAGGCTAGCTTGGAAGCCAATGAATGGAGGATCGTATGTGTCTCGATTAGCTTTCTAATATGACAGTCTCACTTTGGAATTCATCCTGGCAATGAAAGCGGCGGTTGAGCTACCATGAGTCCAGGAATTTACAGCAATTGCATGGGTATGAGAAATACAAGAATACAGCTCAAGGCAAACTGTGCAGTAGACTCACCAGATTCCGAAGATATAGTGGACAAACAGAAAAGTCCAGGATTTACGTCAAAGCATGATCCAAACCACAAAGATCAACATCATACCTACAGCGTGGCTATGCTCTGCCGCTCTATGATAATCTTACGATTATCGACTTCGCCTCGGGTGAACTTGGAATTTGCTGAGGTTGTGATCACATATTGTTGACTGTGTACAATATCGAGTTCAAGAGGACATGCTTATCGCTGTGTCCACAAATGGTAGTCTTGTGGATTCTCCACACTCGGTATATTGCAGGATGAGGAAGGCTGTCCCACCGAATAAGCATGCGGGGTGAGACTTCAGTCAAACAACGCAAGCCGTTGCCCTCGTGGGCAATCAAACGGATAGCTCCGACAAAGGCGCATCCTGCGCTGCCAGAAGCACGATATCTACACACGGATTTACGTCTCAGTAATAGATCCCTGGCGGTCTGCAGATACCCATCATCGGAAGGCTCCGTTGTGAAGCATACCTTCACAACAAAGCTCTTACTTCCCCGCATCTGCAGCTCTGAAGGAACTGGTCTTGGCGTTGGTCGTTCTTGGCGCATGGCAGAAATGATCATGAGATAGACTGAAATTCTCGCCAAGAGCTTGCTGGTTCCTCACGGGTGATGTGATAGACCGGGCATGAGCCGGTCAGTATTCCTCCGTGGCGATGTTCTACGGTTCATGGACATTGTTCGGCGTGAGTCCGCGCAGAATCAGAGTTGAATCATCGTCCGTCGTTCATCAAGAGTTCATCCAAACAGTTGGGTGTTCTCCGCACGTTGCACAACCTCTGCAAGCTGCATGTGGTGCAGCATTACCCCTGTCTAGATGTAGACTGGTATTGGCTCAGGAATTTTGTGGACGTTTCTTTCGGCAGATTTCACAGCAAACTGACAAACGTGATGTGAAAGCCAGCACGATGAGAACGATAAGACTTGCGATTCAGGACCACAGAGACTTTCACTTGATCACCTTGAGGATTACCACGGCTGAGCCTGTGCTGGATTGACTTTTTAACCCCGTTAAGATTTTCATCTGTTAAGCCACTTTCGCACACCCACAACACTTTTCGCAATGATGGAGAAGACTGGAACCACGGAAACGTTCATCAGCGATATCAATGACACTGATGGGTCAGAGACTTTGACTGTGCCGAAGGAAGTGTCCAACTGGAAGATTTACCTCTACTGTATGGGCGTTTGCCTCGGAGCCGTGGCTCTAGGTTAGTATTTTGACCAAAACGATTCATCTTGATATCTTAAATTTCACTGACAACTTCAATTGGGCTACGATGTTTCCGTTATGGGAGGCACATTGATTCTCCCCTCGTTCGAGCGTGACTTCGGTCTCATTGGCAAAACTCAACGTCAGCTGGACGACCTGACATCCAACATTGTTTCTTGTTTTCAGGGTGGGTTTCTTGGTGCGCTGGCTTCGTACCCCATATCAGACCGTTGGGGTCGCAAATGGTGCATCACTATTGCCACGATTATATTTCTTGCCGGCGCTTCAGTTCAGACAGGCTCTCGCGGCATTGTAGCCCTCGTCATGGCCGGAAGATGTATCGCGGGTCTAGGTGTAGGGGCTTCGGCTCCGGTCATCCCAGTGTAAGTCTTGCTTGACCCAAGCGCACCGAAACAGGACACTTGATTCATTGACGTCCTTGACAGATACATCGCCGAAGTTGCGCCCCCAACCATCCGTGGAAAACTCGTAGGTTTCTATGAGATTGGGTCCCAGGGCGCGCAAATGCTCGGGTTCTGGGTCAATTATGCCGTCAATAAGACTATCAGTCCCAACAGTGAGTCTTTGTCTCCTGACTACAAAGCTGAAGCGACTGACGAGACATTTGCAGCAAGCACCCAGTGGATGGTTCCTCTTGGACTCCAAATATTGCCCGGTGCAATCCTTCTGGTGGTCCTTCCTTTCTGTCCCGAGTCGCCTCGTTGGCTTTGCGGAAAAGATATGTGGGACCAAGCTGAGCGAATTCTTGCTGACATACGGCAACTCCCGATTGACCATCCGTATGTGGCTCATGAAATGCGTGAAATTCGACTTGCAGTCGAATTCGAAGCACATCTAGCTGCAAAGCACCCTGGACTCAAGGGAAAGCTCAAGGACCTCACAAAGAAGGGAATTCGCAACCGCCTAGCCATTGGCCTTTGCTTGATGATGTAGGTTCTGCAGGGTCATCTATCAAGTTATCTTGCTAAAATACGTTTCCAGGTGTCAGAACATGACAGGAGTCAACATCATCACGTATGGAACATCTCTCTTCTCAGGGAATCAAGCCCTGTAGCTAACCATTGGCATTATAGTTACTATTCGCCTCGCATTTTCCAAACTCTTGGAATGCAATCAACGGATCTGAAGCTCTTCGCCACTGGATTCTATGGCGTTGCAAAAACGCTTGGAATGGTAATCTTCTCATTCTGGGTTGCCGATCACTTTGGCCGACGTAAGGTGCTTATCTGGGGTGCCTTTGTGGGTGCGGTGCCTATGGTGAGAAACATCCATCATATCTTGAGTGAGGTCCACTGTCTAATCCTTAAATAGCTATACCTGGGAGGTTATGCCATGAAGAACGACCCTGAAGCAGCCGTAGCAGCAGGTAGAACGACCATGTCTGGATGGGTTTATCTAGCAATGGTTTGCGTCTACCTTTATGGTGTAATCTGCTGTGCATCTTGGCAGGTGAGTACGTTATAGCACCTCTTGACACTTCCACTAATGCATCTCAGGGGATCACATGGCTTTATGCATCAGAGATCTATCCTCTTTATCTCCGGTCCCTATGCATGGCCCTCACTATCGCCGATGAGAGACTTTGGTCTTATGTTGTGTCTCGCTCGACACCGTACATTATCTCTGATATCGGTTACGGGAGTAAGTGGGATTTTCAGCGGTTGGAGTGATGTCTAACGTTCGACAGCATACTTCTTTTTTGGGGCCCTAATGGTGTGCATGGGTTTTTGGGCTTGGTGGTGTATCCGCGAGACTAAGGGGGTGCCTATTGAAGAGATGGACGCCCTGTTCGGTGCCCCTCATGCGAACATGGAAGGTGCAGACCCTAAGTCCGCCTGATACTCGTACACGACCACTTCATGTCTTGGCGGTATGCATGCTATCGGTTGGTGGTCTGTGGACCTGCAACGATATACCGACTTTGGGGACGTGTTTCCCACTGCCTGGTTGGCCGGTCCTTTCCCTCTTTCTACGGATTTTATTTCTCGTTCTGTCAAAACCTTCATGTTGTAGTACAGTCACTCATTAACTCTTCCAATCATAGTCAAGCTAGGCTTTGATCCCTAAGTATCTACATGATGATTTAGTTCTCCAGCGATCATTTATCGCATACTCTCATCAAACGTAAAAGGACCAGTAATCAAGGTTATTCCAAATACTCACACTGGATCGTCAAATGCTTCCACAAATAAGAACCACAGAGAGGCTTTGGAGACAGGATTACAGTTCTAATTACATCTAGCGTCGTTCATATAGGCATAGTACGCAGAATTCATGTGCATGTCATAATTCTCTTGACCTCTCTCACCACAGCATCAGTCAAGGAATCAGTCGTTCCCGAACCTCCCAAATCAGGAGTCAGGTCTTTCTGCCCCTCAACCACAACGCGCACAGCCTCTCTGACTGCATTTGCCTCTTTCCGACGGTCCACAGACTCCAGAAGTAGGGCGCCACTCAAAACCAAGGCCAGCGGATTGGCAATGCCCTTGCCAGCAATGTCAGGGGCCGCACCATGAGACGCCTCAAAGACAGCGAGGTCATTGCTGACATTCATGCCCGAAGCCAGTCCCAAAGAACCGACGAGCCCCGCAGCCAAATCCGAAAAGATGTCGCCGTATTGGTTGGCCGCAAGAACAACGTCGAACCTCTTCGGGTCTTTGACGATGAGTTAGCAGGCAGCGTCGATCATGAGCTCCTCGGTTTCAATGTCCTCGTAGTCTTTGCTGACCTCCCGGAAGCAGCGAAGGAACAGGCCATCCGTGTAGTTGAGCACATTAGCCTTGTGCAGGCAAGTCACTCTCTTACGGCCGTACTTGCGGGCATACTGGAATGAGTATCGCGCAACCCGCGTGGCTGCTGCACGCGTGGTGAGCTTGATTGCCTCGGCGGCGATGTCGTCCCCAATCTTGTGCTCGATACCAGAGTAGAGATTTTCAGTGACCTCTCTCATGATGATGCAATCGAGTTCCTCGTAGCGGCCAGAGACGCCTGCATACCCCTTAACAGGTCGCGGGTTTACGAAGAGACCTAGCTCCCGTCTGATCGCATTGTTCAGTGATGGATAGGTCGCCGAAGTTCCGTCAGGCTGAAGACAGGTAATGCGCCCCACGAGCTTGTGGGTAATGATCGGGGCTTTGAGCGTTACGCCGACCGATCGGAGCTGAGCCACCGTCTCGGGTGGTATGGGGTGCCCGTGCTTTTCGATGGCCTCATCAGCAATCAAGATGTCTTCCCATCCAATGGGAATGCCGGTGGCTTCGAGAACACGCTGTGAGGCACGCATGATCTCCGGATCGATGCCATTGCCTTTGAGAACGCCGATGCGCATGTTGACGATATCGCAGTGGCTTTTGTGTGAAGACAGGGGGTTGAGTTGAAGACACGTATCTCGACTGAATGTGGACAGTGATAAAACTGATTTGCAGAAGGTCATCTGAAATCTCGGTCCAAATTGATCAATAGAGGGCAATTTATGTCCGCTGCACCGGCTATGCGATGTGATCACGGCCCGAATACCAGGATCCGAAGGGCTCGGATCCTTCCGATATGCGGTCTCACCCCGGGCTTGCCGTGGAGGGCCAGACTATGTCAACCAGCATTGGACCCCTGATTGATCAAAGCACATCTTCCTTTGAAGGACCGGAATTGATAAGAGTTGTTCTTGTTCGAAACATCCTTAGTTGTAGTACCCAATCAATCGGTTAGCACATGTCCACATCCTCCATGTGAGGTAGGGAGCATACATGTGGGGAGGCTGTGTTGAAGAAGGCTAACGTGTAATGGCCAACCCATCATCAAGTGCACGCAATTATGCGACTAGGTCCAAAAGCACCGTAAAGAGAAGCATGCCATCACCAGTGACAAAATGAATCACACAACGCTGTATTATGTGTATCTTTCCTCATTATAGAGACTGTTCCTCGGGTGTGGAAAGTCCACCAGTCAGCTTTGACGCCAGCTTGGTGAAGTCGCACATGTACTCGTCTGCCTCGTCAACCTCGAAATCGAACCGGCACAAGTTCTCCTTGAAAGGAAACATGTAAGTCTGCGTGACCCTATAGCGACGTTAGTCCTCGTGTATAAAGGAAGGGATCGCCTTACCAGTGGTGCTCCTTGCTTGCTTGGTATTCGTCCAACGCAGCGCGGTTCTCATGGTAGCTGAGAAGGGCAAACTCGAACCCCTTGCTTCGTTCAATCGGATCGGTCACCGAGGGTCCTCCGACGATAAGGCGATTGTCTTTGACGCATGATAGGTTCTCCAACTTTTTGAGCTCTCTTACGAACGTCTCCTTGTGTTCCTTGGTAATCTCCGGTCGGAATTTGAACAACACTTTCCACATTGTCAGACAACTATAGGCAAATCAAAAAGGAGGATGGTCACTTACCCATATGAATGAGAGTCATCTTGACAGTCTAAAACAAATGTTGATAGACGATAACGTGTAAGATGGAAAGCCTTTTTCAGAACAAACGCCTGCTACAGTTATGAAAAGCAAAAGGCAGAAATCAGATCGCTGAGACAGTTTGTCCTTTGCTCTGATATTGACGAGGCCCTGTTCAGCACTTGAGCCCTTGGCATGGTCCACCGGGGCCTGCATTATGGGGACGTTCATACCCCGGCATTGACGCCGGCCCGCACCGGCATATGGCCGGAGGCCAAGACTCTCAGAAAATCGAATCCCACCTATCATGATCAGCCACCAGACTGGATAGCTCGCACGCAATGTTCGGGTAGACCAATGATAGTAGCCGATTCAAGAATAACTAAGATCAAAGAGTGAAATGGTTTATATCTTGGTTCGTAGGAACACCGGCTGAAACATGAGGTAGATGTAGCAGACGTAGTAGCGTGGTATCCTATATGCTAGTTAGATGGATTTGTAATAAAGTTCTAGCTATTGCATTTCAGACTTCAGATAGGGAAATATATTAGCCGGAAATGTTTTATTGCCGTCATATGATTCACCTTAGCCTGCGAAGGTTGTCTTTGAAGGCCTTTAGTCGGCTTCGCACCTCGCCATAAGCAGGTTTGTGGAGACATTGTATCATCATCGAAGCGACTGAATGGTCATGCTAAAAGACACCTCAAGTTCTACTTAGTTTACTTAGTTTATCGTTCCATTCCCACCCATTCAGCTTAGATACGAGGTGCAAGCTTTCTAAGGGCTTCGAGGGTGCACGACGTGCCCAGAATCTGGCGAAGCAATTCCTTGTAGTCCCAGCCAATAGCTGCTGCTGCAAGTAGTGTCAAGCTTGCTTGTTTGTCTCGACCCGGTCTGCCTGGTCCCGTCATATTCTGCAAACCCGTTTCGTAAGCGTCTATGACATAAACACATCAGTTCCGGGCTCATGAACTTACAGGCTTCATATTCACATCGAACAGGGCGAATTTGGAGCCTGCCTTGAACCTGCGGACGTCGGTACGGACAGGCGCCGTGGTACCAAGCAGCTCTCCGACTTTCTCGCATTCCTTGGCAACTTCCTCGTAGGCCGGGTCTTCAGAGCCAACAACGGCTTTAGAGTTTGCAGTGACAGCAACTGTGCCGTTGTAGGGGGCGATGCCATCTTGATGGTTGAATCGGGTGACAACAGGCAGAGACCAGTATCCCTTGTCAGATGTCGGAGGCATGACTGTCACCGTGGCCTCTTCGCCTGCAAGAAACTCTTCCACGATGATCGCATTGGTTCCCTCAGACTTAAGGAGCTTGATGTGGGAACTCAACTCGTACTCATCCTGGCAGACCTTCACGCCATGGCTGCCGCGACCACGTGCAGGCTTTGCAACCACCGGATACGGATATGACTTATAGTCAGGCGTGTCCTTATTGGCGTGGATGATGCAGGCCCACGGCATAGTGAAGCTTCCTTGCTGCCGCAGGAGAGTGTTGACGAAATCTTTGTCATCGTACTTCTCGACAATTAGAGGTCCTTGTCCAATAACCTTGATTTTCTTCTCATTTTCCCCAATGCGCGCCGAGGTCTGGAGCGGGTGGCTGGCGAAGAGAATTGTGTTCGCCCACAGATGCGTCGCGCCTTGATCAATCGCGCTCAGAATACCGTCTTCGTTGTCGGGGAAACACCAATCGGCATCTTTGAGAGGGTCTGGTTGCGAATTCGGGCTAAGAACTTGAACCTCGCTTGAGAGACTTAGGTTGTATGCAATATCGGCACCGGAGTCTTTGTAACCTGAAAACCAAACTTTAGCTATCCGAAAATTCATTTTGTCTCATTATTTTGGCTACCTACCACCGGGCTTCTTCGGTTTGACATTTCCAGCGATCACTGGAGGGTCAATCTCCTGATAGAGAACTGCTACTTGCGGCTTTTGTTGACAACGAGCTGAGGAACTGAATGCTTGGAAACAACGCGGCGCAGCTCGACATTGAGTGCGGAGCAGAGCTGAAAGTAAGGGCGACGACGAATTCGCCCTTCTCACTGCATGCGCAAATTGATGCATGCTCGCCATTTTGGGAATCGTCGGTCTCAATGCTGAAAGAACTCTATTCGCCAACGCCTCCCAGCACACTGAACACAAGCTCAAATGGAAGAAGAGCTGCAATTTCGGGTATTGAGCGCAGCTGCCATCGGGGCTATCCCGAGTGTGGCGTCATCGTGACCGGGCAAAACCCGAGCCCACTTTTCGGTTGAATCGGTCTGTGCCGTGCTTCCGGAGTGCACGCTGATTCTAAGCATCGTCATTTCAAACCTGGGTGAGCGACTTGAAAATGAAGATGAAAGCCGAATCCACATTGATCTATTCATTCTTTCTCATGTGAAGGCAAAATAACGAGTCAATGATGAGAAGGCCCAGACGGCTTTGTTGACCCCCAAAGATGCCCTCAAGATGCCTTCAATGTCTTGGCATTAGAAGCATTGGCCAGAAAAAAGGCATTCGGCCGGAAAGTAGTAAAGACTCACTTCGATCGAAGTTGATCTAGGTAAATACGGCAAGCGGAAGTATCTTATTGCTTTATCAAAACAATGCTGGACCTGCTGGATCATCTGTAGAACTAAATCCAGCACTGGCGTCCAAAAGCCAATTAAGGTCGAACCATGAGCTCATATCACCCAGCTCATTGAAAAATGAGCCAGCCTCAAATTCTCCTCCCATGCCCATGTTTGCATCCATCGTATAGAGGCTTGGGTCCATGACCGGTGCAGACGTGATCTCGCTGGCTTCCGTCTCCTGTCCCTGTGCCATTGACACGAGAGACTGGCCAGCCGCGACTTCTGCACTGGGCGGTCGGTTCGCGGCAGCTTTCCATGACTCCATCGTCAGATGAACAAGCCTCTCATACTTCAACACAGCATCGGCAGCCACACTCCATGTCTTGGCGAGGTACTTTAAGAGGTTGCTGCACGCATCTGCGTTGCTCTTGAATGCCACCAGCGACGTCTCTTGTTGGATCTTCGGCACGACCCATAAGCAGTAAAGAAAAGTGATACCGCTTACAAAGACCGTATGTGCCGTCAACCAACTGTTCGAGAGTTTTGAGAACCGGTGTAGCTCCGAGTTGATCTCTATCGTGGCGACGGCGCTTTCGTAGCAAATCTTCCAGCAGTCGAAACTTGGCCTGGTGATGGCGGGTGACGGACGGTAGAGAAGCATGATGCAGTGATGGTACTTCAGCTCGAGATTTTGTACGACACCATCCGAAGTACTTCGCCGAAAGCCCCGACGAAACTCAGCTCTGAGCCCTTCAAGTAGTGCGTCGCGTCGCAGCGCTTGCGGACATCCGGCTGCCAGGTGTCGAAGTCCGTAGGCCATGGGAACCTGTTTGGCAGATTGACGACACGGTATATCATCAGCTTGATTTCAGCCGCAATTTGGTCGAATTTGAAAGAGTATTGCGCAGCTGCATACGGATTGACCATGACCCTTGCCCGTTTTGTTGAGTGGTGCGGAGAGCGAGCGCTCTCTGGTGTCAACGCACTGCTGCCGACAGAGTCCCCTGCATGATCTCCAGGATGACCTACATGGCCAGGAAACTCTATATCAATAGCCTCGTCTCGAAGGGTTAAAGGACGTCCAAGGACGACTGATAATAAGTAGAAGCTGGTCAAGGCTAGCAAAAGCATGATCTGTAGTCCTTCTATGCTGTCATGCAAAGCCAGGGTGCCAATCCGTTGCATAGCTGTGGCGAGATACCTCTCAGATGAGAACTCTACGGAGAGCCGAGACTCCAAGATTCGAGCACCCAACGCGAGAACAAGAAATACTTGAACTGAATGGAACGGGTATAGGGGATGGAGAGTTTGGAAGTATGCGTGTGCAAAATGCTGCAAGTCGACTTCAGACGTCCAATGAGGTGGAAAGGGATGATGGGCAGGCGAAGGTTTCCGCGCCACTGTCCCTCCTTCTGGGGCTGACCGGCTCACTGACAAGCCTTGAGATTGAGGTATGGCTGAGAAGGTGAGGCGCGCAAAGGGTACGCCCGAGGAGGGGCCGAGATATTTGGACTCCTTGGAGTTGGCCAATGACAGCATACCAACCTCATGGGCAAGAGGCTCGCTTGGACCAATCTCTGTGGAGGCAGATGGACTGAGCGATGTGCTGTTCTCAGTCGCTGAGGACTGAACAGTTGGGTGGTTGTCGACTGGGATTGTCTCATCCTCGTGAACAGCATCTTCAATGCCTGAGTCTGCTTCGATAGTGTCCAATTGAGGAAGGCCCTCGGTGTCCACGATGAGCTCTTGGTCGTCATAGATATCCTGCTCGTTATGGCTTGACTGGTCGATTGGCGTGGGTAAGGGTTGCTGCATGGGCCATTGCTGCGCTTGCTCCATAGTAGGACTTGTCTCGTACATGGGGGCGGTAGAGACCGTGATAGATGGCGCTATGGCCGACCGCGATTCCACTTCCGGGGCCCTGTCAAGTTCTTCGGGGGCTACCCGACGAAGTGAGTCCTCAAGAGACCGCAATCGAGCCTCCAGTTTGGTGACATGGCTGCGGTGTTCAAGTCAGTTTGCCATTCTGCTATCCGAAACGGGTAATTCTTTCGATTTGGATGCTTACTTGACCGCGTCGGGATTATTCGCAAGATTCGCCCTTGGGTGCCCCGAACGTGCACAGTTGGTGCAAGATGGCCGCTCATCGTCACAACGGATCTTTTGACTGCGGCAGCGGGCGCATGCCGTACCTTTCTTGCGGCCCGGCCCCGTCATCGACGCCGCACCGGGCCGTTGCCGAGTCGATACGGGCTCTTCGGACCTACCAGATGATCCGGCAGCGTCTGCGTCCATCGACTAATTCTGTGGAGAGGGCTCTTACACAAGTAAGAGACCGGGCTTATCGGGGACTCTTGTGTATAAATCTTCGCGACGTGAAGCATCAATGCTGGTGCAAAGAGGAAACGGGGGAAACCCGAGACTTTGGTTGAAGAATTGCTTGGACTTCTTTCTTGGCGGGGAATCCTTATGTGTGGCTTGACCAGAGTCGTCAATTGACGAACAGGAGCAGTCCGCATGCGGGGGCGGGGCAGTCCTCGGCTTTTGGCCGGTGCTCAGGCTTTGGAGGGGTCATTTCATCGGGTTAACCCGACCAATGAGGGTTTAAGCGTGAGGTCTATCTCGAAAATGACGATGAATACGGCCGGTAGCATCCGTGAAGGCTATTGTTATTATCGTGCTTTTTGCTTGAAAGTTTGGCACCCAGTCTGTTCAAACTGCTTTGAACAACACGAGCATCTCAATCTGTTGTGAAGATACATCATCGATCAGAATGTCTACCCCAGCACGCTACTACGCTAAGCCCAGCGAGGCCGTCACCTTCGCCAAGACACTTCTGGTGAAGTCAGGTCTTCCTGAGGATGATGCCAATCTCATGGCTGAGTGTCTGGTACAGGCTGACACTCGCGGTGTTGTAAGTGCCTAAAAGGCCCAGTTCATATGACAGACACGGTTGGAAACATAGCAATTAACTTCCGATCCTGATAGGATACCCACGGACTGGCGAGACTTCAGCAGTACATTGAAAGAGTTCAGAGCGGCCTTGTGAACGCCAAGGCCAACATCCAGATCACCGAAAAGACACCAGTCGCTGCACACGCCGATGGAGACAATGGCTTTGGTTTCATCGTTGCCTCCAAGGCCATGAAGGATGCGATTCGTCGTGCAAAGACTTACGGCATCGGAATTGTGACTGCGGAACACTCCAACCACTTCGGCATGGGTGCCACCTACGTCTTACAGGCCCTTGACTCTGGCATGATCTCTCTTGTCTTCACAAACTCGGCCAAGCAGATGCCTCCGTTTGGTGGCAAGGAGACCCTGCTCGGTATCTCTCCTTTTGCCGCGGGAGCTCCCAGTAAGAACGAAGTTCCCTTCACCCTCGACATGGCGCCATCCGTTGTCGCAAAGGGCAAGATCCGCAAGGCCGCCCGCAGAGGCGAGAAGATTCCCCTTGGATGGGCGTATGACAAGGACGGAAAGCCCACCGAGGACGCGAACGAGGCATTGAACGGCTCCATGGCTCCTATTGGTGGCCCCAAGGGATCGGGAATTGCCATTCTGATGGACATCATGTCCGGAGTTCTGTCCGGTGCCGCTTTTGGTGGTGAGGTTGGTGACCAATACAAGGAGGCTCGCCCTCAGAACGTCGGACACTGCTTCATCGCCATCAAGCCTGACATTTTCATGTCCTCCGAGCAGTTCCGCGCCAGGATGGACACTCTCGTTCAGCGCGTGCATGGTGTTACGCCCGCCGATGGCTTCAAGGAGGTCCTCTTCCCTGGCGAGCCTGAATACCGCCTGGCTGAGGAGCGCAAGGTGCAGGGCCTGCCGTTTGCTGATGCTGAGAAGAAGATGTTTGAGGACTTGGCATCCAAGTATGTTGTACCAGGGCTTCAGCTGTCTACGACACCGCTGGCTTGAACTTGGCGTGGATAAAATCACCAAAAGATGGAATGACGTTATGTACATAAGTAGACTTTGAATGAAATTCGTGAAAGCAGTCCACAGAGCACGCGTCTAGTGTATGAGAATAAGATGCGCTATTGTCATTCTTCTTTCGCAGGTCTACTTTATCCTTCTGAAGGACTGTTGAATTTTCTCAGCCAAGGTCATCGTGTTTACGATTGCCAATTTTGACGATCGAGGGGGCATTTGTGGCAAACCTCCAACGGTGACGGCGATGACTGCGTCTATCTCCCTTCCATTTCACTTAATGATTTTTAAAATACTTTCTTTACACATTGATCTTTATTGCCGAATTATTGTCGCTTGTAAGGGGCTGGCCCCTAGGCTTGTTCAACGTAGAGGTGCCGTCGATTGACTATTCTAAGCTGAAGAGGAGAAGGACTTTACAAGAGTGGGCGCCTAGCTACGGAGATACGTGGTCGGGCTAGGCGGTGTGCCACGGTAGAATAGTGGATCCGGCGGAGCCGGATCTCGGTAACTGCCCCGGCAAAGCCGGAGATCTCGGCCGGGCTCTAGCCCGTGACATCGCTCTACTTACCCCTGAAGGTCGCGAACGCCTCCTGTACAGACATGCCACCACGGATAGCCTCAGCACACCTGTCGTCTGCAGCAGCAAGCTCAGGGATCCTCTCAAGGACCTGCTCGGCCAGATCGCCGGGCAAGAACACGACGCCATCAAGGTCGGCAATGATGTATCCTCCCGGGCTAATTGTGGCATCCTGCTTGGCAGACTGAAGCTTCACATCGACGTTGATTTCAGATGGGAAACATACAGCGCCACCGGCCGTAGTGCCAGTGCCTCTCGCAAACAGCTGGAATGATGTTCGTCAGCCAGGGATGCATAAGCATTGGTCGCATGTCCAATGGCTCTTACCGGAAATCCGAGATTTCTGTGCTCTTAGAGGTCGCGAAGATGTCCGTCAATTACGACCCCCTTGGCCCCGAGGATCTGGGCTCTCAACGACATGAGACCGCCATAACAGGCATTCACATGCGGAGCCGGCTGTGAGATGAAGACAACAGAATCCTTGGGGATTTGGTCGATCTGCGAGAAGGAATCGTGATTAGCGTACCACGTTCAATCTGTAAAACTTGCCTCAGGAAGCTAAACTCACGTAGTTGTCCTTGACCTTCGGCGCAGATGAGTCGCTCTTGGGAGCAAACTTGACAGTAAAGACGGGTCCGACAATCTTGGTCTTCCCAGCTTGGTACTCTGGCGAGTAAAGCACGAGTCCCTCTAGGAAGCCTCCGTCAGCACGGCCAAGCTTGGAGAGGCCATCCGAGATCTAGTATACTCAGTAATGAGAGTCTTGTGGTATGGAATCTTGGCCAGAAGTCGGTCTCCTCACATCACAGCTTGACTATTTGGAGAGGCGCTTCACGATGTCGGATGTTGACGTCATTTTGAAAGTAAGCAAATTCTGCAATTGAATTCGAACGTGAACGACAGCATGCAGTCACTTTTGGCTTCGAGAGCTCTCTTAGTAGGGTTTTAATCAAAGTTCAATCGACCTGAAATGACGTTTCTATTGTCATATTGTTCCGATTGTCGGATAGGTCCCACGCGGGGTTCTAATCCAAGCCGGCATTGCGGGGCAGTTTGTTTTGTTTCGGGGAAAAGCCGGCTTTCTGCAGTCACACTTTCGGGATTGGGCCGATACCACAGGTCGAAAGTCATAACAGAATTCTGGAGCAATCGTGGTTATTCGCATGGAGGAATCAAGAAATTTACAATGGATAGCTCAATTGCGGCATGAATTTCGACATTGGTAGATAACGATTGACACGACCTAGTGGGCTGCATCAGCTTTGTAAATCTGCGATCGGTTGAAGTCCTCATAGCACGAGCTGAGAACTTGGTTCCAAATGCAGAGACATGTGCTTCATTCGTGTTGGTAACATGTACGTGAATTAGAATCTCTATACACCGGCATGCCTTATGCTTTGCCAGCTGAGTACAGCACATCCCTCATCACCCGCTCAATAGACTTGGCATAAACTTCCGCGCCCTTCATTTTCAGAACGGCAAGCTCCAGCTTGCCCGCATTCTCTGCGACAAAGTCTGTTTACTCGTCGCGGACCGTTCTGTTCAGGTTGATTTTGACCATACCATGCTTTCTGGCGGTCCTGAATTGCTCGTCAGACACACCGTGGGTTCCATGCAAGACGAGGGGAATGTCGGGGATGGCATTGTGAATGTCGTTGAGCCTGCAACAAAATAGCAGTCAGAATCAGGACTCCGTTATAGCCGCTGGAATACTTACAGAGGCAATCTTCAATATTTCTCCGGACCACCAGGACCGTAATTTCCGTGGATGTTTCCGAAAGACGGAGCGAGGAATCGCATCGTCCATGGGAAGACTTGGATAATAGCAGGCGACTTGCACGCCTCAGCTGCTCGAATGACGGCAATAACACTGTCATCATTATAACTATTTCCAAGTCAGCTTTATGGAAGGCCTACAAAGAATGCAGCTCTCACCAGTTGCACGCGCCGACAGCGTAGCCCCCTGTCCTAGCCGCCTCAAGGATCTGGTACGTCCTGTTATTCTGAGGGAAAGATGTCATATTTTCGACTGTCCTCTGAATCAATTCGAAGATGTGAGTGTTGCAGTTTTTACTCATCTGAGATGGTTGTTCATATGACTTATCCGAAAGCCATCCACGGCGTGGGATGGACATGACGAACCTACTGGGACCGACTCGGCTTGACCCCGGCTTGTAAGTGACCTTCGCGACGCGATCGTGTGATTGAACTGATCGGGCCAAACTCAAGGTGCTCACATTTATCTAGAATAATGAAAATTTACTCAATTGCATCTTAAAAGTGGTGAGTTGAGACGAGATGTCATTTTGACGACGTGCGTCGTCATGTATCAAGTAACCCTGCCAATCCATGGAGTCATCGTTGCGCGAAAGCTCTCTCTAATTGATGTTCAAGTTCTGTGATGCTACGATGCGACAGATTTTGACTGTTCACTTCACGATTTGGCTGGATAATCATACAGAGTTGAAGGGTTACTAACCCACAGGTCCTGCCACTCCTCCCTATTCAACCATGTGCTCAACGACCGAATCCACGCTGGGTTGTCGATCTTCAGGAAAGGCTCTTGCTCATCCTGGCTCCTCAGATGCCTGTATTCGTGTCGTTGAGTATGAGACCAGTCACTACCCCAGACCAGTCTCTTGGAGTTTGTCCTGACAAGCTCCTGCACAATGTCCTTGAGGTCTTCGAAATGCGGATCAGCTCGAGAGCATCGATAGGGTGCCTAGATCTTGATCCATAGGTTTCCTCCTCTCAGCGTGTTCAGTAGATCTTGCCATCCTGTTTCCTCCCTGACAGGCACAGACCCAATCGGTGCCATGCTGGAAGCTTTGACACGGCCGATATGGTCCAGAACCACAGGCAGCTTTGACTGTTGAATAACCGGTCCTAGCTTAGCCCAGTAAGAGACGTTTGGCTGCTGAATTTGAATGCTCCAGCTGTTGGCAGTCGGGTGCCATTGAAGAAGCCTGTTGGCGGTGGACTTGATGAGGTTGACTTGCTTGTCGACGTCGTTCATCGCCTGGGCCTTGAAGAAGTCCAACCTGACGCTTCGAATGCCGGCTCCGTGACACTTGTCCAGCCGCTCGTCTGTCACTGTGTCGAGGTCAAGGACGCAGATACCGCGTGCCGTCCCATTGAATTGCTCCAGGTAGTAGAGTAGTGAGGAGCAGTCGGCACCGTATGACAAGCCATGTGCGATGCACACGTGTGAGACGCCGATGGAATCTTCGAAAGTCTTGAGCTGCTCCAGAGTTGCAACTGAGGGCGTGAAGTGCCTTCCAGAGGCGAAAGGCAAGCGCGCTGGCTCAAAAATGTGGTGGTGTGTGTCCCATGCCCCAGCAGGGACGACCTTAGGCGCTTCGGTGATTGAACCCATGTTCTTTGGCCGAGGAGGAATGGTTTGCTCATTCAACCATGGATGAAGAAAAATCATGTTATATCAAAGCACTTGGAAGCCCTTCCAGGACTGACTGCCGTTTACGGAAGCCTGGAGAAGTGTTCTGGGCATGACTCGGTTACTAACAACGTAGACTGACATCGGCTTAATCCCGACTGATGTTGCACCATAACCAATCACAAAACCAAAAGTCAGTGCATGCACATGTTCTGGCTGATAAATGCACTTCTCATGTCAAAATGCAAAAAGTATCTTTATATCGACTAACGTTCAAATGGAGTACTTGATGAACAAAACCCAGGCTATGATGATCAGAGAGCAGATTAGGGCAATCCCCACGGCCGTGAACGACCTGGCAGGCCTTCTGCCGACGAGGTCTCCCAGTTTTCCCTCCTTTTCGATATCCATGCGCTTCTTATTGCTGATGCTAAGAATGCCCGCCAGGTATCTGCGGTCAAGGATTCCATAGAACAGCCCAAGGCAAAACTCCAGGCCCTTCACGGCAACAAAGAAGGCAATGACGCGCTCGTATGTTCCTCCAGGCGTAATGTCTTGCAGCCTGCCAGCAATCATGTCAACTATGACACTTCCACTGTTATTGAAAACCTTCCAAATACCAAATACAAGCCCAAGCTCGAGTTGGTTCGGCACGATTAGTGGGATGGATGCCAAGAAGGGCAGGGCGTTCATTGTTGATGCCACAGAAGCAATGACCATCGATCCAAGTGCGTTAGTCTGAGTGTACCCGATAAGGCAGTATACCAAAATCCAGATGGCCGACGTGAGACTAACAAACATCATACGATAGCCAACATAGTCGAAGAAAGACCCGATTAGAGGTGCACACACAACAGGGATCACCTGCTGGACGGCGGAGGTGTAACCGGCAAGCTGAGCAGTGGAGCCTCGAGTTTGGGTGATGATGTCGGCGTTAAGGCCATTGAAGCCACCAACAACACCAGCTTGCAGAATTTGGGTGCAAGCAACCAACCAGAAGAAGCGAGGAACACGAAGGAGAGCTCCCCAATTAGGGAGGGCACCCAAGGTACGGGCTGTTGCTCTAGTCCTGAAAGCTGCAACCTCGTTGTTCTGCTCGCGCTGTGCGCGCTCGCGGGATCTGATCTCGATGGCGAGCTTTTGGCCGGTGGGCATTTGAGTCCACTCGGGCCGGCTTCGGGCCCACCAGACGTAGAAGATGTTTTGAATGAGGTTGGCGAAACAGACGATGGCGGGAATCCACAGGGCCCACCCCCAGAATGATGACGCATCTCGCATGGGAACCGCGGTGGCCTTGGCGATGAGAACGATGAGCTTTCCTGCAACAGAGGCCGTCAACAGTTGATTCACTTTGAATATAACAGAAACATTCGGACTACTTACCGATGGACAGGTCCAAACCATACACAAGTCCAAGTCCTTTGTGTTGGAACCAATGGGCCAAAATCTTTGGTGCGGCTGTGAGAAATTTGCCAGACAAAGCAGTCCGATCCTTGAGTCAACTCACCTTTGAAGTGCAAGTCTCAATGACAGTACTTCCGAAGCCCATAATCACTCGGCCCGTCACAACCAGGGTGAATGAATCGTTATTGGAACCAGCCGCTGACACGACAGCGCCGATGAAGATTGCGACCGAACAAGCCAACGAACCCCTGAACAAAACAGGGCATCAGTATCTTTTCGAATTGTGAGGTTCTTCGGCCTAATAACTGACCATTCGACGCCATAATGATCCAGCCCGTATCCGCCGAGAATCGGAAGAATCGTGTTCACAAGTGACGTGGCCGAAGAGATGGCACCATACTACAATGTGTTAAATGTCGCACATAAAATTGTTCAGAAGAATATCCACGACTGCATGACGACTGACCTGTGAGTTGTTGATGTCAAGCTGCTTGATCAATGTGCTCTTGAGGGGTCCGAGAGTATTCTCAGAGAACGACGAGCCCCAGGACAGCGCAACACCGCATATGAGGGCGGTCAGCTTCCAAGTCCAGGGAAAGTCCCTGGTCTCGACAGGATCTTCGGAGGGGCTGCTGCTGACGTCCGCAATGCGCTTCTCGTCGGCATCGGAGTCGAAGCGTACCGGGGTGGCGACGTCAGCGTCCTCGGCTGCGGGGACCGGACGATCGGCGGGTTTCTCGGAGGCCATGTCGACAGTTCGCGATCGCCGTCGGCTGTCAAAAAGTCCAAAGAGAGAAAAGAGAGGGTAATCCGATCGACAATATCACATATGGAGGACGTCGCGACGGCGGCTTTTAATCAATCTTGTCTTGTCTGATCATCAGATAAATCTCCCAAGCCTGTGCCCGACGTCGACGTGCTCCACACACCCCCGATGCAACACTGCGCACTCTGCCTTGGCGGTGTTTTCTTGTTGGCAGGATGCGAATCCGATTTCAGTGGGCCGGAGGTGTCAACTAGGGCCATCCAGTTTCTCGGGACGCAGTAAGCCATGCTATCGAATGGCTGCTTTGGAAATAGTCGTCCGACATCGAGGATGGGGAGAAGTCAAGGTGGACTCGGAAAGTAGTAGTGTTTCATTTTACTTGTCTCTTCAGCAAAAGTACGGACATTAATCCCTCGATGAGCCTGCAGTCGGTACCCTGTACTAAGGGACTGTGGCATGCAGCAACCTTTATGGGCATCGGTAAGGGAACGGCTTAATAGAGGAACGAGACTTATCTAGCATGTTTAACTCTCTAATTTGAGATTCCACCGTAACGTAGATCAGGAACGTATCTCTCAAATCGTCTTGATCGTTTGAAGCTTGTCTCTGGCCATTTCATTGGCAAACGTGATCCGCAACTGGGGCTAGACGCCATACACACGGTCATTTTGAAGTTCTGCCTTCACAGTGAGCAATTCTGAGGCGCTAGAAACCCTGTCACATTGGGGCGTGAGTGGGAAAAGCCCTCACTGTGAGAGACAGGCGCATGACAGAATCCCTGCTAGCGCCGAAATGACCGACTTGAGCTGTCCGCGAGATTTTTCTGATGTGGACCCTAAGGGATGACTGCCATCAGCTGCCATTTATCTTATCAATCTGATCACATGTCCCATCTAATCAATCTAGGTAAGTACACCTACTGTTCGCCCCTTGTTTGGACATCACCTCGTTACGTCCGATGGCAGCCTGCTCAAGAAGGACACTATGCAGGTTTTCAATACCCCCACCACGAAGCAAGGCGCAAATGAGAAAGCTATCAAGATCTACCTCTCTTTCCTTTGCGGCCTTATGACCGTTGTCATCGTGACAAGTTGGCTGCGGGAAGCGTGTCACAACACGAAGAAAGCGCGCTCAAAAGAGTCTTCCAGAAAATTCCTCGCGGCGCGTCACAGTCTTCTCCTCGCTTTCCAGTAGGTTTTGAACACAAGCTCGCGATTAGACGAACTCTGGTTAATAAGCTTCATGCAGAAAGTTGGAAAGACGCGTGAACCTTGGCTGGTTCGGACGCCCTTCTCTCGGATATGTCATCATCATCGGAAGTTTCATCGCGGTCAACGCCATTCTGTGTTCCAATATTCTTGCACTCAGGCACCTGCTCAATCATTGGGCCTCTAGATTCGGATGGTAAATGTCTACGTCGGTCTAGTCATGGTGATGGAAGCTAACATCTATAATCTAATAGGATGAGCGCCGTCAATATGATGCTGTGCGTCTTCTTTGGACTCAAAAACACGCCGCTGAGCCGGGTTGCACATATCTCACACGCTGAGCTGAACTATTTCCACCGACTTGCAGGATACGTAGCTGTGCTTCTCTTGGCTCTTCATGCAATCGTCTACACGGTTCACTTCGGCCGCCAGGATCGTTTGGTTCAACTATTGAAGAAGGAAGACCTCGAGGGCATCGGCGCAGGTGTTGCGATGCTTGTCCTGCTCATGGGAATCGCGAGACATCGCCGCTACGAACTGTTTTACATCAGCCACATCGTGGCCTTTGTGGCAGCTGTTATTCTGACCGGCCTTCACAGACCCAACTGGGCAAAGAAGATCCCAGTTGTGATGTCGTTCACTGCGGCTATGTGGGCGGTCGACCGCATGATACGAGGGGCACGAATGGTTCTGAATCTCATAAACAACTCTGCGACCTTCTATTCACTCCCTGACGGCGGCACGAGGGTGATCTTAAGAAAACCAGGGGCCAAGAAGATGCTGCCTGGAACTCACTGTTTCCTCTGGATACCGCGAATCCATCCTTACGAAAATCATCCGTTCACAATTGTGAACAATGACTCTGCAGGTCTAGAGCTCGTCATGAAGTCACATCAGGGCTTCACCAGACGTGTCGACGAGTTTTCCAGGAGGCATTCCAACCGCACTACGTGGGCCTCGGTTGATGGTCCATATGGATCGCTGCCAGATACAGAGTCCTACGACAAGTTGGTCTTGGTTGCCGGAGGCAGTGGAGCAGCATTCACATTTGGTGTGATGAACCGTATGATGAGCCGATACGACAGAGTGAAAGCTCAGTCTGTTGATTTCATCTGGACAGTGAGACAATCAGGTTCGTCCGCCAGGTTGATATAATCATATTCAAGTCGCGAGACATGCTCTTCTAACATCATACCAGAACATCTGAGCTGGTTTCAAGAACACCTTCACAAAATTTCGAGATCCGGATCGAGCATCGATGTCAAGCTTTACGTTACTGGTGATTCACCTAGAGAAGAAGCGTCTGCCGAAACACCCAACAATGGACGCATGAATGAAGGTGTCGTCAACTATGGGTCCATATCGCACGACACGGAGGGACTCTCAACAAGCACTACTACTAATGAGATCGAAGACGCCTTCAACATCAGATTTGAGAAAGTTCACGTGGAGCAGGAGATTGGCGTATCGTTAGAAGGCGTTGGAACTGAACAGAGGGTCCTGGTTGCCACATGCGGGCCAGAATCGCTCATGGACGATGTGAGGGACGCAGCGGACAGATGGCGAAACAGTCGAGGGCTGAGGATAGACATCCATTTTGAGAACTTTTGATCATAGATGAGGCTAAGAACATTTAGACATAGACATGCATGGAGCACCATTCCGCCAGCTCACGGTATTGCAGGTCTTGCACACAAGTTGACTCTAAAATGTGGCCGCGAAGACGAAAAGCATTCACAGCTTCGATATCCGTAACAAAATCTCAATTATTTAGTGGAGCTACCCATGCCACGTCACCTCAAAGAGGACTAGTCTAGGAGCATGGGGCGATTGATAAGTGAGGCAACCAAGCCAGCCCCGGCATGGTCTGACGGACAGAGGAAAAAAAAAAAAAGGAGAGCGGGTCGGGGATCTCGCATTTCCGAGTTAAGCGCCGAGAACGGTCGGTGGAGACCATGTTTTGCAAAAGAAGGAATTTAATCCTCTCACAGTGAGGAGGACTGGACATTTCATTATCGCGTGCAGAAGTCTAAACCCCACGCCTGCTGCCAGCCACCACGGCAACGATGGAGGCGGTATGCTTGTGCAGCTCAGTCCGACTTCTATCGAACCAATATGATGAGAGCCAAGCTAGAAATCTGATCCCTGCACTTACCCGACACCTGGAGGATCTGCGCCGGCTTCTGGCGCAGTCCAAGTCGCTCTCCCGCGATGTGCAGTTCCACGTCACCCCCCGCAACCAGCGCACGAGCAAAGCGCTGGCCGTCGACTCGCTTGACCTCACGCCGGTCAACCAGGTCCGGGAGCAGTTCAGAGAAAACATTGACGGGTTCTGGGCCGTGTCTGATAACAGAGTACCTGCAGAACTGCGCCGGCGACTTGCCTGCGTGGTAATATTTCTCAGATCGAAGTTGGATGCGCAAGTACTAGTACCGCCTCAAGTTGCCGAAATATTCCCAAGGCAGCACAACTATAGCGACATTCGCAACTCAGGCAGGAAGTATATTCAGATTGCACGCAAACTCGGCGGTCTTGGAGCAATTCTTTGGCTTCCGCTAGATGTTCCGCCATCAACGTGAGAATTCCATGGTGCATTGGGTTGAACAGCCACTTACATGTCACAGGTATGAGAGGTATCTAAACATAGACGACGAAGAAGTCTTTAGCCACTTGCTCAATCTGTCACCAAGGTACGAAGACTATACAGCATTTGCGCAGCGTCTTATCTTAAGTCAACTCCGAGGTCGGTCGCACCACACTCTTGACGATTGGTCCTAATACTAATGCACATTCACAGACCCTGCATTGCCTTCCTCGTACTACAATCTTTTCTATGACTACGCCGATGTACTTCCAGCAACAGATCAACTGCTACTACTCCTTTATGCTTATGGAGGCTCCGACGTACCTGAGGCCCTCTTGAAAGGCGTTCGGTCGCCGCAACGGCGGTGGAACAGCGATGGCGAGATTGAAACTGTCACGTCTGACAAGTTCGGTCTGCCCACCGAGCTGACCAACCTTCTATCCGACGACATAGAGTGTTCTCGCGCGACAGAAAGCCCGTACATTAACAAGCATGGCCTGGAAGACAGGACGAACGTCTGGTCTCTATGCTCCGAACTTGCAATGTTCTTCTCCAGAGTACTAACTCCCAAAACCATGGACGAACTAGGCAACGTCGCACTCAAACTGCTGTGCTTTGTCGTCCCTCCATGTTACGAAGGAAACACGGAATGGTTCGTTGCTTCACCCGCCCAATGCTTTTTTCTTTACTGACAAGCAAGGTCCGCTAGGTCGCCAACTCTCAAAGCCGCCGTTTGGGCGGTGATGGACAAGGCCACGACAACCTTCAAAGTTCCAACACCGCTCAAGGCGGAGGTCATCGACGCGCTCCTCTACTTTTCCGAGCGGGACCACATACCCATGCGCCGCGCCGCCGTCGACAGAGCAAAGTCGTTCTTGCGCAAGCCCATGCCGTATTACTTCCATGCATCGGTGGTCCTCTCCCGGAGCAACCTGCTACGGCTCGACGGCGAGTTTGCAAAGTCGGAAGCGCATATCCGCGACTTCATCTGGCGAGGGCCGCAACCTTCCACTCGCAAGGACCACGCCCTTCTCGGACGCCTGCACATCTCTCAAATCGAAAACAAGATCAAGTGCTATGACAATGATGTGTCGTCGTTCATCTACAACTGGCAAGCGGAACAGCCGTTGTCGACTCTCGATATTGAGGTCACCTTCCGATTGCAGAGCACGGCAGCGCGTTTCTTCCAATCCATCGGCGACTTTGGCGCTGCCAGGGCTTCGATAGAGCATTTGATGTCTTTGGACATGACGAAGCCGATCCGTCAGAACACGCGACGCCTCTTGTGTGGCAGGCTCGCCGATATATACTGCAACATGCAGGAGTGGGCGATGGCCGCCGATATACTCCAAACAGAGCTCGGCACGACGGAAGACGCCGAGCGCTGCCGGCGCGGGCCCCGGAGGCTGCTGCTAGCATCGGCAGAGGTCGATATCGGACTTCAACGATTAGATGCTGCTGAAGCAACACTGAAAGAGCTCGAGGGCTACGAGCCTGCCGAACTAGACAACCTCCATGACCAACAACTGCACATGCGGCTGTTCATAGGTCATGCGCGAATAGCCAGCTTCAGGGCAGATCGGCAGGCGGCTGTGCTGCGGTGGAAATTTGCCCTCGAGGAGGCTCAGAAGATGTATACCCTCGGGCCAGGAGGCGGGTTCACGACGGCGATAACTCACCTATCCCTGGCCCATGCTCTGCTGGCTATGGGCGATAGAGATGGCGCGCGGGAATCTTGGGCCGCCGGGGTAGAGATATTGAGGACGGAGATTTGCGAGTTTTGGCTCCCGATCGTACCGACGTTGTGGCTGCAGATGGTTGCAAGAGACGTTCATGAGTCGCAAGGTTGGTCTTTACGCATGATGTTGCCTGGAGGAAGGCAGGAAGTTACATACCCCTGATGAATGCATTTATGATTTGGAAAGTTTGCGTCAATGATTGCACGCTGCATGGAGCCATTTTGGTATCTGAGCATCATCAGTTCCCAAAGACATTGAGCGGAAATTTATTGAATACACTTATTCATTGTGTCCAGATCTTTACTTGATCATCGCAATGGCCTCTAACGACTAAGATTCGATTGCAAACCCAAAGGAATGACATCAGTCTTGCTTAGCGGAATTCCAGCACAGAAGGGTTAGTATAACTTCCCTCGTAAATCCTGCGTAGCACGCGATACCGACACCGACCACGACCACATTCCTAACAAAAGTCCCTTCTAGCAAGCTGATTATTCGGCAAGCGAGCAGAATCGGACCCCTGAGCCCCCAAACCGATCCAGGCAGGTCAAGGCCAATAAGGAAATATTGCTCACCCAAGGTACACAGCGTAAGCGACGCTCTCTGCGACGCCTTCCAGGGGCTGCTGCTGCTGTGCCGCAGAATCCTGCGCCATTCGTAACACGGCGGTTTCGGTTCGCCCGAGTCGCGTGGCGTCAGCACCTTGACGTCCGTTATCTTACGTGCGCGAAGCCAGCTGCTTTCGACGTCGTCTGCCCTTCATTTACCTCTCAATTGCACGTTGGCCGCGACTTATGTATTCCAGCTTGCTATAGACGCATCTTTCGCCTGCTCTACGACCTCCGCAATGGGTCTGTGGCCAGCACCGCGGGTCCCGTTCGGGGCCGCTGTGTGTCCCGACGACAGTCTTGGCCTTCTCGTCCTTGGACCGCATCAAGGCTGCTCGCGAGCTCCGTATTTCGATTATCAGTTTGAAGTCTTCGGAGCAATCGTGCCCTCTGCCATCGCTATCATCTGGGGTCTACATCGTGTATGGAAGCTCTGGAATAAACCAGCCGTGAACCAGGGGTCATGGATGGGTCATCTCAAGCTTGTAAGCCAAACGTTCGAAGAGCACCACCATGTCTACGGCTAACACTGCCATCAAGATCCTCTGGCACGCCCTCGCGGCGATCCAAATCTTGACTCTGGGCGTAGCCACCATCCGAGGCGGAGAAGTCGCCGGAGACACCACCATTATCATCGCGTCAGGTTCTTTGGTCATCGCATCCAGCGTCCTCTTCATCTTCGTCTCTAGACTCGAACACCGGAGAGCTCGTGCTCCCTCTTCTGTGCTGCAGACGTCCCTCTTGGCTACAATCATACTTGACGGAGCTCGTCTTCCAAGAGAATGGGCCTACGCCTACAACGGTGGCCTTGCCATTGCCAATTTCCTAACCGTCCAACTCGTCATTAAGGCGTTTCTTCTTGCGGCGGAGTCAGCATCGAAGCCCGCCTTTATCACCATTCCAGCCACTAAGGCTACCCGAGAGGAGCTATCTGGCATCTTTGGCCGGAGTCTGTCGCTCTGGCTCAACCCTCTCTTCAAATTGGGCTGGAAGAAGGACCTGGTGACTGAGGACCTGGAGCCGGTTGATGAGGCATTATCTGGTGAAAAGCTCTTGGAGAGACTGTCTACAGCTTGGAAGAATGGTACTGTACTGCCAAGCTCTAATTTGCCTTCCTTCAGAACTGGGTACTGACCTCATCCAACATTCAGTCGACCGAACTCGAACCCACGCCCTGTCAATTGCTCTGCTGAAAGCCTTCTCCCCAGAGCTCCTTTACACCCACTGCCCCCGCTTCATCAAAGTCGCCTTCGGTCTCGCCCAACCGATCCTAGTCCAAATCACAATCGAGTACATCCAGAACCACGAAACAACACCCGTGGAGGAGGGCTACTGGCTCATTGCCCAATTCGCTTTCGTCTTTATCGGAAACGCGGTACACAGCCATTCCCACCCTCTCCCACATTCGGCTCCTCACTGATTCATTACAAACAGGTATCCTCCCTGTGGACAAGCCAGCTCTCCTACCGCCTCATAACCAGCATCAGAGGCGCCATCATCGCCATAATCTACCAAAACATGCTCTCCCTCCGCGCCGAGAGCGGCACCTCGGAGGCCGCGGTCGCGCTCATGGGTACCGAGGTCGAGTGGATCACCGTCGCGGCTGAGTGGTGCCTTGCCGTCGTCCCGAACCTGATCCAGGTCGCGCTGGCGATGTGGATTCTCGGGAACCAGCTGGGTGCTGCGTGTATCACACCTGTTCTGATTGCCATCGGTAAGGGGTTCACTGCGAATGTTCCATCTCCCTCGAGAATAGATGCGCTGATAATCACTTAACAGTCAGCGTTCTGATAGCAGCGCGGCTGGGTAAGTTCATCCCGCCCCGCCAGCGCCGTTGGCGCGAAGCCATCCAGAAGCGCGTCGGCGTCACCACACAGGTCATGGGCTCCGTCAAGGGCGTCAAGATGAGCGGTCTCAGCGGCGCGGTGCAGGACCAGATCCAGGGGCTCCGGGACTTTGAGCTCGAGGAGTCCAAGGAGTTTAGGAAGATCCAAATCTCAAACATCCTCGTCGGTAAGTAATCTTCTGTGACACCAACCACCGGCTGGCTCATAATTATTTTGCAGGCCAGCTTCCCTCCATCATGACTCCCTCAATCACCCTTGCCGCCTTCGCCATCACGCAGCGCCTCGCCGGCGGAGAGCCCCTCAACGTCGTGCAGGCCTTCACATCGCTCTCCCTGCTGGGTATCCTGATCAACCCCGTCTCCGAGCTCGTCATGGTCCCGCGGCACCTCGCCATGACTATCGGCTGCCTTGACAAGATCCAGGAGTTTCTGGCGAAGGAGAAGAGGGAGGATTACAGGAACGTGAGATTGAAGAGGCAGGAAGAGCCCAACGGAGTCGTGCAGGAGCCGACGCCCGACCAGCCGCTGATCAAGGTCTCAGATGGATCGTTTGGTTGGAGCAGCGACAAGGCCATTTTAAACCACCTGGATCTCGAGATCAAACCAGCGACGCTGACGATTGTGGTTGGCCCGGTTGGGTCTGGTAAGTCGACGCTGCTGAAGTCGCTGGTCGGCGAGACGTATCGCATCGCCGGAGATGTGGAGTACGCTACGAGTCCGGAGGTCGCGTACTGCGACCAGGACCCCTGGATTTTGAACCAAAGCATCAGGGAGAACATCACCGGCGGCGCAAACTATGACGCAGTGCTTTATGATAAGGTGATTGCGGCGTGTCAGCTTGAGGAGGACATCCGGTTGCTCCCGGACGCAGATGGCACTATCGTGGGAAGTTCAGGGGCTGCTTTGAGCGGCGGGCAGAAACATCGGATCGTGAGCTTTATTTTTTGCATTGCTTCGTTCCGCACTGATGATGTCTACCCAGGCGCTGGCTCGAGCCATCTATAGCGGGAAGCAAGTTATCATCATGGACGACACCCTGAAGGGCCTCGACTCGAACACAGCCTCGAAGTGCTTCAACGCGCTATTCGGCGCTCAAGGGCTTCTTCGAAGCTTTCAAGCTGACCAGAAGAGGTCTGTCATCTTTGCAACTCATAACGGTAAGCTCCTTCTTTTGGCTTTTTTGAAATCACCCCCTGGCAAACAGGACTAAACCCCGGAATTGCAGCTCAATGGCTCCGCTTCGCCGACCAGATCCTCTCCCTCAACGCCGACGGCAAGATCTCTGAGCGCGGTTCCTTCGAGGAGCTCAGCAAGTCCGACGGCTACGTCAGCAAGCTGCGGGTTACGGCACTGAGTGACCCGGATGAGGACACGCCCGAGAATAGCGACGAGGAGGTGAAATTCGACGTTGAAGCGCCGAAGAAAGACAAGCCTGTCGCCGGGGTGAAACCCAATGGCGCCGAGAAGCTCAAAGCAAGCCGTGGCGCGGCGAATACCAGCTCGCTGCTGTATTACATCAAGTCCATGGGCACGTCGGCGTTCTTGCTGTTTGCGACGATGGTGCTGTTCCAGATGGGATGTCGGACGATGCAGCGTAAGACCACCTCTTGTAATCGATGATGTGCTAGGTTCTGACGAGTTTATCACAGGCCTGTGGGTTAAGTTCTGGGTAGCTGCGAATGAAGACCACTCTGATCCTAATCTGGGGATGTGGGTGGGAGTGTATGTCCTCTGGGGCGTCTTGACCGAAGTTGCTGTTGCTATTGAGACGTAGTAAGCGCTCCCACCAAAGTACTCATTCCTTAGTATCACTGACACATTTCAGCTACTTTCTGGTCATCATCGTCCCGCACTCCGCCAAGGGCCTTCACTTTGGCGTTCTCAAAGCCGCCCTCGCGTAAGTCACACACTCCCGCCATCTCAACTCACTGACGCATATCACAGTGCCCCAATGTATTTCTTCGTCAAAACCGACACCGGCGTAATCATCAACCGGTACTCCCTCCCTTCTACGCCAGCTCACCCCATCATCTAACATCCTACAGATTCAGCCAAGACATGAACCTAATCGACCTCCCCCTCCCCCTCGCCTTCATGCTCACCTTCGACTGTAAATCCCCCCCCCCCCCCCCCCACCTGTCTCTTCCCCTCCCTCCCAACAGAAGAACTAACCCAATCGCAGACTTCACCCTCGCCATCGCCGAAATAGTCCTCACAACCCTCGCCACGCCCCAGCTAACCCTGCTCATCCCCCTCCTCTTCCTCGCCCTCTACCTCCTCCAGCGCGTCTACCTCCAAACCTCGCGCCAAATCCGCCTCCTCGACCTCGAAGCCAAGTCCCCGCTCTTCTCGCACTTCCTCGTCTCCGCCGCCGGTCTAGTCACCATCCGCGCGCTCGCCGTCACCGCCGCTGCCGAAGCGGAGAACCTCGCGCGGCTCGACATGAGCCAGCGCGCGTTCTACGTCATGGGCAGTCTGCAGAAGTGGCTGCTCCTCGTGCTCGACCTCGTCGTTGCGGCGCTGGCGGTGTTGCTTGTCAGTCTGGCGGTTGCGCTGCGCGAGAGCGTGGATCCCGGGTTGCTTGGCGTGGCGCTAGTTAGTGTGATGGGGTTCGGGTACTTGTTGATGCTGTTGCTGAAGTACTGGGCTGATCTGGAGACGAGTTTAGGGGCTGTGGCGAGGATTAGGGAGTTTCAGATGGAGACGCCGGCGGAGGTTGATGGGGATGCGGAGGTGGAGAGCGTGTGGCCTGATCGGGGGCGTGTGAGGATTCGTGATGTGGCTGCTGCGTACGATGACCACCAAGTTCTACGGAACGTCAACCTGGAAATCCAGCCTGGTGAGAAGGTGGCGATATGCGGGCGGACAGGGAGCGGTAAGTCGACTCTCCTCGCGCTCCTCCTGCGTTTGCATGACCCCTCGTCTGGGAGTATTGAAGTGGACGGGTTGGACATCTCGACGGTGCCGATTTCACGGCTGCGAGAAAGTCTCGTCGCGCTGCCGCAGGACGCCTTGTTCCTCCCTGGCTCCGTCCGACGGAACCTCGATCCACTGGACAAGTCCGACGACGCAGCGGTATGGGAAGCGCTAGAGAAAACGCGCCTGAAGAGTCTCTTTGAGGACAAGGGCGGGCTGGATGTGGACTTTGAGACGGAGTGGTTGAGCGCGGGTCAGAAGCAGCTGTTCTGCATGGCGCGAGCGATGTTGAGGCAGAGCAGGGTGTTGTTGCTGGACGAGGCGACGAGCAGGTATGTCTTTGTGACCGGAATGCTTCGTGATATTGACTGACGTGTTGGCAGCTTGGATCAGGCGACGGAACAGGTTGTGCAGGACCTTATCAGGAGCGAATTTGACGGGTGGACTGTCATTGTGAGTGCGCACCGTCTGCAGGCCGTTGTTGACTTTGACAAGATTGTGGCACTGCAGGATGGGGAGGTCGTCGAATTTGATCACCCGAAGACGTTGCTTGAGCGGGGCGGTGTGTTTGCCTCGTTGTGGAAGCTTCAGGAGGGGTGATTCCTCTTGGCCATTACACTGATAAACTTCGACGTATGATACGATGTTATCGGAAGGTCCTTCCATATAATCATAGAAAGCTTTTCTTTGTCTATTATTTTCATTAATCTCATCATGTAAATCATATCATCAACATCCCTCCCTTCCCTCACTTCTTCATCATCCCAACAGCCTCCTTAGCCAGCCCCTTCACCTCCTCATCAGCAACCTCACTCTGCGCCGCCGTAAACGCCTCCGTCCACACGCCCCACCTCTCCTGGTTAAACCCCCTCCACTCCTTCCCGTCAAACTTGCCGCCCGCCTTGCCCGCCTTGCCCGTCTTGGCCTCGAGCTTGGCGTCGCGGGCGGCCAGCTTCTGCAGCGTCTCGCCGGAGTACTTGATCCAAATCGACGCCTGCCTCAGCGCGGCGCTCTTGTCCGCGCCGGCGGGGTGCTCCTCCTCGAACGCGGTGCGCAGCGCCCACAGGCCGTAGGTGGAGTAGTCCAGGGGGTCGGCAGTGCCCTCGGAGACGGAGGCGCGGGAGGTGAGTTGCGCGAGGAAGGCGGCGAGGTTGTCCCAGGATGCCTTATCCTCCTTTGAAGCGGATGCGTCGGTGACGTCTGCGGTGTTGTTAGCGAATGCAAAATGTAGCGATTAAAGGCCTCATTGAGCGTTTCCCGATTAGGCAGGTTGATATCACAACACTGATACCGGCAGATCAAGAAACGTGAAGTTTGAAGATTGCAAACGCACCAAAGTTCCAGAGATCGCGAGCAACCCATCCAAAGGTGGGCAGATCCTTCCACACGACGCCTTCGCTCAAGTGCAGCGCCTGGCCGTCGGAGCCGGTGACGGTGGTCTCGCGCAGGCGCTGGACGAAGTCGACGAGGGGCGCCTGCTTTTCAGGGGCCGTCTGCTTGGCGGCCGCGAAGATGGCGTTGTACGTGTCCCAGAGGAAGTCCTCGAGAGATGACTCGGCGGCCTTGGCGAGGTCGTTGTACTTTTGGACGGTGTCGTCGAGGGCCTTCTTGTCGCCGCTGGTGGTGAGGTAGGCGTCGAGGGCCTTGTAGGCGGGGAGCCCCGCAATGGCACTATTCACGCCCATGTTCCTTTTCGAGTTTGAATGGTTATGCGGTTGATGAGTTGGGGAATAGCTGTGAGGAGGTGTTGAAGCATGGAAAGAGGTTGGGAACGGTGACGTGGTGTTAACGGTCGTGTGGAAGATGGACGTAAAGCTTGGAAGACGAGGAAGGCAGCCCACGTGGAGGCGTATTGGCCTCACTTACGTCGATCTCCAAGCACCGTGCCTCCGCAGCAAACACTGTGTGCAACGGCCCCGCATCGACCTCATTTCGGCTCAGCTTGCCACGTTGCCAATCAAATTAACGTGAATGGAATCGCACTGGCCAAAGGCAAAGGTCCGGCGCGCTCCGGGCTCCGCGTCAGGCACCGTGGCACCGCAGGATAAGGCGAGGCGGGATGCAACGGCACGGCACAGGTCGTGGCACAGGGGAGACGCGCAAGCCCCAAGATCGCAAGTGTGGCTTTGATTTGCTGACACAGACACAGACAGCGAACGCAAACAACGTCTCGTCTTGTCTCTGTGTGCATCCATTCGAGTTGTTTGTGTGTTTTGCATTGGGCGGTTCGGCTGCTCGGCCCCTTCCGCGGAAGAATCGAGAGGGGGGCGGTAATTAGAGTGGGGCGTTGCGTCCTGGCGGCCTCTCCTCAAGATTAAGCTTATGTTTTTCTTTTCATTTTCGCAGGATTTGATTGGTGCAGAGGACGCCACACGTGATGTTGGCTTCGGTTCCTCACTCAGCGCAGCTCGTCAGGGAACCTCTGACACATTTTCGGGCGGGAGCCAGCGCATGTCAGGCACCCGAGGGCCCGGTCTCGCCGACTTGGGGGCACCTTTGAGGCGTCCAAGGGGACCAAGACAGCTGAACGAGACGCCATCGACGGTCGGCAACGCACTTGGCGGACGGGAACCTTGCGCCGGCCAAGCTCTAGGCGACCCTCTCGGCGCCATCTGTTGTTTTCTTTCTGGCTTCTATTCTCGGTTTTCTTTTCTTTGGACAACATTCCCATCTTTCGAAACACAGTTGACGGTCAAGACCATCCGCCGGACAGTTTTATTAATCGCGGGCCGGCCCTTCCCTTTCACTCATCCCACCTTCACTGCGCGTCTCAAATCCGTTACAGCAACAAACGCTCGCCTCACTTCCACCTGTCAACAACCTCGACTCATTAAACCATCGTCATCCACCACTTCTACCGTCGCATCGACTACAACTAACCCCGATCTCATCTCACTCCCTCCACACACCATGGTCAGCCTCAAATCCACCCTCGCCCTGGCCCTCTGCGCCATCCTCGCCGCCGCCAACCCCATCGCCCTCGAAAAGCGCCAGGGCACCACCGGCCTCGGCTCCATCCGCTGCGGCGACGCCAAGTACTCCCGCAAGCAGGTCGACGAGGCCGTCGCCGAGGGCTGCCGCCTCTACGCCAACAACCAGCAGGTCGGCACCAGCGAGTACCCCCACCGCTTCAACAACCGCGAGGGCCTCACCTTCGACACCTCCGGCCCCTACCAAGAGTTCCCCATCATCTCGTCTGGAAACTACACTGGCAGTAAGTGTGCACCTTCATCCACCATCACTCCAAACCTACCAGACCCCGCATCCCTTGACTCGCAAACACCACCTCTTGGCATTCGATATTTGGGACTAACGTGCACCTCGCAGGGGCACCCGGCCCCGACCGTGTGGTTTTCGACTCCGATTACCGGGGCAGCTGCGTCTTTGTCGGCGCCATGACCCACACCGGCGCCGTCCAGCGCAACGGTTTTGTGTCGTGCAATGAGAGCTCTTCAAGCAGCGGCAGTGGCAGCTCGGCGGCCTCGATTGTCACCAATTCAGGCTCGTTCGGGGTGCTCCTTCCTGTGCTGTCTTTGCTTGCCCTTACCGCTTAATGAAACCAAAACATAAACAGACTTCCGGCTTAATGGACTAGAGGGAATGGAAATAATGGTGGCGGGGCACATGTTGGGCCTGAGAGTTACCGAGGCGACTGAGCTGGAATTTGCCGGTGCTCAGGTTCTGGACCTAGATGGGCCGCTGGAAGGTTTGAGAAGTCTAAGCTAGATCCACAATAATGAAGCCGTGTTCACATTTCGCCTTTCTATTTCTCATTGTGGCTCATTCTTTCTAATGGCCACTTACCTGAGTTCAAATAGGGTACAAGCTCCCACCTAGGTACTAACGACAACAGGCTTGCTACATGAAAGTGTAAACGAAATCTCAAAAGGTGGAGAGGGAAAAGTTGGAGTACTGACGGGATACCGTGAATGGTAGTAGTGAGCTTTCACGACACTTCCTGATTTAATTGATGCCTTCGAACTGATCAGGCATAGTCTGGGTATTCACTGAAGCAAGCCCCTGCTTGGCCCTCTTTACTACCAGAAGTGACCAGTGCGATGGACTTTTGTTGTAAACTAACTATAACGTATATGTGGCATCTGTGTAAATAAACAGCTTAATTCCTTCTAAATCAGTGTCTAACGTAAAGGGTTTTTTAAGGAATAGACTATAACGCGCTAGAATAACATTAGCTTAGATAAATAGGTTAGAGGTAGGTTATTTTATATTTTCTTCTCAGTATAAAGCTACTTTAGATATTTAAAGGTATTATAATATACTTTTTAAAGTTTAAAAAAAGTTTAAAGATTTTAATCTTATATAACTAATATTATATAATCTAAATATACATATAAGATACTATAAATAAATATAAAGAGAGGTAATTAATAAAACAACTAATAAAAAAAATAATTTTATAGTTTTATTATTAAATTATAAAAAGAAAGGAAAATTTTTTTTATATATGTTTTCTCTTATAGTTAAAATTATAAATACTAAAGTAATAACTAATATTACTATTTTATTTAGTAGAAATAGGAGCTTTTTGTTACTTTAAATAAAAAAAATTAAAACAGTTAAGAAAAAAGTAAAATAGTAACAATAATAATATTTTTTATACTATTTCTATTTTTCAATTTTCTTTATTTATTTATATTCCTATAAATATATATTTTACTTATTTTACTTATAACTATATATATATATATTCTTATATTATAGTTATAACATTTTGTTTACTTATAATATTATTTTTAATACTAACTATATTATTCAAATAACTAAAAAAACTAAAGCTAAATACATAGCTATAATAGCTAAAAATTAAAGCTATTTTTATTAATAAAAAGTGTTAGCACAGGTATAAGCGTATACAGGTTATGGATGTGGTAGTGTTATGATAAAAGGTAATAATTCTGAGCATTTATGAGCATTTGATTGTATAGATAATACCAAGGGAATAGATGTATTGTGATGAGTCTGGTTGTTGTTGTTCGCAGGTTGCATCCTCTAGTAGGGAAAAGTGAGGGGAAAGATAACCTGAAACGTAACCTGCTAATTACATAAGGTGCTTACGTAACTATACGTATTACATAATCAATATCATAGTTATAAGTTATAATAAATCAAGTATTTTTATATAAGGTTTTATACCTGAAACTTTATTAGTTTATTTCATATAGAATATGAAAGTAAGTTTAGCGTTATTATTATTCTTATATTAGTATTATTATTATAAAAGAATGTTATATGTTAACATAACATATTATAGAAATCCTATAGCTCTAACCTAATATTTAAGTTAATAGAACTTATGTAAGCATTTTACCTTTATAATGATATTAATATAATCCTATATACTAAATAAACTAATAATATTGATAATAAATCCTAATAACTAAATATATCGATATCTAACAAAAAGTTTTAATACTAAAAGTAATAAATTAATATCTATAGATAATTTAAAAATAATGTTAAAATATTTTAAACAACTTTTAAAATTAGTTAAGATTATTATAATATTACTAACAAAAATATATAAATTCCTTATAAAGCTATAAAAATTTGTATATAACGCGTTAAATATATACTAAAAAGTTATAAAAACCTATAAAAACAACCTTTAATTATTTTTAGCTTTAATAACTAATAATTATGAAATGTTCTCTATATTTCTTTTTAATAAAAGCTTAATAAAACATAATTAAATATTAATAATAGTAGTTTAAGCTTTTTCCTTCAGACGTTTAATAATATTTTATGAAAAAGGTATTAAATATATATCTAGAATAGCAGCTTTATTTAAAGTATATAAATTAATAACTATTTAGCTTTTATATTTACTATTAATAATATATTATATTATAAAAATAGAAGCTTTAAAAAAAAGCTTAGATTTTCTCTATTCTATTTAGTCTTAAATATATAATTTATTGAGGATAATATTTATTACTTTTTTATCTTCTTTATTAACTAAATATAGATATTATTCTATATTTATATTTTGCTAGCTATTAATAAACTTAATATATAAATATTAGTTCTCTAAAAGGCTAATTAAGCTTTAGTTTACCCAAACCTTAAAATAATATAAAATTATTTTCTTAAGATATTAGATAGCTTCTTTACTATAATTATAGATATAAACACCTTTTTTAATAATAATAGTAAATAAGCTTTTTAGCTTAGTAATAACTATTTTACTATTTGTATTAATAGTTTTCTTATAGATATCTCCTTAATAGATATCTCTCTATTTTAGTATAAAATTAGTTTTAGTATTTTTTAAGAATTAAAGAATATATTGATATTAAAGTCTAAAAGCTAGCTTTACTTAGTAGTTAATTCCTTAAATAATTAAACTAATATTACTAATTTTCAATCTATAAAGTGAAGAATAGAATAATACATTACATATTTAGTTAATGATATTAATATAGCAGCTTATAAATAATTATATAACGTGGTTCATCAATCAGCCGGCCAGACCAGTCAGCCGGATGTTTTTTTCCCACATACACAACAACATCTAGTATTTCTCAACCACAACGCATTAAATCAACTATTAGTTATCACTATCAGAATCTCCTAAGGGTTTGACATCTTTAGAACAGGTTCGCGCGTTATGCCCAGTCTCACCACACATACCACAGCGTCTCTGAGCTGGCTGGGCTCTCTTTGATAGACCCCCCTCGTCGTCCTCTTGAGGTGTTGGATGTTTCCCTTTTTGTTTCCCTTTAAGCAAAACCTAAGATTCCTCTATACTAAGTGCCCCTCTAAGCTGGACCTATGTTCTTTTAGCCTTCTGGCGCTTTGTAAATGCTATATTTATATCCTTAAGGGTATAAAGCTAATTAGTCAAAGTAGTGATTAAATATGCTATTACTTATACACCCTTTAATAATTACTTGATTATAGTAATAATTAGTATTAGTAAGCTTCTTTAATAAATAGAGATATAACTTTTAATAAAGTTAGACTGTGAGATAGTTTATTATAGGTTAGAGGGTATTTGTAACTGCTAAGGTGGAGGTGTTGAAGGGTTAGCTATAAGAGGTGTAGGCGTCTATAAATACATATTAAGCTTTTTGATAATATGGTCTAGGTCCTATAGTGAAATTCTAATACTTTAGAAAGTAGACCTAATATTTTCTTTATTAAAAACCTTATTATAAGCTTAGTAGAAGGTAATAAAGAACTTAGACTTAGTGATATAATCTATAGAAGCTCTAATAAATAGGTTGATTTTATTACTATATATGCGTTTCAAAGGTAAATAAAGGGTAATATCTAATAGCTATAGTAGATATAATAAATATATACGCATACTAATAGTTATAATATTGTTCTGCTTATAGTAATTATTAAATTTAGCTAACAAATAGCTTTTATAGCTGTTAATAATAAGTATTTAGTAGATATTTTTTATTTAGTTCTTAATATGTTTATTAAAGTGTTTAATCTAGTTAAAACCTATTTAATTATCTATTTATCTATTAGCAGTAGGTTTAATCACTTAGTTACTTAGAAAACCTAATTCTATAGTCTAACTAATAAGGTGATATATACCTTTAATAATTATAAATAGAGGGATATATTACCTACCTAAATTAATATATTTAATAACTATAGCCTATTTATAGTTATTAAGCTAAATAGACTTTACTTTACTATATTAATTAGTATATATTATTACTATTAGTATAGTGATCATACTTATTATAAAGCTAGTTTTATTAAAATTATATAGGTCCCCCTCTTAGATGCTATACTTAGCTATTATATTACATAATAATATAAACCACTTTAAAATAACCTTAAGATCTTCTTAAAAAGCCTTTTAATAATTACATAGATAATTAAACTTAGTTTTTAATATAAGCTATAAATCCCCAAACTGCCTAGCTTATCGCTTACTAATAGGCTTACTATTATATACTTATAGCAGGAGATTAGCTATATCTTCTATATTAGTGAGGCATAAAAGAAATCCTCTGGAATCCTATTTAATAATATATTAGAGAAGTATTTTCTCTTTAATTAAATTAAGTTTATATTATTATGGTTAGGTATATTTATATTAAGGTTAATTATTTATTCTATAGCGTATAGAACTTTTAAAGACACCATAAGTCTTCGCAGCATACAACATATTTAGCTTTCAGCTGGCGATGCGGGCTGATTAGATCGCCTTGATAGCTAGAAATATCTCATCTTCTTATGCGTAAATTGGTATGATGGTTGTGGAGTTATTATGCGTTAAAGTTTTAAGTGGTTTAGTGCAAACTGCGTTTGGGAAAAAGTTTGTTGCTGACTAATATTTGTTGCTGACGGATGAACCACGTTATAGATATTAAAAATAATAAAAGTGCTGTTTTAAAAAATATAAACCTTATTAGTAATAGAAAAGTCCTAAAATTCCTTTATAGTAGCTATATTATAATAATTAAAAGCGAACTTTAGTATATCTTTAAAATTAATAGAAGCTTAACTCTAGAAGGTAGAACTAATAAGGCTATTAAGCTAATAGCACTTTATATTAAATAAGAAATATAAAGTAACTTATCTCTAAGTAGTAGCATTTAATTCTATATTAATATTACTAAGCTTCCCTTAAACGCTATAGTTAACTATACTATAAACCTTAATAAGGATAAAGATAGAGTAATTATTAGCTTAAGGTATTAGAAATACTAAAAAAGCTAAAAAGTTATTTAGAAGGTTACCTAGAGAGGCTAAAATAGTAAAGCTAAATATAGTTATTTAAGAAAGTATATAGGTTATTAAAGATATAGAAAGATAGATATTCATATTCCTAATAGAGTAAAACGCTAAATTAAATTATAAGTGAGAATTACTATACTATAGTTATAAAAAGCTTACTAGAAACTAAAATAACTAAAGCTTATTTATCTAATAAGCCATTTATTACTCTATTACTTATTTTAACTTAATATAGCTTAATAGTAGTTAAAAATAGAGGTATAAAGCTAGAGAAGATAAAAAGGTAGGTAGGCTTAATAAGTAACATTATTAGTAAAGCAGTAAAGTCTAAAAGATAAAGTGATAATATAGTAGGCTTATGAGACAAGCAAAAAGACCATATAATAGCATTATGAAAAGAGCGTAAGTTAGTAAAAATAAAAAATAGTAAAAACCTCTCTTACAGCTAGCAGTTAGCAGTTAGCATTTAACAGTTAAATAATAAGAAAATCTTATAATAAAGTATACTATATAAATAGTTATTATTAAATAGGCTTAAAATAGCTATTTACTGTTAATATTAATTTAGCAAAGAAGAAAGTAATTAAAAATAGTTAAAAGCAGGGTAATATCTTATTTACTTATATAATGCGAAAACTCTACTTATAAAGAGTAAGAGGTTAAGAGAAGTAGTTAAAAATAAAATAGATCGTTAACTTTATTATTAATTATAAGTTAATAGGTTAATACTAATATTAGCGGTTAAACGCATAATGAATGCTTTTTAAATAAGAAATAGAAGTAATTAGTAAAAGCGTTCCAAGCGAAATAAACTATCTTTTAGGTTATATTAGAACTACTTCTATTAAATATAGAATTAGAGGCCATAAAAGCTATTATTACAATTCTACTATTATCAATATTATAAAGAGATATTATTTAATCCTATTAACGTTAGCAATATTAGCGTTCATATACGCTTCTTAGAGACTAGAGGAACGTAAATTTAAAGCAATTTAAGCAATATAAACTATCTTTTTTAAAGGTGCAACTACTTTATTAGTATAAATTAATTAATTAAGTGTTTCTAAGTAGAATAGATCTAAATAAATATTAATAAGACTGCTTCTTTAAGAGCCTTATTAATCTATAGTTAATTAATATATTGCAAAATAGTAATTATAAAGTTAACTACTAATTAGTATTAGTCTTATAGGATTAGCTAGCTAGTAAGGCACTATAAGCAGTAAATATTATATTATATTAATTGCATTAATAGTAATATATAAGGTTAATTATATTAGAGGTAGTAGCTATAATTACAGCGTTAATTATAGAGGTTAGCGCCTTTATATAATGACTGATTATATAAGGCGCGTTCAGCTTAATTAATGCTGCGATAGGCTAGCGTTACTAACAGTTATATTGCTTTTTACTCTAAAATATTGTCACAGGCTAGAGCCCGGATTGATATCTCCGGCTTTGCCGGAGCAATTACCGAGATCCGGCTCCGTTGGACCCACTACTCTGCCGCGTTACACCGCCTAACCCGGTCTGCTTCACCGCTGTTAGGTGCCTACTCTTGTAAAGTCCTTTCTTCCTTCTTCAGCCTAGAATAGTTAATCAACGGCACCTCTACGTTGAATAAGCCTAGGGGCCAGCCCCTTACATATTCTAAGCTCAACAACAAAAGACGCTATACGAAACCTCACGAGAGCGATACGACGATTCGCGAGAGGGTAGCGTAACGAGAAGACGCTATACGAAACCTCACGAGAGCGATACGACTGATTCGCTAGAGGGTAGCGTAACGAGAAAACGCTATACGAAACCTCACGAGTGCGATACGACGATTCGCAAGAGGGTAGCATAACGAGAAGACGCTATATGAAACCTCACGAGTGCGACATAATGGATTCGCCTGAGGGTAGCGCAAACGATGCGATGACTGCAGAGATTGACCGCAGGGTTAATAAAGCAGTCAACGTAAGTATACATCCTCTTTAGGACCAGATGACGCAGCTCTTGACAGCTCTGAACGGGCTTATGTCAACAGATAGAGCGACCCCTATGCTGCTTACGAGCAGCGTACCTACACCATCCACTGCCGATATAACTATATAAGCAATAAGCGATAGTATAATAATAGCAACAGAAGGGCGAAAGAAGCCCCTGCTAAACCCCCTGAAGTTCACAGGAAGGCGTAAGGACTACGCAGCATAGGCCCAGCAGATGCGCAACAAGATAGAGCTAGATGCAAGGTATATTAGCAGTAATGCTGATATCTGGTACTTCATCAACTCCTGCCTTGATAGCAGGCCACAGCAGGTTATAGCTACCTTCTACGCAGCAGGAGGTCCAGGTGGGCCGAAGGACTCTGTTGAATTCCTGAAGTACCTTGACCGGACGTATAAGGACCTAAATACAGATCTACAGGCAGCAATCACGCTACGAACCCTTCGCCAGCGAGACGATCAGTCTCTATCCTCCTTTCTACCCTGGTTTGAGCGAACACTAGCTGAGGCTGGTGGCGCCGACTAGGCAGATAAAGCTAAGATAGCCTTCCTTAAAGGGGCCCTTAGTACTCATCTTAAGAGGGGTCTGATCTATATTAAACTTCCTAAGGATGACTACCACAGATGGCTTCTTAAAGTTCAGGATTTCGCTATTAAGCTTGAAAGCCTACCTCAGCAGGCGTATAAGGGTACCCCACCTTATTCGAAAGCACCACAACCTGGCCAACAAGATGCAGACGGAGATATAGCGATGTCTAGCGTTAGCTGCGCTAAGGGCAAGGAGAGGGCAAGGCCACGTCGCCGACGTAGCAGCTCCTCCTCATCTGAAGACCTGTAACAACCAAAGAAGGACAGTCGCTATTATTACAACTGTAACCAGATCGGCTATATCGCTGTATAGTGCCCTAGGCGGAAGCCTCTCAGCCCTACGAAGGCTAAGAAGGTCAAAAAGGTCAAGAAGGACCCTAAGCCTGAAGGAAGCAGTAATAATAGTGCTACAGAGGAGCCAGGAAGCTCTGAGGCTGAAGAAAGCTCAGGAAAAGAGTAACTCTAACGCAAAGTTAGGCGTTAGAGGCAAAGCCTAGTGATATCACAGAATAGAAGCAGTTTAAGCATCGCATAAGCAGCAAGTTAGTAGTGATCACTACCTATATATATAAGGGCACTTAAGCAGACGCCTTAGTAGATACTAGGTGCAACCTATACACCCTTATCAACTATAACCTTGCCTATAAGCTCCGCCTGCTAATAGTAGATCGCTCTAAGCAGGTACTAGGCAGCTTCAGCGATATTACAGGCGCTACGAAAGCAATAGGCGTAGTTATCTTTAACCTCAAGCTGTGCAATTATGATGAGAAGATCTTTGCGTATACTATATATAGCCTTAGCGACGACCTATTCTTAGGGAAACCCTGGATGGAGAGGAACCATATATTATATAATGCTGCTGCCCAGCGTATACAGCATAGGAGGGGTGGTGTAGACTTACGTCTGAAAGGCGAGGAAGAGCCAGAGCGAGTGCGCCAGATCAGGGCTGCCCACCTCCTCCCAGGAGCCCCTTTTGCAACGCTCTATAAGAGGGCATGATAACAAACCAAAGGAACTGCAGGATATAAAGTTCGAGCGATCAGCTTAGCAGATATACAGAAGGCTCTTATGAGGAAGACTGAGAAGGCAGACCTAAAGGCCCTCCTTCCACCAGCTGTATTAGCTGAGTTCCAAGAGCTGTTCCAACCTGACGAAGCTGCTAACCTTCCTCCGCATCGCCCTGGAGTCGACCACACGATCCCTATCAAACAGGAGAGCAACGGCAACGAGGCTGCACTACTATAGGGGCCGCTCTACAGCATATCATGAGAAGAGCTTCTCGTCCTCCATAAGACCCTGAGAGACCTACTAGATAAAGGCTTTATCTACGCTAGTAGCTCAGAAGCATCAGCCCTAGTACTATTTATATGCAAACCAGGTGGAGGGATACGTTTTTATGTTGACTACTGCACCCTTAACGAACTTATAAGGCGCAACTGATACCCTCTTCCTTTGATTTGAGAGACGCTACAGACTGTTAGCGCTGCTAAGTGGTTCACTAAGCTAGACGTAGTAGCAGCGTTCCATAAGATCTGAATCGCAGAGGGAGAGGAGTATAAGACAGCCTTCCAAATAAGATATAGGCTATTTGAGTGGCTTGTTGTTCCCTTTAGGCTCATGGGAGCCCCTGCTACGTTTTAACGATATATCAATAGCATACTTCAGGAGTACCTAGATAACTTTGCGACAGCATATATGGACGACGTCCTGATCTACTCAAATAGCTTAAGGCAAGACCACAAAGCAAAGGTTAAGCTAGTACTATATAAGCTTGCCGCCGCAGGGTTACATCTAGACCCCCATAAGTGCGCATTCTCTGTTAAGACAGTTAAGTACCTAGGGTTTATCATCACTGCAGGTGTGGGTATCTCTTGCGACCCTGAGAAACTGAAAGCAATTAAGGAATAGGCTGCGCTAAGGATGGTTAAGGGAGTCTAAAGCTTCCTAAGATTTGCAAACTACTACTGAATCTTCATCCCAGCATACTCAGAGATCGCTGGACCCCTAATAGCTCTTACAAAGAAGGGTGTCCTCTTCTGCTGGGGTAAGGAATAAGAAGCAGCGTTCCAGGAGCTTAAGAGGATCTTTGCAGCTAAGCCTGTTCTACACCAACTTAACCCTAAGCGTACAACCTATGTTGAGGCTGACTGCTCAGGCTTCGCCCTTAGAGGAGTACTATCATAAGAAGATAAGCATAGAAGACGTCACGCAGTAGCATACCACTTGCAGCGGCTTAACGCTGCCTAGTTTAACTATCTGATATATGATAAGGAGATGCTAGCTATTATGAGCTGCCTATAAGAATAGAGAGCAGAGCTACAGAGTGTCGGCCACTTTAGGATCCTATCAGACCATAAGAACCTAAAGTACTTTATGATAAAGCAGAAGCTTACAGAACGGCAAAGCCGATAGGCAGAGGAACTATCTCAGTATAACTTTGAGATATAGTACCAGCTAGGAAGTGAAGCAGTAGTGCTAGACGCACTCTCTAGATGCAAACAAGACGTACCTACGTCTCTAGAGGATGAGCGCAAATAAGGCTGGATTCTCCAGCTTCTTCCCGAAGTAGCCCTTACCTCAATGCGTATATGATGCGTAGAGGCAGCCCTATTAGTGCTTATGTTCACTAACGATAAGGAACTACAGCAACTCTGGGACCAGACCTAAGGGTAAGACTAAGTCTACCAGCAGGCATATAATGCTGTGAAATAACGAGAAAGAAGCTTCCCTCCTAGCCTCAAGCTAAAGGTCCAGATTGCTAAGTGTGAGATCAATAATAGTAACTAACTACTATTTAGAGACTAGATCTAGGTACTAAGTAGTGAAGACCTAGATAGCAAGGCGAACACACTATATACTCATATCGTTTAAAGCAGCTATAACTTAGTACTTAGTGGACACCCTAGTAGAGATAATACCCTCGCATTAGTCAGTAGGCGCTTCTAATAGCCTGGCTAGTCACAGCTAGTACGACGCTTCTGCTGCAATTACGATAGCTGCAGGCAAAGCTACATCTGGAGAGAGCATCGAAAAGGACTTCTGAAACCTCTACTAATACTGCAGCATATATAAAGCGACCTCGCTATAGATTTTATTACCAACCTTCCCCTTACAGATAAGAGTGAGGGATACCTTTAGGTAATTATCGACCAGCTAGGAAAAGGTGTAACCCTTGAAGCTATAGAAAGTATAGAAGCTGAAGCCTGCGCTGAACGATTCCTAAGCTGCTACTTCCGCTTCCACAGCGTCCCTACTTTAATTGTGAGCAACAGAGGAAGCAACTGGACGAGCTGCTTCTGGCGGCAATTCTGCAAGCTTTTGGGAATAGAACAGCAGCTTAGTACTGCCTATCACCTACAGACTGATGGCAGCCTAGAAAGGATGAACCAAGAGATCCAGGCCTACCTATGCAATTATATTACCTACTCGCAGAAGGATTAGGCGAATAACCTCCCAGCAGCTCAACTAGCGCTCTGCAGCTGCGATAGCAGCGCTATAGGCATGAGCAGCTTCTTCTTAGAACATAGATACCACCCAGAGCCTGTCCAGGTTTAAGAGGCAGACCCAGAAGACCATGAGGGCCCTCGTGAGGACCTGGCACGCAAGTTAGTAACAAGGCTCCAGGACGTGATGGATATAGCATGGTCGACCCTTGCCTCAACGCAGCAACGCTATGAGGAGCTGGCTAACAGGAAGCGCCAGCCTACGGAGAGACTAGAAGCAGGCGACAAAGTCTGGCTTCACATAGGCCACTACAGGTCCCCTAGGCTATGCAGGAAACTGGATTTGTTACACTATAAGTATACCGTTACGAAGGTTATCTCACTATACGTAGTAGAGCTTAACGTGCCAACAGCTATATACCTACGCTTCCACGTGGATACCCTGAAGCGTGCAGGTAACAACCCTTTACCTAGGCAAACGCTAGATGACGAGCAGCCGCCACTAATTATAGATGACGAAGGCGAGGAGACCTGGAATATAGAGAGTATCGACGCTGCTACCTAGAAGCGTCGAGGGCGCAGGCGACGCCGCGAAGTTCTGGTTAAGTGGGAAGGATACGCAGAGAGGACCTGGGAGCCTATTGAGACGCTCCAGGGGGACAGAAGCATTAGAGGCTTATGAACGCCGTTATGGCTCTGCGATGGAGCATGATGGAGACCCAGCCTTAGGGCTGCGGGCACGCCGCCGGAGGGGAGCGGGGGGGTAATGTCACGGGCTAGAGCCCGGATTGATATCTCCGGCTTTGCCGGAGCAATTACCGAGATCCAGCTCCGTTGGACCCACTACTCTGCCGCGTTACACCGCCTAACCCAGTCTGCTTCACTGCTGTTAGGTGCCTACTCTTGTAAAGTCCTTTCTTCCTTCTTCAGCTTAGAATAGTCAATCAACAGCACCTCTACGTTGAACAAGCCTAGGGGCCAGCCCCTTACAAATATATTATAATATAACTTGCTTTATATATATAATTATATAATATTAGCATTTAAAATATAACACACTTTAAATCTTTACCCTCTAAATATTAAAAATAAGTTTCTTAAATACTCTTTAGCTAAAATAACCTAAATAAAAGTGCTATATTTTTATAATATTAGCATTAGTTTGATTAAGTTCTTAGAAACATTATTTTATATAAGTTATTATAAGAATAAATAAACTTATAATTAAAGCGCTACTAAAAAGGATATACCTAGAACTAAAATATAAGAAATAAAGTTAGTAATTTATTAAAATAATATTACTTTTTTTTTAAAAAAACCTTTTTTATTTCTATACTATTTTTATAATTTCTAATATAAAAAGTGTTATTAAAAGCTAAATATTAGATATTTATTTTCTCTAGTAAATATTCTAAAATAATATTAATATAGAAGTTATTATTGAAAGTAATATCTTAAAATATTAACTTTTAAAATCTATTTACTTTATTTAGAACGTTATAAAGGATTTTTATATCTCGTATTATAATAGAATATAAACTTATATTTATTTTAATTTACCTTTTTATTTTATAAATAATAAAGCTTTTTTTAAAGACAGAGATATTATTAATTAAATAGAAAGCATTATAAATATTTAATATTACACTACTAAAGAGAACTTTTGAGATTTAAGTATAATTTATATAAATCTTATTAAGTTTAAGTTCTAATATAAAAACCTCTACTTCTTTTATTATAATCGTAATAATAATATGTTTAGTAATAATATAAGCTGCTATATTATATAAAAAGTTTATTTCAAAAATAGAAATAGCAGTTAACCTCTTTAATTTACTAAAATTATTTTCAAATAGTTCTTTTTTATTTGAATTCTTATTATTACTAAAGCTAAAAAAGCTAAAGTTCTTTATAATAAGCTGTTTTTTATAAGCTATTTTAATATAAAGCTTAAAATATTTTAATTTATTAATTTTAAAATAAACTTAAGTTACGTATTTAGAGCTTATATAAGCCTCTTTAATTATAAGAGTGAATTTAAAGTAATTATATATAGATAAAGTTTATTTATAGTTTTATATATATATATAATATAAGACTAATTTATTTCATAAAAGCTTTTTTAAAGTAGAGTTACTAGAAATTATATTGTTAGATTATCTAGTTAACATCATAAAAACTCTATTAATATTACTTTTTAAATGAATTCTTACTATATTTTTATACAAAAAATCTTTAAATATATTAACATATTATTTTATGCTTAAGATTTTAGTATTAAAACGTTCTCACTTAATAATATTAAAAAGCTTTAAATTAACTTATAATAAAATAAATTAATATTAGATTATTTAAAAAAAAGTTTTTAATATAAGACTTTTTTATATTTGTAATAGATTATATTAAAAAGCGTTAAAAAATATATTTTAGAAGTTTTTAATCTAAATATTAAGATTTATAGTAAAAGCTATTTAATTTAAAATTAAGATATATTCTTTATAAATAATAGTGAAGTTATTTAAATTATTTAAAACGTAATATCACTTTAAAATATATATTAAAACGCAAAGAATATAATCTCTTTCTTCTAAAAGCTCTACTTAAATAGGTATAAAGATTTCTTCTAAAACAGTATTTTTAACCTATTTATCTAAAACTTTATGTATTTACTCTTTCTATACATTTTTGATTTTATAAATAGCTTATGCAGTGAAATATAAAATATAAAGCTTAAAAATACCTATAGATCTCTTAATAAAAAAGGTAAATATAATTAATATAAATAATAATAAACTATTAATAGATTTTTTAAATTCATCTTCTCTAAAGTTTTTATTTTTAGTAATACCTCTTTGTACAATAGTTTTTTATGTATTTCAATAAAGAAATATGTAAAATAACTATTTTATTCTAAGCTTTTTATTCTATTTTATAATATTTATATTATTTCTTATTCTCTTTTTAAATTTAGTTATTAAATAAAAATATCTTCTTCAATTTTATTTAAGTTCAAAAAGATATTAAGAATATTATTTAGGTTAACATATTTCTAAATATCTTTACCTTTTATTTCTATTTAAAAACATAATATATTAAACTAAAGAGTTATAATAAAAGTTAAACTTAACGTGGTTCATCAGTCAGCAACAAATATCAGTCAGCGACAAACTTTTTCCCAAACGCGGTTTGCACCAAACCACTTAAAGCTTCGACGCGTAATTACTCTGCAACCATCATGCCAATTTACACACAAGAAGACAAGATACTTCTAGCTATTGAGGCGATCCAATCAGCCTGCGCTGCCGGCCGAAAGCTAAGTGTGTTGCATGCTGCGAAGACTTACAGTGTCCCCAAAAGTTCTTTACGCTATAGAATGAATGATTAACCCTAACGCGAACCTGCCTAACCCTAACAATATAAACTCAATCTAATCAAAGAGAAAACACTTCTCTAATACGTTATTAAACAGGATTCTAAAGGATTTCCTTTACGCCTCAGTAGTGTGGAAGATATAGCTAATCTCCTGCTGTGAGCGTGTAATAGTAAGCCTGTTAGCAAGCAATAAGCTAGGCGGTTTGTAGACTCACAGCCTGCTCTGAAAACTAAGTTCAATCATCTATATAATCATTAAAGAGCTCTTTAAGAAGATCCTAAGGTTATATCAAAGTGGTTTGCGCTATTATGCAACATAATAGCTAAATATAGCATCTAAGAGGGGGACCTATATAATTTCAATAAAACTAGCTTTATAATAGGTATAGTTACTGCGTTAATAGTAGTAACATATGCTGATCGACGTAGCAAAGCAAAGTCTGTCCAGCCTAACAACCATAAATAGGCTATAGTTATTAAATATATTAATTTAGGCGGGTAGTACATCCCTCTATTTATAATCGTTAAGAGTATATATTACCTTACTAGTTAGACTATAGAATTAGGTTTTCTAGGCAACTAGGTGATTAAACCTACAGCTAATAGATAGACGGATAATCAGATAGGCCTTAACTGGATTAAACACTTCAATAAACACACTAAGAACTAAATAGAGGGCGCCTACTTATTACGGTCAGCTATCCGACAGTAGGGTCTGCTAACAGAAGCTGGGGATTGATACGTTCTAACAGTATACTGGGTCGTGGTCTAAGTCGTAGGTCGTAGGCTGTAGTAGATCAGGTCTTCAGAGGCTAAGGTGATCAGTCTTAGGCTCAATAAGTAATTTGCAGTAAAGGTAAGCTGAGAGTATCCATGAGGATGAATACTAAGTTGATTGCTGAAGAGCTATAGAAGTCTGACCATAAGCTAGGCTCAGGTCATACTATATACTAGTTCCAAATAGTACCCATTGACTTATTACTATTCCTATTTCTAATAGGACCTATTTCTGCTAAGTACAGCCTCTGTATCCTTAGCGTATAGATCTAATCTTTTTATCTTATCATTATATAACTTATTCTATAGTTCTTCTGTTTCTAAGTGAGTCCCTATTGTTCCTATGATCCTATAGAGTACAAATATCCTATCCTAGCTGCCTAACGCCTAAGTAGGTCGGTCAACTGTTATCCATATATAATTGGTTATAACATCAGGTCCCCTCTCTAAAGGTCTTATCCTTAAGACCTAACATAGGTAGGTTGTTAGTCCCAGGTTAGGGATCTATTAATTATGCTTCCTGATTTACTCATAATGCTGACACTATATCAGGTTGCATTCAAAAATCAAATCAGTCTAAGTCAGCTCTGCGTTCTGCTTGCAAAGACGTCTTTCATCACTTTGGTTCTAATGACGTCATACCTTATACTCGCTGCTTCCGCGCGAAGCATACATGTCGTATGGCGGAGGGCGCAAAAACTTATTAAGGTTGCAAAAACCTAAAGCATCCTTATAACAGTCTAGTAGTAATATTAAGTTATAGGTTTATTAGGTGTGGTGCTAACGTTCTTTAGCTGATTATTTTATAGTGAAGAGGCTAAGTGATCAGCATTAAGAATAAGAGGAGAAGGAGGAGCAGGCTAGTGATACCTTATTAGACCTTCATGAGAAGTTAGCATAGGTTCAGGCTGAGGTGGCTAAAGCAGCTGGTCGCTTATCGTATATCTATGCAATTTGAAAGAAAGTGAAGGAACATTATGTGGAAACGTTTTCCCAGGGTATCTAGGAGTTAGAAGAGGATGATATCCTTCCTGCTCTAGATGCGCATAAGAGTAATATAATAGGTGATCTCTAGTTTCTTAGTGTTAAGAATAATTTAAACTAGCAAAGTTTTAGTGTTAGTGAGGAGTTTATAGATCTTGGTCCCTTAGTTGGTGGTGACTAGTTAGTGTCCTCAGGGGGTTCTTAGTTATATTTCAGTATTCCTAGGCGAATAAATAGTTTCCCTTATTGCAGTTAATCTGCCTCAGTAGGTAGTTTAGTGAAGCGATATAAATGCTTAATTTGTTTATATCTAGCGTTCTTCTGGATTAATATAATAGGTGCTAGTGTGACTTCTTATTCTTAATATTATTACTAATAAATTATAAGTTCTTCTGCTGCGTTAGTAATATTTTTTGCTAGTTCCTATATATTATCTTTATATCTATATCCTTTCTATTTAATAAGGTATTAATATCCTTCGAGTTCCTTAAGGTGGTTATAATTCATTCTACTTCATACTCTGGTTTATTAATTTCCATAATAATAATATCATTTATCTGTAATCCACATAATACTAGTTTAAGAAGTGAGATATAGAATACTAGGTGATACTTCATAGTTTCTAAGAGTCTAAGTTTATAGTTAACTAGTGAAATTACTCGTGAAATTTTGAAAGGTCTAAGTTTTTTATAGTTAAGTTTGTCGTTTGGTCGCTTTATCTTAATGTTTCGCCATATAAAATAGACGCTATCTCCCTCTTTTAAGGTTAGTCCCTCAATCCTTTATTAATTACTAAACCACACTATTCGTTATCATATAAATTTAAGTTCTTTGCATGCGTTATCCTGGATGTCTTTGATTTATCGTACTAAGGCAACAGCTTTAACTGCAGCTAGGCCTGCTCAGGGTTTTCTATAGGCGGTTGGTTCAAATCTATAATTAAGATAGAAGGGGGATTCCTTGGTACTTTCTCCTACTGCGCTGGTATAGGCGAACTGGGCAATTAGTAGTAGCGTAACCTAATTATCTTAGTTGTAATTAACATAGGCGCAGAGGTAGGTTTCAAGGATCTAGTTAATTTATTCTATTTGTCTATCAGTCTGCAGGTGGAATGCAGTGGATATTAATTGTTTGATGCTGAGTTGTGATGTGATTAACTTCCAGAATTTAGAAGTGAAGATCTTATCTCTGTCTGATATAATTTCCTTAGGTGTTCTATAATTAGCGATAATATATTTAAGAAATATGTAGGCGTATTCTTCAGCGTTGCTTGATTCCTTGTATGGGATGAAGTAGGCGTACTTCATAAGTCGGTCCATAATAACAAGAACGCTGTCAAAGTGTGTTCCCATAAGAGGCTCTTAAGACTTCGGTAGCTTAACGATAAAGTTGAGGGATATGGATTGCTAGGCGGTTTGCAGCACAGGCAAGGGTTATAGCATGCTGTACAGCTGATGTCAAGCAGGTTTGCTTTTCAGGCAGACCTCATAATCCTTAACTGCTTTTGCCACTTGTTCTCTGGTGACCTTTTCTCCATATTGTTGTCGTAGTTATTTCTAGGTTTTTGTGATTCCTTAGTGACTATATGCAGGGCGAGCATAAAACTCTATAATTGCTTCGTCGTCTAGTTCGCTAGGCAGGCTAGTACTAGATCGTCCGGCCATCATCAAAAGTTTAGTTGCTAGCACTAGATCTCCGTCGTTATTTCCTTTGAGAATCACTTAGGTTTCTTCAGGTACTATGACGTTATAGTCTGGTCGTCAGCTAAGAGCGTCAGCTCTGCTATTATCTGATCCTTTGCGGTAGATAATTTGGAAGTTAAATTCTGATAGGAATTCTAACCATCTAATCTGTTGTTTATTTAACACTTTTAAAGTTATAAAGTGTGAAAGGTTCTTATAGTCTGAATATATAAGTACTTTATATATGGTTCCTGAGAGCTTAGGTCTCTATTCCTTGAAGGCTTCAATAATTGCCATGAGTTCCTTATTGTGAACCTGATAGTTAAGTTCAGGTCTGTGGAGCTTGCGAGAAAAGAAGGCATATAGGTGTAGTCATCCTTCTGAATCTCATTAAGATAATTATGCTCCTATCGTATAGTTGGATATGTTAGGTTCTACTTCAAACTGTTTTGTCAGATCTAGAATGATTAAGATAGGTTCTCTGGCGATAAGATCCTTGATCTTCTGGAATGCTGTTCGTTATGGTTCTTCCCATATAAAGGGGGTGTCTTTGCAGCTGAGGCTTGTGAGAGCTGCGTTAATCTTGCTATAGTCTTTGATAAATTTGCAGTAGAAGTTGACAAAACCTAGAAATCCTTGGACTTCCTTGAGGTTGTTAGGTACCAGCTATTCCTTGATAGCTTTAACTTTGTTTTCTGATATACAGACTTTTCTAGGGGTGATAGTGAATCCGAGGTATTCCACCTTCTGTGTGTGGAATTCGCTTTTCTCAGGTTCAACTAATAGCTTGGCTTCTTAGAGGGCTTATAAGACGTGGTGTACATCTTCCTTATGTTTCTCAAGTGTTAATAAGAAGATGAGGATATCGTTAAGATAGACTACTACGCAGATGTCGACATATTTGCATTAAACTTAGTTGATCATATTTTGGAATGTTGCAGGGGTGTTAGTGAGGCTGAAGGGCATGACGAGGTACTCAAAATATCCTTTTCAGGTTCTGAAAGCAGTCTTCTATTCTTCCCCTTGCTTCATTCTGATCAGGTTATAGGCTCCTTTGAGGTTGAGGGCTGTGAACCAGTTGGCTCTATAGAGGAGTCGTCTCATCTCGTCGATAAGCAGTAGTGGGTAGCAGTTCTTGATCGTTATTTCGTTAAGCATGCAGTAGTCGACGTATAATCGTAGTTTTCCGTTCTTTTTAGGTATAAACAGGATTAGGCTTCCTGCTGGTGACGTTGAGGGTCTGATATATCCCTTCTTGAGATTTTCTTCTAGGTATTTGTCTAAGGCCTCTATTTCTGTCTGGTTGAGTCTGTAGATTTTGTTGAAGCGTGGTTCCTTCCCTTTTTTGAGGGGTATTTCATGGTTGAAACTGGTGTGTTTGGGCAGTCTGGTTTCTAATTCGGCTGCAAAGAGTTTTTTATAAACTCTATATTCTTCTGGGATAGACAGAAGTGGATCGTTCTTCTGTTTAAGATCTATCGTTATTAGTGGTTATGATACAGCTTCTTTTGCCTTAAGGTAACAGAGGTATCGTTTTGCTGTTCCTTATCGTACTAATTCGTTTGAGGCCTGATTCTGACAAGGCTGCTCAGGGACTAAATTATTATGGTCCTAATAGAGTTAGCCTTTGCTCCAATCTATCTGTGGGTTGCTTATTCGTAGCTAGGGTAGTCCTAGCACTATGTTGTATATTCCTAGATTAGCAATATTGAATTAGATTCTTTCTTTTCGATTCAGGTCGCTCATCTTAAGGGGCGCAGTCTCATTATAGATAGTACCTCCTTTATACTTAAATTCTTCTCCTTCTGCTGTGTGTAACTGATATAGTCGTTCTTTTCCTCCCTATTATATTTCTAGCCTATTGATGGCTTGGGGGGCGATGAAGTTTGCTTTGGCTCCGCTGTCGATCAGCGCAAGCGTTATCTGCTGGTTGATAGTAACTTTGAGTTTGATGTTACCCTTATGTCCTTATGATATTTGGTGAATAGATCTTATGTTTGTTGCCTGTTGTGATCTGTCGTCAGTAGGCAAGTCTAGTTTTTTAACTGCTCTGGTTGTCCTAGGTAGGTGATTTGCTTTCCCTCTCGTCATGCTTTTGCGAGGCTGCTTTCGCAGATCCTAACCTGCGGGGGTCTAGGTCTATTTTTTGCGATTCTCTAGGCGTATGCCTTTTCTTAGTAATATACTTAGCACTCATCTTATTAGCATTCGTCCTATTTCATGTTGTTATTATGTTAACATCTCATAGGAAATTATAGGCTGGGTTTAAAGACTGTAAGGCTGTCCTCAACTAGTACTAAAGTCTATCTAATCATAATGGAGGTTGAGTAGATCTCATAGATAGGTTCGTCGTTATATCTTCTGGGGTAGAACTAGTAGTCATGCTTTTCTCCTATATATTCCTTGCATTTGTTATGGAAGCACTAAGGCCAGAAGAGGGTTTAGTGAAGCTGGTGGTTGCTTCTCAGCGTGGGATGATCTTCCGTGTGTAGCTGAGGGGTGTAGCCTCAGTCTCATTAGGCTGCTGAGGTGCCATAGAAGTGGCGTTATTGCTTGTCTTGAAGTATATCGATTTCTTAGTATCTCAGAAGTTGCTTGATTCTTCCTTCCTGGTCGTTAGGTTCCTCTTTAGAGCTGGAGTCGTCCATACTAGGGGTGAACCTATAGGCGATCTCTGTCTGAGTGCGTTATCAGGCAACGTCGCAAGGTTTATCTAAGTTATAGGAAGAGCTTTCTCCTTCTCCGAAAGTCTAGTTGTTAGTCATACTGAGGAGTTATTATTCTATCAGAGGATTATGTTGGTGTTCTGGTTCTTCTTCTGATTCTTGTTGTTAATATAGTTATGCTTATCTGTCGTCTTCTTGCTGGATTAGCTCTATTTCCTTCTAGATTTGTTGTTCTTCGTAGTGGAGCTGCTGGCCAGTTATGCGGGGGGTGATTAGTTCTAATCGCTAAATTCATAGCATCTCGTTAAGTTGTTTAACTGGTTTTCTAGCTATTCTGCTGTTGCTGGAATGCATTATTACCAGGGTCCTAGGGCGAGTGTCTGGGATGGTCATATTATAACCAGACCGTCCAGGGTTGCTGTCCCTTAGGTAGTGTCCTGATATTTCTTTATCTTTGAGGTGAATTCAGCAGTTGTCGTCATAGTATCTAGTCCACGATTAGGATGCATATAGGGCTTTTGCAATTATGTTGACTTATTAAGGTCGTTCTGCTACTGGTCTCCAGGGGAGCTTCTTAGGCTGTCTGCAGTCTTTGGCGATATAGCCTTGCTTGTTGCAGTTGTAGCACTTAGGGTTCCAAGGCTTTTTGTTGTTAGGTTTGGTCATCATGCTGAGATCTATAGGTCTGCTGTGTTATCTGTAGGCAGTGCTCTGGCGGGTGTTATTCCAGTTGTTGCAGGGTCTGTTGTCGTTCTGCTGGCTGTTGAACTTCTGTTGAGGCTGCTATTAGTACTTACATCCTAAATTCAGGTTTTATCGTTTCTCTCCTCGTTCCTTTTGTCGTTTATAGAGGCGGTTGTCAACCTTAATAGCATGTTCAACGTAGGCGAGGAAGCTAGGAGGTGTCTCTAGTTTAGCTATTTCGTCTTTGACATCATCCTTAAGTCCTTAGTAAAAGGCAAAAACTTTGCTTTCGTCAGTTATGTGGAGTCTTGCAGCTAATTGCCTAAACTCTGCAGCGTAGAGCGTAGCTGACTTAGTTTGTCGTAGGTGGGATAGGTCTTGCTCAGCCTGTCTTCGTTTATCAGGGTCAAGGAAGAGAGATTCTAGGGCCTTAACATAGCCTGTGAAGCTGAAGAAGATGTCCTTAACTTCTTAGCTGTATTTTTCGACAGGGTTGTCAAGCTATTCCTGTTGAAGGGGTTTGAACCAGGTAAGGGCTCGTCCCTGAGGGAAGGTGGCTGCATATATAACATATTTAGTGTCGTTCTGGAAGGTGTTTATATAGAAGGCCTGGTAGGTTCAAACTTATACCAGGTGTCCTTTAAGTTATCCTAAGGTCCTATTGAAAGTGGAAGGCGTGTTAAGCTTGAGGCGTTCTCATCCTTCGACTGGGGTGGATATGATGTTAGCGGCAGCTTAGAGGGTGGCGACTTCTTTCTCTAGATCCTGGTTCTTATGGGCTTATTCCTGGAGTTTGCTAAGGGCTGCAGCGTTCTGGTTGAATATTTCGCGTATTACCTTGAAGTTGCTGTTAGTCTTATTAAGTTGGCGCTTAAGTTCTTCAGTGTTATCCTTGCTATCTGAGTCGTCCTTCATCTTCTGGTCTCCTAGTTCCTAGGCTAGGTTTTAGGTGGCTCGTCCTCTAGAAGTAGACGAGAATCCTAGGGTAGGCGACTTAACAGAGGCGTAGGAAGATATTATCGTTCGTTACTGTTAGTAGGAATTAATAGTTAACTTACTGAACAGGAGCAATCAAAGTGTTACAGTCAGCTATCCAACAGTAGGGTCTGCTAACAGAAGCTAGGGATTAATACGTTCTAACAGTACACTAGGTTGTAGTCGTAGGTTATAGTTTGTAGGCTGTAGTAGATTAGGTCTTCAGAGGCTAAGGTGATCAGTCTTAGACTTAATAAGTAATTCGCAGTGAAGGTAAGCTGAGAGTATCCATGAGGATGAATACTAAGTTGATTGCTGAAGAGCTATAGAAGTCTGACCATAAGCCAGGCTCAGGGTCATACTATATATAAGTCTAGGGTAGTTTCTTTGAACTGAGGACCGATATCTTCCGAGCGGTCCCCAGGTGTGGACCGCTTTCTTCATGTCGGTCCTAGGTCAGGACCACTTATCTCTCGTCGGTCCTTCTTATCGTCACGTGACCTATACCATAGGTTTTCCGTTCCAAGTGAGTCCCTGTTGTTCCTATGATCCTGCAGAGTACAAATGTCCTGTCCTAGCCGCCTGACGCCTAAGTAGGTCAGTCAACTGTTATCCATGCATAATGGGTTGTAACACTACTAGATACTTGTTATCAACAGCTACAAAAGCTATTTATCAGCTGAATTTAATAATTACTATAAGCAGAACAATATTGTAACCATCAGTATGCCTGCACACTTATGTTACGGTCAGCTATCCGACAGTAGGGTCTGCTAACAGAGGCTGGGGATTGATACGTTCTAACAGTATACTGGGTCGTGGTTGTAGGTTGTAGTTCGTAGGCTGTAGTAGATTGGGTCTTCAGAGGCCAAGGTGATCAGTCTTAGACTTAATAAGTGATTCGCAGTGAAGGTAAGCTGAGAGTATCCGTGAGGATGAATACTAAGTTGATTGCTGAAGAGCTATGGAAGTCTGACCATAAGCTAGGCTCAGGGTCATTATATATAAGTCTAATTCTGAACATATTCCTTTGTACCTTGGGTCGATCTGGATCATTCCGATCCAGAATGATCGTTTGGCCCCCAAGTCGTGTTGGATCATATTGATCCAATATGATCGTTATCTTATCATCACGTGACTAAGACCATAGTTCTTCCGTTACCGAGTGAGTTCCTGTTGTTCCCGTGATCCTGCAGTACAAATGTCCTGTCCTAGCCGCCCGACGCCCAAGTGGGTCGGTCAACTGTTATCCATGCATAACGGGTCGTAACAACTTATTACATCTACTACAGCTATTAGATATTACCCTTTATTCGCCTTTAAAATGCATACATAATGATGAAATCAACCTATTCATTAGAGCCTCTATAAATCATATCACTAAGTCAGAGTTCTTTATTGCCTTCTAACAGGCCCATAATAAGGTTTTTAATAAGGAAAACATCAGGTCTGCTTTCTAAGGCGCTAGAATTTCACCATAGGACCTAGACTATGTTATCAAAAAGCTTGATATATATTTATAGATGCCTACACCTCCTATAGCTAACCCTTCAACACTACTACCTTAGCAGTTATAAACGCCTTCTAACCTATAATAAACTATCTTATAGTCTAACTTTATTAAAAGTTATATCTCTACTTATTAAAGAAGCTTACTAACACTAATTATTACTGCAGTTAAGTAATTATTAAAGGATGCATAAGTAATAGCATACTTAATCACAATTTTGACTGATTAGCTTTATACCCTTAAGGATGCGAATATAGCACTTGCTAAGCGCTGGAGGGCTAAAAGAATGTAGGTCCAGCTTAGAGGGGCACTTAGTATAGAGGAATCTCAGGTTTTGCTTGAAGGGAAACAAAAAGGGAAACGTCCAGCACCTCGAGAGGATGAGGAGGGGGTTCTATTAAAGAGAGCCCAGCTAGCTTAGAGATGCTGTAGTGTGTGTAGCGAGACCGGTCATAATGCGAGAACCTGTTCTAAGGATATGGAATTATTAAATGATTTGAGTAGTAATGAGGAATAGTTAATTAAATGTGTTGTGGTTATGCAATAGTAAATACCACTATGTGGATGGGAAAAAGTTCGTTGCACACTGATATTCGTCGCTGACTGATGAACCACGTTATAAAAAGTATTAAGATTAATAATTATTATTATGTTTAAAATATATTATAATTTAAAAATAACTATAAAAATAAAGTTTAAAAATTAAAATAAACTATAACAGATATAAAATAGATTAAATTAAATTATAATTTATTTTATAGATAGTAGTTTAGAAGCATAATATAAATTAAACTTATAACTATTATAAACTAACTATAATATATATATAGTATTTATACAAATAAATAGCTTAATTCCTTTTAAATGAGTATCTAATATGAAAGGTCTTTTAAAGAACAGATTATAACGTACTAGAATAACATTAGCCGAGATAAATAGGTTAGAGGTAGGTCACCTCACACCTTCCTCTAGGCGTCAGGCTGCCTTAGATGCTTAAGGGCATCACGGCAACTTTCTTATTGCTTTATTGCTATACGACGTTCGTAAGTCGTATCAATTTAAGGGAAACAGCAGATGCCAAATTGCTGAAGAGTAACTTAGCTAACTACAACAGATAGGAAACAGTGCAAATACAAATAGTTAGTGAATTTTTCCAACCAAAAAAACATAGCAGTAACGCGTGAAAACTCTATGGTCCAGGTATTCCAGTACTCCAACCCGCCCTCTAATGTAGCTGAAAATATGTAGTGTATGTATGCTTCAATTAAATCATCGAACTAACCCTTCCCAGGCGCCTCTCTTCAAAACACGAAAATAACGTAAATATGTGGATGCTTGGCGAACACATACTTCAGACTAGGTTCAGCTTGGTATGTATACTGGTGATCTCATAAAGCCGAGACTTAACATGATGTTAGAGCTTCGCTGACTCGCTTCGCCTGCCAAAGACGTGGTAAAGCCAGGATGCGTCTCAGACTTTCGAAAATAGATCTCAAGGATTTGGTGATCGCAAGAGAAAACGCACCACGTAGAAGGCCGGATATGGGCTTCGTCGCAGGAATAGTCACAGTGTTGGTCGCAGTGTCGGAGGATTGACACGCGTCCGAATCCTTCATACAGTGTAAGTACCCAAGCCGTCTTATAAATTAGGATGATAGAGGACAGTGAGGCTTACGTTCTTGCTACTCCCATATAAAGTTGGAAATCGCGACGGGTTTCTCTTGTCCGCCTTCCTGCGCGTGGCATAGGCCTCGTTGGCTTCACATGTGCTCCTTAATGCCTCAAGCTCAATTGCAATCTCCCCACACTTGAATCTTTCTGTTGGCACGGCTTGGAGCATTCTGCTTTCGATGAGGTCAAGAAATATATGGAGTGGCTCTGTGCAGTTCTCGTCTTGATGAAGCTTCTCGATCCACTAGTAGGTCGTCAGCATTTTGCCACCATGCCCTGTTGAGGATTACTGCCACGATGGACGGAAAGAACAAGACGTCCTTACTTTGATAACAGCTGGCTTGAGGCTTGCCTGTCTCTCGCGACGCGGGACATCAGTTCCGCCTGTAATCACAAAGAACTTATCCTCTCGGACGCGTCCCTCATTTTCATCCTCGAGACGTAACGTAGTGAACGAGTCCTGAGTCTCTGCATATCCGAGGAGAAACCAGGAAACAAACTCCAGGAAGACACATCCTAGAGACCAGATGTCGTATCTGGGCGAGATCTGACTTCTTAGATCAATTTCCGGTGGTCTGTATGTACCAGAATATCCGGAAATGCCATCAGGTGGCACTGTTGACTTTGATTTTGCGGAGTTGAATCTCGTCAACCCAAAGTCGGAAATGACCAGGAAGTTTTGCATATTGTCATCCGTTTGAAGCCAAAGAATGTTTTCGGGCTTGAGATCTCCGTGTCTTCCCCATACCTGGATGTTTTCCTTGTCGTTTGACGCATTTGAGAGATCATCTATCCTCGACGATATGCTGATGACATAGTGTATCTTCTGCAAAGCCCGTACAAGGCCTATGCACTGTGTGAAAAGCCAAATAACATCACTCTTGACCCACGGGTCGAATTTTGGAACTTTTGCCCAAAATTCTCGGAGGTTTCCATCAGCCCAAGGAAAAGCAAGGTAGTAATGATCGGCGTGGAAGTAGCTAAATCGCAGCTGGATAAGATGCTTTGGATGGTTCTGCTGACCGGACAGCTTGTCAAATAGCTTCATTTCTTCCTCATACGCTTCAGGCATGGTGCTGTTGAGCTCTTTCACTGCGAAATAGGTTTCGCCTTTGCCTTTCTGAATCTGTAAGGCACTTATTAGCCACAAATAGCGTATTTTTGATAAGTCTCTGACCTTGCACGCGGCTCCCCTGATGTAATGAGACTCGTGAATCATTACCTTCCTCACGGTTCCGTAGCCACCTGATAGCGGTTGGTTGAACTGCAGGAATGGAAGTGTTGGTCTATGTTTTAGGTCGAAAAAAGGCCTTTCTTCTCCAGGCACTTCGAATATTGGAATGCAGAACAATCTCTGCTGATATCCAAATGCTTCCATGTCGTTGAATGACCATTGGCTTAGAGATTTTATAGGTTCCAGACATTCGTCGTCTGAAAGTTGCGTTGACCTCTTGCAAAGCTCCTGGCATACTGAATTGTTCCTGATGGTTCTCTTTACCACCAATGGAAGATCACCGTCTTCAATACCGCCTTTGATTAAATCGTCGATGAGATGAACCTTGTTGATGATGACGAGGATTGCAAAGATCTTCTGTCGGAGGGCCTTTCCTAGGATCTGAAAACTCAGGCGGTCTATATCTGAGGAAGGTTTACTTGTTGAGAAGGCATCGTGTAGGATATCGCGAACAGCCTCGATGTTGATGATCTCGCGCAATTTGTTACAAGGTAGGAAGTATTGGTCATCTTGAGCTGACTTCGCAAAGGAGCATCTTATTTGATTAGCAACTCCACCAACCGTGTGCGGTAGGTGCGTAGATGCTTCTGTATGAGACCCATGATCACGAGATCTTGTGGAGTAGTCGGAATCTGACAGCGTGTCAGATGGCTTCGTGTTGTATTGACCGATGCTTCCTTCGGATGCACCAGGTGTATCAAAATGATTATCGTAAAATGAGGGCACCCCGAACCCAGAACGTGATTTTGCCGAGGGGGATAAAGAGTATGAATGTTGGAGTAAACAATCGTCTGACTGAATAAGCAATCTCCTGTCGAGGTTTGACGCCTTATGGTCGGATTGAAGATTGTTGGATGTGAGGGACATGGGCACCACTCCAGTGTTTGCTGTGATGGATCCAATGCCATCAGACTTGTGCGTTGTATCCGTCACTGGTTTCATGACCGACTAAAGAATATAAAGCATCAAGGGTTGAGAGATATTCTACCCGACATAAAAGGGACGCGGAACCTAAGCGCAAACCTTTTTCACGCCGGGTGACATGAAGCCCTTTTACGTCTGGAGTTCTTGGTCTGAGGCTTCTAGTGGCCCCCAAAATCTCAATCGCCGTTTTGATCGTTATCATTGCGTTCAGCCTACTGCCAAGACTCCAAATCGTCCACAGAGGCCATCTGACTCGAGAAGGCTCAACTAGCTAGATAAAAACCCATTCGTCGACACCACCAGCAGGTCTGAGCAGCCACAAGCGCAAACGAGTTACTGGTCTGCCTCGCCGGCCAAGGTGGCTCACCGCGGAAATAAATCTTTACTCGCGAGCCTTGCAGGAGCAAGAAATAAAATGCTTCTCAAAGATCACTCGAGGTGGTCATCCGGTACGTTCATAGCCTCATTGGCATTCATATGGGTGTGTCCAGATGCAGCCTAATACATTGTTGAGCCCAAGAGGAGTGGTTTTGGCACAGCCTCCACCTGATAAAACACAATGTCTTGACAGAATGCTCATCCGCGTTTTGCGAGGTTCGAGCTTAAACCTTCACCGAGAGCTCTTACTCAGATGGCAGGAGGGGGTGGTCAGCAATTTCTGCACATTCATCGCATCCGCATCCTGAGACCACCTACATCTGCAAATAGAAAAAGTGGTCATATTCTTATGACCTGTCTGCATCCTTCCTCGACTACTACCCTACAAGCTCCTCGATTTCTGCCTCGTCAAGGCAGCTATGGCCCCCTGGGCGTCAGCCAGACACTCTAAGTTTAGGCTCTATTCTTGACTTCTATTACTGCCTTATAACATTTGTTTAAAAAGCCGGCGTTACCTGCAGTTAGAACAAGAGTCTGGAGGCCTGGGCGCCTCTTCTTTACTGCTTAAACTTGCTGCTGAGATGGCATGCACTCAAGTTTCGACGAATGTCGCTAGAGTTGAAGGCGACACTATCAACGATACCAACGCCAGCGAGACTGACAATCATGAGATCCATTCAAATCTTGTCAGCTCATCGCAACTCCTGAAAATTCTCGAGGATCATTTGCCGATCGACAGTTTCACCATAGAAATGCGCCATAGTATCTACATCGTCCGGGTTAAAAAGTCTGGTATGGCAAAAGCACAAGCACTTTTCAAAGAATTTGCCAGCGGAATACCAGACGACAAATCTTGTAAGACGTCGGACTCTATTTCAAATATTGTCAATTCTAATTCATGACCCAAGCCTGATACCGTACCCGCACCCTCAATCGTTGAGGGGGAAATGTTCTTCGATTGTAGTTCTCAAGGGGAACAAACGCATGGGTAGAAACAAGCCTACGGAATTTGTTAGCCATATGTATATATATCATGAAAATGTATAGGAAGATACCTACTATAGAGAAGCCAGTGTCCATCGGGAGACACAAGTAAAACAGGGAGAGGGCTCCATCCACTATACAATGACAGACATTCCCAAATCCTCTGAGACATGCTTCCGAAGCAATTTACCCACGCCTACTCTTTTGTACTGTCTAAACTCAGCTTGCGGAGCCTTTGTGACAACCAGAACAAAATGTACAGCACTGTCAGGAGTGCTGGCTAACTTATCAACTCCAAGAACAACACAGAAAAGCCCTTCGATGCCCGAGTGTCTTGCATCGTCAAAGATGATTCTTTCCGAGATGTCGGAGTCCTCCAATTTCAGCTGTTTGACTCGACAGTGAAGCCAAGGTACAATTTCGTTGTTAGCGGCCTCCCAATGCTGCTTCCTTCCGCTTTCGGTGACGAAAGGGGACAACACGTGGTTGGTCCAGCCTACATGGTCAAACATCGCCTCCATGTAGCATATGCCGCCGGTGTATGCCATCCACGACCATGTGGGGACGTGTCTTTTGACGGGGTAGGTAATTGGAGCGAGAGCCGTCTCTCCTCGCCTCTGCCAAAGGAGGCTCCGATGCAGGTAGCCTTCGAAGACTCCAAATCCGCCCTTGGTCGAGAACGTCTTGACAAGTCTTCCCTCGAGACCTTTGATTGCAATTGAACGATCTGTAATGTTTGTGAATTCAAGCGCGGAGTAGGTCTCGTACAGAGCCTGGAAAAGTAATATTCTTGCGCCCTTGAATAACCCCAGGGCCGATTGGGGGAAGTCGGAATCGCCAAGAAAGGCGGCCTTGGGGCTGGCAACATGAATGAGCATCTTCTCACAGGTTTTGCTCTTCAACGGAAACTGCTGACTTACTTGACAAGCTTCATCAAGCTTTCACAGTGAATGCCCGATCTGCACTCCCAGTAGACCTGGGTCGACGTGAAGTGAATGGTGCGTCGCGCAAGTGCTCTCTCTTGCAGAACCCACCCGCGCTCATTCAAAACGGACTGTTCAACATCCTGCCAGAAATCGTCGCTGAATCTGGTGATGAGAAGGCTGCTCCCTGAAGGCGTTCTGATGGCGACTCGTGGCTGTTGCGGTCTCTTACTTAACCAGAATCCTTCTGAGGATGACCTGGCCGAGCTGGCAGCAATGGTCAAGTTTGCCGAGCTGAAAATGTGCTCCATGGAGTCCGCCTCTCGTTCCCAGTCATCGGGGTCGTCCTGAATAATGCACAGAGAGTCGATCCAAAGATAGCGAAATCCCAAAGCCATGGTCACTCTAATAGCATCTCTGAAAGTTGCCGGGAGGTTGTCAAATTTAATACGCTGCTTGAACGCATCGATGTTACTCTGGAGAGTTTTGAAATGCTGACCAACACCCCAACAGTGACTCAATGCAACGTAGCCTTCTGACATGGATGTAAACCCATCACAGAGGCAGAGGTTGGGCTTCTCTGTGCTTCCAAGATCAAGAACGCGGGTAGGAAGTTTGTTTCTGGGGTTGAAGTGGTGGTTGTGTTGTTCGTCGCAGACTCGTAACCATTCTTTGAACAGCGTGATCTGTGAGTTGCTGCCTGGCTGTGGCAGTTGCGCCCACCCTATCTGCGCCCAAGACGGAGATGATCCGATTTCCATGTCGTCTTCGTCATGAGTAAATACAAAGGTTCCTCTTTGAGACAAGCGACGCGGACAAGATATACACATACCTGGATTAGTGTAAATCGACAAGATTGCTTGGTCGTTAGGCCCGATCCTTATCGTTGAGCCGGCTCGACGGCATCTGAAATCGCTATCCCCGAGACCGATGTCGCTTGCAGTCTGATACAGAAGGCCGCAAAGAGAACATTCTTTAGACCGGTCGCGAATGACCTCCATTGGATCGGAAATCTCAAAGTCAATTCTTGAAAGTGTAACACATGCAGAGCACAAGTCAGAGAAGTGCTTTGGAGTCAAATTCCAGTGTCCGAGAGAGCCGTTGAAAAGACTTTTAGCGAAAGTGTTGTCAATCATTGAATCCCACTTGCCATTCAACTGCCCAACTTCCTGGTACAGCAGATATATGTCAGCTACGAAAATTACGCTGGAATAGAAGAGACTGACGGTCTGTAAATGTTAGAAACATTTGGAATTCATGTGTGATGTTCATTGACATCTACAAACCATCTAAATAGTGAAAGTCAGCTTTCTTGTAAGCCACGAGAGCGGGACGTATATCGAGCGGGGTGCGTTGATGGAAAGGAAGGGGTTATCACGACATTCTGTCAGCCTGTTAGAGTTTTAAAAACCTTCATATCCATCAAAGATGATCACAAACATACTGCAATAGGTGAAAACTGTTAGCGTCTCTGTATATTCATTGTTTGTCAAGTGTTGATAGCTGCGCTCACTATTTTATTACGCATCCACGGGGAAGACGTCGAATCATCTCCTGCCTTCATGCCACCAAGGCTAGGATCATATTGGGCCATGACATCCGGACCTGCAGCCCCCTCATTAGCTGCGCTCCAAGACTAAGTAGAGGAGGGACCTAGACTGGGAAGGCTTTTATTCAGGAGGTAGCTCTCCTCTTTGCCCCTTCTGCAAACATTTCTCAGTGCCAAATGAACATCCGAGACCTTCGACCGCGTCTCCCAGTCTGGCACGAGCATCTTCTCAGAGACCAACACTAGACACTCTGTCAATGCAGTCTCAGAACCGCCGATGACTAGATTTCTGCGCATTTCTGTCACCAACGCTTTCACTTCCGAGTGTAGCTGGGGTCCGTCGTCAGTCTCCATCCAGAAGCGGTCGGTATGCCGGATCAAATCATCCAGCCGTCCCCAGCCATAGATTGTCCACGTCAAGAATTCCAAGAAGACGCAACCCAGAGACCAAACGTCAAAGACGCGAGACAGTTGATTCGTGCGCCTGAACTCAGGTGGTTCATACCGCAAGGAGCCTGTCTTCGCATTTGTAATCTCCTGGCGGTGTCGAGTGATGTCGTCGTGTATCTTGGCAAGTCCGACATCCGCAATGCGAAGAGTTCCTGGAGAATCACCTTCGTGGAACAGAAGAATGTTCAAAGGCTTGAGATCAGTGTGACGACAATTCTTGAGATGCAGCGCTTCTGTTGCTCCAGAAAGACCACGAAGCTGATTGAGAAACCATCTCATAAGTTCTGGGTCTCCAGCAGCTCGCTTCGTGGGCCGTTTCCAGAACTCTTCAAGGTTTCCGCCCTCGGCCCATGGGAACAAAAAACCACACAGATCTGAGCCACCGCTTCGTCTGTAAGCAGCCAAGGGTTGTATCAAGTGATCATGCTTCAATTCGCGTATGATACGAAGAGAAGCTGCCTCCTTCAGATAGTAGTCATTCTTGTTGGGAAGCATCTCCTTCATGGCGATTGACTTAGTTCCGAGCTCAATCTGACGTCGGCTTTTGTGAGAAACGTTTCGGTTCGGATAACTGTCAGTGACACTTACCTGCATGTGATCTTCGTGGATCTTGACTTCATAGACCGAGCCAGCGTAGCCCCGCTTAGAATGATCGTGTTTCTTCAGGATTGGAAACGGACATCGTTGGGGTAGGACGAATTCAAAGACGTCAGCAGTGAAAACCGGAGCCAGGAAAATCCACTGGTTTTCGGCGAAAGAAGTGACGTGTGCTGCGGGCCACCCTCCGAAAGCTTCCCATGACAAAGTTGATCCTCCATGAGTCTGTGGCTCACGCCAGGTTGTGACAATGTAACGCTCGGTCGTGCTATCCCAGTCGCACTCAATTGGAAGATCTTTGTCGCTAAAGCCGGCTTGAAGTAGCGAGCTCAGATGTTCTAAGTGACCACACAATACCAAGATCAAGAACACCTTTTTCGCTGGCCCGGTCTGGCTGGTTACGTATTTCACTAGCTCGACTATTGATGGATTCAAGGAGTCATGCCGGAGAACAGATTCAAGATACCCTTGAACCGTGTCCAGACTGGAAAGTTCGTTGATAGCCGCATCGGGAATAAAGCCCTGGCCATCGACACCCTTGCAAAGTTTTCCGCGTACCCTGTTTTCAAGATTCATGTTCGGCACCTGGAATTATCTTATCTCGGTGCTAAACCTTGGCGAGTCTCGAGAAAGTGCTGGCTGATGAAAGATTGCTTGAAAAATCATGTTAGCAAAATGGCGCCTTCAGTTTTAAGGCCCAATCCCATGAAGGGGTGAAAATCACCAACAAGCTTTCATCGCACTTTTGGCTATATAGGATAAATGTAACTTACCAGGTGTCGGGTCAATTCAACCAAGCCGTTCCGAACGATGAAGACCTTGGCATATAGGTTTGGAGGCTGTGTATGCACATAGGCCTTCAGTCAAGGGAGGGAGACTGTCGCTAAGGTCCTGTTGATTGGAGAGGCTGAAGATCACAAAAAGAGGCACCAAAGTTGGATCTGTTGTTACAATGAGGAAAAGAACTGGAATGTGGTGGAGGAAAACGAAGAACATTTGAATGTATAGGTGTTCACTCCATGCTTGCTGGCGACACAGCGGAATCACCCGCCCAAGACCAGTTTTAAAGCTTGGCAATACCTTATCATAGGCATTCTCATGAAGTCACTTACTCCTTGCTGTTATGAGATGTGACATATAACGTTGGTACGAAATGAACACACCATTAGTGATTGGCACTGACCTCCGAGGTTGATTTGAATCGTGGGTTTACGACTTGGACGGCATGCCGGCTGCATGACCCCGCTCTGAACAGAAAGAATATTTGCAGATTGGGAGACAAGAGTTTGGAATTTGGCATGCGCTAAATGCTCACCGACCTGCCAGTGGTGGGTGAGATTGTTTCTCTGTTGGCTAGCCTGATTCTGACTTGCATGCTCGGCTGCAATATGCACTGCATGTTGCCCGATTATGAAGCTTTGGGGGACATTCAGGGCGGCACGCAGCAAAGCGAGCATCACACGCAGGAAAAAGTGGGCAAGAGAAAAGAGTGAATGAAGATCATGCAGCATAGGCTTCTCTCTTGATAGGTAGACGGTCTCTCAAACATTGCTGGTTTCTCCCGGGCCAAAAGAGCTTTACATAAGAGGGAGGCGCGGGCTGAAACCATAGATACACAATCCCAATCCCGGCGGTATCTCACACACCTTCGGGTGGGTTTGAGTCAGCTGTTACAGGTTAGTGAACTTCCAAATCCCGATGATGACTGGAAAACAGCTGCGTGGATATGCCTTGCATCTGTAGGGTGGTGGACTCCTGGAAGCTGCCCCATTAGTATTATCTTCGTACTTCATGAGTTGAGCTCTTCTCAGTCAGACAGCGTCCGCGCCTTTGGTTATGACATGGCCTCCTCTCAATGGACGTTGGGCATTTAAACATGCCAGTTTCTCGACGTCTTCATTCAACGCGCGGTGTGTTCCCACAAGGCAATGCTGGCATCCATTGATCCATAACTAAGGCAACGTCTGATGGAAACTGAATTGCTACAACAACAGATTTCACATGAGCTAGGATCAAAACCTTCGCAGGTTCTGCTAAGAATCCTAAAGCAAAGATAACACTAAAGCTCATGAAACAACAGCGACTTGACGCACCGGTATAAAAGAACCACAAATTCACACTGGAACTGACAATTGAAAATATACGTCTCAATGTCTCCATTACAGTCGTTGTGTCGGTCACAACCTGTCGACTCAGTGCACAGCCTTGCTGAGTGCGTCTTGACCTTTGTGAAAGTCAATCCATTCAGCCAACTTCTGAATCCTCTTGCCATCTCCCGTCGTAGTAAAAACAAAAAGGCAATCAGTGCCGTAAGACCCAGCCGCCGTTTCGCCCTTGCTGGTGCGTACCATGGTCACCGTCCTCTTCTCCACATCGGTGAACATTTCATTGATGGTGATCTTGAACGACTTCAAGTGCTTGAAAATATTCGCTGCGCGGTCATTGGTGCGGAACCTGGACCTAACGTTAATGGAGTCCTTTATTGAGAGATGGGAAAAGCCTTGGCCAGAGACTCACTCTTCTCTGTTCATTGGGTAGATACCGTTCGTATCCGGATGAACCGCGTAGTGAATGTCTTCAGTCCATTTGGACACAACGTTCTCAATCGAGCGGCTTTCCAAGTCTCTTAGCCAGCCGGAGGCAGTACACTCGAGGGTTTCCTTGATGGGCATGATGGGTTTTGGGTTTCAAAGAGAGGGTATCTTGATGAGAGTAGTGAGTAGTGAATGAACAAATTGTTGATGAGTCTAGGCAATCTTCGAACCAAGACATGACCGGACGACGTCTATTTATATATTTCTGCCCTAAATCTACGCATAGTAGGCAACAAACACAAAACGCGGCAGCTTCATCAGTGCATTGTCGTTAGAAATCGAAAGTCCGCCCTGCTTTGTCAAGATATTTGCGGAGCATTCAGTACTTTCGCTGTTACTCAGCTCTCCACTGCTCGCTTTCGGTTTCTAAACTCAACTAACCGCCTTGCTGAAGTCGACGCTTAGACCAAAATGCAGCTTTGCCATTGGACCAAATCCTTGCCAAGTATCTCATAGCGGCGCCGGCAATAGAGCCCCAGCTAATTAATGGCCAATGGGACGATACCGGCCGTTCCTAAAATTGAGCTTCGGCACATACCCACGATAGCTTCGCAACCGCAATCCGCGCGTCGCGCGCGGCACGCGTTTAGCCACGAGACGCACTTTTGCGCACTCGCGGACTGCGTCTTGGAAGTGGCAGAATTGCGGACTTGACAGTCAAATCATCAAGAAGATCTTCAGGGTTTTGAGGTTGGGCTGGTTTGTAATGCGCGAATGTCAAGCCCATGCTCTAGAGTGTTCCACAACGCATAACACTTAAAAGGTGGCTGTTCTCAGTTGCAAGTAAGATCGCATTGGTGATAAGCATATTCAGTTTTGAATTAAGAAAGAATTCCGAGTTCTTGTTCTTCGGAACGTGACCTTTTACAAAATATCCTCTTCACTCCAAGAAATTCTCCATCGCCCACAGCTACCTAAACATCATGCCTTCCCAGAAGCTCCTCATTACCGGCGCAACAGGCTACATGTGAGTCTCTAGAACCAAGATTAGTTTCTCACAATTCGCTAATATGACTAAAGTGGCGGCACTGTGCTAACCCAGTTGCTGAACTCCACGGCTCCGGAGACAAAGTCCCTCTCTTTCAGCGCCCTCGTTCGGCATCAAAGCCAAGCCGGCACACTTGCTGAGAAGGGCATCCAACCAATCTTGTTCAACAGCTTGGACGACATCGCAATCCTTCGACAGGCAGCGGCTGACCACGATGTCATCATTCATATCGCCAACAGCTTTCACAATCTTTGCCGAGATTGGGAGTAGTAGCTTCGCCGAAATTGCTGACAACATCGGAAGAGCCGGGTTGAAGCTAGGAGCGCTCAAAACCGCCAAGGCCTCATCAATGTCACTCGAAAGCATTGCCCGTGATCAGTTTCACGGGGATATGAAGTGGGCCGAGATTGTCTTTGGTTCAGAATCGTTGGTAGCTGCAAATCTCTCAAGGGAGATTGGGTGGAAGCCGAAGAAGATGGCGGGGGATTTGGGTGGCAACATTCATCGACGAGTTTCGGTTGGTGTTTGGCGAAGCAAACGGAGTAAAGGAAATGAATTAAAGAAGGGTTGTATCAGTCTTTGTCCTTGGGGTTTCTGAAATACGAATTTTGCAGACGTCAAATCTACGAAATGTTCCAATTATGACTTTCGGTCGCCATGTCCAAGTACCCTTTCTGGTAAATAGTGACGCACGCAGCTCAAGCTTTTCAATTGATCTCATCATAATCTCATTTAGCATGACACCTCCAGCTATAAACATTGAATTGTACTTTTTAACATTGTAGGTTGGGTAAAATGCTGGAATACCTTTGTTGGCTACTATGATCGCAGAAGGCTGTGAATGGAAATGGGACTACAACGAGTGCCGGCGGTACTTAGGGGTGCTCGTCGACAGCTACAACTGCGATGGCATTGATAACAAACAGGGAGGTACGGTGACCAATGAGTGCTATTCGTGGACGATTGATCCTGACGCCAAGCTGTGAGTGGAAGGATGAGGTGGTTGATGCCTGTGCTGGCACATCGCCCCCACTGGCTGCTGTTTCCAATTTTGGAATCGGGATAGAAGTATATCAGTTCAATCAGTTCAAGGGGTTCTCGCTTCAAAACAAGATGCAAATCGTCGTTCTTTCTAATCTGTCAATACACTTCATCTAACTAATTCCTGCTTTTTTCCAGCCATTCGGAATATCTTGCTAGGTAGCCATCGACGCCAACAACGGGTTCGGCGGTCTGCTAACCTCTCTGATCCAATCATCCTGCTCGCGAATAACCAAATGACGAGGCATGTGATAGTCGACCATGAGCCTCGTCTCCGACGGCAGCGGCTCATTCTCCATCACGTCTCCCATGGCGCTCAAAAGGTCTGCACGCGAACTCAGAAGCAAGGGATGCACAGCTGAGAGGTAGTCATGGATCGTTACAAAAGAACCAATGGCGGGCCTCACCACCACGATAACACTTTTCCCTCGCGGCCTTTGGGTTCCGCAGCATTTCAGTAAATGTAATGGTCCGTCTTCATCCGAGGCCGGATCATAGTCGGGGAGTAACCCCCAATGGATATTCGGGTTCGTCTCCTCCTTCTTAACCCCATCGACGTAGTCGGGGTCGGTATGCTCGCGGTGGCATTCAAGCCACACGTCTTCCCACTCGTTAAGGTCATCGACAACCACGGTCATGGATGAGACCTTGGGTTCCGTGAGCGCAGCCTGCGAGAACGGATGCCAGGCGTGGTTCTGGAAGTAGGGCTCCAGAGAGCTCGTGTCCCTTTCGGTTGCCATAATGCGGACGTCGGATTCAAGCGGGCCATCAATATTCCAGAAGAGTCGGCGGGCCTCAGAAGAAAGCTTTGGAAGTTGGTGAGCGGCGCAGAGTGCGTCGTGACTAGGAATAAGTGCCTCACCCTCGAAAGTCGACATATTGGTCTAATAAAGATCAAGTCTGTCTGATTGAGAGACTGAAAATGATTTGTTGGCTTGTCGCAATTTCTAGCGCCTAATTCAGCCTGTGAAGACGTTGTTGAGAAGGGAAAAAACACGCCGCAGAGAAGCATGTGGGCGGCGGGGTTTGTATAGCAAGTCACTTCGACAAAGTCCCGCTTATGGACCACCCCTGCAACAGGCTCCAACGGTTACATCTGCGAATCATGACCCAGGCCCAATCCACGTACGGCACAGGATCTTACACTTTTAGTTTTGCTGCTTTCAAGACCTGTCGCAAAGGCTACCTTGAGAATTCTTTAGATCTTCTGAGAGGTTGATGGAAGACCTGTCCATGCGAACTTGTAGCGTTTCAGGCTCGTTTTCTATGGACGAGTCTTTCTTCCCTTCTAACTTTTCTTTCGCTTTATACGCAACAATGTGGCTTACTGTGGCCCATCAACATCGCACGAGGATGAAGGTCAGAAACAAGACAAGGTGTCATCCTGTGCATACCTAGGCAGGTAATTGGTGGTCTATCGGTACTTCCCTGGTAGAATGCTGGAACTTGACCTCACAGGGTCCGCCGCAGCTTGCTGTATATGAAGAAAAGAATTACGCCGCAGCGAATCAGGTCGTCGCGGGGTTATATAATTGACTATAAACAAAATTTGGTAGGGAGTAAAATATAAACATAAATACAGAATAACATCATATAACTCCATCCTCCATTCAAACAATTTTGTAATTCTTGGAATCTGTCATCCTCAGCCGTTGGCGCTTTGCCTGGCTCGTTCAGCTTCCACTCCCTTAGTAGTTCACCCGACCCAGATGGGCGCCGGTAAACTCTGCAAAGTAAATGGCGTCCGGTTGCTGGTTGTTAAGATCACACGGGGCACTGACGCTAGTGGGAGTGACGTACTCCACGAGCTGCTGAGTCTCGGGGTCGTACTGCGCAACGCGGTTTCCAAGGAAGACCAGGTTACCCTCTACAAAGTAGACCTTGCCATCGTTACCGACACGGATCGGACCAGGCAACGCCAGTGCTCCGGAGGAACCGATGCTAATAAGACCATTCTCAACAACAGTGGAGTTGCCCGCAGCGCGGATGTCGGCGATGAACATCTCAGTCACCTCGCCCGTCGTGATATCGATGGTTCCAAAGTTTCCACCGCCCGTTCCCGTCCACCAGATGAGTCCATTCTTGTCCGTCGCGACACCCTGAACCAGGGACAGCGGTGTTGGGATTTCGTACTCCTTGATCTCTTTGGTGTTCACATTGATGGTTCCGACCCTGTTGCCCAGGATTTCCGAGAAGACCATGGTGTTGCCCGGGCCGGCTTGGATAATGAGAGGGGCCGAAAGGGGGTTTGGCAGCGGGTACAAGTCGTACTTGTGGGTGTCAATGTCAAATCGGCCAATGGCATTGAGGCCGACGGACGTGAACCACGCTCCACGGTCGCGGCCGCCGGCGACGTCGATGGTGACACGGATTCCGGCAGGAAGATTGTCGAGAACAGAGATGTTGGTCCAAGGGAAGGGATATTCGGTCATGCTGCCATCCTTCGGGTCCAACTTCACCATGCTGTTGCCGACGACTTCGGAAAACCACAGGTTACCGTCCGCGAGGAACTCCATGCCGCTGGGGAGTCCAACAGGGTTGTTCAGTGGGAATCTTGTTTGCTCGCCGCTCGTCAGATTCACCCGCAGGATCGTGTTTGATGCAATGAGTTCGACCCAGGCAATGTCGAGTTGGTCAGGGTGGAACTCCGTCTCGCAAGCGGTGTCGAGTAAGGTGACAGCAGCATATTCCTCGAGTCCTTTCTCCCGTCTAGGCCGGTTATGTCCCGGAGTTGCACTGACGACAGTTGAGGAGCCGAGTAGAAGGCTAACGAAAGTTGAGGTCTTCATTTTTAACAAAATATCAAGCGGAAAATGAGCGACGATTGAGTTGGCAAACAAGGCGAGAAGGACTGACGATACCAAATGCTGCAAATTGATGCCACTCACTTACAGCGGGATATTGCTAGAAGTATATAAACACGCAAGATTCCCGCCAAGGGGTTGTTCACTTGCATACCTTACGTTTTGGGCAGAGGGAAATTTGACCTGGCAAATACGGTGCAGTCCCTCCCTACACCGCTGGGTACGAATTAGTCCATTCGGCACGTGGCTCGGGGAATTTCTTGTGGTTGAAAGCTGACTCGGTTTCTCGTTGTCGGCACTTTTCTGATGTCCGCTGTCATGGAGTCTGCTGGAATCTGATGACTAGAACCCTTGGCCGGGTAATGAGGTGGACAGTGTGCCATCGCAGGCGGGTCCTCCTATCCTTCCTTGTCTTCCTCTTAGACACCGCTTTCATCTTCTGCTTTTTGAGTCCAGGCCGAGAGCGGCCACCGGCCCTGGTAAGGTTGCCCCGTACAGAATCTCGGTTCGGCACAAACCGGGTCCCCCCGGGCTGTCAGACAAGGTTTCTTACGTCGCGGGCCGTCCATGGCTACACCCGATTTGTCTAGCAGCCAACGCGTTTCGTCGTCTTCATCCTGTCTCATTACCCGTGGCCTGGGTATCCTGGCGGTAGCCAAATCAATCAAAAGACGTGATTCCTCAACACCGTTGTGAGAAGACTCCCCATCCCACGGATACGACCCAAGTGCCAGAAGCACTGCATACAGCAATCGAGGGCGATTCTGTGGGAACCCCTCATCACACGACGCTGGCCAGAAAACCCTCACCACCAGCATGGGCCGAGGTGACTGGGCCGCAGGCGATCCAGGTCAGGTGAAATGGTCCTGTCACCTCAGCTGACACGGCAAGTACGGATATCACTAGTGGTCAATGACCTCTCCCGGAAGGTCATTAGGAGGCAAGATGGGCATCCACGGGGCGACGGGTATTCCAATGGTCTCGTCCTAGCACTCGAATGTGCCTCGAATACATCGCGGATAGCTTGAGGTTTGGAAAAGTGACTGATTGGTTGATAATTATTCCAAGAAGTGAGCGTTTCCCGCCGCGGGAATGCATTCCGAAGTGAGTTTCGACTTTTTGATACCACAAAATACTTTGACGGAAGGATCCGTCTTGGGATGAAATTACAAGCGTGTTCAAACGGACCATTCCATGGGCTCAACAAATATTGAATGCCGATCAAAAGTCAATCCTCCCGTGAGCGACAATCATGGTCGCCCACCAGAAGCCCATCTCCCTTATGGCAACTGACTCGAGCGTTCTTCCAACCTCGTCAGGGAAATCAGAAAACTCCCATTTCTAATATCCGTCAAGACTATCTTTCGCCCCCAAAAGCTGCGCCCGAGCACCATGCAGAATCCACCGGGTCCATAGCAACCAACTTACGAGCACCCTTGACGAACGTAACGTGGGGTGAACTTCTTACCCACCGTAGCTCACAGACCCCCTTCGCCAGCTCCCAGTTGCTCATCTTGGATGGGCAGGAAATTCAACCACGGCCCCTCATTAATGTATCGAGCAAACCCACTCGCCTTCATACTATCACTGACCCAAGGGGAGACACGACGGAGGGCATTGAGCCACCATGTGTCCATAGCCTCATAGCGCGTGATGTAGCCAGAAGCGTTCACGATGAGGTCGGCATGCGGCCGCTGCTTCTTCTCGTACTCGTCGAACGTGGCGGCCAGTTCGGTGGTGGTCGGTTTTCGCATGCCATCCTCCTCGCATCTGCGCAGAAGGGGCACGAGCTCGTTCATAAGGTGCACAACGCCCTCCACTGCGAGATTGCCCCCTAGTCCCGGGTTGACTGTCGCCTTGTGCACTGCGTCCCCCAATAGGACAACCCTGCCACCGGAATTCCATTTTGTCTGAAGCACTCCCTCTTCGAGAGCCACCATGCTCGCTTTGACTCGGGTGTCCCACAGGTCCTTGAACGTGTATCCAGGGCCGAGGTTGCGGTCTCCATACTTCTCGATTGTGGCCATTGTTTGCTCCTCGGTGAAGCGCGGGGTGTTCGGGGTCTTGGTGACTTGGTCACTTTTGACGAATAAGAACCAAAACACGATATCGCGAACACCGGCAGCAGAAACGCCAGAAAAGCCGGGGTAGTAGACGTTGTGGACCATGCGCTCCGGAAGAAACAGTTCTCCCTTTGCGTTCATGTTCCTTGAGGTAGCAAAGATGGCGTGATAGGTGCTGACATAGCACTCCCGCATCTTTTGTGCGGCGGCGGCATCAGTGCTGTCGAGCTTTTCTGCTAGGAGACTCCGGACATGGCTATGGACGCCATCGGCGCCGAGCAAGATGTACCCCTTCAGTATCTCGCCGCTCTCCGTCGTGACTTCTACACCTTCTGCGGACTCGACGAACGAGGCCACTCCGGAGTTTGTGCGAATGCGAGATTTGTCCTTGATGGTTTTATAGATACAGCTAAGCCAGAACTTGCGTTCCATGAATGCTGTACACCGGCCGTGACACCTGGTGTTGCTTTGCTTCAGCCACATATCCTATAGAGCATGTGCATTTGACTTACTGCTTGGATATCTCCTGCAATATCGAAGAGTCCTCGAACAAAACACCGTTCTCATCATAATGTTGCCTGTTCTCAAGGGGTAGTACGCCTGCCCTGATTTCAGGCCATACCCCCAACTGCTCCATCACCCGCTGGGTATGCGGGTGAATGGAGATGGATGCTCCTAAATGCGGAGCGATTTCACGCTTCTCCAACAGGACGTAAGAGATCCCGGCCTTCTCCAAAGCCAGTGCAGTGGTTAGGCCCACCAAGCTACCACCAGCGATGATAACCTGGAACCTTTGTGCCGAGTCTGCCATATCGTCGGTAAGCATTCTGTCAGAGGTATTCACTGTGTTGTCTGGAGCTGTTGTCCAACGACTTGGCCACAAGACCCTCCGCACTTATATGCACTGCTGCAGGGAACCAGCCCTAGTAAGGCGGTACGTACTTAGGCGGCACACATCGCCTGAACCGTTAAAGGTTGTGGATCTTCTCTATCTACTTTGGGTCCTGGGCCTGGCCAGGCACACAAGTTAGGGGTGGAGCGCATCAACACAGGGAAGAGATTTGATACGACACGTGCGTTGTAAGGTCACGCCATGTAGTTGAAAATCTCCGACGTATTGAGAAATCGCAGCGGCGCCATCCTGGAGCATTCCAGAAAACATTGATGCAGCGTTGAATGAGCTCCCATTACGCCCCGTCAGTGATCACGCACATCGGCGCCGCCGTTGAATCATCACGGAGTGTGGGATTGATCGTCGCGGTAGCCGTTAGCAAGTTCACTGCTGCCAAGGGAGGCCATGCCGGGGGGCGTTTCCGGCAACATGATCATCTCGTACTCAAAGTCAAAAAAGTAGGGCGAAATGTGGAACTCCTCTGCCGTGTGTTGGTGCGCAAGCCAAACCAACCAGATACCTCTGGGTACCAAAGCAAGAGGCGAGTCAGGTCTGGTAGCGATACCGACCGCCCCGTCAGTCTGCAGGGCGGTATCAATGAATCCATCTCCTCGTGGCCGATCACTCGCTTACTACCTAGTACAACAGCATCAAGGGTTCATTCCCCATGTTCGGCATTTGCAGACATACAGTGGAGAGCCCCTGAAGGATTCGTAAGTTCTGGCAAACATCGTTGCCAACTCATATATAGTCGGAGTCAACCGGAGTGATGCAGGCTCCGTGTTTTCAACCCCCTCTTGGCACTTGCTGCTCTGTCACTGACCACAAGCTCCCCTCAGCCAATTCATCCCGGGCATCGATTCCCGAATCCTCGAGATGTCAAACACTGCAAGTTCGGAGCTTGGCGCTGATGAGAAGTATGAGATCGCTGTCTCGTATGGGACCATCATATCAACAGGTGTTTTGGCAATCTTGGTTTGCAGCACGAGGGTATGTAATTGAAACTGGGAAAGATGAAAACTGCTAACAGTTGGTGTCCTGAAAGCTTTACGTTCGCAAATATGTGATCAACGCCTTTGGAATTGACGATTGGGCTTGCCTCGTTGGTTTGGTGAGTTATCTTGTCAAGGGTACCGTCCCTCAAGACCGCTAGTGCTAATGAGTGGACTAGATCTCTGTAACCATGTTCAATGGCGTTGGGCTGGCTATTGTGCACTACGGCGTCGGGAAACATATTCAACATGTTTCACAAGAGCATTTAGAGATGTGGTTCTTGGTATTCATTCCCCTTCAAGGCTTATCAACTGCGACTGCTTCTAATACGACATTCAGTTGTACTACATCTGCATCTGCACATACTTGTTTGTTTCTCTAGCCGTCAAGTCCAGCATCCTTTTGTTACTGCGGCGGGTGTTCCCAACACGTAGGTTCCATGCTTTACTGACATTTCTCTTCCTGTTTCCTGCTGATCTGATGTTCTCTTTTAGCCTATATTCAACACACGACGCTTGGTCTGATGATATTCCTTGTGCTCTTCACGATATCGGGCTCGATCGTTGGAGCATTTCAATGCACCCCGCCCAAATATGCGTATCAACTGGAGTTCCTCATGTCGCCCGACAGGGCAAAATACTGCTTCTCCACGGATGTTACCTATGGAATCTTCATGTACCAGGCCGCCACACTTTTTGCCTGTGACATTATCATATTCCTCCTTCCATTCCCTGCGTTGGTGAAACTTCACATTGGCTCTGCCAAGAAGACGGCTCTCTTGTTGGTCTTTGGAAGCGGCTTAGTAGCCTGCATCGCGCCCGCCATCAGGTTCGAAAGCATACAGTTCTACAAGTCTGGATCCTCAGACACAACTTGTAAGTTCGAAGACTTGGCTTTCGCTAGACGTTGGCGAGTTGCTAATGATTTTACTCCACAGACGCTGGAGCGAGCTCTTTGTATTGGATGGCCATTGAGTACAACCTGGGCCTGGTGGCCGGGTCATTAGCGGGATTGCGGCCTCTGGTTTCCAAAGTCGTCACTGCGCTGCGGTCAAGCAGAGGGAATTCAGCGTACAAGAGCAACCAATTAACGCCATCTTATCAGCTCGAAAATTGCGACAATAAACATTGGAACTCTTCCGAGCGCAGTGGGACCAAGAACAGTAGATATCAAGGGGACAGCGTCCTCGAAGCCACGGTCTTGGGCGACCGCAGTTCCGATGACAGCGGCCGCCAGCACATACTAAAGACCCAATCTGTCAGCATTATTACGGAGGAATCGGGGGACGTGGCTTCGCTCGGGAACGCACGTCTGCCCTGGCAAGGACTTGACCAGAAGAAGTAGTCACATCAATGTTAATGAGTTGTCAAAGGGGTTTAGGGGAGTCTCTAAAAGTGACAAACGCTTCCCGGCTGGTTTCCGGTACTCAGATATCTCGACCAAAAGAATGATCCAGAACAACATTTGTCCAGTCACTGACAGGATGATGGCTCAGTAGACTCCGAAGAGTCTCTCGGCTGCAGTAAAGTCGGCCCCCATGGAGAAGATGGCGGAGACTGCAGGAGAAGGAACCGCCACCGTTGCCAACTTTTTTAGTTGACCTGCACTTCGAGCTTGTTGATTGTTGGCGAAGAAGCGTTGCACATCGGCTTGCCTCGCAAAGTTGTCCATCACTGTCCCGTATGTAACCTCAGCCTATTGTGGCATGCCGTCGATTATTTTTCAAAGCTTTTCTTCCAGGGTCAACAGTCCTTGAATCCGGTTGCTTCCCAAGCTTCGCCATCGATGTTAGAGATGGCTCGTGATAGCCTGTCGAAGTTGGGGGCTTGGGCAAAGTTTCCCAAGGACATTGAGCCCGAGTGCAAATGGTTTGCATGACTGAGTTGCCAGGCGGCATAACTAACGGGCGTCTTCATAGTCGCCTATCGTAAGCGAAGATCGACACAGAGACAGCTTTCAGTAAATCCATTGGGTAGGCTAGGTCCAAGAATAAGCAGCCTGGAGGCAAGGTGCGGTGGTTTTACATGAAGATATTGATTAGGCGACCACTCAGAAAGACTTTGAAAGGCGAGAGAAGGGTTGCAGATGTGCTGCATGATCGTGAGTCTCTTGCGACCACGGACGGGGGGATCTGGATCGGATTGGCTGCCTGATTGTGAGCCAAGAGCTAATGACGCCTAGTCAGCAACACAATGAGGGGAGAGTGGTCAGAAGCTAAGCGAGGCGGAAAGAGTAGAACAAGCACTTTCAGCCAAAGTGAAGCTAGCCGGGAGTCATTGACAATCCGATTCGTTCCTGGACGGACAAGGAAACTAGAATTGGTTGTTGACGGATAACCGATCGGCGACGACTGGTTATCACTGAAAACAAAACATGTCAGCTACCGGGTGTTATTGGCATGTCATGATCTACAGAAGATGCAGCTCCGCCCCCATAAAGCCAGGATCTCATCAGATCCATCGGCAGGCATTATCCATGACTGCTGCCATCCATTAAAATACCCCTCTGTAGTACCTCAACCCTAGAGTTACAGGCACCTTAGTGCCCTGCATCGGGCTGACGGTTTCTTCTACAGTAGCCAGTGTAACAGCAAATGGGTGCGAAGCAGAATGACACTTCGAGGCTTCCGACCTGTCATGACCTTCCGAAACCATGGCGCAGCCCTTAAAAATGCATGAGCCCAGCCGCACTCAGCTTTTGGTCACTTTTGGCCCACACTTCGCCATTCGTTACGAGATGTCAGAAGTGGTTGACCCGGCATTTAACCCACCCCTATATGGAGCTCTACCTCTTTTGCTCTATGACTTCTCGCTATTTTTACCGTCTTCCGCCAAATCAAGACATATCATGGATAGTCCACGCCCAAGAGACCCAGGCGATGCATTACCCAGTATGTATCATGCTGTATCCGATATATCAGAAGACGAGACTGCCTCGACAGTGAATCGTCAAGAGCAACAGACCCCCGACTTACTGCCGACAAGAGACAACCACGATCAAGGCGTTGACTTCATCTCTGGGCCCAGCGAGCATTATGCTGTATCAGACATATCAGAAGACGAAGCTGCCGAGGCAGCGAATCGTCACGAGCGAGAGACCACCGACTTACGGCCGACAAAGGACAACCACGATCAAGATGTTGCCTTCATCAACAAGCCTCGCGAAAAGGGAAGCGTTGACGCTGCCAAATGGATCGTCTTCTATGCCGCACTAGCTAGCCTCCCGATGCTTGGCTTTTCAGCTGTGCTTCTGGGCATTCTTATCAAGAATTGGATCGAAACCGTTGATTCAACGAGCGATGATGCTGCTGCTTTAGGCTACTATATAGTAGACTTTCCTGCTGCTCGGCTGATCTTTGTCTCTTCATAGAGTAGCAGCGTTGCGCCCCGGCTAGCCAGTGTTGTGATGGGTCTCTATCTCTTCAGAACCGCTAAGGCATTACTCAAAATATCGTCCACAAACGAAATGGCTCGATTGCCGACACCATATCAACTGGTACTCCTAACAGGTCTGTCGACTGGCTCACTTGGGCATCTTTGGAAGTACGTGAAGTACGGGTGGACAAGCAAGCATAAGTTTGCTTCGTTGATCAAATCAACCGGTGCCGTTCTGATAATTTTTCAACTCCTCGGGTGAGTAAGACAAGCTTTGCTGGTCGTCCCAAACGCTTCCGGATGTCAGGCTGATGATACTCTTCCTCCGACAGCTTGGCAATTTTTGGAATTGATTCTTTGCTCCATTTTACAACCGAAGTAAGTCAACGGGGCTTCATAATGCAAAGTACGGAATAGCTGACGATGCAAACCCATTTTAGGCTGTGCTCTATATGAGAAACTCGACTTCAGACGCCGTGCAGCAGTCATTTAGCCGAGGCTTATCTAGCTGATGCACTTCGCTCGACGACTTCCATGAATACCCATGCACTTACGTGCGAGCCGTTACTGGACAAGGCCTAGAAGACTCGTCAGAAACTACATCGGTATTCAGCGATAGGTCGACACAACATAGCCTGTTTAACTTCACCACGCCGGCATCAGATGGATCAGATGCAAGCCTCATCTTTCTTGGCCCAGCTACCAGTTCAATATCGAACGAGCTGGAATATACCGCTAGTACCCTTGGTGTCCAGACCTTCTGCAAGCCTATCTGCCAGTTGTGTCAGCTGAGCGCTCCTATTGGAGCTGCCACTCCATATAATTGCAGCTCTGGATTCTACGGTGATCTTCAGAGTATAACGCTCAACTCGACCGCAACCTCATGGAAGGCGAATGATGAGCATCTCGTCTTTGGAGCCAACTTCCTGGATGACAACTTCACCCGGCCATATAAAAATTGCAGTTCACAAGAAGGTCGCAGCGATATTTCTGTTTCTCCCGGACATAATCTGCCAAGTAGCTGGTACATGGCTGTGGCATTCCGCTTTGACTTTGGAGTCAAAAGTTCAAACATTCCCAATGATCCAGAGATAACAATCCCGGTACATGGTGGCGCTGTCTTTATTTTGCGCTGCCAAGTAGCTACATATGACGTGAAGTATACCTCATTCAACGGATCTCTCTCGCATGTTTCTACCACACTTGCCAATGGGTCTGTCGCGTGGCTATACAACAGCGTCATTCCAGCGCCTGGCACGCCTCCTATCATGATAACCCAAGGCACCGACATAGCAATCATGGGCAATAGCTCTGCTGAAATAGCCTCTGAATGGGGTACGCAGTTCTCACGCGTAGCCGTATCCATCCTAGCTCCTGTTTACGAGGGTCGTTCGAACCTCGCCGAGTCGACGATACGGTCTGCCATTCTCAAACGTGTCCCGCGTGCTCGTCTTCTTGGCATTGTTGTGTTAAACATTGTCTTTGCCATATTTGGACTTCTTTTGGGCTGCATGGCGTTGGCGTCTAACTCAGAGAGCGTTGCAGCTGTTGCTGGTGGATTAAGTATCGACGGCTTAGTGGCCTCAATCTTTGAAGATGGCGGGGGCATGGTTGAAGGAGCCGAAATAGAGAAATGCTTCTCTGAGAACGTGCAGGGAGGAGCCGTTAGGGTTGGACTTCACGAGGAACGCCCAGGTCAGTGGGACCTGGTCAAGAAGACGCAGTAGACGATAGAGAGCTTGTATACGCACACACATACGACTTGATCATACCCGGGATAAGCTATCGAGGCCTCATACATTTAGATCATCGCTGGTGTTCAAAAGTTTCGTACTGAACTGTGCATTGTGCCCGATCTTGTTGGGCCGGCAAGACCTACTTGGCTGGAGACAACGGCGCCGAAATTGAGCCCGCTGACACCTGGCGCCAGTTCCGATTCACAGGAGAATAGGAGCCGTGGATATTTATGAAGCAGCAAGTTTGAGTCACGAGATTTGCAGGCGCCTTATTCTCGTCACATCAGGTAAGGGTCGTGAACTTGTCCTCGCTAGCTGCGGAGGTGCTATTGGTAATACAACACACTTTTGTTATTCGTGTTACTCACTTCTGTGCTCACTACAGCCTGAAAGGCACTTTTGCTAGGTCCCATGCGCAACCATTGTTAAGTTCGTTCTCGCTATCCAACGAAGTGTCCCGTTGTTCAACAGGACTGTCGACCTAGCAACCCACTGATGATATCCAATTCCAAATTTGAACTTCCACGAAAACAAAAAAAATCGTTGTGAGTTATTATCTTGCCCTGGGTAGGAGATGGAGCAAGATCTCTGCTCACTCAAAGATAGCCGCGTATTCGCATTGCTTAATTATTGGTCCATGACCAGCGTCAGTGTTCCTGGGCGCAAATTTTGAGACCCACTTTAAGCTCACTTCGGACCACATTTCCTCAACTACGGCGCGCCCTTCATGTCAATTGGTTGGAAGACCTTAGAATGAAACAGAACACCAAGCCAAATTTCATGATATTCATAAATAGAGCGTAACACTCATCACATTCTAATCCGGAGACCATCCATCTTTTACTCAGGGCAATTTCCGTGCACCTCATCAGTCACAATGGCCGCAGCCGCCCGCACCTACCTCGCCTTCCAGCACAACGCCAAACTCCACACCCTCAAGACAATCGTCACCGCAATCCGCCCCTTCACCGACCTCGAAGAGTCCAACCGCCAGCTCTTCAAAGATGGTAGCGACCAAGACCACGTCGTCGTGACGGAGCAGACCATCTTCCACCCCCAAGGCGGCGGCCAGCCCTCCGATGTCGGCTCCATGTCGACATCCTCGGGCGCGTCATTTTCGGTCAACTCGGTGCGCATGGACGGCGTGCGCGACGGCCAGGTGCTGCATTTCGGGCGTTTCAATAACGCGAACGCGTTGTTCAAGGAGGGCGACGAGGTGGAGCAGGCGATTGACGTCGAGAAGAGGCTGCTGTACTCACGGTACCACACTGCTGGCCACGTGCTCGGCGCGGCGGTGCGGCATCTGCTGGAGAAGGAGGTTGAAGGCTTCGATGAGCTGAAGGCGTCGCATTTTCCGGACTCGGCGAATTGTGAGTTTCAGGGGCTGATTGATGGGAAGCACAAGGACTCGATCCAGAAGAAGGTCAATGAGTTTTTGGATGCGAAGATGCCGGTCAAGGTCGACTTTTGGGACGAGGAGGACTTCAAGAAGCGCGGACTGGAAAGGCTGATTCCGGACAGGAGTCTGGCGCCGCCTGGGGAGAAGTTCAGGGTTGTTGAGATTGTGGGCGCGGAGGTGTATCCTTGCGGAGGAACGCATATCGATACGACGGACTTGTGTGGCGATACGACGGTGAGGAAGATTTCGAGGAGCAAGGGCAAGTCAAAGGTCAGCTATGCGGTGGCTGCGGAGGCACCAGCGCAGTCATAGATGAGTGATGCATATATACGATAGAGCCATGATAGAAATGAAGCTTCCAAGCAATTGATGTGTGATTAGTCTACAAGTCGAAGAATCGCGGCGCGTCTCAACCGTCTCTAGTCTAAGGAGTCTATGTCTAGGGTATGCAAAGAATTCGCTAATCAACCCCGATGCCTATCATTAAACGCCGTAATGCATGTCGCCTCCCGAAACATCTAGTCGCGCAGGAGCGCAATTCCAGAAATGGCCCGGTCCTCATCGTAGAACAGCTTCTTCTTCTCCGTTCCGTCAAAGTTGCTGCGGTAGATGCTTCCACCCAGGTCACCGAAGTAGACGTGGCCGTTCTCCTTGTCGAGTTTCACGCCGATGGCCTCGTTGAGATGCCTGACCAGGATCTCGAACCTCTCAGAACCAGTCGCCGCCAACAGACCCGTCTTGGGATCGATATGAGCCCTGTTGAGGGTGTTGCCCTTGGGGATCTCACCGCGGTCAGTCCAGAAGATGGCGTTCGTGTCCTCGTCGACCTCGATGTCAATGCACTCGGGCAGCTTGTCCAGGAAGCACTCAATGTCGTCTCTCGTCTCGGCAGTCTTTCCCTCGGGCATCTCGATGTTGGCGCAGAAGATGCGGCCCTGGCCTGACTTGGGTGCGCCCTTCTGAGTCCAGTAGAACTTGCCAAGCTTGGGAGCGACGGAGATGCCGACACACCATGACTTGACGTCCTCAGGATCGTTTCCAGAAGCAACCAAGGTCTCGAGCTCGCTGCCGTCGAGGTTGGATCGGTACACTCTCATACCCTCGCGATCGCTAAAGTAAATCTTCCTCGACTCGGGTTCCACGACGAGCTGCTTGGGCGTGTTGATGACGCCCGAGACGAACAAAGACTGGACATCGCTTCCGTCGAGGTTGGCGGAGTAGACAGCACCGTCCTGCTCGCCGGGGGTGCCCATGCAAGTCCAGAACATGCGCTTCGTCTCCTCGTCGATGTCGATGCCATCGGGAACGTGCTGGCGGTCGACAAGCACTTTCTCAAGCTTGCCCTTTGACGAGAGCTGGATGACTTGGCCGGAAGTTGCTTGGTTGTTGGAGCGGCCCAGACCGAGGTCGAGGGCGACGATCTTGGGGAGGTGGGGGTAGAGACCGCCCTTGGTCGACTTGGTGCCGAGTCTGCCCTTGGAAAGGTACTCGCGCTCGAGGAAATCGACGGTATTTTCGGGGGAGAGGCCGCGCTCCTTGACGTAGTGCTTTTCGATGAAGGCGACGGTGTCGAGACCAACCTCTGAATTGAGTGTTAGTATTCCATGCGGGGGATAGCAAGGGTGAGGTGGGCTTACCATCCATCATGACGCAAGGTCCCACACCACGCTTGCCAAGCTCAACGAACAAAGCATCAATCTCCTCGGGGCTCGAGACACCCTCAGCTAGAATAGACAGAGTCTCGCGCTTGATCGCAGCCCACAGACGGTTGAAGATGAAGCCAGTCGACTCCTTTCTCGCTGTAAACGGCCTCGTGCCGACCTCCTTCTGCCTGTCCGTCATGAACGGGAAAATGTCAGGGTTAGTGTGCCCGCAGGTCATCAGCTCGACGACCATGTTTCCAGGGGGCATGTAGTAATGCGTGTTCATGATGCGCGTCTTAGTCTCATCCTTGACCTTGTCGAGCATCTCTGAAGAGCGGTACGAGGACGAGTTGCTTGTCAGGATGGCGTCTGCGGGTGCCTTGGCCTCGAGCTCAGCAAATGTGTCGATCTTGATCTCGATCCTCTCGGGTACGGCCTCGATCACGAGCCAGGCGTTCTTTACGGCGGTCTCGAGGTTTTGGAAACATTGGACGGTGCCGGGGCGTTTCGTGCCTGATGCCGGGTAGCTGTCGACGTTCTGTTTGACGTAGTCCAGGCAGGGCTGGTGCTGCTTGACGTCGGGTTCGCGGACTTGGACGTTGTAACCGCCGGATGCCCAGGTGGTAGCAATACGGCGACCGAGGACGCCTCCGCCGAGCACCGCGACCGGGCGCTCGCCGTAGTTTGACGGTAATGAAGACATTGATATGAGTGTGATTATTCTTGGTTGTAAAGAGCAAAGGGTATCAATTGTTTCCAGATGCGGTAGTGTTTTTCAATATTGAAGTGCTCCATGAAACGGGAGAGCCAAGAATCGGGAGACATTTATACTAATGCCTTGGAAGTCGACTAGAACCCTCTGTCGAACTTTTCGGCGGGCCAAGTTCGTCATCTCTCCGACGGTGCCGGGCCAGCCGGGGTCGGCGTCCCGTTATCTTGGATGCCGTGGGTCGCGCGGACGCAGGGTCAAAGGCAGCTCCCATGGGAACCGCGGTTGGTGGCGTGTCTTGAGTCGAGAATACAGTTCAGACAGATGACGCAGTTGTTTGGGAAATTGGGACTTGGGCCCATTGTCGGGATTTTGGTGCCGATCACCGGGGTCGGCATCGCCGTCTAGCGGGCCCACCTGAATTCTTCAATTCCGCATGCGACTTGGGGACGTTCGAAGTGATCATCACCTTGGCTCAGAGAGCATAAAACCGGAAATCTTTGCGTTCAATGACCATTTTAGGCAGCGTCCCTATCGTTAGGGAGCTTGGGACATGTTTTGTCGGACGTCTTGAAGCGTTTCTCATGTTTGATCCCTCATAACCAGCTCGATACTCTGAGCGGAATTTGACCGCTCTAGGCAAAGCCACAATTCCGCGCTAAGTCCGCATCCTCGGCATCTGGTGGGGCAGGCCCGTTCTTATGGATCCGGCCTCGGCACCCGCGAGCTTATGCGGTGGAGCCCCCACTCCCGGCCTCGGCATCGAAAGATGAGCTAGCCAAGCCCGTATCCCGCCATTCCTGTCTCCAGGGCGAGACCGTTCATTCACGGAGATGATAAGGCGCGAGGATCGCTCTACACCCGGGCCAACATGACGGAGGTAGACTCTGCCGAATCCCGTCAATTCTTCGAAAAACTCGGGCAACCCGGCATAATTGTGATGGTCGACTTTCGATGATCTCTCCTCCTGGCACGTCTACGGTGGTACAGCCTTGAGTGACGCTGAACCGTCCAACTCGAAGATCAACCAGACCTTGAGGGCATGACACTTGATCGTGTCTCCATTGCTAATCGTCTTGGGCCACAATACTTTTCAATGAATATTTCTGATGCCTTCTGCATCAAATACTGTCAACTGTATTGTCTTCATGATGCTATGAGACGATAGCCTCTAGGAAGCCCCACCCACTACCGAATCCCCATCCCATCTATTATCATTAAACGTTATCATCATCCTTCCCATCCGTACCCTTGGTAACAGACCCTGCCTCCGCCTCTTGGGCATGCAGAACTCTCCGCTGATCCTCTTTGTGCGTCAGATAGGTGAGTCCGGTGGTCCAGACGATCAGAGCAATGGAGCTGGCGATCATGGCCCACATGCCCCTCTGCAACTCGCGTGTTAGCCTGGCCTTATGACATGTGACTTTTGACACCTGCGGGTGGGAAATTGACTTACGGTGAACCACGGCGCCATCGATGCGCCGTAGAAAACGATGCTCCACCACGCGTTGATTGCGTTGCTTCCCAGGTTCATACCGGCGAGAACCACGCCGCGGAAGACGCCCTCCTCGTATCTCATCGCGTCGTTGCACCATGCGAAGAAGGTCGCTTGGCAGGCGTACACGGCACCAGCCCAATAGTAGGCTCCGAAGACTATGGATGTTGAGTGTGCGCTGGTGGGGTCCTTGGCGGCAACGAGGATCATGATTGAGGTCACGACGCCCGTGAGGCCGATGAAGTAGGCGACGAGGTATCGCTTTCCGCCCAGGAAATCGGTGAGGGTTGCCCAGAATAGGGTTGAGACGATACCGACAGCCGGGACACCCGTAGGGTAGTTGTTGAGCTGGGGGATGGTGTACTTGTTCGTCGGGTGGCTCTTCATGTACAGTCCCAGAAGCGAGTTTGTGCTGAAAGACTCAGTCTCTCCGGCGATGATCCAAAGCATGACGAATCCCCACCAGTACCACGACGTGAGCACCTTCTTGGCGAAGCGGAAGGTGAGCGGCGACTTCTCCTGGATCTCGGGCACGCGCGACGCAGCCAGCTTGCGCTCTTCCTCGGTGAGATAGAACGCCTTCGTCGTGTGCGGCGTGTCGGGGAAGAAGATGAAGCCGTAGATGGCGACGGGGATGGTCATCAGGCCGTCGATGATGAAAAGCCAGCGCCATCCGCTCAGTCCGTGGAGGCCGTCCATGCTGCTGTGGATACCGGTCTGGATGAAGCCGCCGAAGAAGGTTCCCGCGAGGCCGGACGCGGTGAAGATGCCGCTTCGCTTGCCGAGCTCGCGCTCCGTGTACCATGCGCCGAGAATGTAGTGCGTGCCGACGAAGGTTGATGCTTCGGCGACTCCCTGGAAGAATCTGATAGCCATGATGGCCTTGGGGCTGCGCACACTGGCGGTGCACATGGTCAAGCCGCCCCAGATGATCATCATGAGCGGGAACCAGAACCGCGGTTTCACATAGTGAAGAGAGAGGTTGGAGGGAATTTGGCCAATGACATAGCTGTGCAGATGTCAGTAATAGCTCTGAGCAATTGGGCGATGTTGACAACATACCCTACTGTGAAGCAGGTGTTGATCTGGTTGAGCTGGTCGCCAACGAAGCCGAGCTCTTCTTTCATACCAGAGACGTAGGCATTGTTCAGGTTTGTTCGGTCAAGCTGCGCTATTGTAAGAAACTAATTCCTCAACTTGAAGATGTGTGAGACTTACGTAGTTGACCAGGTAGCTCAGACAACAGAATGTAAGAATGAAGAAGTCAATCTACGATCCAATCAGCGGGCACGTCACGGTCTGCAATCAACACGAACTCACCTTCTGGATGAGCTTGCGTTCGCCGGGCTGGTATTCGACATGCAAATACTGGCGAATTTTATCGAGGGCCATCCTGACGACTTTCCAGAGTCTCTGATCTCAGAGACCAATTACGAAGAAGTTTGGAGTCGGAAAACCAGGCATTCCCTTCACTCAAGAGGTTGCAGCAATACCGAAGAAACAGTCTCGGCTTCTTATGAGCTCACCGAGTCACGTCGCCCTTCCCACTATCAGAGCTCCCTTGACCGGGCCCTGGACTTATCGTTGTCGCGATGATAGGGTCAAGATAAGGCAGCAAAGCCAAGCGATAGGGGGGGCCAGGGTCTTGCTGTGGTGGCCCAACAGTTACAACTAGGAACAGCTTTTGCTGAATTCGTAACGTATGCCCCGGCAGTATTATCGGCGGGAGCAATACCGTTTAGACGACTGTCAACGGCCTTTTCTTGCGCTGTTCACAGCGTCTTATCGCCTGTCCGCGTCGGAGGTTATTCTGATTGCCGACCGTGTCGGCTCCGTCGCAAAGCGTTGTGATTCGGCCAATCTGCGGCACTGTGAAGGCTCCCAAGACTCGTTATCACAGTCTGCTCCCATCAAGGTGCGATCGTCTCAACACCAACCAGAAAGGAGCGATAAGCTTACCTCCCGGCTTTCGGGGTCCCTGTCCGAGGCGGCCCTTGAAGATGTTGCGCCTCTCGATGTGTGAAGCTCAATCACGCCAGATACGCGGTGCAACCAACCCCCAAATTTCTCAGCCCTGTGACCAGTTTGACGCGCGGTTGAGGGGCGATTGAGGCTGGCGATTATTTCAGGGCAGAGTTTGGAGTCATCGGCGCTCGGCGATATCAATCGTGAATTGAGTTGAGAGAATTAGGGCTAGTCGGAATCGCTAGACGCGTCCCACTTCGCGCTTGATACAGCGCGTCTTTGCTACCCGTGGACGTTGAATAGACAAGATTCTCTCAACCGACTTGTCTGCCGTGAGAAACATCTTGACCACGTCCTTTTTTAACACATCACAAGATGCGGGGATATTCGCTGGAACAGCCCTTTTCGGCTCGGGGTATTCATCCGGTGCACTAACGACGCCTAAATCTTTCCCGCCCGTGGTGTCTGTTTGTCTCTTCCCTGTAGCGCCAAGGTACGTCATTGACTCACCCATTCGCGGCAAGAAAACCAACGAACGCCGCCGTCCGTCTTTGGCGCGCTTCTTCAACGAAATCGCCTTTGACGGGGTCTTTGACGGTTGCAAACCAGCCAAAGGACGGCTTCGGACTCATCTTTAGCGCGACCACCTCCGCAGTCTTCTGCGCCCAGACACCTGTATCGGCCTACATTTGCCCACGGGGTTTCAGGCATCATGCGAGTCTCCGCATCTCCATCGTTCCTGTGATCGATAAATATGCAGCTTTATCACTGCCGGGACTGGATAATGATACCCCGGCAGCCTGGTAGCAACAGACAAGACGGGACGGATGCCCAGCGCTGAGTTTCCCGGGCCGCCGTCTTATCTTGCCGAGACACCCACCCCCCAGCGATTGACCCCAAATCGTGAAATGGATCCCCTGGGCCCCCCTCACAGTCTCCGCGGCGCCGTTCTGGCACTGTTAGCTCGCGCTCTAGTCGTTTCCCCTCGCAAGATGCACGATCTCGGACGATGCGTCCCGAGTCCATCACCGATGACCGGTGCTGTATTGCGCCATGAGGAGGATTCTTATGCCCCCGGTAGCCGCGCATGCTTGTATTTAACAACTTTGACGTGTCTCGGTGCGCGCGTTGAAGAATCTCTCTTATCGTGAACTGTCTTGCACACTCGAACTTGCGCGCCGCGATACGGAAAATCGTTACCGAATTTAATACGACATCATGGGCAGTCTTAAGACGGAAGGTTCCGCTCCCTGGGAATTGGCTGGTGCCAAGAAGCGCGAGGCCCTCGCATCATCGATCCCCTCAGAATGGCGCATCCCGCAGGACCTGCTCCCTCCAGAGTTCCAGGAGGACGTCACGGGGTGGCCTGAGACATCGGGCTGGTTCACCCCGAAAGAGCTTGTCATCACCGAACTCAACGCCGCTGAGCTTCTTCCCAAGCTTGCGTCTGGAGAACTCAAGTCTATCGACGTCACCAAGGCTTTTTGCAAGCGCGCTGCGGCGGCGCATCAACTGGTAAGTCTGAGATTGCGCGTGTGGACATAGAATCAACTGGCGCTGACATTCGCGTTCAAAAGACAAACTGCCTCTCTGAAACATGCTTTGACCGCGCCTTCGCAACGGCACAGGCTCTCGATGAGCACCTGGAGCGCACCGGTAAACCAGTAGGACCTTTCCATGGATTGCCGATCTCGCTCAAGGACAACTTCAATCTGAAGGGTTTGGACGCCACTGTAGGAATCGCCTCATACGTGGGTAGCCCGGCCGAGTACGATGCTGCGCTGGCGACACTGTTGGAAGAGGCTGGTGCCGTGTTCTACGTCAAGACGAACGTTCCTACAGCGATGATGATCGCCGAATCGGTCAACAATGTGTTTGGAAGAACTGTCAACCCGAGGAACAGGAATCTCACTAGTGGTGGAAGTTCGGGTGGAGAGTCTGCTCTGATCGTGATGAAGGGCAGCCCTTGGGGCATCGGCACTGATATTGGTACGTCTCGACAACTTTGGCGACTCCTTTTTCGTTGTGATTGCTAATCAGCATTTTTCAGGTGGCTCCCTGCGCATTCCTGCCGCGTGCACCGGCATCTTCACCCTCCGCCCCTCATTCGGCCGCTTCCCCACTCTCGGCTGCCGATCCGGCATGGGCGGCCAAGAAGCAGTTCAGTCCGTCAACGGCCCGATGACCCGAACGATCACCGACCTCGAGCTTTACAGCAAGACAGTCGTCAACCGCCAAACGTGGCAATATGACCCTCGCTGCGTCCCAATCGCGTGGAGAGATGTCGAACTCCCCAGCAAGCTTAAGATTGCTGTCATGTGGAACGACGGCATGGTCAGGCCGACTCCTCCCGTTGCACGCGCCCTCCATGAGACCGTCGAGAAGCTCAAGGCAGCAGGTCACGAGATTGTTGAGTGGGACCCGAAGGACCAGAAGGAGGGACTGAGTCTGCTTGACCGCATGTTCGTCGCGGACGGCGGTATTTCCATCAAGAAGGAGTTGGATAAGACGGAAGAGCCGTGGAGGCCTGAGATGGCAGCCTACTCCAAGGCAAAGGAGCTCGGCACATATGATATGTGGCAACTTCACCTGCAGAGGACGGCGTTCCAGAAGAGGTACCTCGATCGGTGGGTTGCGGCGGGCATTGACGCTATCTTGTGCCCTACAACGCCATTTACAAGTGTCAAGAACGGCACTTTCAAGCATGGTGAGTTGTATCCTTTGACTAGAAGTGAGAAAAAGGTGCTAACAATGATGCAGTGGGATATACCGGTGTCTACAACGTGCTGGATTATTCTTGCGTGTCTTTCCCTACTGGCTTGTCTGCGGATAAGAGTGTGGACGCACCCAGCTCAGGAGACACGCCGTTGGGACCGGTCTGCGAAGCAGTACATGCCGAATGTGAGTACAATAAAAACAGAATCTCATCTATCATCGCTAACCACTATTGCAGACAACCCGAACGATGTTCATGGAATGCCAATCAGCTTGCAACTTGTTGCTAGACGCCTAGAGGAAGAGAAGGCAATCGCCATGGTCAAACAAGTACTAGAGGTTATTTGAACAGAGTCAATAGACAAATAGAATAATACGTCTTCATTATCGTCAACTTCGAGGTGACTTTATCCCATATGTGTGAGTTGCGAATCCGCAAGCGTCCAAGAACGCTTGAAAAAAGAAAGAAAAAAGAAAAGGGGTAACTCCAAGTGAAGATAACCACCACCCAAGTTTCAGTTTATCTTGACGTGAAGGATTCAATTTGTTTTAGTAACAGAAACCGATTCTTGCGTAAGTTTGTTCTTAAATACGCAAACTTAGCATGATTGGGAAGCAGGAAGCTTTCAAAGTTGCCTGGCGTTTCATGAAATATACAAGCAATTATTCCTTCATGAAGGAACCCAGGGATAGACCTCATCATAGCAACAGAGCAACCAGCTAACTTGCGTCTAAATGCATTGCATCCCCATGTAGAGGTCATACCATTGGAAAATAAGGTTGGTTTTTGTACACGCAGGGAAATGCATGAATCCATATTATCGACGTCCGGGCTCTCTAAACCTACATCTGGTGCATGGAGGTTGCACATGGTGTCATTTGGTTGCTTGGCAGGTGCTACCTTTCACGCCATCAGTAATCATTGTTAACAGACTTAGTGAACATGTCTCACGGAACTATTCAAAAGTACTACATGCCATGCATGTCAGAAGCCTTGCAGCAAACTTGGTGAACCCTCTCGATTTGGATAATAGCCCTAAGATGAAGACAGATGAAGGCCTTATCATTTGCTTGCACCGAAAGCGACGTGAAAAACCTGTAAACATTGCTGATCTGCGTCCTTCAATTGTGCCACGCAAATTGTTTTTAGTCTTCATGGAGACATAAAACAACATTTCTACGGTCGCAAAATGTTGTTAATAAATAATAAGGCGTCAGCGCCCGTGGCATGATCTAAGGCAAAACAGATGAGATTGAAGCGAGCCATTGGCAACTATTCGTCATTTCAAAAATCTGGTTCCCTTGTTCCTCCCCTCGCAAACGATCCAGCGAACCGGGGGTCATGCGGCCAAGACGATTGATGCACCTGGCCAAGACCCTTGGCGATCACATCCCGCCAGCCAAGGATCTTGGCTGCCCTTGGCTGGACTGCCATCTTCAACCCACAATGCAGGATGCGGACCTAAATTGAACGTCATTTGAATGTTTCTCTTCTTTTTACAATACACATCGTGGCTTTGGAGTCTTGGAACAAGTGAAGATGGATTTTCTGAGTCGTCGGCTCCAAATATGATGATAGGACGAGCAACAAGAGCGGATCAGCAGTTGAAAAATGGTGGGGGTGTTCACTATTTACCTCAGTGCAATCAGTGCTATGATGGACAAGCTTCCTGAGTCGGTGACGGCGAAGCGCCGACATGACATGATCCTCAGGCTCTCGCTCCTATCCCATCTCAGTTTCCTTTCTGGTATGATCGGCCGTTCCCGAACTGCTAAAAACATCGCTCAAGTGGACCTACGCCGGCTGTGCTTTCACTGCTGGCCTGTCCCCTCATCTGACTAGGATCATTGATGGCCGAGGTTCATCCCATTTCACCGCTCGCCAATTGCAGCCCATCTCGAGGACACGTTCAACATTTAACCCACTCGTCCAAATTGCAAGTTATTGCTCTGTTCAATGCGCTCTTTGCCCGCGAATACAAGCAACAGTGAAGTCTACATGTCGTCCTGGCGAGATAGAAACATAGGCTACAGCGTCCACTCAAACGGGGCACATCCGAGCAGTTCGTTGCCTCGGTATCTCGTCGCTATTCCCGGGCCCGCGCCGGGAGCTACCGCAATTAGGTTTACGTAGCTTTCGACGGGAATACTGAAAAAATAACCTTGATTCAAGTGCACTGATAACGGACATCGCCGCAGAACCCCAATACTCCGCCTGTTTGCGAATATCTTATATGTAATCCATGCTAATGATTCGACCGCTGGTCCCTGGCTCCCTGCCCCTGGATATTACCCCATGGCACCTACCATTTTTGAGATGAACCGCCGCAATGAGCCTTCCTAACTTGCTTAGCGGAAAGCGTGGAACCACAACATAAACACCCAATTGCTCCTCTTCCCGTGCTCCCGTCTCTTCTCTCCGCCCACATGCCGACATCACAAGATGCATCACTACCCACCCCACTGATTTGCTTGGTTGCCTTTCCCATGCATGCTACCCACGGTGCGTCCGCACCTCCTCGTCCTGGCTGGTCTTTCCGAAGCTTTTCTTGAATAAACTCATGCTTGGCCCATATGTCTTGCATGAGGGTACCCTTGATTCGTCTCCTTCCAAAACAAGCTTAGATTGCATCGGCCTTACGATTCTCAACGGCTGAGAAGCTGCACCATGGTGATTTTCAACGTGGATTCACCTCCTTGACGTGGCAATGCCTCCGGTATGCCTTATCTGCGCCCATATTCGCGAACGGCTGTTGAGACTGCCAAGAATGGGGAGCATCGAGTATATATAGCGAAGCAGTTTTCGCTCAACATCGTGTTCTTTTCTTGTCTCTCCAGCCACCGCTCGACACTCCAGTCCATCGATCAACATGGTTGCCAAAGCCCTCTCCGTCGCCCTCCTGGCTGGTGCCGCCTCGGCCACCTGCCCCCTCTCGGTCCAGATCTCCAACTCTGATGCCCACGTTGTCAGCGTCGCTGTCACCAACACCGGCTCCGAGACTCTCCAGGTCTTCAAGGGCAACACGGTCTTCAGCGACCATGCCACCAAGGATCTCCTTGTGACCGATGCCGGTAAGTTCACACTCCAATCCGACGATTGGCAGATTGTTACATGCAGGACATGAACTAACTCGACACAGAGGGCAACGCTCTCCCCTTCCAGGGCATCTACGTCAACTACAAGCGCCAGGGCCTTGACGCCAGCGCTTTCCAGAAGATCGATGCTGGCGAGACTGTCACCGTCTCCGTCAACGCCGCCAAGAGCTACAAGCTCGAGGGCATCGACGAGGCCAAGATCACCGCCATCCAGGGCTTCCGCTACGCCACTGGCGCTGAGGCTCCTGCCGACTTCAAGAGCCTCGCCTCTTGCGACGATGTCACCTCCGGCGAGGTCGCGGTCACTCCCGACCAGGCCGTTGTCGCCGAGCAGCACATCTCCCGCCGCAACAGCGCCACCCGCTCCCGCGTCGAGAAGCGCTCCATCACCTACTCCTCTTGCTCCGCTTCTCAGACTTCCGCTCTGAAGACCAGCGTCAGCAACGCCATCTCCATGGCCAAGGCCGCCTCCACCGCTGCTGGCACCTCTTCCTACTACTACACCACCTGGTTCAAGTCCACCTCCGTCGTCTCCAAGGTCCAGACCATCTACAACGACGTTGCCGGCGTCCAGACCACCTCCCCCAAGATCTCCTGCACAGACACCTACAGCGACTGCACCGACGGCTCCGCCCTGCTGTACACCGTCCCCGACGACAACGTCATCGTCCCCTGCCCCAACAACGGCTTCTGGGGCTTCCCCGAGCTTGCGTCTCAGTGCTCCGGCGACGACTACGACCGCGCCGGCAGCATCCTCCACGAGATGACCCACTTGTACGGCACCGGCGATTACGGCTACGGCTACGTCGCTGCCCAGGCTCTGTCTGCTACCAGGGCTGCCGCCAACGCCGACACCTACGAGATGTACGCTGAGAGCGTCCGCCTCGGTGGCTGCACCGTCGGCTAAATCTTTGCGACTTACGAATTTCACGAGATCAGAGGGGGTGTGGTGACCGGATGGGAGGCGCGAGGTTGACGGTACTTGAGTGCCTCGCTGAAGGGCTCATCTGGGTGGATTCGTGTAGTTAATCTGTTCTCGCCTTCAGTTACATATTTTGAAAAACAATGGAGCATTTGATGATTATACTCCTGACCTTCCGATTGGTTTTCCCGGTGCATGTTACACAGGCGACAAATCAGGCTGTGTGCCAAGTGAATGCCTTCATGTGCCCACTTCAGATCACCAATGAGATAATGATTCGTGGAACTTGGTTGCCTGACCCATTTATCGCTCGTAGCCTGCTCGCCTTCGAGCCTGATTACTTTTGCAGCTTTCTCCGCACAAGGGAAACAATTTCAACGATTTTACCTACTGCTTCTAGGTACCTACTCCAGCCAAGATGGCTTCTGTCACTAAGCTTTGCGAGTACTGCTCTCTCATCGACTTTAGCTATCTCCGCAATCCTACTGCAGCCGAGATCGACTCTCTCAACGCTGGTGAAAGGCCTACTGAGGACCGATTTCCTCTCAAATTTGGCCAACCCATCGATGGCGACCCGAGTTGGACCTTGGGTCGCGCGGACCGAATCCGTGCCTCGGCGGACACTTGTGTCTTTTGCAAAGCTGTCAAAAAGGTCCTTATTCAGTATGAAGATGAGCTGACAACATTGGAGGCAGTTGGCTTGAAGGATCCTTTGTGCTATGCTACATGTGACATTGCCGGGGCCTTACAACCTCCGAAGGGTACTGCTTGGGAAGGAGCTAAGCCCGGAGAGGCGAATCCGGAGTTTATCATGAGACGTCTGGCGATTTACTTCATTCCTTTCGACGAGAACAGCACGAACGGACTAAACCCTGGACGCGTGGGTTTCAAGGAGGCGTCTTGGAAGCGGATATTTCACTGCTTTCAGACGTATGATGCCGCAAGATCGCAGGATTCCTTCGAAGTGGAAACCTTCTTTGGAGGCCCTCATAACCCAGGCGACATCCTTTTTGCGGGGAGAAAGAGGCCATCTAAGGTGGACATGCGTCTTCCAATTCAATGGGTTAAACATTGCAAGGAAATGCACACCTCATCGTGTGGTTCTGCACAAGTGGAAGATCGAGACGAAGATCAAGACGGAGATGTAGGCTCCAGGTCAGTGTGTTACGTTACAGCGCAAGTTCTCATCAAAGACTGACCTGATATCGAAGCCTTTTGTTTGTCTTTTGTCTCGCAATCGCAAGGCTTTGGCGCAACCTCTTCGCAAAACTATATGTTGCAAATATTCCTGGTTATATGCCACTGTTTCGCCTCATAGATGTAGAAACGATGGCAATTGTAGAACGCAGAAACGTACAGCTCAAAAGTCTGAACTACATGACTTTGAGCTATGTGTGGGGAAAAGCCCCCCAGAAAAAGATGTTATTCAAGGCGAATCGCAACAACCTACTAAAAAAAGACTCGCTAAAAGGCAACCTCTCTCAAACCATTGAGGACGCCTGCAAATTCACGAAAGACATGGGGACTCGGTTCATATGGGTAGATGCTCTCTGTATCATTCAGGATAGCGATGAGGACAAAGCAGTGCAGATCGGCAAAATGGCGGACATATACGCCAATGCCCTGCTCACCATCATTGCTGCGAGCGGCAAAGACTCTCACGCCGGTTTACCTGGCATTTCAACCGACCGAAAGCGAATGCAGAAGGAAATTACAATACGAACATCAACATCCGAGGAGGAGATATCCCTATTGTCTACATTGAGCCATACATCGAGCCGATTTTCAAACTTCAACTCGGAGACGACGTGGTCCTCTAGAGGGTGGACATTGCAAGAACGAGCCGTCTCACGAAGGAGCATAACGTTTCTTGACGAGCAAATCACCTGGGCTTGTTGCGAGTCACACTGGAGTGAGGAGACCAACTCGGAGGCCTCTGCAGTTGTTTCGTGGTTCAACTTGTCAGGTTCCGAATCCTATCTCAATTCGGCATACAGAGACCGGTACGCGTCTGAGATTGATGGTGATCAGATGTGGCACAAGCTGCATCGTCTCGCACGTGACTATTCGAACAGAGAGCTCACTGGGGAAGGTGATGCTTACAATGCCTTCTCAGCTATCATTCAACAGGCACAAGAGATTTCAGGAGAGCAATTCTTATGGGGCCTTCCGACTTCAAGATTCGAACTCGGCTTATGCTGGGAGCCAAACTTGGAGGGGGTGAGAAGGCGTTCAGCCCTGACTACTCTACCGACGACATCTCTTAAGAAGAAGGTCCCGTTCCCCAGCTGGAGCTGGATTGGCTGGAAAGGCCCTATTGGGCTGACGATTGAAGATCGCCATGTTGAAGCCGGGTAAGCTCTGCCAGGAAAACCAATGGTCAAAATCGCTGACGAAAACAAAGGCTGGATCCCGTCATTTCTTGCTACATCATGAGACGCGAACCATTGAGACTAGTTCAAGTCCGCCTCTTGTTCTTGGATAATCCTAAAAACCCACCTGTCGCACGTGGAAGCTCTGCAGTTTCCCGTGACATGATCAAGAATCACTACCCTGATTTGACGACTGAAATACTCGATAAAATACCAGAGGATCAGATTTTGTTTTTCTGGGCTGAATCGGCGCGTTTTCGGGTGACCGAACCGATCAAGTCAGACCTTTGGCAGCCTGGCTGGAACCCGCTTGAAAGAAACCAACATGCATACTACGTCCAGCACATCATTAACTCCGATGGCAGGGTAGTTGGCGAAACTGGCCGATGCAAAGAAAGTTTTGCTGTTGGTGCAAGTAAGAGTGAAGACTACGAGTTTGTAGTCATCGCAGAAAACACAGCGCCCCCAGAGTTTGAGAAGAAGCGGGTTGCATTGCAAGTTGCACGCAGACCCGACGGAGTCGCATACCGCATCAACATTGCCGAGATCAGTCAAGTTGGGTGGGAGAACGCAACCGTGACTCATGGGTTGATTGCATTGGGAAGCGAGGAGGGAGTAGCGTAGAAACATGGGGAGCCTTGACCACGGGAGCGAGAATATTGACTCTGGTGGAGGACTGCAACGCGAATCGCTCTTGACTGATTTGTGGTGCGGGATGATGATCATAGAAAAGCCAATTTACGCCGGCATCGCTGAGAACGGGATAAGAGAAAGTGTATGACTGAAATGATCGCAGCCAGTGTTCTCGAAATTCGTCAACGGTCTCTCTCGACCTATTGTTGCTAAGTCATTATGTCCTCTCCCTCTTTCAGGATGCCTCGGTCAACATGAGCATTACACAACGCGCTGTCATTTTCATCCTATGTAAGCTTGTTTTTGTCTACACGGAGACCGACACCTCTTCGATCATAGCTCTCCACTCCTCCCACATGGTCTCCGCATAAGTCTCGTTCTGCAACACCTCGAGACCGGTCAGTGCTAGAATCTTGGCAGTCTGGATGGCTGATTCGTGGGCAAAGTCCTAGATTTTGATTAGCGATCTCACACACGTTGTGTTTCTCAACAAAAATAAAAACGTACCGTTCCGGCGAGCTCTCGGAAGCCAGCGTTATGTACGGGAGCACCTCCACCAACGGGGAAGCCAACTTGAATAGCCGGAAGGAACCAAGACACGTTGCCCTGTATACCGCAGTTCAGAAGATGTCTTATTCAACACATGCGGTATATGAATGTACCTGATCAGAGGACGCGGAGGCCCCTCCATCTCGACGTGAGTCTTCAGGTGAAGATACGGTGAAATTGGCCGTCTTCGGGTCATTGGCCGGGTCAAGGTACTTCATCTGGTGTTGGTAGAAAGTGCTTGCAAGTTGGAAACTGGGGTTCTGGTCCCAGTAGTCTTGGAATGGAGTGATCTCCACAGTAGTGTTCGTCCCGTTGCCGGACGCGTACAGGATAGACTGCACCTGGTCGAGGACAACGTCGCGTCGTGGTCTGACAGTCAGTCAACGGCAAGGCTGAGAGGAATGGACACTGATGGTAAACCTACCTGGTGTTTCCTCTCACACCCCACTGACTTTCAATGTAGTCCGGAATGATATTTGCCACGGACCATCCCTTCGTGACAACATGATGGATTCTGTCAGAAGGTTGAAGTTGCTGGCGGAACAGCCCGGCCATCTGATAAGCAGCAACGAAGCCGTCCAGAGCATTCTGACCAGCCCACGGGGCTGCGGCCGCATGTGCAGCAACTATCATCGAGCCACGGTAAGCGAGATTCATCAACAAGAGCTTAATGTAGCGGTCACTTGCCTCCAGTCCAAGAGACGTTACCACGCCAAGAAGCCAGAGTTCTACCCCAAGCAGCATAGTCGGAGTTTCCTGGATGAGCCATCAAGCTGCAATCAAGGCCGTTATACGCGCCAGCCTCAAGCATTTTCACCTTACCACCACCCCCTTCCTCGGCAGGAGTACCTAGAAGACTGTAATATCACTGTCAATTCACGATTCCGAGTGGAGGGGAAGTGTACTCACACCACCGAACCTTTCACGTTACCGTTCTCTAGTGCATCCTTCACACCGATTGCCGCTGCAACACCGACAGTGGCGATGAGGTTATGCCCACAAGCGTGTCCCAAACCTGGAAGAGCGTCAAATTCAGAGTTAAACGACACGGCACGTCCTTCACCGTTGGAGAACTCGGCTCTAAAGGCGGTGCTCAGGTTGTAGGCGCTGCGAGTGACTTTGAACCCCTGCTCTTCGAGGAAGTCGGTGAGAACCTGATGTGCGTGGACTTCTTGGTATCCTATCTCCGGATTCTCCCAAATCTTTGTGATTCTGTTAGAAAACATAGCCCGAGGGGTTCTCTTCGGAATCGTAGCCTGTTGACTATCGATGTCTCACCTCCGTATTGAGGGTTCTCAGACCATCATTTCGGGCGTCAATGGCAGCAAAAACTTGATCCGCTAGCTCTTGGCAATTGACGCACGTGTGTAGGAGAGTGCTTGACGCGAGAAAGACGACTGTGGATTTCAGTAAAGACCGCATTATTACGATATCCAAGCTACCGGTGCCAATTTCCAAGTTGAGAGACAAGGCATGATCGTCAAGGATGCAATAATCAACAAAATAACAGCGTGGGATTTAAGTTGTAACTTGCGTCGCTCATGGTCAATTGTTACACTCCGATATCGTATCAATGGGGTTCTTGGCATATGGGGTTGATAGGTCTTGGCAACGACACTGTATTCGTAGGAAACGCCCTGTTACCCCGCAACCTAGATGTAGTTGAGTTGACCTGCTAAATCAATCCTAGGTAATGTTACCAGATTGTAGGCTTCAGCCGACAATCGGACGAGTTGCCCGCGCCTTGAACTAGCCGATAGCTCGGGTATTTGCAATGCTACTTCCTATGTCGCAATTCACTCTCTGAATACCTTACGTAGATGTGAATTTTGATCGTTGCAAAGAGAGTGTGTCCTTGGCTCTTCAATGCCGGCCCGCTGCCAAGCTTCGGCAATATTTGTCCGGTCCAGCCTCGGTCCTGGTTCTCCTATCCGACTGGTTTCGTTATAAACCACGCAATTGTCGGTTTTCCTCACTTAGCATTCAATCGTCGCCATAGTACAAATCTTCTGGTTTTCTGTATCACGCATCTCCCTGGAGTAAGGTAGGTCTTTGTAAAGCATTCAAAGCAAGACTTCGAGCTAGGGGAGTGGGGAGATGATTTAACTGCGTCTCTCCATGGAACCAATATAGGACGTACAAGTTACCTAACTAAAGATCTTGACTTTCAATTCACCATCCATATGATTATATCGAAATTCATGCTTTCATGTAGTCGCTTTTCGTTGAACTTGTTGTCTTTTGATCTCTGACCATATTTCCACGCGGACCTTTCTGTTGACGGCTCCTTGTAAACCTCCCATTATCATACTGGCGGTTAACCGCTTGAGACCCGGCATGTTTTCTTCGAAATTATTCCTGCACGGAATGGGATACCCAATCCCACCCACCAAATAGACGAACCATAGCCGTCTGCTGATGTCTCGATTTTGACCCAAACTCAGACGAACAGAATGCGCTCCTTTCTTTTGTGGAGACTTACTTGGCTATGAAAGGTGATGAGATCTGCAAGTCCGGTTCGCGCCCTTAGCTCATTTCAGTATCTGCCTCGTCGGTCTGGCTTCCAGAAAGTTGTACGTCTCATTAACAAGTTTGTCGTGCATGCGAAACCTCCATGCCTAACGAGTGAACATTATTCTACATGTACAAAGATACACGAGAAAACCTAGTATTCTTCACTCAAACGTATATTACTCAGAAGCAAGAAAAGCGTTGTGTGGATACTACATTATCAGTTAGTGCGAGGCGATGTTCCGCTCCTGTCTGTCTAAAAGGTCGGTAGCCGGAAGCATGATACGAGGGGTTGACGGTGACTTGAAAACAACACGTTTGCGTGAAGTGGGAAAGAGAATCGTCATAATTAGCAAGAATCACTTTTGCGTCGTTGGAAATCAAACTGAACCTGCCTCTCTGTATCGATTTATGTTCTCAGGCCCTGATTGCTGAGCTCTCGCAGGCTCCATCACAGCATCCACGCCGCCAATCACCACGCATCGACCAACGAGCCCCAAACATAGGGGGCTTTCCCAAGGGATAAGGCCAAGCAAAAACTCACTGCCAGGGCAGAATTAAATCAGCTGCTCAGCCCTGGGATGAGCCGCTTTGATGTCCCGTGGCGGTGGGATCGGCTGGTCGTATTCATGGGTGCCAATGCAATGCCAAGGGCCAAGAGCAGTAGCAGGACGACGTTGACGCAGACTTGCCAAGCAATGTCTCGAAACCTTGTCAAAACATACGCAATGGAAATGAGGGAAAACCGTGGGACATTCGGATAAAGTGCGATTACTTTCCATAAACTTTGCTGAAGTCTATGCAAACATTCGTCCAACCTCTCTGCTGTCAATCTTCAACTTCCGAATCATGAAATTCCAAACAGCCTTCCCGTCATCAAAGGCTTTGTTCATTATCTTTCAACTGGTTGCAACAATGCAGTTGTTTTGCATGTACTATCCTTACCTGACCAGACTGCCTCGTCGTAGGACGGAGCCTTCACATTCTCACTTACACTGCCATGGAGACGACGACTGTTTCCCGTTCATTCATGATTCTCTGTCCGAGGACGTGTCAACAAGCATTCAATATTGCAAGAACAACTCCGCAGAGATGGATCGTGAGAAACCACGAATTGCAACAGTCACCGCTCAATTCGGCGAGCCCCAGCACCACTATCAACGAGCCTTGCGGACCCACCTGGTTCACAGCATAATCCACGGCACCGATGTTCATGTCCTCTGCGAAAATATCGTCGACGATCTATGGAATAAACCTGCCTTCATTCTTTCGATCCTTCTCGACGAGCTCGCGAAACCCCAAGAAGAGAGACTGGAATGGTTGATGTGGGTCGACCGCGATACCATCGTCCTGGACAACTGCAGGTCTCCAGCCAGTTTCCTGCCCCCTGCTCCTGGGTGGGCCGCGAACGGACCCGACCCGGCATACATCACCAAGCGAGACAAGTTCCCCAAAGGCAACATTCACCTCCTTGCGACGACGGACTGGAACGGTTTGAACAACGGGGTATTCTTACTGAGGGTCAACAGGTGGAGCGTTGACCTCTTCGACTCGATCTTGTCTTACCGACACTACAAGCCGGACGTGGAGCTGAAGTTTACGGAGCAAAGTGCCATGGAGCTTCTCCTGCAAGAAGAAAAGTTTCGACACAATGTGACGTGGGTACCTCAGTGGTGGTTCAACGCTTATCCTGGTCCACAGAGGGACTTCACAGCGGATGAGCAGGTCAAACTGGAGGCGTATCATGCAAGGCCCGGAGACTTCCTTGTTCACTTCGCCGGGGTTGGCAATCGGGAGGAGGCCATGCCTCCCTGGCTCCGGGTCGCCGAGTTGAGGACAAGTGGTTGGGCTGCCGGGCCTACGCAGAGAAAGCTCGACTACGAGGTTGCAGACTTTTGGCGCAAGAGAGCTGTCAAAAGCCCTTAAGAGTTCATGGTGCACAAAGGGTGCCTCCATTATGGAACATAGAAAGATTAAGAAGTTGATCACTGTAGACCAAAACATTACGTTTCGCCGAGCATTCTTCACTTGGGACCAGTGTGTAATTCCGTCGGAAGGATGGGAACATTGATGATCGCGAAGAATGGCTTTTGTTAATATTTCATCTAAAGTATGAACTAGATTGAAAATTCAATTTTATAAGTCGTCACTGGAGGAGCAGGCCAGTTCCTCAACACCATTGATCATGGCATAAGCCGGCGGGGGGTCGTTGAACTCTGCATCCGCAATAATTACCTCAACGCCCGTTCGCAAGCACTTGTACCTTCGCAGTCAGTTCATGTCTATGTCTTTTTCGCTTTGGCGGCATACCTGAATCCTCTTGTGTGTACCTGTGGAAACCCCACAGATAACCTCCAAAGCATGCCTGATTGAAAGCACGGAAGATCCAAAGGTTGGTGAAACGAGTGGGACGACGTGGCTTTTCCAAATGCCGGGGTCAAGAGAAAAGCCATTTTGCCCTTCCGCAGGAGAAATCGGTATATCGCCCACAATACCGCAAATGGGATCATACCTGACGTCCTCTCGCGAGCTCTGGCCCACACATACTGCCGTAGTAGTGCGAAGGCGCAGCACCAGATTCCGTAGTGAGATTGGCCCCAACCTCTGCATCAAGTCAGGTTGAACGGAAACCTCCAGAGCCAACGCTAGGGGCTTATGGGGGTATACCACCGGCGGCGCCGGAATGGTCATCTTCAGCTGCAGGGAAGGGCTGTATGCCGGCAGGGTACTCCGGACCTGCGCCAGCGGCTGCGCAGTTTCCAATTCCTCGGCTGCGATGGAAGAAGTGCACGAGCAATCACCGATGGTCGGCGAAATAACTCGAAATTGAGGCAGGGGCCGGAAGAGTAATTCTGTTTTCTTAACAGTGTTGAAACGAAGAATCCCTTGTCGTTGAATTTTCACTTTCAATACGTAGGCGACGGTAACTTTCAGGCCGGCAGTGTTGATCCCTGTCGACGGTGGGAGGCAAATGGTCTCGCAGTGGGGGTCAGCTGCGGAATGCGGAAAACAAAGTGACAGGGGGAAGCAATGCTTCCCCTCCTTCAGAGTTCCCGCGGCCTGGGCGATCTGTGACGACCGCTTGAAAATCTGCTCCCACCAATTGTCAGGCGGCAAGCCCATGCGCTGTGTGCTTCAGAATACTTACCTTGCGTGACTGTTGTGTCGTGTTCGATTGCGGCATCTTGGCGGAGGAATCTGGTGTCAATACAGCGGCGCATCTGATGTCTAGCCTGCCGAGAGCCGTCTCCATTAGCAGCTGGAGCCACCGGCACCAACCATATCACTGAATACCTTGAAGTGAGACCATGATAGAGGCAATAGCCACCGAGTGTTGCACATGAACATCGATCGTTCCCTCCACCTCTTCTCCAGGATGAAACCAGCCTCGTCCGGTGGGAAACTTAACACACAAGTCGACTCTCATCTCGGCGCCACTGAACGTCAGTCCGAAGATACGAAAGTGGAATGAAGGTCTGCCACATGCGCGGAAGCCAAGCGTTCGTCGCAAGCAATCTTGAATTAAAGTATTGTGCCGAGATATTTATGTTGAGTTGGAACAGGAGGCGAATGTCACATCAATCACAATCGCCTGATCGCTTGAGTGTGTCGACGGAATAGAATGTTCTCCATTCAGAGCAGCACGTATCTCGCAGCTGCTGAACTGTTGCAATGCCTTTTACTTACCCTAAAAGTGATGAGCGACTCAACACGCTGGTTTACCTCTTGTTTCGACTGGCAACGGTTAGGAGACAGCTGTGTCGGCAAAGGTACTCCGATTTGCGGCTGAATGAAGCATCATAGTCACGTAGTTCCCATCGTATCATTCGTCTGCACCAAGTGCAATGGAAAAATCTCTGGAGCGATGTGCTCAACACTACGTGAGCGGGTTTGGGGGCACGGTGGCCAGGGAATGACGGGACCTGCCACGGTGCCACTGTGGTTCGTTTAAGTCTATGCTGCCCGGGCAGAAAACTGAAGATTAGTCCAGCGCTAGTGCCGCAAATACGGACGAAATCGTACATTCCCCCCCATTCTCCTTCGGGACTGGCTGGGTTCTGCCCGCCCAGAGACCTGCTGAGTCTTGGCACTGTCGCCCCTTGGCAGAGTGCGTCAAATGATGCGTGATCTGAAGGGAACGGGCATTTCCGGATCTCATCTACAGCGAAGAAGACTAGCGACGAACAGGATAATCGCAGAGGAACGAGGAGGCTCAATAACAGCCATGTAGATAGGTGATGGAGATTGTTCTCATAGATAGTCGGCCGTTTCTGGAGCATCAGCTTTCGCATGCTCAGCCAGATATCTTGTCGGGGCGGTAGACATACCGAAAGCAATGGCAGTCCCCATACCGGATGCTGCGAATGGAGCCGAAACATTTGATCCTGTGACGTCACGCCGGGCAACGGTTCTAGACGGCGGCGCACCCTTTGCCCCTGCAGTCATGTTTTCTTTCGGAAGATTTCTGGCCTGGGCCTGACTCTTGCATCCTGTATAATACAAGCTTCCTGTCTCATAGCTAAGATCCAACCATCCAGGACTTCTCATTGAGGCCGCAGCGTCCCTTAATCCTATTTCTTTTGCACCCCTAACGCTTGGCGCTCTTACATTCTCCCATCCGTCCCACTACTCTGCCACAGGTCATAATGGCAACAGAGCCAGAGTCCAGCACCTCCAGCGATACGCAATTGCGGCCAGTTGAGACGAAGATGTCCTACTCCTATGAGGATGAGAAGGGATGGCGACGCTGGAGGGTGCTTCGTCCCGGACGGGGTATCTACCATGATATCAAGCGAAGGTTGCCATACTACTGGAGCGATGTCGCCGATGCATGGACATATCGCACAGTCGCAAGTACAATCCGGATGTACTTTGTCAAGTAAGATGACGCTTTCCAACTTTGCCTATATCGAAATATAGCTAACCGGTCTAGCCTGCTTCCAGCGATTGCATACACCCTCGACATGTATCGAAGAACTGGCGAATTCTTCGGTGTCAACGAAGCGCTCTTCTCCTCGGCACTTGCCGCCGTCGTCTTTAGCACACTCAGCGCCCAGCCCCTGACGATAGTTGGTGTCACCGGCCTTATCTCTCTCTTCAACTTCACGATCTACGACATCATCAAGATTTATGACGTTTCTATCTACCCACAATTCATGGCTTGGACAGGAATTTGGGCTGCAATCTTCCACTGGCTAGTTGCAATCTTCAACGGATGCGACTACATGCGCTACGTGACGGACTTTTCTAGCGAATCCTTTGGCTTGTACGTGGGAATCATCTACATCAGTAAGTAATCACCTTTGCTTTACATGGCACCCTTTATTCACATCATTATAGTCAAAGGGGTTGAGGAACTAGTCAATGAGTTTACTACTGAGGGCAGTGCTGCTGGGTACTTGGCCTGCTTGATTGCCATACTCTATTTCGGAACGGTCTACGCGCTGGAAAAGCTTGGCTCTAGCACTCTCTGGAGAGCCGGTTTTCGAGGCATTCTCGCAGACTATGCCTATGTCGTAAGTCTTCTTCAAATTTTCTTTTCCACAATTGAGTGATTGCCTAACTTCCATTCCCACAGTTTGCTACGGTCTTCTGGGTCGGCTTCTCCCACATTCCAGGACCTTTGAAGGACGCACACATTATGAGAGTTCCCATAGAGACAGCGTTCCATCCCACACAGCCACGAAACTGGCTTATCGACTTCTGGAATCTCGATGTCAAGTGGGTGTTTGTTGCCATGCCTTTTGGTTTCCTGACCATGTTGCTCTTCTACTACGACCATGTGAGTTGCGACCCGGGATGTCGAAGAACTCATACTAACCACTTCATAGAATGTCAGCAGTATTACAGCACAAGCTCGCCAATACCCACTTCAGAAACCTGGCGGGTTTCATTGGGATTTCTTCCTTCTCGGGTGCACCACTTTCGTCGCAGGCATCCTTGGGCTCCCGATGCCGAATGGCCTTGTTCCCCAAGCTCCAGTTCACACAGACTCATTGACAGTCTACAAGACAAGTCTTAAGATCATCCCAACATCAGAGGGGGAGGACACTGAGATCCGCCGTCCAATTGTCAGCGCAACGCATGTCGTCGAGCAGCGACTGTCGCACCTGTTGATGGGGCTTGCCCTGATTGGAACGATGACCGGGCCTCTTCTTGTCGTTCTTCACACAATGCCGGCCGCGGTATTCGCTGGTGTATTTTTCGTGGTCGGAGTAAGTTTATGGTAGCGTTCAACGTCTTTGGTTGATAACTAACGAGAATCAGTGGGGATCAATTGAGTCAAACTCCATCTTGCAGAAATTCGTGTTCCTCCACTCCGAGAAACGGTTCATTCAACGCGACGAGCTGTTGCTACAAGTGCGCCGTCGCAAGATTTGGCTTTACATTATCCTACAATTCGCGGATGTTGCGGCGTGTGTAGCTATCTCGCACACCCTTGCAGCAATAGGCTTCCCGGTTCTGATCATCCTGCTCATCCCCATGAGAGTTGTGTTAGTGCCGAGATGGTTCACCCAGAAAGAGTTGCAGATACTGGATGATTTCACAGCAACGAATAAAATGGTGCTGGCGAGTTTAGGTGGCAAACCCGGCCTCCCTGAAGGTTCTCGGGAGGAGGAATGGGGCTTGGAAAGACGTTTCAGCGAGAGCAAGCATGGGGTGCCAAGACAGAGAGCCGGGAGCGTGCACCGCTAAACTTGACAAGAGTATGCAAATTATTTCTTCGGGCATCAGTAACCAGAAAAGCAAGAATCTGCGAAGGATCTCAACGGGGATGACATACGACTGAGGATATTCGGCGCTGTCGGCAGCTGTGATCAGTACAGTGGCCCACTCAATAGAAACGGACGTAATTCTACTCTTTCAGGAAATGCCGTATTAGGAAACACTAAGTCCGTGAACCTTCGACGATTGCAAATCGACGTCATCCCGTCTGTATGAACAGCTGAAAACGATTTCAAATACAGCGAATATCAATTCCTTCCCGCGCGCTTATGATAACAATCTATCTCCATCTGCAATGAGAATACCGTCACTCCACCTGGAGTCCTTCATGTGCTGAAGCTCGAATGAAGACCAATCGTGAAATCCATGGCTTTGCGTGCAAACCAGAAATTTGTCGGGCCACATATTTTCCTATAAAGATCCAGCTACCGTCTCCCAAGGATCTGAAAGAATTACTCCTGCCACATCAAATCACACTTGCCATCATCAATCAGTACCATAGTTAGACATGTCTTACACTCCGACTACCCACAGCGCAAGCTACGAGGCAATTTCTGCTACGAATCCGTCGATCTCCGCCGCCGGCAAAGTCGTCCTCATAACTGGAGCCGGATCTGGAATTGGGAACGCCGCTTCGTTGTCCTTCGCTACAGCCGGAGCAAAAGCCTTGATTCTGCTCGGCCGCCGAGTGGAGTTGCTTGAGCAGGTTGCCAAGCCCATTCATTAGAAAGGCCTCGACACGGGGACAGCCTGTTTTGCTGTTGATGTCTGCGACGAACAGCTTGTGAAATCTACGCTGAGCCAGATCGTTTCCAAGTACGGACGCATCGACATCGTCATACACGCAGCTGGAGCCCTCCCACCTCTGGGCCCTCTGGCAACGGTGCCCCTCGACGACCTCTGGAGGGCATTCGAAGTAAACATCAAAGGCTTACGAAGTAAACATCAAAGGCTTACTGACCTTAGCTCAGGCTATGTTGGCTGTTATCACTTCGGATCAAGATGGCCCATCTCAGCCAGTCATTATCGTCCTCAACACTGCCGGGAGCATCATGCCTCCGCTACCGGGCATGGGCGGGTATGTAGCAAGCAAGATATCCTCTTCGAAGCTAGCAGAGTACTTGGCTTCGGAGAACAAGGACAAGTTGTGAGTCATTTCGGTGCACCCAGGTATAATCCAGACTCCGATGGCTGAAGAGCTTGAGAAGGCAGGACTCAAATTTCCGTATGACGACAGTACGCGTCGACTGACTTGAAGGAGCTTCCCATCGCTGACGCTGACACGTCTTAGTTTCTCTTCCCGCAGACTTTCTCGTCTGGACTGCCAGCCAAGAAGCGGCTTTCCTGAATGGGAAATTCGTCTTCGCCAACTGGGATGTGGAGGAGCTCAAAGCTAGTGCTGGGAAGATTGAGGGTGGTGCAGACCTCAGCATGATGTTGCGAGGCCTGTGACGGTAGCCATCGATGTTTGGAGAGTTGTCTCGTGAAAAGATTGCTTACGCTGAGACTTGGTTCTAAAGGCAGAATTCGCAGACTGTTAAGCTCGAAACCTTCGTGTTGCGCGTGGTAACCATGGAATTTGTCGGGACACTCTCCGCCGTAGTGCCCGGGCCCTCGACTGTTCTCGGAAGCTGAGTGGGTCCTTGGTCGTCGTGGGCGGCACTGATTTGACGGGCCGGGCGGCCGGCATCAGCCAGTTGAAGTCACCCAGTCTTGTTCGACACACCTGTAGTGCTGAAACCATTCGCGGATGTATGTATCATATACCAACTTGAAGCAAGTATCGTCATTGCAAGCGGTTTTTCTGGGGATGCTCAATCAGATTCTTTAGTGCCAGTGAGAGACTTAGCGCCAAGGCGGCATCACTGCACAAAGCACCCGCGTCAGTGTTAACTAGTTGTCTACTAAGACATCCCCTCAGGACACCTGAAGTGAGATTTAGCGTGGTGAAAATGGGTGACCCGATTGGTCGTGAAAAGCGTCTCTCTTTGAAGTCCGCCTGGTCCATCGCGATTCGCGACCCCTGAATGATAAGCGGCGCTAGAGAGCATAGTGCCGGACGTCAAAGGCATCCATGAATGTCTAAATCCCTGGATGACGATCAGCACTGCAGTTGATCGGCACCAATATTTAGACTGCCAACCAACCAGACAATAACATGCAGCGGTTCGCAACGGTTTCGCGCATCTTACTCACAGACACCCATGGCAAGCCATTTTAGTGAAGATGAGAGATACTTCGTATTTCTTTGCGTAGCTTGCAGCTCACATAAGCCGCTTACCTACATCTGCGCTGCGTTTATGCTACACAATATTGGAAACCCCGCGCCGGGGACGCAGGAACACAGGATGGGATTCGTCAAAGTCAAGAAAATGCAGCAAGGGTACGAATTGCTCACAACCTCATCCTTGAAGCAATCTATGTAATCAAGGGTTGGGGTAGTCCGTTGCGGCTGTTGATTCTCATCAGGCGACCTTCGCCCTCGCATTATCAACGATTCTTGAGTTTGTAACTGCTCAGGCCGAAAGGTGACCAAAACCAACCGGCAATCGGCTCCGAGTCACAGCGTTGGCATACGAGGATCTCCGCGCCATTTTTCTTTTTTGCTTCTGGTCTGGTGCCTGACTATTGGCACCGTTGTGCGCCACGTTTTTCGCGCTTGCGCTTGGTCGTCGAGCTGACATCAAGCTGAATATGCCGGCCGACGCTTGATTTTGCGGGCTAGAGCGAAGACTCGCGACCCCAGGTCTAAAATCTGACCGCATCAAGCGAAAACTTCCCCGAAATTGCCAGAGCGCGGCAACTGCCACCAACGTGCATGGACTAATATCTTTCGTTTAACCAGTTTGCGTAGTCGGAGCGCTGCTCCTTCGCTCTAGAACGAAGTCATCTGCCGCGTCAACGCTGGGACACAGCAACCGTTACCGTGGGGTTGGGAGCATTTTTATTCAAAGCGATGCGTCCTCCGGAGAAAGCTCAACACGCAACTCTCTCAGCCGCAAGAGAATCTGCCATCCTGTTCGGCAATAAGCTGCAGTAGCTATAATCCGAGGCCGCATCTGAGCTGCACATCTAGGCTGCAATAGAACCTCACAACAACAACTACATATAAAGAGACAGGAACCTCCTACTCGTCTCCAATCTCATCTACAGCAGCACACTTCTCTTCTCCGATCTTACATATCTTCTCCGATCTTACATATTCATACATCAGCCTCAGGTCTCAAGGCTCTTATTCTAGCCCGGCAGCTCAACCCCAACTTCAACATGAAGACTTCCACCATCACCACCGCCCTGGCCTTCGCCCTCTCTGCGGCTGCTGCTCCCGGCGCTGAGACCTACGGAATCAAGAGAGGCAAGACTTGCCCTACCAACACCGCCCAGCCCGATGGCACCCTCGGCAAGTCCTACGTGAACACCAGCCTGCTGGTTCCCATCTCCAAGAAACTGCCCAGCGTTGCCTTCCCCGCCACCAAGATGGCGATTGTGACCCCCAACGACGTCTGCACCGTCTTCAACCTCGACTTGCCTGTTGCTCAGACCCAGGGCAAGGTCTGCAACCTCGTCTTCGACTTCCCCTCCTATGAACAGCAGGCTCTCGGAAAGTACCTCTTCCACGGCCCGGGTACATTCCAGTTTACTGGTTACGCCATCGGCGCCGGTGCCGTGTCCGGAGTCACTTCCTACAACAAGCAGCCTGCGCCTGGCCCGAGCCCTCCCAACCCTCCCCCCACCATGACTCCCGGTCACAGCTACGTAAGTCCTGCATCGTCGGCCGACATGGCTCATGAGCTAACATCACAATCTCAGATCGTCAACAGTGCCCCTTGTGGCATTCCCGCCAATGTTCCCGGCACTGTTACTGTCTCTGGCAGCCTTTGCTCCCCCGACACCGTCTTCTCTTTCCAACAGAGCAACGACGGCTGCCCTCTTGGCTTCTACGTCGTCCTGACCGATGCTTAAGTATTCTAAGGCACATGTTGAAGCAAAGGTCATGACCATGGATATAGGTCGAGCTTGAGTGTGGTATGCTATGTATCATATTGACAATACCTGTACATATGGTCTTCTAGAGGGTAGATAGTAATTTGTAAGACCTGGTTATCTTTGTTTGTCATTGGCTTCGCAAAGGGGAAGCTTTCATGGAATGTCTCTTAGGACAAGTTCATAACGTACTCTTTTGTGTCTGACGAAACTATTCAGTGGTGGTTTTCACTCCTCCTGGCCACGGTCTAATTGTAGCTTACAGACGTGATACATGTAAGCCGAAGGTACCACTGATACAGCCGGATCCAAGACCGCGACTTATTGTTTCCCACAAATAGTATTCTTGAGCTCCAATCGCAACCTCTGGTCAAATAGAAAAAGGGCAAAAACGAAACTTGGAAGGAAAAGGCACTCTGAAGCCCGAGGCTTTCCACTAGGCTTTCCACCATGTCTCGCAACTCTCAGATCGTTCTGTGATGTCACAGCCTAAGAAGACGCAGCAGGGTGCATGCACCGTGGGGCATAACTCGTATGCATGGCGCGGAGCGCATAGTTGGGGAACGGGTCGGGGTCGTCGGGGTTCGCATTGTTCTGCACGCGATAGACCAGCGACCGCGGATAGAACCGAGTTCCGCGCCCGTCGAGTGAATCCGTAAGGTTTAGGTGGTATCCATGCGAGTCGTGATCTCTTCCCGAGACAAAAGTGAAGTTGTAGTAGCCATCGGTGCACCATCCCGTCCAAGTGGGCGGAATCGAAGGGCTGTGGTAGTTGTCGCCGCTGCTGGACCTGCAGGACGCTTGGTTGATCATGGCGCCGCTTTCGGTAACGATGCCGACTTCGAAGCTATAGCTTGTAGATGAAGATTTCGGCCCTGACCCAGCATAGAAGTCGTCAATTTTGTAGAATGTGGAAGCTTGACGTTGGTCGTCTGCAGGCGCGGCGGAACCAACGGCACAGAATATCATGATAAAAGCGATGCGCTTCATTTTCTTGATTAGAACCGAAGGTGGTTTGGGATGAGTACAACCGAAAAGGCTGATCTCTGAATTATATGAAGGGCAGTGACGATGGACGAGATTTTCAGCTTTTATATATTCATGTTAGAATCCGACAAGAGTACGGCCAGAGCATGTCAACCCTCATACCGCTTGCACTTAGGTCTCATGGCTACAGTAATGTCTTTGTTGCGGTACAGAGTGAGACTGTTACCCTTTTCTGCAGGCTGTGACGTTATTAGTGACCGCTGAGCTCCTCGCGATGCCCGATGGTGACGCTGTTCAAAACACGATTCGACAGCCGACAAACAGCCGCCTAGTCTATGAAACAACCTACATCATTCCATAACTTTGTCACATGTATCGAACGGCAGTGCTGGATAAAGGTCAATGTTTGTGCAATTATTGAGACTGGAGTATAGAAGTTTCCTACCAAGCTTTCGAAACTGCGGAACCGGCTATGATTAGTTCTTGATTGCACCGATTCTGAAGATTGCGCGTTCCCTAGCTGGGCTACACGCAAATACCGGACGCTCACTCAAAACGCTTGGTCACACTATGCGAGATCGTATCACGCCCATGACTTGCTTAAGTCGCGGATGACATTACTTCAAAGGCTGTTCAAAATCAAACCCTATTACACAACACTTGACGCGTCACGTTAAGTCCACAGGACATCCCCATAACGATAGGTCGGTAGACCAACGATCGAGTACTTTTGAGCTATGGAAGGTTAGATATAGTGGCTTGTGATGTCAACATTTACAATGAGATGCCGACTGTCTCATCGCAATGATTGACTGTACATATACCAGGCCATACCCTCTTGGGCCACGACAGCCTAATAGCAATCAGCCAGTTTTGTAACATATTTCTGACTGTATTTTCAAAGTGGAGAGTGTAACCATGGAAAATGGCTGGGCGTTGCCGATGTTACTCTGTTGGCGGGTAAATGTGTAGCATGAGCCTACACAGAGCGCCCCTTCCCGAACCGCTGGGGTATGATTGAAGCGCTTTTTCAATGTCGATCATTATCACGAAATGGCTCGCAAATCCCCCCTTCCCGGACTGAATTGACGAGAAATTAACATATCATCAGATTATGGTGTTCTCGATTGGTGGGATTTGTATTTGAAAATTTACGGGAGTCAGCCCCGTCTGTCCTTTTATGGCGTTCTTCAGGTTAATTGACGGTCCATTGCCGGCATCTGAGTTGCCGACCTCGCGGTCCAAGGATGCTGGTGCAGAGTCCGATAGCCTTGCATCAACCGCAAAGAGCCCGACAGATTCGGTCACGGCCAAGAAGGACCACATAAAGTCAGAGTGTATCCCCCACGACAAGAATGATGTTTGAACTATGACTTCCATCACATCGGCTCTTACTTGGGATACTTCACCCTTCACCACTAAACGATGCGATCTTCTATGCTTTTTTCAGTGGTCGTGATGGCACTCCGTGCCATGACGCAGACATTCACCAATCCAATAATGTGGGAAGATCTTGCTGACAACAAGTCCATCGGGTGGGCGATACTTTCTACATGACGTCTTCGACTATGCACTAATCGCCAGGTGCGCCTATCCTGCGGTCCAAAGACTTGGTCAACTGGGAGTACTTTAGCCACTCGGTGCCTACCCTCGACTGGGGTACCAAGTATGACCTAGTCGATGGTTAGAGAGCTTACATCAAAGGCATCTGGGCATCTTCCCTTCGTCATCGGGCGAGCAATGATCTGTGGTACTTCGTTGCTTGCATCGAATTTTCGAAGACGTACATCTACACGGCTTCGAACCCTGCCGGTCCCTGGACAAGAGCGGGCACGATCAACAATTGCTACTACGATGTGGGTTTGATGTTTGACGACGACGACACACCTTATGTGGCTTACGGAAACACGGCTATTTCGGTTGCCCAACTGTCGGCCGACGGTCTTTCCGAGGTCCTCTCGGAGGTTGTATACAACACTCCTAGCAGCATCGGTGCCTTGGAAGGCTCTCGCATGTACAAACGAAACGGCAACTACTTCATCTTCCTCACCCGACCGCCTGATGGGCAATACGTGCTCCAATCCTCCAGCCCGTGGAGTCCGTACACGGTCAAGGTGCTTGCTGACAAGCTAAGCCTTACTGCTGTGCCTAGTGCGGGCTCGCCTCACCAAGGGAGCTTAGTTGATACACCCAACGGAGACTGGTATTACATGGGCTTCGTGGATGGATACCCAGGAGTTCGTTTTCCAGTTCTTACCCCAATTACCTGGGGCAGTGATGGATTCCCGTCTCTGACACTAGTGAACGGCCAATGGGGAAACTATCCGTACCCTCTCGCAAAAGTTGATGTCCAAAGCTCTCTGGGCATAGATTCTTTTAAGGGAACGACCCTTCGTCCTGAATGGGAATGGAATCACGATCCTGACGCAAACGGCTTCACGGTAAACGATGGACTTACTCTCCGTACTGTCACTGTCACTTCCGATCTCTATCAAGCCCGGAACACTCTCAGCCACCGCATTCGAGGCCCCATCGGAACTGGCACACTCCGTCTTGATGTCACTAACATGGCTGACGGCGATCGTGCTGGCCTCGCAGCGCTGCGCGATCAGTCTTCGTTGATTGGAATTGAACGTTCCGGGGACGCGTTCGATATCATTCTCATGGGCGGTATCGACATGAACTCGGACTGGACAACGGCTTCCACCGGCACGGTGGTGCAGCGGCCAAGCCTTACGCTCAGCGGCTCGAAGGAAATCTATTTGAGAATGAAGGCGGATATTCAGCCTGGAGCAGCTGGCAATGCCGTTTTCAGTTACAGCACTGACGGCCAGACCTTTACGACTCTGGGATCGCCTTTCTCTCTTCACAACGATTGGCAATTTTTCATGGGTTACCGGTATGGGATCTTCAACTACGCTACGAAGGCTCTCGGAGGTTCTGCTCGAGTTGTGTCGTTCACCAGCGAAGCGTAACGAACAAATGACTCGGCCTTCAAGGGCTGATTAAATATTTTTCAGCTTCTTGTAGATATCTTATCAGATTTACCAGAGGAAATATCATTACTTTTCTTGCGATCAATGAGCACTGGGCTCACAATGTGTGCCGATCACCCTGATCAATGCCACCGCACCACATGGTTGTTCGACGATCAGCAACTTCCTCGTCTCGGCCCGAAGCGGGATCATTCGATTCATCGTCCTGTAATTCGAACCTCGGCCTACGAATCACACCCGAATTTAGACGCCAGGGGCGCAGACACTTTTTACCAAGGCGGAGAACGATTGTGTCATTCACAGACCCATCGTCAATTTTCAATGACCAAGCTAAATCCATGTCTCTTGGCAATAAACTCCATTTTGTAAGCTCATAGAACCCGTAATTCAAGCTGTCAAATAGCACGTGAACGATTTGGGGTGGACGATCCCCGGTTCGCTCCGAGAGATTTACAAAGCCTCATTGGTGCGCATCCTTAATTTACTAAACCTTGACTAGGTTCATCCCCACCTCAACCCCAGATCTCGACGGCACTTAGCCATAAACGCGGGGAGGGTCACATTGCTCTCGGTCGAGCTATCCCCGACCCAACGGCTTTTCTTCCATGCAGTATGAGGTCACATTGTCAGTTGCGCGAAAACATAGCACCCCAGACGCGCCAATGATCACAGTGTCGTACCTGCACATCCCGCCAGCTATCCCCAACAGGGCCACTCTACCGGCTTGGGGGTGGATTCCAATCAGATGTTTACGAGTCACGAATCAAGCTTGCCTCCACGCAAGCTGAGCTGGTGATGATGTTCTTGATTGATGCTTCCTTGGCGTGACGAGGGAAATCGACCCCTCTCAAGCTTCAATGGCGAGATATATAAGCTACCCCGCTGTACAGAAGCTATGAGTTCATGTCCCCTCGTAAGGCACTTGACTCCTACCCGTCGGTCCTCCCATTTTCTCTAAATCAGCCCGGTCAATCCTCTCCGTCCTGTCAAAATGAGGTTCTTTGGCGCCGCCGTCGCCGGCATCGCCAGTCTCCTGTCCCTTCAGGTCGCAGCGAGCCCCCTTCCTACTCCTGTCGAGGCTCGCCAAGCCACCGGTACCGTCTCGAATAAGGTCATCTTCTCCCCGCCGACCGACGCCGGCTGGGTTGATCCTCGCGTTCTGTACGCTCGCACCATCCAGCTGAACTCGGGTGACCTGATCGCCACTTGGGAGAACTACTCTCCGGAGCCCCCGATCGTCTACTTCCCCATCTGGCGCTCTTCCGACGGTGGTAACAGCTGGTCGGAGATCGGACGTGTCCAAGACACTGTTAATGGCTGGGGTCTTCGCTACCAGCCCTTCCTCTACGAGCTCCCCGAGGCCTTTGCTGGCTACCCTGCTGGCACGATCCTGCTCGCTGGTAACAGTATCCCCACTGACCTCAGCTTGACCAAGATCGATGTCTACGTCAGCACTGATGGTGGCGCCAACTGGGAGTTCCTGAGCAGTGTTGCCAGTGGTGGCGAGGCCCTCCCCAACAACGGCCTGACTCCTGTCTGGGAGCCTCACTTCCTGTAAGTAATTAAGCCACTGACATTTGATCCCATCGTGAAAACATTCACTAACAGTGCTCGCTGCATAGGCTTCACAACGGCGAGCTCATCATCTACTACGCCGACCAGCGCGATCCTGAGTACGGCCAGAAGCTTTCCCACCAGGTTACTTCGGATCTCAAGTCCTGGAGCGACCCCGTCGACGATGTCAATGACCCCAATGCCTATGAGGCGCGCCCCGGCATGCCCGTCATCACCAAGCTCCCCAACGACGACTTCATCTTCGCCTACGAGGTCTGCGGTACCGACGGCTGCCGCGTACACTACCGCTTGACCAAGGACCCCCTCAACATTCTCGCGGCTCCGGGCATTTCCCTGGTCTCCAGCGCCGGCACCCGACCCGTCAGCTCTCCCTACGTCGTCTGGACCCCTCTTGGCGGCGAGAATGGCACCATCATCCTCAGCGCCGGTAGCCAGTCCAACATCTTTGTCAACCAGAAGCTTGGTGATGCCAGTGCTTGGGTCGAGTATGCTGTTCCCCAGCCCAACGCCTACTCGCGTGCGCTTGAGATCCTCGGAGATGGCAGCCAGCTTGCGATCATTGGTGGAGGAAGACTGCCTCCTAGCAGCACCAACCAGGTCAGCATTAGCGTTGTTGACCTTAATGAGCTCCTTGACTTGTAGATGCCATGGAAGTAGCGTAATAACATTGTAGAAAACGAAGAGACGCGATAAGATATTTATACATAATTTGCCTGTCGTAGATCATCGGGGGTATCTTCACACGTGCGACATCAAAGATCTACCAGCATCTCAAAAAGGCATGCCTAACATTACACCCACAATGGCGGCGAATGTCCAAGCAGCGGCAACCATTCCCGCTCTTCCACCAGAGGTTGTGACTCTCAAGCCAGCGGCACTGCTCGATCCTGTCTCCGTGGGACCAGCCGCGCCACTGCCTGTAGTAGAGCCTGTGACATCGGACGCTCTGTACACCAAGGTAACACCTTCTCTTGCTGCGATAGGAGCGTACATGTCCGTGTAGTCACGGTCACGGTCGAAAATCGTTGTGGTAGTCGAGTAACTGTCGTCCGGCGGATATGTTCCAGTGTAAGTAAGAACCTCAGCGGTAACAACTGTGTTGTTATAAGTGAACGTGGCGTTCGCAAATGTGTAGTACTTGTCCTCGGTAGCCAACTGCGCGTAGTTGCACCCCGTCATCGGATCTCCAAAGAGTGACGAAGGCACATTCGAGTAGCAACGACCCCCGCCCATGACGTCTGCTGTGTATCCCCTTGGCTCGATGTTAGATAACCAAAACGGCTCTCCTGATCACAGGGAGGAGAGCACTTACTCGGGACAGCATACAACAGCCGTTTCCCCATCCCCGAGGGCCTCCATCAAAACATTGTTTGGTGGGTTCGATGACAGCATATCCCGGTACCAAGGGTCGGTGACGACCGGAGGCACAAATGCACCAGAGGAGCTGACATCTCTAGCACCGTTCTTGGCGGCCACCCCGGCAGTTGTGTAACCCTGTGGGCAAGCGCTTGCTGGTGAAAAGTAGTAGATGGTCCCTGCATTGGCGAGGTTGCTGGCACTGAAGGCGGAAGACCATGCAGTGTCAATGGCCTTGCCAGAAGGGTAGCAGTCTCCATAATTACGGGTTTCGCATTTTTGAGCCCATTGGGGCCATACGAGGTCAGAGTCGTTGTATGCGATATAGAGCTGGGGCGACGGCGTGGCACACGATGCTGGCGGTGTCCAAACAGTGCTCATGGGTCCAACATTGCTGAATACATATTGAGAAAGCTGTGTCGAGGTAGCGGACGGCATGCTGGGCGACTTGGGCGCGAAATCGTCAGTGCTCTCTGGGTTTCTGTGAGTATTTGGATGAACACTGAGATGTCGAGAAGAGCGGAGAAAGGTTTCTGCAGAGGGAAGCAGGACAGTGTCTTTTTAAGCTGTAGATTTAAGCATGAAAATTAAAGAACCAACCGGGCTTGCGACAACCCAAAGCTTGGCAATAATCAAGCCAATCTCATCGCGCAGTCCAGTTCATATGATCGTGCCCTCGCCCGAGAAGGAAAAAGAGACGCATTCCGGGCGAAGAACCCTTGCTCAGTCGGGCCGCTAGCCGCTGTGCCGCACTAAACATGCCAACACCACAGGGCTGTGTTGGTTCTAAATGCCTCGTGACACATGAATTAACCAACCGCGATTCGGATTTCCAGCTCAGTATAAACGCGTTCGGTGGCTCAGCGATATCGAAGCTTGAGCGACTCTTAAATAGTGGTCGATTCGACGTAAGAGACCAAGTTTCGGGCGCAAGATCAGCACTAAACTTCTTTTCGAACAATCAAGTGCTGTTGATGAGACCTCTCTGGAAACTGAACTCAACTAAAATTTCAGAAAAGCCCCCTCTTGCCCAACCTGCGACACAGCCGTTAAGCGAGATGATCTCGGAAGCAGCGCTCCAGCCTAAATTCGTTGCCTCTGCTGCTCGTTGGAAAGACGAAGACTTTGCTTCTTACATAAGCTTGAGTCAATCACGGATACGATACCCGAGCTTCATCATTTTTGTTTGTAATTTTTTGCGTGTCCTTGTCTCCAGTATCACTTGCGAGTTGAGAGCAAAGCCAGGCTGAAGCAGGTTCGCGCAAGCTGGAAAGTATTGTTTCAGCTGTTTTGGAAGATTCGGTATCAATCCAAGGATTTGAAATGTCATTCGAACTCGAATGTCTAGTTTACAGCACCGTCCTCTGCGCGATGTCCCGCTTCATGTCTTCGGGCTGAGAAAGGTCATCAGCCTCAATAATATTCGAAACTTCATCACTCCAATTAGTATGAGCCTTTAGAGGTTTACAATGAAGTCTTTGATTCCAGTGTAATATCTGAACAACCCTGACGATCTCGCGGTAATTCAGCCTCCGTGATCGGCTTTTGGCAGCTCTTTTGCTTCTATGCGCTGCACCATGAAAGTCACGACTTGTGATGATGATGCCTAATTACTGATCACCTTTGACTTAATCAAATCAACGTGCGACAGTGATAATTAAAGCTGACCTATAGAAGCTTCCATCTCAATCGCCGAGTAATTTCTGCCTTGGGCGTTTCAAAGAGGTTGAGCAACTTTGGATATGCATGTAGTGTTTTAAGGGACTAAATCTGTCGTGGCACAAGGAGCAATTGCCAAGCGATACTTATGGTATTCTTTTCGCGACACAAGCCCACGCGTCGCATCATGGAAATCTAAGAGGCTCGTAGTCGAGTAAACAACGAAGGGCCACAAACGTGGCATGCTTACAACAGGGGACCCAATGTTCCATTCCTGCTCAGCTAGCTCACGCTTGGCCTGCAGGAACTATTGAAATATCGCGGGGAAATGCCACTCGGATTACTTCTCGTCTTATACGTGCAGCGTTGTGGCTGATGTCAGCATGCTCGCCCCTTTGCGCTAAGGTGACATCGGACTGAACACGAGATCTTGGCTTGAGCTGAATCGACCCAAAGGCAACCTTTGACGAACGCCAAGTGCGGAAGGAGCCAGGAGACCAATTGCCGTTGCAGCGGCCCCAGTATTGTATGTCGATGTTTTCTAGCGGCTCCGAGGGGACTGCATTAGCGACGCCCACGTCGTTCCATTGCCAAGAGTATGGCGCAAATCTCTATTTTCCAGGTAAACATGTCGTGATCTCACTCACATATAGGACGAACGGTTCCCGTCGGTCGGCGTGACTTTTGGGCTTGCTAAGTCAACCACCCTCACAATCAGAGCCTCAACTTGGAAAGATGGTGCACTTGAAGGCGCAATGTCTGTTGGCGGGGGCATGCGGCGCAATGGCTGTCGCTGCTGCGTGCACAGCAGACCTCCTGGTGGATGATTTGTCCAACTCATTGTCGACAAACCGAAACAATCTCGGCTCGTGGACGTCAGGTGAGTATGCGGACTATTTCACGAGCCCAGCAATCCACTGACTTTGATAGATGATGGTAGCATGGCCAGCATCTCCGCGTCTGATGGCATCCTGAGCTTCACACCCCAGAGTGGAGCTTACTTCTACGAAACGTTCCCTTGCCAGGCGCTGCAGACCGACTCGTACTCTCATGCACAGCTTGAGATCAAGGCACCCGTTGCGGGCGCGGCGTTCACCGTCCAGCTCTCGACGGCTACTAGCTGCTCGGCAACGACTAACACGAAGACATCTTATCGTGTCACGAGCCTTACTGGCGGATGGCAGACGCTGCGCATCCCTTTGAGTAGCTTTACTGGAGCGAACCTCAACGTGGCTGTCTCTATTGTCATCGAGTCATTTTCGTCTACGGAGCAATGGCAACTTGACAAGATTTCGTTCGTTTGCGGCCAGACGCCGACAACCTTGACCAGTGAGTACGAGTCAACTCAGTTCTCGTGTTCCTGATACTAATCATGAGTCTTAGCCTCTACGCCCGCCCAAGTCACTTCTACATCGACTCGATCCACAGCTATATCGACCGCTTCATGTTCGCCGCTTCTGGTGGATGATTGGGCATCACAATCACGCCTTGACTTCCTCGGATACAACGCTCTCTTGCTGCCGACAGGTGACGATGATACCATGCAATCCAGAGTCGTCAACAACAACCACATCACTCTGACGCCAAAGTCTACCGATGCGTACTTCTTTTCACAAGTCGGATGTGTAGATGCTACAACGTATGGCGGTGTGTCGGTCTGGATCAAAGCCTCCGCCGGCACGACGTTCAAAATCGAGTTGACTTCCAAGACGACTTGCGACGGTGCGATTACAGCAACATCTATTCAAACGACAGCTCAATTGGGTTGGACCTTTGACGGAACAGAGAAGCTTTACAGTTTCCCCTTCTCTAAATTCAGCGGGCTCAACTTGAGCAAGCTGAGATCAATCGTTCTCTCGGCGCCCAGCAACGCAATCACCTTGGGCCCACTATCACTCTATTGTGGGAGTACCCCGAGTGGTTGGGTCGTTCCCACGGCCACTAGCCCGGCAGGACCATCATCGACTGTCCCGGCACCAGCCGCGACCGCCTCTGCGCTTGTCATCGACACCTTCAGCAGCTCGAGCACGAACTCGCTGGGTTTCTGGCACGGTGGCGAAGACATGAACCTCTCCTGGGGCTCCAGCCGCCTCACCATCAGTGCCCCAGCCTCTGATTACGCCTTCACTTCACTACTTAGCAACGGCTGCCGAGACTTGCGCGGCTACAGTGGCTCTTACTTGCACATTGCGTACTCGGGACACACGAAGTTCTCGGTCGCGCTCCAGCAGCACAACTCTCAATGCAACTCAGGTGTGGCACCATACCCCGAGACGAGGGACAGCCTCGAAGCCGGCCGGTACGCGACCGGTAGCGATATTTACATTCCCATTTCGCACTTCAACATCAACCTGCAGCGAGTCAGCAGCGTTGCCATCAGAAGTGTGTATAGCACCGAGTCCTTTGTCCTGACCAAGATTGAGATTGTGCCTTCTATCCCGTCTGCCGTGAGCATACCTTCGAAGCTTCCTTCGGGAACGCTCGTCTTTTCCTGCACAAGGCCCAATTCATTTGCATTCGGCATCGATGACGGAAATCCAAGGTACTCTGCCAGACTGGCACAGATCATTCGCGACGCAGGCATCAAGGTGACCTTCTTCGCTCTCGGCGCGGTGCTCGAAGACGACTCCACTGGCATGGCTACCCTCTACAAGCAACTGAAAAGCGAGGGCCACCAAATTGCGCTTCATTCTTACACGCACCCGAGGATGGAAGAGCTTCCAAGTAACGCTGCCATTGACTGGGAATACAACGAGGACTACAGAGTGATGAACAACATCTTCGGCGAGAAATCCAATTACTTCCGTCCACCCTACGGGGTCGAAGGCGCCCGTATGCGTCAGCGCTGGGCAGCTGCCTCGGGATCAGATAAACCCGCCTATCTGATCAACTGGAGTGTCGATGTCCAGGATTGGCTGTGGGCTGAGACGAGCACACCTGAGAAGCAGGTGGACGCGTTCAACTCTGATGTTGCGAAGGGGGGCAACTTGGTCGTTATGCACTTTTCGTACAACTCAACGGTTGAGTACTTCCCTGAGTTCATCAGGCAAGCCAAGGCTACCGGTAAGCAGATTATGCGGATTGATCAGTGCATGGAGGATCCGAACGCACCCCCGCTCTGATTGCAACCAACTCGCTAGCTTAGAAGACCAAGAATCTTGATACCAGCCTTCCGTTTTCTGTGTGACAATAATAAACACTCGAGTGTGACAAGCAGATATGACAGTTCAGTTGTGCATTTAGTTATGCAAAATGATTATTTTCAAAGCGCTTGTAAGACCAAGGCTCTGTCCCAGTTCTTAACCCTTTGTGTTGAGTGTCATTCGTAGCAGACCGAGTAGAGTAGGCAAACATTCATTGCGAATTGGATACCGAATTGGGTTTGAAGCAACGGCACAGAAAAGAATCATGACAAATTTATCCAATTCGTGGGCACTATTCAGGAAATCCGAAACACAACTTTGGTATCTGCCCTCTATCATTCAGAGAAAGTTACAGATACCTGCTATTTCCCCAAAGGGCAATCCGTAAAGGGTCAGGACAACTGAATATTCCCGTATTTTGCCGCAGCCCACCCAAAGCAAGCGTCTGCTGACTGTATTTTCAAACGGCATCAGGCGATTCGCCAACAGAGGTGTTCAATATGCAAAACGAAAATTCTTTACATTGAACACCCAATTAAATCACTCATAAGAACTCTTGGCTGACCAATACGGCTCTGCGCTTACGGCAATAGTTGACGATGACAGACTCCACACACTTCATCGTTGCCTCATGACCGCTTTTGACAATCTCCACTTACCGCAGTTGAGATGGTCGTGGGCAGTTGCCTGAGTGCGAGATGGCGGCCAAGGCCTCGCCGCAAGACGTGTGAGCAATCCTCAGCTCAAGCCATCTTGAGTTCTCGGCCAGAGGCAGTGAGATTCTGAATGGGACATGACGAGAAAGTTCTCTTCTGGTCTGGCCAACTTGTGATCAACTATAAATAAGAGACTAATGCACCTGGAGCTGCCTTCTCTTCTCTCTCAGCAACACATTCACAGCTCCCTCATTGAGTCCTGCTTCATAGCTTCCTAGATTATCATCAAAACCATCAAAATGCGCACTTCCCACCTCGCTGTCTTCTTGCCTGCCATTGTGGCACTCGGAGTGGGTGATATCTTCTCAACTAGCAGGGACGGTAAAGCTAACAACTCATACCAAGGCCTCCGCCATCGAAGCTCCCATCCCAGGCTACGAAGTCTACGTCCCAGAGTGGGAGGTCCAGGCCACCCCCGATGGTCCGACTGTCTTGCTGAGCGGCACCGTCGAGGAGGTCGTCGATCAACTCCAGGAGCTCAACCCCGAATACAAGGAGCTCCTCAACACGACCATTGCGCAATCCGCGGCCTTGGACAAGCGAACCGACTTCTCAGGCTCCAAAGTGGTCTGCGGCAACTTCCCCAAGGCCAACCGCGACAGACTCTACGCCGGGGTTGGCTACCTCCGCGGCGTCGGAGGCCGACCCTGGAACGCCGCTGGCCCCGGCACCTGCGGCCGTGTCAGCTGCTCGTGGAACTCTGCAATCTGGTGGTGCAACGATGTGAGTGTTGAGTTTTGATTCTGCAGTCGCCCGTGCAGCAAATACTGACGTGTTGATACATAGGCGAAAAGCCGAAAGACGCTCGATTCGTACTCCTCCATCGCCGACGGCGCAACGCGCGCGCTCAGCGTCTGCAAAGGAAACCCTCTGGTCAGCGGTCAAGCATTTCACAAGACCAACTGGAACGTTATTGTTCGACGCGCCAGTTGTTAATCTGGCAGTGGGACCCAGCCAGAATCGAGACTCGACGGCCGACGCAAGCATCCGATGCAGACTTTTCAACAAGCAGCCACATCCAGTGGGCTTTTCCCATAAGGGTTGGCAATTTCCGAGCTTGTTCAAGTGATCAGGCATGCGTTGCTTAGTTGCGTAACCTGGTGGAACGACTTCGCTGCGCGCTCTTTAACGGAAACTACGGGGGTGGTTGCTGATATTTACAATTGGTCCAACTCCTACACACTGCTACAGCTCTTCACATTCATGACTTCGTTGCAACACTTATCCTTGAACTCTATTCTCCGTATACTTAAATTGCAATCACACATTCATTCACATCATAAACTGCTCGTTTCTATCTGCGCATACTGATTTTGTGCTCAAGCCACCGCGCTCAGCCAAAGCATTCAATCAAGTAAAGGCCTCAAAATTAACTTCAAGTTGATTGACTGGCTGTGCTTCATGATTGATTGATTGACAATGACAAGCTTACTTGCCTTGCCGTGGGCGCTGTGAAACCATGAACGTGTAGCAAGACTTTCTAAGAGCGTTGGAGATGCCAGCAGGTTTGGACACCGAGTCGCGCCCCCCCCCCCCCCCCCCCCCCCCCCCCAAAAAAAAAAAAAAACCTCCTGGTAATATCAGCTTGATAAGGCTCAGATGGTTCTTTTCCTATCGCTTGTAGCCTGTAGTTAAATACAGTTGAGGCCAGTAATCGAGTTGAGGTCATTCCTGCAGTGACTGGGAGAGTCCGAGGGAGGAGAAATTTGCGTTGCGGCGGACGGAAAATGTATTTCTGGAGTGGCCAGTGAAAAGCTGGTCCCTGGATGACACCTGTGAATATTGGGAATGAATTTTCTTGGATATGCAGCGGAGTACTTTGGTATTAATATGCTAATAAGTGCATCCTACCACGGGTTGGATGCTGGGCGTTGGTGTGATGTGGACGGGGTTCTATTGGTGCTGATTCGACGCGCATGCACATATTTCACGTTGAGCGCTTTTGGAGACATACTTGAAGGGCGTGTTGTTGATTGTTCTTTATTCCCATTAAGCTAGACTTAATCGACATATGCAAGTACTAATCTGCATTACACGCAGAATGGATATCGCAATGCTTTTTACTCCTGCCAGAGTCCAGCTTTCAAATATTACCCATATCCGACCGATGTGGTGATGAATCCTTCTTCCCTTCTAACTTTTCTCCTTCGTAGTTTGCCGCCTAGAGGTATACCTCTTTAACTACTGTATAACTCTAACGGGGAAAATCTAGACTATCCTAGCCTTCAAAAGATTTCCCGTTAAAGTTATATAGCAACGAAAAGAGTATACTTCTAGGCGGAAAACTGCGAAGGAGAAAAGTTAGAGGGGAAGAAGGACCCTCACAAATGTTGTGGTGATGAAAGGAGCGTCGTGATTGAATCATTAAATCGGCCGTGTGTGCATGACCATGCATGCATTTTTGTCCCCCGCCTGTGGATCATAACCTCAGGCACATCCTAAGAAATCCCATCGCAGAAAATCTCAAATTTGCAGAGCGCCAAAGGTAGCAGCAGAGAGCAGCAGGGCGCCAATGGTCATGCCCAGGGTGCTCACGCCAGCGGGGGCATACACCCCGGGCGCAGCGTTCGCAGAGCTGCTGGAGCTGCTGCTGGAGCCGCTGCCACTCGCGCTCGCCCTGCTGCCGCCGCCGCTCGCGACGATGCTGGCGCCGGCGGAGGCCGGGGGGTTCGAGTTGCCGGTGGCAGTGGCGGAGGAGCTGACGTTGCCGCGGCAGAAGACGCCGGTGTCGGGGGCGCCGTTGTCGAAGAGGCACTTTGTGAGTTCGGCGACGGTCTGGTCGATGGCGAGGCAGTAGATGCCGCAGTTGTCGTAGTAGCTGACGATGTCGGCGTCCTTGCAGCAGGCCTTCATGATGTCGGTGTGGTTGCCGCCGTAGGGCATCGCGCAGTTGGAGTCCTGGATGGGGGTGTTGAAGAGGTTGGAGGAGCAGATCGCGGTGGAGGTCGCGGCGGCGCCGGAGGAGGTGGCGGTTGCGACGGCGGAGGTGGACATTTTGGGCGGTTTGGTTTGGTTTGATTAGATGATTAGACTCGTGATGGTGAGTTTGTGATGTTGAGGGGACGCGTGAAGCTGGACAGCGACTGTGGATTATGAGTGAGTGAGTGACAAGAGGAGGAGATCAGTGCGGTCGACACGGAGGGGATGACGGAGGTTTTGATTGAAAGGGCTCTTCTTTTCTTCTTCCTTTCTTTTCACCAAGTTTCACCCTGGTCAGGCGCGTCCGTTCGCATAGCACATCCCCTTATTTAGTTCCCCATTATTTGGATCAACACGAAAAGCCGTCGAGCTCCTGTTGGATCCTCGTGTCTCCAGTCTGACGTGTGAAAGCCGCTTCCCCGGCACGTCCTCAAGCCTTCAAGCCTCAAGCCGTTCCGCAGCCCCAGTTTTCCCTGCTTTGCCTATTAATATCGGCGCTGATGATTGGGAGATTTCGGCTTTTAGCGTGTCAGTCGATCCCCCGTAATGGCGTGCTGTGGAGACGCCGCGTCCAGAGAGGCCTGCCAGCGGTGCCACCGCGTCGTTTTTTGTGTGGTGGTGAGTTGACACAGCCACGGCTGCCCGGCAACCGGGGTACGTCGCCGTGCCACCACCGGCTTTTCTAGTCTCTTGGTACGAATAGAAGGGCCATGTCTATCCCACCGCTTGCCAGGTCTTTGTCGTCCATTTGATCAGCCAGTCCGGCCCCCGTGGACTGCGCCGGCTCGTGTCGAGTATGGAGGCCAAGAGACGGCACCGCCAATCACCGGTTCTGTTCCCCTGGGAAAAAGGATAGACGGCCTGTCATCTGAGACTTTTTCTCTCCCCAGGCTTGGGATTCAGCTGCCTGACCGGCTCCCAGCGGCGGTGTCGGGCAGTGCAGTGAGCGAGAGCCGGCTGACTACGTACCGACGGTATGCGAGTACAGAGCACCGCGAGCGCGTGTGCATGCATGCAGGGCGAGAAAGGCTTTCTGCGTCGCTGATGATGGGGTTGGTCGGGTAACCCCGAAAAAACTTGCTTTTGCGGTTACATGACATCCAATCCTGCTTTGGCCCCCGGTCGGCAAACTCTTTGCGGGCTTGGTGGAGTCTGCCGTTTATGCAGTGTGGAGCAGCAAATCGGCGCCGGGTCTGCTTTCCGCTTGCCCTCGGCACACTGGTCCTGCGCCGATGGAAGTGGCCCCCGGCTGCTGCCGGATCGGCTGGCCAGACGCAGGTACCGACTCTCGGGAGGGTGGGATCCATTCTCGGCCGGGGTCGTGAGGGTGGGGCCGCTGTCGGCACGGATGCGGCACAGCGCCGTGTCTCCTACACCCAGACCCAATACTTCTGTGCCTTTGCGCCTGATTGGTGGCTTAGCCGAGTGAGATGCAATCAATCCAGCTCCCTTCTGCATCGCAGCAATCCGGTACAATGTGAATCTGTTGTGCCGCCTTGGTGAATAGCCGAGCCTCCTGTCAACAGCTCATAGTGCAGAGCCCTGCATGACCTTGACGCTCCTCTCGATGAGCAAGTTTATCTGCCTCAGCCGTAGACGCATCCTCAAACCGCTGTCAGCTCTCCGGCTGCTGATTTCGAATGCCCGAGTTCGACTGCCCAACTTCTAGGCCAGCACAAATGTTTCGCCCGTCGTGAAGTGGCTGCGGGTGGCCTTCGCGTCGGAGATTTCGGTTGCCGCATCGCCGTAGATTAAATCAGCCATTACTTTGAATTGCGGCGGGAGCGTTTGGGGCTTCGACAACTCTGGTGAACTACAAAAGCATCACTGCTTAGCCTTTCGCAATCACAACGCCAACGGAGACTTAGGCGTCTGTGATTTCTCGCTCACCTTCTGCGTGCTGCTGCTCAATGGCTTCCCGAGCAAGAAACCTTTTGCGGCCTCGATGGCGTCAAGGATCTGGATATCGTAGACGTCGGTTCCATTCAGTGTTCCGATCGTCTAGAGCTTAGAGGTCGTAAGATGGGGATAGGAGAGACCATGACCACTTTGAAGACTGTGTGTCACAACACTGGGTTCATTCACCGGTTCGGCGCATTAGTGCCTGGTAAGGTCTGACCCTGCGATAGAGGCCTGCTACGGCAAGTCCGAGAAGCATCATATTCGACGTACGGATCTTTCTCTTTCCAGACGACTCTGGAAACAGCGGCTGGTCCAAGAATCAAGTGTAACAATATGTTCCGCTAGTCAAATCCTTCGCAGCATCTCGAGCTACCGTACATTCCAAAAGGCGAGGAAAGATCACGCCAACTCTATCCCCGCAATTGTGTCATCTTATCTCCCACCCCATGTTTAGGTCGTAAAGAATGGCACATCTGACAAGATTTTGCGGGTTGTCTGGGGAATCAGGGGAGGCATACGCGTGTAAGTCCTTGGGGTTCCTCCGACCATTACTCGGCGCGCCCGCACTCGCCCCGCGTTGATATTGCATTGATGGAGAGTTGTTGTGTGGAGGAGATGAGGGGAAGATGGGGAGCGGGCGGGCGCGTCGATCCTGCCGCCCCGCCATCGGCGACGCCTACAAAAAGAGGAAATTCAGCTAAAAGGCAACATGCTGGACCCGAAGTCGCTTCAGCTGCAGCGTTTCAGTTTTTACCAATGACGACTGGCGCGTTGTAAGCGGCGCCTGGGGAGCGCTGCACTGGGGCTGTTGCGTATGTTTAGCCCTTGGCGTTGTAATTCCGTAGAGTCTTGTTGGCTTCGCTCGTGTCCTAAGCCCTTGTTTGCCATGGGCCACAGGACACGGCACATGGAAAGCCTCCCAAAGTCTGCAATCAACTGACTCGGGTTCTTTCAGCCCCCCTCCTTTTCCATGCTATCGGCATCTACGTGGTAGATTCGTCTAAATCTGACAGCTGGGCCTGCATGCATACGGACCAGTAAACTCTCTGTTAGGCACCTTATCACGGCTGGCCGCTTCAGTAGGTCAAGAAGCACCAATTCGAGTAGCAGTGGGCATCCCTATGTCCGGGCAATGCGAGATGGGTGCATGCACTCAACTTCATCCCGAATGACCTGCATCGAGTGAAGCACACGTGTTTTCATCGAAATTCACAATCTTAAAGATAGATGTTCTTTTGGAAAAGTGGTATCTTTGATTCATATCCCGTAATCATGCCATCGCTATTGGTACAAGCCGTACTCTGTAATCAAACACCAACGCCAACCCCTGAAAACATCCATCCCGCACACATGCCCTGATAATGATAATCGCTCTAAATGACTCAAACATTGAGCTTGGTGCTCTCCATGCCGCCCGCGCCCAGCGTCTGCCCGTGCCGCGCCGCAATCTGCTGCCTGATGATCTCCTTCTCCTCCTGCGCGGACGTGTCGTGGAACACCTCGTCCATCTGCTCGAGCGTCTTGCCCTTGGTCTCCGGGACCAGGTAGAACGCCCACACGGACGCGAGGAAGCACCACGCGCCGAAGAAGACGTACGTGCCGAAGCCGAGCTGGTCGATCATGGGCGGGGTCGCGACGCCGACGATGAAGTTGCACAGCCAGACGGTCGCGGTGCCGAGCGCGACGCCCTTGGAGCGGTGCGAGTTGGGGTACACCTCGGCGGCGAGGATCCAGCCGAGCGGCGAGTAGGAGATGCCGTAGAGGAGCACGAAGAGGAAGGCCATGGCGACGGCGCCCCAGCCGGCGGCAGGGTTGGCGGCCCAGTCCTTGGAGTAGACGCCCGTGAGGATGGCCATGATGGCCCAGGCGGTGCCGCCGCCGATGCCGCCGAAGATGGCGAGCGGGCGGCGGCCGACCTTGTCGATGATGAAGAAGCATGCGGCGACGGCGACGAGCTGGAGGATGTTGAAGACGCCGGACATGGTGAGGGACATCTCCTCGGACTGGCCTAGCGACTGGAAGAGGGTGGGCGCGTAGTAGATGAAGGCGTTGATGCCGCTGGGATATCTGTTAGTAAGGGAAGTTGATTTGCAGTGTTTGTTTTGCATACCTAAACTGCTGGAAGAAGGCGATACCGACTGCAACGGCAGTGCGGCGCCACAACTTCTTGCTGAAGAGATCGCACCAGCCAGCAAACTCGAGAGCGAGGAAGCTCTTGCCCGGGTGGTTGCGCTCCTGCATGATCTTCTGGACCTCGACTTCGGAGATGATGCCACGGTGCTCGGCCTGGACGCGGTGGTCGTCGGCAGGGAGGCGGCGGAGACGGGTGAGGGACTGCAGAGCCTCCTGAGGTCGGTTGACGAGGGCGAGCCAACGCGGGGAGTAGGGGTAGAAGTGGATGCCGATGCCGAGGAGGGTGGAGCAGACCATCTGCAGACCGAGGGGCAGGCGGAAGGACACTTCACCGGCCATGTGGCGGGTGCCGTAGGTGATGAAGAAGCTGATGACAACGCCGGCGACGATCGAGATGGACTCCAGGACGAGGAGGGTTCCTCGTAGGTTTGGTGGGGCAATTTCGGAGATGTAGATTGGTGAGCCCTGTTGAGTGAAGTGTTAGCCTTGTGTGTCGTTGAATCTCACGATGAGTGGTTTCGGTGGTTTAATCAAAACGGCTCAACTCACCATAGCCAGAGTTCCGACACCGATACCGCCGATTGTTCGGCCAGCGACCAAGACACCATACGACGGAGCCGCGGTCTGCATGATGGCTCCGATATTGAAGATAGCCACGACAACGGTCAAGGCCCGCTTACGAGAGATCTTATCGGCGAGGGTAGGCATGAAAAGACATCCGAGGAAAGCGCCGAACTCGAGCATTCCGGTCATGAAGCCCTTGCCAAAGGGCGTGGCGGCATCAGGGAAAACTGCGTGAAACTGCTCCATCACGTTGATGATGGAGATGACGCCCTGGTCGTAGCCAAAGCTGAAGCCTCCGAGAGAGGCCAGCAGAGCGGCGCCGCCGACGAAGGGCGAGTCGAAGAGGCCGCGGACGCCGCCCCGGCCGTATGAGACATCCTCGGCGGGGGTGAGGCTGATCTCGACGGTGTCGATGAAGTCCTCGACGTGCTCGCCGTGGGCGTTGTCGATGCTCTTGACCTTTTTAAGGGTCTGTGAGTCTGGGCTGGTCGACATGATCGTCGTCGATGTCGTGGCACTTGAGGGGTGTGTGTGTGGTGGTGATGATCAGGATGGGATGGTGTCGATAGGGTTACACCACAGGAGGTTGTGCTCAAGGTTGAAGGAATGGACGGGGGAGAGGGAGCGTGCTTAGAATGAGACGAAACCCAAATGTCAGGTGAGACGAAGAAGAGCGGCTCTTATATATAGTTGAGTTCAAGACTTGGTGTTGAGTAGTCAAATGGACAACCAAGAGGGGGATACCAAGAACAGGATTTCTGGGCTACAGACGGGACCCATCCGATTACAGACTAGGGGGGCAACGCAAGTGAGGGCGCGAAGGCAGTTCGTGCCATGCTTCTGTCATTTCCCGGCGAAGAGTACACTACGTATGGACGGACGGGCACCAGCATTAACCCTCCCCACCGGCAGAGTGGAACACGGTCCTTGTCGACTGCATCTTCCCCCACGGGGAAGACACCAAAGTGTGGAGACCAACCAAAACCTTCGCCAACCATCGGCGAAAGAGACATTACTACGGGAAAAGGGAACGAGAGGAGAGCACGAGTCTTCGGCCTGAACGTGGTGAGCAGAGAGGGTTAAAGCGAGCCGTAACAAGGGTGTCTGGTTGGCTGGTTGGGCTGGGCTGCCCACCGGCGAGTTTAGCTGCGGCTGGGCGTCATGACAGCGGACTTGTAGCCGACGTGATTCCTCTTTGGGAACCCATCGGCGAAGGCCTGCGCTTTTCTGTCTGTACCCCGGTCCGTTGTCACACTAGCGGCCATTCTTAGCCATTCTCCCACTGAACTTCTGAGACGCCGAGGACCCGGACAAGGGCATGTGGTTGGTTGACCTTGGGGATGCTCTGGGCGCAGCGTTCACTCGGCGGAACAAGGGAAGGATCAAAGATGGCCCGCGCAGTGCGTGGTTGTTGAATCAATCGCGCCCCGAAAAAGCCTGGGGGAAATCTGGTTTCTGGGGCTGACGATTGTTGTATCTTTATGAATTTGCTATGACGACATGGGCCCCATCTTCGTTATTGTGACCGTTGTCTGGGGCCGGGGTGAATCGGGATGGAGTCCCGTGCCGGCGTAGAGATTCCGGAGGTTCAATTGTCACATTATGTGGACAGCGCAGCCAGGCCCCCCAAAGGCCAAGCTCATATCCCTCGGAATTCGCTAGTGCGTGCTGTCCCGATCTAGGCATTGATTGGCATAACCCGCGGGATTCAAGGTCCGACGACAGGCATCTTCAATGTACTCCCTTTACACAAAAGGAAGGGAAATCCCATTGACAATTGGCAGCGAAGTAGGTCATCCGCGGTCAACTTCAGACGCGATCGGCTGGAGAAGTGATATGCAGTTTTGCTAGGAGCATTTTCCCCCATTGCAAGTCCCGATCGCAATGCACACGCTAATCAGGGAGTTCCACAGATTCAGGAATGAGTCCCCAGCCAAGGACAATCCCTCCTCCGATCCCGCCCGCGTAAACCGCCCTCCCGAATAGGTAATTTCCCGATTTACCCTTTGCGGAACAGGGGGATGAACAGTCAGCAAAAGAACCAAAAAATAACATCGTCTGACTTACATGATACACACAATTGGCTGAGTGATCTGTTGAATGATGGGGCCACAACGACGGCATCGCAACTGACCAGGGCGTGCGTCGGCGATGGGATCATTTACGCCGACCCATCTAAGCCTCAACTTTTTAGTGACCCGTCTTGACCCGTGTCACCGCAGTCAATTCGACCGGGGACCTGGCGCCTACGTCAATAACGAGCGGACCCAGCTGCGATGAGATTGCACCGCTGCGATTAGAACACGCAGGAACAGCAGCGAAGAAGAAAGAAATGAACGACCGGGCACACGTTTGGATCAGACGTGTGCCATGTGACCACGGAAACTGTCCGGACCATCGCGACAGGGGCAGATTATGACGACGAAACACGTTGTTTTTCCTATTCTAACATGTCTACAAAGAGCCTCGTGACTACATCGGAAAACCCCCACGCATCTAGAACATGCAGAGAACCAGGGGTGATCTCTAAAATTTCATCATCGTAAACATTTTCCCCATTCATGACTTAACATCCGCGCGCCTGCCACCTACTTGGCTGCATATATATAAAACCGCCTACAAGCGCGCACTCTCGATGCGCTTGCCCGACTCGTCAAAGTCGATCTTCTTGCCCGTGATCAGACTCTCCTGCAGCGCGCAGCCGATCTTGACGGCGTTGACGGCCCCGACGAGCTTCATGGGCGGCGCGGTGTTGTTCAGGCAGCACGCGGTGAACTCGTTGGCCTCGGTGATGAAGGCCTCGCGGAAGCGGCCGTAGTAGTCGGGCGGGATCTCGCGGCGGATGCCCGTGGGCTCGTACAGGCTGACGAGGTTGAGCTGCGGCTGCGTGTTGACGGCGATCTTGCCGCTCGTGCCAAAGATCTCGGTCGTGTCCTCCTGGCCGGCGGCCATCATGCGGGAGCAGAAGAGCTGCGCGATCTTGCCGCCCTGTTTTATCGCATTTTGTTAGTTGGTGATCTACAAGTGTAGAGAGCTGCACGGGGTGTGTTTGCTTACATAGAACTCGACAACTGCAACAGCGTTGTCTCTGTCGTTGTGCTTCCTCAGACCCTCCTGCACGGCAGTGATGCCAATGGCGGAAACGCTCTTGACGACGCTGTCTTCGCCAAAGAACCACAAGGCCAGGTCGATGTCGTGGATGGAGCAGTCGACGAAGATACCACCGCTGAACTCGGCGTAGTCGACGAAGAAGCCTGAGGGGTCGAGCTTGTCGCAGGTCTGGGAGCGGAAGACGGAGGGTGTGCCTACATCACCGCGGGCAACTCTCTGGTAGGCGTCACGGTAAGAAGCATCGAATCTACGGGAGAATCCGCAAATGACCTTCTGGTTGGGATTCTTGACGAGCGACTTCTCGTAGGCGTCAACAACAGATTGCGACTGTTGCATCGATGGTCAGCAACGCGGAGCTCATATCACATGGATAACGATGGTGGATGGGAAGATGAACATACGATATCGACGTTTGTGCTCAGCGGCTTCTCGCACAGAACGTGCAGACCCTTCTCAATGGCCTTGATGGCCTGCTCGGCGTGCACTGTGGTTGCGCTCGCAACGATGACGGCCTGCAGCGTCGACTCCTTGCGAAGCATCTCATCGTAGTCAAGGTACGTCCTCAAGGGGCCGAACTCTGCGACGGCGGCGTCGAGCTCGGCTTGCACCGGTGAGCTGACGGCGATGAGGTTGGCCTTGGGTGTTAGGGTCGCAAAGTGTCTGGCGTGTCGCAATCCTGTTGACCGGTGTTAACGACAACAGCTCACATCGACTCGATCTGAGCCCAAAGGCTTCCGTTTCGCCGAAGCTATGGGAGCTCCCATGAGCTCACGGGCTCGGGGGAATGCGGGGCGAGACATACCCATGCGACCAAGGCCGGCGACGGCAACATTGAGCTTCTCTCCGGACATTTTTGTGAGATTTTGTGGCTTGAAAAGAATCTTAAAGATTTCTAGAAAAGGATTGCGTCTTCCAGAGTCTGAATGATGTTGAAGAAGCTTCAAATGGCGCAGAGACGTCTATGATGATGTAGGACAATGACAGCGCAGTACAGAGCTCCTCCAAATCCAAGGCCGTGGGCGATGAAGGGTCTCTTTTAACATCGGCGGCTCCTTCCCTTCCCGGTATCTTTTGGCAGGTTGAAAACAGCTGTAGACCACAAGATCAAGCCGGTCTGAACTCCGTCACCCAAAGATGCCGAATGCCATCTTGTCTTTCGGCGGGCTGGAGTTTCGCAAGACTGGCCCAACCGCTTTCGAAACAAGACGCTCGGGATCTGCCATCGGCGCCACCTACCGGATACAGTAATTTCCATCAGCTGCCCCAGATTTTCATGAACACACTACGCAATAAGGCCGGCGGTTGGTTTTGCGGGGGAAGACAACTTTGGAGTGCGGGGTAAATTGGACACATAAGACGGGTTGGTCCTATTCTGCGAAGCGTTACAACGAGTTGTTTTCTTCTCCTTCTGGGCGCTTAATGCACGTTTTCACAATCTGAGCTTCGCCCAGCCACGTTTCAACGGGGACGCGGAACCATCGGCGAACAGCGAACCATCTTCCCCACATATTAGCCCTTGCTTTCTTCTTTCTTTAGGAATTCCCTCTTTGAGCAAGCTTCGCCGATGAGGCTGCTTCGCTTCCTCTCCTCCTCCTCGCTCGTCCGCCTATCCCAGCTCCCGCCACCCTTATCGACCTCCTCCACCTCCTCGCCGAACACGGGCCAGCGACGACGGCGTAGGCGAGACTTTCCAAAGCGAGTTCGACGGAGGAATCCTGCTGTTCACGTCGCCGCCGCCAGCATACCGCGTCAACAACAGCAGCAGCCGCAGCGTGAGGGCCACGGATCCCGCTCACCCCACAGGAGATGCCAAGCGGTACGAAGCCTTGCGCAAGATGCAAAGGTACGTGCGTCCCTCTTCGCGCTTGGAGTTGGCCTGGTCGCGCGTGACCATTTGACAGGTCCCACTAGTCTGACGTCAAAGGTGTGCAGAGAGACATGAGAAGTGTGAGTTTGAGGCCCGTTTCCTTGGGGTCGAGGAGGCTCTTCCCGGATGAAGACCGACCGAATGCCGATAGCGTTCTCGGCCTTGACTCCGGCTGAAGATTCTTGGCGCTTGTTCGGTGCCATTGAGCTTTGCAGGTTTCCCATTTCTGACATTGATTCATTCAACATGCAGGCGACGACCAGCAGCCCCGCTGTAGTCGATGTGAGAAGCGTGGTGTTGAATGTGTTCGCCCCCAACGAAGGCCTTCTTTCCGGCAGGGCTCGACGGCCAACTACGACGGTGCATTCTCTCGGGAGCAGCGGTGGGTGAACAGCAAACCGAAAGCGTGTAAGTCATTCTGTCCCTTTTCTCGTCTTCGCCACCGAGTCGGCTGACGCTCTCACGAAGTCCGTTTTGATAGCCGCAACAACAAGACAGGCGGGGGCCCACAGGACCAAGACACCAACAATGAGTCTCCCATCAGTAACGCTACATCTCTCCCCGATCGCATAGCTGTGAACACCGCCCTCCATGAAGCCGTCCGCAACCTCTCAGAAACACCTGATGTATTGAATCAGGAAAGAAGACTTGACGATATCCAATCACAACGCCTACCAACTCCCACTAAGAGACGAAGAACCGAGACTGTTCCTCACGATGGAGGCCAATTCCTCCCAGCATCGCCTTCAGGCTCCGGCACCTCAGGCGCATCTCCATGGTCAACGACAGCTCTGCCCACTGGCAGAATCCGCCTGAACGAGGAACCACGTGTTCCCAGTCCACACGCCACCGGTCCCTCCGTCACCGTCGATCAGTTCTCTCCTTCAGCAGACAGCTACCACCAGCCAAGCGAACACGATGCCGTCGGCAGCCTGCACACTCACCCGCCGAGCGACGGCATCCAAGAAGCTTGCCTCCTGCGTTACTTCACGGAGGAGCTCTCTCAATGGGTTACGTGCTTTCAGAGACGCTTATACCGTGGGAAGTCCAACGTATTAACCGTCTGGTGTAGTTCGATCTCTGCGACGAAGAGAGGCACTTCCAGCTCATCGTCACCCGCCGCGCGCGCGCGTGCCAACCCCTCCGCGACGCCACGCTCGCCGTCGCCGCCCGGCACCTCTGCCGGCACCCCCGGTTCCGCACGGAGCCCGGCGGGGTGATCGTGTACCAGAACCAGCTCCTGCCGGACCTGACACCGCAGAGCGCCATCGAGTACATGTTGCGGTGCATACCTGCCCTGCATGAGGTCTCGCGGACGCAGGACGAGAAGTATAGAGAGAATCTGGCCGCCGCGGCGCTTATTTTGCGACAGTTCGAGGAGATGGACCCTGAAGAGGCTCAGAGCGCGACGAGCTCCGATTTTGGGAATGGTACTGGCAATGTCAATTTCCTTGACATCACCAAGGCGATTTTGCGAGCTGCGCCGTCCAGGTGGTCTGGGCTGCTGAGCGCGGTGTACTGGGTAGCGGTGAGGCAGGAGATCTACTTCGCCTTGACACTGGAGCGCTCACCGCAAATCACCGCTCGACCGCCGGATCTCGAGAGAGAAGCAAGCTTCGCGAATAAGCTCATCTGGTTCATGTCTGAGGTAGCAAAGTGGAAGATGGGAGAAAGACTAGGCGCTGAATGGGGTAAGTTCTTCTGCGGCCTGCCTATTATTGAAATCACCATCGAGTTAGTGCTGATTGTCTTCTGTTTTGCCTGTGTGTAGAAAGGCTTAAAAATGAGGAAGAGGCCTTAATCATCGAAGCCGCGCGCCAGTTTACACCCATCATACAGCGACCGGCCGATCGATCCAGAGGTGAGATCTTCCCGCTGGTCTGGTACGGCTCCGACATCGAGGTAACCGCTCTACAACATTTTGTCTTGGGAAGGATGATCCTGGTTGCCGAGGATCCTAGTTTGCAGTACGCGCCCATCCCCAAGTCCCGTTTGTCTTCTCAGAGTACCCATGGATGTGTTCCCAGTCGCCGTTATTGTTTGGTTCACGAAATCGATGCTAATTAGAGCTCTTCGTTGCAGTGGACAAGGTTCGAACCGAAGGCTACAACGGGACGCAGAGCATCAAGTCCGAGCGATGATCCTCGAGCTGTGCGGTCTCGCCCTACACCACTTGAGAGCACCACCGAATCTGACTACCGCTGGCATGGGTATTATGCTTTACGGCGACTACTTCAACGATCCATGGGAGAGAGCCGCTCTATTGGGTGTGCTAGAGGAATGGAAAAGCCAGCACGCTTGGCCTGTTAGAAAGGGGTACGAGTCATTGGGCATGACATGTCAAGACCCATAAGAAGAGCAATCTGCAAAAAGAACCTCAGATGAAAGGCTATCAACGTGGCTTTAACAAGTGCAACCCAAAAGCAAGCGATGAAGAGATTTGACATGGAACACCTTTGGCGAGGCCCGCGTCTCTGATGACTGATGCTACCAGACCAGAGTTTCCTGGCAAGCCGCTACGTATATGTCGCTAATCCCATGCCAAGTATGCTGACATGATGACGATGACAGCGCATAAAGAAAGTGAGATAGAACCAAAGCTCTGACTTGAAGTCTAGTATCAACAGCCCCTTGTCTGGCATGATACTAATCTAATTCACATCGAAAAACCCCTGAGACGAGTTGGCCTGTTGTCATAATCTTGGATTAATGATGGAATGCAAGTGACAAAGCTACTTACAGCGACGAAAATAGGAGACAGGGAGCGCAAAGCTAGCGATGCCATTACTCTTACGGGTTGAGCCTTAATCAGAGTCCTTGCTGTCAATCAAAGGAGGATGATATGAATTACTGCCAAGAATATACAATGACACTTGCTAATACAACAACCGTATGGAGCGCATCGTGAAGTACTCAGTAGATTGCCCTGAAATCCTGTGCACCATGACTCAAGTCAATCACATTGCGTACAGAGAGCGCGACGTTGCGACCTCGACAGGCCTTGACATTCGCAGGCAGAGAATCATTTGCCCGCTTTCGGTTCTGCTACTCTAGCCGCACGTCGACAACCGCTGCAGACAAAAATCATGAGCCACGTTTTGAAGAAAAGCGAGCACTCGGGTTAGCCTCTATTTACTCTGGTATTGTCTGTGGAATCATATACAGAATCGGCCATACCCTGAACAGCGGACGGTTGTGTGGATCCGTCATATTCCTTCGCGTAGAAGATTTTGAATGACGACGCAGATCTCAGCATTTTACCAGACCGAGAGTGACACTAGGAGAAAACAATAGACGCGGCCGACTGAGAGCCGTAGAAGTAATGCTCGTGTGTGCTTGACGGCTTGAAAATGCCATTGTAATCAACAGTTGCAGTAGGTCATTATTTGAAACTGGCCGGCTGCTCGACAAGGCACAGATCTTGCGTTAGATCGAACACTGGAACGGCTGCTATCGCCGTTACTTGCCACGGAAAGGATAGTAAATTGAGAGAGTAAGGTAAACTCAAAAGGTGAATTGACTGACTATTGGAATGGTCCAGATTCTGTGACACATCAACTTCTCTGTAAGTGCAATCTATTCATTAGTAGCTACTCAAAATCAACCCATCGTAGTGTATCTGATGCTCCGCCGGTTTTGCATTTACCTGAGTGTCGAGGTGCGGAATCGCTTACGACTATCCCGCCTCTCCAGGGCGGCGAAATTCGGACTCTGCAACCTCCTCGTGGTGCCGCCTGGGAACCTATCTTTTCTAAAGGTAGAGCCAGTGCAGAGACGTTACGGCGCGCAAGTGCAAGTGGTGGCGGGCGCTGCGCACGAAGTTTTTCTGGTGCGGCGGAAGGGCGGGATCGGACCAGAAGTGAGGGATTTTGGCGTCGCACAAAAATTTTCACACGCGCCACCAACCACCAAAACACCAGCAAAATCGACAGATATCGAGAGACCGAAAACCGAAATGCGAACGCGAAGCTGCCCAATTTCGAGGGAACTAGGTAAAAACCACCCGACACTGCTTCTCGGGGCAGAGACAGGGCACCCTCACGCCTCCCAGATCTGGGAAATACCTCCAGACAGACAGACACTGAGGCGGGTTAGTCATGGGATAGATGGAGGCTACGCCGGCTGGGTAGCCCTCAGGACAGCCTAGGGCAAGACATGGTCGGCCTGCCGAAAACCAGCTGTGAGGCTGGAAGCACGGTCGGAGACGGCGGCGGGTAACGGGAAGCTGGCCCGGGGGGTTGTGCCCTCGGACAACCAGTGGGCCGTAGCAAACACATTCGAGCAGCAGGCTACAGAAAGGAAACAACCCCGACTCGCACTCGGGCTGCTGGAGGAAGGAGGGTGTTGAAGAATTGCCCCTAGGGGGACCGGTCGGATATGGTATCGCCTTAGGGCCCGGCCTCCGGGCCCGGCCCTCACTCGGATCGTACCCGGGGTATCACGGCATAACGGGAGGAACGCTTGGGTCACCGCTCGCGCCGGGATGGCGCCGCGCGCTTTGGAAGCTGGTAGGGTGTCGCTATTGTGGACTGGACGTAGGGGAGGACCTGAGAAGGGGTGTGTTTGGCTCGAGAGGACGGACGCGCATGTCGGTAGGCTTAGAGAGGGATATGCCCTTGCGGCCTGCTTAAGGTGCAAACTTCTATTTGGGTGGCTAAGGACTGGGCGGTGGCGAGCCGGTGGTCTGGACGCCCGCTAAAGGGGCTGGCTACCCCTTTGACTATTAGGACCCCTAGGTACTGAGAGGGCTCCAGTAGACTCTCTCTCCCTGTTTTGGGGAAAAGGTTAGGGATTGCGGACTGTAGGAAATAGAAGCACAAGCTGCCTTCCTTGAGATCCAAGAGGCAGCTAGGATGTATGACATACGAACCCATTGGTCCCCAGGGCACCAAGGCATCAAAGGGAACGAGGAAGCAGACAGCCTAGCCAAGGAGGGCACAACCCTGCCAGCCCCTAGGGGCCAACTAGCCACCCTGTCAGGGATCAAACGGCTAGCTAGAGAACGCATATGCCGCCAGTATAGAAAATGGTGGAAGCAAGAGGCAACACCCCGCTACACCCAACTAGGGCTTAAGGCTTCCCTCGCCTGCCCTCCTGAACTAGCCCTACCACGGGCTATACTCCATCATCTCCTAGCAGCCCGGTCAGGCCATGGAGACTTCGAACAATACCATCAACGCTTTAACCATACAGAAGCACTGCTTACCTGCTCCTGTGGGGAGGCAAAGGAGGTAGACCACCTAGTCTACTGCCGAAAGACCTTAGTGAGGAGGCTTCAGTGGCCCACCCTCCACCCTTCTAGTCCACAGGAGCCTATAGGACCAATAGGATCTCTTGATCGGTACTACAAGGGGCTAACCACTGATCATGAAGGCTTCTGGGCCTTTCTCTGCGTGACAGACTTCTTCCAGAAGATCTGCCCGCGGTACTAGGGCCTAGGCCTGAACCTAGGCCTTAGTAACGAACCCCCTCCTCGTAGAGGAACTGACGAGTATAATGGAACTAGGGAACCAGCGGGAACTAGGGACGGATAGAACACGTAGCAGCCTATAGGCAAGATTTGGAGGACGTTTGGAAGAGGCGTGTACTGTAGAGTATATAGCTTGAGCCTGTGGCCCTCCACGCCATATACCCCTCGGGAGGTCGGCCGCAAGGGCGGCTGCGCCTTTGCCGCCACGGCGTTAAATAGAACAACAACAACAACAACAACAACAATCCCGCCTCTCCATCTTTCCGACCAAGATGATCCCGGATCCGACACCTTCCACATACTATTCAAAAGTGGGAGTGGATGTGACAGGTGTAGAGACTGCTTTCTTGATGCTTGTGGCGGAAGTAAGAACTTGCCAGCAGAAGACCAGCGATGTTTGTTTCTTGACATCTTCTTGTCCAAACGACGAGCTTCCCGATACAGCAGAGCTTCAAATGCTTCTCTAATACATGTTCCACGTTGCGAGTTGCGGTTCATTCGTGGATCTGCTCCAAAATCAATGAAAGCTTCCACGATTTGGACCCAGTATTGCAAGCGTGGTCTCAACTCTTGCTCCACGTATTTTCTGTCCTATTCATATTGCTTGCGAGACAATTCGATGCAGTTTTGTAGTGCGCAGCCCCATATAGTCTGGTCAGACACTTCGAAATTGGGATCCATTCCACGCCGAAGCAGTTCTTGGATTAGTTTTACGTCTGGGACTGGTTCCCAATCTGCAGAAAAGTATGGTTCCTGGAATGACGGATACTTTTGATACTGAGATATTACTCTATAGAGTAAGGGAACATCAGCATGGTCTGCAAAGATATCCACATGGCCGGATATCTTCAGGCTGATAAAGTCATGGAGACTATAAGAGGCAGCTAGCTCCAAAAACGTTTGACACGGAGTGGAGTCTACACCAGAAGCACATGCCGCAGCCCAGTTACCATTATCATCGCAGCTGGCCCCAAAGATGTGTCTGGCATTATTTCGGTGATGGTACTGCATTGATTTGTCGAGTTCGTCCAGAGCAACAGCCTTAGTGTCGGGTGGAATTTCCGCTGCTGCTGCATACAACAACGCGTCTGTCCCAAGTGTTTGCAACTGGCTCCAACGTTGGCATGGCAGTTTCCATGTCTTGACCATCATCAAACTTGCACAAAATAGTGAGACATTTGGATCAAAGTCAACTGAGTTTCTGGAGATGGCGCGTCTAATATGTTGGCTCTGTAGGAAGTCCCTGACAGTACGATGAAGATATGTCACCCTCCGAAGTTCAGGCGGAGGGTTTTCGACTTCTTTTGCTGCAGTTTCCATGTTGTTGTTGGATCTCCCATTCATTCGGCTTGGGTGTAGTGGGGGTTGGAGGTTCCCATTCATTTGGCTTCGGTGTAGTGAGGGGTGGAGGTACGATGTGTACAGTGTACGTTCCACTTTTGTTTTCTCTGTCGGATTCAGTTTCGCTCCCTCTATAGGATTCACTTGCGTCATGTGCGTTATCGTCGTATTCGATGTTTGGGACTTCCAAAAACCCTTTGCAACGACCGTTTAGCAATCTCCTGGTATCTTCATACCGATCAAGGCTCTCTTGATCACTCAAAGGTAAGACAGCGGCTTCCGTCGTAAGTCGAAGTATTTTTGAATCATCCTCGTCTATAAAAGAGAGGCCCAGTGAAGTCAACTTTCCTTTTGAACTTTCAACGAGGCGAAATAGTTGGCTTGCACGTTTAACATATCGTGGCTCGATGCTGTCGAAGATCTTCTGGTAAAAGTCTTCCAAATCCCCTGGAAGTTCGTCTAGCCTTCGCTGGAGGTCGGATACGCGATCTCTGTTCGATAACCCAGCCAATAAGGACTTGACTACCAGCGTGACCCACAGGAATACGCCAGAAGACTTTTTGGCAATGTTTTGAATCAGTGTAGAAGAGAACTCGGGCTCTCTTCGTTTCAAAGCCGCATAGCCGGAATTCGCTGTGAGGTGATCGGTAACGTAGGCCACAATGTCCGGGAACGTAATGTCTTCAAGTCTTTAAGGCTTGGTTCCTGTTGGAATGCTTCTTCAAAAACAGGCCATGGGCGGCTTGGAAGGCATGCTTTGACGTTTGGAAACGAGATCGCCATTCGGAAAAGACGAATCAGTAAATCGTGCTCGCCATCAAACTCGTCAAGTCCATCCACAAAGAGACAAAGCTTAGAGCTGCCATCTGCAGCTTCTGCCAAAGATTCGAAGGCCTTTTCAAGTTCGACGGTATCCCAATCGCGTAGATCAGACCCAAATAGCTGACAGCGTTGCCATCGTTTTGGGAGGACCTTGGGGATAAACTCGGGATGTTGAGAGAGAGAGTCATAAAGAATTGCGCGAATCAAACCCTCCTGTGACATTTGGTCTTGCGATCCTGAGTTCCACAAGTAGAACCTTGTCACGATCAGAGGCATTTTGCCGGACCATCTTCGCAGTGATTCCTCGCACTGTTGTTGGTGAACAACGTATATTTCATCATTGTCGACTTCCCAGAGCCAGCTTTGCCGGTCATCCAATAAAGCCTGTCATCGTCTCCTTCCAGCCACGCAACGAAATGGGACCATGGCTTATCGGGTTGGCCTGTAGGATCGGTCCAAATCCAGCGAAAGGTTTTGGCATGTGCTTCGGCAATTCTGTGTTCGCGTTCGGGTTGGTCCTGGAAAGAGAGTTGTTCGAGCAAACGGTCTTGTATGAACAGTTGTTTCTCTTTGGCGGTCATTCCCCACAGGCTTCTCATGATTTCTACGTTCGAGTCGTCACTTCCTGGAGTAACCTCCGCTCTGGCTCCCTGGATTGCTCCAAGCACGTCTGCCTTCAGCCTTGCCATTTCGTCCCCGCATCGCAACTTCTCCAGGTCGGTCGTGATTATCGACATGCGATCCCTGTTATCGACGACTATTAGCAATCACTCTAAAGGAGCACAAATGACAGGAAACTAACCTCAGCGACACAAGAAGAGCAGTACTAATTCCGAAACGGTACTGGTCAAGGCGATTACGCAGCCCCTGGATCTTGCCTCTTGCCCAAACAGTTTTCAGGGCATCAACGATGCTTGTCCACCTGTTCCTACTGACGGGCGCCTTTAGATGCTCCAGCGCATCGAGTAGCTCTTTGGCAACATCCTGGCAGGACGCACCGAGATCGTTGAGATTCTGTTCAGTCGGTGCATCGGGATCGACGATTGGACCATGGTGACCAACCGACGGGTCATCGTGAGTGTTGTGAGATATTTGTCGAGTAATCAAAACAAGGCTCTGTGTCACAGCCTCGAGGTCGCAGTTTTCGAGTGTAGCGCCTTGCGTAGAATCGTAAATCTGTCGGCCGTCGTTCACTAGTTTTGCTGTGAATTCAACAAACTGAAGGATGCTAGCCGCCAGGCTGACTGCGTTCAAAGGATCCATTGCAATGCTGAAACATTGAAGGAAAAAGGTCAAAGTTCGACTGCGAAAAGCGAAAGATTTCAGCACTCAATTTGGTCGGCGAGTTAGGCGGCACCCTATGGGGCTGGAATCACATGGGGGGAAGGCGAGCCTATGGGAACTGCAGATTGAAGGCTGTGCAAGCCTGCGCTGATCTCCCCAACGACTGAGACATGGTCTTTTTTCCAAACGGCTGGGGGCAGCCAGTTGGAAGAGGGCCTCAGACTCCGCAGCACTGAAAACGACACTTGAAGCGCGTGATTTAGCTGTAAGCCTTGTATCTCTGGTGGCTTGGAAAAAGACCATGTCTCAGTCGTTGAGGAGATGAGCCATCATGAGCCACTGAAAACAAAGCGAGGCTTTGGCTGCAAGACGTCTTTGGGCTGAATCGAATCAGAATATGTGCGCCTGTCATGGCCTTCATATATTTAAGAGTTCTTCAAGATATCACCATTGGTCCGTACCTAAGTGAAGAACCTCATTTGACCGCGTCTTTGACCTCTTGACCGTCAGTTTGAATAAGACTTCCAGTAGGAGGCGGGTTGCTCAAACGTGGAGCATGAGGGGTGCCGAGGAACAAAAACGCCCTCCTCATTCAGACTCAACCTCAGCCAGAGTCACAGCGAGGATTGGTCATGTTTTAGCCACTGTTTTAAGGGGTTTATTAGGCATTTTGCCAGACAGCCCAACCAGGACCCCCATAACAGCACGCAAGACGCATTGCCACAAATTACCATGCGTAGCCTAAATTATCCAATCAATGGCGATCATAGCCATCCATGTCAGAATCTGAATGCGATGTTGTATCTCGTGGCTTCATGGATTTAGTGTGATCTAGCGGTGGGGGCGCAGATAAAGACAAGGAAAACCAATCGTACGAATGTCGTCGAATTTTATAGATCAACTAGGTAGAGAGAGATGCTAAAGGCGAGAGCCCAAAACAGCTATCTATGAGGTATCATCCGGGATCGTTCCTTATGTTACGGCTATAACTGGCGAGGCAGGGATGAGTCGTTCCTCACTGAATAAGTATAAATTCATAAACTTTGCAGTGTGACAAAGCCCTTCTCCAGCTTTTCTAAGCCACTTGGTCTGGTTCAGGGCTTTTTGAACCGCTCTCTCGGTACTGCACACACCAAAGACAGCGCTGGGATAAGAAACCCTTCGTTAAGACTTAACGAAATGGAGTTTTTCGGGGACGCGCCTATAAAAAGTGCGTCTTACGTGACGAACCGAGAGCCGGAGCGTCCGGCACCGATACCTGTGGTGGTGGACAGTCTACGGTGTGAAATCCGAATAAAGTACCTGTAAAGATCCGTTGGCTTGCTGCAAGTCGCAAAGCGACGGCGATTAGGTTGGTTGCTCCCCGCCCTCTCAGCTTTCGCTTTTCCTGGAGAATCCTTGCACATGCCGCCTCACCCGCACCAATCCACTGTTGCAAAAGTGGAAACATAGTTGCGGCGCGGCCAATTGAGTCTTCCGTACCTACCTTAGGTAAGTACCCATGCATGTGTTGGTCACCACACCCACCATTTCCTTTCTGTGAAAACTTCCCAAAAACAACAACAGAAAAGATAAAATGAAATCTTGATCTAAACCCCCTTCACCCATCAAGAACCAGCATTACGATGTGTAGAGTTTGTCCCCACCCCCCTTGGTCTTTCATTCCTCCGAACGGACAGGAGGAGGTCCAGCAGCAAATATGCGACGAAGACCTGGTGGAAACGGCAGTGGAAGCGGGATATTTCCATCCGCCAACTCCATGGAAGACCGTCGTCCAGCCTGCGCCCAGCCATGACGGCGCTCCAACCTTCGCCGCGTACTAAGTCTTCGAAAACACCCCAGAAGACTTGAACTCAGAAGACTTTGAAGCTACAGTCCGACCTCTGCGTCCCCCGTTCGGTATCGTGGTCTACGACACGACGCACAGCGCTCGCCCTACCCGTAGTGCCCAGCTTGCACGCGCCGTATTTGACCGCACTTACTGGTATCGTCGCAAGCCTAACCACAGACCGGACCGGGTGGAGGTCGTCACGCTACCTCTGCCCCAGTCGTCCACAGATGCTGAGCGCGCTGAGGCTTGTATCCGCCACCACGAGGAGGAGATCCGGAGCCGTTTGTTAATACCTCACGAGCCCGAGGCGGTCTCCTGGTTTCTGCCGGGGCGTATTATGGATAGCACCTACGCGCGGAGGATCCTTGCTATCAACCGCTTGGAAGAAAACGATAATGACGACGAAGTCGAGGTAGCGTCCTGGGAGGAATCGATAAGCAACGAAGAATACGCTATCGAGTGTGAAGCTTGTATGAATCCCGGGGCGAGCCGTTCTGGTAGTTTTCTTTGCATCGACTGGCAGCCCCGTAAGGAGCTGTGGCGTTCACACACGGGTCGAGATTATAAGCCGGATATGGATAAAGAGATCGTCACCCCCTGCTATGGGTTTGAGATTTTTGGGAATATCTGTATGGAGTTAGTGGATGCGGTTGAAGTCTTCTACAACCACTTTATACCCGATGGCGTACTCGACCTACAGCTAGAGATGGCCAGGCGGGGTTGATTATGGTGCTTTCAATATATGATCAGTTTGCATCGTCAAACGTTTCCACTCCTCGATTTCTTATGTACTCATTCACTCAGTAATATTGAGAGTTAGTAATGACGATGCGAGCAAGGGTAACGACATTGATGATGAGAACGATGAGGACAATAGATATTATATAGACTCCTATCCGCGTGGGAACTTGTCTTGTGACAGATCAAACAGTAGTAACAGAGAACTTATATGCGATCCGGAGCCGGAATATTAGTCACAAAATTCCCCTGTCCATCCACCATCATCCCTGAATGGCCTGTAGCGCCGTAGATGGACCATCCGGGGGTTGACGCGACCCTCGGAAATCTAGCCTTCGCAGCTGTAGCCCAGCCGTTCCAGCGCGGATTAACGGCTGTGTTATACCATGCTTCACCGGTATCAACATCCCGCCAAACGCGCTGGCCTTGAGAGTTAATGGAAGACCACGCAGCAAGGTAGCCCCTCTCGGAGCTCGAGAGGAAGGTGGCCGCGTTTGCTTCAATGGCTGTCAGTCTGTCTTCAACGAAGCGCGCATGTAAGGCGCGTATTGAAGGGTTCCCGCCAGCACTGTTGACGGGGTGGCCGGGCCACGCAGCCCAACCTCCCGCGGCAGTAAACTGCAAGTCGAAATGATAGAACACGAGGTCAATCCAGTTGGAGACGCGCATCCATGTATTCCAGATAGCCTCGACCTTTGTGTACTTCTGGCCTGTCAGTGCGCCAGGTGGCACGAAGTTGAGGTACGTGAAGGTGGCTACGGCGTTGCGGATCTTTAGCCGGTCGATCACCTCAGAGGCCGCGCCAAGGTTGGATCTGGGGGAGTTGCCACCCATCCATGTCCCCTTATATTGGTTCACCTCCCATTGCGTCAACGTGAGAAGGCTCTCGCTGCGGTCTTTGGGGAACCTATTTGCCCTGACGTCTGACCGGCCGAATCCTTGCGCTATAATGCCGTGCACCGTAGAAAGCACAGGGTTCCCAATGAGCCCAAGTGCCCTGACGTCGAAGCCTTGCCAAATTTGGCCAGTGCCGTAGCCCGCCATGAGCTCCCCGAGTATCACCTCGGCCACCCATGCCGGCTCGGCCATCGAGTAGGTGCCTACCGTCGTGCCGGCGCCCCGCCCGAGCCACTGATAAAAGTCGACCAACGTGTGCGCCTCGTCCACGTGTTCCGTTTAAAAGCCGATTTGCGAGTATAGGGCCGTCACCATGGCGTCGTCCTGCAACGTAATGGTAGGGTTGCAAACCTCATCGGGAGTAATTGCGACGAGGTTCCTGAGGATGAAGTTGCTCAGTTGGGCGTACTTGCAGAACAAATACGACCCAAAATCCACTTCGATGGGCGTGTAGTTGGGCCCGAAAACGACGTTACCCTTCTTAGGTTTCGTCTGAGCCTGCCGCCCGACCAGGAACGGGCTGGCCTCATCGTCCGGTGTCGAGCGCGCAGAGACGGTGCCCCACGAGCAGGTATTGGCACTCGGAAGCGGGCATGCATCGGCCCTCTCCTGGAAGATGTAACCATACCTCTTCCTGACTCGAGATTCTCCACCGCTCATGCCACATGCTGGGCAGGTGCCGATATTGGGAGCGTCTGTCGTAGACTCTGCGGGGCAAATCAGGGATCCAATCAAGTTGTCTCTCTTCATCAGCTTGGTAGACCTCTTGCTTGGCTGTGTTTCTGTGAGCGAAGACGCGGCAGCGCATGTCTTCTCAACGACAGGAAACTATCGAAAGTATTAGTTTTGTTCTCGAAGAGCTGTACAGAACGCCATAGCAAGGGCTTGAAAGCAACAATCTAGATGGCGACCAGACACCACCAGTAGACACGACAACCTGGCAGGACTGAGATCGATGATGACGGGGACGAAGACGAGAATAAGAACTGAGGGCAAGCGCCAGAGACGACGACCGAAGATAACAGCCAAAGATGATGGACATCAAGCACAATGACAGGGCTGACAACAGGAATGACTTGGATGAAGTTGGTGAGCCCACAGAGATAAAAGCTCCTGGGAAGCGATATCCTGGAAAGAAATGAAGCAACGTACCGTTCCAGTGGTCCAAATGCTGTAATGTCGGTTGAGGTTAACTCGAAACAGGGAGCTGAAAATCAAGGTTTAGTAAGAATTGGCAGCCTGGTGACCATGAAACTACTTACGGGGCTGACACTTCTGCAAACCCCTCAGCTTGGGCGTTGACACCATAACAATACTCCCAAGCTTTGTTCGAATTCGAGCCAGCTGAGCCGTACAAGGTAACAGCACCGTTGACGCCAAAGTCGATCTAACAGCACGATTAGCAAAAGCCTAGAGTATTCTGTCAGCAGTAGATCCGGCTACTCACGGAGGCGTCCGCAATAGAGTTATCATTAAAGACGATGCCAAGCGTAACTTTGGGCGTCACCATCAGACCAAGCTCGCCGCTGGCAGAGACATCGTAGTAGAACTTGGATGCCTGCAACGTCTGAATAGGGTCCGCTGACACCACTCTGGCTGAGTTGGGGCTGGCATCTGTCGTGAGGACGTCTTCTGCCGCTCCGTTCGCGTCAGGGAACTGTTGGGTGAAGTCCCACTCGGCGAGGGTGAGGTCGACGCGGGCCTGGCCGTGCATCGTGGCGGTGCCTTGGAGCTGGCCGAGGACTCGGAAGTTGGGGCCAATCGTCACGATGCCAGGAACGCTGAAGGTGGCGCCGAAGTTCTGCAGGCCGAAAAGCTCGACCTGGCCCGTGAGGAAATGCATGGTCACCAGCGCCTCGAGGTTGAACGAAGCCTTGACGGAGCCGCTGTTGCGGAACAGAACGTGAGACTCTTCGAAAGTGCTGAGGTCGCCCATGTTTCCGATCAGGGTCACGAGAGCCGACGTCTCGATGTTGACGTTCAAGTCGGCCCACGCCTTGAAGTAGCCCACCGTGTCGACGCCTTTGATGTTGCAAGATATTGACTCGTCGTAGAGATCCCAGCGGATCAACTCGTTGACTCGGTGTCGCACAAGCTCGTACTCCTTGTCGACGTTACGGAGCCGGTCCATCCAGTCCTTGATCGCCCCCGACTTTGAGAACCAGCGAGCATGGAGGTCATGCAGCTCGTCTTGCGGCGTAGACCGCTTGTCGATCGACCACAGGTGGTACATGTACTTCTTGTACGAGCCATCGTGATGGCGGTGAACCTCTTCCTCTATCTCACGCCTGGATCGCTTCAGCTTGGTCGGCGCCGCGGCGACGATCTCGCTCCAATATCCCGGGTCATCGCTGTAGTCGATGCGTAACAGCACGTTGAATCCCTGGGCGCGTTTCCGCAGAGGAGAAAAGTCGTAGTCAAAGACAAAGTCGTAAACGTGGGTGTTGATCAGTTCTGGGTTTCTCTTGACCAGGCGATGAGGCAGCGTTTGGTTGTCAGACCGTGTCAGAGAGACAGCCATGGCGTATCTCCCGGGACCGCAACCGTCCGGCATCTCCACCACCGTCTCGGCCACTCCCCGGCCCTTGTGGATGAGGCCGCAGTTGCTTTTGTCAGAGTTATCGGTGCACACTGCCCGGACAGTCTGTCGCTTCTCATGCAGAGCCTCTGCCTCGCAGTCGAAAAGCTCCCAGTGAGACCCGTCTCGCTTGTTCAAAGACGTAAGCTCGTCTTCAGGGCCCGACATGATGTACCAGCCAAATGAGTTCTTGTCCGCGTTGGTGCTCTCCTCCGGGGTGGGATCCGCTCCGCCCATGGTCGGGTCCAGCTTGACGTCCCATGTTTGCTTGTCGGTCGACGGGCCGGGGTGGGGGAAGATATTCTCCACCGGGACGGGGAGCGTCTTGATCTGCCGCCTCAGTGCGTTGAGGTCGGCGCAAAGCGTGCGCTGGACCCTATGGGGGAGCGCAGGCTTGATGAAAATGGAACCGGACAGCTCGCTGTAGGTGCAGTCTGCGCCGCCGCCGAGACTCGATGTGGCGATGGCGGTCTTGCCTAAAGGGCAGGTTTTCGCCGAGTTGCACTTTGACCCGTCGTCGTCAAAGCCTCCAACGCCAGACCATCCAAAGGAAGATGTATTAACGTCCTGGTCGCAGCAGTAGGCCTTCCACGAGTTGACCTTGGCGTCTCCTTGGCAAGATCCGTGACCCGGGGCGTCTTTGGCATACGTGACGAATTTGCGGCCCTTTGAACAAACATTGCTCGACGTAGGAAGACCGTTGGAGCCGACGTTGAAACAGGTGTCCTCCCAGGCACAAATGTTCTCGCCCGTTTCTACCGCATCGCAGCAGAAGGTGGCCGTGCCATAGAAACAGTAGTTTTCCACGCCCTTCTTATTGATGAACCACTTGTCCGAAGCGATGGAGACCTGGTTGGTCTCACATCCTCCCCCGCAATCGCCGCCGTCGAGCCGATTCCACCCGCAGGTTTCGAAGTCGGGTGTTTGGCCCAGAGGACAGCAAAGGCCCTTGTAACGTTTTGCTCCCGACCCTGGCTCCACGCTGCAGCGGTCAATGTTTAGAAGCTGCTTGCCAGCAGGGCAATGCGGGATGGTTGACGTTGTACAGTCAGACCAGGCGCAGGCACTGATCTCTACGTTGGTGTAGTTGGATGAGTCGTCGTGGTTGGTGCCGGTTGTCAATGAGAGGCTTCCGAGGCCGCCCGGGTAGAGAGTGGCGTTGAGGAGGGAGTGATCATCATTGTCCAGATCGATAGCCCAGACAGCGACACCAAGAAGGCCTTTGCTCTTAGCGTACTTGACCTTCTCAATGATGGAGTCGCGATCTTCAAAGGAGATCCACTGACTATCGCCATAACTATATCAATCGTCAGTATACACATATGACAACCACAGTTGATGAATGAAGAGGTCGTGATGCCAGCCGACGTACCTGAGATAGTTGATGCCAGTCTTGTCGTCCACCATACCATCGTCAATGGCAAGTTCACTTGAGATCTCATCATAAGACAGGAAACCAGGCTGTCCAGTGCACTTTCCCGCAACTCCAAAGCCAGAAGCAGCACAACCAGGCCCGGTGCAAGACTTGCCGGAAAGGGTGTAAGTCCGGCCAAAGAAGCCAATGCCGAGGTTGATCTGAGTGTGCGGCACCCCGGCATTCGTGAGGAAGTTGAGTGCCGCATCAATGACACTCTTGTCGGACATGGCCCGAGTAGTGCTCTTGTCTGTACTCTCCAGATCGTAGGCAACGAGGTTGATCCAGCTTGTCGACGCGGCTATGGACGCTAGATCGAAGCGTCCAAGGATGGAAGAGTCAACTGGCAGGGTGCACGATATTCCCCATGCCGTGGAGCCTGTGGACTGTGTATCAAAGTATTCCCGCATCTCATCTAACAGAATTGCGTAGTTTGTTGCATCATCGCCGGCCTGGGGCCACTGCCAGTCGGCGTCGACGCCATCGAAGCCGTATTGCGAAAGACGCCAGGTTAACTAAGAACTTCTGGCGGTTTTCACGAGTGCTGACCATGTCTCTGAAGATTCCCTGCGTGTCGGATGCCCTTCTAGATCCAGTTGAGAAGTCGTAGCCTCCGAGGGTCAGCCAGACGTGCAGGCCGGTGGCTTGACCCTTGAGAGCTGCGAGCTGTTTGAGCTGGTCTGCACCGGTGTTGGCGTCTGGAATCAAGGCGAATGTGGCGGACTCGATCCAGGCAAACGCAGCGTTGACGTGACTGACCGAGTCTGTCGGCACGAAGCTGGCTGATCGCTGGGCGCAGCCCCGTCGCGAGATGCTGTCTGCCTGGAAGTATCCCACAATGATGTCCATCGCACTGCCGCTGCCGTTGCTCCCATCAGACCCATCGGAGCTATCTGAGCTGCATTCTGGAGACGGACAGTAGCCGTGCGAGCAGGTGAAAGCGCAGAGGCCGTTGTCGTTGCCCAGGTTGGACTTGACGCCGCTGACCTTGACCACAGGGGGTGGTAAGTTGAGGGGACCCTCCATGGTGCAGAAGCAGGAAAAGATGGGACAGAAGCCATAGTGGCATGCCCAGTTGCAGATGCGAGAAAAGCTGCCGTGTCCGCCACCAGTTACGCACGTGTTTGGGTTGAAGGGCGATGTGGCTGGCACGTAGTCGCGTTGCTTTTCCGTGGAACACGCTGTCGACGGGCAGTATCCCAGATTGCAGGCAAAGCTACAGAGACCACCGTAATTCGTGTCGCCATTTCCGGGGTACCCCAAGACTCCTGTCGACTTGGGCTTCTCAATAGCCTTTCCCATGTTGGTACAGATACAGGCGCTCGAAGGGCAGTAGCCGTGCTTGCAAGTGAACTTGCAAAGGTCGTTGAAGTTGCCCTCGCCCCAGCCTGCAATACAGACTTGTTCAGACAGGTCACGCGGAGGTTTTCCAGAAACTGATCCTGAGCTCGAGGCTGATCCGACCCATGGATTCCAATTGGTGACGCCATTAGGACAGTCTCCCGAGATGCCTTGCGGCACCGCGTAGTCGATGATGGTATTGCCGCTCCTGACAACTTGCACATGCCATGCACCGCCAGCTCCAAGCACGGGGATACTGGAGTGATAGACGCCCACGCCCCCGTCAGGAGTGTAGTCCCAATCGGTGATAGAGTAGTCTCTACCTCCAAATGAGACTTTGAGCTCAGCCGGACTGGCTAGGAGGGCGGAGAAGTAGATGCGGTCTGGCGTCAGGTCACGCGCATGGTACTCAAGCTGGAGCTGGGAGGCTGTGTTACCAGTGGTACCTCCGTCGGCACAGGTGTCGCTCAGCGAGGTTCGGAACCAGGTGATAATGCTCTCCTTTGTGAAGGAAGCAGTGCCGGTCTTGTATAAGTCAATGAGATAGGGCAAGTGCTCTCGCCAGCCATCGTGGGGCATATTCTTGACGTAGTTGTACGGGGCATCGCCCACGTCGAAGGCCTCGTACTGGGTGTCATCGAGGGGGCCGATGTAGTGTGACTCGCCGTAGTCGTTCCAGCTGATGATCTCTAAGAACTCGGGCTCGAAGTCCATAGAGACCACCTGTTTCTAGCGCTCGTACCACAGGTCACCGCTCTTCCACAGCCAGTTCTTGCTGTAGCCTGGCAAATTGGTGAAGAACCAAGGGGATACGGGCATCATGTATGGCTTGCCCCCAAGCAGCTGATGGTAGGACGCGTCGATATAAGTCGTCATGTTGCGCTCACCGTAGGGCCATGCGGCCCAGTTGAAAAGACCATCTGCCACACCATCTCCAGCCTTGACGGCAGGCGTTGCGCCCAGTGAAGACCAGTCCGGGATAAAAAAGCAGCCTGTATCGGCCTTGATGCTCTTCCAGTCGTCAGCGTTATCGGGACCCTCAAATGTTGAGACAAACGCCTTCCCGTTGTACTGAAAGTGAGCCGAGGAGGAGCCGTATTTTTGGATGAGGGCCTTGACTTCAGCCATTGACCAAGGCACGTCACCACCGGCATAGTCAAAGGAGAAGAAAAGCTTGAAGCCTTTAGAGCTGGCGGCACTGAAAGCGTTGGCGATTTGCTGGTCGTTGAACTTCCAGCCATGTGCAATGTTGAGAGCGAAAGCGTCGATGTGTGCTTGTTGTGCAAGGGCAATGTTGTCTTCCCATTTAGCAACGTCAAACGTTTCCGTATTGCCAACCACAAAATGGGCAAAGACTGACTTGCTCTCGACGCTTCTGGCAGCAAGAAGTACTGCCAGCAGGAGCGTTGCAAGAAACTACATGATGATAGCTCAAGATTAGTGCCTCTTGCTGCAGCAGACGCGGTAAAACGAATGTGAAAGATAAAGGAAAGATTCAAAAGAGCGGCTTCTCCGTACGGCGAGCGTCGCCACGGAGGAAGTAAGTGAGTGGAATTTCAGGCACGATGCCGGAGGTAGAGAGCGTGAGTTGAACAGAGATGCATGGTCAAGGACTTCACGACGCAATCGAGGTATGGCCTGTGTATTGGAATTTTGTTCATGTCACCTATGGCCGCCGCTGCGGTCGACATTGCTGGTTGAGTCTCAAATTGCCTTCTTCGGAAGTGGGCATCTCATCGTGGGCTTGTCTGTTGGAACGAGGTTACATTGCATCCACCTGAACTTTCAGAACGTCTAAGAACCCACATAGTACCAACCAAATGTGAGTTCCGACTACGAAAGACGGAAACACAGGCCGCTGTTGTCTAATCAGTAACGGCAACTGCCACATCTGGTTAGATGGCTGTTGTTCGAGTCAACATCTAGACTCAGGGCAGAGGCCACCCTTATCCGCCTTAAGCGCGAGCTCGGTCTTAGATGCGAACAGGTTATTTTATAATATGGGGAATCAAATGATCAAGAGGTGTCCATTCGTAAAATGACCCTTGCCAGTCGCAGCTTCCGGTCGCCGGTACCAACATCCGGCGCTCCATGTACTTTATTGCAAGGGTCTTTGTGAGCTTAGCGTCCGAGCCGTTCCGGCTGGTTTGTGTGTCGCAAAATTCACTGTTTGCAGCAGACATGAAGGAAGGGAAAGAGGCTATGATAAAAAAAACATGAGAAAGAAGAGTGATAGCAATTCAGTTGGAAACTCTCCGAGAACCGAGAACGTTAGGCTAAGCTTTTTGGGCGTTGCGGCGTTGCAGCGCCAACCTATGCATTGGAGCATTTTGCCCAGGAACTAGCATTGCCGACGGCGGTGTCATCTTGGCGCGATTCAATAACCTCGTTGGGTGTTGTGGATAGTCCCACAGTCAGAAGTTTAGCGCCAACAAGCTCTTGAACGGGCCCAGTCGCCCCCATGTCTGCAGCAAAACACCCTGGTTTGAGACGCAGCCTGTGACTACAAGCGAAGGGAGACCTGGGAGACGCATGAGTCCATCTCGTGTTGGTGCTGCTGCCTAAGAAGAGGATGCTTCAGCTCAAGCTCGTTCCGCCTACATCCTCAATGCCGCACCTTCATTCTTCTTCATCACGCCGTTGAACCAGCATCGAATCTACCTCCAAGCCAGTGAACTAGAAACATGAACCTCGTTACCAAGTTTGCGTCTTTGGCCGTCTGGGCTTCTATTTGTTCCAACTACCAAGTCGTTGCAGATGTTCGCCTCCCAAACGTCCCTCAAGGCACAAAAGGTTATACCGATACTTGCGTCAGAGTCCTCAACCAGGCGCTCAACTGCGACCTGTCTTTGACGTGGGCGACAGAGATCAACAAATTTAACGACGAGACGACCATTGACTCACTCTGCACGTCAGACTGCAGAGCCTCTCTGGACATTTATATCGAGCAGGTGAAGGCCGGCTGCAGTACCAGTCGATATGACGGTCCTGACGGATACAGTTACCACGCCGGCTATACGGCCGAGCTGGTCTGGGAGCGCTTCAACGTGCTTTGTGCATCCAATGCGTACGTTCAACTAAACAACGAAAAGTAACAATGAGGCTGACCGCACCTGGCATACCAGCGCCGGACAAAATTGCAACCTGGCCTTAGGCAAACTGGCCGGCGTCAACCCGGAGAATCAACTGAGAACCGCCTCAAGCGACCCAAGCATGATGTGTAACGAGTGCGCACTGTCCGTCATCAAGACACAGCTCGAGATGCCTTTGGCGTCTAATGTCGACCTGGCCAGCGGGCTCAGCCAGATCGCCTCGTCTTGCAAAACGACCGTAGCCGTGACGCCTCCACCCCTCGCAACCCCTGCCTGGATTTCCCGGGGCACTGCACCAGTTCCAACTTCGACGGCAGCGGCCGCGTGTGCCGGCAAGATATACACCATCAAGGAAGGAGACACGTGCCAGTCTGTCTCAAAGGAGCAGCGCATCAACACTGCTCAGCTGCTGATGGCAAACAACCTGATCACCAGGTGCGGCAATTTCCCCACCGTCGCTGGAACCTCCTTGTGTATTCCCACGGCCCTCACTTGCGACCCTTATATCATCAAAACCGGCGACACCTGCACCAACATCGCCAATACTGCGAAAGCTACGTGGGCCCAGATTGTGTCCTGGAACGCAGAGCTCGGGAGCTCGTGCCAAAACGTGGGTCGCTATGTTGGTGATGTTGTGTGTATCTCCAACCCCGGAACCACGTCTGGCTCTGACCCTGCCGTCACCGATTCTGCCACTGGGCCTGCCTCAACGTCGACTTTGTTTGAGTAAGCTTCCTTCGCTCATGTGAACCCATTTATTCTTGATGTTTCAACGGCAGAGACGCCGACTCGATACTTGCGTACATTCTGGCTAACACCTTCTTCTCTCAAGCTCGGTATTTACTTTGTCCATGAGACCAATTCCGATGGATAATGGCCGCACGACTGTAGTCATCGCTGACAATTGGATTGGTGTGAATGGCGACGAGCTATAAGTTGTCATTGGTGTTAGACGAGGGTTTGAGATTCGGGTTGGTTTGCTTTCGGGAATTGTCTCGTTCTGCTGGGATGAGGTTCCAGTTTTCTTGGTTTAAACTGGCCGAGTACCTTTCGTCTGTTGACACTCAAGAGACACCATCAATCTCGCTATTGGTTGCGTAGTCTTCGGTAATTCTCCAATCTGCCAGATCTACATTACTACTCAATACATTGAATCTTTCCCTACAAAAGGCTTAAAAAGGCAATGCACATCTAACTCTTACCCTTGACCGAGTAAGACACCGATAGAAACAGAAAGAGACCTCCCCAGTGACCCCCTAAAGCTGGAAGGGGCATGGATGGGCCGGCGGTGGGATGATGAATCAACAGCTACATAATCAATGGCCCGTGACGACGGTCTCGGGAAAAGAGACAAGACGGCCTGAGTAAGCAGTAAATAGCGATCTGTGCCCCTTATTGTGAAAATGCATCAGGATATGGGCGTCTTCATCGTCTTCAAGCAATGGCTTTAAACACAACATAAGAGCCTCCACCCTCTTCAGTCTCAGGCTTCCCCGCACTGTAAATGCACGGCCGCAAATCCAGATCTCGACATAGTATGACTTCGTTCACCTCAATTATACCTATCTCCTCATATTCATCATCCTCAGCCTCGCCGCTACAGGATGGATTACTGTCTGAAAGCCCACCTGCTTCCACAGGCCGAATCGCCTGCAGCCGGTACGCGAACACTATGCCAGATGCTGTATGATAGTTGTCAACTCTGCTCCACCCATGCTCACAGAGGCACTGCCACCAAAGCTCAAGGGATAAAATATACGGATCTCACTCTGGTCTATTTCAAAATACGTACATCTGATTGACACCCTACAAATATGAGAAATAAGTCACACGATTTCTCACGCCAGAAGTTCCCGCACTATTCATTCGTTCAGGGCTGATCACTACTTCTGATGGCAGTCATCTTTTATCCTAGTGGTTAACCTGAAAATCATACTGCTATAGGTTGACTGAGAACTGGAAGCATCACGACGTCGAACGGCACTATTTTCTTTCGTTTACTGGTGACTCTGACTTCATGACGAGGGCCGACGTCTTGATAAGTCAATCTACCACCCAGGTGCGGTCAAATCACTGGCTGCCCTCGCAAGATCATGCGATCCGGGGTGGGCATGGTGAGATCCGCGAATCCTCTTTCAATTTCGGACTCCTCTTGATGCCTGCCATCTGCAAGTGTTAACCTTGCGGAACTGCTCAAGTCCTCCCAACAGACTTCAAGCCTATTCAGATATTTTTCCACTTCTAGGCAGCAACATGCGTAGAAGTGGATCAGGCCGTTGGTCCCCGTGCAGAGCAACGCGCAGAGAGACCCATCACTCCGTGAACACGTTTCCTCTGCCTATAAATTGACACCACCAACCATCGAAGGGGAAAAAAACACTTTCACCACAAAACAACAACACCGACGAGCACAAACAACCCCTCAACTTCTCACACTTACATCTTAACTTCAACCATGTGCCTAATCTGTAACCGCAACATCCGCCGCAACGACGGCTGGAAACCGCCCGCACTGTCATCAGACGACGAGGAAGACGACAGCCCGCGCCCAAGCGCCTACACCCTACCACCCCAGAAAACAATCGTCCAGCCCGCGCCCAGCCACTCCGCCCATCCAACCTTCGCCGCCTACGCAGTCCCAGAACCAACCCCCGAGACAGAGCCCGCCCTCCGCCCCCTCCGTCCCGCCTTCGGCTGCGTCGTCTATGACACAACACCCACCGCCCGGCCACCCCGCACCGCCCGCCTCGCGCGCGCCTTATTCGACCGCACCACCATGTGCCGCCGCTTCGACAAGTCCCGCGACGCGCCAGACCGGATCGAAGTCGTCGCCTTCCCTCTGCCAGAGACCGCATCAAACCAGGAACGCGCAGGGGCGTGCGTCGCCCACTACGAGCGGGAGGTTGAGAGTCGTATGGCCATGGCCGACAAGGCCGAGTTGGTCTCGTGGTTCCTGCCTGAGCGCTTTATGGACAGCTATTACCCGCGAATGATCCTGGCGATCAACAGGTTCGACGTGGACGAAGATGACGACGTTGAGATCGCGTCTTGGGAGCCGGCGCTAACTCGGGAACGTTTCGCCATGCCGGCGAGAAGAACTGAGAGCCGCTATGGCAGCTATCTCCTCATTAAATGGTTGCCACAAAAGGAGCTTTTTGCTGAAGTCGACAACCCGGGTCATACCGCTCAAAAACGTGTTGTCTGCGGTGGTGAGTTCGCATTCGAAAATATTGGTTCAGGCCTCAGGAACGTGACGAATGAAGTTGCTGTGTTTTACTACCACTACGTCCAAGATGGTTTACTCGACCAACATCTAGAAAAAGCAAGAGTGACTCGACAGACTTTGCCAAATAAGGCAGAGGTAGATCATCACCAACAGGGTCAAGATATCAAAGAAGCATGCAGCTGATAGCCACGGGACAGCTATGGGTGATACTGAAGCAACAATCAATTACGTTATCTGAGTTCAAGCGGTGTGACATGTTTCGTCCTGAACCCGTAAAGTCTGTACTGCTCTTTTGCCAAAACCCACTCCTCCAACGTCCATAATTCATACAATGTCAGTAACGTCGTGATAATATAAGACCCTTCGACCCTAGGCTTTCGTACCAGCGCAGCCTCCGTTGTGTCCATCGACCTCGTCATTACAGTCAGCATCATGATCCGCGACCGCACGGCGTCCTATGATCCTGCTGCGCTTCATGTACCGGTTGGCCGCGCTCTTCTTCGCAGAGCCATATCCAGTGAGCCCCTCAGGAGGAGTGACGGGGCCCGGCCCCATAAGCGGTCCAAGATCGGGAAGACCGCCATCACCGTTGCCGTTGTCAGTACCTGCGGGCGCGTTGTTGCCACCAGCCCCAGAGTCCCTTGCTCCCAGACCGCTGCCGTATCCACCATCGGGGCTTCCTTTTGGCAAGGAGTTGATGATGCTCTGAAGCAGAGCCTCCAACTCTGCCTGTGATAATCCGGGGGGAGTGGGCGTTGGTGGAGGTGTCACTGCAGCTGGTGGGTTACCTGCGGGAGCTGGTGCTGGTTGGCTCTGGGGAGGAGATGGGGCTACAGGCGCGGGATTGTTCGCAGGCGCGGGGGTGCTCGTGGGTGCCGGTGTATTTGCAGGAGTCCCCGCGGGCGGGTTGCCTTGAGGTGGAGATGAAGGGTTCCCGGAATTCGGGTCGCCAGCGCCACCATTGCCTCCAGAACCATTGCCGCCGGAGCCGTCGCCAGCATCGTCATCAGATGGCATGCTTAGAGCTTGACCATCGGCACTGTACACGGTGGCGGCCCAGTCACCTCCGCAAATGTCTGTAGACAGACCGTCGCAAGGCTTGTTGCACTGCTCTCTCGGAAGACGCTCTGCGATTTGGAACATGTTTCCACACCAGCACTCCGTTCCATACTCTGTACCAGCAAGCTTGAAGCCCATGGAAGCGCAGTGCTCAATGCACTTCTCGTTGGACATGCTACCAGCAAAGTAGTCTGATGGGTCGCCGTCGAGTGTTCGGATGTTTGAATCCTTGAAACAGCCAAGAAGCTTCCAACCAGAGCAGTCCGAGGCAGCTTTGGGTGCAGCATTGTTGGAAGCGGCGTTGCCCGAACCTGCCTTGGGATCTCCAGCACCCGCACCCTCACCTCCGTTGCCAGTTGACGCCGGTGAAGGCGGACTCGTGTTGGCTGGTGCTCCGTTGCCACTCGGCGCTCCTGAAGCAGCACCTGCGCCCGCTCCATTGCTGGGGTTACCGTTGCCAGTGTTGCCTCCAGAGCTGACGTTGGGATTGGGAGGAGATTGTGCGGGAGACGCTCCATTTCCATCAGGGGAGTTGGCCGGTGTAGCAGTACCAGACGTGTCAGGCGCGCCGTTGCCAGAGCCATTTCCTGAGCCATTACCTGCGCCGGAACCGTTGTTGGGATCAGTGGGAGATGCGCTACGCGGAGGTGCCCCAGCTCCAGCACCACCGGTAGGTTGTCCACCATTGGAGGTTATGCACGGCGTCGTTGCGGCGTTGGCAGGACCGGCATTCGCAGGCGTAGCAGCGGGATCTCCGTTGCCAGAGCCTCCATTGTTGCTACCCGAGCCATTGCCAGAGCCATTGTTAGGGTTGCTGGCTGGTGGGTTGCCCGGACCTGCGCCATTGGCAGATCCACTGCCCGTTGGCTGACCTGCGTTTGCCGTAGAGCCAGATGTTGATGCAGCACCATTGCCAGTACTGGAACCGTTGCCGGTAGGCTTCCCGTTGCCTGATTCGCCATTGTTGGGACTTCCATTGCCGTTGGCAGAGCCATCATTGGGGTTGCTTGCTGGGCTACTGTTGCCATCTCCTTTTCCAGAAGCATTTGTCGGCAGGGAATCTTTTGCTGTAGAGCAGGGAGTTGATGAAGCCCCATCGCCATTGGAGCCGTCACCAGCACCGTCTCCAGAACCGTTGCCATTGCCGTTACCATTGTTAGAGCTGTTGCCAGAACCGTTGCCGCCATCTCCGGGAGCTGCGGTAGGTCCAGGAAGGACGAAAGCAGTCACGGTGGTGATGACCACATTGGCCGGGCCGTTGGCGCCTCCTGATCCCACGACTGCATCCGAAGGGGCACAGTACCAGCCACCTTTGCAGTGGTAGCAAGGCCAGCCCATCCCGCACGGAGCAGGCACCATTGGCGTCTCCTGAGGGGGGCAGAACCAGCCGTCGAGGCATTCCGAGCATGAGTATCCCCTTCCTGGGCAGGGACTAGAACCAGAGGATGGCTTGGAGGGAGACGCTGGGCATGCTGGACATTGAACCACTGCCGGACAGTCGGAAATGGGGATGACTGGGGTCGATGGCGGGACGTTCCCCGATGGTGAGGGGGCTTCTGGTTCTTCAACAGAAAAGATGCCGCCAGATTGACCTGTTGGAGACGCTCCGGAGTCGTTGCCTCCACCTGGCGTCGCAGCAGGAGCTTGCGAAGGGGCTTGTGAAGCGGCCGGTGAAGTCTCGGCGGTGACGGTGATTGAAGGGCTCGCTGCAGGTGCTGAAGGAGACGAAGTGACGGGAGCGGGAGCAGTTCCATCCGACTGGTCAGGGTTTGCAGAAGCAGAATTGGCTAGGAAAACATGTTAGCTTGTCTTTCGTCTCAGCGCGATGGCAACTTACCAGGTGCAGGCGGTGTCGCAGGACTACCCGATGGTGCGGGTGGTTGACCTCCTCGATCGGTGTTCTGAGGTTGGCCGTTGCTCGGGCTTGAAGTCTCAGGGCGAGATGCTGATGCCGTGGGTGCAGGATTTCCACCTCCGGCAGAGGACGGAGAAGCCGGCGATGACTGGCCATTGCCAGCTGACAGAGAGATGGGTGATGACTGACCACCAGAAGACGAAGCAGCAGACGGAGCAGCAGCAGACGGAGCAGCAGACAGAGCAGTAGACGGAGCAGCAGACAGAGCAGCAGACGCAGCAGCGGACGATTGTTGCCCGCCAGTAGCGCTTGGTGTCATTGAGGGACCTTGGGAGGTAGCTCCGGCAGCTGGAGATGATGGAGGAGCACTGCCTGCGTTGCCATTCGCCGACTGAGAGGCAGATGAAGCAGACGGGACTGATGTGACTGAACCAATGGCACTTCCACTTGCCGGCATCGCGTCTGACGCAGGAACTCCGGACGACCTCGAAGGAACATCAGAGCAAGGGACGGCAAGAAATGTTGGAATACCCTTGGCGATGTTGACGACAGTGCACAGCTCAGAGTCTGTTGCATCTCCCAGAGTAGTGACCGGGCTTGGAGCGTCTCCCATGATAGGAATCGCAGTTGTGGCCTCACTGACAGCTTCAGAGACGGAAGCTAGAACACTTGATAATGCGGTGGAGTCGTCAGGAAGCTGTGGCGCGTTGAGCCCACCGAGATTCGTGGGAAGTGTCGAAGACTCAGGTAAGATGACTGTGGCCGCACCCAAGTTGCTGCTCAAATCCGGGATGACGGGGTTACTAAGGGGGTCGGAGCTGCCGATAGGGACCATGGAAGTCATGATATTCCCAGAATCTGTCACAGCAGCGACAGCCGATGGCAATGAGGTAGGTGGGTTGTTCAGAAGAGATGTCGCGGCGCCAACAGGTTGTGTAAGTGTGGCCATGATGGTGGGAAGATTGCCGTTACCAGGAGCCTCGGTCACGCCAGGAATGGGGACTGGCAGTTGACCACCAGCTGAGGATACGGGAGGATTAGGTGGTCCTGTAACGCCCGACAGAATTGACGGCACAACTGAAGCTACACTGCCGCCAACGCTGGCAGCTGCATTCACCAGACTCTGGACTGGTGTTCCGTCGATGAAGGTGCCAACAACATCGCCAATGTTGACTGTTGAAGCTGCGGGAGCGGCAGCGCCTCCTGCTCGTCTAGAAGTCAGGGTTGCGATGAACCCACCAGCATGGCTTGTGATATGGCTTAAAGCGCCGTCGATGACGCCACCAATAGCACCGAGAGGGCCTTGTGGTTGATTATTGCCAGCTGCAGGAGCTGCAGGAAGAGGAGTGGTGAGGGCTGGCTGGTCTTGATTGGGAGCTGGAGCAGGTGGACGAAAGATGCTACCTGGAAGGGAGTCGATGCCGAAGAATTGTCTGCGTTCAAGATCTGGATTGCTTTTGGCGATGAGGTTGGAGTGGTCTTCCTCCAGAATTGGCTGGACTGCCTGGGTAACGGCAAAGGCTGTGAGGAGAGCCAGGACGATCAGACTGATGATGACTGTCGTCTGCCTCTGTCGAGGCGTTGGTCCCGAAGGACAGGTGGGCCACATGATGGGCGATGGGGGCTATCAAAGCACGAATGGAATGAGTGAGATGACGAGATTTGTTCTGATGAGGACTGCCAGTGGGAATGAAGGTTCCAAAGCCGGGTTCCAAGAAAACGAGCCAAAATTGTAGCGAGAGTGGGATGTGAGGAGGTTGTGTGGTGATGTTGGTGGGAGAAGAAGAGGAGACGTCGGGGGGATGGAGAGGCAGACAGATGATATACTCTGCCATGACCGAACCTGATAGCTTCCCATCAAGGCAGGTAGGAATGATTGCAGGAAGGCGTCATAGAGGTAGGAGAGCTGCCCGGGACATGATGGGAAGGGGGGTGCTGCTCTCTTTCCTGGGATGGTTGGGTGAGGGAAGGAGGTGTTGTGACCAAGGGAAGGAGACGGAGGCTGGACCTATTGCTGTAAGCAGGAGGGGGTAGGCAAGCGTGCATTTGCACCTGCTTGATACCATCTAGATAGCTTCTGGGGCAGCAACTCCTCCGCACACTTCCCATTCTTTGCCTTCGTAAGAAGCAGTACCGCCTGCTTTGATGTTGCCCTGTTTATTGACTCGAGTCACCGGAATGTAGGCCATGACTGCGTGTTGCTGCAAGCCTCATCCCCACCGCCTGCTAATACCAGCTCTCCTGTATCTCCTCAGCCGGCTCTGCAGATGATGAATCTGAAGGTCACTTACAGGATTCGAACCGGCCTTGGAATCGTTTAAGGCAGTACGATTATCGACACTCATTGAGTAATAATTCTTACTCGACCGATGCCTTGTCCAAAATTTCGTAGAATTCTCACCGTCTATCCAAACTGTCGTTATAATCGATGCTTCGCCAATGCCAACATTGGATGCCTCCCATAGTCTTGATGAAATCTCTCAGGCGCGGTCTCTCTCGTCTTCTGGTCTCTGTGTCGACTTCCCCAGATCTGTCGCCAGATGCGCTCTACCCCCGAAAAGAAAAAAGCACCTTCCGTGACGTCTAGGCCTTCTCTTCCTTGCCCCATCTCTGCGTCTCGTCGCCGCCCTGCCAGTCCTTCTCAACGTAGCCGATCTGGCTCTTGACCTTTTGCACCGTGTCCTTGTCACCGGTGTTCTTTCCGATGTTGTCACTGCAGGACTCATTAGCACCAACCGCATCAACCACCCTCCTTCCCGGGGATACTCACCTAATCTTGATAGCCGGCTTCCCGTTCGCAGAGCTCAGCTTAATCACAATATTCAACGGCACAGACTTGGTGCCCGTCTTGAGGTGCTTAAAGTCATTAGTAAGGAACGTGCCCACGCCAAACGTCGGAGTGAAGCCCGCCGCCTCGGAAATAGCCTTGTACTGCAGACACTTGTCAATGTCCAACGAATCGGAAAACACCATCGTCTTCTTCTCCGTGATGCCCTGGCTGTCGTAGTACTGCCGCAGCATCTTGACGTAGTCCGCCGGGTCGCCCGAGTCCTGTCTGACGCCCTGGAACAGCTCCGCGTAAGTCTGCAGCGTGCCGTCCGCCTTCTTGAACTGGCTGTCGTCCTCCCCGTCCAGCGCGTGCACCGGCTGGCTGAAGGAGCGCAGGAACTCCTGCGTGCCGAACGTGTCCGTCAGGGCAATCCCCAGCTTGCCCCCGAAGCAGCCGACCCAGTAGCGCAGCGCCAGCTCCGTCGCGGCGCGGTAGTCGTCGTGGATGGCGGCGATGCCCATGAACCACTCGTGCGCGACGGTGCCGACGGGCGGGATGCCGAAGCGCATCGCCAGGTGGACGTTGCTCGTGCCCGTCAGCCTGCCCGGCAGGCCCTTCTTCTCGCCCTCCTTGCTCGCCTTGACGAGGCCGCGGAAGACGAGGGCCTGGGTGTGGTAGTCGCGGCGGCGGCGGGTGCCGAACTCGGAAAAGGTGCAGCCGGCCTCGAGCAGGCGCATGCCCTTGTCGAAGGCCTGCTCCTCCTGGCCCTCGTAGCTCCAGTCGGTGTCCATGAAGCGGAAGTAGGCCTCGGAGGTGAGGGCCAGCAGAGGGATCTCGTAGAGGATCGTCTCGAGCCACGCGCCCTTGATCTCGACGTGCAGGTCGCCAATGTCGGAGTCGGCGCCGGTGTCCTCGCCAACGGGGTGGAAGGTCGCGATGGCCTGCTTGCTCGGGTGCAGGCGGAACTCCTTGAGGAAGTTGACGTACTCGTCGGTCAGGTAGGTACAGTGGGTCTTGAGGAAGCGGTACTCTTCGTCCGAGAGGGAGATGTTGCCGAGTTCTGGTGTTGCGCGTGTGGTGAGTCAAATGTTCAATCGCGCTTCATGATGGAGGGGCAGGGGGTTACTCACTTCGGATTTGCTCCTGCAGCCAGTTGAAGGCGGCTCTCGACAGCTTCTTCTCGGGTGTGCGGTTTGTGAAGGCGTAGGTAACGGGAACGTCTCTGAAGTACTTGAAGACGGCGCATTGCATCGTCAGCTTGTACAGGTCGGTATCCAGGAAGGATATGACGCCCTCGGGGAAGGGCGAGGAGCTGTTGAAATCCATGATCGCTAGTTGTTCACAGCCGTGGCGCGGGCTTGGCGTGCGGAAATATCGTTGGTCAATTCGTCGTCACTGAGGGGATGCGACGAGAGCAAAAGTTGGAGTTTGCGCGCTGTGCAGTCGGAGAAGAATCTGCAGGCGAGGTCGGACTCCGGGTGTGACGAGCGGCGCGCGATCGTGACAAAGCTCGGAGGGGGTGGAGGGTGGAGGGGTGAAGAGGAGGGGGAGGGGTAGCACACGCTGCACCGGCGGCTCAGTGTGTTTGGTTTGGCGGGAGGATGACGAATCGGCGGGACTCGGCAAGCCTGAGCTGGGAAAGCTGCAACCGCGAGAGAAGCTAGCCAAGGCAGTTATCCCTAGCTAAGCTTGCTGATTGATAAGGCGGCGGGCGGGTTGGCAGGGGTTGTGAAGTTTCAATGCGACTTTTAGGTGTCGCAGTTGAGATTCAGACAGCGGAATGAGGGGCGGAGGGGGGCATGAATCGCCTTTTTTTTGAGAGTTGTAAGGCATGGAGACACGCTGATGTAATTCTGAAGCTCGATGTTTTGAATGCTTTCAGTAAACCTTTCTTTACCACTTACCTTGAGAGTCTACATTTTCGGTGAGGCAAGTCTGTGAAGAGAGATAAAGCAAAGAGGTACCTCTGCATTATGACAACTGATCATTCAAATCGCGGAGATGGCCGCATTCAATGACAAGTTCGGCGCTTTCCACCACATGCATTCCAGTCGTTGACACAGTCAGCCCGCAGCTCGCTTTCAGAACTAACCTAGGCAACTTACATAATGACCTAAGACGTTGACCGCTGCAGAAGGGTCCAATTGGCAACCGTCAACTAGTGGAAGCCCAGTGACGCGCGGCACTGTCACCTCTTGTGTTTGCAATGAGAGAGAACACTATGCGCCGTATGATACCATGCTCAATCCCGTTGCTGATAAGACTTAAACCAACAAACAGAAACACCCAACGGAGCCCACCACTAAAACAGCGTCCGTTTGAATGATGAACAGCCGCAGCCATGCACGCAATCACCAACGTACAGAGAGAATCAGCCAAGTCCCTGCTTGGCCTTACTTGGCCCTCTCACGGTCTCATCCTCTCAGATGGCCTCCCGCCGGCGGGGTGGCGGGGCACCTTGTGCACAGACCACACCTTAATTATTTTTCATCGCTCCGAACGCCGACAAAATTTTGGCAGCCGTAATTTTTTTTTTTTTTTCCCCCCCCAGACCAGCGACGAGGCAGAGCTGCGAAAAGACCAAAACCTCAACATCGCCAGCCTCGCAACCCACGACGACGACGAACCGCTGCCTCACTCTCTACGGGCAACCCATACCCTCGATCGAGCTCAATTGATACCCTCTCTAATCCTCGTCGCCCCGGCCAGGAGGCCAAACCACACACCACGATGGACCTCCACCGCTGCCGCTTCATCGCGTACCCTCCCTCCGCCATCAACGCCCTCGCCTTCTCCCACCCCTCCGCCCGCACGAAGCAGCACTCCGCCCTCTCCCGCCTCGCAGTCGGCCGCGCCAACGGCGACATAGAGATCTGGAACCCCCTCAACGGCGCCTGGCTTCAGGAGACCGTCCTCCGCTCCGGCGCAGACCGCTCCGTCGACGGCCTCGTCTGGGTGACCGACCCCGACGACACCCCTTCCGCCCCCGGCGCCGCCGCCATCCCAGGCCGCGCGCGCCTCTTCAGCATCGGCTACACCTCCGCCGTCACGGAATGGAACCTCGAGACCGGCCGGCCCCTGCGCCACGCCTCCGGCCAGCACGGCGACATCTGGTGCCTCGCCGCCCAGCCCCCGGCCTCGCCCTCCGACCCCGTCACCCGCCTCGTCGCCGGCACCATCGACGGCGTCCTCGCCCTCTACTCCGTCGAGGACGGCGAGCTGCGCTTCCAGCGCATCCTCGTCAAGTCCCCCACCAAGAAGGTCCAGATGGTCAGCATCGCCTTCCAGTCGCGCCACACCTTCGTCGTCGGCTGCTCCGACTCGACGCTCCGCGTCTACGACATCAAGCGCGGCTCCTGCCTCAGCAAGATGACCATCGGCCCCGAGAAGGACCGCAAGGACGCCGGCGCCAGGGAGCGCGCCGACATCATCGTCTGGAGCGTCAAGACGCTGCCCTCGGGCGACATCGTGTCGGCTGATTCGGCCGGCCAGGTCTGCATCTGGGACGGCAAGACGTACACCCAGGCGCAGCGCATCCAGGGCCACCGCCAGGACGCCCTCAGCCTGGCCACCAGCGCCGACGGCTCCGCCATCATGAGCGGCGGCATGGACCGCCGCACCGTGCTCTACAAGAAGACATCCGGCAACGGCGCCCGATGGGGCAAGGTCTGGAGCAGGAAATACCACGAGCACGACGTCAAGGCCATGGCCTCGTTCGAGAGCAGGAGCGTGAGCATCGTCGTCACAGGAGGTAAGCTTTTACATATTACCGTCACACGTTCCATTCACAAAGTCACTAACTAAACCCCCAAAGGCCCCGACGCCTCCCCCGTCGTCCTCCCGCTCAAGGAACTCGGCCGCGAGAACCACAGAACCCTCCCCCACCTCCCCCAGACGCCCCCCCTCGCCAGCGCGCCCGACGCCCGCCTGCTCATCAACTGGTGGGACAACCAGGTCGAGGTCTGGAAGCTGCAAAACTCCTTCGACGGCCTCTTCGGCGACGGCGTCGCCCCCGCCGACAAGGACAAGGACCTCGACGCAAACCGCAAGCTGCTCAAGACCATCCTCGTCAACGGCGACTCCTCCATCTCCTCCGCCGCCATCACCCCCGACGGCTCCCTCTGCGCCGTCGCCACCCCGACCGCCCTCAAGGCCTTCCACCTCCGCCACGACGGCAACCCCACCAAGCCCTCCGACGTTGCCGTCTCGACCATCCCCGTCCCGCCCTCCTTCGCCTCCAACGGCGCCAGCAAGGTCATCCTCTCCCCGGACGGCGCCTGGCTCGCCGCAGTCCAGGACGGCTCCAAGGTCCTCGTCGCGCGCATCACCCGCGACGCCGACACCGGCGCCGTGGCCATCGAGAAGCCCCGCGCCGTCGCCCGCCTCCGCCGCAACGTCCCCAAGCACCAGTCCCACGGCGGCCTCGGCAGCTACGAGAGGACCGTCGCGCACCTCGCCTTCTCCCCGGACAGCCGCATGCTCGCCGCCGCCGACCTGGCCGGCTACATCGACACCTGGGTCTTCGGCACCCCGTCCCCCCGCGCTGAAGACGACGAGGAGGAAGATTCCGCCTTCGACTCCGACTCCGACGATGCTCCCGCCGACGCCACGGAGCGCTGGATCCGCAACCCAACCGCCTCCCTCCTCCCCAAACTCCCCGCCACCCCCGTCGTCCTCTCCTTCTCCCCGGACCTCGCAACCACCCCCAACAACAGCCCAGAGTACACCCTCGCCGCCGTCACAACCGCCTGGCACATCCTCATCTTCAACCCCGCCGCCGGCTCCCTCAACGCCTGGTCCCGCCGCAACCCCGTCTCCCGCCTGCCCGCGACCATCCGCGAGACGCGCGACCTCGCCAAGGGCGCCCTCTGGCAGGGCCCGCGCGTCTGGATCTACGGCATCAACTTCCTCTTCATGCTCGACCTCTCCCAGGACCTCTCCGCCCCCGCCGCCGTCGCCGACCCGGACACCGCCGTCGTCGTCCACGCGCACGCCGCGGGCACCAAGCGCAAGCGCAAGGGCCCCGACTCCGGCGCCGGCTCCAAAATGTCCATCGGCGCCATCGTTCCCGCGCAGGTCGACCGCTTCGTCGCGGCCAAGGGCACCAAGGAGTGGCAGGACGACATCGAGGCCCGCGCCCCTGCGGACGCGATGGACGTGGACTCCGACGCAGACTCCGCCGACGACGGCGCCGCTGCGGGTTCCGACTCAGAAGAGCCCGAGTCCGGCCTCGCCACGCTCCGCGGCCGGCAGGAGGAGACTCAGGCCGAGGATGGCGCCGGCAAGACCCGCTGGTGGCACACGTACAAGTACCGTCCGATCCTGGGCATAGCGCCGCTCTCCGGCACCGGCGCCGCGGCGCTGGAGGCCGTCCTCGTCGAGCGGCCGCTGTGGGAGGTGGACCTGCCCGAGAGGTACTTTGGCGCCGACGAATGGGAGAGGTGAGAGAGTGTGTGTCTGACACGCTCTGCCCTGCCCCTCTGGCCGATCAACCAACCCCCCCTCGTGGGCACGCATCTCAGCGGGGCGCTCATTTCCCGGGCAGCGTCATAGGCACAGCTGGGAAGACAGGACCTCCGAGGAGGAGGGAGAGGATGGAGGGAGAGAGGGGGGGCTTAGTTCGGGTTGCCGAACGAGGACGAGCCCCCAAGGCTGTAGACGCAGCAAGGCAGGTCAGGTCAGGTCAGTCGCGCAGGATGAATGGCCAGATCGAAGCCCACACAAAATCTCGGTCAACTTCGGCACTACCCTTTCCTCCTGCTTTGGTGCGTGTTTGTCTATCTCTCACACACCCACCTGAACGGGTTGGGCTGTCTCTCTCCTCACCGCCAATGGGCGAAGGTGAAAAAGAAAGGAAAGGAAAATCAGGCATAAGAAAACAGGAGGGAAAGATAAAGGGTCACCGTTACAATTACTCATGTTTCTTCGTTTACTTTACGTATCTAGTTCGTCTCGTTGCTGTATCATACGGTTGTCTACCAATATCCTTCTGTAGACCGAGAGACACGGCAACAAATGTCGTCAAAATTGGTTAGTCATCATGGACAAGGGAGTTTTTCCTCACTTTGGGAGTAAACATGCAAGAAAAGAAAAAGGGTGGGAGATGTAAGAAAAACAGAGGTACAGAGTACGAGGCATGAAAAATCCTAAAAGGAGGCCGCGTAGTCTTGCGGTCTTGGCGGTTAAAGGGGTGCAGGGCCAAAAGGATTTGTGTGCTTGGCTTCATCAGCCTGCTTGTTGTGTGGGTGGCCCGACCAACCCCCCGTATGATCTCATCTGCGTCTGTTCGTCGTTCTCATAGATATCAGGGTAATGGCATTAGAGAAAAATTCCCTTATTTTGAAACATTCTCAACAAGATTGTTGTCTCCTCGTTTTCAGGCCGCTGAGACCGAGTGCGAAGTTCTCGTGAGATGTGTGCCGTTTCCCGTCCGGAAGATGGGCGCAGACGGACGACAAAACTCCAAGTGGGAGAGATGTCTGATTCGGAATCCAACGTTGGCCACGAACCTACTGCACAAGCCCTTCTGTAAGACACCAGTGACGCTCGCCTAAGCCTGACCGCCCCGCGGCGAACGCAACAAGAGCAAAAGCTTGTCTCGCCGTCCCGGCGTCCACCGACAGATGGGACAGAGGGGGAGGAGGCCAAGCCCTGCGTAAACCCCCATCACCCGGGCTTGTCCCCATCTCCCCCGGGCGAAGCCCGATGACAAGTCGTCTCCAGGCATTGGCCGCGTGAGAAGAGCCAGGCTGACATCGCGCGTACGGCGCCTGCCTCGGTATGTCTATCCCGCTAAAATCGGCACGATATCCCGCCATAGATGGCGAAACTCGGGTTCACTGTGATGAGCCTGGGCAGTCGAAAAGATAATCATCCCATGTCTGGCTCCGGCCAAGGACCAACACGTAGGCCATGGGCCCCGGAGGCGGCGCAATCCATGCGGACTATCAAGGGGAGCTTACGAGTTTAAGCTTCAACCTCGCCTTTCTCCAACCTTGACGCCGCGTCCTTGTCGATGTTGACAAGCTCCCTCTTCCCGGCACCTTGTCATCCACATTCGACACTCTGACAGCTTGAGTTAAACAAGGCTTGCAACGCCCGGGAACCCCGTGTTGTGCCGGGATCTCGATACATTGGCCTGAACATCGTCATTGCCGTCCGTAGCGAGGAAACAAAATCCGCTTTCCCCCTCCCCCACAATTCCGGTCTTTGTTGCTGCGTCATCCGTCATCTCAAAAAGTTCACACCGTTGGATACAGACGACAGACGGGTAGAGAGTCAGGTGCCCATGCTGCCGTCTACGCGGTGAAATCCATAATCCGACGATCAGTCTTTCACTATACGGACGAGCGTACTCAGAAAACGGGATCAAATATCCGCTTGGCGTCGCGGCCAGTGTGGGGGTCGTACTCAACCCGTACGTCTGCCTGTACTTAGTACGTAGCGAGTCCGATGCACCGGCACCGCCGCGTCCTCCCACCGGGATGTATCCGTTCAAAGAAGATGACCAGCTTAGTCACGCTTTGAGAAGACAAGACATCTGAAGAACCAGATGAAGGGTAACCAGGGACATGGGCAGGGAGTCAAGTCTTTTGCCCATGTTGCCATGCTGGCTTGTCCTCGAAAGACCATCTTCCCTTGTGAACCGATACCTTAGTATTCTCGCCAACGAGCGAAGCGAAGAAAAGACCGCCGGGAGCGGGTATCGACGAGGCTAACACGGATAGAGCAAGGTAGTCGACGACTAGCAGACTGTTGTGTCTCTCGCGCTGTGGTCCAATGTCTGATCTGCAAGGATGGATAGGAAGGGAAGGGTCTAGGGTACGCGCGTCCCGCCTCGGGCTTTCTCTGGAGCACCCCCCTCCCTTCCGTCCTCCTTCGCACACAAACCGACGACAAACGAACCGGCCGGGTCAGACCACGCAAGCCAGCCCCGATAGGCTGGGGCCGAGGACAACAAGATCGACGGCCGCAAGGTTTCGCCGTTTCCTTTTTCCCCCTCGGTAGGTAGAATGGGCAATGTCGCTAGACATGATCCCGTGACTGGGGGCAGATCGAAAGGCTGTGAGACGCCAGCGCGATTACCGTACCATCCAACACCAAAGCGAGCCCGGAAACTTGGGGGCGGGTACTCCTTTGTGGGCGGTTTGTGACAACATCGTGAAAACAAAGAACGGAAGGAGAAGTTGGGATGAGCGTTCGTCATCTCGATGTTTGAATCGTGACCTCCCGGTTTCACAGATGAGAAGAAGGGGCGAAATGGGGGCCAAGAAGTCAATAGAATACGCAGCCCGGGGCGGAGTCCAATCTGAATGACATCCTGAGGTTCTGGATAGACGACACGTCTTTATGGACATGAGTCGGCGTTTTGGTACTCGCGACAAGACCGCATCCGGGCGACGGACAGAAATTGACGTCCTTCTCATTTAGAAGTTCGCGTAACTCGGAGTCCGGCTCGTGATTCCTAGGGAACTGAAAGAGAGTGTAATCTGTACCTGGATCAATCGGGCTATGCCGACCTGGACGGACTAGGTGTCTTTCCATACAATGCCTGCATCTCCGTAGGGTTGGGGGACCATGGTGGACGGGAGTGAGGTGGTTTTGGGTCGTTCGTCCCATCGTGGGCCACCTTCAGACCGCCCAACACCAACCCTTACTTCTCGTTCCCACCACTCTGCTGTTTCGTTTCCACCATACAGCCCTCGTCACCAAATACATCCTGCTATTGTTCCTTTCAACACAATTGGAAGTCGAAGATGCCGCCCTCTGCAGACGGGAGGTGGGAGAGGCACTATTGGCCGGTTCGATGCAGGGCCCCTTGGCAAGTCTGCCGACAGCCGACGTGGACTGGTGGAATGAGAGGTTTCTGAGCAGCGGGAAGCTTGGGCATTTCTGGCCCCTAGCCAATCAAGCAACACCTTTGCTCTCTAATTCGTGAATAAGGCGAGAATGGAGATTCGACAAGTCGCTCGCTACGCCTTTGTGGCAGTTCGAGACGAGAAGGAGTGCGGTCTGAAGTGGGGTGGCAACGGGTTTGGAACAACACGCAAGCCACCATTGGAGAAGTGAGACAAGGTGGATGACGCGTCACTGAGCCGCTAAGGCCCACACCAGGGGTGTTGACACATCCAGCCTGCACCCAATTTGGGTCGCCCGCGAAAAGCATCGTGGTCGCCGATCAGGGCCTCTGTTCCAGGCTGTGGGGAGTCCTGGAGAAGAGTCCCAGGAACTGTATTGAGATTTCAAATCGCCAGGAGCCGGCCTGCAAGAGAGACCCTTGTCGTTCGTGATGGATTCAACATGTCGAGTTGTAAGATTGCCAAGAACTGGTGATGGGTTGACGGCGGCCAGATTGTGTTAGAATGGCGGTTGATAGCGCCAGTGGCTACGGCGCGCGGCCAGGCCCTCTTGAGCCGACTTGGACTCGTGCTCTAGTTTTCGGCCGCTGACTCGTCATCTTGGTGCCGGAGGATTATTGCCCTCGTCAGAGACCGTCTGAGAAAAACCAACTGCTCGGTTCATCTCATCAAACCCAATCACTCCGACTGGCATACAGCCGCGAGCCTGAGGTTGAGAGTGCGCAGACTCAGGCATGAGAGTAGTGTAAGTAAGGGCAGACGCGACGGGCATTTGACTTTGCGAGAACGATTTGACGAGCCCACCGTTGACGCAAGTCCACGTAACGTAACACAAGGCTTGACGTGCGATCAGACCTCGATCGGGTGAGGATCTCTTTGGATTGGAGAGCTTATCACTCATGGTTCAGGGCAACCGCTAGAAGATTTCGGGAAGAAATGGCCCGCAGAAGAAGCTCCAGAGGTGCTTGTCGGTGTGTGTTGTATTCGAACATTATTACTGAGTGCCAGTTTGTCCCATGGATGGGCCGGGGACAGTCTCAAGCTTTGGCGGATGAGGCTACCAAGCTGCCAGCTGGGCCAAGTTTCGCGGACTGTACCTCGTCAGCCGCGACTTTGACGAACTGGCAGTCGAGTGGCCAAGGGTATCTGGCGATTATCGCAGCACGCGATGCGGGGATCGGGGAAACGAGTGCAGCTAAAATGGAACTGTTGGATGAGCGTCCGCGGACCGGAAGAGACCAGGACCGGGAAGGCGAAAACGAGGCTGAGTGGGAGGCGAAAGAGGCAGGACCTTGAGTCCGGGGGGTTTCGAAGACTGGGAGTACCTGAGTACTTTGACTCGTTTTTGAGTGTGTACCTGACTGAAGTTGAGTGCAGATGGCCGTCAAGCCCCTGCCGCGCCTTTGCCGATGAGAACGGATGGCCAATGGGAGATGGCGCAAGCAAAAGAGAGTGTGAAATAGAGGTGTCGCACTACGCGTAAGCTTTTTTTGTACAATGGGATGTGGTCACGTAAGTTTTGGTGGGAGGGACTGAATTGAGTCGTCGTCGTCGTGTCTCTCCTTGGGTGTCCTCTACTGCGTGGACGCGGTGCCGGAGCTGGCGGCCTAGCGGTTTCCGGAGGACACTAGCCACAGGCGAATGCAGGGCAGCAGAGAGTCCCAAGATTGCGCAGGAGTTGTTAGGCCAGGGACAGAGTTTTAGGGGTCCAAAGGCCGACGAGACGCGAAAGAAGCGAGGTGGTGTGGTAGTGGTGGTATTGGACGAGGTGCAGTCGCAACGACAGCCACTAAGGGGGCGGAAGGAGCAAAACGTCCCTTATCACGGAATGCTAAGCTAAGAGAAGCATTTTGGGCCGTTTTTGGAGGGGATCTGGAGTGGCTGCTAGTTTGATGAGCGGTTGGTCTCCCACGGCGATCCTCGTGGGCGCTTGCGCTTGCGATGTCGTGCTGGCCACAAGGATCCGTTCTAGCGATAAGTACCATCGCCGTACGTATAGCTGCTGACACTCGACGATCTCGAGAGGCCGTGTGGTCCGTGAGGGTGCGAAAGAGGCACAAGAGGCACAACGGGAAAGCCAGCTGTGGCTTGATCTGATGGGGCTCGTTGGCGGAGCGGACAAAGGTGCCGTGGGCACCGTGGTTGGGATGGTTGTGGTTGCGCATTTGCGCAGATTGCGGACGGGAATGCTGGGATAAACGGCAATGATGTGCAGCGGCGAAAAGGAGCCTGAGCCTCAGGAGGGAGGCTAGAGTGGAAATGGAAGAAACCCATTGTCTGTCTACCTCTGGTAGGTAGTACCGTACGTACTGTGTAGAGAGAAATTGTTAGTGTCAGGTGTCTGTCGCCGCTGCTGCTGTTTCTGTTTCTGCCTCGCTTGATGTTGCCACAAATGCAAAAGATGGGAAAGGGCAGCTGCGAAACAAAGACAGCCAGAGCAGGAGCAGGAGGCAAGAGCAATGCCAAGAGGTGCGGCAGCAGCAGCAACATCAGCAGCAGCAGCAGGAAGGAGCTGCTGCTGCTGCATGACAACTGCTGCACTGCAAAAACGGACAGTGGCAGCCGGTGCTGTCGTAATCGGTCACGGCCGGCAGGCGCCTGGTGCCGGAGCTGGGCTCATCCGTAGGCCTCTTCCCTCCCCAAGGTTCTCGACCCAGTTACAGAATGGATGGGAAGCTCCCCCAGCACGCCCAGCACCCAGCACACCAGCACCCGTCTCCCGCGCTCAGTTCGTACGGGACGACACTCTGTGGGAGGTGCCTTAGACCAGGGAGGGAGGACAGGTGAGGGCTGAGGTGAGGCGCCGGGGCCAGCTGAGCCACAGATCTGGGACGGATGGAGCCAATCCAAAAGGCTAAAACCGCTGCAGGTGGCCTGGGCTGCCGCTGGAAATAGACGAAATAGGCCTCAGCCACGCCTCGTCATCGCCCTTATTTTCCATACACACGGCGACTCCAGCGGGAAAAGTGTGTGAGGGGAGGAGGGGGGGGGATCTTGCTCTGGCCAGTGACAGCGCCTTTAGTTAGGTACATGGTCGAGGTACCGGTACATGCTGCTGCTGCTGCTGCTCCCATATGGCGTGGGTGCACTGAACACACAGTAGGTACAGTGTTGAAGATGTTGTTGGTCATGGTGCTTGTTTGCTGGTGTTGGTGATGTTTGTTGCTGGCACTGCTGCTGCTGCTCACCATGAGAATGCGTCCTCATCAAACTGCCCACAACCCGTTCCTGGAACAGAACAGCTGATCATCCATCACGACAAAGACACGATGCCAAGACAGGACTCGATATTGCCATCGTCGTCGCAATTCTCAGCCTCGTTCGGTCTCGCAAGTGATTCGTCTTGTATGGGGAAGACAGAGTCGCAATCTCATTTCGATTCAGCATCCGTACGTACATGCTGCCTGCGTCTTGCGTCTGCGTTGCGCGGATCTCCTCCGGCGGCGGCGAGTCGGCGACGATACAATCAGCTCAGCAGGAGGAGCGCTGGAGCAGAAACACCTCAGAGTGTATCCGTAAGGTAGTGTCCGTCCCGGCCTCGTCACCGGGAGGATTGCGTTGCCGTTGCCTGGGCTCTGCCAAGATTGCGTTGCTCCTGTGGGCGGCTGCGCAAGAAAAAAAGGACTGTCTCATTACCTGGGGCCCCTCCAAACGTCTCTTCTCGGCCTGGCGCGTCTGGTAAGTGGGAGGCGACGGGATTTATCGATAAGAGTATTCGTCACTTGGCGCATCCGTAAGCCGTCCGTCGGTTGGTTTGCTCGGGATGGGATGGGATGGGATGGAATACATGCCTGCGAACTGAACTTCGTATGCACTGGGCAGTACACTCTGATGCCCGGCATCATCAGCCAGCCCTGCGAGAAGTGGACTGCGGGCTGTGGTGGACGGTGGATTTTCGACTGTGGGTTGCTCTTCGTGAGCCTGTCCAATTTGGCTGTCTTCTGTCTGGATATTCACCACCTCGGGAGGCAGATCGTGGGCTTTCTTTCCGCTGCGTGTGTCTGACTCTGTGTTCGTTGTCGTTGCCCGCTGTCCACCACATCGCATCGTCGTCTCCAGTTGGCAGGCAGTCTCCTCAGTCAGAATGGAAGGCGCTGCTCCTTCCCTACGGCTACGGGCACCTCCAAAAGTTGCAGGGAAGGCACGGGTGCTGGGGGCAAGTACCTGTACGCAGATACCTCCTTCCCCGGCACGCTTGCCTCTACTTGGGGGGGGGCACTCGGGTCGTGGTACGTGCCGGGGCGGATTGAGCGGACCCCACTCACCAGCAGTCTGGCGCCTGCCATTGGCCGGTGCCACACAGCTTACGCGTAAACCGCCCATGAGGAGCCAGCCAGGGAGCAGCGTGCGTATGCGACCTTACGCTTCGCACTCCTCCCGCTGGCCCTCCCACCCCCCTCCCCCCCGTCCACCATCTCTCCCGTCGAGGCTTTCAGTGTCGTCGTCGTCCTTCCCCCATGTCCACGACTCCGTCCGCCCCCCCCCCCCCCCCCCCTCTCGCTCACTTTTGCTCGCACTTACGCATACGCAGCACGCAGCGCAGTCACGCTGTGGCAGTACCAATTAGAGTCTCCCGTCAACTGCTGCGTACGCTCTTTATTCAGTCCCCCCTGGGCCCTGGCTCGTTATCCACTCTCACTCCCCCCAATTGCACCCTCCTCTCCGCCCGCTACCAACCCTTTCAACACCCCCATCCCCCCCATCTCATCCCTTCCTTTCAACACCGCACTTCGTCGCCCTACGAAAACCCGATTTCGATTTCTACCGAACGACAAGCACCCGATCCTGTTCTTCGAGATCACCTCTCGCGAGACCGGTCACGATCGCTTCGACTTCGACTTCGACTCCGGTGCCCGCCAGCCACACAAAGACGGCCATCGCCTCTCCGACCGACCGATCAAAAGTCGCCAATTTCTGGGCTAGGACTACTCTCGAACGCTGCCGAGCCGGGACGCAACGAACTAGCACCACACTCGGACTCAAGAAGGAGGGAAACCAAACACCACAGCAAAAGGGAACAGCTCCAGCTTGACAGTGGCATTCGATTCCGACGACGTTACGAATCATTCACACGACGACCGTGGCCTCTTCGCCGGCGATTCCCACCACATCCACTCTTTTAGCCAACTCACTCGCCGCCCTGATCTGACACCACCCAATCCGTCTTTGACGACCTTTTGGGAGAGTTCTGTCGAAGACTCTCCTCTATCCAATCCCCCCTTCGACACTCTCGACATTCACTCTTCCCTACCACCGACGACAACTTCAAAATGGCTGGAAACGGATACCCGCCTGGCCCGCCCAACGGCAACGGCGAGGACTACGGCGAGGAGTGGGCTCGGGATTTGAGGGTAAAGTTCGAGTCTCTCCTCCGCGACAAGCGAATGAACGACTTCCGCTCTTCTCGTCAAGGCACTCCCCAGCCTAGAGAATCTGCGAGCAGCGCCAACCTCCGAGGTCTCGCTTCTCCCGGCAGACCCTCAACTTCCCACAGCAACACTGGATCCATGACACCAACACCACCTGCTTACTCTTCCATCCGCCATCTCCCTATCGTCCCTACTCCTCCCGCCGCTGGCGACCGCGATTCTCAAAAATTCCGCAACCTCCTCATCAGCCTGTCTCTGACCCCTACCAAGTACGAGAACCCCGGTTTGTTGGATGAGGCCCTGCAGTGCATACCGCTCGATCGGATCTACGGTGAAGCCGAGGAGGAGTGCCAAGTAATGCAGGCCGAGGCCATGAGTATGGGTGATGGACGTAAGGCTACCTGGGGTTACCAAGACTGCGTTATCCGGGCACTTCTGAGGTAAGTTGATTCACACGGATCCATCCGTTCTGTTCTAATTCCTTGCCAGATGGTTCAAGCGATCATTCTTCACATGGGTCAACAACCCCCCTTGCCCCGTCTGCATGTCGCCTACTATCGCCCAAGGCATGACTGCGCCGACACCCGATGAGAGTGCCTGCGGCGCACTCCGAGTCGAACTCTACCGCTGCTCTGCTGGCGAATGCGGTGCTTACGAACGCTTCCCGAGGTACGGTGATGTGTGGAGGTTACTGCAGACCCGCCGCGGCCGTGTCGGCGAGTGGGCCAACTGCTTTAGCATGCTCTGCCGTGCCGTCGGAGGCAGAGTCCGCTGGGTATGGAACGCCGAGGATCACGTCTGGACCGAGGTCTACTCGGAGCACCAGAAGCGATGGGTTCACGTCGACGCCTGCGAGGAAGCCTGGGACAACCCGAGACTCTACACCGACGGATGGGGCAAGAAGATGTCCTACTGCATCGCCTTTTCAATCGACGGTGCCACCGATGTCACCAGACGCTACGTCCGCAAGACCGAACACGCCTCTGAGAGGAACAGGTGCCCCGAGGAAGTCCTTCTTTATATCCTGCAAGAGATCAGGAATATCCGCCGCCAGAACATGGGCAAGGATGAGCGATTCAGACTCGAGAAGGAGGACAGCAGGGAAGATCGCGAGCTCCGTGGATACGTCATCAAGTCCATCGCCCAGGCCGTCACCGACCTCGTTCCGGGCATGCCCAGCCCTTCAACCAATGTCCCTGTCGCGCAGCCTCAGCAGAGGCGCGAGGACACCAAGCTTCCCGCTGAGCAACCTGGTCGCCAGACGACTGGATCCGCCGAGTACCTTGCGGCCCAAGCCCGCGCGAGGAATAACCAGTTCCCCCCGCACAACCCGAACCAACACCACTGAAGTGTCAGCTCTATTTTCTGCGAAGACTACTTGATCCACTGGCGGCTGAACCCGACCAACGTCTCGCCGACCTGAGGCCAATTCTTCTGTGACCTGGCAATATCCGCTACATTTTTTCAAGATACCCAGCGGGTGCCTGGTCCTTCACCTCTCGGCCTCATGGTCGTCCGCCGTTCGCCCACGATGGTGAGCGGCGCGTTGCACGACTGTGCATTACCAACAATCAGGACAATGATAATATTTTCTATGTCTAATCTACCTAAATTCGATACATCGAAAAAAACGCATTATAGACCGGCGCTCCGTGCCTACGTACCAAACCACAACGCCTCCGTCGAACCTCCACTGTCACTTTCAACCTATCGATACCCCCTGGGTCTCTCGGGTTCGGATTACGGACTGTATCTACTACCAAATCATTTACTTGTTTCACTTCTTTTTTTCTTTGTTCAAAAATTCACTTGGATGTTCGCTGGAAGCTGGCGGCACAAGGCGCAACCATGGGAAAGGCAGGGCTTGCCTGGTCATTTTATATACAACCAACCCCGCGCGTCACGGGGTCAGAGGGAAGGCGAGAGAGCCGGCGATCGGGAGTTGGAGCCGCGGACAGTACTGGCTCGCCCAAATAACGACGCCGAGCTCCTCCTGGGGGGGTGTTCAGGGAGCTACACGTGTGCTGGCTTGTCTTGCACCTTCGAATCTTTTGCATGAGCGACGATGGGCACCAGATGGATTTTGTATCTGGCCGAATGGAGTTGATGAGTCGAAGAAGTTTAAAAAAAAAATTCTTTGTATTCTCCGCCTGCTCCATTGAGACGGGCGAGAAGATGGGAGGCTTCGGACCGCGAGCTTGAACAAGCCATGTCCGCAGGATTAGAAGCAAAAATCAAAAATCAACCCAACGTTTTCAACTGTTACATCATTGCACTGCACTATCTGGTGATGATTGAGTCAATTTGTCGGTGAGCAAACCGCTTGACGTGCTGACGATCTCCACTCCAGCTGTGCTGCGTCGGGGAGGGGGCGAGTGTGGATTCCATGTTTCGTTAGTCAGCGCGCAAAACGAGCCAAGACGGGTTTGAAGCTCAGAAGGCGACGGAAAGGCGCCCCGGTTAATTCTTGTTTTCATCCAATGTTTGATGCTCCGTGGACCGTGGCCGCCTTTGCCCGTTTATTCTTGGGATTAGGACGTCTTGGCCGGCTGCTGCTGTTGGCTCGCTTGGCGCGGGTGCCCTCCTGGTTTAGGGATCTTCTTGGTTTCTCAAATAGCTGCGACGGTTTTGGTGGTCTTTTTTTTGCTGCGTGCCGTGCAGGTGAGGAACGGCCGGGCTTGGCCGGGCGGAGGGGAGGGAGGGGTCTTGGCTGTGACGGCCCTACGTGTTACCATGGGAGATGTGCAGCAAGGTAATGGTGCACAACGTTGATAGACAGGAGGCTAGGTGATGTCTTGGCCTTGGAGATTCGGGGCAGGTTAATTGATGGGATTGCGCAAGCTCGGTGAGCATCATTTCATGTCGTGAGCAGGCGGTCTTGGCGGAGGCACGTGTTGTGGGAGGGATGGAGGGAGGTTTTCGATGGGCGCAGGGCTAGGAGATGAAAGGCGGGAATTGGGGATGAGGGCGTTGTTTCTTCGGTCAGGATGTAGTCAGCAGGGCGGGCAAGGAACTTAGGGAGGAGGACAGCCGCCGCCGCCGTTCGCCGGCGGAGGTACGTAGGCCAGTAAGGCAGAGGGAACTGCCCAAAATGCGACACAGATTGATGGAAAGTCGGCGCCGGATGGCGGCTTGGCAATCCGGCAGTGCAAAAGCTGCATATACACATATGCTGCTGCCATGTAAGAGAGAGTGTGTGTGTGTGGGGTATCGAGGGGAGGTTGTGTGTCTGAGGTTGTGGTTCGGATAGATTTCACAGGAGGTAGGTGTTCGTTCCTCTTGCTTTAACTATCTATCACCTTGAGAAGGTTTGGTTTAAAGTGTTGGACTAGTGGTGAGTGGCTTTATTGGCATGATTGGGGGGATGAACAGCCAAGCGTGAAGCTTGCGGTGGAAGCCGCGGTGGTGGTTTACGGCCAACGGCAATTTTGCACGGCTGGGAAAGGGAAAGGAACGCAGGCGCCGATGGTATTGAATTCCCGCGCGGATATCTCGATCTGTGTCACGTGTTATACTCGGATCCGAAACTTATTACAGAGAAAGAGCCGCCCCAGTCGGGATAATTCTGGACCTCGGGTTCGCAAACTTGTCCGAAGGAACAAAAAAAAAAAATACCACGCGGTTTCTGTGTCGATCATATGTTTTCTACCCTTTCCTCGACATTAAAGAGAAAAAAAAAGGAAAGGGAGCCAGCCCACTGACCAGACGGGAGTACTCAATGGGGAAAGGGAGGATGACGAGGAACTGGGTCGGAATGTGGGGGATACTGGAGCTGGGGGACCTTTTTTCTTCCCTCGGGGTGGAGCTTTGCAGCGTGGTTTGCCGAACGGGAGATGCGCTAGCTGGAGCTGGGTTTCCAATGTGGCTTGTGTGCTTGTCTATCCGTGGCGTTTTGGCAAACCAAAACCCAAGAGTGTGGTACAGTAAAATGAAGGGGCCGGGGTGGTGGTCGTGATGTGGGTTCATACGCGCGCGCGCGCGCGCCCGCGCGTGTTCTCTCCCTCTCTCTCTCTCGGTGATGGCACGGGTAGGTAGGTAGACGTGTATGTGCCAGGATGGAAGAGAAAATGGGGTTGGTCCGATGTTAGATCGTTCGGTTGATGGTGCAATCAGGTACCCGAGACCAAAACCTACACTAGACTAAGAAAAAAGTGTGTAAGGTTGTATTCTCCTTGCCCCCGTCACGCCTATTCCCAAATACGAAGCCTGGCCCGGGAAGGGGGGGGGGGGGGGGGAATGAGGATGTGCTGGATGTGGTTACGTGGTTGATGGCGTTAACGCAGAGAGGGCGTAAGACGGGCACACATTTGAAGCTTGTCGGGGTTAAGCTTTCTATGGGGCTTTTGCGAAGTTGTTCCTGGGTGTCTGGCGTTTTGGCGTTTCTCGGCTGGGGGTTAGGGTTGATGAGGATGGGCAGAAGAAAGGGGTGCGCTGTGGATGTCAGAGTTTCTGTCTTTCGGGGACCTCCACAGGTGGGCTCTGATCGTACGAATAGAGAGGATGGTGTTCGTCATCTTTGTGCGGGTATTTTCAGCGAGGTTTTGGCCTTGGTGTTGTGTTGGTTGAAAGGTGCGTTTGTCTCTTGTAACTTACATATTTTCCTCAGATCGTGTGATTCGAGCAGCATTACACATTAAATGTACGCGTACCATGTATTCGGTGTTTCCGGATTGACTTAATCAATGATTACTTAGTATTAGAACCCGGTATCATATATTACGTCCTTGCTGCAATCGATAGCTATTCCATCTTGGTTCGCTGTCACGGTGTTTCCGTATGCAATATTCACTGGAATTAATTTGCATTGTTAAAAATCCTTGTTGGGATTTGCTCTCTCTTAATGATTTCTTTTCTTTCCAAGTCACTGTGTCAGATCATTATGACTGCAGCATGTTGTATTCACAAATATTTTCGGAACCGATCTTTAAATTGACGAGTTGCTCTCAGTGCTGTGGCCTTGCGTGGTTCACATTATATGCGGTTAGGACGTTGGTAACGCAAAGTGACACATTATCACAGTGCCATCTCACATATGTTAGTATCAGGTAATCCATCAGTACCATTCTCCTCAACTCTGCGACCAGTTCAGTCACGATGGTGACACAGTTCAAAAAACAGGTATTTCTGACGGACTGCTTGCTGAACCTCCCACATGTCAAGTACAGACCATAGTGTGCTCCTTAGTCCTGTTATGAAGCTGCCGCCGTCAAAAACTCGCAGATGATCCAATTACAAAATATGAAAGAGGAGCATACTGTAGCCTGGTGCTTGGTCCCGACTTTTATATCACTGCCATCGGCCTTGCACGGCCGTAGATGTCCGCCGGGCCGCTGACAGATATGGGTCCCGCGGACTTTACACGGCCGGGCCGGGGAGATAGGAATCGGCCCCGGTCACCGTTCACCCAGATGAACCAATGGCATCTCACTCAATGGTCAAGCCAGTCTGGGCATCACCGCGGACCTCACTTCTATAGCTCCATTCTCAGAACAGCCGAGTCTCTCGTAGTTAGCTCGGGTCGGTTTCGGTCCCCGACAACTAAATCATGGGACGATCCGGTGGTCTCAGCAACGCAGATCACTCAATGCAATGAGATGGCAAAAAGGCATGTGCAGAGGGAAACAGACAGGCAGAGTTGCCGTTAGACTCTGCCGAATCCCGTCATCCATAATCCAAAACTCGGTGGGAGCCGTCACACTCGGGCAAGAAAATCGCAAGTTCTGACCGATGTAGTGTAGCTTGGCACCATGTGTCCCCACGGGGCTAGCCGCCGCCGGCGGGGAGTGTGGGGTCCCGGCATGTCCACCACAGCATGCAACGCGGGGAGTACCCGCGGCGGTGCCTTCGCCCAGAAAAATGCCCGTACCCCGGACTGTGAGAACAACGACTCAAAAGGGAGGCGAATACTTTAAAAAGCTAGACTTTCTCTCCTCCACGGAATCAAACCTAAGAAGACGCTCCCTCAAGACACAGGCAAAGCCAGCACAACCGACCACCCCCCGGATGTTGATAAGGAGCTTTGGACACCTTCCAGTCTTTCCCACCCACACCTCGTCGCTTTTCCGCTCTCGCTCTCGTTACGTTGCGTTGCGATAGCTGCCAATTTCGTATCGCTGCAGCACCGATTTCCGCTCACATCAGAAAAAAATGGCCGGCCACTTCCGTGCTTCGTTGGCGGCTGCCACGGCCCCACCCTCCAAATCCTTCCCCGACCGGCCCCAGTTCTCGGGCTTCATGAAGCCGTGCCGGTTCGAGGGCGAGGTCCGCAACCTCGAGATTGCCGGGACTGTGCCAACCGAGCTGGACGGCACTTTCTACCGCGTCATGCCGGATCCGCAGTTTCCTCCCTTTATTGATAATGATCCTGTAAGCTTGAATGAACAATGAACAAAATTTCCTTCAATTTTAACTGGCTGGTATTGTTGCTAACCTGTTGTTTTATTTTGTGTAGTGGTTTAATGGCGACGGAAATGTGTCAGCTTTCAGCTTCCACAACGGCAACGTTGATTTCCAGCAAAAATACGTCAGAACGGAGAAATTCGTTCGAGAACGAGAAGCAAACCGAGCGCTGGCAGGTACTTATCAACTCCTCGCCTGATTGCATCTTCACTTATATGGCCTGAATACACTAACACCAACTGCTCATAGGAAAATACCGCAACAAATACACCGACGCAGTAGAGTTCAAAGTTCGCACAACGGCCAACACCAACATCTACTACTTCAACAAATCTCTCCTCGCCATCAAAGAGGACGCCGCACCCTATCTCATGGACCCCGTCACCCTCGAGACCAAAGGCCCGTGCGACTTTGACGGCCAGCTGCCCAGCCTGACTTTCACTGCGCACCCCAAGCTGGACCCTGTCACGGGCGAGCTCGTGTGCTTTGGGTATGAGGCCAAGGGTGACGGAACGCCCGACGTGTGTTACTTCAGTATTGACGCAGATGGGAAGTTCAACCAGACAGTGTGGCTGATAGCGCCGGTGGTTGGGATGATTCATGACTTTGCGGTGACGGATAACTGGGTATGTCGAAGTTAACCGGGTCCTCATCACTTTGCTAATTATATTCGCAGGTTCTATTTCCTATGATACCTCAGATATGCGACATCGAGAGACTAAAAGCCGGAGGTGAGCACTGGCAATGGGACTCGAACGTCCCCATCTACATTGGCGTCCTGCCCCGACGCGGAGCCAAAGGCAGTGATGTCAAGGTAAGCACGAATCACTCTGATACCTGCCACTTAACAGACTGACTGACGACTTTCCAGTGGTTCCGCGCACCAAATGCCTTCCCAGGCCACACCACAAACGCCTACGAAACCCCCGCCGGCAAAATCGTCTTCGACCTCCCCCTCACCGACAAGAACGTCTTCTTCTGGTGGCCCGACGCCGAGGGCAACGCTCCGGACCCGCACGACATCCACGCCGAGTACGTCCGCTTCGAGTTCGATCCCACGGCCACGGAGCACTCGCTCGACCTGCCGAAGCCGACGGTGATCCTCAAGCACGACATGGAGTTCCCGCGCATCGACGACCGCTTCGCGACCAAGGCCCACCGGCACAGCTGGTTCGACATGATGGACCCGTCGCTTGGGACCGACTTTGCGGCCATCATGCCCGTGCTCGGCGGCGGACACCCGCTGTACAACGCGCTGGGCCACTTGGATCACGAGACGGGGAAGTTGGAGGTGTATTATCCTGGGTCTACGCACATGGTTCAGGAGCCGGTGTTTGTGCCGAGGGGGGAGGATGCGGCTGAGGGAGATGGGTTTCTGGTGGTGCTGGTCAATAATTACAAGACCATGTCTAGTGAGTTGCACGTTATTGATACGCGGAAGTTCACGGAGGCGGCGGCAGTGGTTAAAGTGCCCATGAGGCTGAGAGCAGGGCTTCATGGGAACTGGGTCGATGCGAAGGAATTGAGGTAAAGACTGTCTAGGTCTAAATGAGGGTTGTTCGAGATGGTGGCTGTGTTAAAATGCATGAGAAATCCACCACGATAGCGTAAGCCATACACACGGCTTGTTTTACTAATTCTATCGTATTGGAAAATTCCCCATCCCATCGGACACCATCCCGAGGTCAAATATTGACAGTAGATCCAATAGGCCCGAAGCGGATGTTGGACCACGCGATCTTGCTACACCAGGATTAGTCAAACCCTCCAGTAGGCACGAACGATTCTTACGCTTTGGACCAACCCCACTGCACGTCCAAGTCATTCGGGTTATTCTCCTGCCATGGACAAGGACCCCGAGTTCCGCCAGGATCATTGCCTCTGTCGACGGGGTAGGTCGAATCGAGCCAAAGGTTCCAAGCATAGTACTGGACGATGCCACATCAGTTCAGTTCCAAACTCGAATTTTGGAAAGAAGGAAGAAGGCTTCGTACATCATCCTGGATGGACAAGGCCATCACCATAGGCCGGCGTAGGATGTCGTTCTGGCGGGCCACGCCTCCAAGAGCCTCAAATGTATCCGGCTCGCTGAACTGCCAGGTCTTGGCCCGGCAATAATCCTTACTCAACCCATTGACGTCAGGAAAGTTCGGCAGAGCTGGGGATGAAGCATCGATTCTCTTGCCATCCTGGATGAAGAACTTGGTGATCTTATCCTCCGCGAATTGAGTAACGACTCTGAAGAAACATCAGCTCAGACATATTTCTCAGTGAGAGAAGAGCACGAAGAGTTCGTACGTGAACTTCTTCGACGTATCCACGTCCCCTCCGATCCCGTAAAAGTCCGTGACACCAAGCCTGTATGGGTTATAATCGCAGCCGTCACTGTCGCACTGCCGCAGGCGTTCCTCGCCACAAGCTCCGTTTTCGCAAATGGCATAGGAGTTTATGCGGCTGCAAATCTTGGACGACGTCTGGAAAGCTCTGGAGTTGGAGTTCCTACGACGATGAGCCATGCCATACCACGAATCAAGGCACTCTTACCAGACATCAAACTCGGGACAGCATGCGCCGCGGTTGCCCTCGCCTCGGAGGGGATCCCAAGCGGACGGATGCCAGCCGTCAAAGTTGGCCTGGAAACACGTCAGTATTACCCATAGCTTTCACTGACAATGACCAGGAAGGACTCACCTCGCCACCAACGAATCTCCCCGATCTCGTACACGACGCATCACAATACCCCGTCCCATACCTCGCACCCGCCTTATTCCCCTCATATCTCTCCAGTCCTCCATCAGCGTCCATGGCCAAAAACGTCAACGCCCCATTCAACCCGCACGGCACCGTGCCCAAGTCAACATCGAACGCCAGCTCGTTCCCGAGCAGCGAGAACGTCTGATACTTATCCCCGCTCTCCTCCATCAGGAACACCCTAGAGTTTCGGCTCCTGCTGAAATCGATCGGCGTCTCGTACTGCTGGGACAGGGAGTCGCCGTTGGTAACAATACCATAGCCAGGATAGTAGGCACCGTCGACGGCACAGCGCTCGGTGCACGATTGCGTCGAGTTGCAGTAGTCCGTCTGCCACTCCTGGCGCTCGAAGCAGCTGTGCCAGTCGTCGACGACGTGGATCCAGCGGTATTCTGCGTCGATGGTGATCTCACCTTGGACTGTTTCGCAGGTGGAGCTGGTGCATTGCTTCCAGGAGAGCTTGGGATGGATCTCTTGCTGGAGGTCGCCCACCTTTTGCGCCTCGGCGAGAAGCGCCAGAGAATAGAGGATGAGCACTTGGCGCATGATTCAAGTGTGGTCAAGCTGGGTGGAAGACAAGGTCATGATGGGACCTTCGTATGGGAATACAATCAAGTTACGATCGTTGAGGCATTTATATGAATTGCCTTGACCTCGATCTCGGAGATCTCTCTATCCTGTGCCCCTTATGATAATCGCATGCTTCGCTGATCGGGGATCTAAAGGCCCGCACACATAGAATGAGCAATTCGAGTTTGTCAACATTGATCGGGCGCAGGTATTGATCATGTGCATTAGCTGATGACCAAGAAATGGCTTCTACGGAGGGAGTTCCTCCTTCTGGATGTTTTTGTGGTTGCCCTGCACCCAAGCACCAGGCTACAGATCTGATGGCTGCTGACGTGGGAGTCGGTCTAGTCCGAGTATGCCAAAGCCCGCCTGGTTTTGCATTCATCTGCTCCCTACGTATTGACTTGACAGGAGGCTGCATTCTTGGCAGAGGTCAAGGTTCGCCTCGTTTCAGAAAACCCACGCGTTTAACAAATTCCTTTAGAACACATGGCTCATCAGCATCAATGAAAACTGACTTCATCTGTTCAATACCTAGTACATACCTGCTGAACTTGTCATTAATGCGTTTCCAAGAACTCTCTTTCAGGTCGGCTCCCCAAGACCTTATAGCTTGGGTGGCATTTGGTAGTGAATGAAAGTGGGAGCAATGGCTTCTTGACAGCTCGTTTTGATAAATTTTGCGTTGATAAGTGTGACAGATATTTGAACATACAAACAATCCTCATTTATGTTTAAGGGGTGGACAGCTTACACCCTTTCACTTCTTTGGATAACGGAGTAGTAATGAGGCTTCATGTTCCCAGCCACTCGACTTCATCTCCTTGGGGCGGGTTTGAATCGCAGTGAATAATTGACCGCGCCACTCAGGGAGTAGACAGGGGGTGGGGTCGGAGAACAATGCAACCAGGTAGGAGTGGAACGCGAACCACTGGTGGCGAACAACCTGTCGCACGTCTGCTTGCTTACTCAACACTGAGAACGTGGCATTTCAGCTTAATCTAAGTATGCAAGTTTAAAAGTTTGGTTCTTGATATTCAATCATTGATGTGTTGTCGAGGGGCGAAGCAGTGGATTGCTTAACGGGTTAACTGAGAGCCACGCAACTAGATTGAATCAAACAGGGGCCTCTTTACTTGAGTCGCATTGCTTCCAACTCGACGATGCCATATGTTGAGCCAGAAGCTATGGTGTCTCATTTACGGCCTGGAATATGCTGGAGACTTCTGGCCCATGGTTGAAAAGCCAAAATGCAACATTTCTGGGAGTTGCAAGACGATTCCAACTCCTTCAACGAAGACGACGGGAGTAGAAAACGAAACCCCAAGGAGGTCTCTCGACATTCAATTGCAGGTTTTGTGGCATGATGCCTCTCACCCTTCATTTCTTACTCTGATCCTCAAGAATCAGGTGCAACGTCTTGGGGCTAGCGAACGAGTTCTCACAGCATATTCCCACGAATCTCAACTTGTACACCCTTAATGTTCTAATATACCTGCGAACGAATCATGGAGATAGCAGCAAGTGGGTTTGCCTTTGTCCAAGTTGGTGTGGGCGCCGGCAAGGCAATCGTCCAAGCCATCCAGCTGTGGGAGCAAGTCAAACAGGTCCCACGAGAACTCCAATCACGCATTCACAAGTTGAAACTATTCAAGCAGATAATCAGCCAGATCGAAGACGAGTTCGCGCGCCACCCCGACCTGCGCGCGCGCCCGACGGCCCAGCAGTGCCTCGAGCACGTCCGCAATGCCGAGGCAGCGCTCCTTGCGCACGTTGAGAAGATGAGCGCCTTAGTCCAGCGGCCGAAAAGTAAGCTGAAGCGCCATGTCAACTCGTTCAAGATCATCTCCCTCAAGAAGGAGGAGTTGGCGGCGCTCGAAAGCGAGCTTGCCTGGGCGATGGAGTTGATGCAGCTGGCGATTTCCATGTTTCACCTGTAAGCTTCGTGGTCTTCTGTGACGGCGCATCTGCTGATATGAGTGCGCAGGGTTAAAGCTGAGTTATCCGAAGAGATCATTGTCAACCAAACATCGAATCGCGTCAGAGAATATAGCATTGCTTGTCAAGAGGATGTGATACAGAAGACGGCGCAGGCTGTGGTCCAGATGATGAGAGCTGAGTCGTTGCCCATGATAGACGCAATGTCCTCCGGCACTGTAGTTTCTCACAAGGACGATAATTCCGGTCAAACGGAGAAGGGGCAAAAACGTCGTCATTGGCCGTCATATTTCGAAACCACATTATTTGGAAGATATACATTCCGCCGCTCACGAAACGACGAGGGATGGATCGCGTCCCTACAAATCCCCTGGTCTCAACGCGTCACAGAATTGCGCTGGACAGGATGGCAGTATCGCTTCCACTCTTACAACATTCGACCGAAGACCGCGCCTGTCTTTAAAGCTGCTGAGAAAGGGGACATCCGAGAGTTGACAAAACTCTTCAGAACGGGACAGGCCTCGCCCTTCGATAGGAACGAGGCGGGCCGCTCATTACTATACGTGCGTACTAAAATGAAATGTACTCGACGGGGTTGAAAGCTTACACGTACCCAGCTCGCCGCTAAAGAGGAGAGGCTGGAGGTCTGCGAAATGCTCATCAGAAAAGGTGTGCCTGCCGATGATGAGCGCGAGAAGCATGGCTAGTAAGTTGTTCGACTCATCAAACCAGTGAATCTTCTAATCCTGGAGCCAGCAATCCGATAGACGCCATAGTCGTCTCCCGTCAGAACTTCACCGGAGCAGATGACGAAAACCATGCATCCCTCGTCGCTCTATTCGAGTCGGCCGCATATACTTCAGACACTCTCACAGTCAAGCGCCTCTTCAACTTCGTGGCCGAGTTTTCCCAAAGCGACGACTTCCTCCGCGTGTACCAGTCCCAGTTCCTGCGGAACTACCAACGTCTCCCGATAAGAGACCGCGCAGAAGCCGTCCGCCTCGGCTCGTTTCTCGTCCGCGACGCGACGACGTACAGACGCTTGCTCAACCCCGCCACCAAGGCCGTCACGCCCGCGGACACACGCGAGTCTGTGAATGAGAAGCTCTCGCTGGTCCACTCTGCCGCGATAGCTTTGGGCAAGAGGCTCGCGGACGAGCTCCAGTACGACCCGAAGGCTTTCCGGGCGCGGTCGTACACGGATGCCTGGAGCGACGTCGTGATCGAGACGGTCGAGTCTGCGAATAGCAAAGACTTGCACGGCGTGGAGACGGTCGTGCCTTGGGACTGGTTCCGGGTGCCGGTTTGGAGAGGGACACCTCTGATGTCCCTACTGGGCGGCGCTTTGTGCCGCTTGGCGCCCGAGATCCCGATTTCGAAGTGGGATAGCGTTTTCCAGCGTGTTCTTGGACAGTGGCTGCAGGATTTACAAGAAGCGGGCGTGGACTTGTCAGAGTATGGGAAGGGCGAAGTGACGGCTCAGAAGCTGTGCCCAGAGATCAAAGGCGCATTCGACAGCGACGCGATCAACGCTTCTCGAGTTACAGTACGCAATGAGCTACAAGAGCCGAGCAAAGAGTCGTGGATGAACGCTGTCGACGCGGAGTTCGACCAGAGCGACAGGTACTGGATGCCCATTCGCATCATCGCTCTAGACTACGGCCCTCGCGTCAAAGATTGGAGTGTTCGATGGTTGGTAGAGTGGGAGGCTTTTGCGGGGGAGTTCTGGAGGACTGTGGAGGCGCCGAGAGTTACCATGCCTGGCAGTTGGATTGATTGAAGCCATTCGGTTCTTTCACTCGCTCTCTCATTATCTCTGGCCCAACAAAGATTTCCCCATATCTTCTGAGTTGACGGTCACAACCCTGGAAATTTAAGCGCTGCGGAGGGGCTTCGTCGGCGCTAAAACCGGGCCATCTCGGGGCAGGCCGGGCGGCTTTACCGGCCCCACTGGGTACCCCGCCATAGGTGGGCAGGAGCTCCCCCCGCGCATTCGTCATAGCCCGCCCTGATATGCTTCAAGCTCCCGCAGTGCGGGGCAAGGGGCAGATCAGGTCACTCAGCTGTCTGCTACTTCCCATGCTCTAGCTCTCTGGCAGCTGCACCCTTTTGCAAGCAACATTTCGTGGGTTTCTACGATCAATCTCTCACGCGCAGAGGTCTACTCTACCAAACTTCCATTCAACACGCAAACATGGCTTCCGGCAGCACACGTCGGCCTGGAAAACAGGGCGAATGGTACACCGGCGACCCGAACAGGCTGTCCAAGCAGCTCGACGGGTTCTTATCCGACGTCCCGGACCAGATTGACGGCGACGGCTTGCCTGTGCCCGGCGCCAGGGTCATCATCGCGCCGTAAGTCTCTTCCTTTCCCGTGCCAACTATTTCATCAAAACTGCCAGACGATTAACCCCGGGCATCTCGCCAGTCACGCGGGCTACTCCTACTCCGGCCCGACGGCAGCCTGGGCCTACAAGGCCCTCGACCTCTCCAAAGCCAAGCGCGTCTTCCTCCTCGGGCCCTCGCACACCTACTACCTCCGCGGGGTCGCCGTCACGACGTACAAGAACTACGGCACGCCCTGGGGCACGCTGCGCGTCGACGAGGCCGTCACCGCCGAGATCCGCGCCCGGGACGGCGTCGCCGACATGCCGGTCCGGAACGACGACAAGGAGCACTCGCTCGAGATGCACCTGCCCTACCTCTGGCTGCGCCTCGAGCAGACCTTCGGCTCGCCCGACAACTTCCCGCCCGTCGTCCCGATCCTCGTCGGCGACAACAACAAGGCCGAGGAGAAGGAGGTCGGGAAGTGGCTCGCGCCGTACCTCAAGGACGCCGAGAACGCGTTTATTGTCAGCTCGGACTTTTGTCATTGGGGCAGCCACTTTGATTACACGGTGTACTCGCCCGACGGCACGGTGGAGGGGATGAAGCGGCTGCGCGGGTACAGCGCGCCGGATGGGCCGCCGATCCACGAGACGATCAAGATGGTGGACGACCTCGCGATTGAGGCGATCAAGACGGGGAAGCATAGTAGTTTCTACGATAACTTGAAGCAGACGAAGAACACGGTCTGCGGGCGGCACCCGATCGGGGTGACGATGGCCGCGCTGGAGGAGCTCGGCGAGGGGCACCCGGTGTTCAAGTTTGTGCAGTACCAGCGGAGCAGCATGGTGACGGAGCCGAGCGACTCGAGCGTGAGTTATGTCTCGGCGTACGCTGTGGTATGAGGGCTGGGGAGTATCGCGAGAAGGCTTGCTGAGTAATAAGGAGTTTACTGGTTATGGTGTTCAATAGGTTGGGAAGGGGATGGTTCAGGCGTGTGTGGCATGAAGGAGTTTTCTGAGGTGGCTTAGACACGGGTTTCAAACCGACGATATGGCAGGGAGAGCATGACACGCAGAGGAGTTGAAGAGACAAGCTTTTGGTCGCTGTGTAATGCGATGGTGGGGTTTGTGTGCTCATGCAGCATCTAGTTCTTTCAGAACAGACAAGAGAGATTGAGAGAGTTTCTCCGGATTCTTGTTAATCGGTAACATGTCTTCTCGTGTTCGACAACTCGAGCTCGCCAGAGCTTTTCAGCCGAGTTTGTGAGCGCAAACCAGTTCCGAGAGCACGGTAGCGTCAGACCACCGAAGCAGCCTCAGCTTTCCATACCGCAGACATACTTCACAACTTGGTAGGCACGTGGTCTCGCAATCCGTCGAGCAAAACCACTGACGACATTTCGTCCCAAAGTCACCACAGAGTTCAAAGACACCACGACCGTCGCACACGGCCCAAAAGAGACGAAAGGCCAGATCTGGCGTGGTATAAGTAAAACGGCCGCCGCCCGGCTCGCATGAACACGACGGCGCCGCTCGGATCTGATCTTATTCAAGCCGATATTCCGTACTATGCAGCCGGGGAAGGGGGAAGGGCCGTTGGCTGTCCCGTTCGGGATGACGAAGCAGCTCAGATCTTTTCACGGGTGTGGGAGGGGAGGTCCTGGTGGGTGAATGCTGCACAGCCCTATGGAACCCGTCGTTGCCTTTCCTCCCTGCGCCAAGGGATGGAGGGGGGATGTGGTGTAGTCAGCAGCGGTCTTGGGTAGTTGGCAGGGCTACGCATTGCGGGTTTTGTCTGGGTATTCTTGGGATACTTTGTGGAAAGGTGAGGAGCAACGGAACGTGTGATCAAAAGCTTCATCGAGGAAGTTGAGGAGATGGGAAGGCAGACTTGCTTCCCCCTCCTCGGAGATACTGGCGTACCCCGCGCGTCGTGGCGATGCCAACGCCGACAGCGAACAAGATTTCTTCTTTTTTCTTTTCCCTTTTCTGAGAAGAATGCTCAGCATTGACTTTGGCGCAACGAGTGTCCAAATGGGATATTCCCAGTCCTCTGAAGAGGGCACAATTCAGAGTTCTTGGGGCCAAGGATCTGGACCGCCGCTTGAGGCCGGACTGCAGCGGATTCATGGTGCACTCTCCAAGGGAGCACCCAGTAGGAAGTGCTTCGTCCCGGCGGAAGGCGCAGGTGTGAGGCGGGATTGGTAGCCGGCCGGTCGATGTAAATGGGACGGTGTGGAAGGCTGTGTGTCCGTAGGGTGGAAAAACTCCGTAGGACTTTGTATTGATGTCCTTGGCGAGCTGAGCTTGTTAACCCGCGCCTCTTCGTGCGGCTGTGGATTTGATGGGAAGCTCCATAGTAAGCAAAGCTGTCAGGCACCTGCGTTTGCACGTACGGATACACCCCCGGAATGGCGGGGATCAACTTCATCGGCGACGGGGCTGAGAACTAGCTGGTCGGGTGGGCTTTAGCCGTTCGCGGGCAAGTTCGAACCCGCCCAGCCTGCTGACGATGGGGACCGATGAGCTTACGGCTTGCAGCAGACCGAGTCTAAAAGTAGGCGAAGGAAGGTGAGCAGCCGGGGGTGTTTTTTCTGTGGTGTTCCTGACGTCGGGGTTCTTCTTGGGAGCTTCTGGCTACATCATCATTGCTTCCCGGGCGGAAGAAATATTGGATAACGGATGATGGGGAAACTCCAGAGTTTCCCGCACCTTTTTTCGGAGAAGCTGATGGCCAGCTTGGCTTGAAGTCTTGGGTGAGGGTGAGGCTAAGCTCAGCTGTACAGACAGACACATGTCCACGGAGACGGACGGAACTTTGGGGGGGCGCTGGAGGGGTGAGGTGAAGCGAGGGGGGGAGACAACACATGCAGATGGCAAGCCTCTTTCTTTTTCTTCTTCTTCGTGTAGCCTTAGCTCTTTTGGTGGTTTTCCGAGACCGTAAGCTGAAGAGCGGGGTGTGATGGTAGGTGTAGGAAGCTGCCGCTGCTGCAGTCTGCTGCAGCACAGTGGCAGGAAGGATTCTCTTGACTGGATTGTGTTAATTTGGGTTGGGTCTTTTTGTTCCGTTCTGGCCCAGCCTGATTTTCCTTTTCCTTCTTTGGGGGGAGGAGGAGCTGTAGATGAGATGGTGTGTGTGGATGGTTTAAGAGGCGGCGTTCCCATTTTCTGGATTGCTGACGGGGCCTTCTTGGTTTTTATTCCTTTTCCCAATTTTTCCCTCGAAGTGTTTCTCCATCACCCAGTCTTCAATTCCAGCATCACCACTGCCCCCGGTTTCTTGGTGTTGCTTGTTTTCTGGGGCCCGCCCACCGCTCGAAACACACAGTCACCACCATTCGACAGTCATTGGAAAAGCAAAAAAAAAGGTCCAATCAACCGATTGGAAAAGCAAAAAAGCCAACGTCTCAGAGATAGGTGAAGGTGGTTGATTCGACTCGCTCACAACGACCGTCGTGGGCATTGATCGACCCGACCCGTCCACACACACACCACCGAAGGCATTGAAGCCAGGCATCACCACTGCGGGCCAACACGAACACGCAGTGCACCACCATCCGCACGCCAGCAGCGCAGGAAACAAAAAGGAATCCAGCGAAACGAACCAGTATTGTCAGGAGACCTGATTGGACAGCAATCTGCGTGCGTGAGTTTCAACGGCACCCTCAGCAGCGGCTTTTCGTTGGCCGGTAAAAAAAGACGCTGCGACGCAGAAGCGGCCAGACGGGACGCGATTCGATTCGCTCACGACTTGGGCCGTCGACGACATCCCTGCAGCAGCAGGCTCAAAGTTGCCTCCTCCCTCCGCCATTGCCCATCGATAGTTTGCCGGCGCAGTGTCGTCACGAGACCGCTCGAAGCCGCAAGTTCAGCAACCTTTGGCAGGCTGTGCATTGGTTCAATCAGCACCTCAGCAGCGTTAGCCTTCTGGAGTCTCTGGGTTTTGCATTTGCACACTTGGCACGAACGGTCAGTCAGCGAGCAATACAGTCAGGAAAGCAAGCAAAAGCAAGCAGCTTAGGCATAACGGAGCACCAAAAGCCAAAAGTTGCACAGGCCTCACCTCATTCTTTAACAGAGAAAAGGAGGGGGAAATTCAGTCAGCAACCGTCGCCCGACGTCACCAGTAATCGCCTTTTTTGGGGTTGGCGCATTAACTGATCGGGCCCTCGTCCTCGCATCTCCCGCGCGGCGCCTCAAGTTTATTCGCTTCGGGCGTGTTACACCACACCCGAAAGAGAGCAGCGACTCGACGAAGTAACAACTCGCGGAAGGTAGTCCAAGTAGGGGAGTCCAAGCTTCAGGGTCCATTCATCGCCCCGCCCGCCGACCAATCAGAGGCGCTGCAATTGCCCTGAGTCGAGACACCACCCACTGGGAGTCTGGGACCGTCCTCGCTCTTGGGAGGAGTTCCTGCACGCAGCACGCAGCACGCATCCGCGCCCCTTTCTCTTGCGTGTGTTGCATTGCCCCTGTCACTGTCACCACTTTGGACCTTGGTAGGTGCCAAGTATCTCGAACCATCAAAAGTTACTCGACCACGAATAAGTACATACTCAGGACAACACAACATACAACAAACTACAGCATACTGCAGCAGTCTTACTCACGACGACGGCCATCAGTAAGAAAAGGACGACGACGAAATACGAACAAAAATAAACCAGCCCTCTGCAACGGCTGCCTCTCATAATCAACACGGACCCTCCATCATCTCTCGCTACCTAAACGGCGATCATTCCGCAGCCAGGGCCCCCCCCCCCCCCCCTTCCCAGCAGCTGCTCACAGACAATTCGAATTTCTGCTACAAAGAAGCGCCTCAAGCCACACCTCCCGCGCACCAGCACTGAACCCAGCAGCAACAGCCAAGCAGCAAGCAGCAGCAGCAGCAGCAGTGCACTACCATCAGTCAATCAATCAATCCAACGTGGAATCTAATCCAAAGGTGGCCCGGCCCATTCGCACCTCCTCGCCTCGTCTCGCTTCGTCCCCTGAACAATCCACATCCACCCAGACAGAGAGAAAGAGAGCCACCCCCGGCCCAGCGTCGCTTTCCCTGTCTCCTGGTTCCTCTCTGTTTTATCCACATCCACCACCGAAAAGAGACACCAAGACCTTTTCTCGTCTTCTCATCGCTGTCGCTGCCGTTACGCTGTCACTCTTGGACACTGCAACATTCCATCTGTCGACAAAATCCGTCTCATCTCCCTCCTTGGAAACAGCCCATTCTGCCCGTACTCAATTGCTTCTACCACCTACCTCATCGATACTGCCTGCCTGTCAACCGATCTACGTACCAAAGAAATAAAACACAAAGACAAAAAAGGCATTGATCGATCCAGCTTCTCTCCTTTGCGTCGCGCGACCGACGACACCTCGAGACTGCGAGAAATCAATCCTCTTTGAAAAATCGCCCCGTCGTCGCGCAAGGAAGAAGCCTACGCGCTTCGCAGAAGCAGCCATGAGTGTCAGTGTTTCACCCCAACCCTCGCACTTCCGGCGTTTCGACCGCCGCCCTGTTCCTGTTCTCTCCCAGTCCCTTTGCACCCATTGCACCCATTGCACCCACTGCCCTGCCCTACCGACGTTGCATTGCGTCGTGCCTTTCTCTGCCATTGGCCTGACTCTCTGTGTGTCGCGCTGTGCCAAACCCCCCAGAGCCACAAGGCACATGTTCTGGCCTTTCTTCCCCCCTTCTCGAAGTCGAATGTCCTCCACCCGGCCGCTCCCTTTTCCGCAATCGCAACCCAACCCAAACCCCCCCCAAGCACAATCATTTTGACTTTGGATCGATCACCAACCTTTTTCTGCACATCATTCATTCTTGCTTCAGCCTGGTTGCGTTGCATTTGTATGGTGTTGCTTGCTTTTTACCACTCTACCGCCTTTCTCTCGACCTCACCTCCCTACCTCTCCTAATCCAGTCCTCCACCGGTGTCCGAAGCCGAAACTAACATCATGGCACAGTACGGGTACGTTTCTCTGTCTTCAGGAGCCGACGGCGCCCACGACGACGAATACGACCTCTCCCGCGGTAGACTAACAGACTCAACTAATGACAGATACGGTGGTCGTCAAAACCCCTTTGACCAGCGCGATGACTCCCCTTCAGGAGGCGGAGGCTACGGCGCCCCCATGAGAGGCCCTCCCCAGCAGTCTTTCGGCTCAGGGCCGTCTCCCTACGGAGGATCCAGATATAACAACGGACCACAAATGGGTAGGGACCAATACGGTATGCTCCAAGACCGCGACGGTCGTCCTCGCTCGCATCGCTCACACGCGTCCCTCGCAGGAACGAACGTCGAGATGGAATCCCTCGCCCAAAACGCCGGCGGCTTCGGCCAGTCCTCCGACCCTAACGCGATCCTGAACGAGTGCCGATCCATCGACCAAGGCATCGACCAGATCGAGCAGAACCTCAACCAGCTCCGCATGCTGCAAGAGCGAACACTCACCGACGCAGATACCTCCGCGAACTCCGCCACCGCCCGCCAGCTCGACGCCCTCTCCTCCGAGACGATGACCCAGTACCGCTCCCTCACAGACCGCGTCCGCCAGGTCAAGTCCACTCCCGAAGGCCAGACGCCCAAGAACTCGCCGCAGGTCGGCCGCGTCGACCGCCGCCTGAAGGGCGCCATCCAGCAGTACCAGCAGGTCGAGTCGCAGTTCCGCAAGCGCACCCAGGACCAGATGGCCCGTCAGTACCGCATTGTGCGCCCCGACGCCGACGAGCGCGAGGTCCGTGAGGCTGTGGAGGATGCCGGTGCCGGTGCCCAGATTTTCCAGCAGGCCGTCATGCAGTCCGGTCGCCAACAGCAGGCCAACGCCGTGCTGTCTGCCGTCCAGGACCGCCAGGCTGCCCTGCAGAAGATTGAGCAGCAGATGGTCGAGCTGGCCCAGCTCTTCCAGGACATGGACGTCCTCGTCGTCCAGCAGGAGGCCGCCGTTACGCAGATCGAGCAGAAGGGCGAGGAGGTCGTCGAGAACCTCGACAAGGGTAACCAGGAGATTGGCGTGGCCGTCAACACCGCGCGCAAGACCCGCAAGAAGAAGTGGTGGTGCCTGGGCATCTGCGGTAAGTGCTCCAGCGAGGCTATGTTCCAATTTGCCACTAACTCAGCCCAGTCCTCATCATCGCCATTATCGCCGCCGTCGTCGCCATCTACTTCGCCGTCATCAAGCCCGGCCAGACCGCTGCCGCCCCCGCCGCCGGCAAGCGTTCACTCGAGCTCGGCTCCCTCCCCGCCTTCTCCAACAGCGTACCCGTCGACGTCAGCTCCGTCCATCCGCAAAAGATCAGCCGCATCATGCGCCGAATCGTCACACCAGGCGCCACGTGGAGCCCCGACGCCGTACAAGACGCCGCTGTCGTCCCCCGCGTTGGTGGAAAGTGGGACATGCCCGCCGTCCGCAACTAGACGTCAAACCCTGCCTCTCCGACACTGTACAAAATATACCTCCATACCACCTTTAACCGGCCGCCTCGAGGGGCCGCCATGTCTCCTTATCCCGTATAACCCGTCCCTCCGACTTGACGTCTGGATCGATTTCTCATAACCGTTTACCACCATAAGAGTTACTCGCCTTTTTATAGACGGACTGGATCAAAGGGAAGGCAAAACTTCTTTTTTACTTCTGCAGCAGTAAACACACATGCGTCTCTCTTCCGGCTTGGATGGAATAACAAAACCAAGGAAAGGGAAGAGAGCAGATGATGGGGGAAAGGATCCCGGGAAACCCAGGCCTTGGGGATTTTGATATTTTTCCCTGTGTGAGGAAGCAAAACAAAAGAAGGATTGTTTCGTATAGGGTGTTTCTTTGTATACCCACCCGTAACCAGACTTTCTTTTACTGTTTGCCATGTTGGACTTTTTTTTCTTGCTGTCTGTGAAAGTGCGTCGCGTCTTTTGGATTCAACATATTCCCTTCTATGAATGAGAGGGGGCATGGTAGCTGTTTTGGCGCGAAAATTCTTTGCTTTGTTGCATCCTGGGCGTTGGCATGTCGAGTAAATATAGTCTGGTTCCGAATTGACATTATTAATATGATTGAAGAGTCTTTGTTTTCAAGTGAAATGTCGTGAGATGACAGCCTGGAGAGGCCAGGATTTGGTATGTCTGGAGGTGAGTGGTGTCTGTGAGAGGCAAAGCAAGACGGATTGCGCCTGGGAAGCGAGGCCTTTGTGATGGCCCCCAAAGCATGAACTGGTTAGGTACCAGGGTAGGTTTGGGGTCTTTGGGGTGGAAGGCTTCTTTATAAAGAACGCGGAGTTCCAGAATGTTGGTTCTCTAACAATACACCTCCCCGAGCCAGTCTGGGCAATGGGCGTCCTGTAACCATGGCAAAAGGCCCTTTGTCGTATTTTGGCGCAGTGAGTGAATGGACTGATGGTTGGGGAGAAAAGGTGAGTTAGGTGAGGTGTTGGGGATTGTGATGGGTTCTGATGTCCGTCACGCGGGTTTGGAGGTTTGTGGGTATTTGGACGGATACGCGCGAAGTGTGGTTTTGAGAGGTGGGAGTTAGCTGAGGTGATGGCAGTGGATTCACAGTATTAACGGTGAGGTGTAAACAATGCAAAAGTACTGTTGCATTTGTGGCTCCTTGGAAAAGGAAAAACGCTTGCTGTTAAGGATGATGTTCTTTTGTGTTAGTTGCTCACTGCGCAGCATGTCCTCAGGCTAGTGTGAATCTATTTAAGGGGATCTTGATGGGGTTTGGAATTGTTTGATCGCGCAATGGGCGGCAGGGGGTTGCGACCGAATGCCTTCTTGGGGGTTCTAGGTGACGAAATGTGAGAGAAGTCTGGATGGGAGTCTCTTGGGTCTCTTGCGTGTGGGTATTAGTGGGTGGTTGGGGGCTTTGAGGACTGGTGTGTTTTTTGTCCCGCGCGATGGTCATTTCTGATAGTTTATTCACTGGGGGTATTCTTCGAGTCAGAGGTGGGGAGATTGTATTTCATAGAGCTTCGTGGGAGTTGAGCGCTCCAGATTCAAAGGTCCAGATTCAGAGGCGGGATGAGTCCGATGTCCAGCGCACCCCTCCGCAACTTCTTGGGGATCTAGCATGGAGTTCTGCCAGAAGACACAGAGCCAACTGTGATCTTACTTTTCGCACCCAACGTACATCAGAGCCATATTGTCACTGAGTCTGGTCTCCTCTCAAGCTTCTCGAGCTACCCACTCCGTAACGTAGCCCATGGTAGTTACCCCGCCCGACGCATCTTTGTGTTTCCTGATGCTCATCCCGGGCACTTCGAAGAGTCGTGCCGGAGCGTCGTGGGACTCGTTCGTTTAATTGATGCATAACCTTGCATATGGTGCTGGTCAAACGATTAAGTTGAGCAGGGGCGCGACCTACATGGTCGCACTCACAGGACCATTTCTTGACATTAAGGTTTTGGCGGGATCGACAACACAGGTTAGACTCGGTTCGAAATGCAGCTTTTGTCATCTATTTGTTCTTGCAATAGCAAGATGCCTCAGTTTGTAGCGGCTATCTCAGTAGCAACGTGCGAGTATTCAAAACGCCCCCGAAGTTATATGTGACCATGCCCGCGCGAACACGAAAGAAAACTTCCTAGCAGGGAGGTCTAATTCTGCGGTATTCAGACCAAACAATCCAGTGTTCCATCTCTTCATCATCCCACGGGACGAGGTCCTCTTCTCTGACCTTCCCAGGAGAGTCAAAATCATCCTTCCAACCCCCGGGGATGCTGACGACCGGGTTCTCAACCATGCGCCAAAAGTCCCCGGCATATTCCAGGCCATAGACGGACCACCATACTTTCCACTGTTCAGGCAATGCCCCGTATGTGATCCCAACAACTCTGAAATAGGTATACCAATGACCCGCCTCTTGAATCCTGCATGGGATTCTTCCCTCTCGACCACAAAAGTTGGAGCACCTTTCTCTGTGGCCATACTCCGAAAGGTTGACCCCATTGGTGTATAATATGTTTACCCAAGACCTTATAGCTGACTGCAAGATGCAGTCAAAATCCTGAGGAGAATGTGAATGAAACTCAGTCATTATGACCCAGAGCATCATAACAAGCGATGTCTTCCTCTCAATTGTATTTAACTTCTCTGACAAATCTCCAGGTTTGAATTTTGCAATTTCACCGAGAACGTGATGGTAACTGCTTTCCGTTTCGAGATGGGGTGCTTCGCCGTTTGATTCCAAAAGCTCCCAGCCTACTCCGAGCCCAACCAGATGCGAAAGGGCGAAGCTCTCTTTTGAAATGATATGGAAAGACGTGATCACCTCAGTGGTGATAGATTCAATTTCTGGTAGTAGGCACAAAACGTCCCCGAAAGTACAGTGCACCTCCGACAACAGTTTCCAGCAATGCCACAGCCTAGATGGAAGCGGTGCTGAGGGCAGTTCAGGACTCATGATCCTTTGAATCTGGCGATACTGCTCAAAGGTTCTGTCCAACACTATCAGGATCCATATTTCATCATCCTCTTCAGCGATGTCTGGCGTGTAGTCCATAAGAATCCTTAAGATTTGGACATTACGTTCGAGTATGTCGGAATGCCAGGGATCAAACAGCAGCCATTCTAGTGGAGTCCTTCGAATTCCGCCAGCCTATCAAGATTCATATTTGCAGGGAATCTTGTGTCGCTCACCTGGCAATTAAACTTGTTGAAATCTTACTACTCGATGTTTCTGACCATTCACCGAAAGATCCAGGGTATAAACCGGCGCGCAAAAGCCATCGTGATATCTCGACAGCGCCGCGTTCTACAGCATACTTCCAAGTGAATTTTGGGGAGCAAAACTATCAAAAAAGAAGATCTGGTCCTTAAAGGGCATAGAAAGCCTTCCGGTACACTTACCATTAGTAGATTACAGCCGTCTTGGTTGTGAACATACGGCGTCAAATTTGCTTCCTGAAGACACCTTTGCAAGGCGAGAACATCGTCGTTCACCGCAGCGTTTAGAACGCCATATGGAATTAGGTCTACCACCGCGTCAGATGATAAGTTTAGCTGCCAACCTGACACACTCTGCTGGGCCATCACAGAGTACACAGTATTTCCGAGCCAATTTGGGGTGCGAATGGAAATGTGACAGGTTTGATGGCCGAGACCAAACAGAAGTCTGCCGAGGAGGGTGGTGCCTTTGGAGATTGCTGTGAAGTCTGGCTTGGACTGTTTCCCAAGATATGACTTGCTAAGTCTGAGAGATCTGAATGCATCATCCCCCGAGGTCGAGAGATTTTCCGATGGAGTATCGGTCGTGTCGGGTTTCTGCAGGGGCGGGAGAAGTCGATGAGCGTTTATGGAAGCACATGTCTTGCTACGCAAAGGTCCAAAGTCAGCGTCTTATGAGAAACGAAGAACCACAAGGGCCTTACAAGATGTAACGGTTCTCAGCCATCCTGTAAAGACGCAGAGCATTATCGAGTTTCCGCTCCATCGCTACCAGACTGTCCTTCTGAAGCACAACTCTAGCGGCTGCGAACCTTCGCCTATGTCGTCGTTTGTCCTCAAGACTGCGACTATGCGCATCCAGAGTCATTTGTAAGTCTTCCATCGCAGCGCGAGCCCTCCCCATGGCCTTCTGCATGATGGTATCGTTCCATGCCGGTGTCGGCAGCGGATTGTTGGCAGCGTGAATCTCGTCATCGCGGAGAATTTCATCGAGATGTTGGAGCTCTTCCGCCTTCTCTAGAAGAGCGGCTGGCACGTCTTTGACTTCGTCCCAGAGACATTTGAGCTTGAAGGTTAAGGTGACAGCTTTGCCCGCCAGGTCGATCACGGCGATCACGCTGGCCGCAGTACCGAGAGCTTCTGCCATGACGATAATAGAGTCCAGGTAAAGTCGATGCGCGATTGAGGGTTGATGCGATTCGAGTGGGATGAAGAGTGAGAAATCGCACAACTTCATCAACGTTACGGGTCGTCCGGGTATGCCCACAGCCTGATCTGCCACACCTCCATGCTGGGCAGGGCTGCATGTCAGCAGGCGCAGTATTGGCTTAGGAACATCGGCCCCCATGGTCATCTGGTACTCGTGCATATGCAAGTAGACTGCGCCGAAAAACAGCTGCGGGAATTATGGATGTCGACTTCGGGGGGGGGGGGGGGGGTCTTCTGTCACTGGCTTTCCGCGGTTGCACGGCCGCTCAGCTGGAGCGGAACAAGTTGCCTGCCCATCTGTGGAATACGCCTAGCTTACGAAGAAGCGGCATACTGGATATCCTTTTGCGAGGAATCACCTCCCAGACTTGCAGAACTTCGTGGAACTCTTTGCCTTGCGTCGCAGTTCAGCATCTGACGGCCTAGCAGGCCCCCAATGCGCTATCGCTGACAAGACTACTGACTTACTTCTCATTTTGAGGCCGTTCACAGGTAAGAAAACAAAGACTAAGTAGCTATTTTAGAGAAGCATGGAATTTTTCGGAATGAATGGGAAGTATCAGCCCACCCGAAATTGAATTCCTAAGTTGTTCTTCATACCACACCTGTGCATCTCGACCCCAATACTGGACTGCCCCACGAGCCAAATCAGGTATCTGACGTAGGGCTCTAAACAGGAAGAATAAAAATCAAATTGGAGGTCTGTTCTTGCGATATTCCGACCAAATGAACGGGACTCTCTCCTCATCTTCACCGCCATTCTCGCCGTCAAAGTCGTCTGTCCAACCTCCCGGGACGTTGAAACCAGAGGGAGCTGAACCTGGATTTTCCACCATATTCCAAAAGTCTGCCGCGTAATCATTGACATTCGGAGCCCACCATAATCTCCATTGCTCGGGCAATGAGCCGTACGTGATACCGAGAAAGGAGCAGGTGTAAGGGATCCCAATCAGATACCTATCTTCTGAAGTCGGCACACGAAATGGTCATTTCTGATACGTACCAGCCGAGATCTTGGTAGTGATTTCTCTCTTTTCGACCATAATGCAAGAGATCAACACCACTGTCGTAGAGAGCGGTCGCCCAATGTGTAATTGCTGACCGAAGAAGCTGATCAAGGACTTCGGGCGGATTCCAGTTCCAGGTTAATCGCCGGAGAAATCTGTACAATTGTGTAACTCCAGCCATGCCCAAGTAATTGCCTTTGAGAGGAGATATGATGTCTTCCGGGTCAATCCGGGCGATATCGCTCAGAACTCGATAGAAGCTGCAGTTCACTGGCAAAATCGACCTTCTGTCGTGTAGTCTTCGGAGATCTCTGGACAGACCTGTTGCTGCTATTACTGGAAGCCCCATCTCCCACTGGTGACTTCTGCAGATTTCGATGAGGTGTTTGGTGAGAGTCTCGGCTTCGGGTAAAACCTTTTTGACTTCGTGCCAACTCCAATCGCTGAAACTTACGCCATCGCATGCGTGTGCATATCTCGTGTACAGATCAAAAGCGGAATAGCGAGGTTCTATCACCATTTGTAATGCTGTGAAATCCTCATATGATCTGTCCGAGATCATTGTAGCCCAAATCAGATCAAATGACTCAATCGTGTCGGGCATATAATCCTGACAAAGCTTGAGGATCTCAACTTGATGACTTTGCTTCTTTGAATCAAACTTCGCGATATAAAACTCAACAGGTGACCTTTTGGGGCAGTTAGCAAATAGCTTTTCAGCAAGCAGAAGGTATATTCTTGCACATACTCTGCCATTGAAAGAACATAGCCAGCATCGCATTCATCGAATGAGCCTGGGTGCAGGCCACAGCTCAAGAGCCACTTTGCTGTCCCAACAGACTCGTCTATTAAAGCAAACTGTTCATGACACAATTAGCATGCAGTCTCAGAAAAAGTAGAAAAAACCACAGAGAGAGATTATTATACTAACGTGGAGCAAGTTAAAACCGTAACTGTTATGGACGAATGACGTGAGGTTGTTTTCGCAAAGATACTTTTGCAAAGCAGTAATGTCGTCTTCCTGTATTATATCGAAGACTTCGTCTTCGAAAAGGTGAATGGTGGGATACACTGAAAGGAAGGATTGCCAGCCAGCAATGCTCCTTTGGACCATTGCAGAGTAAACCTTCCCACCCAGCCAGTCTGGGACTCTCACAGAGAAGCTGTAGATTTCGTCGTAGTAGCCGAAACACAATCGACCCAGTGCTGAAGGACCCTCAAAAATGGCTTTCGTCCTTGGCTTAGCAGCCTTGACTGTAATAATCTGACTCGAGCTATAGCCTTTGGAGTCTCCTGGATCGATGACAGGGCTCTGGGTGGTTGCGGAGATGACCACAGCACTCATTGGCTCGGCGAGCTGTTTGAGGATCAATCTGCCATATCGGCTGACACAGCAATGTCAGACTTCTGATTCTCAGCAAGCATGTGCTCAAGGAAGTTTGCCCGTAAACGACGTCATTAGCAAGCTTGTAGAGCTCTAAAGCCCTGTCAAGCTTTTGCTCTACCGTCCTGAGGTTATCTTTCTGGATGACGACCTTGGCAGCAGCGATTCTGCGCCTGAATTGCCGCCTGTTGGCTAGTTCTTCTGTGTATGCATCGATCGTGCTCTGAACATCGTTCTTGGCAGCGCGAGCTCGGTTAATGGCGTTCCAAATAGCAGTTGGCGTGGAATCTTCTGCGGCATCTTGTTCTGCTAGGCCAAAAAGCTCTTCGGGATGTTGGAGATACTCTGCCTTGTCGATAAGGGTGACCGGCACATCTTTGACCTCTTCCCAGAGCGCCTTGAGCTTGATGGTGAGGGAGATCGTCTTTCCAGCGAGGTCGGCAACAGCTATAACGCTGGCGGCAAGACCCAAGCCTTCCGCCATGGCGCTGTTCAGACTGGGTTGAGGATGAAAGCGGGCAGAAGAGAGATTTCGGAAAGGTCTTGGGCCTCGGTGGGGATATTCATGGGAGGAGAGCCGCAGCCTGATTTCATATCCAACTCACTAGGGTGGGGTCGGGTGTCAGCACATCTGAAATTGGCCGCGGAGCAGAGAGTTTCTGACCATTCAGCATCTGGAGGCAGTGCCCTGCGCCTCATGTCGGCGGCTGTACAAGGCTACTTGCATGGCTTTCTTGTGCGCTCCTTGCATTTCGCGGTCACTGGGCTTGCCGAGTGGTGCCAAGCTGTTGTGTGAGCTCCCCTTCAGGCCAGAGGTTGAATGCAATGCTTCTCGTATTTCTCCAATAGTGGTATCCTCCGGTATCATGTGATGTATATACTAAACGCCGAATCAATAGCAGCCTGTCATCCACAACGCCCTGCCTTGCAAAGGAATCCAGCCCCTAATTCAAGAAACAACCGCTCAAAACATTCGCATCGATGATATGGCCCAAGCAGGCGTGCTCCCCGTCACCCATGACTTGCTGCCAGAGCAGTGTAAACATCTTCTCTGCTCTCCAAGGTTCGTGATAGAGCACTGCGAGCAGACATGCTTCCCACATGCGCCGCAAGCGTTGTCTCCTTCGCATCCGTCAATCTCCATGCCGTCAGCGTCAGCCGAGGCAAGCCCGGCACCGCAATCCTCGCAGCTTGTAGGGCTCAACGCTCTCTGGTGGACCGGCGGGCTGGCCGTCCTTGACACGGGAGGTTGCGCGGACTTGATGTTCCAGAAGCTGTGGAGAGACTTTTGTGTATTGCGTGCGACGGCAGGAGCAGGGGCAGGTGACGATGAAAGCTCGGTTTCCATATGTTGATCTTGTTGTTGAGCGGAGTACAGCATCTGGAGCGTGCGTTCTGTGTTGCGATTGATCGTTAGCGCATGATTTGACGGTAATAATATCATTGACTCTACTCACGATGAACCTCCTCCTGCGAAGGTCGGTTGTCGCGGAACCGTTTCCTCGTTCGGCTGTCGAGATGTGAGGGTGTCGTGAATGCGCGAGGGAAGGCCAGGCTGGGTGAGATCGGGAAGTCGAAGGACTCGACGCTGGAGTCGGAACGGGCGGGGGAGTTGAAAAGCGTGACAAGCTCGGAGGCGGAGCGCTTGCGCTTGAGGGCCATTGTATCGATTTCGGAAGCGTTTGAAGGGGAATATGTGCGTATGCTGTTCGCAAGAGTAGCGGAAGTGGTACACTGCGGCGCAATGACTGTGAAGATGGATTGACGATGTTTGTGTCTATCGGCTGTGGGAATGTTTGGGACGGACAGGGTGGGTGATATTCACGGCGCTAAGAAATGGAATGCGCATTGGATGGTCTGGTGCGGCAGGCCTGGCGCGGCGCGTACTGCTTTCGCGTTGCGGTCGCGACAGGACCCGCTGGGTGTTTAATGGGCCCACAGTGGCTTCCTCGACATGGGCTGAAAGGGCTGAAGTCGCGCTGGAATTTTATGCACATCATCGCGAACGCCACTTTTTTTGGCCTTGGGTGTTTCTTGTTTCACACACGGTGGAATTTGAGGGGCAATGGCTCAATCTTGATCATCTTGATGGCTTGTTTCTGACCGCCGGCGTCAATGCCCGCGCCGGGTCCGGACCCGACGTGTCTCCACTCGCCCGCCGGCCCCGGGATCGCTCGGACCAGGGTCGCCGTTCTGGGTTGTTTGTTGCTAGTCCTGCTTCAAAAGGCATCATGAGATTCAGGAAATGTTACCGCAAAATTCATCGAAGCTCATTCTAGTGAAAATCAGTGTCTCACTTTGTTCGGTGACCTCTCCCTTTCCCCAATTGACAAGAGTGACGAAATGCCGTTGTCGGTTGGAGCATCGGTCGCCGGAACTTGAGCGCACCCAAAGTCCTTTGAACAGACTGCGTTGTGGTTCTGTAAATCGAGAAACAAAATAAATAGAGTTACGCCAAGAGCACAGAGGACCTGATGAGATGAACGGCCCAGAGGGCGGAGGACTTGATTCGTACAACTGGCCGGCGGGATGAACTAGTTCGGCTCTCAATGCTTGGATTCGCCGTCAGATGGGGCACCTCTGGTGAAAGACCCATAGCGATCGTTGGGAACTCATATATGTCAAGGGTTGCATTGGAGGTTCGGACAAATCGCTTTGTCCTTTGGCCGTTGACAAATGGATCATCGGCGCCTGGAGTGTAACTCGGCGCCGACAGTCGACGTCGTCTGCTATCTTAGACGTTTCCAATGGGTATAAGAGATGAATACATGAGGCCATAGAGGGAGTTTGAAGGCATCAGAAGCAGGCAAGCACCCAAAAAAGGATCGTTCTTTGTTCAACATCACAATATGAAGTTCATCTCTCTCGTCGCGGCGCCCCTCGCGCTCCTCTGTGGAGGCATGTCTTCTCTATAATCATTGAGAATGATTGACCTAATAGTCTTAGTCGCTTCGTCATCTCCTCTGACCTCTCGAAACGAATCCAAGATCTTCGTTGGGCAGGTCACCGACACCTTCAACGCCTCTGTCGGGACCGTTTGGGGGATCTACTCAGCCTTCGGAGCCGCCCAGCTTTATATGAAGAACGTCACCATCAACGAACTCACCGGTTTTGGTCCCGGCGCTGTCCGAGACATTACTCTGGCCGGCCAATTTGCTCGCGAGCGACTGGACTGGGTCGATGCCGATAAACACTCCCTGGCTTATACGCTCTACGAAGCTCCCGGCTTGCCTGCGGTCAACATCCAGGGCACGATTGAGTTGAATGACATTGGGAACAACAACACTAAGATTGTGTGGACCGCGAGAGCGGATGTGATTACCGCAGGTGCTGAAGATGGTATTAAGGCTAGGGTGCTGGACATTTATACCAGCTCTATCGCGATCGTGAAGGGGCTTGTCTAGATCGTTGACGGGCAGTATAGCAGGGATTAGTCCTTCACTCTGATCAGTAGCCTACCAAGGCCACCCTTCCCGGTGTCGACCTTTACGCATTCTTCCCGGATAGACTCGATGTCAGATAGATCCACCGTACGAAAGACTGCTTTCACCTTGCCAGTAGCAATCATCTCACCAGCTCTCTCTAAGTCTTCTCTGATCTCCGGATTACCCGACACGAATTCGTGTTGGATGTTCGTCCCTCTAAACTCGAAAGCGTACCACCACTGGACCAGGTCTAACATCCAAGCTAGCCAAAGCGGAACCATGCCAGGCCCCATTATCTCTCTCACCAAAGGTGATGGGGGAATTGAGGCAATGGACATGATGACGCCTGTCTTGGGGTTGAGAAGGGGTATCGCTGGGTTCATGCTGTCCCATTGCGTGTTGAACATGAAATCCACACTGCCCTTGGGAACGGCGTCCGTCAAGCTCGTCGTCTTGTAGTCGATAAGTTGGTCCACCATCCCGGGAAGATACTCTTCAACAAGCTTCAGCTTTGGTGTCGAGACTGTGGAGATGATTTTCGCTGCACCGAATACGTTTTTCGCAACCTGGATCCCGCTGAAGCCCCCTCCGCTTAAGGCAGCTGGGACGTACACGGTCTTTCCTTCAAGGCTCTCCCAACCGGCTAGTTCAAGACCGCGCTTGATGGTTTGGTACGCCGTCACAGTGTACCCTGGAAGTGCGGCAGCTTCTTCAAAGCTTATTTGTGGCGGCTTTGGGAGCAGTAATCTCTCATGCGTGATTGCATATTCGGAGCAGAAACCTGGGTCCGGATTGCTGAAGGCGGGGCGGACGACGCCGTGTCCGTAGACTGCATCGCCGACCTTGAAGCGCTTGACTTCTGAGCCGATTGCAACGACGATGCCAGCGCCCTCACAGCCAAGTTTCACGGGGAATCTAGAGAATGGTCAGTCATTCCTTGACCAAAATGATTCGCAAGAGGTAGGGCACAAACGTCTCTTTTCGCGAGGCAACGATCCGAGACCCCACAGCCCGTTGGCAATCGCCCTTCATAATCGCTCCGGCATGCACCCGAATTATCACCTCCGTAGGATTCGTTATTGTCGGGAGGGGCACTTCGGCCACCTCGAAGCCGACGGGGGTGCAATGCTGCAGCGCCACTAGGGAGCGCATCGTTTGAGGAAGGTCGCTCATGGTTGCCATGCTACAGAAAATACTGAGACAAGGAAGGAGGAAAAGCTAAGTGCAGCCGGGAACTCTGGGCTTTTAATGCGCACGTCCGGCCCGGCTGTTTGGAAAGTTCGGTCGGCGGTTCGGTGGGGCTGTTCGGCGGTTTCGGTGGCATGGCCCCACTAACGACGCCGAACCCACGGCCGGTTGGACAGACTTACAATCTGCTCCAAAAGCCTGCGTTCTACACAGGCTCAATCTTACTTGCACCAAGATTGATCAATTTCAAGATTCTCAAAGAAAATTTGGTCAACTGCCAACGATGCGTCGATCCTGAAGACACCAGCCTCCCGATGAGATGTCGCCCTTTAGTCGGCTTTGGTGGTGGCGGGCTGAGTCAAGGGGCCGTTCTCGCCCTGGGAAACCGGAGGAGGGGCACGCTGGTTGGAATAGTCGAGTTGGCAGAGCCGTCGTCTCAGACCCAGAATCTTGGAAACTGCTAGTTTTGGCTTGTCGAGGGAGAAATATTTCTGCAGCATTTCTTTTCTCAGGCTGCGCCGCCAATGCCAGGACCGCAGGAGACGGTGCAGTCGCGATGGAGGGGTGCTCTTTCCTCTCGGCAAGTGCGGTGGGAGCGCGACTTACATTTGGTATTTAGAGAAAGAGGGACCAGAGTGGAGAGGAAGGAGGAGCTGGAGGAAGATTTCATCATCGAGCCTTCTTTCTTCTTTCTTCTTCCTCTGGGCTACTTCTCTTTGCGTCACTGAGGGATCGGGCGCTTCGAATTCTTCAAATTTCTGCTATTTGACGAGAATTTCTTCGACATTTTCTGACCCCGGCCGGTCTGTGGGATCGTCAAATGCGATCTTCGTCAAATTTCTCGGCTAGTTACTCTCCGGTGCCACGCAAACCGCAGTTCGCAATGCGTTTCCTTCTGTTCCTCACGTTCCTAAGCGGCGTAGTCTCGCGATGCTCCGGGTTCGACCCGAATTCGAAGAATAACGTTGTTGTCTACTACGTATGTCTCTTCACTCCATATTGAGTGAACTCTCAAGCTGACTCCCACACAGGGGCAAGGACCTAATCAGGGCGACCTGATAGAGCAGTGTCAGCAACCCGAGATCGATGTCATCGTTCTGTCCTTCGTCCACCTCTTCCCGGCGCAAGCAAACGGTTACCCGGGTACGAACTTCGGCAACCGTTGCGGTGGGGAGGTTTACCCAGGTCCCGGATGGAATGGTGTGAACGATCCGTCAAAGGATCAGTTGCAGTCCAACTGCCCGACACTCAACGCCCAAATCCCCGTGTGCCAGCAGCAATACGGCAAGAAGATCATCCTCTCTTTGGGAGGTGGTGTAACGAACTATCAACTCACGGGCAGAAACGAGGGCGAAGTCCTGGCGACATACCTCTGGAAGATGTTCGGTCCCCAGAGCGCTGATTGGACAGGTCCACGTCCGTTCGACAATGCCGGGCAGGCAGTTGAAGTGGATGGCTTTGATATGGACATTGAGTGGCCATCAACTGGTAAATATCGCCTTTTCCCGTATTTGTTCCTACAGAGTGCAGGCTGACAGTCGACCTATAGACAACTCAGAGGGCTACATTGCGATGCTCACCCTTTTGCGTTCCTTCTTCCCGACGGCATCGAAACCGTACTATCTCACTGGTGCACCTCAGTGCATTGTCCCCGATGCCAACATGGGCGATATGATCACTGCCATTCCGTTCGACATGATCTTTGTCCAATTCTACAACACTCCGGCGTGCTCGGCGGCGACTTGGACGGCTAGCAACCCGTCATACACTCCTGGCCAGGCCACACAACAGGCGGGATTCACCTATGACACTTGGGCTCAGTGGCTATCGACTACAGCCAGTAGCGCTGCCAAGTTGTACATCACCCTGCCAGCTTCACCGGATGCTGCCAGTGAGGGCAACTCCATTACACACGAGCAGGCTAGAAACCTGATCGATGCGTACTACTGCCGGTCATCCTTTGGAGGTGTTGCTGTCTGGGAAGCAACTAGAGGCGACGCAAACCCCTACAACGGCAAATCTTTCCAAGCGACTATGAAAGACTGGCTTGTGGAGGCCGCCGTGAACCCGTCATTGACAACTTGCGAGGTAAGTGTTCGAGCCAAGAAAAAATTGCCAGTTGATAACTGATAATGCAGACAAACCCGGCACCAACTAACCCAGAGAGTCCAACGCTGCCGAACCCTGGCACAGGAGGATGCGGAGCCGGGATTGGATCCTGCGGCACTGGATATTGCTGTAGCCAGTACGGATACTGCGGGACGTCGACGGACCACTGCGGAACGGGATGCCAGTCTGACTTCGGCACATGTGGAACCGGCAGCACTCCTAATCCCGCTCCGGCGCCCGCGCCGGATCCGCCCACCACCCCGTCACCCGGAGGCGGAGCTTGCGGAGTAAACGTGGGATCATGCGGAGCCGGCAACTGCTGCAGCATGTACGGATATTGCGGATCTGGCCTAGATTATTGCGGAACTGGCTGTCAGCCAGAATTCGGCACTTGTGGTACCGGCAATGTCGGCACCGATAGCGTGTCGGGACTGCCCGTATCTACCGATGGTTCTTGCGGTGCGGGAGGATCAACCTGCAGAGGCAACGGTGACTACCAATGCTGCAGCCAATGGGGATTCTGCGGCAATTCGGCGTTGCACTGCGGCGAAGGCTGCCAATCTGGCTATGGTATTTGCAGCTGATGATCTTATTTGGACGCTGATGTACATAGGCATGTGTTTTGAAGCTCGTCGTACGTAATGTGGGAGATAGGCCATACGGCATAATTAGAGGGAGTCATCTGTTCGAAGCTAGCATCCGAGGACGTGATGGGATGGAACATGAGCGTCAAAGCCCAACTGAGCTGATGTGCACTCCGAAGCACCGCCGAGTGTTCTGGCGGCGGAGAAGAGTTGAAAGTGGCGACGGAACGTCGCGTTTGACGCGACTCCGATCACGTGACGTTGCTGTCGCTTCGCTGCAGCAATACCACATGTTCCTTTGAGCCAATCTCATGTTCATTCGTGTCATCCAACGACAAGCGTGCATCGACATCTGTATCTGCGTTGCAATCTCTCGCAGTTTCTCCGGAAATAACGGGTGTGCAGGGGCAACCGCACTAACCTGAGATTTGGCATTGCTGCTATTGATCTAGGCACATACTTCTGGGGCCGACTGCGGGCAGAATACTCAAAATCACCAGCATGGGTTCCCGCGGGATTTGGGCCTTCGCGGTTCGGAACGCACCCCGACAAGCTCTTCCAAGGGGATGGCGCAGCAGTCGCCGCGGTCGCCGAGGTCTATCAGAGATTTCGAAGCCCTGAAAACCTTCTGGACATCGCGTCCGTCTGATCTAGACTGTTGAGCTGCTAAACGCTATGTCCTGGGCAGTCTAGTGGTGAGTTGGGTCAAATGACTCGTTCTGTGCAGATGCTGAGAGATGGCCTGCAGCATGCCGACAGCAAGACGCTACAAGCTTTTGAAGCTTCCTCTGGATTGGAAGGTTTGCGAGGAATGTTGGGCAGAAGAAATGTCAACGCCGGCGGGAGGAGGGGGGACCAAGCTCACCACCCTCTCAACCAGCAAACACCGAAGTATCGCCCGATACCCATCGTCTCCACATTGAAGCTTGATCGAAAGATGGTCTTGGACGCGCTACTATTGCCGCACACCAAGAACCCGGCATTCTACTGCACGCTGCACCTATGAGAATTCACCCACGTCTCGCTGCAAACTCCGCCTGTCTAAGCCTGTCAACGGAAATCTTCTGCTCACCTCAACTGCGTTCGGTCCCGAAGCGCGGCGGCACAACCTGGGCCAAAAGGGCGCGATGTAGAGCTAGCCATCATCGTGAAACCTGGTGCTCGAGAAAGAGTGGCGGGCCGCCCGTACTGGTCAGGGGCAATCTGTTCGCGGGTGGCTGCTGGCGAAAGCGCCGTCGGTAAAGCTTCAACACTCAGCATTCCCATGTTTCTGAGCCGAGGCTTCTTCAAGAACTAGCCGCGCTCGATTGCCGCATCGTCAACCGGCCGTCGTTGGAATAGCTCGCTCGGTCCGGAAAGTCAATGACTCGAGCGGTTGTTCACATCGTCAAACCGATAGATCTCCAGCTGCAGGCTGTGGGATATCGCGGCGCGCGACTCATATGGCTTCATTGACGCAAAGAGCAAGCGGCTCGCTTGCCAGGCATGAAGAGTTTGCCTATGAAGAACGCTTGATCACTAATTTCACCGGGTATTCTGCACCTCTGGTCAGGGAGAGGTTGTTCCTGAGCTACGTATCTAGATGGAACGCTTCCAGAACACGCTTACGTTACGACGTCAACATATCGGCACCCTATGACCTCACCAAGACACGAGGTGACTGCCGAGGAAACGCGCGTTTGATTACATATTCGCTTGTGTGCTATCCGTCGGAAAGTGCTGCCCAAAGAGCTTGCTGCAGGCAACAAAGAAGCGCCATCCGATCTGCCTGTCGCGAGCAAAACTGCATACCCACGACTCGAAGGGACTGACACAAGGAGTCGGCGTCTACAGCGAGCGCACGGATTCCGTGGCCTAGACTCGGGCTGAGCCAGCCACGCATCTCAAAGTTGTCCTGAAAATAGGCATTTCCTTACGCACCAATGCTTCGTATGTGAGATGAGGCGCACCACACTGCGGTTTCGCGACGATCTGGCAAGCGGTTGATCGCCATCTAGTTCACGAACGCAGATCTGACAAAGGCGTAGCACACAGTTTGCTTCTTTCCTCCGGGGACGTCGTTTTTCAGATCGATGAAGATAGACAATTCATCAGGGACGGTCCGTCGACCCCATTCTTGGCCGACGTTTCACACGAAGCTTATGGAGACCATACAATTAAGATCTCGGAATATAGCCGGAAGGACTCCCACTCACCTCCGCCATCCCCAGGCTTCTTCCAAGCAGCAGATCTAGACTCGTGTCTCTGCAAATTACTGCGGACCTACTCTACCACCCTCTTGGATGCACGTGCCACGTGCTCACGAAACTCTGTTGGCTGCGGACTATGTTCCGGGAGGGGCCGGCTTGGGGCGATCCCGGAGTGACTGACTGTTGTCTTCTCGCTTCTTTCGAAAGTGCGATATATCCGTACCGAGTCGTTGGTAATATTACATATCCTCTCCGGGGTTAGATGGGGGACAACAACCAAGTTGGTTGCCAAGGTATTCCCTCTCTTTCCCTGGCTACGTCGATTGGTGTCATTGGAAGGGGGGAAGTCCCGAGCGGCGCGATTCTAGTCTGGGATTAGACGCCAAGCCTTTCGGCCCAAGACCATTTCCTACGAATCCGAAGTCTTCATGGCCGAAAAAGCTTATTGGGGAATTGCCCTAATGCCGCATACGAGAGACTTTTGGCGGGCGTTGACACATTGCCAGCCTGGGCGCTGCGCACATCGCTCTCCCCCGCGGCGCCCTCACCGCTTCCCACCACACGGCCGATCTTGCCGGGGTATGTCTGTTTTCCTCTCTCCTCTTCTTCCATGTCGTTCAATCTTTGCCTTTTGGATACCCTCAGCGAAAAGAATCAGCAGAGTTCTGCTCCTCCACGTTGTGCACCATCAAGCATGGGCCATCTTGCTATGAGTGAAGAAAAGGGGCACCCTGGATTATTTTGGCACCAATTTCTCACATGCCTCGCCTTATTGTCGTTGTTAGGGGGGATACCCTGAGGCTAAAAAGGAGAGACGTATCTTTGTACACTCTCCTCTAGGCCAAACGGTCAAACCTTCCTCTCATCTTCATCTCCCGTCGGGCTAGCCGGAGCTACAGGACAAGCACGCATCGTTGGCACCGCCTAACCCGTCCTGGCCTCGCTGCAGTAAGGATGAAGCCGCCGTTTGCTTCCAGTGTGGAGTTGGAACCTGCGGCAGAAGGCTGGAAATTCCTTCTGCGCGAAGAAAAGAAACCAGGTTTTCCAAGACTAGCGCGGCGCTACGCTGCAGCTGCTGGAATGGCGGATTAGAGCCACCACCAGCAGAACGGCGAACGCCATCCGCACCGTTCGAATGGTGTGTGTGTGTGCTGTGTGTGTGTGACTGAGAGTGTGTGCCCGTGCCATGACTCGTTCTATGAAACGCGACGTTCGAAAGGTCCAACCGCCGCAACGCTAATCCTCTCTAGCCAAGAGTCTACCTCAAAAGCACCTGCGAGTCCTGCTTGCGCATCAGGCACTCTGTTACCCCATCCCTTCTCCCCGTGCTCGCGCTTCCTGCGTTCTCGGATTTCGATTTGTGTGCCCCCCAATCGCAAATTTTTTTTTTCTCTTTGCCCATAGAGATCGGAAGACCCGAGGCATTTTGTCCAGGTCGGGTCTTGCGGATGACGTCGTGGACCATGCCACTTGTAAGTAAATGGTCTGGTGTGTGTATTCGCCTCACTCTTCTCTCGCTTGACCCCTTTCCAAACAACAACAACAAAACAACACAGTCTCTCCTCCGAAGACGATTTCTTCCGTTTTGCTGAGAATTCAAAATTTTGCTAACTTTCATTCGTTGTTCGGAATGAAGCATCTTCATCTCATGGATTAAGGAAACCCCCCCATATATCAACTCAATTGTTGGATGTTCAGGCACACCTGCTATGATGTCCTGGCTGGTTCATCATGAGCAATCTCCTCTCCCCGCAGTTCAAGCTCGAAGAGGTCACCGAAGATGACATGGTCATCGCCTCGCTGGCCTGGGGCTTCACCCTCGGGTTCGGCTGGCTCACGACGTGGACGGCGGTTCGGCAGACTACGGCGATGTACAGGCGGCAGGGCGACCGCATCCTGCGCAATCCGTACATCTGGATGATTTGGCTGGAGATCCTAGTGTGCTCGATATTCAGCGTCATCTGCTGGTTGCATCTCAAGGGCATCATTCCACCAAGGTAGGCCAACTTTTGAACATGCCCGCCCGGCGCACCAGACACTAACATTGCGCGTCTCTAGCTTTGCGTTCTATTTCACCATCTTGACAACATGGGCACTGCAAGTCCAGTTCTTACTTCAAATCATCATCAACCGCTGCGCAATCCTCCTCACCAACAGGAAACTGGCATGGCGCGTCAAGGTCGGCGTCGCGGTCATCATCACCGCAATCAATATCTCGGTCTACAACATCTGGATCCCGGCCCGTCTGCAGGTCTCGGATCGCTATGTCGAGATCAACGACTGGTGGGACCGGTGCGAGAAGGTTATCTACCTCATCGTCGACGGCGCGCTCAACATCTACTTCGTTCGCATCGTGCAGAAGAATTTGGTCATGCACGGCTTGACCAAGTATAAACGTTTGACTAGGTTCAATATGTTCATTATTGGGTTCTCGCTGAGCATGGATGTGCTCATCATTGCCATGATGAGCCTGAACAACACCTTCGTGTAAGTGCATTCGGTCATCAGCATCTGACTCCCATTCTCTCTTGCTTTGAAGATGCTAACATCAACCAGCTACATGCAATTCCATCCCTTGGCCTACATGGTCAAACTCAAAATCGAAATGTCAATGGCCGAACTCATCGGCAAGGTCGCCCGCAAGCGTGACATGGGCATCCTCTCCGCCGCAGACTGGAACGGCGACCGCAACTCATGGCATCCCTCAGAGTACTCCCTCCAACTACCAAACTACAACCGCAACACACCCGCCGGTCGTCCCGCAAACCCCATCGAACTCAACTCCAACCTAACCCGCGGCACCAACACCGCAGCAGTCAGCACCGCCCCCGGTTCTCGGCGAGAATCCATCGGAACTGCCGACCTGGAAGGCGGCCAACAGCCTAAGATGGCAATCTACAGGACTCGAGAGGTCGTGGTGGAGATCGAGCGCCTGCCCCCGGGCGGCAGTACCGCCAACCCTACCGTCCCCGCAGCGACGAGCAGCTCCCAGCAGCCGCCCCCAGATTTGGAAATCTTCAACTCCCAGATCCTGATAGACGACTCCGATGACGACGAAGACGACGACTCCTCGCAGAAGGGCTTCTCGCACCCCGGCAAGTCCCTCGCGCTGCCCGACATCACGGCGCCCTGGGCAGGCGGCTTCAGCACGCGCATCTGGGACGGGACGAACTGCGAACAGGACCCGACCCTGCCGGCGTCGGTAGCGAAGATTGGATCGGGGTGGCAACAGGACGACGTGTTGCAGGCGAGCGGGTTTCCCGATTTGGGCACCAAGTGAACGGACAATCACGCGAATGTCAGAACCGCACGGAGGGGCTGACAGGGACAGCAAACACATGCAAAAAAGAATCACGGACTCCGATCGCTGCACGTATAACGTGATGTATGGATCCCGACGATTCGAACGACGGCGTTGCGTTGCGCACTCGAGCTGATGGACCCCGGCGACGGTCGGACGCGGGGTTGAGGCTTTTCGGATGAGACGACGGGCGGACGTGTCGATGTGCGACGAACGCCACGCCACGCCCCCCATCGGCCACGCGCGCGGAATTTCTCGCCGGGCTTTTATCGGCTGGAAAGGTGGCTTGGGAGGAATACGCGGAATTTTTTTTTGAGTCTGCTCCAGGGCTTTGATGAAGCCATTATCAGCTGCCTTAACCGCCCAGTCGGAAAACGCATTGCTCTCGGCATGCCTATCCGGCTCTCACCATCCACAAGACCCCATTTCCGAGGACACGGAGAGTTCTCAACATCCGGTGGGATAACCCACGGATATACATCATTACACTACAAACCAAAAAAAGTTTTGATTTTTTACGCTGCGCTAGAGCACGATACACGAAGCAGGTCACTGGATACCCTGCTTTCTCAGAAGAGCCATGCATGGAGTTAGAGGAGCTTGTCTACTATGTTGGAAAATCAGCTGAGCACGGCGTTCAAGGGTCGGGGACTGGGCTGGGGCTCATGGGGCAGGACAGCCTTTGGGTTTTGAGTACTGGTTACGAGGTCTTGGGAGTGTCGGCTCTTAATATTCAGGAAATACCCCGAGTCAGGAAAATGAAATGATATCAATCGATGTGAATACGTCGTGTCTCATCCTGCTGATATTGGTTTCTGGCCTGTGACATGATCGTCGATTGGCTGGCTTCGATGTCAAAACAGAATTAGGTTCTTGGTATATCGTTCGCTAAAGAACATCGGCTTTCCAACATAACGATGCCAACGAGGCTTTTCCTGTCTGTATCCAAGGATAAAAGGCCCAAAGTCCCACCGATACAGTGATCCTCCAGCAAGGCGAAAATGTGCCACGATTGAACGATGCTTCTGGCACCAGCAGAGATCCGATGGGCCTCGACAAGAGTATTTGGGATAAGCTGGGTAGTGGATGATGACTAGTCACCCGACGTCGAAACTAGACGTCCGTCTTCCTCGCCGGTCAAAGATTAATCAGAGGCTAATCATCAAAAACCAAAGACTAAGGCGTCGATGAAATGTGTTTGTGTCCTTGGAATTCCACTCTCATCCGGTTGGAGACGGGGATTTATCAGACCACATCTCCCAAACCCAGGATACAGGTACATTCTTCCTTGGTTTTGAATCAGTGCGTCAGCATTTTCTCGTCCTTTCTTATATAGCCAGGACTTTTCGACATCTGTTAGCATATGGTGGGGTGGTGGATGTCTGTTAGGTCAGTTTAGACGAGTGGAACACAGAAGTTAGTTGGAGATTTATAGAGAAGTAGATGAAACTGAAGCAGATGCACTTCTTTGAATAGTAATACAAGCCCTGCTCAGGATTTTCTCTTTCATTATAGAGTCATAGTACAAGCATTACTCTCTGTGGTGAACGCAATCCTTTGATGTAGATCAGAATGTTCAACTAAAGGCTTGAGCTGGTAGATCTCCTGTCGTCCGTCTTGCGCGATGTTATGCAGTTTTATGCCCGTGCTCAAAGAAGAATACGCAGAAATCAGCTGCATGGCACATTCGGGCTTGATGAACGGTTCTTGGATAAAGGATCTCATTGTAGTGCAGTGGCTTTGAGGATAGCAGAATCTAGTCTACCGCCTGAGAGCTCCTCATTTAAGCACATGAAGGCAGTAGCAATCAGCATCAGAAGCTTCATCAATGGGCCGTCAATGCTGCACTGTTAATAAAGAAGCTGGTTACTTCAAGGATCACATACCTCATGCAGACGGCTGGTGTCAGTACAGGCAATACTCGTTAGCCCGCTCCTCTACATTCATGCCTTTACTACACCAATTGGCACCTTCAGGTAGTGTTTGGGTTTTAAGGCAGCAAGTGGTTCTGGATCTTCGCCGTCCGTCCCCTAAGGAGTTGGAGTATCCTTTCTTATTCATTGTGTCCTTAGTTTGATGGAGCTCCATGAACTGAACCATGTCTGGAAATGGAGGGTAACTTGTCTTGCCTTGGGAGACTACTTGAATCTCTCTGTTTCTCAGAGACCAGTGACACGCTGGTCACAGCAAATTTTCTTATAGAGGAGTCTCTAGATGCAGAAACGTGTTGATATATATAATCTCAGGGCATGTTCAAGTCTTCAGTCTTTTTCTGGGGTCATGCCGCACAAATTTTATCTCTTTATACCGGTTGAGCGGAATAGTGTATGAGCTCACATCATTAAACCTTCGCATTTGCCAACGTGAAAAGATTAGCTTTGACTCCATCTACTTGCAGCTGCTCCGTCTGCCGCAGCGCCACATCAGCCTGTTGAGTCAGGATTGAGTCTGATGAATATAAACTGGTCACTTGAGCGCTGACAACGATTTTCGTTTCTACGGCAAATGAGCTTCAGGGTATGATGTGTCTGCTGTGAGCTTGAGGATCCTTATCTCATCCCATCACATTGCGTACATTTCGAATCGAGGCGGTAGCGCGCTCACCCGGGAAACGGCAAGAATGCTTAATTCTTCCAGCTTATTCACAAATAAACTTTCTCAAACAACCGACGAAAGAAACGAGCGCAGACATTCTATGTTAGTATCTCATGTATTGTTGGGTGTCTGGGCATTGGGTCCTGGATACTCCAAAGAACTTGAAGCTCTCTCTCATGGAAGCAATGAGCCGAACCTGTTCATTCATACCGCCAAAATCTATGCGGATGCGTACAATATAAATCACCAGGTGTCTCTCTAGAACTGTTTGGTCTTCCCAGACCTTTCTATGGTGAGATATGATCAGAAATTGAGGATGCCTTCAGCCTCAAATCTCACCCTTGGCGACGCCACTATTTGTGCCATCCTCCAAGGACTTCAGTGTAGAAGAGGCAGTCAGCTTTTACTTGACGTGCTGTTGAAGATTCTTCTCGTCTTGGAGACAGACAGGAGTTATCGTCAGATGAAGTCTACTTCATTCCTTCTCAGTGCCATCCATCGCTGATACAGATTTCTTCAACGCGTTGCCTCATCCATAAGATACTGACCAACGATAGAAAGCACATCATACTAGTTCTCTTCTTGCGGTGGAGAGAGGCACACACCAATGACATATTTGAATGTGTTGATGCTTCTCGCTTCTGCTGGTGAATAAACCATAGAGTTGTCACAGGGCCCTTGATGCCGTACAGAATTCCCGAAAACACTTGTTGGTTTCAGGGGAAGGATTGTCAGTGGATTTCAATGTCTGCCTATTCATACAACTAGACTCTGATGAATCGACGAGGGACACAAGACGATGATGAACTGGCGTCGCCCGTGTCACATCATATTCCTTCCATGGATATGTTGACGGAGCGCCTTAGCCAGAGCTTCCACATGGTTCCACATGGCAGAAACCTAACTGTGGGATTTCAAACACATCGCGCGCCCATTGTGGTGGCTGCAATCATCTGGTACGACCTCATCTTTGCTCTATTTCAAGGTGAGCCCGAAGTTCGTGGTCGTAACACAGGCCAACACGAATTGGTTGGTTCCTTGCACATCGCAAGTCCGGTGGCTATCTTTGCCCGGCTTAGGTACCTATAGAAAGAGTTCTATACGCTGAATGGTCAGATTTTACGCCACACCAATTGAAGCTTTCGCCACCTTTGACTTGCATTGATGATTACTTCTATCTAACGCAGAAGAAAAGAGGCATCAATGGGAGTGATCTGGTTGGGAAACCGACCCTTAAAACCATCATTTATCTCTCTCCTTCATCTTCTATGGTCTCGGGCTTATTGTACCCGATTGTCATTTAGGATAGTCAAAACAATATGGCATGCTATCAAAATGCTTGAATCCGTCTGAGAGTGGGTTTACATGAATCATGGGACTGTGTTTGAGACTCATTGTTGAGGAAGGACGTGAAGCAGACGCAAAGCAGCTGGTTTTTATATACGGGCCCGGTGGGTTTTCTAGATAAGTGAACGATTCACAGCTCAAAGAAGCTTCCATCAGACAAACATTCAGCCTCAAGCTCCACAAATCCCAGTGCTGCTCAATCACGCTTTCATATTTAGGTAGTCTACATATATCTATGGAAATGAGTAGCGAGAAGTTTCGCACCGGAGATATTTCGCACCACAGCAGTCCAGCTTCACAGTTGCCTGCAAGCTCTCAAGGGATTTCAAACGTCTCGCCGTAAGCCCGAGGTTGCATACTTAATTATGTCAAGGGCGTTTCAAGTCTAGTTCACCTTGGCATCGATGTTAGGTTCATATATGAATACCCCCAAAGAAAGGATGGATAACATCAACCAGTGTTCCTCAGCAGCTCGAAGTCCCAAGCCGCCAATCCCGACGGTATTACAAATCGTAAATGTACCAGTCATCAGAACGGCTCTATAGCTCAGAGAGCAGAGAAGTCTACATTGGTTTTTAGGGGTAGACTTTCTGGCGAAGCTTGGCTTTATACTGGAAAGCATCACATCAAACTCCGCCGGCAAGAACAAGATATATCCGCTCTCTTTTGTTCATGTGGTCTCACAGATGTTAGAAAACATTGAATTCCTCTCAAAGGGGTGAGACGCATGATTCCAGCCTCATCCTTAGGTCTGCCTGTGCCGTCCGGGCCAGTCTGAGAATTTCGGTCGCCATGACGAAACAGAGCCATCAGCCTCTTATTTCCTCTTCGTGTTCCTGTTTCGGCCTGTAATCGACCAGCTATTCACGATGGAATACCTCAGAAGGCTGGTTCCAGACGTCCCTCAAAACGCACCACAGCGTAGCTTTAGTTTCTACAAGTTCCGACGAATCGAACAAGCTGACTAGTCATTCGTAGAGTCTTACACCCGACCCCAATTTGTGGCAACTGCGGTAACGAACAGCTCTTTGTTTTTAAACCGATCTCGGCGCGGCATGCCATGCGAGCCAACCCATCATTTGCCCGGACATAACGTGCCGGCGCATGTCAACCTGAAAATAAGAGCTCTGTGGAGTAGACGGCTCTATAAATATTGTCATTCCCGAATGATAAAGCTTCCTCCAGGGTGAAAAATGCAATTCTTTGCCACGACCACATGATCAATACCGTCAACACACGCAGATGGCGGAGTTCAGCTTGAGCACATCATATCGCCTGGAAACGGTGAACACTTCTTCTGTCCTTAATCACCTCTCTCGTACTGGTCGTATCCACGAAGAATACTCTGACAAAACGGTTCAAAGTCAGTACGCTGCGAGCGCGGCAGTTGTCAGACTTCTTGTGGCTTGTTTAAGCTGATGGGAACCTCCATACAGGCTCGTCGTATTGGCCATTGTGTACCTAGCACTTTCTATCAACACCACAATGGATTGGGTTGCATGCTTACTACTCGCTAGATCCTGACGATTGATCTTATATGCAGACGAACCTCAGCATGTTGAGCATTCTTGAACCGTTGGTTGTCTTTCTCAGATTCAGTGAATCTAATCTCAATTCAAACACAGATGAGCGATTCACTATAAGAAAGCGCCTTAACTATCATCTCAGCTGACCTGATCAAAAATGTAATGGTGGGTAATGTCATCCACCCCGCATTATAAGGGGATGCTCTGAGCGGAGCTGCTCACTGTGGGAACTCAGCGGCGTCCCTTTGGGAAAAGTCTCATCCGCAGAGAAGATGAGAAGTCGTGTCAATAGGGCAATACGTGACGAAAGACAGCAGGTATAACCAGAGATAGAGTCCGTACCACTGCTCGGTTTGCGACGTTACCTTCTAATCACTTGAGAGACATAAACTCTTAATTGTTCATGGCCCAAACACTGGCTGCAGAACGTACAAGCGAAGGTCGCATCATGCCGTCGTTTTGTCTGCTAAAAGAGAACAGGGAATATATAAATATATGTATAGCTGAGATCCGTCTCCCCTCCTCCTGCTCAGACGTGCGATGAGCCCACAAGATGCAATTCTGTATGGCAAGCGCTGATGTCCGTGTAGGAACGGCTGCGCTTGCGAAAAATAATTATATAAAGCGAGGTTTGCCATTTCGTTTTCAACTTCCGCAGACGGTAAATAATTGCTGACCGTGGATGACGCAGATGCATAGTTTGGTGAGCTTATGCAAATGGAAAAGCCGAGTGGAATTGGCCATCTTGGCATTACAGCTGTCGTCATGCCCACACGTCGTCTTCTATATTTGTCATCCTTATGATATTCCCATCGTAATAATGACAAGTGTTGTTCTGCAATGCTACAAAAGAACCCGTATAATGCAACAGCATGGACATCTCGTAGTGACTCTTTAACTTCATCATCAAAGAGAAACATCACCATTCCATCTATCAGAGCCACTGTTTGTGGTGTTATGACTTATGCTACATGCTACACCTTGTGCTTTTATAACTTTAAGATATCAATGTGAGCGAATCTAAAGTGCTGCACCTGTACTTAAAGCGAAAGAAGCGTCTTTGAGGCAGAGTTCCGTCCGCGCACACAACCGATTGCACGGGATTCGCTTCTGGCCACCACATAACATCGCTTTTCACCACAACTCTCAGAAAGTTGCAAAGCCAAGGTGCTGAGAAAGACATAGTCGCTAGTTTCCCACACAAACATCACTTGATATCTTTCAATTTCTGCCTGTTGTTTTTCCTGCTTCAGATGGAGACAGTAGTAATGAAGGACGGCGCCGAAACAGGTACGGAAAGCAGACGCGAACTCGAAGGCAAGGATAATCAGCTACTGGACCTAAAGAAAGCTTCCTCTTTTACCTGAAAAGTCTGGGACAGCCTCAATGAGTGTGATCTTAGTTTCTCCATACTTAGGTAAATAGAAGATGTCCTCTCTTAAATACGTCTTTTGTCTCGATGACGAAACGTGAGTCGGGCACGTGATACTCTAGTTGCTCAAGAGGCGCCGTGGGAAGACATTGATTCGGGAGACGAAGCCAGCCAATACCCAATCACCGATTACACCAGCGCACTGTCAAAAATTGTTCTATTCTTCCAACCTGAGCCGAAAATTGGACCGCGAAGTCCTTTCTACCGATTATGATAACCCCAAGCCATCCACCCGGCTGTGTAGTAGCGTCTATAATGCCTTGCCCCAGTCGTAATTCATGAATCGTAACTCATACACATCCATCCGCAGTTATGATGCAGCATCACGGACACATCTCTCGTCCAAACATGTCTGCGAAGCTGTCAGTACCCGTCAACATCCCGCCTAATGGAGTAGCCTACCTCGTCACAAGCTGCGCGAACCTCATCCCTGGCCATAAGGCGCTTCCAATAAACATAACAACGCAAACCCAAAATCTCACTGCAGCCTTCACTCCTGCTCATCCCCCTTCCCCTCCTCGCCAGCACCCTTCGTCTCCCGCGCCTTCTCAGCCCTCCCCTCCCCAGCCTTGACAACCTTCCTCAACACACTCATCTTCCTCTCGAAGTCCTCCAACAAAGGCCCGTACTCCTCCCTGCCAGATTTAGCCACCGCACTATTCGAACTCGGCAGACTCTCCGCCTTATCCGCACCCCCACCAACGCCAGCACCCTCGCCCTCGACGCCATCAATCTTCAACACCATCCCGCCCCCCTCCTTCTCCCCCTCCTGGCGCTCAATACTCGCCTGCGTCACCGCAAAATCCGCGCTCAAACTCGCCGCCGAAGCCACCGTCCACCGTCCATCCTCGCCAGGGACGACATCCAACAAAATCGCGCGGTTGTTCGTCGGAGTTCCCGCCGCTGCTGCCGAGGAGGACGAGGACGAGGCCTGGTTCGCGGCGTGCTGCGCCGCGAGCGCGGAGGTGAGCACGTCCGGGTCGTCGTCGGCGAAGATGTACCGCACGGTCGGGTGGTGCGTCGTGTTCGTGCTAGCGTTGGAGACGAGGGTGAAGAAGCCGGCCGGGTCGAGCTTCGGGGTCGCGGGGGCGTCGGAGGGTTGGTGGTCTTCTGCGGGCTGTTGTTGCTGCTGCGGGTCGGCGGCGGTGTCTGTGACGACGGTTTCTACCGCGGGCGCAGGTTTGGCGTCGGTCGTCTTTTGGGTCTGCGATGATGACAGGGAGGCAGCACCGGGAGCGACGGGAGCTTGGTGTTGTTGGTCGGCGACCTCGGGGCTCGGGACGTCGGCCATCATGAGACGGTGCAGGTCTACTGACGTCGCGTGGGGTTTGGTCTCGTGTGTGGTGTTGTTGTGTCGGAAGCGGCAGTTGCGGGGGTTCTCTGGTGCGTCGTCGGGTTGGGGCGCGATGCGCCGGTTGGCATCTTTTCCCTTGTCAAGGTGGAGGGAGCAGGACTCGGCGATGGGGTCCAGGGAGGGACGGAAGTTGGAGCTGCTGTAGGGCGGCATGGTGGAGTGAGGTCGATCTGGGGTAACGTCGCTTATCGCTTATCACCACGTGACTGCGAGTAGGGGTCGTGATCTTGCATGTGATGCAGCCAACGACGACCTCCCTCTGAGCTTGGAGATGGGAGGAAGTGTCAACAAATCTGGAAAAGGTTTGGGACTATTGTTTGGGACGAAGGAAATTTGACTCAATTACTTCATGGCTGGGAACTTTGGAAAAATCAAATCTTGTGGCCATGCTGTTGTCGAAGCTAAAGTATTCCTCAGTCTCATCAAGGCCGGGCACAGAGGTAAAGGAACAAGACCATAAGGTTGATGAACGAAGAGGGACAATCAACACTCTGTGGCAGTTTCGATTTCAATCAATACTTTTGTCCTCGCCCACTCGTTGATTACCAAAACCAGGTAATCTGACAGGGTTTTCTTCTATGCTATTGCTTCATACCGAAGTCTTTATGTTGATGCAAAACGACCCCCTTTGTCGCCAGACTTGGGTATCTCTACTTTCTCTCGCAAAACGAAACGCCAAAACTCCAGGAAGAAATCAATACGGAGACTATCGCTCGACTCCAACCTCGGGGACCTGGTTCTCCCACTCGAATTCTGGAGCATGTCAGCAGTGCACGCCATCCAGGAAGGTTGACGAGGAACTTACTCTGACGACACATGGGGCATTGGCCCTTGGCTGAATCTTGCTTGATCCACTCCATGATGCAGTGCTGTTTGTTGTATTAGAAGGATGGCACCGTACAGCTGGTGGAGATTGACTCACCATGTGGAAGTTGTGGCCGCACTTGCCAGACACTGGATGTGGTCAGTAATAGAAACAAGTCGACAAGAGAATGGCCATCTCACAAAGGCTGCAGTCATCGCCAGGGTATTTGCATGTTGGGCATGTCCCGTCAAAGTGGACTTGGCAGATGCCGCAGACGTCGTCCTCGGGGATATCCCACCGCCACGTCGCGACGGTGTTCCAGCGGGTAATCTTGACCTTCATGATGCTGGTATTTTATGCAATATGGATCCTGGTTGTTTTTTTTGTCCTTTGTGTTTGCAAGAGGTTGGCATCAACATTGACACACAAGTTGGCGGATGTTAGATAAGGTAAGTCAAGCTGAGGCAGCCTGTCTTGCTGACGTGCATCCCGCTCTTGTTTGTTGAAGTTGCGACGCGGGACACTCCAGCAGCGTCTGCGGGGCAACAGCAGGGCATCCCCCAAAGCCAGTCAATCACGTCGAAAAAAGATGGAGACATGGCCCAAGCTCCCCGCATTGAGCGTTCGCGTGCCCATGAACACCACACAGCAGCGACTGATTGCTAGTGGACCGTTGGCGTGCTACCTTACCTTCCAGGTTATTAGTCTGCTCCACTGCCCAAGCAAAAAGCGCGGGCAGTTTGGCAGTGGCCGTTGTCAGCCAACAACGGACGCTCAAGTCGCCGGCCAGTCACCGAAGCGGACCCCGACCACCTTCCGCTTATCTCTTGAGAAGTTCAGAGGGCAGGTGCAGCCAGGGAACATGCCCTGGGCTGTCCACGTCTTGTAAAGTCCCGTTGATGGGTTTCCATTGACGCTGAACTGGATTGGACCCGCCCAATGATTGCCCGCGGAGGAGGCGCGATGGAAACTGGAACCAACCAGTTGGCGCTACCTTTGTAGGTGGTGGTCACTCAGATTTTACCGGACAGTTGCTGTCTCCCGCTTTCCATTGCGACTCCCATATTTGCCGCCAACTGGTCGACGTTCATAACGACACCAGCCGCCGTCGCCCTTCTCCAAAAAACTTGCCCACCACCGGTCACCGGCCTCCCGCCCAAACAACACCACCATCAACCACCACCGCAAATTCCTCCACTTACGTCTTTCACTACTGCCAACCGCCTGGAAAAAAAAAAAAAGTTCAAGCCTCATTCGTAGCTTCCCCTCTCCGAACCCCGCACGCAAACCAACCACATGCAATGCCTCTGCGGCTTTGGCCTTCGTGATTTTTCTTCCCTCTCTCCTGCCACCCTCTGAGGGCCCTGCGTTCCGGGCTGCCCGCCCTGCTGCCGTTGTCATCGACCGATAAACGACCCGATCCCCCGTCCGCCGCCGCAGTCATCGTCGTCGTCCGTCCCGTCCTCTCCCGACCGACCTCCATCTGACATCGCTCACCACCCAACCCAGGTGATTCAGAACTCCTAAGAGCAGGAAAACCACCACACACAACACACACGATGGCCACCGTTGCCATCTTCCGGTCGTCGCGCACCGCCGCGAAGCTGCCGCAATGGCAATGCGCCCGCCCCCTCGCCGCCTTCGCCCTGCGCCGCTCCTTCTCCTCCTACCTCGTCACCCCCAAGGAGCTCGACGAGGCCCTGAAGAAGAACCCGCCTTCCAAGATTAGCCCGGAGCCCCGCGTCATCCCCCTCTGCGCCTCCTGGTTCCTGCCCAACGACGGCCGCACCGGCATCGAGGTCTTCCGCCAGCAGCGCATCCCCAAGGCACGCTTCTTCGACCTCGACAAGGTCATCGACCGCCGCAGCCCCTACCCGCACATGCTGCCCTCCGCAAAGGACTTCGCCGCCGCCATGAGCGAGCTCGGCATCCGCAAGGAGGACACCGTCGTCGTCTACGACAGCAAGGAGCTCGGCATCTTCAGCGCCCCGCGCGTCGGCTGGACCCTCAAGATCTTTGGCCACCCCAAGGTCCACCTCCTCAACAACTTCAAGCTGTGGGTTGACCAGGAGCTGCCCACCGAGTCCGGCGAGCTGTACAGCGTCGAGTGCTGTCCCTACCCGATCCCCAAGCTGGACGAGAGCAAGGTCGCCGAGTTCGAGGAGGTGCGCGAGATTGCGCTGGATCACAACAAGGAGGGCGCCGAGGGCGTGCAAGTTATCGATGCGCGGTCGCCGGGACGTTTCACCGGAAAGGACCCCGAGCCGCGGGAGGGACTGTCGTCAGGCCACATGCCCGGCTCGATCAACATCCCCTTCAACGCCGTGCTCGACCCCGAGACCAAGGCCTTCTACCCGGCCGAGAAGCTGAAGCAGATCTTCAAGGAGAAGGGCGTCAACCCCGAGAAGCCCATCGTCTCGAGCTGCGGCACCGGCGTGACTGCCTGTGTCATTGAGACTGCTATGGAGGAGGCCGGATGGGGTTCCCCTGAGAAGCGCAGAGTATATGACGGAAGCTGGACGTGAGTTTATTCACCAACGGAGATATCGTTTCACCAACTAACTTATGCACAGCGAATGGGCGCAACGGGTCAAGCCCTCCGACTCACTCATCCGGAAGGACGAGTAAAAGAATGGGAGAGAACCGCACTGCTAATGAGTCCATATTCAAACCCTCAACTCCACATCTACGAGCATATCATACGAGTATTTCAGCTTAAACAAATAACTCTACCCCCGCACACACACCCGGTGGCTTTGCAGCGCAAGTTGCTTCTAGTTGCGATACCCTCCCAACCCCACTTCTGGTTTTTCTAGTTTTTCTCATGTACGATATCCGGCTCACAGCTCATGGAGTATGCATTGCGCATGGGGGAGGTTCGTAAGCCCAAATTTTTCGTCGTTTGGAAGAGAGCACAAGCAATGGAGGCGGGGATCGGCGGTGACAAAGGCTGGTGTACATAGGCGGCCCACGATAATGATGACAACCCTGGGACATTGCATTTGGGAGCTTTTGCGCAGCGACGACGACTGCAACATGACCTGGACAGTGACTCACATGAAATTGCAAACGCGCGGGGTTCGGTTTGGGTCACGATTTGTTTACCCAAGGCATTGATCGACCCTGGTTTATCAGTGGAGTGTGGTTGGAGCGCATTGAGTCTGCGACTTTGGGGAATTTCACCCACCATGCGCCAATAGTGGAGCCGGATGATATGATTTCGGTCTGTCTCGGTGAGCTGTCCCGCGGAACCCAGGACCCCCACCCAGCTCACCGAGCGCCTCGAAAAGTCTGCCTCGGAGCTCAGGCCACCTCTTTCCTCCTCAGGTCCGTTAGGGCTCGCCAAAGCCCGCCTTCCGAAAAAGGCCGGTGCACACACTGCAAAAATAATGTCCTAGTCCGGCCCTGACAGCCACCACAGACCCCCGCAAAAAAAGTCGTGGGTGAACGAATCTCGAAATAACTTCCCCCCCATCAACCACCACTAACCGCAGCAGCAACTTCTTTTCCTCTGCAACCCTCCCCTCACCTCACATCGACAATTATGGCTGACCGTGGTGCAAGCGCCCCCCGTGGCGGTGGTTTCGGATCCCGCGGTGGTGACCGTGGCCGTGGACGTGGTCGTGGTCGCGGCCGCCGCGGCGGAAAGAGCGAGGAGAAGGAGTGGCAGCCCGTCACCAAGCTCGGCCGTCTCGTGAAGGCCGGCAAGATCAACAGCATGGAGGAGATCTACCTGCACTCCCTGCCCATCAAGGAGTACCAGATTGTCGACTTCTTCCTGCCCAAGCTCAAGGATGAGGTCATGAAGGTGCGCGCACACAACACAATGCAACAAAATTGCTACAACAACATCCCGAAGACCGAAAGACCTACGACGAATTACTTCCAATCCCCCGAGATCGAAAATTATCGCAGACCGAAATTTTGCCCGACAATGCGCAATTGGAGATCTTGGGGAAGGGGTTGCAATTCGTCTAGGTCTACGGATACGACAGGGTCGTTCTTGTTGCAATTGAGTTGAGAAAGGGAAACAGAGGGACAATATGCTAACCTGTGGTTTCTTTTCCCCAATTGCAGATCAAGCCCGTCCAGAAGCAGACCCGTGCCGGTCAGCGCACGCGTTTCAAGGCCATCGTCCTTATCGGTGACTCTGAGGGCCACGTCGGTCTCGGCATCAAGACCTCCAAGGAAGTCGCTACCGCCATCCGTGCCGCCATCATCATCGCCAAGTTGAGCGTCATCCCCGTCCGTCGCGGATACTGGGGTACCAACCTCGGTCTGCCCCACTCCCTGCCCACCAAGGAGTCTGGCAAGTGCGGTTCCGTCACCGTCCGTGTACGTACATCCCGCTCGCTGCGTCGTGGTTTTCGGTCGAAGACGGAAAAGAAGGAAAATCAGAAGTTGGCTGCTAATGCGCACAACCACAGCTCATCCCCGCCCCCCGCGGTACCGGCCTCGTCGCCTCCCCCGCCGTCAAGCGTCTCCTCCAGCTTGCTGGTGTCGAGGACGCCTACACCTCCTCCGCCGGTTCCACCAAGACCCTCGAGAACACCCTCAAGGCCACCTTCGTCGCCGTCTCCAACACCTACGGCTTCCTCACCCCCAACCTGTGGAAGGAGACCAAGCTCATCAGATCCCCGCTCGAGGAGTACGCCGACACTCTGCGCGAGGGCAAGCGCTACTAGATTTCTCCCAACAGGAAGTCTGGTAATGATGAGGTGAAAGCGGGAGGAAGAAGAAAACAGATTTGAGGCGCCGGCAGGGAAAGGATATCATGTTACGAAAACCCTGTGGTGGCTTCTGGGAAAATTCTCTCTCAAATGGAGTTGCGCGTTGCCGTTATACTGCATCGTTGGGTTGGCCAGGGCATGATGAACATTAAGGCTTTATGGGCAAGCTAGCTCGGATCTGAAAATAAAGATCAAAACTTCGACTGCAGACGGTGGTCTTTTTTTCGGGTTGTTTTCACGTTAATATTATGGGCATGGAACTCAATGGCTTGGAATCGTGGTGATGCGGTACTGAGATGCTGATGTGTAGGACGACCGACGCAGGACTGGACCGAGCCTGTGACACGCCGACGATCAGGAGCCCCGGCCGACAAGGTCCCATTTTGAGGTTTGGCTATCTGGAGTGCGGACACGGCTCCTTGGACTCTACACGGATACACCGCGGCCTGCTCTTCGAGTGAAGGGTGGCTGAGAACGGGTTGTGTCCGAAAGCGACAATCAAACCTTCTTGCCTACGAGCTCGATTGAGCGGGCACAACGAAGCTCCACGTTCGACAGCATCACTCATGTGCTGCAAATCAACACCACATTTGATGGAGCTTGAAGAAGAAGGCCGTGCCATTCACTCAGAAACTTCGCTACACATGTCAAGTCTATGCTGGCACGAATACATCTCTTGTCTAAAGCATCCAATCTACAAAAATCACCAATGCCTGTCCACTAACGCCGAATCCCTTCCACTTCCCCTGCTCAACCCTCATCCTCGAAATGTACACGCCGCTGAACCTCTTCCGGCTCGCCGTCCTCATGCGAATAGACCAGTGAGGCGGTATCGCTCATCCGCTCAGTATCCTGCGCTGCAGGCTCGTTCCGCGCCTGCGGCACTGTACTTCCAAACGGATTCCAGCCCCTCGCCAGGAAACCAGGCACGCTGTGCGGTACGTCTGGCGAGTTGACCTCTGGCAAGCTGATCCTGCTCAAGGACGCGATTCCCGAGCCTTGCTGGACCTGTCCACGAGGCGCTCTTCCATCATTCGGACCCATCTCTTCTGCATATCCCGTCAGCATGCAAGCATTTCATCCACATAACGAAGCAGACTTACCGGCAATCAACCCCCTCACATGCGCCTCCACAGCCCTCCTCTGCAACCGCGTGTCGCCGCCCCAGTACTCCGCCGAAGGGAAGAACTCCGTCCGGTCGTCTCCCTCGTGGTACGGCACAGAGAGCATCCTGTCAACCTCCCGCTGCCGCAGCTCCGCCTCCGTCGGCCGGCTCTCCTCCTCAAGCCTCGTTAACCTCTCCCTGATGGCCTCATGCTCCTTCTCCCGCGCCCTTTCCGCATCCTCCTTGCTGTTCCTGATCTTCTCCTGCGTCCTCTCGCTCTGCAGATGCACCGGCCACCGGTTCACCGAGAAGAACCGCCCCTTCCGCCCCGCCACCTCGGGCGCCGCCCAGTCCCACACCCGGTCCCGGTGCAGCGTCGCGACCTCCACCTCCTTTCCCCCCTCCAACTTTTTCGAAAACCGCGGACGTGAAGGCCACAACGTGCTTTTCCCCTCGCTCAGCTCGTCAATAATACCCCTCCTCACGACCTCGTACGCCTCAGGCTCCGTCATGCCTGGCTTCCACTTCGCCGGGTCGCCCGCCCTCACCACACTAACATACGACACCGGCGGCCCCAGCCCGTCCTCCTCCACCCTCCCGTGCCGCTCAAAGTGGTTGCGCCACTGGCCCGCGACGTCCTGCAGCCCGACCGCGCGGCGGTCCCACGCCGCGGGGTCGGCCAGCTGCTCGCGGACCTGGCGCAGGTCGCGCACGAGGCCGTCGAGCTCGACGCCGACGCGGTACGCGAGCGCCCAGAGCATGGTCTTGGTCACGCCCCGGGTTGCGTCGACGAGCTTGAGGTTGTCGAAGGCGGTTTGCCAGCTCCAGCGGGCGTTGGGGTCCGGTAGGTTGGTCCGGTGGAAGAGGTTGTTCTGCGGATCCCAGGGGTCGGAGCCCGTGGGCCAGTAGACGCGGTGTTCCGGGTGCCAGTCGCAGTGCGGCCGAGAGATGGTGATGGTTCCGTTGTCGGCTTCGTATCTGCGGGGTGTTAGTGATAAGTTGATGATATCAAGGGGGGAGACTCACCCAAGGCGTCCATGCTCGAAAAGCACCTTGCAAAACCTCCCAACAACATCCTCCTTCAACTCGTAATCGCCCTCCCTCAACCCAACATTCAACGCCTCCGTCACGCGTCCCACGTCAACCTTATCTTCCGCCCTCGCAAGCAGACTTCCCATGTCCATATCCCCAAGCAACCCCTCCATCCTCGCCACAAACACCTCAAACTCCCTCCCCAGCGCCGGCAACCCCCCGCCCTGCTGCGCCCTCACGTTCGTCGACGGCTCGCACATCCACTCCATCCAGAACAGCTCCGGCCCGTTCAGCGGGATATACTTGCCGTGCCTCTGTCTATGCTCGCGCAGCTCGTCCCGCACATCCCATGACTCGCCCCCGGCAAATCCAAACTCAATGTTCTTCAGCACCCCCTGCAGCATCTCCCTCGGCGCCCGGTTGTACGCCCGCTGCAGATTATCCCGCAGCCCGTTCAGCATCTTCATCCTCTCGAGCTTCTCCGTTTCCCCCTCGGTGAGATAACTCATCCCCGTCAGCGGACCGAGGTAGTTCCGCGGCGGGAGCACGATATCATCACCCTCCCCGCCAGCGCCAATCTCCCGCCGAAACCGCCGGTGCGCCTCCTCCGTCTGGTCCCGCGTCGCCCTCGCCCTGGTGTAGTGGCTCTCCCGCATCTTCTGGTGCCAGAACGTCAGCCCCAGCGGATCCACCTTGGCCCCCTCGGGCGGCGCCTCGAGCGCGTGCGGCTTGTACACGATCCCCTCGCCCGCAGCCTCCCTTGCCGCCGCCTTCTGCCGTTTCGTGAGGGGCATGACAAGCTTGCGGAACGGCCCCTGGATCGCCACGTTCTCGACGCCGTCAAAGTGCGTCAGGCACAGCTGCAGCGCCGCGCGCTTCGCGCCGCGGTATCGCGCGAAGCGCTGCTGCGTCTCGCCCTCGGGGAACAGCGGGGTGACTTTATGCGTGGTGCCGTTGACGGTCACCTCTTCGACCTCGCCGGGCACATGCTCGTCAGACAGGATGTAAAAGTTCGCCTCGCCACGCAGGCTCGCGGCCGTCGTCTCCGCGCCGCCGGCGAGGCAATTCCCGAACCACGCGTCCTCAGTCAGCGCCATGTTGAAGTCGGGCTCGTACCCGAACCTCTTCCCGCGGTCCCCGGAGCCGGGGTTGCCGTTGCCGGTGCTCATCCACACCAGGTTGCCGTCCTCGCGGAACCACGTCAGGAAGGTGTTGCGCAGCAGCGGCGCGGGGATCTGGTAATCCACATCATGCAACGACTCAGGCACGCGGTGGAGGAGATACCGCGGGCGCACCGGCTCCTGCGGTGGCTCCTCGACCACGACGCCGCGGCCGCCGTGGACCTGCGGCAATCGCGTGCTGGCGGCGCTCATCTCGGGGAAGTCGACGACGAGCCGCTGCGCGCCGTAGTGGTGCTGCTCGAAGAGCTGGTGCGTGTGCGCCATCTTGATGGCCTCGCGGAGGTCGTCCCACCAGCTCTTGTGCGCTGCGTCGGGCAGGCGCATGCAGTGCTGCAGGAAGAGGACGATCTCGGCGAACTTGGTGGCCCAGCCGATGGTGCGGTCGACGTCCTCGTCGGCGAGGAAGTTCTTGGTGCGGATGAGCTGGATGCGCGGGGAGTGGATGCGCCAGCCGCGGTAGGTCATCATCTCGAGGTCGGAGGCGGGCACGCTGGGCTCGGCGCGGAGGAAGTCCTCGAGCCAGGTTGTGGAGGTTGGGTCGATGGAGGAGACGATGGAGACGGCGTCGGAATCAGGGTCGGAGTCGGCCATTTCGACGTCCTCGGCGGGGGACGGGAGCTCGTCTTCTGGGATGGGGGGAGGGGGCAGTTCCTGGCGCCAAGGGGTGTGGATGCGTGGTGTTTCTGGTAGAGGGGCCTCGGTCTGCTCTGTGGTGGTTGATATGCGTCCGAAGAGGGGCACGGTGTGGCCTGTGGAGGATGTGTCGGTGACCACGATGGACGGGTGCATCACCGGCTGGGACGTCTGCGGGTTATCGGTTCTGGTGCTGATGGTGAAGCCCGGGATAAGTGGTCTCGCTGGCGACGACGGCACGGTGTGTCCGCCGAAGAGCTGGATGTTACCCACGTCGCCGGTGTTAGTCTGCGTGCCACTCCTTGGAGGTTGCCCCTGAGACATGGTCAGCATCATCACAAAACCCGCCAAAGATTTGCACATACCGGAAGGGGCAAAGTCTGCGTCACGGTCGAAGAATCTCCCCTCCTCAGCTTCGTAAAAGTCGTGACACCCGCCTGCGCCGCCATCGCTTCGGGATCATCCTCCCCAGCCATCTCCTCGTCCTCATCCTGCGCCGGCATCTTCGGATGCTCGTACTTCTTCGACCGCCGGATGAACTGGTTGCTCGTATACAACGGATCAAACGTCTCTGGAAACTTCTCCCCGCCCGGCGTCGCCCTCGGCACCCACTCCGTCGTAAACGGGTTCCGCGGCGCCTCCCCGCCATCACCAGGCGCCCTCGGCACGCCCACATGCGCAACCCTCTCCTCCTCCTCCGCCCGCACCCACGTCTCCGGGCCATACTCGCCTCCGGGCCCGTCAATACACGCGCCGACCTCCACACCCCTCGCGACCCTTACCTCGCCCCTCCCGAAGGCAGGCCCCTCCGTCTCGTTCCCGCGAATCTCCTGTTCAGAAAACACAGCATCCTCGAGCCCGAGCACCCGCCGCCAGCGCTCCACGTCGCCGCCCTCTCTGATCTTGCGCAGCAACAGCGCCCTTCTGGCCACGGCCGGGTCCTGCGTCTGCGTCTGCGCCTGCACCTCTGCCGCGGCGCTGCGGGCTGTGAACTCGCCGTACTCCTCCCAGCGCGCCTGGCCGAGATCCACGTCGCGCAGCCAGGGGTGCCGCGGGCCGTAGAAGTCGGCGGCCAAGCGGCGGAAGGCGATGTCGGAGCGCAGGACGTGGTCAACGGCGCGCGTGGCGACGAGGTCCTCAACGTGCGCGAAGAGGTGGTGCGGCGGGTGGTGGTCGAGCAGGGTGCGGGTGCGCTCCCATGTCTCGGAGGGGAAGCGGTGGTAGATTTTGCGGATGAGCTCGGTCAGCTCAGCTGTTGTTGTTTTTTGCCAGTCAGAAGTTCGGTTCTCAGTTCCAGATCCAGGAAGGAGATGAGAATGACTTACGCATCCTTTCTTGGGCCATGACGGCGGTGTGTTGTGGCGCTCGCTGCGGCACTCTGTCAACTCTCCAAGAGCAAAGATGTCAAGTGACAGGTCCGATGTGACGGGCCGGGAGGAAAGGGGGAAGCTCAGGCCGCGGCGGAAAGGTGATATCAATAAGAGGACCAAGTGGCTCAGAACCAGAATCATCTCTCTGTGGGAGGAATCACAGAGAGTACGGGAAAGCAACTCAACGCCTTTCTTTCACAAAAGAGAACTGAGGAGAGTGAAAGACAGAGATGAAGGAGAAATCCTCACAATCATCTTTCCGAGTTGCGAGACATGGCCGTTTTGAAAAGACCTTCATGGCGGCCGAGAGAAGTCCAAGGAAGACAACCCACGCAAAGGAGCCCAAAAGAATAAGACTGAAAATTTCATTGAGACATTCATACTGAGGTGTCACAAAAGTCCAAAGAAAGCTTCACCACGGGCATTTACGACATGGGTTGTGACAAAGGGTCCAATGGGGGAGACTGAGAAAAGGGATAGACGGCCAATGCGGACATTGTGTTTGCCAGGGCAGAGCAGGGCAAGCTGATTGCCGCTTTCGGGATGGTCTTTGAGCTTTGAGCGCTGAGCTTCTAATTTCGGTGCGTCTCTTTGTCCAAGCCGTTTACATTGAGCGCAACGGTTGAGCTTTGTTGTCGCGGATGGTGGGAGGTGTTTTGGAGCTGGATTCTGCGATGGATGGCGGTCGCAGCTTTGCGGTTGAACTTTGCAGCCTCATCTGCAATGTATTGCGATGCAAGACACAAAAGCTGTGAAAATAACTTCAGACATACACATTTACGATTGGAAAGATATTCAGAAGAAAGGCGTTGGACTTGCTGCTGCATCTTTGCCATCTAGGCTTCAGAGACGTTGGCATCCTACGAGAGCCACAACAACGGGGCGATGCCTCTCGACAACTCAGAGAGCGAGCACGATGCTCATATTGAGAACCCCAATGAGTCTCATGACTTACTTCCACACCCAAGTCAAGAAGCTGCGGAAGCTGATGTCGCGGACCGGACACAAGACGATGGCGGCAATTCTGCCAGCGATGACAATTCTTTAACGCTGGACTACGATGCCGCCAAAGAGAACGAGCTCCGACTCAGAGAACAAGCTCGCATCGAGCAAGAAACGCAGGACATCGAAGCCAATTGGTGCCGACGCCCCCGAACGTCCACTTCGACCCAATCCGATGCGCAATCCCTCGTCATCGGCGCGCCACTAGGCAAGAATCTCACGGCGATCGAAGCGGCATCACGTCTAGTCTCTCAGTGGGAAGCCATCTACAACCAAATCCTCTCGTCAACCCCCGACGGCGCTCCGTCCGTCCTCGAATCCCTGACACAAGCCCGCGTCCAACTCGCCGCCCTCCAGTCCTCCGTCACCGACGGCGTAGGAACGCCCCTCAACTCCCTCCAAGACCACAAACATTTCAGCATTGCATCTCGCATCCAGACCCTCGAAGCCGCCTTGGAAGAATCTACTTTTCCCCCCGAACATGCCAACATATCCGCGGCAATCTCCTTCTACCGCACCTCCCGCATTCCCTACTCCTCCAACTGGGCCGTCATCTACGCAGGCCACCTCGTCGACTTCGCCCCAACGTACACCTCCTTCACCGCCGACCGCGCCGACCGCCTCGACCGCTACGCGCGCATGCACGGTGAGGGCTGGCTCTGGTTCGAGCCGCCCCTCGCCCGCGCCGCCGCGCCCCTCTTCTCCGCCAGCCGCGGCACCTGGGTTCCCGAGACGGACACTACATACGACATGGGCCACTACAGCGTGACAATGTCCTTCCGCCGCATGCGCAACCTCGTCTACCACCCCGGCCCCCCATCTCGCAAGCGCCGCCGCGGCCAGTCTCCTCAAGACGTGAGATGGCCCGTCCCCACGTCCCCCGTCGAGAAAGAGGAAAGCCCCCTCGACCCCGCCAACCCTCTCCCCCGGCAAAAGCCCAACCCGAACCCGCTCCCTCCATCAACCCTCCGAAGATGCCGGCCCTCGCGGCACCCGCACATGACGCCCGACCCCGCAGAGGCGACGCTGCACTTCCGCATGCTCCTCGACACCGGCGCCACGCTGCCGATGCTGCACACCCGCGACGCAGCCGCCCTCGGCATCGAGCGCAAATCCTACGCCGCCGTCTCCTGCATCAGCGTCGAGACCGCCGGGCCGGACCTGCTGCGCACCTGGCTTTACGAGATGCAGGTCTCCGTCGCGGACACATTAACCTGCGAGCCGCTCGTCTCCGCCACGTCGCCCGTCTGGCCGGCCGAGGAGAAAGCGCTCGGCGGCATCGTGCCCGTCATGGTGAAGCCCGCGAGCACGAGCAGCACCAAGTTCTCCGCGCCGCGGGGCCCGCAGGACGCGTGCGCGGTGACCATGGACGGGGAGACGACGTGGCTGCAGAGCGCGACGGCCATCATCGACGAGGCCGAGGGCAGGGACTACGGGCGGCTGTCGGGGTTACTGCCGGTGAAGTGCTGCTACGTGCAGGCGACGCCGAGCCTCAGGGCGCTGTGGCTGGGCGAGGACCGCCGCGACGTGCTGGGCGCGCACCGCATGCCGGGCCAGATGCGCTGGGCGCCGGGGTCGAACCGTGTGTGCGATCCGGGGCAGCCGAGGGGGTTGTGGGAAGGTGTTTTTGGGCAGGAGGACGGCGGACGGCCTGCGTTATTGAGGATGGCGCACGAGGGCGACGAGGGAATGTTGCGCATGGTTGATGTGGAAGAGAAGGGGTGGAAGGGGAAGAGCGAGGTCATGGTCGTGGACGTGGACGGGGTTCGGACGAAGCATGTTGTTGAGCCCAGGGGGTTAACGAGTCAGCAGGTGAAGCGGGTGAAGCTGTCTGACGAGGTGGATTATGTCCTCTAGAGTAAGATTGTAGATTTTGTGATTAGCGTTCGGTTATCGCGGCCGTGGTTTGCAAAGTTTGATTTTTCATTATTGCCCCTTATTTTGTCGAAGTGCGAGAGTCTTGGGGGGGGGGGGGGGGGGGGGGGGGGGGGATCGACGAGGCCGGAGAATAGCGAAATCGCCGACGGCGAAATATGGCCCCACCCCCACAAAGCTCCGACCGGCCGGCCGCAGAAGTGGATCCAATGGCCCGATCACTGGCCGTGCCCATTCCGTCTCATGCTGCGAATGCGAGGGAGGCCTTGTTGGTGGCTTTGGATGAGTTGAGATTTCATGTCGGTATAGGTGACAAGTTGGATGCCGTGCCGATCCCACCGGCGACGCGGACCGCCGACTTGCTCGGTGAGACGGTGGCGTGGACGGGAGTGGAAGTTGCCTCTTTGAGACGCCGACACGCCGTGTAAGCGACAGTTGAGATGGCCGATTTCACACATCACGAGGCCTCTTGTTTCGAAAGTTGATGCTATAAGATGCGCCGTTGCGGCTTCCAGCAAGAGATTCCCATTCAAGACAAGTCGCTTTCCCCAACAGAGACAAATGTCAAGCAAGATCCTTTTCAAGCCCGCAGTCAGACAAGCTCTTGCGATGGAGTCAATCAAAAAGGTACGCGGCATCTCTCAACCAAGACAACATGTTACACATATCTCATAACGTCATTTGCAGGTTACCATCATCGGCGCCGGCCCAGCAGGCCTGGCAACAGCCCTTCTCCTCCAACGAGACCACCAAATCAAATGCACAGTCTACGAAATCCGCCCACAGCCAAGCACTCTCGGCGGCGCAATCGGCATTCCTTCCAACGGCCTGCGCCTGCTCGACCGCCTCGGCCTCTACGACCAGGTAGCAGCAAAGGGCGCCGAGACCGCCAGCACTTTCCTGCACTCCTCCAAAGGCGGCGTTCTCGGCAAGATGGACATGGTCTCGTGGAGCCAAGAGCGCACCGGCTTCAGCTACCTCCGCGTCCGCCGAACCGACATCATGGACGTCTTCCTCAAAGCCGCAGACGCCGCAGGCATCCAGGTCCACTACAGCAAGTACCTGACCGGGATCCAGGAGCACGACGAGCGCGTGACGGCTTCGTTCGATGACGGCACGTCGGACACATCGGACTTCCTCATCGGCTGCGACGGCATCCACTCCAGCGTGCGCAAGCTCTACGTCGACCCGGAGTGCACGCCCGAGTACACCGGCATCTCCAACGTCTTCTCCCTCCTGCCCACCGCCTCCCTTTCCCCCGCCGCGGCCTCCATGACGGACCTCAACGCCACGCTCACCTCAGACGGCCTCCTCGCCATCACGCCCACGACGCCCGCGCGCGACGTGCTCTACTGGTTCTTCTCACGCGAGGTGCCGCTCCCCTCCTTCGGTGACGTGCGCGACGGCTGGGAGACGCGCGGCAAGAAGGAGGTCGAGGGGTTCAAGGCGACACTGCTGGGTCTGCTGGGCGACTCCGACGCCGAGTGGCCACGGACGGTGCGTGATATCATCCGCAAGACGGAGGTGGTCAAATTCTACCCGATCTACAAGGTGCCCACGGGCCGGCCGTGGTCGCGCGGGCGGTGCCTGATCATCGGGGACGCGGCGCACGCGATGCCGCCGCACGCTAGCCAGGGCGTGTCCATGGCGCTGGAGGACATTTTCCTGTTTTCCAAGATGCTGGGCAGCTGTCCGGGTGCGTCGCTCGAGGATGGGCTGCGGCAGTTTGAGCAGAAGAGGAAGGTGCGGACGGAGCAGGTGCTCAAGACGACGGAGAGCAGGGGCCAGATCCGCAAGAAGAAGGAGCCCTGGCGGTTGAGGCTGAATGAGATGGTTCTGTCGGGCGGGTTGTGGGTGTATAATACAACTGGGCTGAGCAAGTTGGGCATGGGGCAGAAAATGCTGACTTATGATGTTGGCGATGAGGTTTTTGAGGGGGAGGGTGTACCAGTTGCGATTCACAAGGAGCTTCAGGTTTGAGTTGAAATCGGACTCATTCTCATAGTTGTATAGTTCTCTGCATAGGCATTGATTTATAGATACAGGCCACAGTTAAATTGTTTGCTTCGTATTTTCAATGTTTATGCCCATCAAATACTTTCTTCCGAGACGTGTAAGGTAGGTCGTAGCTAGACTCCATAAAAAAGAGTGTCCCTCAGCTTCTAACCTTTCACTAAAACCAGTGACCCGGACTACCATTTCTGAATCATTCAGTTTCTCTCGGTCTCACAGTATCTAGCCAGATAGTTGTCATGAGGAAAGATGAATGACGCTTAAAAAGGTAGTGGCAAGCCTCAAGTAGATGTCAGCCCGGACGGCCGGTAGGAGCGCCGGCATGAACGCCGGGATCGTGTGGGGCGGCCACCGGAGGCGACGGACTCAGAGGGGCAATGCGCTGAAATCGGCAGAGCCAAGGCCAAATTCTAAGCCGGCGGGAATAGCGTTGATTCGTTTGTTCTTTGTGTCATCTAATGCTCGATTATGAAATTTGGTCGACAGATATCCGTTTTTACCGTGTTAGCGTTCCAGCAGCCAAGTGCAAGCCTCAGCTCAGCGTGCCGCCCGCAAGGGCCCCAATCGGCAGCCAGCGATCGGGGCGGAGAATTACAGTAAACTCCGGACAACCGCCCACCCGCAGCGGGCTGGTTACTAACCAAGACTCAAGATCCATGAATCCAAACTCAACAATGCCTCTTATCCTGACGAGTCCCCATGAACGACTTACCCTCTTTTGTGTTTTAGAGTTTCAGTAACGTCTAGGGATCTTCAGTAGGGTCATCATATTCGAGGAGGGGGCAAACGTGCCCTTCTTTATGAAAGACAATGCTGAGGCGCAGGTTTGAAGACAGCTACCTACTGCTGCTGCTCTCTCCGTGCTCGGACCTTTGTAAAGCCCTGTATATAAACGCCGGCCCGCCTTTCCTTTTTCATGATCGACAGGCAACTTTGTAAACGCCGCTCCTGCCCGCCGTTCGCAAGCAAAGCAAAGCAAACCCGATCCACTGCAAACCAAGATTGTAGCTCAGGAGGAAGGAACCTGATTTGATTCTTGAGAGAAAGAGCAAAAAAAAAAACAAAAAAAAAAAAAAAAAAACCCTCATTTTCATTTGCGCACCACAGCAGCAATGTCGTTGTCTTGGACAACGCCTACAAACGCCGTGCCGCCGCCGCCATCCATCAGCCGCCCTCACCGTCCCGAACCCCCTGCAAAATGGGGTGCGGCGTGTGCCCAGTGTGCGGTAGCCAAAGCAAAGTGCCTCCGCCCGGCTGGCTCGACGGATCCCAAGTGTGAGAGGTACGTCATGTTGTGTATCCTCCTTCGTTGCTTTTGTGTACATGGCTCAATATGTCGGTTCAAAGGTGTCGAAGGCTGGGCAAGGAGTGCACTGAGAAGATACGGGGACCGCGCAAGAGGAGAGAGAATAAGCCATCGTGAGTACACCCACTTGTCTTCCCCGTCCATATTCTTCATGTTTTTTATATCAATCTTGAGTTGCATCAAGACATTATCATGGTCTGATGGCTCGGCTAACATCGGCCACAAGAAAAACGGCACAACTAGAAGAACGTCTGAACAGTCTCATCAGAGCATTGCAGGGGCCCAACGACATCACCGCAACGACCAACAGGCCGTCCATCGATGAAGTGAGTAAATCATTTCTCAACATTAGACCACATCATCCAACTAACACACAACAGACCTCGCCAGCATCACAAGCCACCACCTCGGGAAGGTCCCCAGAGACATACGCAAGCACCCCATCCAGGAGCACCTACATCACCATTCCCCCCTCATACAACTCCTTCGGGCCCTCAACATGCATCTGCCGCCCGCCGCCCGGCCAGGTCCCGGGCCCGCTCGACTCGGACGCGACCCTCCTCTCCATCTACCAAGACTCCCTCACACCGGCGTACCCCTTCGTCGTGATCCCCCCCGGCACCGCCCCCGCCGACCTAGCTGCGACCCGGCCTTTTACCATGTCCTGCATCCGCATGGTCGCCTCCGTCCGCAGCCTGCGCTCCATGCAGGGCCAGATGTACCGCCTCAAGGCCCATGTCGCCGACGCCATGATACTCCGCTCCGAGCGCTCGCTCGACCTCCTCGCCGGGCTCGTCGTCATGCTCGGCTGGCACCACCACCACTGCTTCGTCCACGCCCAGATGCAGAACCTCGTCGCGCTCGCCGTCACGCAGGCGGCTGAGCTGGGGCTCACGCGCAGCCCGGGGTACCAGGAGCGCACGAAGCTGCTGGTCGAGAATCTCGGGGAGGTGAGGGAGAGGACGAGCGAGCAGAAAAGGTTGCTGCTTGCGGTGTGGTACTTGAGCTCCACGTAAGTCGACGACCCCCTGGTCTTCTGTTCGTTTTCTCGTACGTTGCTGACCTGTCTGCAGGATATCCATCGGCATGGGGCAGATTGAGGCGATGAAGTTCACGCCATACATGCGGCGATGTCTTCGCGAGCTCGAGATGACACAGGAATACGACTCGGACACATATCTAGCCTACCTCATCAGGATACAGGTCCTCTCCAGCAAGATCATAAGCCTATCCCAACGCAATGACGAAGACGAAGAGGAACCCGAAATAGTACCCAGAGCCCCCTTTGCAGCATACGCCTCCGCCTTTGATGCAGAGCTAAACAACCTCGTCAAGAGCATGCCGCTGAGATTACAAGAAGATAGTGCGTTCCCTCCAGCGGCCCCTTTAAGTAAACCTTTCTCAACTCCTTTAACGAAACAAACAGAACTCATGCGTCTGACCATAAACACCGTCCGCCTCCGCATCCACGAGCCCCCAAAACTCGACGCCGCCCTCCTCTCCTCCCTCTCCAAGTCCTCCATCGCCGCCGGCACGCCCTCCCCGCTCGACTCATTCTACCAATCCAACGCCGCCCTCCGCGCCTGGTTCGACGAGTGGCTCAGCCAGCCCATCCCCTCCTACCCCTCCATCACCCTTCCCGTCTCCCTCAACGTCATCCACGCCATCACCATCCTCGGCCGCTGGGCCAAGCTCCTCCTCATCGGCGACCTGCGCCGCCCGCGCCACACCGCATCCGCCCCTGCCCCGGACCCGCCCCAGGACCCGTCGGGCAACTACAACAACCCCTCGCCGCTCGACTCCGCCACCACGCCGGGCACCACAAGCTCGACGCTGACGGGCACCTCCTCGCTGTCCTCGGCGGCCTCCACTGAGAGCCAGCTGGCGCAGGCCATCGCGACGCTCAAGATCCAGCTCGCCACGCAGCCCGCGCTCAGCCTCGACGTGCCCGGCATCCTCGGCCAGATGGGCAGCGCCATGGAGCAGGCGAGCGCCTCGCTCGCGGTGCACAGCGAGGATCCGCCCGGGGTAGGGCACAACATCTGGTCCCTCACCGCCGCGAAGCTGCGCATCGCGCAGTTGAAGATCGATCAGTGGGCAGCAATGGTGGCCGAGGAGGAGGAAGACGACGACTCGGGCGGGGAAGAGGAGGAGGAGGAAGAGGGAGTGTATGAAGGTGTCGCCGCTGAGGTGGGCCAGGATGACATGCAAGGCGTCATTGACGGCGCGGCTGTTGAGAAGACTGCTGTGCCGTTTGTGGCGTCCGAGAGGGATTTGGGCATCTTCGAGGACAGCTGGGGCGGCGGGAATCCCATGGCGGGCGCTTTTGACAATCTGGGCCCCTTTTCTTGGATGGACGGCGTTGGGGATTGGGGCGCCGCTATGATGGGCTCAGCGCACCAGAACGGGTAGAAGTGGTTGTTTCAACGTTGCCGTACTGTAAGATCATGTGATGTTTGCTGTGCTTTACGATGTACACCATCGGAGTTGTCCTCAACGGACGGGCATGCTAGGTTTTGCATTATTCATGATTTGCTTTTCCAAACATAAGTAGATTTCTCTCGCCCTATAACCCAGATGTAGACGTATCCTCATGACCGTTTAACCAGGAACACGCTATTGCGAGACAAGAATGGAATGCTTCGTAAGAGAGCAAACACGCTGAAATTCATCAGCATTGAAGTTCCAGGTCCCGTCGTCATACTCGCTCCCATGTGCCAAGATAATAGACCACGAATCGTTGGTCTTGAGAGCGTTTTCTGCAACAATTCAGACGGCCGTGGTCTCTTCATCTAGAGTTAGTAAGGAGAGAGGTGGTAGCTCCTTGCCTACTTGTCGAAGTCGGCAAAGACGAGTTCACTGTTGCGATGTAAAATTATCCCATTACCCGTTTCCGTATGTCTATCTCAAACCCGAAGCGTAATTTTGCAAGATCGACCGTTTGGGGACATGAAGTTGAACGTTTGCGCGATGGAACATACTAGTAAAAGCATTTCATCATGGTCTGCGTACCACTATCGCCACCTGAGCATGTACTTCAAAGAAGCTGCCTCTATCTGCTGATGACGAAACCAAATGATCTGTGTCCAGAGCTTTTCGGATGACAGAGGAAGCTCACCCTTAGGTCTATTGCCTACCTAGCCCCTTTCAGTTTCATTCACGCGGCCCTTTCTCACCATCATTCCACTTCACCGCTTTAACAATTGGATAATAATCCGACGCAGAATAAACAGCAGAGAGTGAACAAAGGGAGCGAATGTGGTATAATCAACAGCTCCCCCCTGCTGTCCCCACCTCAGTCTGGTGAGCTTGGCTCCTGAGAAATGCGCGGAGAAACGACAGCGACATCTGTTAAAGCAGGCTTATTTCAACCAATGCATTTGTGCGCGCAGATAGAATCTACATCAAAGAAAGCTTCCTTTGTAAATACAGTCGCAGCAAGGTATTGTGTCAATGTGTGACAATGTTTGAAAGGGTCTACATTTGCATTGCCTTTACCTCAATGGTATAGATATAAGATCATATGTGAGGAAGTATCTACATTTCAGATAATAAAGCTCTGAGGACGAGCTTGGAGTGATTTTCCAAAGAAGTAAAGCTAGGAGAGGTTCACTGAAAGGTTTGTATGCTACTTGCTTTTGCATAATGCCTCAACAACATCATCTCACCGCCTACGTTTCCAGCGCGAATAACATAAGGACGACAAGCTCTCCAGCCAGTGCTTAGACATGAGGAGATATGATGATTTGAGATAGAGGCCTTCTGGGGTCTCCTCTCAAGAACTCACGTAGTTGCGGAAACCTCGACATTGATAGACCGACCATTTATTGTCTCTTTTCTCTAATAGGAGTGGAGACCACCCTCGACGTACTTATGGAATGGTTCTTCTATGGTACGGGCTAACTCTCAGTTCTTTTGGGGACAGCTTTGTCCATACGGTTTCAACCAATAGGTTTGGTAGCCACATGATATGAGTACGAGTCTTCAAAGCCCATCTTGAGCCGGCTTCAAGTGTACTTCTTCCTCTAGCGGATGCCTGTGAAGGCCCTAGAAGCCTGTCGGCGAGGCCACAATGAATCTCTGCTACCAGCCGAGTTTAGACCTCGAATTTTATCCCAATTTGGCGCAGAGCCGTCTATGCAAATGGTGGCATGGACCTTTGGTTGTTCTGACGAGATTGTTGGCGCCTCTATTCAAGGAACCCCTTCCACAGATCACATAGTTCTCGACCACCACCCGAACAATGCTGTGTGAGTATTGATTATGGCTATTAGCCGAAACCAGATCTTCTAGGCAGAAACTTGGTGGTGCGATCAGAACGGGGAACAATGTTCAAAATGCTTTGCCACAAAGCCTCTATCAACAGCGAGACCCTATTGTTGGCCATCTCTGCTACCTCCCATCCTCGTATTCCTTTCTCGCTAACATGCTCTGTGATGGTAGCTGCGCGGTCTTAGCTGGAGGGAGCCTGCCGAACTCCAACTAGGGACAGTTCCCGCGACATTGCTTCAAGATCCAAACACCAAAGATCCCTGAGCTATCACTGCGTATCAAGTCTTCTCGGACGACAATCTTTGACATCTAAAGCGGCATAAATAGCTAAAATATCTGTACGTTAATCGAGCTAGTGTCAGTGAAAGCTTGGAATGAAAGCCAAAGCTATACCTGACAGGAGCAGGGCGCTCGGTCTGTATATAAAGCTATCTTGTCAAGTTTCTCGACAAAGCAAACGAGCCAGCCAATAGGTGCTTGGCGAATCGACAGGGAGTGTAGGCAAGTGACGAACTTCTGCCAGCGTGCTGTGGTCAGTGAACCCAGCGTCTGTTAACCGCCGCGCCCATAGTACGCCTGCGTTATGGGTTTCCATAGAGTATACTTCATGAATACTATATGTACACCAACGGCGGTGTTCTAAAACAGTAGACTCATCTATGGTTAGGAACCAGTACGTTGCGCGACAGGCTCAACTTCGCCATCTGAAGGATTACAATCGGTATCGATCACCAAACATGACGAAAACCTGTCCTATTGTTCTGCCGTGGAAATCTATCGTCATTCCACGACGGTACTTATGTAGAACGCTGTGTACTTCGCAGAGCTCACTTGTCCAGGTTAGCATGCGCCAGTACCTTCTTTGCGCGCAAGGTGATCCAGTTGGGCTTGCACTATTGGAGTTCAGGCTCTCCAGTTGAAGAACGAGGGCTGTCTCTCTCACTAACAGCCGCACCAAATCTCAGGAGGACCGAATATTAGTACGGGCAGCAGGTATGAAACAATAAGTAGCTCGTCCCAAACACTGATACTTTTGAATGAAACATTTCCGCTGCAAGTGCGTTTCAACGGTTCATCTCCAGCTTCCCTTCCTATATATTCTATTTTCATTACGTACGTAACAACAGATTAAAACGTAGACAGACAATAGTGGGCTAATGCTCGTGTTGTGGGATAATTAATTGGAGCTCGAATACCGCTCAGGATTGGGGTAAGCATCTATTCAACCGCCTAATGCTTAGAAAATGGGGCTTTCCCAAGATGACCCCTTCCAATTTAATTCTCAGTTCCTGTTACAGGTGTTGGGGAATTTATAGTACCAACTTGGTACAGAGAACTACCCATCATTGTGCCCCCGTCACCAGAAGCAACGAATTTGACATTCATCAGTTCATGAGACGGTATGAAAAACCTGTTGTACACATCCCTTCAGTATGACCAGAATAACAGATTTGAAAAATGCCCTTCCTTCTATAAAAAGCTTGAAAACTTGCCTGTAAACTTACCTTCCTAAGCCCCAATCATCCAGGGTTTCCTCGTACCTTTGCTGCAGGGCCTTTTCAGAGACTGCCCGCTACTTCTACGTCATCTAGAAGGTTTCTTAAAGCTTGGCTGCTCTCTGGGGCACCCTGCTGCTTTTTGTAACCCACGTGATGCCATCCATCGTTTTCTTGGGGTTATTCCTCCAAGATCCAAACCAAGAACCAGCCGGGTTAGGTGCTACATACCCGTCTAAGGCCTCTGTATCCCAAAGAGCTCAAGATTCGAACCTTTACAGGCTGTCATAGCTGTGTAGATCCTCCCCATCAATCTTACGATTTGGCAAGCCTCTTCAAAAGCAACTTCAGACAGAGAATGGGGTACATGCTCTTAGAAGAACACTGGCAAAAACGTTCCATCTCATTACCGTTAAGAAGAGAAAATCAGACCAAAACGATAATTTCCACCATACTCTTAACCTTACACGTCTTACACCGAGCTAGGATCAAAAACCCATCTGTGTCTGACCCTGATGAACCCCCCCCCCCCCCCCCCTTTCATCATCAGCCTCACCACAACAACAACATCAAAGGTACCGAGCTGTGGACGACAATGGTGCCTACGTGGATGTTACCATGTACTTCAAGAATCAATTGATCCTGTACATCTAATCGTCCAATGTTTTCAGTTCAGGTGGACGTGGAGATACCCCAGTCTTTGAGTATGACACACTCTTCTACGCCCACTTCGCCTAAACACAAAGACAGGCCGACTAAGGAGTCACAAAAAAAAGCCCGCCATTCCATTTCCCCTTTCCTGTCCCGTCGTCATTGAAGGATTAGCAGAGAATAAATGGACACCAAATACTTCCCGTTCTTCTGTTGGTGGGCCAAGTATAGGGACACATGTTTCTGTTTTCATTGTCACATGAACAAGACGAATTCAAGTTCAAGTCCTCAATTCTCACAGCTCAAAATCTTTCTACCACGACTATTGCCCTTCCAGCATCCTCTTCTCCAGTGTGGACTTCTCTCAATACCATTTCAGCCACACCAGAACACAGAACGCCCCCTTAAACGATGTTCTCTCAAAAGGTATATATACAACCAAAGCATGGCATATCAGCCCTCAGGGGAGAGGCACAGAAATCGTAGTTCTTCATAAATGCCTGTTTCGGGGGGTGCCTCCGAGATTTGCAAAAGGAAATGAAAGGACTTGTTCAACCTTTTGAAGTTTCAAGCAATCGATTCGCCCGTGAGTAGTAGGCCTGTCTCGGAGCACATTGCCAGTCTCGCCTGACCAGCACCCAACACAGCCCACATACTCTGCCAGTGGCGAAGACAAGAAGGGACAACACAGTCAACGTTCACTGGCAGTCTCAGAGACAGAATCCTGATGCCGTGCTGTCTTCGCCACGCTCGCACGGTAGAGGTTCTCTACGCCGGGCTTCGACGCGGATGTCGAAGCGATGGAAATTATCAATGATTCTGAACTAGGTCGCTGAGCATCTGGAGTAATATAATAGCACGCGTAGGAGCAGAGACCTCTCATATAAAAGGGACCGCCTTTCATAGACCACTAGGTGATTTTTGACCCAAGAAACAAGATCATGGCAGCAGCATATCCAGTTACGTGATGTGAACAATCTTATTTACATCAGCGCTCCCCGAAGAAGCAGCGAAGATGAAGAAGAGAAGAAATCGATTCCAACCTCAAACCCACTCTTCCTCTCGCCATTCCCGCCCTCTGGGTATTCGATTTGAGTCACATCCTCCCCCCATACCGCGCTCGACATCTCTGGTGTGTAGAGGGCTGTCCCCAGTCAGCACCTGGGAGACTCCCTTTCCCCCCAGATGCAAGCATGCCTGTTCCTCACCATCCAATATTTGTGGTGCTCTTGTCTTCGTTGCCGGTTATCGCAGCCCTTATAAGACAGCACCTCACAATGCGCACCTTCAATCCTTACACGTGGCAAAAGCCACCCGTAGACTCCAAGGTGACGCATTCCCACATGCTTGACGAGCCATCGACGAACAACTTGCTTCGGCAGCGGTCTACGACCGAAGATCTACAGCAGCTCATCCGTGGAAAAACGCCCAGCATGAGGTCAGGTTTCCAATTCAAATCTTCCCCCTCCGACCTTGGTTTTTTCAGTCTCAGACACACGGGCGAACAAGCAAAAAAGGAAAAGACCGTGGCGACCGAGTGAGTAGGTTTCAAAAGATAAGGTAGTAAGCAGGAAGAGAGTGGGCGATTCCATAGACTTGGATTTCGAAGACCCATTATGAATCGACGCAAAACTCACCTCCCATCCGTTCATCAGCCTCACCACCACCACCATCTCCCGAGCCCCCAAACCCTACGCATCAGAATCCAATCCCCCCAAAATCTCGATCCCGAAAGCCCATCATCCCCCAAATCGCCTTCCACCACTACATCCCAGTTTCTAACATGCGCTGTCGAAAACCCTCACCAGGACACCCCCTCAAACCCCTACGGCGCAATCCCATCCACGCTCCCTCAAGGAAGACCCCTTCGGCCACCAATCAAGGTTGGTGCTATAGCATGAAGACGCATATCATAAGATCAGACGAACCATCGCCTCTGATCCCGCGCATCCCATCTCGGGACGCGTCGTCCAAACATCGAACATCCCCGTCCACCTTTGCCTCCAAAAACGGCCTTTCCCATTCACCAATTCGCTTTGACCCCTCATTAAACCGAACCCACCGCCTCCATCATCCCATATCCCTCTTCCTGGCTTCACCGCATAAGCAAGCCAAATGTCCACCTCACCACAAGTGACTCACCGACAAACACACACACACATACACCCAACCACCTCCAAACCCAGAAAGGGAGCACCATCTCACCTCACCGGCCAAAACCCAGCCGCAAAGTCCCCCCCCCCCCCAACATGAACCACAACCCCTCGCCACGGCCAACGCATCCGCATAACCTTCAATGCATCAATGCCAATCCCCAGTGCCGGTACGCTCCTCCCGCGTCCCCCGTCCATCATCTCCGCCCTCCAGCCCCCACGTCCATGCGAACCCATCGTGGGCTCCAACGCACTTCACCCAGCACACCTACCTCACTTCACACAAACCATTAGAACCACCCATCCATCCCTCTCCAAAACCCATCCGTCAAAAAGGAACAACACTATTCACCAACCATCAGCCGCATAAACCAGCACTCTCCCATCCCTCCCCCAGCCCAGCCTGGTCCAGCCCCACCAACACAACCCCAGTCATCCCATCCCCCCCCCCCCCCCCCAATCCCAATCCCGTCTAGATTACCCTCCCCCACCCTTGCACTTACCCCACCATCATCCCATCGCATCCCAGCTATCCATCCCTCTCACAAGCTCAGACGAAAAACCGCCGTAAGGATCAATCCCTCACCCGTCCACAATCCCATCTGCCAAAATTCAAGGGCGAAAGAAAACCCCAGATTAGTAAGAACAGAAATGAAATGCGCGTAGCATAGTAAACGTACACAAGAGAAGACGATACATCATATCCCCAATCGGTCCCATCTGCTGCACCCATCCGTCCCCCCGGCCCGCGGCAATGCAACCACAGCCTATGATTAGACCAGGCCCAGGACCAGGACCAGGACCCCATGCTCGCGTAACCCACGACCGTCATTTCCCATGCGGACTTTTGGGCCACCAAGACGATCACTTCCCCTGTGCGCACGATGCCGACACCGCCAGAAGCCAATGGCCCGCAGACGAAAAGTCATCACGTAAATCACGGTGAGGCAGGGAATCACGGCGGAGAAAAGACATGTTTGAGTCGGTGCAGAGAATTTTTACTCTTTTTTTGTGCCTTTGTACAACTACCTTACACAGGGAGGGAGTGCAAATGCGGGTATACGAAAGTCTCAAGGGCTCTCACCCCGGCTGGTCCCAGGACGGCGTAATTACTGTCGTCCCAAACCGTCCCCAATTCATCCAGAAATTCTTCCTCCTGCAATGAGATGGAGAAACTGTCCCAGCTTCTCTCCAGAAAAACAAGTGAACCCAATCCGCCCCTGAAAACTCGTATCCATTGGCGGCCCAATTAGGGGATATCTGGCCTCCAACGGAGTAAAGAATGCGAGGCAGACCGATCCAACATCTCGGAAATGGTGTTCCCCCAGTCGCGAAAAGTACCGGCCAAGAGGTTCGTGTGTGTATCGTCCCATCTTTGAACCGGGCCCAGGACGCCCTTCTCTTCCGTGCGGTCGAAAAAGTCGCCCAAGGCCTCGCGTTCCGTCGAAAATAAAAACCACCTCACTTTTTTTTTTGCTCCCGTCGATAAGTTTCTTTCGGTCGAGTCTCTTCCCGAGACCTCTGCAATTTGACCTTCATTCTTGACCATCCTTTCGCATCATTGAAGGTCGGGTGTCGAATCTCTCGTCTCCCAAGACTACCTCCAACTGCAAACGGAGACTGCTGCTTCCCAATCCTTCACCCTTCCTGGGGTGACCTTCTCGCGAACGTAAAACTCTTCGGGTGTTGTGTAATAAAAAATCCGCTGAATGCTGGGGAAAAAAAACTTCTTCGGGGGTTGGGTATGATCCGTATTCCTTTTTTTGGGACACTTCTGCTGAGTGAAAAATGGACTTTGTTGCAAAAAAGAAAAGAAAAATCAAATCGCTCGATGCCATGACGTGCTGATGAAAGAAAAAACCATTCTGAATGCCGCATGCAAACAATCTTTTTTTTCCTTCTTCACTTCCTGGACACGCTTAAATGCCCTGCCACGGGTGTAATGAGGGGAAAGCTTCGATTGCCCGTATCGTAGCGTTGGACGCTGGTGGGTATCCGCTTGGGACTGGTGCATGCACAAGTCCCGATCAAACTCGAAATCGGTTCAGGCCATGTTGTGACCTGTTGTATTTTGAATAAACGGGGCGTATTGCTGTTGTACTTGTTGTTGGGCAAATGCCGCCGTATTCGGTTGAGGGGTGGGGGTGACCGGGCATCTAGGAGGCATCGCGTAGGCGTCCTTCTGGACAGCTGCGTAGGCGGCACCGTCAGGAGTGATGGGCGGGGTCATGTAGCCGTCGGCGACTCCTTGGACGGCTCCATGGCCTTTGTGCGGGGTGCTGTAGATGCTGGCGTGTTTTGTTGACTCAGAAGGCGGACTCGGAGGGCCGGACTGGGCGCGGGCGATGTTGGCCTGGTGAGCCATGAAGGACGCCAGCTTCTTGGAGACGCCGGAGAGGTGAGGCGAGGAGTACTTTCTTGCCAGAGCGACGGAGGGACTGTGGAGGTGCTGGGACAGAGTCAGGAGGGTGACGTTCTCAACGTGGTCCCACTCTCCGTCGTTGACCTCGGGCTCGCCAAGGATCGCTCTCGCCAGAGCCAGAGAGGAACGAGCCATGATGGAGGGCTTGGTGGACACGAAGTCGCGGTGGTACAGGGCGATCTCGCAGATGTAGGCAGCCATGTGCTCGACCTCAACCTTGTCGTGCTCCTCGGCGACGATGAGCTGGGTGAAGAAGTCGACGGTGGGGTGGCCAATGGTCCACTCGAGGGTGTTGAGGACGTGCATCTCCATCTGGGTGAACATGCCGGCATCGTAAAGGCCGCAGCACATGTTGTTAAGCTCGTGGATCTGGGGCACACGGTCCTTCTTATCTCCGTACTTGGCAGCGATCAACAGAGCAGCACATCCAACAAGTTGGTAATGTTGCTTGTACACCACACGCTTGGAGCAGTAGCGGTCGAGCAGGTTAACGGTGAGGAAGAGAGTCTCGGGGAGGAGGGCGAAGGCGGCATGGGCCTCGATGAGGAAGTCGATGAGGTAGGGTCTCATGTACCATTGAATCTCACGCTGCATGTCGATGAGGTTGGCGTCGGGCATCGTCTCATCCTGGGACATTGTCAGCAACGGAACCCATTGCCTGGGGTCCGACTCGTCTTACCTCCATGTGCCTCATGTGCTTCATGATGTCCTCCAAGTACTCATCACCGGCAATGCGGGAAAGCTCGCTGGCGATAATCTCCTGCCGTTGCCTGGCAATCATCTTGGCAGCATCGCGGGTTCCCATCCGTGGCCTTTCGGGTTGCTCGTTGCCCTCTGTGAAGTAGGTGGGATCGGCCTGCTGTTGTTGTTGCTGGTAGTACGCCATTGTGAATCGAGAAGTGAGTCGAGGGCGGTTGTAAGGGGGTTGGAGGATGACGGGGTCGAAGTTCCGATTTGGGAAAGAGTGACTATTAAGTTCTCCAGGAAGCTTTTTTGGTGGTCGGAGATACGGAAACGAGCAAAAAAAAAAAAAAAACTCAAAAGTCGGCTGCGCAGGGAAAGAGTGTGGAATGATGCGACCGAAGGATTAGAATATTAGTATTAGAAGGAGCGTGGAGAAGATGAACAGGGTCCGGCAAAAGAGTGACTGTGGCTGGAAGTGAAGCCGAAATGATGCGAGACCGAGTTCCTGCGTACGGGATGACGGACGGAAAAGTGGCCGGGTGACTGGCCGTTTAAAGAAGAGGTCGACTGGAGGGCTCTGGAAGACAGGTAATTCTTGGTTAGCCCGGTGGTTCCTTTGGACGATTTCAGGCGCTCAAGAGAGCCTAGAGCAGCGGATGTTGTGAGACAGGCAGCTATCGTTGACTGGTGACGGGCGCAGTCCAGGCGGTTGCGGGCTGTTAAATTCACAGCTGGCGATCCGAAGGGCAGATCTCGGCCAAGAGCCCGCGAGCGCTGATTCGACAATTGCGTGGTGTAGACGGGTTGGCACGACGGGAGATGGAGGCATCGACCAGATTGGCGAGTTTTGTCTGGGGCTAGGCGGGGGAGGATTGAAGGGGAGGAAGGGGGCGACGAGAGGGCAGGTTGAGGAACTGGGGGGAAACAGGTGCTCAGTGTGATGGCGAGGCTTACCGCCGCAATGGGAAGATGGAGGTTGTCGAGACAAGAGGAAATGAGACAATTCCTGAGGGTTGGACGGGGGAGCTACGAGTGAACGTGTCCCACGAGCGATCCTATCCTCGGAAGGTTGGTGTATGAATGTGGGGAGCTTTCTCCGTGGGTCAAAAAATGGGATAGTAGCGGTAAGGGAGAGGCAGAAGGGTAAGTAGAGTTCAGAACCGGTTCGTCCGACTCATCGGAGAAAGGAAAGGGTGCTCGGTGCTAGACGGGAAGAAGCTTGGGCAGGGTTTTTGAGATGGAGACGAGAGTTCATCCCGTCATCAGACCAGGCCGTAGTCGTCGTCGAGTCGTTCATCCAGAGTCCACATTGCATTCATATCAAGTCGCGAAATTGCAGCATTCACCAGAACGTACCTTCACAAATGATGCCCAAAGGACAAAAAGAGAAAACGTCTCCTATAATCCTGACGGGATCATGTATGATGACTTTCGTTGACGGTCGACAACTCGCGAGAGGTGTGGTGTTTTCCGTGAGCGACGATTGGGCCAGGTCACGAAGCGAATCGTATCTGGCAGCTTCTGCGGAGCTTGGGGACCTTCAATTCCTTGATCACAGGGGATCGGGGATGGAATGAGGGCGGATGGGGAGGCCGGCGGAACGAGAGGGAGCAGTCGTCGGAGGGCCGATGAGAGTCGTGTCGTTGTCGGGACTGAGTCGAGTTCCTCGGGTCGAGAGCGAGGAATTCTTCAGGGGGTGTATGGTCGCAGCGCAGATGGGCGTGGGACTGGTGTCGAGTGAAGGGCGAGGCGAAGGGGCGGAACGGGAGGGACGTCGGTGGATTGGGATGCAAAAAAAGAAGTGTAGAAAATACCAGTCAAGGCCTTCTGCACTATTGATTTCTCTTTCTGTCTTTCAATCCGTTCTCTTGCTCTTGCGTTTCGTCTTGCGGACCTCTTTGCAGAATTGCAGCTCCAAGCGGTTGGTCGTCAAGTGAACCCTTTTGAATGACCTTGGCGGAGGAGAGCGGAGGCGGAATGGGGGGGATTGCGTGTAGGAGAAGCTGGTCGTCCTAAATGCTGGTTGGTTGGGTTGGGGTACTTGTTCTCGTCGGAGAGAAGAAGCACTCGATTGGTGGTGTTGAAGGGAGAGGTTGATTTGGTGATGTCAAACCTTCTTTTTGGAGGGAGGACAGTCGCCAGATTAAGTCTCTCCTTCCTTCCTCTTTTTTCCTATTCTCTGGGAGGGGGGGGATTGAGTTAGAGAATGGAAAGACCCTTTTAGTCGTTTTCGGCGAGTAAAGAGGTCAGGAAGGGTTGGCTTCGGAGAGGGAATGAATGGATGGGGAGAGTCGAAGGGGAGGAAGGAAGGGGGGAGGAGAGGGTAGGTAAAGGGTTGGAGAGCGGAGGAGGAGATGAAAAAGGATTGGAAGAGAACGAAGGTGTTTTAACCAAGCACCGCACCACCGACGCTCAGCGAGGAGGAGGAGTACCTTACGACGTGGGTATGGGTGTGTGTGTGTGTGTGAGAGAGAGCCCGCCGGTAAGAGAGCGAGAGAGAGATAGGGACGAGTGTGTCCCCCCAGTCCCAGTTCAGTTCCCAGTCTGCAGTCTCCAGTGTAAGGCAAGGTCCCCCCCCCCCCCTTCCTCGGCTCCAATAAAAAGGTACTTGCAGCTTTGGCCTTTTTGGTCTAGGAGAGAGTGGGAAGGAGCGACCTGGAGAGGTACCTTTTCTGTGACTTGCGTGGGAAAGAGTGGAAGGAGAGAGGGGGGGAAGGGGAGGGGAGGGGGTGTACCGTGTGGTGCTTTCTTGGGCTGGGCTGGCAAGTGCAAGTGCAAGTGCAGGTGCGGGTGCAAGGTGGATGGATGGTGGACACCTAGGAAGGACAGGACAGGACAGGACAGGCAAGGGCAGGGCAGGTCAGGGACAAGGGACAAGCTCGAACCAGGCTTGAGCCGGGCGGCGGGCATGGGGGATGGGGCTTGGAGCAATGCTGCTGGGGACTGGCAGCTGGCAATTGGGCGGCCGGCGACGCGGACGCGACCCAGGGTGCCAGGGTGCTTGGGAATCTGTAGAGGAAAATGGTACGTACCTGATGTGCTGAAGCAGCTGCTAACTAGTGCTGCAGCTTCAGTGAGTGCGCTGAGTGGACGGCCAAGCTGCTGCCGCACTTTACTTGCAGAGCCGGCCCTCTTTTCCTTGCAGATGTGCCCTGCAAGTGCAGCAGGAGCGACAGAAGCAGGCTGAGTGAGCGATGTGATGCGAGTGAGATGGACGGGAGATTCGCAGTTTCGCCCTCTTTTCTTTCGAGAACTTCTTCCAGTGGGATTGTTCTGCAGTCAGTGTCTTCGGATGCCTGCGAACGAGGCAGACAGGCAGTGAGCAGACTCCGCGGACAGCAGCAGGCAAGCAAGCACTCTCAGTACTCACACACACACAATTGATTGTCTGCCCTAGCTAGCGAAATGTCGGTTTCCAGCTGTCGCCGTCCAGTGTCCAGTATGAGTGCGAAAGCAGCAGCTAAGATAATGCCTGTCGAGCGCGCGCCGAGAGTGGATGGCGGACTTGCAGGGTGGGACCTTACAGCAGACGCGAGCCGGCCGTCGATTGGCTGCGGCTGGTGAAGTGCTACTGCGCAAGTACGTTAGGAGGTACGGAACCGTTTGGCACCGTGGACCTGACGCCGGAGGCAGGCAGGACAAGGCAGGAGCAGGAGCCAGCAGATGCCACCCCCCCCCCCCAAGACGCCTGAGGAGACTGACTGCAACAGCTCTTACGACACAATGACCGCTTTTGTGCAGCAGCCCGACACAGTGCCTTGTTCTTGGATAGGTATCCGTACGTACTGCACTATTCGAATCGATGGGCCGTTGTGCCTCGTGCCTGTTGGAATTGTATCTGTGCCTAGCCTCGATATGCCACGCTGCAGATGATGCCACCCGTGTAGCTACCTACGTCGGCAGGACTCGCAGATTGATAAATGTCTTTGTGTGTATCACTGGCAGTAGCGTGTTCCACCGCCAGGGTCAAATGGAAAAGGAAAAGGAAGACGGGATACCTATGCTACGTAGAGCTTCAGAAGGAAGAAAAAGTCCCTAGATGGCGTCCGATTTAGCGGACCACGGAGGCGTCAGACTCTGTGGCTAAACGGCGGGCCGGCTGCGAGAAAGAATGACGAGACACGAGGCGAGACGTCGAACGGGATCACCGGCGTGGAGCGGGGGTGAGAGAGACTGCTGAGAGTGGCCCAACGACGACACCTCCAGTGGAACCCGATGCGCCAACAGCCTGCAAAAGTGCTGCTGTCAGCGTCGACGGCGGCGACGACGAAGCCGTCGTGGAAAGTGTGTGAAAGAAAAACGATGGTGGCTGGGCTGAGCGTTTCCTTTCCGACCCCCGGCTCTAACTGATGTTGCTCATTGCCCTTTGTCGCGGATGGTTTTAGCGGTTCGTCGACGAGACGGTTCGTTCTTTTTGCCCAGGGGCTCTGCGGCCTTCTGGTTGGTTGGCTGTCAGGACTTGGCCAAGGCAGGGGATGCGGCCGGAGAGTCGCACTGGCGAGTAATGATTGGCGGGGTGCCTGTCCGATATATGCTGACTGATCTGATGAACAAAGGCTGGTGGCTTATGCTCGCTTCAGGGAATGCTTGTACAGAATACCTCATGTAAGATGCTCCCGAGCTGGTGGTAGCAGTGTGCAAAAGGGCGGATGTGCTGTGTGGATTCGAGCGCGACGGTGGAGATTCTGCGTCCTGGGTGGTGGTGGTGGTAAGAGTGGTCAAGGTCCAGGGCGGCCGGTTTTGCGTGTAATGGTCGTGTTTGTGTGCAAGGTTGGAGGAAGGTGTAATAAGAAGCGTGAGCGTGAGCGTGAGCGTGAGCGTGTGGTGGTCGCGGTTTGGGTGGTGTTCGGAGTCTGGAGCAGGGATTGACGGGAAGCCAGGCGCCGGCTGGGATTGGCCACGACGCGGTGCAGGGGGTGGTTCTTGGTGTGTGTGTGTGTGTGTGTGCGCCTTGTCCTTCTGGAAGAAGCGTGAGGTTCCTCTGTGGTGGATATCGGGGGACCGTGGACGTGGATCTTGGGGCAGTTTGGCGACATTAAGTGATGGATGACGATGATGCAGATTTGGTCTCCGTACGAGGTGCCTCCTCTCCTCCGTGGGCGTGCGTTTAATCGTGGAGAATCTGCAGAGTAGAGCGGGAGGGACGACACACAGTCATGTAACTGTGGCTTGGATATTGGGGGGGGGGGGGGGGGGATGCAGAGAATATCCCAATGAAATGACATAAGCAGACGGATATGACGGTGGAGAGTGCACTCAGTATTCAACGGCGAGCGACATTGGATGCATTTCCCGTCTCCTTGGCCTGATTCTTCCCACGGCGCCCTCCACCGATTGATATATGCGTGAACCGTCATCGCAATTCACCACTGTCTGATGGCATCGCCATCGAGAAGGGCGGCCAGGCAAGCAGGCGGTGGTCGAGGAGGCCCGTATTATTGTTATTTGTTATTCGCAATTTCGAATCTCGCCCGTAGGTCTGGTGTGTTTGTTTGTTGTTATTCCATCCGAGTGAACGACTTGAACGTCTTGGGGCATAAGAAAAAAAGGTCGATGCCGTCCGGGCCTCTCCGGGACGGGCCTCCACCCAGGACGCAAATCCGAGAGCTGCAATTGGGCCGACCGTCTGCAGGTGTCGCGTCCCGTCAGCAGCGGCGCACCGACCGTCATCCATTCAGCGGCCGTCCTTCTAGAAGCTCCAGCGTCCCCTGCACAAGCCACAGGATGGATGCTCCTCCACTGGCAGACACTACCTTAGGTAGGTGAAGTGGGAGAGAGCAAACGGTGGGCGGGCCCCCACCCCTTGCGGCCCTCGGGCCACTGAACGTGCTTCAACGACAGATGCCTCGTCGCCAACCAGACAAGCAGTTGTGCAGCTATCCAATACCTGTGCAAGCTTGTTTCTTGCATGAAAAATGCGAGATGCAGGTCTCCATCGAGGCCGCCCACAAAGAAGACCACCTGCACCTCGTGGAGCCTGAGGATTGAACCTAAGGACAAGCTTCGTCCGTCACTTTCATCATCAAATGAAATAAATAAATAAAAACAGCCTACAAACGCAAAATGACGGGATCGTCACTCGCGCAGGGACAAGAGTCAAGAGCCCAACGCCCGTGACCTGCAACCGGGCCCCGTCCCCATGCTACTTTACTACTTTGCGTGCCAATACTGCATGCGTCCATCAAAACTTCCAGAGACTCAACCTCACACACGCAAACGCGAAAACCACACGTCCCTTGGACACCTTTACCAAACGAGCCCGTCGTAAATGGGGTGGAGGGTCATGCGTGTTCTCCTGCGCATATGGTAAAAATGGTACCTTCCGTGCGCCGCCCACACTTACCGCAGGCGCAGGCTAGGCGGCGCAGGGTCGACCGTACCACCACCACCACCACCACACCGGCTCGGCTTCAGATTGAACAGTGAACGGCCACCGCGGCTCCCTTTTTGAAGTTGCAATTGCTGGAGCCTAGGGAAATCCTGCTTCAGATACCAGCGACCGGCGCAGGCTTGGCGGGGCCAAGTGTCCGGTATCATCGCTATGGATCGTCATCTCATCATCAAACAGCCCGACAACCATCAGATCTTTCCGGCAAACGCACGGCCTGCCAAAAGAAAAAGTGAGCCCGTTCGATTTTCCAGTTTCGGCGACCGCGTTGAGGTCGCGTTGAAACCCAATTGAGTCGAGTGTAGTCGTAATAGTTCGCCTCTTCAACACCATCCGTACTTGTCTGTAATTTCAGCCCCTCCAAGCCGGACGCATCGGAAAGGGGATTGTGTGGCTTTGGCATTGGCATTCGAGGATTTGAGGATTTCGAGGATTCGCAGGGTTGTGTGGAGTCGATTGTCATGCCAGGTGCCGGAAAGCCTCTCAATAGTTTTCATCTGTAAGGCGTCCCGAATACCCGAACATTCAATGGTTAAGCGAAAGCTGACTTGCGCAAGTCCTGGCGTGTATCCTTTCCAAACCGTATTCGAAAGTCAATTGGGCCGTCTTGAGTAAATTGGCCCTGCAAGACCTACGCCAGATCATCGTCCCCCATCGCGCCTCGCGAAACAAGAAAGCACGCAACATCCAGGAACCAACTAAAATTTCCCCAAACCTGGCTGGCTCGTTGCCCTTCTCCTCACATGCACAGTACTTGCGTATGCAATGCAAGCAACAGGAAACCATCTCGCATTGGACAAGGAATCTCCAATGCCGCAACTCCTCCTCCCAAGAGAAAAAAAAAAATTGAGGACATGGACCACCAGCCAGACAGCCAGCTTGCCCAGTCGGCAACCCTATCCCCGGTCCGTACATGAGAATCACGACCGGCTGGCCCGCTTACGTCGGAGTGGATTCCATCGTCCGCCGGTCCCCAATTGCAATCGACAATGCCCTTCCCAGAAGTACCCATCCAAGTACCTCGAATGACCTCGCAAGGCATGACTTGGGCCGGTGTCCACCCGCGCTAGGTACTTTTCGGGTACCTTCTCCTTTTCTGTATCTGTCCCCTTTCCCATCGGTGATGAACGATTCCAGCTGCTTTTGAATTAATGGTCAGGCAATTGAGATATGCGGAAGCCCAGATCGTGATCCCTTTTCTCATGTCTCCCAGATGAGTTTGTTCAATGCTGGCACGTTAGGGGGCAGCGGCTCAAGCGAAGACTAATTCCAGCGGGCATATCAAAATAGCACTCTCGAATGCCTGCAACTCCATAGGGCAAAGACAATTTTTCCCAACCGAAGGAGAGAACCCTCCAGCATGAAGACGCCAAACGGTCGTCAACCATTCCTTTTGGCAAATCGTATCCCTCTCCCGGTACCATCCACAAGCCCACAATGAGCAGTCTCTCATCCCGTCAAATGACATCCCAGTCAGCCTTCGCTGAATCCAAGATGCTCATCACCCCCAAAGTTCCAGGAGCCAGCCGGGAACGGTCGTCAATCTGCCCACCCTCCCTCGTCCAATCACTGGGCCCCTAATGCCTGAACGCTCGACCATCTCCGACATCCCGGTCCCGAGCACGAGGGCGACCGAACCGAACCCGGAACGCCGTTTCCCACGGACGCGCGACGGGACCAATCACAAGACACCAACACGAACTTGAATTGCAGAGTAATCCCCCCCAAACCGCGACGTTCATTGAAAAGGAAAGGAGGAACCACTTCCCACACACGACATTGCCTATTCGTGTATGTGCACATGTCTCCTTTCTGTTTAACCTCACTTCTTGTAAACGCATTCGTATGTAATATTCGCAATACCACGGAGATCCCGTCTTGCAGATCCAATCCAGTCCCCAATCCCAATCCCAATCCCAATCGCCAATTGTGCCTATCCAGCCCACCCCCTTCCCCTTAACGTTCAGACCCGGAGGCCGGTGCCAGTGCCTGCTTCAAGCGAGATGGAACTGCACTGCAACAGCCCGAGCCAACCCTACCTGGCCCAGCATCACCGGAAAAAGAAAAGAGTGAAGTGATGCAAAAATGCGCATGTAACTGAGGATCCCTCTCCTCGCCGCCCACCCAAGAAAAAAAAAGGTGTTCATTCACCAGACAACAACGACGCAATCCAAGTCTCTGAAATTCCCCCGTGTTCCATACGTGCCTCCTTAGCGCCAAGCCGATCGATCCATTCCCGGAGGGAAACAGGCAAAAAACCAAGTAATTTTCACACAACTGCAAAGAAGCCCACTTGGCCTGCATCGTATCCCAGATCTCCGCGTCAAGATCGCGGGAGTGTGTTTTCTTACACCACCTGAGGGGGTCAACTTACGGGTAACACGATACTACAAAACTACTCATTCACCCGCATAAGCGTACTTTTCACACAAACGTCACCTCAACCCATCAAACCCTCCGTCCCTCTCTCTAACCCAAACTCCCCAACTGCCCCATCGCCGCCAAGACGCGCAAGTAAAGTGAACCTCTTCATAGCCGCATGGCTCAGCTCAGTCGAACGACGATAGTCCGCCCCGCCCCGGCCCAACCGACAGTAACCCCAACGCCACCTGCCTATGCCGTTTTCAATCGCCTGGATATCCGGCACGCATCGTCAGGCACACACACACACACACACACACACACACACACACATACACACACACTTGCACACGCCCTCGTCGATCCGCCGCCGCGCCACACAAGCGCCAGGAGGAAAAAGAAGATCGCGATCGGTTGGTTCGCTCTCTCCCCCTTCACGCGCGTGTTCGTTCCAATAGAGGCAGGCCATTCCGCACGTCAGACGCGCCAGAAACGATCCCTTCCCCCCTTCTAGTGTACCCAAAACTAACGGGCTCGGGCTCCCCCCTGAAGCCTGAAGCAAGCCACATCTATCATCGCGAACCAGAGAATCCTCCTCCCCCAAAAATACACGCGCAAATCATCAGCCAGGAACACGCAGCGGGAAAAGCCACCGCAGACTAAGCCCATAGCTTCCGTCCGTCCTTTCCATCTAGTTCGACTGTTTTTAATCATCTAGCCTGATCCATTTAGCTGCTGCCTTGCACGCCTTGTCCCGCGTGGGGGGGGGGGAGCTGGCTCACTCCATTATCGGTGTCCTCCCTCTACCCGTTCCGCCACCGCACCCTGCGCCGTGCATCACCACCGTCAAACTCCTCTGCAGTAGTGACCATCTTTCCGTAGCCGCGCAAGACACAAACCGCTCATAGCTCCGAAAAGCCTACAAGACCCAATGAAGAAAAAAGAAAAGACGTCCCCTACAAACGCACCAGAATGCCCAATGACCCCTGTAACCTTTGCTTTTCCCCCAATGACCACGCGCGCGGGATCTGCGTCGTCGTCGCCTTACCACTTTCCACACCCCGGTCACCGCTCCAAGTCTCAGAGCTGAGACCTGCCTGCCTTCTTTGCTTTCTGCAGCCCGCGCATCGGCAGCACGATCCATTTTCGGGGCATGATATGCCATCGAGATTCGAAATCTCATCGACGGCAGGGAAAAAAAAAAAAAAAAAAAAAAAAAAGAAAGGGTTACCATCATCCGCTGGCGCGTATCAAGTATTGAATGTCTCACAAGAGAAAAGTGCAACACTGTAAGGACCACCTCGGTCATCCGATTTAAACGCCCCGTTCGGCTCCGCGCATGCATATCCCGTCATCCCATCTCACCAAATAAATCCAATTGACACTCTGAACCATCGCTGCCGCCTAACCTACGGCGGCGGCTACAGACGAGACACTGAGATTGATGCAGGCGTCTACGCAAGCAACCGCATCCAACGCCATTGCCGCGTTCACGGTCCCTGAGCGCAACATGCGGTCTTCTCATTCCCAATCCTCGCCCTCGTACCCCTCTCTCCTGAGAACATGCTGTCTAAGGAGTAAAGACACAGCGGCGCTTGTCAAAACCACGCTGAAGCAATTCTCCCTCACACAATCATGCGATGATCGAAAGTACATAGTAGAGAGTATCGCCTCCGAGTGCGGGTATATACTCCGTCCCAGCTAAAAGGAGGCGGCGGTAATCAATCGTCTTGCACCCCAGCGGGGAGCAAAACCACCAGCCTAAAACGGTTACAGACCGTACCTAGAAGGGGGGGCGAGGGGACGTGCTCCGGGCAGTCTTGTCTCGACCACCAGAGGAAAGAAAATAGATTCATTCCCGCCGCAAACCCCCCCCCCAATTGCCAATGCCGCATCAACATCGTCATCAAACGGTCCGAGATTCCTGCACATCGAATTGATGCCATCGGTAATGAATGCAACGGCTATCATCGAGACATTCTCTGGGAAATGACCCCTGTCCGGAGGCTCGCCCAAACCAACACGGCAAGCCCACACCCCTGACCCGCGGTTCCGTCCCACCGGCGCCGACAAACTGGGAAAAAAGGAGGGGCGGGGGCCGCCGGGGTGGGAAGTTCATTTGCACATCTGCGCCTCTCCCGACTCAGACCACGTTTTTGTTTTCCTTTGAATGGAACACTCACACTCGAATCTCAAATTTCTCTTCAACGACTCAAGCGACTGCTCATTTAGTCGGGGTGACGTAGTCAATCGGACAACTCTGATTCAAAGCGTTTCGAGAAACACTAACACTGCCTTCCTTCCCGCTTTGTCCTTGGCTAGAGCGCTTGTCAAATGAAAGACAAGCCTTTCCCACCTGATACATCAGACGAACAAAGGTCAGTGCTCCAGCCCACATGACCTTCCCACGGACAAAAAAGGCAGCTGAAAGGATTTCGATTTCCGTTCTTGGGTCTGATGGTTGGAAAGAGGCGCTTGCGTTGGAGAATAAGGTAAGGTAGTCCCGTCTAGGCCACTTTACGCGGTTGGTCCTTTATGAACCCCTCAACGCGGTCGCGCCGTCCTAGACAGACGTTCCTGTAATTGTCATCAAATGCTGGGAACAGACGCAATACTCCCCGGATTTGCCCCCGCACCTACTCAGTCCATCTCAAGTGCAAAGGCTCCCCGGAGTCATGTCCGTCCACAGCCTCAAGATACCCTGTGCCATCGCCACAGCGGCAAATATTGAACACTCGCCATCGTTAAGCCTCACCATGCCTCCTTGCCCTTCCCCGGATCTGGCCCCACCCGGTGGCATCCATCCCACGGCCTCCAAAACCGGTCGCTGCCGTCCTGGCCTCGGCCCTTTGGCCGCGGAGGCTTCAAGCTTGCTTCGACCGCCAATGGAGCCGTCACACCCACCAAGCTTTCGAAACCCCGTCTCGCTGTGAACCTGCTTTGCTGCCTACCTTCTGCCAACGCAGCAGCTGCAGTTGCAGTGACAATTGCAGGAGCCGAAGCAGGCTCGACACAAACCTTGGTCGGCGGCGCGGGCTGCAGGGAGGTTGGACGAGTAAGAGGCGCGCCTACTCCAAATCCCCCAGATACCTCATCCTTGAAGGCTTGCATGCGTTTACAAAGTACCACTCATTTACCCCTCACCCCGTCGACATCTTCCACCACCTTCAAATTACCCTGGCAGATGGCTACCACCTCTACTGAGGAAGTTAGCAGCGCTACTCAAAGTATGGCCCCCTACCCCCGCCTTCAGCTCAGGAACGTCGCGAACCAGCGCCAGCCGCCGTACACCACCATTCCAGACGGCCCAAACTGAAAACCAAAAACCTCCCCAAAAATCAAGGAACATGCAATTATTTCCCCGAACCAGTTGCCAACTGGCAAGGTAGCAGCCAACCACCAGCACCACGCCCGTGCAACTGATAAGCCCAGCGAAAGCGTCAATTGGACCACGAACCTCCATTGCTCGTGGACCGGATTCTAAGAATCCCACTCGCTTGCGAACCGCGAAAAAAGAAGTGTCAAGATACGCTGGTCCAGCTGCGTCCGGCCATGCTCTGCCGTTCCCGCACCCCACACCAATTCTCATCCCCCTCTTCCCTTCCCCTCGCGCCATTCGGCAGCCCGGGAAGGCCCTTGTCCGGGGATTCCAGCGAGCCCGGGTTTGCGTAGATAGCAGATAGGCAGTCGTGAGCCCGCACACCTCATCGCATGCGGCTAAAGCAAGGCAGGAGGGAGATGTGGTGGTGTTGATTGTGGATTTTGGCGCCAGATGTCGGCATCATTCTTTCTACACTCGACGCCCTTCTCCCGGGGGGTGTGTGCGCCGGCTCGTTCGAGGTTTCGATGGGTCCCCGCATCTGCACCCCCAGATTGGAGAAGCCGACGACGACGCGCGCGCACGATACGCGACTGGCGACTCTTCAGCGACGCCCCTCTCTCACACACGCGACGGGCGACGGGCGGCGATCCTCGGCACGACGACCGGAGCGCCGGGTCCGTGGAACCTCGACCCCTCCCCTCCCCCCAAGATGGTGACGCTATCGTGTTGCCAATCATCTATCTGGAGGGACCAATTGGGCAACGGTAAATCAAGCAATATGCCTCCTGCACGTCTTCAGCTAGATTAGGCCAACTGGAGATGTGCGAGAGAGCGTCAAGGCACGCAATCGAACCGCCGGGCGTATCATTATTGATCAGCAGGTGCCGTTATCTTTGGTCCAACGGCCGGAGTTGGTCCAAGCCATGATCTGCAGCATGCAAGAGCGCGTTGCGTGTCTCCAAAGACTCGCACCGACATTGGTTTCGAACCGTCGACGTGGCTCCGCGGAACAGACCGTGTTCCCCAGCCCCAGGAGGCGAGAGGTTGAAAGAAAAATTCGACCTCGCATAAACCTCTCAACTTGACTCCATTCGCGTCGTCCAATTTTTTTTCATTTTTTCTTCTCTTTCGCGTGACCGGGGCTGGATTCTCTCCATTCCTGCATGCAGGATGTAGGTACATGTAGGACCAAAGTGGTTGCATGCGTCTCGTCCTCGATGGCGGTGACGTTTTGCGAACCAACGTACGTCTGTCTTTTCGTACTCCACGCCCTCGTGCAACTGTGGAGCGTGTTGGAGACTTCAACGCGTCTGCCACACCAGCGACGCTTGTCCGGAAGCGTTTCCTCTAAAGCTCCCCCCGCAGTGGAGACAGTTCGATATCCATCATGAACTGCAAGTTTTTGAAGCCTCAAACCGGGGCGTCGGACCCGTTTGCGAAGGCCTGGACCCTGAATTTCAGGAAGCCCCCTCGAAGCCTGGGCAGTGGTCTCATTGTTGTCTGTTTGAAGCACCAAATGTCTTGTACGTTGGTCGTTAATCCGAGGTAGCAACTGTATAGCAGCTGTGGCGTTAAAATTGTATATTGAACCTTCGACTTCAGCCACACATGCCTTGCCGCAGAGATAATGCTTGGCTTGGAGGACGTGGCATCACAGAGACGTCGGCTCCTAAGCGACAATGCATTCAGAATTTTCCTCATGCTCATGCAGGCCATCGAAGCCATTTGTCGTCGATGTTGCCATCACCGCCAGTCGCCGTCCGCCTGCACCTCGTCGGCGACCGCAGAAAGAATCTGATCACGACTCCGTTTTTTTCAGCCACCCCTCCAGCCCCTCTCATGAGAGCCGTATGCCGCACGATTTCTCCCTCTCTGACGGGTTGTATCCGCAAGCCTCGGCGATGATCACGGCGCCAGCAAGCAGTCCCCGGCCTCGATCAACCAAAGTCAGACGTTGGCCCAGAAGCTGCTGCAAGTAACGGCGCGGGGCTTGGCCAAGATGACTCGTTGGAATGACCTCACGCGAGCGCGTGCGTCGTGACCCGAAGCTTCGGAGGTGGCCCGGAATGGACCACACAGCTTGCTGCTGCTGCTGCTACTGCAGCTATCTGCACGACGCCAAAAATTGGGAACCACAGCCCGTCCCCGTCGTCAAGAAACCCTTGTCGGCCCCGCGATTTCGTACCCGGTCTGCCGCTTCGTGACACCATTTAGCTTTTTTCTTGCTCGCCATCTGCCTCGATGTGATTTGTCAATGGCTTTGACGGCCCGCGGCAGCTGCGGCTCAAGTGCATCGTGAAGCTCCAATATCAAAAATTTTCTTTACTCTTGCTCCTCTCTCCCGACCCATCAGGTAATTCGTCTCAACGGCAACGCGTGCAGATTTTTTTTGCAGAGCCTCCGCACCAAGTCTCTTAATGCCAAGACTGTGGTTTTTTTCTCTTCCCCTCCCTTACCGCATCTGCAGTGTTTTGACCGCCGTTGTGACCGCCGTTGGGGGCCCGAGGCTCCTCCGTGAGATCCTCCCCAACCCCCCGGGCCCAAATGTCGCCGCAACATTGTCCACTCAGTCGTTGAGCATCAAAAGACTCTGATGGCTGGAACGTAGCGGTCTGTCCGTGGGGACTCGCACCGACAAACTATCGATGCAGCGGTATGCGTGAGGTGGTTTGCATGTGCACCGCAGGGTCTGCGGGGAGAATGGTGGCGATGGTTGGTGTTTGCAGACGTCACTCGGTATCTGACAAAGGCATGCAGATGTGGCCTGGGTTGAGTCAATGCCAGTCGCTGTCTAGGCCAAAGGCGTTGAACCCCCTGATAGACAGTTGGCTTAGCCAAACCCAGCAGGTGCATCAAATTGTCGACATGTCCCTTGATAAGTGGTTGGATTGGCACCTTAGGCGAGCATTTGACCGCTCTTGTCGCCAGCGGTACCGAGCGGCGGATCAGAGACACGGCTCGGTTGCCGTAAGGCGAACATTTGGTGGCGGCACGGCTCAGCTGGCCGGAATTGCGGTTTTGCTTCTCCCAACAACCGATTTTCCAGCGGTCAGTCGGCAAGCCTCCATTGGCGCACAAATTCTCGGCCGGGGGAGGACGGCGGGCTTGCCTAGGTGCTTGCCTTGTCTCAGACCCTGACGGGCCATTCCACCCGGGAGGAAAGGGATGGCTGACATTCTTGAGGGGGCGTTGCCAGATGTCGTCGTACACGGCATGGTATGAAATCAATAGTCTCAACTGGCACGGCAAATTTGGAGCTTCGCTTCACAAATAGACGTTACGGGGTTGGCTCGATGGTTTTTTGGCGTGTCCTTTTGCTCCGGTCGAGCACCCACAGAGGAGCTCGGAGATGGGGTCTCGGGGACGGCGAGGCGTACGAAACGAGGAATTGGCAGATTCTGAATGAGTGCAGGGGGATGAGGGCCCTCGTGGAGTCGTCTAGAAGGTTTTTGGAAGGCAAGAGAGATGCTTGCAAGTCGCAAGTGGTCGCAGCTGCCAAACGGGACGACCCCACATGACTGTGATCGGGTGCTCTCCACTACCGTCCCGACACGGTGCATCTTCAGCCACAAGCCGGCGCCCCGGCACGGAAAGGGGGCCCACCAAGCTGCACAACCAGAACAACCCGCACAAAAGACACGAGGCTGAGGACGCTAAGGAAGGTTGAAAATTCCGATCCCGTCGTCCAGTTCCACCCAATCGGCCGAGCCCCCCTTGTCCCGACCGGGATTAGCGCCAGATCTTGTGCACGCCGTGTGCTTGCCATGCGCGATCCTAGCATGTTCCGCCTTAGTAATGCAAACCTTATCCTCTGCATTGGTACAGTGTCTCGTGTGTCTCTTTCGTTGTGAAAATTGAAGGTGCACCGGAGAAGACATCGTCAGTTGGGAAGCTCCGGTTGAAGAGCTTTTTACCAGCAACAGGCAACTTCCCTACAACTCACTGCAAGCAACTGGCCACCTTCCAGCACACGGACGTATGTCCATCTCAAGACGCGGAAGCTGCCATCACGTCGGGTCGGAACTCGTACGGTGGAATGGGCGCCCTGCAGTTCATCCCAAGACACTGACAGTTTCTGTCTCCTGTCGCCAGTCGCCCCAACCCCTTTGCACTGCTGCAGACCCTGTCCCAGCAAAACGCCTCCTCTTCTGGAGCTCTGACGACGATGTTCTCCCCAGTGCCAGCCAAGCAGCTTTTCCCTCACTTCCGGACCCTTTTTGCAACCCCATCCGCAACAAATCGGGTTGGCCCGTTATGAAGAGATTTTTGCACCTCAGTCTTTTCCCCTTGCCGCTGCACCGTCTGTCACAATATCCCGCCCAGCCGTCTCTGCACGGGTTCACATCCAGCACATGGCCTGGCCCTGCGAAAAAAAAGATTTCCCGAGAACGAAACCTCCAGCTCGGGCCCCCGAACCCTTAAGATGGCCGCTATTACTGCCATTGCCATCACAGCACACCTGCGAAACGCCGCCCGACGGACCAGCGACCCCGGTGGGCCTGGAGTGCTGTCCGCGAACACAGAGCTCCGGTATCCGCATTAGGGGTTTGATTGTGCTTCCAATTAAGCCAATTGAACCCTGAATAACGACACAGAGGTCATATGTTGGCGTTGCGTTGGAACGCCATATATTGCACGCCCGCTGCCGTCGAACCTCAGGCAAAGGCTATATCGGTCATGGCCGTCGACAGGAGCAGCCAACGTCCCAAGCGTTGGGCCGCCGTTGACGGAACCGAGGGAATAGCCGCACACAGGCCACCTGCCATCCCATCATTTCCTCAGCGGCGTCTGTCGCCCAAGTGCCAATTGACAGAGCGTCCGTTGCCAAAGCACACATTTCGTTCGGGGCTCACGGTGTCTGCAATTCCGCCAAAAATGGGAAGAGCAGCGCGAAACCGGACCATCAGGCACTCTATATCGAATCATGCCGTAGCACCGCTCTCACTCACGCGAGCCTATGGTGTGAGGCCGTGTAAACTCAATTCGCCTGCCAGTTGGTTCCAATGGCAACCGTCGCACTCGCCAATGCAACTCTTCCATGCCTTGTCTGTGTTTCATGACTGGCCTTTTCCAGGAAACGATTTCGCCGCTGCAACTGCGCAGCTACACAACGTCGTATCTACGCCCGGCTCGTGCTCGCGGGGAAGCTGAAAGCGTCTCGTCGGTAGGTTCGCGTCGACAGCCGCCGCGATCTGTGAACTCCTGCCACTTGAACCATCGCCGTATGTTTCGACGCGCTCTGTCTGAGCTCTGAAGAGTGGCGTGTTCAACACTTGTTGCACTCTAGAACTTCAACATGGCCGTCGAGCACGGCTGGATTTCAAACGAAGCTAAGAAGGCCACATCATATTGTCTAAGACAGGGCACGGCAACGTGATTACGATACAGCAACGAATATTCCAAGTAAGGCAGATCTGGTAGCACCGTCGCGTGGCATCTGCAATGATCATCAATCACCAACTCTACTTCAGGCACAAACAACGCGCTACACAACTGCTACAGGCCCAGATCGCGGCCCAAAGGCAACCCCTGGTGGTTCTCCAAATGCCCCGAATAAGACACGCCGTCAGCCGCTCGGACACCTATCAAAGTAACTTTCTTGACGGGTTAGGCCTGTATCCCCTCGCCTGTCACTAGCCAATCGACCCTAGCAACATCAACCGCAGCATTCCATCGGCGATGGATGATCAGTCAATGTTGCGACATTCAAATTCGTGATTGCTGACGAACCGCGCCATATCATCTTGGCCACACAGGAACTGCAGCTTTCAAGGTCTCGGAGCCCTGGATCTTGCCCCAGCTCGGGCCGCGGATATCACAGATTGGCTGCCCGGAAGGGTTGCCTTTGGCGAGCTGCAGAAGCCTGGCCGCGAAGTTCGTGTCATGACGCGAAGCTGCATACCTTCAGCCCACGTCTTGCCTAGCTTCCGAAGTTCTGAAGAAGCCACGCAAAGCGAACCTGAGCGGTTCACGCGGCCGGCCGTCTACCTATTGGTTTTTTTTCCAAGGATAGGAATGGCAGTGGAGAACCTGCGGCTTGTCGTCGGGGAGAACAGCTCGGTCGTGGAAACGCCATGCCGACCGAACGCAATTGATGGACCGGCCAACCATGGGATTTCATTGGGGCTTTTTCGGAGCTTCTTGGAGCCATTCCCCAGGATCAGGGTGCATCGAGGCTTTCCTTAGGAGAGCTGCGCCTACTGTTCAGCAGGCGAGGTGCGCTTCCGATGCCTGGTCGAACAAACGATGTTCTCAACCGGCGCCGTTGCCCTTGTCAGCCGTGGCGTGGCGTTCCGTACTATAATTCCAGGCCGATGTTGGGGAAGGCCATCTATCGCGGCTTCTCATTCACCACGGAAACGGTAGATGAGGTCTGCACCGTGCTCGCGTCGTCCCATCTACGGTTACCGAACGGGCAAACGATCGGCGCCTCGCTCAATTTCAGCCTTGAGCGTCCAGCCACCTCACTTTTTGACGGGCGGATGTCCGCGAGCTTGATAGCCATCATCAATTCTTGACACCTGGCCGATGCTTTTCTCAGTGTCCCAGTCTGGCGACAAACATGCCGTCATTAAAGAACCCAGCAAAGGGATCGTCACTGCGAACGCCCGAGCAACAGACACATGCTGCCGTCCTAGAGATATACGGCAGTGGATTCTTGTGGAACAGAGGAGATTTTGCCAATCTGGCAGAAACATTCGAGGGCGCTTTAATCGTGGATACGGGCGCCGTCTCGGATTCCAGCACAAGTTCGTCAGCGCCGTGCCACTCGCTACGGGTCAGCGCAGGAAAAAAGAACCCCTATGCTCGTCATCATGACTTACGGGCTGAGAAATCTGCTGCCCCGGTCCTTACGCTCCCCACAGAAGCCATCACGAACTGGCCTGAACACCCACCAAATGCCCTCAGCAACCGGCTTCTCGGATTTCCTCGGCTTGTGGTATTGTTCTGGGAATCAATTTGAGGCTCATTTGGAGATCCAAAGCCCTCGCCTGCCCACCGGAAACATGATTGAAGGAATCTTGCCTGTTGGCTCCATGTCTTCATGATTGTTTCCCCAGGGCCCGAATCCTGCAGCAGCGGACGACCCACCGCACCCCGACACATCCCCCACAGACGGGACACCGGATGCGCCGACCGGCCTGCCTATTCCGGGTCCTCGTAGAGGGTGTTAGCCGGGCCTGTAACACCATTGCGCAGTCTTTTGCCGGGGCCAGCGCCTGGGCGAATTTGCCTCGGCGGCTGCAACGGAGCAATCAGCAGGGCAAGTGCGCATTTGCGGCACTTGGGATTGCAGCTGAATGCCTCAAAACGGCACAAGATGCGCAGGAGTTCGTCGCCTCCAGCCAGGATCGGCTCTAGAGCACGGGTTGCGACGCTGACGCCAGCCAACAGATCGCGTCTTGCACGCGTTATTTCTAGATCATTGCTGGAATAACGGCGTGTTTCGAAATACAAACATGACGGCGCTGGCGAGAGGTCCTATCATCGTCCCCATCCGTGCCAGGTCAATCACTTCACCCACTAGTCGCTCACCGGACGGCCGACGTCCCAGCGTCTGGAAGCAAGACCCCCTGATGCCATCCCGCACAGACATGGATGATGGAACACGGCTCGGGCATGTTTGCTGAAGCAGGCTACCCTTAGGGGGCTGGTTGATTGGGGTTCCGCGGGTGTCGTCGAGATTGGTGACATCAGCGCAGCAGCGCCGACCGAGACATGAACATCCCATCAGACGTGTTGATAATAGCTGACCGACATATCGCGTTCTGGACGTGGGTTGCGTCCGTTCGTCCAAACATCAACTCCTCGCTGTGTCGCAAACATCGCGACATCAACAACCGAGAGACACTCAAGCACATGCTTCTGCTGCAAGCAGGCAGGTTTGATTGTCATGTCTGCCAGTTGTCCAATATTGCCAGGGGTCTCCCCTCGAGATCTCGGATGGAAATTGGAACTAGTTGGACAACCACCACCATACATTCCTCAATTGAGTTGCACGCCAACCCAACCGCAGCCACTAAAAGAACGTCTTCGACGAGGGCGAACGAAGCATGATGCTACCAAAGCACCAACAAGCGTGCAAATCCAACGAATAATAAAACCACTTTACGCGTTACCTCGTTTCCTCCACGCGACAGACACGGCTGCCCCCCAAACCGGTCAGCACCGGTGGCCTCTGCGGCTGGATTGGGCAGATTTGCACTCTCGCATCTGCGAGCCACAGACGCACGCCCGGCTTCCCCCACCGTAAGCCTGCACCTGCACGCAAAACAAGATTTCGCGCGCGAACAGCTTGCCTCCTCTCGTTGCGAGATACGGCCCATTTCAAGCAGGTTGAATGCGAGTCCTCCACCTCTTGTGTCAAGACCTTGGAAACTGATGGGCCCATTGGCTCCCTGGGGCCCGTCGCAATCGCGCGTGGCCGTCTCAATCTCCTGCAAACCACGAGGCAGCTCTCCGCCCTAATTCTCCGATTGCGCGATGCCTCTCGGCCGTCGAACAAGGGGGAACATCTGTCGCTATTTCGGCGCTGTGCCTGACAGCCAAGGCGCATGGGACGGGGACGATTGAGATTGAAGCGGAGTGACAGAGTGGATTGGACGTTGTGAAAGAGGCCATTGATAGCCTTATCACCAGGGGCGTCTGCTGCAACGACTCAGGAGCAGAACGTGTGATCAAAAGACCGAAACCTTCGTATTCAACTCCCCAGCCAACAGCGAAAGAGCGCAAGTGGGCTTTTCGCCTCTTTCAACGACTCGGCCGTTGCTTTCCTCCCCGGTAGATCACGATGGGCATGAACAGGTGCATTGGAGGTCACAGTCGACATGGCCAGCCGAAGACGCCCCCAGCCCTCTTTTTTTTTTTTTTTTTTTTTTTTGGGGTGGTCTCGGCAGCGATTGCATCGGCGGTCGAATCGGGTTTTCATCTCCGCTCCCGCCTACTTCTGAGTCGCTCTAAAAACCCAGGAAAGGCTTCCGCGGGTGCCACGCATCTGGGCACACGGCGCGCCGGCAACAGGCTGGTTCTGCCTTGGGAGGATTGGATGTATTCAAGAAAAAGCAAAGTTGCTTCTCGAATTTTTTCTTGCGTCGTTGCGAGGCGCAACGTCTATTTTTCTCCCGCCTTCCCATTCCCCCTTACTGAGGCGGGTAATCCGGCACTCTTCCAAGGTCGGGGTCGACGTTTGCACATCATCATTCTACTGTTCTCGCTGGGCTGCGAATAATAACGTAAGGGGAACGGGGACCAGGTTTAATATGTCGAGGCCTGTTGAATTTTGTGGTTTTATCTCCTGACATGCATTAGAGGGGGGCAAACGGGCTAGAATGCTCTCTGCGCTGGCTGGATTGGGACCGGATTGCAACGCATCGTCGCGATGTCCGACTCGTGTTGTCGTCCCACCGCCTGTGCTTTGCTCCGCGGCTGGCTGACTGGCCTTTTTTAAACAATTTCAACACGTCAAATGCCATGTCGGTCTGGAGGATAGGCGAGATGACGGAATGCCTATTTGGGGACACCCCTGGGAAGGGAAAGGGCGGATGCTGCCGAGATTTGCATGTGCGAGGTCCCAGGGGGTTGGAATGGTCCGGGGCGGTGGGCTGGGTAGGACACACTGCGCTTCTTTGAATGTTTGGAGAAGCGGTCTGAGGCCAAAGGGTGAGGTGTTGGTTTGGAGTAACTACGAAGAGGGAGAAGTTGTGTGTGGTGTGTGAAGGGCAGTGGTGACGTTGCTTGATGATATAGCTGGTGCTCGCCGAGGAAGTGTGCGATCCCAAACATTGGGAGAGGGTGTGATGCATCCATCTCGTCCCGTTGGGAAAGACGTTGCCTGCATCAGTGACATGCAATAAAGGTGATATATCTTCCGGCCGAACAGAATTGAAGATATTCGCCAAAGGGTAGCTTGCTCAATCAACTTCCATTTTGATCTGGCACTTCCGGGATTGTAACTTCGGATTGTCTATCCTACGCTCTGTCACCAAGACCAGCTTCATACGTTACTGCTCTTCCATCGTCTATCTTCTAAAATCACCCTTTCCCTCCTCTGTCTGTGCCCATCTATACGTCGTTGCCGTAGAGAACACCGATTGATGTCTGCGGCGTGTTTGTAGAGAGATGCCCTAGCCCGCCAGCTCATTATCATGGCGGAGTTGAGGCGGTCTTTGACTTGAGACGAGGAACAGAATATGTCTTATTGTCCGCCTGCGGCCTCTCTAATCCTGGATCAGATGCGAGATGCTTTGGTTACATAGGCCTGCATTGGAGCTTCCCAGAGGCCTTTTTTGGTGTTTTTGAGGTTGCTTAAAAGGGTTGATATCAGTTCACACGAGAAAAACTCTAACACCAATCCGCCTACCATTCCGCTCGTAGCAATTTGAACCTGCTTCGTCTTAGCCGGATGACGATAAAGTACAGTATCGTGTATTCTGGGACCTGGTCTATGGCAGAGGAACGCGCCGTGTCGGGCGTGTTTGTATTCTTTGCTAATACGTGAGTGTCGACGAGGCAGAGAAGGGATAACGGTAGGTGTGGCCAACCTTCTGTGCTCCAATCTGGGTTGTGGATATCTCCTTTCCATGTGGAATGAGTGGGAGCGGAAAGATGCCAGCACACCGAAGATTTTGTTTGCGCTTCTGGTGGTGTTTTGGCTACATTTGGTTTGAGCCCAGAGCAGAAGTCCTTCCCTTTTTCTACTTGTGATGAGAAGCTCGCTCGCAGTCTGGACCACGCCGGGCGTGCGTAGAGCTGTCCTGAACTGTTGCTGCGGCACTCATCGTATAATGATGAGAGTATATGTGAACTCCGTGGATCATCAAAGCTACCTCTTTCTGTTGGTCCAATCCTCTTGGTGGTCAACGGCGTTGCCCTTCTGCATGTGTAGGCGAAGGTGAGACTGGTTCCTGCAACAAGTGTATGTTCACACTCTGTATGAGAGCGGCAGGGCGTCTGGGTTGGTTGTATTTTCTGCTTATAAGTATATATGGTTGACCTTGTATGCTTCAGTCTCGTTTGCTGACTGCCTCCATGTGGACAAACTGGCCTGGCAATGGGATGGCCGAATGGGAAGGCCACAATTTTTCTCTTCCCTGTGGCTTTCTTAATCTGCGTCCTGAATCTGGGCTAGGACCCTTTTACCTCTTCCTACTTTTAGATGAGGGATGCTCGCGCCCTCGTCGTCCAGAACGCGCCAGACACACGCGGAGGCCATTTCATGGCGCACGTGATATCACAATCTTGCGTTATAAAGTATTTGGGCATCTTCAGCTGCCGTTCTGCTGCTATTAGAATCGCATGGCCACAGTCCTGAATGGGCCAGCTAAATCGAAGCTGGTTCGGCTAGGGATTCAATCATGCTCCGTACACGACTGAATCTGTGATACTCTGTGTGGTGGAAAGCAATGATGGAAGAGCCAATTTGAATACGTATCTATTCGGCATACTAATAGTACGAGAAGAATGATGAAAAGTGATACAAGGCGCAAGGCGCTGTTTAGGAGTTGAGGCTGGTCAATGCTGGGGGGAAGAGCCGCACGTAGCCCAGAGATTTTGCTTCGTCAGGGCTGAGGAACCTTGTCACAGAAGCTGCTACTCTGGCCTGATTTGGGGTCGAAAGTGACCAAATTTTCCATTGTGAAAGGCTTTATAGAGCATGTCTTGGTGATCGCGGCCTTGTCTCACACTGTTTTGGCTCATAGACGAGTGTCGCGGGATCACGCGGGGGATGTCGAGCACACCGTACCTGACGACCAGAACTTGAGGCCATATAAAAACGTCCAATACGACGTAGATCTTGTTTCTGGGAACACAATCATAGGCAGCAAGTGACGACTGTTTTGGCAACGCGCTGATTTAATCCCACGTTTATCAGGCCGAGCTTGTTCGTGGTACTGCAAAGGTACACTGAGTGCGTTAGTGACGAACGATGGGGCATGCTGAAGCTCTCTTCGAGTATCTATCCGTATATACATCCACTTGCGACAACGGCGGACAGCTGTGGTGCTCCTTGTGAATGTAAGGGATTGGGCGACGAGGAGTTGCTGATGTTCCTCCTGGGATATCGATAGGGAAGCAGGCTCCGTGAAGCTTGAGATACATTTCAAAACACTATTGTTTGTTTGAAAATTGTGGCACGTAGGAGACACTGCAGGTATTTAAGGTCGCGATAAGACTTGTGTCAGGCAAGCTTCTACCTTCGTGATGGGGGTGACGTCAACAGCTCTCCTGTCGCCAGCGATAGCAGGTTAGAGACCGCACATCATCACAAGCAACATCCTGCTTATAAAACACAGGCTGATCTTAGATCTAAACGCTCACTGCTACCTTTAAATAGAAGGAGCATAATCAAATAATATCACACGGCTGGACTCACCCTTAGCAGACGGCTCTCGCGCACATCGTCACCTTAAAAGTCACATCATGAAAATCAACAAAAAATCAAAAAGTTCGGACCCAGAAGGGTCCTATGAAAATCCATAGGACACTCTTACCAGCCTCAGGTGTAACGATGCTATGGATTTTTCTAACGGCGGCAGAGCAAGAACCCCACTAATGGTTGACCAGAGTGGGATTCGAACTTGCGCACCCGTGGCGTGGGACGTTCGAGAACTCGCATCAATTGATGCGCCTAGTAACCCCACTAGACCATGGGCTGTTGATGGAAGGGGCAGTGATAATTTTGTTCAAGTAGGGTGTGGGCTGGCGGGCTACCTCAGGCAGCAGGTCGTAGAGGTAGAGAAGGAAGGTGCGGGCAGGTGAGAACCTCTTGCCTCCAGCGCTCCTGACCTTTGGTCTCCCCGCGTCATTGGATCAAGCCAGCGCGAGGAGGACTCAAAGGACCTTACCTAGAATAACTCGGAGAAGGGGCTCTCGTGATAACCACGCTCAAGCTTTGTTGAGAACTTCATGTGTAACTCGAAGCCTCCCCTTCCGTTTTCGTTTCGTCTCTTGCTTTATGACCGACGCTCCGCACCAGGTCTCCGTCATACAGCGGCAGTCAAAGATGCCTCCTTTTGACCTTTATCAGCGTCGTGAGTGTCCTTTTCTATACCGAAGATTTGCTTTCTTCGGCTGGCTCATACAGCAACGACCTTGAAGACGGAAGGCGCCTCGGGTGTCGTCGACCGTACCCTGAAATCATACAGAAACATCCAACAGTAGTAAAAAGAGATCTTGTTCGTGAACAATCCATGACAATGGAAAAACATTTTCTTGGCCCCAAGGGCCCGTTCATGTGACAGAAGCAGGCTGAAAGACTGGATGGTCTGGAGCGGGATCTCTTTAGTCAACCCTCCTCCATTATCCAACGCGGACCATGATTGCTGAAACCAAACTCAACCGAGTCAAGAAACATTATTTCGTCGACACCGTCCACTCCGAGCTTGCGGAATGCAAGTATCGTGTAACAAGAAACCAATGAACAACGTGTTCTCGCAAATCAGGCGACGAGATCAGTGACCCGGTCACCAAAAAGAATTCGAAAGAGCCAGAGCCCATTGACCTCCTCAAAGAATCATCGCTCAAATTGGGCAACTTTCCAGATAAGCCAAATTGGTGATCGTCGAGGAGCGAGAAAGCAGGTACGGGAAGCCCAACTCGGGCCGCCGTTGGCCCGGAATGGCGAAATTCAGTCGAGAAGGGACTATCCTCAACTTCGAGACTTCAGACGGAGCTAGATGTGAAATGTTTCAGCCTGTATTCAAGGGCCGAAGGGAGATACGAAGGAGTTTTGTGAAACGTTGAGCTTTATACGACCCTCTTGTGGCACTGGGATGGGATACGACGCGGAAGCAAAGCCACTCTATCGTCTTCAGTCTTCTCCTACAATCGCATCTTCCGTAGGGATATTCGACCACACAGTCGACGTGGGCAGATTCTGCGCGATATGATGTTGTCAAGCAGCAAAGCATTAATTTAACGTCAATCAGAACTGAACAATGCCCGTTGCAGCGTCGATGCTTTCAGCTGATGAATATACAAAGTCAGGCGCCTGGTCAAGGCTTCCTGTCCTCCTGCCATCTGGCCGCCCTTGACAGCTGTGCGCGAAGACGGTTCAAAAGGGGCACCGTGGAGTCGAGCATGGGCTTAGGAAATGGGAGGTTCATGCGCCGGAAAGGGTGGTGACGTTGAATTCGGAGAAACAAGACAAACATTAGATAGCACCGAGGAGGGGCTTCTGCGCTGAACTCGGCGGACCAATCAGCTCCGGCGCCCGGGTCAAGCCCGGACCCCTCGGTGAGCGGGCACTGAGGGCCTCAGTATTCGTAGACTGAGGCAGGCGGCCAGTGAAACTCCACCTTGGGCAGCGGAGGCTTCCCCACCATCTACGCGGAACGAACAGTCCAGTCGAACACCCTTGACCATTTTTTTGCCGGCCCGCGAGGAAAAAGCTCCATCCGCCGACATATCCCCCAGCTATCTCAAAAAGAGAAAGACTTTCACCGCCAGATACGAAGCTTCCTTCATACCCAACCCCTCCGACCGAAATCTCGCTTCCAGTGGCCCCCCCGGTACATCGTGACCAGACGCCGCCCAAAATGTCGGCGGACGACCAGCAGTTCCTGGACGTCGTGAGTAGCAATCCGCTCGAGCTTGTGATCACGCGAGCCATAATCTAGATCCCCGTTACTGACGCCATCGTCGCTCTCCAGCTGTCCTCGCTGCCCAACCACATTCGCAAATACACCGACGACTTCGCCAGCATCGTCAACCCTCACGTCGAGAAGGCCGCCGATGCCCTGAAGGAGACGCTCGCAACGGCAGAATGGGTCCCCGATGCTCTGCGTCCGCAACCCCCCGTCCACAGCAGTCCGATCGAAGTGATAGCCCTCACCCGATTTGAAAAGGTGACGGATTGGGTATCGAAGCACAAGATCTTGACCGGTGCCTTTGTCGCCGTCATTGGTGTGGTCTCATACCAGCAGTACAACAGAAGATACAACCGCAAGGTACGACGTGCGAAGCGTGCGAGAAATGGAGGCAGGCAAGAGGTCGTCGTTATCGCCGGCTCGCCATCGCTGCCCTTGACGAGGTCGTTATCTCTGGACTTCGAGCGCAGAGGCTTTATCGTCTACATCGTGTGCAATGCCGAGGAGGACGAGCACATGGTGCAGAACCTGAAGAGGCCGGACATCTTGCCCCTCACTATCGACACAACCGATGTAAGTTTGCTCGTCTTTGTGATACTCTTCGGGTGCTAACGGCCAGCAGCCTCCCAGAGCCGGTGCGGCTATCGACAGCTTCGCCCAGTACCTGCATTCCCCCCACACTCCCGCGCCCAACACGAAATCAAACTTCCTCCAGCTCAAATCCGTCATCCTCATCCCCTCCCTCAACTACCAGACCTCGCCGATCGCGACCATCCCGCCGTCGAGCTTTGCCGACCTCTTCAACACCCATCTCCTGCACCCCATCCTCACGATCCAGGCCTTCCTACCCCTCCTCACGAGCCGCCTGTGCCCCCCGGGCGAGAAGTGGACCCCGCCCAAGGTCCTGGTCTTCACCCCGTCCATCATCTCCTCCATCAACCCGCCCTTCCACGCCCCCGAGGCCACCGTCTCCTCCGCCCTCTCCGCCTTCACCGAGGTCCTGACCGCCGAGCTGCGACCCCTCGGCATCCCCGTCACCCACGTCCAGCTCGGCACCTTTGACTTCTCCGGCTTCCAGCCCTCCAAGGGCGCCCACCCCTCCCAGCGGGCCCTCATGGACGGCGGCGCCCCGGGCATCGACGCCGAAGCCACCGAGACCCTCATGTGGCCCGACAACGCGCGCCACGCCTACGGCCGCAACTTCGTCGTCCAGAGCACCTCCGCCATCTCGGCCGGCCGCATCCGCGGGCTGAAGGGCAGCAACCTGCGCCACCTGCACAACGCCGTCTTCGACGTGATCGACGGTTCCATCACCAGCAGCACCGTGCGCGTCGGCCTCGGCGCCAACGTCTACGGCTTCGTCGGCCGCTGGGTGCCCCGCGGTCTGGTCTCGTGGATGATGGGCATCCGCCGCGTGGACGAGCTGTCCGCATGGCAGACGAGTTCGTACGATGGCTCGTTGGACGGCAGCGACACCAGCAGCGGCGGCGACAGCCAGGACTTCATCGCCGTGCCCGAGGACGCGCAGAGCAACGTGTGGAAGTCGGAGCGCACGGCTGTCTAGGGGGCATGCTAGCATCAACTTCTCTCTGGTGAGAGGAGGGATTTGTTTATATCGGCACTCCCATGACTTTCGCCGGTTCGCGTCTGAACGCCACTCTCCAAGTATATTTTGCACGCACAAAGGATATGAATAACGAACCCCGCTCGTAAGGAAAACAGTATCACGATTGATGTTTGGGAATTATAGAATAGTCATGATAGCAATGGAGAAGTCTACATGGCCGGAAATATTTCTTTGAATATGTGTATACATCTAAGCCCCCTGCTGCCAGCATCGGCTTCTTCGAGCACCGATTGAGAATCCCTCAAACCGAGCTGAGTGTCTTTCACACCTGCTCGGTGTATCTGACCTGAACAGGCCTCTCGGTGTGAACTTGCAGACCCGCGCGACCGATTGTGGGGTTTATTGCCACTCCGAGCTGCGAGAAGTAAGCGCCCTCGAATCTTAGGGACAAATTCTTCGCGATTCTAGCCACGAAATGGCTTCTTGCAGACCAATCGTGACTGGCACGCTATTTTCAGCCGCGAAATCAATCACTAGCTGGGATCCAACGTGCTTTTCAGGCGAATCTTCGTATGCTCATATGACGTGTCCAGGCAAAACGATGCCATGGAGTGGAGACTGGCGTGAGCTGTCTCGCGTCTGCCATGGCCACGTCTTGCGGACTGCAGAATCTGGATTTCTTCAGAGGCTAAAAGGGGGATCGTGCAGCTGCAAGCCGATGTTGGCTGTTCCGTATCATGCACGATCGTGATTACTTATATAGATGGATTGGTGCAGGACATCATAGCTGAGCAAATGGCATGATGGTATGTTGTCTTTTAGTTGTTTGTGACTGAATGAATTTCAACCCCACGAGGATTATGTTCAGGAATGAGAATGCTTGATCTCATATGACTCATCATCGTTGCCTTGAACTCTAGGTCCGCGTTCCTGTGATCTTGCCGGTATTGGTGCAGTACGAACCAAGACTTATTCGCTGAGAGATGAGCTTCAGGAATCATGATGGGTGCGGCATCAACAAGATTCCAAATATCCTAACATGACCAACGATGCCCCTCAGAGAACCTTCAACAAATTCAGGAGGCTAATTTATTGTTTTCCTGGCTCATGGTCAAAACCGACATGATATACCTTTCTGCGCATGTGGCCCTCGACGAACTCACCTGAAGTTAAGGAATGAATGCGTATATATTCCAAAGTCATACCGTTAAGCCTACTGAGAGGCAATACTGCGGGTTGTCGATAGGTTCTGTGATTTTGTTCTTGTCTTTGCGTCGAACCTTGTCTATGCCTGTGGTTGGACACCTGTTTCCTCTTTGCTGGCGATAACTTGTTGCCAACCGACGATAGCTATGGAGAGGAATACTCCACTGGAATGTGAGAGAAGAGGCGAGAAAGAAGAGGGAAGGAGGGGCTGCTAAGTTTACACGATGATGACAGTCGAGTTTGCCTTATCTGGAGGACATTGCTACATCTATAGGTCCTCGTAAGGAAACAGGTTTGCGCCTAAGCTGGCATATTTACTCAATTTCACAAATTTCCGGACTTAACACCCTTTTTATACAAGGAAAAAAAGCCAAAATTGCCACTCCAGTGACTTGATTGTAGACACAGGTAGACAGGTTTCAGAGTCGCTAGGCGCCTTGGAGAATTCCCCCACAGAGAGCATCTTTGTAATAAACTATATGAGAAGACCCTGAAAGCCTGGAGGCCATTACGATGAGAAAAGGATCGGAGGATTTCGATCTGCTCTTGGGTAGTAACAGAGCTCACTATTCCATGTCTTTTCACTCTACTATACCTCAAACCATACTCTGCCCACACCTTTTCGCAGAGAAAGCACATCGACTTCCAAGTTCTGTTAGCCTTGGAATAGTACGGGGGAATACGCGGAGACAAATGGTGATGGAGATGGATGGTTTGTGTTTGTGATCCCAACCTTCGAGAACGTATCATGGACCAGTCCCAATATCTCACCTCTTGGTCTCACCGAATTAGGTGTTAGTTGGTGAGACCCCAATTTCTGCGGAGCAGTCTTCATTTTGGCTCGTTGCTTCTTCTTCTCAGAATGGGATTTGCATCATTAAATATATGTGCCTGAGGGTGTACCTTAACGACAGGGATCGCGGTGAGGCGTTCTACGAGGGCGGACCATAAAAAGCACGGCATGGGGGACGAACTTTCTTCGAAGCGACAGGCCAAAAATGTGCGGAGTATTTTCCCGTACTGCCAAAGAAACATCAGAGGCTTCATAGTTCTCACAGGCTCTTAAGCTGCTCTCGTTTGCTTTCATGACATGACTTGCATCTTCTCCGAAGGCCTAAGTAGTTCTGACTTTTGCAGAGTATTCAAAACGAATAGCTTCACGACTTTGCCGGGAGAGGGGTACGAATTCCATGCAAATGTCCGCAGCTGACAAGATGCCCTGATGAGGGACAGAACAGCCAATTCTCGGGTTTCTTGATTGCCTTGACTGAGAATCGCGTACCTGTTGACAGCATTCATCTGTGGCTGAGGTCGTTCTGTTCAATGAGGCTGTGCCTTGGCTTTTACGCTCAAATTTATGGTGACTGGAAAGGCACAGGTGGGCCTTCTTAAAAAGTCTTTGATTCTGTTGTCTCCCAGGGATCTGCGGCGGGAATCTCTGGGTCCTCATCTGCATTCGTTTTGGAGAAGTCCTCGAAGCTCAATAGTTCAAAGTAGAAGTTTTGTCGATGTGACTGCTACATCACCAGCTGTGGCCCTTAAGCTGCTGTAAATCCCTGTGTATTGGACACGACTCCGTGAATAGGGGGGAAAGCCAAGAGTCGGCGTCGATGGATATAGCAGGTGACGGGATGGTATAGAAAGCCAGTACGAGAGCATCTTGTATGTCGCGGGAGTTACTGAGAGAAAGATCATATCAACCTTTCACCATATTGGTTGCTATTTTACGAGTTAAAAGCCCTAGATATACAGGTACCTTAATCAGCCATTATCCGACAGCGATGCATGCTTTTGGCCACTGAACATATTGATTGGGACCTTCTTTGCTCCTGCAAACTCGGTGGATATTCTGCTTCGCTCCCTACGCCTGAGCCTGGTGTTCTGAGAGATCATTTAGTTCACGGTCATGTCTCAACGAAAATGCCCACAGCAGAGGTGAGATGCATAACTTTTAGACAACTAGGTCTGAATGCGAAAATATCCCACCAAACACAGTATAAACCCAAGAAAATGAGAACCCACACTGAAGAGTGCAATGTAACGTGGTGGAGACCCCAGAGCTTCCACCATTTCTGGGAATTCCATTTGCCGTATCCCAAGAAGACCTCGCAATGATGATTATTGCGGGGCTCATGTACGCTGCGATTGCTGCTACTTTCTTGGAAGAAAATTCTTCTTTTATGTTTCTAAAATCTAACTTTGAGATCTTTCATGTCAAACTTTTGCTCTTCGAGCGCGTCGTATTTGAATCTATCGTACCGTACAAGCTTGAGCTCCGCGCCCATGTTGTGTGCACCGGTTTTCGCCCGCTTTATACTTTGGAACCATTCATGAACGCACGATCGTAGCATGGGACATATTTCAATTGTAAAGTCAACTGGCTGGTGTATAGACGATGGACTGGTCCAAAGCAATCGATCCCATGCTGCTTTTCTGAGCCAACTATCCCGGTGGATCTCTCGGTATAAAGTCATGTACCAACTGAGCTAGCCCTGGTAATCGTCTACCGACAAACCATTCCAGTCGTTGGATGATCTGATTGAAGCTTGCTGAGTCTGTTCTCTCCAGCGATGGGGCAAGGTCAAGCTGATGGTAGTTGTGCGGCAGAAGTGAGATATGTGAGATCAAGCCAACTCGTGAAAAATGCAGTATTACGTCCAAAACCATTGAATACAACCAACAAAATGACGGATAGACACGAGGGGTATTGCCGCACAACTTGAGATGCGTTGACCGCCCCCACGGAGGATTCCTGCTGAAACATTCCAGAGTACATGAAGTACACGGAGCAATTATCAGTGCACGCCTTCCCGATGTACGATTGTTTGTTTCCTATGTTTCCAAGAGTCGGAGTCGCCCATTTGAGTATATGACATCAGGCTTGCTTCAGCTCAAAACTCGACTGCCTGGTATCTAAAACCTGGGATGACGGGAAACTCTTGACTCTGAGCCAACCCAAGGATAATCATGATGATCGATTTAAAATCCACGTCTAGATGCTTGATTTGGAGCATGTGACGCATTGGAAGACGACGGACTCTCAACCTAAGGGAAGGCCTTGCCTTGTAACTTGGCTGTATACACAACGGTACATTCCCACAGGGAAAGAGACAGGAACACAATTTCGGGAATGATGAACATGCTCCCGATGGCTTTGTCGAGCTGACGTGCCTTGCCAACGTCTAGCGGTACAAGATCCATTCACTGACCATAAACTCGATATACCTACCGCCTCTGGTCATTCTCATCTATTGAAAGTCGAGGTATACCTCGGAGAATGTGGTGAATGGATGGGCGCAAGACTTCGTTCAGAGGACGGAAGCTGAAATTTGAGAGCGAAGATTTTCGGAAGGAAAATTGCCATTTCAAGCCAAAGCCGATCTAATCTTAACGGCCTTACAATTGTGCCTTCTGGAAGCTTATATGTCTTGAAGACCACGTATTTTTTGTAAGGAGATACAGCCTCGCATGTTACATACATGGGCGTAGTATGCTCTCTTTCTCGCTTTCGGTCTACATCAGAAGACTAATACACCCAACTTCACAAGTGAATCGGCAATCAGGTTCTGGAAGGAATCGATAAGTACGTCCTTCGCCACCTTCCGCCCAAGAAAGCCTGGGGATTCCCTGATTTCCCCTCTTTTACAAATTCTTGAAGCTGTCACTCAGCCGGGGCTGCCAGCATCCTCCAATGGGGAAGACGGCAACAAAGTCTAACTGGCGTCTATTCGGAGCCTGGACCTAAAGTCAAAATCTGGGAAGGATCTCGAAGGTGTCATTCGGGATACTAACTAGGCGGAAGCACGACTCCGTTATCTGGTTGCCAGCGCTATTTCCGGATGTTCTGCTAATCTCGGTCGAGGCCATGCCGTTTTTGGAAGGGGAATACCGATGCAAACTTTCGACGGGGCATTTGTGTTGTTCCTTTTGTCTCAATCTCATCTTCGTTGTCGCAGGCTCAAAGTTCCATGGTGAGGGGACTCACGAAGTCAAAATCCCTACGACGAGTCATGCCGCTTCCAGAACTATACATACATTCGCACAATCGGTCCGCCTCTACCTTAATGGCCTTGGACAAACGCGATTCAACTCTGAGATAGGCAAGTTTCCTGAAGTAGCATGCCCCGGCCACCAGCATAACCAAACACCATCTCGTGCGTTGCCGCCAGAGGCATGCCGCTGCCGTTCCGCCAGTTCTTCGTGAAAGGAAGCATTCTCCCTTTCCAGGCGCCGACATGGCAACCGAAATCGAAGCCGGGCATGACATACCTGCTGCTGGCCTGCGTGTTGGTCACAGCTGCTGTGAGGAGAACACCACACGATGCTTATCTGTCGCAATGCTCTGACCTTAAAGTAGATGCAAGGTTACGACGGGGCGATGATGGGCGGCATGAACATCCTGCCGCAGTATACCGACTACTTCAAGCTAACCACGGCCACTCGCTCGTTGAACATCGCCACGAATTATATCGGAGGGTGCTTATCTGTAAGTCGACCTCAGCCTGCAAAGACAACAAGATGAGAACATATCTCTCTCGGCTCTGGTGTATGGAGGCTTAGATTCTTAAGACTACGAAGGCTAACTGGGCGGAGTGTCTTTGCTGGGGATGGGTGACAGATACTTACAGCCGACGGTTCGGCCTATTTTGGTCCGCCATGATTACAGTCTTCGCAGCCATATTGCAAGCCAGCTCACAGCACATCGCCATGTTCTGCACCGCCCGAGTCATCATCGGCTTCGGGACCACCGCCTCCGTAATATCCGGCTCCGCATACCTCGCCGAGACACTCCCATGGGACCAGCGCGCGTGGGGCCTCGCCCTCTTCGACGACTGCTTCTACATCGGCGCCTTGACCGCCGCGGGCGTGACGTACGGATCGTTCAAGATCAGCAGCAGCTGGGCGTGGAGGCTGCCGAGTCTGGTGCAAGGGGCGTGGGGGCTGCTCTGCATATCCTTGCTGCCGTGGCTGCCGGAGAGTCCGCGCTGGCTGGTCGATCAGGGACGCGCTTACGATGCGATAATGGTTCTCGCGCAGGTGAATGCTGGAGGAGACACGGCGGATGAGCTGGTCCGGCTGCAGTTCCGACAGATTTGCGAGACGATTGGGTACGAGCGGGATCCGATGACCTGCAAGGAGGCGGTCCGTAATCGCGGGGCGAGGAAGAGACTCATTATTACAGCTTCGTGCGCGGTGATATCCATGCTGACGGGAAACATCGTCTTCATGTACAATGTCGGCAAGATGTTGAGCCACGCAGGCGTCAGTGACGAAGGGACCCAGCTGCTTGTGGTAGGTGGCTCGCTCATGAACCGAAAATCTTGTGCCTGAAGATTCTGACGAACATAGAATGTTGGGCTGAACGGCGCATCCCTGGTTGTGTCAATTTGCGGAAGCTACTACACAGACAAGAAGGGAGCAAAGTCGGCCGCACTCATCAGCACGGCGGGAGTGACCGTTGCCCTGATCTTGCTAGGCGTCCTGACCAAGTTTTACGGTGACACCACATATACCCCCGGAATCTGGGCGACGGTTTTCGCGGTATTTCTGTTCTCGATATCGTATGCCTTCGGATGGATCCCCATTCTCTTTCTGATGCCGGCTCAAATGCTATATTTCCGTATCAGGGCCAAGGGCATGAGCATGTTCAGCTTCATTATCTGTGCTGTTGGCATTGCCGGTAACTTCGCCTACCCTATTGCCATCGACGCCGTGGGTTACTGGGTGTATATCATGAACGGTGGATGGAACGTGCTCTTCTTCGCCTTCATCTGGTGGTACTGGGTAGAGGTCCTGGGAAAGACCCTTGAAGAGATTGATGCGCTGTTTGACGGAAGAAAGCACACTGATACGCCAAACGTGGAGGCTGTTGTGGCTGGTCGAGAAGATGAGAGATGGAAGACGAGTCTGAGTGAGTGGATGAAAGAGAGGCTTCCCTCAGGGTCGCCGGTCTCATGTAGATAATCCTTAGTAAAGACGACAGCTCTACCATACTTCCTCTGGTCTAGCCTTTCTCAGCGCTCAGGGTTAATATAACATAACAGCGTTGCTACAAATCTCTTCTTGCGACATGTTCTGTGAGACAACCGGTACTTCCGCCAAAGCATAAGACTGAAAAGGAGCCGTGTTCATTCCACTCACATCCTTCTGTACACTTTTGGACGGAGACGTTTTCGATGATATACACAATCCAGGGGCACCGAACTCGTGGACCAAGACGGACACCGAATACCCTAACGACAGAAGTAACCAGCAACAAGAACAAGAGGCGACGAAAACAAACCCCGCCATGTTTGTTGACATCTGACAGATCGAGTCTCGGTGAAGAACGACGGAACCAGTTTCTTATGAGAAAAACACGCAGCAAACATTGTCGCAAAATTGTTTGAGCTGAGAAGTTCAAGAAGTCTGACAACCGGCCTACTTATAACCTCAACTGCTTCTCCGACGAAGGGCGCCAAAACGGCCGTGCGGTTTCTTGCGTTGAGCAGTACGCAGACTATATTTCGGACCTGTCAGTTAAGTTGGCAAAGAAGCCAAGAAGAAACAAAATTCATCGAGTTGCAGGGTTACCACAAGCTAGAGCAATACTTTAAACATCCCAGGCTTGTTTTGAACGGTTGAAAACCGAAGGCACCGGCCTTTCTGAGTAAACGATCGGCCGTTTCGATTTGCCTGCGTCCGTCTTCTCCGACGGGGAAGTATTCCTACTCAACATGGTGGAGTATGACGCTATGTTCCAGCAAAGGCCTTGGTACAAGAAACAAACAGACCCTCATTCGACAACGCGCAGAAAGTCCTTGGCCGGGACATCTTGGTTTCTTGAGGAGCGTAAGAGTGCAAGGTTTGCAAAAGGGATACGATTGTTAAGAACTCGACATCAAACAGCAAGTCTCTGTTCAAATACCATTGACTAACACCAAAATCGCGAGTGTGAACAGCGTCGCTCGCGTAGCAAACTACAACCATTTCAGATCGTCCTTAAGACTCCCGTTTAGATACTCATGCCAGAACCCTTCCTAGCCATCAACCCAAAAGTATATAAGCCCCCCCCAAGCATCGACACCAACAAACAAGACAGCAAAGACCCAATGTTCTGATTGCCTTGGCTCCAATGCAACTGGTCTTAACCAACGCTTGTTCATGGCACAACCCGCTGCAACTCACCACAGCACTTCATCCGAGATCCTCAGTCTTAGCCACAGCCATCAGTGCCTGTCCCCGGTCACTTTCTACGGATAATTCACCGGACAACGATGGAGATGAGACGAATCCCATCGCAGACAACCCAACAGACCCAGGAAAGCCAGCAGCATCAGCAGCAGCAGGACTCGCCAGCAGACGAAACCATGGCCGTCTATTCATCCTGCTCGAAAAGCTCCGCGATTTCAATCTGTCGGCCATAGTCCAGAAATAATGAACCATTTGTTTTATATGCCAGTCCAAATAGAGCCTGAAAACATCCTCACGAATGCACCACGAGCAGGCGCCGCGAATACCCATCTATTCGTTCTATATTCAAAACCCAACACCTTGAACACATCATCACCGCTGCGCGTCATCGGCACTTCCATCCCTCTTCCCAAACCTTGCCCCGAACCCGCCAATGTCTCTCCTAAAGAACTTGCCAAAGTTCTTCAAGTTCTCATTCATCGTCGCCGGCCCGCCCGCGCCCTGACCCAGATCCCTCGTCGCGCTCAGCAACTTCTCGCCCAGGGACGTCGCGTCGAACTTGGTCTGCAGCCCGGGTATGACGCTGCTGCCCGCAGCGCTCGTCAGCCCCAGCGCGCTCGCGCCCGCCCCTGCGCCGCCGATGACGCCCAGCCCCGAGCTGCCGAGTCCCGTCGTCGCCATGAGTGGCGTGAGCAGCGGGCTCTGCGCGACGAGCTTGTCGCTGAGGTTGCCCTCGCGGTGTATAGCGAAGAGCTCGACGAGGTGGCCCTGTTCTCCCTTGCGCACGCCCTTGAGCTCGAGGATCTTTTTGAAGTTGGTGTCGGAGCGGTCGCCGATGTGGATGAGGTAGGCCTGCACCAGACCTTCCGGGGGCGACGGGCGGACCTGGAGGGTCTTGAGGAGCGGATCGATGCGGTTCATGGTCTGGTTGACGCGTTTGACGTAGCCTGCTGGCGCGGTGTGCGGTCCGGTGTCCTTATTGTGGAACGACAAGAGGTTTTCGAACGCTTTGGTAAAGACGTACTTGTCGAGGAGCATCTAGTATGTGTTAGTGACGAGTACTGGTGTTGAAGGCAGCAATCTCACCTGTTCAGCGCCAACCTCGGAAACAGGCCGGCATTGGACAATGTTGCTAATGTAAGCGGTAACGAGGTGGTCGACCAGATTGTCGCAGAACGCTCTCGCATATTGCCCCTTTTCCACGATGGCCAGAATCTCTTCAGTCTTTCCGTTCACTGATGACAGCAGCTCACCAACATACGAGCTCTGATCGCCCACACTTTCCATGGTGCTCCAGTTGGTGTTTCTCATCTCGCGCCATGCGCCTTCGCAGGCGATCTCGACGTTGCGGACAAGCGTCAAGACGGCGGCACTAGCGACACCAAGGAAAGCATCAGCCTGAGACGAGAAGTCTACCTTGTCGGCTAAGCTGTTGTCGATGCGCTTTTTGATGCTCTCCTCCAATTGTGTCGTGTTTGTGGACCAAAAGTCGGCGGTGTTTAGAACAAGAATGACGTCTTGGATTGGTGGCCCCTGAGGACCCGCCCTTTGCAGAATATGTAAGAGAACTTGCTGCGCATACTCGTCCAGGTATTTCGCCAGAGTCTTGGCCAAGTCAAGCAATCTGTCACTCGTTGATAGCTTGGCGCATTGCGACAAGGTTAGCCTGTAGAAGTGGAAGAGCTCAATCGCAGACGCCATAACAGCTTGTCTGGAGAACTCTTCGTCTTCGGGAATAAGGGGTACAGTGCGACATTTCGGTATCATTACTGCGAGCTGCTTGTCTTGAGATTCCACCCACAAGCTCAAGTAGGGCTCGAAGGCAGCCGAGATGGAGCCGTGGAAGTTCGACGCCCTGTCATCCGCCGAGCTCAGCGTATCGATACTGGCTCTTGGATCGCCAGCAAAGCGCTTCTCCAGCCCCTGTTCAAAGTCTAGTGTCTCTTGGAGGCAGCTGAGCAGCAGGTTGACGTCAATTTTCTGGCCATCTGTCCTCCGCATGCTCCTCTCGAGGATTCCCTTGAAGTCGTCTCTCGTTCCGTCGCAGAAGGCCATGGCGAGCATCTCGTTTGCGCGCCAGTGGGGCGGGAATATCACAGCGTGCTCCTCTTCGTGCGTCTTCAGCATGCGCTTGAACCACGCATATCGCCGACCGATGTTGTCGAGGTTTCCGGCTTCGTCGTTGCCCCTGAACACTTGGCGGTACTCGCGCAGCTCCGTGTTGACGTACCAGTTCATCAACCGCGACCGCGCCATATCACCCAAGGCATCCATCACCAAACAAGCCTCGACCAGGGTGCCCCTCCGCTGAGCGACCTCCCCCTTGGCGAATGCGATCTCAAAGTCCTCGCAGACCTGTTCCAACAGCTCCCGCTGCAGTTCCGAGACGCCTCTGCTGAGGGTGGCAATCTGCTCGATACTCCTGTAGCTGTTGAAGTGCTTCATAAGCTGCAGCACAGCCTGCAGGAGACTCGCGCATTCCCTGTATTGTCTCGTCTTGGCCAGGCCGCGGAGTTGCTCGTATGCGGTCGTCAGCATCTGAAGCCGTTTCAGAGCCGTCATGCTCAGGGTGAGGTTCCGCTTCGTGCCGTCGAGTCGCTTAATGTCGGCCGTCATGGAGGTGATGTTCTGCTCGGTCTGGATGGCGCGCGACCGCACCGTCTCGATCTTGCGGAAGAGCTGGGCTAGTTCGGCCTGGGCGGACTGCATGCGCTCGAGGCTGGAGTCGGGCCCGTAGGCCTGGGCGACCTCGAGCTCGGAGATTTCGACGGCGAGATCATTCTTGTGGACCTGCAGCGTATCCGAGACGCGGCCGATGGTGGTGACTGTCGAGGGGTGCGCGAAGAGGTGGTTCAGGTGGTCGATGGGGTCGTAGTCGGCTGCCTTGAGGGTGAGATTGCAGTCTGGCAGGGGCAGTCAATTGGGGAGTTTACCAGCATCGAGTGATGTTTTGTCGGCGATTGAAGTCCCGTTCATGGTGGCGGAGACAATGAGCAGAGCTGGCGGGGTTGCACGGCGTTCTTGGGCTCAGAGGATTGCGGATCGTTGCAGCTGACGGAATCCCTGAAGCCAGGTTGGAAGGAGCTCCGTGTCTCGATGTCGTCACGTGTCAAGACGGGATGCAGGGATTCTGCGACAGGACCCGCCTGGCCAATCGGCAGCTATGCCGGACGCCCTACGAGCTTCTCGAAGCCGGCTCCGGTGCTTCTTTTTTCGGATCGTCCCACCTCGGAAGTCTGGGGAAGATTGGATTCATCGAAACAACCTTAGGACGACGTCTTGCAAATAATTCTCCATCATGCATGCGCATCGTCGTTGGAATGACGCGAGACTGTGTTGTGGTCGCAGCTCAGGGGTCATTGGTGATTTCTGTCCATGGCCCAAGTCGGCCACGCTCACACGGATTGAATTCTTCTGTGCAGGGCATGGTCCAGAGCGGCATGGTCCATTGTCAGAGACGGCCGAATACAGAGAGGACATTCTCTTTCGCACAACCCACCACGATCCAATTAGGACCGTCAAGTTGACCACCACTAACTATCCCATCACACATGGCGGTCGTCACATCTCAGTATTCTTACCGAATGAATTGAGAAATGACCTTGCCAGAAGCGCGGCACGCCCCAATCAATCGCAACCAGCGACTTCTTCGTGTAACATCGCGCTTACAAGTCTCGATTGAAGTATCAAAAGTGACGAGGTTCTTTGGCGCCTTCTTCCGTTTAGCTGTGGTACCAGTCGGGAAAGGTGCTACTACAAGGTGTTCTCTCTGCAAACAGGTACGAGAACCCTAAAAGGGCAGGTGACAACCCTGTAGGCCTCAGCTGCTTGGCAAGAGCATCATGGCCATGCCGTCACTAGGAACATCAATGACAGCCAAAATATATCGACTTTGCCACTTTACCCTCAAACTACCTACAACCACGAACCTCCAACTTCGCCTTGCCAAGCAGCTGACACCAGAACCATTGAACTAAGGCCAGACTATTTATCCTCCACTACAACACGATAGTACCTCATTCGCCAGCATACGAACCAGCCTGCCTCATGCAAACTAACGACTAACATATTACAGCGCGACGCCGCCACACAGAACGAATCGCAACACCTTTCCCTCCCACCCCAACTTACTCAGTAATCAGTTCCATCAGATAAGCCAACCTTCCATCATTTCTCGTCTCGCCTGGATATCCCGACCTTTCGAGCACCATCCAAAACACCGGACCAGCGCATAATGCTCGATAGTTTGCAGGCGTGCCGTGGCAGCTGGGCACGAACCAACCAAATCCTTCATCATCAGACGGCAGATGGACACCATCACGCTGTACCCGACCCTGCCACCAGTTGACTCGGACCACTGCCGATGCCCAGAACACGAACGACAAGACATCTAGGTTCACGACTCGTCAGCCCGCTGATAGTATCGCATCATTCTCACCCGATGATTCCGGCCCAGACCCATCCATCTATTTACTCGAGGTGCCTTCTGACCGATTCTTCACGACTCGTCACAAAATAATTGCCGCCAAGTCATTCATCCTCATCTTGCAAACATCAGTCTCTCCCAGCCGGTGACCGTCATCGCCCCGATCCGACCCTCCGATCACCAGCTTTCCGCGGAGAACGTAAGAACACAGTCAGCACCGCGGTCCCAAGTCCTGTCAATCCTCACATGCGAGCTTACAGCACATGCGCCCTCAGTCCCCGCCACCCGCCTTGATTCTTCAACAGACAAACCCACCCACCAACAACACCAACCCCTGCCCCCTGTAGCATACCCTGTCTAATACCTTCCTTCACCTATCGACCACCAACAGAGCACCTGCCTAACGATTTAACCCATCTTACGTACATCAAATCAACATCCAAATAAGCATTCTTCAACAAGCACCAATGACATAATTTTACCCATCCGTGCCATCGCATCGTATCCGTACCCCCCTCCAAAATCCGATAGCCGAGTCATGTCACCTCTCCACCTCCACTCGAACAGCCCGCACATCGGCATCCCCACCCCGAGCACGACAACATCGGCCGCCGGCCGACCACCGCTCCCAACACACCGCATTCTTCTCCTCCCCTTCTCCGACAAACCCCCAAAATCCGAGCGACGCCGTTGCAATCGCGAACAAACGCATCGCTGCCAGAAACGGCCCAAGCGGCCCGCCCGCCACGTGGGAGCACGCCCGACGCGCAACCCGAGTCATTGTCTGCCCTCCGGTCCCCCGTGCTAAACGGCGTAGGCCGCCCAAACCGCGGCCCTAGCGCCGCTCGATGGCCTCGGAGGAGCAAAAGACGACCGCCTCAAAAAAATAGTACGGCGTCGTCTCCTCCAGTGCGGGTTCTATATTGGGGCCTCAAACCCGCTCCGTCCCCTGATCCTCCCGCAGGACCGGGCGAAATGTGAGGCGGAAGAAGGCACTAACGTGGAAGACTAGCCGGCTTCATTACTTGCCTTTGCTTTCGCAATCCAGTCTAAGAAGCGGATGCCAAACACACCGACATGGGAAAGGCCCAGGCATCGTCATCGTCGTCGTCGTACCCGCATGAGTCTAGAATGCTCTCCAGAGACCCGGACCGAAGGTCCTTCACCGCAACCCCCCGGATCATCTCACCTCATCTCACCCCAGGTAATGTAATCAACTCACCCATCATTCACCGACAGCCAACCTTTTCCAGACTATCGCTCCCGTGACATGCTCCCACGTGCGCCGCACACCATCATCATCCTCTAGCCTGAGGTGACAACCCATCCAATACGCCCTCGAAAGAGCTAACACCACCACCACCACCATCACACCCACTCAAAATCACAAAGTGAACCACAACCCCCATTCCATCCGCAAACACATTGAATCGCATGGACATAATCAACAATAATACCCCAGAATGTAACCCCAGCAAGCGGAACAAACCTCACACCCCCATCCTCGACCCCCAGCCCAATCAACCCCCCCCCCATCCCCGATCGACATGCAATACATCCAACACCCATTCCAAAATCCCGACTGAACTGAATCACACCAAGCCGGAACAACACACACACACACACCACACCCCAGGGAAAGATCAACCTGGCGTGCGCATCGGCATACCTTGTTCAGCTGTACATGGCCCATCACCGTTTTTACCGCCCCCAACCCCCTTCCCAAAGAAACGAAATGCAAGGCCCTGCCTCCAGTGTAAATCCATCCGCCTGCCTGCCTAACCAGATCCCGCCCCAGGAAAAAACAAGGAATCACCTCCCCTAAAATCCCCAACTGCAGGCCGATCTACACCCAACCCACCACACCACACCACCGCACACTCGTGACAGGGCAAAAACAACCGCATTGTCCCCAAACAAACATTCACAATCCCATGCCAAACAGTGTCTCTTGCTCCTCCAGAAAAAGATACATGCACAATCGCAATGCCAAATCCGTACATTTCACACCCACTCATCTTCCACCCCATCAGTCGCCCAGCCAAAGCACAAGAGTAAAATCAAGGCCGGCCTGCAGTCCAGTACCAACCACCCGACCCCGATTCCAAATGATCATCATCATCAGCAGCAACCACCACCACCACCACCCCTCAAATTGTATGTGTATGTAAATCACCCACCGAATCGAACCGCTCCCGTATCCCGGAGCTTACTCCGAGCCCGCCTACCTTAATACCCCCCACCACCGTACCACCCAGCCTCGAGGTCCCTACAATCTCTGTCCAGCCTGCCCCTCCTCTAGGTAGCTACAGTTCAGCGGGATCTACGTGGGTTACCTCAATTTACCCAGCAGCACAGCACCACAGCACCACATACACACCGGAGATACTGACAACAGAACCCCACACCCAACTGTGGTGCAGTGCAGTGCTGTGTGTCTCCCGCCCCAATCACCCACCACACAAAAAATAAAATCTCACGATGGGGGGACCGCAGAGACAGGCAGTCAAATTGTGAAACCCAAGATAGAATGTTCAACGAGAAACCGCCTCTCTCTTTCGACGGGATATATTGAGAAAAAGGGCGGTCTACAAAGCGCCCAACGGAACAAAAAAAATCCAAAATAACGCCCCTCCCCCCGCCGCAGCCAATCCCCCGCTCCCCCCCGTTCTATATTGTGAGTCATGATCAAAGACAATTGTTTCCCCAAGCTGTCGACCAATTTGAAATACACACACACACATACACAGAGAGACAGACAGCAGTCAGTCAGTCCAATGATGCCATGCCCAAAACAATGTTTCCGCTACACCGCCCCTTGTTCCAATCTTCGTGCGTCCATGCGGGATATCATCAGCCGTCCGAAATTCTTTTTTTGGTATCCTCCTCTTCTTTCCGGTCCCCCTCCCCATCCCCGCCTCCGCACTCTCATAAAAAAAAAAAAAAGAAAAACAAAGCGTCCGTCGTGCCACCCGGGGAAATTGCTGGGGAATCCAGAAAAACAACACATGAAATAGACCAAAGACGATCGTGATTGGAAAAAAATGGAAACGTCAAAAGATGCAGAAGAAAAAAGCCCCCGAAAATGGACAGTGAACGCCAAATCGCCTCCGCCAGATGCTGCTGCTGGTCCCCTTCGTACGCCATGCAAATGCAGATTTCGTCGTCCGTAGAAGCTTCGGCCCGCCAGGCCGATGATTGCCGATGCGCATGTCCGTCGGCAGAACTGTTGCTGTTGCTGGAGAGATGCAGATGAAATACAGAGCGGGAGAAAAAAGACCGTCGTTCGTAGGCGTCATATCCAGGGTAGGATCGCCACTCTCAGATGATAACGTCTCCCCGATCAGGAGCTGTGCAGAGCCCTGAAACCAGTCGCGATGAGACTGCGGGAGCTGTCCTTGGCATCTAATGGTCCGCTCCAGTAAAAGAGCCCCTGTCGAATGCTGTCAGCGACTCTGTAACCTTTATTGCAGTTTACGGTCAGGCACATTACCCCCAAGCTCTTTGATTTGCAGAAAGCCGCCTTCATCTTTACCGTGTCGGGATTGTCGTACGTCACGAAACCGCCGTCGGCCCCGACGCATTGAGCTGCAATGTGCTTCTTGTCCAACACCTCCTTCGTCCCGCGGCGCGGCAGCTGGTTGTAGTCGAACGTGCCGTTGTCCCCGCCAACCCCCTTGAACTTCTGTCCCGGTCCGGCGGCGTGCAGGAAGCTGCGTCCGTAGAGAGGGATGCCGAGGAGGATCTTCTGCGAGGGAAACCCCTGAGAGACGAGATACTGCACCGCCGAGGCTCCCGAGCTCTCATCCTTGCTCAGTGCGTAGAGTTGAGCGTGGTGGCCACTCCGATGTGTCCACGGGCCTGAAAAGTCGTAAGCCATCAGGTTGATGAAGTCGAGGTAGTCGGCCGTCCGTCGCAAGTCGATGTACTGGAGGACCGCCCTCCCTGCTGGCAAAGCGGCGGTGAGGAGGTAGTGGCTTTCCGGCATATGAAGGCGAACGGCTGCTATCAAGGCGAGAAAGTGGTGGCCTTGTTGGGGATCGCAAGGATACTCCCAGACGACTGGCGAGGAGTGGTGAGCTTCGCCTCCCATGCTGCAGAAATAGGCAGAACTTACTATCGATGCCGTCCAAGCCAGATGCGTCCACTAAACCTCTCGCAGACCGAGCAAAGTTGTCTCTGTACAACGTATTCGCGGCGACCGAGGGGAAGACTGCTGCTGAACTACCGCCGCCGATGGATAAGACAACCTGCAAGTGCGGATGCTTCTGCTTTAGGTGCATTAGAGATCCTAGACCGCCTTGCACGCCATCGACTGGTGCGCGGGCATCAGCCCACTCGTCGCTGAGCTACAGTCCGCTGGTCAGCCCGGTCGTGATGCGAGCTGAATTTTGAGAGACTCACAAAGACACCGCCGTCCGGCGACACGTTTGCAAAGGCGTAATACACGTGGTTGATGCACCCGTAGTTCATCGCGCCAGGCGTATCCCCTTGGTAGATCCGTTCGTTGGGGAAGTAGACGGCGTTGGTGTACATGACGTTCGAGATGCTAGTCGTTCTGCGCGACTTGCGCGACGACGATGAGGAACTCATTCTGACTCTCGTTGCCATGAAATGGCGCGTGATGGCGTACAATCTGAAAAGTTGGAACAGAAGAGAAGCAACTCAGAGAGTTAGTGCGAGAAGGGGATGGTGGTAAGGACAGTCAGTATATGAAGGAAAGGACTTGGACCCAAAGCTGCATGCTGGAGCAATGAGCTGGTCGGTCAGGCAGCAAGCGCGAACCTCTGTGGCCCCAAACAGCATCGAGGTTGTCCTATATATTTGGCTAGACACCACAGTGCAGCAGAGACAAGAAGATGCGACGGTGAGCGAACGTGGGTAGGGTAGCATACACTTAAGGTCTTGTCCGAGGCGGTGGAGACGACGGGTATCAAAATTACAAGAGGGTCCAGGATACCATCGATGCCATGATGCATGACATAATTGGGCTGGGGGTGGAAGAAGAATCATGGGGGGGTGCGCCTCCAGAAGATGCGGTTGCGCTGCGCTTGCAGGGGTGGAGTGATGGTATTGAGACTTTTGTCAAGTCATATATGAGAGATCTCGAAGAGAGGATAGAGATGGATGTGCGGGAAAGGCGTAGGACGAGCAACGAGAGTGCCACTGTGCCTGTGCCACCGAGCTGGCGTGTACCAGACAGAGATTCGGAAACCGGGGAGACACAGACAGGCTACAAATAGAGCAGGATGGGCAAAATAATGGGACAAGGGCCGCAACAAGATTACAAGGCCTCGTGGTCGGGCGTGGTCGGGCGTGGTCGTCCTTCTGGTGCCGTTATTTTGATTGCCTAGCTTGCCCAACCTGATTCTGCTGCCCGTGAGCTAGTTAGTTCGGCGCGAATCTGTTCTCAACTTCTCTGTCTGAATCCAGCCGTCGGCGACGACCGCCGACCCTTGGCGGCAGTTGACGATCAGGGTTGCAGGGAACAGGAATGATCCCTGCACGCCGCACCGCTACTTTTGCTCCTCTTCCTTTTCTTTTGTTCGTCCACCTTTTTTCTGCATCTTCCGAATGATTTCTCCACGCCTGGCCGGCCGTGCATGCAGGTCTTCGCGACGAGGTAGGCAGGGAGCAGGCATTCATTCTCTGGCCAGTGTTCTTGTTTGTGTCGATATGTGCTGGTGATGCTGCTTCAAGACGTGGACACTGTGATTGCCAGCCGCATTTCGCGTATGTTGTTCACCGACCAATGTAAATGAACCTGTTGGGTCTGCGGCTGCAAGAGACGAATCATCCTGGACGAAGCGCCGTGGTCTGTACTGCAACGGCACCCTTGGTACATACAGTGTCTGTTGTTCATTAGACGTCAGCCAGTCAAGTCCGGCGCAAAAGGGCCTGTTTGCTCCGATGAAGGTCGTCCAATTGGCCTTGAACCAAGATAATTGACCAACTTCAGCACGCGTGCGTCAAAAGAGTCGGACCGGTCTCCCGGATATTTGGCAGGAGCAGTTTTGCAGCGACCTGTCTCCTCGTGTTGTGACGATCCGAGGATGAAAGGAGCAGGTGAATCATGTTCGAGGGATGCAGACCTACAAGGCTCGGTATACATCAAACTAGCCACAATGCGACGGTGGGAAATGATGGTTCTCTGAAAGGTGCTTGTGGCTTTGGGCTCTTGACAAGCACGTCCCCTTCTCGACGGGGAAGTTGAATAGAAGATCCGCCGGGTGAGAATTCGCGGTCGCGGCGGTCTGACCTCCAGCAGTTGGTTTGAAGTCATCGCTAATGGTCGGCGCTAGGCGTCGTGGGAAAAGAAAGCGTACCTGGAGAATTCACGAGGTTCCTTCCAGGCTAAGATGGGACGACACACAACTGCCCGAGAAGCAGGAATTCTGCACTGCATTGCCAAACTCTAAAGCAACCTTCAGCTCTGCGCTGGCGAATGCGGGCTTGGTCTGGTATTCGAACGCTGTTGGTTGTGTTGTCGTTTGCATTCCCAACCTCGTGGGATCAGCTGTAGCTTGTCGGTTGAGCAAGCGGCTGTTGTACTTTGCAGCCAATTTGAGTTGACTGTTACAGACAGTGCTCATCACACTGACGTGAAAATTGTGGATCGATAGGCGAGTGACATGCACTAAGACCCTCATCCGTCCACCCTTTGAGCGGCACAGCGGTATCTGGTACTTTGGAACGGGTAGATCCCAGCTGATGCGCTGGGAAACTGGGGGAAACTAATGAATCACACACGGACACGCAAGGAGCATTGTCTTCAGGCGGTGAAGTCGAGCGCAGAACAAGCCGGGCTGGGCAAAACATGTCGAGCGAGTCCAAACAAGGTATCCGTACGTGGACGAGATATAGACGGCCGTCTCAGTCGTAGGGTTGACTAGTAGCGTAGCCATGCGACTCAGTGGCAGGGAACTGTCCAGTGAGCAGACATGTAGCGGCAGCTTGGCTGCGCGGGGGCCCACCCAAACGATGGAAACAGCCGACTGACACAGAGGGTCGAGTGGAGGAGATGGTTGCAGGTGACTGCATGCCACGCTGGCAGCACATAGTTGTACATGAAGCGGCCCTGAGGTCTGGGAAATCCGACGATTTGGGAGCATGAGGTCATTGACCGAGGGCCGTCGAGTTGGGTATTGATGAATAGCTGTCGGTCTGCGTGGCGTGACGGTGAGCATGCATTGTAGTATTGTTGGCGCATTGTTCGTCGAGAAGCTGAGTTGTCTCGTGATATGTTGGGCCATCTCTTGTCTCTGGATACGTGGAGGCAGAGCGGGTGTTTTTTTTCGCCTCGCCGTCTCGGTCGCATCGGCCCACGAGAAAGAGAGAAGATCCATGGGTGTCCCATACTGACTAAGGCAGGTCGATCAACGATGTCAAGCCGAGAGAGAATACTCGAGCGATGATGGGCTCTATGGCTCCGTGGTGTGTCCGTGGGCATCCATCCCATCCCGCGTGGGCACGCCGCACCCTGCCAATTCTGTAGGCTGTACGTACGAAGATATGCGGGCGTGCTCCGTATGTAAGTAACTTGCAGTAGTCGGTTCCGATGATTGGGCGCAGGCGATGGCTAAGTGAAAAAACCCCAGCAAAGTCTAGTCAGTCAGGGTCGATACGCATGGCATGGCATCCTCCTGACTTCTCTGGCTTCCGCATCGGAGCGAGTGTTGCGACGTTTTGGAGGGGGTCGCGATGCTTGACAATAGAATTGACTTTTTCCTAGGTACAAGGCGACGGCAGTCTTTGGACTGCTCGGGAGGTCGAGAAACGCGGGAGAAACGCGCTAGAACAGCCACGTCGCGCGAAGAAGAGATGAAGGGACGGGCGTGAGATTGGCGGGAGAGCAATAGGCGTTGATGACTTGGGTCGGCAGCCGTTGGTCGGATTTGTGCCTTGATGAAGCAAATAAACTCCGGTCGGGAAGTGCGGGGTCAGTCTCGTTGAGGAGAAAAAAAGTCGGACACGGTATGAAAGAAGAGACCCATCAACGGAGCGGAGACGGCATCTGAGGGGAGGAGCAGCTGCGTGGTGGTGGGTTGAAGAAGCCGAAGACGGCCCCAGATGCAATGGAAGGGAAAAAGAAAAGAAGAAGAAGTGGAAGTGCATGTCATTCTGCAGCCTTGGCGAGCTAGGTGCTGTAGTGTTCACTGTCAACGGAACTGAATGAACCCTGAGGTGGGAATGCCAAAAGAACGTGGGTCCTTTCCTGCCCAACTGAGCCATCTTCCATTTTCTGCAAGTCCCCTGCCACACTAAGGCAAGTGCGAGGGCTCCTTCTTTCCTCCAGTGTGCCCGCAAACCGAGGATAGAAGGAGTGGATGAGAATACTCCTTCTATTACAAGAAAGGCAAAAGGAATAGGATTGAACACTGTGAAGGAGAAGCACCTACCTACCTTAATGACGGAAGGTAAGACGGTGTCATTGAGATCGCAACTGCCTTGCCTAAGGTACCTTACTTTTGGGAAGGCGATTGTTAAATCCGTGCCTTCCAAGTCAAATGATCAGATTCAGTGGAGGTATTTACCTACTAAGGTAAGGAAGGTAATGATTGAATATGCCTTCCCCAAGGCAGGTAACACGGCCAATCTCACGCCATAGTAGCGAGACCGCAGTCAATTACCTGTTGCAGGCACCTGTGTACGTTGCGGCCCGTCCTCACAGACATCCATCCCACTTTCCCTGCCCGTGGTTCCTCGCCGTTCATGGCCCCTCCCCGTCACCCACGTACCTACCTACGGCCCGGCCGAAGAACGGGAGGGGTCGTTCAGGGACTTCCCGCGGCCAACCCCTCCGACCCGTCGTGGGATGCTGCCTTGGCGAGGATCGGCCCTGTCAAGTTTTCTCCCTCCCGGCGCTGGACCCGTGCACATATGCAGCAGCAAACACAACATCACACGCTCATCCTGGGCGCATGTTGGATGATTCTGAGTGTGCCCCAACTTCAGAGAGGCATTTAAAATAACCTTTTCAAGACATGCCATCGACGATTGGAGTCCCCCGCGCGGAGAAATAGAAAGCACTCACGATCTACAGGAACAAAGTCCCCCTTTGTCTTGATACAGCCTCCCAGCCTCCTCTACCGCTCGGTGCTCATTCTCGCCAAACGTAACCAACAGCCTGCAATCTACCACACTCGACAAGACGCTCCTCCAACATCGCTTGAGAAAGCGGAGCCCAATCCCTGTTTACACTTGGTTCACCAACCAATCTTGCAAGAGTGTTTGCTTCATGGATTACTTACAATTATGTGAGGACCCGCTTTTCGTGGGAGAGCCAACAGTGCCAGACCCCCGTCCTCCAGCACTCTCTCCTCTCTTCTCTCGCAATCCCTCATTCTCACCGCGAGAGGCTATTGCATGCTTTTGCACCAGCCCGCCCCATTCGCAACAGAAAGTAAAGTCATCGTGGGAAAGTTCCACCTAGTGCAGCGCCGATCTTGGTGAAAGACCCGACAGCCATGGTCCAGTATACCCTCATTGGCTCCAAGTGGGTTTCCGCGCTACAGTAAACTCACCTTGCGTAGAACTAGGATGCCCTCGCTTTGGCACCACCACCATCCACCTTCGAGAACAAATCGCCTGCGTACCTACCTACCGACCTAGGTGGCACCTGCAAGCATGTCTGACGCACAAGCTCCTCTTCACCCCGCTGGTACCATCGAAGCTGCCGACGAGCCCGTCGACACCAGTGAGTTTGACCCCGTTGAGTGGGACGCTTCCTCTGTCGGCTCGCGCTCCATCACTGCCAGCATCTTTGCCCATGAGTACGACGAGAACGGGCGCCGGTACCATAGGTATCGCCATGGCCGCTATCCAATGCCCAACGACCAGACGGAGCAGGGTCGGGAGAATATCAAGCATGTTTTGATGCTGGAGCTTCTCGTGAGTTCGCTCACACGCCTCGTGACGCTATGTAGTGACGCTTCCGTCCAAGTCTGATTTGTAACCAGAATGGCAGACTATTTCTCGCACCTCTCGGTCGTAATCCTCAGAAAATCATAGACATTGGCACGGGCACCGGTACAGTGATCCCTTGGTAGTACCGACCCTTTCGTTCTCTCTCTAACAGTTCGAAATTAGGTGCTTGGGCAATTGGCAGTATGTTGACGGTTTCCCACGCGTGAGCCAATATTGATCAAGATATTCAAAGTTGCCGATCGTTATCCTGGCGCGTCTGTCGTAGGCATCGACCTGTCTCCCATACAGCCGGAGTGGACACCCGGCAATGTCAAGTTTTTTGTCGACGACGCCGAGGATGACTGGGTGAACGGGAGAGGTTTCGACTTTGTGCATTTCCGATCCATGGCTCCAATTCTTCGGAAGCTAGACAAAGTCCTGGTAGACGCTCACGAGTAAGCCTGATCCAGACGCGGCGCTGGAGAAACTATTACTGATGCACTCAGAAACATGAGGTCCGGGGGTTGGATTGAGTTCCAAGAGCTGCATGGGCAGATCCATTCCGACGACGGCACTATGACGAGTGACGACAAGCTCAAGACGTTTTACGAGCTCGTCGTCCAAGCCTTTCAGAGTCTTGGTCTGGACTTCCACAAAGCACGCGACTTGGGTCCTCACCTCGAGGCCGCTGGCTTCAGAAACGTCCAGTGCCAAATCATGAAAATCCCGATTGGCACCTGGCCAAAGGACAACACCCAGCGATTGATTGGCTACTACTCAAAACTTGCTGTCAAGTGGGCGGCAACGGCCTTCACAGGCAAACCGTTCGAGGCTATGGGCATCTCAAAGTCGCAGTCCGATGCCTGGTGCAAAACCGTCTGGGAAGATTTGGAGGACGATAGCAAGCATCGCTACTATAACATGTTCTTCTGGTATGCTCAGAAAGTCTGATGAATTGGCTGCGGGCCTCTCGGAAAACCCACGTGCTGTAGCTTCCCTTCCGATGTGGTGGGTTGCGCTGGCATCATCACTCAATTGTTGGTGATACTGGAGGCGTAAGTTTGACCAAGCTACGGGCATGTTGCGCAACACATGTTGTACGAGGTTCTGAAAGTGTTCGATGTAATGCTTCCGTATTCCACCGAGAAGCCTATTGGTTGTTCGGAGCTTCGACTGTGGCGTCGTAAAATCTTGATCGATGCCCAGAGAAATAATAATTTGATATATGAGGCTATGTGAAGTAATTACGCTGGTTTCTCTGCGTCCACTTGCCCCTGCGCAGTGAAAACGTAGCGTCCTCTCAACTGTGAAGCACTTTACTTATCACTGGAGCTAAGAATGCGCCCCACAGCAGCTCAAGCAGCGGTTGCTGACTAACGAGACGGGGCAGTCGGCAGATCTCAGAGCTAAGGTAATCCACGCCTGCGCATCGCGAGCTTCACCCTTCCATAACTATTCCAAACAACTCAAAACCGCAGGCAAACAGGGCGAGGCCGTTTGAAATCGTGCACTTGTATCATTGCGCATCCCGAAGCTATTCGCGCATCCGATCACCGCGACCGCGAACTTCGCGCAACAGCCTTACAAAACCACCACGCGACATCAACAAACCAAACCGATCGCATCTCCCATATCAAAAAACCAGCGACATCCTCACCCGCTTCACCCGACAGCTCTCTGGAGCTCCTCCACCTTCCCCAAAAATGGCAGTCGTAGCCCGCCCGGAGGCAACCCAGATCCTCACCCACGCCCCGCAAGCGACGACCTTCTCCTTCACCCCCTTCCTCCGCCAGACCTACCGCCACGAGCTCTCCTCCGACCGCCCGCAATGCAAGCCCTTCCTCGCGGGCCATTGCCCCCTCGGCGCCTCCTGCCCAGACCGCCACGCCTCCTCGCCATCCTCCTCCAACAATAACTCCGGCGGCGGCGGCGGCGGGCCCTCGCTGGTCTGCAAGCACTGGCTGCGCGGCCTCTGCAAGAAGGGCGAGAGCTGCGAGTTTCTGCACGAGTACAACCTGCGCAAGATGCCCGAGTGCAACTTCTTCATGCGCAACGGCTACTGCTCCAACGGTGAGGAGTGCCTGTACCTGCACATCGACCCGCAGTCGAAGCTGCCGCCGTGCCCGCACTACGACAAGGGCTTCTGCCCGCTGGGCCCGCGCTGCAGCAAGAAACACGTCCGCCGGAAGCTGTGCGTCTACTACCTCGTCGGCTTCTGCCCCGAGGGCCCCGGGTGCAAGTTCGGCGCCCACCCGCGCTGGAGGACGGACCTGGAGAAGCCGAGCGTCAAGGTCGAGGGCGAGGACGAGAAGAAGGACGGCGAGCGCGAGGACGGCGAGGCGGTGCCGGTGCAGAGGGAGCAGCGCATGCGGGACATGCACGAGGACCGCGGCCACGGGGACCGGAGGCACGGCCGTGGAGGAGGCAAGTGGCGCGATCGCGGGAACAGGAGGTTCCGAGGACGTGGTGGACACTGAGAGGAGCGGTACTGGAGTTGACGAGAAGAGAAGGGTGTGGGAGAGGGTGTGTACTATAGAGCATTTTTACGGCTTTCTTGCGTGGTACGGTTTGCGACTGCGCTTGGCTCAATGATACCAAAAGTTTATGAATCATGGGGTTCTTCGACAAAAGTGATGGGCCTGGAAATAAAGGGTTGCAATTGCAATAGTTTTAAACAGACTACACCGCGTGTTCTGAAGAGCGCAATGGGCGGCGCAACTGTGCATGAAATATCTTGTTGCAACATGTATTTAAATGTCTCCCAACAACCTGACTTATCTCAACCTCTGCAAGCGCGTCAAATAGATCCTCTACTATTAATGTTCATTCCAATCCTAAATGAACGCAAAAGGCAAAAGAAAACGAGTATGACAGGACTCGAACCTGCAACCACGGCCAACTTGGTAATGAATACCGGAAGACCGCACGCTAGCCATTGCGCCACATACCCAGCTGATGATAGTTAACTTCCAAAAGTCTACCTAAGTTGTGTGGACCCTGGGTGGGGTTGCTGCGTCGCCGCAGGAGAACATGCGACGAACCCCAGATTTGTAAATGGGCGCATGCAATACCCTGCATTAATGCATGGCAGGTTCACCGAAAAAAAAAAGCCCCCTTTTACGCTTACGCTGTTGGTGCTGTCCGATTGTTTCGAGTTCAGCTAGCTGATCGGTCTTGGGCGTTGTCTGGCTCTCAGTCAGACCGCCGCTAGATCCGCCTGATCAATAGTGATGAGGAGTGTCCTGCGTTACTCGAAACGACAAGAGTGTCTTCAAAACTTCATTTCTCCCGAGGCCAATCTCGAACATCGCAAAGGCTTCTGCAACGCCCAGCAGCGACAGCTTAGGTGCTGAGAGTCTTCCCCTCTGGGCAACGTACGACATCATGTTCTCGAATGGGGCCGAGATGTGGAAAAAGGGTGGTCAGGGAAAAGCAAGGACGCTTCTTGGCTCCAGGTTCGAAGATACTGCTGTTTTCACAAGGGACATACAAGCGGTTCTACGCCGCAATTGATGTCAACGCTCAGAACCCAATCTGGTGTTGTCTACTACGAATCCTCGAGCGTTTTGAACAAGTTTTTGGATTTCGTGCTTCGCCAACCAGAAGAAGGAAACAGCAAAGCCGATTACATATATGTTAGACTCAGCCACAACCTGGCCGACATGAAGCACTGATTGAGCTCTGATCCGGACAGTGCCTACTGGCTGTTACCTGACGTAGTACGCGACAGGAGCGAAGAGCCGTGCGACAAGTAAAGGATCCTTCAACCTTCCGCAGAACTAGCTCCGCGAGGGTGACAGAAGAGTTACAGGTTGGAATTCGCTTGATGCGTAGACACGGCACCCCAACGCTTTCAGCTCAGCCAGCGGAATGCCTGCGCCTTGTGTGTTAAGATGGGAACAGGTTAAATAACGCGGTGTAAACCTCAGCGGCTTTCATATACACGGGGTTGGGGCAGATGTTGGGCGATTGGTCCCGAACGTAAAACGAATTGCCTCATTTGGCTAACCTCATAGCTATTGACCATGAAGCATGTTCGTCACCCATGCCGTGTATCGTGTAAGAGACGGCATGTTTGTCGTCATACCGCAACTCAGAATCACTCAACGGCCACTCTTCTGTATATCTCTCACCGTTCTACGTCTACGTTGCAGCTCGAACTCCTTTGACGGGGTGGCTCTTTGCCGGCCACATCGCTTACATAGATATCTTGCTTCCAAAACTGTCCCTCGATTAAATTGGAGGCGGGAATGAAACCGATTGGTTCGTCGAGTATGAAGGTCGAGCCAGTCTAAGATTAGATCAGACTTCTGGGGCGTATTCGGCCCCTGAAAGCAATAAAATGTGCACTAAATTGAGCCTTGAAAAGATCTAATGGATTGTCTGAATCTATGATGCTGTCACGGCGTTGCGACCAAAGCCCATGATGCTCCAACGTTCTATCAAGCCCAGGCCAATGTCCACTCGGAATTCCATGCCCCCTTCGAAGTCAAAGACTGCAATCCATGAATCTTTAGAGCACGAGAAGCCGTGTCCAACGACCAATTCTCACTCTCAAGAACCTGATCATTCAGAGTCACGGCCGAAACGTCCCGCTTGACTCCCATGACTGTGACATTGCCGAGAGGGTTGGCGTCCTTGTACTCTCCGGAGGGACTGGCCTTAAGAACACCGTCCAAGGCGGTGAGCTATACGTCTGTTAGCTTCCGTTTACACCAAAGCGAGCTCAAGAACATACCTCTACAGTCAGAGTAGCCTCCTGCTCCAAGCTCTCGCCATCGTCCACGTAAAGATTACCCTGCGCGCCGCCCTCGCTGTCAAGCGCAACTAAGATCCCCCACGGGTTGGCCCTGCTCTCTGTCGTCGTCTTGCCAGGCTCTTGAGTCGGAATAACGTACCCGCCGCGGAGGTACACAGGAATATGTCCAAGCGGCGCGTCGATGGTGACGTTTTGCCCAGAAGTAACTCCAGTGATGGCGGATTGGTTGTACCAGTCATACCAGACGGTGCCCTTGCCAACACCGGGGAAGACGCCATCAACCGTGGTCGCCCCCTGCACAAGACAGGGCGTAACAAGCACAGCCGGCCCCAGAAGAAACTGTCTATCCGCATCCGCCAGCCACGGCTCGTCCGCAAACTCCCACACAAGCGCCTTCATCACCGTATCACCGAGGGTATGCGCCCTGTAAAAGGCAGTATACATGTACGGCAGCAGCGCGTAGCGGATGGCCATGGCCTTCTTGGACGCGTCCGCCACGGTGCTCCAGCGGTACGGCTCCTGCGGGATGCCCGCGATGGCGTTGTGGTTCCTGTAGAACGGGAGGAAGGCGCTCAGCTGCATCCAGCGCGCGCACAGCTCCATGTCGGCGTTGCCCGCGAAGCCGCACGTGTCGACGCCGAACATGGGGAAGCCGAAGATGCTGAAGCTCAGCGCCTGCGGGATCGAGAAGAACATGTACGCCCAGAGCGAGTAGTTGTCGCCGCCCCAGTGCCCGGCCCACTTGCCCGACCCGGCAAAGGTCGAGCGGCCGATGATGAAGGGCCGCTTGCCAGGGAAGACGGAGAGCAGGGCGTGGTAGGTGGCGTTGAGGATCTGGTGGCCGAAGAGGTTGTGGAAGTCGTACTCTTCGGAGCCGCCGTGGTGCGTTGCGTTGGGGGAGACGGCGTGCACGGCGAGGTCTCCGTGGATGTGGTCGATCACGTACGGTGGGTGGTTGACGTTGCGGACGCCGGGGGTGGGAGTGGTGCGAAGGTAAGAGGTCGTCGTGGAGGTTGGCTCCGCGTCGTTGACGGCGGTGGATTTGGCAGCCTCGGCTGAAGCTGAGAGCGCAGAGATGGACGCGGCTTCGGTGGCGTTGGTCTTCTCGAAGCCTTCGGGGTAGGAGTAGTCTTCGTTGCCGGGTTCTCCTGGAAGCTGGAAAGGGACATGGGCAGGGTTCTGGGTGAGGTTCTTGCTTCCGCAGCTGCCCACGCAGAACGAAGCTACTTCGGACATGTCAATCCAGATGCCGTCGAAGGCAACCTTCTTAAACCAGGTCTCAAGCTCTGTCTTCCACCAAGCAAACGTCTTGCTCTTACCGAGCACGGCACCAACCCAGTCAGGGAAGACCGTGTAGCCAGGCCACACAGCTCCGACATAGAGTGAGCCGTCTGGATTGAGGACAAAGGCGTCTGAGGAAAGGCCGCGGTCATAGGTTGGGTAGGCGTCATCTTCCTTCTCGGGGTTTGGCGAGTAAATTGCTGAGTCGACAATCGGCACGAAGTGTTGTCCGTTCTTGTGGAGTTTGTCGAGAAACTTCTCGCCGTCTTCGTAGGTCCAATTATTCTTGTCGTTTTCGAAGTCGCGGTACTGGTTCATGTAGTCGATATCGGCTGATGGTAGGTTAGCTCACGGCCCTGTTGCACTATGGCGACACAACACTCACCCCAGATCGTTTCAAGTGGAATCTCAAACTTTACAAAGTCGTCGATAACCTCCTGAAGGTTGTCCCAACTGGTGTAGCCCCATCTGCATTGATGAAAGCCCAGGGTCCAGTATTGCTGCATAGCAGGCAGTCCAACGGCGCTCTTTTGGTAAGAGGTAATGACAGAGTCTGCCGTGGGACCAGCGTAGAAGTAGAGGTCAATTGTTCCACCAAGCGCTCTCCAGGTAATGTTAGACTCTCGAAGCAGGATTTCCTGACCATGAGCATTTCTCATAAAGACGCCATGAGTAAACGATTTGTAATTAGCAGTCTTGTCCGTGGGCTCGGCAACGTAGACGAGCTCATCGGAATCAGCATCGGCTTTGTAGTATCGGGTGTCTAGGTAGATAGGGTGTGATCCGTAGATATTTCCATCGATGGGGTCGCCAATGTCAGCAGCATAGATAGTCCCTAACACTGTGAGCCAAAGAAGTTCAACGATTCGGATGAGCCATCTTACTAGTCAAATTTCTGTTCAATCGAAAGCCGTGGATGACCTCACCGAGTCCATAAAGATTGTAGTTCTTCGGAAGAGGTGAAGCAAACTCAAAGAACTGGTCTTCGAAGACCAGCTTGGTCCCCACGGTGGTAAACAGGACATCTCCAGTGCTCTTCCTTGTCACATTGAAGCCAAAAGTCGGCGCGTTGGCCCACTTGAACTCCAGGTCGCTGTCCGAACCAGCCGACTGAGTCCCATCATTTTCAGGTTTCGGAATCAGCTCATCGGGAAGGATGAACCACGTGTAGTTGTCCTTGCCGATATGTCTCGGCAGTATCTCGACATGAAGCCGGTCTGCCGCCTGGTACTCAACGACGAGCTTCAGGGCCTCGATCTCGTTGCCGTAGACATTGCAAGCCTTCCCGGCGAGGTCGAGATCTGCTGTGAATCCGTGAGAAGTTTCTTGGACATTGGATGCCGTGTAACCGGGGCAGACACTCTGGGGGTCCACCGCCTCTGGGTCGAAAATGTTGGGGATGAGATCAGCGCCGACGTCTGAGTCCATGGCCACTGTAAACTGGGCATCGTTGCTGCTGGTCGTGGTCGTTGCCGTGTACGACGAAAGCTGGCGTCCAAACTGGTGTCCGACGTCTGCCACCCTGACGACCGCGCAGAGCCCGAGAACGGCCACGGCCGTGAGGATGATGGGTGGGCGGAGGAACATGTTGCGCTTCTGCTCTTTCACTATCGTCGCGCCTTTCTCGTTCAATATCGGTCCCGTCTGTCGCGAGCTGATCATCCGGATGCACTGCGAAAGAACGACGAGCGCCGCGATCCACCATATCAACGATGCACAGAAGGCCGCCATCTCCTCCCCTCTTATACCCTTCCAATCGCCGCAATCGAGCCAGTCGTTCAGTGCCATGTTGTCGTGGAGTCGTAGCAGCTGCAGAGGAGAGTGGTGATTACCAACGGGAAACTGTCAGTTGTCCTACGAGGAGAAAAGATCACATCAACGGCGTGGCATTGAGCGGCCTGACTGCGGTGTAGCTAGAGCTTTCCCCGCACAGACTAGAGAGGAGGTGGTTTGATGGTTTGAGGCGAGAGGAGCGTCCGGGGTTGGAGCTACAGCCTCTGGGGAAGCTTTGATTTACCGCGAGCTTTGTTCCAAGCAGCTGAAGCAAGGGAGCTAAGAAGAATGCGGGCCATCACGGCATGCGCATGTGCAGCGTGTTGGGTGTTGGGGTACAGCTGCGTGCGGAGTCTTGCGGAGTTCGTGCAGTGGCCTGCGGCGCGGCTCCGATCAGTCCTATGGGGCTTGTCGATCACCGAAGAAACCCCCGAAGATGTGTAAGTGGTCTTGCTTATCCTGACTACATCTTTTGACCCGTGAAGTTCTCATTGGTCAATTCTGGAGAATCTTCGCTGAAACTGCGATGAGGGGGAATCGTCAATATACAAGAACCTTTCGAATACGAGGACACTTAGCCAGCATCATCTTGCCGATGCCCAATCCCATTGCAGGTCAGTAACTTCCACCGCCAGTGCTGCCTCGGTATGTTATGTACTTCTCCACATAGCAGGCATGATGGTATTACGAGAGCCGGCGGGATAGACGACACCATGGGAGAAGGTGACAGGAGAGTGAGCATTTGGCAAAAGTCACTGAGGCAGCGGAGGACAGCCACCTTCTTGTAACACGGCATAATGGGGAGACAGGTCGAGGTCATTTGAAGATCGCGAAGATCCTCAGTGTATCACGATTCATCAGACTTCTGTTCAACGACATCTGATCCCCAAATACTTGCATGACCAGCATCAGGACTACATGTCCCATAAGCTACGAATCAAATGAGAAGCAAATTGAATAAGTCATCTTCTTGTGTCTTCTACAAGGAGGGTCACTTGTCTCAGAAAACCCGCAGACTCGTAGCCGTGGTGAAAGCAGCGCTGAACGACACCGTCTCGCCATCATACTCCACATATACATCGGTTCATCCGCTTCTTGACCCTCCGTGACTCTGTCTCGATGGCATTTATTTGCCTTTTGTTCGGCCAAAGACTTGAGTATGGGTCCCTTCCTGATGCTGGATGATTGGGATTGATCAGAAATCGAATACCCATGAAGCCAGGGGCTCCTGTCATGCTCACTACACACGCTCTGATTCGTATATGGCAGCTGAGGGCCTCGATGGAGGATCGTACTAGAGCACATCATTCGCTGTCGGTAATGGCGGTGAGAATATAAGAACTTGAATATCATAGGTATCTCCATAGCTTTCGACGGCTTCAACACGTCAATGACGGCGGTGACGCGAGGACGAGAAGTATCAACACGGCCGGCTGAATGTTCTCTCATCTCTCGTTAACAGGTTTATTAACATTGTGAACCGTATTCGATTCAGATATTCGATTCGAATTTCTAATGAAATTTGAAACAACAAATGAAAACCTCGTGTTGAGAAAGCGACACCCTCCGCTTGGTTTCCTCGAGTGGCAAAGCCACCACAGAATCAACCACCTCCTCGCATAGAACACCAAGCCATCGTCAGCAGCGGCAATGAAACAATAACATCTCTTCCAAAACCGTCGATTCTCAAAGAGGTTCATGTCTTGCGGTCCATATTCTCGCCAGAACCACTCTTGGCTGTCCCCAACCAGGTTCCGCTTCGATGAACAAGCTTATTGCCGCCCATTGCCCCTTAAGCGAGGGGCGACGCGGATGACCCAGACGAGGGTTTCCCGGGGCCACCGTTGCAGTTTGCGATGCCGACACACGAGACGGGGTTGGAGAGGTCGAAGTTGGTGGCCGGTGAGATGTTGATCAGGCCGCCGGCGGGCGGGAAAGGCAGGCCCAGGGCCGTGGCTAGGAAAGCGGAGATGGCGATGAGTTGGAAGTGCATTATTGTTATTTCGTGGTAAGGACTGAATGTAATCGGATCCGATTGAAAAATGAGTGTAGGGTGGAGGTAGAAAGGTTAAAAGACTTTGGACCCCGTTTGCGCGTTGTGCAGTCTTATATATCTATCCATTAGAATATGGAGTGATTCCCGGACTGGTAGGCTTCATTGAACAGGGCCGAGCAAATTACCGTTTTGAAATTTCTGGGACATACAGCCTGAGTCAGTTAGAGATGATTGTTTTGTCTTATTTAATGTCTTTACTGTCGCCTACGCTCCGGTTCAGGCAACGGCGATTGGATCAGCACAGAGGCGGACTTAAGAGCCGAGACAAGGTAAAGAGGCAGTTCTGTACATCATATTCATGATCAATAGGTTTTCTGAGGTGCAAGCCGACTTCTCGCAACAATACAGGCGCCGCGACATGCCAAAGATCGTCCCGAAGGCGTTGGCTCTAGCGGGCCGTGGCGGCGGCGTCAAAATGCTAACTAGCTGCCGTTGACGTTCCCGCTTGGTCGTCAACGGGCAACGCTGACAGAGGGAATGTTCTGTTCTGTTCTGACATTCTAGTCAATTCTACGATTTCAAAAGTATCCAACATTGATCCATAAGGACAGTCAGTTTCGTGATACCGGGCTAGCCACCCTTGTCCCGGATCCGAAAAATGGGACCCGATCGGGCCCGATGCGGGGATCACGCGGTGCTGGCGCCGCCAGAAGGCAGGGGGGATGGGCCCCATTCAGCACCGCTCCAAGGCACTCGGAAGCCGTTAAGATTTCGGGCGTTGCTGGTGCTGCGATGTCAGTAGAAGACATCCTCCGTTATGACGGAACAACCGAGGAAGGGGTAAGGTTCGACAGGCCTCCATGGCATCGTCGTCACGGGCATTGTTGCCCACGCTGGAGTTATGCAGTCAACAATGTGGATGTGGTTCTCTTTTGCAAAACATACCTACCAGCCTCACCATGATTCTGTCGTCAAGAACCGATCCCTCCCATCACAGTTTCTTCAGAGATGGTGTCCAACACAGCCTCACGCGTCGACCTGAACATCGCCCAAACACCTTCTTCAGCACCTACCCATCGTCATCCAAACATCAGCTTCCTCCCATCCCACCAGGAAGCTCCAGGCAAACCGAAATCCCACGGGCCTTCGGCAACCTTCTCCATCAGACTAGCACACGCAATGTCGTCAGCCCCGAAATTGAACAGAGTATGCAAAAGCCAAAAAACCAGCAGACCAAAATGCCTCTGTTTCAAACAACATTGCAATGCGCGCAGCGCAGTGATGTCAGGAAACTCCCGCTCTCCCAGGGATCCCTTTCCCCTCTTTCGGAAACCCTACAGATGAGGCTTTGATAGGTGCGATCAGCCACACCTCCTCCAGACCGGACGCGCGCGCACGACAGGGGTCTTCCCATCTCGACGTGTGACGTCACCGCTGCGGGCAAGAGCTCTCTCTCTCTCTCTCTCTCTCTGTGGCCTGCCATCGCATTCTGCCCATCAGCTCAGATATTACCAAAACGCCGCAGTACAGACGAGTATATAAATCCACCTACCAAGCCACTTCCGTCATCATGCATACCTCCCCTGGTCCCATAGCAGTGCCCATCATCCCGCTTACACTAGTTAATAAGAAGACCCCCAACGGGCCATCGAGCTAAATGACGAACAACAAGAACGACAGCAAACTCGCAAACGTTCCCATCCTCAACAAACTCACATCCAACTCGAATTCGTCCTCGTCCACATCCTCCTGGATAGGTTCATCATCGACTAAGAAGAGCCATCACACGCCGCACTACAACTCAACAGACCACCACCATCTCAGAATGCCCGTCGGAAACAACGACCAGAACAACGGCGTCACGGGCGCCGCCAAGTTCGTCACCTCGGCGCTGGGCAACACCGTTGGCGGCGTCACGCGCACCGTCGGCAATGTCACGGGCGCCGCGACCAAGGGCGTCGGGGACACCATCACAAGTGCGGGCGGCAGCGCCGGGCGGCCCATCGGCGACGGGCTGGGCAACCTCGGCGGCGGGCTGCAGAATGCTTTGAACTCAGTGGGAAAGGGTGCGGAGGATGCGGGGCAGTGGAAGAGATCGTAAATAATGGCTAGGATAATGTGACGCCGGAGACTTGGATGAAAGGTTCCTGAGAATGTATTATTAGGAGCGTTGTCCATCAAATGAAATGATTCACCCTATATTTATTGAGCTTCTGGATGACGTGTGGTTGAGTGAAGTAACTGTCATATTGTGCGATAAACGCTTTATCGTACTCTGCTTTGAATAATCATAACACACCACGCCATAGAATTGGTGATACACACTAACCGGCGATGCGGTCTCGTTCATAGATTTTCCAAGCCCAGATAAGCCTGTAACCTTCGTCCACAATCCACTTAGAGGTTACTACGACTAATGCTCCGAAACTGGCGCAATTTCTACCATTCCAGTTATGCTTCAACGCATTTCTTTTACAATGCGCAATTTGTAAGTTTCCAACTGCTCCTTCGTCATCTTGCTGGGGCCGCCCGCGAACTCGTCAACGCCGTTGTTGTTCTTGGGGAACGCAATGACATCCCTAACAGACGACGCGCCGCTCATGACAGCCACGAAGCGGTCGAACCCGATGGCGAAGCCGGCGTGCGGCGGACACCCAGAGCCGAGGGCTTTCAGCAGATGCGAAAACTCCTTGACCTTTTTCTTATCCATCTTCAGGATCTCTTCAAAGATGAACTTTTGGATCTGGGCGACGTGGATACGTCTGCTGCCGCCGCCGAGCTCGACGCCGTTGAGCACGAGGTCGTAGTGATCTGCCTTGGCCATGATCGGATCAGTGAAGAGTAGCTCGAAATCCTCCTCTGAGTGCGGCGCCGTGAACGGATGGTGGGTGGCGGAGAAGCCTGCCGCGCCGCCCTGCCCACCGACGTCACCCTCCTCCGTGAGGGTGAACATTGGGAAGTCGGTGACCCAGAGAAACTTGAAGGAGTTGTCGCGGTCGATGAGTCCGGTCCTGACAGCCTCGTGGTAGAATGCGATTCTAATCTCGCCAAGCTTGGTTGAGCCGCCCCCGCGAGGCCCCTTCTTGCACGCTTGGAAGAAGACAACGTCGCCATTTTGCAAGTCGGAAAAGCCCGAATCCTCCGGGACATGGGGCAGAATGCTGTCGATGCCTGCCGGCCCAAGGGAGGAGAACCCGTTCAGAGGCTTGCTGCTGTCGAACACTAGGGCCACCGGCCCGCCGTCTGGGTTTTTGGAAAGACTCGCGGGCAGGTCACCCATGAATTTCAGCAGGGCCTTTGACACGTCGTACTTGTCAGCGTCGTCCCGGGGGCTGAACTTCCATGTTTCGACAGCGGGGTCTTTGAGGTCGCTGATCATGCTGATGAAGTGTCGGTCGAGGTGCTTATCGACGCGGCATATCTGAATGGTGTCAGTCAAAGACAGGCAAGCATGCGTTGAGACTGACCCTGTTCGGTATGCGCAAGTCTGGCTTGTCGGATCCGTAGAGATCCATACAGTCCGTGTACTTCATCCTTATGAACGGCGTCGGAATGACAGGGTATTCTTGGTAGAGTGGTGTTTGAGAGTCGTCCTTTGCACTGTCTTGGACGCTCTGCTTCCAATCCTGACCATCTTAGTCTTTGAATAGCTTTCGTGTGAGACGTGATCTGCCTACCTGGAGGGATGACTTTTTGACTGGTGAGAAACCCTTCTTCCCAATCTCCATGACATATTGCTCTCGCATGGCCTCCCAGGCTCTTCCAACGACGTACTCGACGTCTTCCATAATGTGCTTTCCAGTGGCGAAGGACTTCTCCATGTCAAGCTGTACAGCATGTCAGCCGCGCAGCTTTTGAACTTGAGAGGATTATACAAACCTGGGTGAACTCGGGCTGCCGGTCAGCACGATGATCTTCGTCGCGGAAACATCGCGCAAATTGGTAGTAGCCAGACATGCCAGATGCCATCAAGACCTGCTTATATTGCTGTGGACTTTGTGGCAGAGCATACGCATGCCCGACCTTCCGCGTTGGCACGATGAATTCTCTGGCACCTTCAGATGTCGATTTGAACAAGACTGGGGTTTCCACGTCCATGTAGTCCCGATCCACCATGGCTTGTGCCAGAGTTGATTTGAGCTGAGCACGGAAGCGCAATCTCTCGCGCAGGTCCTTGTGGAAGCGCAATTGCAGGTGGCGCTTCTCTGGTGGGAAAAGCGTGTCTGGGCCGATGATGATTTCAGGCGGGAAGTAGCCAAGGTGTTTTATCGACTCCAAATCCATCTCAAAATGCGACGTGGTAGAAGCCTCAGTGACAGTGCCCGAAGCAAGAACTGCACTAAAAGGGCGTATCTTGCTCAACTTATCAACCTCCTCCTGCCCTTTGGCGGCGATCTGACCTATCCGCTGACCATTGCGTTCTAAGCTGGCGAAGGCCAAATTTCTGCTGACCTTTCGAAGTTTACTGATGTAACCGCTGATGGTGATTTTGGCTCCGACATGACCCCAAGTCTCAGGCTCGGACATGTCAGGGGTGGCAACTGGGCAGTCCAATATCAGCCATAGAACCTCTATATCGATTGGCATTCCCGCTTACAGCAAGTCTTGAAGTTCTCTGAGAGAGCCGTGTGAACATCGTCGGCCTTTGGACTGGCTGTTGATCCACAGCGAGTTTGCTGAGAGAAGGAAATCGAAGCGCAACATGGCTGTTTCGAGATCAATACTAGCCCTCGAGTTACAGATTGCGACTGCGATATGCGAGAATGCAGGCTGGCCAGGCCTCTCATCCGACAGCACTGTCGAAGCATTTTAAAGGGCTATGAAGGCGTCCAGCGGTATAACGAGAGTCGCTGACAATGATTTCAAGATTGAGATGTATTTGCGACTAGTAGTCCAGTACTGAAAAATCTCAATGGCGCAACATGGCGGGTGAATATCCTTGGCGGGTCATATTTGACGTTGAATATTCATGAGAAGCTATCGCAGCTCAGCCCACTGAACCCGCCCATCCGACATTTTCGCAGCCAATGCGCGCCAGGGTGGGCAGTCGCGCTGCAGGGCACCTTCACCTTGGCAGCTCAGCTGTGTGTGTTGCACCTCAGGCAGGAGGCGGGTCCCCACCAAAAAAAGTGATTAGCGCGGGGCAGGCTCCCCGTATAAAAAATCTCGCGTCGAGCTCCAAAGAATCTCTTCTTTCCCTCTTTATGATTCTTCCATTTCAAAAAAGTGTATGTTTGGTCCGCCCTCCGGTATCGCGCCGCACCGCACACACCGCATCGAGAAACTTTACTGACATCGATTCTGCAGGTGATGAAAGCCGCGCGTGTTTAATATGATGCAGCTCCCGCTGTCCGAGGCATCCAAGCTCTCCCCTTCGGGCGGCTTCAGGGCAAAGGTGTCGAGGGCGGTGGGGGCCATGATCTAGGCGTTCGACACGACCTTGTTACAACATCGGACGCGATGAAAGGCAACTCTGATTTTTGTCGAAATGGAAGATTCTACGAGGGTTCTGGGGGCTTTTGGCACGCAGCAGTAACCGACAGACCTGTCAGCGCCAAGTGGCGCCTCAGGTCCCGTCTGTGTTGACTGACTGGTGATGGGCACAGGTGCGGTCGGGCGCGTTTTTACGTTTTTCCCGCCGTACATCGGCCGGAGAGGGTCGATTGGCTCAGTTTGCGACACATCGGATGTTCCTACCTTTCGCAGTCGTTGCCGACGGAGCTTACTCTTGTTGGAGAGCTGGTTTGGCTTGGGTGTGGGAGGCACGGATGACGGCAAGTCGAGACTGGGAAAGCCAGCGAGGGAGCGAAATACGAGTCGAGCATTCAGTGTACAGTAGCAATTTGACCTCGCCGGTGCATACACACTGACGGGGAGGACGCCCTGTGCGGGTGGCCAGCAATATCCCAGACTTTTATGAATCAAACAAACAAGACCGATGTTGGGGAGAAGTAAGATGCGGTACATGTGAAGAGGTGGCCAGCGAACCCCATGTTTCTTGATGGTGTTTCAACGGCCATGGTGCCGTTGGATGGCGTTGGAGTTGTTGCACTGCCGAGCGAGAGGGGCTTGCTGATGTATCCGTACCTGCCTTGGCTACTGTGTTATTTTCAGCGTGGTTGGGTCATTGGCGAGGGAGCGTTCGCATTGGCGGCTGACTGATGATGTGCTGTCAAATCCTCGGATTGGTACTGAATACGGTTCGGGTCGTGTTTTCCTGGGCATTTGAAGGGCGAGACACACCGATCGGAAGAAGAAACCAGCTGTGAACGGCAGAAGCAAGCAAACAACAGCATCAATGGCATCTCCATCCACACTCTTTCTATCCGTACTTCTCCCCCCCAAAAACAACCTGCACCCCGGCAGGTCGGAGCTGCCAGTGTTCGTCCGTGTCAGTAAGGTATTACCATTAGATGGGGGGCCGCCTTGACGGGACCTCGGGGTCGTCCTGAGGCCCACCTCACACACTCAGGCGGCGCTAAAGAGGACGCCGCACTGGTAGAGAATCTCTTCAGCGGCGGGAGATGCTTGGTGTGTGTCGCAGTTGAGGTCGCAGTGCAGCGCAGCGCAACGCCAGGACCACCGATGGCGTACCTGACCTGACCTTACCGTACCTGAGGTACTTTACCTACCTACATGCACCGCAAGTCCTCTTCCCTCCACGTCGTTGGAATGCCACGGCGACAGGTGCCGACTGCCAGCATCACGAGCCCGCAAAACAGGCACTCGTGGACAGGGTTCCCTACCACTGCTACCGGCATAACCGGGTACGTGCTTTGTTGTACTACGGATGGTAGATACCCCTAAGGTCTACGGTCCATCGTGTGGTACAGCTGCTGCCACGACAGAGGTGTTGGGTAGAGTCGAAAAGGACATCTACATCTCCAGGCGACTCGAGTGAAGATACCTAAGGGGAAGACAAGTAGGAAAAGGAAAGGTGACGACGGGACCAAGACTCGTCCTAGTGTCGGTGGCGTAGCGACGCAGACGGGAAAGCAGAAGGGCTGCCCAGGAATCAGAGGCCGCGGCCGCTAGGCGCACCGCACCTGGACCTGACCTGGACCTGACCTCTGGACTTGAACACGCACTTGCACCTCCCCCCGTCCCTCACAGGCTCACAGCCCAGGTTACGTAGCAGCCCGACCAACCGACGGCCGTCGTCTTTCCCAGTTCAAGACCGTGGCCCGTCCTCCTCCACCCAAACCCACCACTTCCCGACCAAACGTGGCCAACGTCGATACTGACGCTGCCCGCCCTCATTTCCCGAATACCCAACGTTAGCTCCTCGCTCACGCTCCGCTCCATCAGGCGCGCCGCCATATCTCGACAACTGCATCGACAAATCTGTATCCTTAATCACCATCTCCGCGGTCCCTTTCCGATATTCCAACGCCCTGTCATGGCCGTTGGTCCTACCCCGGAGCCCGAACCACTCGTCCTGCATTGAAGCTTGCCAGGGCCCAATTTCGCCCAGCTGAGGGTTTCCCTGGCCTGCAACCCGCCTCCGTCGCGCCCCGTCACCGATACTTCTCCCGCCCGTCGACCACGACCCCGTCTGCATCTCTAAGAAGCGCAGACCTCGCGATAATCCATCTTCCTGTAAAGGAGCAATTAACCCGCTCGAGATACCCCGTCGAGGCCCGTGACGGCCGTTCCCTTTCGACGGTTTTCCTTTTCCGCGACTTTCGTCCGATCGCAACCCTCAACTCAGCTTTCCCTTCGTCGCCAAGCTCACCGGCTGCCACGAGCCCCCGACAGCGACGAACAACCACTTCGATCCGACCGACAAAATGTCAAGCTCCTTCGAGAAATCGGTCAAGGGGGCCACCAAGATCAAGGTTGGTTAAGGGAGGCGGCGACGGTCATTCCACGCCGCTAGCTCTTCGCGCCTCGCCCGATCATGACGACGCTGACTTTATTGCCTCTAGGCCGCGCCACCCAAGACCAAATACATCGAACACATCCTCGTAGCGACGCATGCCGGCGAGGCTGGCGTTGGGGAGGTTTTTCGCGCCCTGCAGTTCCGTCTGCGAGACTCGACATGGACCGTCGTCTTCAAGAGCTTAATCACCGTTCACCTGATGATCCGTGAAGGCTCACCCGATGTCACACTGTCATTCCTCGCGAGGCACCCCAACACGCTTGCTATCAGCAGCTTTACGGACGGTATGTAGATATTGAGGCTGTCGATGAAGACGGTGGATGCGGTGCTAACAACGCATAATAGCCCAGACACAGGGTCGGAACATTCGGCATTACGCTAGCTACCTGAGCTCCCGAGCAAAGGCGTTTCGCGAAACGAAATGCGACTGGGTCCGGACCAAAGAATCGAGGTTGGAGAAGCTTACGGTCGAAAAAGGCCTGCTGAGGGAGACGGAAATTCTCCAAACCCAAATCACAGCCCTGCTGAAATGCGATGTGAGTCTTACGTGGTTGGAGATGGCTGGGTTCGGGTATTGACGTCAAGCAGGTACTCGAAGGCGAAATCGAGAACGAAATCACAGTCACCGTATTCAGACTACTGGTGCTTGACCTTTTGGCTCTCTTCCAGGCTCTGAACCAGGGAATGATTAACATCCTAGGTAGGTCTTGGAGTTCGCGTGCATTGTATACTTGCTAACTAGCCAGGCAACTTCTTCGAAATGTCAAAGGTCGACGCCGAGCGAGCCATGGCTATCTACCGCAACTTCACCAAGCAGACGGATTTCGTAGTGCAATACCTGAGCGTCGCACGGCAATTTGAGCACCAGACCCGCGTCGAAGTTCCTAAGCTGAAGCACGCGCCCGTCAACTTGGGCCGACAACTCGAGGAGTACCTGCACGACCCCGACTTTGAGGTCAACAGAAGGCAGTACATCGCTGAGCAGCAGGCCAAGAAGAAGGGAGGAGGTGCGATCATGAAGTCAGCGGGTGCTGTGTTCGATTCCAAACCCGCGCCAGCAGCGAACAACCCGTTCCCGAGCACCAACGGATTTTCACAGCCGAAGACTGAGACTGCCAAGGGACCTGCGCCGGATCTTATTGATTTCTTCGAATCGATTGAACAGAACCAAACGACCATGGCGCCGAACCAGCAACAACATCAGCAACAACAGCAGATGCCCATGCAGACCGGCTTTGCCCCCAACGGCCAATTCCAACCGCAACCTACAGGCTTCCAGCAGAATGGATTTGGAGCGCAGCAGCCGCAGAACGGATTCGCACCTCAGCCGACAGGATTTGGATCCAACCCGTACCAGCAGCAACCGCAGCAACAGCAGCAGCAAAGCACAAACCCATTCGGCCAGCCTCAACAGCAGCCCCAACAGCAAGCACCACAACCACTGCAACCCGCCTTTACTGGGGCTGGATTCGGCGGCTTCACCCCTCAACCGCAACAGCCTTTCCAGCCTGGTACTCTTGGCGCCATACCGCAGGACTCCGTGGCTAGCTTCCCTACTGGTGCGACCGGCATGCTGAGTCCCAACTCGGCTCAGCAGATGACGAATCCCTTCCGGGCGTCGATGTTGATGGCCCAGCAAACGGGCATGTCTACTAATACCGGGTTCTCGAGTCCAGCCAGCCCTCAGCCCAATCTTAACAGGCAATCTACCAACCCTTTTGCAAGATCTTCACCTCAAGCGCAACAACCGTTCCCGACCGCGCCTGCACCTAATAACTCTCCGTTTGGCTCTCAGCCGAGCCAGTCGACGACGCAACTCCCGACCATTGCACCGTTGCAGCCCATGACGACCGGCACCAACCCATTCGCCAAGAACTTTACCGGGCAGCAAATGCAGCAGCAACGGCCCGCTACAAGCTCTGGTGCGCTCGTTCCACAACCAACAGGGACCACGAACCCTTTCCGCCAGGGTGCCTTTGTGAACCACCAGACAGGCATGGGCTGGCAGCACAACCAGCAGGCCATGGGCGGAGGTTTGGATTCTCTGGATACTGTGCCCGTTTTCCCGCGACCTATTCAGCAAAGTCCCTGGCAGACATAATTCCGACTGTTTCAAAGATGGCGCCGCGAGCATCATTGCATGCGACGGGGCAATTTCCTTCTCTAGTTTCTCATCTCAAGCGAGGCGTTGTTCTGGGTTTGCTTGTACTACGGAGGGAGGGTGCTTAGACGGCTTGCGAAAAACAAAGCTCGGCAACGGATTAAGTCACTGGTGGAAACCGGGCATTATCATCGAAGCCTGAGCTTGAAAAATGTATTATCTAGTAAGCAGACTTTAGAAAGTAATTTTTGCATAAGAGGGAGTTGTCTCCCTCAGGACTCTTTTTGAATCTCTGCTTCGCAAGCACTGTTTTGCGTCATCGCCGTCTAGTAATCCTGTCCAAATACCCACCAAACGCCATCGCTATGCCTGCCCAAAATGTCGCGATAAACAACAAAAACTAGAAAACGTCATCCACATCCATCCGCTGACTCGTCACCCCCGTAGCGGCCGCCGCAGCAGCTTCCGCGGTAGCAACCTTCTCCGGCCCCTTCTCGTCATCAATAAACACAGCCAACCCCGAGAACGCCTCAAACATGGCCCGCCCCAGGTACTCCTCCGCGCTGTACCCGCCAACCACAATCTCGTCCTTCTTGCGCGCGTCGTCGACCCAGGGGTTGCGGTACTCGTCCAGCGGGCCAAGTGCATACCGCTCCATGTCGAGGCGCAGCCCGCCAAAGGGGTCGTAGGGCTTGTTCTCCTCGACGACGCGCTTCTTCTCCTTCTTCAGGCCGCGGATGGACAGGCCCGACGCGGAGCTGCCGGTGGCGTCGGCGAGGGAGCTCGCGGCGGCAGCCATCCTGCCCTGGCCGCGCTTCTTGAGGAGGATGCGGTTGAGCGTCTGCTTGGCCTCGCCGACGTCGCCGGACGCGAGGCCGTCGAGCATCTCCTCGCGCATGCGCTGCTCCTTCTTCTTCTCGGCCTTGTCCTCCTCCATGGCCTCCGCGCGGCGGCGCCGCGCCTCGTCCTTCTCGGCCTCGAAGCGCGCCACGCGCTCCGCCTCGGACTCCTTGGCCAGCCGGCGGTTGCGCTCGATCTCGGCGCGGTGCGCCTGTTCCCACTCGATGAGCCGCGCCTCGGCCGCCTTCTTTTCCGCGTCGGTCCCGCTGATGATGTCGAAGGTGAGCGTCTCGACCCACTCGAGGTAGCCGTTGTAGTCGGCGAGGGTCTCGAAGTCGTCCTCGACCTTGTTGAGGACGGCGGCGACGCGGCGGCGGATGTCGACCTCGCGCTCGACGGCGAGGTCGCCGAAGTAGGCGGACTTGAAGCCTTTTTTGCGGAGGGTCTTGTGGCAGCCGGCGTAGGGGCACTGGTTGGGCCCGTCGGAGAAGATGCGGGCGACGCAGTTGGCGCACATGGGGTGGTAGCACTCCGGGTTGATGAGGAACTCGAGGTCTTTGTTGAGGTAGCGCATGGTTTTGCAGACGGGGCAGACGGAGTCGTCGGTCTGCACGGCGCCGCCGTTGGGGGCGCGGGCGGCGGACATGGTTGGGTTTGTTGGTTGGCGTGAATGCTCGTGGATGGGGTTTCGTTTCGTCCCGTCGGGTCTGGATGGGAAGGTTCGATGGACGTGGTTGGCTCAGGGCGGCATTGAGATGTGTTGGAGGACCGCGGGTCGAGGGAGGTCGTGGTTGCGATGAGGTTTGGGGGGTTGAAGAGATCAAGCACCGCGCCTGCCTGAAAGGAACGAAGTTCACGATTGAGATGCGCCCCAGATCGACGGTGGTGGCTTGTAAAGTTGAAGGCGAGGCTGATTGGGAAGCGAAACGTTTATTAAGCGAAGCTAATTGGCCAGAGCTCCCCGATCGAAAACGCACGGTCCGGGGGGCGTAATATGGGGGGTTGATGGTGGTGCAGTGCAGCTAAGCTACCCCTCCAAGAATTCCGTCAGCCTTTCCAGGGTCTTCTTCGACTTTTGCCATCGTTCTGTATACCGCAATACCGCAATCATGGCCGACAAACCTGGTATGTGTTCACCCCTCCTGCTTATCTGAGCGGAAGGTCGACGGTGACATATCATGAACAATCAAAAACTGACCACGCAAAACCACACAGAACCCACCCCCGCCGAGGAGGCCGCCGCCCGCGCCAAGGAGGCCGAGGAGCAGGCCGCGCTGCCGTACAAGTGGCAGCAGACCATCGCCGACGTCGACGTCACCTTCAGCGTGCCCGGCAACTACAAGAGCAGGGACCTCGTCATCGACCTGAAGAAGAACACAATCTCCGCCGGCGTGAAGGGGCAGGACCCGATCATTAAGGTATGCATTATCCAACGGGAGGCACACCATCACTGCAGAGGACAAGGAAACTGACACGGAGGGGCACAGGGCGACCTCCCCCACGCAATCATCGTCGACGACTCGACCTGGACGCTGGCCTCGGCCGCGGACGGCACCAAGACGGTCGAGATCCACCTGGACAAGGTGAACAAGATGGAGTGGTGGCCGCACGTGGTCAAGGACGCGCCCAAGATCGACGTGTCCAAGATCCAGCCCGACACGAGCAAGCTGTCGGACCTCGACGGCGAGACGCGCGGCATGGTCGAGAAGATGATGTGGGACCAGCGCCAGAAGGAGATGGGCCTGCCGACCTCCGACGAGCAGAAGAAGCTCGACATCCTCAAGAAGTTCCAGGCCGAGCACCCCGAGATGGATTTTAGCAACGCCAAGATCAGCTAGACGAGCCATGATGTAGAAGAGGGTGACGACGAAGACATTTAACAAAGGCACGCACACACGATACATAGGCGTTGGTGAATTGAAAGTGTATTCATTACGGAAACTAGTTTACGGGACGAGAAAATGTCAGGGGTGAAACGAATCGCCGAAACCATGGGAGAGCATAAGCAAACGGTTATGGCGTCAGAGAGCCCATGTGTTGTGACATTCCTCTTGGATCCGCTAGTAATGGTGAAGCAGATTGAATGCTGCAGCCCATCAATTGTCAGATTAATAAGCGGTCCGTCGCTACAACGCGTCCCTGGAAGAGGAAAATGACCATGCACTGTGAAGAAGCAAAGCTGGACGGATTAGTGGTTGACGACAGCAAAGAGGTTGATAGCAAAAGCACGTCAGGAATCCTTAGAGCACAGGTTCGCCGACATGAGGCCCGACATTGGGTCTATGAATCCAATTTCTATCCGCTCTAAACACCCTCGCATGTCCTGACGGCTGGCGTTGGAAAAGCAAGCAGACAAGAGGGCATGGAGCAGCCTCGGCGCACGAATCACTTGACGCGGCATCTGGGATGTTGATTAGCGAAGATTCCTGACGAACTGATGCAAACAACATTGGGAAGTAAAAGTGGTATCAGAAGGTAGAATACATCCACACGTATTTTGGTATCTCGGACAGGGATAACTGTATTTTTGATGTCTAATTCATCATTTGGGAGGAGGGGGTGAAGGGAAAAAGAAGATCGTCTTACTTGGGATGATGGATGGGACGGGCGTGTGATGTTGGAAGTTATTCACTTGGTTGAGTATCTGAGAATTGAGTCAGTCAAGTCTTCCCGAAGACGAGTCCAGCCATGAGCAAAGAAAAGATGCCAAATCAGAAGGTAGATTACATCCACACATATTTTGTATCTCGGACAGGGATAACTGTATTTTTGAAGTCTAAATCATCATTTGGGGAAGGGTGTTGAGGAAAGAAAATATGACCACGTACCTATTGGGTTGAGATCCGGCCGTCTACTGCTTGGAAAGACGAGCAGCCTTGAACTTGCTGATGCGCTGACCGCCTTCGGCCTCGTCCAGTGGCCGGATCACAGAGGTGTCTTCTTGCAAGAAACCACCCTGTTTCTGGATGAAGTTTCTCCGCTTGCGGTGGTACTCGTCGGCAACGTCTTGGTCGATGAAGTCATCCCCAAAGGCATCGTCGTCCATTGGGTTGGCCTCCTTCTCCACGATGGCATCGGCGAGCGTCTTGCCTTCTGGGCCGGTAGGGGCAGTGGGTCGGTCCTGGTCGAGGAAACGGACAGGTACATCCATTGGACCCTTGGGGACAGCGTCGTCGTCAACGACGGTCGGGGCTGCTCTTTGCTTTTTGAAGCGTGAAGCCTTGCGTGTAGACTTGACTTCTGTTTGCTGCGCAGGGCCAGAGCGCTCAACAATGTCGCTAAGAGGCTCGACGATGGGCTCTGTGGGAACCTCGGGATCGACAGCTGGCAGCGATGTTGTAGGCGTTGTGTCAGGAGCAATATCGAGGTTTTGGGCGAAGCGAACACTCTTCTTGCTGTCAGACTCGGTCGGCGAAGAGGTTCGCAGGCTGGAAGCGACTGGGGAAGGCGTAGACTTGGGAGGTTCTGAAGCCTTGGCCTGCTCGCCACGCTTGATAACGATGCGACCGATGCCTTGCTTATCCTCGTTTTCAGAGTCATCCGCCTCTTCCTCGGCCTGCTCCGTAAAGCGAGACTTGACACCAAGTCGCTTCTCGAGCTCAAGCATCCGCTGATGGTAGCCGTCGTCAAGGACGCTGCTGGTGGAGCGTCCGTACTTGTCCTCTTCCTCGTCCTCGTCAAGGTCAGAGTAGTCGTACTCCCAGTCATCGTCGTCATCGCCGGAGCCTTCCTCGAGCGTCAACTCGGCGACGACAGCCCCGACCTCCTCCATGCCGTACTTGAGCATCTCTCGGCGGAGGAGTGCGTCTTCCTCAGTCTCGCCCTCGGGAACGACAGGAGGCTGCCGGCTGATCTCCTCCTGATCCTTCGCCGTCTTCATGATTTCTTCCACGCGCTGGGCGTTTCTGGAAATCTGAGGCTCTGAAGCCGGCTTGGTGTCTTCCGAGAAGGAGACAGTCTTCTTGACCGGGACGATGTCGTCGACCTTGTGCTCAGACTGGGGCGGCTCGATGGCAGGAACGGGTTCCTCCTTCAGTGCTGGAGCCTCAGTAGGCTTGTCGGTGACATCCTCGACGATCGCTTCGACCTTTTCCGACCTCTCAGTCTTGCCCTCAGGAATGTCCTTGACGCCGGCCTTCTCCAAGATCTCCCTGATCTGCCCACTGGAGTCGCCCGGACGCTGGAGCCGACTAGCAACAATGTTGCCTTCCTCGTCGAGCTCCTCGATGATCTCTGTTATGGGCAGGCCATCTTCGTCGCGCACGTCGGGGTTGCTGACAATGCTGGCGGCGGCGTGCTTCTGCTCGGCAGACTCGAGTTGCTTCTCGAGTGTCTCGATGTTCTTGGACACGTAGTCGATGCGACGCGTCAGAAGATTGACAATCTGCTCAGCAGGCTTGAGGTCGATCCTGCCAAACAAGTCGTTGATCTCCTTCTTGTCGACGACCTCGCCCTCAAAGTCCCGGCGGATGCGCGCGAGGTGCTCAGAGCTGGCGGGTTGGGGAGCAGACTCGATCTCCTCTTTCAAGGACTCATACTCCGCGTCCCATTGTCGCCAGTGCTGCAGAGCCTTCTGCAACTTGGCGATATTGTCTTCAAGTTGCAGACGGTGCTTTTCGAGGTCGAGAAAGCTGTCTCTGACTGTGGCCATGGTGGAAGAAAGATGGGAGAGATGGATGGTCGGAAGAACAGGGTCGACAAGAAAAAAAATCCAGCGGAGCATGGAATTTCGGAGCTTGGACTGGATTAGGTAATCGACTGGCCAGGGTCGCGTCGCATTACGTAAGTGGGGTCTAGGTTGCGCGTGCCCATTTTCTTGGTGGGGGTGCCGTGGATGCCTGCTTGTCCCACCGATCTCACCCAGATCATGAAGCTCAGGATCAAGTGTCACACAACGACCTAAGCCTAGCATTTTCAAATTTGTCCATTGACATGTCTGTTCTAGAAGGAACTCAAGCTAGCCTTCTGCCTTAAAAATCTCAGTCTCCTGCCTAGAGCCTTCTCTTGCACTAAGCTCTCGGCCTGACACCAATCAAGTACTTGTCAGACTTGAGCTGCAGGCTTACCAGAACCATTGTCTCCCGAGACTGGCCAGGCACGAAGAAAAAATCATATCTCCTAAGGAGGGAAGCCATCGTAAGACGAAGCTCATTCCACGCAAATCTGATGCGATCATTAGTATTCTCGGTGAACTCGAAAGGCGTGGGAGATCTCACTGTTTGCCAATGCAGTTTCTAGACGCCGCAGAGAATGGGTAGTACGACATCTTTTCGGCGGCTGGAACGCCTTTGTAATTAGAGAGCCACCTTTCGGGAACGAAATCGTCGGCGTCGGGCCACTCCTTCTCATCCAAGTGCAATGGGAACGTGTTGGCAGTAATGGCAGTCTTGGTCGTGTTAGATACCCTAAGCAACAGCGGCTAGGCCGGGAGACAACTTACTCCAGCGGGAAAGAGATGCCCAGCCAGAACGATATCCTCATCAGTTTGTCTTTGTAATCCTACATAGACGTCAGCAACTGCAAGCCTTCGCCAGACGAGAACCTCACCAGAAGCTGCTGGTGCTCTGAGCCTCAAAGTCTCCTTCAGAACGGCGTTGAGGAACGGCAGATTCGCCGTCATTTCATTCGTCACTGGCGGGCTTGCCTCAGGGAAGACTTGGCGGATCTCGTCCACAAGCCTTTTGTAACGGACCGGGTCGTCCAAGAGGAATATGAATGCAAAGATCAGCGTGGTAGCCGCTGTCTCGCCACCAGCCAACATGAAGAGGAACATCTCTGCCATGACTACCTTGTCTGAGAAGTCTTCTGGATTCTGGTCGTGAGTGTCGAGGAGCAACTGCAGGATATCAGGCTTAGCTATCTTGTCTTGCGAAGTTCTCCTTCGCGCAATGACCTCGTCGACCAGCCTCTTAAGCTCGGGGTCTTGCGACTTTGGCAGGAAGGGGATCCAACGTAAGAAAGGCAGGGTTTGGTACTTGACTCGGTTAGTTGGGCTATACTCAATGAGCCGGGTTCACAAAGGACTGCTCACGACAGCGTTGCGTCTGAAGTTCTGCGACATCCTCAAACGGATGGGATGCTCCCCGTTCTTCACCAGTTTGAACGAGCCTCCAAAAGAAGTCTCGCTCATGACATCAGAGGTCAAGCATCCAAAGAGATGCCAGATGTCGATTTCTGCCTTCCCGCCGGCGGCAGCGGCGCAACGTTCATCAATCACCTCCTCCAGATCCCTGATGCAGCTCATCATCATCGGCTCGAGACCTTTGATGTAGCTGACCGAAAAGCCGTGGGACAGCAGGCGTCGCCGGGTGCGGTACTCTGCGCGGTCTCGTATCGTGAATATCGTCGCGATGTCTTTGTCCTGGCGGAACTTCTCGTACGCAGCGCTCTTGCGGAGGTCTTTTTCGACGACAATTTGGTGGACTGCCTCCTTGTTGGAAATCATCACAACGTTGGGGGCTAGTGGCAGAGTCAGTGCTGTGAAGTTTCCCAAGGGAAGGCAGTGATGCATACCGATTCTGACAATTTCGCCGTACTTCTTTGGATAGTCGACGCACATTTGTCCTGACTTGCCGGTGATGACCGTCAATTTCCATGGAACGGCGGTGAATCTGTTCAACCACGGCCCAGGGACCTTGCTAAGCGGTCCTGTGAGGCCGATCCATACCGCCTTCAAGATCTCGATGCCATAGTAGACAAGAGCAAGCAAACCGAAGACCGTGGCTGCAGTCTTGAGATCTAGACCAGGTTGTCCGAGCATCACATTGCTGTTAGACGAATCCATGCTGAGATTCTGTCCACCGTATAGCAGAAGTCGACGCGAATGTGATGCCTCAACAAAACCGCAGCGTTGTTGACGCGCGGAGGAAGATCTCCCTCGACTTTGTCAAGGAGATGGAAAAAGTCTGGAATGAAGGGACTTCAGCTGCCTGGCTCAAGACCCGACAGTCTGGATGCTGGGATTACACGTGTGGCTGAATCCCAAGCTTACATACATAGCGCTTATGATTGGCAACTTCGGAATGGGACTTCTGCCATTTCAGATAACAATGGCTTGTAAATACCCCTGCGAAACGCAGAGATTGCACACGTCAGACGTGTATTCCGCCATATCAACAGCCAATTGAGCCTTGTGCATGAGAAGGATCGTCTCACCAATCTCGTCAAGCTGACCGGGTTCGATGAAATCAATTGGGTGCTACAAGTCCAGGTATCCTATCACCTCACCTTGAGCCTTCGCAACATCTCCATAACCTGTTTGAAGCTGTTAGAGTCAAGCCGCCTGATGTATCCCACACCCAGGAAACAGACTGTACCAGTCATCGTCGCAAACAGAAGCGAAGCAGCCCACAAGTCCCAATTCCGCGCCTTCCAAATTGGCATTCTCATATCCGCGGTCTGGAGATGCATGGGCCGGAGTTCTTGGCCACGTCTGAAGCGTAGCTCGTGGTCGTGGATGACCTCCTCCACCATGTCAGCAGCAAGGTGCTTCCTCCGCGAAGCGACGCGCGCAATTCTCTTCATGCGCTCGACGTTTCTGGCAATCTTGCCTTCGGGGTCGACTACAATGGCCCAAATTCGGCTGGCCATCCCCTCGGGCGTCAAGTCAAACTTGTCCATGGCCAGACCGACTCCCGCCTCGACCAAGCGCGCACTGTTAGCGAGCTGGTCGAAGAAGTAGCCCATGACGAGAACGGGCTTTCCATGGAATAGGGCTTCGTTCGCGCTGGAGCTACCTCCGTGAGTGAGGTAGAGCCTGGTACTGGTGTGCTGTAGTATGGCTCGCTGCGGCGCAAAGCTTGTGACGAGAAACTCCGAGTGTCTTCCATCAAAAATCCGCCCGACTGTCAGATTTGACCCACACTTCCTCACAAAAGAGGCCGTCGTATCGGCACGTCCCTTGGCGGCTGCTGGCATGGACCATATCACGCCGTTGATGTGCCCCATATCCAATGCTATGATGAAACCACGAATCAGCTTGGCCAAGTCCTCGTCAGGGAGGACGATGTGGGTGCCAAGAGCTATGTACACAGTCTTGTCATGAGACTCGAGGAAATCCAGATACATATCGTCGAGCCCAGCAAACTCATCGCTGAGTATCGGGCCTACCGGAACCATCAGAGGCGGCAAGTCCTTGGGAGGCTCAAGACCGAAGAACGAGTTGATGAAGACGAGGTGATTCGGTTTTGCAGCCACTGGCAACGCGTGATGGACGCCCTGCCGCTTCCTCAATTTCTTGAACCACCGCGTCCACGCCATGATATGCGGCAGAGCCCAGAACAACACCATTTCGTTCCTGATGCGCGACCAGATGGATGCCCTTTCCGACGTCGGTGTGAAGTCGACTTGGAACCCGGGCTGGCCGGGTGTGTAGCTCGCCGGGGCCAGTAGATAAGGCATCTGCGGCCACATGATGGCAATGGGCACACCGAACTCGATCATCATATCTTTGGCGGCAGCATCAACGAAGAAGTCGGCAACGATCATGTCTGGCCTAGTATCCGGATCCAGCACCAGCTCACGTAGGTGGAAATAGGCGTCCGGCCAATACGAATCGAAGAGGTACTTGGACTGCATGATCGAGCCGACGCCATCGCTGGGCCGCCATTGCCTCATGCGGGTGTAATGCTGCTCCGCCTCATCGTCCGGGAGGGCGGGGCCGAAGCTATGGACGCGACTGATGGATGGGTAAGCGGAAGCCCAATGTTCTTGACCCGTGTTGGTGCCGAAATGGACCTCGTGGGCGCGTGCCGCAAGGACCGCGCCGAGTTCGAGAACCGGGGCTGCGTGGGTGAAGCCGCCGACGGTTGAGACGAGGAGGATCCTGCGTTTGTGGAAGGTTTCTGGGGAAGTAGCCATCATGTTTCCTGACCAGATGTTTGACATCAGTTCTAGGCTAGTTGAACATGAGAGATAGGCGAGAGAATGGGACAATTGATGCCTTTTCTAGAGCGGCTCGGCGGGTTGCATCATCTCGGCGAGTTTCGGCAGGTTGGTGGAGTGACATTCTCCTGCAGGCAGCAGGGTTCGGTTTGCCATGACGCGCCTCCTATGGGTATGTTGAACGGTTATTTCCCGAGCCATAGCAACAGTTATAAAAAGCCCGATGACTTCGTGAAATGGGCGAAACCCTTCTCAACTCTTGATCCGTGTCTTGAAAAGCCAGGTGTTGGGGATAGCTGGTTGCTCAACAACTGTTTCCCGTTCGTTCAAAGCTTATTTTCCAATTACAGCATCTAAACGAACAGCAGATCAGCCATGGCGAGCTTACTCCTCCTCGTAGACGCCAAAAGAATTCTGAAATTCCAGCCTCGCGTGAAAAAGAAAGCAACATCGTAAGATGAACAAGCAGAAGCTCTGAGCGTCAACTCGGAATCGCCAAGGGCTGCAGCTGGTATCAGCTGTTCACATGTTGCATGATTGTCCTACGACGCCGTCCAGGATCCGGATCCTTCGTCGTCTGCCTGCTGCCACGTTTCTGACCATTTACCAATCGAGGTAAGACTGGAGACGGCACAGTAAGACGAATTCTTGGACCCTGGTCACGTTCTCAACATGTCATCCAAACTCAACGATCGCAACTTCAGCTCTCTGTATCTGTATCGATGACCAGATCAAGTCGACGACCGTTCACAGGGATCCGCCAGGCCTGCGATGCGTGCCACTTTAAGAAGGTCCGCTGCCTGCGAGGTCCGGAGGAGGGCGATGGGCCATGTCAGAAATGCAGCCGCGAAGGCGTCGCATGCGTCTTCAGTCCCGCGCTGAAGACGGGCAGACCACCGAAGAAGCCCCCTGCGCAGACCCGTCCGGAAGCTGGGCCAATTCTGACACCGCCATCGACCTTATCCTCAGACACTCCATCACAGCCTATCGATCTAGTTTCCCAGGCTCTGCCGTCTACGTTGGAAGAAACACCGATCCCCTGGGAAGCATGGGACGGCATGGACATGGGCATCGTCTGCTTCCCGTCGGCAGACTGTCCCCTGCAACATGACTTTGACGAACTGAAGAAGGCGGCAAAGCCCGAAGTCATCGTCCTCAAGAGGCTCGAGCAGCTGTCGGCGTTTCAGCAGCAGCTCGTCGCAAAGAGGAGGGAGCATGCCGCCGTGTTCTCTCGGCATCCTGGGACCGATGCCTCCAGCGCCATCCAGGAAATGCTGCACATCACCCAGAAGGTGACAAAGTTCAACGCCTGGCTGATGATGGGCGGCGCCAAATTCGCCTTTCGCAAACCCATGCTAGACTCCATGTCAGACGAGACGGCTCTGATGATGGTTGTGTCGCCGGCCACGCTGGTCCTAGAGGTCTTTGTCGACATTCTTGAGCTGGCGTTTCCATCTCTGAAGAAGCGGCCTTCGGAATCAGATTTCTTGGTATCTGGCGAAGCTGGCGTATGCGCAATCGACCCCGCGCTGCTGTCGAACGCCAGCATGAAAGAGCTCGGCTTCACGCCGGCCGCCGTGCCTGACATTGCATCTGTGCATAATCTCGCGAATCCAGTGTGCATCTACATTCTCCTGACAGCGCTCCAGGACCAGCTGGACTCAATGCGGAAAGCCGTCGAACTGGGTTTGGATTCGTTTCCGAGGATGGATACTGCCAAGGGAGCTCAGGGGCTGTTACCTGCCATCATGGATCAGTACTCTGAAAAGATTCGCTTTGTTCAGGGGCACATCACTAAGGCAGGTGGCGACAATTTGATGGCTGGGCTGGATTGATGTGGTCTGCCTCACGTGGTGTCAACTTCAAGTCGACAGGCCCACAGATCATCCCCATCTACGAATACCCTCTTCCTTAGGAAATCATTTTTTTCTGGATTTGGTTTGATGGTTATCTTTCGCGTCGATATGTCGTGTGTTCGATCTGCTTCGCTAGGCGGGACTAAGGATGGTTTCCGGGTGCGGAGATACTTCAAACTAACCGGCCGGACTACTACCTACTATATTAAAAGACGATTCCTCTAATAATATCTCCATTGTTACTACTGTCGTTGGTTTCGTTGCCGTCTTCTTCTTCGTCTTCTTCTTCGTCTTCTCCTTCTTCGGCTTCGTACTTGATAATGCTGTTATCCTATTTTCCCTATCCGTCATAATAATAAACGAGATTACTGGAGCTGGATCATGTACAGCGGCTCTGGTGTAATAATATGATTGAGGCAAAAGATTTCCCTCTCGCCTTCAAGACGTATTTCACGAGCTTGGCGGCTGCCATTTTAGATGGTCAGGAAATGTGTCGACTTGAGTAGCAATTTATGCTTCATGTATGATGGCCGTCATTCCTGAATCCTCCCCACTTGCAATGAATCGGAACACTCCATCGATTCTTCTCCATATAGACATAAGCATGGCGTCTACAAGACGTTGCGCGACTATGGGCAGCGGCGCAGCTATTCTCAAAAGCACAGTTGTCGGGTTGCCACCGCTGAACATCATATGGAAAACGCAACTGGAATGTGCTCGCATGCAATACAGCAAAACATTCCAAAAAGGCCCCAGCAATTCGCAAGTCATTTCTTGACTCTTTTCATCTGACACTCACATTGACTCGTCAACGTCGCATTACAATGGACTAACACAAAGCTCTTCATTTAGAACCACTCGATTGTAAGTCCATTCCCAAAGACTCTTGCCGGATACGGCAGGCTCAAGCATCCCGACTGGCCGCCGGGATCCGCACCTTGCCGGATGCTGCATGGGTGGGTCTAAACAAGGGCGGGAAGCGCGCGACTCCGCAACTCGCCCACACTCCCTCATAACAAACCAGCAAAAATAATCACCCCATTAAAGAGATTGACTAACTGACTCCTCGACGGGGAATTGAACCCCGGTCCCCGGCGAATCGTTTAATGACAAGCCGATATCCTCACCACTAGACTATCGAGGATTGAATTGATTGGTTGACGGTGGAGCTCACAATGGCAATCATGAAGGGTTGCCGTCCTAGGCCCCACAGGCAAACTACTACAAGATGTTCGCAAAGCAGTGGAATGGCCTTGTTGTAATGCTTTTCATAACTTTGGAAGCTCTGTTGTAAGCTTAGCTGTGGCTCCTTACCGCTTAGTGAGGTGCTCGAATGTGCGAGGCCTTCATCGTAAGTGTGGACAGCAACATGAGCTGGACTTTCAGCCAGCGATGGGAATATGATAGGTATTTCGTTTCCAGTAGAATTTGAATTGGCATCGATGGTTTTACGGAGATAAAGACCTCAAGTTGTGTTAGCTGGGTCTTTCCAAGTTCAAGGGTTTCATTCTCTAGGGACGTTACCTTCGAGACCTTGCCTTTGATCTCGCTCTCCGGACATTCGATTTAAACATCGTAATGACGTCCCGGTTTCAATTGAAATGAGGCAAACCTCAACCAAAGTCTTTACAGAGGATTTATTCTCGAGGCGATGTAGTTCATACGGCTTACGAAGCTCCACCAGAGTTGTGTAATTCTGAAGCTATGAAGTCATGTCCTGAATCAGTGTTGACAAGTCGATCGCGATTGAGTTGCAAGGAGTCGTGTGAAACAGCCGTTCGAGACCACGGTCGAGACTGTAGATCCCATTTCTAGAGCGCACACCTTCGGGCAAGCGATACTTATGGTTCAGCATGGGCCAGCGCGCGGCGTAATCCATCAAGCATGGAGGCTGTCCGGCAAGCTCACCCTCGACAAATCAGACCATCCAACGGCTCCCATCGGAAAGTTCAGAGAAGGGATATCCCCTCACGGGTTGGCTGTGCTCCAAAGGCTAAAAGACAGGGCGCATTGAATACCCGCCCATGGCGAACCTTGGGGTGGGAAGCTGGCTGTTGTCAACTGTGCATGGCCCGACTCATTCACATCGTCCAAACCGAATTCAGACTGCAGTAAAGTCGATAATTAGTTGACTTGGCAAACATTTCAAGTTTGCCATGATTAAAGGAGCCGCCACACCACCCCAGAGCTAGGCTGCGGAAACTAGCAGGCCAGACGCTGCAAGTTTCCCGTCTGCGAACCGCTTTAGAGCGGAGGCATGCCGTCACCTTTATGGAAAATTCAGATGAAACCAAGGCCTTGTGTTGTTCGATGATGGCTGAGCAATAAAACCAAGACGTCTTGGAGTTTGGTGTGCAGACGGACAAGTTGCCATCTCTCTCACTTCATTAGCAGTCCCGATTTCTTCCCGGTTAGCAAACATCCCCGGTGGTTTGTCATCGTCTTCAACATGTCGTTGGATAACCTCACCTTCAAAAGCCACACCATCACGATCGCCAAAGAGGCGCCGTCGCTGATACTGTCGCCATGGAGAGTCTTTGACAAGGTTTTCGCCTCCGTTGCGGGGTATTCAGCCAGCGAGTTCGAGTACGTATACGGCAGCACGCCGCTTTCGACCTTGACGGAGACGCTGGTTATTATCACGCTGTACTTGGTCGTCATCTTTGGCGGACGCGAGGTGATGCGGGAACGCAGGCCTATCGAACTCAACGGCCTCTTCAAGATTCACAACCTTTTTCTTTCAGTTCTGAGCGCAGGACTGCTTCTTCTGATTGTCGAGCAAATCGTCCCGCAACTCTGGCGCGATGGCCTTTACCACAACATCTGCACGTACGCTGGCGCCACCCAGCCGTTGGTCACTCTGTACTATGTAAGTCATCAGGAGTCAGATTTCCATTCCTAACCCCCTAGCTAACGTCTAAAAACAGGTCAATTACCTCGTCAAGTACTACGAGCTCATCGATACCGTCTTCCTGATGGCGAAGAAGAAGCCCCTTACCTTCCTTCACTGCTACCATCATCCCGCGACAGTCTTCCTCTGCTTCACCCAGCTTTACGGCAACACGCCCATCTCATGGATTCCTATCTCGTTGAATCTGCTTGTCCATGTCGTGATGTACTGGTACTACTTTCAAGCCGCTCGTGGAGTTAAGGTGTGGTGGAAGAAATGGATTACGAAGCTGCAAATCATGCAATTCGTCCTTGACCTTGGTGAGTCGCACGTCCATGAATTCCGTAACGATAAGTAAGAGAACTCTGGTGCTGACTGTGTACCCTTTACCCAGGCTTCATCTACTTCGTCTGTTACGACCACTGGGCCGATGTTTACTACCCCTGGCTCCCACACATCGCCCGTTGCGAAGGTGAAATCACTGCGGCTGTTACCGGCTGCGTCGTCATCACCTCCTATCTGCTACTTTTCGTGGCGTTCTACATCAACACGTACAGAAGTGCCAGCCGCAGCAGGGCTGCAGCCCAAAAGCCCAAAGCAGGCACCAGCGAGAAGGCAGCCCTCTCGGCAGCTGCGGCGCGAGACGCGACGACACCAGTTCAGACCTGAAATGTAATTTCGATGAGCGCATGTATAAACCGGGTGATACCCATGGGAAATCCTGGCTCTGGACGGATCAGAGCTCGAGGTCGGACGAAGTTTCAAACACCAAGGTAGAGTTCTGTGGCGGGGAGAAGACGTGGGGGGTGGCGGAATGGTCAATGCAGGTGGTCAACGGCTTGATGTTCAAGGCCATGCCGGACAACAAGCAATCCTGAAAATATTCGTATGTTGGCTCACTAATGTCGACTAACTTGATTCCTATGTATTTCTATTCAAGAATTGATAGAGGCTGCCCATTTACACTTAAGAACGTCCGCATATGGCTACCTGAAGAGTCCGACGGCTCGAATCATGTCTTTTACCGTATGCGGAATACCAAGCAAAGGCAGGGAACCGTAGTTCGACCTAATCCCAGTTCGGACGACCTCTTCCTTTGCAACTCGTCCCGTCCCCCCTCCGCCCTGGCAGCAAGCTTTCGTTTCTTCCTCATCACCAAGCCAAGCAAGCAATGGCCAACCCCAGAAAGACGATGTCCTGCCAAACAATCAGCATTCACATGCGAAAACTTAGTAATGTTCGAATCAGCGAAGTGAAATGCAGGCAGCAGGTTCCCGCCTCATATGTCTCAGTAAGCGCTCCGGAGTGGACTCCGGCAGTCTTCCACTGGGCGGGATGATCGACAGCAGGCATCCCCCCTGCTGTGTCGTCTCTTCGCATTCTTCAACCTATGGAGAGAAACGGGAGCATCGAGATCCTCATAAGCGCGGCCCGGACAATCGCGACATTGGGACACCGTGCCGTTCTTCGGAACGGTCACTCCCGCTCTGCGTCCGTGTGTGCAGCGCATATGCAGCCTTGGGCTCATCGTATCCTTTTTCGCGAAATGTGCCGGACAGCCACACAGCCTCACTTTTGTTTTCTCAAGCAATATTCGAAAAGACTTCGGGTGGCACAACGGTTCTGCAGCGGAAGAACATCATAGCATTCAGATTCTCGTCCGTTCCCTGCGACGCAAACCGGCTGTTTCCGTCGATCTTGTGCGTGCGTGCCGTCCGGGAACCCGGTCCGAGTACACTTCCCATCGGCCTCCCGCACGGCGCCCTCGGCGTCGTCTTGTCGCCATTGCCTGGGGCGCTGGGGAAGTTTTCTTAGGTATTCTGGCCTGCATTAGACCCTGAACCGGCGCAAAGTCGAAGTGAATCCAGTGGATCTTCGGCAGAGAGCTATGAATTGTGCTCGAAGCCGAGTTGGCGCGGATCGAGCCGGCGTTCCTGGTGCCTTGCTTACATTCCTGCAGCTACCTGGCTAGCAGAAATATTTTGTTTCCCGCCAAAGAGAAAGAAAATGCATGTTTCGTGTTGTAACAAATCTGTTCAATCATTTTCGTTTGAGCCACTCGCAGCGGCTACACCCGTGTGTTTCTTTCAGAGAGATCTGAGCCTGTACTTACACATCCAAGCCTCCATCAACCCCAGATTCCAACCATCGCTCCATTCTTCTCTGTCAACAATCAAGTTTCACCTTCTTCAAATCCCAGAATAGCTCCAACTTTCTCAATGACCCCAAGGCAGCTTCCCGTCCTTCCAATTGGCCTTGCCAAAATCCCCTACCAGCACCGGCTCGCGCCTCTGTCGCCGAGTCACCCCTCACCATCCCTTAGCTCCCCCAAGGACTCCTTTGTTCATCCCCTCAACTCAATGACATCAACTAGTCCGTTTTCCTCCCCGCTGGTTCTCGACCCTTTCCCGGAAGCATCCTCCCCCTCCATCCGCGCGTGAACGCTAAACCCAATCCCTCCATCAAATCGCCCACTGGCTTCGTCCCCCGTTAGCTCTGCGGCCCACGTCTGCCCAATCAGAGATCACTCCGTCAGACTTTGGGGTCTCATCGAAGAACTGCGCAGCAAAAAAGAGAGACCAAAGACCCGCGCCGTCTGCAAGGTCATCCGGCCCCGGCTGACCTGCATGCCGACCTGACTTACACACAAACCCGACCCCGGGCAAGAACCGAGACAAACAAACGACGATCTCGTCCCCCCGCCGGTGCTTATCTCGAAACGCCACCAATGCGATGACACCAAGTCAAACACCGTCCCGCCCAGCTGAAGACGTTCCCTTCAGTCCTCGCGCGGCGCCACCGACGATGAGGTCGTCACGATTAGCGTCCGGACGGGCGAGACAAGGTCGATTGCCGAGTGAGATTGTGAAGGGGAGCGTGTGTGTGTTTCTGTGTGGAGAGGGGAAGGGCCTCTGTTTCTTTAAGCTGGATGAGGACACCACCACGCCCACAGACCTGTCATATCACCATCTAGCACTGACATCCGTCATCCAAGTCAAAACTGGTCGGTTCGCCTCAAGTAGAAGGCTTGTCTCGTCGCAAAATTTCCTCTTGCTAGAGTGGCTGAAAGCCTCAAGACTCATCCACCATGGCCCGCGACGACGACAGCAAGTCACCCGACGGGTCTCTACGGCGGCCATCTCTGGGATCGAGAGACGAGCGTCCGTCCTCGGAATTCCTGGGCGCTGAGCGCTCCCGCATCTCCATCATTGCAGAGGACTCAGATGAGCGTACCTCCCGCACCTCCGGCTCATCTCCAGAACTTGACGATGTCGACGAGAAACCTTCCCGGTCATCGTCGTATTCCGACCACGACGACGAGGACGACGACGATGAGGAAATTCTCCCCGAATCACTCACGGAGGACTGGGAGGAGAAGATGTCCCGCTTCTCCCAAGCAAACACGCTCCAGGACCGACGCCGCCGAGAATCAGAAACTGTCGTCGTCCTCCCCGACGACAAGGCAGACAGGAGAAAGAGCACCGGCAGCGCAAACTCGACCGTGTCCCGCTGCTCACACTGCGGCCACCACCGCCGCGCCTCGTCAGTCACGCTTGCCAACGCCCCGGTGGTTCCGATGCGCAAGTCCTCCCTGCCACAGCGGCACGGCTCCCTGCGGATAACGCCGCGCGTGCAGCCAATGTCGCCCAAGGCGGCGGCCGCCTCTGAAGCCGCCGCTGCCGCTGGTTGTTCGGAGCAGCGTGCGTTCCCGCTGAATGTGAAGAGGGTTCCCTCACACGCCATGTCAGACGTACAGGTGGCGCGGCACGTGCAGAGCGACGGCAACAACTTCTCTGAGCCGCGCTCCGAGACTGCGTCTATCATCTCGTCAATCTTTGCGCCATCGCTGCGGCATCTGGCGAGCCATCCGTCTCTCAACGGCTCGTTGGGCTCGCCGGTGAGGAGAGGGTCGGTCGTCACGCCTGTTGCTGAGCAGCGGCACCCTGGAAAGGCTGGAGCGAGGATTAGTCGCTTCACGAGGCCGTTTGAGCCGGACATTGACGAGGATGACGGAGAGGATTATCTGCGGCAGGTGAGGAGGTTGGAGGCGCTTAGGGCGCAGCAGAGAATCTCTCAAGTGCTGGCGGCGGACATATTTTGCGAGAAGGAGGAATGGGTTGAAGGGTGGCCGTTGGTGTTTCTGATCATCGGTATCTGCCTTGTGGTGTTTATAATCTCGGTGCACAGGACGATTATCACTACCGTAAGTTGAATTGTTGCGTAGAAGTGTTGGGATGCTGACAAGAATAGGCTATTCCTCAAATTACCTCAGAATTCAAGTCCACGGCGGATATCGGCTGGTACGGCTCGGCATATCTTCTCACAGCATGCGCTTTCCAGCCTCTTTTTGGTAGAATCTTTGTGCTCTTCTCGGTCAAATGGTCGTATCTGCTGGCCATGCTGATGTTCCTTGGCGGTTCTCTCATATGCGCCCTATCTCCAAGTTCCATGGTCCTTATTATAGGCCGTGCCGTGGCTGGATTTGGAAGCGCTGGCATTCTCACGGGCAGCTTCGTTGTAGTTGCAACTGCGATTCCCTCGAGATTAAGACCGGCTTACGCAGCCATTGTAGGACTGATGTATGAGACGTTCCCCACCATGAGACCCAATGTTTGCTGACTTCCTGCAGGTTCGGTATTGGAACCACTGTTGGCCCTCTCCTCGGTGGTGTTTTCACTGAACTCGTCGTAAGTGACCCAATCTAACTAATTCCCTGACAGGAGACTGACGAATTTTTAGACGTGGCGATGGAATTTCTTCGTAAATCTGCCGGTTGTAGGCGCCAACATGATTATCTTCCTCATCTTCTTTCACCCCAGACAGCCCCCTCGCGTCAGGCCAAGGTTCTTCGATAGAATTCTGGAACTCGATCTCCTCGGCAACATCTTCCTTCTGGGCGCCTGCGTGATGCTGTTCATGGCCCTCGAACTTACTAACCGTGGCCAAGCATGGTCGAGCATCAAGATCATCGGCCTCTTGTCGGGATCAGGGGCGACTGCTATCGTCTTCGCAGCATGGCAATGGTGGAGGCAGGACGGCGCGTTGATCCCTCCAGCCATCATCACCCACCGGACAGTCGCGGCATCCTGCGTCGCGGCCTTTTCCACCTACGGCGCGCTTATGATCCATACCTATTTCTTGCCGCTGTGGTTCCAGGCCATCCGTGGCGAGGACGCCATCATGTCCGGCGTAGACATGATACCCTACGTGGCGACCATCGGCATCTTCTCCGTGCTCTCGGCGGTCTTCGTATCGGTCGTCGGCTACCCCGTGCCCCCGGCAGTTGTGGGCGGCATGATCGGCACAGCAGGCTGTGGCGTTCTGCGTTTGCTGTCTCCAAGCACACCGATCGCCTATTGGATAGGTTTCGAGATCCTCGTGGCTGCAGGTTTTGGCATGTCAATCCAGCAGGGCTTGACTGCGGTGCAAGCCGTTCTCCCACCAGATGACATTTCTGTTGGCACCGCTGCTGTCGTCGCTTCTCAGTCTCTGGGAGGCGCCATCTTCGTCTCTGTGGGTAACACGTTGTTCCAGAACTACCTCCTGCGGACTGCAGCTAAGAATCTGGTTCCTGGTGTCAACATTCGCGTGGTTCTTAGAGCTGGCGCCACAGCCTTCCGTTCAGCAGTTCCTGCAAGCGCGCTGCCCAGAATGATGACGGTTTACAATGATGCTTTGAGGGTTACTTTCACGGCGGCCATCCCGTTGGCAGGGGTAGCAGCTATTGCGGCATGCTTCATGGAGTGGAAATCAGTCAAAGTAAAGAAGGCTGCGTAGCTGTAGATAAGTGGAGGATTAAGATATGAAATACGATTGCTCGAATGAACATTGCAATTCCCCCTTGGCCCCTAGCCCCATCGATGGCGCTCGGGGGCTGAAAACAAAGTATGCCTTACCCGCGACATTATCGGCTGTTGGAGAGACCTCAGCGGGAGCTTGTAGTAAGCCACGCTGCATCATTTCGTTGGCGTATTTATTTAAGGCAGAATTACAGGAGCAGATTGAGGTACCCGCCTACTTCGATTCGCCTTGTAGGGACGATTTGAGGGGCGCCGGTGTGCTGCTGAAACCGTCTAGCTGCCACAATCGCGATGTGATTCGTCGTATGAGCCGGCGAGCGATCAGGGATGCGAATCCCACGGCGAGCAACCCCAGTTTTGTATGACCGCAAGTCTTCGAACCAGAGCGCGAGCAACCGGTGTTGTTTGCATTTGCGGAAGGCGGGTAACAGGGGTAAGTTCAGCCGCCAAGAAGCTGCAATACAACGCAAAAGCAACGTCGGTGGTTCATTGCAGTGATCTGCGCGACGCGGTACCTTCGGTATTTATCAGTGTTCGTTCCGGGTTTGATTTATTCTCCTCCCCTCCTCTCTCTTGTCGCCCGAATCTTTCTCCAACTCAATGTGAAAATGCATCTGTCGTGCTGGTTTCTCGCAACGCTCTCGCTGGCGTCCTCGGCGGCTGGACAGACACAGACATGCTACTGGCCAAGCGGTTCGTCAGCACCTCTACTGCAGGCCTGTTCGGTGGGCTCGGGCAACGAAGCTGCTGCATGCTGCTTCAATAATCATTATTGCATGACCAACGGCCTTTGCCTGTCGCCAACCGAAAGAACTTGGTACCGAGGTGGGTGTACGGACAAAGACTTCCAGCAGACGGGATGTCCGAAATATTGCGATACGACTGATATTGTAGGCGCAAGTAAGTCGATGCCCTCGAGGTTCAGCCGCAATAAAGGCGCAAGCCTGACAGATGAAGACTGACTCGGTTTGGCAGCACCAAATCGTCATGCAGGAGTGTGGGCATGCGCTTCAAAAGTATTCGCGTGCACCAGTCTCGATAACTGCTCGAAGCAGAACTTCACTGTTGGGGCATACCGAGCGGTGATGAATGTGGCCCTTTCGACGGACCTCGCCGACAGCGCAACAACGGCAACAGCGTCAGCGTTTGCGACCAGCGGAAGCGCAGGAGCCTCAGAGACGACCTCGAGTGATGCGACCGGTTCGACATGTCCAGCTACAGAGAACGGAATCTCGACAGGCGCGGCGGCCGGCATCGGAGTGGGCGTTGGTCTGCCGTTAGCCATCGCGGTTGGCGCGCTGACCCTCATGCTCATGCGCGAGAAGAAGAGGTCAAGAGCGGCGCAGACGAATTATCAGCAGCCTGGATACGGCCAACAGCCCGGATTCAATCAACAGCCCTACACGAGCACGCCGTCGCACTGGGGCAAGCCGGAAGGGCACTTTGTCCCCAACGAGGTATCGGGACATGCGGCGACACATGAGCTGGCGGATACCCAAGGCAGACACGAGCTTGGCCATTGAAGAAGGAAGGCCTCAACGGTATTGACGGGCGAAGTAACGACGATTCGTTAAACCAGATCTTATCGCGGCGAAGTGGTCAAATCGCCTGAGAAGGTCAGCAGGAGCCGCTGAGAGGGCAACGAAACCCTTGGCGCTGGCAATACATGCCATCATCATGCCGTTTCTAGCTGCCTGTTCTTGTCAAGATAGAAGGACATGAGGACACCAACGTGTGGTCCAGCTCTGGCGATCCAAGTCTACGCCGACGGTGCGTTGGTCGACCTGAAGCCACCGCGAGGTGCTAACGACGGGTGAGGGCCAACAGACCAAGAAACGGCATGCGCTCAGGTGGTCTTTGATGTCGGAACAAGATCTGGAAGCCGGGGCTGATCCTTTCGTTTCCGTAGGATCAGGGACGGCGGGAGATGGACATGAGGAAGTCATCAGAATTGCCGAAAGAAGGAAGGGGCCCCCCTTCAGACGAACCACTTATGCGGCTTATGCACAGGCCGAGGGCCGTGCCGCTGCACAATATTTATTCACGTACTAGAGTTTACGAGTCAACCAATCACATTTTATCGGATGCCTGAATTCTAGCACGTCCTTACCCGCCGACACCTCTTCTTTCAACCATCCACCTTACACCTCAACTTGCGTCAGCCACTTTATCGTCAGCAAAGCGAATCATCGCCTGACGCGCCGCATTCTTTTGCCTCTGGCGATTCCATCATGAACATGACGCTTGTATTATAGTAGGCGTCGCTCTCAATATGAGGCGGGCCCATTGAACACATGTGGCCGAAACATACACCAGATGGCTGACTTCGTCGGCAGGGTCTTCCTCTCCTAGCAATGGCACAGACACCATCATGACCACCATGAACCACGTTTCTGGTATCTCCGAGCCACAGACTCGGGCATCCTCTCTTCGCACTCCTCCTGCGATGCCTGGACACCACCACGATCCAGCCACTCAAAGCGCTGAAGGTGGCTCATGGTGCCCTTTCCAGGAAACCCCTTGCGCTAGCGCCCTCCAGGGCTGACCTCTTCTCCATTTTGGGCGGTACCAAGCTGCATGGACTCGCGCCGGCGCACCAGGTTGCGGCTCACAACGAGCGTTGTGCTCTACGCGGTGCTTCTCTTTGTCAGGCGATAGTCATCGCTGGATCAATCTCGCTCAGTCTCAATTGGGTCTGGACCCAGGCCAGATTCATGCAAAAGTAAGCACCAACATGGAAGAAGAAAGCTCCATTCAGGTTTCCACGGCGTTTGCCTTTTCTCTTTCGGCATATGCGTGACGGAACTTGCTATCCCGCGGCCATGGCATCTCCTGCGGGCGCCAGCCAAGCGGCGTTCTAGCACCTAAATGTAATTTAATTCCGCGATGCTGGGAGATGTTGGAGACAGTCTCGTCCCCGGCGAACCCTGTTTTACGACTCATACCCAACCCAGATCTACACCTTGACACCTTAACCACTTCTCTGTTACGTCAATATCCTCAAAACGTCATTCCTTTAGCTTTGCTTTTGCAAGTCAACCCCTTAGCTGGGTATTCTTGGCTTGAATTCGGCATATTTCGATCGTATCTTAAGCCAAAATTGCTTCGCGCGCAAAAAGATGGACGACCACGAGGCCCAGTACCACCACCAGCAACTCGAATGGCATCAGAAGAAACATGAACAACAGGTGCAACGACAGCGGCAGCTTAGAGGACCCGACGATGAGGGCCAGACACATTCCCCAACGTCATCGTCGCCGCCGCCGCTACACTCGCCCAAGTCGCTGCAGCAAACGTCTTTGACAACTCTCAAGAACGAGGACGAGAAATCCCAGAGCAAGCAACAGACCCTGCAGGACGAGCAGCCCGGTCTGGAGCCTGCGCCAGTACGCTGGTCCAACGCCCCGATCCCATACACACCACATGACGATGTTCAGAGTCCAGCGGGGCAGAGCTCAATTGTGAGCCCAGGGGCTTTGAGTCCTTGAGGGCAAACGCTCACTTCAGACGCGAATTGGCTGGAGAGCCAACTCTACGCCGTGCCAGTTGAGTCAACATCACCACCAGCGCCATCAGCAATTGGCAAGCGCCGGATTCTCGGTCTTTCTGTGCCTGTCTTCTGGGGTCTTGTCATTGCCCTGGTGATTGTCCTGGCTGCAGGACTCGCCGGCGGCGTCGCAGGCGGTCTGATAGCCCAGAAGGCCAATGCCTCACCCGAGTAAGTCAAGTCGAACCGAGCTCGAAGCTTGGCCAAGCTAACCTTTCAGTAGTCCAACGTCAACCGCCGACTCCGCGTCTTCCAACCCATCGACAACCACGACAGCCGCAACCTCCGCCGCGGCCACCGCTCAAGCCTCCGGCAGCGTTCTCCCCGCCCCCACCGACGGCGGATGCCCCACAATCAACTCGACGACCTTCGCCCCGCTCGATGCCGAGGGCGAGGCCATGGGTCTCAGCAACGGTCAGGGCCAGATCTTCCGCCAGCTGTGCGAGGTCAACTACCCCGGCGGAGCGGCCTACGGCAACCCGGGCATCTACGACATCCTCAAGGCGTACGTCTCGACGTTTGACGAGTGCATGACGTTGTGCGCGGCGCATAACCAGGCATATTACCTCAACCTCGGCAACGGGGACGTGGCGAAGGGGGGATATTGCCGTTCTGTGGCTATGATCAAGACGCCGGGCGAGTATTGCTACTTAAAGAATGGCACGGGGATATCGGATACCTTTGGGCATCCAAAGGACTTTGTCAGTGCAGTTGTCGTTTCTGGTCTAGATGTCTAGTGTTGGTTGATGAAGGGATTCGGAACGTTTCTCATTGGTGAATGCGCGGCGTTGGGGTAAAAGGAATACCATCACTTAATGTTCTACCACTTTAATCTACCAAACCAAAGTCTGTTTCTTCGCATGGATTCAGAATCAGCTTTTTACCAAATACATCAAGACATGTCATGTCACAAAGAATTGTTGTCATGCGTCAATCGTGTCGCGTTATCATTTCATGCTCGTCTAGCTGTGCACTCCGTTTTCGTCAGCCAACATGGCCTGCCGAACACGTCCTGAGGTCTCCTTCTTCCGCTGCTAGCCCATAGAGATCCCGGCAGCTAGCTCACTTCTTGCTGGAACCGCCGTAGCCGGAAGAAGACTTGTCGCCGCCGGACGAGGTGTAGGTCGAGCCGCCTTGGCCGTCGGTGTAGTAGGTGCTGCCGTTGGGGTTGGAGTAGTAGTACGATCCGTCACTGTTTGAATCGACGTGCGTCAGTCAGCCTGAAACCACCAACGGTCAAGACAGTTGGGACTTGCGTGTTGGAGTAGTGGTACGAGTTCGAGTTCGAGGCACTGCTGCCGTAGTCGCGGGCGCAGTAGTGGTTGCCCTGTGAACCCATTGTAGTCAGTCAGCGTGTCGGATCAGGCGAGATTGAGGGGGACGTGCCTGGTTGTTTGTGCCGGAGCTCTTGTACGAGTATCCCTGGTTGCTGGGCATCTTGACGGGTGTTCAGAGATTCTTGGGTCTGGGAGTGCAGAGGTGAGGTTGGTTTGCTTTCTGGTCAGTTATGTGTTGGAGGAGAGTCTGTCGAGTGACTGTTCAGAGAGGCGGGGGAATTAAATAGGAGGTTGAATCACAAGCCATCTCACCTTCCACCTCACCCCGCATCTTAGATTCCTGAGACAGGGAAGCTTCCTGTTGCTGCAGGGGAAGCAGCAAACAAAGGGAAGCTACGTCAAATTAGGCCGTGCGCCTAACCTTCTGTCTTCAACTCTGAGTGAAAGAGCCAACGGCACGCCATTTCTTTCACAAGCGAGTACTTTGCAAAAAGAAAGCATATTGAGGGGTTGAAGCTCCCCTCTTCAACAAGCAGCTTGTGATAAGGGAGCTTTGGCCGCGTGACGTCTGTCAGGACCCCACCGCGCCAGGGACTTGACGCTATCGTGAGGTTTGCATGGCAGGGCTATCCCAGTACGTCTTGGCAACCTCACCGCGCACCGAAGCCGCCAGGGGATAGGTATGTCGAGCTTGGGACAGCAAGATAGGTGCCGACGGAGACTTTGTAAAGTCAAGCTGAGACGCCAGGCCGAGGCTCAACTTAACACCAGGACTCTTGAGTCGTGGTCGACAAGTGAGAAACTCACGGAGTCAGCTAGGCGCGTAAGCTTGCTGACTGAGTCGTACTCAAACTGGAGAGTGAGGGGTTCCGGACGAGTACCAATGTATGAACAGCCTCAGATGCTCCAACATTGACGAGCTACCTACCAGCGAGAACCCGACGCAATGCGTTGAAATTGAGGACCAAACAGCTTCCAATCAAACGTAGAAATCATATTTTGCGCCTGGTATATGCGAATAAAGAAAGCAAGCAGGCAGCCCTCCCATATTGTACCGAACCCAGAAAAGAAAAAAAGCAGGCCGACAGAAGCCACACCAGTTTCCCCCAAACCCCCATATGCATCATCATAACCATCATCCCGTTCATTGGACCGTCAAATCATTTCATACCAACACTTGACAAACCAACTAGTCAGCATTTCAGTCGTGTCAAGCCAAGGCAAGAAAGAACAAGAGGAAGAGTAAAAGAAACCCCCACGGCGGCAAACGGAAATAGCAAACCAACGCCCCCTCTTCCCCCAATCCAAGGACCTCGCGCCCCTCCTGTGTGATCGGGCCCCCGCAAAAAAAGAAATTCTTCAAGTGACAAGGCTCCGTTAGATAAGATCTCACTTACTTCTTTCCGTATCCGGAGCACGTCCGGTACCCACTGGCCGAGGTGAACGTCGACCCGCCGTTGCCGTCATATTTTCCCCCGTTGTTGGGATTGGCGTAGTGGTAAGAGCCGTTTCTGCGCGAATTTTCTGCCCGTCAGTTCTGGTTCTTGCTGCTTCGTCGTCTTCCTGGCCGGAACCGTGGGTTTGCCGTGATGGGAGGCATTTGAAGGGGGGAAAGAGGCCTTACATGCTGTTGGGATGGTGGTATCCGTCTTGTTTTGAAGAAGAGCCGCCGGCGTCGCGCGGGATATGTTGGCTGCCCTGTGTTTCTCTGGTTATAAGCAAGAAAAACCTCCAGCCTTCGAAACCTCGGCATCGCGAGATTAGAGTTTCCGAGATGAGATTTCCGTTCTTACCTGGCTAGCACTCCCCGAACTCTTGTAAGTGTACCCCTTGTTGCTTGGCATGTTGAATTCGTGTCGATATACTGGGCGGGGAGGGCTGGCGGCGGATCTTGATCCTTCTCGAACGCAGCTTCAATTCATCCAAGAATCGGAGAATACAATTCTTCGATGGAGCTTTCGTCGGGGTTGGCGTTTGTTCACGAGACAGACGGGGGGCGACTTTGGCGTGTGAGAGAGGGGCAAAAACAGGTGAGAAAAAGGGGGATAGTAGGACACTTTATAAAGGCACCAGAAGCAGGCAGCTTTTAGCGGCCAGGTGGAGATGGGGAAGGTGAATTGAATGGTTCTTTCCAACCCACGATGAGTTATACACACCTACGAGAGAGTTTTACGGGCACATGGGCTGATCATGGCGATGCGTGTTTTGAAACGATACGCTTGCCTATTACCCCGCCCTTGGACGAAAGACATAGGCACATAGCACGACACGGGCGTACACACACGCGCCCGCGCACACACACACACCCTTTTGACACACACGGACGACTTTTCGGGCAGAGCTGCGTGTATTCTTTGTGGCAGTCTGGCCGTCAATGCCTTGGACGGGGGTTGGGTATGGATACACCAACAATCACAACACCACATCAACGATGGGACGACTGGGGAGGGAGGGACGCGGGGACCCAGACTGAAGCTAGCTGCCGGCAGCAAGGAACCACATCAGCAGCAAGAAGCAGCAGCAGTAGAAGCAGCCAAGCGGGCTGACGGGGGAAAGTGGGCAGGGCGAAGATGTGCGCCGCCGCCGCCTCGTGGGCCGAGCGAGGCGACAGACAAATAAGAGGCGAATGGCATTCCGTAAAGCCATGCGCTGGCATTGCGTCTGGGCCTGACTTCGGGGGTATTTTTAAGCTCCATGTGGGGGTGCTGGGTGAGAGCTGCTGCTGTTTGCTGCCCGCTGTTGCTGATGGCAGCTGGTTTTTATGGGACGAAGCGAGCAGAAAGCCGTCCGAGGGGTGGGTAGGCAAGGTAGGCAGACAGAAGCAACAGGGACGCGCAGTGTTGGTGGTGGTGGCTCTCGGATGTGGGCAAGGTTGGGACGACATGGCAACTTGGATTTTACGGCGACGACGGCGGTCCAGGGGTGCGCATTGGTGGCAATGGAGGGAGGGTCAAAGGTGAACGTGGGAAAAGCTTCACTACCACCCCCCCTCCTCCTGGTGCCTGTCTGTCTGTCGCCGCCGCTGCCGATGATGTCTTGGAGAACGCATGCTCCAATGGACGGCGCCCACATGCAGCGAGAACCGGGAACGCCCGGCCGGCCTTAGGTTGGAAAAATGTCTCTCGATCAGAGGTGCGGGTGGTGGGATACGCAGCTTATATCTCCGAGGTCCCGGCTTCGGTGCCTCGGACCTGGCTCCGAGCGGGTAGCATCTCATCTCATCAATCTTCGGGAATCTGGATCTTGGAAGGGATCTAGAATGTCACCCCTTTTCTTTCCAATCTCGGTTACGCGTGAAATCATAAAAGTCTATTTCTTCTTCTTTTACCTCCTATTTGTCTAAAATGGTCTAAGAGGCTCTAGTGGGATATGTGCAGAGAGTGGCTCTTAAAGATGATGGTCAAGTCATTGCTTGTTGTCCTTGACGTCGCCGTCCTCGAGCTCGGCGATGAACTTCTCGGCGTCCAGGGCGGCCATGCAGCCGGAGCCTAAAAGCGAAATCAACGTCAGCAAATCTCGGGGTTCCACAACATACGCGGCCTAACAACAGCCAATGGCTTCGCGGGGGGGAAGGGACGGGAAAGCTCACCTGCACTGGTAATGGCCTGTCTGTATCTCTTGTCCTGGACATCACCGGCGGCGAAGACACCCTCGACGCTGGTCAGGGGGGTGCCGGGCTTGGTGACGATGTAGCCCTCGGCGTCGGTCTCGAGCTGGCCCTTGACGAGGGTGGTGGCGGGCTCGTGGCCGATGGCGTAGAACAGGCCGTTGGCCTCGACCTCCTCCTCCTTGCCGGTGACGGTGTCCTTGACGACGAGGTGGCTCATGAGGCCGTCGGCGCCGCCCTTGATCTCGGAGCCGACGGAGTTCCAGCGGACGGTGACCTTGGGGTGGGCCAGCAGGCGCTTGGCCATGATCTGGGAGGCGCGGAGGACGTCGCGGCGGACGAGGACGGTGACGTGGCTGGCGTACTTTGTGAGGAACATGGCCTCCTCGGCGGCGGAGTCGCCGCCGCCGATGACGAAGAGGGGCTTGTTGCGGAAGATGGGTACGGCGCCGTCGCAGACGGCGCAGGCGGAGACGCCGTTCTGCCAGTACTTGTCCTCGCCGGGGAGGTTGAGGCGGCGGGCGGAGGCGCCGGTGGCCAGGATGATGGCGTCGGCGGTGTGGGTCTCGTCGGGGGAGAACTCGGTCGAGTACTTGAAGGGGCGGGAGGAGAGGTCGAGGTTGGCGACGGTGTCGGTGATGATCTCGGTGCCGAAGCGGGCGGACTGGGCCTTCATCTTCTCCATGAGCTCGCCGCCCATGACGCCCTCGGGGAAGCCGGGGAAGTTCTCGACGTCGGTGGTGGTGGTGAGCTGGCCGCCGGCGGCGATGCCGTTGGCCATGAAGCCCTCGTAGAGGACGGGCTTGAGCTCGGCGCGCGCCAGGTAGACGGCGGCGGTGTGGGCGGCAGGGCCGGAGCCGATGACTGCGCGGAGGAGGGCATTGTCAGTTCATGGGGGCTTTGCATTGAGGGTAGCAGGCAAGCAGGGAAGCAGTGAAGCCATCGTGAGTCGATGTGAGGGGGAAAGGTGAGGGGCCGTAGAGGTAACGGTAGCAGCGGTGGCGGCCGTGGTGACGACTTACTGACGACCTTGGAATGCATGCTGCGGGCTGTTGTTTTAAAATCAACGGGTTTGGCGGTGTTCTTTTTCAGGGTGGTAGTGGCTGCTGCAAAAGATAGGCCGGTCGCGCTGGAGCGAAGAAGTGTTCGTCTGAGGGTTGAAGAGAACAGTTTGGCGGTGATATGCGCGTTCGGAACACGCACTATCCTCTCCCAAATGGCGGGGTATCTTTAAAAAGGAAAAAAGAGACGCAGTGCGAAGGGGGGGTCGCCTCAGGGAGGGGCGTCCTCGGGGAGTGGAGGGGCAACGCAACGAAACACCAGGCGGGTTCTGCTTCTGCTCTCTCTCCCAATCAGCTCCTCGCAAAGCTGCAACTCGTGGCTATCGTTGACGATATCTGCTCGCTGCTACGCACTATCTACCAGAGTCAAAGACGGCGTCTGACTGGACGGCGACTGCTTCCAAGTGGGAATCGCAGCGCAAGGCTAGGACGGTTGGAGCTGTGCTGCAGTTGGATTTCTAATGGTTGCCGGGATTTGGCCCTGCGATGGTGGATTCCAGAAATTTTCGGGCGGCGGCGCGACTCAGGGTTCTCTAGCGGACGGCCACCCAAGAAATGCGCAATCGGAGCGCCGGCTGTGCTGGATTACTTAAGCGCCGAGTCTCCGGGCGGTCACGCCAAGTCACACCCCACTTGCCGAGGCTCGCCCGAGTGACATAACTCCGAGCGGAACGCATGCTTTTTTCGAATTCCGGTCTCGGGGCCGACTTTCCGCAAGGGTTCTCACCACGCGGTTGACGCATTTCCATCTTATCAATCAAAGATCTCTATTTGGAATTCTCGTCTTCTGACGTCAATGAAGCCTCGTCAGGTTGATGTTCTGGACTGGCCAAGGCCGTTGTCGGTGGAGCCGGATGATGCGATGCCGTGTGGTGCAACATTTGATGACTCCTCGTGAGCATGATTATTGAGCAATGCCAGCGATTTGGAATTATCATTCTCACCAAACGAACTACCTGTTCTTATGCGATAGCGACTTCTGTTATTACTATAACTTTACTGTTGCCGTTGCCCCTGTTATCGTCCTCCATCTCTGTGCGACCTTGACCGCATGGTTGTGCACGGGAAATACTACCACATAGACACAGGAACATGACAATTTCTCACTGAAAGTGAAGAATCACTCTTGTAAGAGTTCTGCTTGTTGTTTCACAGATTGAACCGCAATCCAAACAACAGTTGGGCGTCCGGCGCGGAATTACCACCTACCTGGGTGTCTTTACCTCAACCTCGAGACATCAAATCACAATCCTCGATAGTCTAGTGGTGAGTATATCGGCTTGTCAGTCTACGATTCGCCGGGGACCGGGGTTCAATTCCCCGTCGAGGAGTCAAGAGAGCCTAGACCTGGCTCATTTCATTTTTGCTGAATTTTTCGATACTGTGGGCGAGTTGCGGAGTCATTTCATGCCCTGGTCCGGATATCCACATCTGCTCCGGCAAGCTGCGGATCACGGCGACAAATGGGGCTTAGGAGACTTGCCGTTTCTGGCAACCGACGGAACGTGAATTGAAGGGACAAGAATGCAAAGTCGACATCGTTTGATGAGTTTGGTTTCTCAAAGAAAATGCTGAGGCTTGGGAGTTCGCGCATCGGGTGGTGTATGCTCAGCCTCGACGGCTTGGAGCCGCATGGGAAACCTGACTGCCATATCGAAGCGCTTGATGTTGTCGATATAAGAGGCACATCATGATCATCTCCATTGAAAGCAAAGGTGGAAGGTACGGTTTGTCATGAAGAGCGTATGGAATGGAAGGCAGTATATCAAGACTCAGCCATGGACGCAAAACTACCGTGGTCCAGAATATTCGGCGATGATGTGCTCTACTCAAGAATCGTGTGCGTGGTGGTTCTCAAAAATAGAAGATTGGCATATCCTCTCCGCGGATATTTCAAGTTGAGAGTCTCCTCATGCATCCGTGTCGTGACAAATATACTGCAGAAGCCAGAGACAAGCATCGCTAGGTGCGGCGTCCAGCATCAGACTAAGGCTGAACTTCATCGACGTATCTTAGCTTTCTTGTTACAGAAAGCGGCATACGAATTACGCTCGTGACCTCGAATTGACGGAGAAGATGACTTCAAGAACTGCGGAGCACCTCCACAAAGTGGATCTTCGACACTCATCCCCACCTAGGTAAGTATTCTGAAATAGGAACCAAGAGGGAAACGTCGCCTGGTCTTCACTGCCTGTCAATTCCCTAGGTTTCTGAGATGGATACGTCGGGGAAGGTTTCTGCATTGTCTTTTTTTGATGCTGCGAGTAGTGCTACGTAGCGTTGTCGCTGAGGGCAATCAAGATGAAAGAAGCTTTCGCTTGAGGAGCGAGCATTACTGAACGATATCATTCTGTCTATTAATGTCGCAGGACTCAGAGTATCATTACTACTTATACTTGACATTGGCGGGAGTCTTAGATAACACAGGTTGCAGTGGTTATCCGCGGCGGCTGCTCAAGCCTGGGCTCTCATTTGCCTGCCCAGGAAACTTACCTGCCTGGAAGCTGTCGGAAGCTGCAAGTGTCCTTCATATGGGTGAGTTCTGCCTCGGGTTGTCGGGGCAGGTGACCCTGGGATGCGCATCTTGAGACAGTTGGTGTAGTGGTCCAAACGGGCCTAATTTCCTTGGTAAAAACCGTCGGTTTTTCGTAGGGTTCGAATGCGAACCTGAGCTTTTTTGTTCACTTTCTTTTCCTTGTTTGAGTCTTCTATTGTAACTGCTCATTCCTCTTCCCGCTTATAGGTAACATTGATCCTTGAGAGGAGAACCTTTTCTCAATCCTCAGCGTAACTGCTAGAGAGCCGCTCTGTTTGCCTGCGCACCTGACTTGAAGAGGATAACCTCAGATAAACTAATCTAGCTGTTGGGAAACCCTGCAGTTTCGACGAGACAACTACTCACGTATATTTGCTTCGTGCCAGTTCGCAGACAACAGAGGGAGCACGGCTTGAGCTTACGTTTTAAATATGTTACGCTTCTCTCGTGGCTACGCAAAGACCTCACCCAAAATCCATTGCAGAGATTGAAAGGGGCAGGAACGACGGTCCCATCTGGATCGTATTATTTTCCACGCTGAGAACGTCCAAACTTCGGGATATTTCCTCACATTTATGTCATCACGGATGTGATCGTTTCAGCTCGTCATTTTCAGGAGGTGGTTTGAAAATTATACTCCAGGGACACTGACCGTAGCAGTATGACTGTCAGTCAGATGATGAGCTGCCTGTCATGTAGACGTTGATATTGAGAGTTCGCAGAGTGGGCCAGGTGTCAACTCATAAGCAATCAGTAACAGCCTCCGAGATTGTCGCTTGCGACACTATCATGTTTCCAGGATGCGACTACTTATATCAAATCCAGATAGTGGACCAGGCTAGGCAGATTGCTCAGGATCACTGATGGTATGGAAGGTGTTCACGGCCGATAACTTGCTCGAAAGCGCCGAGAGCCCGTCACTCTACGAACCATTCAAGTACACTCTTATGGCCAGGGATAGAGGAGCTAAGGTGAGGCGTGTATAAAACCCGAGACTGATCCATGCTTTTGGAAGGACAGCCAAACAATGCCAGTCATTCTCTTGTTCCTTGTGACAGACTGTCTAGTATTTGAGTATTCACTGTGACTGACTCGCAGAATACGAACTTTTGGGTAAGATAAGCATGCTGCAGAAGTCTTACCCTCGCCGCCCTAAGTAAGGGATATGCGGGAGAAGATGACGGCTCCGAGAAACGTTACAGCATACTTGTCTCAGATTCGCAGACTCTATGGATGGTCACGGACGCATGAAAGGTGCAACCGGAGGGGTTATCACCGCCTCTTGCCCCGGAAGGAGCACCCCGAGTGATACCGCAACTTGAATTTCATCGATAGTTTCTTAACGATGAAGCATCTGCAAAGTTTGAAATTCTGTCCCCAAGGCCTTGAAACTGTTGCTAGTCAGGGTAAGTAAGTATTGAGTGGCAGGTGGTACCGCGCCTGCCCACAACCTACCTGCCTGCCTGAGTCTGTCTGCCTGACACCCTACAAGAGGGTGAGTTCTGCCTCCGATTGTCAGGGGGAGACGTCCCCCGCAGACTCAACCACAACGTTGGTCGAGTTGGTCTGACAGACCGAATTGTAAAAACCGTTGGTTTTTCGTAGGGTTCGAATCAGGGCTATGGACTATATATAGTACCATGTCGAACCCGAGCTTTTTTGTAGTTTTTTCTTATCATTTCCCCTTTGTTTCTTTTAATTATACCTGTTTTTGCAAGCTAAAAAGTCGAGGAGGGAAGCTTTCTTTGCCTTGAGCGGGAACAGAGAGCTGCTCGTTCGACCTGCGCTCCTGCCTCATTGACGATACCCTCGATGGGCAAGGTAAATTGGAATGACTTCATTCAATAAACGGAATCCGTGACATCTTCACTGGATGTTTTCCCCCCGTCCATAACCTGAAGACAACGCCCTGACTGAAGTCCAGGGGCAACAAGCCAGCCCTTCTGTACCAAGCACTCGTTTCACGATATCGGAAACTTCAAACTCAAGCTGGTGGAATAACTCATATGCAGCTCAAAGCTGCCTCTTCGTGAGTTCATTATTTGTTACATATTACATGCACAGAGATCTCTAATCGTCGTCTCATGGATTCTATACTCTTGTCCAGACATCATTCAACATACCGTTTTCCCAATCATGACATCCTTCGGCATAAAAGATACTTCACTCGCGTCCGGAAAACGCAAGCTCTAATACCTCTCCCGCTCCTGCCTGCGCATCTCGTCGCGGAAGGCATTGCCTCCCTGCGCGCCCGTGTCGTGGAAGTCGAACCGGTCAGAGGTGGGCGTGCCCGCCAGGCTGCCCAGCGCGTCGCTGTCCCTCCTCGGCCGTCCCGTGCCCGTGTGCTGCTGCTGCTGGTACTGCGGCTGCTGCGGCATCGGGTCGTCGCGGTACTGGTACCCGTCGGGGCTGATCTCCCTCGTGCGCAGCGCGATGCCGCGGTCCTTGCCGCGGAACACGCTCTTCCTGACCTTGGCGCCGAGCCTCTGCGCGCGCGACTTGCCGACGCCGTACCCGTGCCTCGAGCGGCTCATGATGTTGCCGAGCCCGATCGTCCGCGTCTTGCGGTTCCAGAGGCAGCCCCCGATGAGGCAGATGACGAGGAATCCGAACACGGTCGGCAGCGCAATGTACAGCTCCTGGCCCTTGGGGATCTTGACGCCCTCGGGGTGGTACGTCGCGCGCTTGGAGACGAGGACCTGCGGGCCCGTGATGTCGGTCTGCGCGACGCCGTTGATGGTGTAGGTCATGAGCAGCTCGATGGTCGCGTTGTCCTGGCCCTTGGGGATCAGGCCGCTGCTGACGGTCCAGGCGTAGTACCCGTACGCCGCGAGCTGGGAGGACTCGGTGTCCTTGTTGAAGACGACGTCGCCAACCGTGGTGCCGTTGACCTCCTTGCCCTTGATCTTGACGCGGACGTCGGTCTGGTTGCCCTTGATGAGGACGGAGGAGTCCCAGGTTACTACACAGGTCAGCCATTCGTTGCTCCCTGATGGAGTCACAATCACATACCATAGTACGTCGTGTCGGTGTACAGTGTGCTTCCCTTGGCCGGGTCGCAGAACGGCGCAAAGTCGCCGTCGGAGTTGCTGCAGGGGGCGAAGGCCCCCTGGCCGTTCTTGTGGTCGGCGGTGGGCACGGGCGGGGCGCCGGTGCTCGTGGTGACCTTGACGAGCCTGAAGTCGGTGATAGTGAAGACGCTGCCGGTCAGCGCGTTGGGCGCCGCGGAGGCGTAGGTCGGGGTGCCGGAGATGGTTGTTGGCACGGGGGTGACGGTGCTGGGCACGCCGTCGCCGGCGACGCTGATCCAGGCGGCCGTGGGAGCGAGGACGTCTGCGCGCGCAGCGAGGGGTGCGGCGGGGGTCGGGGCCGGGGCGGCAATGGCGCCACCGACGAGGAGGGCGAGGGCGAGCGGCTGCATCTTGTTTCCTGTGGGAGGGTTTCGCGATTGGCTTTTCTTTTTGTCTCCTTTGGTGTTGAAGAGAGCTTGGCAACGACAGTGGCGTGTAGATACACGACTAGGGAGTGACCGCGACGAATGAACGTGGGTGGATCGAAAAACGAGGGTGTATCGCGTCGAGCGAAGACGGGCAGGGTTGATTGACGGCTCAAGCTCTCTACCCTGATGGAGCTGGATGAAGTTGAGGTGAGGAAGAGAGGAGGAGATGGGACGATCCAATGTTAACTAGGACGCTTTTTTTGGGGAGACGGGGGAAATTTAAAAAGTTCAGGTCAACCCCCAGGTCGCGGAGGTGGACGTGCTCCCCCAACGTGCATGATCCTACCAGGGCCAAAAAGGTTCCTCAGTGGACAGGACGGGCGCTGTGGGGTGTCTTGTTGCCCGCCGACAAGGGGAGAGTCAGGAACGCCAGGAACGCCTAGAACTCGCACTCCACTGCCGAGATTGGCTCTTCAGGGGGGAGGAGCGTCGAAAAACAGGCTTAATTGGCGTTGGCAGCTGGGTGTTTGGGGAGGATCCTTGCCGAGTTGCCGCGCTGCAGCGCAACATTCTCGATGGGCGATCGAATGACGGGTCGAGGGTTTGATTGGTCAATGCCTGGATGGCTTACACGACGGTCCACCCTTGGACTTCACCTGGTCAAGTCAAGGTTCACGAATTCATGCGATGGAAAAGATAAGAGCGGTGAATTGAGCTGCAAGTAAGCAAAGGCTGAACTTGTCGCTATCGGAGCAATGTCGACTTTGCGACGTGTTGAGCAAGTATGGGTATCAAACTAACGCCTCCCGTATTTCGTTGTCCATCGCCTTATGTCCAGCCCGCTGTCGGGTCATCTAGGCTATTCCGTGTGTCAATGAGGCATCATCATAGGACCGTTAAACTCCCTCCGTCTCCGCACAGGAGGCCGAACATCTTCTGCGCTTGTGTGTGTCGACGTTGACGGTCTCGGAATGGGTCTCGCCCCAGGATGAACCTCCGCCTGCGCACTCCCTGACGCACTCCCCGCCGCACTCCCCGCAGCGCTCCCCGCCGCGCTGCCCCGGACCCGTCCCCATCCCGACCCCTCCTCCGGCTTGAAATTCAGCATCACGACAGGCAGCTTGCGCTGGTGCGGCCGTCCGACCTCCAACGGGTCCGTAAACGCCTGCGGCCGGAACCGTCTAAACCCCAGCTTGATCCTCTCCGCCTCGATCTTCTCGACCTTGGTCCTCGTGTCCGCCGTGCCGTTGGCGTCGTTCTCGGTGTCCTGCTGGGCCTTGACGGCGTGGCCGGGACATTGCGCGTTGGGGCAGCGGCCGGGCAGGATCTCCGTCTTGGCCTCCCCGTCGAGATGGGGGCAGTCGCGCGGTTTGGGGATGGAGTCGAGGGGTGTTCGGAAGCCCCATTTGATCTCGCGGTAGGACCAGATCCAGGAGGCGCAGAGGTGGTAGTGCATGTGGCGGTGGAAACCGCACTTGCCACAGAAAGCGATGGTTTCAGTGCACATCGTGGCGGTGCCGTGGATTGCTTCTCTGTTCGGGATGGGGATGTCGGATTGTTTTGGCCCGAATGGTAGCATGCGCGAGTATAGACGTGTGTTGTATTTTATGGGCGATGATGGTAAAGTCGTAATCTTCTCGCGTGTGTTTGGGGGTCATTCAGACAAGGTAGGTGTGTCGGAGAATGAAAAGTCGGAGAGAGGTGAATGGGCTGGAGAAATCGGATCGCGAAAGGGAAGGGGCGGTGTTAGAAATCGAGGAAAGGTAGGAGAGAAGGAAGGCGCCTTGGTGCCTTCGCTTTTTGGAAACCCCCGTCAACAGCAAACCATCGTCGGTAGTCACCGAACCCATCAAATTCATACTTCTTCAAATGGCCATACCATTAAGTTCTACTCAAATCAAGAAACCTCTCATATAAACAAGAAAGATGCCAATTGAACTCCAGGGCCCCTCTTTGTAGGACAAATACCGCAAAACCCTTTTGAGAACGATGATGCTTTTACACTTTTAATCATCCTTTACAACCTGTTCAGCTCCTGTCCTTCTTGTGCTTCTTCGTCTTCTTGTGGGACTTGTCCCCGAAGGCCTCCTCGTAGACGTCTGCCGCCGAAGGCCCGGCCTTGCGCTTCGACTTGCTGGTCTTGACGCTTACTACACCAGACTTGCCGTCCTTGACCGCCTGCTCTGCCTCCGCCCAAGCGGGAGCGTCGCCGTCGACTTCGTACCTAACTGGTTGTTAGTCCGAGGTTCCTTTGTAATATCACGGACAATGCAAGACTTACTGGTCAAGGGGAAGGGAGTCAATGAGTTCACGTTGCTTCTTGCGAAGCTTCTGCAGAGCCTCATCGCCTCCCTCCTCGAGTTCATCCTCGAGAGACGTCTCAAGCGGCTGGAACCTCTGGTCCACGACTTCATCGTCGTGAGCTCCAGAAGCGTTGTCCCTGCTGACGCCAATGGCGTTCTTGGGCAGCTCAGCCTCAACGGCAGCGGACACAAGCGTGCTGAAGTGAGACGTGACCTTGCGAAGGATCTTGATGAACATGGCCAATAGCTGGGAATTTGGCAGAGACAGCTCCTGAGAGATGGCGTCCATGTCCTTGCGCTGCAGGCCAATGGCCAGCAGGATAGCCTGCTGCACACCCGTCAACTTGATGTTGGCCTTGAGCTTGCCGGTGAAGTAGAGGCCGGCAAGCGTGGGAACAAGGTCAAGGATGACGTGGTAGTCGAGCATGTTGTTGGCGTACGACTCGAGACGCTTCAGGTCGAAGGGCGTCAAGAGTCTGTCGAGCTCGACCTTTGTCAGGGCTGTGGGCTCAGTGCCATCGAGCTTGGCACCAGTATTGGCGGACTCGTCAATGCTGAGCGCGACGATCGACTGGAATTCCCTGAACTGGTAGGACAGCAGAGATTGGAAACGACGCTGGAAGTCCCTCGCAAAGGCGCCGAGCCATGTCTGGTCTGCGGTGCTCTCCAAAGGCCGGAGCATGACGCACGTGTGCTCGCCAGTCAAGTCATTGGCGGTTTGTCTAAGGTAGACAGGGGCAAAGTTGGCGCGCTTCCAGAACTTGTGGAGAGGTTGCGTCAAGCCGTAGCTGACACCGACATAGTCCAGAGCTGCAGGCCTAATCTCGGAGAATCTGGCAAACAGGGGCGGCAGTTTCTTGATGTCTCTGACTTGGATGTCATCCGCGAGCAGAGAAGTGTTGGCCAGCTCTGCGTCGGTTACTCTCGTCAACGTCTCCTCCATGCCCACATCAGCATCCTCCGAGAGGTTCGTGAACTTTTGCTCGTAGAAATCGGTAAGAAGCTGGAGAGCCTTGGTGCCGTAGCCCATAGACACGTACTCGGGGTTCGTGGCTATCCTGACGACACGGGCACCGGAAAGAGAGGCGAACTCGTCATCCTGGTACTGTTGACTGACGAGCCAGGGGATCAAGTCACCAGAAGGCCTTTGTCCTCTGCTCAAGCTGTTAATGACGCTCTGCCTGCTGATCTTTCCTTCCAGAGCAACCTGAATAACACACAACGGCTCAGGGAGCTTGCCGTCTGTTGTCGGGGCGATAAGCACATAGAGTTCGTGGGCGGGGGCGTCGCTCATTAGTTGAAGGTCGTCAGGTGAGTTCTTGTAATGGCTGGCAACGTAAAGCGCCACCATCTGCTGCAAGAACTTTTCGGGAATGGGGTGGAACGAGAAGAGGGTGTCGCGGTTGACCTTGAGGAGCTCGCACTGAGACGGGTCGGGGCATCCCTGGCTGCTGGCCTTGGCCTTGGGAAGGGTGGCGTCCAGACACAGAAGCTTGTTCAGCCACTTCTCGACTGAGTCACCCTGAGCGTATCTGATGGGCTCAGACAGAGTGATTTCGCGAAGAGTGCGACTGCCCTGAAGGCTCGAGGCCTGGTCCTTTGCGGCCTTGCCTGTGGACCGGTCTGCAACCTCTGTCTCGCCGTTGGTCTTGGCCCCAGGTCTTGACTGCTCTCTCAGCTGCTTGATGAGCTTCAGGGACAGCGAACGACCTGTTCCTTCGTAACCGTTGATGGTGGACGCCATGAAGACGAGGTAGGGGCCCATCAGCTTGCGCACCAGAGGCAGAGGGATGGCAGCGGCCTCATCGATGACGACGAGCTCAGCCTGTCCAAGAACGTGCGCATCCTGTGGCCTGATGTACTGAATAGTCTGACGGTGGGCGCGGTGGATGTTGACTCTGACAATGGCCTTGTTGAAGTCGGGGTTCGTGGACTGGATAATCGAGTAGTCGGCGTGGTCCGCGTAGCCGAGCGCATCGAAGCCCTTGAAGACGAACTCGAACAGCGTCTTCAAGTTCTCGGGTGAGGGAGAAGTGATGAAGATGTTGCTGTAGCCGTGGGCAACAGCAGCCGCAACAGCCACACCCATGGCAGCAGACTTTCCACGACCTCTGGCGGCCGTAAGAGTCACTGTACTTCTCAAAGTTTTCTCCGCGATGGCATCCACAAAAGTCAAAAGCGCCTTGGCCTGATCGACCGTCTTCGCCAGGGTAACCAGGGAGCCGACTGGTTGGGTATCTTGAAGTGACTCCTTCATCTCCTCCAGCTCCATCTGTGCGGCCGTCTTGGGCTGGTCGTTCTCCGCTGCTGGCAAAGCCTTGACGCTCTTACCGCCGGAAATGGGCAAGACGTTCAGCTCGTCGTCAATGACCAAGCAGGAGTCACAGCTGCCCAGCGACAGAATGAAGCGCTCGTTGAAGCGGGCAACAACATCGTCGTGAGCCTCGGTACGGTATCTCGAGTGGATGTCCATAGACATGGTGTACAGCTGCTTCAAGCTGCTCATGCCCTTGAGCAAAAGAACCACCAGACCACCTCCCTCAACCGTCTCGATCGTCCTGGCGAGGATGTTGGGTGTCATGGCCTCGAAGTCTTGCAGAATGCACATGCCGAAGGTGTTTCCCAGTACCTTCTCGGTCTCCTTGTAGTAGACGTATCGGATGTTGTGGAGGGAAACGAAGAGCTCGAAGGGGTCCTCGTTGTTGGCTTCGCGGATGCCTCGCTTGATTTCTTTCTTGATCTTGGTCTCGCGCTTCTTGCGGTGACTGGCGAGAACTTTGTCAGCTGGCTTTCTTGTAAGCGCGTCGAGCAATTCTACCTGGTGAAGCCGAGAAGCTTGTTCTTGTATGCCCACAAGACAGACTTGTTCTGCTTGATGTCCGCTTGGGACATGATGTAGTGAAGGTGAACTATGACATCCTTGGAACGGTCACCGACAACCACGAAGAAGCTGCGCTTCTTCTCCTGGATGCCATTGCGAATGAGAGCGGGAATCCGCTGATCTCTGTAGTAATGGGTGAGCAATTTGATCGCAAAGGTATATGGAGCCTCACAACTTACACTGCCTTGCGCGTCGACATCTTGAGAAGCTTGCAGACGGCGTGAGGTTGCAGAGGGGGACAGGTCGGATTTGCTGTACTAGGCGCAAACTCACGGGCGTCGCAGACCTTAAGGAAACCAAAAATTTGGCGGAGAGAACATTTTCTGCCGGGCGGTCAGCTCGCTGGTGGACACTGGTGGTGGGGTGCAGCAAGTTTTCCCGCTAGGACCACCCCACTACTGCGTGACCAGCCACGCCTGGTAAGATCACCACCCAAGTCACGTACGATTGCTCAAGATAAGGAGCAAGTCATGAGAATCTTGAAGCCGTGAATTCCCTCCTTCTCTCATGTAGCTACTAATACACTTCTTGTTGTTACAGGATGTCTTTGGCGTTGAGCAGGCTCTGAGTCTCTCTTGGGGACACGGCGTCGTCATGAGTGATGCAACAGTTCATCATTGCTATCTGATGCAAAGGCTGTCTCTCGCTTTCTATGTAGTCGTAATGATGACCAAGGAAAAAGGAGACAGTGTTTATGCTAGGCCGAACACCAATTATGAGAGACCCATTTCCCGAAATGCGTAAGAAGAAAAGTGAAGAAAACCGTGGGCTTGTATATACAGCCACCACCGGCTTATATTCTGTCTAGCTTGCGACGCAGGTTGCGCGTGCGCCTCATCAGCTTCTTGTACTTGTGCTTCTTCATCTTGAGCTTGCGCTGACGTCTAACACTAAGGGCGTGCATGGTGTCGTTGCCTTGCGCCTCGTCGAATCTCATCTGGCGCTGGGCCATGCGCTCGAGGAACGAGCGCGGGGCCTCCTCGTTCATAATCTTGGGGCTGTGGGCAAGGACCTGAATCTGTCCGTCGGCGTCGGTGCTCTCCTCGATCGTGAACATGGCCTTGTAGACGCGGTGGTGGGGGGCATCGTCAACTACGTCCTCAACGGCGGTCTCGGCGTGGACATCGGTGACACCCTCCTGCTGAGGCGCTGGGGGAGGGCGGAAGGGAACGAATTGTCCGGCCATGGCATTCAGCTGGACATAGACGCTCGACTCGCTGCCGTCGGCGTGCTTGAGGTCAATCTTCTGGACAGGCTCGCCTGACGCATCGACCTCCTGGTTTGTGACGGTCATCTTCGCCATAGCGCCCTCGATATCGTCGGCCGTCCTTGATAGCGTGTTGATGACATCGGTGGTCTTGTTGGCGCGGGTTCGAGGCTTGAAAATGGCGGCGAAAGCCTCTTCGGTGACACTCTTGGGCATGCTGTGGGTCACTGATATCGGCCGGTGGAGGGAGAAGAAGGTGGACAGTCCCAGGGCTGCGGGCAACCAGTCAGTATGATCCATATTGATACCAGCTCAGACTTAAGACATACCCTCTTGCGACAGGTGTTGTGTGCTAGGCACGCTGGGCAGCTTTTGCGCAGCATCTCTGTTGGCGCTGTCCTTGCTCTTCCGTTTCCGCTTCTCGCCGCTGGCCTTGGCGTTCGAGCTCGATGCCGAGGCGTGGACGTTCTGGCCGGCGGGTGTCTCCTTGGAGCCGTTGTTGTTCGGACTCGAGGGACTCGAAGAGGACCATCGTCTCTGGTGGCCACCGGGTCTCTGGACCTGTTGGAGGTTGAAGGTCGCAGCCGCTCTCGGAGCGGAGGTGCTGAGGGAGGAGACGAGGGGCGACTGAGGGGCCGAGGCGACCACGCGCCGCACCGATGAGGGCAACATTGTCGCCAGTGGTACGGATATCGAGCGATCGGGAGAGGTGACGGTGTTTTAGGAGGTGGTTGAGGAGATTTGAGGCTGATGCCGACAGAGTCGGTTGATGGTTGGCAAACCCGGATTTGGCCGCAGAACGGGAAAAGCTCACATCCACAGATACCTGGTTACTTAGGCATCACACCAGCGCACAGACCACTTTCGCCTTTCTGCCGGGCCCTTCTAAGCGCTGTGTAAATTGCTGTTGAGCTTGGGATGAAACAACGTTCAGTCTGGAATACGGCAGCGATTGTTGATTCTGGAGGAATGACGCGAGTGTTTGTTCCAGAACCTCTCACCGAACCTGCTCTCCTTTCTACTGTTGTTGCGGATGGACTCATATTAGACGGTCACGGGATTATAAGCGCCGATTGTGCATGACCAACACTCGCGCAATTCCAAGTCACCGCCCGGCTAGCTGTGACACACCGCTGGTCGTCTCCAACACAACCCAGTCTCTCGTCCTTGGAAGTGCAGCATTACTTGCATGGACTCGGCACATTGTCTTGTAAGACGATCCATTATCTCTTCATCTCTCCTACCCCTCGAGGGAATATCCCACCTCCCCCGCTTCCTGGCCCAGCTTGACAAGCATTCTCCGCATGTTTTCAGCCCGAGCCCGCTCCTTCTCGTCCAGCACACCGAGGTCAATCTTATCTGCCCAGCCCTTCAGTCCGTGTTGCAATACATTACGCGCCCGCAGAGTGCTACCGTTCACATGACCGGCGCTTCCGTGGAGTGTCATTCGCTCCTTGCTAGCAACGTAGGCCCCTCGATGTAGAATATTGTTGTTGTAGAACACAATGTCTCCCGCCTTGAGCTCCACCAGCAGCTGGTTCGGAATCTCCTTCTCGTATGGATCCGCGTTGCGCTCCACGTCCGTCCTGGCTCTGGTGTGTGATCCAGGCACAACGATAAGGCTAGCGTCGTCATACAAGGCGAGGTTCCACTGCGCTGAATAGGCTGGCTTATTGAGACGATCAAGCTCCTCGTCAGCAGTGGCCGTCGCCGGGATATCGTCCCGATGCCATCGCAGCTCGAAATCGTGGTCCGGCCGGATGAGCAAGTTGAAGAGCTCCATGACGAGGTCATCGTCAGTGCACTGCAAGAGCTGCTTGGTTGGCTCAATGACAGCATCGGAGAAATAGGTTCGGATGAAGACATCGTTGTTGGGCATGTCCGGGTGCATCATTCCCTGCACGCCCCAGATGCCCTCCGCAGGCGGCTCAGGGCCGGCGAGCGGCCATGGCGGAAACTGCTTCGGGAGTGTGCGCACATTGGGCCATTTGCCGGCCCGGGCCAGCGCCGTAGCTGCTTGGGTTGCCTCCCGGAGCTTTGCGAGCTGTCCCTCGGAGAGAATCGAGGGAACAACAACGAAGCCATCGCGGTTGAGGCGTTCGAGCAGGTTTGAGGTTGTCATCGTTGGATAATGCTCTGGTCCTAGAAGGTCACACAAGAGGTGGTCTTGAATCCTAATCAACTAAATGTACGAAGTATGCTGAATGCGACCACCGAGATGTCAAGAGCCGCAGGATAGATACTCATGCACTAGGTGCGGCTTGCAACGTTGCAGCGGCTCCGAGGGTGCCCCCGAAGGATCCCGGCCCTGCTTGGTAGTATGGTGGAGTTGATGAGAAGGTCAGAACCCACCCGAGGAGACTCCCGCGGTAGTCGACGATAAGAGAAGGTGCGCTCAACGTCGTTGTGTGAACTGTGATTCTGTCGACGTAGCACTATGTGCTCATGGGTCCTAATCACCTATGCCGGACTTATCGTTCCAAGAATGAAGTCGGTTTGTTCTTGTTAGATCTACCTTACCACTCCCCATCGCCCGGAGTTTCTCCTCATCTTCCCCACTACCAGAGCTCATTGGCCACACCGAGACTGGCGCGGGGTTCGCAGCTCCCAATGAGCCGCAATGGCGACGACCACCGACGAGGTGCCCCGACCATTAAGCTGCTAATACTTATCTGTGGTCTACAGGCGATTTCATTCACCCATCTCAATGTCACAAACGAACGAGCCTGGATATACTGGCTCAATGAACCCCCTTTCGTATTGTAGATGGACTGCCATCCTTGATGTAAGTGGTTGAGGGAGGTGCGCCGTCCGTTGCGTCCTTCCCAAGCAGCCTGAGAAGTCATCACGAGATACGTGCCTTCCATCTTCAACCCCTGCCCGGCTCTAGGAAAGCTCCTGCCGCCCTCTCTATCTAGCTTTTAGGGTCATTTGACACGGCAAACCAGGCACCAGCTTCTTGCACCTTCTCTTACACACCGGCTCTAGGTAACCTATCGCTTGCCTCTTGCCTCTCGCTTGCCTACGTACCTCAGGCAGGAGATGGGCGTAGCCTGGCAGGCCTCACCCGCACCTCAGGCAGCCATGGTACGTACCGATTTACTGATTGCGGGCCACTCGCGAAAATCTATATAACCCTCGCCAGTCTCCCAACTTTTCAAAAACTTTTCGCTTCTTCTTTTTCTCCATACTTACCTTATCTGGCCGTCTGGGGATCAAGAAACCCGGGCGGCAGAGAGGGAGGCCTGCATTGCACATCGCGGAGTCGACCTCTCTCGATTGCCCTTTGGGGCCATCGTGGGTGCAATTTTTGATATATCCATCGTTTTCATTGTGGTCGTTGCCTCGCGCAGCGGTATGAAGAAGACGTAGACCCCTGGGCTGAGATTTTGCATCCGTGCTGGTGTCAAAGGAAGGTGTTCAGAGCTTATCGGTGAACCCACGACAGGTGTTGTCTTCGACCCCAAGGCAACATTGTTGAGCTGTGATAGGAAATCGTTAATTGAGCACTGAAGTCTGGCAAGCGAGTCCGTCACCTTGGGCGTGCGGAAGTCAGCAAAGCCCCGAGCCCGAGACGCGTCTGGCAGCGACAACCAGGTCGAAAAAGCGGTCGTCGTTTGCCTGTCAATAGTTTCTGCCTCTTCGTCTGATTGTACCTAGATTTTCACGATTGACTGACTCCTTTCTCATCGACCACGGACAGAGCCAACTCCAAAGATCAAACTGCGGAATGGGATGAAAAAGCTTGGGAATGATCACTGAGCCAAACCTCATTCCTGCACCCCAGATTGTGGATATGGACATCGTGGGGCTTCGGGGAAGACTGGCCAGATGGAACATGACCCCGAGTATTGCATTACGCGCTGAGACGGAGATCTGCTTTTGGAAATCCCGACTCGTGGCCAATCCAGCATCTGGCTGCGAGACAAGGAAAAGTCCCTTATCGCGACGGCCCGAGTAATAAATCCTATATTCCCTGAGTCTTGGGCAGGATCTTAAACCAGAGTTTTCCGCCTCACCGTCAGATCAAAGTCGTTTCTTTTTCCAGATGTTCTAGATTCCCATTGATTTTCGCCTGTCCTTGTGATTGCACCATTCCATTCAAGCCAGATAGAAAGAGCTTTGCCGTCACGTGCAGCAAACAGAAGCTACCGATCGTTGTCCACCTTCCTTGCTGGGGCAGCACCCTCCAAATCTTGAAGCGCGCCTCTCACCTCTCACCCTCCCAAACCGACCAATTCACATCGCCCAGCCTCAATTCACTCGCTCACGACCTGTTTCTTTCTGTGGCTTTGATCAAAGTTCCCACATTGTGTTAGGCGTCTTTTTTTCTTTCATCGCTTTTCAACTGGATCGAACCCCTAAATCCAGCCCAATCAGCTCGGTTTTTCCACCAATCTCCAACGACCTTCACAATGCTCGGCTGGTGAGCCTCATTTCAATACTGATATCGCTGAATCACATCACTGACTGTCTCCACAGGTATCAAGCACGACTTGCGGCCCGCCCGCTGCTCACCCAGAGCATCACCACCGCCATCCTCTTCGCCACCGGTGACCTCACCGCCCAGCAGCTCGTCGAGAAGCGCGGCCTCGAGAAGCATGAGTGGGCTCGCACCGGCCGCATGGCCCTCTACGGTGGAAGTGAGTTCGATTCCCTGCTCCTGAGCGAGACCTCTGGATGAGCAAGCCCATGCTGACTTCACCAGCCATCTTCGGCCCCGCTGCCACGACCTGGTTCAAGTTCCTCCAGAACAACGTCGTCCTCCGCAATAAGAACCTCGAGATCCTCGCCCGCGTGGGTGTCGACCAGGGCGTCTTCGCCCCGGTAATGATCGGCGTCTTCCTGTCCTCCATGGCCGTCCTCGAGGGCGTCCCTCCCCAGGAGAAGCTCGAGAAGAGCTACACGACGGCGCTCACCTCCAACTACATGCTCTGGCCCTTTGTGCAGATGGTCAACTTCAAGCTGGTCCCTCTCCACCACCGGGTACTGTTCGTCAACGTCATCAGCATCGGGTGGAACTCGTATCTCAGTTTCTTGAACAGTCAGAAATAGAGCGGTCACCGGGGGCAGGCAGGCATTGGCGTTGGTTGGCGGAGGGGGCTCGTCTAGCGTCTATCATCAAGACTTGCGCGCACTACAGACTTGGGCTTTCGGGAAATGTGGCAGCAGGACAGACTAGGTTGGGGTGTTGCAGGTGGTCGAGGTAAAGGCCAGTAGGGATATACTGCACCTTCCATGGCTGCAAGAGTAGAGCCAGCAGCTTCGCATATGCAATTCAATCCAAGAGATTCCTCAAATGTGTCATCATTGCCGCGCCGGCTCGGAATGACGCTTCACATCACACTCCACGGACAACCGCAGGTCAAAAATCGCCAATTCTTCCCGCGGCTCACAATTTCAAGGCACGTGCTTGGTCTGACCAAGTCCAAGGTGCAAATGACTCCGTCAACACGTTTCTGCTCATCCTAATGAACATTGTTGTTACGTTACTGGAACTATTGGCTTGCGGGCTTCAACATTCATTCCCAGTCGATACAGACCAACATCTCTCCCACGTGCTCGTGCGGCTGTTCCTTTGGGGTTGTTTCTTCCCCACATTGTGCCGAATACTGCCTCTTTCCAGAAGTTGAAGAATTTGGGGCAAATCCGAGAGACGGACAAGCATCAACATGACTCGAAACGAGAAGCATAGCAAGTAACACCGGACGCGCCACTTCGTGATGTTAACCACGACGTATAGAATACGAAAAGCAGTATTTGCTACCTGGATATATAAGAATGTATGCACCACGCCGCCGAAAGAGATCCCGTAGCTACTGTAGACCACAGACTCGATGCACCTCTTCAAAACAACCAGTCTATCTCTACGTTCGCCCACCTCACTTCCCTCAAAGATCCCGTTTCGACCGAGATCTCACCATGGTGCGCCTCATCCCATCCGTCCTTGCCATGTTAGCCGTGGCATTGGCGGTACATGCCTGCGACTACTGCCAGTGCAAGTTCACGGACGGGTCCCACTGCTGCACGACCTCGACGTACGCCCACAGCTGCGAGGAAGTCTGCAAAAACGCCGCGCGGTACGACGACGACGTCAAGTGCAGCGCCGGCGGCCTCTCCGAGTGTATTGGCTACTTTACTGCCAACGGGCGCGCTCAGTGCAACAGCCAAGCCTACGATTTCGACCAGGAAGCTTCTTGGGTTGTGTCGAATGGGTCAGTCTACGTGTCCGGGAAACTGAAAAGAGTCGGAGAAATGCTGACTAGGTATGTGATAGTGCCTTCGACGACCGGTGTCAGATTGGTGGACACACCGTTGGGGACTGACTGAAGACTGCACCCTTCGTAAGAACACCAAAGGCCAAATTAGGGCTTGAAGATGTATTTTAAACTGGTATGGGCCAAATGTATCAAAATCAAAGATGGAAGAGGGCACTCTCTGCCACCAGGAATTGTCAGGTACTTCTCCGGGCCAAATCTTTTGTCTACAGCCCGTACCAGTGAGATAACTGTTGAGCAAACCGATTGCCACCGCATAACGACGATGTACCATCCCGCATGGTCTCTGTCTTTGGAACAACCGGCTGAATACATAAGGAGAGATTATGAATCGAAGTTCATCCCCGAGAACATGCCCAGATTCACACTCTTCTCTGCCCTCAAGGCGGTGAGACTCCAGACACGACTCGAAAGTATGGAGATCAATGCTTTGACGGAATCCTTTCACATTGTTGTTTTGAGACTTCATGTCATCTACCAAAGGATTCCTCATATACACAACGAGAACGGCCGGGCGTTGGCAAGGGGACTGAGGCAAATCTCGCGACGACAACGTCGGTCGAGGATGTCTGGCGTGTGGTGGAAGTCCTGTCGTCGATAGAAGCTGATGCAACCTCCGAACAATTTTGCCGCAAGACATGAACGTGTTCACAATCAACATTCACATAGTCTAAAAGCAGATGAACAAGCCCAGAGGCTTTCCCACTCAATGAGCCGCTGGAACAAGCTGACCAGATACTGAGCCTTGCAATAGGAGAGAGCTTTCTTCTGCCGTTCATTGCGATCGAGATTGTTAAATAAGAAGGATGGACGTTATCTAAGCCATAATCGGCAAACAAATTCAAGCCTACGTTGACTCCCGTTGGAAAGGGACCACATTCCGTTGTCAAAATATCGATACGTGTAGACTTTCTTAAGTACCAAGCCTTGCCGCCGTCCTGCGTATGAAGGCATTGCGAACTGTCTAGGTATTCCGAATTTATTGAGGAAGAATACGACGAATCTGTTGGCGGACGACAGATTTCAAGAGCAAGGGTTCGATCTCGAAGTTGTAATGTTCTGTCATAAATATCTGGTGGCTGCTGAACAGAGCTCGTGATCATTGTTTAATGAAAGAAAAAAGTGAAAGAGAGCTCATTGGTTGCCTGATCGTCATATCCGATCCCAGGCTGCACCGTTACATATACGCTATGGAAGCTGACTTGAAGAGTGCTTCTGCAGGGCTTTGTGGCATCGGGATTGGCATTAACGTAAGTAATGGTTCAAGTGGTCGACGATGAGACAGCGGGGTAGTGGACAGTAGCAGATAGGCAACATTATGTATGTTTATTTCTGTATCTATCTTCAAACCTGAACGCTGTCGTAACATTTCGTTGACATGTGGTGAGAACGATCCATAACCCATCCAAACAGCACCATCTATGCCGGGGCACCCAGCTATTCGCGATGCCTTGCCCGACTGCTATATCATGGTCTATGGTCTATCACAACGGCTTGTTCGCAAATCCAAGCTCGTTGGTTCCGCTTTTCGAACTAAAGACGACAAATTGACTCTTCAGGAACACATCGCCGTAGATCGCGAAGGGCAGCGTCGCCGCGCTCTGGATCCCGCCGAAGCACGTCGTCGACGTCTCAATAGTCTGGCCGTCGACGGGGGCGAACTTGATGAACTCGCCGGGCACCACGCCCTTGTAGGTGCCCATATCGACGGTGAAGGACGGGATCGAGTCCTTACAGTTGAAGACGTAGCCGCCGTTGGTGTTGTCGAACTGGGCGCTGGCGATGTTCTTGTAATACGCCGAGACGATGTTATCTGGGAGGAGCATCAGGGTCGTGCCCGTGTCGGCGATGGCTTGGTGAGGTGCGGAGGTTGCGGCGCTGCCGTTTGAGCCGACGGAGAAGCCTTGGGCGGTGAATTGCCAGAAACCCTGGGTTGTGTTGGCCGGGACGAAGGCGATGTCGCCGGTGAACTCTGTCGTATCGATGTAGCCAAAGTTGTAGTTACCAGCTGTTGGGATGATTAGTTCGCGAACTTGATGATTGGAGAGAGGTTTCGAATACCTGCGCCCTTCTTGAGGTTGGCTGTGAACAGCGGCATTGCGAGGTTGTTCAAGGCATTCTCGAAGAACGTCTTCTGCTTGGTGGGTGTGACCGTGTTAATGGTTCCAAAGGCCAGACCAACGAGTCCTGACTGGTTCTGATTGCTGGTGAAGGATGCCGAGACTGTATTGGCAGACTCAATGGCCTGGCTGTCGACTGTGACCCCGCCGATGGTCACCTTGTCCGTGTAGACGGAACCGCTGGATGAGCTGCCGTCACCGTACGAGATGGACCATGTCGCGCCAGTCACAGCCTTGGCGGTTGAACTGTCCTTGATCTTGTAGATCGTTTGGCCCCCTACTTGACTTGCGGGCGTCTCACTGCTGAACACCCACAAGTCGGACGAGCCGGTGTCGAAGTTGAGATTCAGGGTCTGAGGAGGTGTGCCAATTTGTACCGGGCAGAGGTACTGGCTGTCGAACTGGGCCGGGATGGCGGCGACCTCACCACCTAATGACCATCAGCATAGTTTAGGCACATATAGAGTTGCAAACTGACCATTTCCTGTGGTGCCATTGCCTCCCGCTCCCGGCGTTGTGGTTGTGCCGTTGCCCTTTGAGCCTCCAGAGCCGTTGTTACCACCCTTCCCACTCCCATTTCCCTTTCCCTTTCCTCCTTTGTGTCCGCCTTTCGATCCGTTCAACAGGCCTAGTTCTCCCAAAATCTGATCAATGAGACCTAGTAGATCATCCGGAATGGGATGGTTGAACTTGGAATAGGCTCTGGCCAGGGCAATGGGTCCTCGTCGATTTCCATAGTAAAAATCGGGGTTGGGAACCTGTTCTATCCGGAAAGCCCCGCCACCTAGAGTGGAAATCTCAAACCTGGAGATATCGGACTTCTTTGAAGGAGCCGCATCAACAAGATGGGCAAAGAATGGAATGAATGCTGCAATCGCAGCCGAGTTGGCGAACCGCATGGTCACCTAGAGAAGAGAAGGCCTGGCGAAGGAATGAAGCCGGGCGAATAAGGCTCACGGAGCTCTATACGGGAAACAAGCGAAAAGAGAAGAAGTCGTCTAAGCAGAAGGAAGCATGGAACCAACAATGCTTGAATTGCGGAGAGCCAAGGGAAGATATGCACACAAGCTTTTGCCAAGTGTGACTCTCCATCTTGCCCACGCATAGATCAGCTTCGGGGAGACCGTTTCGAAATGCGCGATTGCGCAGTCGCAAGTGGGAGATCTCAACCCAAGCGATTACGAATCGCAAATAGAAAAGAAGAATCCGCCATGTCTGCGGAGACGAGAGACTAGGGGTACAGAATGGTTCGAGTTTTACTGGTAGGAGACCGGGTCGACCGCCATTGAAGAGGCGCATCCGTAGACAACCTGCGACAGTCGATCAGGCATGCCATCTCGAATAGATTCTTCGCGGGCACTGTCTTCTGAAGACGGCGGCCCGGTGTGATGGCCGTATGCTTGGCTTCCGAAACACTGTGAGTCGGGCATGCGACCCCTGTCCGCAAAGCTGACCAAGTCGTGATGCCGAACTTCCGGAGTCGTCACGGGAGGCGTCATGGGAGGGTTCACTTAAAGGGGATGCGTCTCCGGCTCCGTAACCGACCTTCGTGAACCCGTCGTTTCGGGGTTCTCAGCGACGAGACCCATCATCTGAAGTTGCTGGCGAGATGCGACGAAAAATAGGCGTTTTTGATAGTGGTTTGTCCATGTCAGGATTGAGAGCGTCGGAGCAAAGTTTAATGTGACCGGTGAACGGAAAGCCCAATGGGGGTGCCGGTCGGGATGCGGGCGGGATTCATGCATTGCTGAAACAGCGTCTCCGTCCTGAACATCATCAGCTCGTCTGACTTGGACAAATACTTGGCCACTCAGATGGTATGCCCAGTTGGGATTTGGTCCTCTTCCAACTTGGAAGAAAAGCTGCGCAAATTCCAAGGTTGGAAAAGTTGGCAGACGTGAGGTTACTTGATGGCACAACAAGGTTTCACAGTCGGCAACTGCCGCACGGAAGATCCAGACACGAGCTGGAATGTTGTCCTTAAGTAAATGGTCATCTGAACCGGCGCCGGCCCAGTTTCCCGATGCCAAGTCGGCATTCAAGGAATTAGTTGTCGAAGGGAGGTCGTCGGATTTGAAGTAAGCGCAAGCGAACCGATGGTGTAGTCACTTGGCGCGGCAGATCGCTGCGAGTTAATCTCTGCAAGACATCTCTGCCCTGTTTTGTCCAACATCTGGCTGCACCACATCAGGTTTTCCGGGCTTCCACCATTCCGCTGCGTGGCTCGGTCAGCCGGCCAATGGTGACTGGAATTTTGGTGATTCAGGGTTCGTCGACAAAGTTGGTTCATGGGTAAGGTGACAAAGTCAACGCCTCTTCCAGATTTGACAGCTGAATCGACCACCCGAAGGCGGAAGGCGGGAGGGAGAGCATGTCACTGCCCGCCTGCCCTGAAGGTTCCTGCCCGCAGCAGCTGAAGCTGAGTCATCAAGCACCCCGCCCCCGCCTGGGTTTTTGTGAGCTGGAAAGCGCGAGTCACCTGCCCAACATTCATCGCCAAGCTACACTGCCTTGCTGGCCACCAACGCCTTATCACCGGGAGGCATCAAGCCTTACGCGTCTTCGTGCGTGTCGCCCACTGCTTACGATGCGAATGACTCTCTTTCTGGGCGGTTCTATACACCTTTCGGCGATGTGCATCGCTTTCCATTCGATACCCCTGCTGTTTTCTCTTTCCTGACTCTCCTTGTCTCCTTTACTGCTTCTCTGCGGGCGGCGTCCCTGAAAACCTTCACCGACGTCACTCCATCTTCGGCTTACACAACATTGCGGACATACCACGTTTTTGACCCGGCCGCGGGCAAAAATACAGCCAACATGCCTGAACATGATGCACTCATTCTCTCATACTCCCACTTGGTGGACTTTCCGCGGGCCAGCGATGCCCTCCAAATCCTCAAGAAAGTTGCCTCTCTGGTGAAGCCCATCATGCGGGCGAGGGGTTGGAAGGTTCGGGAGCTTGCAGAGTTCTACCCTGATCAGGCGAATTTGCTTGGTATGTGGTTTTGCCTGCAGTTGCTTCCCGCCAACTAACACTATTGCAGGCCTCAACGTCAACAGAGGGCAGAGAATTCTGGTCCGATTGCGATACCCCGGCGACCGATCTTTGTTTCTGCCCATAGAGCAGGTCGTCGACACCATGCTCCACGAGCTCTCCCACATTGTCTTTGGACCACACGACGGAAATTTCCACGCCCTGTGGAACCAGCTACGGGATGAGCACGAGGCACTCATACGGAAAGGGTACACGGGCGAAGGTTTTCTCTCCGATGGCCAACGCTTGGGAGGTGGCGGCCGGATTCCAATGCAAGAAGCTCGCCGCCTTGCCCGGGCGGCTGCCGAGACACGTCGTACCTTGACTAAAAATTCGGGAAAACGCCTTGGTGGTACTGGGCCTCGTCCCGGATCAGACATTCGGCGAACAATTGTTGGTGCTATCGAGCGCAGAAGCAGCACTTTACAGGGTTGTGGGAACATGAACCACAATGACCGAGAGATTCAGCAAATTTCAGAGACTGCAACGCGAAACGGCTTCCGTACTCAAGCCGAAGAGGACGCTGCAAATGAAGCAGCAATCGCTCAGGCACTTTGGGAACTCGTACAGGAGGAGGAAAAGCAGCGTTATGGAGGCTACTACGTCCCTCCGAGTGCTCAAAATCCTACCGGCAACGGGGGTGGGTCCGTCATGGGAGACTTCGAACCGAGAAGCAGCAGCGCGCCACCTCCGATCCCCGCGCCGGCATCCAGACCTACGCCCCCGCCGCCGGTCCCGAGACCCGAAACCCGACCGCCGGTAATCGCAGCCCCACGGGCCCTGCCAGCTCAGCAACTGGGTTGGACGTGCGGGGTCTGTACTCTACATAATCCTGCCAACTTCCTATGCTGCGATGCGTGTGGAACAGAAAAAGGCCAAGATCCTCAGCGCCAAGTGTGGACGCCAAATGCCGAGAAGCGCGAGTGTCAACGGGCATCAGTAGCCCCAACGGCGGGTGGAATATCACAGCCAGAGACGATAGATCTTACACGCAGCCCGCCAAGGAGAAACAATAGCGTCGGCGTTGCTGCCAACCACGGTGTACCAGTCCCGGCGAAACCCCTGACTTGGGATTGTTCCTTTTGCGGCACGACCATGGAAAGACAGTGGTGGACGTGTTCAACGTGCGGAGTGATGAAAGACAATTCCGCTTGAAAGAGCGGGGAAGTCTGAAGAAGCGAGGCCGACACGAAGTCTGACATCCCAAACCAAAGAAGAGAAGGGGTCCACTGGATCCTTCAGGGTCCAAATGACGACATGGTCGATGATACCCTTGCAAGCTGAATAGAGCCGCGCAGCCTAGATCATGCTGTATGATTTATTTGAGGCGAGAAATCGAATATTGCGACGCACTCCGGACGGAATGACATAATGGGTGGCCTGTGGAGGTTGTAAACACTCCCTTGGAGCTAGGGCTTTGTTGGCAAGACAGATGAGAGTGAAGTCGAGTCATGGAACGAATGGCACGGTTGGCACGCTCCGGGCACATGTCAAACAAAGCCAGCACAGGCCACTTGGCGTTGCTTCGCACGCACAACTTTCGCGAACATGTCGAGGGATTGGCGTGGTCTGGGCCAATCCTGATTGCTTGATGCGACACCGGTGCACCCAAATGCCTGCTTATGGCATCATGACGTCGCTGCTGACACGCTCGGGCAGCAAAGCTGTTCGGAACGGAGTCGTTCCCCGTTGTCTTGATTGGCTCTGACTGGCTGCCAGGGTCAGATGATCTGCGTTGTTCCGTGGAGGTCGTGTGGCACTGATGGCGCACCGATATGGAGAGAACCATCAGGGCCCTGGTCGGGTCTGTGGCCATCCCGGTCTAGGCGTCTTGAGTGCTTTCAAGCTAGACCTGTTCGGGTGGTAGATCTTCGATCGATGGAGAGGCCGTGAGGTCTAGACGCAGGGCAAATTTGTCGCCAAACCACGCTGGGTGAGGATAGTCAGAGCCATCTTTTGCGTTTATCCGAATCCAGTGTAGGAGGCAAGCACTGGCAGGTATTCATTCACAGTGAGTGGGTGCTGAATGCTGGAAAAGGACTCACCGAGAGCTTATCATGTCGCAGCCGTCGCAGTCACGCGGACACCTCAAATATGCAATTCGCAGCAAACACGACGAACCGAACAGCTTGCGTTTCCTCGAAGGATGCCAGAAAAATCCCAGTGCATTGATGCTGAAGGAGCAACCACCACGATGCCGGTCAAACGCCCGGCTGATGGGATCACCCGGATAAGCGACGCCGCGAAGACATTGGAGTCGATGATGAGGTACATTCATCATTGTGGCCTCATTCGTAGCGGCAGTTGCCCACGCCTATGCGGATTTGATGACGCCCAACGCTGAGAATCGGCCATCGTGAATCTCTGTATGGATAGAGCAGTTCGTGACAAGGGTGGCGGGCTAAGACCAAGTTTGCAGGCTCGCTACCAAGCACTCTGGCTGTCCCCAGCCCGACTCGGGGCTTGTGGTAAATGCCTAGTGTGCGGGAGTACATTCTCAAATCCACTAAGCCGTCGCTCTCGTCTGACTCTATCAAACTCCTGCAGTCGTCCAGTGGTCTTGGCACAATCGCCATCGAGGCCCAGCGGCGAAGGCAGCAAGCTAAGCTTTCTGTCTCTGACGGATTGGTGTATACGCACCCAGCAAAGAGTGTTCTTTTCTTCCTCGGGTAATTTCCTGAGACGATACTCACCGACTGGATAAGCTTCTGAGCAAACAAACGAAAAACACGGGCATGAAAACTTTTGACCGGTTGGGGTTACCGATTCAAGACAAGCACGGAACGGAGCCAGGGACGTCGAATTTGAGACAAAGAGAAGATCAGCAAATGTGCCGCCCGTGGAAAGGAAAAAGTTCCGATTGTTGGACAGATCGGCCTGAGTTTGGTGTGTTTGTGTCTCGGGTTGGGCCTGGTCACGGTCTATTGCTGCAAGAAGCGCCCTTCACCCTTTCGTTGCCGGGGTTTGGACAGGTGGGCGTGGCAGCCCATTTTTCTCAAATTTCACGTCCGGAGACGCCCCATTTCCGAGGGTCGCGTTGTCCGCTGGATCCTCCGGTGCCGTCATGGCTGCGGACTTTTCCAACACAAGGCTCGTGTACCCGCTCAACACAAACAGTAATACGGACTCCCATGGATCGTGATGACGGGCGGTGTCGATGAGGATCCATACCGCAGTGGACGAGAGACTCAACGCAAGGCGAGGCGGCAGAAGGGGTGACGGGTTTCCTCAGACAAACCATCCCAACTCCTGGGTTCGTTCGGTTTGAATATCTCATGATTTCTGGTGCCGGTCGTTTGTTCTTGCAGCCTGCCAGTGGAGACTTGTGGGCGTGTCCCAGCAAAAAATCCCAGATGATTCAGAAGGGGTCGCCAGAAAAGATTGGCCACTGAGAGTCGATTGGGCGTGAGGCGGTTTAGTGCATGAGGCGAGGTGTACATCGGTTACACTGGGCGGCCGGCGTTGGAAGGGCCAACCTACCGAGGCGGATGGGGATGCAGCCGAGCATCTACTATGTAGGGGCTGCGCAAGACATGTACAGTCGGCAGCAAGATGAGGTACTGTTGGCATGCGTGGACAATACTCCTTGGGAATGACGGGACTTTGGAGCTTGGGTCCATTATGAGGAGAAAAGGAGGGACCCCTAACCGATAGCGAAACCTGCCCGGGCGATGGTGACAGTGCCTGGTGCCCTGAGCTACAGAAGCAGCAAGGGAAGTCCCCGCGAAGAGGTGAAGATTTTGAGGTTCTGGGTGGGCGGAGACGGATCGAAGGCGTGGATGGTGGATGGGCGAACGGGAGGAAGAGGGAGAGTTGCGAGCTCGGCGTACCCAGAGGGAGGTGAGGTGGTGAGGAGCGTCTACGGCGTACAGCACACACAGCCCGAACCCTACCTAGGTACAGACATCTCAGCCAGCCAGCCCAGCCCAGAGAGCCCATGGATGGGCACACTTTCCAGCGAACAGGGACGGCAGACCCACTGAACGGTGGTGGCAGGGCGTTGGAGTGGGCGCGCAGGGCTCAACAGAGCGGTCTGCAGTGGGGCGTCAACCGCTGTAACGCCGTATATGGAGGGTGGCCCCTGGTTCTGCAGGCTGCATGCGAGGGAGGGTGACAGTTGTGGTGGTGGTGTGTAGACACGGCAGGGCAGTGGACGGTGCCTTGGGCAAGCATGCGTGGTGTAGAGTACGGAGACAGCTCTGGAGTGAGGAGTGGTGAAGCGTGAGTGAATTCGATCCCCCCCGATGGCAGGGCGGACTGGAGTTTTGCATACATTTGCCCACTTTCCCATCCCCTCTCGACCCGTATTCTTGTAGGTGAGATGCATTAGCGGTCCTCGGATACAAGAATGCCTTATGTAATACCGCGCAAGTGACCAGCAGAGGAACCAGGAATGAGTACTGCCTCGGCGTGTTCGTGCTGGCAGGATACATGGCCGACATGTTCTCCCCAGTGAACCCTGAGTTGCCCTCCGACCTCCCTCAAAACTGCTCGGGTGAAAATGACGATGAGTGTTTGCCTCCCCCGCCTGAGGAGACAGACTGAGCGGGCGGGCGATGTTGTGCGCTACACCACCACGAACGAACGAACACTGACTGGACACGGCAATGGAAGGGCCTTTCTCTTTGCCTTTCCCTGGGTTCACAGTGTTCAGCGTTCCTCCTCTGTGTCCTCTCCCCTCCCCACCCGTCGTCATCCCGTCATCCTGGGGCCACGAGCGCAGCGTCAGCCCAAGTCCACCGGAAGTGCGACTTGCTGGATGGATGGATTCAAATCAATCGGCGCAGGTTCCAGTCGTCGAGTCCATGTTCCACAGTTTGGACTGTCCAGTGTTGCACCCTCCCCTTCCAGGACCCCCGTCCATGTTTCCTTCCCAAGAATTGCCCTGGGCGTCCAGGACCCCCAAGCTGCGGTGACAGGCCCCCCCAGACTTTGGGCTGGGGTTCGACCAATTCTCCTGCGTCTTGACGCTTCACCACCGCTAACCGGGGGGGGGGGGGGGGGGGGCACTCCCACTTAAACAAAGTTTGGACTATGACGGTCCCATCCCTCGTCCTCGTCCGCATCCTCGTCCAGTCTGACTGCCTGCTGCAACTGTCACTGTCGATGCCAATGCTAGGGCAGGTAAAGGTGGTAAGGTAGGGTAAGGTGGTGCAGCGAACCTACCTGCCTCGCTAATTGTCCATCTGTACCGGCTCTTTGCAACGCGCCTGACCCTGCCTCCGCCTGCCTCTCGTGCTTCTTCCTTTCTCAGCAGCAGCAGTAGCACCTCAGTGACGGGATCCATCCCCATCCCATCTCTTCCATCTTCTTCCTCCGTCTTGCTTAGTCCACCTCCAATTGCTACTACTGATGATCTTGGTCTTGGTTGGCGTCTCTTCTTTTCTACCTACCAATTGGACCTAATCTTCCCTTCGATTCCATTTCCCCTCTCCCATATTACGTCCGCCCACTTATGCCACTTATTCCCTTTCGTATTGCGCCAAGCTAGACTGCAGATACCGCGACTGCTGCGAACTACTGTACACCTCGACTAAACATCTGGGGCTCGAACTGGAACTGATGAGCGGTAACTGCCCTACCAAGCCCGTCATCGCACCTGCGCCTGCATCTTCTTTCTTTCCGTCTTGCGTCTCCTGCTGCTCCGCGACTGGACCACGACTCTCGCACAACCTCGACCTCAACACGACCTCACCACACCATACCACTTCCGGACCCCAGCCCGCCATCCGCTGATTTCAGATTTCCCATCCGCGAGACAGAGACATCCTTACTAAGCCCGACGTCTTGCTGTTGCCGCCGCCGCTCTGCTGCTGCTGCTGCGACCGCCGCTGCGGTGTCGTCACACAAAGCACACCCTCCCACTCCGTCTTTCATCTCTCCGCCGCCGCCCCTCGACGCCGCCGTTTGCAGTCGACCCGGAGTTGCTCGAGAATTCATCCCAAACAACGCCCAAATCCTCCCTCCGCCCCCTCTCGCCTCTGCCGAATAGCGCCGAAATCTGCTTGCGCTTTCACCAGCCCTGACAGGCTCAGCCGCCGTTGTCGCTCTGTTCCTGCTAGCTGCCAGTCCCACACGGAATCGGGAGGCTTGTCGACTAACATACACGCACTCTCGCACACACTCAAGACAGCGCTTGCGCACAATCTTCGCACCGCGCGCTACGCCTAGACCGCAATCAATTAGAGCACATTCCCAACCAAAGACCTATCCGGAGACCGGCCTAGAATCCGGTAGTCTAGAACGCACGCTCTCTCACACAACACAGGGCGCCGCGCCATGCTTTCTCTCCCCACACGATTCTCTAGCAACCAACCCACTTGCTGCTTCGACCTGGCCCGCAGCTTCTCCGTTACTCCTCCACCCTCGGCGTCCTCTGTTTGCGATCTCCGTCTGTAACGACTGTTTTCTTGACCTGCAGACTTGTCAACGCCCTTCACCGACTGGAAGGTTCACCCACGACCTGCGGCTTCCCATGCGCGAGCCAACAACAACATGCCACCCCCCGAGCCTATCCTTGCCGGCGGCCATGCGCGAGGCAACGGCCCCGTGATTGTTCCCCCAAAAACCTCGGTTCCGACCGACGAACCTCCCAAGTTAGGCTCACGGCAGTCTTCTGGGGACAGCATGGACAGCATGAACAGCATGGACAGCGGTTTCAACTTCGATACCAAATCCCAGCCTGAAGTCGGTTCCTACCGAAGCGATGGCGTCGCAAGCACTACAAGTGCCACAAGTGCCAGAAGTCGCTTTTTCCGCGAGAACCTCAACCTGGCCGCCGGCACCGGCAAGCGATCCAACTCGACGAGTCCGTTCCGTTTATCGATGCCCTTCATCACGCCGGGTCAGCTCGCTTTCTCCGCCATGCAATACTTACCAGTACCGTTGTTGGTCTTGAATAATTTGAAGACAGTAGTGCTTGCCAACGAGGCAATGGGCAGGATGCTCGGTATGTCGGACGCATCAGAGGACGCACATTCTTACATCGCAGAGCGTTTAAGAGGGCAGTCCCTCTCCCAGGTCGGAATCGACATGATTCAAGAAGGACGTCCGGTTTGGGTTGGGTGGGAAGCTTTCTTGGATTCCCTTGTGTTGGAGATGGGTGCACGTCAGACCTCAAAGGACGCAGCCGACCTATTCGGTCAGGGTGGGGAAGCCACCCCGACCGCCGGCTCGCTGGCCCCGCCGGCACCGGAACACGCGCCAACACCAACGGTCAAGGATGCCGTCGTGGATGTCATCATCACCAGGAAAGAGCTAGGAAAGCCTGGGTTCGACCCACGGAGCAAAGGTGGAGCGTCTGATCATCAAGTTTACGCCAAGATGATTGTAACAATATGGGAGATTGAGGAGCACCAGGTTTACTTCACGCTCACATTTACGAGCTCCCAATCGCCCCCATCCTCTCTCGTCCCGACTCGCAAATCCACGGCCAGGCCGCACATACTGGAACAAGCCGATCGAAAAACTATATCAAACTCAAATCCGCCATCCGTGAGCTCCAGTCACGACTCGAGCTCGCCTTCATTCCGTGTCAGCCCTAGTGCGGTGTCACTGTCGTCGAGCCCGTTTCCACCAATGGGCCCACCCTCAACAGCAGCCCACGCGAGTACGCCGTCGATTTTGCAGAAGATGATTCTCATGAAGGATGCTCTTCTCGATAACACAACAATGCCGATTCTTGCGATGTGGAAAGACGGCAGTGTAACATTTCCAAATAAGGCAGCACGCAGCCTTTTGCGCCAAGAAAGCGATTTGGAGAAGTCTGCCGACGGTTTCGACTTGTTGCCAAGCTGGACCGTGTACGACGCAGATTTTACTAGGGAACTAGACGTCAGCGAATACCCCATCTCGGTCCTTCTTCGGACTGAAAAGCCATTTAGCAACATGCGTGTTGGCATGATGGAGGAGAACACCGGAAAGAGAACAGTTTACGATGCTTTGGGGGAGGCCATCAGGGATGATGATACTGGAGAATTTCTAGCTGGTGTGGTGACATTCCGGGACGTCACGAAGATGACCGAAGAAATTACGGAGATCAAAGAACGGGACGAGGAGCGGTTCAAGTTGATCTGCGACACAATGCCTCAATTGGTCTGGACGACCAGGCCCGACGGTTATCACGATTTCTTCAACACCCGATGGTACACATACACGGGCCTGACGCCGGAAGACTCATTAGGTCTTGGATGGAAACATCCATTCCATCCAGATGATATGCCTGAAACCGTCAAAAGATGGAAGCACTCACTCGCGACGGGAGATCCATATGTTACCGAGTACAGGTGCCGCAGCAAGACTGGGGAGTGGAGGTGGATGTTAGGCCGTGCTCTGCCGTTGAAGAACAAGGAGACGGGTGAAATTGAGAAGTGGTTTGGAACCTGCACCGACGTGAACGAGGGCATCGAGGCAAAATTGACTGCCAGGCGAACCCGGCAGCAGCTCTTGAGCGTTCTCGCTCATTCACAAGTTACCATCTTTACAGTCGACATGAACCGCAAACTGACGATGCTCGAAGGAGCACTCATTTGGGACAGCGGGGAGGAGAGCAATCACGAGAACTCTGACTGGTTCATCGGCCAAGATATGTACGATGTCTTCAACCGTCTGAACGCTCAGCTCAAGACCGGCGAACGTCCGAAGTTCCTCCGACCCATTGAAGATATACTAGCCGGCGGCAAGACTGAAGAGGTGGCGGAACACGGAATGGATGGACGCTGGTACCGGACGAGGTTCCTTCCGATTCTCGGCAAGAAATCCAAGGACGGTATCGTGACGAATGAGACCTGCGTTGAGGGTGTCATTGGAGTCATTATGGACGTCAGTGAGCTGAAGGAGAAGGCGGAGGACCTTGAAGAACAGTCCCGAGAGAAGAAGCAAGCAATGGCGAACGAAGCTGCTGCCAAGGAGGCCAACAGACTGAAGAGCCAGTTCCTTGCTAATGTGAGTGGTGATGATCAAGTTGAATGACGCAAAGTCGCTGACTACTAAATAGATGTCTCACGAAATCCGGACGCCCATCACAGGTGTCATCGGAATGGCCGAGCTGCTTGGAGACATGGAGCTCGACCCCGAGCAGATGGAGTACGTTGAGAACATCCAGAGATCTGCAAATGCTCTGTTGACGGTCATCAACGATATTCTTGACTTTTCAAAGGTCGAATCTGGACGTCTGGACATTGAAGAGGTCCAGTTTTCACTATCGGTAATTGTGACGGATGTCAGGAAGATGCTAAGCTTCGCTGCGGAGCGCAAGAATCTCGACTTCAGGTCGGACATATCGAGAGACATCGAAAACGACTTGGTCGTCATTGGCGATCCAGGCCGTGTTCGTCAAATCATCACCAACCTCCTTACCAACAGTATCAAGTTTACGAACCAAGGTTATGTCAAGTTCTCGGTCCAGAAGGAGAAGGAGACTGCGGATAACATCATCGTCAAGTTCATCGTCGAAGACAGCGGTATCGGTATTGAAGAGGAGGTTCGGAAAAAGCTCTTCCAACCGTTCAGCCAGGGCGATGCATCCACGGCTAGGAAATTCGGCGGAACTGGTCTGGGCCTCACCATCTGCAAGAACTTGCTCGACCTTATGCACGGAGACATGACTCTAGAATCGTCGCTCGGCAATGGAACCGTCGCAACGTTTTGGGTACCCTTCAGCAAGCCTCAGGGGCGACAAGCCGGCAAGCCGATCGTGGAGATTGGTTCGCTTCCAGATCGGTTGCAGTCTGAGATGAGCGTTTCTTGCAATAGCTCAGAATTCGAGCAATTGATCAACACGCCTCCCGCTTCGGGAGAGTCGTCGCAATTCTTGACCGACAAACACAAGTCCCCTTCACGCCGACTGTCTGTTCGAACCCCACCAGCTTCCGATGAGGAAATGTTGCCGGCCGCTGAACGCGCCAAGATCCATGTACTGGTGGTCGAAGACAAGTGAGTATACCGTTTGGCAAACATCTGGGTCCACACTAACCATGCATAGTGCTATCAATCAGCAAATAGCCACCAAGACGATCATGAAGCTTGGGTTCAAGGTAACTGCGGCGTGGAACGGCAAGGATGCGCTCGAGTATATGGCCGCGGCAAAGGATGGCAAGCACGCGAAGCCGGATATCATCCTCATGGATGTGCAGATGCCTGTCATCGACGGCTACAAGTGCACACATCTTCTTCGACATCACGTGCCATACAAGGCTTACGTGCGAGATATTCCCATCGTCGCAATGACAGCTTCGGCGATCCAAGGTGACAAGGAAAAGTGCACGAAAGCAGGCATGGATGACTATCTCTCCAAGCCTGTGAAGAGCAAGACGCTCGAAAGAATGTTGGTTAGATGGAGTTTGGCTAAACGACAGCAAGGGAATATTCAGAGGGGTTCAGATGGTTCTCTGTCTGACTGCTCAGACACTGCTGAACATTGCAGCAATGCAGACATACCAGGCGTCGAACACGATCATGGTGGCGACTCCACAGACACCTTGAATGCCATCAAGAAGGAATCAGAAAACAAGAACAGGGACCCTGAAAAGGAGGACAGGGGCGACGTGGCCACACCAAGGCCTTTGACGAGGAATAACTCCTACGAACCGTCACAATTTGACTCACCAGGTGTGAACTCCAAACCGATCCGCCGATCAGAGACGGACGAGCTCGCTTTGCAAGCCCAGGCCGGCAAGTTGATGGATGCCGCTGGTGGGAAGAAGCTTGAGCGACGCGGTGCGTCATTCCAGACGGTCATTGCGGGCGACACGGGTGACTCTCTCACAGAAGAGAATGTCGAAAAGTTGGAAAAGGAAGAAAAGAAGCGAAGATCGTAGAGCTTTTCAGCATCCTCTCCATTACGGCCCGACTCGGGCGAACGAGTACAGCGAGGCGCTCAGGTTCCAAGTCTCAATTCACCTCATATTTTCAGCGGGGAAGATTTCCCTTCATCCAGGCAACAGCAGATTTGTACATAAAACAATAACACACGGAGCAGCACAGCAAGAACCGGATCGCGCGACAGGTCATGTTGCATCTTGGCATTTCGATCGGCGTAACGGAAGAAAGACCTTTTTTGTCCCGCCCCCCCCTCTCTCTCTCTCTCTCTCTCTCTCTCTCTTTCGATGAACGGGATTTGGTGCAAAATAATATCGGGATTCCGGGATCCGGGGGGGGGGGGAGTGGGTAAGGGTTTATACATCATATCTCGCCTTTTCGATTTTGCTTTTCCTTTCGGGAGCCGGCGGCATAGACGGTGGGATTTAAACATGGCACCGGGCGTTCATTTTGGGATGGGCCTTTTGGCTAGCAGTGATGATCTTCTGCCGCCCTCTGCTTACGAGCATGGGCCTCATTCAATTGATGATGTTAATATTTTGCAAACGACGTATGTTGAAGGTGTGCCCCCACATGCAGTACGTGAGGCTTAAGGAGTTCAAGATTCATGCTAATCTAGAGTTTGCGTGTTATCCGATGCCGATGAGGTTGATCTGGGTGAGATTTAGAAGCTTAATTAGGGGTGTCTCGATATCGGAACTGGGAGTAGGAAAGTCTGGATAGGGGATGCCCAGAATAAGGTTTGGTATTTCTCCGGAAGACGTCTGTGCCGTACGCGGGCCGGTGGGTGGGCAGAAAGAACGGGATGCAAGTCATCGGCGGGCCGAGAGTGGGGCCGGTTTGGGTGTGTTCCGGACTGTCGGGACTGGCGACTCAGCACCCAGGTTCAGGACTTGGTGAGACACAGTGTGAGTACATAAGAGGGCTCTTCTGGAGATTTTGAAGGTGGTACAATTTGACTGTGGAGTTCTTCGATGATTGAAATGTCTGCGTTGATGGTTGGCGGGCAGGTGGGTGGTTGATGACGCTAGCATGGTGAGATGGGTTTGGCTTGAGGTTGGAGGTGTTCTGTGTTTGGGGTATTTGAGGGTCTGATTACTTCACGGATAGGGGATTCCGCGGATGGTGAGTGCGTGTGCAGTTTGAAGGGCCTCTCCCATCATACTTGCTATTTGCTTAGTAGAGTAAGTGGTTGTCCGTTGCGCATAGGTGCCAAGAAAATACGCTCCGTCAATTCTGGCGTGAACAAGACGTAAGCACATTGTGGTTCAGAGAGAAAGGAATCAGTGTGAAGATGTCAACTTTAAGTATGCATTCCTGAAACTGGCTTCCATAGTGGATGTCAAAGAAAGTGTGATGAAGCAGGTGCCTTGGACGTGAAGATTGGAGGCTTTTGTCTCTGGTGGAGTATTTGGGACTTTTAAACAGAAAGGATGAGCGCGCTGGAAGATGACGGAGTGTGGAGTGTGGAGTGTGAAAGATGATCGGTTAAGTGCTGGTCGTTCTGTCACACCGCAGCTTCGCCACTCTTAGGTTTGTGACCGCTATAAGCGCAATTCCCATTTCATCTGCTGTTCGGCGCAACAAAAAGTCTGGAAATTTGGCCAGAGGACTATGAGTTAGATGCATTGTGGCCTAGAAAGAAAGGAAGCAATGTGTGAAGATGCTGGCTTTAAGTACATAATGTCTGATGGCTTCTGCGTGAGGAGATGTCTGTAGCGGTTATTAGGGGGCTGGGTTAAAGTGATGCCCTTACTCCTCTGCAGCTTTGTTTTTATATATGAAAGGGCTTTATTAAGAGAATGCTAGATTTCTTTAAGTAGCTCTGCTATTCCTTAGGAATGTTTTCTAAATAGTAGAAATAGAGAAGGGGATAATGCTGTAAGTGTGCATAATGCTTATCCTATCAATAAACATCCTTCTAAGGGACTGCTGGAAATGTGAAAGATAGGTTTTGAAAGTAGGTTGGATGCATTACAAGCTTATCCCTTGCGTCTGAGGCTGTGAATACGTGTGCGCGGAGTAGTGATGAGGGAGGATAGTAAAGCAGAGGTCTGTGAAAGGGTGTTTCACTAGGTGCTTGAGGGGGTTTAAACATCTTCCTATCTACTCTGGAGTCCTAACTCTGCCCTGAGATGTTCATCAAGAGGCGCTCTACTACTCTTCTACTGCTGTATGCCTCTTTCTAGCTGTGCAGGGAAAGATCTTTAAAAGAGGTAAAGGCCCTATGCATAGTAAGATGTAATTATAAAATAGGTATAAGATACTACTGTGATGTTGTGTATGTTGAAGCGCAGCAAGCACTGTATTATGGCTATCTGGTGTCTGACTAAATTTGATGAAAGAGCGGAACGTGAAAGTCCGGCAAGGTATGCAATTTCTAACATAGGATGCAGCGTGGGAGAAGCTTAGGCATCGCACTTTATGCAATGGAATACGCGCGAACAGTTACGCAATGAATGGGGAACAATGATGATCAACAAAGACGAGGGGAGAAACAATAACGAGACTAGCACAGACGACACCTTTGAAAGCGGTGAGATTCTTCTGTGCAGGCTACTTCAGGAAGCACCTAGTGACTTGCGCGTGTTCTGTACAGCTTATTGTCACACGACTCCCCGCGGAGATTTGCCAAGTCTAATACATAGCAATGCTTCCTCCTGTCTTTTATACCTGAATATCTTGGGATTGGGATTTTGGCACTTTGCCAGCGTTCTCTTGTCAGTAGAACATAGCCTACGCCTCTGATGGGTTTGGTTTGTGTTTAAAGCGTATGATGGTAAAGGACTGTAGGACCTGTGAATGATATTAAATCTTCTCTCAAGGTATCATTTCTAGTAGAGCATGCTAGTGGCTAAATGATAGTTTGCTGCTCCTTCGAAGTAAAAAACGATCATAATAGCATTTACAAGAAGTCTATTAGATCTTTTCGTCTGCTTATTCAATCCGATACATGCTAAGAAGAAATGCTGACGGACGAGAACAAGGCCCCTGGGCTGCACGGGCTTGCAGTGAGGCTTGTTGACATACCTTTCGTCAGCTACAACCATCGCAATGCATTTTGTACCAATAACTGGTTTGAGACGAACGAATATATTTTGGCGCTTACAAGAAAACATGCGTTGCGTTCAGAACTTATAGAAATGAGGACGGTGGACAAGACTTCTCGTATTGAGTGGTCTGCGACGCTCCGCCAACACGCGAAGGCGTGTGTTCTCGAGGAGGGTGTTCGTTTCCTGGTCGATAACCTAAGGTATAAAACGCGATAGCCAGTCAGTGATATGCGTCAGCGGGAATGCTTGAATTCTCCTTAATCCTATCTAGACAGTTGGGGAATCCTCGCATGCCCCTTGGCAATGAGAACATGAAGATCGCGCTGCTAAGCTGCCTCGCCCTTGCTATCGTTTGCGAGTATGTGGGCTATATAGACGGACGCAGGAAGCGATAGATGAAGGACACCAACGGGTTACTATCTCAACGAGATGCAAACTTGTATGATTGCCAAGAATCATCACTAATATTAAATGAGACATACTTTCTTGGAGAAGCGGAGGAAACCCTTTGGCATTTTTCCTTGCTCTGCAACTCTTGTGATGTCTCCAAATGGTCGCTCTCTTGAAGACTTCAAACCAGCGGGTCGGTTTACCCTCCTAGAACATAAAGGTGCCATCTGTCTCGTCTCGCCGAAAGAGCGACATGTTCTTGCTGAACTATGATACCGATATGAGCAACGAGGCAGCATGGGTAACGTTATGTCTCTATTCCTCAGCTACTGGACTGGGCACTGACCGAGGTGCTTTTACTCCTTTTTCCGTACTGTGGAAACCCCTACTGGGTGGGCTCGAAACTTCCTCAACATGTCTCTATTCCTCAAAGTTACATACAAACATCAAGTTCTACAATCATTATTTAATCCTTGCTTGGTTTCTGTGGGTTTCATGAACTTCTTCAAAAATTTATTCCCATGCTGACGGCTTTGGATAGAGAAGCAACGTCGAAATCGACCGCGGTGAAGTAGGAGGACTTACTTTCTGCCTTTCTGCCAGTGAGTACCGATTTGAGCGTCGATTGAAATGCGGTCATCCTCGGCGAAGACAGAGCGATACGTCGCATCGCTGAAGATGTCGAAACGGCGAGCCTCTTTTGTCGTGGATTGCGGGAAAACCGGTCGAGCGGGATGCTTCCGAGTAACCGAAGGCGAAGGAACGGCCTTCATCACATTCTTGATTGTCCCTCGTCATCGTCCTTCGTCATCGTCCTCCGTCATCGTCCTTCGTCATCGTCCTTCGTCATCGTCCTTCGTCATCGTCCTCCGTCATCGTCCGCCGTCATCGTCCGCCGTCATCGTCCCGAGAGCTAACTCTTTTGTACGGAGAGAGTCGATCCGATGACAGGAAGCGAGTCATCACGCTTAAAACTTGCACCGTCCCGTACCTCTGCCCATTGAACTGTCTAGTTGTCATGGCTATTAGATTCGGGGCGGTCGACGCAAAAACCTTCGACGAACCATGCACCAAGACTCTTCCTAAGACAGTACCATTAGTCGATTGGGTCCATCCTCTGAGACCAGTATTCCCGCAGTTTTCGACGTCGTGTGAGGTACAGCTAGATAAACCATCGACCAGAGGATCAACTTCATGGGCTATCAAAAAATTCACCGCCGCCGCCGGGTTGAAAGAGCGCTTCAAACCCCATGACTTGCGGCATGGCGCCGGCGTCGACGTTAACAATCCGCAAGACGTTCCTGTTCGCAACGAGTTCCACACCAAGGAGGCTCTCGGGCAGAGCTGGCACGCTTTCTAGACTGGCAAAACGCATATGTACTCAGGGCACCAAAAGATTTACTACTGGAACCTCTGAGTAACCTAGCAGAGGGCCCAATTTGACGACCACAACCCCCTAGCAACTGAGATATGGATTTTTCTAGGAACGACTGGCCTGACCATTGCCTCCGATACACCATTACAACTGAATAAGCCGAAGTAGAAAACCAAATAAGCACATGCACACCTCAAAATAGCTTGTAAACCGAATGTTTCGAGGGGACCTATGGCTCAAAAGTCTGTGGGAAACTTTTACATGTGTACAGACTTATCCTGGCCAATTCGAACGACTTGCACAAAGACAGTAGTACCCTGATCTATCTCCGGTCTATGACCACTCATGACCTCAATTCAAACTGCAAAAAGACGCCTTGTGTCTCGTCACAACATCTCCGCAAACGGTCTCTAAATCTTCCTCGCAACACACCTCAACCTCACATAACTAATCATATGCCCCCCGCCCGGCACAGCACACACATGCTCCAAAACATCCGCCACCTCCCTCACGCACTTCTCCCTCTCCTCCCCATCCTCCACCGCGTCCAGCAGCTCCTTGCCCATCAGCCGGCACCACCCCTCCACGCCGCCCCTGTCCGCGATCGTCGGCCGCCACTCGCGCTCGATCTTCTCCACCTTCCACCCGCCCACCTCGTTCTCAAGGGCATTCGTCAGCCACGCCTCGTCGGGGAAGAACCAGGGATCGACCTCCTTCGCCTTGTCGATGCCCACGCGCCGCGAGACGGCCATCAGCAGCGCGGTGCGCATCTCGCAGACGCAGCCGAGGCCGCCCATCTCGAGGACGAGCGGCGCGCCGGGGAGGAGGGCGTCGCGGACGGCGGTGAAGACGGGGATCTGGGCGCCGGGCGGGCGGAGGATCCAGTGCAGCGCGGCGTTGGAGAAGGCTTTTGTGAAGGTTGGGGTTTGGAGGGCGGGGGTGGATGAGGTTGCGATCTTGGTCGCGTCGAGGACTTGGGGTGTGTTAGTAGGTGGGTGGGTTTTTGGAGGCGGGTGAAAGGTACCTTCGAACTTGCAGTTGGACAGGCCGGCGTCCGCGACGAGTTTCTTGGCGGCGGTGATCATGGAGGGCGAGGCGTCGATTCCGTGAAGCGAGCCGCTGCCTTGAGACAGGATCTTGCCGAACTCGACGTCGAGGATGCCGTCTGACGGTTTGTTAGTATATGTGGGTTTGATGAGATTGGAGAGAGAGAGAGGAGGGACTCACCACCGCAGCCAATGTCGAGGATTACATCGTCCTTCTGGACGTCGAGCCATCCGACGACCTTGGTCGCGAGCTTTGGGACGAACGAGGCAGAGTGTTGGTACGCCTGCGACGTGTAAGTCAGCGGTTCATCGCATGTGCTTGGATGCTGGGTCGGATAGAGAGCTCACCTCCGTCGTCCACTTGTCTTCCTTTTGTGCGGCCATGATGTGGTCTTGGGTCTGGTGCTGATTGAAAATAAAACTGCTTGGCTCGAGGATTATCGACCATGGAATCCTAGCTCCTTAAGTACTCGTCTTGAAGGACTTACACCAGCGCGCGTCAAACGAGGTGAAGTCAGAGTGGATGGCACCCCGCAGTCCGATCTCGGACCAGCCTCAGCGGCCGCAGCCCCGCATCTCCAAACCACTTACACGGCAAGGACTACCCGAAAGTCAATCAATTGGCATCTTATATCCGGAAAATACGATCTTCAGCTTGGAATAAGCGGCCTCCAATGGGGCGTTTTGCATTAAATATCCGTCGCGAAATCGGCCAAACGTCGGGGTGTCATTGATGTCCTTTTCAATCCACAATAGCTACGTAGCTGACGCAAGAATCCCTGGCAAGGCCTACACAGAGAGCTCCTCTCCGGACCTAGTCGATCTCAAGCAGCTTGTACTTGTCATCTCCCAAAGCATCCTCGACCCTCTTCATGATGGAAAGAACTTTCTCCTCCTCCAACCTCCTGCCGACGACCTGAACTCCAACGGGGAGACCGTGCATATCCTTGGCGTTGTACAGCTTATACGCGCCCTGGGCGATGCCGTTGAGCTTTTTGATGTTGAAGTCCGCGGGAAGCTGGTCCAGGTCCTTGTCTACGTGGGTCACGGGGATGACGCCGGCGGTGTAATCGAGCTACGCACTCCGTTAGTGGAATACTGCAATTCAACACAGCCCATGCAAGACTCACCAGGTTGAAGAGGAAAGTGTACCCGCAGCTGCTGCAGGCATCCTTCATACCATCATGCGGCACGGCGGGCGTCGCGTTGGGCGGGGTGATGAGGAAGTCGACCTCGACCTTGTTCCACCAGTTGAACCAGTTCAGCCGGTGCGCCTCCCTCCGCGCGACGAGCTTCCAGTTCTCAAACGCCGTCTGCGGGCGCCAGTCGCGGATCAGGTCCGCCCACATGGCGTCCCGGCGGACGTACTTCACCCACAGGTAGTACGCGTACCGCAGCGGGCCGGGCAGGTTCATGAGGAACTTCATCTGCGCGGCGCCGGGGTCGTTCCACTCGCCGGCGCGGAAGAAGGAGTCGAACATTTTGCACCCGTCGGCGTTGAGCGCCAGCGCCGCCGTCTTGAGCGCCTCGTACGGCGACGGCGGGCTGATCTCGACGATCTCGTGACCGTCCTTCCGCAGCGCGACCTCGACCATCTCGAGCGCGCGGCGGCACGCCGGGCTGGGGTCGACCACGCCGTCGGTGCGCATGACGCCCACGCGCAGCCTGGGCTTCTCGAGGTACTCCTGCTCGACGTCGTCCCGCCACGCCAAGGAGTGCACGCTGTAGTCGTATTTCCACGGCTCCATGCCGACGACGGCGCGGGTGAAGTACCGCAGGTCGTCGAGGGTCCGCGTCATGGGGCTGTACACCGAGGGCACGCCCTCCTGGCCGGGCATGCTCGTGCAGAAGCCCAGCTTCGGCCAGCGGCCCGTCGAGCAGCGGAGACTGTAGCAGCCGGAGAAGTGCGCGGGGGCGCGCACGCTGCCGGCGACGTCGCTGCCGATGCCGATGCGTCCGCCCATCGCCAGCAGCGCGCTCTCGCCGCCCGTCGAGCCTCCCGGGGAGTACTTTGTGTTGTGCGGGTTCTTGCACCGGCCCCAGACGTCGTTGGTGGACTCGAAGCTGAGGAGGGTGATGGGCAGATTCGTCTTGACGTACGGCACCGCGCCGGCGTCCTTCAGCAGCCGCACCACGGGGCCGTCCAGCGGCGTCTTGTTCCCCACGAAGCTGCTGAAGCCGACGGTGGTGTCGTAGCCGCCCACCACGATGGTGTCCTTGAGGCTGACGGGGATGCCGGCCAGGGGCCCCTTCATGTTGATCGAGCCGTCCTCAACCCACTTCTCGGCGTCTGAGATCATGATCTCCGTGAGGCAGTTTGTGCGCCCATGAGCCTTGAGGGCGACCTTACCGTAGGTTTTCAGGATGTCAATTGGCTTCAGGACGGTCCTGTGGACATCTTGCACGAGCTCGCCGATGGGCCTGTCTAGTATCTGGCGGTCTTGAGATGAGAAGGGGCCCTGGTAGGCTGTGAGGCGGCTGATCCTATCCGCGCGTTCAGACTGCTTGAATTGGCTGGAGTCGTGTTAGTGACCCCGGCATTCATTCTGAGGGGCTGGATATTGGGGTAGCTTGGCTGACCAGTCACGGCGGTGTTGGAGATAGTCCAATGGGTAGACCATCTTGTAAGCCGTAAGTGGGTTGTGAGTAGGTGATCACTAGGTTGAGGTGAAGTTGGTATTAGCTCCCGAGTGAGATGAGACGAGGATAGCTTGAGCTACGACAGATGGTGTGTGTAAGGTGAGGATTGCATTGGGACACCTCAAGGGAGGAAGGGGACTACAGTACTACTTACACCGGTCACGGGGGGTTCTAGTCGGAGCCGCGGGGAAGCCCCGCTCGCCTTATCGGAACTGGGGAAAGGAGCGCAGGGCGCACTGGCTTATCTCACCTCACCTGTTGGCCCGCTGATATCCGTTTGAAACTTCCCTGTTGGGCCACGGTTTAGCGGCGCGGGCTCAGTGTTGGGGCCCACTTCTTCGGTCCTCTGCGCCCTGAACTGTCGGTGCGGGTTCGGTTGACGGGTGTTTGGTGTCTGCAGTAATAGGCAGGCCTTTCCGGGGCACGGACGACGCTGATGATGTGCATCTTGTCCGTCTGAGCACTCCGGCCGTGTTGTGAGTTTGCATTTGTTACCACGATGTACGAGTTCAAGTAAAAGAGATATCAATAACCATAAACCTGCTGAATTTCATGTAAAGAATTGCTTTTAGTGATCACAGTATGCCCGGCATGCATCCACCCTTCAACCATGCGTAACCCCCGTCTAAACAACTGGTCTTCTCTCGTTTCTGTAATGGTCCGCGATCAAGAACGCCAACTCAAGCGCCTGCTTCTCGTTCAGTCTCGGGTCGCAGAAACTGGTGTAGTTTGTCGACAAGTCATCCTCGTCCAGTCCCTCGCTGCCACCCAGACACTCCGTGACTGCATCGCCAGTCAACTCCAAATGCACACCACCGAGGTAACTTCCCTGCTCCTTGTGAATCCGTAGCGTCTCCTGAAGCTCCTCAAAAATGTCCCGGAACCGACGTGTCTTGATGCCGCCCCCGGTCGAGACCGTGTTGCCGTGCATGGGGTCGCACTGCCAGACAACGCAGCGGCGGTACTCGCTGTCCTCGACGGCCCTGATGTGCGCCGGCAGCAGTGAGCGCACCTTGGCGGCGCCGTAACGAGTGATGAGGGTGATCTTGCCCGGCTCCTTGTCCGGGTTGAGGGTGCGGAGCAGAGCGAGCAAGTCGTCGGTGGGCGTGGTGGGGCCGACCTTAATGCCGATGGGGTTCGCGATGCCCCTGAAGAACTCGACATGCGCGCCGTCGATCTGACGGGTGCGGTCGCCGATCCAGAGGAAGTGCGCCGAGGTGTCGTAGTACTCCTTCTTGGTCTCGGCGGCAGCACCACCGCCGTTGAGTGTGGGGCGCGGGGCCGGCGTCTCCAGCAGGCGGGTCAGCGGCTGCTCGTATTCGAGAAGCAAGCCCTCGTGGCTGGTGAAGAGGTCGACGGTGTCGAGCTTGTCGCTCTTGTCGGCGCCGATTGTGTGGAGGAAGCGGAGCATGTCGGTCAGGGAGAGGACGGCTTCCGAGTACTTCCTCTTGAGCTCCGGGTCCCGGACGTGACCGAGGCCCCAGTCGAGCGGTCTGTGGAGATCGGCTATGCCGGATGAGAGAGATGCTCTGATGTAGTTGAGGGTTGCTGATGAGTACTGGTAAGCCCTATTTTTGTTAGCTTAGGTTACTTGAAGCTTTTATAATGAGGGCGACTCACTTGACCAGTCTTTGAGGGTCAATGGTCCGCTCATCGACGTGGAAGCCGTTGAGAATATCGCCCCGGAAAGACGGCAGCTCCACACCGTCCACCATCTCAGTCGGACTAGACCTGGGCTTCGCATACTGGCCAGCCATGCGCCCAATACGGACGACGCGCTTGTCGGCACCCCAAATGAGGACCAGACTCATCTGCAGCAGGAGCTTAATCTTCGACTCGATGGTGTTTTGCTCACAGTAGTCGAAGAGCTCGGCGCAGTCGCCGCCCTGCAGCAGGAAGGCCTCACCCAGAGCCACATCGCGGAGGTGCTGCTTCAGGGCGACGATTTCCTTGGGGTGAACAATGGGAGGCAGACGGCCGAGTTCCTTGACCGACTTCTGGAGCGCCGCCTCGTCTGGGTATGCGGGTGACTGTTTGATGGGTTTTGACCGCCAGGAATCAGGCGACCAGGTTGTGGAGGACATGGCGGTGTTTTGGAGGATCTCTGAGGAAGACGGCGTTTGCTAAGAGGAGGTGCAACGACAGAAGAAGGAGTCGATTGAGGGGGAGGAAGGAGTTGTAGAGCTGTCAGAGAAGTGAAGCAGCTCAATGCAAAGACGGAATGACTCTTTTGAGAGCAGGAGCCATCCGCATAGTGAGTCAGTCTTATTCAATGGGCAGAATGCAGGGACATGAACAATGTGGCTCAATGGGCAGCACAGGGGAGAAAAATCGAACATGCAACGGTGCGGAAGTCAAATTGGCCAATGGCGGCAGGCAATTTACGCCATGCAAAAATAGACCAGGAACCAGAGCATCCGTCCAGCCCGCGGAACCTAGCAAGTTAGTGCTTAAAGTTGCACCACCTTGCGATTTCCCCAGGGCAACGCTGTGCCGAAGCCTACCGGACCTTCTCAGATGGCTCACCGTCGGTGAGGGCGACACCTACGCCAAAGCTTCCCCCTCTGTGGTGCCCCTCCCCCCGTCACATCCCCCACCTCGAACTGCCCCACCACAAATTCCAAACTGCCTGCCCTGTGCACTCAGGTCAGCTTCGCACTTGCTGCTGCTGCTGGACGTGCCTCCACGATTGCGAACCTCACAGCTACATCAGACTGCACACCAACCGACCCCACGGCCTCGCACACCCGACGACCGAGCGATTACCCGAATAGCTACAAACATGTCCGAGAAGCAGCCCCCTGCCGTTGTCGAGGGCGCCACCGGCGGTGACGTCGAGGAGGAGGTCCAGCCCGCCAAGTCCGCCGAGGACCGCAAGGCCGCTTCCGCGCTCGCGAGCCTCGACGCCCGCGGCGACGACGCTTCCGAGGACAAGGTCGACGCCGAGGCTGCGCAGAAGGCCATCAGGGGCCTGGGAGGTGCCACGGCCGCCAAGAAGGAGGTCAAGAACGTCAAGGTCGACGCTGCCGACGTGACGCTGCTGGTCAGTAGCCCTCTAGATCTACCTTTGCAGACAGAGCCGCATTCCCGAGGGGGGAAATTCGGGATAAGATAAGATTGAATTTTTCTAACGAATCAAATTGCAGGTTGACGAGCTGGAACTCCCCAAGGCCAAGGCGACAGAGCTGCTGAAGGCCAACGACGGCGATGCGGTCAAGGCGATGAAGGCGTACATTAGCGCATGAAATGAGGAATTGGGACGGAATATCGGCAAGGCTATAGAGTTGAAAGTCTAGATTGAGACACAAGATTATTCGTGTTATACCTTGGTACGTCAATCTTGGCTTCGTCACTTGCAGCGGCAAGCTAACCTCGGACCAGATCAGATGACCAAAAAGTCAAGCTTGAATTTACATAAAATGAAACATGCTCGCTACCAAGTGAAGGATATTTAGATGTTTAGAGTCGCCTCGTCTGCAATGCCCTCGAAATTCTGGCAGACCTCGTTGTTTTGTTCTCGAGGTAGACGTACAATCGACAGCCCACGCCATGATTCTATACCAAACGAAGGAGGAAATCAATCTTTCTGAAATGAACCAGTGACCACAGTCTAGTCTGCCCTCGGCCTGGGCATGATGTCGTCCATCTTCACACATTTGGGCTCCCACAAGTCAGTCTCGTCGCCCATCCAAGAGGGCCCTCGCCCCGGCATCCCATAGCCCGGGCCCCTGTGTCCACCTCCATATCCCGGCCCGCGTCCTTTGCCCGGAGGCGGCCCCGGCCTCGGCTCCGTTCCATTCCCAGGCCCGTCCCTAGGCGGAGGCCTCGGCCGTCTGCCGCCCCATACCGACTTCAAAAGCGGCCACATGGGGATGTAACACCGCTCATCCCACTCGCAAACCTTGCCGCACCTGATGAATTCTCCCTCCCATCCGACCCAGGCCCTCAGACCCCGAACACTATCCTCCCATCTCTCTGCCAGCTTCACCAAGCTCGCGCCGGCACCCTCCTCCAGCGCGTACCAAGCCCTCTCGACCTCGAATCCGACTTCCAGCAACACAGCACATATCCCGCCCATGACCTCCTCGACAGCGTCTTTGAGGTCCGTCTCCCACGGCTTCATGGGAATATCAACCAGCAGCCTCGTGTACCGGTACCGACATCTGGAGTACGTCTCCCCGAAGAGCGGCCCCTGAACGTCCCACGTTCCCCTGCCAATCTCGTTCGGGTACTCCAGGAACGACACCAGAAACATGTGGCTCCGGCCCCTCAACTTGTACAACCACTCCTTCACCTCGGTGATATTTCCCTCATCTCCCGCCCACTTCGCCGCCCTCTCAAGCGCCATCAGATGCCCAGCGTTCCTCTGCACAATCTCCGCAAACACATCTACCCAGACCATGCCACTACACCTCCCCCCCTCCAGCACATCCCTCAACATAGCCTCCGTCTCCCCTCTCATTCGCGCCGCCGCTTGCTCACTCACGCCCTCGAGATGATGCAGCCTCCTCCTCCTCCCAAGCTCATCCATCGCAACGCTCCTGTTCCCCCCATCCAGCCCGCTCCAGAACCCATCCCGCGTCAGATTCAGTCTCTTCCCCTCTTCCTCCACAAGCGACCCCCAGAACCTGCCCGAATACCAGCTCGCGATCCCGCACGCCGTAACCTTCGCTCTGGTCTCTCCCCTCCCAGGCCCCATCCCGCTGCCGCCATAATGCCACGTCCCCGAAGAAAACCATCCCCACCCCTGGCTCTGCAGGAACGGCTCCCGGTCGGAGGGACCCATAATCCCGCGCCAGTTCGGCGGCACAGCAGGCTTCGTTGGGCTCACAGGCCGATCCGTCCTCGTAGGCTGCGGCGGGAGCGGGTACACCGACGTCGGCACGCTCCCCCTCCCCTTCACCTCACCCCCTTCTTCCTCCTCCCTATCCACCGCTGCCGTTTTAACCTCCCGCATTTGCGGCGCCGTCACGTTCCCCCTACTAACCAACCTCAAACTCCCGCTCCCGAAATCGCACCAGATAACCTCAAACCCCGCATTCATCCTCACCACCCCCTCAAACCCGCCGACACCCCCGAGCCCCCGCTCCGCAAGCCAGTCGCACAGCCCCATCGCCCGCTCGTACTCCGGCTCCAGGCCCCTCCACATCCCACCACCGCTATCCGGACCGGTCACGTTGCCGTACAGGTGCAGCATCTGCGTGTCCAGCTGCCCGAGCCCCATCAGCGCCGCAGACTCCCCGTCAAAGTAGAGCGCCTTGACGGGCCGCGTCGTCTGGTAGCTCAGCATGAAGCTCTGGCGGGTTGAGCCCATGATCCCGTAGGCCATCTCTCTGTGTCCGGCGTCAGACAACCTCTCGTGATACGTGCGCCATTCTCTCAAACGGGTATTCACACAAAGACTCACATATCAAAGGCAAGCCACTCCGGACTCGGCGCGTCCTCCTCGTCCATCCGCCCGTGATACAGCAGCGTGAACGCCGGAATCTCCACCGCCGCCATCGTGTGGCCATTGGGAAACACGGTGTTGCTCCACTGCTGGAGCAGCCCGTACGCGGACGCGAATAAATGCGGCGCCGGCGATGAGAAATTGAGGTCCCGTCTCCACGAAGCCTGCTGCTGATGTTCATGTTTCGGTATTCCCGCGCCGAGCGGCTTCTGCTGCGCCGCGACAACACATGGCGCCAGCAGCGCCCAGCTCCATAAAATTCCCTTCAATATCATCTTGACGTGAGCTCTATTGATCAAGAATGCAAGTATGAGCAATGAGGAAAAATCACATATTCGCCACACGGACGCTCGGAGTTGCGGTATCGAGTGTGTCGAACACGGATCTGTTATCAATCATGGCTCGAGTCAAGATTCCGGACAAGGCTGGTCCAATCAAAAGAACGCGCGGCCGACATGCGTCACCTTGCCAGATTCGGGACGGGGGCCAGGGTAGCTCTCACGTCTGACAAGCAACGACTCCCTAACGTGGATCAAGCTCATTGATGGTGACAATTCCAAACATGTTTGTTCTGAACAGGCGATGCGTCTGCGATCGCGTTTATTGTGATGTACAAGCCAATCCGATAGTCCTGAACACCATTCCCGTACCCCCGTGTCCGTATCCATATCCACCAAACGCCGTCTATGATATTTCAAAGCAAGTTCCGTCGCACAACAGGCGGTCAGTATCATGACCAAAAAGACATTCGCAAAATATCAAAATGTTCATCGCCAAGCCTTAGCCAACGGGCTTCCGATCTTGGGAGCAAACTGCAGACTCTTCCTGCGGGCGGCCATCAAGCGCTGCATCACGGTCTCGTCCTTCTCCCTCTTGAGAATGCCATCGCCCATCTCGGCGAAAGCGTTGTTCTTGGGAGGGCATGTCTGCATCAGCAGCTTGGTGGGAGACGAGTCGTAGTCAGTGGCACCGGGTGTCTCGGGGGTGACATTTGCCGCGTAGCGGGCGAGAGCATCCGGGGCAGGAGTCACGGGAACAGGGGACATGAGTCCCTCCCAATCGACCTCCTCATCGTCCGCCTCGTCCGAAGGAGTGTGCATCCAGACGGTGCTGTCACGTCGGTTCATGGGTGTGTTGGGCGCGGTCTTGTTGTCGCGGCCACCCTTGACAGGTGAAGGAACAAGCATGCCGTTCTGGTTTGCGAGGGCCGTGGGCTCCATGCTCTTCCTGCGACGGGCGCCTCCGCGGGGAACCAGAGAAGTGTCGATGGAGTATTCATCCTCAGGAAGCCACTCATTCTTACGCTCACAGCTGTGATCTTGTTAGTAATTATTCACATGCAGAACCATGAGGAACAACTTACTCGAGCACCCAGGACACACCAACACAGTGAACAATGCCGTTCGTCTCCCTGACCTTCTCCATGGTACGCTTGCCACCGTCCTTGAAGACTACATGGGTGATGCCGACCTTGGACATGTCAGAGTTGTCGGCCGCATTCGGGTTCCACGCCCAAGTCTTGACGCAGCGAGCTCCCATTTGGGTCAGGAGCTCGACGAAGATGCTGCTCGCATCCGCGCCCTCGGTTGTGTGAACGTCAACGAAGACAACTGCGCCGCGGAGCAGACCAGGGCTGAGGTTGCGATGAGGAGTGCGAGCCGGGGTTCCAAGCGAGGACCAGATGTCAGACTTCGCCGGAGTCACAGGCGCCGACTCAGGCTCAGCTGTCTCCTGTGACTCAGACTTGTTCTTGCCGGGCGAGTAGGAAATGACAGTGGCGCTCCTGTTAAGATTTTGAGTCGGGCGACTGGCCGGGAGTCGGGAGATGCTGGCAGCGCGCTTCTTCTTGGGTCGGGGAGTCGACTCGTCAGCGGCCTTGAGAGGGACCTTGGAGACGGTGTGGAATTCGCGGTTGATCATTCTGTTGGGGGTCGTTGGCGGAATGGAGGCTCCGTTCAGCATGGCAGGATCAACAGGCATCTCGTTTTCGTCGCCATACTCCTGGCTCGCCTCAGAAAGGGTGTCCTCGAAGCTGTTGGAAGTGTTGACGATGTCATCCAGCTGCCCCGGCTCCATCAGAGACATCTCATTCGCCTCGGCGGCGAGAGCCATGTCCTCGTCGGTAACCATGAGATCGTCGAACTCGATCTCCTCGCCGGCGGCAGAGATCTCAGCCTCAATGGCAGCCTCAATCTCGTTCTGCGCCTCCATGTCGGCACGAACAGTCATCTCATCCTCGAAGTAGGTGCTTCTGAGGGGAGAGTCGTACGCACGGGGAGTGCCAGAGACGGGAGCAGAGTCCGCCGAAGCCTGGGGAGTCTTGGCAACGGGCGTCTTGGAGTCCTTGGTAGGGCTTCCAGCGGACCAAGCGTTCAGCTTCTGGGCCAGAGGAGTGAAACCAACATTGGAGACTCTCGGCATGACGTTGCTTCGGCGAGCAGCCTTGGGAGTGGGGGTAAGAGGGACAAACTTCTCGACTGCGGAGACACGAGGACTGTTGGCGAGCTCGTCGTCTGAGTCCGAGTCCATGCTATGGTAAGGGTCCATGTCCTTCTGGCGAAGGCCAAAGATACCAGTGGGCACGTTGAACGCGGGCTGAGGGGCCAGGGTGCTCTGAGCCTGAGGCTGGAAGTAGTCCTCGTCGAGCATCATGGGCTCTCCGTCGAACTCCGGCATGTCCTCAGTGGCGAAGTCGTCCTCCTCCTGGGGAGCCTCCTCAGAATCGACAACGTCGACTTCCTCAGTCTGGGCCAGATCCTCCTCAGGCGCCTCAAGAGCGGGCATGTCCTTCTTGAAGACGGGGTCGGCGTGTCTGGGAAGAACAGCAGACAGCCGGCCAGGGAACTGCATGGGCTCCTCCAAGTGAATCGACTCATTGAGCATGGCCTCGGCAACCTCGTCGAGTTGCTCCTCCTCGTCATCGCTGTGGCCAGTCTCTTCCTCCATCAACTTCTCAGAAGATCTCTTGGCAGGGGGCAGAGCAGTCGGGGTGGAGAGGAGCAGAGGCTTCGTGGCGGGAGACTGCATCTCCTCAACAGCCTCTTGAGGCTTGGCCAGACCCTTGATTGGAGACAAAGGTCGCTTAGCAGGCGACTGAAGGAGGGAAGCCTTGAAGTTGGAGAGTTTCTTCTCCTCGTGACCCGCAGTCGGCAAAGCGAACGGCTTGATGGCTGACTGCGGTCGCTTGGCGGGAGAGTGAAGCAACGAAGCTTTGAGAGGCGTGGGAGCGACGCCCTCAGCGGTGGACATGGACGCGGGCTTCAATGAAACACCCTCAACACGCTTGGCAGGGGACTTCATCGTATCCCGGAAAGGAGAAGGAGGCAGTCTCTTGGCAGGCGAGGCCAGCACGTTGGTAACCTCGTCTTCTTGGGTTTCTGTATCGGCGCCCTCGCCGTCTTGGTCCTCCTTGGAATCCGCCGACTTCTCGACAGGCTTCAAGTTGAGCTTCTTGGAGGAGCCAAGGACGCTCGCCGGAGGCTTGGTAGGGCTCTTCATCATGGGTCTCGGGGGCGTATTCTCTCCAGCCAGCTCGTCCTCGGAGTAGTCCTGAGACATGGGAATCTGCGTGACCTTCTTAGGGCTGAGCGGCGTCTTCTCCGTCTTCGTGGTGGCAGCAGCAGCGTTGCGGGTGGCTCTCGTCGGGGCTTTGGGAACAGGAGGCTTTCGCACCGGTCTGGCCCGGAGGCCAGTGGCAGTTGTGGACTTGTCGGCCGTCTTCTTGCTTGCGTCAGGAGCGATGTTTTCCTTTTCGGGTTCTTGGAATGTTACCGTCTTCTTGACGGCGGGCTTTGCTGCTGTGACCGGTGCTGCGCGGGTGCGCGTCGTCTTCTTTACTGGCTCTGCCTCCTTCTCAGGGGCCTCCTCTGCAGGCTGGACCACCTTCCTGGGCCGGCCACGAGTGGGCTTGGGCGGCTCTTCCTTGGGAGCTGGCGGCTCGGCGGCAGAGACCTTGCGTGCAGTGGCTCGCGCGCGGGTGGCTCTGCCGGGCGCCGTACTTGATGTTGAGGGCTCTCGGGCAGCTGGTGCTGTGGGCTCCTCTACGGTCTTCTTGGGGCGGCCTCGCGTAGCTCTGGTGGCACGCACGGCGGGTTCTGACTCTTGTGTTTGCTCGTTGTGTTCTTCATCTTCGTGGTCGTCTGATCGGGTCTTCCTCTTGGCTGAGGTAGAGCGCGTCGGGGCGGTGGCAGTCGACTTTGCCTTGGCAGCTGCGGTCACGATCTTGGTGGCTCTCGTGGTTGTTGAGCTCTCGCCCGTCTTTGCGGCTCTGGAACGCGTGATGCGCTTGGGGGGTGATTGGGGCTCCATCTTGTGCGGAAAGTTGGGTGGAAAAAGCAAAGATGGTGCAGAAGGTTGTCGTTTGGCTGGTTGGTTAGTAAAGCGTTGGTTGGAAAGAGGATGCTGGCGGTTAGTTCATGATGCTGTGATGTTGATTGGGAAGCTCCCCGTTCAGGGAAGAGCGGGCGAGGGTTTTGTTGATATGGATCTTCGCGTAATTGCCGTTGCCAGGTCAACATTGACATGACCCACTTTCGGAGCGCTGCAACCCTCGTCCGTGATTGGGGGTCCCCTGAGCCATTGCCAGGTGGTACCTGGGAAGTGCCAGCCGGCCGCCAGCTTCGGCAGCGTTATTGCTATAGACCCCAGCTGCTACAGGGCGGCCTTATTAGTAGCAATAGGTCACTATAAGTAACTACCCTACTAGATATATAGAAGAATAAGTAACTTTAACATTATATATCTATACCTATATATACCTCTAGTAAATTAGTAATATAACTAGTTAATTTAAAACTACTAAGTATTAAATTTTCCATTATAGCTTTTATATTACTATTAGAAATTAATTATATTATATTTTTATTACTTCTTACTAGTCTATTTTAATTTTTCTTATTCTCTCTACCTTTCTTATAGCTAAGATCTAGAGGATTATTGTAACTAATATTAAGATATTTAATATTATATTATACTAAGACCTTAAGTAAATTGTACTATATTATAACTTTTTAAAGTAACTAAATTAACTATCTCTGTGTGATTAATTTTATTTATTATTTAATAATATTTATAATTGTATTAAAATTATCTTAATTACTATATATTATAGAAGATTATATTCGTTAACATAAAATAAACTAACTATATCTTAACTACTATTAATATTAATATTAACTATTAAGATAATTCAATTAAAAAGGATTATTCTATTGAATAAATTGAATTATTTAAAAGATGAAATGATGTTTTAATTATATTTTAAATCTTTTTTAATATATGATAATAAAGCTAATACATAGATAAGCTTTTAATATTATTATAGTTAATATATCTCTATAGTTTATTATTCTTATTAGAACTATAATAATATTTATTTTTAATTTAGCTAACTTAATTTAACTACTTATTATACTTTTCATATAGAGAACTACTATTTATCTCTATTTATAGTTTAGAGAGGAAGATTTAGCTATTATTTTTAATTAATTCTAAGTTTCTTATTATAGAAATATTAACTCCCTCCTCTTTAGTAATAGCTTAATAGAATTAATAGAATAATTCTTATAAACTAATTTAAATAATAAATTTACCTCTTCATATTAATATTTAATTATATTTTATAATATCTCTCTATTAATGTCTATTTTATTAATATTAAAGTTAAGCTAGAATAATATAATAAGAGATATTATATTTTAACTATTTATTATTCTTAATAAAGCTATAATTATATAGATAGTATACATAGTATTAATAACCATAGATATATTCTAGTAGTATAAAGATATATTATTAGTAATATATTAAAATATTATTATTTTTAAGACTAAAAAGGTTAGTTTTTTAATTTAATAGCTAAAAACTTTTTTATGATAATATTATATTAAAACTTAAACATATAACTTATATAGATACATATATTTCTTATAATTATTTATAATATTTAGTAGTTATTTAAAATAAATAAGCTATAAAAAGAATCTAGTTATTATATTTATTAAGTTTTACTTTAGCTTAATATATAAGTAAGCTTACAATATTAAAAAAAGACTAATCTTTTAGTTAAATTATTATCTTTTCTAATAGTAATATTATAAAATCAATTTAAATAGACCTTTTTAGATATATTATAAGTATTCTATAGATAAAAGCTTATTGTTTGATCACTTATTTAAAAATATACTACTTAATTATTTGTATAAACTATAATTTATAATATTCATAATACTAAAATTAAAGACTTATATATCTAACTAAAAATAGTTTTTAAAGTATTTAATAGATAAATCTAAGCTTAGCTAGATAAGTCTATAGATATAACTACTTTAGTATAATTCCTTAATAAGATTAATAATTAAGAAAGTATTCTTATTTAGATAGCTATAGATTACTACTTATAGTAATAATAATAGCTACTATTAATATTAACTATAATAGCTTAAATATTTTATATATATATATTCTAATTATATGATAAGACTTTCTTTTTTTAAACTAATAAATAGAATTTAATTTCTACTAAAATAATAATTTTTCTAAATATTTAAATTGACTATAGAATTATAATATCTTATATAATTAGTATTAAGGTTATTAAAACTAAAGCTATAAAAGCTAACCTTATTAATTATATAAATATCTTTAGCTTATAATACTTTATAACCTATTTATAATAAATAAATAGTAAATACTTAATAATTAGTAATAGCTACTAAAAGATTAAAACTAGTAAAATATTAGTTATAGCTTATAATAAGAAGCTGTTTTAGTTATAAACTTATGAAGTTAACTAGCTAACTTTTAAAATACTTAATAATAAAGTAATTATAATTTATCTTAATAACTTAGATATATTACTATTTATATAGCTAATAAAGATATAAAAAAAGATATTTCTTAATATGTCTTTATAAATTAGATATATAAATAGATTCTATCAAAATAGAATAGCTGTTTAAAGTGTAAGCTTTAACTTCAGTAATATAAAGCTTAAAACTATAGCTAACTATTTATTAATACGTATAAAAGAATTTAATAAAACTATTTATTTTAGTATTATAACTTTAAACTTATATAAATGTTAAACTTATTAAAAAGAGTTTTTATTAAGTAATAAGCTATTTAATTACTTAAGTTAGTTATATAAAGTTTCTTTCTAATAGCTTATTTTAGAGGCTAATATAAAGTATGATTACTATAAAGTATCTAAGATATTAGAATTAAAAAAATATAATACTTATAGCTTTAAAACTTATTAACTTTAAACTATTAATCTAATTGAAAACCTACTAATCAATAATATTATAAAGTTAATAGAAGAATAAGTAACTTTATTCAATAATATAAATACAATTAATATAAAGATATTTACTAATATATGAATAGTAAATATATTACTAAATATAGAAATACGATTCAGAGTAAGAAATATATATATATATATATATATATATATATATATATATACTTAAGTTTAATTATGTTGTTTAAAAATAAAATAAAAGAAGAAATATATAGAGATATTAGTTATAGCTATATTTTAATAAATAAAATATAACTATAAAAAACTTATTTATACTTATAGACTAAACTTTAGTTGTAACTACTTATTATATATAGAATTAGTTTAAACTACTATTAAAAAGCTAAATACATCACTTTTCTTTTCTATTTCTATAATATAAATAATAGATAATAAATATATATATATTTTAGTTATAAAATATTATTAGTTTTAAAACTATAAACTAAAGTACTTATTAATAATAATATTATAATCCCTAACAAATTTAATATTTAACTAGTTAAAACTATAGCTCATATTAACTTATATAAGATTATTATACCTTTTTATTATAAGCTATAAATAAAACCTCTACTTAGAATAATAATATAATTAAGTATTATAATTATTATACTTCTAAGATTATTATAACTTCTCTTTATTGTTTATTATATTTATAATACTTCAGAGGATTTACTCTTGAAGCTTATAATGTATAACAAATGTTTTAGCTATATTATAATTCTTACTATAGATATAATATATATAATACCTATTAATAATATAAATAAACTACTATTTATCTTTATAAAAGTAAAAATAAATAATTTAAATTTTATTAATAATAAAGCTTATATTTAGTAAATAATAGAAAATAAAGCTAAATTAGCTATATTAATAAATAAAGATATATTAAGAAATATTTTTAATAATATGATATTTATATTCATATTCATAGAAGCTTTTAATAAAATTAAAACTAAGAAATATATAAATAGGATTATAGTTTATAATAAAAATAGATAAATTAACTATTTTATACTCCTATTTAATAAGTTTATAGATATCTTTTAAAATAAAGGTTTTATAGATATCCTCTAAACCTAATAAATATATATAAGCTTAAAACCTAAATAAGAAAAATAACTACTAAAAAGATATCAAATATGTGACTTAAAAGTAATAGAATAAGATATTATATAATATATTAGAAAGAAACTTAAAGAATAAAATAAAATATTTTATATTTTAAAATAAGTTTTATTTTTATTTTTAGTATTTATAATTTAATAAAAAGTAAATAAAAAATAAGGAAATTAAATAGTTATCAATATATATTTTTAATAGAAGTATTTCTTTTAATAGTTACTTAATAAAGTTATAAAAAGATATATTTATTTTAGTTAAAAACAAACATTTATTATTATAATAAATATTCATATATTTTATTATTAATAATATATATACTTAGAGTTAGACAAAATATTTATTATTACTACTTAAAATAAATAATATATTTTTTAATATATTACTATAAAATATAAAAATAATAATATAGTTCATCAGTCAGCCAGCCAGACCAGTCAGCCAGACGTTCTTTTCCCATATACATAACAACATCTAGTATTTCTTAACTACAACGCATTTAATCAACTATTAGTTGTCGCTATCAGAATCTTCTGAGGGTTCAACATCTTTGGAATAGGTTCACGCGTTATGCCCAGTCTCACCACACATACCACAGCGTCTCTAAGCTAGCTGGGCTCTCTTTAATGGACCCCCCTCGTCGTCCTCTTGAGGTGCTGGACGTTTCCCTTTTTGTTTCCCTTCAAGTAAAACCTGAGATTCCTCTATACTAAATGCCCCTCTAAGCTGGACGTATGTTCTTTTAGCCCTCTAACGCTTAATAAGTGCTATATTTATATCCTTAAAGGTTTAAAGCTGATTAGTCAAAATAGTGATTAACTGTGCTATTACTTATACATCTTTTAATAATTACTTAACTATAGTAATAATTAGTATTAATAAGCTTCCTTAATAAATAGAAGTATAACTTTTAATAAAGTTAGACTATAAGATAGTTTGTTATAAGTTAGAAGGCGTTTGCAACTGCTAAGGTGGAGGTGTTAAAGGGTTAGCTATAGGAGGTGTAGGCATCTGTAAATATATATTAAGCTTATTGATAATATGGTCTAAGTCCTATAGTGAAATTCTAGCGCTTTAGAAAGCAGACCTAATGTTTTCCTTATTAAAAACCTTATTATAAGCCTAATATAAGGTAATAAAGAACTTAGACTTAGTAATATGATTTACAGAGGCTCTAGTAAATTAGTTAATTTTATTACTTTATATATATTTTAAAGGTGAATAAAGGGTCATATCTAATAGCTGTAGTAGATATAATAAATATATAGGTATACTAATAGTTATAATATTATTCTGCTTATAGTAATTATTAAATTTAGCTAATAAATAGCTTTTATAGCTATTAATAATAAGTATCTAATAAACACTTTTTATTTAGTTCTTAATATGTTTATTAAAATGTTTGATTTAGTTAAAACTTATCTAATTATCTATCTATCTATTAATAGTAGGTTTAATTACTTAGTTACCTAGAAAACCTAATTCTATAGTCTAACTAGCAAGGTAATATACACCTTTAATAATTATAAATAGAGGGATATACCACCCACCTAAATTAATATATATAATAATTATAGCTTATTTATAGTTATTAAGCTAGATAGACTTTGCTTTACTATATTAATTAACATATATGACTACTATTAACATAATAATTATACTTATTATAAAGCTAGTTTTATCAAAATTATATAGGTCCCCCTCTTAGATACTATATTTAGCTATTATATTACATAATAGCATAAACTACTTTAATATAACCTTAAGATCTTCTTAAAGAGCCCTTTAATAATCATATAGATATTTAAACTTAGTTTTTAGAGCAGGCTATAAGTCCACAAACCACTTAGCCTATTACTTACTAACAAGCTTACTATTACAGGCTCACAGCAGGAGATTAGCTATATCTTCTACACTACTGAGGCAGAAAGGAAATCCTCTGGGATCCTATTTAATAACATATTAGAGAAGTATTTTCTCTTCAATCAGATTAAGTTTATATTATTAGGGTTAAGCTTATCCGCATCACAGTCAGTTATTCATTCTATTAGCTAAGGTGCTCTTTAGGATACCATAGGTCTTTGCAGCACGCGAAATGCTTAAGTTATTACCTGCAGCGCATGTCGATCGGATCGCTTCAATCGCGAGAATGACTTTGTCTTCTTGGGTGTAGATTGGCATTATGGTTGTTGAGATTTTATGCGTCAAAGGTTTAAGTGATTTGGACGTAAGAGTGTTTAGAAAAAAACGTCCGGCTGACTGGTCCAGCCGGCTGACTGATGAACCATATTAATATATTTATTTAGAGATAAACAAATAGCTTATTTAAAAATATTATTCTATTTTTATATTATAACAATATTATTATAGTTTTAAATACCTTCAAAAGCTACTTTAATACCTTTTATATAATATTCTAATTATTATATTAATAAAATATAAATATAAAACCTATTAAATTATTTATTGTTTTCTAAAGTATTATAATATTAAGTAGATAAGTTAATATTTTTAGCGTTATAATACTGGCTAAAAATGTTAATATTTTCTATTATATGAAATATTTTATTATATTTTATAATCTAGAAATATTTATTACGTTTATAAGTTATTTTAGATATAATATACTTTAATATATAGAAATTATTAAACTACTAGAGTTTCAAAAAGTAAAGCTATTTTATTAATACATAACTAAAGATAAAATTAAGATTACTAATAAAGATCTAAAATAAAAGAAATAGTTAAACTTAATTAACTTTATATTTATTATAAAAAAAGTTTAATTATTTAAAGAAGTATAAGAGAAACTCTTTAAATACATTATAATTTATTATTATAACTTTAGCTAACTACTATTTATAGACTTTAATATATCTAAATTTAATATTAATATAATAGTTTACTATATTAATTTTATTCTACTTTTTAAAATTACTAACCTAAATAGTAAAATAATAAGTATACTACTATAAACTATAATCTATCTTATTACTTATTTATTATATATATTATTAAATACTAAAAAGAGATATTAATTGATAAAAATAGAGATATTTAGTTTTATTTAAATATTAAAAAAGACTAAACATATAATAGTTATACTATAATATCTAATTATAGTTATTACTAATTATATTTTTATCTTTAATTGTGTCACGGGCTAGAGCCCGGCCGAGATCTCCGGCTTTGCCGGAGCAGCTACCGAGACCCAGCTCCGCTGGGTGCACTATTCTGCCGTGGCACACCGCCTAGACCCAGTGTGCTTCACCGCCGCTAGGCGCCTATCCCTGTAAAGTCCCTTCTTCCTTCTTCAGCTTAGAATAGTCAATCGACGGCACCTCTACGTTGAACAAGCCTAGGGGCCAGCCCCTTACAAATTGATATTAATAATTTAACATTATCCTATTAATTACTATAAATATTACAAATGAGAAATTAATTAAAACTATAGAATATATTAGCTAATTTAAGCTATAGATTTTATATAAAATAAGTAAAACTTATATGATTCCTAATATATTATCCTAGTTATTAATAAAACTTAACTTTAATAATCTATTACTTTACTCTAATAAATTTAACATTCTATTTAATAATATATAAAAAGAATAACCGATGAATATTTAAGTATAAATAGTATTTATAATTAATAAACTTATACTAGCTCTATTTATAAAACTTCTATTAATATAATTACTAATTAAAAACTATAAGAATAAATAAAACCTAGCTTTATTAATAATATACAAAAGTATTAATATAATTATCTTTAAAGTTAATTTAGCTTTTAAAAAGGAAATAATAGCTAAATATAAATAAAGTCTAGTTTTTAATCTAATATTAAAAACTATTTAAATTTACCTAAAGCTTAATAAAAATAACTAAATAGATTTATTATTTATATTTTATAATTTATTATTATAGAGAACTATAGTAAGAATACCTAACTAATTACATATTCTATAGAGGTATTTATAAAATATTTTTAAAACTATATATAGAGATAACTATATAAGCTTCAATAAGTTTATAGATCTATTTTTAAGTTACTATATATTTTATATAACTTAATAACTTAAGAAGTATATTATAAGCTATTTATAATACTCTATTTATAAATTATAAATATACTAGCTATATAGAGGTATGTAACTAATTGTTATATTTATATATTTATATATTTATATTATATTATTACTATTAATTATATATTAAAACTACTAATAATGAAAAGAAGATATAACTATATCATATTTATCATAAATAAATTCTTAAAATAAATTAGCTCTATTTTTAATAAAAAGACCAAATATGTTAAAATATAAGCTTCATGACGCATTAACTATTTATTACTATATAACTAAAGATTATTAAAAATTATTTTTAGTAATTAAAACCTTAAATCCTTCTTAGCTTTATAAATATATATATAGAGATAACTTAAAACTAAATTATTATATTCAATTATTTATTACTTATAAATAGATAGCTAGAGTAAATATATAAACCTTACTATTAAATCTATTTTATAAATATAATTTATAGGTAGTTATACTAAATAATAATAAAGAAGATAATATAATACTATATATTTAGTTTCAAATAAATAACTTTAAATTAGTTTTTACTACTTAATTACTAAATAAAATTATATTAAACTTTACTCTAAATAATATAGCTAGTATTATTTCTAAAAATATTAATAAAACCCTATTAAGTCTTTATAGCTAACTATAAATATATAACATTATTATTATAATAGTAATATAAGCTAAGTCTTATTATAACTATAAAAAACTATTAAGATTTTTTAAAGGTAGTTAAAAAGTTATATTATAATTGTATAAAAGCTACTTAATATTATAAATAATAGTTCTTAAGAAGAAATACAAATAGTGATATGTTAAACTTTATATAATTATTAAAAGAATACATTAATTAGTATACTAATTATAGCTCCATAATAATATATTTATTTATAATATTGATTTAATTAACTACTTTAAATTAGCTTTGTTTCTTAATATTTATAGTAGACTATTACTATGCTTAAGACCTATTATTCCTACTAATTTATTATAATAAATTATAGATTCTTAAATAACTAAAAATAAAATAACTTAATATTTGATTAACGTGGTTCATCAGTTAGCGACAAATATCAGTTAGCGACGAACCTTTTCCCAAACGCGGTTTGCACCAAACCACTTAAAGCTTCGACGCATAATTACTCCGCAACCATTATGCCAATTTACACATAAGAAGACAAGATACTTCTAGCCATCGAGGCGATCCGATCAGCCCGCGCCGCCGGCCGAAAGCTAAGTGTGTTGCATGCTGCGAACACTTTTGGTGTCCCCGAAAGTTCTATACGCTATAGAATGAACGATCAACCCTAACGCGAACCTGCCTAACCCTAACGATATAAACTTAATCTAATTGAAGAGAAAACACTTCTCTAATATATTATTAAATAGGATTCTAAAGGAGTTCCTTTGCACCTCAGCAGTGTGGAAGATATAGCTAATCTCCTGCTGCAAGCGTGTAATAATAAGCCTATTGGCAAGCGATAGGCCAGGCGGTTTGTGGACTTATAGCCTGCTCTGAAAACTAAGTTCAATTATCTATATAATTATTAAAGGGCTCTTTAAGAAGATCCTGAGGTTATATTAAAGTGGTTTGCACTATTACGCAATATAATAGCTAAGTATAGCATCTAAGAGGGGGATCTATATAATTTTAATAAAACTGGCTTTATGATAGGTATGATCACTATGTTAATAGTGGTAATATATACTGATTGACGTAGTAAAGCAGAGTCTGTCCAGCCTAATAACTATAAATAAGCTATAGTTATTAAATATGTTAATTTAGGTGGGTGGTATATCCCTCTGTTTATAATTGTTAAGGGTGTATATCACCTTACTAGTTAGATTATAGAATCAGGTTTTCTAGGTAACTAGGTGATTAAACCCACAGCTAATAGATAGATGGATAATTAGATAGGCCTTAACTAGATTAAACACTTTAATAAACACACTAAGAACCAAACAGAGGGCGCCTACTAGATGCTTATTATTAGCAGCTATAAGAGCTATTTATCAGCTGAATTTAATAATTACTATAAGCAGAATAATATTATAACTATTAGTATGCCTGCACACTTATTATATCTACTACAGCTATTAGATATTGCCCTTTATTCGCTTTTAAAGCGTGTATGTAGTGATGAAATTAACCTATTTATTAGAGCCTCTATAAATCATATCACTAAGTCAGAGTTCTTTATTGCCTTTTAATAGGCCTATAATAAGGTTTTTAATAAGGAAAACATCAGGTCTGCTTTCCAAGGCGCTGAAATTCACCATAGGACCTAGACCATGTTATTAAAAAGCTTAATATATATTTACAGACGTTTATACCTCCTATAGCTAACCTTTCAACACTACTACCTTAGCAGTTATAAACGCCTTCTAACCTATAACAAACTATCTCATAGTCTAACTTTACTAAAAGTTATATCTCTACTTATTAAGGAAGCTTACTAACACTAATTATTACTGCAGTTAAGCAATTATCAAAGGGTGCATAAGTAATAGCATACTTAATTACTATTTTGACTGATCAGCTTTATACCCTTGAGGATGCAAATATAGCACTTACTAAGCGCTGGAGGGCTAAAAGAACGTGGGTCCAGCTTAGAGGGGCACTTAGTATAGAGGAATCTCAGGTTTTGCTTGAAGGGAAACAAAAAGGGAAACGTCCAGCACCTCAAGAGGATGAGGAGGGGGTTCTAGTAAAGAGAGCCTAGCTAGCTTAGAGACGCTGTGGTGTGTATGGCGAGACTGGTTATAATGCGAGAACCTGTTCTAAGGATATGAAATTGTTAAATGATTTAAGTAGTAATGAGGAATAGTTAATTAAATATGTTGTGGTTGTGTAATAGTAAATACCACTATGTGGATAGGAAAAAGTTTGTTGCTAACTGATATTTATTGCTGACTGATGAACCATGTTAAATTAAAAAGCTTTAATAATAAACATTCTTAGTAGATTATATTATTTTAAAGAATTATTATAATATAAGACTATAGAGGTAATCAATAATATCTTATTTAGCTACATAGCTTTATATTCTAATATTAAACTAAAGACTTAAGCTATAATATTTCCTAATTAATTTATAACTTCTATAGTTAAATCTTTATAATACTTTCTTATAATTATTAAGCTATATTTTTTAGTTTAATCTAAATCTTATATAACTTTTATTTATATCTAAACTATAAATATTTAATTAGCTACCTATTATATAATATATCTTTTACTCTTTTTCTCTCTTTATGTTGTAATACTTATTATTATATTATGCTATTTTATACCTCTTACTTCTATATAAACTAATTTCATATTTGAATACTCTTTTTATGTTTAAATAAACTTAAATTATAGCTATAACCTTTAATATAGAATGAATTATTATAATTAATAAAAGAACTATAATATAAATAATATTTATAGCTATTTAAACTAATAATATAATTATTAGAAATTAGTATTTTTATTAAGAAGCTATAACTTGAATTTATAAACTTAATATTTTATTCTTATTTAAAGAAATTATTATATTTAAACTTAAGTTTTTCATGATTACTATATTAACTTAAAACTAAACTTAACTACAAACTAAAAATAATAGCTATTTTAAACCTTAAGACATAAAAGCTAATAAATATAAAAGATAATTATAGCTAATATATCTTAACAATATAGATTATACCTCTTAATTTAAATATAGGCAAAGAGAATAAATAGCTAGAAATAGCTATTAAAAACTATAAACTAAAACTTAATATGGTAATAAAACGTATAAATAACTCTAACTTAATTTTTATAATTATTTAAATAAAAGGTAATAAAGTAATAAAGTAATTAAATATATTAAAAGTATTATGATAAACTATAAATATAAATATAATAAAATAATTAAAAACTATAAAGATTATAACTAAATCTTTATAGAAACTTATATTAAAATTAAAAAAGTGATTAAGCATATTAGAGAATTTTATAAACTCCTAGTAAAACTATTAATAAAACAAAACATCTTATAAGAATAAATATTAATAATAACATAATAAATATTATTACTAGAAAATGCATAACTATAGCTTTTAATAAGCTTAATATCTTTATATTTAAACTGGAAGAAATTCCTTATAATTCTATTTAAACTTTATAAAGTTAATATCTATAAGAAGTAAAGTCTAAAACAATAATATTATTAAGGACAAATATTATTCTTATAAAAATATATTTTTAAAGAATAAGCTAAACTATATAAAATATAGCTTTATAAAATATAAATAATAATAAAAATTGCTGTTTAAGTTTAACTTATGATATAAAACAATAAGATATTTATTAATGTTAATAAAAATAAAGCTAAGATAGTTTATGAAAATAAATATAGGCTTATGTTTACTAATAAGGATAATAATAATAAGAGTTAATATAAATAAAAGAATAATAATAACTTTGATAAAATAGAAATTTAGTAAACTAAATAGAAGTTATTATAAATAATTATTATAAAATAAGCTTTTGTTTTTAATATTAATATAAAACTATTTATTATATCTTTTACAATAGAATAAGAATAATAATAAGTATATAGAGTTAAAGTTTACTTAAAAATAGATCAAAAGAATATTATTGATAATAAGAGATAGTTTTAAAAAAATATTAAAATTTATATTTACTAAACAAATAAAACGTATTATATATTAGCTATATAAAATATAAACCGTTATTAAAGATACTATGAATACTATAATAATAATAAAAATAATAATATAAAAGGCTATTAAAAAGTAACCTCTCTTTATAAATAATAATAAGAATTTTATAACTGAAATAGATAATAAAACATAAATACTTATAAAGTAGTATAAAAAAGCTATTAAAATAAAGATTAATTATAACCTCTATTAATAAGATATACTTAAGATTAAATAGTTTTAATATAATACTATAATATAATGAAAAATTATAAATTATATAGGTACTGTATATAATAAAAATAATAAAAATAATATCTTTTTAGTTAATAATAAGAAGTTAGTTTTATTATAAGCTACAAACTATCTTTGTAAAAAGAGTATTATAAATAATAACACTATTTTATTATATAGAACCTATTATAAAGTTAAAAATAGCTTTAAAGTTAAAAACAACTTTATTTAGTAAGACATTCTTATTATTATAACTACTTATTATAATAAATATCTGTAATGGTAAAATAGAAATAAGCAACTAAAGATCTAAATAATCTTTAAATTCTCGTAATATTTTAGTGAAAGTTTAATATTAACTAATAATATAAAATTATAAAAACTAGCTACTATAATAGGAATCCTAATAAAAGAGGCTAAATATAATAATAAAGGGGTTATTATTTTAATAGCTATTTATAAACTTATTTTAACCTTTTTAAACATCTATAACTATATAGATTAATAATAATATTATATAAAAAGAAATACTTATTATATAAAACTATAAAAAGATAATTTAATATATAATAAGAAGTATCATAGATTATAATAAACTTTAATTATAATAAGATTAATAAGATAAAAAGTTTAGAGATAAAAGATATTAGAATAATATATAGCTAGAAAGTATTAATAGAAGATATTATAGTTATTTATAATATTACTATTTATATTTATTTCTTATAGAAGTTATAAACTAAAGGAGATTAATAAGTAGTGTTATAGCTACTTATAATATATTATTTATTTTTAGTTTTTTATAGAATTTTAAGTCTTAAGGATAAGATTTACATATTAGGGGGGGATACTGCTATAGGGTAGCCCTATATAGTAGTAATAGGTCACTATAAGTAACTATCCCACTAGATATATAGAAGAACAAGCAACTTTGACTTTATACATCCACACCTATGTGTGCCTCTAGCACCAGCAGACGTCAACATGGACGCTCGAAGCCACGCGAAGAGCTCATGGAAACCCGGCCAGCAACGTCATGCGCTGCGATCGTTGGGGTGATCATTGCCTCTGCGTCGCGTTTACCCCGACAACAAACCTCATGTTGATCAACAAAGTCATGACCGAGGCCGTTGGTGGTTGTCGACGACGTCGTGACTCCATCGTGGAGGTGTTTACTTTGAGCAAGACCACGCATCGTCATTGTGAACAGCATGGACGTCTAGGCCACATCTTGGCTACGCTGACGCCATTTTTTGCGATCCTATCTATCTGAAAATGTGTGTTGATTGCGCATGCCTGAGTCGCCGTGAGAGTTTGCAGGGCCTGGACCCAGGGCCTTACCTCTGCCGCACGAGGTGATCAAAGTGATCTGCTGAATCGAAGTTGATCAGCGACGACGAAGCTGTCTGTTTACTTACGAGGAGGGGTAATCCGTTCGACATTCGACGAGATTCCGTCCGATGCATAATGGCCCAAAACCTGCTGCAAATCACAAGATCGTCATCAGAAGTTGACGGCCACCACCACGCCTTCGAAAATTTCTTCAACAACAGAGTTTCCACAGACTCTTCTCGACCGCGCTGAAACACGTCTCAATCGATCGCACCAGAATTTCACACGACTCTCTTCCCATGTCCAGCCTCCGGGAAGACAAATTGCGCTCAAATTGAGCACGAGAAGCAAGGCGTCTCCCCGCACTCGACCTACCTTATTCGAGGGGCCTGCTTACCCCTACCAACAAGGCACACCCTAGCCGCAGTAACGCAGGCACACTCATCGCCCACCACCCAACACCTCGCCCAGCAGACGCACCCTCTGACGGCATCGGCCCTAAAGGTAAACCTCCGATGGTAGCTGGCTCGGGATCGACCCGTCAATTGGGGCGCCCGCGGGAGGCTCATGCAGGCGATAGGGCGAGGCGAGGGTGCAAAAGTGTGGTCACCACCATCCTCTCTCCAGTAGCAGAGCACGCCTGCATCTACCGCAGTACCTGCACGCGCTTGACAACTCTGTTCGGGCGAGATCCAACGACGTGTGTTGCTGACTGCAGTTCACATATGACCATCAGCCTCTAAATCTGGTCATACAGCTCAACTCGGTTGCTGACATAGCGATCCAATGGCTGTGAGCCGCTCTTCGAGTAATCGACCAACCACCAGCAACCCGAGTCAATCAGTCTTGCTACTGCGGCACACACCGTCAGCAGCTTCGCGGATGGCGCAGGCAACAGACGAAAACGCCCAGCCCCGCCAGCTCCGTTGTCCCGCAGATCGATTCCAGGCACCGCTCTTGGCCCTGCTGTGTCGAACGAATGTCTCGTCTTATCCAGCACATCCACCCGTCCATCGCTGCGACGCTGCAAAGGGCACGAATACGGGTACGCGCCGAGGTGAGAAAGACAGACAGTGTTGGAACAGGTTCGAAAACTGCGGGCAGCACGGCTCGGCGCCTGTCACACCTGTCCGGATCAGGGAATGACACCTGAAGGCGGAACTCTGTTGGACGTTCTCTCCGTTGCATCGATGCGAAGAAAACGAGGGACAGAGACAGAAAAGACACGGACAGGCACGAGCACAAGGACACCCAACCTCACCAACGTTCCGTCTCATAAAACGCCGCACGAGAGACCGTGGAACCCCGTCGCTGTCCAGCTGGTCCATCACCAAGCACCGTCTTCAGGTTCGGCGCTTGACCTCATCGCGCCCACCAGCCAGAGCCGCGAGTAGAGGCGACCTCTTGTTTCCTTTTCGGATGCTAATTTCTTACACTATTGTCTCCTTGCATCATCCGGACCCAACACGCCGTCGGCTTTTAATGCGTCTCTTCACCTTGATTTCCACTTCGTCTGAACTGCCTCAGCTTGCCGTTCATTCCGCGTATTGCCACGAGCCCGAACTTAGTTTCCTCCACTTGACCGCTCCAGCAGGCCGCCTTTCCCGTGGACCTTCGTTTTTGCTCGTCTTTTGGCGCCGTATCGAAAACGAAATTACCGAGGAAGCCTTGTCCCCCCGTACTGCATACGTACGAATAAGGGACCTGTTCACAAAGATCCTCGCCTCACATCATCACTACTAGACCCTCCCGACCCGGGCGATCCGGGATCTTTTTCTCATTCGCTCGCAGAGCCACAATTCCGCGTACCCCATCCATCTCATCCTCTCCCCTTCAGCTGCCCAGAAAACGCCCAGCACGGCAGCACAGGCTTTTTACGAGCTGTTCATCTCCCGTCCCTCATTCGCCTGTTCGCACATGAAACCTCTCTCACCGTACTTGAAGGGTCAAATCACTTAATCGCCCCCTGGGAGGAGCAAACTCCACTGCCCACTGTCGCGTGAGGTGCCTGGTTGCCCTGCAGCTGCAGTTGCATTTCTGTCTACCCTGTCACACATTGGGTCTCACTCTCTCTATTTCTCGCTTGACGGCCAGCAATAAGAGAAATAAGGACCCTGATGATCACTTTGAACTAAACCTCTCTATTTTAACCTCCTCCAACTTCAGCAGTCATTCCCTCTCGAGTCTGAGTGTCAGTTGAGCTTAAAATCTCATCTTAGCCCGCTCATCCATCGGAGTTTTGACAACTCATCAAAGCACCCACTCAACATCCACACACCACAAGGAACACCACAGCAACTCACTCACACACACCCAAACGGACCTTCGGCCCCGATCAAATCGCATCGTTCGCCCGCGCGAGAGAAAGCAACCAAGCATAGGCCAGCATAAGGTCATCTCGTCTCTTCTCGGCTTCAGAAGGCAAACCCAACCCAGAGCTTGCGCCTGCGGCTCCCTCGCACTCCGACAAGGAAGACCGCACGAGCTTCAATCTCATCTACATTCGACGTCATACCGACCGACACCAAAAATCAAAAACCTTCTCCTTAGCGCGACGGGTCCGTGGAAGGATCCGAAGGGTCACAATCCCCGTCCATCGAAGCCGTCCGCACCGCACTGCCGCTGCACCATGCGCCTAGGGGGTGACAACTATTGAAATCTATTATTACTGCTGAACATCTCCATCTTTCTTCTCAATTCTCGCTGCCTTCGATCCTTCTTCTTCCTTCTCAGGGGCCTTCACTTGCCTTATTTCACGTCAACCTCTTTTCACTTTTTCTTTTCTTTCAGCTCTGACACGGACACTCACTCATCACCCGTCCTCAAACTCCAAAGATACCCCCCTCCCATCAGGCGCGAATCATCTCTCACACTCTAAAAAAATGTTGCTCCCATCCCTGCTGGCTCTGACAGCCACAGCAGCGGCCCTCGATCCCGCCAAGCCAATGGCAGCCGGCCTCGCCTTCGGCGCCGTCGACCCCCGCGCCCTCCCGGACTCGCCCTCCGGCGGCTACGCCCCGGCCATCGTCGACTGCCCGTCCGCCCGTCCCACAATCCGCTCCGCCGCAACCCTCTCACCGAACGAGACATCATGGCTGCCCCTCCGCCGCAACGCAACCATAGAACCCATGCTCGACTTCCTCACCCGCGCAAACATCCCCAATTTTGACGCCCAGTCCTACATCTCCCGCGTCCGTTCCTCGCCCTCGCAGCTGCCCAACGTTGCCCTCGCAGTCTCAGGAGGCGGCTACCGCGCCCTCATGAACGGCGCAGGCTTCCTCGCCGCCGCCGACTCCCGCACCCCGAACTCCACCGCCGCCGGCGGCATTGGCGGCCTCCTCCAGTCCGCGACCTACCTCGCCGGCCTCTCCGGCGGCGGCTGGCTCGTCGGCTCCCTCTACTCCAACAACTTCTCCTCCGTGGTCGACCTGCAGCGCGGCTCGCGAGGATCCTCCGTCTGGAAGTTCGACCGCTCCATCTTCCAGGGCCCCAAGGAGTCCGGCATCTCCATTCTCAACACCGCCGACTATTGGGCCACCGTCGCCAAGCAGGTCGACAGCAAGGACAAGGGCTTCGAGGTCTCCATCACCGACTACTGGGGCCGCGCCCTCTCGTACCAGCTCATCAACGCCACCGACGGCGGGCCCTCATACACCTTCTCCTCCATCGCCGACACCTCCGACTTCCAGTCCGGCGCCCAGCCTTTCCCCATCCTCGTCGCCGACGGCCGCGCCCCGGGCGAGCGCATCATCTCCCTCAACGCCACCGTCTACGAGTTCAACCCCTTCGAGCTCGGCACCTGGGACCCCACCGCCTTCGGCTTCGCGCCCCTCGAGTTCCTCGCCTCCAACTTCTCCGCCGGCGCTGTCCCCGCCAATGGCTCCTGCGTCCGCGGCTTCGACCAGGCCGGATTCGTCATGGGCACCTCCTCTTCCCTCTTCAACCAGTTCATGCTCCAGAACCTCACCTCCACCGGCATCCCCGACTTCATCCAGTCCGCCCTCACCTCCATCCTCAACGCCCTCGACAAGGACAACAACGACATCGCCCAATACGTCCCCAACCCCTTCTTCGGCTGGAACCCCTCCACCAACATCAACGCCAAGGAGTCCCAGCTCTCCCTCGTCGACGGCGGCGAGGACCTCCAGAACATCCCCCTCCACCCGCTCATCCAGCCCGAGCGCGCCGTCGACGTAATCTTCGCCGTCGACTCCTCCGCCGACACAAACTTCAACTGGCCCAACGGCACCGCCCTCCGCGCCTCCTACGACCGCGTCGCCGAGCCCATCGCAAACGGCACCCTCTTCCCGCCCGTCCCGGACGCCAACACCTTCATCAACCTCGGCCTCAACAAGCGCCCGACCTTCTTCGGCTGCAACGCCTCCAACTTCACCCTCTCCGCAAACCAGCGCGTGCCCCCGCTGCTCGTCTACCTCCCCAACGCGCCCTACGTCGCCCACTCGAACGTCTCCACCTTCGACCCCTCCTACAAGACCTCCCAGCGCGACGCCATCATCCAGAACGGTTATGACTCCGCCACCCAGGGCAACGCCACCCTCGACTCCGAGTGGCCCCGCTGCGTCGCCTGCGCGATGCTCTCGCGCAGCATGGCCCGCAATAGGGAGACCGTCCCGGACGCGTGCGCCTCGTGCTTCACAAAGTACTGCTGGAACGGCACCCTCGACACCCGCGACGCGAGCTACGAGCCCGGCTTCATCATCGGCAACGTCGAGACCAACAGTCCTGCCGCCAAGGCGAGCGGCAGCTTCTGGGCTGGTTTGGTCAGTGCTGCTGCGGCCATGATCTTGGCTATTTGAGAGACGCGAACGTTTGGGAAAACAATTTTTTTTTTTTTTTTTTTTTTTTTTTTTTTGATACCACAACCTTTTCGCGTATGAAACTTTTGCGTCACAGGCAACCTCCGTTGAATGGAGTTAGGACGCTTAGAAACTGGAACGGCCGTCATCAGCATTACATCACGAACCACATCATGATAGACAGGAAGGGGAAAACTGGAGACGAGAGGAAGAGAGAAGTGCGGTCTTTAAAGCGAGTTGGGGGATATCCACTAATGCAAAGCTTCTTTCATGACAGGCAAAGACTATGCATCTTGACGCCGTGAATGCCAATGTGACACCACCCTGTATGCTCCCCAGTCCCCCGTATCCGTTTGCACTCCTCGCTTGCGAGACAAACACTTCAAAGCAAAAATGTGACATGATGTATGATTCGTTGGCTTCCCCATCCGGCGTATCTGTACACTCTTCGTCCGCTCCACCTCTCGAGCGGGTGGTGATGCCGTCTCATGATATAGTCATTACGCATTAATAGCTGCCAATAGTCGGGTAAGCGCGCGAAGTCGAGGTGAGCGAGGATAGGCGACAAGGGTGCCGGAGAGACGTGGCTGAAGGCGATGAAACTTCCCATCTTCTCAGCTACACCGACCCCCATTGCCCGCCTCAGTGGTCATTATAGCCAAGACCAACCGCCTCGTAAACGTATGAAGCGACAGCAAAAGTTGCCTAGCGAGCAGTTCCTTTCCAAAGGTCTGTCAGTGCTGTCGGTAGACTACCTCGCCGGTCGGTAAGGACCGTCAACCCTCACATCCTTGATACCATCTGGCATCATTCTCAACCACTCGGTCCAATTATCAACATCAATAGGGTCATCTCCGATCCGAATCGACAGAACGAGTTGCTGACCCTCTGTGCCGAAGGGCAGACTCGACCTCATAGGGCCGATGTTGAGCGGGGCCAGGAGAATCGACGGCAAACGGGCATTACCAGACATTTGCATGTGGAGAGGCGAGGGAAAGCTCGTGATGGTCTCCTTCTCCGGATTTCTGTCCTGGACAAGGGACGGGTAGTTCGAAAGCAGCTTTGAGTGAAGTTCGGCTGCCGAGAATGGATTCGCATAGCGTTGGGAAGCACGCGTCTTCAGGTGCTCGGTGAGAACTTTGGTGAAAGTGCAACGATCGAGGGCGTCGAAATGTTCCTCGGACACTGCCGCAGCGATCAACTCCAAGACACCTTGTTGACGGTGCATCTTGGAAGATGGAAAGAACGCGGCATCCATGATGATTAGGGTATCTGAGCAGGCCTCTTCCAAAACCTGTTGGATGCCGCTCCACCGGATTGTCTCGGCCTTTTCCACATCCTTGGAGCTGGAGGTTGTTGGCAATCACTCAAGATCCGCACACAGGGAACTCACCTGGCAAGAACCATCTCCCGGTTGCCATCCAGGTATGAATGACCGTTGTAATAGACAATCTTTAAGACATCGCGCTGGTCGCGATCTTCCACAAAGTCTGTAATCTTCCGCGAAAGCCATCTCCATGGGTTTTTGCAAGCCTCGGATGAAGACGGAATAGGGGAGATTGAAAACGTATATCGGTAGTACTGATCGAGGACTTCGCTAAGCTCTTTGACCGAGCTTCCGACACTGAGATCAGGGTCATCCTGCCAGTACAGCAGCAACACCTGCGCACTGGAGTAGCGACTACGGCTGGGGGTGGAGAGAATCCTCGAAACGTTAGTCTGTAAGTCAGACTTCAGGCTTTCGATGCCTGGGAGCATCGGCGGCTTGTCCAGGCGCGGGCCGGACGGCAACGGCGTGCGGATGCGAGATTCACTCAGTCGGTGCTGTCCTGGCGGCGTCGGCGAGTCGATTTCCATCATATCCTGTGCGTCCTGAGGGTACATTGGCTTCACACTGTTCATGAGAGGCGCAGGGCTAAGGTGCCGTTGAGCAGACAGAGAAGGAGCAATGTCCTGAATGGTAGGGCTGTGAGACCTGTGATATTTTCGGACGGCATCCTCCCAGGTCATGTTGTGATGGCTGGGATGACACTTAAAGGGCACGGTTTTGTCAGCAGGGAAGAGCAACTCGATGTACACGATATGAGAGTGAAGAGCAGTAAAACAACTTACAGCAACTCTCCTGCGGCGGCAGTCATTACACGCGCCGAGCTTTCTAATGAGGGCGGCTTTCTCTCTCTGTTGCTGGGACAAAGGACCGGTTCGCCTCCTGCTCGCGCGGACCCGGTTAGAGACGTCGGAGCCATCCTTGACATGGAATATGGATGTTAAGTTAGGAGAGGTGTCGGCACTGTACGATGTGTTGTTTGTTTCCGCGGACATGTTGCTAGCAGCAGAGGCCGCGGTAGCCTGAGTTGAGATGGACGAGTTGGTGTCCTTCCTCAATGGAGGAGAGGCCGACTGGCCTGGGGTCGGCGGAGGGAGTTGAGGTTGCTGCTGCTGAGGAGTAGTCTGCTGCTGAGCCTGCTGCTGTTGAGGCGGCGGCGGCGAGGGCTGCGGTTGCGGCTGCGGTTGTTGTTGCGCCGGAGTCTGTGCCGACTGGGGCAATTCATGTTGCGACATTGAAGGCGATGCGGTTTGGGGTCTGTTTCCAGACTCCTCGCTGCCGTTCTTCGGAGGCGCTTCTACCAGACTCGGGGCCGGATGCATGCTTGCCAAATGTGTTTTCTTGTCCCTTTGTCACAGCAGCAACTACCCTCGACCCATTCTCGGTGTGCGGTGGTTGCGGCGTAGGAGCGTGTGGCGGATAAAAAAAAAGAAATTAAGAAGACGAAGGGGTGGCAAGAGAAGTAAATCCCCGGCGCGGCTCTCTATCCCACTCAGCCAGAGCGAGTAGTCCTGTTTCCTCTCTCTCACGCGGCTTTTCTTTGTGCCCTGTGAATCGATGTCGGGCAGATTGTGTGATGTGCCCCACCGAGATTCACCGACGCGAGGTCGCGAGCAGAGAAAAAGTGAGGGGTAAAAGAAACGGGTCCTGGGAGGCGGGGAGCAACCCAACAGAGACTGAATGCGCCGAGGGCGTGGGAGGGCAATTGAGGGCCAGAAACCAAGGGGAGTGCACCGCAGTGACCGTGGAAGTTAAAGATAGACAAGATGGGAATTTGGTTTCGGTGGAAGGCCGTCTCAATTCGATCTTCAGGTGTGTGAAGGTGGGAGGAAGAGGGCCGAGGCCAAGGACCGCGAATAAAAAATAAGGTCGGTCGGTCAGGATTTAAGGGTAGGTATGTAGGTACCGCAGGTACGAAGATGGTTAGGTGAGGAAGGTAAGGTATCCGTCCAGTAGGTAGGTAGGTACTGCCCCGGGATGTACAGCACAGAGGGCCGGGACGTGCACCGAGTACCGGAGAGGGAAAGAGCGAACGAAGCACAGGCCAGCCAACCACGGTGAAGGAGGCAAGGAAGGCAGGAGCGACCCTGGGCTGGTAAGGTCAGGTAAGGTAAGGTAGGTAGGTCCCGTCTTTCTGTCGCTTGCTCTTTCTTTCTCTAGGAGAAATGGAGAAAGTATCCTCGTAAGGTACGTGAGTGAGGATTATCGTACGCCAGAAAGGTAACTAGCTGAGAGTGTTCCCACCGGCAGGTAGGTAGACCGTAGTGGTGATGGCGAGGAGAAAAGGCCCGGAAGATAGGTACTTCGGGCCAGGTACCGGTCAGCCCAGGTCGGGACGGGGACGGAGACGAGGGTGACGACGGGGGGCGCGAATTGGGTGTGGTCACAGCACCTCTTGGGTGGTAGTGAGAGACACAGACACGGACAAGGAAGATGGATGTCGGGTCGGTAAAAAGGTGAACCTCTCACGCCGGGGCAATGGACGACGGGAGCAACAGGTGGGAGGGAAACAGAGACAAAAAGACTGTGAGTGAGAGTGAGAGTGAGGGTGAGAGGTGAAGGCAGGGGTCTGGGTTGTTTGTGTATCCTGGGTTCTGGGTTCTTGGGTCTGGGTTTCTGACTGAGATGCTGATGATTCGACGGAAGTGTCCAGAAATGGCGACTTTATGGAGCGGGTCTGCGTCGTGTCTTGGACTAATCCGCCGTTGTCGGGTCCTGTTGCCTTCCTTGACTTTCTGTCAGACTTTTATGTCTTTCGTCTCTCGTGCTTCGGAAAAGCGTTGGTGTTGTTTCTGCGACTACTGCGATGCTCGTTGCTTATTACTATCGTCGAGCTTGCTGAGACCAAGGGCCAGACAGATTCCCCGCAGAGTCTCTGGTCCTCGTGCTTTCACTCTGCGGTTGCAGGGTAGACAATTGGGTTGTAATCCAATGGATTGTGGGTATCGGAATGGGGACTGGGACTTGGACTCCTCTTCCCAGCATTGCGTCTGTTAGTCCTTCGTCCTTTCTTCTTCACGTAAGGTTTTCCTCACCTTGAGTCTCTGGGCTTCTTCCCTGCTCAAGCTGGACAGCAAACAGATGCTTCTAAGTTCCAAGAGGCATGATGCAATATGAGTTATGCAATAAGGGCCGGGACTTTGACTGGCTTACTGATGTTCATAAAGAGGAGGCAATGATACCGACAGTCATGATGAAAAAGCAACGGGATAGAGAGAGGGAGCAACGGCTTAGAAGTCTTGGGCAAGGAAGAGGTTGCAAGGTTACACGACCCAGCCCGAGAAGCAGTCCAGCCCAGCCCAAGGCAATGCACTACACTTTAACCTAGCCAATCCACCTGCACCGTTCTCAGAACGCATTTGCCGTTGGGGGATACTTTGTATGTACGGAGGACACCACGGTCAACTAAGGTAAGGTAGGTAAGGTAAGAAGGCATGGGATCGAGGTACCCAAGAGCAACTGCAAAGGGAAGCCGCACCCGCCCCGTGCCGCGGCCGAGGGCGCAGCTGCACCTGCGATTGACGACCCGAGTATCTCGAGTACATGCTGCCGCTGCTGCTGCATTGCTTTTCTCTCCCTTCCTTTCTCTCCTTCTTTCTTTCTCTTGTCAGGCCCAGCGGAGCGCTTGACCCGGCACCGTTTAAATTTTTTAACCCTTGGAGGGGAAGGAGGGGAAAAAAGAAGCGGCTTGGGCAGGAGGAACGGGTCTAGGGTGGCCGGTCGTGATTGTTTAGTGGTCACCTTCCCTCATCCACAATCCACACTCACGCGCCATTCTGCAAAAGGTGGGAAGGTGCAAGGTGAGTTGAGTGGGATGACCACGGTCCACGGGCTGCACCTGCTCGCTGCGCTGCGCTGCACCGGGCGGGGTCTCCTACCTAGGTAAGCTAAGGTACGGTAGGCAGGTACCTCCTGCCACCTTCCACTGGACCTGAAGTCGGGTGTCTTCCTTTCATGGCACGAGGGCAGTGGAGGCGACCATGTACACCGTGCTGCTCTTCTGCAGGGAAGTGACTTCTATCGACGGTGAAGCGTCGCGTTTGGCAGGTGAGAAGTCAGAATTCACCAGGACCGATCCTGACTTTTGGCGGCATTCCTTGCCGGTAGACCGCCGCTATTCCTCCGACCTTCTTACTTTTTGTTTTCCTGGTTCAACTTTGTAAGCTATGCTTCGGCGTTTTCTGTTTCCTCTCGTCTCGTCTCGTCCTGTGTCTTTTCCCCTTCCTCCCCGCGATCCACTTCAGATCTTAACGAGATGCTTGAATCGAGCAAAGAATTATGGGGTTTCGGGTTACCTTCGACTGGTTCGCTCGGTTCAACTTGAACATGTAACGGTGGCCCCCAAGTTCTCATGGGCCAAGGCCGGCCTGTCACCTACTTGTTATGAAGCTGCATGGGATGGATCGGAACAAGCAGGCCTCGCTTGGGAACTGACAGAGACAAGCAGCCATGGCGGCATCCGGATGGTTCTCTTATTAGAGGAGGACATAACTCGGCAATGGACGAGAGCGTGAGCGACCTGCTCCGAGAGATGCGAAGCGATGCGCATAATGTCGACAGGTGTTTCGGGCACTCGCGCAGATGGGACGCCTGATGCCAGCGGCACCTACCTACCAAGTACATTACACCAACGACAAGGCGTCAGTCTCATGGAGTCGCATCATATCAGCTTGACGGACACGGCCCGGCCGATGATCTTCAACAACATCCAAAAATGCCAATGGGCACACGCTCACCGACCAGAGATGGTGTGTACGTCTGATCTCGGTGTCTCGGCTGAGGAGCATTTAGGCATTGCCCGTCCCTTGGCATGTGCGGGTTTGTCAATTTGTCCACCTACGGAGAAGTGTGGCAGGCCCGAAGAGCTATGCGATCCGTCCAAGCCATCGTTTGGATCCTCGACGTTGCGGGCAAGCCCAATTTCCATCCCGTGCCGTGCCTCTTGGACACAGCGGAGTGCGACAGGCAGGGCCACTTCGTGACAACCGGCGAGGAGAGGAAAGAAAAAAACAAGCGCCTCTGACGATGCAAAAAGCCCTGGCCTGCGTCTTGCATCTGCCTGCCTCCATGTCCTGGTCCATCAAGGCCAGCAATGGCAGGAAGCTCATGTCATGCGCACCACGTGGACCCTCTCCGGTCCCTGCCCCCGACTCCTGCCTCCCAATTGTCTGTGTCTCGCTCAGCAGATTTGCTCTCCGCTGCGTGTGCTGCGCTGCAACTCAACTGCACTGCACTGTGCTCGCTGCATCATGCCTCCTCATCTCATGGATTCACACAACGCGTCCTTTTTCAGCACTCAAAACAGCCAGCCATCGTCCCGCCCGCCCGCTTCCCACGGCTCCGCCCACCGAGCATCAGGATCGGGTAGCTGAGTCGTTCTCCTCGAAGCCCAAAAGCCCAATGAATATCGCAACTGACAACTGGAAACAATCGGGGACCGTCAACTCGGACCCCACCGTCAGAGAGCCAATCGTCTGGTTTGGCTTCTAATTATCCGCACCTTAGTCGGACATCAACGGCCCAACATCGTCAACAGATCACACTCTTACACTTACAACCTCGCTCCTTAGGAATCGATGTTTCCGCTCAACCACCACTCATTGGTTGCTCCAACTCAATTTTATCTCACACAAGTCTAACAAACTGCAATCTCGGGCCTCAATGTGGCCTCCACACCTTGCCGTCTCCGAACTCACCACTCACCTCTGACCTCGCTCACCTCCATCCATCCAATATGCGTACCGACCGTTGCAGACTTTGAGCTGGCCACAACCACCTTCCTTGCCGCCCCACGAACAAACATCAGAAGCCTGCGACCATTCATTCATTCAACCATCCATCCATCATCCGTCCCAGCCAATCGCACCTCGACCTCACCGGGACATACCGCCAGCCTCACCGCAACTCTCCATCCGATAGGTCTCCGCTCAACCCCCCACACTAGCACCTGAACGTTTTCTTTCTCTCACCCCGGTTCACGAATCAACCGGCGTGTCTCAATCCCGCTACCTCTGCAATTCCCCTCGAGCGAGACGAGTTACCCAGCATTCTGCTGCATGCTTTTTTAGACAGCATGCCAGGTCTTGCTGCTCACTTACCCACGCGATGCAACGGTCCAAACATGCCATACCATGCCCTGGCCGGGTCTAGTCTGGCCTGCTGTCGACAAGGATTACGGATGAAGACCCCATCGTTCGTCCCGTCGCACATCTCGATTCCCGACAGAGTGCCACCGGCTTGACAGCGGTAACAAAGCAGTTTTCCCGATGACTAGCAAACCGTCATGTCATACCGTGGCTATGCTTCTGACTCTAGGAAACCTAGCCACGAGCGTTGCAACTCCGGTCGACCCATTGTCGAAGGAGGGACATCAACACCACCCCAGCACGCGAGTCTCCACTCGCTCGGAATGTCTGTATTCGTCCTTCCAGGCTCTCTCTCCCGCCGAGTCGGCCGGCCTTACACCGTCGCTATGTGTCTATGATTAGCGGCATATGCACGACAGACATGCGCGAGACTGGTGGGATTCGCGCTTGAGATAGCCGTCGCGCCGTCTGTTTCTGTCGCCCTGCATGGCATGTGCAGGACAACAACATCGACATCGACAACCGAACCTCTCTCTGCCGCAGATGCTCTCAACCGCTGCATTCAACTCAGCGAGCCAGCCCTGTCTGAGACGCGTGCCGATGATCACAACAAGCCCCCCAACATGTCATCAACGTCTGACTAAACGCCCGTCAATCGAGCGTCGGCTTTCCGTCCATCCTTCCACGACAGTTGGAGAGCCAAAAAAGAGGGTGGCGGGTATGGATAACGGATGCCACATCTCTCCTTGTCGGGACCCGGTGAGCCAAAGGGTCCCCACCCTTCCGGGCTCGTCACTTGTCTCGGTCTGCATTCCTCCGGCCACTGACGATGCGGCCAGCGACGGATCAGCGACCCTCACTGGCCGCGCTTTCCCCATCACCGAACAGTGAGGAAAATGGGGGGAAAGTCTCAAATCCCGCGCGCGGTGAAGGGAACCGCAGGATGGGAAGTGTGTGATGGCGCTCCACCTCAAGCTTGTGGATTGGCCAGCCTCCGATATCGCACTTTTCCGCTTTTGGTCAGGTCCGGGAACCTCCCGCCGACCGAAGCCGCTTCAGCGAGGTGTGACAATGGCTAATGGTGGGGGACGGCACCGCGGGCGCGAACGGTCTCTGCTTCGGTCGTCGCCCGGCGTCGAGACGAGCTGTTGGACCAGCCCTTCAGCCTCAGTCACCTGAGCACACCTCGATTCTGCCTTCCCGTCCCGGGTGGTGAGACAACCTTCGGCAAGTAGCTGGAGGTGCGGGTTGCAGATGGCAGTGCGTGTCTTTGTGGTCGGTGTGGAGTGTTGCACGGAATCTGGACCGACGGTCGGTGAGTGATCTTAGGTTTGAGGCTCAAACTCACCTGACCGGTCACTCAACAACTCCAACGAGTAGTCTCTGTTGGCTTTACCTTGTGTTACCGATGGTGCAGCGCCATTTGAAGTCACAAGGATGGTGATCGGCTGCTTGTGATAGTGTCCATTATCCCGAAACGCCACCCTATATTGCTTGTGGCGGGAGTTAGAGAATTCTCCGATGCAAAGAAGGACTGACATCCACCTTCGCCTGAGTGTAGGATGAGATGGCAGGTTCTAAACGTTGTTCAAAGGACACTACTCAAGCGAGAAACGCCCGCTACATGATATGAGCATGAATGACGGGTCACCAAAGTCTGGAACCTTTCTGAAGAGACGTTCGTTCTAGCTTACGTCGTCATCCCGTCATCTACACGACACGTGAGTCAAGTTCGATTCCGGCTCTCAAGTGATTCTTGTATCTCTCAGAACCTCGCTGTCTATTCTCACACAACAGCTAAATTTTGGGCGGTGTCACAAGTCTCTGCAACTGCGGCTGTGATGTATTTGTGTTTTTCCAATGAGTTCGTTAGCCATCTCTTGATTCATTCGATGGAGTGGAAGAGTGCAAAAGAAGTGGCCCTGACTTTAGTTTGGACCACTTCATTACTGCTCCCAAAAACCTCATCAACTTCTGCGCCTGTGTTCTGGGAACGTCTCTCTCTGTTGGTCCTCGTTCACCACTGGTATCCACGATATTCTTGCGCGTATTCATCCCATTTACCACGAAGATAATTATCACACGCCTTTCAGCCGTCTTCTTAACATCGGCTAAGGACACTGCAAACACTCGCTTTGCATTCGTCTCGAGGCTCTCTGATACACAGGAGTTTGAGAAACACCGAATTTGTCCTCGCCGGCTGTAACTGTTGAAGAGCTGCAGGATGTTATATTCCCCGTATGCCCCAACCTTGAATCCAAACGCGGGACTCGTCTTCCTGTCACGGGGTCAACGGTCCATGGCGTCTAGCACCGCTCACCCAGGTTCATCACAGCTGACAAGGTTTCGCTTCTTCAGGACCGCTGTTCAGTTGGGAAGATGTTATCCTTTGATTGGACGCGGTTCCCGTTGGCGCCGACCAGATTTCGTAGCATATAAGTAGCCTGCGTGCTTTCTCCTCTGGAGTTTCTGCAATAAGCTGGACATTCTGCTGGTTTGCCAGATGAGATTCAGGCCCACGCAAGTATCATGCAAGAAGCCGGCCTCCAGAAGTCAACGTTGAGCACCTACCTCGCTTTTCCTACCTTACGTCGTGATTGATTTCTGTTTCGTCGTCATTCTGGTATTGTGTTCTGCGAATAAGCCAGGGATGAGAAGCAACGCCAGGGCTTAGGTGCGAGGATGTCATTTCATCTATTTCATTAGCTTACTTATTCCACGATTGAGTCAAGTCTTGGATAAGGGCCTAGCACACAAACTCGCATTGTGTCTTGTTCTCTGTCGTCATCAGAAGCTTATGAAGCCGTTCTTTTAGGCTTTTGCGAGCCTGCCGCATGTTCGCCGCCTACCATACATTTCACTGGCTTCCGGCAGTATTTAATTCCAAAGCTTTTGTTTTCTAAGTTCGATAATGAAATGTGATCCGTTGTACGCACAGTTGAATGAAAGATCTATAAGAGGTCATGCAACGATGTTTCTAGACCCCGCCCCCCAACGTATTCGGTCATTCGCGGTCCTCATAATAGGGCCAAGTTTACTTATCGGTCCTCCCGGCTGCCATTTCCTTCTGTGTCCAGGTATTCAGTTTATGTATGTACGTGTTGTTCGTCCCGATGATATTGCCAGACCTTATATCCAGACAAATCGGCTGGAGTTGCCAGGCCTTCTTCCCCCCTTTGGCTGCAAGTGCCTAGAAACCCGACCGTCAGCCATGGAGTTCCATTTTGTTATGATGGAGTAAGCTTAATCATCTCCTGTGTTTAAGGATTATATATATTACTTTTTCCCTCATTGGTCCAGGGTTCTTTCTGTTCGCTGCCGATGCTTTCACCTCCAGCCTTGCATGCAGCAACGACGCCCTCTCCTTCCTTGTCCTAAAGCTACAGCTCGCAGACTTTCTCGCCGCTCTCATCTTACTTAAAGCCAAGGTAATGTCTCTATTTCGTTAGAGACCGCAAGTGACACATGCTGACTCGCTTGTGAACTTGAACCCGACCAACGTATCATCGCTTACGCCGGAACGCGACACGGCGGCAGATGGAAGATGGTGTCCACGAGGCTCATCCACGACCATCCCATCGTCGTCTTTTTCGTATTTGGACTGTTTGCAATTGAGAAATACACTAAAGACGACCCTTCGTCGGCCTTGCCCCCCCTGTGCCCCTTCTCAGACCCCCCTTGGCAGTAGCTTTCCCGCCCGTATCGGACATTCGAAAATATTAAACAGGTGGGCTCGTATGCCATTTGCCTTGGGAAGAAATCCAATGCGCAGCGAACACTTTTAAGTAGACAGTGCACCATGCTTGCAGGCAGTCTCAGGCTGACGAGGATTCACCGACTAAAGAGTACGTCAAAGGCAGGCGTGACCTTTTAACGAAACGTACTTGCCCATCGGTGGCTTCAGACCATTCATGCCTCTAACGCTATGCTCAAACAGTCTATAAATTTATCATTTGCACCTCTTAGAGCTTGACTGAGATGAATGCGGACTTTCGATCGGCTTGATACCTTAGGTTTCCAATGTCGGCCACGACTTGTTCAGGCCACTGGGAAAGATACTTTATCGAGATGTCGAGTCATCAAATCAAGCAAACAAACGAAATGATTCGCTTTCTTGGACATATTCAGCTGAGTATAATTCAGAGGGGCGAGTGACAGGTAACGAACACAAGGATGCGTGGCCTTCGCCAAACCGACTGCATCAAACCAGGCCTGTCAAGACCTGGCTTCGCAAATAACTGCAGTATCGCATCTCTCGCCATAATGAAGAGCCAGACTGAACAGGCTTGCACCGATTCGATTGGTTTCATCGGTTTTCAGCAGCTTGACCGCAAATTTATACTCAAGAGCTGGAAGAAATGGTTCTGTTTTCCTTCACAGCTCGTCCACGTTGTCTTACGTTTTAGACTTGGATTTGTGAGCAACGCTTGAACTTCATTTCGCCGCTAGAGTCGCATCGTCTTCTGACGATAGCTGATCCTGCGATTGCAGCAATGATCTTTATTTCGTCCAAGTGGCGAGATTCAACGGGATGCACAGCAAGCGCGGTTTTGAATTCGTACGCAGCTTGCCCTTAACTCCCCTCCGAAACTTATTTCTGTGGTCTTCGAATACTCCGCCGTCAATCTCAGTGATCATTTCTCTTGAGGCCATATCATTCTCCTCATAAGTCAACAGCGTGAGCGAAGAAGGATGTTGGTGAGATAGCTCCGACTGCCTAATTCGGAAAGTGGCGCAGTTTCGTGTTAGTGTTGGATTGTTCGGACTTTTGTGGCTTTTAGATGTTAAATAAGAGGCGCAGTCAGGGATGACCGGTTGTTCTGTATTTCACCGTCGCAATTGCTTATTTGTGAAACTGACGTCATTTGCGATTGTCTGGTCGTTTCACAGCCCCTTGAGCTGAGTTAGCCGCCAAGATGAGCCACGCTTGGAGGAATCGCGCGTGACCAGTGTGCTGACTCTGTGCTCCAGCTCATAAACAGCGCCCCGCCCAACATTGCGCTGCGACGACCTCACGCATCCGACTCTTCGACTACAACACTCGACATCGAGCACACAATATTTCGAACTCCGTCAAAATGGACACGTTCAAAGGAAAGGGCCGTCTGAGCGACAACCCGCCTCCCTACTCCGAAGACAAAGAGGAAATCCCGACATATCAAGCACCCAGCGCCGGCTTCCAAAACCCACCTTCCGACTCGAAACCGCCTCTGAATTCGCTGGCGAAGTTTCCCCCATCTTTTCAATGTTACCTTGACAGGCAGGAAGGATTTTACTACCTCGGTTCCATATCATCAGAAGAACGCCTCTTCGCATTTTCCGCTAGCGCAAGACTCCAAACCACCATGCAACCCCTCCATCTCCACAACGGGCCGAGCGAGAGAGACCCCATCATCGTCAGGATGACACAGAAGAATCCCCGCTCGGTCAGCTTCGTAGCCACAATCACCCTCCACGATCCGTCGGACCCGCACACCGTTGTCGAGGAGATTTCCTACGAAAAGCCAGTGAACTCGCGGTCCGGCTCGGTGTTTGCCTCATGTCTTGCCTTCCGGATCAAGGTTGGCAAAGAGGGCAGAGAAGAGGAGTTCCAGTGGCGGCGCTCGAGTGGGAACGAGGTCAAGGAGCTCGCGCGGCATTCGATCGGAGGCAAGTTGGTGAGGATGTCCGGGCCCATGGCTGGTGCTGGAGGCAGCAGAAAGGCGCGCGAGCAGGGCTTCTCGGGCGACGGGAATGAAGTTGTTGCCGTCTTGGCACCGAGGTCGAATATCGGGATCGCGAACGGACTGAGGTTCAAGTTTATGGGGACAGGGTTGACAGGGGATCTGGGGGAAAGGTGGGAGAGTGTGGCTGTCATCACGGGGTTCTGGTTGTTTGGAATTTCTCGCGCGCGCGAGAAGGATAGCGTGTGATACATGCATCATAAGGATAGTCTCTCTTAGATTCACAGATACCCATTATTGATGATCTGAGTATACGATGTTCATTTAAGATAAGCGTCATAGGTTGACTGATCGGGGAACATCACCACATAGCCGGTTGATGCTCCGGAACGGAGATGGTCCACTTTGGTCCGAAGAGGGGCCGCCGTTGGCTCCGGCGTGAGTCACCCGTTCATGCAAGCCAGGCAAGTACGAGCCGCACTCATGCAGAGTCTAGCGCGTATTTGGAACGTCGCCTGAATTTCTCTTCACAGTCTTTATCATACTTACTGCTCATCTTTCAAGCCCTCCCATCCTTCCAGACGACAGAGCAACAAGCAGTGTTTGCCGTCGGTTGGCATACCATTTAAATCGACTTTCAAGCGTGCTCATTGATTCGATGGAGTGCAATGAACTATTTGTGGCTGAGCCCACCTTGATAAACGACGTACCAGTAAGTTGCCCCAGCCTCCGTACTACCGCGCACACCTTTGCCTCAGACTTCAGTGTCTAATATCCGCCAGGAGAAACCGAAGCTATTCAAGGTATACATTAAGAAGTTCGAACGCCAAGAAGACCCTCGGGCTCTGCAGCATTGGGAGCGGGAAGCAGAGGCTCTCAGACACGTGGGCACCCATGTCAGTGCCTGAACTCGTATGACAGAGTGAAAACCAGAGATCAGTGCTCATCATCTCTTATAGGCCAACATTGTCCAAATTACACACTCTGATGCGGTATCTCTCACGATAACTCTGCGGTGGGCACCGGGTTACAGTCTCGATCACTTCATCAAGTCCGACACCAAACGATGCACACTCACACACGACGACGCAAGGTTGCTGTGGAAGCAGATGTCCAGTGCCCTCGCGTACATCCACTCGAAATCAACTATCCACGACGATGTCAAGCCGCACAACATCGTATGGAACGAGCAGCTCAAATACGCAGTCCTCATCGATTTCGGCGCTGCACTAGTCAATCCCGAGAGCTTACCAGAGGGCGGCTGGACGCCTTCCGGCACCCCGCCATACGCGCCACCAGAGTTCTTCGAGAAGAAGAAGTGCCAAGCTGGCGACATGTGGGCTTTGGGGGTGACGATGTTGTTTGCTTTTGGGGATATTCCCCTGCCTGACGGGTCATGGATTCTGCCGCATGTTTTTGAGAACGAAGACGCCAAAGACGAGATGATGCAGTGGCTTTTGAGGATAGAGAGTAAGGGAAAGTCTTTGGATCATGCAGGCGACGGATCATTGCTGGCTCAAATGTTGCATTGGAACCCAGGACCAAGGATCAGTAGTGACGATCTTGTGCGGCATCTTGAAGCTTGATATTCACGGGCTCGGCAAATGCCTTGATCCAGTGTCTGGTGCCATGAAACTAAGATTGGTCTTTCTGAAGGCATGTCTTTGTAGAACGTATTCGATATTTGAAACTTCATGTAAACTCATCAGCCTTGGTGTGCGGTAGTTCCAACCGAGAACAGGAGTAACAAAACAACACGACGATGGTAAAACCGATGGTAAAACAACTGTTTTCGATCAACTGAAAGCGCTGCGCATATTCGCATTATGAGTTCGTTGTACATATTGGTTGCTTTTTTGGCGTAGACAAAACCTGGCTTGAAGCGCAGATCAACAGTTAAGCTATGGGTTCCGATGCAACCGTGGTATTTGCAACGAAGCCAGATGAAGTTTAGTCGCCTATAGACCGATAGCGTTCCACCTGTTAGTCCATGAATCAGTTTGTCGCGTGTTGTGGAAGTATCCGAGTGTGCGAGCTCATCGGGACGGTGCACAGCCTGTTTGTCGGGTGAAAAGGGCCGCTGGACTACTCCGTATATATATAAATCAAACTCATGCGAAACTCTAATAAGTGGTAACGTATATCTGCCCATAACTAATCAACGAGATTGTGAGCGACGGGACTTTGAATTGCATGGCGAGCCGGGGTCGCCGGAGGAGGCGTTGAACTTTCGTTGCAATATCTCTTTTTTGCAGTTTCACATATCCGCAATCCTCTCTACCATGGGCTTTCTGGCATATAATCTGCAGGAAACCCCAGACCTAAAAAGCCATCTTGATAGTTACCACGATTACCCACTTTCAATCTTCTGAAGTTCTGCCGGAATCCCACCGTCCCCTTATTACTCGACAACCGACATCATGTTCCCCACCACTTTGAAGACCACCCTTCTGGCCGCCGTGGCCATTGGACGAGTCAATGCCCAGAACCCGGGCTCATCTTGCGCTAAGCTCGGCGACTACACGTGCTCAGGTGTCAACTCGTTGGAGTGCAAGATGGGATCTGAGGGCAAGTTGATTTGGAACCTGGAGGGCAACTGCCCAGCGAACCAGATTTGTTTCATCAACGGAGATGGCAACTTTGATTGCAAGAACCCCAAGGCGTAAGTACAATGATCTATATTGACATTACCAAATACTTGAAGCTGACTTGTGCACGCTAGATGAACAACGCCAACAAGTTGAGCACCGAAATGCCGATCGCATGTTGGGAGAGAAAAAAAGGAGTTTAAGCGCAAATTGCAATTGCATCGAGCCAAGTTGGTTTATTGAGTATGAATAAATTTACACGTACGCCTCGCCTCACTTTGCGTACTCATGAATGTATAAAAAGATATTCTACAGCTTGGATCTCTTCTTCTCCTTCTCGGTCTCTGCAAGGAACCTCTTGGTCAACTGGCGAATGGCCAGGTCAAGCAATACATCCTCGCTTCCACCAGGAATCCGCGCGCCCGGAACTTCACGGTAGATCTCTGAACGTCATAATTAGAGTCACTTTTACCAAAAACAATTTGGACTTGAACGTGGTGACTTACTTTCTGCAATCTCTCCTTTTCCAGTGCGCGTGTACCCGTTGCCTCCGAACAGCAGAACAGCGCATCTCGCACACTCATCCAGTACAATTCCAGCATTGGCTTTGCACAAGGAGGTCAAGCCGCCAAGTTCCTCGTCTGCAGTCTTCTTGGGCATCTTTGACAGCTGATAGGCGAATGATTCGACCCATGCAGACTGCGACTCGAGCAATACTCCGCATTTCGCCAGGCGATGGCGCACGACTGGTTGCTCAATGAGTGGCTTTCCGGATGGCCTATCAGTACGGTCCTTGAACAAGTTTGAGTAAGAAGATCAGTCACAGTCACTCACCTTTCCGAATGCCTCACGTTGAAGAACATACGCAAATGCCGAGCTCAGCGCTACCCTGGCCTGCCTCGTCACACCCACCGAGATGAACATGCGTTCATGATTGAAGTTGTGCATGATGTACTTCATGCCTTCGTTCTCACGGCCGATTAGATTCTCTTTCGGTACGCGGACGTCGGACAGCTCGATAAATGAGGTGCCCGCGATGATCTGCCCAGAGACCTTGAGACGCCTTCTGGACACCCCAGACTGGTCCAGGGGCACTACTAGGAGTGAAATTCCCTTGGCCCCTGAGTCTTCGCCGCCGGTTCGGACGGCCAAAGTTGCATAGTCCGCCATCACACCGTTGGTAATCCACTTTTTGGTTCCGTTTACGATGTATTCGTTACCTCGCAGCTCAGCGGTAGTGGTGATGTTTGCGACGTCTGATCCGGCGCTGCAATAGTTGAAGAAAGATGTCAGCCTCTTTTCATGAGAACTAGTGTGGTTGCATCACGAAAGCTCAACTTACTCTGGCTCAGTAATCGCAATACAAGTTCTCTTTCGTCCAAGCAAGAGCTCCGGCAGGAACCTTTCTTGCAACTTGCTATCGCCATAATGCAGCAAAGGTGGGATTCCAAAAGCAACGCCAGTAGTGATAGATCCTCCGGGACCAGCCAGACCGGATCGACTCATCTATAGAGTGACGCGATTACTAATTAGTTGCATGCGGGAAGTCAGTATACACAACGACACTCGTACCTCATCGGAGTAGATCATTGTGTGCAAGTAGTTCCATTCCTCGATCGGCACCTGCCCGGGCATGTGGGTGATTCCCAGCTTTCGCAGCCACTCTACGGGCAAAGGCGCCGGCAGGGCGGGAAGAAGGAAGTTGCCATCGGCGAATGTCTTGAACACGTTGGATGGCACTTCCTCGGATGTTTCCCATTCAAGTGCATCCTTGTTCAAATTTTCGTCGATGAACCTGCGACACGCGACTTGGAATCTCTTGTGTGAATCGTTGAAATAGGGTGAGGGTAGGCCTCTGAGCCACGGAGGGTCTGCGAAGGGAACTCGAGACATGGCTGATTAATGCAATCTTGCGGAGCATATAATAGCACTAAGAAATTAGCACGATCATTGCTGGAGAATCGCTGCAAGTATGTTGCGATAAGTCAGACAACGATCCGTTGGTTGTCTCAATCACCTCGGCATGAAGTGCGGGGCTCTATCACCCCGGCCAAGACCGAGGTCGGTAAGCCGGCCCATGTAGCGACCCATTTTTCTTTGCGGTCCCGGTTCCGGATTGATGACAGCTCCGTGCTGTGAACGCACCTGGTGTTGACGGATATGATTTGAGTACATGAGTTGCACCGGTTCTCTTAGAGCCGATGCATATCAATTAGTGGAAGCCAGCCTTTTCTCGATCTTCAATGGAAACAACAATAAAGCTCTTCGAGCGCGTCATGCATTTGATTATCTTCACATGCACCAGGCAGTCATCTGTGAATTCAAGGTCCTGTGCATGAATTTATGGACATACTCAAAAGCCTCCAGTCGGTACGTATTCATTTCGTAATACCCTGAGAGCTGCAGAGATGCGAAGTAACGTATACGGCTGAATACTACCCTTTGTGGGCAGTATCCTCCCATATGTGCAAGCGATCATCATCGGAAAATCGAAGGAATGGGATCTGCTCTTCGGCAAGCAATGGCATTGCCGCAATGGCGCCGTCGTCGATCACCAGTCCGAAATGATCACCTTGAGAAGAAGACATGGATTGACATCCACAGTCCATGTCTTCCTCTCCAGGTGACTATTTCTGAGCTGCTAAGCTAGAAAGTACACATCACTATCAAACTGACACAGCGAGCTTTGCATGATCTCATACTGACTCAACCACGAAAAAATGCAACATTCCAGCAGCAGAAAAGCCTCCAGCTCACTGTGTCTGTTTCGTGTGTCGGGGCCTCCTAAACTATTATAAATGAAAACAACATCGGCAATTCAAGATCCTTCTATTCCATCAATGTGATGAAGTTGTGAACTGTTCGCAGCCAGGTCCTCAAGATTACCGGCTTCATCAATTACGAGCTGGGTCGTCTTCGCAACGACCTCCAAGATATGATTGGAAGCAACACCTGCATCTCGTCTTTTTCGTTCCTCTCCATCCTCCTCCATCGTCATTAGGTTGTACCTAAGGAATCAACAGTCTGAGGGAGCATCTTATGAAGAGACTCTTTGGTAGTGCAATATCGCTCCAAATGCCCTTCAAGAAGTCGCGAAGACCCTCGCCCCAATTAGATCCATCATCCATACACGAGTCCGACGATATTGCTACTTGTTGTCTGGACGCAAAACCACTAAAATTGCGGGTAAAAAATAGCAATTATAACAAGGGATCAAGATTGTCACCACACCACAAGCTTGAACAAGATTATAATTTAGTCATGCTGTCTTGTTTCTTAAAGAATTTGATGTTGTTAGGAACTCTCAGTCGCAAAACCCAAATCTATGGTACACGCAAACACACACGACTATCTCCTTAGTGTCCCGGGCCTGGAAACAGCACCAATCTGAAATTAAATATCCTTACAACGACCAGGTTTCACGAGAGCTCCAAAGCAACAATTGATTGCCACAGAGAGAGCTGCTCAATTTCTCTTCCGCATGAAAATAAAGCTCGTTTCGTTCATCCTAAAAGCGATTCTGTACATGATCACCGCCCAAGCACGTCGCGTCGAGCCACTGCGCTCAAGCCACTCTCGGGCATCATCGTCCATGTCAGGTTCTGCGGCCTGCACACTTACAGACCGAGGACATCGCCATTCACGAGTCAAGCTCAAGAGAACAGCTGTTTTATATTTTTGAGGATATGTTGTTATTACGAAATATCTAGAGCGCGCAAATGTCCACAGGGCTCTAAGCTTATTGCTGACTTTCTGTTAAGAAAAGTTTTCCTAGTCAAATATGTCACGACTAAGGAATGAGCTTTCCCTCACGAGAAGAGCCAAGACGAGCCTTCTAAATCAGGCGAAACTCCATACACTGTTAGAATTCAAAGCAACTCCCATCATCGTTGTTCATATGAATTGTATCCTCCGTATAAAAGCACTCTTCTGGTGAAATCACAGAGACCTCGTGCCAATTATGATCATCATCCACGGTGATGGTGGCTGCATCTCATTTTGTAGTTAATCTGGAATGTAACCACGTTATGGCTTATGAGATTAGCTCAAGAAGCTTGGCGGGCATCTCGGTGTCCCTTCTCTTAGCATTATTCTCCATGGATAACACAGAGATAACGACGAAGGAAAGAGCCAAGGGCTGACGATAGCTAGATATCTCTATTATAAAATTCTAAAATATAATCAACGCTCCAGGTCATTGGAACATGTAGGCTTCTTCATTCCACATTGAGTTCTTGCCCTTCAGCGCAATGCTCGCGCCATTCTTGGGCATGTCATCAATGGCTCAATGGGACTACTTGTACGCTTCCAAGCAGGTAAAGGTTACGTAGAACATCAGCTGAGGTATGAGTCCGGCCCGCGAAAGTCTCTGAGGAATATCAAATCAGTCAAACGATTCTTCAAAGACAGTTCTTCCCACTGTGGACCGTAGCTTATTTCACAGAACAATTTGACTCAAAGCCAATCAAGACATGTAGCTTGCACAAGTACATGAATCACCACTCCCCAGACTCAATCGTCAATTGTAAGAAAACTCATTCTCTCAACTCGCAACGCGACTTCTTCAACAAATCTCTCCACTAGAAAAAAGCAAATAATCCCATCTTGTAACCCAAAATAGCACTCCATCCCATCATCGGACCTCAAACCCTCAACCGGAAAACTCAAAACAAGCACACTCACCACCACGAGTTTCGAAGAATGGACGAACTGGCCACCGATATCCATGCACGGCCATCTCAAAAAATCATCCCAATCTCACAAACTCAGATTTCCAGTCACAACATCAAAAGAAAAATGAGGAAAGTTTCGAAGACTACAAGAATTCGCCCATGATGGGGAGTCCACCTAACCTTTCATCTTTCTGCAAAAACCCTCGGCCTCATGAATGATAAGCCTTCGGCCTTCGGCATGACCAAACGAACATCCAGCATCAACCAAACTCGCATTTCAATACCCGAACACTCCACCCACCGGCAACTGCCTCCTCGGAAGACGTCCGCGGGCGGCGGCTCCTTCTCCTCGGAGGCCGCTGACTCAACACCACATCACCCCGCGACGCCCCCCCCCCCCCCCCCTCGACTCGCGACACCACCCACCAACGCAATCCAATCCCACTTTCATCCCATCTGCACGGCAAAAGAAGAGAAGAACCACTCTTATTCACCTTTTGCGTCATTCAACCGAACATGCAGACACGCAAACCCAATCCGCCCGTCGGGAATTCCGTGTCTGCGCTAGGCGGGACGGGGCTTCATACAAAACACCCTCAAATGCGCGATGCCCCCACTCACACCCAACACTTGGGAACTCCCACTTACACGTACGCGGCGAGTCGCATACCGAGGAGAACACACTTCCAACCAGTTCAAGGCCGCCTCAAATCATGAGAACACGCCAAGATGACCAAAATATCACGACTCAAGCAGTGAACAAAAAACTACATCACTGTCATAACATACTCCCCAAAAGTCATCCCATCATCACCTACCCACAGCCACCTCAAACCCTTTCCCCCACGGATGCAAAGTCCGAACCAAAGAATCATCCCCAAAATAAAAAAAGAGAACCATCTGAGAGGTCAGGTCCCATCTCACCGCATCGGCCGCCTCCGCAGTGTCCGCACGGCAGCAACGCATGTCGGGAGCGATCCCAGTCCAGCCCCCAAACGCCAACCGTTTGACAAATGCCCCCGTCCTCTCCACCCGATCGTCAGAGCCAAGTCGCTGCTTTCGCGCTCTTCGCTGGGTCGCTCACCTCTCCCTCCCTCACACAGACCACATCATAAGCAATGACCAAATGATTCCAAACGCTCCGATCAAGCGCGGCCGCGGTCTAGACACCTCGCTCTTCGCTGTGTGAGGTGGTTGAGTCAGCAGCAGCTCGTCCAGGGTTTGACTCGGCCGGGATCACGCCCGGACGGTAACACCTCGGCGGGATTCCCCACCACGACCCTTATTCCGCGCCGACTCTTCCGCTCTTCACTCCCGGCCGTTCCCTCCCCTGTCACTTTAATGCCCTCTGTAACGTCATGCTCGCGAGGCATGCTCCCTGCGCATAACGAAGTCTGCCGATGTGTCAGCACCCAGCAGAACCACAGACCAATCGCGTTCGGTCGAGATGGTTCCTGTCATCATCAGTTGACAGTCGTTCGCTGCGCCTACTAGTTCGTCAGACTAGAGGCCGAAGTCCCGTTCCTATCACACAGATCACACGCGGCACACACGTCGACCAAAGATAAGCGCTTGCGTCGTCCAATGATGAGATTGATAAATATGTTCTTTTTGACATCACATCATATCACCCATCTCTAGCCACGCGACCTTGCCCGCTAAATCATACAAATGATACCGTTGGAGTAAACCATTCGCCATAGCTGAAAGTGATATATATGGGCTTTATATATGTGAAAGAACATTGCCCGCCATCCGGTTGACCCCATGACACGAAAGAGATAATAGACCGAGAGGCACTCGCCGGATGGCGGCAAAAAGATGTAAGATGATGCACATCGCTGGGTGGGTTTCTCCAATGCATTTCCAGCCAACGCCTTCCCGCTTGCAGTCCAGATCATTCAGCCGACTCTCCCCCTCTTGGCGCGACACTCGCCTTCTCCATGTCGGAGAGCTCCCGGAAGCTGCAAAAAATCGTCTTCTGACGTAAACTCCTCCTACATTTACAGAGCACAACATAACGTTGGGATCTTTCTGTTTTTTTAGGGTTTTTGTTTTCAAGGGCGGATTTTTGCGTTTAGAAGTGCTCCTTCCAGAAGCGGAAGTTGACTTCTGCGACAGAGGCTTCGTTACAAGCCTTCTTGATATCGCGAGCTGGGAGACTTATTAGTTCAAGGTCCTGAGAAAAGGGTCGTGGGAAACTTACCAGCCACTGAAGGACCGCAGAAGTAGACACCGACAGTTGTGCGCATGCTACCCTCCAGACCATTGAGGTAGGTTCTGTCCAGGATACCATCACGCATGGTGGCGAACAGCTTGGAGAAGTTGGGTCGGCCAAAGTTCGTGCGAGACTTAAGTTCGGTGAGAGGGTCGTGTTCCGAACCGACAGAGTTGAGGATTATGTTTTGCGTGGTGTTCATATCCAGCTTCTGAGTCAGGTAGGTGTGGATCTTCAAGAACTCGAGACCGTTGCTGCCAGGAAGGCGAGCAGCCTCATCGGACTGAGACTCGAGAGACGAGAGCAGAGTCTGGAACCACTCGAAGGAACCGGTATCCTTGCAAACCCAGATGAACTCGACACGGCGAAGACGGGTCGGGGGGTTCGGGCCGTTGCGCAGATGGTAGATGTTTTTGAGAATGGAGGCCCAGGGAGTGACACCAATACCAGTACCGATGAGCACAGCGATTTCGTTCTCGAATACGTCTTCGGCGGGAGCTCCGTAGGGTCCGTCGATACGGAGATCGGGCATTTGCTGGCCATTCTGAAGAGCAACCTCGTACATTCCCATGGGGTCGACACCGTCGTAAAGCTTGGCCTGGGCGCCGCCGGCACCAACCGCATCACCGAGAGCGCGGGTGAAGTCACCAACCTGGCGAACGTGAACCGAGACGTACGGGTCGAAGGGGCAGGAAGTGATGGTAAATGGGTGCCACTGGTAGTTGGAGATCGAAGGCACTTGGAGGAAGAGCCACTGGCCGGCCTTGTACTTGAACGAGGGCTTGTTGAACTGGAGCTCGACAACGTCGTACGGGTGGCGGACAACACGGGTGATCTTGGTAAGGCGGCGGGCACGGACCTCACGGTAGGTACGCTCCATGAGGTAGAAAGCACCAGACCACAGCTCCCAACGCCAGCCAAGGTAGCCGATGCAGTGGTCCCAGTAGTCCTTCCCGGCGAATGGCGAGTAAGGCAGAGCAGTGTCGCGAACGAAGCAGCCGGTCGTGTGGGTGTACAGTCCGAGGAAGAAGGGGATGAACAGGTGGTGGGTGTACCAGAACGTCTCGAACGACTGCTGACGAATGCGGGAATGGGCGGTAGTGTACATCAAGAGCATGCAGAGAAGCATGACATGGCCAGTGACACCACCAGCCTGGGCGTAGTGAATCTGGATGGCGGTTACGGGACGAATCTGCGTAACCTCGACGTTGAAGAAGCTGGGGTTGTAAGCGTTGGTTCTTTCAGGGTACGCCACGAAACTTACTTGATGTAATGAGCAGAAGTGTGGAGGATGGTGAACATCAACATGGAGTATGCCAGCTGTCTGTGAAGCCAGAGGTTCTCATCGAGAGGCAGGAAGCGAACCTTGGGTCGGATCCATCGCATGACGGTTCGGCAGACGGGGAGCAGGATGAGCATGCCATCGACACTGAGGACCAAACCAGCACCTCTAGAAATCCAGACGGAAAACTGCAGGGTGTTCAGACCCGCTAGTCTCGTATCGGCCGCTTGCTTCCACCTGAAAGGAATTAGCCATCACAATTGGCGAAGCTTCAGCACATGGTGGCTCACCATCCGTAGGCAAAGATGCCCCAGTGAAAGGTCCAGAAGAGGAAATGGAAGAGCAGCTTCTGGGCGGTGAACTGCTTCTTGACCAAAACCCCGAAGGTCAAGTCACCCGACATGTTGACTGTGTTTGATTTCCCCTCCTTTGCGTAGATTTATTAGGGTGTCGACCTGCGACAATAGCGACGAGTTGACAGGCTCGGGCCTGGGGCGGAGACGGATCGCGGGAGGATCGAACGAGGGCGGCGCGGCGAATCCCAATAAACCCTGATAACCGTAGCGTCCCGTTTCCAGATACTGATTTCCAATCTCTTTCTCCTTGGACCCCGAATTAAAACGTCTTTTTAATACCCAAAGCGGCGCGCGTGACGAACAAAAAGAAGCGAAAAGAAAACCCCAGCCAAACCGGTTGGAGTGCTATGTTTTAAAAAGAGTGATCTGAGCCAGCAGCGAAGGAAAGAAAGGATCTCGTTAGTCGGAAGGGCTCGAGGAATTGACTTGACTCTTCGACGTGACCGAGATGCAACGGAGAAGATGAGAAAAATGAGGGTGAGAAGAGAGAGGTGGAGGACGAGTTGACGAAGCTTTCGGTGGGTGGGGGAAAGGTCATAAAGAGACGAGTCGGACGGCAAGTGTCGATGAAGCGGCTGTCTCTGGCCTTGGCGCGCTTGAGGAGGATTTTTGAACCAGGGTGCGGCCGGGAGTGAATCGGTTCCTTGGATAGGGACCAGGGCCAGGATTGAGGATTGACGGGGCTTGAGGTCGAGGGACGGAAGGATAGAATTCGATCCGGGCGGTTTTGGTGGAGGGAGGCGTGGACGTGGTGCGGTAGGTGGTGTGGAATGGGGTGGAGGGACGTGATGGTGTCGGGACTAATCTTTCGGATGTCAGGTGTCCATGAAACCTCGTCAACGGCGTGCTGGCAAGGTGCTGTTCGTCTCTGCAATTGTGCAGAGGCTGCAAAGGTTGGGCGAATTGGTGGCGGCGGCGAACGGGAGCAGGGGTGATTAAGGTGGACTGGACGATTCGGTAGATCAGACGTTGGAGGGGTTTCGCAGTTGGGGGGGAGGTGTATCAGTCCGATCCGAGAGGCGAGACTGATCAGACGGCAGGGCCAGGTGCGACAGCAAGTGGGCGGAGTTGAGACGACTTCTGTTAGAGGCGCTTTGACGAGGGGCCCCGAGGCTATCTTGACGTTTCGGTTGCAACAGGGTAGGGGCTTTTTCGCTCTGTTTTCGCTGCCAAAAGACGGGTTGGAGTGGGAATATGCGCTACGCAATCGATGCGACGAACAAGGGCTGGCGATGGCTTGCAGTCGTAATTCGTAGCTATGCGGCGCACCTCAGGTACGAATATGCAGATGGATGTCGTTTGCTGCTTGGTTTCCCGCGCAGTTCAGGTAGGTCCGCGGCGGCGCGACAGGGTAGGGTACCGTTCTGTTGGGATGAAAGGGGAAAACAAAGGAAAGGGAGAGGGAGACCGTCTGGTCGGGAAGACGAGTCGAGGTCCTCATATCCGTCACCCGATGCTGTCATGCATCTTGCGGTCTGCCAGTCGTGTCACTGTCTTTTTCTTGCCGCCCGGCCTAGAGGGAATGGATCGAGAAGTGGACAGTCCAAGGTGACGAGCATCGACGAGAAGCACGAAGGACGGGCTCTGAATGGCCAGATTTAATTTTGGAACACGGACGCCAGGCCTGTTTCGGCCGGGTCCATGCTGCTGGGCGCTTAAAGGTGGTGAGGTGAGTGTGAGGGCCAGCGAGAAAAAGGTGAGGCGTGCAGGCGGGAAGCTGTGGTGGCTGGGCGACAGTGACACGAGATTCGCTGTGCCGCCAGCGGGCACAGCGGGGAAGCCACTGTAGAGGGGCACCAATGTGACGGGTCTACTGCATCCCAAGGCTCTCCATGGCAGGGCTTGCTGTAAATAGTGCACTGGCATGCAGCTGTAGCGTCTCGGTAGCTGCTAATTGAAGAACACGGCCGCTATTCTCGGGGTGCCCAGCGACCAATGTGCGCTGTCCAAAGTGCCCAGATGCCCAGCATGCAGAGAATTATTGATTGGAGGGTCGGGGGATCATGAGAGCCACCACAAGCATCCCCAGTGCTGGGTGAGGTAGTTTATTGCCAATTGGGTCCAATGACTCTCGCCTTACTCAACTGTCGCTGTCAGTAGCCGTCCATGGATTGACTTTCGCGGTCTCCCATCATCGCGAAAGAAAAAAAAGTTTGACTGCCCGGGTCTGGGGAACCCTTTCCTAGGTTCCTTTCCATCCAGAAGGCGCTCCCCCGATGTCTGACTGACAGGCCCCTTGCCTTTGCGAGGAAAGACAACGGCGGGAAAGCAACGGAAAGAAAATTAAGAATGAGGAAGGCACAGGGGTCACCCCCACACTCCGACTAGTCTCTTTTCTGCTTGGTGGCAGGGGTCGCCGGTTACACATGTGCGAGGTGCGGCAGGTCCCACCCGGTCAGCAACGTCCACCGCAGCCAGGCACGCCGCACGCCGCACGCCGCACGCAGGACCGCGACCACGACCGCTCTTGCCTGGATCCACCACCACTACCACCAAAGGCAGCAGGAACAGCGGCACAGCAAGAACACCTTTCCTTCCTTGGCCGTCTTGGCCCGTGCATCACCCGCAAATCTCCAAACTTGTCATCCCAGCACCTGCACCACCAAAAGCCTCCTCATCCACACTTTATCCCCGTCGTGAAACCCTCAACCCTTTTGCCAACCCTCACGTCAAACTTCCACCCACCCTCCCTCCGTCCTTTTTCCCTCCAGCACCCGCCCAAAGACGCCTGTCAGCTTATCTCGATCCTAACAAGCCCACCTGTCGCCCGGGCAAGGTTCGCAGGGGCGCCGTCTTCCCCCCCCTGACTGTCTGGCACGAGCGGAAAGTCTAAGCCATGTGCCGCCGTCGCCCAATGGCATCCCTCCTTTGCCTCGACGCAATGTTGCTCCCATGCGCCCGTCCCTCTCCTCAGGGTCTCAGTCGAATGGACCACCCAGCAAGACGGCCTTCCATGAGCCCATCCGTGGGCTCCTCAACGTAAGAATCGTACGATAATGTTTACAGATCACCTGTCTTTGATTCACCTTGCGCAGAATCCCTATTCAACCCTATTTTTTCCCCGGCTCAAGCTTAAAGACTTCAAGCATTCTCGCTTTTTTATTTGAACCATCAGTCCACCTCGTTCTTGGCTCGACGTTCTTCCTCCAGCGAGGCTGAACCTCTGCCTCGTTCTCGCTCCCTCCAGGACGGACCACCCACACTCGCCCACAACTCTCTCTCCTCTTGTCTCCTGCTCGACCTACCGCCCTGGCCGTTTCGGATACTCGGCACAATCTCCAACTCGACTCCTCCCTCACCCAATGCTTACCAAAAAGGCAAAAGACTCGTATTGACTCGCCCCCAGTCCTGCACCGGTTCCGCCTCCAGTATCATCGCCGCTCCAAGCCCATCACCGATGCCAGCCAAAACCATTCGCCAGACGCGCTGACGTCTATCAACTAGCCTCGTCAGAACCCCCCTGGCCGCTCCTGTTACTTGGAGCCGCTTCGCCAAGCCCCCACCAGCCGTTTTGCGCATCTTCGCTGCAATCGTCCTCGCCCTCGTCCTGACGCCGCTATGCCATATCCTGGTGAAACGGCCAACGCCAAACATTGGCACGGCTCTCCACACTCAAAACGGCTTTTATGCCCGCATGAGGCACCAACCTGGCCCACCTGCGTGATCGTCGCTCACACAGACATCCACGACACTCTACCAGTCAGCCTCCGGTCTCCACAATTAACGCCAAGCTTTCTTCAATGCCAGGCTGCCTCCCTTTAAGCTTCCCTTCCCGACAGGGGTCAGCTATCATCCACGGCACTTACCGGTATCGTCACCAAGCCTCCGTGTGATAGTCGCCGGCTCAAGGTCTCTCTCCTGAGTCTGGCCTCCACGATGTTGATTCAAATTGAGTTTACGATCTCAGCTTCAACCCTCCAAGCCGCCGCCGATCGACAAAAGGGGTCAAGAACGGCGTTTCCAAACCGACGCCTCTCACATCCACAACATCGGAGTTGTCATCTAAATCATGTTGCAAGCCCTCAGTTGCGGGCTCGCGGCAATCTTAACCATCCGCAGCAACATTTCGTCGCGAAATCGACGGCTCTGCCGCTAATTCTAGACTCAACTTCAGACCATCTGTCGCAAGGGGTCAATCTGAAGGCATAGGAAGCTCGTGCCAAGGTCAGCAGGATATCCGTCACCCATCAAACGTCAAATTCCAGCTCGGGTCGCATTGAGTCCTTTTCCAAGCGCGCTCAGACCTACGGCGCCTGCCATGGGATGAGCCAATCCACGCACCCGAGATATCCTCCCCGCAAAAGGAGTCGCCGCGTCACCGTCAATGTTGCTTTCGGGCGATACATCATGGAAACGCGAGGGCGCGGAGCCGAGCTTCCAAACCCGCTCCTCGCAAGGGATCATTCTTCTCGCTCAGGCATGAAGCTGCTGCACTTCTGAGTATTCTTGGCCGTCCGTGATATCGAGCTGCGGCCGTGTGCTTGCAGCTCATTGCATTTCTTTGCTTGGTGAATTTCCCAAGTCAGTGACGAATTTCCCCTCTCGGAACCCTCAGGCCTTGACCCTGCGTAATCCGGGTCTTAATTCGTGCTCCCTACCACAGTAGACGCGAAGGGGCCTCTTAGCGAGGCTTAAGTCGACCTACCTCTGCACATAGTACCAAAGTGCCGGTTAACCTTCGCGATAGCATTCGCATTTTGCCCCAATGCCAGATGCCAATTAAGGTTACCTGCGTTCATCTCAACCCAATCACGTTCTCCCCGGGTATTGTTTGAACGGGTCGCCGTAATGTCTCATCGCGTCTCAAGCGAAAGGTCGCTTGTCATGGGACCTTGCCCATAGCAGCCAGCTCTTACCGCCCGAGGCCGAGGGCTTCTGTTCCCTTTCCGTCATGGTTCCAGGGTAAATCGGCTTCTCTTCCTCCCGCTCCCGGAAGATGCTATGGGGCGGAGGGAAGCGAAGCGGGTGGAGAATATTTCGTCCCATGGATTGGATCGAATGCGAGGCTGTCGTATTAGGAGATGAGATTACTCACGCTACTGTTGTCGATTAGGACTATTGGGCTGGGTGATGTGGGTATTAAGAGCGTTGCTTAAGGGTCCTTTCGCGGCCTCGCCCCATTATATTGCAAGATGATATGGGCCATGGCTGGCCACTAGGGAGAGAGGCAGCAAATACGTCGGTCCATCGTGTCGAATTGTATTCTTACCCAGAAAGCTCTATGTGCTGGGGTGATTCGCCGTATTTTGTCTTGCAAGAACGTTAAACATAAGTACGGAATTTTTTCTTGTCGGTCCATGTGTATCATCTAGTCAATACGCTGGCGACACAGACATTGCCGGATGAAGAACTTCATTCCACTTGTCCTGTGTTATGTCTGCAAAGCACCATGAGCACTAAGGCCTTCTGCCGTCTTCAGTGGAGACTGAATGAAGCTGACAATTTAACGTCTCACCGGGCGATTTCGTTGAAGGTCATGAACGTCGTTTCTTACTGCCCTTCAATTACAATTCGGTGTCTTCTGTAACTTAACGCTACTCACCTTCTCTTCGAGAGAACAAAACAACATTCTACAGTGGCGAGGAATGTAGCACAGACGCCAAATCCTCGGTCTCGCCTTGGGCTTTTGTTTATTATTAGAAGGGAAGAAAGAATCATCATCGCTAAACCTCGGTACGTCCGCAGCCTTTTACAATAGTAAGTTAGCGGATGTAATGAGACTATTCTCGCAGAATAGCACGTAGTTTCTGCTAGAGTATCCTCTCTCTGGTCTGTTTTGTGGCGAATGCTATAAGTAGGACAAGGTTGAGCAACGTCGAGACTCAGCTTGGAGCTGGATGGCACCAGCTCATTCTTATTACTCCGAAATTCGGGAACGATTGTTGAATTAAAGATCATCAACCATTCAGCTTAACAACGTTCGGGAGATAAACAAGTAGATGAATGTTGTTTGCGTTCTCACAGTCGAACCTGGTCAGTACATGTGCGTGTGTTTTTACGTGTATGTGACGAATAATTAGCCTGCTCAGAGAATGACAATGTCAGGGTCACCGGAACCGGCTAGGCGGCAGGGAAGGAGCAACAAAGGAGCAGCGAGGTTTTATACATTGAGCGCAGGTCACACACATCTTATAAGGGGGCAGATTTCAGTAATCCATCTTTTGACCCCTAACTGCAGTTAGCCTCTGTGAGCCTTCACCCTGTGTCACACACCTATTGACAGACAACATGATACTGTAGAAAGAGAAACACAATTTTCGGTTATCAGGTTTGGCACACTGACATTCACAACTGCTGATTACATACTACGACTGATTTAATTTCAAGGATTGGGGGGTGTCAGGAACTGTAAATTGAACGCGATGATTGAGGTGTCCTTCTACCAGTTCTCAAGCGATGCTCTTAATAGCCCCGACAAAGACTCCTGCGTACTTCCTGATGTTTGGACTTTGGTGGCAGAATGTCCGTCTAGAATGCGGTAACCCCAGTTTCTGTGATCTTCGCAGTACACCAATCCTCTCACTTCTCGATTCGCGTCGTTGGTAATTGCACAGCTTCCCCTGATGTCCGTGCCTTTGTTCGCTGCGCAACTGAGGAGTGAGTCCCAGCACCAGTAGGTATCCTCCTCGCAGCTTATCTCAGATTTTTCCACGGCCGTGTTTTTACCCTTTGCTTCTGGATTATCTGCGAGGCAAGCCCCGGACTTGTGAAGTGCTAGAGCAAAATCCCACTCCCACAATTTGATAGATTTCAAGAGCAGATTCCGTCTCACACGTCGCTCTTCCAAGTCTTCCAGTCCTACTGGAGGGATAAAGTAGCTCATAACACGCCGTCGCAAGTCGATAGGTAACCACGATTGTCCCAGAGCACGATCCAGGAGTTCTTCGTCAACCTTTGGCAACAGCACCGGCAGTGTTTGAGCCGTGAAGTCCACCAGAACTGACAAGGCATGAGAGTTCCGCGTTTTAAACGCGTGAAGTATACCAGCACGCGTTATTTGCTTGATGTCGTCCCTGGAAATTCTTTTGCACTGCTCCAGTATCCACTGAGTGATCGTCGCTGATGGGCGACCGCCTCGTTCTATGACCAGATCGACAATGCTCTTGCCGCGGACTGTTCTGCTGATAACGATTAACCTTCTGCTCTCTCTGTCTCCCTGGCGAAACTCGCTTTTGAGCTTTTGGAAAGTTTCGTCGGTGAGCGTCGTATTCGATACTTGAGCAAAGATGCGCATAATTCGGCTGGAATACATCGCTTCCCCTCGAAGGACCTGACACACATCCATATGGATGCCTTTCCAATTATGATGGGCGCACCATTCACCGCAGGTACTTATCGGGCGGTTCAGCAAGCTGCGATTCGCTTGTGGTTTTGGCCACAGCTCTCCGCCGCGAGCTAAGATTTGTGTGACAAGATTGACCAAACAGCCATGAACATCGATCCCGTTGTTTTCTGTCTCATCATCTGGTAAAAGCTGTCGCACTGGCTTGACTTGTATCAATGTCTCGAGAATCTCAGTCTCGATGAGAAGATTATCCTCGACGAAGATCGAGACGAGCTTGTCCAGCAGCGGGTGGTGCTCCAGCATGTTCGCATAGGCTATGGCTTTATGTAGGGCTAGCCATCTGCGGCCTTCCTCGGCACCGCTAAAGACTATATGGCAAGGGTGATCAGCTGGAATATGCGTATCGTAGTCGAATACCGGTATCTCGAGCGGATGCCAGTCGTAGTCGACCCATGGTGCATGATCTTCAATGACCATGCGCTCCCACAAACCCCATGCGTTCGAGGCGGACGAAATGTTTCGTGTGTGTTGAAGCCAATTTGCCTTTGCATAACACAGGAAAGGATGGTCGCGCGTAGTTGTCAGGTCCGTCGGCACGCTGCTATGCCATGGGTTCGTGTGCTGGGCCTCCTGATCCATGTTGAAAACCGATTTCTGCTTGCGGAACGGTATCTTGATCAGATTTGCCACAATCCTGCCATGCGAATTTGGAATTAGAGATTGGATTGTGTTGTCGACTATCATGTCGGGAATGTCAATCTGATAAGGGTTGGGGGCCGTGGTGATGTCGCGGTGGGACGATGTTTTCTTGAAATCTCTGAAGTTGACGTAGGTCAAGCAAATCTCGCCAACGTATATCTCACAACCCATAGGGCTGAAGTTGAACTGAGGAATAGGCTTTCTCATGGACCCAAAAAGATATGTTTTTATCGAGTGATGGCTGAATGACACCGTATCATTTCCTTCTTCTACTTGAATGAGGTTTTCGCACCAAGTAGGAAGGTTGTTGATTCCATTTATGTGCCGAGACCTGTCAGAACGAGGCTGATTGACTTTGACTTGAACTATTTCTTTGACTTGACTCAAAGATAGCGGGTGATATACAGTAGCAACCCAAGCGAAAACAGACTGGGCAATATTTGTGTTACCATTTTGGTGGATTCGTAGGAGTGCTCGATCGAAAGTATCCGGCAGGTTTCTTGGCAGGTGACTTAGTGCTTCGCGAACCTCGTCATCACTACGGCGGGTACATATATCTTCGATGGTCAGAAATGCCCACAGGAACCTGCCAAATTACTACCAAGACCGTATGTCAACGATGAGTGGTGAACTTACATCCCTTCCCCACCTAGACTGATTCCATGGAGAATCTCATCAATCAAGGTCTTATCTTCGACATCCCAGTACCCTCTTCTTTGATTATCTCTTAAAATTTCCTGGGCAAAACGCATTAAGTCGAGGTCCGTATCCGCCAACCCGACAGTCAGCCGTAATGTAGATGGTAGAGAACCATCGACTGCGTCCAAAATACTGTCTCTGCCTGATATCAATATCTTGACCTTAAGTCGTTGGCATTTGAGAAGTAAACCAGAAAAGAAATCCAGAATGGAATGTTGTTCATTTGCCGTGCATTCGTCCAATCCATCAAGCACCAAATAGAAGTCGCGAACTACAGTGGCCGTTCGATGGAATGTTTCTAGGAGAGATTCCGTGTCAAAGAGACAAGACTCTGAATTGTCCATGAGAGCTAATATGCTGTCATCTATTGAGACTCCAGACAGAGCCTGGCAAAGGAGAGAACGAAGTATGACGCCGCAATCCAGGCTACAAATATCGTCAAACCGAATGAAAAAGAATGATAGGGCATCTTGAGCACTTTTCTTTCTCATAATATGGTCAATCACGCTCGAGCTTGAGACTCATTAGCAGATAAGGACGTTGACAGCATGATCAAAGAGATTGTAGATAAGTGTTGACTCGTTGAGGCAAATACTTACACGAGAACAGTTTTCCCGGATCCGACTATCAATAATTAGCATTTTGCCATGGTATTTTGCCTCTGCAAATACTTTTCAACACTGACTTTTGCCCGTAATATTGAGAACAGCAGCCCCCTCATCTTGATGCCATTCTTGAAATTGTCGCGATTCAAAGATCCATTGTGCTGTACCTTTATGGCGCTTGGCTCGGGCGTTTCTATACGCCGTCTCGTAGTCATAAACTGACAACTTTTCTAATGATGCTCTCCGTCTTTGTTCTGGAGCACATGGTTAGATCTGTGAATGAAGCGGCCAATGGATGGAGGAATACTTGTAATATGCTGCTCTCTCCCCCTGATGATATGCTGGATACTTTGGGAGGAGTCACGTGCGAATTTTAATAGGGCATCGCTGGATTTCTTTTGCGAATTCTGCTCTTGACGATCGCAATAAGCCTTTGCCAGAGCTGCCTCATCTTGTACCCTGGTTGCAGCTAGTCGGATGTTGTCAACTGAGGGGCGGATCTTCGACTCGAACGAATCCTTCAATGCCACCCAAGCCTTATCTTTCCCTTCATAGACATTTAGCAGTTTTCTTACAGATTATCATGTTGACTTACAAGTTTGGCGGGTAAGAGTTATTATCTGACTACAACATGAGACAATGGCGAGGTGAAAATCGCATATCAACGTCTTCAGGCGATCTGAATGTGGGAACAAGCGTTCATACTCAGCAAACTGTGGAATCAGATGATCAAATCCTCTAAGAAGACCAGTGAATCTCTCGAAATAGCTCGTGAAGTTGATTAAAACCTGTTGAAGTCAGTCTCAAAAGTTGTATATCAATACTAGGGCTGGAACTTGACGAACCGAATATGTTAATTTCAAAGAACCCCAAATAAGAGCTGCAATTTGGGGATTGGAGGACACATAAGTGTCCACAACCTGTGAGAAGCCCTGAACAGTTTGCAAAAGAGAACAGACTTTCGAAGCGATAGTCTTTCCACTCTTAACGTGGTCTAGTTCGTCTAACTCCAAAGTGAACTTGAAGGCGGCATCGGCATCTTTCCACCCATTCCTCTGCGAATGAAGCTTTCGACGCTCTTCATCAGTGAGGATGGCTTGGAAATGGGCCAGCGCGACTTCGAGGTCAGCTTGATCGTGGATCTTGTCAGCCCCTAGTAACAAAGGCTTCGGTGATGCCGCAGGACTATGCGGCAACGAAAAGCTCATCTCGCCGATGACGAGAATTTGAATGTAGGAGATCGTCAGATGCCTGACCGCTCAGATAAGCTTTCAGTAGAATTCCGTGCCGCCTGCCTTTTTCCCCGCCCCATCTGGTCCAGATGATCTGGATTACGTCTGCGGATACGGTCGGCATTATTTCAAAATATTGAGTGAAGACGATTGGTTCAGACACTTTTGACAAGGCAGAATATGGGCTTGGCACTGCCTGCATTGGTTCGCGCACTATTGGAAGACATCGCTTTGGCAATGAGCTATCAGCTGTGACATGGTTACCCCCTTGTCAATTTGGAGACGAATCATTGGGTAAGTTGGACCTGCACAACGAAAGTGTCTCTTCAAGGCAGCCCCTATTACAGTCTGTTGCACTAACAGCGTCCGCCCCCCCTTTTTGCTGAAATTACGCACGTATAATCCCTATATATATATAAAAATTTGCTTAACGCTATATACATATTTATACTATAGTAATTAACCTATTTTAATAGCTTTAATTAATTTATTCTTATTAAATCTTATAATTTAAAAATATTATAATATTTCTTAAGTATTATTATATACCTTAATAAGTCGATAATAACTTATTTAAGTATTATCTATTATTTATTATTAATAGTATATAGAAATAATAATATATATAATAACTAATATAAAATACTACTAGAGATTTCTTAACGCTCTATTTTATTATTAATTAAGATTATTATATTTATCAAGAGGGCTTATTAAGCTATTATTATTAAAGAGGTTACTAGAAAAGCTATTAAGAAAGTTATTATTATTAGAATTACTTTTAGAACTAATAATTTAGTAGCTTTAAGTTTATATTATAAAGAATATATATATATATATATATATAACCTTTTTTTTATTATAAAAGGCTTTAAAAACATTTTTTTACTAAAAAAGAATAATAATATAGAGAAAATAAAAAAGAGATGTACTATAAGAAATCTAACTCTAAAATATTCTATTTTTGTTAATATTATTATTTTAATTAGATTTAATTTTAGTTAATTTAACTTTTTATTAAACTATTTAATTTATAAATAATATATTTATAGCTTCTTATTATAGTATTAATAATGTATTTATATTATTTCTTAATATATTTGAAGAGGATGAAGATATAAATAATAACAAATTAATTTTGTTATAAATCTGAGTTATTTATAGCTTAATACTTAAAAGTAATAATTGATTTATTTTCAATTTAATTATTAAAATTATTATATATAATAAACTTAGCTTTATTAATATATTAGATATAAATAATAATATTTAACTTAAAATAGAAATAGTTTATTTATATAACTTAAAAAAGCTAATATTATTATGATTATTGTTAAAAATCTAATTAATATATTTAAATTAATATTAATTTTTATTTAGGTGTATCTATTTACTAAAGAAGTTATTTAGCTAAATATTCTATAAATTAATATTATTCTCTTTTTTTAATAAATTAAAAAAAGAAATAAAATCTATTTTATAATTAGATAGTAATATAGTGGTATATTAATATCTAATAGAATAGTACTTAATATATAAATATTTTAAAAGAGTAATTAAATAAATATTTTAGCTAATATATAAAAAGTAATTAGTTATAAGTTTAATAATTTTATAAATATTAAATATTAAAAAGAAAATATATATAAATAACTTCTCTATATATATATCTATTTAGAGTATTATAAATATGAAAATAGTTTAAATAATAACAAATTTAATTAGTATTATATGTTAAACTAGAAATATTATAAAATTAAATTTTACTATGTAGAGAAATAAATAGAAATTATTATAATTAAATAGATTAATATTAATAATATAGAACTATTTGAAAAATTATTTAGTGAGATTTTTTATAATTAATTTATTAAGGATTAAAATTATTAAAATAAGAGAAATAGAAATGGTATTAAAATTAATAATAATTAAGAGATAATAATAATAATAATAATAGAAAAGAAAGCTAAAAATGTTATTTTTTATTATTAAAGTTAAGATCTAATTTAATTAATATTAATAATAATATTATTATTAATATATATAGTAATATAGAGGTGTTAGATTTTTGTTTCTAATATTTTAATTTATATATATAACTATTATTACTAATATTACTATTATTAATATATTAGCTATAACTGTATAAATATTTTATAATATGTATTATTAATTCTTCTATTATTATACTTTTTAAGTATTTACTAATTAAATATTGTACTTTTAATTTATTTATTTTTATTAATAATGTTAAGTTTATTCTAAAAAGCTTTAGATGAAATAGCTAGTTTTATTAAATAATTTATATCTATTTATAATAAGTAATATAATATTAATAAAGAGTTTTAAAAAACGCTACATAGATTATAATTAATACATAGTAATTTATAAATAATTTACAAATTACTAAATATTTAGTTTACTAAATAGACTTTTATTTAAGATTTTACTAAAAATATTAAAAATGTAACTAAACTTTTTATAGAGAATAATATTTGTTATAAAGAGTAGTTCAACGCTCTCTCTAATATAATATTTATTTTAATTCTTATTTATATTATTAAAAGTTAAAAAGAGATATTTATATAAAAATATACATTAGATTATTAAGAGGAATAATAATAATATTAGTTAAACAATATTAGTTTTAAATAAATTAAAGTTATTTTAAAATATTAACGCTTTAATATTATATTAATCTATTAAATAAAAGATTTATAATACATTAGTTACAATTGATTAATATAATAAGTATATATAAAGCTATTTATTATTAAATATAGCTAATTTTATAAATATTTTAAAACCTTTTAGTTTTATTTTATTATCATTACTATTAGCGTTATAAATACTATTTATATAGTTATAGATTAAATAAAATGAAGTTAAGCTAAATAATAAAAGTAATTAGATTAAAATCTTAAGTGATATATTATTAATAGAGATATATTATTTAGAGGAGAATAGAGAAAAAGAGCAATATAATAAAAGTAATATAAAGTTTAACTATATATAACTATGATTTTTTATATAATATATTTAACTATAAAAGAATCTATTTATAGCTATAGATTGAATATTACTACTTTATATATATAAGAATAATAAAACTATTATAATTTTAGATTTATAAATAATATAATCTATTTTAATATTTCTTAATTAATTATAATTAAAATCTCTAACTATAATTAGAATTCCTAACTATAAACTGTAATAATATATTATTATTATAAATTATTATTATAAATACTAATAATATATTTTAGCTACTACATAAATAAAATTAATATATATATAGCTATTAATAAAAATAATAAATGATAATATATTTTATGTATTCTAATATATTTATAATTAAACTTTTTATAATTTTATTAATTATAATTATAGATCTAATAATGCTATATTTTATAATAACATAATTAAGATTTAATATAATTATATAATAAAAACTTAGATTACTTAGTAATATTAATATTAATAGTTTATTCTCTTTTTTATAACTTAATATTATTAAATATATACTTTATTATATTAAAGTTAATAAATAAATAATAGAAATAGTTCTTAATCCAAAATATATAATATTTAATCTCTATGGCATAGTTATATAGATATTTAATAAAATCCTAAATATTATTCTTATTATTAAGTTATTCTATTTTAAATATGTCTTTTTAATATATCTTTTTAATATATTATTTTAAATTATTAAAATCTTTTTAATACGATTAAAATCTAATTAATATAGAAATAGAAATTTAAGATTAATATTTAATATTTAATACAAATCTTTAATTTAAGGTATATAATAATAATAGAAGTTATTTATAATAATAATAACGTTTAGCTTTAGAAAACGGTTATATTTTAGAATAAAATATCTTTATAATTAATACAAAAAGGTATTATTAGTAGTTAGACTATAATATATAATTAAACTTAAGATATTATTTAATATAAAAGCTAATAAGATTTATATATAAAAGTTTTAAAACTAATTAATCTCTATAATCTAAAATATAATAAACTTTTTTAACGCTTATTTAGTTCTCTATATCTTAATATCTTTATTAATATTCGATTTATTAATAAATACTAATTAATTAGGGTAATATTATTATATATAGTATAAATATTAATATTATAATTTATTATTTTACTAAATAGTAATAATTATAAGCTTTTTTTTTATTTAGCTAGATAAATTTAATTATTAACTAATTATAAAATAACTAATTTAGATTTTAAAAGTTTTAAACAGGACATTCTATATCCTTTTAAGAGATAGATTACTATAATATTATAATAATTTAAAAAGCTTTATACAATATTATATTTCTATTTTTTATTAATTTTAGTAGTATTGTTTTATATCTCTATGTCTTATTAATAATATTATATTATAATTTATATTATTAAATTATGTATTTAGTATAATTAACAATATTTATTAAGTTATAGGTTTTTTAGTTTTTAAATAATAATATTATTATAGTTACTAATAACTATAGATTTAATATTTTAAAGATTATTATATTATTATTATTACTTGTTATCTTTTTTAATATATTTAATATAATAAACTATAAATATATATTAATTAATAATTAATGATAAATAATTAAATATAATCTATATAATAGTAAATTTTTAATTATCAATAAATTAACCTATTTAAAAAACGATTACCCTTGTTAATTATTAAAATTATTTACATCAAAAAACTACATTAAACTTTTTAATATATTTTTATATTACTTAGAGCTATATAAACTATATCTTAAATAGATATATAAAATTATATAATAAATCTCATCTTTTATTTCTTAATAAATATTATTTTAATCTCGTACAAAATAAAAATAACTAGCTAAATTAATAATATCTCTATAAACAAGTTAATTACTAAAGAAATATTAAATATATATTTTATATCTCTATTATATAGTCATATATTTAAATACTATTATAATTATAGTAGTTAATAGTAATTAAGGTATTAGTAATAAATTTAGCGCGTTTTATAAATAATACGGAAAAATACCTATTATAGCGTAAAATAGGCTTTTTTCACGTTTTTGTATAAGCGGGGAAAAAAAGGGGGGGCGGACGCTGTCAGTGCAACAGACTATAGCTCTTCGAAAATACCTTAAATCTTAGTGGTCCAAATCGTTGATCCAATTCCCACACCGCATGTAGCGCAACTGCTTGGGGGGGAGGGGGAGCTCTGCAACGCTATATGTGATACTGCATCTTGCAACCCACGTGTTTCTTGGTTCTTCCTGTAAGATGTTCACCGCTAATGGTCTATCACCGTATAATCATGAATTGCGGATGGTTGTTAACGTAGCTCCAAAGTAATATTTTTTCATTGCGTCGGTGAAGAACGGGCGCGGACTGCATAAGCACTCTGACCCGGCTTTTGCTAAGTCTGGACTCAAGCATAACCATACAATTAAATAAAAGCGGTGGTTTATTAGAACATGAATTCATATCATATCGCTACCTACAAAGAAATGTTTCTCAGACGTCTTGCAGGCGCTAGCCTAAGGCAAGAAAGAGGAAAGTTGGGTCGACGGAAGCTACATAGATGCCCGTGCGTTAGCGGAAGCATGACCAACATAAACGACGAAACAACCTAGAATCTCGACCATCTTAGGCAATCACGAAAATCAAATGTAAATCAATCGCTCAGCTCAAAGCATGGCATTGTTGCTGGAATGTGTCGACCTTCGACCAACTGACACTGCCAATGGCGGTGCTGGCAATGTTTAACCGCTAGATATCATAGCCTTAAACTCCCTTTTTGTTTATACCTAAACATCGATCACAAGTTCTTCCAGTGTTTTGTCACAGCGGCGCAGGGTGTTTTTTTATTATTATTTCCGGGTCGAAAAAAGCATGGCATCGCTTAAATGCATCACAACTAAGCAAACACGCGAGCTGCGCCACCCAACAGCACGTGGCATTGGCCAAGATGAGTCGTCTCCATCCACCCAAGGTCCCAAAACCCTTTATAAGGCCAGCCCCCAAGGGGGGTGCCAACAGCGGCAATAGTCGACATATGACACTAAGATCACGGCTTTATTTTCGCAGTAGAAGGCAACATCGAACTTTCGAGTATCATGTCGAAGGAGAAATTCAAGAATGTCTCGCGCCGACCTTCATTGCCACGAATCCAAATGTCGATCACGCTTGTTAGTACGATTATCGCTGCTTCTCTAGGGGCATGCGTTGTCTTGTCTTCCAACTACTTCTTCAAAATGACTCGATCATTCGAAATTTCTGTCAGGGGGACCAACACCGAAATCCCAGATCACATCCTTCGCCAAGAAGACTATGGCTACAATATGGGTGGAGAGACTTACATTGAGTTGGATCCCGAGGGCACTAAGGTGCGGTCATCATTCGGTCTGGGCGCGGGTGTAAGGGTTCAAGGTTGGCCAAGCAAGGGCGGCACATACATTCTCAAGGACTGCGTCCGTGTTGAGCTCGATTTTCTTGAAGTGGATCGCTTCAAGCCCTCTCGACGCTCGGATGATGAAGAGGAAGAGGACGCCCATTGTGAAAGAATGCGCAAGCTGGGCGCGACTTGGTGGAAGAGTGACCAGGCTCTTGCCGTCGCTGAGCTCTTTGGGGCGAAGGAAAAGAAGCATTTGCAAGACCCAGTCATCATCGCCAGATGGCCTGCGAGTGGCGGTGTCTGGGTGCTCACGAAACCACGAATAGAAGCGATCAAGATGGGGACGGGGATTATCAAGCTGTCGAAGGATATAGAAGAGCGCTGCCGTTTGATCAAAGAACTCGGTGGCGTTTTCTACGAAGACCCAAAGGAATGTCTTGATCTAGATCTTGCTTGAGATGCTGAAATCTTCGGTGCCGCTGGAGGTTCTGCGCTGTACGTCGTGTCATCCGTCAACGAATGGTCTTCAGACCGTGGTTTTCGAGAGAGGCGGTGTGGATTTGGCTCCTACCGAGACAAACACAACCTCTGGAATGCCCGACTGAACAGTCTACGTATATCTATTCTTCCTATTTCCAACCTTTTCGCACTTTAAAAGAGCAAGATACTTTCCCCGTTACAACGCCTGCAGTGTTTACTCGCTGAAGGTCTTGGAAACCCGCAAGTGCCTGTCTCTTCTCTTCTGAACGAATGCCAAGCTGCTTCAGTATTTCCATCACAGCAACATAAAGAATCTCTTCGTTGCCGTCCTCGACTTTCACAGCAATTCCGATGCCAGAGTTTGCTCCCAACCGCCGAGTATCGTCCGAGTCTTTAACAGCAACACCGTAGCAGCCATCCGCCCCCAGCTTGCCAACGACTGCGCCGTCGTACTTGAGCATCAGCTCTGTACAGAAGCGTCTCTCCCCTCCAACTATCTCTGGGAAGCGCCACATAGCTTCATACATCTTTGCCAGGTGTATAGTTCTCTGGCTAACCGAGGAACTATCGCGAGCAACTAGGTCAGCCGCGTCCGCGAGGACCGCATAGAGATGACTGATATTGCTGAGAGGTAGAGCCGGTGCGGGAAGATTGCAACCGTCAGTTCCCCAGTTGATCTCGCCCGAACTCAGACCGCTCAGCTCATCGAAGGTGCGTCTGACACATTTCTGGACTTCGTGCTGGGGTAATTGGTACTCTTCATCCTTGCCAAGTGCTTTGGCGCCCGCGAGCATGGCAATATGTTTTGCAGAGCAGTTATTGCAAAGAGGGCCGGGGACGAAGTTCTGCCTAATCCATTCCTTGTTGACAACCTCGGACATGGCTGCGTGGCCACCGCAACGCATCTGTTGTTCTTCGGCCTGGATCTTGGCAAGCATCGAACGCCCTCGCTGAACATGCCGTTCCTCGCTGCTGTGCGACGAGCACATGAGCGCGAGATCCGCATCGTCAAATCCAAACTTATCGAAGCCTTCTATCTCGAGGAGAGCAAGTATTTGAACTGGCTTCGCGGCCGAGCGCGCGAGTGTCATACGTGACGGATTGCCTACGGCGTACAGAAGTTTACCGGTGGCATCAGTGACTGCAGCATGGATGCAGTGGGTGTTTTCGATTATGCCGCCCCGATCGGAGAAAATGCAGTCGTCCTGCAACTTGGATCGTGTCATTATGTCCTCGCACAACTCAGAGCCCAGATGTGAGAGTCAGAACGAGGTCGGGTTGGCGTAAGCGGGCGGCGAGAAACGAAGCCTAGAAATAACTGAATGATGAATGGTGGAATTTGACGTGTATTCTGCTCTCGCTGAGTCTATGGCATCAAAGCTTTTATCTTGTTAGCAGCTCAACGCTCATGACTAACATGGGGTCTGGAAGGGAGGTGGTTCGACAAGTCATCTTCGCGGAGCAGTGCCACAGTCGAGATATGTGGCCGCCGGCGAGCAAGGATCAGTTTCGAAGCACGGCAGAATGTAGAAAATATTCGTTCAAATTCCGTAGTCCCACGAGGACATTGACTGAACGCAAGAAGCCCTTGCGGAACGGTTGTCGCCGCAAACAAGCGAAACCTCGGAGCTATGCGAGTCACTCTGTGAATACGGCCGAGCTCTGAATCCACGTTGAACACGTTACATGTTGTACATTGAAAAGCATCATAGGCATATGCTTCTCGGTATTGGACGGAGAGCGAAAGTAGTCCAATGGATAGGAGAGCTAGAAGAGCCCAACTTTTTGTTTAGTCACCTCACCTCCCACCATCACCCTAATACAGAAATAATCTTGTGTCATTAACGCCTTTTTGACTTCACGGCCTGTGATAGGCGATTACATCCAGTTAAGCTTTGAGGCCTCACAACTGATTGGTCTCTAGTAGAAAGAAGAGTTATAGCATGCGCTGTTGCTCGCATTTGCCCCCCACACAGGGCGTACGCACTACATGAGTCTCCCGACGTTGGCAAGCAAGCCGTAGGCCGGGCGGGAGCGGCGGGACACGGCGGCTTTACCGCTGCGGCTCCGCGGAGAAGCTAATTTCAAGTCTAATGCCCGGGGACTAAAGTTATTGACCGGTAGCTTGAATGAGTAGCAGTGACACGGCAAATCACGGAGTCGACGCTTTCGGTTCTTCCGTAAAATTGAGCGTTTCCCCTCTGCTGCCGGCCGGCGGCGGCAGGTATGGGTCTTCGTCGGCCACACACGCACTCCACGTCGGGCCGGGACTTCATGGATGCATGTGTTAGGACCACGGCAATCTTTCTTATGTACACTAGACTGATTCCTTCTTGGCAGCATTGACAAATGTACTTCGACCGTCGAGTCATAGGTTCCTAATTACGAATGATTCACAAAGCAAGATTGAGGCCTTCAACTATATTGGCAGAGTTTATAAGGCCTGTAAGCCCCTGAGTATCTACACACCGCATGCACCTCCAACCATCCGACACTTCTTTCACAAGCTTACAATCATGTTCATCTCATCAGCTCACGCGGAAGCGCGCATTCCTGTCCTGCGACAACTGATCCGCGACTACCCTCTCGGCGTCCTCACAACCGCCATCCCTTCCGAAAACCATCCTCTAATCCTAGCTAGCCACGTTCCTTTCGTCCTGGACGTTGACGATGAGTCAGACGATGCAGAGCTGGGTCAGCTGAGGGGACACTTGGCTCGCCAAAACCCCCAAAGCAAGGCAATGATCGAAGCCGTCCAATCCTCGAACGATTTCTCAACCACGCTTGAACAAGAAGTCCTCGTCCTCTTCACCGCCGCGCCTCATCACTATGTCACGCCCCAGTTCTACACCGAGACCAAGCCCACGGCCGCCAAGGTTGTTCCTACGTGGAACTATGCCGCTGTCCAAGCGTACGGTTGCGCTACCATCCATTTCGACTCCAAGTCAGACACAGCGTCAAGCTTTCTTTCGAAGCAGATGGACGATCTGTCACGGCACACAGAGACTTCGGTCATGGATTATACGGGAAAGGGGGACAGGCCCGGACCGTGGAAGGTGGCGGACGCCCCTCAGCGGTATATTGAGCTGATGAAGAAGAACATCATTGGCATTGACATTGTCATTGACCGTTTGGAAGGAAAGTTCAAGATGAGCCAGGAGATGCGGAAAGGTGACCGGGAGGGGGTGATTCGTGGGTTTCGGAGCCTAGACTCTGAGGGAGGCCAGGTTATGGCTAACTTGGTCAAGGAGCGTAGTGAATTGAAGGAGTCTGCGAAGCAGTAAAAGTCTACTCCAGTACTTTGAGACTATGGGCTTTCACTTCGAGTTATCTTCCCCAGGAATTGAAGTAGAGATGGCACAGCAATCTCGAGCTTGGTGATTACCTCGGGCTCAAGAACTCGATGTGTTTCCAAACTGAAACGTTGAATGTAATCGGAGGAACAGGTCTGCGGAAGAATCGAGCTAGTCTTCTTTACATTGCCGTAGTCAAATTTGGCCAGAGACCTCAACCACAAGGTGTTGCTTTTAGTTTCTAAAGCTACCGATGATATACCTCCAATGCATTCTGTTTGATCAATTCAATGCCCTCCTTTCGAAAGTCGTCTACCTCTGTATGGCTTGTGACATTGGCATCGAAAACGAGATTCGTCGGGCTCTCCACGGAGTATTTCGGCCAAGCATCAACAATCGCCGGCCTTCCTGACCAGGCATTCAGATCAAGATCGCTTATGAAACTCGCCCAAATGCTCGACATAAACCTTGCCAGTTCAAAGTGGCTCTCTGGCATCCCGTCAAATGGCAAAATGTCCGGCCTGTACCCAGCACCTAGGTAGTTGCGAAACATATATCCAATCTCTTTGAAGTGACCTGCGCCAACTTCAGGCGGAACACCATGCGGAATAGCGTTAAACCGATAAGAAAAGGCGTCTAATTCGTGACTAGCCCATGTCGTGGCTGTTTGTCGACGCGCAGCGATAAAGTAGACATCGCCCCAGTAAGAAGCGCTACGGCGAAATTGCGCTCCATACGGTGGTCCAGGACGCTGTTGGCCGAGACTTGCGACCACATTCACGGAGAGATCGTCAGGATACGCCTGTAAGACCTCATCCTGAAAAGATGATGGAAGGCTCGCGAGCGTGGTCTTAAAGTCTTCAGTGGTGTTGATGCCTTCCGGGCCGAGAGAGGCCCCTTCATCACTGTTCGCTCCGGTGATGATTGGTACACGTACAAACTCACCGCGCTGTAGATGTACGCTGCCATAATTCTGAACGATATCTCCATCAATGGTCGGGCCCAGGTTTCCGCGCGCCAAATACAAGGAACCCAAAGTGGCGTTCAGCTGTTCGAAGGATACTTGCCGCAAGCATTGTACACTGTCTGACGTGCCGTTGCACCCTGTCTTCGCAACAACTTCGTCGAAGTGGGACTGGTAGGCATTATTACCGTTCTGGGCTGCGTAGAAAATGGGATTCCCAGACTGCAGTATCGCCGCTCGAAAGAGGCAGTCGTTCCTCCCGGCGTACGCGGTTAAATGCAGACCTACACTTGCACCACCAGCCGATTCTCCAAAGATAGTAACTTTGGTATTGTCGCCTCCAAATGCCTCGATATTTTCTTGCACCCAATGCATTGCGAGGCGCTGGTCTCTCAAGCCGATGTTCGTCAGCCCCTCGCCAGCAAGTTCGTTGGAATTCAAGAAGCCTACAGACAGCCGCGCATTGGCAAAGGTCTAAGATTGGGTTCTCGGTTAACATAGACATAGCATACCCCATGCGTGTAGGCGGTAGTTGATTGAGACGCCAATGAATGGCTTCCCGATCTTGACGGATTGGTCTACAAGAAACGAGAGGTTATAGCGCTGGTCACCGCCACCGCCATTGGTGAAGCCACCTCCATGAATCCATAAACCGACTGGAAGAGTGCTTTCAGAGTAGCCGAAAGGGCGCACGACGTTGAGTGTCAGACAATCTTCTGACCGCTTGTAGAATGTTTGGTCGAGCTAAATACGCTCTTGTCAGCCATCTTGGATTCCAACTTATAGGTAAGTAGGAAGTAATACACCGTATCCAACGCATAACGACGAGTAGGTGAAAGTTTCGCGGGTGCCCTCCCAAGTTTTGTTCAAAGATTGCGCTTGCTGAAACCGCAGGTCCCCAATTGGAGGCTGCGCGTAGGGTATGCCAAGGAAGAAGTCTTGATTGTATTCTGCAGAATACCGTCCCACATAGGTGCCATTCTTGAGCTGTGCTGACGGCTCCTGCGAAGCGCCAACTGCAACTATCGTGGAAAGCGAAAGCGTCTGTAGCAAACCAGCGGTGGACCACGTCTCGTCAAACAACCATCGGAATATTAGAATGAAGGTTTCGTAGGAAAACATTACTGTTTATGAGCGAAATCCCCCCGCTTAAATCAATGATATCGTCTCTTTTGTCTCTCACTGCCATTATGGAAGACGTTTCCCGGCACAAATTCCCATCGACAGTTGACTGAGGCAATTTACTGGGGTTGTGACTCGCCAGTTCGGCTGCAGCTATCGCGGCTATGAGGGGAACCTCACCAAGTGTGGAGAATGGCCTAACAATGGTGTCTTTAAATCGCATTCGGTTTCCCACCGCTCGACGATGCTGAGTTTCTTCGGGTCATCCTATGACGGCTAAATACGATTAGAGCCATTGATTTGCGCGAGCCTGGTTCGTGATGCGTAATATATCCTTGGATATCTTCCCCGGGAAAGCTTCGGCGAAGATAGCTCAAATAAAGCTAAGCGGGCTGGTTGCATTGCAGCACATGGGTAACGTTCTTCTCCCATGGCGCCTCTTAAGGCGATCCTCATTACGGATACCTCACCCCAATTCAACTTCCCTACAGCATTGTGTAGTTCGCCGTGAGGATTATGTGACTTGTGATCCAACACCCAGTCTATTGACCCCCCGTAGGAATTTCAACAGATCGTTAGGTTTTGGAACTTATAGTCTTGCCTTTGCCTGCCTTGACAGCTTCAACGATTTTTTCGATCCCTGGACCCATGACCACGAGAGTCAAACCACAGCCAGACAGAGGGGGGAGTGCGGGAAATCAGCCCCGCTCGCTCTCAACTTCTTGATGAGTTCTCTGGACAATTCCGACATCACCTTCTGCGATGAATTCCTCATACTTGGCATCTCTTCTTAGATACAGGCTACTGTGGTGGATTAAGAGTATAACTGCGGAAATGAGTTATTTAAGGGGTCTATCCGAGTAGACTAAGTAATGTGAGCGGTAAGTTAAGAAATAATAAGCCTGCAAGTGATAACAGCAAGATAAGTGTTGTGGGAATGAAGTTGCTTTATCGATCTCGCTTTTCTGAACCTTCCTCCTTAATGCCAGAAATGCTGGCTAAAAGTTGCTCGGACGTGGACCACCAGGATTCTCATAAGTGAGTTAAGGTTCATGATGCTGCACCCATACTTTGCACATTTTCCTGCTTCCCCTCCTCGTCACAGACGTGAGGTTGGAGACTCTCCACCCCAATCCCGCCGTCATCAGGCTCGCCTAGGTAAGTAAACTGTTAGATGACCTTTCGTCCAATCATGCTTGTTGATAACTAAAGTGTTTCAAGGTAAGGTCAAGTGTAATTTACTTACCACTATTCTCTTTTTCATGTAGTTGCTTGTCTTGGACGTCAACAAAGTCGATGATTCCCTCCCTTTCCCCGTCCCCGTCTCCGTCTACAGATATTTTCGTTGACTTTTGGCCTTCAGAGGCAAGAATGCTCCTTTCTCCGTGATCAAATTCCTTGCTCATCTCCATAGAGTCACGCGTTACAGGCAAGATGTTTGTCGCAGGCTGTGGGGGCATCAATTCAGCGTGATTAACCTCATTGAAAGGCCTTGCCAGTATCTGTCTTGGTGAATGCTGTTCATTTAACCATCTCGTTTCATTCTTCTGAGAGGTTTCTTCTTCATTCAGCGTTGGCCTTGCGAGATTGTGTAGGCTTGGACTCTGGTTTCTCACGGCCAGCGAGACATTGTTATGAGCGTCGTCATTATCGCTGGGGACCAAATCGTCCGAGTAGTATTCATCGGGGTGATTACTTGCTTGTTGACCGTCATTCTTAGCGGAATACATTGTTTCGTTGCGTAGTTGCGGCGGTGACGTGTATTCGTGATACGGATTGTGATATGATTTAGCATAAAGGCCTCTTTCATAGAGGTCTTGTGCCCTTTTGAGATAGGTCATCTTTTCGTAGGACCTTGTCGACAGTGCCCTAAGGATCATGAACCGGGCTTCTTGTACGTTGTAATCACATTGAGCATCTCCGAACTCCAGAAGATCGCGCCGTAGATCATTGCTAGCGTCTGGCGATCGCTTCAAAATGTAGCGATAAAGATAGGCTCTCAACAGAGCCGACCGATTCCCTACGGAGCGCCATAAGTTGCACAAGTCGACTAAGTATACCTCAGGATTCGGAGATGAATGTATCAGCTGCTGAAGGCAAGCAGCTTCTAACAAAACATCGCCAAGGTCTCTCGCATTTCTTAAAACCATTTGGAGCGCCTTCTCCTGCTCGTGGGAGAAGGTGATGGTAATATCCGGCTGCCAGTCTGGAGCCTCGTCTTCGCTTGGCGTGTAGACAACAGTGTCGGAAAAGCATAGAAGTCCACGAAACGCCCCAGGCCTGACCTGGGTTTCCCCTCGTAAATTAGATAAATACTTTGTAACGGCACTTTGTCCGCACCGGGCTGTGTCGGTGTTCTTCTCTACTAGAACTTTGGCAACAACCCACTGGAGGTATGGCCGAGACTTAAGATTGGCAGGATCTTGGTGTAAGACTTCAGTGGCGTAATTATGGGCGATCTCCAGATACATTTCGGCGCTCTGACGCTCCTCGGAGTCGTCCAGTGAAGCTTTATACCGACGCCTGGTATCAGCCAGGGTCCACATGGCGAACGCTGTGAAGATATCCAATAAAGCTAAGGAGGTCACTTCATCTCCGGCAGAGCTTTCCCAGTGCTGTTGAATGATCTGAGTAACCCCTGCTGCGTTTTGGTCCCGTGAGGACACATATTTGTTGAAAAGGAAACGAATCATTTTCTTCACCGACATTGTGGCCAGGAGCCCATGACACAGATCTCTGAAGTCCCAAATGCGGTCTTCATGGTGGAGATATGCATACAATTCGCCATATTCTCTTGCAGTATGCTCCTCCGCGCCGCCTACGTGTTTAACAACGCGCAGGTTGTTGATGAGACATTGGAACTGAAATTTGGTCAGACAATACTAATTTAAGCACACGGTGGGCAACTTACTTCAGTAGAATCCAGGTTTGGCCAGTTTGTAAGCAACTTCCGAAGGTTTGGCGTTTTTATCCGTATATTTTGCGGATAAGCATCGTCGTCAAATTGAAGTGCTCACTGGAAAACAAGAACCCAGTTGGCCGATGCGGCCTGCTCTACGTCTTTTGGCGGGTACTCCCTCGCCAACTTGGTGAGCGCATGAACGTCTGAGATCTCCAACAAGAATTGACTATACTGATCCAGGACGTATGAGTTGTCGATGAAGCTTTCGAGATGGTCCTCGAAATATCGCTTTGCCGCCTCAAAGTGTCCAATTCGCCTGAGCTTTGAGAACTCTTCGAGCTCTTCTTCTAGATCTTCATTCACATCCATATCGACGTGCAATGTAACATCTCGACGAGTCTTGGGGTTGACATGGACATCCACGAAAGGGGATGGCTTGCTGGTGTGGAGTTCTTTCTCAGACTCTCTCTTGTCTCTTCTTCGTTTCACCTCTCGCGTTTGGTATCGCACGGGTTCTTGTTCGCTTCGAGGAGGGCTCTTTGGCTTTGGATCTGGCTGTAAAGGCGCGTGATTCAAGGTGCTTGTGGGTATCCCGTTAAAGACGTTCGACGTGTGGTTTGCCCCCGACATGTATGGCTCATAGAAACCTCTATGACCTCTCGCGAGAGAGATCTGCCACACTCGTTCATCCCAATAGTCGAATTCCTTTTGTGCCCGTTCTAAATCTAAGAGGAATTGGGCGCGTCTCGTCTCCGTAGCTAATTTGCCATCTTCGTTTTCATCGGATCCTTGCATCTTCCAAAGCTCTCGGATCTTGTGTTGACTGTTCTCTCCTGCAAAACATGCCTCGTTGAGTTCCCGCGATGCATCTTCATCGGTTTGAAATCCTTGTTGATTGTTGTGACGAGAGTCAGACTGCTCTTTTGAAATCGCAACAGCCAGATGTTTCTGATCAGGCTGGTCATCATTGAGGAAGGACAAGTCTGGTCCTGATATCTTTGTGGGTAATTCTGGCGGAAAGGGACCTTGTGCCGCTCGTGATGTCACGGGTAGTGGTTTTAATCGCTCGCTTTCATCGGTTGGTGCTTCTGTGCCCTTTTCTTGCTGTGGGCCTGATAAGTTGCGTTGCATGTTGGCTCCCGAGGCGGATGTATCTCGTCCAGCATGAAGATTGATGATGTGTATGTGAAGCAAACCACAACGGTGGAAGAAGCCTCAGACGCGGTCAATCTCAAGTAGATGGATATTTAGACAGATGGATCTCTGGTGATAAAGCAACGGCTCGTATGGGCATAATCAGGCTGCACATATTAAATCTGGAGAAGGCCCCCGTTCCACTTGACTGAGGGCGTAAGCGCCTGGCTGTGCATGCAGCTTATCACGCAGTCTGCATGCTGCACTTACGCCAACCACTTTAGCGGGCTACGCTTGTTCCGCAAGCACGCAAGCCAGTGGATACAATGTCTTCGCCAACATCTGAAGTGGTGGGCAAGATAAGGCTCTGAGAGCGCCATCCGTTGTCGGTAAAGCTTCATGTAACCAAGGGCGCACGAAGAGTGGAGAATTGCTTCCTGAATGAGCGAAGGGCATCTCGCATGCAGGCCTCCGCCACTATTGTACACACATACGGTACCTAATAATAATTGAGGGGTCCCAACACCAATTGTTGACAGGCCTCAGAGCCTGGTAGAACTTGCCTCAAACATTCCCACGGTTGATAGTTTTCTTCATCAATCATTACTCGAACAACCTGGCAGCTACTTGGAAGCACCAAAAAAAAAAAAAAAAATCAAAGCTGGCCACGCCGCTACGGCGTACCAAAACGGCGTTATGGCCGGTCCTCCGATGCCGCTCGCTGCTGCTGCTCTCAACGAAGCGAAGAAGAGCAAGAGGAGCAACTCAAGCAACAACAATGAAAGTCGTCGCGTGGGTGAGTATCGACAGCCTGTCCCCACGTCGAGAATGGCCCATGTATCCATCGAACCGAGATCGAACGTCAGACGCAATCAGGCCCGGCCCGGGCTGAGGGTTCGTCGTTTCGGTCGGTCCGATTTCGAACGGTTCAATGAGGAAAAAGCTGTTGGGTCTCATCTATTGTTAGGGTCAAAATTCATTGAGAAAGTCGAGATTGAGTGCAATTATCGTTGGAGAATGGCGCGATGGGGAGTGCTCGGGCCAGACCAGAACCCAGCGGGCATCGTGTACATCGACATCTCTTTTAAGCAACCCCCGGAACATATGCTCAGCAGCGCCAACGTCCTAATCACACTAAGTGAAGATGCGCCTGTCCCCCGCGGCAGGTTTAGTCGCAGCAAGCCTACCCGGACATCCCTGGATTCTGAACACGCCGTGCAGGTTACGGAGTACTTTGGGCCTCACGCCATTTACGGCCCTCTGAGCATGAGCCTCGAAACCAACGAGAGGTCATTTCAACCCACCATAGGAGCTGGCGGAATGGTTGAACTAGGTGGGATGGGAACTCGCCGAAATGTTACTCGTCAATACGTTGACAGCTGGATCTTCAAAGGAACACAGAAGAGAGCTAAGGACGGCATAGGTTTACGGTGTCTCAAATGGGAGCTTACAGAAAACGACACCGAGAAGAAGCCGCTACACAATCACGTATTTTACACAGCTTTCGCGTTCGAACACAGCGGGAGGCCAGTTAACATGTGCGTCGAGATTGAGGGCCGCCTCAAGAGTACTACCCAACGAGGGAAGCAACGTTTTAGATTTCGCTCGAGATCCGGCGACAAAGATAACGTTATGGTCACTCAAATCGATCTCTCCACAGCGCGAAACGACTTCAACGAGAAGCTTGACCAATTGGCATTTGGTCTCAACATGGATATGCAGAGGATAAATCTTGAGGCGATCCCCGTAGAGATGCCGGGACCTACTCAGGCAACTTTTGAGCAGATAGCCTCGGACGCAATACCCGATGCAGACGAGACCATTTTGAACGGCTTGGAGGAAGCCTCGGATGAAGGTGTCAACGAGCTGAAGGAGTTCCTGCTACAGGAAACTCAACGGCCGCCAGCTTTTAAGATTTCTCGGCCAGGATGTAGCGGCAACTCGTCCAGCGGTGATGAGACCCTGGTAAACGATAGTAATAACAATCTCGACCAAATCAACCGACTCAAAGCAAATAGCCCGGCGAATTCCCGAGGTTATGGTTCTAGCTCTGATCAGATGGTTGATGTTAATGTTGAAAGCAATTGGAACAGATGACATCGACCTTACTGGCATACCCATCTCTACAGCCATGGGTGGCAAGGTCGTTGCGGATCGGGATATCGCGATCGACCGTGTGAACCCAGAGATACAGAGCAGGAGCGGTTCACGTATGAAACCAGTTGCGAACGGGAAACTGTTGCATGCGGCAGCAACTCAAGGCCTTTCTCCGGGACTTCTAGCCCATAAACCGTACGGCGGTCATTTTGAGAGTCATCAGAGACGACGAAGCCAGGTTCGAGTTTCGGGTCAGAATGCCGCCAGTATGGATCTTCGTCATGGCAATTAACAAGGTACTGTTTGCATTATATCTCATGTAAATACCTATCTAACTAATACTTCAACTCCGTCGAAACCCCGGAGCACGTTTTCTAGTTTGAAATACGCATCAAAAGACTTTGCTAGTTGTGCTGTGTAGATTGTTCGCTCAGCTCCTAGGTTGTGACCGTCGTTAAGGTCTCCCGGCCCATCGCCATCTCCATCATTCCTGTTGCGATTATCTCTATTATCTCTTCTCACTGTACGTATCTCCTGCAGAACATAGCCGAAGTGGTCACTGTCACAGCGTGCCTAGCAAAAGCCAGGACTTCTCCAGACTATGTAATACACTAGGCGACTAGTCTCCTCTATCATTGTGAGAGACTATGCACAATTTGCCGAGCCCATCCGCCTCAAATTATCGCAGGACAGACTACTCACAACTGAATTGGGACTTATAAAGAGTTGTTTTTAGGCGGAATTGGTCGGATCTAAATATGTGTCATCTGCGCCCTATCTCTCGATGATGCGGAAACATCAAATCCGCGACCCACTTCATCGCGCGTCCTTCAAACTTCGCTCTGCTGGCCTGACAGGCGCGTTCTTTCCCCCGAGCCACACTCTCTGTCCAACACCCAAAAGATGTTCCGCCAACTCCTTGCCCGCGGCTTTGCCGAGAGCGGCCTGAAAAGCCTTTGCAGATGTCACGAGGACGTCAAATTGATATGTCTACAGCGCTTTATCCGCATGTTCGCGTACGGCGCGACGACCCTGCATCTGGTCGCATACCTCGAGCTCCTGGGCTTCTCGGCCACGCGAATTGGGCTGTTTATGGCATTGACGCTTGTTGGTGATACTTGCATCAGCCTGGTCCTCACTTCTTGCGCCGATGAGGCTGGTCGGAGACTCGTCTTGGCGTTGGGGGCAGCGCTTATGGTCGCCAGCGGTGTCGCGTTTGGGCTGTGTGATAGATTCTGGATCTTGTTGGCTGCTGCGGTCTTTGGAGTCATAAGTCCCGGGTATGAAACGTATTTTGGTAGACTTTTCGAATATTGGCTGATTATTGAGCACAGAGGCAACGAGATTGGCCCGTTTCGTGCCGTTGAAGAGAGCATCGTAGCCCATCTGACTACCGCCGAGGACAGAAGTGATGTGTATGCTTGGTACAGTCTCGTAGGAGCAGCCGGAACGGCAGTAGGAGCAATGACGAGTGGCTGGACAGCTCAGTCTCTCACTAAGAATTCCGGGTGGAGCGACGAAGATGCGTATCGGGCAGTCTTCTACGGGTATTCGGCGCTGGGTGTATTCAAGCTCGCTCTAGTCCTGCTGCTTAGCCAAGACTCCGAGGCAGAACCCGAAGCTCATGACAAGGATGAGACAAGGCCCATCCTCGGCGCGCAGAGAGCTGAGGTACAGGTTGAGACTGTGGGCTGGAGGAGAAAGCTGCTTCCCGGCATTCAGAAGAGCAGCTTTCCGGTCGTTATACCGCTGTGTCTCCTCTTTGCACTCGACTCCTTTGCTTCCTGTCTTACACCACAGTATGTGAACTTTGTCTATTCGGCTGTCAATGAGAAGCTAACTGAGTGTTCCTAGGTCGTGGATTGCCTTCTTCTTCCGGTGGAAGTTCGACATGGACAACGGCCTTCTCGGATCCATGTTCTTCGTATGCAGCTTCTTAGCTGTGGTAACTACCTTGATCGCATCCTCATTGGCGAAGCGTTTCGGCAACCTCAACGTAAGTATCAAGCTCCCACGAAGACTCCTCCCAGAAACTCCAAGCTTACAAGCCAAACCAGACGATGGTGTTCACCCACCTCCCCTCCGCAGTATTCACTGCCCTCCTACCTTTGCCGCAATCCGTCAACGCTGCGATAGTTCTCTTGATTCTGCGGGCTTTAACCCAGTCCATGGATGTGGCACCCAGGGCAGCCTTCGTAGCAGGAATTCTGAAACCCAAGGAACGAACCACAGTGATGGGACTTGTCAATGTCCTCAAGACGGCTGCGCAGAGTGTAGGCCCCCTCGGCGTCGGAGTGTTGGTGGACCGTAACCTCTTCTGGGTGGCCTTCGTGAGCGCCGGATGCCTCAAGGTGGTTTACGACCTGGGCCTGCTGGTTTGCTTCCGGAAGAGCGAGAGACCTGAGGACGAAGCTCCGGTTGCTTAGAATGTGTTCCTGTATGCATAGTGGACGGAGCGAACTTTCCTCCGTTCTGGATCAATATCACAATCTTTGCCAGCGTAGTCGAAAGTCGGGATCAGCATTCTTCGCGCGTCCGACGTAGTCCACAACTCGATCAATCATGGCCAGAGTTGGCTTGAACGGCAGGTCCGCTTGCATAACGGACGCAGCTAGGTACCGGCGAAAGCGCTCAAAGTCAGGGCCCTGCTCGGGGGAAGCTTCAGGCATGCGATGGTCGTGGGCGAAGATGTCCCACACCCAATGATACTTCTCCCAAAAGCCTTCCAAATTGTAGAGAACCTCCCCTCGCCATACGTATTCGTTCCACATCGCGCACGTCTGATTGCCGGGGATAGGCAGACCGAGGTCCTTAATCAGTTGGTCGGCCAGTAGTATCAGCTTCCAACGGTACGAGACGAAAGCGCCAATATCGATGGTGAGGTCTGGATTTGTATTCCCCCATGCGGCGGCCTTGAGACATTCTTTGAGGAAGGCGCCGTCGCCCTGCCAGTCGCCAGGACACGTCTGGTAGAATAACTCCGCCATGTCTTGGACACGGTAGTAGCACCTTGGGCAGGAGGCAGGACGAGGGTAGCCCCTGGATACGGGGGTTAGGTGTCCATGAAAGCACTTGAGCCTGGTCAGTTCGGTCAATCTCTCTGCGTAAAAGAAGACTTCCGGTTTTCTCATTGTATGGGAGTGCCGATATTGATCTCTGGCCCGGTCGTGTGTTGGTGGCGTCGACGGATTTTGTGAATTTATTGGGCTGCTCATGTTGTCGGGCGATAGAGGAGTCGAACTCTGGCTGACTTCGGCGACGAAACGAAGAAGAACGTGTATGCAATGTCGCAGAGAGAGAAGGTTCGCCGTTGCCCCACGTCGAATGGCCTTAGTATAAATAACGTGGGGACATGGATAAACACATGGGCTCTGAATCACTCGGTTCAGTTCGTCTTTCCCCAGAGACTGGATCGCGTGGCCATAACGGGACCACGCGGGTGGCTCAAACTTTCTAGGAGTCATGTTCACGCGGTCATGATTGTCATCAAGGTTGCTGCAGACCGACCCAGCTATGATCTTCTCGGCAGGTATATGATTGGAATTCATAGAGGTCCATCGGTGATCGTGAGACACCTCAGCAAGGTGAATGGAGAGAACGTAAATATCGAGATGGAGATATTTGCGGGAGGGACAACGAGAAGCAGGGCGACGAAGACAACGAGAGAGAAGATAGAAAAGAAATCGAAATGTGACTACCCGACTCGCAACCATCCCTCTTCTCTGCCGGAAGTTGCTCTGGCTAGACGACAATCTGTCTGGATCTTGGAGTAAGCTCAGAGGCCTCTCTTCTTGTGACTGGAGTTTCGTACGGCAACAGCCGCTGGAGACATGTTGCCCTCACAACATTTGGCCCGTCAATGTAGCGGATGCTCGTTGCCTTGCAGGCGCAGTCTGAACCAACGACTTCAACCATGGCATACTGCGTCCACTCAATGAAAGGGATCGCAAGCATGGCATTGCTGCGCAAGCATCGCTCACGTTCAACGGACACTCTCTTGCAGGCTGGGTAACACGAAGACCCTGGCATCAACGAGTTGCAGCCCAATAAGGTAGAAACAAGTCGCGGCGGAAAATCAGGCTGTGGAGGTACGACGGGAATGCGGAATCGGCTCGTTGCCAAGGATTCGACGGTTGCAGTGGCTTCAAGAGCCGAGCGGGATTGGCCTCCTGTTGTGTACCCGCGGTTGCTGTCTGGAGGAGAAAGAACGTGGCTGTACTGTTTCAGACATTCGAGGGGGAGACTCACCGCTTCCCGCGGTTTGGATCATGGAAAATTCCAGTCATTGATAATCGCGATGAAGGAAGCTCTGGAAGCTGCAACGCAACGTGTGAGGTGAGCACAGAGGCGCTAGCAGCAAGCAGATTGGCGTGTGCTGTTGACGAAGCGACAACCTTTAATTAGCGAGAGGACGGCACGAGACGAGCAAAACAACTGGAGCTTTGACAGCGCAACCCACCCAAAAAGTCCAGGCGTTTCTACCCGGTCCACCCCCGGATCTGCACTAATCTGTAAAGGGCTAGGGCGCCAGGAATACCGATAACGATAGCGATAGGATCATCCTTCGACCCTCCACTCTTCTCCCAGGATCCCGTCCGGGCTCCCCTCTGCCACCCCGAAACTCAGGGCTAAAAGAAGTACCCTTCGCATGAGTCTCCGGCCGCTTCCCCAACATCCCTACCCACAATGGCGTCGCGATACTCTCCGAAGAGGCTCGACGAGCTTCCGGACGAGATACTGCTGCGCGTCCTGTCCTGTAAGTTCCGCTCTGCTTCGCCGTCTTGGCTCTGCACCCCAGATTTTGCAGCTGACAAGGCCCGGATTCGGGTTTCCCAGTTCTCGAGCCTCACGACTTCCCCGGCCTACAGCTCGTCTGCCGAAAGCTGCAAAAGATCTCCCTCGATAATAGCCACTGGCGATCACGGACATTCGACGAGTCCCCGTTTCTGGAGTCCATTCAGCGTCGCCGCCGCCTATCCCGCATCGTCGACGACGACGTCATTGACGAGCCTTTGCTGAGCGCTGCCGTGCATTTGAGCCAAGAGCAGAGCGGTACGGAACCGCCGCAGCACTTTTACGATGAAGAGACGGGGGAACAGCGCAGGCAGAGGGATATGGCCAACTGGGACCCTTCGTTTCCGACTGAGCCGGTCTTCTGGTACAACGAGTACATCCAGCGATATGCGCCCATTGCGACGAGCTGGCTGCAGCAGCCGAGGATTCGGGACGGGAACGAACAGGATACACTAGACGTCAGGGGGATGGCCCTCTACAGCCCGAACCAAAGAAGCAACGAACTGCTGGCTGTATCGCCACTGGACGATGGGTCCATGTGCATTTGGGACTTGAAGGGGGCTCGTGGGCGCAAGGGGGCCATGGTCGGGAAAAGCCGTGATGGGGTGCTCTATCTCGACGGACCACAGACCATGGGACGGTCTAGGAAGATTGACACTGGGGTGACGGAGTGCATCGCTGTGGACGACTTCTCCGGCAGGGCTTTCGTTGCCGTCCAAGGACATCTGCGGGAGGTCGACCTGAATCGTCTTGAAGTCGCGTCGGAGCAGTCGTTCGAGTGGTCCATCACAGCCCTATCTCCTGCCGCACCTGGCTTGCCACTGACCGTTGGGACATCACTAGGGATTCATCTTTTCGATTACAGGGCCAGGGTGAGGACGCCGAGGGACATCGTCGAGAAGATTGATGTGCTGGCGGTAAATTCTCCGGATGAGTCGCCCTTCGATTCGGATCCGCTACCGGTGTATGCGCCCCTGTCGCAACCGACGCCTCTGAGCATCTTGCATCTGCCGAACCCGAACGACGAGCATTCCTTTTCAGATGATATTTACGTCGCAGGGCGCTTTTCCAATATCCTCCACTACGATCGACGCACCTTCCCATCGATTGTAGGATCGATTCACTCCGGGGCCAGGCTTTCAAGTCTTGCCTCTTTGCCTTATCCTTTCTCGACGATGGACAGCGAGATACGTCGAAAGGCGGACCTGTCTTTGGAGCAAGTCCTGGACTCCAAGATGAAGGCCGGCGGTCGTACTCTCATCGCCGCAGGCGAATACAATACCAAAGGATCGTTGGAGTTGTACGGCTTGTGCCCGCCGCAAGGAAACTCCTCCGCAGCTCTCATGCAGAACTCTACCATGAAGAACCGGCAGACGTCTTCTCAGTCCAAGATCCTATCGGTGACGAATCAGGGCACCCGAATCGTCTTTTCTGACGGTTCTGGCCTTTTGAAGTGGTTTGAACGAGATGGTTTCACCGAGGTACGGCGGCATAAGATCGGCCATAGCGAGGTCTCGGAACGGCCTTCCTTATTCGCGTCGATGCCGGGCTCAGACGATCTTGCCAGAAAGATCTTATCGACACAAACACGCACCGGAGTGGACAATGTCAACGATGATGACATCTTGTTCTGGACCGGTGAGAAGCTCGGCCTCGTCAGCTTCTCGAGCAAGCCTGGATTCCAAGCAGACGACTTTGAAGAAGAGAGACAGCTGTCGGAAGAAGAGGCGAGGGTTGAAGAGGCAGAAAAACAGTATAACGAGAAGATGAGGATAGCGCTCGAACGCCAAGCGGACGACGTTAGGATTGTGAGGGGTCTGGGACTGGGGCTCCCGGGATAAGATAAGCGATGTGCGTTCTGGCCTTGATAAGGTTACAGAGAAAAGAAAGTTGGGCCAGCGAAGATCATGACAGCAATGTTACGATGAATATTATGAGTAGCAAACAGGGCTAGCAGATAGAGCATATAAGACAGACATAATGAAGAAGGTGCGCCGTCTTGGAAATCCCACCGTCGGCTTCCTCGGATGCCGCTGACGTCGACTTTGTCAATCAAGTGATATCGAGGTTTACGACCCGTTGGGTCGTTGGGAAGAGGGCTCTCTGAAGAGCCTTGACAGTGACGATCCGCCGGCTGCGGGACAGGCCGCAATCAGGGTCGGAGGGGCCAACTTGAGCCGGGCTGGCGCTTAGAACATTTCCACGTTGAGGGGTGAAACAGTTCCGCGCTACACGCGCTGTCTCTGGGACGAACCATGGCCAGACCTTAAATTGACCTTGGGTACACATGAGACTGCGAAGGGCTGCGAGAATGGACTTTTTATCGTTTGGCATGGCACACGCAAACGTAAAACGATATGTAGTCCACCAATGGGCGACGAGGGAAAACCTGATGAAAGCTATGACCTCAGAGTCTTATTCCAGACACGCGGGCAGGCAGGAGCAAGAGTCAGGTCTTTTTTTGGCAGAAACTTCCAAGAAAATCTCCCGCAGCAGGAGGGCGGGATGGACAGGGGGGCATAAAGATGAGTGGAGCTACGATTCGCCTAAGGAGGAGCGCTAAAGCATCGTGAGCATTACGCGGAACCAGACGCCACCGATTCTCCGGCTTGAGGCTGTGCATGACACGGGAGAACCTCGGTCATTGGCTGACTGAGCCCCCCCAGAAAAGCCCCGCCAGAAATTCCCCCTAAGGTACCAACTAAGGCAAGGACGTGGGCGCTGGGAACGGGCAGGCTGGGCGTAATACCAGTGTCGTCAGGCACCAGCAGCCAGCACCACCGACCGACCGGGACCACTGCGCCGAGCCAGCCAGCAGACCGTCCGTTGGTCAACGTTTGGATTTGGATCTCGGGCAAGAACCAGCCACACTGCACCTGCGTAATCCCTCCGTCCGCACCGCACCGCAACGTCACTTTCTGGTGCGCCTTCCTTCCAGTCTCTCACTCAGCAAAAAAGCAACTTTTTCGCTCTTTCATCCTACCAAGCGCAAAATATCCTCACCGTTTTGTTTGCCTGCGCGCAACTACACAGAGATACCGGCATTCCCTCATTGAGAACTGCCCAGCATGGTGAGACGCTTGCTTCATGCCCCGCGCGCACCCTCTTCCCACCTCCGACTGGCGACCCCGAATCTCCCACCGCCTCCCGACTGCCAGAAGCCACAGAAACTGACCAACGCCCGTGTCATCTCTAGGGTATCTCACGACGTCCCAAGGACAAGTCCGCGAGGACAGGCCCGGCCGGCCCCTCCGGTGCGGCGGGCGGCGGCGGCAAGCCCAAGAAGGCCACCTACGAGGTCACCAAGAAGAAGGAGATTGGCGTTTCGGATCTTACGTTGCTCAGTAAGGTGTCCAACGAAGCCATCAACGAGAACCTCAAGAAGCGATTCGAGGGCGCCGAAATCTACACCTACATTGGCCATGTCTTGGTCTCCGTTAATCCCTTCCGGGACCTGGGCATCTACACCGACCAGGTCCTCGACAGCTACAAGGGCAAGAACCGTCTCGAGATGCCCCCACACGTGTTCGCTATCGCCGAATCCGCGTACTACAACATGAAGGCCTACCAAGACAACCAGTGTGTCATCATTTCTGGAGAGTCGGGTGCTGGCAAGACCGAGGCTGCCAAGCGCATCATGCAGTACATCGCCAACGTGTCGGGAGGAGAATCGGGCGATATCAAGAAGGTCAAGGACATGGTGCTGGCAACCAATCCTTTGCTTGAGTCTTTCGGAAACGCAAAGACCCTGAGGAATAACAACTCGTCTCGTTTCGGCAAGTATCTGCAGATTCACTTCAACGCGCAGGGCGAGCCCGTCGGTGCCGACATCACAAACTACCTCCTTGAGAAGTCGAGAGTCGTCGGCCAGATTACCAACGAGCGAAACTTCCACATCTTCTACCAGTTCACCAAGGGCGCCTCCCAGAACTACCGCCAACAATTCGGCATTCAAACGCCCGAGACATACGTTTACACTAGCAGATCGAAGTGTCTCGAGGTTGACGGAATCGACGACTTGGCCGAATACAACGATACCCTCCAGGCCATGAAGATTATTGGTCTCTCTCAGGCTGAGCAGGACGAGATACACCGCATGCTGGCTGCCATCCTGTGGGCTGGCAACATTCAATTCCACGAAGGTCAGGACGGTTACGCCGCGGTTAGCGACCAGTCGGTCGTAGACTTCTTGGCCTATCTGTTGGAGGTCACCCCGGACCAACTGATTAAGGCCATCACGATCCGTATCCTCACTCCGCGAAACGGCGAGGTCATCGAATCCCCCACGAACGTTTCCCAGGCCGTCGCGACCCGAGATGCTCTGTCCAAGGCAATCTACAACAACCTCTTTGACTGGATTGTCGAGCGCGTCAACAAGTCTCTGAAGGCGAAGGAGGCAACGATCAACAACATTGGTATCCTCGATATCTATGGCTTCGAGATTTTCGAGAAGAACAGTTTCGAGCAGCTTTGCATCAACTACGTGAACGAAAAGCTGCAGCAGATCTTCATTCAGTTGACCCTCAAGGCTGAGCAAGACGAGTACGCACGCGAACAGATTCAGTGGACACCTATTAAGTACTTCGACAACAAGATTGTGTGCGACCTCATCGAGGCGGTCCGGCCTCCCGGTATCTTGTCCGCCATGAAGGATGCGACCAAGACAGCCCACGCCGACCCCGCTGCTTCTGACCGCACTTTTATGCAGAGCATCAACGGCATGTCTAACCCTCACTTGACCCCCCGCCAAGGCAGCTTCATCATCAAGCACTACGCCGGTGATGTCGCCTACACGGTCGATGGAATCACGGACAAGAACAAGGATCTTCTACTCAAGGGTCTGCTCAACCTCTTCGGCACCAGCGGCAACAAATTCGTTCATACTTTGTTCCCTCACCAAGTCGACCAAGACAACCGAAAGCAGCCGCCCTCCGCTGGTGATAGAATCAGAGCCTCGGCGAACGCTCTCGTCGAGACCTTGATGAAGTGCCAGCCTTCATACATCCGAACCATCAAGCCCAACGAGAACAAGTCGTACTCCGAGTACAATGTGCCCAACGTCCTGCATCAGATCAAGTACCTCGGTCTCCAGGAGAACGTTCGCATTCGCCGCGCCGGTTTCGCATACAGACAGACGTTCGAAAAGTTTGTCGACCGCTTCTTCCTGCTGTCGCCTGCCACCTCATATGCTGGCGAGTACACATGGCAAGGATCATACCAGCAGGCGGTTCAGCAGATTCTCAAGGACACAAGTATTCCCAAGGAAGAGTGGCAGATGGGTACTACCAAGGCCTTCATCAAGTCACCAGAGACACTGTTTGCTCTCGAGCACATGAGAGACCGATACTGGCACAACATGGCCACCCGTATCCAGCGTATGTGGCGTGCCTACCTGGCCTACCGTGCAGAGTCTGCCACTCGTATTCAACGGTTCTGGCGTAAGAAGAGAACCGGCGCCGAGTTCTTGCAGCTGCGTGATCAGGGCCACAGAGTTCTCCAGAACCGCAAAGAGAGACGCAGATACAGTTTGCTTGGCTCTCGCAGATTCTTGGGAGATTACCTTGGCATCAACGCAGCAGCTGGTCCTGGTTCTCAGATCAGAAACGCGATTGGCATTGGCAGCAACGAGAGAGCCGTCTTCTCTTGCCGCGGAGAGATCCTCGAGGCCAAGTTTGGCAGATCCAGCAAGCCTAGTCCCCGAATCCTGGTGGTCACAAACAGCAAGTTCTACATCGTCGCGCAGATGCTGGTCAACCACCAGCCGCAGATCTCCGTGGAGCGCTCAATGCCGTTGGGTGCCATTAAGTTCATTGGTACTTCGACCGCTCGCGACGATTGGTTCTCCCTGGGTGTGGGATCGCCACAAGAGGCTGATCCTTTGTTGAACTGTGTACTGAAGACCGAGATGTTCACGCAGATGGAACAGGTCATGCCCGGCGGCTTTAGCTTGAAGATTGGTGAAGTAATCGAGTACGCAAAGAAGCCCGGCAAGATGCAGACCGTGAAGGTCCTCAAAGACTCTCAGCAACCTGTCGACTACTACAAGAGTGGAGCTGTACACACTCAGCCTGGCGAGCCCCCTTCCTCTGTCTCTAAGCCGACACCAAAGGGCAAGCCAGTCCCTCCTAAGCCCATCACGCGTGGCAAGCTCATCAAGCCTGGTGGTCCCAATGGCAGACCATCTCGCACTACTGGCAGCCGGCCCCAGCCCCGCCCAGGTGCCTCTTCAGCGAAGAAGGGACCCTCCATTACTCCTCAGATTCCTGCTGCTGCCAGCTCAGTTGTCTCCAACAGCTCCAACAGTTCTGTCAGCTCAGCCAAGACAGGACCCTTTGGCCGTCAACAACAAGCCGCCTCTGCAGCTATTCCCACACACACCAAGCCGGCTGCCGCGACCAGAATGCCCCCTCCTCCTCCCCCTGCTGCGCCTCCCGCGCCCGGCAGGATCATGGCCAAGGTCCTCTACGACTTCGCAGGCCAGCGAGAGAACGAGCTCACGATCCGCGCTGGCGATCTTATTGAGATTGTCCAGAAGGAGAACAACGGTAAGCACACCCGCCCTTTTCGTTACTGCGTATGAAACTGACTTCCCTAGGCTGGTGGCTCGCCAAGCACACCGGAGGCCAAGCCTGGGTGCCCGCTGCCTACGTCGAGGAGCAAGCGCCCGCTCCGGTCGTGGCCCCTCGCCCGCCTCCTCCTCCTCCCAACGGCGCGGCTGCCCGTGGCAAGCCTACCCCTCCTCAGCCTCCCGTCAAGCGTCCCGCTGCCGGCCGCAAGCCTGCTCCTACTCCCGCCCGCGACTCCGGTCTTAGCTTGAACGGATCCAACGGCTCCGATAGCCGCAGCAACACCCCCACGCCCAGCCTGGGCAACAGCTTGGCGGACGCCTTGCTCGCGAGAAAGAACGCGATGGCGAAGAAGGACGAGGACGACGACTGGTAATCGAGCTGCCGCTGTTTCTCTGTGCGTGGACTGTCAGGGACGGTACCGTCGTCGGGTTCTTGTTATAGATCTGGACCCCACCCTGGATTGATGCTTCATGATTGCACGACACGATTGCTAGCTACTCTTTTGGCACTTGATGGAGGGATGGAAAAAAAGAAGACCGTGGAAATGCGTCTAGAGTGGCTAAAGCGGTTCATGGTCACACAAAAACCCAAACCTTTGCCCTTTTCTTTTTTTTTTTTTTTTTTTCAAATTCCTTGTTTTTTCTCTCTCGAGTTTCTTTCTGCATACAGGATCAGGGCAACCCTATGGGCGGAAGGGAGGATTTGCAGTCCTGCGTCTTGTGTGCCGACCTTTTTTTGTCTGGTAGAATTCGGAGTCTAGGGGATTCAATGGCATGTGCGAGCCCTTCCTTTGGATGCCCCTCCCCATTGTGTTGGTTTGAGGCGAGGATTAGTATAGAAACCTGGGGGACTATCCCAACAAAAGATTTCTCTATTAACATCCGGGTTTCATTGTTTTTTTAATCTTTGTGATGTCGTCAGATCTGTCTATTCTTCTCCGTCCTTTTGCAGGACCTTTCTCCGACGCAGAATCTCGGCGAGAGGGACGTCTTCGTCATCCGTCATGTCTTCATCCTCGTCTACCCCAAAGTCTTGCAGCCTCTCGCCATCGGCATTCGTCCACCCCGGCTCGCCGTCAGCCCCTTGCTCGTACCCGTCGTCAGACTCCTCCGAGACGAGTTCGTAGTCCTCTTCCTCCAGCTCCGCCATGAGCCTCGACCTCTCCCCCGCCCACCTCTTCCTGTCCGCCTCCTGCCGTGACTTGAACGCCTCCAACTCCTCCTCTTTACTCGCGTACCGCGGCACCCGCACGCCTTCCGCACCCCTCGCCGCTCCAGGCCAGCCTCCCTGGCCCCTGCGCATCTTATCCGGGTCGGGCGGCGGCCACATGCCCTCCGTCCTGTTGATCCCGTTCTCGGGCCACTCCCACCCGCACCCCGTCCCGCTGTTGCTGATCTCGGGGTTCCCCGCAAAGGGGAAGAACCACAGCAGCACGTTTCGCGTGCCCATCGCCTGGGCGAGGTTGTCGAAGATGCCGACGTCGTAGGGGAACTCGACCTTTTCGAGGCGGAGCTTCTTGCCGTCGGGGCCGGTGACGGACCAGAAGTCGCCACTGCCGTTCTTGGAGGTGCGCTCGCAGAGTGCGGTGTGGCGGTCGAGCTCCCAGCCCTCGATCATGGTCTCGTTGAGGACCCAGCCGCGCAGGGTGGAGAAGAAGAGGATGAAGAGGGCGAGGGAGGTGAAGAAGGTGACGAGGGAGAGGAGGGTGAGGTGGACGAGGACGGGGAGGGAGGGGCCGAGGTAGGAGGGCAGGGCACGGTGGGCCCAGAGGTCGGCGAAGCGGAGGTAGAGGTGGCGGGCGAGGGTCCAGAGGGAGAGGTTGGTGTAGAGGAGGAAGCGGAGGAAGTGCGGGAAGGTTCGCATCGAGACGCAGTTCGAGGTCCAGGGGCACTGCCGAGGGATGATGTTAGAATGGCTAGGCTAGTATTTGGCAGAGAGGGCTCACGTGGTGGTCCATCCTGGGCACGCAGCGGCGGCATGAGCGGCAGTGGTGCGCCCGCGGTGGTTTGGGCGCGGAGCACTTTCTGCACCAGCGGCGGAGGAGGCCGTATTCATCTGGCTCTGGGACCTCGATGACGTCGTCGGAGGAAAAGGTGTACCGGCCGGGGTCGACGGTGCATGCCTTGTAGTAGGTGTACCACAGACATAGCAGCAACGTGTTGAAGATGTAGGTTTCGGTCTTGGACGGCCGGCCGGGCGGGAGGGAGTCGTCGGCGACGTAGAAGAGGATCTGGGAGGAGTAGGCGAGGAAGGCGATGAGGAGGCATACTGCCGGGACGGCGAGACGTTTTACTATGGGGGAGTCATTGAGGCCGGACATATCTGTGCCATTGGGGGGATTTCGAGTGTTGAGCAGCGGCCAAAGTAATGAAATAGTCTTTGTGGTGGGAAAAGAAGGCTGTGATGTCAGCCCACGAAGATCGCCGTCGATGCCGGGCGCGGGAGGGACGGGGAATACGGAGGACGGTCCTTTGGAAGTGGGTATTCCAAACCGTAACGTCCCAGTCCGCCAGCTGCTGTCTCGTATGCTCCAGGCAGAAGGGAACGGAAGGAAGCTTGACGCGGTCCAGGGGTGGCGGAGCCAGGGTGGGCACGCGTCGTTTAAAGGGGTTTTCTTCACATCCCTCCACCTCGGGCGTGCTGTGCCGTTGAATTGGGCTTATGTAATTACAGATCCTGCCCGCTTGGGGACCCGGGCCACCCCCTGGATCGGCCCAGCTCAGCCCGTTCCTGGCTCTGGACAGTGTTCGCTCCGTGTTCCATCCGTAAAGTTCGTCTTTGTATGAAAATCCGGCGGAGTGTTCGGGCTTCTCGGCAAGCTCACCTTGTTTCCCATTGACTTGTTTGTTTGTTTTCAACTCGACATTTCTCGTTTGATGGCAGCTGCTGTGGAGGCTTGAACCTATTCCCACCATCTCCTTTTCGCGGTGATGGCACGCGATGCGCATGTGCATCTCACGGCGCTATGGTAAGCGATTTACAAAAAGGGCCCGAGCAACGACGTTGGAGTTTTTATTTTTGGTCCTGCGTATTAGTGTGGAAAATGAATCAGTAACTAACGTCTGGTGCTAGTGCTGTTGTGTCGTTTCTATGGATGTCGTATAATTTTGAAAGACATTCTCTAGTTGGTAAGAAGTGTTTCGCGCCACAAAGTTTCACAGGACGCTAACGTGTGCTCGCAGAATGGCCGAGGTTGTCTTCCGTTCTGATTTTTTTGATATCCGGCGGCTTGACGTGGGGCTCGAGTTACTTGGCGAAATGGCTGCCGGGTGCTGATGGCAGGTTTGGTGAGTTTGAGAAAGGGGAGTCTTGAAAAGAGGGTGAGGATGAGACTGACCTTTGAGCAGATGAGAGTGCGCTGAAGGGCACGTTTGAGGCCTCTGTCCCCGCCAGACCAAGGCGGTACTATGTGCCGTTGTTGGTCTTCATGGTCTTTCTGAGGTTGGAGGTTTTTCATCAGGTTACGGCGCAGTTGCAGTGCTCCACGCCGGGAGTCCAAGTACGTTGACCAAATTTGTGTCGAAGGACAAAACTGACCGTGTAACAGTCTCTTCTGTGCACGCTGTTGGTGTTTTACGACATCTACTACTGCCGAAGACCGCTTCCACCTCCAGAGCGCCCTCTCGAGCCATGGGACAGTGCCTGGGAAGACGTCAAGAGATGGCTCAATGGTGCTCATGTCACCATGCTTCTGAGCGCTCTGATTCTCGGCTACGGAACATTCCTCGCCGTCGACCAGGAACCTCCCTCGACGTTCTTCTGCTCGACTCTCCTGGATAGCCGGGTCCTCACACTTGCCCTCCAACTGCTGGGGCTGTTCTTGGACGCCGCCATCGCCATCATCCTCCACCGGATCCTCTCGTGGACAAGGACGACGAAGCTAAGGCTGAGAACCCTCGGCGTGATCCAGGCCCTGACTGGTGTTTTCATCAAAGTCTTCCAGATTCTCGCATCTCCTTTCATCTCCACCGATGAGGGATACCCCACGTCCATCAGGGGTCTCGACTCGCTGTACTTCTTCGACATTTTCATCGACAGCTTCACCTTCACCGCGTTGATCGGCTCGCTCGCCATCCTCGTGTGCGAGACCAGTCCTTCCGTCCCGGCCAGCGTCATCACTTTCATATCAGGAATGTCAGCAGCCTACCAAAGCGTCACGCGCATCGGCCAATGGCAGATTCACTCCAAGTTCGCCGCCATCCTCCCGCTGTACTTCATCGCCACGGGCTTCGGCTCCCTCTTGTACACCGCCAACATTAGGTCCGTCCTCTTTGCTCGGAGGGTCGTCATCGTTGTCGTGCTGCCGTTCTTCCTCTTGGGCATGACCCTGTATGGCGCCCTCAAGTCGGACACAGTCAAGGGCCACCCCCTCGAGAGGGAAATCTACAACGCCAGAGTCAACGGCGACAGATGGCTGCGCCAAGCCTCGACCAGTGACAGCCTCCGCATCGCCGCCGAAGTCTACCAGGAGAGACACTACGGGCGTCTCCCGCCGCCCAACTTCGATAAGTGGTACGAGTTTGCCAAGGAACGCAAGTCCGTCATCATCGATCACTTTGAGCAGATGGAGAGCGACATCCTTCCGTTCTGGGGCATGAAGCCCGAGACGATCCGCAAGGCGTACGACGAGAGGATCCCGAAGGAGCCGCGGATGGCCGTGGTCACGATCCAGGACAAGAAAGCAATCCATAACTACATGTGGGACGACGAGAACAAGAAGATGCTCGACGCGATGATTGACATGATTCACGGATTCGTAGAGCATCTGTCGGATATGAAAATACCGATTAACCTGGCTGATCAGCCGAGAGTCCTGACTCCGTGGACAGATTTGATTAGGTACACGAAGGCTGGCAGGAACTCGTCGAAGAAGTTCAAGTTGCTATCCTCACGATCCGAGGAGTCTGCTGGAGGGTCACCCCCCGAGCCTCCGAAGCCAGATGCTGCGCCCGAGGGCCAGAAACAAGAAGAACCTCCCAAGCAGGAGGAGTCGAAGCGGGAGATCCAACCACCCGCCCAAAACCAACCCGCAGAATCCCAACTGGGGCTGCCGCCCGCCGCACCGCAATCAAATGCAATGGCATACGCCTCCACCAAAGCCTTCCGCGAACTAGAGGCCTCAGTCTGTCCCGCCGACAGCCCCGGCCGCTCAGGCCTCCACTGGAACATCCGCGACTTCTGCTCCGACTGCGTCAAGTTCCACTCCGAGGACCAGTTCATCTTCAGCTGGGCCGAGTCCAAGGCCCTCTGCGACCAGCAGGACATCACCCGCCTACACAGCTTCCATCTCTCCGCCCCGAAGATCGACCCGATCCAGGAACTCATACCCGTCTTCGGCAGGTCCAAGGCCGACGGCTTCAACGACATCCTCATCCCCCTCGTGCCGCCAGAGGACGAGGCCGCCGACCTCAACAAGCCGTTCCGTCAGCGCAAAGACGCGCTCTACTGGCGTGGCGCGATCGGCGACCGGCCCATCAGCGACGAGGCCCTCCGCGGCAGCCACAAGAACCGGCTGGTGCACCTCGTCAACAACGCCACGGTCGTGGACGAGGTGACGATGCTGCTCGTCGCGCCCGCGCAGAAGAACTACTTCGCCTACGAGGCCGTCCGCGCCGCCGAGGCCAACGGCATCCTGCCCTTCAACGTCGGCATCGCCGAGTACGACTGCCAGGGCCCGGCGTGCGACGTCGCCCGCGCCGAGCTGGGGCAGGTGCCGGCGGACGTGGACCCCCTGGAGCACCGCTACGTGTTCCTCCTCGACGAGGATTCGGCGCCGCCGCGGGACTTTCTGCGCACCATCCGCTCCGCCGGCAGCGTGCCCTTCCTAACGTCTGTGTTTGGGGAGTGGTACTCGGAGCGGCTGATCCCGTGGCTGCACTTCGTGCCGATCGACCTGCGGTACCACGCGCTGCACAGCACGCTCGCGTACTTTGTCGGGCTCAACGGCAAGGGCAAGGTCAACGGGCGGACCATCGAGACGGAGTCGCGGTGGGAGGACGGCGAGTGGATCGCCACGCAAGGGAAGCGGTGGGCGGAGCAGGCTATTCGGAGGGAGGACATGGAAATTTACCTCTTCCGGCTGCTGCTGGAGTGGGGCCGTGTTGTGAGGGACGATCGGGATAGCATTGGTTTCCGGATGGACAAGGCGTAAAAACGGGGGTATCTTCTGTAATCGTACATTTAGTTTTAAAAAGAAAAAAGTGTGTCATGTGTTCATCTGGTTATTTGGGCATGAATCGTGCTCTTCGGGTTGGCATGTTGATTTTGAGGCACGTCTGAAGAGATTCGGCCACCGTTCATTGAAACCGACAAGAACATGCTGAAACCTGGAAACTCAATCTCTCGTGGCTGTTTAAGTTCATGTTGCCTTTGATCGAATACAGCCGAAGTTCCGATCGTTAACTCGGGCTGGCATCTCGCCGATCATCACCTTATATCCTCGTCAGGCATTCTCAACCTCTAGAGAACAGATCTTCAAGGATCCCTGCGGTTGCAAGACTATCTCATCGATGAGCTAGGAGTAAAATACGGTATTGATCTTGCAACGCATCATCAGACGGCGAGTGTTCGACGCCAGTGAACAACACGGCATGCTTGACTTCCCACAACGGGTCGATCAGTGTGAATACGACACTGAGAATGCCATAGAAGCGTCGATCGGTCTCGCTTCGCAACGCAGTTATGATTCTCCAAAGAGAAACAGGGAGAAACCTAGTAAAAGTGAAGTGTGTCTCTTCGTCAATCAGCCCAGGAACACGCGTGGTTGTTGACGTCGTCCATGACGGCGAGAACGAAAGCGGTATGTCGTCCGGGAAAGTGGGGACACCTTCCCCGACGGGTCCGGCACCGTTGCGGCTTTGTCCACCGGCGGCCTCGTGGCTTGCAACAACGTCCCGAACAGCCTCAAGCTTATGCAGGGTCAACGAGAACTCCCCTGCATTCGTTTTTGTCGAAGATTCGGTTTTCCGAAGAACCACGCATCCATACGCAGCAAATAAAGACAGCTGTTCCGCTCGGAAGCAGTTCTTTGCGAACCGAACCCAGGAAAGGAAACAAGCTCGCCACAAAACAGAGCCCCTGGATAGGTGGGCTGCCTTATCCCGTAACCTACCTGACCTTACCGAAGGGTGGGCGTTGCTGGGCTGTCCCCAAGACTGATCAAACAGGGGTGAGTCGTTCGGGAGGTGGTTGAGGATGAAGCTTGTTTCAGAGTGACAGGCGGAAGCAGAGTGGGAATTCGGCGGTGGGCGGCCTCGTGAAGAAGCTTGGATGCAAGACGCTTAGCAGGGCGACAGAAAGTCAGTCAAAGGGGGTAAAAAAGAGACTGTGTAGGCGAGAACTTCCCTGTAACGGTCCTCGATCACGAGCCGGGCAAAAACCACAGCTGCAGATGTTGTGGCACCATCAAGTGCCTATCATACCAGCACTTCAGTGCTTGATGCGGCGGCGCGGTCGCAGCTTGGGTCTACCTTAAAACTAAACCCCCCGAGCTCCTGATTGCTCGCCTCCGTGTCTGACGTTATTGTTCCCAGTAGGCAGCCTCCTAGCCAGGTAGCCCGGGAGACTCGGATGCAAAGTACCTTTCCGCATTGCGACGGTGGAGTGCTACGTGGCCCAGTTGTATCTCCGCGAGGGGTGTGCCTGCCGGCCGCTGCCCAAGGTGCCTGAGAAAAGCTGAAGCTGCCCTGGCTTCCGCGACCTCCAACGCTAAGCCCGCGGCCTAAGCTTAGCCCCTCCCCCTCCAAACATTGTACGGCCCAATGTCACTTTACCCCGCCATTTCTTTCCCAGCAGGGAACAAAGACCGCCGATTGAACCTGATCTCACTCCCCGTCGAAGCTTCTGCTGTGTTGCTGCCGCCGCCGCTACTAGTGTACTGCTGCTGCTGCGAGAAAGATTGCTTACTTACCTACCGCCCACCATCTCCGTCCGACTGCTACATCCCACCTCTTCGACCTGCCAAAATCGCAATCTTTCGTCCGTCTACAACCTCTCACCCACCCCGATCTTCGTGCCAGACACACGATTACTCCATCCAAATCTCCATAGACCGCCCGGCGCAGCCAAAAAGCGCTTTCTCTCCCTCCCCCATCCCACCTCCTCCAACTGAGAGCTCCGCCAAACCCCGTGCGCGACACATCGTCCCAATACAGCCCACCCGGCATACCACCTCCAAACCTCACAAAGCTCGAAAACACATACCTCCATAAACAACAGCCCAACGTCCAGCAAAAATGGTCGACCGGCCCAACAAGCCCGCCGCCCTGGCAACCACGCCCGGCCTGCCGCCCCAAGCGACCGTCAACATCACCCACTCAAACACCCGCGTAACCGCCACCCTCCCCACCGGCGAATCCGTCTCCGTCCTCCTCCACGGCGCCACCGTCCTCTCCTGGAAGTCCGCCTCCGGCCGCGACCGCCTCTGGCTCTCCGAGAACACCGTCTTCGACGGCACGAAGCCCGTCCGCGGCGGCATCCCCCTCGTCTTCCCCGTCTTCGGCCCCCCCTCCGACGCCCACCCGCCCACCGCCAAGCTCTCCCAGCACGGCTTCGCTCGCTCCTCCCGCTGGGAGTTCCTCGGCAAGTCAACCAGCGAGGGCAGCGACAACTCCTCCGTGAAGCTCGACTTCGGCCTGTCCTCGGCCAACCTCGACGACGAGACCAAGGCCAAGTGGGGGTACAAGTTCGGCGCCATCTACAGCGTCACCCTCGACCGCGAGTCTCTCTCGACGTCAATCGTCATCACGAACGAGGGCGAGGAGGCGTTTGACTGCCAGGTCCTGCTGCACACCTACCTCCGCGTAAACGTACGTTCCCTTTTTTTCTTCGGCTACTCTCACCGCATACTAACTTCTTGACCCCCAGGACATCACAAAAGTTTCAGTCCAAGGCCTCGATAACGCCCCGTACACCGACAAGGTCGACGCCGGCGCCGCAAAGACCCAGTCCGACGACATCACAATCACCTCCGAGACAGACCGCATCTACACGCCTCCCGCCGGCCCCAAGGCCCCCGTCACTGTCGTCGAGGCCGGCGAGCCCGTCTACTCCGTCGTCCGCGACAACCTCGACAACGTCGTCGTCTGGAACCCCTGGATCGAAAAGGCCGAGGGCATCGCCGACTTCGCCCCCAAGGACGGCTACAAGAACATGCTGTGCGTCGAGCCCGGCGCCGTCAAGGGCTGGCAGAAGCTGGAGCCCAACGATGCCTTCGAGGGCGCCCAGGTCATCACGGCGTTGTGAAGGCAGGCGCAGATGTTCAGGTCTGTAATCTGACAAAGGGGGGTCCCGTCTAGCAGTCGATGTTCGCCGGTACAGACGGCCAGAGGGACAAGAGGCTCACAAACGTATTTCTTTCGAAATGTCTCGGGGACAAACCAAATCTAGGAAATGCCAAAGTTAGAGGGGGGCTATTTAGACGGCCAATCTACGTTTGCGTGTTTGCGAGTTGTGTGTTGCGCGAGGAGGACGGGGAGCAAACAAACGGTATCATGAACCCAAGGAGGTGAGGGCGGTGTGCGGGCAAAGCAGGGCCCGGAGATTTAACTACCACCCTTTGAAATACAAATCACGATTGAAACGGCCCACGCCATCAAACAAGCTTTTCTTTCTGTATGAAAGAATTATTCACACAAATGAGGAACTGGTGCTGGTCTTGGTTGAATTATGTTTTGATTTTCATTATTCTGGGTGGTGGGTGGGGTTCATCAACACCTCAGATGCATGCTTCGCGACAATTTTCCTGGAATACATAATGACGACGAATGGAACCTTGCTTGCCCTTCCTCCACCCCTCCCTCCCTCGTGCCATGGCTGGTTTTTGGGTCTCCTCCAAAAAGAGAACCAAATTTTTTCTTTTTCGTACAATCAAGAAAAGAATACGTTGCAGCTACCCTGAGTCTCTCCTCCGTCTCCAAGGCCGATGAACCCAAAAGATCTGCGCCGGTAATGCAAGAACAGTTCGTGATGAATAATGTTGGTGTGGTTGTGATTTGTGTGTGTCAGGAATATTGACATATCCCCGTGGGGACGTTGATGGGAAAATAGAAAAGGACAATGATAACAATAGACAGTGGTATTTAATGAGGGCGGTGGTGTTTGTGTACTTCAAGCTCGTCCGCGAGCCTCGGCGGCGAAGAGCTCGCGCTTGATGTCCATGAGCATATCCTCCATCTTGTAAACCTCGTCGCGCGACAGGGACGCGGAGCGGAGGTTGGCGAGGACGCTGCTGAGTGAGCCGAGCATGTTGACGTCCTTGACGGGCTTCTCGGCGGGCTCCGCGGGGGTCTCTTCCATGCCTGGGGATGTAGGTTGTGGGGAAAGAGATTCTGAAGGAAGTCCGACGTGAGCCGGGGTAGACGCGGGAAGTTGTTCAGGAATGTCGACCTCCATGGAGTCTTCGAAGGAGGCGCTCGGGGTGGGGTGCAGCTCCGTCGGCGACTCCTGAGATTGGCTTTCGCGGAAGCTTGCCTCCTGTTGCTCGGCGACAACCTGGGATTGGAGTTCGGCTTCGTAGTCATCGCTGCGAGATCCAGTGGACCGACGCGAGGGTGTGTCGTGTGGATCGGGCTGGACGTCCTGAGAGGATGATCCAAGAAGGGGAGACATCATTTGCGAAGTCTCAGTCTGCGAAACTTCCGGTTCGGGCTGAGACGACGAGACGACTTCATCGGCGTTATCGACGGAGCGGCGCTTCTTGCGGCGGGTGTCGTACTTCGATGAGCCCCTCTTGCGCTTCTTCTTTCCAGACTTGCCGGGGGATGAAGCCGTGGTTGAATCGGCCGGAGTGGCAAGTGCTTCTTGCGAAAGGGATTTGCTTTTCCTGGATCGGGTCTCCACTTGGGACAGAGCAAGCTCCGCCGGCTCATCGTCTTCGGCCTCTTCCTCGTCCGAGTCGTCCTCGCCGCCAACAGTGATGCAGTCCAGCACAGGTGTCTTCTGCTTCTTCGTGCTCCTGGGTGTCCTGTCAGCTCGGGGAGGTGACACTGCAGGGTAGTCGTTGATCGGGAGGTCGCACCGCCTACGGTCGAGTTCCACCACAAGTCTCAACATGCTATTTTCATCGCCGTCACTCATTTCAAAAGACCGGTTGTTAGCAGCGTTGCGCAAGGCAGAGCGAGTCAGAACGTTGGGCGCAGGGCTGGAAGGAGCATCAACAAACACCTCGCCGCCCGACCTTGGCTCGTCCATGTCGACCGTCCGGGTGTTCTTAGGAGTAGACGGAGTGTCTTCGGCCTCGTTTGCCAGCGCAGACTCGGTAGTGATGTCCTCGGATTCTTGGGCCTCCGGCGCCGTCTCGAAGGCAGACGGGGGGAGTTCGGGTTCAGCAACGCTGGAGGGTATCATCTGGAATGAGTCGTCAACGGCGGAGCCCAAGTCAGGACTGGTTGATCTCGATTCTTGCTGAGGCGCGACGTTCTTCGACAGCTGAAGCTTGGTAGGCTCCTCCGTCGAGGCTGCAGCCTCCACGGGAGGTGAGCCAGAAACAGGAGAAGAGCTGAATTGCCAGTCCTCCAGTTCACTGCGACTGCTAGATCGCGACTTGATCTGGGAGAGTAGAGGGAAAGGACGGGGTTCAGGTGGCGAAGATGGCGGGTCTGTCATGTCCTGATCGTGGTCTTGTTCGGCAATAGCAATGGCTTGGCCTCGTCTAGGGGTTGGGGTTGAGCTGACGAACTCTTCATAGCGCTGGCTTCGCTTTGGCGTGACATCCTTGGGAGTCTCGGGGCCCTTCGCTGGAGCGGCGTCAAGCTTAGGAGGTTCATTCTCCTTAGATTGAGGAGCAGGGCTGGAGCGCATCTCAGGGAACATTGCTGAAGTGTCCTTCTGTCTTTCCCGGATTTCCTTCTGTCGCTCCGTGAGAACTTGCGATTCCACGTCTGTGTTGGGATTCAAAGGCGACATCTCGATTGGCGCAAATTGTATTTGTGAATCGTCGTGCCTCAAGCGAGCTGTAGGAGTACGGGCCTTGCCACGCGTTCTTTTGGAGACCTTTTGGGCCTTGAGCTTCGCAGATGAACGCTGTATCGAGCTGAGTGGAGAAGACTGGTTGGACACAGACCGGAGCTTCTTGCGTGACGAACGCGTCGATTCGACACTCAGCATTTCGATGTCGTCCTGAGACTCAACGAACGACCGGTTCTGCCCAGTAGACGCGATGCTAGCGACTTCAAGACCTGGCAAAACAATGTCGACCATGGGCTGTACAGAAAGCAGTACAGCCTTGAGGTGCTCGGGGTACTGAATGTTCTCTACGTTTTCGTACAGACGATTCCATGTCTCCGAGATCGAGTTGACAATGTGTCGATGCTTGCTTTCGAAGGCGGCGCAAAACAATTCCTCGTACATATCCAAGTGGATTTCTTCCGGCTTGTCGCCTGACAAGATGATCTTTGCGATGGTATCCCAGAGCAACTTGACCTACGCATGGTTAGGAAAGTATTCTTTATTCCATCAGAATGGGTACTTACTGCTTCCGATGACGCAGGGCTCTGCCGAGTCTTGATAATGCCCTGCGAATCACGAATCCACATCGTAAGACTACTCTCCAAGTTGGCCACGGCCTTTGGAACAAGCTCTGGGTTGCAGCGGGACAAGAAGCCGGCTGTTTCTCGTAGGAAACTGGCGACATTTTCATCGAGACTTCCATTCTCGCCATTCTCGTACAGACGCTCCAACAATTCACCGGTCAGCTTGTACAAGTAGTCGAAAGGGTCGAAGGATAAAGATCTGGGGCCGGTAACAGCCGTACCCCATAATCTTCGCCGAGCTGCTTCAAGAGCTTGTCTGTCAAGCGGATGACTGGCAACAGACAGCAACTCCGTTGTAGCTACAATTGTCTTTGAGGGAATCGTCGCGGCACGTTCTGTGGGAAGGCTTTCCCGAATGACCTTTGCAAGTGGTTCGATTGCTCCTAGGGCCCGACCAGCTTCGCCAGCTTCCTCGCTGGATCTGTTAGACAACAGGGAGTAGAGTGTGGACCAGTATTGCCAAGGCAAGTTCGGCGCCTCCTTCCATCCGCGCTCAAGGAGCCGAACTACTGCACGGTACTCGGGACCAAGAATCGGCTCGCCAGTCGAGCTGTTCGTCTGAGCACTATTCTGAGACATGTTGAGAGTGGCAATTAGGCAATCGGAGGCAAACACCCATGGCGCATAGGGTACTTGTGCATCTGTGGGTGACCAACTGGGAGGAATGGAAAGCATCTCCTGGGCCAGGTCAGAACGGGCCTTTGGTGATTTGTTTGCAAAGAACGGCGTGAAGACGGCGCGATAAAAGTCGACGAAGTCCTCGTTATCCGGAATACCAGGAGGAAGCCGTGAGACCAAGCCGAACAGATGGTGGAGGGGCGTTCTGGTGTCTCCAGAGGTCTTGGCGGGCTTGTGAGAAGGCGTTGAGACAGGCGTAAAGGTTTGAGTGCGTCCTAGTGAGATCATCTTCTCGGTGAAGGGCAGCAGACCCAAAGCTTCAACTGCTATTGTGATGAGCTCCTGCGCACTTCCCAAGAATCGCACCGCCGTTTCTAAGTCAGGCTCTTTCATGTCGCCCAAACCAGTCTCCCAGTGCTTCAGCAGAAGGCCGCACATCTGCGAAAGGAAAGCGGTGGTGTCAACGGAGACCTTGATCTCTTTCGAGCAGGCGGATGCAACAGCTCCCACTAGGGTGCGCCATAACCGATTTACTTGGCTCTTCTTGTCCCCGAGCTCGAGAAAATGCCTGTCCATGATTGGGTCCATGACCTGAAAAACACTGGCTGCGTTGCGTCGAAGCCACTTGGGGTCGATAGATGGAAGCTCTTCAGGTCGGGCGAGAGTCGTTTCCTTAATACGATCTTCCCTCCAGATTCGGTGCGTGGATGAATCGAAGAGGCCGATCAACACCAGGGTCATTTGCCGCAGGTGCTCATCGACGATGTCAGGATTCCGCGCGGATACCTTGGGGAGTTCTGTGATCGGCTTCACGGTGGCGTCCCAGTAGTTGTCGAGGAGTGTTGCGCTTGTGCCAGGCCTGAAGGTGTAGTAAAGGAGGTTGCAGATGCTGCCAAAAACAACCTCGCGGATGTGTTTGCTTGTGTATTTTGACTTGATCTGGCTGCCAAGGGGTTGGTATAATGTGGGAAGAAGCTTCACAAAAGACTGGCCCTCAGTATGCATAGACCAAACGAATCGGTTCCAGGCATGGTTCGCCTCCTGCTTGGTCTGTGGGTGGTCGTTGTTGTTGAAGCACATCTGGATGAGCTGCAGCCACTGGTTGAAGTACTGCCAACGGTCGAGCGGACAGCGCATGAAGAGCATGATGACACTCCAGATCTTGGGGACGGATGCAGTCATGGTTCTGTCTTCCTTTTCCTTGGCCATGGCGAACAGTCGTCGGTGGTAATGCTCTGCGTACTTCATCTCTTCAATGGACGCGTCAAAGAGCTCCATGACCTTCCGCGACAGCAACTTCTCCTTGCCGAACGTGTAAACGGCGTCGAAACCGAGGGATATCGCCGCATTTCGCAAGTCTTTGATAGTGCTCAACATGTCTGACAAAAGATCGTTGAGCCAATCGGAGTGGGCTGCCATCAGCTGCTTGGTTTGCTGCATCAACCTCCTATATATCATGATTCGGGACATGACAATACTCTTGCCCTGCAAGTGCTGTTCGATCTTGCGGAGGGCGGCGACCAGGCGGCGGACGCGATCGGAGGTCATGACTTTCGACGAAAAGTCCTGGGTAGCGACACAGTGCATCAGGTGTCGAGCAACATCCTTTGGTGTCGACGAGTCCTCGAAGGATCGGATGCTGTGGTCCATAAAGAAAACACCGAACTCGTTGGGTATCGTTGAGGCAATGGCGGGGAAATGAAGGAACGTCGCCAATAGGGAAAGTGCGTTGTTGGTGAGAGGAACGTCGATTCCGTTGGTTGTAGGATTCTTTGATGTGATATCCCGTTGAATGAATTGGACGAAGAGGCCCATCTTGCCCTGCAGCGCAATCCGATCCGGGAGGTTGTTTGACGTCTTGAGCGTCATGACGAGTGTGGTATACGCATCCCGCTTCGAGTCCCTGTCAGCACCCGCAAGCTGCTTGACTGTCGACTCCAACATGTCTGCGATGTTTGCTGGTGTCGCCAGCGTGTCGGACTGGTTGCTGGAGTTCAGTGGACTCGGAGAAGAAGTCTGCTTAAGGATGCCCTTGACTGGCTTCGGTTGCGTCGAGGACGGCGCGGAGAGCGGCGACGGCCTCGGCAAAGATTTGGCGTCGGGATAGATGGGTGCCTCGTTGTATTGTGCCTTGGCCGAGAAGCCCACGCGTTTCCTAGCTCTGCGTATGCTCGGATTCGTAGAGTCGGCACCGGAGAGAGGTGAGTACACATTCGGCGGCGTGTGCATAGGTCGAGGATCGGAGGAGGGGGGGATGACGAGAAGATGCTTCGTGGCAGCAGCATCGATAGCTTGGTTGGTCTCGCGTGGTGGTGTTGGCGGACGAGGAGGTAACGACTCGAGTCGGCTCGATACAACTTCGACAGATCCCATGATGACGGAGGAGTGATGGGGCGCCGGACACCAGCTGTCTCTGTCTTGGTGTCTATCTCGGCTGGCGCATGTGTACGTCGGACTCCTGCCAGCAGAGAGAAAAGGAGTGACGGACGAATAAGCACACCAAATACAGAGAGAACTAACGTGCAAAACCGACCCGTGCAGTAAGGAATGGCAAGCAGAGAGAGAGGGGATTCCAACGACAACGAGCGTATGGAGATTGACGATGAGGAGGAGACGACCAGGAGGCTGGAGCGAAGCCGTGGACGGGTACGGAAAGATTAGGTATGGAGAGCGGACCTGGAGCACTTTTCGCGGCACGACGTCCGTTCCGCGATCTCTCAAAGTGGATGGGCTGGATAATTAGCTGGGGCGCTTGACGGTGCTAGACACGTCCAAGTGTTCCGCGATGCACGTAAAAACGCGAGCTGGGCGCGAAAACCACTTAAAGATGTGGCCCGTGCTTGACGTGAACCCTGGTCAAATCGTTGTCTCGTTGCCTGGGGGTTGGGCGGCGACCGGCGGACCAAGTGGGGCACTGGAATGAGTGGAAACCGCAGGGTGCGTTTCTGGGATTCGCATGGCCAGTGAAAATGCTGTAGCAACTGAAGCGTTGAATGGCGTTCTGCTTAGCTAACTGTCCTGCTTAGCTAACTGTCCTGCTTAGCTCATCCTTGAGCCACCCGTGCCACTGCGGCTGGCGATAGAGCAGACCCACCTCACCATCTACCCCCTCGTGCCCCTGAAGCCGCCGGGGGTAAGAAGCAGTCCGGGCGCTGCAGCCGGCCTGTCAAGTTGCTCACGTCAACGCCTGGCGCAATGCAGCCACTGTGGCGTCCCCCCGTCCTGCTCTGTGCAACAACAGTGGATCGGAAGCGTAGGAGCTGTCCAGTGTCAGGTCTTGTGGTCTGGGCCGGCTCATCCCCCTTTGTCACTGGATGATTATCCGTCACTTCAGCTGAGCTTCAATTGAAATACCTGACTGCACCAAACTGATCTTCCCCAAAAGCTAGGCTCAATCGCCCGAAAACGTCTGCTCGGAGCGTCGCTGCCGGAGCTTCCCTTTAAATCGAATCTCAACGCTGCATCGAACCTAGCTTCGGGCCATTGGGGGGCCTAGAATATCAAGCCACTTGAATCGACGTCAAGAGCCACAACCACAGACACACCTACCCGTCCAGTTGTACGACCGTACAATCGTTTCCCGCCGAGCGCCAGAAAGACCCAAATCTTTCATCTTTCCATCTCATAGGTAATCCCGTGTGTTCCTCGTTTTCAACGCCATTGCCTGGCCTGTCCCCAAATCATGGTGTCTATATTGAGGAGGATGCTAAATGTCAAGAATCGAAAGGCTCGTCGAGCGTCATCGCCTGCCACTACGTCGTCCAACATTTGTGTTTCTCATACTACTCTCGGCTACAAATCCACTACCGAGACCGGCCCCAGGACCGGTCCCCCGCGCCGCGCCATGTCCCAACCGATCCTCATGCAGGCCAACTTGACTGGCAATGGTATGCTCCTGCGGCCCATCCTGGTCTGACGAGCCTATAATTGACCGCCGTCCAGCGAAGCTCGAGGCCGTCACCAGCTTGATGAGCAAGCTTGGTGAGGATCTAAAGAGCGTCAGCCTGCTTCCGCAGCGTGAGTAATTTGACTATACTCTTTCCAAAGCTCATATGGCTGATTTTGGCAGAACGAGACGCCGCCCTGGAAGAGCTCAAGATCTATGGACGGGATCCTAGGGATGCCGGCCCCATCTTTACTCCTGAGGTGTGACCTATCATTTACAGCGTTATCATCTAAAGCTGACGCATCGCAGGGTATTGAGATTCTCACGAAGCATGCGTTCAATAGCCCCTCGAGCTCAACCTCTAGAGCTGCATTGAGGGTTCTTGCAAATGCGATGCTGCTGAACCCACAGACCCGGCAGATGTTCGTTGATCTCGGTTATGAGGATAAAGCTTGCCAGAAGTTGAAGAGCGACAGCTTTGATGATGAATTTCTCGCCTCCAGAGTCATCTTCCTTACGACTTACGAAACGAACATTGATCTCCTTGGTCTCATTCAGAAGCACGGTCTCGCGGAGACCGTGGTAGAGCAGTTGGGCAAACATGCAAAGTTATTTGCGAAGGGGCAGAACAAGTCACCCGTCGACCCTATGGAAGACATGGCGTTGAATGAGATTCTGCGCTTGCTGTTCAACGTGTCTCACTTTTGCTCCTCTGAAGCATCCGCGTTCACGGCCAGCATACCTCATATCATAGCCTTGTTGTGGAAGCAGGACATCTCTCCCAAGAAGCCGCTTGACCCTCCTTTCAACTCCCTAGTCAACGCGCTTCTCAACTTGAAGCTTGAGGAAGAGGACATCCAGTCGTCCATCTACCCAAAGAATGAGCCCAAGAAGGTGTCCGAGAGGCTGATCGAGCTGTTGGACCTGTCATTAAAGGCGTACACGGATAATGAGCTAGAGCAATTGACGACACCCCTCGTTGGCGTCCTGCGGAGGGTACACGATGGTGCCCCTGAGGAAGTGAAGAAGTATATCCGCACAACTCTTCTCCCAACTGAAGAGGACAGAAAGGAGGTTCTCGGCCGTGGTACGTCCCTGACGTCCAGACTGCTGCGTAACTCCACCAACCCCATGACCCCGCAACTCCGAGACGCCATCTCACATCTGCTCTTCGACATGTCCGACAAAGATGCGTCCAAGTTTGTCGAAAACGTGGGTTACGGATTCGCGTCCGGCTTCTTGTTCCAGAACAACATCCCCATTCCCGCCAATGCTTCCGAGGCATTCAGCAGCGGAGATGGCCAGCGACATGTCAACCCCATTACGGGTCAATTCATCGACAAGGAGAAAGACGTCGACGTTCCTGAGATGACAGAGGAAGAAAAAGAGAGAGAAGCCGAGAGGCTGTTTGTGTTGTTTGAGAGGTAAGTTTGCTCGTCCATGCATACAGTCCACCACACTAACGCCCAGCAGATTGAGAAGAACAGGCATCGTGGATATTCAGAACCCAGTGGAGCAAGCTGTGAGATCAGGGCGTTTTGATGAATTGGGAGAGAACAGAGTGGAAGAGTTGGATTAATAGGATTATGGCAGAAGGAACACGGGAAGATGAGATACAAAGCCAACATCAGGAAAGTGCCATGACGGCAAATTTGCGTGGCCGCCAAATCATGCTTCATGTCGGTCTAGATTCGGTGTGACACATCTGCTTGAGGTCTGGTGTCAAGCTGGCTCGATTCAAGCACTACTCGCTTTTGATACGACCAGCACCTTCTGTTGTCTAGTAAATACCTACGTACACTGTGTTGTCCGAAAGGCTACTAGCAGTGATGTTTCGCCCAACAAGGCTGCAAGGTGAAGCTTGGTCACCTCCCGTCTTCTTTGCCCGTTCCTCCAATGTTTCGACCAGCATCAAAGAAAGAGTTGTTATTGTATTTGCTTATGTTGTGAAGCATTCTGTTTTCAAACTTTTCCCAGTGCCCTTTCCCCCTTTTCCTTATTTTTACGGCCTGGTCAGCGGCTGGCTGGCTGGGAACTTCCCTCGACTGAGAACCGAGGCGGTCTCTCTATTGACAGCAGGCGCGACCTTTCACCCGCTCCTGCCACCCGCTCCTTCCATCTTCTCACGAGTACCTCAGGCACAATTCAGATTTACTTCTCTCACCCCACCCTGACCAAACTTCTCCCAAAATCACTCTCACCTCAACGCGACTCGTAAGAACGCGACTCGCAGAGGCGTCGACGAGCATCAGCCCAATAGCCTTTTCTCACTCAACTCCTACGCCTTACCACTTCTACCATCCTTACCCATCGATAATCACCAACATGTCGAAGCAAACGGTGTTTAAGGGACGCGATGAGCCCATGACCCAGGAACAGCTCGCTGCGCGGGCCGCCGAGGCGGCGCAACAGTAGGAACAGATACCCCATCCCCATTTTTTGGACGGAGCACTGATGGAAAGACAGCGCCGAGCAGGAAGCCGACATGGGGGATGACACTATCCCTCAGATCACGTCGGATATCATTCCAGGCATCAAAAACAACAGCTCTGATGCCGACGATGCCGCTCCCGCTCCGAAGCGCAAGCGTGGCCGCCCCAGCCTGGCTCCGATGAAGATCAAGCGTGAGGACTCTGTAGTGCGTCTCGACGAGGTGGAAGCTTTTCAAGGAGGTTCGTCTTCTCAGTATGGCACTCCTCTTGGCACTCCAGAATTGCCTGCCACGTCTCGGGTAGCGGGAAAAGCCAAGCGCAAGTTCGAGCAAGCCTCTGCCAATGACACACAGAAAGCCGGTGTTACATTCATCTCTAGAGCACAGGCCGCCAAGAAGTCGAAGAACCCGAACGTCGACGGCCATGCTGTTAACAGCGACGAGACTGAGGACGACCCTAAGAGACAGAAAGAGTTTGAGGACGACACGGAAAGACAGAATGAGAGCGAGAACGATGGGGAGGAAGAGAGCGTAGAGGGTAACGACGCGGTCAATGATCAAGAGGTCCCCGTTCAGACCCCCCGTCGCGGCCGCCCCCGGAAGAACATCGCCGCTGCTGAGGCTGACCCTCCGAAGCGCCGTGGTCCAGGTCGTCCCTCAAAGACCCAGACTCCTACAACGTTCAGCAAGGCCACCAGAGGCAGCATTCAGAGCAAGAAACACCGCATTTCAGCACGCCTCAAGATCTTGCAAGCTAATCGAAGTGTCCCTGCAGACGAAAACCGGTCTCTCCGATCTTCGGGCAAGAACACCGACGCGACCAAAAAGGTATTTCCCTTTCATTCACTCGAAATGGCAATATGTAGAGACACGGCTAACAATACTTGAAGGTCTCAAGCTCTCACACGAGAGGTGTAGCCCAGGTGAAGAAGACACCCAAGAAGCGCCCCACTGCTGTGCGAGCTGAGTCCGAAGACGATGAATATGAGGTCGAGCGCATCGTTGGCGTTGAGCCCGCCAAGGGCAAGAAGCAGAAGAAGTACGAGGTGAAGTGGAAGGGCTACTCCAACAATGAGAACACTATGGAGCCCGAAGAGAACCTCGCGAACTGCAAGCACTTGATCGCTGCGTTTGAGAAGAAGCAATCCAAGGCTGTGAAGAAGTAAACTTCTGGCTAGCCCGGGGTTGCCAGTTGTGGCAGCTATGTTGCGATGGATCTGGCATTTCTGCTTTACATCACGCGGCCTTGCAGTCGACTCGACAAAGGCATTTTGACATCAAGCTATTGCTGAATTCGGAGGTTTAACGTGGTACGCGGGGGCAACGTATCGGGAATTGGATGGTGGTCGTCGGCAGGGATGTTTGCTGTGCGGTGGCCGACTTGGCTTTTATTTCATGCAGTCTTTCTTCGTTCTTAGCTAGGACCTTAGCTCCCCGCAAAAATTTCCGACTGGTCCAATTGACTGCCACCCCTTACTTACGTCTTTTTCAGGGTTTATCAGTGACCTCAACCCTTCCGTCAACGTGTCGTGTCAGTGTGGACGTCAGCTCAACAATCTTCGCTCGTCTCCCACCTCTCTACCAGCCCGCACCTTCCTGGCGCAAACCTTCCGGCGCAAAATTTGGAATCGCCCGCGATCTTTGAGCAAATCTTTTTCCAAATAACATTCACGCCACGCCGGCACAACCCCGCCCAGCCCGACCTTCACGATGGATGCCGTCCGCTCCGCCCTCCAGCCCGTAACGCACAACCTCCCCGCCCCGATCCGCGACCTCGGCGTCTCCATCATCGGCGAGCACTGCTACAAGTCCCTCCTCCTAGACATCAACGTTGAGGATGTAGACTGCATCAAACTCGGCCTGTCCAAGGGCATCGGCCTGGGCATCGTCGGCGTCTCCAGTATCGTCAAGCTGCCGCAGATCCGCAAGCTCACCTCCTCGCAATCCGGCGAGGGCATCTCCGTGCTCTCCTACCTCCTCGAGACCGCCTCCTACCTCGTCTCCCTCGCCTACAACTACCGAAACCAGTTTCCCTTCAGCACCTACGGCGAGACGGCGCTCATCATGGGCCAGAACGTCATCATCACCGTCCTCGTGCTCAACTACACCGGCCGCGCGGGCCTGGCGGCCGTCTTCGTCACTGCTCTGGCTGTGGCGATGGGCGCGCTCTTCGCCGGAGGCCTGCTTGATATGCAGACGCTGGGATACCTCCAGGCCGGCGCGGGCGTGTTGAGCGTCGCGAGCAAGGTTCCCCAGATTCTTGCGATCTGGTCTGAGGGCGGCACTGGACAGCTCAGCGCCTTTGCTGTAAGTTTTCTCTCTCTTGTCTCTAGCATACTAGGCAAAAGGCTTATCAACTGTTTGCTCAGGTCTTCAACTACCTCCTCGGCTCCCTCTCCCGCATCTTCACCACCCTCCAGGAGGTCGACGACAAGCTCATCCTGTACAACTTCATCGCGGGCTTCCTGCTCAACGCCGTCCTCGCCTCGCAGATGGCGTACTACTGGAACGCGCCCTCCGCCAAGGCCAAGGGCAAGCAGAAGGTCCCCATCGCCGCGGCCCCTGGCATCGCTGCGCCGTCGGCTACCTCGATTGCCACGTCCAAGAAGGCTCCTACCACGCGCCGCCGCGGTTAAGCGATGAATTCGCAGAGTGGGTATTGGAACGGTGGATGTTGGTAGATACAATGCTGTTAATATGTAATGCAGAGCACATTTCTGAAAGACATTTTGTGTGGTTTACGTGATGTGTGTGTGCTTTGTGAGGCTGGCCACGTCTTGCAGTACCTCATTTGTGTGAATGCAATCTGCTTTGGGTTGGAAATCAGACGTATAAGGTGTGAACATTGTAGGAGACCTCACTCATAATCGATTGACTCGAGAACCATCTCAGTAGCTTGGCAAGTAAACAACATTATTGGTCTTCGACTTGTAGTCTGAAGGAAGTTTCAAGATTATCAAGCCGCCGTGCCGCGTGTGTAGTTCATCTCGAGGATACTCATGCAGTATACTACAAAGATACCATATCCGGAGGACGAAACAGAGAAGACGGCAAAAGCAGGAAATGAGCTGAGCAATACCTTTAAGCTTCGTTAGTCCTCGATGGAAAATCTTGCGTCGCGTGGATATCCTACGACCTAAGCATGCGTATTTTATCTCGAAGTACCAACGGTATGCCTCCAGCATTGGGTGGGAACTGGTTTAGATTGCAGTCAGGATCGCTCGAGCGGTCCTGCCTAGAGCAAATTTCAACGCTAATTACCGTTGCGACGTCGATGCTTCATTCCTGACGGCTTTCCGCCTCATCTCGGCTAGTTTTTAAGCAACTCGTTACAGAAAGGGATCATCACGCCAGAGATGGGGGATTGGAATTGCAGTTGTAACCTTCTTGTTCCGCAACAGTCCTACGTATGCGTGTGCATCTAACCGCTAACTTGCTTCCACCGTCCAAAGGTTGGGAAAGACGAGAGGCATTCATCGTCAACGCCGTCTTTAAGTTCCGCATTTTTGGATTTATTCGTGGCGAATATTATCCATACAATCAACCACACACGAACTAGGCGCCGAAGCTCTGTAAATGTACATGTTCGTCTTGGATGTACCCAGGAACAAGAGCTTTCTTCGGCCTCGATGAAGACAAGCACTGGGTCGCCTTGTGATTTGTCTTTTGGGAACCTTAGTATTGAAGTGTCTGAGACTTTAATACCTTCAATCTGAAATCATCTCTCCCAACTTTAATTTTCAAATGCCTCGCCATAGCTTCGGAAATGCCTCTGCTAGTATTCAAAGGAGGGCTGCAGCATCTCTCAAATAAGCCGCGACAATACACAGTCCACTCGAATTGGGATGGAAACTATACTGGACACTCCCGTTCGTCTCAGGTTGTTTGAGCTGCTAGTCGACGAGAACTTGCTGCAAAATTAATGTTCACGCATCAGTTGTGTCCGTTGTCCGCCACGTCCTACTTCGAAAGAGAGGGCAATTACGCAATTTCGCAGCTCGTGATTTGGCAACAGTCGCGTTTGCTGTCATGGATTTCACTTTCAACATGAATATTCTGCTGCGGCGAGGGGCACGCAGCTCAATCAGCTTCTATAATATCGAAGTCATACTACCATTGGAGTATATTGTCCGGCTGTGAAAACGTCTGACCAGAAATCAAGTCTCTTAAATACAACTGAGCGAGAATTGCATGAAGCCATAAGACAGTACGTTTCACAAGTCGTCCATTGAAGGTCAGTAGAAGATAAAAAAGGTACGAGGGTTGTGAGAGGCAAGATAAACCGCCCAAGAACTCGAGCATTTCATCCAGGTGGGGGGAAACACACAAGTCTCCATCAATCTTTGTAATAGCATGGGAGAATGTCCTTTAGATAGGCAGGCCAGAGGGATTAGAAACTGTCGTCCAGTATCGTCATCGTCAGCGCACAGGTCGAATAATATGATACATTACAGACGGCTAAGCGATGCTAACAACGTGGCCGAAGTCGGCAGGTTGGCCTTGAAACCGCACGCAAGAACCGAGGGGTGGTCAGACTCAACATAGGATATGATGCTTTGAAAGCTCATTCTTCGGTATCAACCATTGCTTCGCTACTAGCTACAGGCCACTGCCCTGGCTGAAGAACACGCAGTATTTAAATGATTATGGCTTTGACAACAAGGCACATATAAATTTGACGTAGGCTTGTGACAGATTCCCACTCTCTAAATCACGAGGTCCACTTCCATATGATATCACAGCAGACGCCAATGTGCGTGGTGTTTACCATCGTTGGTTTGGAACTGCAAGAATGTTGAGTTCAGCTGCGAATGTTTTGTGATCTTTGACGGCCAGTCGCGTGTCCGAATGCGGATTCCGCAGTCCGTCATCTTTCTCATCGTATTCCACTTCGGCATTACTGCATGCCTCCTCGCATGTGTGGGCGCAGGTCACCATTCTATTCTCGTTTACATGGGTTTGGCAGCTCGCGATCATGCAGCAGCTCAATGAAACCGGCAGGAGCTACCGATTCAAGCGTATCATTCTATAGATTTGGTCAGGATGACGTCAAACGGAAAGCGCAGTTGTAGATTCAGGTTGGGCGCCTTCCCACGCGGCGTTTAATGGGTCGCTCAGGACGAACTCCATGAGGCAAGAAGCAGAGCAACTACGTATGACGTAGCAGGCTCAGCAAGGCTTGCTGTTTGAGGAACATGGGCTGCCTTATACGAGAGCCCATATTTGTGTGGCTTTAAGGGGCGCGATGGTTTTTCTGCGCCTCTGTCGATGACGCCCGCCCCGAGTTCGAGAGACTGGGAACCGCTGCGGCCATTCTCAGATGTAGATGGCGTCAAAGTGCAGGAGTCGTTAGGTAGACTAGAATTCCGCAGAGTCGTGCTGATTCAAGGTCTCGGCTCTCGCGTAGAAGCTATCACAGCAGGAACTCCTGTCAGGTGACTTCACGGAGCGCGCCAGAGCTTGTGTTCCGCCGCGAGAAGGGCAAACATCTTCTCCGGTAGCTTCACATGCAAATACACTGGGAGTCACGGAGACGAGGAACGAAATCGTTACGTGAATAGAACCGTCGATTGAACTGAGACGGGGAGGGCCAGGTGCCTCCCCTCTCCTGAACGAGGCCGTAGCCTGAAGTATCGAACCAAACCACACCGAACCGAACCAGCGACCAGAACGAAACGAGCCAACCGAGAACCATACCGCCGACCCAAACCAATGATAACTAGGTATGCCCGTAGGCAGGGACCTCCTCCTCCAACTCCAAAAATTTCATCGTCATTCTTCGTCGTTGTCGTCATCGTCATCGTATCCGCCGTATCTGTAACGAATTAGTCAGTGAGAGAAGACGCCGGCAAAAGAAGATGGAGACCTACTCAATCCAACAAATCTTCAAAAAACAAAAAAGAACCAGAGCATTTGACTCAGTGCCGGGTGGCAGCCGTAATGATGAGTACGACGACGACCGCGATGCACCAGAGGGCGAAGCCTCCGAACATCATCATGCGCATGTTGCGCCGTTGGCCGTGGGAGAGGCCAGAGCACTCTCCTTGAGTGATGGCCGTGAGCATTGAGTCGGCTCTGCACGAGGTCATGGCCCATCCCACGAAGGGGATGATGAGGGTGATGGCCATGACCCCGCGGTAGAAGAGCTTGGAGCGCCGTTGCGCGCGCTCCGAGAGCATGTTGGGGCCGGCAATGCCAGCCAGCTCCACGTCGGTGCTGATGACGCGGGCCCCCTCCCTTGTGAAGAGGTGGGGGGAGCCCTCCCGCGCCCGCTGGTTGGCGAGGGCGTCGGCGGCCGCTCGGTGTGTGACGCGAGCCGCCTTGCCGCTCGCCGCGGTAGGAGCCCTCTCCTGCAAAGGAGAAGGGCGCGCGGGCAGCCCCGACGTGGGCTGGTTGCCCCAAGTGTTTTGGCGATGGGCTATTTGAAGAGAATCAGATGCTGTTTTGAGCGACGAGAAATGGAGGCGTTGTTGGAGGGAAAATTGGAAGATGGGGAAAGTTGTGGATGGGAGGAGGAAGTAGGAAGAAGGTGGTGGGATCGAAAGTCCTCGCCACAAAAGAATTTGTAGTGAAAGGGCTCAGGGCAAAGGGAGGTAGGGCACAAAAGGGCGGGTACTTACAAGAGAAGGCCTCGTGGTAGCTACCGTTCTTGGTCTGACTGAATTGTGAATGGGCAGAATCCTTGCGGTTGTCGGGACGAGAGAGACCATAGCTGCTGTCTTGAATGGAAGAATTGGGGCGCATGGTAGGTGAGACGAGGCTGCCAGACAAGGTATGATCCTCCAGGCCACTTGCGCGACGTACAGCTTGGATTTTGGATGCATCCTCTCGAGAGACTAGAGGGAAGGGGAACTTGGACTGGGAGAGGCCACTGACTGTTTCTCCTGTGTCGGTGCGAGGACGAGAGCCAGGGTGCTGCAGAGCAGGATTCAGGGAGTCCAATTCCACATCATGCCACTCCTGTTGGCGACGATTAGGAGGGATAGTGGGCTGAGGGGGTGTAGGGAAGCCCAAGTTGGGGAAAGGAGACAATGGCGACGTCACGGGCTGCGTGCCTGCGGTTCTTCTCCACCAAGGGCCAGTGGCGGATAGAGCGCGACGAGCTTCGTGGGCGTTGGGATGCTGAATGAGGACCCTGTCAGAGACGTTGGCAATGCTGCTTCCAGTCATGACTCTGCCAACAGCGCCAGTGGGGAATTCGCGGTCGTCAGTCACAGTGCGCCAATCTTCTTCTCCATCAAAACCAGCTCTCTCATCTGCAGTCGATGCCATGGCAGCCATGTTGGTGTTGTCAATAGCGCTGTACGGCTCAGCTGCCGGCGTATTGATATCGTCTGGGCCATGGTGCTGGGCGGCAACGGGAACCTTGACTCCAGATGAAGTGACCTTCCAGGAGGGCTGGATTGCTGGCGCATGGTAGAATCCTTGCCGCTGAGTCTTGGCTGGGTTGTTAGGGGAGTTGCGAAGATCGTGCGTGTGGGATGAACGAGTACGGTTCACAACAAGGCCGGATGAGGGTTGACTGATCCCAGTAGCGTGATGAAGAGCTTGAGACACTTCTTTCTCCGCACTGAGTCGCGTGACCTTCTCCTTGTACTTGAGCTGGGTTTCCTCAAAATCGTCATCTTCAGACTCTTGAGATGAACAACCTGAGAATGCGTGAAAGGGGTTGAGCCGGCTGGAGGACGCCTTGCCATTGTCTTGTGCGTTGAACCGACTCTCTGAGGCTTTGGAAGCTTGGCCATTATGCTTTGCCTCAGTCTTTGTCTCCACCGCTTTGGCAACAGGCTGGGGCTGGGGCTGGGGCATTCTGGGGAAAGCTGGGGAACAACCAGTGAAGGGATCAAGAAAAACAGGAAAGCGCGTGACATTCTGGCTAGAGTGAGTGGTGTCGAAGTAGCCAAATGAGTCCTTCCACTTGGGAAGATCGTCGAAGTGAGACTGCGGATTTTGCTGGGAGCGGTCTTGGGAGCTCGTGGCAACAGGCGGAGGAAGAGTGGTGCGTGAAGCCATGACGGGAGACGACCTGGGCTCGAGCTTGACTTCGGGAACGGGCTCATCATCAGATACCTGACCCAAAGAAATAGCGTCCTCGGGATAGATGGAGGAGGAATCTTGCCAGTTGTCGAGGGCATTTCGGCTGGCGAATGGGTCATCTGCAGGGTGCGGCTGCTCTTGCTTGGCCTTGGCTTCGGGCAGAGACGAGATCGAGGTGTCGATGAAGGCGTACTCATCATCAGATGGGTAGACAGAAGAGGCGCGAGGGTCCTTGCTGATGGTCTCTCTCTTGGCTTCAACGGCAGATTGGGCGGAGTGGCTCGTAAAGTTGGTTCCATTGCCGGACTGAGTGCTGATACTGGGAAGCTCTGTCTCCTCGGTCTTCACCTGGCTCTCTGGCTCCTCGGAATCCTTGGACCGATTGGCATCACTCAGAATCTGCTCAACTTGCTCAAGCTGCTCTTGGGTCAATCGCTGGCCGTTTCCCAGGACCGTCTCGAAGGGTAGCTTGGGAGTAGGCGGCGCAATGTTCCGGTGAGCTTCGTTGAATGAGCTGTACAAGTTGCGGTTCGGAGTGAGCGAGCGCTTAGCAGGGCGCTGCATGGCGTTAGGATCAAGCTTTTGAGATGGATAAAAATAGAAGGTGCGAAAAAACTGTACCTCTTTGGTCTTCTGCTTGTCAGCCATTGTGGAATCGACTGGGATTGCGGCTTGGGAAGTATTGAAAACGGATCCTCAGTTCTGCCTCTCGTGAAGGGGCCAAATAGAGCGTGATGGGGTGAAGATCGTCTCGCGCAGCAATCTCAAAGAGATGAAATATGCGTCGGACGAAGCCTTCTGAGAGATATTGATACTGAAAAGAATGTGATCTGATCAGGAAGGGGTGCAAATCAGACTTGTGACGAGACTGCCAAAGTAAAGCTGCTTGACTCCCAAAGGACGCGCCACGAGGAGACGCGCAAGAAATTTGTGAATGGGGAAAACAAGGCCAGAAAGACTGTCGTCAAGGGATGTGAAGAGGGGAGGATTGCCAAAATTTGGTCGACAAGGTGTGGGAAGAATAAATCTCGCCCACGTTGTTGTAGATGGGAGAGGTGGTGGTGGCAGTGTGGGAGAGTGGGAGAGTGGCAAGGAAAATTTGTTGTGGGCGGAGCAAAAAAAGTTGTGTCGCGAGAAGAGAAGAGAGGGAGGTCGGCTGCCTGGCGTAGCTCCTGTCTTCAACGGAGGAAGGAGCGTCGATTTTGGACAGGTTCGAGATGTTGGCCGCGAGTGGTGATACTGGTTCCTATGGCTCAGCCCGGGACTCGCTTCCAGGACAGCGCCCCGCTTAAACACGGCCCAGGACGCCAGTCTTCTGAAATGCCCCATAATGAGAGTTAAAAGCCTGGCGAGCTCACGGTGTGCAATCAGACCTGTTGTCCAACTGCCAGGTCATGATGGGAGGATCTATTTCAGCATACACAGCAAGTCAATTTGTACTCTTGCTGAGCCCCCAGTCCACATGAACTCCGTACCAACGTCTTGATGAATCTACGCCGCTCATTCTGGCAATTGGAAGTGCGCAACCCCATATGGATGGATGTTTCCCTCCAAGGATGGAGGCTTCTTGTGGATCAGTGTCAGTGCGGATGATGGGACCGAGGTGGGACCCAGAAGCATATTGCGACAACATCACATATTGATATCATGAACGACTGAGGACGGGTTCATTTAGAAAGCTGGAATTCAAAATGTATTTGAGTGGTGCATATATCATCATACGGGAGTTGGTCTACTCAGGCAATTTCGATTGGCTTGTAAGTCCATTCGCGCCAGGTCCGCCAGCGGCGTCAATCACGATGTACAAAAACAGCCCAAGGCCAAAGAAATCGATGACATTGGCTCTACTGGTAAAGCTCGGACCAGATAAACATGTCGGTTCTGTTGCGCGTCACAAAGCCTTGTCCACAGCTCCTTCCACTTATTGAACATCAGGGCTTTGACAACCTCCCACAAAGCCCGATTGAAAAAAGGGAAGAAAAATTATCAAAAGACGAAAATTGAAACGAAATCCAGCCTCATGCAGGTGGAAAGTCTGCTGGAAGGTGCACCTGCCTTATTATTTTCAAGGTTTTGAGGCGTTGCCGCCCTCGCAACGCTGTTGAGGCCATCTCCATCTCGACAATTTTCGGGGAAGGAACGACATGTCGTTGGAAAGAGCAAGCACACCAACCTCCTCCTGGTTAGTCAGCTGGGTCTAGACCCAAGGAGGCTAGTCCAGGCTCCATGGGCGATAGGCGATAATCATTCGCGATAAGAGCACCCACCCCCTGGTCGATGGACCCTGTCATCCTTCCACCTCTTTGACATGGCAGGACCCTGGACCATCTTCAGGCTCGTTTTCCTCATCCGTGTGTCGGCTCCTACGTCCCGGATTCACTCTCAGCATCGCCCTATCTTGGCAGCCATGAAGTTATCCGCACTTGCGACGATAGTGGTCACGAAGCACATTCAGGGTCCATCAGGGTCCCGTCCAGCCTGATGGTTTCTCGGTAGCACCCATCCCGGGCCACTTTTCCATTCCCATCTCCCTTCCTCCAGATCGTTGAAGCTTCAGCTGCTTTGGCAAGCGAAGCGACGGTCGTGAGACTAGTCAATCACTATCAACCAAGATCAACATTTGAGGCTTGTAATCCATCACATTCAGCTTGGCAAAGTCATCGTACAAACCTAGGAATTAGACAATCGACACTGCTAGCTCGTTGCCGATCCACGACACACGAAACATTACTCTCAATCGTGATGGATCTCGGCACGGCAGCATCGCACGACGAACTCCAATTCCCCCTCATCTACCGAGAGGGGAAGTCGGGATACAGGCATCGATGGTTTCCTTCCCAAGACTCGGAGAAGCTGGCGCATTAAAGAGTCAAGCAGATAGAGTTCGGCCTGCCCGCAGTCCGTGCTCACAGGTCTCGTCCGAGCCTAAGGGACCGAAGAATGACAGACGCAAGCACTCAATGCGTTGCGGGCCTCGAAAGACAGCTCTCCGGGCAGCTGGGAATACTTTCTTCGGCTCGACGTGGGCTCAACCCAGAAACACCAGTCACCAGCTGGGGGCGAGCGGGCAAGATCCTGAATGGCATCCCGCCGAGACAGCAAAGATCAGCGGTGTCTAGGAAGGATGGGACCCATACCTGGCGAAGACAGGGCGAAGAGCATTGTTTCGTCAGCGAGTGTCACCAATGCAGCGAGCATCAAAATGCCTGTCAATCGACAGGACCCGTTCGTGGATATTCGCAGTCCCATGTGCATCAACAGCATTAACAACAAACATTCCGAGATACCACATGCATTGCAAGCACACCGCATCGCATCGCATCGCATGGCGGCGCAGTGCAACAACGACCGGACGTGTGTCTCGCCTGCCCTGTACTCGACGGGGTGTAGGAGTCAGCTTCCTGGTCGACTTCGTCGTCTGTTTGGCTCTGCGTCGGAGGATGCTCCGTGGGTCTTTGTGGCCGAGTCGTCATGGACAAGCGTACGCCGTACGGATAGGCAGCACGAGCGAGCGAGCGGACGGCGGACCAGGGTGGGATGCGAAAGAGTGAGAGTGGTGTTGGCTTCCAACTTCTGTTGTTGGCAATCCAATCTCCAAAATATTGGAAGCCTCGAAAAAAGGAGGCGACCACAGACGACGACGATGTGCACGGGTGAGGCAACCAATGAGAGGTCGAGTCTGGGGTCGCGCAGCCAATGATGGGCGGCAAAAGTCCAGCCCCCCGTTGCCGAACCCAACCAGATCTGTTGGACACGGCCGACCCTCGCCTCCCGCCCACCACTACGCCTCCAGTTTCCAGTTTCCATTGTTGTTCCCCCCACCGCCCCAGCGGGTGCGCGTCCTTGCCATCCATCCCTCGCTCTGCAGCAGTGAAGGTGCTGCTGTGTTGCCGTCGCCGTCGCCGCGGTCGCTCGAATGCCTGGACCTGGACTCTTCCGCCCGCGCTCTGCACTGCATCCGGCGAGCCGTCGATTTCGGGTGGACTCGTGATCTCGAGATTCCTGTGCGGCCACGAGGTCTGGAAGGGCTGTCTGGCTGACGGACTGCATATATGTGAGACGGCGTCGAGCACCACGTCTCCTGCGTCATCAACATCAGCAGCATTAGCTGTGTCTTGCTTGCAGGGAGGGCGGCTCAGGGCAATTGAGATTGAGGCGTGCAATGGCAGCCTTCGAGGCTTGCAAGGTTGGCAGCGCTGGGAGGGTAGGTTCGTCGAGCTCCAACACCAAGACGGCCCTGACGACGCCACGTTCCTTGCACCGGTCGGGGGATGGCAGCGATGGACCTCGCACTAAATCTGCGATGCGCAACGCCGCACACGCATATCCGCCTTAGCTCCTGCACACCGCTCGTACGACGGTCGTCTGCCATCCACCCAACCTATCGAAACCGCAAACGACCCCCAAAACCTCGTCCCGCTGGTTGGGATTCTGCATTGGAGCGCCAGCCAAGGGGGCCTAGACGGCCCATGCTACGCTGTGCGGCCCTGAGCTGGGTCTCTCCATGCATCTGTTGTTCGCCCAGAGAAGACGCTCTCTGGCTCTCTGGCAGGAATTCCCATCACTCCCCCATTCGCCTCACTACCCTACTCGAAACCGTTGTCTTTGTTTCGTTTCTCTGGCATGGGCTTCCCGACTTATCCATTCCTCGTTAGTTGCCGTACCCAGCCATTGGAAGGACGCCGTCGTCCATCACCCTTCTCCACCGGCATGCTCAATGCGATTTCCGGGCGCACATGACTCCAGGGTGCGAAGCCGCCCGTATTTCACTTTCAACCCCCCGGCTTGCCAACCCTTCTCCTACCCCGATCCTCCGAGATTTGCCCTTTCCCATCCATTTTCACCTTTTCACACCCATCTGCAACTCTCCAGACATGTTCAATGGCGTTTTGGGTGGTAGGAGGGGAGGCAAGGCCACTGTCCCAGGGCGAGGACAATACCCTGAGTCCCGACCTGTACATTATGGGTGGCAAACGACGGATTGGTCATCTTGATGAAGACGATTTCTACGACACCTACGACCACCAGGACGCATTTCCTCAGCCAAAGAGGCCGAGATTATCACATCTCATTCCCGACTCGGACCCCGGCTGTACACCACCACCACCACGCGGCTCTGTTCCCGTGCAAAACCTGTCTTTTCTGGTTATCCGAGAGCAAACATCGCCGACACCGCCCACGCCCGAATGTGCGGAACCCGATGTCTGCCCATCAGCCATGGAAAGGACCGCATCAGGTTTATCAATCTCATCCGACACCAGTATTTATAACCTCGCCGAAGATGAGGACTCGAGACTTCTGGACGATGATGCTGCCGCCCGAATGGTGGAGGATCGATTGCACCTCAACCGGCGCCGAGCGAAAGACACGCAGCGGGAGAGGATTTTGAGGTCGCTCATTCAACCACGGTCACGCCACGCCGAGTTCTCCATCGACAACGCCGCGTTGGAGAGTATCTTCTCTGCGGCAAATGAGATTTTCTTTCACAACTGTCTTTCTCAGCGAGTCACCTGGGATTGGTCTCATGCGTCCAGCGCCCAGTACAAGGACCACATCATCGGCACCACAGCTCTTCGACGTTCCAAGATGGGAGGATTCGAGACCCTCATTGTGCTTTCGAACCCAATCTTGAAAGATAAGAAGTACAATCGACGGCTTCTCATCTCAACGTTTTTACACGAACTTATTCACAGCTACCTATTCATCAAGTGCGGCATCAAGGCTCGTCACTGCGGTGGACACACGCCAGGATTTCGGAGAATCGCAGAGCTCATCGATATCTGGGCCGGGTCGGACAACCTGCACCTCCGCGACATGGAAGCTGACCTAGAGCATTTCCGTGAGGACGAAGGTCGCTCCTGCGGTCACGGGCCGACATTTCCTGAGGCGTCTCCTCGGGCCATCTTCTACAGCTCTCAGGAGTACCTTTCGCCTCATCAGCACATTTACTACGAGCACCGATCCTACGAACATGACAGACCACGCCCCCACCACCAGGATCGTTGGGATTTTTGCATCAATGACCACCCAGAATACTTTCCTGTCAGTCGGGGTAGTAGTCCCACATCGACGATCCCGACCACGACTGAGGGGGAATTTGAAGAAGTGGAGCCGTTGGAGGAAGGCGAGATCCGCGAGACACGTGGACGACTCTACTTCCCCGACGATTACGCCTCTAGCAGACACTCATCTGCTCACCACGAACGACATTATGACTCACACGACGGGCGATGGGCCCGTCCCGATGATCGACGAGGGCTGGTCTTAAGCTACGACAGCAGCCCCAGCTCCATCATCACCATACGTTAGGGGATGCCGGAATGCATCAGCGGCATCGCCAGTCATTGTATTTTTTACTTTCATTTGTTTCGCGGGTCGGCACAACGGCGTGTCAAGTTTGAAAAGCATATTAGCATGGCGACGGTGTTATCAATGGTTTTGACGGCGGCGGTCCTCCATGCGGAATCTACCAGGTGCATCTTTTCGGCTCAACATACGGACGGACTACTACCTTGTAATCCCTTTCCCATCATCTTAGACTCTTCTTCCCTGGCCTGGCCAGGCTTTCTACATATCGTATCATCAATTCTAAACCAAAGCAGTACACACCACTGCTTTCCCTCGTCCCTCCTTCCCAGCACATAACCATGTTTCTTTCACCATGCTACGCGGGACGCGCAGAACTTCCCAAACCCATCAAGACCACCCCGCGGCACTGACTGCGGTCGGAATTTGAGTCCTGGGAACGAGCCCAGGCACCTTCTTTGACCCTTCCTACATAACCATATGGGAAGGAAGGAACGTGCCCAACGCTGCGACATCTGGCAGCTGCGCCAGACGCACCCAAGCGTGTCAAGGTGCAAGAAACAAAACTTACAAAACGGACCTGTCACCATTATCACTTCAAACTCGAACAATTGCCAAACATCATTTCGACCGTTGCAGCAATTTTAAGATGGCAGAATCACAGAAGAGATCGAGAAATTCGCCACCGCGCTGCCAACACTCCTCGATATTCCGAAAGAACGATCACCTGGTACAAACGCAGTCACACAACATAAACGACGTCGCAATAACGTTAGCCGAGAGCATCGCCGGACAAGTGCAATGGACCGCCCGCGAGAAACCGTTGAGAGATAGCGTCGCCCGCATTCTATCAAAACAAGGATCCGACAAAAGCCCGAAAATCGTTTCAGCCAGCACGATTTTTACCCTCATGAAATTGATCGATGAGCTTTGCTTTCCCGGTCTGCTCTTCCTCACAGCCCACTTGAACCACGCCTCGCATCCGGTGCTTCTCGAAATCGGACAATGGCGGGGTCGCGTGGGGTGGACTCAGGCTCTCCGGACTAAGCCTGGACTACGCAACACCAGTCCGAGCCCGAGCATCTCCATCCGTTTGAGCACGGTCCGCCACCATGCGGACGGCAAGACGGAGGCGCTTTCGCTCCGAGAAGTCATCCAAATCGCGATCCACGAAATGGTCCACGCCTACCTGATACTCCTTTCCTGTCGACAGAAACAGTGTGGAACAGACTTTGAGACAATGCACCGGGATTTGGATGGGAGCGGGCATGGCCTCGCCTTCGTGGCGATACTGAAGGCAGTGCTGGGACAAGTGCAAAGTTGGGCACCGCAGTTGAAGGATTTCGGGATGACGGACGAGGCGATTGACCCATACGAAGATTTCAGCGTGAAGTTGTGGAAGAGGGGGGAAGGTATCGCGGCGAGGAGCAATGGCCAGAAGGTCTGGTGGCTTGCAGCAAGACCGCTGTGAGTTGAGGACGCGCGGGGTATTGACTAAGACTTGGTCTTCCGGACAACGGCATTCGGAGTGAACATATGGGATGGGACAACTGCTTTTTTTTGGTATTCGCTCAAAGACTTGACTCACGGAATCGCACGGGAAATGGAAAGGGGGACGGACGGTTGTTTGTACAGTACAGGGTGGCGCGTAACAAAGCCACAGGACAAGACTGAACTCCCTCACGGGACATTCACACATTCACGAGATCATAACTATGAGTTTAAATGAGAAGCACTTTATCCATCGAGGTGTCAAATTGCGGATATAAAACTGAAGAAGGCACCTTGGACTCCCCTGCCATCCCAAATCCCCCACTCAATGGTTGCTAGATCTCGTCTGCCTTCGCGATTTTGAGTCTTGAGAGATCGAAAATTGATCAGATTCTGGAGGTTATTTGTGACATTAGTGCTTAGGCTCACAAACCAAGATCCCGAAAGTATGGAAGTCAACATGGGCTCCAATTTGATAGTGTTGGTCTCTCTCTTTCAACAGGTGATACCCGGCAATATCGTCCAACACGGATATGAACTCCCATATTGTCGTCGTTTCATTCGTCTTATCTTCGTACTCGCAAAATTCCCAAGCGCAAAGATTCGGAAGACCGAAGTATGAGCTGTCTTCGGCCTCGAAAACGAGACGCTCGTGGCTCGTTTCATCAATTTTTTCAAATACATAGTACGATGCCTGCGCGTCGAGGACGGTTTGCTTTTGGCGCAGTCCACGATCGACGAGCCAGAGCCTCGTATCCGGGGATGACGTCCAACTCTTCATGGCCGAAACCAGCCCGTGATATTCCAGCCAAGTCGTTTTATCCATGTTATCGGGATAATCGCGGTAAACTCCTTTAAGTCCGTTGTTAAGATCGCGTCTCCAAAAATACTGATATTCTCGGAGGCCATCGATGGTTAATGAACTGTCGAATTCGAGGGCTATGTGTTTGACCATGCTGCTCCCGACTAGCCGGGGTGCAAATGGCATGAGCTTGGTTATCACCCATTCAGTGTCTATGATGACGTCCCACACCTGCAGAAGTACTAGGTCCTGGCAGGGAAGAACCATGAAGCACTGGGGGCTTCCACAACTTTCGACGCTGAACATTGCTGGAAATTCATCCATGTTCATAGCGAATTCCGGCAAGTACGAATATTGTATCGGGTCCGTTACTTTTGAACAAGCATTGACGTACTTGGACCACTTTCCGACGTTATAGCGACGGCACATTGCCATGTGAGACTCTTTACAGGCGGTGAGGAGGCCTCCGTCGACGGCGTACGTTGACGGATTTCCCGCGGTCCAGGAGTGCGGGGCTGTGTCGTTGGCGGGAGTCGGTGCGCCGACGAATCGGCGATCGTCGCCCATCTTCTTTGCTAGGTGTCAAGGAAACGTGTTAGAAGTAGGCTGATGGTCGCGGTAGCTGTTTTCATCGATATAGGTGAAGATGTGGACGCCTCGGTAGCCGGGCGGGCGAACTGCGAGATCCCAGATTCGGTCTCGCATCTCTCCGGGCAGCATGGGAAACTGGTGGAATGTCTGGGTGGCCATTTTGGTACTTGGCGGTGTAGAATGTTCTCGATGTCGTTGTTTGTCGCTCATGAAATGTTGATATTGCAGTTGGGCAAAGTGAAGTAGATTGCAGATGCCCACAAGGTTGGAGATTTTGAGATTGAGGAGCTTCTAAAGTTTTGCGAAAGTAAGTGCTCGCTGGCGTTTGGGTGTTTCAGGGTGCGACCGCGACCTTGTTTTTGGAAGGGAAAAAAAAAGAAAGTGAAGTACCTTGCGGTCCGGACGGATACCTTTTGCTACTTGGCTACATAGGGGTGGTAACAGGCGTACATGTCCATCAAGGTGATCTTTTTGATCGATTTACAAACGGAGTTGTCTGTTCTCCTGGACAAGCCTAGTCTTGTATCATGGCATCTAAACTTCCTTAATTTGGAAAGGCTGCTACGAAATAGTTCAAGGGTGCTTAGATCTCTTTCAACTCGTGGTTCTATTAGCAGAGAATATTATGTATGTAGTCTATGTCGGGCTGTGTACGGTCTTCCCGGGAAATTAGAAACTTAATGAACCAACGATTGTAGTTCAGTTTGAATGTTTGGCAGCCTCACAAAGCTTCAAACCTCATGTTGCTCAACAGGAAGGATGGCCTAATGCTCGACCAACGGTCTCTCTCCGGCATCCAACGTCTCCTGGATACGCTGAGAGGGCAGCCACTTCTCAGCAGGGATAAACCACCATGAGAACACCGCGAAAATGGTGACAATGCCCATGATGACCGGGGCGTAGTTGAGTGTTGACGCCTCTACGGGAAATGCATACGGGGAGAACAGCACCGCCACAACCCAGCCATTCCACAACACGGCGATCGCCTGGAAGGGGCGACTCCATTTTCCAAGACTCCAAGCAGGTTTGGGGAATGTCTTGGGAGTCAGAAAAAGTCTGCCCAGACAGATGAGACCGTAGGCGGCCGCCGACGGTACACCTGCCGCGGAGACCAGCGAGGTGAAGGCCACGGAGGATGGGAGGATTGTGCAAGTGATGACGGAAGCCACTCCCCACACGACGAGAATCGCGTTCCTGGGTTGACCGTCGACGACCTTAGAAACCCAGGAGGAGTATGGCAGGACACCATCGCGAGCGACGGCGAAGACCAGGCGAGAGGCTGCAAGGACAGCGATAGCAGTGTTCTAAGAAGGGTCAGCCTTTCTTCTGCATTACGGGGCTCTGAGTGTCACTTACAAACCACAGAGCAATGATGCAGATGATGTTCATAAAAATGTGTGCCCTCTGGCCAAGAATGGCAGCGTACAAAGGCACGAACGGCTGAGCACCGCCGTACGAGAAGAGGGTATCCGCGTCGGGCTGTGTCAAGTCAACATATGTAACTGCTGGTCTGCATTATTTAGACTTACAACACAAAATAGGAAAAGAATGACGACAATGAAACCGCCAATGCCGCTGGTGACAGTACTCCAGAAGATGCCTTGTGCAGCCGCGATACTGGCGTTCTTGGTTTCTTCCGCAACATGCCCCGAGGCGTCGAAGCCAATGAGGATACCCGCAGTGGCAAGATACGAGAGACACCAGTTCCATCCATCGGGCGCGCCGGTTCCGTTGTAGGTCGTCAAGAAGGCATCATGAGCTGAGCGGAAGCCGATGGTGTTTTTTGTGGCAATGGGCAACCAGATCATGTTCAGAACAAAGTCCAACAGGACAAAGCCAGTGGACAGGTAGAATATCCATTTGAAATAGCGAGCTGGGCTACTGTTAGCAGAGTTGCAGTGACACTAACATGAACAACCTACGCGGCAGCAAGTTCCAAATTGCGGCAGCGGCAAGCATTACTTCAGTCGCAGCCCACTGGACCGCCCTGAACTTGATACTTGAGCTGTCAGACGGGAAGTCCAAGTTGAAGACGACGATTTCCTGTCAACTCATCAGCAAGAATACTTCCAGCCATATTCGGAGTTAAGCGGTAACTGACCGAAAGCATATAGTTGACAGCTCCCTGAGTGTTGCCTGAAGCTTTGTGAGTCTATGCGTCATAGAGTTGACAACAGGTTCTGAACTTGGAACTCAAAACTCACTGGCACAGAACGTTGTCCACGCAGTGGTACTCCACCACGCAACAATGAAACCAAGCAGTCTTCCGTACTTGGGCCCTCCAGCTTCAGCAGCCCACAAGTAGATAGAACCAGCAAGAGGAAGTGACGAGCAAATTTCTGCGATGACAGCGGCGGTAATGAATGTGAAGACGCATGTAACGATAAAACTCGTCCTGCTTGTTGTTGAGCATGCTTGAGCTAGCGCAGTGTGGATTTGACCTTACCAGTAAGCCAAGTTTCCGCCAGCTGCAATTCCAGTCGAGAATGTCACGCGAACACCGCCAATGAAGTAAAGAGCAGCTAGTCAAACTTAGCGCGCGCGTTCAGTTGAGAGCTTCCGATGCGGAACTCACCAAAGGTTGTCGCAAAATTGTGGAAAACATTAAACGTTCTGTGCAGCACCTAGAAATCATGTCAGCTATCGAGAGTCCCAATAAGGACGTTTGCAACTTACAGGTTTGTAACCTAGGTTTTCCTAAATTCTTCAGTCAGCCCATACCCCCGGCACACAGTCTGTACGTGTCAGGTCACGCACCAAGATCCGTGTGTCTTTGCTGGACTCTCCCTCGGTGTCGCTGTTCGTGACACCCACGTCCTTGCTGACGGTGCCATATTCCCGCTGCGCAGTCATCTTGGCGTTGCACTCAAGCAGTCTTGGGTGTCTGTCCAAATCGGGCGAATTGCGGGATGTTCAGAAAGAGATAAACACGCAAAATGGAGAATGCGCGCATCTTATGGTAGGTCCGTCAAATGACCCGAAAACTCGTCAGGTGGGACGGAAATACTCGGCTTTTGTTTTTAGTGACGAGCGAAACCCTTCCAATGGCGGTAATTTTGACTCGCGTGATGTGGGACTGGATGACGGCATCGGCATGTAGGTACTAAACGGCTTTAGCAACACGCGAGAGAAACAGCCCTCTGTTGTTAGCGAGGTGAGCTCAGATTATATGGAGATATATATGGAGATGGTTTGGATTGAGAACAATTCTCAGAGATTTATCTATTTTCAAGCGCTTTTTTCTTTGTATCTTTCCGGTTGGTGCATGCATTTTTCTGCGATCAAATTGACCCCAAATATTGCGAATGTACAACGGAGCTAGCTCCGCCTGCGGTAACACGGCACCCAATTTTTGTAATTAATACTACTCGTAGATGGCTGGAACCAGCATCGCAAATTGAAGTCAAACAGCGAACGATATGTCAGCTTATGTGACCTCCTGTCAAGTTTCATCAAACCCGCTGAAGGGCTGTTATCCGGGTTGACTTCCAATTATGGAAATTCTGCATGGGTTTGGGGCAGAAAGGGATCACGCAATCGCATCAAGCAAGGTGAAATGATAGCGGTCAGACAGTTACCAGATAAAAGTCTCAGTGGATCACATAGCTTGAACATGAAGTGCCGGAGCTATTGATGCAATTTTGAAGTTGCCTCGCCTCATGTTCTAAACCTCTGCGTCAACAACTCAGACGCAGTCGCATCTGCAGGCTGCGCATTCCCATTCTCTGAGAGAAAGTGAAACTTCACAGCCTCGGCTTGAAGAAGTTTTACTAAGCAATGGCTTTGATTGCTGTACCATTTCTGGGTTTCTTGGTGTTGGTGGCATTGACGATAGTAAAGGTAACGACGATCAATGACAAACACATTCATCGGTTGACCGCTTACTCACAGCTCGCAGACCTTCACTAAGAATCGCACGTCGTCTCTACCTCACATACCAAACGCCGGCTGGGGAGCTAATTACTCACGTCTGCTATGGGTCTTTTGGCAAGAGTACAGAGGCAACGTTACCCTGAAGCTTCCCGAGCTTCACGAACGGCTAGGTGCTAATCATCACTCAAATGGTTGCTGGCGGTACAATGAGACTGACTTATATGGCGATAGGTCCCCTTGTCCAGATAGGTCCTAACGAGGTCTCATTCTATTCCATGGACATTTACGATGCAGTGCACAAGCTCAACAGTGGTTTCGTCAAAGACCCGCGTAACTATGGCGAATTCGTTCAAGACGGTCATCCAGCCCTTTTCTCAATCACGTAAGCGGACTCGCTGAACCTGAATAATCCATAACTGAGAACAATAAGTCATCCAGAAGAACATGCGAAGCGTCGAAGAATACTTGGCCAGTTGTACAGTCGCAGCAGAATTGGGCATTTGGAAGAGCTAATGCTCAAGCATGTGGACCCTTTGTTGCGATGATTCGCCAAAAGTTTGGTGCATTTGACATTGGACCGGCATGTAGAGCGCTTGAAGCAGACATTATTTGTACCTTGGCATGAAGCATCCCAGAGCTGTATCAAGACTGACTAGCTGTAGCGGAATTCTCTTTCGGTGAGGCACTTCATGCCATTGCTGCTTGGTCTAAAGAAGAAGAACTCGCGATAGTATCCAAGAACGATCACAAAGCGACGTTGATGCCTTTGGTAGGTTCATAATCAACAGGAATGGAGAAGCAACAGACTAATTTGACTAGCTTATGAACTTTCCGACGGTGTATGAGCTTTGGATTTCAATTGAGGACATCGTCTGCCGAGCTAATGGGTCCCGAGTCTCGTACAAACAAGGCCTTGCGCAATACGACCAGGTTTGTAACATGTCAACGCCGCTCTATCCCCGACTTATGATGTTTTAGTGGACACACGATGCCTGGACTCGCAACAAGCTCGCCGAGAAACCGACATCCTCTGAATTTCCCAACTTGATCAGAGTCATGGTTGCAGCGGGAGTTCCATCCCAAACCGCACTGTCCGAAGCCAAAGAGAACTTTGGACCAGGAACAGACACAACTTCAGCTTCATTGGCACACACCCTGTACGCACTGTCCAAAAACCAAGTATTCCAACAAGCGCTCTATGAAGATCTTGCTCGCGTGGAATTCCCAACCGACTTGACTGCTTTGGAAAACATTCCTCGACTGAAGGCCTGCGTGAAGGAAGGCATTCGTTGGGCCGGTGCAGCTGCTGCAATGTTGCCCCGGGTTTTTCCAAAGGGCGGCGTGGAGCTTCTTGGTAAATTCATCCCAGAAGGCGTAGGTGCAACTCACTATTGTTCTATTTCTGCAGTCATCGTTTGTGTGTTTCGCGTTGTCTCTTCCGTGTCTTCTGTGGCACTTCTTGCCGTTTATAAACGAAACGTTTGGTTTGCATCTTCTTTCAGTACTGTTTGATTTGTCTAAAAAGGTCTAACTGACCAACAAAGACTGTGGTGACTTCATCGCCAATTTGGTATTTGCGGGACAAGTCTGCATTCCCAAACCCCGAGCTGTTTGATCCATACCGTTGGGTCAATGATAGCGGAATGACAATCAAAGAAGACGCCCTTCGAGACAAATTATATGTTCCATTCTCGCAAGGGCCAAACATTTGCATTGGCCTCCAGTAAGTGATCAAATCTTCCGCGTGATCGAGAACCTGTCTGACATTTAATCTGAACAGCTTTTCCTACTACGAACTTTACCTCAGCTTGGCGAAGATCATCCAGAGTTTTGAGTTGGTTGCCCCTGATGAGTCTTCAAGTCACTCATACGGCCAGGGCTGGATACCGGTAGAGCTGCCAAAGAGACGGGAATGGGTAGCTGCTGTGCCTACAGACCCGCTGCTCGTCAAAGTTCTGCCGAGGAGACAGGTCGGTTGAGTTTGAGAATTGAGGTGGCATACAGAATCTGCAGGTATCTGGCGGACAACAATGTATGAAGCTGATGTGTTGCTGGAGCTTGGTACGTGTTGTAGAGGAATCCGATTCTCCGAAACTGTTTGTCACAGTTTCAGAAAAGTAAGTACAGCAAACAAACGAAATCTGGAATGATATGGTTTTATGTAGATCTTGAGAGTTTCCGTCCTCCGTGATTAATGCGAGGGTGAGGTTGCCGTGAACTTCCGCACGTGGGGTGAAGTCAGTTCAATTGTTCTTGGCCAATCTTCATAGAATTCCGCCGAAAATCGCATTCAAGCTTTGTTTCCCAGGTGCATAGTCAGTTCTATATCAAGTGGCTATTCCCCGCGGATCACAATGAAGTGGATGTCTACGCAGCGCGAAAGTAATCAGTCAACAACATAGAGCAGATCGAACGACAGCACTCGCTTAAAGCCATGGACATAATCAACCCATGCCAATTTCACCCGCAAAACATAGGCTACCTAGCACCTCTGCCTTTGAAGAGAGGCCGCTACTTTCCCCATGATTTGATCAATGGGGTCATAGATGAGATTGAAAAGATACCGACGTCCCAAGATTTGATCCGCGCCCGAGACGAGCTCTGCCACGCCATAGTCAAAGGCTACGCCGAAAAGTTCAAAAGTGACCGTCCCAGTCACCGCAAGCACATACGCAGATGCGCTGAGCTAATCGATCAATTGTTCTTCGCCGGTCAACTTACACAGACCGACAGGTATCGGTCGCAGGAAGACCGTTACTGTCTCGAAATCGACATCCGACTTTTCGATCCCGAGATGGCCACTTGGAGCATGTCATCCATCATCACGGATTGCCTTGATTCCCCGCCAACTCGTGCACGCATTGACATTAACACTTATGGCGACTACTACAGTGTCGCTGACATCATCTGCTTTGTGATTCATGAGATCGCACATTGCTTCATCGACTTGTTCTCGTGTGAAGGCGGAGCTTGCAGTTGCATTCGTAGTCATTACACACAGGGGAGGCATGGCCTGCATTTGTTTGATTTGTTGGACTCTATCAGGAGGGCGATTGCTTCTTGGGTGCCAGCCCATCCCAAGACGTCCGAATTTGCAAAATCGGATGCGGGCGAGTGCAGTCACCCGGAAAGAGTTCCACGCGTATTCCGCACATGGATCAGGAGAATTTTCTCAAAGCATAGAAAACCCAGAGAAAAAGAGGAACTGAGATAGAAGAGAAGGGAGGCATTTGGTTCCAGGCGCAGTTGACCTTTTTTTGGGAAGCGGGATTATCTATGAGAAAACGAACATCGTGTCCTCAACGCCTATTTCGGTTCTGTGCAATACTTTCACTGCTGAGTGCTCTTTGTCGAGCTAATTTGTGAGTTATTGATCTGGGATCATCTGATTTGTACGCGAAATCACAAATTACTCGCGATGATTTCCGCCGGGCGTATTGATGAATGCTGCGAACTAACTTCCCGCATCATTTGAATCGCTTTGCATATGCGCAGGTAAGATATATTGAGCTGTGGAGTTCTTAAGAAATCTTCGCGTTCGTATCGGTATCGCTTTCGTACCGAATAGTGATCAGCGGTGAGTTGAGTTGACCAAGATCCAGCGTTTTTGCGTGCTCAGCCTTCATTTGGCCCGTCAGTAAACATAGCTTCGAACTTTCGCCGATCCCACATGCTTACTATGTCTATGCGCCACTTGTTAATTACTGATCTGCGTAACTCGCAAGCTCTGTAGAGTTCACAAGCAATATCCGCTTGCCGATGGGATACAAATGAATTATCCACTTAGTGTGATTTTCCCGATGAGTCCGAACCCTGAGAGAGAGGGTAGATTATAAATGAGACGATCATTTCTGGAGTTGCGACCGGTTCATTGAAATCGTCATCACCACTAAACTTAGCCTAGGCACCCGCATCTCCGATCATTCAACATGCGTCTGTCCGCGTCCGTTTTATTTGGTGCGTACGAATCCAGAAGACGCGTTTGTACTCGAGCTCTGACGAAAGACTAGCTGCCATGATTGGTTCCTCCATGGCCCAGACATATGTTGGAAACTGTGCTGTCGACACTGCATCTTGGAGCTTGGAAGCAGATCAAAGAGCCTGTTGCCCAGGCAAGGTCTCACAGTATGCTCAAAACTGGGAAGTAAGTCACCAACGCTATCTCGACTTCTCTATCAACCCGAGCTGATTCTTTTGCCTCAAAGTGTTGTATTCCTCAGTCTGCATACACAAGTTACCGCAGCTGCTGTCTCGGCCGTGGCAAGGTCGCGTCCTTGGGGGGTACTCAATGTTCTTGAGTGCATGCATATGAATAGAGTCCTGATAGACACTTCAATGGCAGTGATTACCAGATCTGTGTTTGAGATGAGTCCTTCAAATTGTTGTGTGATCTCATCACATCTTTAGCTTCGCTTTGAGATGGAGGCGGCCGATGAGAAGTTATGTCTCGGCCAATCAGCAAAATTTCCCTGAAGAGCATCGTCGAGGCTACGAGTGGTGATCTTAGCTGGCATATTGTGCGCAGTTCGTGGTCACTTATGGTAGTGCGAAATGCTCCAATGGACTTGGCGCTCGAGGAAATTGAAACACCTTTTAATTATGTCGTTAGCCATAGGGGTTGATCATGCTCGGGAGGAAATCAGTGCCCTACCCCGAACTACAATAAGGCAGAGATAAAATTTCTCGTTATTATGCTATTATTGTCTTGTTTTAAATTGGAAATAAGGTTTTTGGTATCAGTCCAACATCCTGATCAACGCCGCCATCGCTATAATTAATCCCGAGCTAACGGGAGAAAGAGCCAAAATGCCAAATCACTAGGTTCCTATTGCGCCGATCAAACCACATGACATCATAACTCGTGAGACCGTCCCGATACCTCATACAGGAGGCAATGAAGATGATGTACTCTGCTCGCTGCGAGATCTCTCAGTCTCCACGACGAACTTTCCAAAAGCCGACGGCTTCTCCCCAGGGGAGTTGGCCTGGCTAGTTTCCAGGGTTTTGCCAGTGGCAGACTGCGCCACACTCGCTGGCGCGGGTCCAAAGTTGCGGCTGTTCCGGTTGTTCGATGACACAGCCTGTCTGGTGGCGACGACCAGACCCATCCTGGCGAGGAGGGCCTTGAGGGGAGGGAGGCAGAGGCACACCATGGCTGCCGACAATTCGCCCATCGACCATAGCGCGGGTTTTACGTTCCAGTACGTGAAGTCTGCTTGGATACTGAGGAACTGCAGACGGAAGACAGAGATGGCGACGATGCTACAAGGAAAATTGTCAGATTCTCATTGACCTAGATTTTCGAAGGGGAGTGGGTGAGCTTACAAGAATCCGAGACTAAAGATCCCCAACAGGTACCATTTTTGAGAACGAGGGAGCTGAAGCTTCATCAGGGCTGGCAATGGAAGCAAGAAGATGATGACGTCGGTGATGATGCTGCAAGCTCCGAAGACATAATAGAGAACCTGCTGGGACAGGCACTTCGCAGGAATGCTGTGGTCCCAGAACCCAGCGATGGGTGTGCAAAATGCCAGCGACATGATGACAACAGAGACTCCCCAAGCTGTCACGAGGACCATAGCAGCAATGTAGAATTTCCGCATGTGGCCCGAAGCTAGGACGCGATAGTACTGGAGGAGGAACGCCATCTTAAAAGATAGATGTCCCAGGCCATAGAAAACGACAGAGACCCAAAAGCACTGTTTGAACACTGGTCAGAAAAGTTCGAAAGGTAATGGTAAGGGCTTGCTCACCTTGGTAAACTCGACATACTCGGGCACAGAGACCGTCTGAATGTGCTTTCCAAGGCCGTATCGCGTCACTGTTACTAGTCAGTTGTTTGTTCGGGAACAAGGGTTTGGACAAGACAAACTTGTTGCGATGGCGATTCCGCAGCCTAAAACCGGTATCAGAGAAAATGCTGCGGCCCAGTCGTCCGGCCCAGTTGACTTGACGACATGTATTCGGGTCCATAACCGAAGGACCAGGAAAAAGGTTGAGAGGACGAAACACATCGTCACCACTCCAATGACGGTAGCCGACCTATCCTCCGCCATCTCCTCGGGCGTAAGCTTCGGCAAATCCATGTCGATAAGGAGGCGACACAGAATCTCGCGATATGTCTGTCTCCTGGGTTGATGTTGCGAAAATTGAAACCTCACACAGGGCCTTCCGGGGGCAGGGGGGGAAATCGGTGGGATAAGCGACAGTTTTATAAACCCATCGATTCAAAAGACGAAATATTTACATGATTAGTTATTCTTGGCGAAGGCGAGAGAAGAAAGACGACCACATTATTTGGCTTGCCCGGACTGGTTCGCTGATTGTCAGCAGGGCTGCGCAACTTTGGACGAATGCAGCGCAAGGCGTCCAGCAGCAAAGAAAGCAGCTGTCGATCCGTGGGCGATCAGGAATGTGACAAAAATGGGAAATCGAGGATGCTATTTCGCCGGATCGGGACGGGCTAGTGGACTTCCCCGGTGGTCTAGTTCTCCTTAGCCGACCGTGACTGGATCGTGTCATTCCGGACGGTCCCCCAGCTGTGTGGTTGGCGAGGAAGCTTTCGGTGGCGGCGTTCTAGCTCGGGGGACACGGGTTACCGTTTTCACAGATCAGCTCATCGGACAAAAGACGAGAGCAGAGCATTTCCAGCAAAATTTCGATGGGGGCGCTTAGTCGTCGTTCAATTTGGTAAGGACTCGCGCACTAACATCAAGCACCGTTCTCCGAAGCTGTGCATCGTCACAAGCCAGCTACAGGGCCACAGCAGGACCCTGGGTTTTCTCATGTGTATTGCCTCAAGAGGCAAGAAGCTGAGCCTTTGTATGGCGCAGATCTTGAGAGACGGTGCGCCGAAGAACCGACAGTTCCACGTGGCTTCGCCCTGATTTCGCCGCATCGGGTTACCACCGATTCTTCGACGATTCCGAGCTGACTGGTTTGACAGCTGAGGGCGTGTATGGTTCTGTGTGGTGACTAACTTGGTTCACGGTCTGGGGACTGCCGAGATGCCCCTCTAGCGTTCTCTAGCTTCGCCGAGGTCAGCGAGGTGACGACTTTGGCATGCCTGGTAGGTGTGATGAAGGGTGATGTCTCAGATATAACGTCAAGTTAATTTTGCGTACGGGCTGTCAATAGTCGTGATGCCCTCATGTTGCCTCCGAAGGTCCGTGTGAGTGATGCTTATCTCGGCTTCGTCTGGTATCGGCTCCGACAATGTAGTCGGGTTGGTGCATGTTGAGCCTCCTTGTGTCTCCTGCAGGATTTCTGCACGGCTCCACCACTGATTGGAAGTGGTATTCACGTACTCTCTGTTGGAAGTGCGTCTGACAGCCGTTGTTTGTTTTGTTGTTTTATATTTAACGCCGTGGCGGCAAGGACGCAGAACGTCCTTGCGGCAGACCTCCCGAAGGGTATATGGCGTGGAGGGCCGCAGGTTCTAGCTATATACTCTAAGCGCATGCCGCTTCCTAACGTCCTCCAAGTATTGCCCGCAGGCTACTACGTGTTCCATCCTTCCCTAGTTCCCACTGGTGCCCTAGTTCCGTTATAACAAATTGTTTTTTTTTTTTTTTAGTTGCTTAGAGAGTAGGCTGCAGCCTATCTCTTAGTACCGCGGGCAGATCTTCTGAAAGAAATCTGTCACGCTGAGGAAGGCCTGAAAGCCTTCTGAGTCGATGATTAGCCCCTTAAAATAGCGCTCTAGAGAGCCCACAGGTCCTAGAGGCTCCCGCCGACTATAAGGGTGGAGGGTAGGCCACCGTTGCCTCCTCACTAATGTCTTTCGGCAGTAGACCAGGTGGTCCACCTCCTTAGCCTCCCCGCAGGAGCAGGTAAGTAGTGCTTCTGTGTGGTTGAAGCGTTGATGATATTGTTCAAAGTCCCCATGGCCCGATCGAGCTGCTAGGAGATGATGAAGGATAGCTCTTGGTAGAGCTAATTCAGGAGGGCAGCCAAGGGTGGCCTTCAGCCCTAGCTGGGTATAACGGGGGGATGCCTCTTGCTTCCACCATTTCCTATGCTGGTGCTGTTTGCGTTCTTTAGCAAGCCGCTTAATCCCTGATAGGGTTGGCAGTAAGCCTCTAGGGACCGGCAGCGTTGTGCCCTCCTTGGCTAGGCTGTCAGGCTCTTCGTTTCCCTTTATCCCTTGGTGCCCTGGGGACCAGTGGATTTGTATAGTATATATCCTGGCTGCTGCCTGAATCTCTAAGAAGGCAGCTTGAGAGGAGTCTGGGGCGCTACTTTGAATCCCCTGGATAACGCTCGTGTTATCGATACAGATGTGTATAGGCTGGCCTTGGGATGTACGGAGGGCCCTTTGGAGCCCTGCCCTCGCCCCCTCCGCCTCGCCATCAAATACTTCTGCAATGCTAAGACGGCCACATCCTTAGGCTATCCGTCTATTACTGCGATAGATAACAAAGCCGAACCCTGTAGCCCCTTCAGGGGTTTTTGAGCCGTCTGAGTAGATAACTGTATGGTTATCTGGCACAGTCTTAAGCCAGGCCTGAAACGACTTAGCTGCAGTCTCCTTACTTTGTCCAGCTGTAGGGTTATGCGGTCCTAGGAGGTACTGTGGCTGTAGGAGCAGCGGCCTTGGGCACTTAGGTAGGAGAGCTGCTGTTCTTTGAAGCCTTGTTTGCTGCCGTCCTGGCTGTGAGAGCCTAGGGACTAAAGGGTGCGGTTGGTCAACCTTCTGTAGGCGTGCGGCGAAGCGTAGGCGTACTCCCTCAAGGGCTACTTTTGCTGTAGGCAGGCCAGCATCTCGGAGGAGGCTGCTAGTTGGCGTGGTCTTCCAGACAGGTAGGATGGCCCTCGCTGCTGCTGTTATAACCTTCCCTGCCCTCTTGACCAGGCCCTTCTGCCCTGTACTAACTGTAGCCACCTGGTTGGCAGCACTGCTGCTAGCAGTAGTAGTAGTGCTTCTGTTCCTGGCTGGTCTATTTAAGCCTGCATACCAGGTCTCAGCCCCATATAGGGCTGTTGGGAGGACGCAGGCAATAACTGCTTTCCGTGCAGCAGCTGCTGGGAGCCCCCCTTTTGTGTTTGATAGGTGCTGTAGAAACTGGACTGCCTTTTTTGCTGCTGCTGCCTTTGTTTCAACGTGGTGTCGGAAGGTGAGTTTCCTGTCAAACCAGACCCCTAGCCATCGTATAGGCTTAGTTGAGGCCTTAATAGTAAGGTCCTTTGCCTGTATATCTGGTAGGTCTCTTGACTGGTTATGTTTTCTGCTAAAGTGGATTGCTTCACACTTGACTGGGTCAAACGCAACCTTATTATCAGTGCCCCAGTTGAGGATCTGAGTTATCTCCTGGCTGAGGGCTGCAGCATTACCCTCAAGGGATGGGCTAGAAGCCAGCAGGCCTATATCGTCTGCATACCCAAACCGTAGCTTCTGATCGTCAGCTAGGATATCAGCTATATATAGCAGGAAAAGAATAGGGGATAGTGGCGAGCCCTGTGGCAGCCCGCAGGTAAGAGGAAAGTCCTCTGTAGTCGTGTCCTCTAGCCTAACCTAGGCAGTTCGGCTAGAGGTGAAGGTGTATATCAGCTTGATCAGACTGCTAGGCCAGCCCTGCTGTCGTAGCCTAATAATAAGTCGATTTCGTAGGACAGAATCAAACGCCCCTTTGACGTCCATTGTGGCTAGTGTTGCCGTAAGCCCTAGATCTAGAGCCTTCTCGATCTCATGGGTAAGACAGGTTGTTAGGTCGACTGCTGCCCTCCCTGGTAGGGCTCCAACCTGCTATGGGCTGGCAACCCCTTCTAGGATAGTAAGGTAGGCCATCCTTTTTGCTATCAGCCGCTCTAAGCCTTTGCCTAAGCAGGATAGCAGGGATATCGGGCGCCAGGACCCAGTCTTAGAGAAGTCTGTTTTCCCTGGCTTCTGGATCATAACAACCTCTGCTTTGCGGAAGGTTCTTAGGAAGTAACCTGTCTGAACGCAGGCCTGAAAGAGCTGCTGTATAGGTGTGGCTATAAGGCCCCAAATAGATTGTAGTAACTTTGTAGTAATCCCATCAATCCCAGGGGTTGTAGCCTTTATGAGAGTAGCCTGGCGTACTTCTTCTATGCTGACTGTTTGCTGCCAGGGTATTAGACGCCTTATTACTATAGGAACAGTGAAAGGGTTTCCAGGTAGGTCGTCTGTAGCGTTAAATCTCTCTAATAGGGCCTTCCGTAAAGCCTGGGCTTTATCGTAGGGGTTGTTGATTGCCTGTCCATCTACTATAAGAGGCGGGGCCTTTATAGCTAGGCTAGACTTACGCCAGCTTAGGATTTTGTATAGTTCCTGGTTAGACCCAGCCTCATTAATCTTTGTAGTCCAATAGGCTTGCTTAGCCTTCCTAACTGTAGTTAGAAAGGCCTTCTGCTCCTCGAGGATAGGCGGTGGTAGTAACAGCCTAGGATCCTGGGCTTGTCGTTGCCTAGCCTTAATAGCTGCTCGGTGGGCCTCTAAACACTCCTCTGTCCACCAGGGAGCTCCCCTACCCCGGTTAGTCCGTCTCTTCCCTATAGCCTGAGTAGCTATAGAGAGGAGGCTGACTAGTTGGATAGCTAGGGTGTCTATTTCTGCTGGAGCAGGTATATCCCCTAAGGTGGATAGGGCTGGGAGCCCTATCTTTACTAAGTCAGCAAGTCGAAGTAGGGCTGAGTCTGGTACTAAGAGGTGACTAGTCTGTCGCCTCTGCTCCTAGGTGTTACCTAGTGGGATGATAGTTGTAATAGCCTGGTGGTCAGCCCCTGGATGTAGGTGCGGGCTGATATAGGCCTCTGCAAAGGGGATATTTGAGAAGGTAAGGTCGAGTGTGTGCCCATGAGTATAGGTAGAGGCCCCAACTTCCCCGATAAAGTCAAGATTACAGCCTTCAGCCCATTCTGCAATATCATCTCCTCGATTCCAGCTTTAGGAGCTAGGTTCCCAAGAAGAGTGGCGGGCATTAAGATCCCCAGCAATAAGGGCTCTCTCTGGCGGTTGATAGTTTAGGAGGATGTTTGTTGTACGGTTTATAGGTTCCCCTGGTGGCCTGTAGACGTTTATAATAGTAATACTGCCAGCCTTGATCCATAGGATATCCCTTGATTGGGTAGGTCTTTGTTGCTGTACTTCTAGCCTTAGACCTTTTCGTATATAGGACATAACCCTAGGCCTTGTTTCCCTGCTGTTCCAGAAGTCAACTAGCACATAAGAGTTATAGCCTGGGTGAGTGTTGATTTGCATCCTATCTCTATAGCCTATCCAGGGCTCCTGGGTCAGTACTATATCGATCTGATCTGCCCAGCAGAGCTCTAGGAGAGCTGTATGAGCTGGGCTTATCTTCCCCACGTTACACTGGGCGACCCGTAGTACTCGTGGGGGAGCCGTCCTGAGCCTACTGCTCCGAGTCGAGGTCGAGGTGGGTGTAGGCATTAATAACGTTATAATCAGGCTTCTGAGCTACCCGCTGGACCCTGCTGCTTGAGGTAGCTGGGGTATGCTGGGTAGGTAGTGGTAGTAGGATAGGGTTGCTGTCAGAGACGTCTGCTTCAGCCTCATTCTCATCCTCCTCCATACTGCTAGAGCTTGCTGTATCGCTAACGTCCGCTACGATGATTAAGTCCTAGGTAGGGGTAGGGGCTTGTGGTCGCTTAGAGCCAGGCTGAGGGCTCGTCAGGCTGTTGCTAGGTTGCTGGGTGCTGCAGGCGTGGGTGCCAGCCTGGCTGCTCTGATAGAGGGCCTCATAGGCCTTCTGCCCAGCTTTACGGATTCAGGAGAGTTCCTTCCGACCTGGGAGGGTGGGGGAGCCGTTAACCACTAAGGGCCTTGCTGGGCAGTCCTTATGGTTGGCTTGGAAGGGGCTGGCGCAGTTAGCGCACTTCGGTCTGGCTATGCAGGGCCAGGTCTTATGGGAGCCTGCAGGCCTGCTGCAGTTGCTACAGAGTGGCTGTCGGTTACAGTACTGGTTTGAATGATATCCCTGGCAACCAGGGTTATGTCTGATGAGGGTCTTTTTCTTCTGGATAAGCTGAGATCTGCTGCTTTGGTTGAAGAGCCTGAAGGGTAGTACTTCTGTAGAGAAGGAGATAATCCAAGAGACCTCGTTTGTGATGGGGTTTATACTAAGTTGGGATTGTTAGGCCTGGATAGGCTTACATCCCATCTGTGCAAAGACCTCCTCTTCAACCAGAGTGGCTGGGTTGAGGGCCTCACTATCAAGGGACCACAGTTTAGCAGGGCAGCGTGGGATAACGTAAGTAAACCACTTAGTAGGCGTTTCAACCTTATAAGCTCCCAGGCTGTCCGCTAGTTTCTGTCTGTTTGCAAGCAGGGTTTGCTGGACCTACTTGTTCAGGGGTCTTAGCGAGTAGCTAGTTGCAATATGGTAGATATGTGGGATATCTGCTAGTTGGAGGCTTAGGGCCTGGCAGACTGTACGGCGTAGGGTAAAAGGGGCATGCTTCCTAGCAGCCCCTAGGCCCTCTTCAGGGATACGGGCAAAGACCTGGAGGTCCTCCTTCAGCTGGGTTAGAGCCTGGGGCTGGGTCTGGGCCTGGGCTTGAGGCTGGGTTGGGTTTCAGGTAACGTTACAGGCTGGGCCCAACGCAGGGCTGGGGCTGCTGCCTTGTTACCTATGATTCTTTTCAAGGCTTGGATCATATAGGCTGTAGCCTCCTTTGCAATCTGCTTCCTAGGCCCCTCAAAGCAGGAGACCACATTATCCACAGACTTGGCGATAGCTATAAAGACGTCCTTCCGGGCTTCATAGTGCTTCGCTTCCTCATCCAGGGCTGTAAGGACAGCTCCAGTAGCTGTTCCAGTTATCGTCGTAGGCCCCTTAGCCGTTAAGGGGGCTGTCGTAGAGGCGTCGGGCTTGCTTCCCACGAGGCTGGGCTGGGATGGCTGGGCCTCAGTACTGCGGCGGCGTTTAGCCCTTGAGGTTGGGGACGGCTCCGGAAGGGTTCCGGAGCCTCGATCAGGGCCGGCCGAAGGGGCCGGCGGCGATCCAGGGCCCGCCGGAGGCTGTGAAGCCATCGCAGGAGGGCGCTGGAGGCGAGAGGTGAAGGATTTTCAGCTGTTAAGGATTTTGGTGGTATCCCACGTATTGCACTAACAGTGGATGCTAAGAAAAATTAGACGAGAGGGAAGTTGCGTCTGACAGCCAAGACATGCAGGATATCTCAAACGGAAACCACCCCCACAATTTAATCGTCCTCCCGATTGCTCGGACTTTCTCTGCAGTTGAGCAAACATCTGCTTCCGGTAAGATGTGCTGGTGAGTTGTTAAATAGTACTCCAAGTCTCTTCACCGCCGGACTCCGGGAAGATGGAGAGACCGGTCTGCTTCAGTCCGGGTCGATGGGACAATCGATCTTGTTCGTTGAAGGATCCAAATGGCACCATAAGATGACAGCAATATTGCAAGATCTCTCTTCCAAACTGCTCAGCCGCCTTACATCTCTTTTTCAGAGCTACGTCGTTCGTATTCGTATCCAAGAGTCTTCTTTGCTTGCTGGACACAACCAACAGTGGGTCGAGCTTCGCGGAGGCCAGGGTTGCTCCCATAGCATCGGGTTCGTGTACCCGGCACCAACGGAACTACGGATACAGTGATTTATTTCCGCCGCCTCCTTCAGACCCAGTGACTCGATTGTTGCCATTGGGGTGAGTGGACTTGAGAGTGTCCGCATCGAGCATTGATTTTGATCATTGCTACTCATGAAGTAATGATTGCCCACAAATACTGTTGGCATGCCAAAAGCGGTGAGTGATCGGAGCATCACCAGAAGAGACGTCTTATCCATCACTTTATCACGAGTCCACAGAAACAAGTGGGCAACGAAAGGCGTTACCGATAGTACGAGGTCACGGGGAAAAGCCAATCGTTAATGGTCGGTTCCGGCAGCTTTGGGGGATAGGTTCCAACAGACAATCTGCTTGTTGGTGTTTGCTTCTTCGACAACCTTGACACAGTGTGGTCAGGGATCCAGACTTTCGGACTCCTGAGTGAAGTTCTATTGGTTCTCAATGTTGGTCACGTCAAAAAACATTTGTGCAGTTGGTAAACGGCACTTAAGCCCCTGCTAGAATGGGGCAACGAGGACAGGGGACCCCGTCTCTTCACCCAGGATAGGACAATAGGGGCACCAACGTAGCAAACCTGCATGATGCAACCATCCCAATATGGCAGGCTAGGGATTGCCCTTGGATAGTTACGAGAGAACAATATGAAGAGAACAATCGAAAGCCGAACCTTGCGCGTCCTTCGCCCAGAACCTCGGTGTCAAATCTCATTCTTCCGGAAGACCCGTACATGATAGACTTGTCACGAGCCCCCTTTTGGCCTGCGTCCGTTGGTCTGGTATGCTCGTAAAGTGGGAGTAGGATGGATCGTGACTGGGGAACCACAATATGTGACAGAAAATTGAATTTCCCCATGTCCAAATTTGCAATTCGTCGATCCTGCGTGGGAACCTCGCCATTATGGTTTCACTCAGCAGTGAGGCCATTACGATATCCAATTGCAGGGTATCTCAAGCTGAGGCGAAGTCCGAGAGTCCAAATACATCCCTTTTGGTTGATAAGTGCCCACAAAGCAGAGAAGCAAGGAAGCATAAGATCACGAGAACGATCTTTTCAAAGCATCCCATTCATCACAACACTAAAACCCGCCGAAAGTCTATGAAATCCGATCAGCAAGCCCCGTAGGATGTCGAAGACAAACGTGCTATTCCCCTATCTCTAAGTTGTCTTATTTGGAGCCTCCCTCCGACTCCCCAACCCCCAATCATCCATCGCTGGCGAGATGTTGCCATAGCAGTCATTAGTGAGTTGATCTGCTCGAAGACGTCGCTCTGCTGCTGGTGGCGTGTTCCTGGAGGATCTTAGCCTCTTCCAATGCCTCCCTCCTAGCAAACTCATCGAGTAATTTGGCTGCGGACTCCAGGGGAAGGTCGGCAACGAGTGGGCGGAGATGCTGAGTTGCTTGTCAGTAATTTATGCGCAGACAGATGGGCTGATTAACGAGAAAGAGATTATGCAGACAGGGGTTTGGCTGACGGGTAGGGGACAAACATACCGCAGGGAATGTGTCGGATTCTTTATACTTGAACTCTTCCAACATCCGGTTCAGGCGGAGTACCTGCTTCCATGGCACGATGATGTCACCGATCAAGAAGGTCGGATATCGGGCCAAGGCAAGCTCCTCAACAATCCAGCGACGCTGGAAATAGGGCCGCATCATGAAGTCTGTGGCACCTATCCAGCGTGGCGCCATGAATGGGATTTCTCCGTTTGGGCCTTCTTTCCAGAGGTACTCGATCTTTGTCGCCCATTCGTGTGTCGGTGAGTAGTGTTGGGGGGTTTTCTCCCGATCACCCGGGTCTCCCCAGTGAGGCGGCATGGTATCTTCGATCTCGGCCAAGATGTTCATGCCTTCGCCTGTGTGCTCCATCTTGTCGCCTAGCCAGCCGACAACGAGTTCGGCTGATCTGAAGACGTTCCTCATGTCGGTAGTCTGCCTCTGCTTCTCCCACTCATCGCACGGATTGATGCAGAGGAAATCACACCAGACCCGCAAGACGTTGGTCTCGTTCACAGGACGAGATGTGGGCAGTCCGAGAAGCTGCCTCAGCCAGCGCGGGCCGGTGTGGGGTCTCCGAATGGGCGTTCGCTGGAAACGCTGGGAGATGGTTGGGAAGAATACCGCGCGGATGTTCTTCAAGGCCAGGGACAGATGGGCGGTAATTGTGATGGTCTGGCCATTGACGAGAATCTTGTCGGTTTCGGAAGAGTCTCCAAAGAGTGAAGAAAGGGCAATAAAATCCAAATCGTCGTTCAAGCGGACGTTGACCAAGCGGCACTCGATAGGGGCACTGATATCGCGCGGTGACTGTATCTCAATCAGGCGGATCTCACGCCTTGACGAGTCCAGGCGTTTGTAATGGATACCTGTACTCATGTTGAGAGAAGAACTGCCTTCAAACCGGTCCGCAAAAGTGACGTTCCAGATTCGGGACGAAAGAAGTAAGCAAACAGGAGGGAAGTTCCTTTCTGGGAGCCCTTTTTCCCTTCAGCTATCTCTCCGACAAGATTTGTGCTTCGTGTTACCGTAAATTGGAAAAGTCCGAGAGCGGTAGGGCGGGAGACGCAGACAGGCTGGACCGGGGGACTTCTGAACGGCTTGCATATGTCGCACCAACAAGAAAAGGGGGGATGTAGCAAACTTCCAGAAAGCTGAACGGGATATCGGCGTTTATACCAAGAACGCGCGAAAGCGGATCCTGACGATTCCAACAGGGAGTCTGGGAGCCACCACGTTGTTGGCTGCTGCCACCCCTCGGTTGGGCCTTTCAGACGGCAGGGATCATGGAAGCGTGTTGGTCCTAGTTTGTGCTGGGCGATGGTTGGCCCTGCTGGTGCCCCCTCCTCCCCTCCCTTTCAATTGTTGCTATGGATTCATCGTGAGTCGAGATATTGGGCTGATCCAGATCTTTTATCCTGGTATTGGGATGTGTGCCATTAAAGACAAAAAAGCAAAATGTGACCCTCATAGATATCGTCGACGATCGATGACATCTTCAACTAGGACTTTCCGCAGATTACTACAGCATGTATCTATATGGCCTGTTTACTTCAGGTATTCGTTGCTACCTCCACATGCATGTTTGCTTTCAGCTGACAGATCGACCATTAGGCATGAACATGGGTTTCGAGACGATTTGGCTCGCGCGCGCATGCAAGCTGGAAGTGGTTAGTGACGGATGGATCATGGCTGCCTGTATTTGTACACCGCATCCATGACCTTAGGCTATGAGATTTTGGACGACTTCTTATTGAGAGGAGATCATGTAATGATTTCGGAATCAGTGTCGTGCAACCCCGGATGATCCCCACTTCCCTCGTACATGGAACAGTATGGCCCAGCGACCACGTTGCTTCTCTTAATAATTCTCCCCGTTGATTGTGCAGTCCAAACAGACCCCTGACCCGGCAATCAAGCTCCGTCATCTAGATCGCTGAGGCACGAGGGAGAGAACACGTTTGAGAAAACTAAAAGTGAAGAACAGATAATTTGGTTCAGTCTTCATTGCAATGCATCCCTGATTCAGAATTAATCCTGGATAACCGATGGTGAGCACTGAGTACTGCGATCTTGGTTGTCGCAGCTTCAGGGGTTCATCACCCAGTCGGTATTTTGCTTGCTGAGTCGACAGAAGCAAGATGCCTGCTTGCCATGCACTCGGTTCGGGCCCTTTTTCGTTCACACCCCCATGGTACAACTCCGTATGGTATTCAAATCCAGAGATTCAGTCCATGGGTCCTGGTTGCTGCATTGGTCAACAGATCCCTGGCCGTACTCAAGTCGTCCTCCAATGAGCAGGCAACAAACTTCAGTAGTCGACAAACTTAATGAGACAGGGAGCTTCGAGCTCGCTGTAAGCCCACTGAGTTGGATCAATGGCATCAACAGTGCGAATTTTCACGGTGTATCGGTCAGTCTCGCCAAGGCTCTGATCATGGATGACGATGGTTGAGATGAGATGGGCAAACAGACATTCAACCGCCGATTCTGCCACGATAACGAATTTGGGTGCGCGTGACAGCCATGGATAAAACGCAGGTCTGCCCATTTGTCGAGTTGGTGAATCTTTGACAATAGAAGACAGACAGTGTTTGCCCTGCCTTGAATCCAGTTTCACCGACTTCTCCGTCACGCTTTCTTGCATTTGTACTGTTTCCTTCCTGCGGGCAGGGCTCGAACGTTGCATCGATGTCTGTTACACCTGACTTCGCCGGCCTTGGGGCTCACGATGCTGCTGCAAGTGCATTTTCCTCTTGGGGAAATATCTTCAACACATTGTGGAGTTCTGGCGGCTCCCACGGCTGGCCGCGCGATGAGGACCTTGCAAAGGATCCCAAGAGACTGGCCTCCATATGCGGGCCTATCAACGCCAGAATGATCAAGGAGATGAACTATTCTGGGGCGCCGGTGCTCAAGGCAGAGGCTGTCGAGTCTCTGCTAGAGTACATGTACAGGAGATCAGTTGAGTTTGGTGTTCCTCTGGATACGCCCATCTCCTCCAAAGGATTCCGCTTGGGATACTCCCTAGGACTGGTAAGCTCGCCCCCGACTTCAGATCGCTCTTCAGTGGCGAACGATGTGATTGTTGACTCGTCACACAGCTTGCCCATCCCCGCCACCCCACGGTGGTCCAGGGATTTGTTGGTCTCTTCACATGGCTCGTTGTACAATACGATGACCTCGTTGGACAGGCAGAGGGGGCAATGGTTGAGGAGGCCATGGCCTTCCACAAGCGTTTCTTCAGCGGCCAGCGCCAGAAGCACAACCTGCTAGAAGGCCTTGCAACTCTTCTACGGGAGGCCTACGACCACTGGGACCCCGTGTTGGCCAACATGCTTCAACTATCCGCCTTGAAGTTTTTGACCTGCAACCTGTTGGAGCGACACGAAGGCTTCTTAAGCTTTGAAGTCACCAGAGCAGGCGAGAAGTTCCCTGATTTCCTCAGAGACATGTCGGGAATCAATGTTGCATACGCCGTCTTCTGCTACCCTAAATCGATGTATCCTGACGTTTCACAATGGATCGAGGCCATTCCAGACATGGCCAGGATCATCGATATCGCAAACGACGTCTTTTCGTGGGTCTTACTCGAGCATGTCTTTTGCAGTAATCATTGGCTAACACAGGCTCTCTGCAGTTTCTACAAAGAAGAGCTCAGCGGCGACACCCGAAACTATATTCACAATCGGGCTCTGACCACGGGAAGGCCACTTCTTCAAATCGTTGAGGAGACCAAGGAGGAGACAATGAGTTGTGCCAGGCGGGTCGCGACCATTCTCAAAGGAAGGGGCACGTATGAAGCATCCTGGAACGAGTGCGTCGCGGGCTACATAGCCATGCACACAACAAACGCACGTTACAGGTTTGCCGAAATGGGTCTCGGGGAGGAGCACCCCCTCGCCCCCTTTGAGCACAGGATCGGTGAGCTGTTTGACCGTATGAAGACGGAGATGCGATGAAGTTGCCATGAATTCGAATGAGACAGGACAAGATACCACAGTAGGATGTTTGGAGTTTAGGCTTTTTATTTCTCTCTTCGTCGGTCTGAACTAGTGACTGGGAACAGAACAGTTTGTAACTTTGGATTCTGATGTAGAGCTTCGCCAACAACCAATGGTTAGGCTTGCCATTGCAGTAACACTAAAACAATTCCAACAATGCATGGTTTTTCTGGCATTTGTCCGCCAACATCCTTGGAAGAATTTGTTTCCTGAAAGTTGTATGAGATCACTTTGATCGTCAGCTTTGCTCCCTGAGCCACTCACTGTCCATGACCGGTGCAGTCTAAGTTGTTGGGGACTAGTGGCCTTATCAGTTACTCTAAAAATACGACCCGGGTGTGTTCCGGCAGCTCAGCTCCTTCAGGCTGACCGCAGTTTGAAAACATAAGCCTGCGGCCACTTGGACGTCTTGATAATATTCTCCGGCGACTGCGGAGCACTTGGTCAAGGCGTTTTCTAAGTGCCAACCTACCTTGGTACCTTGTCCACCTGCTTCTAGCACCATGCTCCAACAAGCTCTCAGGGTTCGGGATGAGTCTACCCTACCCTATGCGAAGTTTCGTGTTGGGCCGTTGCACTCCTCTTTCTTAGAAAAGAGCGAGGGGCGTGGTGGGGGCCACAACTTGCAAGCCAACACTAAGTAATGTTACATGTGTTAGGTACCTGAGAGAGAATAGCGTAACGTAGCCAACGCTCGGGCTTTAGATATGATAGAACAAGGTGGAATAGTAGAATTTGACGTTCTTGTCAAAGCCTGGTGGGTTATGTGCTGGGATGTCATCGGCCTCCTTTTTTCGATTTATGACGTCGCTTGCTGGTAAATCTTGGCTGTGCTGTAAGGCCGGGCGGAGTGAAACAGTTATAGTCACTCAAGTGTTCATTTTGTTTCAGCTTCGATGTGACTCTGAACCGCAAGCCTCTAGAACAAATCATGACCAACAAGCTGAGATAATTTCGGTTTACCCGCAAATGAAGTTGGATGTTCAGCCCGCTTCCAGACTCGAGTCACGGAGTTGTCGGATGGACAACAGCAAAAACAGCAATATTCTATGACAGGGCATTTGCCCGGAATTAACTAGGCATTCGGAGCATGGATGACAGAACTCTCCCTCATATATGTCTCCATCACGTGCAGCCGTGTGGGAGCCGAAAGGGTGTAGCTGCAGGTAGTACCTTGATGTACGATACCATCAACCGGAAGTGCAAACGAGGGAAAAGAATACATGACAGAATCCGCGGACTGGGGAAACGCGGAGGACTTTGCAGAAACCGAAGGCTCAGAGCGCGTTAGGTTGTTCCAATATTTGAATGCAGTTGTTGTTGTAACGGGCTAGAGCCCGGCCGAGATCTCCGGCTTTGCCGGAGCAGCTACCGAGATCCGGCTCCGCCGGATCCACTATTCTGCTGTAGCACACCGCCTAGCCCCGGTCTGCATCACTGCTGCTAGGCGCCTATCCCTGTAAAGTCCTTTCCTCCTTCTTCAGCTTAGAATAGTTAATCGACGGCACCTCTACGTTGAACAAGCCTAGGGGCCAGCCCCTCACATATTCTAAGCTTAACAAAAGAAGACGCTATATGAAACCTCACGAGAGCGATACGACGATTTGCTGAGGGTAGCGTAACGAGAAGACGCTATATGAAACCTCACGAGAGCGACATAACGATTCGCTGAGGGTAGCGTAACGAGAAGACGCTATATAGAACCTCATGAGAGCGGCATCATGGATCCGCCAGAGGGTAGTGCAAACGATGTAATAAACGCTGAGATTGATCGCTAGATCAACAAAGCGGTTAATATAAGCATACGTCCTCTTTAGGACCAGATAACACAGCTCTTAACAGCTTTAAACAGGCTTATGTCAACAGATAGAGCGACCCCTATGCTGCTTATAAGCAGCATACCTACACTATCTACTGCTGATATAACTATATAGGTAATAAGCGACAGTATAATAATAGCAACAGAAGGGCGAAAGAAGCCCCTGCTAAACCCCCCGAAGTTCATAGGAAGGCGTAAGGACTACACAGCATAGGCCTAGCAGATACGCAATAAGATAGAGCTAGATATAAGGTATATTAGCAGTAATGCTGATATCTAGTACTTTATTAACTCCTGCCTTAATAGCAGGCCACAGCAGGTTATAGCTACCTTCTACGCAGCAGGAGGTCCAGGTGGGCAGAAGGACTCTGTTGAATTCCTGAAGTACCTTGACCAGACGTATAAAGACCTAAATATAGATCTATAGGCAGCAACCACGCTATGAACCCTTCGCTAGCGAGACGATTAGTCTCTGTCCTCCTTTCTACCCTAGTTTGAGCGAACACTAGCTGAGGCTGGTGGCGCTGACTAGGCAGATAAAGCTAAGATAGCCTTCCTTGAAGGGGCCCTTAGTACTTATATTAAGAGGGGTCTGATCTATATTAAACTTCCTAAGGATGACTACCACAGATAGCTTCTCAAAGTTCAGGATTTCGCTATTAAGCTTGAAAGCCTACCTCAGCAGGCGCATAAGGGTACCCCACCTTATTTGAAAGCACCACAACCTAGCTAATAAGATGCAGACGGAGATATAGTGATTTCTAGCGTTAGCTGCGCTAAGGGCAAGGAGAGGGTAAGGCTATATCGCCGACGTAGCAGCTCCTCCTCATCTGAAGACCTGCAATAACCAAAGAAGGACAGTCGCCGTTATTACAACTATAACCAGATCAGCCATATCGCTATATGGTGCCCTAGGCGGAAGCCTCTCAGCCCTACGAAGGCTAAGAAGGTTAAGAAGGTCAAGAAGGACCCTAAGCCTGAAGGAAGCAGTAATGATAGTGCTACAGAGGAGCTAGGAAGTTCTGAGGCTGAAGAAAGCTTAGGAAAAGAGTAACTCTAACGCAAAGTTAGGCGTTAGAGGCAAAGCCTAGTGATATCACAGAATAGAAGCAGTTTAAGTATTACATAAGCAGCAAGTCAGCAGTAATCACTACCTGCATATATAAGGGCATTTAAGCAGACGCCTTAGTAGATACTAGGTGCGACCTATACGCCCTTATCAACTACAACCTTGCCTATAAGCTCTGCCTACTAATAGTAGACCGCTCTAAGCAGGTATTAGGCAGCTTCAGCAATATTATAGGCGCTATAAAAGCAATAGGTATAGTTATCTTTAACCTTAAGCTGTGCAGTTATAATAAGAAGATCTTTATATATACTATATATAGCCTTAGTAACAACCTGTTCTTAGGGAAACCCTAGATAGAGAGGAACTATATATTATATGATGCTGCTGCCTAGCGTATACAGCATAGGAGGGGTGGTGTAGACTTACGTCTGAAAGGCGAGGAAGAGCCAGAGCGAGTGCGCTAGATCAGGGCTGCCCGCCTCCTCCTAGGAGCCCCTTTTGCAACGCTCTATAAGAGGGCATGACAACAAACCAAAGGAACTGCAGGATATAATGTTTGAGCGATCAGCTTAGCAGATATACAGAAGGCTCTTATGAGGAAGACTGAGAAGGCAGACCTAAAGGCCCTCCTTCCACCAGCTGTACTAGCTGAGTTCTGAGAGCTATTCCAACCTGATAAAGCTGCTAACCTTCCTCTGTATCGCCCTGGAGTTAACCACACGATCCCTATTAAATAGGAGAGCGACAGCAATAAGGCTGTACTACTATAGGGGCTGCTCTACAGCATATCATGAGAAGAGCTTCTCATCCTCTATAAGACCCTGAGAGACCTACTAGATAAGGGCTTTATCTGCGCTAGTAGCTTAGAAGTATTAGCCCTAGTACTGTTTATATGCAAACCAGGTGGAGGGATATATTTTTATATTAACTACTGCACCCTTAACAAACTTATAAGGTGCAACTGATACCCTCTCCCTTTGATTCAAGAGATGCTACAGACTATCAGCGCTGCTAAGTGGTTCACTAAGCTAGACGTAGTAGCAGCGTTCTATAAGATCTAAATCGCAGAGGGAGAGGAGTATAAGACAGCCTTCCGAATAAGATATAGGCTATTTAAGTGACTTGTCGTCCCCTTTAGGCTCACAGGAGCCCCTGCTATGTTTTAACAATATATCAATAGTATACTTTAGGAGTACCTAGACGACTTTGCAACAGTATATATAGACGACGTCCTGATCTACTTAAACAGCTTACAGCAAGACCATAAAGCAAAGGTTAAGCTAGTACTACAGAAGCTTGCTCTTGCAGGGCTCCAGCTAGACCCTTATAAGTGTGCGTTCTCTGTGAAGACAGTTAAGTACCTAGGGTTTATTATCACCATAGGAGTAGGCATCTCCTGTGATCCTGAGAAGCTGAAGGCAATTAAGGAATAGGCTGCGCCAAAGACGGTTAAGGGAGTTAGAAGCTTCTTAGGGTTTGCAAACTACTATTGGATCTTTATCCCAGCATACTTAGAGATTGCTGGACCCCTTATATCTCTTATAAAGAAGGGCGTCCTATTCCACTGGGGTAAAGAGCAGGAAGTAGCATTCCAGGAGCTTAAGAGGATCTTTACAGCTAAGCCTATCCTATATCAACTAGACCCTAAGCGTATAACCTATGTTGAGGCTGACTGCTCAGGCTTCACCCTTAGAGGAGTACTATCATAAGAAGATAAGCATAAGAGACGTCACGTAATAGCATACTACTTGCAGCAGCTAAATGCCGCCCAGTTTAACTACCTAATCTATAATAAGGAGATGCTAGCTATTATTAGCTGCCTATAAGCATGGAGAGCAGAACTATAGAGCGTCAATAAGTTTAAGGTTCTATCTGATCATAAGAACCTAAAGTACTTCATGATAAAGCAGAGGCTTACAGAACGACAAAGCTGATAGGCAGAGGAGCTGTCTCAGTATAACTTTGAGATATAGTACCAGCCAGGAAGTAAAGCAGTAGTGCCAGACGCACTCTTTAGATGCAAATAAGACATACCTACATCTCTAGAGGACGAGCGCAAATAAGGCTGGATTCTCCAGCTTCTTCCCAAAGTAGCCCTTACCTCAATATATATATAACATATAGATGCAGCCCTATCAGTGCTTATGTTTACTAACAATAAGGAACTATAGCAACTCTAGGACCAGACCTAAGGGTAAGACTAAGTCTACTAGCAGGCATATAATGCTGTGAAATAACGAGAAAGAAGCTTCCCTCCTAGCCTTAAGCTAAAGGTCCAGATTGCTGAGTGTGAGATCGATAATAGCAACCAACTACTATTCAGAGACTAGATCTAAGTACTAGGTAGTGAAGACCTAGATAGCGAGGCGAACACACTATATACTCATATCGTTTAAAGCAGCTATAACTTAGTACTTAGTGGCCACCCTAGTAGAGATAATACCCTCGCATTAGTCAGTAGGCGCTTCTACTAGCCTGGCTAGTCACAGCTAGTATGATGCTTCTGCTGTAATTACGATGGCTGCAGGCGAAGCCACATCTGGAGAGAGTATTGAAAAGGACTTCTGAGACCTCTACTAATACCGCAGCATATATGAAGCAACCTCGCTATGGATTTTATTACCAACCTTCCCCTTATAGATAAGGGTGAGGGATACCTTTAGGTAATTATCGACCGGCTAGGAAAAGGCGTAACCCTTAAAGCTATAGAAAGTATAGAAGCTGAAGCCTGCGCTGAACGATTCCTGAGTTGCCACTTCTGCTTCCACAGCATCCCTACCTTAATTATGAGCGACAGAGGAAGCAACTAGACAAGCTGCTTCTAGCGGTAATTCTGCAAGCTTTTAGGAATAGAACAGCAGCTTAGTACTGCCTATCACCTACAGACTAATAGAGGCCTAGAAAGGATAAACCAAGAGATCCAGGCCTACCTATGCAATTATATTACCTACTTACAGAAGGATTAGGCGAATAACCTCCCAGCAGCTCAACTAGCGCTCTGCAGCTGCGATAGCAGCGCTATAGGCATAAGCAGCTTCTTCTTAGAACATAGATACCACCTAGAGCCTGTCTAGGTTTAAGAGGCAGACCTAGAAGACTATGAGGGCCCTCGCAAGGACCTAGCATGTAAGTTGGTAATAAGGCTCCAGGATGTGATAGATATAGCACGGTCGACCCTTACCTTAACGCAGCAACGCTATGAGGAGCTGGCTAACAGGAAGCGCCAGCCTACAGAGAGACTAAAAGCAGGCGACAAAGTCTAGCTTTATATAGGCTACTATAGGTCCCCTAGGCTATATAAGAAACTAGATTAGTTGCATTATAAGTATACTGTTATAAAGGTTATCTCACTATACGTAGTAGAGCTTAATATGCTAACAGCTATATACCTACGCTTCCACGTGGATACCCTGAAGCGTATAGGTAACAACCTTTTACCTAGGCAAACGCTGGACGATAAGCAGCCACCCCTAATTATAGATAATAAAGGCGAGGAGACCTAGAATATAGAGAGTATTAACGCTGCCGCCTAGAAGCGTCGAGGGCGTGGGAGATGCTGTGAAGTGCTGGTTAAGTGGGAAGGATACACAGAGAGAACCTAGGAGCCTATCGAGACGCTCCAGGGGACGGAAGCAATAGAGGCTTACGAACAACGTTACAGCCCTGCGATGAAGCATGATAGAGACCCAGCTCTAGCGCCACGGACGCGCCGCCGGAGGGGAGCGGGGAGGTAATGTAACGGGCTAGAGCCCGGCTGAGATCTCCAGCTTTGCCGGAGCAGCTACCGAGATCCAGCTCCGCCGGATCCACTATTCTGCTGTAGCACACCGCCTAGCCCCGGTCTGCATCACTGCTGCTAGGCGCCTATCCCTGTAAAGTCCTTTCCTCCTTCTTCAGCTTAGAATAGTCAATCGACGGCACCTCTACGTTGAACAAGCCTAGGGGCCAGCCCCTTACAGTTGTGCCACAACACTCACCATCAAATGGAACGGGGAGCGCGCAATAATCGCTCCTTTCTGTAAACATACAAATGCAAGTGTTGATAGACTGCTCAAGTCAAATAGGTACCGCTTCTCTTCAAACTTGGTACGATGACTTAACCAATGAGCGCAAGGCGCAGGTCAAGTTTTGATATACTAAGGACTGGAAAGCAACGACTTGGCCATTAAGGTGCAAGGAAAATGTATGAGGCCGGTGTTTGTAAAGTTGCGATCACCTTTCTGGGAAGCCCCCCACGGAGAGACATAAATAGTACGAACATCAATGAGTTCTTTACCACCAGAACTTTTCTTGCTTCAATACTCAACATCTGGCTTTTCGGGAGTGATGTTTCAGTCGACTTGACTCCGACTTCCATACATTTCACACTTGGCCAACATCAGCAAACGAATAGAATCATGGCCGCTCAAGGCTTACCACACGAGCCGCAAGATTCCGCAGCCAAGGCCTGCGAGACTTTCGAACACCCTTGTTTTCCGAGGCTCTGTGAGGAGAGCTTGGCCGAGAGTTACGCAAGTTCATTGAGATCTTTGGCCGATCACCCTCCTTTCCTGGACTTGACAATAGGGACATACGACGCTACCGACCTCCAGGATGCCACATGCGCGGGATTTCTATCCGGCGAGCGCTATCCACATTAGTTGATGGCCAAATCTGCATTTCTGAAGTGGTACTCTAAACAGTTTGCGCCAAGAGCCTTTGATGGTCCACCACACATAGATATCCACTTGACAACATCACCGCCACCCGCGCAGAGAAAAACATTTTTCAGAGACAGTTTAAGCGAAATCATCAGGATGTTCGACGAATATTTCTTTTTCGGCACATTGACTCGACATCGCCCCTGCTACTTACGCCCCTTGGTCCGTCTCGATGCCGGGAATGATCTTCTAAAAACACATATCTCACCCGATCGCATTTATTGTGGTGGCATATGCAAAGGTAGCTCCGAGTTTGGGTATCCCTACTCTGAAGTTGCTGTATTTGAAGCCCTTCGCGATCACTCGGGACCAATCTATTATGCATCGCTACAGTTCGCAATCAGAACCCTGTTGCATGAGCTGCTACATGCATATATTGACGTGTTCATCTGCACATGCGCCTGTTGCAAAAAAAGATATACCAAACACTAGGGGCTTTACTGGACATGGCGAGACATTTCTGAGGATGAACACCTTGATGATGGAGGAGTTGAACAGTTGGCATCCTGATTTCACGGCCTGGTGGCCCTACGACCTCCACGGGGGGTTCTTCTTCCCGCTTGTAAGCTTCAGGGAGGAGGAGGACGAGTACAGAAAATGGCGTTCGCTACCACATTTCGGACGCTTGAATCCTCTCATTCAAGAGGATACTCCTGAAAAGCTCGTTCGTATGGAGATCAACGACGGGGGGTGTTTGGTGTCGGTTACATGTACGCATGTATGGTCGAAAACAGAGACTTCGAAGCCAACTTCAGTGGCAGTTCCAGAGCCAACTCTTGAACCAGCTCCAGAACCAACGCCTCAACCGACTCCTGAAACAACTCCTAAGTCATCTTCGGGACCAGATTCAGGCTCAACTTCTCAAGATCTAGCTGCGATTATAGATACTTCCAAGACGTCCAAAGGCTTCCGACTCTTCATTGCGTCCTTATTCAAGCGAGGTCAAACTCTCGTGCCCAAAATCAAATCTAAACGACACAAGAAAGATGAATGACAAGAAGGAAGCTGTTTTCATTTCGAGAATACTTACTCTTACAATAATACATTTTGCGAATTCTTCTCTTTGTTAGGTCCATTGTATAGATAGCTGGCTTCAGTTTCAATGGCAGGACCTCGATTGCAGGCCTACGAGCCGGCTCTTTCTATCAGCATTCAAGTTATCATAATTATCTAGATCAAGTCAAATAAGGAGAAGACTCGATCAGTCATGAGACAGGCCTTGGTGTGGGTTAAAGCAATGAATGGTATTGTCTCTCAAACGATACCAGACGGTCACCCAGCGAGGCCTAGAGGTTTCAAAACTCTTGTCGAGTTCCTCAGCCTTTATGTCGAGGGTTTGACATATTTTTGGGGTGCTTCCTTTGACGACAGTTTGCTCGACAAGTTCCAGTATATAGCATCGCCCGTAAACCTATTCCAGGTTCTATCTCGCCATTAACGACTTGAATTCGCAGACAAAAAGGCATCATCTCAAACACCAAACACCAAACATTAACATGGAAAACCAATTGTTCCCACAATTCCATAAATATCACTGCAAGAGGACTGAAATCTGCCATCTTGTCTCCTTTCCAGAACTTGGCATTCATCAGCAAGCTTATTCTGCCAAATCGATCCAGCTGCGGCCATTTCTGCCTCTGATACCTAGAACCTACAACGCTAGGCAACTCGCGTACGAGACGGTCAAGGATTTTGCCGAGGGCCTTGTATATGGTTACCAGAGATCAGCCCGTGACAACTTTCTTACTTACTATACACAGGCGGCGCCGAGAGCAGATGTCTTTCGAGCGTGGCAACATAACGCTGTTCAGCAAGGGCGGCGATTCCCCCTTTCATTTGAGGAGTTGGCAGCTGCGTCAATTCTTGACGATTATCTCCATGACTTGATGAAATGTCTCGACGACTGTTTCTTCTTCGGCACCTTGACTCGCGTTCATCAAGGGCGTCAAGCCCCATATGTCCAGCTCTCTACAGGATATCATGTGCTGAGAGATGAAGCGGGGATCAAGTATGGAGAAACAATTTCTAAGGGGAACTCGTCTCACATCAAAGTATGGACTCTTACAGCGTCTTCATTGTGTGCAGAGACAGTTCCATGGTCAACCATCGTCTCAACTCTTATGCATGAGATGACCCACGCCTAACTCAATACTTTTGTTTGCAATGGTGAGCAGTGCACAAGAAACTCCATCAACACTGTTGGCTTAAGTGGGCACGGAAATACGTTCCTCAAAGTCCATGCTCTTATCCTTCAGCAAATGCGCTCCTGGCACACTGTTCTGGCAGACATGGACTCCGCATGTAGTCTTGAGGGAGGCTGTGTTGATGGGTACTCATGCGCCATTGAAAATGAAGCACATCAAAAGGCCATGGTTGCAGAAAGCCTACGGAATTTCGTACCTCTTCGAGCTGACAGTCCCAACCAATTGCTTCGGCTGGTCCAAGGGGAAGTAAATGGCAAAACTATAACGATGGTCCTTTTCCGTCGGCGAGGGTCCCCAATTCCGCATCCTGATGCTTGGATTGTACGGTATGCTGCTGATACGGTGCATTGAGCGAATGGGATGGTAGGTATTTCGCAATCTGGTTGAAACTCTGGGGGTTCCTGAGTGATTCGCATCGGCTGTTCGCCATGTTTTTCTTTGTTCATTTTGTTTTGGGAAGTTTTTCTTTCTTCGATGATTGGTTTTGTAGTACTTATCCGCTTTGCTATGTATCCTCGTCTGGGGACCTTTGAGGTCAGCGCATCAGATACCCTGCTAGGCAATGTTGACATCAATATTCGCGCGACTGTTTGCATATACACGAAGAAACAGGTTGGTAATTAATTTCATGTTTTTATATCTACTGGTAGGTGTGACAGAACGAAGTTCATGAGGGAAAACAAGAAGACTGCCCACTTTTCCTGTGCTATAGGTATTACATTTCCCGTGCACTACGTGACTTCGACCAGGGACGATAATAAAAAGAGTAAAAAGAATAGAAGTAATGACGATAGTAGACGACGGCGAGAAACGGCGACGAGAGATGACGACGAGAGACAGTAAAGACGATAAAAACGATAGCGATCACAACGATAGCAACAACAATACTAGCTATAAAGTCTATACGCGCTTGCAGAGTTGCTGTAGCACAGGAAAATCAGGCAGTCGACTCAAAATAAGAAGTCCTAACGTTCAGGTCCTTTCACAATCAAGCAAGAAGATGCGTGCAGTTGAACGCTTCAATCACATCTATGGCGATATGACATGATATGCGACAACAGCTCATCTTGGCAAATATATCAGCATACCTTGCTTGCTTTCGTCAGGTTCATGTTTCTTGGACACTTCTACCGGGAATGACCTTGATGGCAAAGCCACCCTGGGAGCATCGCGGTCGCCTATTGTTCGACACCTTTTGCTACCTCCAGATACTCGGTTTGGAGGACGCTGCCCAACAAAAGGCGAAGTGTTTCTGTCGATCCGACAGGATGATTAACCTTAATCAATGGTTCCGCCTTGGAAGGACACCTTGAGTGAGGTTGTCAAAGAAAGCACCAGTTCGGCATCAATCCCCGCTGCCCTTCAAAGACTTCCATAAGAGTGAGCCAAGTCTCTCCAATCCCTGCGCAATCATGATCCCAGACTTCTTTCAGACAGTAATTCGTTCCTGGACAGGCCACTGTTAGCCAGCATGTCGGGGCCTCAAGCGCAAAGGCAGGTGCCCGTCCCGGTCCAGTCTATACAGCCTTGCAACCACGCCACGTTTCCAAGGGCCATCCGCCGAGGAGCCGAGGAAGTGGTGCCCGACGACAGACCGGAGTGGCCTCTACAAGTCCATTCATACGGCGCACGAGACCTGCTGAACAAGACCGTTGCCGGTTTCCTCCACGACAAGCTCACCGCTCGCCAAAAAGCGGCTCAAGATGGGTTCCACAAACGCTTCAAGGACGGTTCATCTATGGCGGCTATTCTCGACACGATGCCCGCTCTGGCAGGCAAATCACCGCCATTGGACACACTCTTGCGCGACCTTATGCGTTTCTTGGACGACCGCTTCTTCTTCGGCAGTATGACTCGCAGGGGGCTACCAACTGTGCAGCTACTCACAGGATATTCGCATCTGGGCGTCGGAGAGGAGGGCAAGTTGGGTGACGCACGTCAGAAAGGGGACCTTGTCGTAATACGACTTTTCTCCAGCTGGCGTGACCTAAGTGTACCACACAGGACGATAGTCAAGGGCGAGTGGTCAAACATTGTCGGGGTCCTTATTCACGAAATGGTCCACGCATACCTCTTTCTTTTTCTCTGCAAAGGACAGACATGCGAACGAAACAGACTCAACACCTACGGCGTCACTGGCCACGGGCCGGTATTCACTAGCCTCCTGGCTCTCATCATACGGGAGGTTAGGAGTTGGCACAGTGACTTGACAAATCTCTACCCCAGCCATTTCGATGCTGTCACCGGGGCCGACTGGAGATCGTGGGATCTGGAAACCTCGGCACGTATTCAGCAATGGCGTGTTTACAGGTCTAGAGGTTACAGGCCCTTTCAGGAGTTCGTCGGTCGCGATCTCGTTGAGTTAGGCGAGGTGAAGATTGGCGGACGGCTGATTCCACATGTCACTTACTGGCCTCCGCGCTCTCAGGTGCCTTTTGAACAACGATTTAGACGGCGAGTTGTCTTTGCAGAACACGAAAATGACGATATGGAGTATGGTGGCGACATGGACAATCACTAAAATGACCAGAGCGATGATCACAACCAACACAACAGCCGTAACAATACAGCGACGTAGAGTGCGACGGTCAAAAGAAAGGGGATCTTAGCAGCGCAGGAGGCTATAGAAGAATTGAGCTTGGAAAACAGCCGTCTTCTTCTCTGTCCGTCTTCTTCTCTGTCCGTCTTCTTCTCTGTCCGTCTTCTTCTCTGTCCGTCTTCTTCTCTGTCCGTCTTCGTCTTCTCCGTCTTCTTCTCCGCCTCTGATCACTGTCGCTATCCTGCAGTACCGTGCGCCATCCATCGTATTCATATTGGTCCATAGACTGAGTTGAAATGATGCGGCCCGATTCTGGTCCCTTAGAGGTCAAACACGAGTAATCATTCCACGAAGCGTTAACTTTTGCTTAATCATTATCCCAAGCGTATCCGTACACATCAATACACATGAATCTCGTCTCAGCATCCCTCATTCCCTCTATTCCCAGTGAAGTTTCCTTGTCTGAGCGTCTAAGCATCCGGGGTATACACGCCATCCTTGCAAAGCACGACAATCTTCTTGAAGAAACGGCGCCACTCGAGCGGATCGCCCTTGATCTTCACGAACCGGATATCCAGTAACTCCTGCTCCTCGGGCAGCCGGTGCTTGTCGATGTGGATCTCGCCGTGCAACGACTGCCTCCTCTCGTCGAGCGTCTTGACCCGCAGCGTGGCAATGTGGTCGCCGTACAGGTTCGGGTTGATCGGCGACAGCGGGACGTTGAGGTGGTGCAGCGCGTCGCTGAGCATCTGCACAATCAGCGTCGGGGGCACGTGTGAGAAGAAGCGCGTGAGCGACTCGAAGGGCACGATGTCCCGGAAGCGGCGCGCCGCCTGCGTGAGCGTCAGCGGGACGCCAGGCGTTTGCGAGAACTGGCTCATGGACGGCTCCTGCTCGAGCGACTCGAGGAAGAGACGGCGGTTCGCGACGCCGGACTCGCTGCGCGAGATGGGCTGCGTGGAGGACACGGCGATGGGGTTCATAGCCTTGAGGGCGGGCCGCTCCCAGTCCCAGGCGACGTCGTTGATCGGAGTCTCGGGCTGCGTGAAGGAGACCTTGCCGGGGCCGGAGGAGTCGAGGTCCATGGCGCCGGCGTTGGACGAGGTGCCTTGCGATGCCGTCGGCTGTTGGCTGAAGTCGATGCGCAGGCTCTCGAGCATCTTGGTGGCGAGGTTGATGGGGTCGGAGACCTGGCCGTCGGAGGTCAGGTGCGGGTTTGTGCGGGTGTACCACGGGTGTTGGCGGACGCGGGCAAAGCAGAAGCGCTTCTCGGGGTCGATGGACATCATGCCCCGGAGCAGGGAGAGGGCGTTCGCCGGTATCCTTGCCCAGAGGGCATCTGTGCTGCGGCCATTGGTCCGAACGTACTCTTGGTATTCCCAGCTGACTTGTGATGGCTCGTCCCAAGGTGTGTTTCCGACGAGTAGCACAAAAAGAATGACACCGCAGGACCAGATGTCGACCAGATCTGGAGAGTACTTGCTGCCGGTGGGCGTGGTCTTGTCCGCCTTGCTGCAGGCGAGGATCTCAGGGGCGATGTAGGGCGGGCTGCCGCAGAGGGTCGAGCTGGTCTTCCGTTGGCCCTTGTACTCGAACATGGTGGCCATACCAAAGTCGGCAATCTTGAGGTTTCCCGTTTCTGAGAGCAAGATGTTCTCTGGCTTCAAGTCGCGATGCGCCACGCCCTTGGAGTGGACGAAGCTCACGCCGCTGATGAGCTGGAGGAAGTAGACGTGGGCAATGTTCTCGTTCAAGCCAACGTCGGCTTCAATCTTGTCGAAAAGATCGCCACCGCTGGCGAATTCCATAGCGATCCATCTCCAGTTGATGTCCTCCCCGGAAGCGAACCACTCGATGATGTTTGAGTGTTGGCCGACATGAGAATGCAGCGAAACCTCCATCAACAACTGCTTCTGCGAGACTCTGCCATGTTTAGTAGCATATCCCTTGTGGATGAACTTCACAGCGAAAACCGGTGTTGTCGCATCTTGCGGAATGGCCTTCTTGATCCTGTGTTTACCATGTCAGTGGGGTGCTCCACGATGGGCGATTCGCAAAAGAGGGGTATCCCACGATGCGTATGCGCCCCGTCCAATGGTCTTGGAGATGATCCGGAAGGGCAGATCCGTGGGCAGGGGGTCAAGCTGCGATTGTTGCATCTTGAATTGGTGAGTATGCCACGTCCGGATGGTGTTTAGATGGTTCCAGTGGGAAAGATTGCGGTTGGCTAGTCCATGATGGAGGGCGATCTTGGACGGGAAATGAGACGGTTAACAGGGGTCTTGGATCACAATGGGATGACTCTTTTCTGGCAAACTAAAGGCAGGCAACAGCAGCAACACACTGGGCACAAACATTGTGCATGACGTAGCTGACTAGGGGAGGCAATTCATGCACAAAGAACCTCCTCCAGGGTCCCGATTCAAACAGACTCGCCGTGTTCATGGCCTGTCTAGGACCCTGCTCCACGCGGTCACATTCCTCCCTCCAGGCATGGAACGCGCGCATCAACCGCGTAAAGAGCTTTTGGCGTGTTTTGATGCCAATTCCAGGGTCGTTTCAGCGCCACCGTAGCCGACGCGTCTCCATTGGCGGATAAGGAGCCTTATCGTGGTTGCCGGAGCGTTGGCCAGGTAAACAGTCCGCAGCACACCCCCTCTAAAGCTACAGGGGCCCGCCGCCTCAGCCCTCGCCGCTTTTGCAAAGAGCAAAGCCGCAGTGGGGCTTGGACTGCTACCCATTGAGACTCAGGCGGTTGAGGTGCGATGGACCAGGGATCAATTCAGATAGGGAGTAAAAGTCAATGGTTTTCGGGAATTGATTTGTTCGATTTGATTACTTCTGGAATAGCTGCAAAAGCTGTTGCAAGCAATCATTCTTGTGAAAATGGGCTTGAAGCCAAACGCCCGGGCACGTTGCATTAACGGCGTCTCCTTTTTCCCTCCAACTCTTCACATACTTTCGTACAGCAGGTACCGCATGCGGCATCAACGGTGTCCTGCGACCCAACCCTCTGAATTCCTCCAAATTCACTCGCTTTTTATAACGGCCAATTTGAAGATTACTGCTCTTCTTGGTTGGTGGGGAGCAAATGTCAAAGTCAAATGCGTTTTCCGAATTGTGACCACGAACTTGGTGAATTTATCGTAGTCTTTTCGCAAGGGGTCGCACCGTAACTTTTAATGTCTCCATTACATGTGAGGGCTTGAAAGCAGTCAGCTCCCGAGCCTCTTCGTGATGTGATTCAAAACTTACCCTCGAAAACCTCTCTTTCTGCGGCAAACATTGCACGCCTTGATCTTGCATCCCTTGCACTGGAAGACGTACTCTGTCTGGAACTTGTCGCAGAATTCGCATTGCAGTCTTCCAACTCGTACAAGATCCCACCGGATCCATGGATTCTGGTGGCTTGCGCAGTATCGAGACGCCTTGTCAATGGGTTGTCTGGGGAACATTGATGTGTTCTTGGAGCCTTTGGAAGCAGTCTCATGCGTCTCTCTAGCCTGGGACTGTCCCCCTTGGGACCGATTTCCCGAAGTGGTAGCTGGAGAGGGATTGGCCGTTTGAGCTTTGGCCTTGGATTCTGTGACCCTTTGCAACTATTAGCAAGCTTTCTGATGTCTGGGGATATGTGATAGACTCACGCTAGGTCACAGTCCTGCTTTACGCAGCCGGCCCAAAGGCAACCATGGTGTGCCATCATGGAGTGTGTTCCTGAAATTTTGGGGAAGCAGGAAATACTTTGAAGAGCGAATTAGACGAGTCGCAAATGCAAATATTTCACCGGGCAGAATGAAGTGTGAAGGTGAAATTGTTGGTTGAGCAATGAAAGGTGAGGAGAGGGAGTTGGGGTCTGAAGAAAAGGAGGGTGAGGTTGGATTGGGTTTTAAGCTGAAGTGAGGTGAGGGTAAGTACTTACAGCTGCCCCAAGGCAGGACCAAAAGAGAAATTTCAGATGTCATCTGAGGCAGAGGAAGAAGGAAGTTGCCAAAGGCGGGCAGGCAGCCTTGCAGGAAGGTGCCTGCCCCTCCAAATCGTTTGAGCTTTACCCAGCAAAAGCGTTTGTGAGGGAGAACAAAGACAGAAAGAGCAGGAAGGGAATTGCTTTGTGCAAAATTCATGGTATAATTCTGTGAAAATTTGATTCTTCCGCAAGATTGTTTGAAAGGTAGAGAGCGAAAAGTTTGGATCCTACATCAGCCCGACTTTTATGCTTGTTTTCTAGTCCCGCGTGGGATCACACGATGTCATGTGCCTCAGTGCCACGGAAGCACCTCTTCTGTTCCATGGTCTTCCGCCCCCTGGATCTAAGCTAAGATACTCTACTGATGCCTAATACTTGCTGGTGAGGCCATAGAACAATGGCGATGCGTGCTTGAGAATGAGAGAACGAGATGTACTGACAAGATGTGGAAGTTAGGCCAAAGGCCTATTGTGCTGGATGGCGGTGTCTTAAGCTGTGACAAGTAATATAGACACCTCCATTTTCCCTCGAGAATTCTAGCCACTTTGCCATCAAATATGGGACTGGCAGTTGAGAAGGAAATCTTGCAGAATCTTGGAAGGAGCAGCTACCTTAGCGGGGATGGCAGCAGGCTATTCTGTCGGGATGACAGACGAATAACCGAACAGGGAAGGTGGGATGAATCTAATAAGTAGCCAATGCCCAAATACTTTGAAATTTCAAATGCTTTAAGACTGGAGCGTTTTTGGGAAAGCCAGACAATCATTTCGTGGACATTTTCTGGCAAATGTTTTGCACTAATAGAACAGATGGTCGAAATGCCTCAAGAAAAGCTTGCTCGGATCGGTATGGTATAACTTTTTGAAAAGAACAAACTTCAAATCTTTTCCATCATGATTTGAACGCATCCTACAGTTCTCTGAATTCATTAACCCAGCACGAAGACGCTGCAAGGCCGTCTTGAGATGAGGTTGAACACAGCCAATGACATGTCATGGCGGTACGTACTGGAAGACCGTTGGCAGCTCGTCGTACGGCAGCGACAGCGCTAACCCGGAAACGTCAACCCAGCCCAGTCGGCGCGTCGCCCAGGTACCGGCTCCCCCAATTCTCCAATCCTAGAAGCCCTCTCGCCCTATGGAATAACGACTTTCTGTTATTCTTGACGCCGCTGCAAGTTCTCATCTTTCGCCCCTCGATTTTCTGCGCATTTCTCATTCTCCAGCTGCTCATAAACACAAAGAGGAACCCTTCTCCTCCCGATCCAGGATCCAGCCCTGCTGTATCCCATCTCTGTTTCTTACCACACATCATCGCCTTTGCTTAGACCTCGAGGTCATCGATACCCTCAAAAGCTTTTGCTTCCTTCGCATTTCCCAGTATTCGACTTCATCAACAATGGACTACAGCATGGAGGACTCCCAGAACTCTGCTCCCGGTAGCGTCCAGGCAGCCAAGCTCGGTGGCGCCAGGAAGGGCCCCGATGCGCAGAGCGTCACCAAGAGGTATGCGGAGCTCGTCGGCGATGACCGCCTTACTCGTGATCAGGTACACTGACTTTATGGTCACAGATTGCAGACAGAGCTGATGCAGCTCATGACTTCGCCTGCTCCCGGCGTCTCTGCCTTCCCCTCCGCCGACGGCAACCTCATGTCGTGGACGGCGACCATCGAGGGCCCCGACCAGACTCCCTACGCAGGCCTGACGCTGAAGCTCAGCCTCTCCTTCCCCAGCAACTACCCCTACGCACCACCAACCGTCCTGTTCAAGACGCCAATCTACCACCCCAACTTCGACTTCTCCGGCCGCATCTGCCTCGACATCCTCAAGGACAAGTGGACCCCCGCCTACAACATCCAGACCGTCCTCCTCAGCTTGCAAAGTCTGCTCGGCGAGCCCAACAAGTAGGTAGACCCAGCTGAAAAGTGGTTCGGCGCACACGCTAACATGATCACAGCTCCTCTCCTCTGAACGGCGAGGCCGCAGAGCTTTGGGACAAGGACCCCGAAGAGTTCAAGCGCAAGGTCCTCGGCCGTCACCGCGACGTTGAGGACGAGTAGACGTCGAGGCACATGAACGAGAGCTTGCAGAGGGCGACGTCACGGGGAGAGTGGCATTGGAATTTGAGCACTGGAGAATCGGAGTCTTGTATGATTACGGGCCGGGAGGTTTTTGGAACTCTTTGTTAGGAATTGGACTGCATTGCATGGCTGGGACCTGGGTAGGATTTGGCATATCCTGTATCTGCGTCTGGCAGACCACCAAGTCGATAAAGGACCTTGTCGGACGGTGTGTTGTAACATGAACCACAAGAAAACGTTGTGTTGTCCCAAGAAGCCTCTTCATTTTGTTCACATCCCATCGCCGCGCGCGCGCATAATCATCCCACCGCCACCACCGACCACACACAGCGCGGGGTTCCAAAAAAACAAGAAACAGAAAAGGAAGTCGTCGAGTCGTTGGTGGGGAATCAAGCGTTGTTCACATTTCCGTCGATTTTGTATGTGAGACTAGAATGCCGAATGCAACTCCTATGCCTTTATGCCGCCCTTAAACCATCCCAAAGAGAACTTTTTACTCCTCAACGACAACGGTCTGGAGACCCTTGGGGTCCTTGACGTTGACGGCTTGGACGTAACTGTACAGCTTCTCCTTGGCACCCTCCTCGTCGTTTCGTCTGCGGGAGATGCGGATGCGGAGTCTGTAGGGGACGCCCTTGACACCCTGCTCCCAGACCTTCTTGTTGAGCTGGGGGTCGACGCGGACGTCAGAGGTACCCTGTGAAGTGATCGAGGTTAGCCGCTGTTCTGTCCAGCTGTGAAGTAGTTGATCCTCGAATCGCCTGTCGTGTGAGAGACCGGTCGTGGTTGATTGCGGTCCTGGGCGCAGACTTTTCTTCTTGTCGAATCGGGTGAGGGGCAGCGGAACGTACCATGGCCTGGAGCGCGAAAGCCTTGATCTCCTTGATGGCACGGGGAGCGCGCTTCTTGAAGGTAACACCGTGGAGCTAGTAGAGAGACGCAGAGTCAGCATCGTCGTGTCCTTGTCGAAAAAGTTTCCCGGCACCCATCACCGCTCGCCATCCCCGCCTCGGGCGACGGCGGCGACGGCCTCTTGTTGGAAAATACTAACGCGCTTGTGCATGTGGATGGTGTACTCGCGAGCGACGACGTCCGCAATGGCGGAACGCTGCTTTCCGGCAGGCTTCTTCTGCTTGGTCGACATTTTGGCGGTACCTCTCGTCGTCGTTGGTCGTCGGAGTCGGTCGGTCGGGCGATTGTCTAGAGAGTTTGTTCTCAGGATAAATGGCCAATCCCACAAAATGTTGTGTAGAGTCGAAAAAGCTAGGGTTACAGCTCTGATTGGCTCGCTACGGGAGAAATTTCGCGCACGTGATCTTATGTCAGCGCAGCGGCCAAGATTTGGGATGGGTGGAGCTTTGTCGCTGCAAAAGAGGGTGGGAGTGGGACGCCTTGGGCGATGCACCGCGCTGGGCGCAATCGGGGATAGCGCGCTTTCCTTCTTGCTGCAGTGGACCGGCTTGCTGCATTGCTGCACCACAGGCCGTCCAGTTGAGAGCGAGCGGTACGTATCGCCGTCCCGACCCAGCCTCCGACGCAGGTTCCTCCCCCCCTGACCAGACGACGAAATTAGTCCCGGGTCTAGACGACGCTTGATCTGCTGTTTATGCCGTGGAGAGCGGCACTTTAGCAACTCCCAAGACCATCACGCTGCCGCGCTATCGCCAACCACACTGACGCTGTCAGTCTGCGCCGTGCGCGATCCTTCCCTTCATACGCTCGTTCAACACACAGTAATTCCAAACCCGGGGGACAATCGACCATCGAACCCATTCAGCCCGCGCCGCCGAGGACCTTGCCTAGGACACCTGCCAAACCGCTCGCTTGGGGGGCCTGTTTGCAGATTGCACCTCATTTACGATATCGCGCATCCTTCCGACGCCTCACCTTTCGACTTCACATCATCGGTAAACAACGACCGACCCGACTTGCCCGATTATTTTACTTTTCCAAAAATTACCGCCGATACCCTTTTCACTCTCCCGACTTTGCGACACGCTTTCGCTCTCCACCAACATGATGGAGGACCGATCAACAGGGGCGTCTGGCACGCCGTCCCCTCAGCCTGACTTCGAACGCAACCGATTGCCGACACTCTTCGAGGTTTTGAGCAGACGGACGCTGCCCCCCGTCGACCTGTTCTCATTCTACATCTTCATGCGAGACCAGCAAAAATCGGTCGACTATCTCGATTTCTGGTTCGTGCAGACGGAAGCAACTCTCAAACGCGTTACCTGACTAACGACTCGCAAATAGGCTTGATGTCGCTCAGCACATGTCACTGTGCCGTCACTATGTCCGCGAACTTCGCAGATCAGTCCTCGTCGGCACGCCCGACCTGGACAAGTCCGGCTCGAAGCGGTCTTCCGCGATTCTCGACGGCCTCGGCGAAATGAGCCACCCGGCTGCCGGCCCTTCCATGTACGCAACCGAGAAGGAGAAGAACCAGGACGCCCAGATGTCGGCGTACCTGCGCGAGGAGGCCCACGACTCGCCGCAGAGCAGCACAGGCGAACACCGCAGCCGACCAAGCGGCGCATTCAGCCACACGCGGGACCTGACGACCGACTCAAACTCCCCCGCCAACGCCGTCGCGAGACAGGACATCCGCGCCTCCGCCGAGAAGATCCTCTACACCTTCCTTCTCCCCGGCGCCGAGCGCGAAATCATCCTGCCCGGCTCCATTACCCAGGACGTCACCACCGCCATTGAGGACTTTGGCAGAGATGACCCCGAGGTCTTCGACGTTGCCAAGGACTACGTCTTCCAGGCTATGGAGCGCGACGCCTTCCCAAACTTCCTGAGAATGAAGGCCCTGGGCAACCTCATCCCCACCACCCTTCAGATCAGAATGATCATTGGTCTCCTATCTATGTTCGGCGGCTTCTGGGCTGCTTTCATTCTCATCTTCCTGGATGCTGCCCGTACTACGCGCTGCTGGGTGAGTTTCTCAGATAATGTCACACAATGCAGGGGCCCATGCTAACAATCCTTTCAGCTCATCCTCCCTTTCACCGTTGGTGTCTACTTCCTCGCATCTTACCAATACTCACTGGATCCTGTCCTCGCTCTCATCGGACTGAGCGAGTACACACCCTTCAACTTCTCCCGGATCCGTGAGCCCTACGTTCGTAAGCTCCTCGCTAAGCGGTCCATCATGGTCCTTGCCGTCACTTTCCTAGTCGATGCCGCGCTCTGTGTTCTCTTCATCCTTGTCCCAGGCAAGCGGCTCTAAATAGCAACAAAGAGACGTGGCAGCATCATCGCACAACAAGCGTCATGTTTGCCAAAAGAGAGAGAGCTTACGACCGTTATGACTACCAAGGATTTTTGAGCGACCAAGTTTTCGGGTTTTGTTTTTCTTTTCGGTCTTCCATTCAGGATACCACAGAGGGTTTTCATTTTTCTCATGGAGTAGAGGGACAAAAAAGAGGCCCCCACGGGAATCATAGGCCTCGCATCTGGCGTTCGACAGGAAGGGATCTAATTTTCTTCTTCTCTTCAATGTGCATGCACACAATGTCTTGTTTGTGTACTATTACGGAGGAACCACAGACGATTGGTTTCTACTCTTCAGGCTGTGGGCGGGAGGAGGTGGTTGAGCAGCAGGGAACGTCGGAGGTTGAGGACGAGGATGAGACTCGGGAAGACTTTTGGCTTCAACGACATTCGCTTTTTTTTTCTTTCTTCTCTTATTCTTGATTCCCTAATCTTTTCTTCAATGGCATACGTAGATAGGAAACCACAGACCAGATGGACGGACGAACGGGACGAGGCCCCAAGGGGCCCTCTGTATCAACACGTTACGGTTTTAACTGAAAAGTTGTTCATGATCTATCGTGATTTTTGGTTGCTATGCTGGGGGCTTTCCTAGCTACCCCCAGGTGTTTCATGACCCGTATCCCATGCTTGATTACCATGTTCTCATACTACTCCCGCCCCATGAGCAAATGCGAGAGCATTCATCCATCAAAACCAACTCATTGCCCAGACCTACGCGCGACCCGAGGCAGTCTTTCGTCTGCTGGCGCGCTTCTTCTCCTGCTCCTCGTCATCCTCGTCCACGTCCATGGCCTCGTCGTCAACCTCTTCCGTGTTGTCCATCATGCTTGTGCTGCCCCGCTTGTTGTACCGACTCGACCGCGAAGAGTGTCCCAAGAACGCCCGCTCGCCGCCGACGACGGCGTGTCCGACGGGGAACTTGCGCGCGTTGGGGTCGGCGGGCTCCTTGCCGGCCTCGTCTACCAGGCGGGCCAGCTTGCGCTCCTGTTCGGCCTTGTCGCGGACGCGGTCGCGGGCCGTCTTGCGGATGCTCGCAATCTGGGACTCGAGGTCGCCGAGGGTGGACTCGCAGCGGGCGGACCAGGCGTGCAGGGCGCGGATCATGGGCGGGACGGCGCCGGGGGCGAGGTCGCGGAGGGCGGCGAGGGAGTTCACCTGGACGACATGGCGGTGGGGGTCGAGGGTGGCGTCGATCAGGCCGGCGTAGATTGCGGAGATGACGAGGTCTTCGAGGGCGCGCGGGGTGGGCAGGTCGAGGGCGGTTTGGAGGTAGGCGTAGGAGAGGTTGGAGCGCTCGCGGGCGAGTGTGAGGAGGGTGAGCTGGCGCAGCTTGAGGGTTTGGGCATCGTTGAGGGGCGGCAGGTTCGGGGTGGTTTGGTAGGCGGCGTACGTGCCGTGGGAGAAGAGCTCGAGCTGGGTCAGGTGGGGGAGGAACTCTGGGTTTGAGGCGAGGGCCTGGATCTGAGGTGTTGAGAGGAGTTCTGTGAAGAGGAAGGTGTTTGGGTTGGATGTTGCGCGGGTGATGAGGTCGGCGGCGGCGCGAGGGGATGTCGCCGATTTGCTGAGGGCCAGGAAGGGCTGCGATGATATTAGCTTGTGGTCCTGGCGCGGCCGTGGGGAAAGGGTGGCAAGTACCTCCAGAGCGTTGAGAGCTTTCGTTTGCTCCATTCTGTGAGCTTCGCGTTCGTGATACTCACGATTTCGATATGGGAAGGTGGGGTGGAGGGTAGCTGTACCTCAGCTGTCGTCACGATAGCTTGAGGTGGGGTTGGCGAGGCTGAAGATGTAGACCACGACCAGGTTGTTGTATCGGACGACGCAGGACGAGGCTGAGGAGTTGATTGACAAGAGCTTGCGCTTAGTACAGTGCAGTTGACTGTCGTTAGTTGTGGAGGGTTGCAAGTGACGAAGGGGGTGTGTGTTTCTTTGGAGGGGACAAGATCTGAGGATGAAGCTTGTGTCAGATCCGTTTGAGGTGCCGTGGGACGGTAAGGTAAAGGTAGGCAGCGGCTGCTGCAGTGCAGTTGGGAAGGGGGGACGCTACGGCTCCGACGCGGGGCAGCACCGGTAGGCAGCTGGCGGTGGGTCGCACACCTTAATGGACTGGGAGGGTGCCTCTGGAGCTTGCCGCACCACGGGAAAATCAAGCTTGACACTAAGGTTTCCGACTGGAATGAACAGGCAAAAACTGGGGATGGCCTCCTTTGTTCTGCTTCGAGGCAAACAGGGGCTGAGGAAAATCGTTTGCTCATCGCTGGCACCTGTGGCTAAGCTAAAACACAGGTGAAGAATTGCAAGCAATTCGAGCCGGGGGCTTGGCTTTTGGGGGGGCAAGGAACATGATCTTCCAACCGCCATGGCTGAGATGCGCGCATCTTGGGTAAGTTGCCTCTATCTCGGATTCATAACGTCTCTGCTTTTTGAGCCCAGCCACATCCGTGATCCAGTTTGTGGAGGTTTAGGTCTATCAAGATGAAAGGGGGCGCAAAAGATCTGGATAGTAAGTGGAGATCCAACAGTTTATTCCCTTGGCGCAGACACTCGGCAGCTCGGAGGATTGTTGTCTTCATTGACTCCGACGACGGCCGGCTCGGGAGCGGTCATCGTATGTTGTTGACGTTGCCGCACGGCGTCACGCCCGCTGTATCGTTGATAAGGTAAGCGGTTCGGGGTTTTTGCAGTGTAGGATCCATTGGTCGGTCCGTCGGAACTGCATGAGGATATGGAGAGGGTATCCGGCCGATGCACAGGAGCACGCGTACTACTGCGGTGATCAAATAGTTCTTATCTGAGCACTTCGCGAACACGTAGCGTGTTATTCGTCTCCAAGGCACGTAGTACGATCTCACAGGAGCCGCGGTTTGCATTTCAGCAGGGCACGGAAGACGGCTCTCGAGCATGAAGCATAGCGCGAGAAGTCCCACCTCGAGACACGATACGAGGAGCCAATGGGCACATCGGATGAAGATAGTTTGGCCGGGACAGTAAAGGTCAATCGGAATCCAGGAGACCCTTCCTTCTGCCACCCTCAAGTGCCGCAGAGACCGTGCCCCCAGGAATGTTTGGTAGAGTCCTCGCTTCGAAACGAATCGTGGCCCAGCCTCTGGGCTCTGTGGTGCGTCGTCCCGTGGGGCATGCGCTCCGGTCCGAGAGGACACGGGAATTAGGAGAAGACTGGTCAGCGATCGCTGAGTGAGTTTGGTCAGCTTACGGCATGGCAGGAAATTGGCAAATTGACACGGCACTGCTGTCTGCGTGCCTTTTTTGCCGTCCAGCGTAGTAACTGTCTTACGTGCCACGCAGACCGCAATGCCCATGGAATAAATAGTGTCTGTAAGTCGTAGGGGTTGCGGTGCACAACCCAATGCGACCCATGACTCGGGGCTGAAGATGTTTGGAGGAATGAGACTTGATGAGAGCGTGTCTGACTTGGGCCTCGAGAATGTTCTTTGAGGGACCACAGAATAACCTGCTGCGTGTTCAGTAACCACCTAGGTATGACAGATTCTTAATGTATCCCGTAGAGTAACATAAGCATCATCTGATGGCATCTCAGATCCTGAGGAACCAACAGCCAACATCTAAGATTTCCGGCCCAGAAGAAACAAAGGTGGCCCGTCAATAGGAAATGGGAGGACGGCGAGAGGAGCCCGGTCCAGCAGTGTGGCGCCTGAGCACCGAGAGATGCAGCGGGCGGGATTCCCAGGGCTGGCAGGACCCGAGCAACCCCATTGGCCGCGGGCCGCCCGTTTTCCTTCTTTCTGCAGCCCACCCGAGGCAGTTTTTCAGGGTTCGACACAAGGCCGTCACTGATTCAACCAACTGAAGCCCTCGACGCTCCGGAGACTGGGTGGGTTTTTGGTCGTTTTTAGTCAGGGCCTAGCTTCAGTCTCCAGTGTGTCCGGCATGTCCCAGGGGTTGAGGTGAGGTGTGGGAAACAGCCAGGGCCTCAGGTCAGGTCCCGAGGTCAGGTCTGGTCTAGGGGGAAAAGGAAACTCGACGGGACTGGGACTCTCACCTGCGAGCACCGCGACCGCAGCAGCTTCAGCGCGCACTGGCCTCAAGCCCCTCCCTCCAGCAAAGTGAAAGTGCTGCAGCACCGCGACGGTAACGCTCGCTTCCCCCCCCCTCCCCCCATCACACCTGCACCGCCCGGGGGGGGGGATGCACCTTCACAGACACACACCCCGGCCCCAGTTCCACGATTGCGCCAGATGATAGATCCCGGCCTCGCCGCACTGCTTGCGCGCCCACTCACCGGTCCTCTCCTCTGCCGCCGCACTACTTTCTATCCGTACCTTGCCTCCATTTACCTTGCGGATAGTGCTACGGAGTCGTGCTGCCCGTCAGTCAGTGGGATTCTGACGCTCACTCCCACCCCCCAATCCCCATGCATGCCCATCGAGGCAAGACACTCTGGCTGACAAAAGCCGACCTTCCGCTTCCGTCCCTCCCCAAGCTTCTTTTGCCTTCACCTCGTGCCATTGATCTGCCGCCGTTTCCTTCGTGCCATTCCGACTTTGATTCTTAATCCCACCTTACCCACTGACCCTTGGACTTTGCATTTCACCTCCTAGCCCGCTACGACCACGCACCTGCCCAGTCGTACGCACACGCACACGCAAACAGCTTCCCACGATACCCACCACGCCAGCTCGTACATATTCCACGGAAGCCGGTCTTCTGGAGCCCCCCTTTCTTCCTCGAGAAGTCTTACCGTCTCCTGCCGTTTACATACTTTCGGCCAAGGTTACCGAACTCAAAATTCCATTTGCCATATGGACAGCTAGCCCTACCATGAAGGCGTGAGCCAGATAGCTGGAAACCTACCCGAAACCGAAGCACGAACGAAGACCGAGGCTGGCCCTACTTCCGACAACATCATTTTCAAGGCGCATCGATAGCCAAGTACCACAGAAACAATGGCTCCTCCGAATATCAAAGTCCCGGGGCCCGACGACAGTCGGCCCAGGGCTACTCTAGCGACCCCGACTGCGACACAGTGGGCGACGACAACGCTCAAGGTTGGCGGCATGACGTGAGCTAGACTGTGCTACTAGAACTTGTGTCGCATCGTGCTAACAACATGTTCCAGTTGCGGCGCTTGCACATCCGCAGTCGAGTCGGGCTTCAAGGGCGTCGAGGGTGTTGGCAGCGTCTCCGTCAGCTTGGTCATGGAGCGCGCCGTGGTCATGCACAACCCGGAAGCGATCTCCGCCGATCAGATTGCAGAGATTATTGAGGACCGAGGATTTGACGCCGAAGTACTGTCCACCGACCTGCCGTCACCCATGTTCCCCACAGACCAGAACTCGTTCGACGCTGAAGAGGACAGCGGAATGCTGACGACAACGATTGCGGTTGAGGGCATGACTTGCGGCGCCTGCACGTCAGCCGTGGAGGGCGGATTCAAGGATGTACCGGGTGTCAAGAGCTTCAGCATATCGCTGCTTTCAGAAAGAGCCGTCATCGAGCACGATCCGGATCTGTTGACCGCCGACCAGATTGCCGAAATTATCGAGGACAGAGGATTCGGCGCCGAGATCATGGACAGTGGAAGTGCCCAGCAGGAGAAGCCCAGAGCCAGCACCAACCCGAGCAGCTCAGTAGCGACAACAACCGTCGCGATTGAGGGCATGACCTGTGGAGCTTGTACATCCGCCGTTGAGGGCGGTTTCAAAGAGGTGGATGGCGTGTTGCGCTTCAACATCAGTCTGCTGGCTGAGCGCGCGGTAATTACTCATGACACGACGAAGCTGTCTGCGGAGAAGATTGCCGAGATCATCGAGGACAGAGGGTTCGGTGCTGAAATCCTGTCTACCGCCTTCGAAACGTCTACGCACGGTGGCGCATCTTCTACCGCGCAGTTCAAGGTCTACGGAAACCCGGACGCCACACAAGCCTTGGCACTGGAAGCAAAGCTGTCATCCATCCCGGGCATCAACTCGGCTAAACTCAGTCTAGCCACCTCCAGATTGACTGTCACCCATCAGCCAAACATCATCGGCCTGCGAGGCATTGTCGAGGCCGTTGAGGCCGAGGGTCTCAACGCTCTGGTCTCCGATAACGACGACAACAACGCCCAGCTTGAGTCGCTCGCCAAGACCCGCGAAATCAACGAGTGGAGGAGAGCCTTCAAGATGTCGCTCTCCTTCGCCATCCCCGTCTTTTTTATCAGCATGATTATTCCCATGTGTTTCCCCGCGATAGACTTTGGCAGCTGGGAGCTTCTTCCTGGTATTTTCCTCGGCGATCTTGTCTGTTTGGCCCTTACGATACCCGTCCAATTCGGCATTGGAAAACGTTTCTATATTTCTGGCTGGAAGTCAATCAAGCATGGATCGCCGACTATGGACGTCCTCGTCATCCTCGGTACCTCGTGTGCCTTTTTCTTCAGTATCATGGCTATGCTGGTGTCATTCCTCTTCCCTCCTCACACCAGACCTGCCACCATCTTCGACACCAGCACCATGCTTATCACCTTCGTCACTCTCGGCCGCTTCTTGGAGAACCGAGCCAAGGGTCAGACTTCCAAGGCCCTTTCGCGGCTGATGTCTCTGGCCCCTTCCATGGCCACCATCTACGCCGACCCGATTGCCGCCGAGAAGGCAGCTGAAGGCTGGGAGAACGCTGCGACCTCCGGCGAGCCCAAGACCCCCAACCGTGATGGTCACGCCGCTGAAGAGAAGGTCATCCCTACTGAGCTTCTCCAGGTTGGCGACGTCGTTATCCTGCGCCCTGGTGACAAGATCCCTGCAGACGGTGTGCTCGTCCGTGGTGAGACCTACGTCGACGAGTCCATGGTTACCGGTGAAGCCATGCCTGTCCAGAAGAAGAAGGGCAGCTTCTTCATTGGTGGAACTGTCAACGGCCACGGGCGTGTTGATTTCAGAGTCACGAGAGCTGGACGCGATACTCAGCTGAGCCAGATTGTCAAGCTTGTCCAGGATGCTCAGACCACGCGCGCTCCTATTCAGCGACTTGCTGATACTCTTGCTGGTTACTTTGTCCCTACTATTCTGTTCCTCGGTTTCATGACTTTCATTGTATGGATGGTCCTCAGTCATGTCCTTGCAAACCCACCAAAGGTCTTTACTGAGGAGGCTAGCGGAGGCAAGATCATGGTGTGCGTGAAGCTGTGCATTTCCGTCATTGTCTTTGCCTGCCCCTGCGCCCTCGGTTTGGCCACTCCTACTGCCGTAATGGTAGGCACCGGCATTGGCGCAGAGAACGGAATCCTCGTCAAGGGTGGAGCTGCCTTGGAGACTACTACTAGAATCACCCAGATCGTTCTCGACAAGACCGGTACCATCACCTATGGCAAGATGAGCGTCGCCAAGATGAACCTCCTCCCGGCCTGGCAAGACAGCGAATGGAGACGCCGCCTCTGGTGGCATATCGTTGGCCTTGCCGAGATGGGCAGCGAGCACCCTGTTGGCAGAGCTGTTCTGGGTGCTGCTAAGACGGAACTTGGCCTGGACGAGGAGGCAACTCTCGAGGGCAGTGTCGGCGAGTTCAAAGCCGCCGTCGGCAAGGGCATCAACGCACTCGTCGAGCCCGCTGTTACCAACAACCGCACCCGCTACCGCGTCCTCCTGGGCAACGTCCGCTTCCTCCGCGAAAACAACGTCAATGTCCCCGCCGAAGCGGTCGAGGCGTCCGAGCAAATCAACGTCAAGGCCAACTCCAGTGCCAAGAACACCTCCGCCGGAACCACCAACATCTTCGTCGCCATTGACGGCTCGTACACCGGCCACCTCTGCCTCTCTGACACAATCAAGGAGGGTGCTGCCGCCGCTATTGCTGTCCTCCACCGCATGAAGATCAAGACTGCCATCGTCACTGGTGACCAACGCTCCACTGCGGTTGCCGTGGCCGCTGCCGTTGGCATCTCCCCCGACAATGTGTTCGCCGGCGTGTCTCCGGATCAGAAGCAGGCTATCGTCCAGCAGCTCCAAGACCAAGGCGAGTGCGTCGGTATGGTCGGTGACGGCATCAACGACTCCCCCGCCCTCGCGACCGCCGACGTTGGTATCGCCATGGCATCTGGAACCGATGTCGCCATGGAAGCCGCAGACGTTGTCCTCATGCGCCCCACCGACCTTATGGACATCCCCGCCGCCCTCCACCTCGCCCGCTCCATCTTCAACCGTATCAAGCTCAACCTCGCATGGGCCTGCCTCTACAACGCGATCGGTCTGCCCTTCGCGATGGGCGTCTTCCTCCCGTTCGGCTTCCACCTGCACCCCATGGCCGCCGGCGCCGCGATGGCCTGCTCCTCCGTCAGCGTCGTCGTCTCCTCGCTCCTGCTCAAGTTCTGGACCCGCCCGAGCTACATGGTCGACCCGTCCGCGCAGACTAAGCGCCGCGGCTTCGGTATCGTCAACAGGGTCAAGTACGTTGTCCGTCGTCTCAGAGGCAGGCGGACGCAGGACCAGGGTTATGTGCCTCTGGCCAACATGGCGGATCGGGACGAGTAGAGAAGTTGAAAAACAAAAGTGGCGTTTCCTGTGTTTCTTTGTTGTATTTTTGTGGATAGTTGTTAGAATAATGGGGATCACTACAAAAGGGTGTTCAATAAGGGTTTTCTTCCCCACGATTAGAAAATATAGGCTTTTCGACACACGTTCAGTTGACGCAGTCTCCTTTTGAGTGGTGTGCGTTTGGCTGGGGTTTCGTGTCTGCATTGGCTTTACGGTAGCATAGCATTGGAGTCGAATCATGAAGTACTTTTAACAACCTCGTCTTCCTCTGTCGCCTTGGCTTGAACAATGACGGTGATGGTGGGCAGATTTTGGCGACCCGGTATCATTGGTTACTTTTCTGGCTTTGCACCCTGTTTTCTAATCCACTTGCTCCTAATCCATCCGTCCCTAGACCATGCGTTGCTGTGCAGAAGTAATAAGAGTGTTGTCCCTTTTGCCCACGTTATGTCCCATTCCAGAAGGAAAGAAAACGCCCCAACACCATGCTATGCAAATTACAAACGAATATGGCACTCGTCGAGAGCGATCTCGTCAGACTCCTGCATACGTCTCCCCGACAATCTGACCGCCGCACTTTGCCCTCTCGCCTTCCTCTTCGCACAGCATCCGGCTCCACAGGCGCACCTCCTCGACGCTGACATTCCTCTTCTCCAGCTCCCACTTAACGCTGCCGGGCAGCTGCATCTGCTGCTGCCCGCTCCCGACACCGATCAGGGGTACGGCGACAAGGTCCGCCTTTTCGCCGCCCTTGCCGTTGTTCTTTGACAGGATGCCGAAGCGGAGGCCTACCTCGGTGACGGTGACGAGGATGGAGATGACGATGAGGACGATGATGATCCAGGTGATGTAGCTCATCTTGGCGTCGGCGACAGAGTCGGCGAGGATCTCGGCGAGATCGAGGAACACGCGGCACCGTTCGTTGAGGACCTTGATGCGCGGGTCGATCTCGAGGTACTCGCGGATGGCGACGTAGAGCGGGTGCAGGGTCGGTTCCGAGTCCCAGAAGAAGTTGGGCACGTCGAGAATGTTTGATGCTGTGGGGTGCAATGTTAGGGTTATGGTCTGCAGAATCCGGTGGCGTGAGAGAAGTAAAACTTACAGAGATTGATGTCGACACGAGACTTGAACAAGCGTCCGAGAATCTTGACGATTTCCGTTCTCGTCATGTTGAGCTCGCCTGTGAGGGCAAGTCGTTTGGGCACGTGCTGCGCGTCCAGCATGGTCACGCTCATGCGCTCCTCGAAAAGACACAGCTTGGTGCTTTGCGCGATGGCGTGGCTGATGGTCAGCTTTACCATATGGTCGCCACGCGGCAGCAGCGTGATCATGTCGTTGAAGATGCGCGGCCTCTTCACGTCGGCGCTGTACTCAAAGTGGAACTCCTCCGTCTCAAAGTCATCCTCGTCAAGGGGCCTAGTGATCAGGGACAATCCGTTCTCGTTCTGCGCAAATGTCAAATCGGCCAGGATGTCCTTCTCCTGGTACTCTGTGAAGTTCCAAAACACCACGACGCCATAGGAGAATAAGAACACCTCCGCAAAGTTCTTCGCGTCGGGCGCTAGCCGCGCGAAGGGCGACGCGCTCCCGTCGTCGGGACTCTGCTCGCGGTGGCGCAGCGAGTCATCGTATGTGCCATTTCCGTTCACGGGGCTGCCCGAGTACGCGAACTCGTCAAAGTAGCCTTCGTGGTGGTCTCGCTGCTCGCTACGCTCGATCTCCAGATCGAGCACCGTCTTACCGCTGCCGGGCGTCTTGACAATGGGCCGGCTGCGCACGCGGTAGCCTTCGTTGCCGTTGAGCAGCGGCAAGGAGTAGATCACGTAGAGGCAATCGTCGTAGAGCTTCGTCTTGGCCTCGTGCTTCTTGCGGAGGAACTCGGCTGTGGACTGCATCTTATACGACTGCGCGGTGCAGTACGCCGTCAAGCGGGCCAGCTTCTCCTTGCGCTGCACCTTGGGCAGACGCTCCGCGTACGACTTGCCGCGGATGCCACCCCGTTTGCGGAGCACATCGAGCTCTTCGTCGCGCAGGGGTCGGTTCTCCTCTTCCTCCATCTGTCGCGCCATCCTGCTCGCCTCCTCGTCGAGGTCCTCATCGGAGCCAGGCTTGTCGTCGGTCTCGGGAAGCAGGACGAGCTTCTCGCTGATTTTCGTCGTGCGCGACGGCATGTTTTGCTGGCCGGTTCGGGACTGCAGGTTCGGGAGGCCGCTGCTGCCGCCACCGCCAGGGCCGGCACTGACGCGGCGAGATCCTGCTACGCTGGCAGAGGAGCCGACAGCGCCGGGTCGTTGAGGTGCAGGCGGCGCCACACGGGGCTGGCCTGAGGGGATCTCGGAGGCATGGTAAAGGACGTTGTCGACGGAGATGAAGCGCATGGCCGGACGGCCTTGGACGGCGCCGATGCCCGTGTTCTGGCGCTGAAGGGCGCCGCGGGGCGGTGGGCGTTCTCGCGAGTCGGTCACCTGTGGCCGAAGCTTGCGTTAGTGGGACGAGATTCAATCAAAATAATTCAATGTTGATGGGATGGGAGAGGTTGCGACGAACAAGAACCGATGGCCCTCGCTTTGCGGACGCCATTGTAGAGTAGTTGATCTCGGGATATCGAGAGAGGTTTGTTGGGATGGGGTGTCGTTACTGCGCGACGAGCATCACGCAGACGATCGCAGTTGGGGTTTCTTTGGAGATCGTAAGATGGCCGAGGTTCATTGGTGGTTTGTCCGATGCTTTTGTCGACATGACGGAAGCAGTCCAGGAAAGAGTTCAGAGCGCTGCACCGCCACAAATCCACATGTGGCTGAAGCTTGTACGTCATACCTCAGAGTGAATGTTCTCAAGTCAACGAATTCATCATATGAGGGACATGATGATTCGGGAAATCAATGTTTTTGATCGATTTTTTGATGACTTGTTTTCGGTATTCCAAAAATTCTTGAAAAACATGGGTTTGTCTAATTACATCAAAAGTTGTTGAGTTGAAGATGAGAAGTAGCCATCACTGATGAGAGGGTCGAATGAGACTAAGATTACATAGCTCAGTCACTACTGTCTCTACTTCCAGCTAAAAGAAAATTCATAATCGATGCGACAAAGATAAATCCTTGGAAACAGTGATTTGAATTACCTCACACTAGACAATGAGTACCGCTGCTCAAAATCCGAAATCCACGCTTCTGTAGGCCGGAGTAGGTGCAGTTCTAGGTAAATGTTAATGAAAAAGGGCAAATCAGAACCTCATTTCTGTCATGTGTAGGCCGAGAAACTCAACGAAGCTTTGATAGGCATCATTGATCCGTCTTTCTGCAATTCTCCATGTGTCATCCTTAACCGGTCTCGATGTTTCGGCCCGCACAACGCTCTTTATCATCAACAGATTGTTATCATCCCCTGCACGACGTTGTTAAGAAATTGCTTGATTCGTCGATGGATACTCATAATAATAATCATTGCCTAAACGCCCGCGAACTTGGTATCTTTTCCCAGAACCCAGCTGAAGACTCCCCTGCATCTTGTGCGTTTCGAGGTGACCGGAGGACATGAACATCTCCGGCACCTTCATTAACCCAGGGTCGATGCTGTGAACCTTTCCCTAAAACACATGAAGTCGGCGCAATCCATGGTACCCTGCTACTAGAATCAAATCATCCGTAATGGGGCTGTTGCTGTCCCCAGCCCTGAGGAGGCTGTCCATGAACCGGCTGAGGATGCTGCTGGTAGCCGCCGCCACCCTTCATTGCCGTGACATCCGGTCTGTTCTCCAACGGCTGGGCAAAGTTGCAAATATGGCATACTACGTCGGTGTAGCCCTTGAATGACAAAGGAATGACGGGCTAGGACATGGATTGTTAGCTGCGCTCTATCAGACGGTTTGTTGAGCGAAAGTTTCGCAGTATCAAGTCTTGACAGCCTGAGGTCGCTTGCTCCAATGGCAACCGGCGAGGCTGTGATGCGCCAAGATGAGGCCAGGTTCAGAATTGGACTCACAATCCAGCAAAAGGTGAACCACGGATGGCTCTTGATGACGTGACCGGCCATGTTGCCGCAGTTGTAGCACTGACACACCATACCCTCGTAGCCCTCAACGGGCTTGCGGAAGGTGTGCTCGCCGCACACGAAGAAGAAGAACATTTCGGCGGTCGGATCGGAGTGTTCGGCGCAAGACGCGGCGCACAGGTGCAGTAGTTTGGCGGGATTTTTGGACGTTGGCTGATGATGTACTCCTGGCTCTCAATCGGATTGGTGTCTGTCGATGTCGCGCTCAAACGGATTTAGGACGAAGTAGCCGGCGCGCTTCCCTTCAAAATATCAAGACCAACTCGCGTCCTAGGTAAGCCGGTGGTTGTAGGAGAGTGAACCGGAAGCGTTGGATTGCTGAAGAAGCATTTAGCTTGGGAGGGGACCAACGGGGTGTTTAAGTTGCACGCCTAGCAGAAAGTCGATTTCTGATAGGCGTGAAGAAGGGGGCTACTCAATGGCTTTTTAGAGGGTGGCCCAAGCTTTTTTTTTTTTCTGACCAGCGAGCTGAGGGAATGATACGACTGGCACGAAAAGAAAAGAGGGATGAACTGCGGACGCTGATTGATGGCCCGGCGATCGAGTTGGGTGTCACTGGTCTTGCGTGTACTGGCGAGGCTGTGCATCCTTGGCGGTCCTGTCGAAAAAGTGCCCGCCAACATCATTCACTAGCAAGCACGGCATGTCTCTCGGAGGCAAGAGAAGGCCTTTCGAACCTTCTCTTGAAGACTGGGGCATATGAAGTCGAGAGGCAGCCCGTGACCTCTCTGACATCTTGGCGATGGAGCGTGCTTCGTGACAGGAGAAGCAAGTAATGCAGTACAGTTCTCTACCCCGTCATCTGCAATTCTTATGCAGTAAAAAACACAGTGAGGGGAAATTTCCTCTACAATTAGGCTCATGCTTTCGGAGCGAGGTCACTCCCAGCTCGACTCGCTCAGCTGCCCCTTCGCCTGCCCGGCTGAAAACCCGGGGTCATCCGTGGACTACCGACAGCTTTCGAGGTCCAGATTGCTGCTGCAGCCACAGTAGAAACTGCGCCATAGGCCTTGCGTCGTCTATTGCCTCTCCAACAACACCCTTTCAAACGAGTCCGTGAATGCCGTCGCCTTCTGCCATCGCCAGAGAAGCTTCAGCAAAGTTGAGGCAGCCGATGACGATGACGCACCCGCCCTTGCGCCTCCACTCCTGCCCGATGTTCCCGCCCGTCCTTCCCGCCGCTGCAACGCGACAGCCCCGAAAAGGTGACGGCCTGACAGACCGCCGGGTGGCTTCCAGGTGCCCACTAGCGTAAACCTCTTAGCGCCATGCACGCCCCCGCTCCACAGCGTCATGCCGCCCGCAACGCGGAACCAACTTCACCGATCTCCGACTGCCTCGAAAATTTCCACCCGCGTCGCAAAGCTGCACAACCACGCGACATTTGACTGTCCAACACAATATCGCGACGAGAGCCATTTCTGGGGTGCAAAGACAGATTGGAGGACCGCATTGTCTCGCTGAGATCGCATTGAAAATAGACAGCCGCCCCTGACGGCAGGAAGCTCTGGCAACCTCTGACTCTTGCACCAGACGGCCAGCCAAGCCGCGATAGCTTCAAAAATGCTCTACGACCTCAATATCCCGTGGACACCCTCCACGCCCCGCGACGAACTCAACCGCACAATCACCTTCGCCTCTTCACTGGGCTACGCAGTAGTTGCCCTCAACCACACAGTAACGCCCCCGATCCCATCACAAATAACGAATCCCCTCCCGAAATTCCCACCAACAACGACAACGACACCCTCACAATCCACAAAGACGCCGACGGTCCTCCACCGCGCAACAGTCCTCCTCGCCGACCCCGCCCAGAACTACCGCCTGCCCGCTCTCGCCGCAGCCTACGACATCCTCGCCGTCCGCCCCACCACCGAAAAGGCATTCCAGGCCGCCTGCCTCAACATGGCCGAGCCCTCCCTCATCTCCCTCGACATGACCCAGCACTTCCCCTTCCACTTCCGCCCCAAGCCGCTGATGGCCGCCGTCGCCCGCGGCGTGCGCTTCGAGGTGTGCTACTCCCAGGTGCTCTCGGCGCCCGGGGGCCAGGGCCCGCCGGACGCCCGCGCGAGGGCGCTCTTCATCTCCAACCTGGCGTCGCTCCTCCGCGCGACAAAGGGCCGCGGCGTCGTCGTCAGCAGCGAGGCCAGGTCCGCGCTCGACCTGCGCGGGCCAGCGGATGTGGTGAACCTGATGGCCGTGTGGGGGCTCGGCAGCGACAAGGGCACGGAGGCGCTGGGCGTGAACCCGCGCGGCGTGGTGGCGAACGAGGGGATCAAGAGGACTGGCTTTAGGGGAGTTGTGAATGTTCTCGAGGTCGGCGGGCGGGCGGAGGATGAGGCCAAGAAGAAGGGCGAAGGGAAGAAGGACGGCAAGGCCAAGCAGGGCGGCGACAAGGGCGGCAACGCCCAGAAGCGCAAGACTCCTGATGACTCGGGGGACAGCCCGCAGCCGGCCATCAGCAAGAGGCAGGCGAAGAAGTTGAGGTTGGCGCAGAAGGAAAAGGAGAAGGCGTTATCATAGAACTGGCAGTGGGCTCCGCGACGAGCTTGAAGGAGAGCAGAATCGATGGGCTGGGCAGCATGTCTTTTAACCCTTATGATACCCCTTTAGAAAACCAAGAGCATGAATATCATCAGCCTTGCAACTTGTTTTCCTACAACTTACCCTCTCTGTGCGACATGCATAATAGCCAGGTGGGGACAATCTTGTTTCACGCACCACGCCAGCATTGGCATTCATGAGACTTGCTCATTCTCCAATTCGGGCAATGCTATCGTAAGCTAGGTATGATGTGTGAATAGTGCTTTTCAGGGGGTTTTGTGATGATGTGCTTTTGTGTGTGTGTGTCAAATAGAGAAATGAATTATATACAACTGGGGTTTTTTTGTGTGTGAAAGCCTGCTGACCGCTCCTCATCCAACACTTCCTCGTCAAAAACGGAGGAGCGGCCGATTACCGCTTCGCTTCGCGCAACCGGTCATAAAAGGGGAGAAGATGACCTTGTTCCCCTTCCATTGCCTGGTGACATTCCACCTCATCTTCCTCCTATATACCAATGTTCATCCCCCCTTCCCCTTTTGGAAAACCGATTAGTACCACCACTTCCGCCCACCAAGAATCGAAAAAAGTAAATCCAACCAAACGTCTTCTAGGGTATTCGTATGCCGCTGCTGCAAACCGTGCTTTCATCTCGTCAACGATGCCCTCCCTCCCCCACTTCGGTCTCCCAGCTGCAAATCCAACAATTACGCTTCGCGTATGAAGTGAAAAAGTCGATAAAGTTCGGCGAGGAAATCCGGGTATAGTAAGGCGGTTTCGTGCCAGCTTCCAATGCTAACCAACCACAGCCCCTCACGCCTCGTCGTCCTCCTTCCAGCCCGCGGGCATGACCGCCGCGTGGACCTGCGCGTCGGGCGTCGCGCGGGCCTGGAGGCCGATGGTCTGCTGCACGAGATTGCCGAGGACGAGCTTGCTGCTGAGCTGGAGGCCGCTGACGCCGGGCTGGGCGGCGGCCGGGTTGTTGACGGCGGCGGGCACCGTCGCGGCGGGGACGGCGGGGGCGACGGCGGGCTGGTTATTGTTGTTGGCGCCGCCGTTGAGGCCGCCGAGGTTGAGGGACGTCGTCGGGTTGTTGCCCTGGGCGGGATTGGCGCCGACCTGCGGGAGGGCTGCGGGCTGCGACGCCGCGGGGGGCTGCGCTGCCGGCGGTTGGGGAGCGGCGGCGGGAGGTTCTGGGGCAGGTGTTAGTCTGGTTTGGAACTGGAGGACGAGAGGGATCTTACCAGCTGCGATGGGAGCAGGCGTCGACGGCGTAGCGGCCGGGGGAGGTGCCGGCGGTGGTGCGGCGGGCGGCACGAGAGGAGCCGCGGGTGGTGGCGGCGGTGGCGGAGGAGCATTACTTTGAGTTACCGTCACGGGAGGGCTATCGACATGTTAGTACTTTTGATGTCCCGTAGAGATCCCCACAACGGCATATCGAGGAAGAACGTACGGAGCAGCTTGCGTGACGAAAACCGTCAACGGCGCGGGGATCGAGGCATTGTTGTAGACGGTCTTGGTCACTGTCAACGGGGGCGGCGGCGGCGGGCAGTTGTTGTTGTTGGTCTTGCCCTTGCCGTGGTGGCCCTTATTGTTCTGTCGGTTGCCTCTATTGGCGCCGTTGAGTGCGTCGAGGATGCCCGCGAGAATGCCGCCGTTGTTCGCTCCCGTCAGGCCCTGGATGTTCTCGGCCTTGACCGTCTTCACCTGCACCGCGCCATTTCCTTGCACATCCACCTCGCCATTCCCTCCAATGTTGACAATCTGCCTGGGTTGATGCGTATCCTTCCTGTCGACTACCGCGCCCTGTGGTTTTATGTGTAAGTCACCTCGTCTTCCTCGTCCCCATTTTCATGATACCCAGCCCAAGCTTCCCGGTGTGAAACTCACCTGAGCGAATGTTGATAGAGCTGCCACGGCGAAGAGTGTACTTTGCCTCATCGTGGGCTCTGAATATGGTTTGCGAGAAGAAAGCTGGTGACCGTGAGACGTCGCCAGCGTTTCTCGACTTTGTTGTTCCAGACGTATGTTTCCTGATTTCCTTTCCCAACTAACAGGTCGATTTCTGTATAAAGAGCGTTTTTGGTTACCGCAACAGACCAGCCGTCGGTGAAGTTCGGTGGGATCAACCCTATGGTGATTGTTGTGAAAGAGTGTTCTGTTTGGTGGAGAGTGGTCCGTTAAACCTTCGCACTACTCTAACCCTCCGGTCCAGGTTCGCGATTACGATGGGTGAGGGGAGTAAAGGTAGAGAAGGGGAGGAGGAGGTAGGAGGAGTAGAGTTACGGGCAAGCAGGTGGCCACCTGCAGAACATTGTCCGGAGAGTTTGGCGAGAGATAGGACGGCCAAGACCTTTGAGTAATGAAGTGAGAGAGAAGAAGAGCAGCAGGGGAGCCGTGGTGGGCGTGTGGAGACTCTCTCTTGCCAGGCTGGTACCTGAATGGAAAGGGTAGCGGTAGCGGGATGGAGACTGATGAGAGTCGACCAAACACACGGGCAGGGGGGGGGGTGGGGGTGGTGGGATGGATGGGACGGGTCACGGGTGTGGAGGGTGTATCGTATGAAAGATGATGTTGTTGGAGTGGTGCTCGGTCAAAGAGCGAAAAGGTCACGGTATGCCGTCTTTCCCGTGTTCCTACCTAGGAAATGCTATGCTACAACAAGCCCAAAACAGAGTTTCGTAGAATTCGAAGACGCGAGAGCCAAATGGGCAGAAGAAGGAAGAGAGAGATCGGACGGGAGGGAGCAGAGAGGCACGACGCTCGCAGCTTTAGGGTGGGCTTGAAGTGAGCCGATGGACAATACGAACATCGCGAGAGGGAGGGAAAATAAGGGGACCACCGGCGGTCATCACGACTCACCACCCTCGCCCAGGAATGCCCAGGACCGTTAAGGTACGCCGCTCTCCGGCGTCTAGATTGGCTCTTTAGGCTTCGGCTTACCGGCTGCCCAATTGATGCCAAGTTGGCTAGTGGGTAGCAGCGCGGCGGAAAGACACCAGAACGGCGTAGGATGGGGTCTCGGCTGGTACGATCTCTGGGTCTTGGTCGAAAGGGCGAGACTCAGACAAGAGGGTCCCCCAGAGGCAGAGGCCCAGATGATGGCAACTTGCAAGGGAAGCAGTCACGACTTGCCCGTTTCGCCGCCTCTCTGGGAAATGCAGAAGCAGGCGGTTCCTGACGAGAGACAGGGTGAAGACATGCAAAGACAGGGATGTCGTTCAGGAACCAGCTGCAGCAGCTGCTGCTGCGCGGTAGCCGGTAGGCGGGACCCAGCCTAGCCCTGCGCACTTCAGGGCAGCCAAGAAAAGAAAAGAGAAGAAAGAAGATCCAGGGAGCCTTGCCGACTCGCTGTCGAGGATCTCTGGCAGGCTTCGATCGGAGATGCTGGCCTGGAGCAGCAAAGCGCAGTGGATTCGACGACCCTTGGCATGGAACAACCTTGGGCTGATTGTCCAGGGTGTGAGACATGCCCCAGACGGAGACCGTCTGAGACGGGGGGTGATGCGCCGCACAACTCGCCCCCCCTCAACTCCCAGCGCCTCCGAAACTGCGAGAGCGCCAGAATTTTCTTCTTCGTGTGCATTCTTCTTCCGTCATTGATGGCTCGTTGGTGCTGTTTCTTCTTCTTCCGCGCTGTTCCTCGGGCGCTAGGGATCAGTGACAGCAGCGCTAGCTCAGACGTTGCGCTGCCTTACGATAGCACACAGATGCAGCCCATACCGCACGCTGGTGGACGGCATCTCATCCCGTAGGCGGATCAGAGATGCGTGACGTGATGGGTTGTTTGATGAGTAAAGTCATGCGATGATGTTCCACGGCGAGCACGGCATCTTGGTTGTTCATGGGGCGCATCTGTTCTCGTCCATGGATCGTGTGGTCTTCAACCCTTCAAACCTGGGAAATCCCCAACCCTCATCCTCAGTCTTACACAGTCTCACCCTCCTTTAGAATGGTATGCTCAGCTGAAGCCGCAAGGTAAACATGTTTCCGACGGGTAGCGGGATATTTCTCCTTTACGCTTTCACCCAATCCCAGCTCGCAACCATCAACATATCTCAGTGCTGCATCTGCGAACTGATTTTGACTCGAGGCAAAAAATGAAGGGTAGGAACGGATACGGCATGTATAAAAAAAGAAAACTCAGAAAATGGGAAAATGACGGGAAACAAAACTCTCACCTCGTTTCCCCAGATGATCGTACCACAGCCGGACAGCTATTGTTAGCGATGTGAATCGTGGGCGGTGGGCATGGGAGATCGCCCTGCACCGCTGTCAGTCACCACCCCCGTGGCCCCCAAACACACGCTTGTCGCTCGCCCATATCGTAGGATGGATGCCTATATCACAGCCATCGTCCGTCAGAGTCGCAGTGTAGCAATCGTCGTCGCGTAGACTTTTACTGCGGGAACAAACGAGGGGTATGTGCGACAGCATCCACGTGAGGATCTATCGTCACGTAGCAATTCAGATGGAGCCTCCAGTCTCTTTCCCAGACTAGAGAAGCGGCCGCCGCACGCACTCTTTTTTGCAGTGCTGTGATTAATTGCCTGCCCTTTGCTCCCAACTCCTGCTCGCGTCGCGAAACCATGCGGACTCTCGGACACTGGACTGGACACTCTGATGTATTAGGTCTCATCCCATCTTTTCTGCTGCTTTAGCATTCGCAGCACGCAAGCAGACCAGCAGAAGAGAAAAAAGGCAAAACTTCGTCCCTTCCTAGCCCAGCCAATGAGCCCATCCGTCGAGACAGGAGGTGTCGCCAGCACGTTGCGATTGCGTAGCCCCCTCCCCCCTCGCAGGTTGCGGCGTTGTGAGAGAACGGACAACGGAAGAGGAAGGGCATTGAGACGACTCCATCGTCCCAAGGTGCTGAGAGCGTGAGAAGCGCTCGCTTCGTAGGGGACTCGCCTCAAGTGGCTGGAGCACTTGGGCAAAACGGGTCAGACAAGTCGCGGGCCATCGGTGCGTGTTTGATGCAATTTGGAAAATCTCGTCCAGTCGTGAGGTATGCCTCGCATGGCGATGCGGCAAGCCACGGGCCAGAGGGAGAGCCTGGAGGCAGGCGGGCGGTCTTGGTCTGGTTGGGTGATGCCATGCAGCTCTCAGCGATAGCATGTCGCGAGCAGCAATAGCATTGCTGCACTGGGTGGAAGATGGCCCTTCCTAATATCGTGGGTGAGGTAAGCCCGCAGTCCCCCACGGAGCCTGTCTGGAATCGACCCCTCAGATAGATGACAATGTGTTGCTGCTGAAGAAGGGCAAGGTGAGGAAGACATGGTGAGGGCGGCATGTCTCTGATCGCAGGTCTCCGAAGCCCCGAAGGTGCACCGCCTTGCATTGAGGAAAGGGAATCCAAGACAGCGTGAGACCACCACCCCTTTCCGCGCTTCAATAAGTCGTTGCGATTAAGCCCAAGGATAGGGATGTCATGATCGGGAGACGGGGCTGCCAGTCTCGTTCGTTTCACTCAATTCAGTGGAGCCAGGTCTGGGCAGATGGGATGTGGCGTCGATCCACCTGCTTCGAGAAATATTCCCTGTCCTTTCGTGGCTGATGGCTCTGTGGCTGGTGGCCGCGGCCCTCGGTGCTCGTCAAACTCCGATCGCTGGAATGCGGCCATGTACCCGCATCATACAAAATGTGTGGCATCGGTACACGGGCCTGGAAGAACTGAGACAAACGCGGTGGATCTAGCAAGTCAATGACGACACAACGCTCTCTCTTTCATCGTCGTCTCTCACTGGATTGAGGCTATGCGATGGGTTATCGCGACTGCAGAAGGATTCAGTCAACCATTCTCACCCAGAACTTCCGGAAGTCAATGATGAAAGCGTCAGCAGGATTGGAATTGAATCCTGTTCTTTGACCCTCTCTCTCACTAATACTTAATCCATTGCGGTTTACTAACAACCATCGTCCCAAGTGTTTCAACACCCTACCAAAGCGTCTCAGGTTCTGAATTGTGACTTGAACACAGCAATCAGCACGCGAAATTGAGAGAACGGCAAACCACTCACGATGGCGGTCGTTCACGTTCTAGACGATTATTACCTAGCTATCACGGCTCTCATCACAATAGCATATCAACTGCTCTTCTTCTCAATAGCCTTCAGCTTCAAGTTTGACAAGCTCACCGGTAAGAAATCATGCCCTCCAACTCTCACAACCCCTCTCACAGATCCTCTGAGCTGACACCATCTCTCAGACTTTGCTGGCGGCACAAACTTCGTCCTACTCGCAATCATCACCCTCGCGCTCAGCGGCCACCACCATGCGCGCCAGGTCGTCGCCTCCATCTTCATCATGCTCTGGGCCGCGCGCCTCTCGGGCTTCCTCCTCTTCCGCATCATCAAGACGGGCAAGGACGACCGCTTCGACGACAAGCGCGACAAGTTCTTCCCCTTCCTCGGCTTCTGGATCTTCCAGATGATCTGGGTCTGGACCGTCTCGCTGCCCGTGACCGTGCTCAACTCGCCCAACGTGACGCAGTACCCGCAGCACTCCTTCGGCACAGGCAGGGACGTCGTCGGCATCATCTTCTTCGTCGTCGGCTTCACCATGGAGGCCGTGAGCGACGCGCAAAAGTACGCCTTCCGGAGGGACCACCCGGAGCGCGAGGCCATCTGCGACAAGGGCTTCTTCAGCGTGTCGCGGCATCCGAACTACTTTGGCGAGATCATTATCCAGTTCGGTAAGTCCGGCCCGTGTCTCTCGCTGCGGTGCCAAGTGATACAGACCCCATCGGGCCATCTCACCTGGCGTTTTCGCTTCTTGTCCCCCAAGAAACTCACGGCTAACATCGCACAAAGGCATTTACATGATCGCCGTATCTTCTGCGGCGGACGGTTACGTAGGCGGCCAAGCCTTCAAGGCTCTCTACGCCACTATCCTCGGCCCCTTCTTCCTCACGCTGCTGCTCATGTTCGTCTCGGGCCTGACTCTGCAGGAACGCCCCGGCGCCAAGAAGCGTTACGAGAAGGGTCAGAACTGGGAGGGCTACAAGCGCTATCTCGACCGCACCAGCATTCTGATCCCCTTCCCGCCGCAGCTGTACGTTCGCATGCCCACGATTCTAAAGAGGACCATCTTTCTCGAGTTCCCTATGTACGTTTTCGACCCGGCGAAGCACTCCGACTCGGCGACGAGAGCGGAGCAAGGCGAGCATCGTCGTGAGGACGTGTCCAAGCCCAATAGTAGACCAAGCGGAGAAGAGAGCTTAGTCGGGCAGCACTCGTGAGAGCATCGATTTTTAGAAAAGGAGTGAGCGGAATGACATTTCATGTATCATGCGTAATGGCTGGGATGACTTTCTGTAGGGATATGAGATGAGATATCAGATACCATTAATACTTTTCCCCAACCTCACCAACACAATCAAAATCAGAGATCTTTCACAGACAACACCGTCCTATCACTTTCGAACAACTCTCGCTTGCGTTCTACAGCCTTGTCACAGGAGCATCTCATTGCAGTGAACTCTTCGGGCTGATATCACAAGCCGCCCTCAGGACTGGTCCAGTACAGCCCCCGCTTCCGCGCAGGTCGGTCGGCTGATCAAGCGTCTCTTGCGAGTCTCCATAGTCGGTGTAGTTCGCCTCTTCGGAGTGCGTCTCGGCGCCCTCCGGGATGGGCACCATGGCGTTCTTGGTCCAGATGTGCACCGCCGTCTTCCAGTCGAGGCCGTCGATGCAGCCGCCCTTGACCGACACGACGTTCTTATCCTATGTCTAACATGAGTTGCTGGTTACATGAGTTGCTGGTTCTTTTGTCAGCAGCAAGGCCGAAGGGACATACCGGTGTGCTGTGAATCAACCTCGTCCCACAGTTGCGGCAAAAGTAGCTGATGAGTCACGTTATTACATGAGAACGGGCATGGCGGCTTGCTATCAGACTCACCAGTGAAGTGTCACGCCTGATGCAGTCGGCCTCCTGTCTCTAAAGTCAGCATGTCATCCTGCTTTCTTCGCAGCCAGCTTGATCATCTTTCATTCTCTCACCTCACCCCTAGTCCGCCCCCCTACACCCTCATCTGTTCACTTCTCACACATGCAGCCGCCACCACCCACGGGTTTTGAAAACTCACGCGTAGACGCCCAGTAGATCCATGGCAGGGAGCTGGAACCTGGGGAAGATCGCCGACGTCCCGAAAGCGGAGCCCGTCTGGCGCTTGCACTCATCGCAATGGCAGATGTACAGCCGCAGCGGCTGAGGCAGCGGCGTCTTAAACGTGACCGCGCCGCATTGGCATCGCGCGTCCATCTTGTTCCACTGGGTCGGAAGAGAACCGTTAAAATATGACGTCAGAATAAAGGAAGCTTCGTGGGGTCTCGTCGTTGGCTCCGCGCGTGTGACTTCGCGGGGTTGATGAGTGAGAGTGGGTGTGTGTGGTGTGTTATCGAGATAAGCTCCGAGCTTCGTTACCCCGGACCGCGCCGCAATTGACGTGATTTCTCTCCTCCAATTGGGGAAGGATAAGTAGTGTTGGAAGGATTGTGAGATGAAGGATTTTGCGAAGTTTCCTCAGGTGTCAAACAAAGTTCCCGATTTCCTCAGGACGATGAAAGTTGAGAAGTCAGCAAGACAAAGGGGAGGACGTTACTGCGGGCGCGGGATCATCCCGCCCTTTTTAAGCCAATGACTCCTTCCCCCAAACCACATGACACACACTCGATCGACCGTTTTTCCCAAGTGACGCGCCAGTGCCGACGACAACCTTGGCCCCTGGCATATCAACTTTTAATTTCTCACTCAAGGATCGAAAGAAAAACAGTGATATCTCGCGTTCGGGATGCGCTACTGCGTGTCTGCGGCCCCCCTGGTTAGTGGTTACATAGCCCGTGAGTCACGACCGGCGCGGTGCGGGGCAGGCTAGAGGGTGAGACGGGGGCCGGTTTTGGCGGGTGGAGGACCACACCGCTTGGGAGCGAGACTGGCGCGAAGTCACATGGCTTGCGCCAGGGGTCCTTTTGAGCTGTCGAGGTTGGCAAACGGACAAAGAGGATTCGTTGCGGTTTAGTGCAGAGTTGAGGCGGATGGATGGGACGTTGTGGGGGGTTTTGAGCAAGTGGGTGGGCTCAAGCTGTCGATAGCTTCACTGCATGGATTAGTCACAACTTCACCCCGCTATCCTGCTTGCAACTTCATTTGACATGGATTTCCATCGAAAAGAGCAGTTGCTGGCGAAGAACACGAGACTAGGTCTGCTCGAAAATCCATGGGCATTGGTGGATGGTCAATGAGTACATAAGAGAAGTGACAAGCAACACAGACCGAGAGACCACCGAATGCTTGACATGAAATATGCACAGACTTGCTACCAAGAACCCTGTTCTCCTAGGAAACTATTCATTTTTTTCTATCCAAGGAGATGAAAATGACCAATAGTGGTGGCTGAACGCTGAGAAAAACACAGCAAGTTGCCGAATCGTAAGTTCCAGACACGATGGCATTCGGAGGATCGGGAAAGAGAGGGACAAACGACAATGTCATCAGAACATTTATGCATCGGATAACGGCTTCGTCATGATTTGACAGCTGATGAGAATTTCGTGGCTTCAATCATGCCATTCTTGGGTGGTCATACTCTGAGTGAAATAAAAGCTTTTGAACCAGAATATCCACTTAAATACCCCTTGTACCTGCACAGTCTTGCTCAACAGAATCCCAATAGTCTCCGACGGGTTCTCTATGTCTAAATACTTAGATTCGACATCAAGGTCCTAAGGTTCGAGGCGATGCTGCTGAATGTTTCAATGTAAGGCCTCCGCAATGTGAGCCGTCACTTCCGTCTGCGTCGTATTCATGGCGTGTATTATCCCGAGGGCTCTGAAGAGCGGGTTTTTTTTTTCTTTTTCTTTTTTTCTTTGATTGGCGGTGCATCCAGAACATACCTGGGGAGATCTAGTGCTTTGACGGGGTTAGAGCGCATGATTATCTCTTGAGAAAAAGAAAAAGATTAGAGTCAACATTCCTACCATTGTCTGGTTGTGCCGCCAAGAGACTTCCCGTGGGCAAAGGCTTCTTATATACCAACCTTGGCCCAGAAGCACAGGAGCTACGACGTGAGTCTCTTTCGGCAGACCGTAGCATCATAATTTCGAGGAGTTCCTATTTTCTTTACGAAATCAAGAGACGGAACAGTCGGCTTGTCACGCTTATGTGAGGCGTACAATGGCAGAGTTCCCGAACACAAATAAATAGCAACCGCCGTGGACTGTGTTGTGACTTATCTGTTTTCTGTTTTTCTCAAGTTTCTTGTACATACTCGTGAAAATCAATGCATGAAATACGTTGATTGAAGATAGGGGTAGCTTTTTTCACATCCCCGGGCCTTCAGATGGACGTCGAGCTTCCAGCGGCCATGTTACATCTTTCCTGGGGGAAGTGGGCATCACAAAATGGGCAGAGCAATCGCTGAGAGGATTTTTGTGGGTGGGAAAGACGCAGGATTATATATTCCCTCGGGAGAGTGAGGAGCCAGGTTCGTGAATGAGTGCCTTCTCGCTGGGGAAAGTCTACTTGTAAACTCATGGAACATCCGGACGGTTCATGTCGTATCTTGAGAGGGGCTCCCGAGTCTTCTGGCCATGATGCTAGTTTCTCATCTATATATTTATCACAGTTCAATGGACTACGATAAAGCAAACAAATGTATCCGATCGACTCTAGTATCTTTTTCAGTCGCCATGGCGACCTCTTCGATGCTGCTGCTGGCCGCCTGTCTTTTGCAGCAGTTGGTTAAAGAGATCATGTAGGTGAACGTAGCTCCCGTTTCTTCTCTGTCGGGCTTCATCTCCATTTACCATGAATGGTGGGTTATTCAACCGTACCTACAACCTGAACGGTCGTACTTCAATGCATCATCACCTGCCTGGACCACGCCACAGTGAACGGAGGGAACAGCAAGCTTCGCCCGACAACCCCGACGGCGGGCAGAACGCACATGATTGTTTATGCCGATGCCTGGATGACGCGGTCCATCCCCTTTTGTACTAACCTATACGACTACATCTTTGGGCGTTCATTCAGACCTCATGCTGCGGAATGAAATCTGCCGCCGTCCGTCTTCAGCGTGTAGCGAAGGACTTTCCCCAGCCCTAACGAGCTACCAGTGAGCGACCCTTCGATCCCAATGAAACCAGGTGCCTGACATGGAGGAAAAGATCAGGGTCGAGAAATTGAAGTGACGGTCGACCAGGCCCCGATCTTCTATAAAGTTGGTTCTCAAGCCATTTTTGACCGGGTCAACGGAATGCCCGTGTCACTGCCTCTGTCTTCAGAAAGAGATAGCATGGGCTACAACTTGTTCACTCGCAGCTTCTAAATGGTTGGGGACCCTCGCGTGACAATGGTCAAGCTTTTCGACCTCTTCTGTCTCGCTATTCTTTGTGAGGTATGTGGGTGAATTAGGAAGGGACGAAGATGGCGAATAGCTCCTTCCCTACGCGTCCCCTTGCTATCTCGACAAGCGCCAACAGCAAAAGGAAACCAGGCTCAATCACTGTGGAAGCATGCTTCAATTTTAGAGAACACAAACACCTAGGGTTATTTTTCGACCGTGTGAAAAATCATGTTGATCTTGTTAAACATATCGAGGTTGATGTCGGCACGTCTGGGATGGCGATGGCAGCCACGTACATGCCTGGTCTCGCTTGCCTTCACCTTCAGCTTTGCGAAAAGCCTCGTCGAGGTGGACAACATCACAAAAACAAGCGAAAGGAAAGAATTACATAGCAAGAGCGTCTCATTTCCATCTGTCTACCGATTGTTAGGGACCTGTCTGTCCATTTTTCACCTGAATGCTTCTATGCGTGTCCGTCCAGCCCGCTTTCCATAGGCCCAACTCCAAACCGTTGCCGAACCCAAGTCCTAATGTGCACACCCAAGAGTGCATGGGATGCCACGCCTGTGTATACTCCTCAGGCAGGAACCAAAGTCCATCCCCCCAAAAGATCCGTTCCCTCCAAAGACAAGAGAAAAAGAAATCGTCAGTCATGGTCTCGTAATCTCATGAGCTTCGTATCACCCTCCATCATTCCGCGCGTCCGAAAAAGCCGAAGAGATGTTGTAGAAGCTGCCTTCCCCTAGAAGATCCGGTTCCTGGACAGATCCAGTTCCTCCAAGTACTCAGTGCCACCCGTCAACTCCAGCGCTTGTCGTTTGATGAGAGTAGGCAAGGGCAAGCTCAGACAGAGAGGTTGCGCTTGCGGGTCATGGCGTTCTTCTGGCGGGGACCCGCAAAGTTCATCTTCTCAGCGGGCAAGAAGGGCTTATACTTCTTGTCGAAGACGCGGCCACCAGGGGTCCACTCCTCGGGGGCAGTGGCGTGGAGGCGGCCCATGATGGCATTGAGCTTGGTGTTGTTCTCAACGTCAAGGTTGTCAAGGACGTCGAGGTCACGGTTACGGTGACGAGTGATGAGGTTGATAAGCATCTCAGGGCCATCAATGAAGATGAAGAGGAGACCGCGGACAATGGCGGCGGTGATGTAGCCAACGAGAAGGGCAAAGGGGTGGACGCCCATCCAGACAACACGCTTGGTGAAGGCGTTGACATCGGGGTGCATGCTGGCGAACAAGGCTGTAATAAAGAAGACAGCGAAAAGCCGGACTGGAAGGGGCCAGGCATAGGTGTAGTCCATCTCGAGGCACTCGTAGCAGCGCTGAGCGAAGGTGAGACCTCTCGTAACGTGACCAACCATCTTGACCTAGAGCTTGTCAGTAAGAGTGATCATTGTGAAGTGGGCAGGGGATCGTACTTTTCGTGAGCGAGGTAGATTTTCCTTGTTCTTAGTGTAACTGGAGAGATAATTCCTTGTCAAAAATTCCTTGTGAGAAGGAATCTGTTCAGGTCAGTGATTTTTCACAAAGAGGTTGCGAGGCGTGCTCTACCAGTTGATGGAGAGATCTGAGTGTCTCCTTGTTTTTGTCTTGGGAAGGGACGCTGAGAGAATTTCTCGCGTGAGATGGGTTGAGGAGGGTAGAGATTTGTGATGCTAGGGGAACGCGTGTGAGTTGACGGGAGAAGAGAAGTAAGGAGGAGTAAGAATACCTCGCGCAAAGTATGCTAAGGAGGAAGGGTAGGTTGAGTGGAAGGTTGAGCAGGATTAGGGCTGCTCAGGTTGAGGAGAGGAAATTTTGTTGTTGTGTGTGGGAGAAGACGAGGCGGTTGTGAAAAAGTTCGAGGGCAGAGAAAAAAAAACAAAGCCGGTCGACGGGTGGCCGACTTGAGATGGCAAGACCGGGCAGGCAAGTCTGCCTCCTTCCTGGCGAACAGTGACTGCTGCTTTCGATTCACCATGCTCACATAAGCGACCATGAGATGAGTGAGAGGAGAAAACAAGTCTTTGATAGAACAAACTCCCTTCTGGTATCCTTTCCCAGCTCCCAATGACTCCCAACTCCTGAATGCCTTCAAGTTCGCGCACCGCCACCCCTATCATTGACCGTCTCTGACCACAGTCATCCAGGCATCAATACCCATACCCATCCTGCTTCTCCCCCTCGCCGACAATCTCCCTCCTCGGCCCACGATGCTCCATCAGTCTCTCGACACACCTCACACGCACCTCGCTGCCCTCCCGCCCCTCATTCAGAATCGTCTCCAAAGACTCGCACCACGCAATCTTCTGCCCGTCGTCCCAGTCAAGCACGCAAAGCTCGACCTCCAGCTCCCTCAGCTTTCCCATCCTCCTCAGGCCCTCCTCGATCCACTCGGGCCTCGGCTCCGGAAACTTGGAAATGTCCATGGCTTGCGCCTCTGCATTGTTGTTCAGCGAGGCAAACGAAGCGGTGGGCTCGAATATCCCACCTCCGATCAGAATCTTGAGCCGCAGGCCCCGGAGCCCGCCCGCCCAGCACCCGCATAGCTCCACCCACTCCTTGAGCGCCGGGCCCGTGAAGTCCCGCCCCAGCATCTCGAGCCGCGTGTACCGCATCTCGTCCCGCTGCCACCTTTGCAGGCCCCGAGTGAAGGCCCGCGCCGCCCAGAGACCCGAGGAGAACCAGTTGACGAACACAAACTCGTTGCTGCGGAACGGAAGCGTGCGCGTTTCCTCGTAGATCTGGCGGCAGGTGCGGAGGAGCGCGGACGGTAGGCCGCAGAGCGGACGGTGAGGGGACAGCATCGCCTTGTCCTCTTCGTCGGCGGTGGCGGCCTTTCGGGCTTCCTTCTTCCGGGGATCGTCATCGACGTTGTTCGCGCCATCGGCGGCGGCGGTAGGTCGCTTTACTCCAGGATCCTCAGCTGCGTCCGGCCTGACAAGCTTTAGGAAGTACGAACTGTATGTTGGAGTCGGGTACCACGGGGCCAGCTGCGCGTGCTGGATGGGGTGCATTGCGTGGACCCAGCCGTATATCTGGAGCCGGATCTCGTAGGGGAGGTTCAGCAACGGGGAGTCTCCAGCTGCTGCTGCCGGCGCGGCGGCGCCGTTCGGCTCCTCAGCTGGCATTGCAAATACTTCCGTCGCTGTTTTCGACATCTTGCCCTTCAATCCGTTCTTCTCGAGCTGCTGATAATATGAAGCAGTGGGCGACGGTCCCCAGCAAGCCATACACCTTCAAACCTCTCGAGCACGTCGTCAAAGGACCTAGAAATCTCAGCAACACCAATTTGAGCAGATGTGCCACAACACAGAGCAAAGAGAACAGTGACACAACTTCGAAATGTGATAAAAGAAACCCAATGGGTAGACAGGGATACAGGTCACACCGTCACAAACACACAAAAGAGATGTCAGATCGTGTGTTTCCCCAACCCGGAAATGGGGAACGAGGGAACAGCCTCGAATATATCTGCCTGCACCGTACCCCACGTCTATCATCTCCTTCGTCTCACTTGCATCCGCCCCAAGCTCGAGACAATACTCAAGGAAAAAAGCAAGCAGACCTACCGAAGCGGCCCCAGATGGCTGGGTCCGGGTCTCCAAACAGGAATCCTTCGCCCGTAAGAAAAGCAGCCCGTTTCAATGGTCTCACCATCCGCCGTAAGCCACGACGCCGTCAATTGGTTCCAGCAAAGGAAGATATGCGTAAACGGGCTGACCGAACCCAGGACCGGGGACGGCGGTTGGTCGTCAGCATGCGGGCCGGGAAGGTTTTTGGAGATTGGCAAAAGACCCCTACCCCAAAATAGGCATCGAAGCATAAGCTGACCGCTGCGTTGGCTTTCAGATTCGACGTCCGCTACGAGGCGCCCGACTTTGTGTGTTGAACGTCTGGTTCGACTGGTCTGATCTTGGCGGGAAGGAGGGGGAGGATGGTGTTTGACAGGCGTCAGCCCTACCAACGCGCGTTGCTTTCTCTAGCATAAGATGCCAGCCGCCGGCCACAAAGGGGGGACGTCGTCTAATTGGCAGTGAGGGGTAAGTAGGAAGACCGACGGCGCCCGTAAGCTGCAAGCACATGGAAACAAAGCAATAATCGAATAGCAGCGGGGGTTGGTTCGTTGGTCCTGAACGAGCTACTTGTTTTGGCTCGTCCAGCTCCTGTTCGGATGGGTCCAACTACGTTGCCCCCCGTGTAAAACATCCCTGTCCATTTGAACAGGACCTTTGGTTCGAGGAGGATTGCAGGTTCAAGGCCCAGCACCTTCCTGTAGGACGACCAACATGGAGAGTAGTTGGAGAACGCAGAAATGGGAACTTCGTCGGTCCCCACTTCCAAGGGATGAACCCGGTCCCAGCTCACAGCCGGCTTTCCCTCCTTCCGGATCGGCGCTTACCTACCGACATCCGACCTCGAGAACGACAACTTCCCTCAACGCACCGCTTCCCGAGGACTCCCCTATTAGAGAAAGAAAGACATTGTCTTGGAAGATCGGAAAGCCGTCAGACAGGCACACGATTTAATCAAGGTGCAGCATTCCGTAACCTACCGTCTTCAGTGGACGATCCCATGCAGCGGGCGGCCGGCGGCGTATCAGCTGCCCGCCTCGCGGCATTCTAGGTCCAGACATGTGAGGAAATGAGCAAGACAAACAGACTCAAGCCCATCGCTACCGCCTTTGCGCCTCCCCCTCTCGCCTCTTCCCCCAACCTCCTCCTCCCACATGGATTCTTTGACGTTTAAGCTTTCTTCGAAAGATGGAAGAAATCCCCCCCTCATCTTGGCCAACGTCTCCGCACCAATTAGGGCGGCTGCTACGGGAACGCTTTAAGTCTCCTTTTCATCTGATCATGCGGGAGGAGCGCGCCGTCAAATAACGGTTCCCGCGGTCACACGCGTGGGAGCCGGCGCGGTCCTCCGATGCCTTGATGTTGGGAGGTCTCCGCTTGTGATAGGAGGCCGACGAAGCCCGCTGCTTGGAAGTCAAACTAACGATATTGCGCAAGGCACATCACTCATGGCCGAAGTGGCGTCTTCACAGTATCATGGAGCGGACAAAATGATGCATTCAATCCATGCCTCGTGGGCAATCTTAACATTAACTATACCCCCCAAGCACTGTCTTTAACCAGCTCAACACCGCCAACAAGTGATCCCGTCCCGTCCACCCCCGCTCGCCCTGAAAATACATGGCCAGGGGAGCAGGAAAGCCCAGGATTGTTCCGTCTGTCTTCGTTCATTCGCATGACTTGACACAAAAAAAGCGTCGTCTTCAGGTCCTTCTCTCATGCAAAGCGTACACTGAACTTAACCCCCTGAGCAGATTAAACGCCTCAAGGCAGTAGTAACCAAACCGCAAGGAGCCGTCTATAACCCAAGCTTCGGAGCCAAAACCTCCTCTCATGCGCCGAGAGGATGTCAAATATATATAAAGAAAAAGGGATACGGAAGAAGCGAAAAAGCGACCCCTTTTGTTTCCTCAACATCCCAAAACTGCAAACCCAAAATGCAAGCAAAGCCGCCCTGAGGACAGCAGGGGTATCAAAGCTTTCTCTCGCGAAAAAAAAAGCGGAAGGGGGGTTTCGTTTGAAGATTATGCGTATCGTGATAGGTTGTCGGAAGGTCAACATTGTTGCCTACCATCATTAAAAGTCGGAGCGTTGGTTTTCCAGAGATAGGCCGATAACTTAAGAGAAGTCGTCGCCTCCGTTCATAACCAGTTGGTCAACGCGCTGGACCAGCTCCTTGGTCTCCCTGGCGATCTCGAAGGCGATGGGAGGCAGGGTCTGCGTCCACATGCGCCACTCGCGATCGTTGCGTCCGGTCGCACCAACGTCCTGACCGCGGTCGATGTCCAGGCCCCGTTCGCTGGCCTCAAGAAGTCTCTCGCGGCAGGCGGCCAGGCGAGCGATCATGGCGCCGTTGCCAGAAGCCTCCGTCTCAGAAATAACCTTTCCGACGACTTCGGTGATGCCGTTGATCTCGGACGTAATTTGGTTGATAGAGGCATCGCTTCGGATGGAGCCGACGAGGTTCTGGATGTTCTGAACCAGGATAGCGGTCTGATCGTCGAGGTAGACCTTGAGCTCCTCTGCCTGGTTATCTTGGCGCATGCCGTACCCGTTGGTGGGGCCGTTCTTGTAGCCCATACCATTCATTCCATTCATACCGTTCATGCCGTTAGGTCCTCGGTTGTAGGTGTCGGCGGATTGACGGGGGGAGTTGATGGGGCTGTAGGCTGAGGAGTCCATGCTGGCTCTGCCACCAAGACCCTGGAAGGGTGGGGGTGCCTGTCCCAATGGCAGAGGCGCAGGAACTGAATCCTGGATCATTGATTCTTGTCTGGAGGCAGTCCTCGGGGAGAAGAATCCAGTGGAGTCCACAGGCGTAATAGTGCCATCATCGTCGTCCTCGAGCTCACCATCGGGAGTATTGCGAATCTTGACAGCTCGGAGGAGGTCGACGATGGCGGCAACTAGGTGAGAAGCGGCGGCGTCGAGCAATGATACGGGCGAAATGCCACCCGAAGCAGCAAAGTTCTTGGACGAGGTAATAAGGTTGTTGGCAGAGGAGGAAATCTTGCCCTTGAGCTTCGATCGCTGCTGCATGAGGTCCTCGTTGGTTTGCGCTGCTTCGTCGATGTCCTTAGTAATCCGGCGAACGCTGACAACGACCTGCTTCATAGAGTCAACGACCTTGTCGGGGTCGTCTGATCGAGCTCTCTGCAGAAGCTCGTCAATGGCAATCTGGAACTTGGTAACGTGAACGTCCTTGACTGCTCCGTTCTGCTGCAGGAATCCCTTCTCGCGCACGTATTTGGCCGCATCCTGCTCAACATTCAACCCGAGTGAAGCAGCGCGCATGTCGCGAAGTTGCGTCTTGGTGCGAGCGTATCGGTTCCGCCACTCGCGAACTTCGCCTTCGAGCTGGTCGATAGTCTTCTCCAACTCTTCTTGCTTTTGCCAGGAAGATCCACTTTGTTGCGATAGCATCTTCATCTCGCGCAAAAACTCACGAGCCTCGCGACGAGCCTCCTCCGTAACCTGTTGCTGCTCTTGCAAGGACCTGCGCAGCTGCTCGTTTTCCCGCTGCAGTTCCCGGTCGGCGTTTCCGGAGCTGACGTTCGCAGCGGCGGTCATGTTGGATTGCCGCAGGTCGTCGACCTGCTCTCTGAGCTGTCTTGATTCGTTGGCATGCTCGTCTCTCATGCGGTCCAACTCTTGTCTTAAGTTGTCGTTCACGTCCTGAGCCTCAGCGAGCTTGTTCTCAAGGCTGAGTCGGAGATCGGCAAACTCCTTCTTTTCCATATTGACAGCCGTCGATCGTGATCTTTCGCCGTCAAGGATGCTGTTCATTTCATCGTCCTTCTTCTTCATGACGTCTTCCATTGCGTCGAGCTTTTCCCGAAGCTCTCGGACCTGAGATTGATATTCGTCTAAAAGCTTCTTGTCGGCCTGTAGGGCTGTTAATGTCTCCACTCGATACGAGGTTAAGTTGGGTAAAGATCACCTCTGATGCTACCGCACTTTGCTCCGTGGCCTGGCTCCTCTTACTCGTGCGGTTTGTTGCCGTGCGCTCCAGACCAAAAGCCTCGTCGCCGTCCTCGTTCGGGCTCGCATCGTCATCTTCTTCCACCATTGTACTCTTGTTCGGCACAATCGTGTTGCTCTGAAACTGCTTCTGCATCGGCCGGTTATACTCGCCTCCCGGAGGCAAGCCCGGCGATGGAGGCACACCATAAGGATCGCCCCGGGGCGGTCCTCCTCGCATTGAGCTGGCATCGGAGGGCCGTCTCGTCCGACTCTGACTCCTACTTTGGCTTCTCGGCGGGTAACCACCATTCACGGTCGCTTGCGAACGGACCGATACGGGGCTACCCACTCTGGGCATATCTCCAGCAGCAAAGCGGGGAAACCTCCTCTCTAGTTCGCAGTAGACGTCGGTCGCGAGATCGCGAAATCGGGGAGGGCCGAGGGAAGACAGCTTTTGTCTCGCCTGGTTACGTTTCGGGTGGAAGTTGGATTCGGGCATCAGGTAAGGGGGAGGGGGTTGAGACCCAGGGCCCGAGGGCCTTCGGCCGAGAGATTGTCTTCGGATCAGCTCATCGAAAACATCGGTACTGAGTTCGAGAAACTGGACAGATGACAGTCGCAGCAGCTTGTCGCGTGCCTTGTTAGGGGGCGTAGGACGGCCTCCTTGGCCGCCATTCAAAAAGTTCTTCAGGGCAACATAGTGTTCGCCAAGGATGCCCTCGGCTTGTTCTTCGCGGATACTCCTTCCGCTCTCACTTCTGGCGTACATGTTTGTTCCGCTGCTGGAGCGGCCGACAGAGGGCGGCGGTGAGGGCCCGCCAGCGCTTCGCGGGCCGGGAGGAAAACCGCCGTTCATGGCGCCGTTTGAGCCTCCGGAATTCGGGGGAGAGACGATGTTGCCACGGTTGTTTGCGTACGGATCTTCGTTGATGGATTGGTACTTGCCAACAGACCATTCACTTCCGCCACCTAGAGAGACAGGTGAGAGAGGCGCATTGCGGCCATTCATGGTAGACCTCGCTGTGTTTTGTATAAGACTCGGTTCGCGTGGGGAGCGAGAAGCAGCAGTCGAAAAAAAGGCGGCGCAGGGAACAAAGGGAGTGTCGAGGTAGAAGGTCGGGGACTCTTTGAAGTCGATCGGGGGTCGCACAGAGACCTTTCTTCTTCCTCTTGCAGCACTATTACCCGGCGGAATCCAAATCCAATCAGGCACAGGCTCGTACCCAAAACCAGTTGCCAAACCCAAAAGCCAGCTGCCAACCTAAATAGTACCTATGTCGCAGAACCTTTTTCCTTTTTTTCTTGCCGCGTCGGATCAGGGTTGTGTCTAAGTCGTCGATGTGGCGGTGGAATGTGTCGATTATGTCGATGTCTCTGCTTCTTCGTCGTACAGATAGAAGGGGTGGATAAGAGGCGTCGGCGGAATCGAGAACGGAAGACGGAAAGGGTTCTTTCAGAGACACCAGCGGTTGCGACACGGCATGACAGGGCGGGAGAAGGGCGTGTCGGTGTCGAAAGGGAATATTTTTGGGGGGATGCAGAGAAAAAGCAAATGCCGCAGAAGAAGAAGAAGAAGCGTGGGACGAGATGCTGCAGTAGAACAGGCTAGTGCTGCACACAGTATGCAATTGACGTGCTGGTATCCAGTAGGTTGTTGGAAGCAAGCAGACGACGACGTAGTACGGGCCGTAGAAAAAACAAACAGAGTCCAAAGCAACCTTGCAAAAGCCCCAAAGAGCCAAGCTGCAAAGAAGAGACGACGGAGCAGCAAAGTATGTAGGCAGTAGGAAGACAACAGCAGAATCCGCGACGAGGTTGTGAGGCATGAAACGTCAAGGTGGCTGGCCGGGATGCCACGACCAATGGCGGCAGCGAGATGGCGGCTGCTGGGGGTCCAAAAAGGGGGGTTAGGACTCGTTAGGATGAGCGAGTCCAGTGGGTTGTGGGAGATCTGGGCCGCTAAGAGTGCTGCGCAAGAGGGCCTCCCGTCGCTTGGTGGTGTGGTTTGTGCGCTGTAAGTCAGGCACGCTGCGCACTGGCTCTGGACCTGGACAGTGACGGAGGAGGTGACGATGAATGAAGTGATGGTGGTGGACTGCTCTGGACTGCCAGTGGACGGCTGCGCGGCGTAGCGGATCACTGGTGCTGGAGCGATGGATGGCCGGGGGTGCGAGGGCAAGACAAGGGGAAGGGGGGAAGGGGGGCACAATAGTGGAAGGGGGGGAAGGGGAAGGTGCGGTGCAAGTGTGGAAGGGGGTGGAGGAGGGGAAATGACACTGGAGACACTGGCCGTTGTAGTGGCTTGTACCGTTAGACAACCGGGACAGGCGGCGACTGCTAGAGAATGTTGCGAACGGTACTTGCAAATTACCATTGGCAGCAGCGCCCCACTTCGATTCCACGCTGATCGTCTGCTTTGGGAGCGCTCCGGGGATGATTTAGGGAGGGACCTGACCAAATGCCCATGTTATTAAGGGCCTTGATCATAGCGATTGCCTCTGTCACTGCCACGCTCTTCCACTTTTTGATGCTACGACGACGCGCTGCCCGACATGTTGACCTTCGCTGGTTGACGACGACGACGAAGACTCGGATCGGACATATGCATTTCGAGACCCGGAGTCAGACGGTGCGAGACGAGGCTGTTTCTTGTTCACCCCTTGGGCTTCTACCGACGAAGTTGAAGCAGGCTTGAGCTTCACCATCAGCCCAAAGTCTGAGGGTGGCCTTGACGTGTGAACAAGGCGAGAATGGCATCTGCCGTTACATGGCGCCCGGCTCTCGCAAAGGCAGAGATCGGGCAAAACAAGCTAAGGCGAGTGGGGACCGGGACAGAGAAGCCTATCGCGACTTTGGACTTGGACATACTTGGTATAGGTTCCCAGAGACAACATAAGACACACGACGCGACGTGGAGAGACAAGACCATGGCCCCTGGCACGCTGAAAAGAAGGAATTCGCGCGGGAAGGATGCCATTCCGGATTCTCATCTCCCGCCACTGCCTGCTTTCCAAAGTTGGCGGTATTGAATTGGGAGTGGGGTTCTCTGCAACTCTGCGCGGGCAATCGGAAATCGCGAATGATTCGCGGGTTCGTCTACACTACCACGCAGTACCTAATTACTACGATGGATGGGAGTTACAATGCATCCAGTCAGGAACGATGCACAGCGGCAAGGAATTAGCGCCAGAGTTTGTTCCTGCCTCTGACCTTACAGAACTACGGATACACGGTACCTGCGTTCTGACTCTTGACGCCTGCCAGTCAAGTTCCTTCGTTGATTCATTCGCTGCAGTCTCTCAGCTGAGAAGTAGCCCAAGTCACCTCATCCGTGTCTCACATCGACCACCTCCTCCTTCACCCGCACGTTCGTCATGTCTTTTCTTCACCAGCACCCAAGGCAGTTCCCATCGTTCATCCATCCGTCTGTCCGCCCACACACACACACGCACCACACCCGCTGGGCTGAGGTACGGTACACGCATCAGTGCATCACAGATTCATGCCGCCGTGCATAGCATCCATCCGTCCATCTCCCCTTTCCCATCCGCACCTCCAAGGGGTCCCCCGACGACTGACTGCACTATTCCCCTTCCTCTCTTTCAAATCTTCCTATCCATCCTCCCGATCCCCAGGCCATGTCGCGCCGGCCGCTGCCAGACTCCCACCCCTGATGCAATAACCACCCTTGGCCGTGATGGCGCGGCCTTTCCACAACCCATTGGTCCATCTTGCTGGCGCGCGCTAGCAACAAAATTCGATTGTGGATTTTTGCCAACCCGTCCACCGCGGCCTTCACACGCTGCCCGGGGCCGGGGCCCAGCCTGTCACTCGACGGTGGCGGTGTCTGTGGGAGATGGAGATTCGGAAGACAAGGGCAAGGATAAGGGGGCACTGGCCATGGGCACATCCGGACGTGCCTGACCTTAACCTGCTGTTCAGTTGCATCGAACAAGGATGCTTTTTAAGCATGGTGGAGATGCGATTCTCAAAGCGTCCCTGCGCAAGGGGGCCGGAACTCTGGCAATCCAGTCCAGGTCGCACCGAGACGTTGGCACTGCCTTTGCTTTGCTTTGCGTCTGCAGCCTTCAAGTTCCAGTCTTGACAGCCTGTCACTGTCATTACTGCTTGTCGTCCGTCTTGCCTTGCCCGCCTTATGCGAGCGGACGGCCCTGACAGCCGTACTCTTGGCTCTGCTGATTCCACTGACTCTGGACTAGATACCCGTCGCCGAGGAGAGCACTGCAGACAGATATGACACTGGCCCAGAGGCCGCGAGAACCCATGGCAAGGAAGACGGAGAAATACACCAAAATCTTATCGACAATCTCTGGTTGTAAATATCCTTCCCAGAAGAAGTCTCCTATACAGCCGTGCCGTCCGTCAGCCACGGTCGTTAGCAAGATACCAACGGCCGGCTCTGTCCAGACAACCGATGCGCAACCCTCGTCAACCGCCAATGCCCCATGCACCGTTTTATTGCACCTAAAATTGCACCTCATCTGGCTCGCCCTGCTCTTGCTGCATCCGTCGTCCACGGCCTCTCTCACCAGAGTCTCGACTCTTCTAGCCCTCCTGGGCCACCGAGGGGGATCCATTCCTCAAAATCCAGATCCCCAAATCTGACAAGCCGTCTGGAAGGCCTCCGCCGAGCTCGCCTTGGGGACTCGACATCGCCGCCGCGATCATTCTGCCGTCAGTGCTTTCTTTTTCGTGTGCTCAGAAAAGGCGCTGGCCAACTGTCTTCGGATTTTCAAGCAAACCCCTGATTCGGGTGTCACTGGGTCTCTTCTACCGGGCCAATTACCCTCGATCCCGAACCGAATGCCCTGGGCAGAGGAGACCCGGCCACGAGGTGAGGCTCCCAGGCGACATGTGACATGGCAAGGTACATCCAAACCGCATGAACCCCTCCCCGTCGTCCAACGCGCCCGCCCTGAGACGGGAATGAAGCTTGGCCACGCCCAGCGAACATTCGATGGAAGCTGGCGAAGGAAGGGTGGCCTCGAAGCTACACGAGGGATCGCGGATACGATCATACGCGGGCCTGCGCCCATCATGGAAAATCCCCACCACTTCAAAACTCACAGGGACACGCCGGTTCATCCGCCTGCAATTTGCTTCTGCCGTTCGGTCTCGTGCCAGTCTTGATCAATTGCCCGACATATCGCGACTAACCACACGACCAGCAAATGGTTTACACGAGTTTGGCTCACCGGCGAGGCTTAGCAACAATATTCCCGCAAGTGCATGCAAGTAAAATGACTATCAAAGATCAGAATACTAACACCACCAGTGACCAATGTTCCACATCATCGAAGCCGTCTTAGCCGCTATCAAACCTCCCGTTCCGCGTCATGTTTTCTCTGCGGCTCTAGCACAAGCGTCAGGTCTATCGATTTATGAACAAAGTCCGAGCAAGACCACAGGCAAGAGGCATGCAAACTCAAAAGACGGAAAAGATCCCAGAGCTGTCGGTTCTTCCTCTTCCTCCGCCACATCCACGTGAGCCAAAAGACCAGCTTAATTTCACTTCGAAGGCTGTATAGTCTCTACAAATTTACCGTGGAAAATTGCACCGTGAGCTCTTTTGCGGTTCTCAGGAAACCCCGGGAAAAGGCCCGACCGCCGACTTTTGTGCGTGAAACTTGCCTCGACTGAGGCTAGCTCGAAACGCGGCTGCGATAGCTTAAAAAGGGTGCACGCGGGAATCAACGGCAGCGGCATGCGACGTTGGGAAACACGTTTATCGACGAGAACGAGCAACGTAGTTTAATCTGAGGCTCGGTAAGGCAAGGTTGCATCCGCGCAGGCGTAGGGACGTTCATGTTTCTTTATGGAGTGATATTATAATTAAACCATCGTACGTAGTTTATGTACGTTTGCGTTCGTTGTGTGAGAACTCTCTTGATGCGAGAGCGGTTCCTCCTAGCCCATGAGTCGCGCGCGAAAGTTCTCGTCTCGAAATTTTGGACGAGGGCCGCATCCTCTCGCGGCTTTCCATCTTCTACTCAAGCGACTGTTTGTCTACCGGAGCACGTCCGCGTGGGGTATCCCATTCTTAACCCGCATGAATCCTTTCGTCTGATGAGAACAAAAACCGCTCTTGCTTCCTTCCCATTCAACGCGGGACCGGAGCCTTTGTTGTGTATGTTTAGACCAACGAGCTGGATCCCTCCTCTGGTTTATGCTTCCCCCGGATGATCACCCCCGCCCGCTTCGCATCGTCCTTCCAGATTGTGATGCGCGATGTGTGTGCCCCGTGGGACCTCATGCCGTCGGGTCTCATGATAATACTGATATGGTGTGTGCTTTGCCGGGACTTTTTTTCTCTCGGGACCGGTCCGTTGGGATCTGCGATAGCCGTCCCGGAGCAAAACAGCGAACTGACCATGTCTTTCCGTCGGGGGCTGATCCCCGCCCAAGCTGAGAACGCCCGCTCCGTTTTGCGCCGTGTTTCCCGGAGCCCATAACCATGACGCGGTACGTTCTGAATCTCCGAAATCGAGAGCGACACAGAGGGGGAGCGCAATCAGAACCAGGCCAAGGTCCAGATCGCAGGCAAATGCGGCCACCGGTCCTGCCACTCCGCGAGGATCTCCGGCACCTTCTCGTCGAAGCTTGCCCTCGCCGACGCGCTGCCGTTGTCGAACACCTCCGCGCCGACCGCCTCCCTCTCCCGCTTGGCCGCCTCGTTCAGGTGGTTCGCGAGGTCCAGGATCGCCTTACCGCCGACGCTCGCCTCCTCGTGGTTGTCCTTGATGTCGACGTTGATGACGTGCACGGGGCGGTTGAGCGGGCTGCCGCGGTTCATGAGGTCGTCGATGACGGCGTCCCAGCAGCGCTCCTCGCAGGTGATGACGATGTCGACGACGCCGCCCTCGGTGCCCACGCTGCCGCGGTCCTCGGTGTGCTGCAGGCGCGGCATGCCGACCTGCCAGTCCTGCCAGCGCTCGGGGCCCCACTTCACGTGGCGGTTGCGGTCGACCATGTTGAGGACGCCGTTGAGGCGGTAGAGGCGGGGGTCCTTGGACTCGAGCTCCTTGAAGATGGAGTCGTACGACGTCTTGTTGAAGTGGTAGACGTTGGGCTGCGTTATGGACGGGCCCGGCAGGCGGACGAGGGAGCCCGTGCCGAAGGAGATTACGGGGTAGTTGGCGTTCGCGAGACGGAGATGAGACACCATAGATCTGGGTTGCGGGATGCGTCAGCAATGGTGTCTTCTATCAGGCTCGAGTGGACGCGCGATGGTTCGTCGCGATCAAGGTAGGTCAAGCTCACCTGTTCTGGTTACTCGCGCAGACGGTGCAGAATTTGAGCTTGAATTCTCCCGAGTCGGATGGCGCGCCGGCCTCGCCGTTACCGTTGGCCGATGCGGGCGCCACGGCCGCGGCCTGCGCAGCTCCGTTTGCGACGTCCATTGATGCGGTTGAGGTTCACGATGGTGTTGCGAAAAGCGATGATAGTGGGGCGTATGGATGGAGCTTCACGAATGGATAAGGTAAGGCGCGAAGAGGAAAAGAGGAAACGCGTGGGGCCCAAAAGAGAACGAGTAAGGCAGTAAAAAGTTAGAGAAGGAAAAAAAAAAAAGGAGGGTCAGTCGTGTCGGTTGGTGTCGTCAAAGTCGTGGTCGTCGTAGAGCTTCTGATCTGTGTCTTGAATTAGCCAAAATTCAGACATTTTAATTGTTCATAAATGAAGAGAAAGTTGAGCGCAAGTTTCAGTTTTTTGCGTATACGGTAAGAGTGTGTCAACATAGGGAAATTTAGACAGCTCCAATAAATATAGACTCATCACGCGAAGCTCGAGGAAATGTTTTTTTTTTTTTTTTTTTGTTCGACGAGTTTTGCCTTACCTTTTGGTGTGGGTGCGTACGCGCCGCAATTGACAAGCAAATTCTCTGTCTGCTGCTTCACCAAAGCGTCCCTCAAGTCTCTAATTGCGATCCAATGACGGACGTGAAGGGGCTGTTGAGAGCTCCAAGTCCTAACGATGGATGTTGTGTGTGGGAGAAAGAATTTCGCAGGCGTCAATGACGTTGGGTTTTGGAGGAAATAAAGTGGAGGGCACCGACGACGCGAGCTCTCCTTCGGCAGAAAGCCGGGCCGTGACAGAGCGGATGCATTAAGTAAGCAGCCCATCGACTTTGGTCTCGCCTGCCTGAGGTCCCACTAGAAACATGGATTTAGGGCGTTCCCAAGTGCTTCTCGGAGTTTGCTATTGTGATTGGCTGTTAGGCGCTCGCAGATGCTGAAACAAACGACGCTTTCAAGGGCACCAATCAGTGGCCGGGCCAAATGCAGCTACAGTTTTCAGTGACTCATGAGCCAGAAATAGAAACGCCAACAAAATTCTAGATGACTTTGGACGTCCGGATGGCGGTTGGCTGAGCATGAGAGTCAGACAGACTGTCTGAAAGAGCAAACAATCGAGCTAAAACAGACGAGAACGGTCGAGACCTACTACTGTCAAAGGCCACATCGTAAAACAGCCTTGCCTGACGGATACGGGCACGCTGGAGAAGCAGGGTGCGACCGAGGAGGCAATGCAGCAAGCATATCAAAAAAGATATGGACCCTGACGGTCTTGTCCTGGAAGGATTCAAGGGCTAGACCTCTCCGGGGGTCTTGTGGTCGGCCCATCAGTTATGTGCTACCAGTGCTATTTTGGCAAGGAAATCTGGCAAGTTGCAAGTCGTTCTGGGTCGGATCGTCGGAGGAATTACCTGCCTCTCAGGGTTGGACTGGGTTGGATGTGTGGCCTGTGATACTGTCCTGATGTTAAGCTGCGTGATGCGCCCTGCGTTCTGCGGTCTGCGGACGGCCCAACGCGGCGACGCTCATACTCCCGCTCACCCTATGCCTCGCCAGGCTGTCCAATGATCTGGTCGTCATATGCATTGAGGTGTCTCCCGCCGTTGCGTTGTGACGCTGTAAGCCCGGCGTTCCGCGGCAATCCAATGATGCTGACGAGAGAGACGCATGAAGCCAGACCCCCTTCGCTGCTTGCCGTCCGTCTCTGACCTTAACAGTTCCAATATGGCGCTGGAAACTTCGATGACCGCTGTTCTGCACGTGGCTTTCTGGGCTGCTGACTTTACCGACGCCAGCGAAGCAGCAGCTGCAGCCTCAAGGAGATGCGGGAGACCATCGATCAGAGTTGAAGTTTCATCACGGTCATTTTCCCACCCTTGGAGAAATGGACGACAGCAGCGCAATTTGCGATGCAGAGCCCATCCGTCGGCTTGTGGGTTGCCCCACGGATGGGCACTGATGGCCGCTGAGATGCAGCTAGTGGAATAGCGCCTGGCTAAGGACCGGATGGTTGTTTGTGCTTCAGGCTGTCCACCTCACTCATCAGAGAAAAGCACAGAGCTCTCTCTCGAAGCTTGTGCCATTTGCGTGGTGAGCAACTTTGGTATGTACCACGAATTGTGTGTGCATTGGCCGGGGCGGGGTCCAGCGTCGATCTTGCGATGCATCTCTGATCTGAATCTTTGCCTCTGGCAATCAGTGCCGCTAGAGGTCTTATGCCCAACTGTTCGGACCAAGACACCAATGTCTGGCCAGTCTTTGCCTCTGCCCTCCGGCGCTGTAGACGTCAATGGATACCCAGGACTGGATACCTTCATGATTTGCGCCAGGGACGTCCTCGCTAATCAGGTGTGGGCCGGCCGCTGTCTGACCTTGGTGCGACCTGAACGGGAGACTGCGCCGGTCGATGCTGGCGTAGTCAATATTTATTAATTGATGACAGCCCAGGCAGACCAAGAATAGCAATGGAAGCCGCCCCGCCATGTTCGTGCTTGACATGCTTCTTTTGGGCGCCTGAGGAATAACTGATCTCGCAAGAAACGGTTCGAGAGAAGCAGACCATGGGACTCAACTCCAACATGCTTTGGTGCAGCTTGTGCCCGACGAGTCGTCGTCGTCTGTACTCAGTGATGGACGTCGTCTCAGCCCCTGCCTGTTTGCAGCCTGCCTCCTCTTTCGTCCCGTGTTGGCCGGCAGACCCAGTCCATAACATGGATCAGTCGGGCCGCAGGTTGTACTCACTGCGGCGAACGTTCACGCGTCTCTGGGAAAGCTCTTACGGCGTAGAGAGCACGGGCGGCTCTAGGGGGGACACCCTGGGGATAGAGTTCGCGCTGAAGGGGCAGTTTTTAGAAGAGAGGGATGCGTAGGCGACGCGCGGGCGTCCGTCACGGTGTCAGGTACGGCATAACGTTGATGAGGAGAAAACTCTGAATAACAGACGGCCGAGTCAATTGGGTGTTGGGTCATAGTCGCGACTCCGCGACACATGGCTGACGGTAGGATGGCAGAGTTTGCGCAAGGCCTGTGTGTAGTTGAACAAGACAACCCGGGCAAGAAAGAGGTCGACATGAAGGTTCCTGGAAGGATGCCCTTGGGTTGGTTATGGGACCGATGGAACGGGGGACGGACGACGGGCGACTTACACCAGGAACCACGTAATTGCCTTACATTGAGGCGTACGTACGAAGGGTGCGCTGTACTGTAGTTCCAGCGGGACGCATCACAGATAGACTGGAAAAAGACAGACGAGTTGTGAATCTGAAGCAGAGGAAGAAAGCGGAGCTCCCTTCTGGCCCTCGTGGCAACTCATCATTCACGCAGAAGGTACTCTGTCCGACGGGCTTGGCTGAGGGTCGCAGCTGCAAGACAAGATGAGGCACATGCTGTGTGCTGGAGGATGCTGGATGCTTGATGCTGGGGACTGGAGACTATTGACTGGAGACTATTGACTGGAGACGGGGTGGTGCGTATTCGCATACCTTTGCCGCACAGAGTTACAGATGGGGTTCCCAAGCTGTCCTGGACATGCGGGCTTCCCTGCAGGCAGTGCTGCACTGCACAGCATCTGTTGTCCTGACAAGTCTACTACTAGTCTGGTGGTCTGGAGACTGGGTGCAGAGGTCTCCAGAGGTCTCCAGATATTGTTATCCACGAGGAGGGCGGAGGACATGCCCTTCCAGTTCAGATCTGACAGATGATGGCCTGGGAGGCAGGACATCTGATGCATGGCATGGAGACGAGAAATACGGACTGGATACATGGTCTTTGTTAGCAACGGGCAAGTGGGCGGAGGTGCCTCGTTCCCTTTGGGCAATCGATCCCGCCACGAACTGGAGCTGGCTTGCAAAGAGGAAGTGCATCCTGACCGATTGCAGCAACGCCGCCGCTGACTCGGCTGGGACCGCTGTTGCTGTTGCTTCTGTTTTTGGCCGAGAATCGATTGCTGTTGCTCGCAGTCAGTCGGTTCAGATGCCTTTTGCTTGCTGCCTCTGGCTGTCTGCCTCGCCTTACTCGTCCCCCCTCCTCATCGTGTCCCCTCCCCTCGTCCCCTCTCCCGTCTTTCTAGTCTGTACCTACCTTACCCTACCTACTTAGTACCTACCTATCTTGCCTCTTCCTGTACCTTGCCCTCCTTCCCACCAGCTGCTCTGTTCCCGCTCCTCCGTCTCCCTGCTCCAACAGGCTACCCAAGGTAGGTACCGACTCGGCCAGTAGGATCACTGCGCGACGCGCTTAGCAGCATCGAGGTGCAGTCCAGTGCGTTTGGGGGTCGAGTGTCTGTTCACAGAACAAAAGCGTTCGGCCGCTCCTCTGTCTGTTCTGTTCCTGGCTTTCCGGTCGAGGTACAAGTACCTGCTCCAGGCGCATGGACAGGTTCCGCCTCCTGCTGTCTCGTTCGTCTGCCTCCCGCACCCTCCCACCAAACAAACACAACAAATGCTACCCAAGGTCTTCCGCTAACGAAGCGCCCTCCTCGCAGGGTACGACGCGCCCAAGTACATGTACATCCCCGCGACGGCAACCTGAGGTGGTCCAGTCCTGTTGGTCTGCGCTGCGTCCGTCTGGTGCGAAGAGGCACGGCCGTTCTGCTTCTGGGTAGGGTACCTTTTTACCTCCCACCATCCAGTCTGCTGCCCACGAACACCGCACCGCAACAGAAACCGCAGCACTGCACCAACACAAACCCAAGCCGCTGCCCACCACTACCACCACCTCAGAGGTAGAGAGGCAGAGGCAGAGCGAGAGAGGCATTGGCCAGACGCAGTCTGTAGAAGCAGAGTGTGAGGCAGCACCGGCAACCCGAACCTAAACGAATTATTCCCAACCTCACCTCCTCCTCCCCTTCTGCTCCTCCTCTGTTCTTCTTCCAATCCTCTTCTTCTCTTCTCATCGCCCTCCTCAACATCCCGCCTATCCCATTTTCTACACCTTCTTCTTTACAACCCACCCTCTTGTCGCACGTCGAGCGACCCCGCGACCTGAATTAATCGCCCGCTGCGACTGCCTTAAGTTCTTGACGCTCCTTACTCGATTTCAACCCTCAGCGTCGCGTGCGACGACTTTCATTTTGCGAAAAAACAACCTGGCCAGTCCGTTGCTACCGCTGCTCCAAAATTCTTTCCACCAGCCCTGTTCGATTTCGCATCGTTCCATTCACCACTCCGTCCGGCTCCGTCTTCGAACCAGCTTCAGTGCAGTGCAGTGCCGCACGACTTCACGATAACCACCCGCGCGCAAGCCTTCGAATCCGCCGCCTGCTGTGGCCCGACACCGAATTTTACCAATCATATTCTCTTGCAATTCCGGCGACGGCAAGCGCTCGATTGTTCTGCTGGCCTTTTTGTTGGCTTGGTGGCACACGACGCCGTAGGATCCGCGAATCGGGTGCCCGCCATCCTGTTGCTGGCTCCCCATCGACTGCGATATTCTCAGGATGACCACGCTCCTGTCCCAAAGCTCCTCGCCCGCGACATCCCCACCTGCAGCTGCTTCTCCCTCCACAAACCCGAATCACCCCTCACTGCCGCCGCTAATAACCTCCCCTCCAAGCCGCCGCTCGACAGCCCCGAGACCAATGTCGCACGCTTCAAAGAATCGCCTGTCGCAATACTCGACGGGCTCTGTCCCGTCGCGTTCGCGACCCCCATCCCACATATTTCCAATGTTTCCTTCGAGCCTCACCTACACTCTGGTGCGCGATTTCGCCTATCCCATCATGCACCCCATGCATTATGGTCCCCCGCCAGAGCCGTCGCATCCCGCTTCCGGCCTCAGCACCCCTCTCAGCGAGTCGCGCCGCCTCTCCGACCCTCCCGCCGCCTGGGAGACCAAGATGAGTTGGGATACCGGCGCGTGGGGTCCTGATGGCTTCGGCAGAAATCACGACCTCCCCTCGGTGCAATTCGCAGACGGCCCGCCTTGGAGCGAGGACGAAGATCTGGCCAGCCCGGTTGTCAGCTCGCGACACCGTAAGCACAAGTCGTCCTCCGCGGCTTTGGGGACTGGGAGAACAAAGACTCGCGACGATGGAGATATTCTGCACCCGGCACAATATGAAAGAGAGCGCGGGTTTTATGTAAGCACCAGCGGTGATGGCAGCGAGCGATACTACTTGAACCAAGGAGGAGAGGCAAACGGCCCAGGCGGGGAGTATGTCACCTACCCGCCCGACGATGCGAGACATTCAAGCCACGCATACCAGCTGGGTGACCAACCCCCGCGGCAGTACGCCGAACACGAGTACTCTGATGCATCGAGCTCCGCATCATCCCCCGGCTTCCGAGATGAGGACCAGTCCCGGTACTCGCGGGACTACCAATTCACCATTACATCGCCTGACGAGGAGATGCATGGCAAGGCTGTCGCACTTTTTGACTTTGAAAGGGAAAACGAAAACGAATTGCCCCTTGTGGAGGGGCAAATCATCTGGGTCTCCTACCGACACGGCCAAGGCTGGCTTGTGGCTGAGGATCCCAAGACACAAGAGAGTGGATTAGTCCCCGAAGAATATGTTCGCTTGTTGCGAGATATCGAAGGCGGTATGAACAGTTTGACTGGAAACTTAGGTGAGGGCTCGACTTCACCAAACGACGTTGGCACCCCGACCCAAGCGGAGCATCTCACCTACGGCCATACCCCGACAGGAAGCCAGTCTTCTAACGGTTACCATCAACCTGTAGTATCCACGTTTTCTACCTCGAGCAAAGACCTGGACCCCTATCCCACGCAACAGCTGGGGATTCAGTCCGGTCAGCCCCCGCCCCAAGTGGTCCACTATCATGGCCAGAGAGGTGGCAGCCAAGCAAACACGCCGACGCTGGCTTCGCACCAGGACGTCGGTATCATGCGCCGAGGCAGCCAGGACACAACCGCGAAGAAGAGCGACTCTCAGGTCTCCCCCTTGACGGAGGCAACAAACGAGACCACAACCGAGACCCCAACCGAGCCCAAGACGGTTGATCGATCAAGCACACCAAAGGCAAAGACCCCCAGCGAGAAACCCGCAGATCCCGACGCCATGGAGACGGACAATGGGCCATGATGGCCAAAAGGCACGCGTTGGCAGCAAAACTCGACGGCTAGATTTCTGGCTTGGCAGATTCTTTTTCCCTGGAGGATCAGTCATGAATCATGTACTATGAGGGACGTCAGGGAGGAGCGTTTTCTGATTTCGGTTTGATGATCAAGAGGCGTAACGTTGTATTTCAGGAGACATAAAGAGAGGAGCCCCTGGTCGGTCGCTTTCAGCATGTAGCTTGGATGAAGCAGAGGACGGGAGGATACGGTACGGAGGATGCATGTGGCTTCAAATGGAGGAACAACGCGCTCGAATACCCGGCTCGAGCGGCGGATGAAAGTGAAGATGTGTTTTAGTTAAGCTCTCGGCAACTGAAGCTGTTTGCTTGTATATAATATATCGGGAAACCCCCCATTTTCCTCGCCAGAGGAATGAACTTCTTGGACCCTGTCCCAACTAGATTCCATTAAGCAGTCCGAGCAGTCTGAGCTGGACGCAAACGACACCATCAACGTCGCGCCGCACTGCCTGTAGGCCAAGCTCGTAACGCAACCCTGTGAGCACGTCGTCAGCTCTTGCTTAGAAATACCCCGGCTTTTGCACCTGGCGCGGCCTCCGGGGCCAGCCCATTATCGGCGGGGATCGGGGGAATCGGATGCATCCCACGTGACCTGTACGTCATCCACCGGCGGGCGCAGGCCAGAGCTTTTGCGGGTTACCCGGCGGGTTACTCGGTAGAGAGCTTCCTTCCCACTGTCTCGGGTCCAACCCCCCCAAGCTGTTCGACCTGCCCGCGAGTCGGATCTCTCTTCCACCGCAACTTTTCTCAATCCACGACAACCCTCAATTGACGTCTCCGGTCACGAATACCGCCAATTGAACCGTCAAAATGTTCGCTCGCACTGCTCTCCGGGCTGCGCAGCCCCTCAAGATGGTACGCTTCACCCTTGCTCCAACAGATTTTCCCCGCGGCGGGCATGCTAGATTGTTTGGCATCATCACACCATACCTTGTCCCGCGCTTTTCCCACTCGGCCCTGTCTCCCGCCGTAAGCAAGCTCCAAACAGGAACTTTTGAGCTGACCATTGGATGTTCCCCGCCACACAGCAAGCCCGCCGCTACGCGACCGAGCCCGCGGCCAAGTCCTCCTCCTCCAGCGCGGCGCTGATCGCCGGCGGAGCTGCTGCCGCCGCCGGCGGGGCGTACTACTTCTTCTCGGGCTCCCCCGCCGTCCAGAAGGCCGAGGCCGCCGTCGGCGTCGCGCCCAAGAAGGCCCTCACGGGAGGCGACCAGGGCTTCGTCTCGCTCAAGCTCGAGGCCATCGAGAACGTCAACCACAACACCAAGAAGTTCCGCTTCGCGCTGCCCGAGGGCGACATGGTCTCCGGCCTGGACGTCGCGAGCGCCGTCCTGACCAAGTACAAGGGCCCCGAGGACGAGAAGGCCACCCTGAGGCCTTACACTCCCATTTCTGATGAGGGTGAGTTATGTTCTTCCTTTTCCCGTGGCGATTGGGTCCTGGAAAACAAGTGAAACGGGGAAACGTATTGCAAGAAACTTTGACTGATGATATCATGATAGACGCCAAGGGCTACGTCGACCTCCTCGTCAAGAAGTACCCCAACGGCCCCATGTCCACGCACATGCACGACATGGCGCCCGGCCAGCGCCTCGACTTCAAGGGCCCGCTGCCCAAGTACCCCTGGACGCCCAACAAGCACGAGCACATCGCCCTCGTCGCGGGCGGCACCGGCATCACGCCCATGTACCAGCTCGCGCGCGCCATCTTCAGCAACCCGGACGACAAGACCAAGGTCACGCTCGTCTTCGGTAACGTCACCGAGGAGGACATCCTGCTCAAGAAGGAGTTCGCCGAGCTCGAGAACACGTACCCCCAGCGCTTCCGCGCCTTCTACGTCCTCGACAAGCCCCCCAAGGAGTGGGTCGGCGGCAAGGGCTTCATCACCAAGGAGCTGCTCAAGCAGGTCCTCCCCGAGCCCAAGAGCGAGAACATCAAGGTCTTTGTCTGCGGCCCTCCCGGCCTGATGAACGCTGTCTCTGGTAACAAGAAGAGCCCCAAGGACCAGGGCGAGCTTGTCGGTGTCCTGAAGGAGCTGGGATACTCTCCCGACCAGGTTTACAAGTTCTAAGGTTTGCGGTCTAAGGCTGTGTAGATGGAAGATGTTACAAAAGAGGTGGAGGAATGTATGTATGACTACTAAAGGCTATAGACGCATAGATCACGTAAAGCCTAAAAGAGAGAGGTTCAGTCGATTGGATCATGCTTGTGCTGAAGGTGAAATTGATGAAGCTCATGGGGTTTGCAATGGTAACAACACGTCCCAAGTCTACCGGATTTTGCAAACGCTGCTGTAACCGCCGAGAGGGGTTCGCAATCTGTCTCATTGGTTTCACACACCGTTCTCCCCTTCATCTCCCTGGCTCGTAGTCAAGGTCAACGCCTTCTTGCAAGGCAACATCAGGTACGGCTGCTTTCTTAAGTTGGAAGTTTGACCCTACTAAGCTACACCTGTCAAGTTGGATATTCCTGCATACTTGTGTATATAACGAATTCGCAACCACGCTATGAAAGTATCGTACAGGTCGGTTCGCCCACAACATTGATCCAAAGCTCGGCCATCGTCTACTTACGTTATTGGTGGCTGACATACGGTATTACCTTGCCCTCCGCACCAATTAGATGCCCTTGGTGGCAGAAGCGACACACTCGTTGATGATGCCGGACCACTTGACGGCGTTGATGTAGTCCTTGGCATCGATGCTCTCCTGCAGACCAGGGTAGACAGCTTCGTTTCGTCAGCAATCAAAGCTCAGTATCAAAATCACGAGTGAGTGGATGACTTACCTCCAGCATATCCAGTCCACAGACCGGGCGCGAACACGACGTGCTTGAACCAGCTGCGGCCGTCCAGGCCACCGGGGTACAGGAAGTTGCGCTCGATGCCCTTGTAGCTCTTGTTCACCCACACGAAGGCGAGGCCGAGCTTGATCTTGCGGATGATGTTCCACCAGGGGATGTCCTCCTTGAGCTCCCAGTCGACCCAGGCGGCCGTCTCGTCGAGGTTCCACGCCTTCTCGCGGAAGGCGGCGATGGAGGTGCGCAGGACCTGCAGGGAGGCGCGGAATTGCGACTGCGAGCCCTGCGCGTCGGCGTCGGCGACGGCGACGCTGGCGCGCTGGCGGAAAACCTCGTCGTCCCTGACGGGCTCCGCGGCGGCGAGCTTGGCCTCCACCTGGTCGACGTAGCCGGAGAGGGCGTCAGCGTAGTCGGTGGCGTTGAAGCGGATGACGGGCACGTTGGAGAGCTCGGCGACGACGAGGCCGAGGATCTGGGCCATGGTGCGGTGGTAGACGAAGCCCGGGTCGCCGAACTTCTCCATCCAGTGGAAGGAGTCGTAGTTGGAGTGGTACTGGTACACGGCCTCGTCGTTCTCGCCGCCGAAGCCCATGTCGATGGAGGGGATGCCGGCGAAGTCCTGGAAGGCGGTGAAGTCGGAGCCGGAGCCCATAGTGCTGATGCGGCCATTCCAGACGTCGCCGACGGTCTGGCCCGGGACGGTCTGGTTGGGCGAGGGAACGATGTGGGTAATCTCGCGGAGGACCTTGTGGAGGAGGGGTGCAGCAGAAGTGCTGAAGTGAGGGCCGCGGACGCCAACGTCGACGTTGATGTAGGCCACCGAAGCGGCGGAGAGCCAGGGGAGGTATTCTTCGACCCACTCCGTGCTGCCGATGAGGGAGTATTCCTCACCGTCCCAGGAGGCGAAGACGATTGTGCGTGTTGGCTTCCAGCCGGATGCGACTGCGACACCGACGCCGCGGATGACTTCGTTGAGGACGGAGGAGCCGCTGTTAGGGTCACCGGCGCCGCCGGCAATCCAGGCGTCGCGGTGGTTGCCGACAACGATGACCTCGTTGGGAATGGTGCCGTTGACGATACCAATGACGTTCCAGAGAGGGGTCGTGGTGTAGTTTTGCTCGTTGTAGAGGTTCAGAACGACGTTGTCAGGGGTAGGGCCGATGTTGTACTCGACGCCCCTGTATGCGAGGCCGAGGTTACGGTTCCAGTATTTGTTGAAGTCCTTGATGGAGGGGCCGTGGCCATTCAGCGCCTTGAGAATAGGGATGGCGTCGGCATAGGAGATGGGGATGGAGGGGATAGAAGGAGTGGCATCATCCACAGGGGCGCGAGGGGCGCCGGGCTTGGAGGGGTAACCCGGAGTGGAGGGGTCACCGGGCCGGACGGAGAGGAACTGGGCGCTTCCGCGCTGGACGGCGCTCGGGTGACGGGCGGGGCCATCGGGGTAGGCTTCGTAGCCGTTCTCCTCCGTAACCTTGCCGTCGTCACCAGGGTCGCTATACAGCAGAGCACCAATCATGCCGAGCTCCTGCGCACGCTTGACCTTGAGGCCGCGGAAAATGCCGCCGTACTTGGCAATGGCGATCTTGCCCTCGAGGCTGACGTTGGCCTTGACGAGATCTTCGTAGTCCTGGTACGTGCCGTAGTTGACGAAGACGAAGGATCCTGTCACGTTGCCGCTGGCGGAGTAACCGTGGAAGGTCGGCACGCGGTTCGGCAGACCGGAGCTGGGATCCTCCTCGAGCACATCCTCCTCGAGCGCAGCCTTGAAGTCGACCTTCCAGGCGGACTCCTCCTCATCCTTGGACTTGGAGAGCAGAGAAAGGCTGTGGTCTACGGGGTAGTTGATGTACACATCGTAAGCAACAATGTCGGACTGGATGCCCCAAGACTCCCACTTCTCCTTGGTCCACAAAGCCTGTCGGGCTGTTAAACGCTGTTTGCTCGCAAGTGGTATCACATTACTTGCCTGAGAGTAGTTTTGACCTGCGAGATGGGGGCCGGCAGTGTAGTACCTGCTCCACTCCTCGGCCTTCTCAGATGAGGGAACCTCAAAGAGGATCTTCTGGACCTCCTCGTGAGTGATGGGCGCAAGGTTGAAGCTGTTGGTCAGGGACCAGCCGTGGTGGTGATGGTGGTGGTGTCGGGGTGGGTCGTCGACAAATAGCGCAACTACAAAGAAGACGGACCAAAAGATGAGGATGGAAGAGAGCGCGATGGTACAGAAGCGCCGCAGGACGTGATTCTGGTAGCGGTGTCGGGGCGCACCAACGTAGACGTTAGTGATGAGCGGCGTCCGCTCATTAGCCATTTTGTCGTGGTAGCGCTTTCTGTGGTTCGTGTCAGCCGAGTCTATATCACGCAGCTCTCGAAAGCTGAAGTCGCGAAACTCTGATATAGGGAACGAGACGGGCGTGAAGTGATGAATGAAAGCAACATGAGACGCGGATGCGCACGTGTGGCTTACGATGGTGGTTGCATCATCGCGCGGCCACCAGCCACACTAGCTCAGGCACCACACAGAGCTCCAAAAGGTCGCACGAGGACGACAGCAACGCGTACTTACTCTTGTGCCATCTTGCAAAAGCACCGGAAGCCGTCACCAGAACGCAATTGACAAGCTCTTCTCTGTGCTTTTTTCCTGCCGCCAGAGATGTAGTTGGAACAGAGTTGGAGAGATTACAAGTCTGGTACGAACATTGCGTGCTTCAGTTGATGTTATCAAGCGTCAATGGGTAACGGTTTTGCCGATCGGCTGCCGCCGGGTGGTGACGCCTCCACTGACACTGGCCACCCACGAGCGCTGATTTGGCTGACAGTCACTGAGAACCCGCCCAGCTTGCCTGCTTCCAGCACTGGTTGACGCATGGGCTTGGCCTCCTTCCTGTTTCGGGGACACAGGCGAGCTGGGGGGCTTTTGCGGGGTCATCGGCGGTCCGGTGCCGACTTCAACACCGGACTCTGGAGATAACAGGCGCGCTCACCACGCTACGAGATACGGAGCGTCGTTGCGGTTGACTCGTCGGCGTGGGCTATCCTATCTGCTTATCTCATTAGATCGGACCCCTCAAAATTCGACCCGTGACACCGCATCGACAGTCCTACTGCGTCCGATCTAGCATGGCACAAGCCCGGGAATATAAGCACGCCAGAGGAAACACAGTTTCGATCCATCGTCATCATAAGAACAGGCGTTGCATCATCCGTTCTTCACCTTGGTTAGCGGCGACGCCTTTGCCGCCTGTTCCCCTTAACCCCTTCAGCCCCTCGAGTCAAGAGAGTCGAGACACACAACCTCCCTTCTCCTGCGCCTGTGACTGGATATCGGCCAACACCCGGTGATCACGCAATTGATTGGGTGGATTCCGTCCAATCACTCAATCAAACTCTTCCCGGATACGCTGCCTGGAAACCACCACTCTCCGAAGCTGAAGTCTTTGAGTGCGAGACGCTGCGCCTTTGGCTATTATGTTGCCGTCTGGCGGTGTGCAATGTCTCTGAATGAAGCAGCGACAGCACACGTCTTGTCTTAGGGATTCGCATGTTCAGATTTCATGCCGAATGCTGCGCTGGCAAGCCGAACAAATAGGGTGTTCCCTGCGTAACATCCAATGGGCCCGTGATGATTATTCAGCTGGAGCCAGTGCGCCCTAGTGTGTCATCGTGTCCAGCTGCCAACTCTGCGCCCACGCTCCTGCAAGCCACCCCGAGGTTCGGCCCCGGCTTCGGCGAAGTCGGTCAGTCGCCGCCGGGAAAAGAGGCCCCCCACCATGGTGAAGGCTGGACGTCATGGCAACTTGCGGGGGGTGCAACTTCTTTTTCGTCCAAAAAAACAGCAGTATCTCTACTTTTGCGTTTGAGGCGCAACCACAAATCGTCATACAGCGAGGACCCCTGCCTTTTCCCTCACACCCTCACCGACTCCAACAACAGGAGCAACAACCACAAAGTTTCTGCCGACAATTGGACCCTCTGTGGCGGCCGTTGGAAGCGTGCACAATGGCCGGCTTGCAGGCATTACGCGGAGTCGCAGTGCAGCCGGACCATCCATCTCCAGCAGCAAACATCGCCCCCCCCCCTGTTCCAACACCCGTCGCACACCTCCCGACCGCCTGCCCGCACCGCACCGTGGTCTGGCCTGGGCCGACCGGGAACGCACCGGGAACGCTGTCTTCCTCGCTCGCTTCAGCAGCAGCGGTTGCAGGCAGGGAAGCCGTGATGGAGGATTGCTGTGGCCAGCAACACGGGGCACCGCGCAAGCCGAACCAGCGTCCCCTACAAATCTGCAGAGAAGAAGCCAAACTCTCTCACTGACCCGTCCAGTCCATATCCGAGACACATCTATGCCCACGATCATCCCATCTCTGTTGCCAACGCGCAGCAATGCATTTCGACTACTTCCCTCGCGTCTCGCGCTCACGTCACTGTTTACTACCGCCGTATGTCGACACGACCATTGATGCTGGCGCTGATGCTGATGCTGACCTACTATGCCCACGAACCGTGATGGGTACTTCTTGGTGAACGCCAAGTAAGGAAGGGTACGGCAGGCGGGAATGCCCACCTCCAGAGCGGTGCTCCAGCTAGTGGCTATTCCCCGGTAGGCGAAGCCGAGGCGGTTCCAATGGTGGCCCGCCCGGAGGCGTACGGCCAGATATTCGCCCCTCCACGAATTCGGTGTACTTGTTGCTTGAACCAAACCGCAACCCTCTTGTCCCCCTCCAGCCAGTGGCCCAGACGGAATACAGAGACTTGCGTCAGCATTATTGGACGGGATCGGTGCAAGAGAACGGAGAAAAGGTCGAGTCCCCTTCCTGCCCGCTGCCCAGACATTCCCACTGCCATTCACGGGGCTCGAACTTCTGCAGGAAGCTGGGGTGGGAGGTGGGAAGGGGCGGATGACTCCCCAGCTCCGGTGCGGATACATTACCCACGCTATTCCCTGTCCGGCCCAGTGCAGCCGCGAGCCTGCAGACATCGAAGTGGATCTTTCCCGTTAGGACTTTTTTTCTTTTTTTCTGCTCTTTGCGCTTGACGAACCGCCTTTCCCATCCGCTGCTTGTGTTCTTGTGACTCCCTTCTCCAGTTCTGCCTTTTTCCCTACCTTGTTTTTAAAGGCCGTTGGTTTCCCTCGATTCTAGATTTGCCCCTTCCCGACTTATTCTGCTTTATTGCTATTCCCTACGTCGCACAAGCGCAGACGACGGAGAATTACTACGTCACCAAGGATCCAGCGCTGAAATCTGTTACTACCATCCGGGTCGATCACTTACTTCAGCGTGCGGCAGTAACATCGATCCTTGCGAACTTCGCGACTTGGTCTTCTCCCATACTTGCGGTCACAGATCTTCAATATGACCAAGCCAACAAAGCCCAAGTTGCCCGCGAAGCAGTTGGCCATTCTGGGTAAGACGCGCCCCGGCTTTTCAAAACTTGTTACTGCGATTGCTTTTAACTACATTTGATCTACAAATGCGAATCCGCGCAACACCACCTAGTGCCGGGCAAGTGCCTTTACACAGCCAAGGAAGCAGGCACATCGCGGCGTCCGGGATCACACAAGAGAAAACATTTGGAGCATTACGAGGAAGCGTTTACACGAGAGTCGAGAGCGCATGGGTCGGTTGGGAAATTCACGTCTTGTTGCCCGAAGCCGCCTGTCCTTTAGCCACGCACTTACATCCCCTAAGCCTACCATATCTTACTTTCGAATGCGACGTGGAAAATGGTCCTGGTCTTCCGAGCTGCCTGATCAATGTGAACCGACCGAGGTCGAGACTTCATACACCAAGCCCAAGGCGGTTGGCATGTCACTGCTGCAGATTACACCTTGCGCCCGACGTCATATGCATCGCGAAACCTTCATTCAAGGTGTCCTCCAACCTAGTCCGTCTTCTGCATCGCTAACAGTCCCGTGTAGCCGTCGCCCGCTTTGCCGAACCGCTCGCCTTGACCTCCGTCTTTCCGTACCTCCCAGAGATGATCAAAAGTTTCGGAGTAGAACAGAACGATGTTGCGAGATGGGCCGGCATCACATCCGCCGTCTTCTCGTTGGCCCAGAGCTGTACTGCAGTCCCGTGGGGTAGAGCATCCGATCGATTTGGCAGGAAACCGACAATCATTGTTGGTCTGCTCTCGACTATGGTATTCTTCGTTGTTTGGGGAATGTCAACCAGCCTGCCCATGGCGATTACTGTTCGCGCTATCTTGGGCAGTGGTAACGGTAATGGTAAGCATACCCATTAGTTTCGATCACCAATGATGTCTCAGCTAACATGCGCATTCAGTCGGAATTATCCGCACAATGGTAGCAGAAATGGTGCCCGAAAAAGAGCTACAGCCCCGAGCCTTCTCCATCATGCCTCTGGTCTGGTCGGTCGGTTCCATCTTCGGCCCCGCCTTCGGTGGCTTCTTCGCCAAGCCCGCCGACCGATTCCCCTCGATCTTCGGCGACAGCTGGTTCTTCACGACTTACCCCTTTGCCCTGCCGAACCTCCTCGCTGCCGTCTTCTTCCTCCTTTCCGTTACGAATGCGACCCTTTTCCTGAAAGAGACTCTCGAGAGCAAGCGCCATGAGCCCGACTGGGGCCTGACTTTGGGCGAACGCCTCACTCGTCCATTCCGTCGCACTCGCCACTACCACCGCGCAAACACCCGCGCTCGCCGCGCCTCTTTCGTCGACGGCGAGGCTACTGCGCCGCTCGTGCCTACCAAGCTCAACCCACCCGCGCATCCGCTCGAGGACAACAAGCAACCCTTGGAGGCACCCAGCATGAAGGAGGTGTTCACCGCGCAGACGACCATCAACCTTATCTGCTACACTTTCCTCGCTCTTCACTCCGTCGCTTACGACCAGGTCCTTCCGGTATTCCTCAACTACCCTGTTGTCGAGCATACGCCAGAGAATACCCACCTGCCCTTCCAGTTCTCTGGCGGCTTCGGTCTTGGCTCAGACCGCATTGGCACCATCTTCACAATCTATGGCATCACCTGCGGTGTGATTCAATTCTTCGTTTTCCCGCCGCTATGCAACTACTTTGGTGTCCTCCGCTGCTTCCGCGCATGCGGTATGTATAATTTCCTCCCGCTTGCATAAATGCCAATGCTGATATCTCGCGCAGCTCTGACTTTCCCCGTCGTCTACATCCTAACCCCCTTCACCGTCCTTTTCGAGACGACCTTTAGCCGCTACGCCGCGCTCATGGTCGTGATGTTCACAAAGGCATTCGCAGTCATCATCGGCTTCCCCTGCATGACGATCCTCCTCACGAATTCCGCCTCCTCCCTTCGCATCCTCGGCACCCTGAACGGCTTCGCGACGATGTTTTCCGGATTCGGCCGCGCCTTCGGTCCGGCCGCCGCCGGTGCTGCGTTCTCCTGGGGTGTCGGCAAGGGCTACGTCATCACCTCCTGGTGGTTCCTCGCCGTCACCGCCATCATCGGCGCCGTGCCCATCTACATGCTCGTTGATAGCGATGCTCTCACGCAGTCGCCCGACACCAGCGACGACGAAGAGAGCACCGATGACGACGACGACACGATCACAAGCACCTCGAGCGGAGAGGCGTCTGGAAGCGGGCGGGAGACGGAGCCGTTATTGGCGAGGAACGGATCGGCTGGGTATGATTCCGTCAGCACCCCGGCCCGCTCATGAGTCTTCTGTATTTCAGCACCGTCTTGCATGGTTTTCTATGAGCGAGTCTTGCAAATAATGCATATACGAGGGTACGAGATATGGCTGACTTTAATGTTTTGAATCGGCTATCTCTCGACGCATTTTCGAATTTTCCATATTGACAGCATTTGTTGTTGTCTTGGTTTGGGCCAAAGTTTGTTCGTTGCAGGCGCTCAGCATTGCGGGCCGCTCATGGGTTGTTATTCAGGTATCAAAAAGCATTGTTTATGGGGTTTTCATTCATACGCATCGATCATCTATAGATGGGCTCAGTTCCAGCTGATTAACATTACAAATATTTCAATGAATTGCGTCTCTCCCCTTCTGCTTGATGTGATTTTGATAGTGGCCATGATTCAATGAGTGGGATTTCACGCCCAACGTCTGGTTTGCGCAGTTGCGGATTCGAAACAATTGACCGTACTCAGCGAGTGATGTCCAATATGACGTGTATTGGCCGGTAGGTCAAACCACGAATTCATGGATGCGGCCAGCTCAAAGGCAAATCAACATAGTCTCAGCTTATTAATGAGGTATCCTGCGATAGCTTGTCTGGGAACTGCATATCTGGAGCAACGAAATGTACACAAGTCATTGGTCTCTCTGTCTTGTCTGACCACGGCATGGCTTGGTTATTCAAACTCCAGTGGATAAGTTTACTTCACACACATACGTATGGCCCTGGTGAGGTATTCTAAAGGGTCCCGCAGCGGCCACGCATCGCCAGTCGGTATCTCATCCGACTATATGCAACTAAGACGAAACTATTGTCAGACCTGGGCGGCCCCGGTGGACATGGTGGCACAGGAAAGCTAAGTCTCTTGTACGATCTTCGTGCGGACGTATTTTTCGTTTCTACTTCTTTTTTTCAGTAGATGTCCGTAGGGCTTTGGGTGAGACTTCTTAATCAAGTAATTAAGCATAGCGGCTAAGTGATTCATCATTCAAAAGTCAGGTCATGACTTTGTATGATTTCATGCTCGGTAATGTAGAATTGGCAAACAATGGCCAACCTGAATGGCTTGCAGTCAGTGAGGTCCGGGCACCTAATCGATGCCGAGCCACTTACAGACGGCCCCACCCGCTGCCGTCCACATCCCGGCGGTGGATCCACGGGTCGCGTTCCAGGGCCGCAGAGTGATTGTGGATAAGGAAACCGCATTTCAACATTCAACCCCCCTTTGAAGTTAAGCCAAGGCGCAAACCTCGTCATTGCACAAGCTCGACAGCAAAACACCCTCTCAACTCGGGCCTGACGCCCCCAAAGTTATGATGTCCTTTTCATCGGAAGAGGAAGACCAAGTCCTCTCAGACGCCCAATCCATCGCGTCAGAATCCAGCGACGGCGAGGAATTGCCCCCGCGGCCGCTGCATCACAACTACTTCGCGCCACCCTTCTACGGTCGTCCGCCGACTCCCTTGCCGCCCTCGCCATCGCTGACATCGCTCCTGCGTCCCTCGCGACCGACAACCCCCGATGCATCCGACGACGACTTCGAGCCCGTCCCCCGCGCGTCGCCGCAGGTCCCGACTTACGAATACTACGGCTTCGTGCTGTACCTCTTCTCGACGCTGACATTCATCGTCTACTTGCTGTGGTCCTACCTGCCGTCGCCGTTTCTGCACGCGTTGGGGATCTACTACTACCCGAATCGATGGTGGTCGCTGGCGATACCGGCGTTTCTGACCATGTTGGGGGTTTACATCTACATTGCGCTGGCTCTCTACAACGTCGAGATCATGACGTTGCCGCTCAATTCACTCGAGACGGTGGTGGACGACGCATCCAAGGTCGGAGTGATCGACAGCAAAGGGCGGCTGAGGGACGGCCAGGCCAAGAGAAGGTCGCGAGACAAGAGGGATAATAGGTTGCCTGGGGGAGGGCTGAATTGGAAGAAGATCTGGAATGAGGGGACGGATGCGGTAATGGACATCCCGCTAGCAGGTGCCTGCGAGGTGCTTTATGGAGAAGGGAGAGATTTCGAGTCAGAAGACGAGTACATCGTTACCTAAGGCTGACAGCCGGGACGTGAGGATTTATGACACATTGAATAAGATACCCTTTGATGCAAGCTTGAAGCCATATTCTTCACTTAAAATACTTGTGATTGGTTTGCCTGTACCTCAGCGCATTGGGTAGGTAGGTATCGATCCAGAGTCCTTCAAAACTGTGATCGTTCCGACGCTCGGTGAGAAGCTCCACACCGAGAGCTCGTACAGTGTGTCGCGCTACTACACGGTGGGGTGTGGCTGAAATCTCAGCCTTGCAGCTTCACCCAACCACGCCAAATTTCGACCACGACGCGACCTTCAATCAGGCGCAGCATCGCAACAACCCACCACACCGCCCCCGAATCATCTCAATTATCTCGGTGGCTTGTCGCATCACATCTCCGACTCGATCAAAATGTCGCAACAGCCATTGTCCTCGTCGGTGCAGCCGACTGACATCTACGGTGGAGGTGAGCTAGCAGCGGAACCCCGTCCCGTGGCCGCCTTGCGCGCGCGTTGTCACCGTGTCTAACTGTCGTGCAATAGATGAGGTCTCCGCCTTGGTTCTCGACCCAGGATACTGCAGCACTCGCGCTGGCTTCGCAGGCGAGGATGTCCCCAAGTCTGTGTTTCCGTCGTTCTACGGCCGTGTCGGTTCCAACGATCCCCCGACCGATGTATTTGGCGACGAGTGCCTGATCCCCCGCGCCGACTTCGAGGTCCGCAACTACATGAACAAGGACAGCGTCGTTGAGGACTGGGATGTTGCCAACAAGATCTGGGAGCACATGCTCATCACTCGCCTCCAACCCGCGCGTCCTACACCTCCTTCTAAGAACGGCCTTAACGACGACCCTAAGACGGAAACCGAGGGAGGCGAGGCCAATGGAGATGCTGACGTCGCCATGGAGGATGCCGAGACTCAGGAAAAGGCTCTGCAGGAGAACCCTCTTTTGATGACTGAGGCGCCTTGGAACTCGGCTAAGTCCAGAGAGAAGGCCATCGAGATCATCATGGAGAACTGGGGCTGCCCTGCCTTCTGGCTGAGCCGAACGCCTGTCTTGGCCGCCTTTGCTGCCGGAAAGGCCAGCGCTCTCGTCATCGATGTCGGTGGCGCCAGCACCTCCGTCACGGCCATCCACGACGGTATGGTTCTGAAGAGATCCATCCAGAAGTCTCCTGTCGGCGGTCTGTGGCTGTCTTCGCAGATCCGTAGCCTGTGGGAGACCTCAGAGCCCAAGATCGACCCCGTCCCTACGTTCCTCGTCGAGAACAAGACTCCCGTCGACGCGGGTGCACTCCCCCAGTTCAAGCAGCGCCAGTTCGGTTTTAGCATTACTGACTCGTTCCGTACTTACGAGGAGGAGCGACTGCTCACCGAGTTCAAGGAGTCCGTCGTCGAGACTTGGCGCGGCCCCGGCAAGTACGCCGTCCCCCAGAACGAGGAGCTCGCCAAGCTCCAACCCGGCCGCGTCTTTGAATTCCCCAATGGCGCCAACCAGATGTGGCGCGAACAGCGGTACAAGGTCTCGGAGGGTATGTGGGACGAGACGGCAGCGTTCCCGACGGCCAACGAGGAGCTGCGCCTTAGCAAGAGCCAGACCATCCCCGAGCTCATCCGCGCGGCGCTCAATGCCGTTGACGTCGACCTGCGCCCTAACCTGCTGGGCAACATCGTCGTCACCGGCAGCACCAGCTTGCTGAACGGCTTTAACGATCGTCTCAACAACGAGCTGACGACCATGTACCCGGGCCTGAAGATCAAGATCCACGCCGCGGGTCTGTCCAGCGAGCGCCGCTTCGGTGCCTGGATCGGCGGCAGTATTCTGGCCAGCTTGGGCACGTTCCACCAGATGTGGATCTCGCGTAAGGAGTACGAGGAAAACGGTGTGAGCATTGTCGAGAAGCGCTGCAAGTAAATGCTTGCTGCCGGTGCCTTGGAATCTCCTGAGTTAAAGGAACGGAAAGCAGGAGTCTGGCGGGGTGGTTCAATTCGTTCGCGTTACCTAAGACGGCGTATGGAGTTTTGCGATAAAATTATGGTCTTTTCTGAGTTATCAGAGAAGGTAGGGCGTCGAAAGATTACGCATCGTCATGGTTGTGGATGGAAGTAGTGTCTATGAGTGTGAGCCGCCGAACAGGCTAGACAGTTATTAAGGAATACACACAAAAGTGTCAACCAAGCTGTCTCGCGGTATTGTGAGGGTTTCCCCTCGCTTTCTGATGCTCTTGACCCTGGATAGGCTTTCGGAAGGGATATCGCGTAGCATTTCCAAACAGTTGGAGGGACGCGAGGACGATATGGGCTCATTTTCCCACGCTTGATGGTTGCGATTGAAGTCAACATCAAAGGCTTGAATTATGGAATAGTCCATTCATTCACTATTCAGGCATACAATCCTTCAGTTCGTTGGTGAGATCGAATTTACATTCAGACTGGAAGGAAGTCTTGGTAGCTTTAGATAGGCGAGATATAGTTGTGCAAGATTTTTCTTTTTGCATGCATTGTATCCGTTGTTGGAAACAAACTGAAAGCTAGCTTCACTCAGTTATAAGGTGCTTAAGCAATAAGGCTGAGTAAATCATGTCAACGAAGCCAAAAAAGTTTGTTCTTAACTCTACCAAACATATCTCAAATCAACAACGTGCGAAACTTGGGCGCTATTCTCACGTTAAGGTACCTTAAGGTAGGTAGGTATTATGAGCCTGCTTCTTTCCTGACGCAGATTTTCCAATGTACCTCAGGCAGGCACTGTCGCGATGGGAGCTCCTTCCCAAGTTTCGATCACTAACTCTAGGCCTCCTACCTAACATAAAAGAACCTAACATAAAAGAACCTCAAATTTCTCCCCTTTGCACCCACTTGCACCCACTTGCACCCACTTGCCTACCTTCTGGTTGAACCACAATGCGCCTTTCAACATTGCCATAATCTTCATTCCTCCTTCTTGGGCCGCACCTCTGAGCACACATTTTATGGTCTTGGAACAGACATTTTTGGCCTGCATAACTTTCCAACCCACAGATCTGTGTTACTACAGCTCCTGCCTCAAAGTATCTACATCCCGAGGCATCACGAAGTCAAGAATTCCTTGGTCGATTTTAGGTATGACAGCCCCCGCCAGTGGTCTCGACTGGGGTAGAAAAACGGCAGGCACGGACCACAAACGATAGCTGCCTTCGCGGAAGCTGGCTGATTGGCTGACACTTTCCGCCTCAGGCACCCCTGCAGAAATCGCACCTGAGTCACCCAAATTTCTGCGGCTCTACGTGAACTTTCCCTCCTGCTTCCCCAGAGCCGACTGACGCGTCGCCCCATCGACCTGACGAGCTTCCCCCCGACCGAACGCTGCCGCCATCGCATCAGCAACCACATCGCGAGGCATGGTATAGACCCGGAACCCGTCGGCGCACAATATCGGAGGTGCCAGAGGGGAGATATTTGTGCCAACATCGACATCATGAGCGACGAACCCCCCAAGTCACCCCCGTCTCCGGACGACGGGGACCCCAAGTCCCAAAAGGACCTGGAGGCTCAGGACGACGAGCAAATTTCGCGCACGCTTAGCCAGCTTCAACAAGGAGGAGATTTGGGCTTTAGCTTGGATGAGCCATTCGACCAGTCCGGCAAAGCAGACGATGCGGAGGATTACGAGGATATTAGCGACGATGACCTGCCCGAGGAAGAGGAAGGCGAAGCCAACCCCGCGACTTCCCTATCCACCGTACCAGGTTTGACGGACGATGGAGGCACGAGCAACGATACAGACGACCTCTTCGGCGATGGACCTTCATCTCCAATGGAAATACCCGGCCCGCCATCACCAGCGCCTCACGTTCACGATCCCGACAGCGCCGATGCGTCGCAGTACCGAGACATCAACTTCGACCCCGAGCCTGGCTATGAGGCCGCTAATCAAGACCCGGATATTCCCGCGCCGGCAGAGACAGTTGAAGATTTGGTCAAGCAGGCGTGGCCAACATGGCAGAAGGGTGTCATCCTGAAATGGAACGAACTCCTCCCCCCGAAGAAGGCCCGATGGATCGAGAAAAAACCGACCAAAAAGCCTAAGACATTGATATTCTCAAAGTTGACTTTGGATCTTGCGGCCGACCAGGAGAAGCTTTTCCGTATCCCAGGCACTGCCGCTGCGACAAGGAAGCAGAAGCGTATCGACGATGACACCAGGGGATTAGTGACATGCACGCAGCAGGAATCGTCGGACGAAGCCGAGGCTGAAGAGTTCAACCTCGAACAGGACTCAGATTCCGAGGCGGTCGCCGGCTTTACTCTGCAGGACATCGAGATGGTTTGCGACGACTGGGCTGGCCGCATTGAGCAGGCAGAGCACGACTTTCAGAAGCAACGAGACCAAGAAGCCGCCGCCCATGCAGCAGAAGCAGCATCCCTCAAGCGCGCCCACGACGATGCGTTTGACTTTGACTGGGAGGAGTTCATGGATGACGAAGAAACCAAGCCGCCGCCAACCAAAAAAACACGCCCGCCCCCGCCCAAGGGTCTTCCGGAAATTCCACGCTTCACTGCACCCTCATTCGACTCATTTGAGGATGTAACAAAGCGCTCTTCTAAACGAGTTATTCTGGACTTGAACGATCCTTACCTCCTTCTCGAGGAAGCCGAATCGCAACGTGGTCCCAAACGCCAGCGGGTTGAGCAGAAGCTCACACGCATGGCCAACGGTCATCTTCGACCCGACCTCTCTCAACGGTTCAATATGTCAAACGATGATGCGTATGAGGCTCTCAAGGAGAATCATCAACACAAGGTCAGAGCAACTCTTGGCAATCTTCAGGTGGAACACAGTATGCCTGCACTCAAGCTGGCATGGCCCTTCTACAAGGTCAAGCTGGACATCCGCAGAGATGGTTACCATCGTCCTTACTTCAAGTTTGGTAAGCACGAGCGTCAGGTGATCAGGTTCAGCAAGCTCGGCTTCCACAAGCGCAAGCAAATGAAAGGCAAGGCCCATGAAGTTTTCCGCACCACCAAGGACCTGGGCATCACAGACAACTCGACAGCCGTGCTGTTCGAGTACTGCGAACGCACACCTCCCGTCCTGTCCAATTTCGGCATGGGCAACAGAGTCATCAACTACTACCGGAAAAAGAAGGTCGATGATGAGGAGGCCCCGCCCAAGATGGAAATTGGTGAATCCCATATTCTCCTGCCCGAGGACAGGTCGCCCTTTGCAATCTTCGGCGAGGTGGAAGTTGGCCAGACAATGCCTACCTTGCACAACCAGATGTACAGGGCACCCATCTTCAAGCACAAGCCGCGCTCAACCGACTTCCTCTGCGTTCGGAGCTCAACAGGCGTGGATGGATCTAACTGGTACCTTCACAAGATTGACCATCTTTACGTCGTTGGCCAGACATTCCCTAGCGTGGAAGTTCCGGGGCCCCACAGCAGAAAGGTCACCAACGCTTCGAAGAACAGAATCAAGATGATCTCTTATCGTATGATGAGGCGGAACGAGCACAGCCTTGTCAATCTTTCCGAAGTCACAAAGCATATTGCAGACTCGACCGACGCCCAGAACCGACAAAAGCTGAAGGAATTTCTGGTATATGCCAAAGTTGAGAAGGGTCTCTGGGGCCTGAGACCAGGAGAAACACTGATGGACGAACATGGCATCAGAGCCATGATTAGGCCCGAGGATGTTTGCTTGATTGATGGCATGCAATTGGGCATGCAGATGCTGGAAGACGCCGGGTTTGACCCTAACAATGTCAACTTGGAGGACGATAACGACGAGCCTGCCGAGGAAGACGATGACGAGCGCACCGGCAAGGGCGGCAAGAAGGCTGCCGAGAAGAACGACGAGAAGCTCGCGGACAAGATGGCACCTTGGAAGACCAGCAAGGCCTTTATCGACGCGTGCGCTGGCAAAGCTATGCTCAAGCTCCATGGCCAAGGTGACCCAACAGGACATGGTCTTGGTTTCAGCTTTATCAGAACCTCGATGAAGGGAGGTTACCTCGAGACTGTTCAGAAGGGTGGATCCCACACAACGGCGGCTGATGCCATGGCCGCTCATCCCGATGCTATGCGCAAAGCGAACAACGGCCATGCCTACAACGTCAAAGAGCAAGAAGCCATGTACAAGAAAGGCATCCGCGAAATCTGGGAAAAGCAGAAGGCCAACCTCGAAGATGGCACCCAAAAAGACGACGACCTCGTGGTCCCACCGCCGGCGGATGAAGACGACCGCTTTTACCCTCAAAGGGCCCAGACCCCTGCTCATGTCGACGAAGGCATGAGTCAAATCACCGGATTGACGACGTCAACAAGTCGGAACCAGCGAAAGCGACTCAAGATTACCCGTGAAGTTCTCAATGAGGCAGGTGCTGTTGAGCAGAAAACTGTCATTATTGAAGACCCTGTTATAATAGACCGATACATCAAGAGAAAGAAGGAATTGGAGTTGGAGGACTTCAAGTACGGTTTCCCATCACGCTTCCCCCCTCTCGACCCTATATCAGGTCTATTATTCAATCTTCATGCGATCCCTGCTTACATTTACGTGCCTCTAGCATCTACGAAGGAAGACCGACCGGAGTCGCTGACGACGATCATCGCCGACTGGTCGAGTAAGCAGTACCCTTCCGTAGATGCTGAGCACTTGATTGACGTCCTAGCAGAATTAATAAGGAGCTCGAACGGCTCAACCGGAACAAACAACGACGAATCGGACGAGAGCAACAAAAAGGACTCCACCGATCAAAGTCCGGCCTCGACGCTGGCTCACCTGAAGCAGACAGAGCGGCCACGGGCACAACCCGCAAGTGTGCCAATTGTGGACAGGTCGGCCACATCAAAACCAACAAAAAGTATTGCCTTCGCTGTTCTTCAAAGTCATCCCCGCCCAACATCAGATCTGCGGAGCCTCTTCAGGACTGGGGCAAGGCGGTTCAAGCTCAAGGCAAAGCTGCTTCGCAAGCGCCGGCCGCGCAGAGCCCCGCAAAAGCCAGTCCTTCCAAGGCAAAGCCGCGAGCGTCAAAGCCTCGAACCCAAGGCCAGAAGCCACAAGGCCAAAACTCCTGAGGTGTCCAAGGGACAGCCGAAGGCACCTAAGCCAAGGCGCAAGACGTACAAGTATAACAAATACAGCCATAATCCATACTGGCAGAACGTCAAGCCCAGGGTCATTTGATCTCGGCAGCCCTTGGCGATGGTTTCCCACGCATCATTTCTTCGCTTCTTTTCGGTTTTTCTCATTTCTAGCTGTTTTTTCGTCGCATTTCGCTTTCCTGCTTGCTTTCTCGACCTCGACCCTCAAACGAACAGTTGGCTGACAGTTTTAACCAAAGGCTTTGTCCTATGCTCAACGGCACTATGAAAACCGATAACGGTATTGCAGAGCACGGTGGCTTCGGCATGTACAACGCGCCAGCAGCGAACGCCGGCTCACCCGGGCAATAATCGACGGCGCCAGGTTCGGACGAAAACCGGTGGCAGCTGTCTAAGCTGCGGCAGACCAGACGTTGCAGCGTCGCATACCGGATTATGGTTGAGACGACAACAGGACCGGACGGCCGGTACCTGCTTCCGGCGCTTACCAATAATCTGCGACTCTCTTGCAGCCAGCCGCTTGACTACCGACGAACGTTCCAGAACGGGGAAGATCCCCACACCCAACCGTCCCCGGTTGCTAACAATAGGGCTACGCCAAGTGATTCCCGCATGGGGTTCAGGCACAACACCAACAACCTGATGTTGATGTCAAAAACCGCCAGGGATATGGAGGTAGTAGGGCGCGTCTGGACCAGAAAAACCTCAGACGTGGGGTTGGACTGAAGTATCCAAAATTGGAATCGTACAATTGACTTCTGCGGGGATGTGGATTATGGAGATTGGGAATCGGCTTTTCAGTCGTGGACTTTGGGTTATGGAAACATTTTTACTGGGCAGCACAAACGGAGAAATCTCCCGAAAACGTGGAACTCGGGGCCGGGGAAGGGTTTTGCAAGCGGTTCAGCAAATCAGAGCATGTAATGATGCATCGGCACGGCGTCTGGTGTTGTTAAGTTTAGCCCATAGCCGCCAGGCGAGCAGCTAATCACACGAAAATCATTTGAGTGACAGAGCTCCAACAAGTTGAAATGCAATGTGAAGAAGACTACACCAGCTGACTTGTGCCGAGTATCCTGGAATACCCCATGCGGTGACTGTTGCTCGAGGGCAGCAGTAAGGTACGCAATTGGTGTGGTGTGGGTGGACGACGCGGGAAGGGGGATATCAGGAGGCTCAGAAGGCTGATATTGGCCAAGAGGTGTACATTGTTCGATGGCTGGCTGACCGGGGGAACGAGATGCGGCACAGCAAAACATGGGTCTTGACGACAGACGACGGGTAGACAGGTCGGGTGGGGGGTTCTTCCTAACGACTGACTTTGCATCACATTGAGTAGATTGGCGAATCGGGCAAAACAGACCTGAACGGGGCGTGTGAGGGGGCACGGGGGAGCATGGAAGGATGCGTGTGTGCCGATGTAACAACGACGAGGAAGAAAAGGGCACAAACAACGATGGTTTTAGCGGCCCAAACCTATGTGCTGCGTATGCGCTGGTTGCTGAAATCACCGATGACTTGCTGATGATGACGAGGTGCCATGTAAGCCAGCGTTGCCTTACAGCCTTAGGAGAAATATGGAACGGAGGGAAAGGCCAAGAGGAGTCAGACGAGGACGACGTGCATGGCCTTGGAAATGTGTGTGGTGGTGGTGTTGGCGGCGGTGATACAGGTTCAAGGCAAGCAAAGCCAGAGCAAGGCGAGGAAATGTCCAGTCAGTTCGGTCGGTTCAGCGACGGGCGACACAATTTACCCACAAAAAAGGTGGTACAGTACGGCAAGGGTGCGGGCTAATTGGCCCGGGACGAAGCAACGACCACACCGTCAAAGTCGCGTGGCTGCGGAGCGTTCTCACGCTAATGCTAAAAATAGGATATTTTTAGAAACTGACCCTTGGGACTGGGATGTGACCTTGACACCGAGGTGTAGTGTAGGGGAGGGGGAGGAGAAGGGCAGCACGACAGGCATATGGAAGGAACATGTGCAGGACTTTCTGCTTCGGCGGCTGCCAATCGGCTTGCGAGGTGCGCCCAGGAACGTTCCTGTCTTGGCCTTTTCCACCGTCGAAACATGCATGGTCGACCTCACACCGTCACAAGGAGAGACAGACACGCAAAGAGAGAAGGCTGTCCTGGCGGTGGAGGAGGATGAGGATGAGGTGGAGGAACCTTTTTTCTTTCGGTTCTCCAATTCTCTTCCCCCTCATCTTGCGAGATGCACGATTGCGTTAGCTCTGATGGAGCTTTGGTCGAACGCCAACGGACCGACCAATCTCGATGGAAGGGGAAATCTCCCGTCGTAAGCTTGGCTCCCATGGTGAAGCAACCAAGTCTATGGAGGCTTTCTCGCTCCGTTGTGGAACCCCCCCGGACAAGTTGGTTTAGCGTCATGTCACTGACGGCACGCCGGCGCTTAACTTAATCATATGGTTATTTCGAATGAACAGGAAAAAAAGGTGGGATGGCGTTTTGGTGACGGGGTCGAGATTGCGACGCCGTTCTCCTCGGACGAATTGTTGAGAAGAGATGGCAAGTTGCTCCGTGTTGGTAAAGTTAGACTGACCGGGGTTGCGTTGAATAGCCTGATGGTATCAAAAAAATAGAGACGAAGATAGTTTGTTGCATGTGAGGATGGACATCCGAGTGGTGGTTACCCTTCTTTCCCTGGGCCGCGTTCTTGGGTCGTCTTTTTCGACGTCTAGTCTTACAGCAACGGTCACAGGCTTGTATGATCGAGGAGCAGCAGTTCCGCAAAAATGATGCTATCTTCATAGGGATCTGAGCGAGGATTGGCGTTTCTGGCAAGATCTCTATCTCTTGGCTTTATTTGTTTTTAGCTTCTTCTTCTTGGCTGTTGTTTTGAACGTTTTCGATGTTTTGACGGGAGGAGCCAGAATGGTAAGACGGAGGCGAGATGCCCAACCAAGGTGGGGAGAGAGGCCGTCTCTCAAAATAAGAGACAGCGGCTCGCGGTGCGAATGGGTGCATGTGGTTCAGGGTTGACAGGGCAATAATGGACGCGGGGTATCGTCGTGGGTGGAGTAGTGTATCTAATTCAAGATGATGGGCGACTGGGTTCGTCAAACCAGGCGCGGGATGTAGACGAGGGTTTTTTGATGGATGTGAAGCGAGATCTACGGGTCAGAACCATGGGAGCGGGCGGACGTTGTCAATGGCCCGGCCGATTGGGGACTCAAACTTACGTTCGGTGGGAAGGCCGGTCCAATGCATGCTGTCATGGTTGGTTCCCTTTTGGAATCAAGGTGACATGCGCACTTCTGGCTCGCCGAAGGAGGGGAGGGGGGTCGAAGGGACCTGGCCCCTCTCACGGGAGGATGAGGGGCCCGTCCGGGGATGGGAGGTCTAGGCAAGCTGGTTATGGAACCAGGAATTTGCGTTGTTTGGTGATGGCCTCGCATTGTCGTCGGCCAGGGGAAGACACGAGGGAAGGGGGGGAGGAGGAAAACAAAGGGGCATTGGAGGGTTTACACAAGTGTTTGTGTCTGAGTGTTTTCCCCCTTCCTCTGACCACAGTCCGCCCGCGCCAAGGGAGAGTGTCGAACTCAATTATCCGACGAGACGGGAAAGCCGTTGAGGGTAGAGATATCGATAACAGGTGAGGTGGTTTCGAATACAGCATGATAAGGTAGGTCTGAGATACCTAGGTAAGGTACCTGACTTGACAAAGGATGGCAGATGGCGGCGGAGCGGCGGTATCGGGTGCCCTGTGCTGCCGTGGCCGTGGCTCTGGCAGCGGCTCTGGTGTGGCATTGGTGTAAGTCAGTCTGTATGCGTGTGACTGTGCCTGGATGCAAGTTTCTCGTTCCTGCGCCGGCGGCGGAAGAGAGGCTCAATCTGCGGCCCGGGCACGTTGTTTGGTGGTGGATGACAGCCTTCCTCCCTCCCTCCCTCCTGGCCGTGGGGCTTGCCCAGCCTTAGGGAGGTTATGCGTTTGTGCGCAGGTAGGTTTGCCCGGGCTGTACATAGTACTGTCGTGAAAGCAGAATCCGTCACCGATGACGGGAATTGGGTTGATGGTGGTGAGTTGAGTGGCTGGCTGGACCACGTACTGCCGCGTACCTACTTACACAAGTCCAGGTAAGGTTCAAGGGGGGAGCCGTCCGGCAATGGCTCCGGTGTCTCGGGCGGATTGGGATTGTCGTTATCGATTTCCGTGGAGCCAGAGTCGAGTTCGAGTCGACTCGAGCGAGTCGACGCCGGCATTGCGATTAATTCTGCCCGCCCGTGGAGCTGCTGCCACCACCGGCGCAAGCTCCTGCTCCTTTGGAGCAGAGGTGAGAGGTTAGCATAGTGCTCTCTGTGTAGAGAGCATAGCATATCGAGAGGTATCCGCAATTAATTGCCAGGCGGCACCGTCACGTCGCACGCACCTCACGTCGGCTAGACGTCAGATGTCTCGACGACACCTGCCACAGGTATCTTTTCTGCAGTGTCTCACTAGCTCTGACGCTGTCGCGATGATGGCCGGTACCTTTCCCGGCCGGGGCTAGTACCTGAGGACCCACCAGACCCTGATACAGTGCGCAGGACATCGGTGGAGATTGCATCTGCACACGGTACGACACATGGGTTCCTTCGCAGGCCTAGACAGTGCGGGCGGCCAGTCTCAGCTCCCATCTCATTCCCTGCCTCCTGAAGTTGTCGTTTCACCAGCGTCCGCAACGGCCACCAGGACCCCCAGTCATAGAACGCACGCACCAAGAGCCTCGCGACCTTGCCCTGTCGGTGGTGGTGAGGACGAAGGTGAGGTGCGAGGTTCAGGTGGAGGGCGGCGGCCGGCTGGCTTCAAGCTTGACGGCGGGCACGGAGACACTCGTCGAGTTTGGGAGCACAGGAGCTGACCGACGGCTGCAAAGTGGAGGCTGCAGGGCCTGGAGACAAGAAGAGGGCCGCTGGCCCGCCATATGCCTGCACACTTGGTACCTCCCTCACCTCACCTCAGTTCTTGCCTTACCCTCACTCTCACTCTCTGCTGCCCGCCTTCAAGACTACCTACCTTACACCGCACCACACCACACCACCAATCGACACCGCGCGCGCACACACACACACAGGTGACAGAGTAAGGTACTGCGTAGGCAAGAAACGGTGCCGGGTACTGGTACTGGAGCACACCCCCCGCCCATTCTTTTTTTCCACGTCCTTTCCCAGTTCGCTCTGCTCCCACGCTTCCCACTCCGTCAAACCCATCCCATCCCATCATCCACCACACATCCCCTTGTCTTTCCATTCCCCTTCCCAAAAGTCATCAAGCTGCTTCTGTGTTTCTACTCTTCTGACTGGCTGATACCCCCTTCCGCTGCAACTGTACCGTACCCTTTACCTAACTACTGCTGCTGCTGCTGCTGCTGCCACCACCTTTTTCTCTTTTTTTCTTTCCCTCCCCTTCCCTCCTTCCTGTCTGTCTTCCCGCGCTCCCAGGAAAAAAAGGTGAACACGATCGCGTCTATTATTAGAATCATCCACGCCAGATTCAGCCCCATCGTCCTGCACCACAACGCCTGTCCATCCCAGACCTGTCGCATCTGCACTTGTAATGGGATCAATGTACGTTCTCTTGACGCATCTTGAGCTGCTCTCCCCTGCTCCAAACCCCAACGCCTGCATCGCTTCAGATCCCCAAGACCCCGGGATGCGCTGCGCTGCCTTGTCCCTGCCCACCCAGCGAACCAGTTCGACTGACGGATCACCAGTTGGGGATTACAGCCCACGAGACAGGCCATTTAGATAAAAGCAATCAGCCCTCCCCGGCCAAACTTCTGCTTTCCGCTCCAGTTGACCAGCCAAGCTTGTTGCTCCGAAAACCGTCACGTTCGCCTCCTCGAGCCTCAACTTGTCTCGCGAGTCACCTCGACAGGATCAGTCGACGCACCGCCTGAGACCTCGCCGCCGCCGCCGCTCTCTTGCCAATCGGTTCGACGTCGTTCACCTCGACCTCAACCTCGACCTCGGCCCGGTACCACCCCCAAACCCCTCCTCTCATATACCATCTACCCGCGCCAGTAGCTCCGTAGAGCGTCCGGGTCAAGATGGGTCGCAGAAAGATTGAGATTAAAGCTATCAAGGATGACAGAAACCGCTCTGTGTAAGCTTGCCACCCCGCGCTCGTCGTGATTTATCGCGGCTCTTGGCTGACCTGTCGCGTCGCATACAGCACCTTTCTCAAGCGCAAGGGCGGTCTGTTCAAGAAGGCGCACGAGCTTTCTGTCCTCTGCTCAGTAGACGTCGCTGTCTTCATCTTTGGCAGCAACAAGAAGCTGTACGAGTATTCTTCCACAGACATGCGAGAGATGATCACCAGATACACATACGTAAGTCGCAGACGAAAGAGCACGTCGCGATCACTAGAGGCTAACCCTCGCGCAGCACGGCGGCCCGAACGAGCACAAGGGCCCCTCTGACTTCAACGGCGGCAACGACGAAGACGAAGATGAGGAGGGCGATGGCACGCCTCCCCACGGAGAGTCAATGGAGCCCCAGATGATCCCCCCTCAGTTCCAAGGACAAGCGCCGTTCCCCCACATGCGACACCACACCCCGTCAGCCTCGCCGCCTATTCCTAATGGCATGCCCTTCCCTCAACACCCCGGGCATCCCGTGCAACGCGGGCATACGCCGCAACCGGGAATGGGATCGCGTCCCGCTTCCAGGCAAGACATCCGCCGCATGGGTCCGAACATGGGCCCTCAGCCCGTCGGCCCTCCTGGATCTCAGCAACCTCCTGTCAACGGTTTCGCCTACATGCCCAACCCGGCCATCTACAACCCGCAAAACCAGCCCAACATGCCGCCTAACATGCCTCACGGAATTCCCCAACATGGCCCTCAGTATCCTCAGTACCCGCCGAACCCTCATCCCCCGCACATGCAGCAGTACATCGAAGAGCAGCGTCGCTCCATGCCGCCCAACTACCCACAACCGCAAGGACCGCCACAAGGCCCAGGACCTCAGGTTTCTCGGATCTCGCCATCTCCGCCGCAGCCTCCCACTCAGCAGTTGCCTCCTCAGCCGCCGCACATCTCACCCCCGCCGCCACAGCCTCAGCAGCTTGAGTCTCAACAGCAGCCGCCGCACCCGTCACCTCAACCTCAGCACCAGCCCCAGCCTCAGCCCCAGCAGCAGCAACTACCGCCGCCGCCGCCGCAACCGCAGGAGACCGCGATGCCGGCCCCAATGGAGCCGCGATCTGAAGCTCAAGATAGACCTCAGCCGCCATTACTGAACACCGACAGTGCTATTAAGAAGCTGCCGCAGCGCAAGCAACACAGCATCTTCACGCCCATTGACGAAAACCGCTCCATTCTTTCCCAGCATTTGGCCTCATTTGCCTCCGATCAAAGCAACGGAAAAGGTCCTCAGCTGCCAGACCAGGCGAACATCAAGATTGAAGGCAGCCGCTCCCAATCTGTTGATGTCGGCGCTGTCTCTAGGACCAATGGATCTACCTCGTCTCCACCTTTGCCTCAGCGCGCCACCTCCACGTCGCTAAACAAGACTCGCAACATTTCCGTGTCGTCTATCCCAGAGACAACGTTTACTCCACCTTCTCGCACCAATAGCATGAAGATTGGAGGTGGTGCGCGTCCCCGTTTGAGGGTGGAGATTCCCGACGAACCTTCGGATGGCGGTAGCGCAACTGCCGAGTCAAACTCTCCTCGCAACTCGACAGATGCTACATCCCAGACAACTCGGCGCCATGCATCCGATTCGCACTCTTCCGGTATGGTGCTGCCACCGCCATCCCCGTCCGCCCAGACGCTCCTGTCAGCCGGTGCCACGGGCCCTCCCAACCCGTTTGCTCGGCCGCCGCCGCAGCAAAACAACAACAACAACATGAACAGCAACATGAACATCGACACGCCCGTCTCTGCTCTTCCCTCCCGATTCCTGAACAATGAATTCCTCCCAAGCCCGAGCAGCTTCTACCCCGAGTGGTACTCGCGCGGTGGCAGTGACAGCAACACTCTGCCTAGCCCATTGAATTTCGCGACTCCTGTGGTTGGCTCAGGTCCCAGTTTTCTGAGGGACGACAATGCCACCAGCACCAAGCGCAAGAGTCCCGAAATCAGCGCAACCGGGCCCCACGATGGGCCCGACGTTGGCAACGAGCCCAAGAGGGTCAGGGTTGACTCTTAAAGCTTTGATATCCCTTCGTCTTGCCGCATTTCTGTACCATCTTACCTGCATTCTGGCCTCCTTCAGACCAAATATGGAGTGCATTTGGTTCTATGATACCTCTTTCCTTTCATTTCACGGCATTAGCGTCACGCAGGGTCTTTTAGTCCACGTTCTCTTCTATGTCTGGTGGATTACCAAGCTGCATTGTACAGGCGCAAAAAGGGACACGGACAAGTATTGTTTTATTTTGATTTTTAATCTTTTGTTTCTGTTTGGGAGGAAGGTTCTCATCCTCGAAACGGCTCATGGGATTTGATGTGCACATGGGACATATGTGAGATGATCAAAGGCAGGAAGAGAGGAGGATCCAGGGGCGTTTGGTGTTTTATTGTAGATTATCTAGGCAGTGGTTGGTTGGCCAGTTTGAATGAGTGTTGATCTGAAATATTCTATGTGTTCCTTAATGACGTGAGCTATGACCTGCCGGGCCAAGATCATGAGAAGCCACTAGGTGGGTGGCTACCGATTGGCCACGCCCTTGTTCACGCAGTGATGCACGTCCCGCTGGACTCGGGAAAGACTTGGACACAAAACCCTGCAGAGGGGTCTTTTGAAGCGAGAGGCCGATGTTGCTCATAAGCGAATGAATGTCTGGCGGCAGGTATGGGCTTCTGTTCAAACTACCCGCTAACAACAATCGAATATTGGAAGCGGGAGGAACTCCCACTTTAACCAACTCCTCGGTAGCGTCATGACGTAGTGGAACCGCAATGACATTCCGGCTTTTCTGAACAAGCATCATTTATCTGACAATGTACACACCAGCAGCCAAAAGGCGACGGCTCGATGATGCAAGCAACACGCTACGGAAGCCATTCAAGTCACCGGCGCTAGTGCGCGACCGCGACGCGGCAGCGGGAGACGCTACCGAATTGTCGCGACGAACAGGTGCGGTCGATACAAACTCATCGTCGACCCGGTGCGGCGGTAGCGCTACGGGTACCACGGCACAAAGGAGCGGGATCCAGCTCACGACCCCCGCCAAGCAGCTCAGCACGCCCACCCGTCGTCCGTTCAGCTTATCGCGACCTCAGCGCGGAGTCTCACCCTCGCCTATGAGAAGGACAGGCGACGGCACATCGACGGGTATTAGGACTGCGCGAGATGTGGCGGGCCGCGAGGAGATCATCAGACAGGCGGAGCGGATCCGAGGAGGACGGGCCGGAGCCGGGTCCGAGACGGACGAGGAGCTGGTCGTGCTGATTGCGAAGTGGAGGGCGGCGAGCCGGCAGGCTGCTGAGGAGGTGTTTGAGACGTCCAAGGAGAGGGTTCAGAGCATGGGTGGGATGAAAGCTTGGAGGAAGACGAGGAGGGAGGAGCAGAAGAGCTTTTTGGAACGGATGATGGAGGAGGAACCTAAAAGAGATCGAGATGGGGATACCGACAAGGAGGATGAGAACTCACCAGACAACGTCGGAGCCGAGAATGACGGAGACAGAGACGACAGAGACGAGGATGAAGACGAGGTGAGACTTTCTGATCCAATGGAGGAGACACGCGGGTAACTGACATGTTGCAGGAGTTCACTCTGGGAACGATGCTGAAGAGCATGAATATTGATTTCGAAGTCATTGGCTACGACGAGGATACCGGATGGTGGAGGGACGGCTGAGCGACAAGCTTGCCACACGCGGGCTTCGTCTGCTCGCCAAGACTGCACCCCGCGACAAACGCCTTCCGTGACGTTCCCGCGCTCGGAGCAGCCCGACATTTAGCTCTAACTCGAGATCCTTCCCGAAGATTTTACGTTGGTAGAGGAAAGTGGCTATCTCGACTTTGTTTGTTCCATCTTGAAGATGGGATTGGTTGGGCAGATGCTACAGTTACGGCAGAAAGGGCCCGAGACCAAACCACCTAGTGAACCGCGGAATCGGTCGAGGTGGATTGAGTTTTTCAAGCATAACGCGGGCAACGGGGTCTGTTGCTAATTAGCTCCGGCAGAACAGCCCTACGTCGTCGAAGTGGAGGGGCGCGGAAAACGAGATGAAAGGGAAAGTGCGCACAACAACTCTATTCTTTCCACCTTTCCGCCTGTGCCTGTGTATGTGTCTGTGCCTGTGCTTTTCGGCAAGCGGTTAGGTATGGTGCTGCTGCTGCTGCTCGTCGACTGGTGCTGCGGCCCCTCCCCCATCTCGCCTTGAAGAGGAGAAGGCTTGGACGAGCAGGTTGATCACGCCAGGGTCTCCCGGATCTGCTACGTGCCTTACTTCAATCAAGCTTCGCCTTACGCTCGTCTAAGCCTTATCTTGCTCATCAGGGTCATGCGGCTGGCTACTGGTGGTATGCACCAGCCTGGGCCATATGAGAATCGGAACTCGGGTTCTACGCAGCAAGAGACCACCTTACTAGCGCTGGGTTGCTGATTACATGCAGACACACGTCCCCTTCGTTCTCGCCTCCTCTCTGCGTCTCTGAACCATGCCCAGCTGATGATGGCACCGTGGCTGACGCAGCCGATGATCCGATCTTCCTGTCCATTCGGCATGCATCAGCGGTGGTCAGTGTGTTATTAAGACCACAGGAGGCCTGTTAATGTCTCCGATTCTGGCGGCCGGTGGTGATTACTCAGTGCCCTGTTCGGCGTGGGCGATGCGGGAGAATATCGCGAGTGAGGCCATAATCAGCGACTCAGCGAGGGGCAGAAAGGGTTTCCGCATCGTCTTCGCTCCGAGGAGGGAATACTACGGTATGTGACGGCATCTACAACAAAGCTGCCGACCAATGACTCTCGTCTGGAACCATCAGAAAAAGAGAGGTGCAAAGGTGTAAGCACCAGTGGGTTTCCAAGCGTTGTGGATCTGTTCGTGGGGATATTAGGCCGTCTTGTCGAGTATATACATCCGCCTCCCGGTGGTGTTTCTGGTCGTTATTTGGGCTCGACTGGCTGGCTGCTGGCCGCGGTCAGCGACAAACACGGCTGAACGGCTTCGAACTTCGCAACGTCGGGCGCAGAGTGTATCGTGTTTGCCCTGTTGTCGCCGGTCCGCTGGGCGATGGGCGACAGCGACCGTCTTGTGGTCTCTGTTGCTGCCTCTAAGCCTCGCCAGGTCGTCGGACCCGAGAGGGATGAAACGGTTCTGATGCATCAGCGCTGCCGCAGATCAGGCACGTACCGGTCGGTCATCGTCACGCCTAGCACCCGCTCCCCGACAAGCTTCGCCAGAACGGCAGGTTGGCGGCTCGTAGGGGAGATCTCTGCCCCACCTTTCCTGTCAGACAGGCCAATGAAAGACGGGTTTCCGAGAGGTAGCCAACCCGGAAACACCATAATCAACATCCAACCACCCCTTTCCCCACAGAATACCTGCCTTTACTATGGAGCACACTCAGTACCGCAGTAGAGAAGGGAAGAGAGTTAACCATGCGATGGAGCAAAACCCAAAAAAAAGTTGGCCGACCACAGCGCGCCCGCCTGGGCGAGCACCACCTCTGCACCCGCACCCAACCCCATGTCCGAGAGCAAGAAGAGACGGGGGTTGTTTTGTATGGGTGGCTGGTTTGCTCGGTTCCAGGCCCTGCCTGTTCCCTTCCTCGCCCGTCAAATAAGGTCCTCGACTCTCTTTCGCGTTCGTCTTTTTTAGTTTTCCTGCTTGATTCAAATAAATCACCTCCCGCATCAACTGAATTCTTGGCGCTAGTCTTGAACACTACTTTGACATCCCACGAACCAAACATCGTCCCCTCCCCAATCCGACTTTGTTGGTTCCCATCCGGCGTAGTTGATCTGCGGCCCACTTCCATCACATTAACAACAGGCGTCTACAAGCCACGCTCGACGACAGCGAAGTAGCGGGATCGTTGACTGGCTTGGCGAAGGGAAGGATTGGAAAGGAGGAATAAGGGCGACGATCGCTACTTTTTATAACACACTTCACACATCATGAGCGCCTACGCCATGTTGGACGCTCGTCAAACCGTCGTTAACGCCAACGACTTGCCTCCCGGTTGGGTCATCCAGAATGGCCGTGCTATTCCATGGTGGTACAGCAGGGTAAGTTTATCGAAACGCTGTTTATCGCCGAGACAAATTATCTAACGTACATTGCAGACAGGCGTTATCGTCAAGTGGTCCGTCTTCCTAGGCCTCACAACGCTCTTCGCCGCGTTCCTCATCATCGGCTACATGCACGGCAAGAGGCGACTCAAGAAGGGTCTCCTCCCTCTCGGCTACCACCGCTGGCTGTTTAGCAGAGCCCAGCTCGCCCGCGTCGACAGCCGCTACGCCTGGCCGCAGGCGACGTACAACAACTACCGCCCCGAGTACTACCAGCAGCAGCAAGGCTACTATGGGATGCAGGGCATGCCGCCCCCAACGTACGACCCCAACGCCGCGAGGCCGCCCATGTACGCTCCCCCCGATGGAGGCTCCAAGGTCGACCCGTCGCAGGAGTACGGCATCACCCCGCCCCCGGGCCCGCCTCCGCCGCCCGCCGCCATGCCGGCAAACCACACTGGCCAGTCGTATCCTTACAGGGCGCAGTGATTTGGTGTTTCGAAAGGAAAGCGTGTATGGCGTAGCGTCGGTGAAGAGGAAGAAGAAGCATTTGCTGGTTCAAGATGAGACGATGAAGTTGGCGAGCAGAATCATGATGAAAGACTACTTTGTATTTTCTCACGCACTCAGAGGCTGGATGTCCAGTGCGATTGCGAGGCTCAACGTCTCGGTATGATGACTATAACTGTTGTAAATCGTACAAAGCAGTAACCATGACAATAAGATCAAAAAATGATACCATAAAACGCCTCGCTGGCCCGGCTACTGGTGCCGATTTGCCCCGCCTTACAGCCGTGGATATCGTTATGTGTATATATACGTAGGTACTCAAATGTTTACTTGCCTGGAAAGGTGCTTGCTAGTCCATGTCCATGGCATCGGGGTCGTATTCTACAGGTGCCGAAGCCTGAGGGGCGGATACGAATTCGGCGGGCGGGGGAGGAATGTGTTGTTGGGGAATAAACGGCGGGGGCATCTGCACCGGCTCGCCTTTGCCCTCACGTTCGAGACGCTGTCTCTCACGCATGCGGGCACGAGACTCGACGATGGCCTTGCGGACGCTGTCTTGCTCTTGGGGAATAGTCAGCGACGTGGGCTCGTTGTAGAGGACCATCTGCATGCCAGCGAGTTGGCCTTCGTCGTTGGCGAGGATATGAGGGGGAATGCGAGTGGCGCGCAGGTGCTTCTCAATATCCGGCAGGAAGACCAGTTTGCCCTCTTCGGGTTCGCTCTCAGACGAAGACAGCTCGTCGTCAATATCGTAGATGTAGACCTTGTACTTTGAGTCGTCAAGCTGCATCACCTCATCATCTGCAGGGGGTTTGCGGTCACGGCGGCGACGAACGCTGTGCGGTGTGCTTGATGGTGTTGCTGACGGAATGACGTCTGGGGATGCATTTGATGCGGAGGCGATGGGATTCTCCACGGGAACGTAGAGCTTCTGGCCATTCTTCTCTGCATAGGAGTCAGCACTGCATGTTGCAACAAAACTCAATGGGAGGGAAAACTGTGGCTTACCCAAATTCAAGAGACTGAGTCTCTTGGACAACCGCTCATTGTCCTGAGACTCGGCCTTCCTCTTGCGCCTCAACTGCCTCGTCTGTTGATGTTGGTGCTGGTCCGCCTCCATGGCGTGGGCATCCAGGGCGTGGGAGGGCGATTGGGCCCCGTGCAACAGCATTTTAGGGGCGGCTGCTTCTAGAGCCCGGGTCTCGCTGGAACTTTTTCTTCCCGCCTCGCCAACTTCCTAACCCCGTTCAAAACTCGAACCGCAACTGCCGACCCGGGACGACGACAACGAACCAGACTCGACGAGAATGTTCAATTAAACGCAGAGCTCGAGCCCGGCCACTAGGATCGCAGCACGGAGAGACACAACGAAAAACGCAGCGTGGGACAACGGACGCCGCAATCGGGTGCGCGCGGAGGTGTGAAGAGGAATACGCTGACCGCTGAGCTGGTTTTCCCGAAAGGTGGGTGGTGTGGAAAAGGGAATATCCCGTCGCAAAGCGTAAGCTCGAGTGAGTTCAGGTCGACGGGCGGAAGGCCAGGGCCAAAGAGAGGCGATAAGAAACCCGACACCGGCGAAGGTTCAAGGCGGATATACGTCCGGCTGGGCCTGGATTTCGACAAGGCGTTTCTCTGCTGAAAGGAGCTCGGTCACTTGTGGCTACAGCTGAAGGGTCGTTGTTCGTTCTCGAGAGGAGCTGGAGTGAGGAAAAGAGGAGACAATCGACGGTTGCGTCGGGATCGCAATCCGCTGGTGGCCTTTTGTGGTATTTGAGGGGGAATGACCAGAGCTGCTGTGCTCGTGCTAGGGGCGCGTTCGCTGGCGCGGAGCTGCAGCCATGGGGGACAGCTGGGGAGGAGCAGGAGCTCTGGCGCTTTTGTACCGCATTTGACTCATTCGACTTCTTGTAGAAGTTTCTACAAAAGCGCCGAAGCAACCCCCTCGTCAGCTACCGCCCTGCACCACCACCCGCTCCCGCACGAGCAGCAGCCCAGTGTCCCGCTATCGCTGCCGTCGCTGCCCCTCCTACCCCAAGTCCGAGGCAATGCACCAAGCCCAGCATCAGCACCAGCTGCAGCACTAACAAGCTCGTCCCGCAACAAGAGTCACACCCGCCGCGCCGGCGACCCTGATATTTCGCCTTCTCCCACCACTCCCTCCACCACCGCCAGTCTTCGCACGAGAACGCCGGTCAGATTCCAGACGAACACCGTCACGCCTCCGTCTGGACTAATCGCATCGAGGGTTTTCCCCTGGCAGAGGTGCTTTTCTTCTTCCCCGACTTCCTCTACTGCAACCATGGCTGAGCAGCAGTGGCCCGGCGCCTTCGTGCGCAAGACTTTCTTCGACTTCTTCGAGAAGAGGGGCCACACCATTGGTACGATATCACCACACTCCCACCAACAACACCATGATGCTGCATCGCGCACATGTCTGCGCTGATCATGCAATGCCTCTTCCTCCGTTGCATCCTTGTGATTGTACCAGTTCAATCAGCTAACCTCCGCCTTTATCGCTGCAGTGCCCTCCTCCTCCGTCGTCCCTCACAATGACCCCACCTTGCTCTTCACCAATGCGGGCATGAACCAATTCAAGCCCATTTTCCTCGGAACGATCTCCAAGGCCGATCCCATGTACACTCTGAAGCGTGCGGCCGACTCTCAGAAGTGCATTCGCGCCGGCGGCAAGCACAACGACCTTGACGATGTCGGCAAGGACAGCTACCACCACACTTTCTTCGAGATGTTGGGCAACTGGTCTTTTGGCGACTACTTCAAGAAGGAGGCAATTGAGATGTCCTGGGAGCTTCTCACCAAGGTCTACGGACTCGACCCCGCTCGTCTGTACGTCACCTACTTTGAGGGCAACCCTGCCATGGGTCTCGAGCCGGATCTGGAGGCGAAGAACTTGTGGCTGTCTGTCGGTGTCCCCGAAGATCACATCCTGCCTGGTAACATGAAGGACAACTTTTGGGAGATGGGCGACCAAGGCCCTTGCGGTCCTTGCAGTGAGATTCACTACGACAAGATTGGCGGCCGCAACGCTGCGAGCTTGGTCAACATGGACGACCCTATGGTTGTGGAGGTCTGGAACAACGTTTTCATCCAGTTTGACCGCCAGGCCGACAAGAGCTTGAAGTCCCTCCCCGCTAAGCACGTCGACACTGGTATGGGCTTCGAGCGTCTCGTCTCTGCTCTCCAGAACACCGTCTCCAACTACGCCACCGACATCTTCACCCCCTTGTTCAAGAGGATAGAGGAAGTTACTGGTGCTAGGCCATACACCGACAAGTACGGCGCTGACGACACTGACGGCATTGATACTGCTTACCGTGTCATTGCCGACCACATTCGTCTCCTCACCTTCTCCATGTCTGACGGTGCTGTTCCCAACAACGATGGCCGCGGATACGTCGTCCGCAGAGTCCTCCGCCGTGGTGTCAGATATGCCCGCAAGTACTTCAACGCCGAGATTGGCTCCTTCTTCTCCAAGATCCTCCCTGCGCTCGTTGAGCAGATGGGTGAGCAGTTCCCCGAGATTGTCAAGAAGCAGCAGGACATCAAGGAGATTCTCGACGAGGAAGAGGAGGCTTTCGCCCGTACTCTGGACCGCGGCGAGGCTCAGTTCGAGAAGTACGCAAAGGAAGCTCTCAAGAAGGGCGAGAAGAAGCTCTCCGGTGCTGTCGTATGGAGGTTGTACGACACTTTCGGTTTCCCTGTTGATCTGACCAAGCTCATGGCTGAGGAGCGCCAGCTCGAGATTGACGAGGACGAGGTGAAGGAGGCCCAGGAGAAGGCCCGTGAGGCTAGCAAGGTCGTCAAGAGCGCTGTTCAGACTTTCGCCAAGCTCAACGTCCACCAGATTGCGGAGCTCGAGAAGGAGCTCAACGTCGCGAGGACAGACGATGAGGCAAAGTTCGGCAAGGGCGATGCCAAGAGCAAGGTGCAGGTCATCTACGATGGAAAGGGTTTCGTCAAGTCCACCAAGGACCTCGCTGAGAAGACCCCATTGGGCCTGCTTCTCGACAAGACGAACTTCTACGCCGAGTCCGGTGGCCAGGTTGCTGACACTGGCCGCATCGTCATTGACGATGTTGCCGAGTTCAAGGTTCTTGACGTTCAAAACTTTGGAGGGTACATCGTCCACAACGGTTACCTCGAGTACGGCGCTCTGTCCTCCGGTGATGAGGTTATCTGCGAGTACGACGAGCTGAGGAGATCTCCTATCCGCAACAACCACACCGGTACTCACGTTTTGAACCACTCTTTGCGTGAGGTGCTCGGCGACGATATTAACCAGAAGGGATCTTTGGTCGACAACGAGAAGCTGCGTTTCGACTTCTCGCACAAGACTGGAGTGACGATCCCCGAGCTCAAGAAGATTGAGGAGTTCTCCAACACCTACATCAAGCAAAACGGCAAAGTCTACGCCAAGGAGGTCGACCTCGACCTTGCCCGCGGCATCGAGGGTGTCCGTGCTGTCTTCGGCGAGACCTACCCCAACCCTGTCCGCGTCGTCTCCGTTGGTGTCGATGTTGATACCATGCTCGCGAACCCCAAGAACCCAGAGTGGCGCAAGTACAGTGTCGAGTTCTGCGGCGGAACCCACGTTGAGTCGACTGGTCTCATCAAGGACCTCGTCATCGTCGAGGAGAGCGGTATTGCCAAGGGTATCCGCCGCATCATCGCCTACACCGGCGACGCTGCTCACCAGGTCCAGCGCGAGGCTGTTGAGTTCTCCAAGAAGCTGGACGCCCTTGAGGCCCTGCCTTTCGGCCCCGGCAAGGAGCAGGAGATCAAGACCACGCAGCACGCCCTGAACCAGCTGACCATCTCCACCCTCACCAAGGAAGACATCAAGAAGCGCTTTGAGAAGATCGTCAAGGCCGTCACGGATGAGCAGAAGAAGCGTCAGAAGGCCGAGGCCAAGACCGCTCTGGACACCGTTGTTGGCCACTTTGACAAGAACAAGGACTCGAAGTGGTTCGTTGGCCGGCTCCCCATTTCGGCCAACGCCAAGGCTATCGGTGAGGTTGTCAAGCACTTCCAGTCCAAGGACAAGGAGCGCTCTGTCTACCTGTTTGGCGGTAGCAAGGACGAGGGCGCGGTCGCCCACGGTGTCTACGTTGGAACGGTAAGTTGACCATATTCTTCTTATATGAGCACCAGGCTAATTCAAGTAATAGCACCTTTCATCCCAGGGCGTGACTGCTGAGCAATGGGCTACCCAGGTCAGCGGAGTAATCGGAGGCAAGTCCGGCGGTAAGGAGCCTGTCCGCCAGGGACAGGGTACCAACGCCGAGAACATTGATGAGGCTGTTGCCACCGCTGAGAAGTGGCTCAAGGAGAAGCTCAACATCTGAGCACGATAAAGATATTCCCGCTGGATGCCGTGGGCGCATGTCGGCAACCAATTCACTTTTGTTCAGGAACTAGACGGATAAGGCATATGGGTGGAAAGGTTATGTTGTGCACCCGTCAGGGCACACAGGAGTAGTTTGAAGAGATATCAAAAGCAGTTCCTCTCACACACGTTTACGGCATCAAGACGAAAAAGGTTAAACGTGTCATCGCAGAAAGAGTTTCCACGGCCCACGGGGTATATGTCCTTTTTCTCTATACAAGGTCGTTGTTTATACAGTGACCAGAACACTGGCGTTCTGGTAGTAGCTCAGAAGGGGGTTCTCCCCGCTGCGCGTTTGGGTGTCTTCGAGGAACGCCCAGCGCTTCATGAAGTCGCCGTGCGACATTAGTCTCGTGAGCTTACCCGTGATGGCCTGGTACACGGTCTCCATGACATGGAAGTCTGTGGGGAACATGATGTCAAAGTAGCCCTGGTGAACCTGCGGGTTGATTAGCATTGTCTCGGCCACCATCGGGGTTCTTGTCCTAAAAGCTCACCAAAGGCGTCGTGACGGGCACCGTCTTCCGCTCGTAACGAGTCTGGACAACAGGCGCATTGAGACCCGGGATGGCGTCCGGGAGGGAGTGGAAATCGCTCGTCACGAGACGATGCGCCGGGAAGTACTTCTCCAGCACATCGAAGAACTGCATCAGCCGGGTGGGCACGTACTCCGCCTCCGAGAGGTTGGGCATCAGAGGCATGCGGGACTTTAGATTGCGCAGGAGACGGTTCGCCGGGTACGGTGTCGGATACCGGCCGCCCGTGGCGGCGTCGCGCACGCGGAGGAAGCGGGCGAGGACGGGGTCCAGGTCCGGGGAGTAGAACTCGTAAAAGTCGTTGTCGCCGTCGACCAGGACGGAGCCCTGCAGCGGCTCTTCGGTCGCCAGGTCGTAACGCACGCAGTCGTGGGAGAAGTTGTCAAAGACCTCCATGGCTACGAAGAAGCACGGCGACGGGACTCTCTCCGACCATGAGAAGATGGACTTGTTGATGATCTCCACCTTTGAAGCGTGGCCCCTCGAGTCGGCGGTGGACAGCAGGTGGTGCTTCTGCAGCGACGCCAGGGCCGGCGAGATCTCGATGATGCGGTACTGCGTGCGGGCGTACACCTGCGGGTCGAGGTCGCGGATGTAGTCGAGGATGTTGAGCATCAGCGTGCCGCGGCCGGCGCCCATTTCGTAGATGATGAGGTCGTGGTAGGGGTACGTCGTCAGGCGGTAGTTGGACACGAGGTACCGCGCGATGGCCTCGCCGTAGTACGGCCGGAACAGCTCCGTGGGGGTGTGCCACAGCGGCCGGGCGTCGTTGACCCCCTCGCGCTCGTCGAGGTCGTCCTCGAACTCGGTGTACCTCCTGCCCAGCTCGCGGTAGAACTGCGGCTCGTCCTTGAAGGCGGGGAAGTCGAAGGGCTGGCCGGGGGAGAAGATGACGGCTTGTTTGGAGAAGTATCCGTACGCCGGGTTGTACAGGCTGTCCTCGATGAAGTCGCGCGTGAGCATCTTGACCTTGCGCGGGCGGGTGGAGCGGGCGGCCAGTTCGGCGGAGGTCAGGGTCGGATACGTATCGAATTCTTCGGTGCGGTCGCTGGGGAAGAGGGATGTGCGCTGCTGCCATTTGGACTCGTTTGTCCGCTCGCCTCTAGGTTGGGACGTCTTGACGGCGTAATGCCGCCGTTGCTGTTGTGGTTGTGCTGCGGCGGCGGCATTCTGGGTGTTGTGACGGAGGGTCGGCAGAGAGCCGGCGGCGGCGGCGGCGGCGGTGGTGGTGGTGCATTGCCTGCGGGATTGACATGCCGGGCGGCGGAAGAGCTCGCGGAAGAGGCGGGTGACGAGAGGAGAGTCCATCCCGGAGGTGAAGGGAGATTTGCGGCGGTGAGACGGGCGTTTCCAGCTCGCGGGCCGTAGGAAGAGGTCAACAAACTGCCCAAAATCGCAAATCGTCGGCTCCTCATTTGGCATGGGGGGTTCAGTGTTCGGGACATGGCCCGAGCTCCTTGTTGGACGGGGCAGCTGTTAATCCGCCGATAGTGTGTGGCAGGCTTCAGCCAGGGCACTAGCTCTGAGTCGCCTGGAACTGCAGATTGAGGCTGAGAGCAGGGGTCCAATAGAGCTTAAATGACATCACATTTTAGCGGGCTGGTCCCCTGTAGTGGGAGATGGTCAAAATTCATGCGCACGCGACCGTCTGTTTGGTTTTTTGACCAGTGACTCGCCAGCTCCGAGACCGCAACAACACACATCTCGAAAGAGAGAGAGAGAGAACACAAGAAAGGTTGTTGCGGCAGACAATGGAGAAAGACACATGACGCAGACAACATGTCTCTAAGCAATCATCCAAAAGCCTACGGCTCTGCCGCCCTGGCGCTCGCCTTTACGGCCGGCATACTCGTCACGTTGGGCTTCAAGGACTTTTACCCGGACCTCGAGCGCCGCTACCAGCGCCGCCGCACACGAAGGAGGGAAACCGGCGGCTCATCTACGGATCCCTCTAGACGAAGCAGTGCTTTTTGGGGACCGCCGGTGCAGCTGGAGGATCATGAATCGGGGTCGGACGCGGACGCCGCGGCGCTCGGCGCATGGAACCCGCCCCTCATCGCCGAGGGCGTCGCGGGGGCCATCGGGAACACGCCGCTCATCAAGATCCGATCTCTAAGTGAGGCCACGGGACGCACGATCCTCGCCAAGGCCGAATTCCTCAACGCCGCGGGAAACACGCCCAAGGACCGTGTCGCGCTGTCCATGATCGAGGCCGGGGAGGCATCCGGCCTGCTTGTTCCTGGGCGCGGGGACACCATCTACGAGGGAACAGTCGGCAGCACGGGCATCTCGCTGGCGACTCTCGCACGCTCAAAGGGATACCGCGCGCACATCTGCATGCCCAACGACATGGCTATGGAAAAGGTCGACCTTCTCCGCCACCTCGGCGCGACGGTCGAGCGCGTGCCGCCCGCCCCCATCGCATCGCCTGAACACTTTGTCAACCTCGCCCGCCAGCGCGCGGCCGAGCACGCCGCCAAGGCAGGCGACGGCAGCGTCGGATTCTTCGCGGACCAGTTCGAGAGCCCTCACAACTTTGCCGCGCATCTCGCTACTACGGGACCGGAGATCGTCTACCAGACTGGCGGCAGGCTCGATGCCTTCGTGGCCGGCGCGGGGACGGGAGGCACCATTGCGGGCGTCGCCAAGTACCTGAAGGAGGAAGCCAAGGTGCCGGGGCTGCAGGTCATCCTGGCGGATCCCCAGGGCAGCGGGCTCTACAACAAGATCCGCCACGGCGTCATGTACTCCAACACGGAGAAGGAGGGCACGCGGCGCAGGCAGCAGGTCGACACGATTGTGGAGGGCATTGGAATCAACCGCATCACGGAGAACTTCGAGGCTGGACGGGAGTTGGTTGACGACGCGATTAAGATCACGGATGAGCAAGCGTGTCGCATGGCGCGGTGGTTGGTGGAGAACGACGGCATCTTCGTCGGCAGCAGCAGCGCTGTCAACTGCGCCGCGGCGTGCGTTGCGGCTTCGCGTTTGCCCAAGGGGAGCCAGGTCGTCACCATCCTCTGCGACTCGGGCACCAGGCATCTCAGCAAGTTTTGGAAGCATGTGGCGGAAATGGGTCTCGAGCAGGACGAACACTCGGCTGATTTGTTCTCCGCTCTCAAGATCGATCCCGCAAAGAAATGAAGAATGTGTACATGATCAATGCCAATGAGACGACGACTCGATGATTCTTAGTAGTCTTAAGATGAATCTATCGAAACCCTCCTCTAGAGTGCAAATCCCCTCGATATGAGCACACCGTAAGAAGCAAGAATGATTGCCCAAGCTTTTGTTTCCGGGGCGTAAGAACGGCTTAAAGCAATGAAAAAGGAGGCCACATTTCCTCATCCCCAACTCCGAACCAACCGAACCGTACTTTCCGAGTGCCAAATGCAAGACCGCCCGTGCTCAGTAACGGGGTATACGCGAAAACACGCCGTCAAGTGGATAAAAAAGAATCGAAACCTCCGCAGCTACGGTTACCGGCTTAAGAAAACTGGAGGCATTGTTAGTCGGTGTCCGCATGAAACATAACAGCCAAGGAATAAGGCTTACCTTCCAGCGGTTACCGCAGACAGTGCATTCACAGAAGGTGGTCATAGGCTCATCAGCACTGCGCGTCTGCGCTTGACTGTAGCTGACCTTCTTCTGCTTGCACTTGCCGCAAGTCAGAGCATCACTGATACTCTTCTCCGCCATGGGAACCTGCGCCTTCTTCATGTTCTCCTCTTGGAGCAAGTTCTCCTTCTTGCGCTGCTCGGCAGACTTGAGCTCCTCCTGCGTCATCGCGACGAAGCGATCGGGAGTGATCTTGCCCTCCATAACATTCACACCAAGCTCCTTGTTGGTCTTGACCTTGAGGTTGGAGAACAGAGATCTGACCTTCTCCTTATAAGGAGCGCCGACACCCTTGAAGTGGGAGAAGGCGGCAGCCTCGACAGCGACAGCCTTAGCGAGGACGTCAGCGACAGATGCTGTGGAGCGGTAGGCGAGGCCGTTGTAAAGGAGCTCGATGCAGGCGTCGCGAACGCTGTCGCCAGTGCGCTTGGTGTCGGCGCCATCTTCCTTGGCACGGCGGTTCTCGGCGTTGCCCTTGAAGGGCTCCTTGGAGCTGCCGGAGGACGAGGGCTTCGGGGCGCTCGCGGTCGTGGGGGAGGGCGCGGCAGGGGAAGATTGCTTCTTGAGCTTGCCCTGCTTCTCCGCCTCGACGAGCTTCTTCCACTTGTGAACCAACTCGGTCGCGGCGCGGGCGATATCCTTGTTCGAGTTCGACCGAAGCTTGCCGACGAAGACACCAGCGCGGGTGGCCTAGGCGATTGTTAATTCCTTCCCAAGCGACAAATACTTGCTTTCATCTTATCGCGAGATAATATGAGAGGCAAAAAAAACCGGATGGGCGATTTTTTTTTTAAGGTGTGATGATGACGTACTCGAAGCATCTCCTCGGTAGGAGCGGCCTCCTTCTTGAGGCGCTCAAGAAGAGCCAAGGCCGAAGAAGGCGGATCGTTGGCCTGAACGGTCTTGTTGAGCTGCTTGATGCTCGACTCAAGCTCGCGCTGATCCATCGTCATGGTGGGCGATTGTGCGCGCGTTTGTTTCGGGTAGATTGGGGTGTTTATTGATGGTGTGCGCGCAACAGGCTGGTGGGTTCATGGAAAGCGAGGTTTTGGAAGGTGAGGCTAAGTTCCTGACCTCAAAAAGACGTTTGGCATCAATCGCGCCGGAGGCTAAGTGGGGCAGCTGGGTGGTGAGGTCGTGTGCAACGTTCCCCGGATTCGGCTCTATGTTTCACCGGATAGGTAGGTGGTGGTCGGGTCGGACTTTGGGGAGGATGTGCTGCCGCGCGGGGTGATGCACCATCTGTTATCGCCTGGTCCATGTGACCTGACCAGGGGAAGCGAAGCTTTATCATTGTCGAGTCACGCTGCCACATGGTCCCTGCTGCTGCCAATACAGCGGATTCAGTGGAGGAAGCTACCCACCCAAAGCTACCTTGCCCCCAAACAACAGCTGCCATGCAAGGGGCGCCTGCTGGATCCTATGACGCCAGTCCGGGACGTCTGTTGTGAAAGTCTGTGAACTTCATCTTTACATCTCATTGTTATAGATCGTCCTTTGTCTGCCTATTTTGCCCAGAACCGTTGTCGTAACCCCTGTTATTAGCTCCCGTCTGATGACTCACTAGCAAGTCTCCAGAACAATCATATTCTCTCTTCCCAACTACATATATACCGAGGCGGTCGCATTTCGCGAACTTTGTATCTATCTCGCCACTGGACGCGGTCAACGCGTTTCTAGGGCATATACGCTCAGCGCTTTCTTGAACGACGGGCCGGGTCGCCCATGGACATCTTTACTCTTGCCAATACTATATATACACATTATTTCTTAGGCTGAGGCCTTTCTGTCATCCTCCAAGTCCTATCAACCTTATCTGCCAACGCGATGCCTTCGCGACGCGAGCAGGAGCTTCCCGTGGAGAGCTCCTGGCGCCTGATTGAAGGCGGCGAAAACGACAGCTTCGACACGTCTATACTCAACGATCTCGAAGACGACGATGGTTTTCAATCAACTGACCCGTCCCAACTTCCTTCGCAGTCTTTCAGCTTCGGCGCTTCCCAAGAGTCGCACCATAGCGTTCAGGACTTTATGAATAAGGCGGATGATGAACGGGTGATCCTCCGCTCTCCGTTCCAGCCTACCGTTCGCCACGACACCAGCCGGACCCCGGATCCTGAGTTTTACATGCCCTCCGTCCACATGAGTTCCGGCTCAGGCACCAGTCCCCGAAACAGCAGCGGCCGGTCCTCGAGGACCATCCGTCCCGGCGACGATTCCTACCAGCTACAGGACGTGCGCCGTCGTGCGATCCGGCAAGCGAGTGGTGGAAGTCCTGTCAAATCTCGACGTGGGGATCCGAGAAGGGGCCGTGGTTACTACGAAGTCCCAGTTGGACAGCCACGGGCGGTTTCCGAGAGACTATCTGAGAGCCTCCCGAATGCCCTCTTCAATATATTGGCCTGGGTGTTCAACATCATCGGTATGGCTCTTGGATACGTCCAAAAGCCCTTGGCTCTGTGTCTGGCAGTATGGCTCTTCTTCGGCGCATCCATGGTGCTTCAGAACATGGTGACGAAGTCAATATCAACATCTCTCTCCCCGCTTTGCCGCATCCCGGGAGCTGCATATCTAGATCTCCCGTTCTGCCCTTCCCCCAGGCCACTGAACGGCAAGACGCAAGATGCCGAGTCCGCAAACGTCGAGTTTGACGACCTCATGAACGTCCAGTCGCAGTTCGAGCAGGTCCTGGAACGCAGCGCTGATGGCGTCTCATTGCCCATGGAGATGAAGCGCTCTGAATCATCAATACGCGACCTTCGCACCATGGTGCGATACTCGGAACTCCCGCAGCGAGAAGATCTCGTACACGAGTTCAACGAGTACGTTGATACGGCGCGCCTGACGGCTGCCGACCTGCAAAAGTTCAACGTCCATGTTGGATCTGCCGTGGACTCGGTAATATCCATCAACCGCTGGACATCCCGATACCTGGATACACTGTCTACCGCGGAAAACGCCGACGTCTCTCTCGTATCCCAATGGACGAACTGGCTCTTTTACCCATTTACTCCAACTGTGACGCCCTTCTCGGAGCGTACGCTGTTGGACAAGTATATCGAACACACGGCTCTCGTGTCAGACCGCATTGCCGGACTCATAGTCGAAGCGCAGGGTGTCCTCCTACTGCTCTCAAAAGCCGAGGAGAGCCTGAACCAGATCTACGAGGTCGTCACGCGCTCCTCGAACTCGGTCAAATCCCGCAGAGACGAGGTTCTCTGGACCATTTGGACACTCGTCGGCGCCAACAACAAGCGCCTCCACAATCTCAACTCGCAGCTCTCACTGCTCCGCCAGGTAGACCGCCAGCGTCTCACAGCCGTGGCGCAGATCTCGGCCCTCATCGTCGACCTCGAGAAGATACAGGCTGGCCTGGGCGACCTCCGCGATCGCGTCGCCGCCCCCGAGCTCGTCCGCGACTCGCCCGCCGCCATCCCCCTGACGGTGCACATCGAGACTATTGATCGCGGCGTCGAGCGGCTGGAGGAGGCCAGGCAGCGCATCCGCGCCGCCGAAAACGATCGAATCCGGGAGGCGCTGGCGAGGGGCGGCACGAAAGAAGACGACAAGCTCATTGAGGGTCGTGCTCGCTCATGATGATGAGGTTAAATTTGAGGTACCGGAGAAGAGCGTTGCCAAGAGAACGCCAAGAAGAGCCAAAAAGCCAAGACATGACATGGTGAAAGTTTAGGATATAGTTTCCTCTGCGCAAGTAAACGTGTTTTTGAGACGAGCGGGCGTTCGGATAGAAGCGAGCAAAGTACATTGGATGAGGGACGGCATTGCTTTAGATTCGGATGAAACAACAATAGCAACGATACCATGACTGAAGTCGTGTTTTTTCACCAAGCAATAGATGGAACTCTGTTTTTGGTCTTGGAAGTTTAAAATGGTAATCTTTCATTCAGGATGCGACTCGCTCGTTCCAGGCCGCTGGAAGAAATAGCAAGGCCTGAACTGTCTGCCGTGTTCCCTTACTCGCCGTGCAGCTGTCGGCATTCATCACTAAATACTAAACTTTTAATATCACGCATGGCATCCGCCGACCCCGCCGTTGATGCATGTCCTTTCCCTGTAGGGTATATCCAGTCCAAAGATGAGGAGGGCTTCTTGAGAAAACCCCCTTCGAGAAAAAATCCGTCCCAAAATTGTAAAACGCTGAAAGGCTGTGCCGAGCCTGCCGAGTCTAATCGTCGTCGTGAGAAATGAATCAGTCTCCTCGTCACCCAGAGTGGTGGGGCAGCTGCCGGGGAGAGACTGTCGTTAGGCTGTATCGTGTTTCGTCATGTTCCCTTAAAAAGACACTGAAGCAGTCCTGTCTGCCTGACCAAAAACGCCTGTGCACCATGCAACCCCGAGTTTTGAAATGCTTCGAAAGTGCGGGTCATGAAAACCCTGGAAAGACCTTGACGACGTAGCGCTTCCCTTGAGTACTAGTTAGCAATGATCATTCAACTCGATAGATTGGCAAACGCTTACATATTGGGTTGCGCCCGTCGGGGTCGTCGAGCGGCGTACCCGCCAATGCCCGCATCCGAGCCCGTGCCAATGCGGAGGGACTCTTACGTCCTTCCGGCTTTGAATGGGTCTGCTTGGTGTCGTCCGAACCGGGCATATGGAGGCGCAGGCCACCCGACTTCCGACGTTTGCCTCGAAGACCGTGATGTGCTGCCGGTGAAGCTTGAGGCGGTCGTGATATGGGTTGAGTAGGCTCCTGACCGCCTGACTGACTTGAAGGTCGATCTGAATCTTCCTGCTCTTCTTGTGTCGGCTCTAGGGTTGACCTACGCGGGTCTTCCGTCTCTGCCGGTGCAGGGGTGCGTGCGGTTGCTGACTCTTGTGCTGTTTTCGGGGACCTGGAGGTTGTGACGGGCGTCATCGGCGTTTCCTTCGGGGATGATGCCGCTTTGTCCGTGCCGAACAGCCGTCTGCCCCAACTTTTCCCTTTGACCTCCTCTTCCTCGTCATCTGACTCGACGACGATAACCCTCTCTCTCAGCCGTCTAACGGCCCGCTCTCGACGGACCATTCCATTGGTGATCTTAGGGCAATAGTTGCGTGGTAACATGTTCCTCTTGCAAATCGGGCACAAGGAGCTGTTCAAACTCAAAAACTCGTCAATGCACTCCGGATGGAAAATATGCCCGCAAGGCAATTCTCGAATGATGGATTCGCGATCCACGTAGTTTTCGAGGCAAATGTGGCACTGAGGCTGGAAGTTGGTAGCAACGGTGCTGGTGGCGCTATTCACGCTGGATCTGCGGGCTCTTGATTTTGGTGCGGCGGACTCAGAAACGGTACGCTGGCTTCGTGGGGATCGGACAGACTTTGGTGGTCTCGTCGTTGCCGGGCTGCTGACCATTTCCGGCTGGAAGCTGTACGTAAACAGCGGGAAACCTTTGACATGGTTGATCGGGACCGTGATTCGTTTGATACCCATGGCCTCCAGGTCGACCTCTCCGCTCAACACTCTCCTTCGTAATGATATCCTCCGTCTCCTTTGCACCAGATGCATTGTGAGTGATAAACAGGCAATGATGAATATGACGACTCCAACGACCGTAAGAATCCACGTCCACATAGCGGGCACACTATCTCGGTCCTTCACAGTCAACTCGGTCCATATGCGGACATAGTCGTTGTCGTGGGGATCGTATATGTCCTGAATCTGGTCTCCATATGGTATTGACGATAGATTTCCAGAGTAAAGACTTAGTTGGCGCATCATCTTGTTGCCTTGGGCGCCGGGAATGGCAAAGACTGGGAAGCGATTTTGGGTCCGCCAAGCGTCGTTGTCACCGAGATCCCATATTGGTGAATCGGCGCCTTGTGGTTCTCTCGTTGAATTGTTTGGCTTGTAAAAAATGAAGGCACGGATCGGATCGAGTCGGGCAGAGGCGAGATACGCCAGAGTGCAGGTGGCGTTGAACCATGGTGCCAAGGCGATGAGGTTGTAGTTTGTGGGAGGTAGTTCTGCCTGAGTGGTTGCGTTTCGGGGGATGATGTCGTACTGCTGCTGGTAACATGGATTCGCGACGGTGAGATCGGGGACGTAGAGAAGGCCTCTGATGATGCCATCTTCGGTATCGGAATTAGTTGAACTCAAAGTGGTGAGGTTCTCGAGGATTGTGTCTTGGTACGCTATGTTGCTCTGCGCATTCGGTTAGGGGAGGGCATCAGGGACAAGCGACGATGAAGTGACGTACCGAGAGTGATGTGATATTTCTAATAATCGTCGAGGGGACGGTGTTTGCACCTGACCAGACAGGATTACTGAATAGCAGACTGCATCATGGTCAATAATGATCCCTTGCGCTGCGAGGTTAAGGGCCGTGGCGGGGGTAGGCCGTTTTTGATGGGGTGGGCAGACGCGACGTCTGCCCACTGAGGCGCTGTTGGGTATGGTGAAGCTGAAATACATGCTATGGTGTGACGACGGGACAAAACGCCTCGACACAGAACAGGAGGGAAACATGCAAAATTGACAACGACCAAGGGAGGCGACATTAAAGAAACGAAAGAAGGATTTTGAGGAATTTGCTGAGACATACACGACATTTCGAATCTGTTCGAGAGCTGTGAGACGTCAGTGGATGATGCCAAGACTGGGGGACTTTGGCACCTCTTGGCCGCGAAAAGGGAGACAACACCAGGCGATTTGGCAGCTGCAAAGAGGAGTCGCAAAGCGTGGCTTCTCGAGCGACACATCGCCGTGTAAGGGAGAATATTTATATGACTTACACATGCTTTCCTCACATGTTAAACTAGGAGGTTGAAGGCATTGAAACCATCAACCTCGCAGAACAGTTGTTTGGCGGCTGCTCTGGGAGGACGGAAGTGAGAATAAGAGAGGCAGGCCAGGCGGGTGAGAGGGAAGCAGCAGGCGATGAGGGTGAGAGGCCCGGGAGATTGTCGTGTTCAGGACTCGGGCTGCTCGAGGGATCCAAGGTCGGTCGAGGCGGAATAGAATTCGAGAGGTTGTGGATTGCTGACTGGAGCCTCAAGATCAACGTCTCGAGGGCAGGAGCCGTGTCGGAGCGCGTGGAATTGGGGGTGGTCGAGCAAAGCGAGAGAAGTCGGGAAGAGCTGAGAAAGGGACGAGTGATGATGAGAGCTGGGGCCCGGCGCGATTTTCAATGCCAAGCGGGGTTCAACAGGTCGTTCCCAGTGCGCTGCAGGAGCACACTGCACATTGATCAAGTCGAGGTGTCGAGGGTGTGGTGGGCGTGCGTGGGTGCCCGTGGTTTGGTAGGTAGTTACGGTATGGGGGTGGGTGGTGGATGGAGGATGACTGACAGCGACAGGCGCAGGAGCGGGAGCGGGAGCAGGAGCAGGCAAGTCAAGACAAGGACGGGCAGGGACGGGCAGGGAAGAGCAAGCAAGCACCCAGAGTGCGGTTTAGAGAAGCAAAACAGCAAAGGCAATTGATTACAGACGATGAGAGAGAGGGCGTCGGTAGCAGTAGTAATATCTCTCAGCAACGTAACGAACTGACCGTAAGGCCCCTTGGGCAGGCCGGACAGGCACTAAGGGCAAGTTCGGAGGAGGTACATGAGATTCTCCGCAACACGGGCTGTACATGAAAGTACCTCGCCAAACATTGGCTTACGCAGTAGGCATTTGTCAATTATAGGTCAGTCGGCAGGTACGAATGCCTACGGTACGGATACAGGTATTCGTAGTAGGACAGGAGCAGGGGGCGAGCGAAAGGAAAGGACAGGACAGGCGCACCGCACCGCACCACCCACACAGCCTGCCTCCCTTCCTTGCCTTGTCCTCGTCGTTGACCTCCATAGGCAGCCAGTCTGGTCTTTTTGTTTTCTCGTCCTTCCATGTCATCGTTCCCGTTCATGCCGCTTCGTTGATTTTTGGATGCATGTCCAGGTCTCGTCGGCCATCTCTCTCAACATGTTTCTCCGACAGCATGCAGCTTGATCTTCATTCCTGCGTGCATCTTGCGCGGCTCGTTACATCCGCATCTCCCTCAGTCTGGTTCCTGACTCTCGCACTCTCCACTGACACACCGAGTACCTGCTGTTACCAGGAACGGATAGGCAGGTCCACCTGTCGACGCTGAGCACTGGACAGTGGTGGACTGGGTCACGGCTGGGTGCTGCGCAGAAGGGGAGGTACGAGAGTGTGAGGGCGAGGGTGCGACTGAGAAGATGGTGGGTGGGGTCCGGTGGAGCCGTGAGAGTTCTCCGGTAACCAGTGAGAAGCCGCTCATCCGCGTCGACGCAGGTAGCCGAGTTAAGGCCCCCATGCTGCGTACGCCCAGTGTGGCACCCGACTGACCGTCTCCGCTAACAGAGGATACTCGTACCCCGTCCGCGTATTGTGTGCCGGGCAAGGAGCAGCCCGTGGAAAAAGAAGCGCGATGCTGCTGCAGGCTGCAGACTCAGAGCCGACCAACCGACATTTGAATGCCAGCGGCAGCCACGGCACACGGGCGGCACCACCAGAAACCAACACTCTAACCACCAAAACGGCAGCGGCACGGCCTAAACCTCCCTAAAACCTCGACCCAACCCTCCGTTCTCGTCTGCCAAACAGCCACTGAAGTTGCCGCTCTTGCCGTTGTTGTTTGTCTCGAATGCACAACCCCTCCCACAAAGCTTTCCACTGAGGTGTACCTGCCTACCTCATGCTCATCTCCCTCGCTGCTTGCTGGCTGCCTCATCATGCACTCGCCCGACACCCGACTCCCGGCGAATCGGACGTCAATGGAACTTCGCTCTCGTCGCTAAGCTTTTTGTTGCCTCGAAGCTTGTCTGTCTGATCTTTCTGCTAAATCGAACTGCCCCGTCTCCCGTCGCCCCGGTCCTCTCCTCTTCCTGGTCGTTACATCCAAAAACATTGCTACACAGAGATCTCTCGGGTCACCCAGGCCGGCTCCGAGGCCTTGCCCAATAGACGTCACCTACTGGCCCTCGCCAACGACCAAGCTGAGGTGAAAAAAGAAACGGCTTCTCCGTCTTTGTCTCTCGATCCCTACCTACCTACCTCCCCATGTGCCACAAATACCTGCCTGCCCCAAGGTCTCGCCAATCCCGCTAAACAAGCAGGTCATTCGGTGCGGAAGAGGGAACCTCCTCAGTGTCTTAGCGCGGAGGAAAAGACCCTACCTTAGCCTCATCACCTCGAGGCATGTCGCTGGCCTCCCTCAATGAGAATTTAACTTTCTGTCTCATCAAGGGCCCGGTCCTCCCAGACGGCAACTTGTGCCGACTGTTCCAGACTCGACATGCACCGACTGATGTCTAGTGACAGTTAGACGATGTCCGACCGGTTCTCTCGGCATTCATTCACTCGGGGTTCCCAGCAATACGGCACCCTTCGCGTGCTTCTCTATCCCAATAGACCCTCTCCTTGCAGAACGTCACACAAGTGACACAAGCCCATCTGCCCTCGGTTGCATATCTTCCATCTCATGCCACGCGTGGTTGCATCTGCAAGCCTTGGGACATGTCATACAACGAACTCGATGCTGCCGGTCCTGGGGAGAGGCGTATCGTACGATGCGACCAATGGAACCACGCATTCTGAGATGACAAGCTTGCCCGCCCTCGATATCGTTGTCGCTACAAGTATCAAAATGGGTGGGCGCAAGAGTCCAACGGCACAAGCAGGCCGCGGACGGTTTAAACGGCAACAACGTGCATGCGCCGCCAGACCGCTTCTGATAGACAATCGACTATCGGACACCCATCTTGCGTGGCCTGCGTCCCACGTCCCGGTTCTGGCCAGTGCCACACAAGTTACAATACAAGATGACAATTGCCAGCGCCCAGGAATCCTACGATAGACGTCCCGCTGCGAGTCAATTCGCGGGAAAGGCTTCTAGCAACTGTACACCCTTCTAGCTTCGATCGCTAACCGCCAATGCGCCTTGGCATCCCCATACAAGTCTCGGAATCTTTCAATCTTCGGGCGCTTGTGGTGCTTAAGCTGAAATCTGTCAGCGACCAACTTTCCTTCCGCAGGCCTTGTCAGCAGTTGTAGGTCACAGCGCTTGTGTATTTTCTGGCGTCTTGATTCAATATCGACCAAGTGCATGAGAGGAGCGCAGGGTACCCCTCACAGACACAACGCCCGGGCAGACGTCATTGAAACATTGGCTGTTCGCCCGGTTAGATCCACCAGGACAGGGCAGGACAGGGGCAACGGCTCCCGCCAGTTCTTTGGGAAATGTGCCGTTCAATCATAGCCTGGCAGATAGCGAAGCTTGTCGAAACTGATTTAGTCTCGAGGAGATTTTCAGAGGCTGGTCAATCATCGACATCGCTCGCTCTGTACGGATACCTACCAGCCGCATTGACACTACGCGCCGAAGATGCCGGTCTACCGCGTGCCGTCGCTTGTCCTGCGTTTCTTCCACTGTCTACGCTGCCTTCGGCATCTTACAGGCTCCCGGCCGCGACCTGGCGCCCCGTCCCCCTTGTCGAAAGCGGCACACAAACCCGAACATCACTTCTACGTCATGTGAGTTCAAACGTCTGATTCGCTGGCGCGTCTCGGTTGGCTGCCACATAGAAACGCCTGCGAAAGAAGGAAACCATTCTGGCGAGTTGGCAAGCACTTGCACCAAAGACCGCGCGGCCTCTCGTTGGCGACGTGCCTGCGACAAAAGATGATTTGCCCCCTTGGGGCAGTGCCCAACGACAAGGCCTTGGGTGCAATGTCGCTTTCATCGAGCATCTTGGCTTTATCTTGGCTGCCCTCGTCTTGGGGGCTGCTGGGTGTTGTAGCTTCACAAGAAGCGGGTTGCCCGTCTACTGCCCAGCCCACAGCCACCGTTGATATCCATTTTGCTCACGGCAGTCATGTCGGAGGGTATTAAACGGGCTAGTGCAGCTCTGCTTTTGAGATGCCAAGCTGTACCGGCGAACCCTGTCAGCAATGGAAATTGAAGAAGCTATTCGACCTACTGCAGCTGCGGCTTGGCAACCCGGGGCGCTCAGTTCTCATCAGAGTTGTGTACTCTGTACGCCAAGTCGCTTTCACCATCCCGTCTCGCCCTTAGTCTTGGGACAAGAGGCTGTGCTCTGCTTATGGAGTCGTAGCTCACCTCGTGACCTAGGAGTAAGCATGTTCATGCACCAAGTGCAGTTAGGTGCCTAGTTCTGGGAGTTTGGCCTGACGTCCCCGTTGTACGCTTCTTGTATTCAACTACCTACAATAACCTTGATATTTACGTGATGGAGGGAGCATGCCACAGCGCATGGCTTCATCATTCCAGGCAGGGTCTGCAGGACGAGGCACATCTAGTTCCGCCTGCACCCGCTCTTGGCCGTGATCTCGGCCGGGCACGACACCTCCTTGAAGGACACGCTCGGGTTGTCGGCACCCTGGAACCAATCGAACCGCCAGTAGCATCCGGCCTTGAGCTTCTCGGGGAACCCGTCGCACTCGGAGCGGGAGCTGACACCCCCGTATCGCTGGCCCCACCCGTTGGGCGGCGCTCCGTACTGATCGGTGCACGCGTTGAACTGTCCCACGCCGCCGCCGGGGATCTGTCCCCATGTCAGTGACTGATCGGTACTACCAATATTCTAGCGGTGCTCCGCAAGTTGCGTCGAGCGGATGTAATAGCGGGGCATCTGTCCGGGTCCCGGAGATCGGGGCGCCGGGACGGTGATCATCGGGCCCGGTCCGGCCCCGTCCAACCTTGAATCCACCCCAGTAGAGAGAAAGAAACCCGTACGGAACAAGAGAGAGTGTCCCAACTCACAGCAAGATCGAAGTGATTCTGCCCCAAATCGCCCCCGGTATTCGTGGCCTGCACAACCATCTTCTTCCCGCTCACCGGCCCGCTCGTGAACGTGAGCTCGTAGCACGCGCAGCACCATGACGCCTCCGTACCGCCCGAGATCCGCACCGCCGCCCAGCCGTACGCCAGGCTGTCGCTGACGGCCCACGGCGAGTTCGAGCTGCACATGTACGCCGACCCGCCCGCGTCGCAGCCCGACTTGGTGGCCCCGCCGTCGTTGAGCCGGTTGTCGTTGCGGTCGCACGTGCCCACGGGCCCGGCGGCGAGGGAGGCCTTCCCGGGCCACGCGCACGACGGCTTGCAGCAGTCCCAGTAGCGCGTCGTGGAGCCGGTGCCCGAGGCCTGGGAGGCGGCGAGGGGGAGCAGGAAGAGGAGCGTGGCGAGGGCTTGCGTGGCATGCATCTTTTTGGTTTTCTCTTTCTTGCGGGCTGATTGCAACTTTTGGTGACTTGTTCGAGGGTGCCTTCTGGTAGTCGAGACGAGATGTTGAAGAAGGTTTTTGGGTATGTGTGTATATAGTTATCCTGGGCTTGCTAGAGGGTTTCAGTCGGATTGAGAGTTTTGCCATATAATTACAGGCGGGAGAGCAATACATCAAAACCATGGACAAACTACACATGACCTATGTCATACCGAGAAACATTCTTTCTAAGTTGCTTTCAAAGTGAAAAGGACGGGGAAGACCTGCCCGACCAGCCGTCACCATATTGCCGGTACCACACAACACACAAACTGATTTGCCTCGTGCCGTCCGCAAAACTTGCTTCGATCGAGCCGAAAATCAGTCCGTGGACGCCGGACACACCACCGACTAATACAAGGCCGATATAACCAGGGACCGCGGCACCCCGAGAGACAAGACCGTGGTTCTGGCAATTTAGCAGAAACCACGCTTCCAGGGCCTCACGTGAGCTCAAATTTGCGATCTAGGCCGATTCATCCAAACGGAGAGATGTTCCGACGGCAGTCGCGCCGATGGGTGCGTTGGTTTCCCCGCAATCGTCAACGTTCGCCAGGGGTAGATGGGATGCAGAGTAGAGTAAGGTAGGATCCGGGGCTGCGAGAGAAAAACCTCCAGGGGACAAGAGATCAGCCGGGTAATTCTTACATGGCTCAGAAGATTTGATATATCCGGCTGATAGTGGCACTTTTGAGGACTGGCGTCATAAGTTGTTGTTCCAAGTTAAAGCCAATTATTCTGCCATTTGTTATGGCTGTAAACTTATATAGCGCGGATACCACGGCTTGAAATGTCACAATATGTGGTGGATCAGTTTTGCAAGGCGCACAACATGACCTGAAGGTAATGAGCACAAGAAAAGACAATATAAGCGGACACTGAAGACGGCGCGAGTTGCACGGGAAGCATGTCCTCGGACGACGTCGGTCATGTCACTCACATCAAGGCCATACTCAAAAGTACCATCAAATCACTACAAATCAAAAAACTGTATCATCTTCTGAAATCAAGACTTTTCGTTATTGAGCTTCGTTAACCTGTATCATCAACCGCCCCCACCTACTCCAGTTAAAAGTCAGTCCATATCGACAACCAAAAGCAACTAGCATCGGGTCTGCGTGAACCCATGTCTAGGTGATTCAACAGCAGCAGTTCTACCATCTGCGGTTGTTGTTGTTGTCACCAAAGCTCTCGGCAACCTTGCCGATGAACTCGCCGAAGCCACCGCCACCCTCGCGACGCTCATCGTCGTCGTCATCACGGCGTCGGCCGTGATGCTCCTCCCGGCCGCCATAGCCACCCTCCTGACGACCACCGTAGCCGCCTTCTTGGCGTCCGTAACCGCCCTCATCATCGCGGCGGCCTCCGTAGCCACCACCGCCGCCGCTGCCGTAGCTCTCCTCCTGACGACCGTAACCGCCGCCGCCGCCACCACCGTAGCCGCCCTCGTCATGGCGACGACCACCGCCGTAGCCACCTTCATCCTCGCGGCGACCACCGCCGTAGCCTCCACCTCCACCGTAGCTCTCCTCCTGACGACCGTAGCTGCTTTCCTCGTGGCGACGGCCACCCCCGTAGCCACCCTCGTCGTCGCGTCGACCGCCTCCGTATCCGCCCTCATCATGACGACGGCCGCCGTAGCCTCCCTCGTCCTCGTCGCGCCGGTTTCCACCGCCGTAGCCACCGCCGGTGCTGCCCTCATAGCGGTGAGTCTCGGTGCGCTGCTCGTATCCACCGCCATAGGAAGGTCTAGTCTCTGTGGTCTCCTGGTACTCGTAGCCGCTGGTCTGACGTCCGCCTTGGCTATCTTCCTGCTCGTAGCGACGGTACTCGGAGCGGCCTCCACCGCCAGAGTACTGAGTCTCCTCGTACTCAGCCTGGCCGTACTTGTTGCCATGGTGGCCATACTCAGTTTGAGTCTGCGTGTAGTTGCCCTCGTCGTCGCGACGGCTGCTGTGGCGAGACTCGGTCTCGTCCTTCTTGAAAACACCGCCGAGGATAGAGCCGATGAGTCCGCCAGCACCTCCACCGCCACTGGACTCCTCTTCCTCCTGCTGGTGCTTGTACTGGGGGATCTTAACGCCAGCTTGCTGCTGCACCAGGCCGGCGATGGCGCCAGAAGCACCCTCTAGAAGGGCGCCGGCAGCCTGGTCGGCAACCTTGTCCTCCCAGTTCTTGGGCTCGCCGAACTGCTTGCGCATGTGAAGCTTTCCACTGCAGCCGTGGCCGTGACCAGTGTCGTGCTCGCCCTCCTTGTGGTTCTCTCCCCGCTGGACGCCCTCACGGCTCAACTTGCGGCGGTATTCATCCTGCTGGTTTCTATCCATGTTGTTCCACCACTCCTCAACGAAGCGGAAGATCTTCTGACGTCCCTCTGTCGCGCCATCCTCGCCCATATCGCGCTGAGCGGGGTGGTGCATGACGCCGAAGATGATGCGGTTGATGGTGCGGTTAACATCAACACCCTCATCATCAATGGCCTCCATCAGCTGAGGCACAACCCACTGCACAGTCAGAGCAGCGCAGCGGCCAGCAATCTCGTTCAGAATCTGAAAGTGGATCAGCTTAAATGCCTCTCAGTACCGAGGGACATAGGTAGCTACTTACGTTGGTAAAGTGGTCCTTGGACAGCATAGAGTGAGTGGGGTCGGTGCTGCGGTCATCATCGAAGACGACGTGCTGCTCCTTCTCACTGCTCTCGATAATCTCGGCAGAACCAGTGCGCAGCTCGTTGCGGATCTGGTTGATGACAGGGATGATGAAGGGGGCAATGAGAGAGAAGACAAACTTGGAGAGCTGCTCCTCAAGCTGCTCCAGAATCTTGGGCAGGACGGGAATCTTCTCAATGGCCTCGCTGATGCCCTGCAGAATCTCGTCGTGGAACTGAATGGCAGGCATGATCTGCTTGAAAACGTTCTGGATGTACTGAGTGAACTCCTCGGGGTCTCTGGGAGAGACCTGCATGTTCTGGAGCTGCGACTCGGCAGCGCTGCTCTGGAGCTCATCCACCCGGTTGCTCTGGTGCTTACCGCCAAAGATACCATCGGGAATCATGTCCAGTAAGTTGCGCAGGATGCTGGTGTCGTTGTTCTTGCTCTCCTGAAGGGTGCCCTCGAGCTCCTCAATCTCGTTCTGAGTGAGCTTGTCAGAGACTGTGATAGGATTAGCTAGGCTCAGCCGATGAGATCTCGATAAACCTACCCTCGCCAGTAACGGAGTGCAGGAAGTCAACACCACCGAAAGTGCCAGTGACAATCGGATAGACCTCGTCTCTAGCGCCCTCAAGTCTAATGCGGGTGTCTCTGCCGACGTGGGGGAATGTGTCGCGTTCGCCCATCTCGATGAGGGCAAGCTCGGTGTAGTTGCTGTGCGCGAAGAAGTCTGCGAGCCGCAATTGTTAGTAACCTTACAGCTGAGGGTATAAATGTCCAGTATCGTACCTTCCAAGCAGTGCAGACCGGTACCCATCAGGCGCATCGCCTCGTAGAGATCGGCCTCGTTCTTGTTGCGACCGTATCCTCGGGCGAGCTCGATGCAGGTGGCGAAGAGCTTGCGGACGTGAGCGGCAGAGGTCATGATGCCGGCCTGCTCGTTCGCAATGTAGTTCTTCATACCGGTGCGCTCGTCGATGCCGAGCTCGACACCCTCGTCGACGGGGCCTCTGAGACGACGGTCGTACTGGCGGGCATCGATGTTGTCGGCGTAGTTCTTGGGGTTGTCGATGTGGTCCTCGGGGCGGTAGCAGCCCAGTCTGTCGGCCGTGACCTCGAACTCCCTGGATCCGTAGCCGAAGCTAAGGAAGCCCAGGACGCAGAGGAGCAGGCGGATGGCCTCGGCAGAAACGGACTTGACGGTACCGACATCAATGGCTTGAGAGTAGTCTCTCAGCCAGTTGCCGAAGTAGACACGGGAGACCATCATCTTGGTGAACTTCTTGCCGTTCATGGAGCGGGCCATCGCGAGCGTGAGGAGCGCATCTTCAATGTCGCCGTGGCGCCCTGGTTTGCCGCATGGTCAGCGTCTATAGCTAGCAAGAGGTAATTGGAAACAAGCTCACAGTTCTGGCCCTCGATCTTGGAGATGCCGGCGATGTTGCCAGCTCCGAAGGCGTGGGCCGGCCGGGAGAACCAGACCAGCACGATCAGGCCGACCAGCAATGGGTAGGACCTGGCGTCGAGCATGATGACTTTTACCTCGTATCTCCTCTCTCTTGTTGTTTTAGTTGGGGGGGTATCTTGTTTGTAGTTCTGTAGAGACAGCTTAGTGGTTGGGTCAAGCGGGGCAGAGTTTGCAGGAGGGCAGATTGGGTGAATGATGGAGGGAGGGAGGAGAGGTTATGAAATAGGTAAGGTAGGCAAGGAGGACGGGAGGTTATGACACGGCCAAGGGGTGAAGAAAAGGAGGGGCCCTTTGACGGTTCAGAGGCGGTGGAGGGGCAACACGAAGGAAGTTACTGCGGTATTCCAAGGCTGGCTGGGTTGGGGACGTCGAGTGTCTGGTCTGGCATGGAGAAACTTGGAAGTCGGAGCTATCAGAAGCCAGAATGACAATCAAACAAGCGGACGGTGCTCCAGTAACGCAGCAGAGGCCAGGCCAGATCCAGGCCAGTCCAATCCGCGATCTGATGCTTGTGTCTGTCTGCCCCTCCCTCCCACCTCTCACATCCCACCTGCCAGCGTCAAAGAGGGACTGGAGGTGGTCTGTGGTCCAAGCCCCAGGTGCCATGGCATCATACTACTGCGCAATAGCTGCTGCCAAGACAATCCCCCACCAATGCCAGCGGACTGTGTAGAGGGGCTTGCGGATGCCGATTGGGAGCTTGAATCAAGACAGGGGGATGGTTGCGAGTTTGGTGAATTGCTGGACGGCGGCGCTGAGAGCACGGGTACCTGGGAGCTGTAGGGAACTTACATACACGAATGAGGTATCTGAGGTAGCCGGCGACTGGCGGTACGCGGTAGATGCACGTCGGAATGGGGCAGGGGTCTGCATCAAGCTCAAGCCAGCTGTGGATTCGGTAGGTGATCGTCGGTCCTCGGGATGCTGTTGTGCTTAACTGTCCGGCGGGCGCGTCAGACAGACCTTGGCCAGCTGAAGGCTGTGTGAGGTGAACCGCGAGCAGTGAGAAAGCACGGTGCCTTGCCGTGACTTGGTTTGCGTGCCTGGATGTCAGGAAATCCGATAATTTGTGGCCGCCGATGGTTTGATAACGCCTGCGGGTGTTGTTGAGATGACGCAGTCTTAGTTTGCACCCGATGACAGTCTAGGTACAGTTCTTTTTTTCCTTCACGCTCTATCTGAACGACGGCGGAAGGCGCACACCTCAACACGGATGGCAGGAAGGTACATCTTAACACGGTGCTAATTCGCACCTCAAAGTAAGGTGGAATTGGAAGCTGCAGATACGTCCCAGGACTTTCCATTTTCCTCGAGAGAGGGTCATCTCATCAACTGTTTTTTTTTCCCCGCCCAAAGTACTTTATTGTTGCTGGTGTGGGTAGCTACGGGGGTCGATGATGCGCAAACAAGCTCAGTCTCGGATGAGCAATCGACAGCTGCTCGCCCTGGCCAGCGTTCATACTTTCAGCGAGGGCTGAGGCGAACCCAAACTGAAAATAGGAAACTGAAAATCACCTTTCTTCGGATGGCCACGAACCCTGTCACGTCCATCTCTCGTCTTGTGCCGGGCGTCGTCGGGTGCTTGGCCTGCCTGCCATCTGCGCGGCGGCAGAGGGCGACCGCTGCCCGCATGCCGCCAGTGCTTTTACCTCATCGCGGCTGTTGGAGGGTCGCGGGGTTGGCCCGCTGCCAATGGGCTGCCTCCAGCGAGCTGAGGTCCCCATCAAAACCGATGGGGGTCGCGTTTCAAAACGGGATGAGACGGTCGGCGCGGTCAAGGCCAGCTCCCAGGAAAGGGAAGGGAAGGGAAGGGAAGGGAAGGGAGAGGGGCTTTCACCTGGTGTCACGGGAGGAGGGGCAGCTCTTGCCAGCTTCTACTGTGCATCGATGCTTCACTGCGTACGCAAACGGAGAGCTAGCTGACAGCTCTAGTCAGTAGGCGCTTTTAACCATCATCCAACGACCCATTTCTCGACGACCGCGTGGCTGTCGCCATCGTCGCTGGTCTCTCGGGTCGAGAGGAGTGACGAAATCCAGAACCGAGCTTAAGTCTTGCTGGGAAGTGACACTGATGCTCTTAACACCACGCAGAGAAACTCACTCGCGCTCCCTCGGTCGCAAACACGGTCCAAGACAACGACCGTTACACAGCTTCCTCCCGGAGCCACCATCGACAGAGGAGGCTACGCAAGTTACACCACAACCAATACTCGACACTGGACAGGCTCTCTGTGCTTATCGGAAACATTGAAATGCGTAGTCTGTCGGTTCATCACACATGCCACAGTGAATATGCTCACCGCGCCTCACTGGACAGGAACAGTCCTCGACGCGCATGTGGAAGCTACCCCTCGTCGCGAGAGATGGGGCCATGAGACATGCCGTTACAGAGGGGCGCGCTGTGGCTCGGTACAATGCTCGCGCCACGATGTTGTGGTTCGGGCAGGTAAGCGAGAAAACGTGGTCGCGCAGCCGCCTTAACAACCGGCCCTCTGAGAGTAACTCAAGGAGCCATGCGCGCGATTCAGTTTCCAATGGCCATAGTAGCCCCTGTCAGATACGGAGATCACCAGCAGCATGCTCATCTGAGTATTGGACTCTGTGCAGAGAAGGCGGCCTGTTGGCAGGTTGTTGTTTACGCGTGTGGTTCATCGCCTCACATCAGAGTGGTAGGCTGCGCAAATCCATGTGCTGCATCGGCGATTCTTGAGATGTCTTGGACATACCTGCCTTTTGCTCAGAGGTCGTCCTCAAAAAGCCTGCCATCATGAGCGCTGCCTAATGGAAGATACGCGCACGTAAGTATTTAGCAGATAAGATGTCGCATCAGACATGCACTAGGCCAGCGCTGAGAGCCTAGCTCGGTGAAGTTCGGTGACCAATCGGTGGCCTCGGTGAAAGTGCAAGCCATCACCTCCATCACTTTGGGGCAGGCTGCCCGTTACAGCCATGTGCTGTGCCTGGCCAGCGAGGCGGTGGTCACTTGCGGCATTGCGTTGCCGTTGTGCGGAGAGTATGTGCGTAGAACAACAACGCGTGTAGGGGTACGCGTTGCCACCACCTGCACCTCTACTGATAGCCGTATTGACCAAGATAACTCTTACATCACAGCACCCACGCAGGTTACTGGAGATACAACGATAGTGATGATCAAAAAAAAGACCACAATCTGTTCGATCAGAGCACATTCGGGACCTCAAGCCAGCTGAGCACGTCTAGACCGAGCTGTCGGCTGGCGCCCTGATTACGGCTCATATGCCTACAATGAGGTACGCTGGGGAACAAGGCAGTTGGCAAGCTTGAGTCGATTCGAGAACAGCTGGCGTATGCGAATGTAATGAGAGCGAACGCGAGATGTGAGACAGATGGTAAAGCGAGGACGGTAGGTGCCTATATACAGAGGGGATGCTGGCTTTTGCCAGCAACCTGGGGAGCCCAAAGCCGAGTTCGATGCAGTCGAAAGGACCAAGCAATGGCCTATTAGGTAGGGAACGTCAAAAGAAGCGTCCACTTGCGAGAACAGGTCTTGATCAAGTCGGATAGGTCCAGTGATCATGCCGAAGTCCTTGTGGGCGCTGGGCAGTTGAACCGATCACCTAATTACGACGGCATCGACGAGGAGGGGGGAACGGACGAGACGGCTTTAGTGGAAGTCGCCTGCGCTGCCCAGAAGACCTTTGGGGCTCGGGTCGTCGATGGCAGAGGAAACATTCAGTCCCGGTCACCAAAGTCACAGGCAGATTGCTGGGTTTTGCTGGTCAGAACGGGGCGCCTCTGAATGGAATGTTGGCATGTGAAGCGAGGCGCTGTTGACCCTAAAGGACAGCGATGGGGTAAGAAGTCGGCGGTGGGCGAGCACAGTCTGGACGAGGGACAAGTTCTACCACAGCTGAGACTCAGAGGGAGGCACGAAGGGCGCTGAGCATGTGGATGGGATCAGCGGCAAGTCTACAGAGTCTACCTTACAGAGAAAGAGAGACGGAGAGGGAGCTGGAAAACTCTCCAGGCGGCCTTCTGACGCACCCCGCTTTCAACGCGGTCCTCTCTCTTTCCCGGCTGATCACTGATCCCTCAGGCCCGACATAAGAGAGGGCGGGGAGGAGAACAGACGTGGGAATCGACGGACCCAAGGCTCCCAACAATTCAGCGACAGCTGGGCCTGAGTCGACTGAATATGGGGTACGTCGCTGAAAGTACCTAACCCAGGAGCCATCTGAAGGAGAGGGCCGAGGGAAAGCGCCTCGGCAGGAGGGTACCTCAGTAAAATTGTGCCTTTTGAGGGGACTTCGAGTAAGGCAACCGCCGACGAGGACAGCTTGCTTCGTGTGCCCTTGGACCTGGGGGACGCGAGCGAGCAGGTCGGGTCGAACCTGGAAGGGTGGAAGCCTGGTGGTGCGATAACGGGGCCTCAGCTCTGAAGTTTAGGAGGAAAACACAGCAGCAATAAGCAGGACAGTGGGGAAGGCCTCAGAATGTGGCCGCTGTCGGCCGCTGTCGGGGTGGTCGGGAGAACAAGGGATTTTCTCGGGGGCTCTGGGGGTGTTCGACTCGCAGTGCGTCAGAGGACGATGGCGAGGAAGCTCGTCACCGCAGGTTCCTCAGGTCAGACGAGAGGGAAGCCCATCGCTTTCAACGGCGGCCGCTCTGTTCAGGCACACACAGGCGGGGACAGGCGCCCAACACTGACCTGCCAGAGGTCTTGCTGCTTTAATGGGCAAGGTGCCTCGGATGTGCTGTGTGGCCCAGAGAGAGAAAGAGAAAGAGAGAGAGAGAGAGTCCCGCCGAAGCAGGTACGGTTCCTGGAGTACCTACCTTAGGCCGACAGGAGTGTTCGCACCCCTGGTCAGCTCGGATTTGTTTTTTTCTTGTTGTTCTTTCCGGGTTCCCCTCAGGCGAAGCCACAGCGAGTGCCCCCATCCTGGGCCCCTCATTGGGCGACAGGGCATCATCGCTAATTGAGGTGTGATGGTGCACACGCAGGAAATGTGGGCGCCCGCCAGAAAATTGGGCGCAACGAAAAGTATCCCGTCACCATTACCACTCCGCCGGAAGTCCTGTGCAGGTATCGCCAGAGCATCACATCGAGGTCCAGCAGAATAGAGGGCGCGTCCAGAGGATTGAGACATCCGCAACGGCCACGAACGAGGGATGCACGTGCTCGCATCGCTCTGGACAGTTAGTATATGCCCAGAAAGTCATACGGCTGCTCCCAAGAATAAGAAGCAATTGCCAACGCGTCGCAACTTGGGCGATAGCAGAATACAGCAAAGGCACAACAAGGCTTTGGTGGTCGGGAGGTTTAGGTCCTGGGCAGCACCTCGAGAGCAGCGAAGTCCAGTCACCTCAGTCAGGTACGGTACCTGTTGCAGGTACCTGCCTACCTTTTGCGGTGACCGGGAGGTAAGGGAAGTGCCAGGCGGGCCGCGGGTACGGTAGAGGAAAGCTTGCAGCACCAAGCCTCGCCCTCTCAATGGCCCTGAGCTGGGGTGTGATCGTGTAGGGTGTCTGAGGCGGCCTGGATTGTGTGTGCTTGTGCTGTTCTGGCCTCATTGTGGCTAGCCGTCTGGGCAGGTGCGTGCTGTTTGCTGTAGTCTGCTGAGAAACGGACACTTTGCGGTAAATGGGTGCGTTCTGAGAAAAGGGAGCTTCAGGACACCTGGGCTGAAGGGAGCTGGAGCAAAGATTTCGCTGAGCACGAGGTGCTGCTATTGCTGCCCTGTGCCAGAGGTGGAGAGGGTCGCTCACAATGAAAGTGCACAAAAAAACACGATGCTGAGGGGCGGCGCATCAGCAATTGCTTACTGCTGCTGGCTGGGGCAGCAGAGCCAGACGAGAGACCGATCGGGCGATGGTCGAGGGATTTTTTTCTCGTCTTTTACTGATTAGAGGCCCTGGGTGGATGCCGCCTCTCGGGGGGGCTGCAGGGGTGTCAGGCACTTTTTACGTGTCGCATGATGTGATTGAACGAGAGAAGGTTCGTAATGGGGTGCCAGAGAGGACAGTGAGGAGAAAAGGGCTGCTGTTCGGAAGGCCTGGACACCGGGACAGCTGGCCCAGCTGCACTTTTGGGCTGGAGCCCTGGACGGCGGCCAGGCTGACCACCAGCGGCAGGCCCGTCACTCCCAATTTTTATTTTATTTGGGCGGACTCGCACCTGCCCGAATTTTTCCCCCCTCCTGCGGCCCCCCCCATCCCCCAAGACCTGAGTGCACCAGATCACTCGCTACCCCCTCCCCGGCAGGCTGCACTACATATTCGGCTCAGGCCCTCCCCCGACCTCCCTTCCCTTCCCTCTTTTTTCCCCCGTTTCTTCACTTTCCCAGGCACCTCTTCCAAAATCCTCCACCACCAACCCCCAACTTCTTCAGCGAGCTTCGCTACCATCGTCGCGCATCAAAGCATCTTCACTACAGCGCCCACTGGCCTAAAAAACAACACTCGCCAAAAACACCATCACAATGCCCCGCCCATCCAAGAAGGTCGCCGCCGAGGCCCCCAAGCCTCCCGTCGCCGCCGTCCCCGTCGCTCCTGCTCAGCCTGTTGCTCCCGTCCAAATCCCTCACAGACACATTGATGTCGAGGGTTTCATCCGCGTCCGCGATTCGGTAAGATGATTTTTATTTTTATTTTTACCACGTCCTGCCCCTTCACTCCCACCGAATATTCGGCCTGCCCTGTCCCACGACCGACACCAGAACGGGTAGAACGCCCCGGAGTCGAGTCCGCCCCAGCTTCACCTTGCAGGGCCTACGCGCTTTGGTTCTCGGCATCAAAACATTACACCCATGATCAACGCGCGCATCTTACCTTTTTGCACGATTTCCCTCCTCTTCTCTCTGTGCCGTGCCCAATTTTCGCACAGTTTTCCCTGCGAATGCCAAGTCTCCGCGATTGAGCAAGCCTTATCTGCTGCTCGCAAAGCTGCTTTTTTGCGCGAGACGCGGCGCACTACCGCCGATGTTTACATGTTCCCATGTCGAACCCGCGCCTTGCTTTGCACCTGCGACCCACACAAGCTCTCAAGCTCAGCTACAGCTTCATTGCTCACTTTCCATACACACTGAGACTTGCTTCAAACATGATGCTGACCATACTGTTCAGGTCCACCAGCGCCTCATCACCATCCTTGAGCTCATTAAGAACTTCTCTGAGGACTACTACCGCCAGACCAGCCTGCTTCTTGGCGAGCCTGCCAACGAGGGCATTCCTGGCATTGACCTTCCTCTTCTCAACCTTGAGCATGCCGTCGCCCAGAACATGGGACTGCCAGCCCTGGCTCTCCAGCCCGGCGCTCCCTACCAGCCTGCCCCCGTTGAGGAGAAGAAGGAGCGCAAGAAGCGCACCCACGACCCCAACGCTCCTAAGCGTCCTTTGACCCCCTACTTCCTTTACATGCAGACTGCCCGCCCCATCATTGCTAGCGACCTTGGTGAGCAGGCTCCCAAGGGTGCTGTCCAGGAGGAGGGCCAGCGCCGCTGGAAGGCCATGAACCCTGTCGAGAAGGCTGGCTGGAACAACGCTTACCAGTACAACCTGCGCCTGTACCAGGCCCGCGTCCATGCCTACAAGCAGGGTGGCAACCAAGATGCCAGGCTCATGGATGACGAGGCTGCCCTGAAGTACGCCGAGGAGCACAGCATCCAGATTGCCCCCTCTGAGGCTGTTGCCGATGAGAACGATGCTATTGCCGACCAGCTCACCCAGGGCGCTTCCGTTGATGCCGTCGGCGAGGATGACGATGAGGAGGAGGCTCCCGCCCCCGTCAAGACCCCTAAGAAGCCCGCCTCCACCCGCAAGCGCAAGACTGCCACCCCGGCCGCTGAGGCCGATGCTAAGAACACCACAACCCCCGCCAGCCCTGACAAGAAGCGCCGCCGCACATCAACCAAGGCTGCCGACGCCGTCGAGGAGCCTGCCACTGCCAAGAAGAGCCGCAGCAAGAAGAAGAACTAAATGTTGTCTTTCTTTCGCTTTTCTTCTCTTCTGGTTTCTGGGTTTCTGGGTTTTTGCAAAGATGATACCTCACTGCTCGCGGTCCGTTGCTGGCCTCTTGTGGCCCCGTAGTGTTGGCGGTTGCGCCAAAAGGACCGGACTGGGGAACAGGACCACTTCTGCTTGGGTCCTTGGAATCGCTGCGCACATTTGCGCATGGCGTGTATGATTTTTTACAGGCGTGATTAAGGATCTCAAAGGGTAGGCGAGGTATACAAAACGCTCAAGCTATGATGAGCGAGGTGGATCGACGGCTAAGGGATCTGGTCTGGTCGGCATTTGTTTTTATACGTTGAACCCCTCTGGGTGTCCTGTATGTATTATGACGGACATGAATCAACAAAGAATTGATCGTTACTCGTTCATCTCATGTGACTTGGGAAGTTTCAAACTGTAGTTGACAGTTGACTTTAGTCGATCAATTGAACTTTTGGCCCATGTAGGCTCTTCATGTCGTTCTAACTACAGTAGATAAGGTCGTCGAGTGATCTCATCGCTTCTCGCTGAAGACTGAGGCGTGCGTTCAAATAAAAAGCGTCATGTCAAACTCATTGCTCTTCAGCCAAGATTAAGAAAAGAGGCTATATTGCTTTTTTGGCTGATTCATACTGCGTATATCCATGTCATTAAGACTCCCATGCTCATGCTTGCCAACTTCCCCAACAATGTTCTCCCAAACCAAACGACGTGCTTTGCTTGCTCCCTTCTTCCCCTCACTTGCTTAACAATTAATATGCCGTGTTACTCATCCAACCCACCGGCGACTACAAGTTCCCTTGCTACTCCATTGACTCCATGCTACTGCTGCTGCCAAGTTAAATACGCGTTGCGTTGCGCTGCCCTGCCCCCTCTCCTCTCTCTCACTCTCTTTCTAGTACACGTAAAAGGCCTGCGTCAAGGGCAGCTCCTCGGCCGGGTCGGCGCGGCAGACCTCGCCGTCGGCCTCGACGACGTAGCTCTCCGGGTCGACGCGCATCTTGGGCATGCTGTCGTTGTAGCGCATGTCCTTCTTGCCGACGTTGCGGCAGTTGCGGACGGCCTCGACGCGCTTCTTGAGGCCGTAGGAGGCGATGGCGCCCGACTCGATGGACGCGGCGGAGACGAAGAGGACGGACGACGGCGGGACCAGGGGCGCGAACATGGGCCGCGCGATGATGGGCTGCACCGTCGGGATCGAGGCGTTTGGATCACCCTGGTGAGTGGGGAGTCAGTAACAGTTACAAGTTGAGTGAGGATGAGGTCAGGCTTACCATTTGCGCCGACGCGATGAGACCGCTCTTGATGACGAGAGTGGGCTTGGTGCCGAACCACGCCGGGTCCCACACGACGAGATCGGCGAGCTTGCCGACCTCGATGCTGCCGACGAGATGGCCGAAGCCCTGCGCGACGGCCGGGTTGATGGTGTACTTTGACACGTAGCGCTTGACGCGGAAGTTGTCGGCGCCGGTGCCCTCGTCCTCGGGCAGGAACCCGCGCTGGACCTTGTTCTTGTGCGCCGTGTTCCAGGTGCGCAGGACGACCTCGCCGCAGCGGCCCATGGCCTGGGAGTCGGAGGACATCATGCTGATGGCGCCGAGGTCGTGGAGCACGTCCTCCGCGGCGATGGTCTCGGCGCGGATGCGCGACTCGGCGAAGGCGACGTCCTCGGGGATGTTCTTGGACAGGTGGTGGCAGACCATGAGCATGTCGAGGTGCTCGTCTAGGGTGTTACGAGTGTAAGGCCGCGTCGGGTTCGTGGATGAGGGCAGCACGTTGGGGTGCTCCACCACGGAGATGATGTCCGGGGCGTGGCCGCCGCCGGCGCCCTCGGTGTGGTACGTGTGGATGGTGCGGCCGGCGAAGGCGTTGATGGTGGACTCGACGAAGCCGGACTCGTTGAGGGTGTCGGTGTGGATGAGGCACTGGATGTCGAGCTCGTCGCAGACGCTGAGGCAGGTGTCGATGGCCGCGGGCGTGGTGCCCCAGTCCTCGTGGAGCTTGAGGCCGCAGGCGCCGGCCAGGACCTGGTCGCGCAGGGCCTCGGGCGCGGAGTCGTTGCCCTTGCCGGTGATGCCGATGTTGAGCGGCAGCGAGTCGCAGGCCTGGAGCATCTCGCGCATGTAGTTCTTGCCGGGCGTGCAGGTTGTGGCGCTCGTGCCGGCGCTGGGGCCGGTGCCTCCGCCGAGCATCGTCGTGATACCCGACGCGACGGCCTCGTTTGCCTGCTGGGGGCAGATGAAATGGATGTGGGTGTCGATGCCGCCGGCGGTGATGATCTTGCCTTCGCCGGCCACCACGTCCGTACAGCTGCCGACGATCATGCCGGGCGTCACGCCGTCCATGACATCCGGGTTGCCCGCCTTGCCGATGGCGGAGATCATGCCGTTCTTGACACCGATGTCCGCCTTGTAAATGCCGGACCAGTCGACGATGAGCGCGTTGGTCACAACCATGTCCAATGACTCCGAATCCGGCCGGCCCGTCGCTTGGCCCATTCCTTCTCTCAGCGTCTTACCACCGCCGAACTTGCACTCGTCTCCGTACACGGTAAAGTCCCTCTCAACCCGGATCCAAAGATCGGTGCTGCCGAGACGCACCAAGTCGTCCGTCGTGGGGCCGAACATGGTCGCATAGGCAGAGCGCTCCATCTGGTACAGCTCGGTGAAGTTGAGGATGGCCTCCGGCTCCGGGGCGTGGGCGAAGCCGGCCAGCTGAAGCTTCTCGACAATCTCCTTTGCCCTCCAAAGCTCGACGCCTCCTGTTGCCAGTCTGTTGCCGCCGCGGATGACCTTGTGTCCTCCAATCTCGACGAGTGTCACAGTCTTGACGTCGCCGGGCTCGAAACGCACCGAGGTGCCGGCTGGGATGTCCAGGCGGTAGCCATACGACTTTTCACGGTCAAACTCAAGCTGGGGATTCGTCTCGATGAAGTGGTAATGTGAGCCGACTTGGATGGGACGGTCACCTCTACTCGTCACCTTGAGTCTGATGCGATTGCGGCCTTCGCTGAGTGTGACTCGTTTTGAGGCGACAACCACAGCACCGGGTTGCTTCTTGGGTTCATATACTGTCACCTCGGGCAAGGCAAAGAGATCGTTGCTAGGAATAGGGAGAAAGCTCCCGTACAAGGCGCGGGCCAGGTCACCATCGTCTGTCGAGATGGGACTGTGGACTGTCACGAGATAGGTACCTGAGGGAAAGGTGCCCTCGACTTGGATCTCATGGAGGGTACTACACACAGCGGGGAGGACGTGACGTCTTCCCAACATGGTGGCACCCAGGCTCATGAGGTCGGCGACGGTATGGTTCCCATCGCGGATGAGCTCTTGCAAGTTGTTCGCGATGAGAGCCTGCGGTTGGTGTTAGTGCACGCGAGATTGGATGGCAGCGATATCACCGCCTGAAGGGGTTTTCGTACCGTTGCTTCCGAGTGGTTAAGCTTGACGCCCCGGGCAAGGCGCCGCTGGGCCAGGAAGCCCAATTGAGAAATGGTGAGCTTATCGAGCTACAATCACGACGTCCCCCGTTAACGTGCCGTTCAGTTTGCTCTGGACCGCCAAGGCGACAGGGATGTGTAAGAGAGCGCGCGAGAGAGACAGTTGGGGTACAGACCTCTTTTGGTACGAGATGCATCCTGGCGAGCTGGGACTTTCAAACCAGAATCTCTCAATGACACGCAAAACAAACAAAAGCCTGGGGAAGTTGTTGATGAGAAGGACGGAAAGAGATTGAATTCCTCAAGTCAGCTAAAGACGGTAGTGTGGCGCCCACCCCCCAGACCAGACCAGAGTTCCCGTCCCCCAGCACCACCTGCCAGAGATAGCGGCAGTCAGCGTGTGCGCCCGCGCCCGGGCGCCCAGGCCCGTCAATCAGACGGGAGAAAGAGGAAAGGAAAAAAAAAAAAAAAGCGCTGGTGGCCGCCCTCGGGCCTGGACCGGCGGCCAAGTGGAATGATTGATAAGACCCGGGCCCTTGGGTGAGTTCCCAGAAGGGCAGGCTCTGATAGGCCCCCCACCAACTGCCCACCGTAGCAGCTACCCCGCACAAGGAAGGCCCTTGGGCGACAGGCACAGAACCACCAATGCACGCCTCGCTTCTGTCTAATAGGCATTACGTCCAATTTTAGGCGATAAGCTTGAGCGCCGTCTCATGCATCGGGCCGTCGAAGCCTTCCCGAACACCACCTCCCGACTCCAGGGCATCGAAACCTCCCACGCTTGCCGTATATCCGGGGTTGTCAACTGACTACCAATTACTTACTTCTCACAGACCTGGAACCGTGTCGGTCGAACAAAGTGCCGCTGGTACGAATATTATATGAGTCGAAATGGGCGATGGCGAAGAGTTAAGGGGACGAAGACGTACTATCCAGAACAAAGCCCTGAATGCCGCAATGACCTGAAAAGAAGCCGACAACAGACGGAATACCCAATATGTTGGTTTGGATATCGAAGCCTCGCTCAGGGAGCTTCACCATGGCCGGGCTCTTGGATTTACGCCAAATAACAAACAGAGACTCTCTGCCAATAGAAAGTAGCGCATACCTTGGATATTCTCGGGGTTAAGACACCTTGCCATGTTGGACATCGTCTGGCTGTTAAGGAGGCCCAAGTCGTTGCCGGGATGATTGTGAAAACTCCAGTGCTTTCAAGAACAGGTCGTTTGCGAGGGGCTTTGACTATGCCAAGATGTATGACAACTTTTCCAGGAGTTTGAATTTCTTTCCAATTTCCGCATGTTCGCGCTGCCTGGAATCCAGCATCCCCAACCTGTGTAGCCTCATCCGATGGCCACGAAGACCCGTAGGCCTCTCTACCTTGTGACTGCAAAAGACTTGGTCATCCAACTCATTGAAGATGTTTCGTCGTGTTGTTTCCGGCGATTCATTCTAAGGCTTAATATCACAAAGCTCAAGTCTGAGTATGAAAAATATTTACTACACTTTTTCGTGATATGTACAACACTCGTTGTCGCCACTGCCATTTTGTTCTTCTCTTGTTTGCCCGAGTCGAACTACGTGTGACTGTCACCCTTAGAACCAGCACAAAAGCATCCAAGAACTCACGATCCGTGTAACCAGGATGAGCGGATACAAGTAAACAACCGTACTCTCTTCTTGATGAGAGTCCACATCACATGCCTTTTTCTCGCCTCTGGTCAACTCTGCTTCTGACCATCGCCAACTTTTCAGACCGCCCCAGTCTTCCCCTGGTCATGATGAAATTGGCAGTCCTCCTCATCGTCAGCACAATCTGCTCCGTCCTCGCAGGCCTGGTCAACCGGGACGCTCAACAACCTTGGTGCCATCGGAAGAAAGTTGGCCAGATTCACATCGGCGGCCAGCCGGTTCCGGTCAACTACCGGTACATTGTCAATGCATACAATGTTGAGGATGATATCCCCAAGGTGTGTCACAAGCTGTGGATGGAACTGAGGAACTTTTGGATGTGCCAGTAAGATCTCTCCCTCTCCTGTCTCCTCTGTCCTGCAGATGTTGGGGAACTATTTGACGCCCTGCTTGCCGACCAACACGCCGCGCAGGGTCTGGTCTTTTGGTCTGTTCAAGCAGTTCTGCCGCGAAGGCACCGAGAAGGGCACGCTGGAGTGGGAATTCGAGACCGGCCTGGCTTGCAACACGGGGATGCTCGAGGCCGCATGGTGGGAGGCCACCAAGAACAAGTACGGCAGAATTGGCTGCGAGAAGAAGTGAGTCTGTTTGGTTTTCCGTTCCGCCTCAGCCGCAAACAGAATGAGAAGGATGTGCGGTTCCACTTCGATGTAAATACTTTTCTAGAGTGCAGCAGCCACGATGTCATCTCTGCAGTTCAAGCAGCCACTGCACAGAGAGTTTGGAATTTGCGAAGACAACTCGATAGTCAACCTGATCTTCTCTAGTCGTGAACCTTCCATCTTTATATAAGACTCTTCTCGTGGCCGTCAATCCAGCAGCGATCTCGAACATCAGCATCTCATCAGGTTCAAACATCAGCATTCCACCAAGTTCAAACACCAATATCCTGCCAATCATGAAGGTCTCAAAGCTAGCTTTCCTCATCCTCGGGGTGACACTCCTCTCCCTCGCCAGTACAGAACCTACTGGCGGGAAAGGCAGAATGCGCAAGCCGGAGGTTTCATGCTTCATGAACCTCTATGGGCTTACCAAGTTCGCGCCGTCGTCTCGCCGATACTCAGGCACAACGGTAAACCTCCCCGACAATGCAGACATTGACGAGATCTGCAGCAGATTCTGGAAAGGACTGCAACAGTTTGGAGTCCAGTGAGTGTCACCCTCTTATGTAGACCCTTCCAAAGCTTCATCGATTGCTTATCATCGACTTGCAGCTGCGCGGCTTGGTCTCACGATGCGTATCCTCACTACTGTGGGAAAGACCACGGACGCGACGGCGAGCTCGCGTTCCAATTCGAAACCGCCATTGGTTGCAACAGAGGCATGGTTTCAGCGGCGTGGTGGGAAGCCAGTGAGTAGCCCCTTTCCCATCTTTTCGAGTGTTTGACGACGGGGTTGGCTAACGTTACCAGCTCACAACAAGTACGGCAGCTTGGATAAGTGCCGTAGGACGAGCAGCAAATCCATCATACCGCACCCTTATCCGCTTTAGAGCAATCGACAACGAGAAAAGGAAGCCAAAAGGGGTGGATGTTTAGATAAGCCGTCGAGGAGCTTAATCCGCCTTTTCGAGGGTTTTACGACCGACAATTTGGCTTCTGGCTTTCAATGATTGCGAGTTGGAGAGGTGCAGGGCCTTTGAACGGCGAGCCCACGGCGCCTGGCAGTGTTTGGTAAAAGCAAGAGTTGAAGACGTGCAGGGCCATTGAACGGCGAGCCCACAGCGCCTGGCAGTGTTTAGTCAAAGCAGACGTATCTTCAAGGAGGTAGAGGGGCGCCTATGTCAAGGCTGACTTGGTAGTCGACTTGGATATGGGCAAAACGTTGGCTGTGGATGCAGTTCTGGGTTGAGTAACCGGTATCTTTGCTCTTCTGACCTGGTCAAGCCATAGTTGCTATCAATAACTCCCAAAACACCTTATTCGTTCGCACTAGGCCTCTCTCTCTCACTGTTTCTATGAATGCCCAAACGCCGTCGACTGTGCCCAGTGAAAAGTCGTATTGCCTGCCTCCCACCGAAACCAAACCCAGAAAGTAGAGTTACTAGTCATAACAGATGTCAAACTGATTCATTAGACACTGAACATCGCAGAGCAACCGTTTACTCTTCCTCAACCTCCTCGTCCCATTGTGCCTTCTCCTTCTTCATCAAATCACCCATGATCCCCGCCCTGAAAATCGAAGAGTCGGGCTCTGAGCTGCGCGGAACCTTGCCCAGATTCTCGTCATCGAATACTGATCCTATAGTATCGATCCAACGCTTACGCCGCTCCATGAGCGTCTTGGTCATATCGCCGATGCCCGGCCTGGCCATGCCAGCCGCGCCGCCGACAGCATGGCTTCCGCCTCCCGCGCCGCCGGGACGCTTGTTCTTCTTGCTCTTGCCCATAGTACGCGTCCTCTTCAGATACGCGGCCTGGACCTGGGAATCAAGATCCTCCAGAATGGTTTGGTACTCCTGGTGGGCCATGCGCTCTTTGACAAGCTCGGTAAGTCTGGCTTTGCGTGCGCCGTTGATGAGCATCTGCTCTCGCAGGCGACCTTGTAGGAGTCGTAATCTGGCTGCGACTTCGTCGTCGAATGCGCCGTCGTACTCGCCCTCAAAGTTTCCTTCCTGCGGCAAGAAGCCAATATGCCTCAGCTCTTGCTTGATTCGTTCATCGACCTGCGTGTATTCTAGCTTTGGATGTGACGCCTTCTTCCACGCCTCTGAGTTCGATTCCGGCATGAAGGCTGCTGGGGGTACTGGCGGCGCCTTATCGTCGCTGAAACTCTGCTGCGCATCTCCGTTGTCGCCGTTTACGCTACCATTCATGGCCGTGTCCCCGTTAGTGATACCATTGACGCCTGTCTTCTCTTCATCGGCCTGCGGTCGGTTTTCGGGTCGCATCGCCTGCATGAGCCGCGAGAGCAGCGGTCCCACGGACAGCTTGTCGGTTTCCGCCACCTCGTCGTCCATGTTATCAATGGCACCACGGGCCTGGTTGGGCGCCAACTGCTCGCGCGCGTTCGAGGGCTTGTCGAGTGACATGGCGCCATCCTCCTCTGCCCAAATCTCGGTATAGTGTTTCTTGCCCCTCTTAGGCATGTGGAAGGGCGTCACGCGATCGCCGCGCTCCCTCAGGAATGCAAGATCCTCTTCGGCGAATGGTCGGAAGTATGGTTCCATGTACGTCGAGAAGGTCGAAAAGCTGATTTGGTTACTGGGCTTGGCGCTACTAAAATCCTTGTCGGGCGGATCTCCTGCGATGAGATCGGCCAGATCGCTCTGGGGGAACACGGCGACAGAGTAAATCTGCCTCAGCTCGTCTGCTGACATGCCGGGTTTCGTTGGGAGAATTTCATAGACTGTCGGGTCGGGGAAGGTTGAGGGATCGTCGCCGAAAGTGTGAGCAGCGGGCTGCGCCTTTTTTGGCGGCGCGCCCTCGTCTTCTGAGCTCTCCTCCTCTTCATTTTCCTCTGCTTTTGTTTTGTCGTCGACTTCCATTGCTGACGGAGTGGCGGGTGCGACGGGTGACAGGGAAGAACTGGCCGAGTCGTTGTCGCGCGAAAGCTTTCGTGGTTTAGTGGATTCCCGAAGCGGGGATGACCGCTCTGGAGCAGCGGGTGAAGTCAGTACGGTGGTGAATACGAGGATGATTCGCGGTAAACAAGTGAAATCCCAATAAGTGTCGCATGCCCCACGAATAAACCAAGAGCACGAAAAAAAAGTGAAAAGGACACTAGGCCAGGCAAGGCCGAAAGAGGTTGGTGACCTACCGACTGCTGCATCCTGGGGTGCCAGGGTATCTGCGGCCTTCCTCTTCTTCTTGTTCGTCTTGCCCGTCTTTTTGGAATCGCCCTCGGCCTTGACACCTTCCTTGGCGTCCTCGTCGACGTCGTTGATATACTGCTTACGGGTGCTCGCCAATATGCGCATTCCTCTGTCGCAGAAATTGCTCCGTCTGTCTATGGTCTCCTGCAGGCGCTGGAGGCGAGCGATCATGCCATCAAGGCTCTTGGAGTCCGGGATGACGGCGTTGGACGCGCCCTGGTCAACAAGGTCGTCATAGTTGAGATTACGGAACTGTTCGACGCGTAATTCGAGATAGTCGGTGTCGACGGCTTCGATAGGGGGCAGGCTGGCAGATGGAACGACGGAGCTCGGGGTCGTGTTGCGGCTGCGCTGTCGCATGGCATTGGGCCCGGCCTTCTTGCCGGTGCCCTTCTGGCTCGCAGCGGGAGGCATCGCGTGCTGTCTGCTGTCGGGTTTCCCAAGTGAGACCCAGTTTGTGATGAGGCTAGATCATGCAGGTCGTCGTCTTCGAACGTTGAGATGGAAAGAGATGTCGGGATTGGAGTATCGAGAGCTGACGTCGAAGGGTCACTGGAGGTCGAGATCGCGCCGCCCGGCACGCCAGCATGCTTCTTGGATTGGTTGACTGTGGTAAAAGTATGGGTCGAGCGCCCCCTGCATTGGAAGTTGATGGGCGCACCCGTGTAGTGTCCTGAACGCAAAGTCTGGGGATGTACCACGGCAGCGACGCCAGCAAAAAGGTACTTGGTGGCCCCTTCTTTGCCAGTGGATTTGGGGTAAGGTACCAGGAAGAGTTCTGGACGGCCACTTCTAAGAGCGCCTGCTCACTATGGCATTCATTGCAGTGTCTATTCGACACCCTAGGTACCTTGACAGTATTTATATTGTTAAGTTCCTGGCCTTTATCGATCTGTGGTGCTCAACCTGAGTTGTAAGTCCTAGACAACTACTACCAAAGGAGGTATCCATTGTAAGTAACTCGGGCTTGTAGTCTATGATGCCCACTACTGAATTCCTAGGCAAGGTACCCTACCTACAGACACAAAGTATGGAATGCAGAATGAGTATGAAAAGAGGTCAAGTTATATGAAGACAAGAAGTGATGATAGGATGCCAAAGTGCATGAATTAAACACCGGTTAAGAATAAAGACATGGAATGGGCATCGTCCAGTTCTGGACGTTGTCGTCTACAGGGCATCATGTGGGTAACACCAGTATTGATTGACATGCAGCAAGCAACGAATGCAGGGACCATCATTATTTTTCGTATATTTTCCAACGCTTGAGCAACACCTAAGAAGCATTCTTGATATTCCGCACAAACCAACTCTCATAAATCATCATATTCAACCCCAGCGCTACCCATAGGATTCCCAAAAACAGTAGCATCTGCGATCACGAACTCACGTCTACAGAGAGAAACTCGTAATCTCTGAGCCGCCCGCGCGGTCCATCTCCGGCGTCGGGGGAGGGAGGTTCTCCGTCTTCGTGCAGATCCAGCACGACGCATACATGTTGACACGGTCGATGCAAGTTCCCGGGGTGCGAGCGCCGACACGCTTGGGAGAGAAGCCATGAGCCTCAAACACCTTGATGTACCAGGGGCTCAGCCCTGACGAGCGCAGAAGCACGCGGCCGCCCGTCTTGAGCGCGCGGTTGAGCTTGGTGATCTGGGCAGCCGCGGCCGAGGAGTCGGGGTCGAACCAGTCCATGCTGTCCATGACGACGGCGACGGTCAGCGTGCTGGGCGCGATGCGGTTGATGACCTCGTCAATCTCATCCGTGTGGATGCGCAGGCCGTCAAAGGCGCCGGGGCGCGAGAGCTTCGCGTGGGCCTTCTCGGCGAGGTAGTCTGGGTGGCAGCGGCGGGTGAACTGGCCCGTCATGGAGACCATGTAGTACGGGTTGTTGGTGGCGATGTGGGTTTCCTCGGCGACAGGGTCGAGGGTGTCTATCATGTAGCGCCAGACAGCGTGGGAACGGGTCTTGCGAGAGATGGGGTTGGGACCCTTGACGGCATCGCTCTCGTAGTGGTCGTTCTCAAACATGGCAAGTTGGTTCTTGGGGACGCCAAGGGCAGACCAGAGGAAGCTCTCCTGACTGACGACAACCGTGCTGACGAGCTTCGATAGAAGAGCGGGACGGATCTTGGTGTGCCAGATTTCACGCTGTTCATTCAGTGTCTTGGTGGCGAGGAAGTCTTTCACAGCACCGGCGCAGCCGAATATGCGGGTCAGCCATTTGAAGCAGCGGATAGCGTGGCGAGAGCCACCGGTGTCGTAGAGACCATAACCCTTGTTGTTGGTGAAGACGTGGACGTTCTTGAGCCAGTACTGGAAGGCACGGCTAGACAGGTGCGGAGACAGCTTGTTGAGGAGAAGGGTGCGGAAGTCAGGGTGCTTGCCATCGCCGAAGAGTTTCCAGAAGTCCTCATACGGGAGAGCCGTGTAAGATGCTACCTTGAGCTCGAGGAGGTGGTTCTGTGTGGGATTCAGGTCAACGGCGTGGATTCTCGCAGGGCTCTGCATGGCGTAAGAGAGAATGTTGTCACCGGCGCTAGTGATGGCCAGAACAACATCATCAGCGCCAAGCTTGAGCAGGCGCTCATCGACCTGCGAGTCCTCCCACGTGAAGGCGTAGATGTATTCGTCGTTGAACTGAGTGTGCTTTTGGAGGCGGTCGTCGTAGTAGATACGCCAATGGTGGTTCTGGTAGAAGAAGGCGGGCAGAGGAACATTTGCAGACAGGTTCTGGATAGCAGCCATGAATGCCTTGGAGCGAATCTCAGGCGCGGCCTTATCGATGGCGCGGGTCAGGGCATCCTTCTGGTTGGTGGGGTACAGGTAAGGGGAGTTGGTTGCAAGCGCGTCGATCTTCTCAATAATCTCGTGAGGAAGACTTGAGGAAGAGAAGGGCTTCTTGTGGCAACCAACCCAGATGTAGTAAGGGATGTGGCCGAGTGAAGTGTTCCGAGCGTTGATGTTGAGCATGCTACCGAACTTGTATTCGAGGTAGTCACGGCGGCCGGCCTCGAGGCCGACGCGGTCGAGATCGAACCAGGCACGCCAAAAGGTCCTCAAGAACCAGTTGACGTGGCGCCCGACGAGTCCAGCAGTGTAGTTGCGGAAAGCAAAATCGATCTCGGACTGGACGTAGAAGTCCACAACTCCCATGATACCGTCGGGGGACAGAAGCGAGGTGAGCGACTCGATGACCGAGTAGTAGTCGGGCTTTAAAACAAGTCAGTTGCAAAGTTCACATGGCAGGTGATTTACAAGACTCACAATCATGGACAGGCTGTACGACATGGTGATGAGATCCGCACGACCATGTTCGGCTTGCTTCTTGGAGAAGTAGCTCATGACAGGCGAGTGAGGAGGGATGCGGTTGCTTGGAAGATCATTCTCATAATCCTCCAGGCGGAACTTTCTCGCGTCCTCGCAAACGACCTTGACATTGTTCCAGCCAAGTCGTTCGAAACGCTGTCGAGCAATCTCACACAGAGAGGGGGAGAAGTCAACAAGGTAAACACTGGAAAAGAACTCGGGGACGTTGACGAAGGCGGACATGGCCTCAATGTTCCAGCCCGTTCCTCCACCGACCTACGGCAGAGTCAGCTAGTCACCTCGGATACCGATGTTGCGCAGACTTACATCAACCCAAATGCGCCTCTCCTTTTCTCCCTTCTTTGAGCCCTTGGGGGCCTTCGCCTTCAGCTGAGCCGCGACGAGTACAAGCATATCCTCTCTGCCTTGCAGGAGGGGCTTCCTGGTAGCATCATAGACGCCGGCTTGCTTCTTGTAGAAGCTCTCGAGGGCGCCCTGTTGGTTGCCCTCCTTGTCGCCATCGTGCGGCTTGATGAAGCAGGAGTAGAAAAAGAGCGAGAAGGATCTCAGCAGGCTGGGAGCCTCGCCACTCTTTGTGTCGTTTTTGGGAAGAATTTTGGAAAACAGCAGGCCGCCAAGGATGACTGCGCTGAGTCCAGCAAAGGTTGTTTTGTAATCCATGCCCAGGGGCATAATGTTACCACCAAGAGAAGCCATGGTATTCTCTCATTTCTTCAGGAGCAGAGAGGGTGTGTTGAAGCAAAGCCAAAAGTCAGGACAAGTTGAATTGGCAGAAGAGAGAATTCTAGAGAAAGAGGAAAGAGACCAGTGGCTCAGCATTCGTGCATTGGGAGCAACGTGAGTGATATATACCCTCCTCTCCATGGTTTTACCTATCAGATGGCCACTCGACCAGGCGCATGTATCATCTACATGGCATTGATGGTTGTAGATTGCGAGACGACACAGTATCGTCTACACAGGCGGGGGCGTCGTAGTCTGAGAGATATGCATCACCGAAATGCTATTCTTGAGAAGTGAAGCAGATTAGACCCCCCCGGCGCCGTCTAGGACCCTGAGTGAAGCTACCCCACTAACAAGAGCAGCTCAATTGAGCCCAGCCAACCCCGCCAGCTCGTTGTCGAGCTCTAGGGTGGGTGAGGTGAATGCAAGGTGGGATGCCCATGCAAGCGCAGGTGGAGCAGCCCGTGTCGACCAATGGCCAGAGCACATGGGCAAACCACCTGGATGTCAACGCTGCGTCTCGTCAACCGACCTCGTCTGAGCCAACATGCCTTGCGCCAATCCCTTGTGAGGTCAATGGCACGGGAATCTGCGAAACACACCAGCTTGCCTCTTCCCATCTCGTGGGGTGCTTGTCCCGGGTTGAGTAGCATGGGCGATGCCGTCCCCTGATCCCAAGCGTCACAATCCCCCACGTTCCTCCTTCAGCGCTGCGGCAGCACCATCGCAGTACGTGCCACGTAGATTGTCTCTCAGAAGATTCGCGTTTATCGCGTAACCAGGAGATTTCTACCTTCAATTGACTGGCTCGGGGGCAGTTCAGGAAGCTGGACCTTGAGGAACCCGAGATCGCTGGTGCCGGAAGCTTACATGGATGCGGCTCAGCGTGCGTCATACGCCTATCTCCATGCTGTCGTAGCTTGCCAATCGACAATATGTGTGTCTGCCTTCTGGATTCTGGACCGGACCGGGTGTGGACGATTGCTTGTTGTAGTGCTTGTGGTGCATGACCACAGCGCTGCGTATCAGCGAGGGCAAAAAGCAAGCCGTCCAGGATCGGGCGGGTAGGACACGATGCCAATAAGAGAAGGGCCCCAACGCACATGGCTCCGTTTGAGCAGCCTGGGGAAATGGAGCGTTAGAGGAGAACTTGCCATCTGTCTGAGGGGATAAATGCCCAGTGGAGCCCTTGTCGACGATCAACGGAAGAGGATCACGACGGCCTGTCCTCAGTCGTAACTTCTTCCCAAATACAAGGCGCAACCCCGACTCTACCCGACAGGACGACCATCTCAGAGATAAAGAACTGCCATCGGAACAGAGAGGCCGGTATCTTTGGAAAGTACGATTGCCGCTTTCGGTGGCATCATACTCGATGCCTTGAAGCTACGACCATGTTCATTTCCTCTTAACACGGACAGTCCAACATGGATGGCTGAAAAGCTTCAGTAGAGGAGAAAGCATAAAAGCGGAAATTTCCCACAAGCGGTAATGGTTTAAGATGAAGAAGCCACTGACTTGGTCGGGTTGAAACAGTGCAGATCATGGTGAAAAGACGAGAAGGTTGAGGAGAAGCACAAAAAGAACATAGCCAGCTAATGCTGCACTGTGTGATTTACCAATGAAGCAGAAGTCTTCGCACAGTAGGCCCGGCCCACGAACTTACACCTCATGGGATCATGACACCTTGAACTCTTCAACTACCTATTGACCGAGGCGGCAGTTGAAGGTCAGATGCATATTCTCGAGATTTGACGTCTTGGTTCTCCCGTACTTTCAGGATGTTAACAGCGCCCACCGATAAAATTGAGCCTCAGCAGCACGTCGGGAACCAAACTGATCTCACAATCTTCGCCTCGTCAATTCACATGGTAGCTGGATGTAGAAAACAAACACACGACACCTGCAGCAATAGGCTATTACCCCTCATTTCTAATGCGATTGCAAGATTACGGCGATCCTGGTCACTACCTCAATTGCCATCTAGCGGGCTTCCATTTGAGATGAGAGGTTCTAGCCCATTGATGAGCCGCGGTTTGTGATGATAAGTCGCACTGATACTTGACCCTCGATAGTTTTGGTTCGAAGATGTAACGCTCTATCTAAGTCTTGGTTCTTGATGTGTGAGAGTGCAGTAGAAGAAACCGACTATTTTTCCTGTGCTACAGCGACTACTTTACCTGTAGCTATACTCTAATCACTTTACCACCGTCGCTTCTATTGTTATCGTCGTTATCGTTATAGTCGTCCTCGTTCTCACCGTCGCTGTCGCTACTATCGCTTTCGATAGTAGTGATCAAGTGCACAGAACATATAGCCGCGCAGACACAGGGAAATTAGGCGGTCTTCAGGAGAAAGTCCATCACCATGGCTATTGGGCGAGCCAAGAAGAGTATGGATATAACAAAGAGCAAGTAAAGTTGAGGGTGAAGCCTCTCGTTCTAAACGAATGCCAAGACAGTACGCTCAGATACGCATGGATACTTAGCAAGCACCTCGCCTTTACGCCAATATGGCGCAACCGATCAACCGTACGTCGGCACATTGCATCCAAGTAAAGAGAACGACGTGACTTGGCCCCGCATCGTAGACGCTTATCGTGTCCAGTCAGACTTTGGATGCCGGTTTTTTTGGCTTGAAGATGCCAATGTCATCCTCAGCACTTACATGGCCTGGGCCTGCGTCAACAACCCCCGCAGTGTAACACGGGCATACAGCACAATACCCCCACCAGGTTCATTGACAAAGAATTCGATTTTTGCCTAGACTGGTGATTGTACACTGGCCATTCCAATTCTAAACCCTGGCGCCCCCAAATCACGTACACATGCCCTCCCCGCGCCCCCTTTCACAGCTTCCAAATAACCGGCCAAATGCGCCGTCTTCCGTAGCTCTTCTTCCGTAGCTCTTCTCCCACCATTAATTCTATCGGTGGGGTTTCGCTATCAGGTAATGATTTTTAACATCAACTCTCACATACTCGAACGCGTCCTCCGACACCTGGTAAGGTACAAGCAAGGCTACCCGCCTCAATCAAGCCTTCCAGATGCGAGCGACAGCCTCGGTGACACCTACGTCGCTGGTCTCGAACTCGTACAGACCGAGACCGACGAGGACGGTCGCGGCGTTCAGCGCCCACATGGTGCCCTTGCGGAGCTTGGGGTACGTGCGGGTGGGGACGTAGTCGATGATGATGTTCTGGAAGCCGGTGTGGGAGTGGATGAGGATCAGGGAGCAGAGGATGGCGTCGGCCGTGGGGTTCAGGGAGCCGGCGGCGAAGGGGGTGATGGTGATGGGCACGAGGCCGGCGGCGAGGATGCGGTCGAAGCTCCAGTGGTAGGAGCCGTGGGCGGGACTCGGGGGAGGAACGGGGGCAGGGTCGTTAACTGTAGATAGCACGGGTCAGAAGCGCTTCGCGGCGGGCTCAAGGACTTTGGGGTCTTTGTCGTACCTCCACCCTGGACAACCTCTGTGGATATACGATTAGCAGGCAGTTCTCAAGTACACCAGGCGCATGCAGTTTTGGAACTTACGAGGGCCGACGGGCAGCAAATCTCTCTTGGCGGTGGTGTGGAAGGCGGCGACTCTTGTCGTGTTGCTGACGAACTCCTTCTGGACGGTAGGCTTGAGGAAGGCAGAGCGGGATGCGCCAGTCTTGGCCATCCGGGCAGCCATGGCCGTCTGCCTGAGCAGAGCAGGTCGCACAAACGAAGCCATAATGTGTATGTCGCCGAAACGGATTACGCCGAGGCTCGTCAATTGGTATTCGGAGTGGGAGGTTGGACGTTCGTTCGTGGACTCGTTCCGTCGAGGGTTTGCTGGGCTTGGAATTGGGGAGAGAGAATTAGAGTGGATGATGCACTTGACCCGACGCTCTCGATGATGGGATTGCCGAGGAGCTTATTTCGAGTGCGCTGTGATTGGCCAGCTTCTCCCGAACGCTGGAAATGCTCCACGTGATTCGGATCGCGGGCAACGACGGGACCTCTTCGGGGGTCCATCTGAAGAATTGCGGGGATCCGGAGGAACAAAGATGCGGGCAATGTCTTATCGCGATTCCGATAAGGAAATTTTTGGAGCTGGCAGAGGGTCTCGTCGCGCAACGAAGAGCCAGCCGGGGTGAATGTGGATGTGTCAGTCAATTCCGGGGCGATTGCAGGTTGAACATTCGACATTGGCTCCCCACCAAGTCGGTCTCTTTCGTCCTCTTCAATGTGTTGACAAGTGAAGCGTTCAAAAGCGGCTTACACGACGAATTCGCCTGAACGATGTTGTCGTCATTGGGACCCCGCCTCCCCGAATTACGGCGGAACATCTGCAGTCGATGCGCCAGGGTACCGGCGGTGCAGTTGTTGCAGAATCAGCAAAGATGGATCACGCAAAAGGTGCTCGAGAAGCGCAAGAATGCGGAACTCGACTGGGAGAATCGTGCTGAACTAATCAAGAAAGGAGAAGTTCCTCATATCTGGGACCTCTTCGAGGAGCGTGGCTTCATCAAGGACGTCGCAGGGTGAGCATCTTGGCGCCCTCTTCCCCCTCGAACCCCTCCAAGGCCGATGGTTAACTCCAGACCCAGACGTACACCACAAGTCAAAGAGCTCTTGCGAACGAAACGGATAGGCGCTTATGTCGGTGTCGACCCGACCGCCCCGTCACTCCACGTCGGCCACCTCCTGCCCTTCATGCCGCTGATGTGGATGTGGCTGCAAGGATATCCTGCGGTATCGCTGGTTGGAGGTGCGACGGGTAGAATAGGCGATCCCACGGGCCGGTTGAAGACGCGCGAGGTTATGGCGAACAGCGAAATATCAGTAAACATCACAAAGATCCACTACCAGATGAAGAAGATATGGGCCAACGTGGAAGCGCTTGCCCAGAAACATGGCATAAAGCTGGACAAATCGGCGAACAGGGCCTTGGTGAACAACAACATGTGGTGGCAGAGTCTTTCACTGTATGAAGTGATGAAGAGACTGGGGCGTTACATGCGGATAGGGCCTATGCTGACCCGCGACACGTAAGTACACACGGCCGCTCTCAATCAGCGGGGTTATTGCTAATTGGGACAATCAGCGTCAAGAACAAGATAGAAAACGGCGACGGTATGTCTCTCGCCGAGTTCATTTATCCCATGATGCAGGGCTGGGACTTTTGGCACCTCTACCAAAAGATGGGTGTCCAGATGCAGATCGGAGGCTCCGACCAGTTCGGCAACATCGTCGCCGGCATCGACGCCGTCAAGACGATCCGCGACTCCGAGGAAAACCCCCTCTTCAAGATGCCCGGCAACTGGACAGATGACCCCATCGGCTTCACAGTGCCCCTCCTCACAGACAGCTCCGGCGCCAAGTTTGGCAAGAGCGCCGGCAACGCCGTCTGGCTCGACGGCGTGAACACCAGCCCCTTCGACCTCTACGGCTACTTTGTCAGACGCTCCGACGCCGAGGTCGAGAAGCTCCTCCGCCTCTTCACCTTCATGCCCATCGAGTCGATCCAGAAGACCATGGCCGAACACGCAGAGGACCCCTCCAAGCGCATCGCCCAGCACACCCTCGCCTTCGAGGTCGTCTTCCTCGTACACGGCGCCTCGGTTGCAGTCCGCGAACAGAACCAGCACAAGTTCATTCACGGCAAAGGCCAAGCCCCCACTGGCGAGGTCACCGAGGGCAAGCAAGTCAACCTGAACAACGCCCCGGAGATGGACATGCAGCTGCCGCACGACCTCATTTACAGACAGGGCATTGCCCGCATTCTCTACGCCGCAGGCCTGGCCTCCTCCGTCAGCGAGGGCCACCGCATCGCCAAACAGGGCGCTGCCTACGTCGCCGCGGCCCCGGGCCAGGACATGCGCGGGCTCGTGCCGGGCAACCTGGACTGGACTCCCGTGAAGATGTGGTTCCCCGAAGACGTGCCGAAGTTCCTGATCGACGGCCGCGTCCTCATCCTCCGCAAGGGCAAGCACAACGTGCGCATCATCGAGGTCGTCTCCGACTTGCAGTGGGATGAAAGCGGCAAGGAGTACCCCGGCGAGCCCTTCAAGGGCAAGACACGCAAGACGATCCAGAAGTTGCGGGAGATTGCCGAGAGGGATGGAGTGAGGTTGTCCCGCAAGGAGCTGAACCGCATGGTAGCGGAGAGGCTGGCCGAGGAGGAGACGGAGATTGCCGTTGTGAACAATCCGGACATCAGATTTCCTACGAAGAGCGAGCGCCAAAAGGTGCGGGACGAGCTGATGAAGGCCAAATAGAAAGAGTTGACTGGAGCTCTAGAAGTTACGATACCATGTACAATGCCTGTATACTGACATGTATAGCACGCTAAATAAAATGTAAAAATACCATTCCCATCATGAATTCCAAATCAGATACCTCAACGATAGAACACCGTCAAATCCCCGCTCGGCACCGGCAGAGCTTTGAGCTTCTCCATAATCTCCGCATCCGTCAGGTTGTTCTCCGTGATGATCTGGTCAAACGTGTGGCTCCCGTCCGTATACTTCTGCAACGGATCCCCGCCGGCCTTGGGCCTCGCCTGCCCCGTCGCCAGCGCCGCCAGGTACTGCTTCGAGACGACATACTTGTGCGCGCGGTAAAGACACCCCTTGATCACGCCAAACTGCACCAGCCGCCGCACATCCACATACCGCAACACGTCGAACCCGGCCTCCTGGTGTCCGCGCAACCACTCCATCACGCTCTTGCCCACGCAGAAGCTCGTCATCAGCTTGATCAGCATGAAGTTGCTGATCCGCTGCCGGGCGTGGATGCACACGTACGCCGCACACTCGTCGACGATGCCGTCGCGGTCCGCGACGAAGTCGTGGATCCCCGGCCGCGGCGCGTAGCACGACCCGAAGAAGAACATGTCGAGCAGTAGCACGGTGTCGTAGTAGAGCAGGTGGCGCAGCGCGAGCTTGGCGAGGTCCAGCGACACGTCGGCGGCCCAGGCGATGCGCCGCACGTCGTTGACGCCGTCAATGTGCGCGACCACCTTCTGCATCGTCAGGTCCCACGTCGGGTCGACGATCTCGGCGAACTTCATCTTGGCGACCGGTACGTGCCAGCCCTTTACCTGCGGCGGGGTGGCGTGGTGCGGGAAGAGCTTCATGTTGATTGTGTTGGCGTCGTCTTGCGGGGGGCAGTGTCAGTAGACCAGCAACGACTCGCTTCAGAAGAAGATATGAGCAACTCACCGACGGGAATCATGCACTCGCCGTAATTGTTCAGATCCTCCTTGACAATCTCCAAGAGCGTCTCAATTGGTCTGCGCTCCCCTCCCCCGGAGCCCTCCTGGCTCAGATACTCGTTCTGCTTCTCCATCTCCTTGAACGTGACCGCGAGCCGCCGCACCACCGGCTCGTACGGCGCCTGGTCCGCATCGACATCCAGCACGATGCCAAAGTTGAAGATGAACTCGTTGCGCTGGTACTTCTCATGCGGGATCAGCACCGGGAACCCCAGGACGGCGTACTTGCCCTCCGGGTCCTGCACCGTCATGTAGCGATTGAAGAAGGCCTTGCGCGGCATGATGTACTCCTGCATCACGTCCCAGTCGATGAGCGGCGGCTTCGTCGCGCCGGGCGCGGATGTGATGCATCCCGGCGGTGACTGAGCCACAATGTGCGGGCCTGTCGAGTGGCAGACGGTCAGCGGCAAGATGTAGGTGAGGGACGTTGGTTGATGAGGCTCTAGGCGATGATTTGGGTCTGAGGAGATCCATCACTTACCCTCCTTGGGCAGAAACCTTGCATAGAAAATGCCCTGAATCATTCTTGCTACATTTTCAGATGAAAAACATTCGTCGTTGTTCTCTGTAGAATCCCAGCTGTATTAGCGGGATGACCGATGAGTTGATGGAGGAAACTAAGTCTCGTTGAGGTGCACGTTTTCTGAGCTATGTGGACTAATCGCCCCATCAGAGCTGCCTTATCCACGAATGTCACTTCAGCCATCATGCCGACCCCAAAACTAAATGATATAGCAATATCACGAATCAGGTTAAGTGAATCGCACTGGATGATGATTTTATTTGTCAATGTGAAAACACGAGGAACTACTATTACAGCAATCCTCACTCCAAGCCGTCCGTGTAGAAACGTAAAGCGAACAGTCATAAACGTCGTGCCTGGTCAATTTCCTGTCTCCTCGAAAATGCCAGTACTAAGGCCCAAGGCAACTAGGTAGGGTATGTGCTTCTCCCTTTCAAAAGGCCTATCAACCATTAAAGCGTGTCCTCTTGCGACGCTCTCCTAGCCAAATGGCACGACCTCCCTGCTTTCCCCCGAATAACATGCCTCCACAGTCATTAAGAGCTGAGAAGATGCTCAATCGCACCCTGCACACTGCCGCCGCTCCTTCTCAGAGCTGCCACGTTTCTATCAAAGTCGAAAAAGCCCATGTCGTTGAGCTGGCGCAGCTGCTCAGCGTAGCGCTCTTCGGGAGGACGGTTGTCCGGGGGAGCAGGAGAGCCACCTGCGCCTGCGCCGCCAGCACCACCAAGTCCCCACATGTTCATCATCTGCTGCATCATCTCGGGGTTGATCTGACCAAACGGAGAGGCGAAGGGGTTCGCCGGTGTCTGTCCCTGGCCTTGACCCTGACCTTGGCCCTGACCCGCGTAGGGAGGGGGCGCGAAAAGGGCAGCAAAGGGGTTGGCCGGAGGCGGGCTCGTGGTGTTGCCGCCTTGCGTACCCTGAGCATTTGCTGTAGCTCCAGCAGTGGCTCCGGTTGTGTTCTGCTCGCCCGTCGTGGTGCCTGCAGCACCGGCGGCTCCGGCTCCGGCTCCCGCGCCTTGTTGAGGAGGCGCAAACGGGCTACCAGGGCCAAACAGCGCACTGAGATCACCCAATCCTTCCATACCGCCACCCATGGGAGGCATACCAGGGAAGCCTGGGAAGCCAGCGAATGGATTGGCCTGGGCGTTTCCTTGCTGGCCAGCGGCCGCAGCTTCAGCCGGGGTGGTGTCGGTGGCGCCGGGTGCTGGGAAGGCCGTGTTGCCACCTCCTCCGGCCATGCTGCGTTGCATTCTCATTACGTTACGGAGCATGTCCGGGTTCGTCATCATCTGGCGCATAAAAGGTGACTGAATGATCTCGCGGGCATTAGGAACGTTTCGTAGATGAGGATTGCTCTGAATCATATAGTTAATGAAGTCGGGGTTGTCGAGGGCCGCATTCATCGTCTGGAGCATCGAAGGATCGGCCAGCATCTGGGCCAGCTGGTCGTCGGATGGCGGGGCGCCCATCTGAAGCGATAAGATTAGCTGATGCAACGGGGTGTTGGATTGTAAGATTGGGTAGGTAAGGACTTACACCTCCATCGGCTCCGAAAGTCTCGCGGCTGGGCAGGTTGATATGACCGGCGTATCTGGCTCCTGTGAGGCCGGCGAGAAGGTTATTGGCGGTACCGGCCTGCATGTTGGTAGGAACAGCAGGAGCGGCGGGTGCGGAGGGGGAAGCGGCCGGCTGAGGCGCCGGGTTGCTGGCGGCGCTCTTGACCATGTGGATAGTGTTGTTAGGCTTGATCTTGTAGGTGGCGAGGCTATCGTCGTTCTTCATGACGCGGCCAGAGTAGATGAGGCGCTGGCGCTCAACGGGGACCTTCTCAAAGTCGTCGCCGGCCAGCTTGGTCTTGAGGTCGAGCACGGTCGCCGACTCGGGCATGGTGATGACGTGGTTGCTATCCTGGCCCGTCTTCACCTTGAAGGTGACCTGGGCATCACTGGTGCCCTCTGCGTTGTCGGCCATGGCCTTGTCCAGTGTCGATGCTGCGTAGATGAAGCTTGTGTGTTGTTGGATGTATGCTAGGTATTTCGAGTTCGGGGTATCGCGAATGCAATGACGATGTGGCTGCTCGTGGGTGAGCAAGTCGCGGAGAGGTAGAGAGGCAAAGAAAAGGGTGGAAGAAAGATGAGAGGAAGGATGGCCAACGGAGAAGGAGCTGTTGGGATCTCGGAGAATAGACAGCAAGGTGGGTAGACGAGGTACGTGAAGCCGGACAGAGGTAGAGGTAGGAGGAAGAGGATCAGTTATTAGGCAGTCAAAGGTAGGTGGCCGGACGGTCGGTAGCTGCGGTCGCAGATTGGACGTCAGTGGTTGGTGACGGTGGATTGGACACTTGCACTCGCAGTGTGGGCTGGAGCCGAAGAGGGGCAACACTGGTCCAGTGGACAGTGGGCGCTGTGCGGTGCAGCGTTCGCCAGTGGGAAGCTCACGAATTGGGTGCTCTTTGCCGCAGCACGCTAACGCTGGTGGGGCGGGAGTGCCAGGGCTGGCTCGGTCAGGGTTCCAGTGCGACAGGTGCATTCGGGTGGGCCAATGGCGCTGTGGTTCCGCGATCTGGACCGTCTGCTACTGCTGCTGTTCCCGTCCATCCGCTGTCCGCGTTGCAGCAACACACAGACTCGACTGAGGGACTGTGAACATACCATTCTCTTTATCTCTTCCATGCTTACCCGTTGGAGGCTTTGCATTGCAGATCAGCCCGAACAGAACTCTTGCAACTCGTCAGTCGCATCTGTCAATGGTCATTGAGTTTGTCGCAATAGGGGCCCCAGATTCGCTACCACGATACCTCTACTCAGGTACCTTATCCAGGGTCGAACAGGCAGGCAGTGAACACCCCTAGCTCCAACTAAAAGCAGCCTAAGGGTGCTTCAGAGTCATCGCTTCCATCGTCATCCATGGCCTTCCACATCGATTTTGTATTCAATTTTGATGGTCATGTAAGAATGCCATCTGATGCCAAACATCACCAGCATGTGGCCACGTTTTTTATTCTTCCTCTGATCTAACTGAGGTATCTCAAGCGAATTAACCTGGGAAGCTGGTTCTTGGCCGACGTCTCGTGAACTACAGCACCCAACTGACATTCATTTTATCTGTCCATAACAGCACTGTTCCGACACGTCGTGTGCGAATCTCAATCCCATCAACAGCATGCCGTGACACACTAGCCACGAATCCATCACCGTCGTCGCCGCACGCCACGGCAGGTGCAGTAGCTGGATATGACGCCAACACAACAGCGGAAACGTGGCGGGGAGGGCAGCCGGCGAGCAACATCAGTGTGGCTCGAGCCCCAGCTTGCTCCCCCGGAATTCAGACACCGACCCACCGATTATGCCTCGGCTCTCCTCCCCCTCGGCGTCTCTGAGACCGTCCGTCTGGGGTAGCAACCAGCTGGGTGTAAGCTCCGAGAGATTGCACTAAATCACATCTAAAGCTTTGAACTTCCTTGAATTCTTCCTCCACAGACATCTCCAGCTCATCCGGTTATCTCTTAAGTGAAACTTCAACTTCGTATACCGCCAATTCCAAGTTTCAATTAATCTCCCTCCATTCCCTGTGCCCTTTAGTAGGCGATCTAGACAGCCAACATCCATCACAATGCGCGGCATCCAAATCAAGGAATATGTCAAGGTACGCTCACCGACGCAGACACGGCTCACATAAATAGTCGAGAAAACTCACACGCTCGAATCAACAGTCTCCCAAGGAGCTCCGTGTAACAGAACTCCCGGAGCCCGTCCCCAAGAAGGACGATGAATACCTCATCCAAGTCCACGCCACGGCCGCAAACTTCTTCGACATCCTCCAGATCCAAGGCAAATACCAAACCCAGCCCCGTAAGCCACCCTGCCGTCTCATCCATAAACCTCCCATCTCACACTCAACCCAGCATTTCCGTGGACCTCCGGCTGCGAATTCGCCGGCACGGTCCTAAAAGCCCCGGCCAAGGCCAAATTCCCCGTGGGCGCCCGCGTCTTCGGCGCAACACAAGGCGCCTTCGCCGAGAAGTGCGTCGCCCGCGAGAAGGAGCTCCTCCCCGTCCCGGACGGCTGGTCCTTCCAGGAAGCCGCCGGCCTCTTCATCACCGCCCCGACCTCCTACGGCGCTCTCGTCGTCCGCGCCGGCATCAAGCCCGGCGACATCGTCCTCGTCCATGCCGCCGCCGGCGGCGTCGGCCTGGCCGCCGTCCAGGTCGCAAAGGCCTTCGGCGCCACCGTCATCGCTACGGCCTCCACCCCGCGCAAGCTCGACGTCGCAAAGTCCTTCGGCGCCGACCACGTCGTCGACTACCGCGATCCCGAGTGGCCCGCGCAGGTGAAGAAGCTCACCCCCGGCGGGCGCGGTGTCGACATTGTCTACGACCCCGTTGGCATGGTCGACGCCAGCACAAAGTGTACCGCGTGGAACGGCCGCATCCTCATCATCGGTTTCGCGGCTGGCAAGATTGAAAAGGTCGCTATGAACAAGGTTCTCCTGAAGAACATCAGTCTTGTGGGCATCTTCTGGGGCCAATACGCCGTGAGGGAGAAGGAGACTGTGGTCAAGGTCTGGGAGGGAATCATGAAGCTCGTCGCCGAGGGCAAGCTGCGGGGCACAGAATTCACAGACGAAGAATTCGTTGGACTCGACCGTATTCCGGATGCCTTGATAGCGCTGGGTAGCAGAGGCACGTGGGGCAAGGTCGTCGTGAAGGTTCCCCAGGACGGCCAGAGTAAGTTGTAGAGCGGCGAGCGGACAATTGCAACAACGCGGGATATTACAGACTTTTAGAAATCAACTTGGGTACCTTTGCACTTGTGGTATATTCTCTTGTTTAGGCTTCCACTGATTGGAAGCTGGCGTACGCCCCCTCTATCTCTTTGTGTTCATGCATTCGTAATCATCCCTTCCCATATGTCCGATTCGCAACCCGAAAACAAGCGAACAAATATTGCCGCCCTCTCTATGCACTTCCCGTGACCTGGGTCAAACTCCAAAACTTCTGCAGTACGTCCTTATCCACATTGATGGCCCACTCCTGCTCGAATTGCTGTTCGCCTCCTGAGCGCTGGACCACATCTTGAAGGCGCTCCTTGACAAAGTACATGGCGTTGACCGTGTGAATGGGGTCTTTTTGGGTCCATTCCGTCTCCTTCAGGCTTTTCGGCGTCTCATAATCATTGGGCTCCATCTCTGACCAAATCAGAGAGTCGGTCCCATCCGTCAAGCCGTCCTGAAGTTCGGAAATGGTGCCTGTCCATAGTGTGAAGTAGTCCTGAAGCTTGGCCAGAGCCAAGTTCTGCATGGGTTGAGGAAGTTCCAGGAGACGCGTCAGAGCTAGAAGGGACAACTTCTGTCGCTCAAGATGATCAACACCATCGAGATGGAAAAACCACTCCCCGCTCAGCCAGGCCCAGACGTGTTCCACGGGCCCAAACGATGACAGCATCGTGACGAAAAGCGCCGGGTCGGCAATAATCAGTCGAGAAAGGATCGCAAAGTAGTCGCGCTCTGTTATGGTACTCAGCTTGCTAACCTTCTTGTTCGGTCCAGTGGTTTGGTTGGCCTCCCAGGCATTGTGAAGGTTCTCCAAGATCTTTTTGAGGAATCCAGTCTCCAGCATATCTTGGATAATGACCGACGTGCCATTGGCTCCGCCCAGCTCAGACGCAGCACGAATCATATATTCGATGCAGACCGTGCCCTGTCGAACCTGTTCCCGACTCTTGGAGTCGAGGACCCCGGATAAAGCCTGCAAAAATGGCCGTCGCAGCCTGTCCTCGAGGACCGCCTGTGTACCCAAAAGGATATAAGACTCAACGACCGAAAGGGCTACTGCCGCGGTCTCAGTCTGGTACTCCAGAAGAGGCAGGGAAAGCTCTGCTATGCTCATAATGTCAGCAGAGACAGGAGGGTTGCTCTGCATCAAAACCGAGTTCCACAGATCTAGAACTTCGTCAATCAAATATGTGTGGAGATCAGAGCCAGTCTTTGCTGCCTCTGACAATAGAGGGACCATCAAGTGCTGATATCTCTGAGAATCACTGCCCATTGACATGACTAAGGCGGCGAAGATGGCAATGATGGCTTGCTTGATCATGTACTCCTCTGTTCCAGAGTTCTCCCAGATGCTTGGAAGACTAGACATGATGAAATCTCCAAACTGGGAAACATGATGCTCCAGTCTCGTCACCAGAATGCGCATGGACTCCAAAACAGCCAGCTTCGTCTCGTCGATGTCAACATTCTGAAGCAGTTGAAGAAGCTCATTCAGTACATCGGCGGCATAAGGGAGGAAAGCTTCCGCGCTGAAAGCAAGCTCATCCACGATCCATCGAAGTTGACGCGCGGCGGTAATACGAACGACGACATCGTTTGTAGCATCGGAAGGATTAAGGAAATGACGGAACATTTCGTAGATTAGTGGTCTGCTACCATCAGCGATTTTGACAGTGACCCATTGGCTGACCATGATCGCGATTCGGCGGCGGAGGACTTTGTAAAGAGGTCCTTGCTGCTGGGCATCCTGAACAACAGTAGAAACCAGTAAGGCATCAAAGTCGAAGTGATTGGCAACGTTCGGTGCGGCCAAGCCCAAAGCAGTGTACACTGCCTCCTTGGTAGCGATATCTGCTTGTGGGTTTGTCGCAGTCTCAAAGTAGGAAAGGAGGGGGGGTATCATGAGTTGCTTGAAGTTGACGAGAAGGTCCAAGAAGAGTTTCTCGGCACAGGGGCGCACCTCCCATTCGTACGCATTGCCTTCACTCTGCTCTTGTTGCTCCCATTCCTCTGGCTCTTCTTCCCAGGCGTCCAGATCCGCTTTCCGGAAAACAAAGAGATGTGTGATGATAATGTTTGCCATTTGAACCACGAAGTCGTCCTTGAGAAGCTCCTGCTTGATGAGGGCCACAGCATCGTTCTCGTCCTTCTTGGCCTCTGTGCTCTTGTACTTGAAGGTTTGCTTTGGGTAGAACGCTATCCTCAAACATGATCTCATCAAGAGCAGGGCTCTAAGCGCGAGCCTCTCCAGCAAGGGGCCCTCCACCTTGGACTTTGACTCTGATTGTCCAGAATCACCGGATGACTGGCGAATTCCCCCCGACTTCTCGAAGACTTCGGCGAATTTGGCAACCAGGTCCCAGTATGCGTGTACAAGGGGTAGAGAGTTAGGAAGAACAGCGAAGCTGGCAGGGTGTGACTCGGACATGTCGATGTGAAGCTTGGTAAACTGCAAGAGGTGCTTTCCTACGGTATCTTGGTAAGGGGCCGGTACGTGAGAGTCGTGGCTCACAAAACCGAGGAACTGGCCGAAATGGTTTTGTGACACAGTCCAGAACTGCTGAACCGTCTTGTCGTTATGCGGTGACTCGTAGCCAACAACGAGCAAGCGGCGCAGTATCTTGAGAGAAATTAGGCTGATGAGCATGGCCAAGTCGGCCTCATCTTCGTCGCCACGTCCGTTTGTGAGGAATCCCATCCAGACTGTCGACTTCTCCGTGTAAACTTCTCCAAGCAAGTACACAATTTCAGGAGTGACGGATTGGAGTGCCGTTTGCGATCTCCGCAGACGAGCAGTGCCCAGTTCCTTGACAACGCGGAGCAGGATCTGCAGAGAACCGTGCAAATGTTGTTGATTGCCATCCTTGGAGCCTCTGACAAGACCAATAATATTGGACAGGGCATCCGGCCAGTGTTGAGGGTAGTCAATTCTAATGACCTTGGCGGTAACCAAAGAGTTGTGCAGCGACAGGCCCTTCTCCTCCTCTTCCAGTGTACCCTGGAACAAGCGTTGTCGAATGAGGTTCTTTTCCTCGGGATCCAAGCCGCCTTTGATATTTGAGAGCAGACGCCAGCACTTGTCGATGCCGTTCTTGAGCTGGATCACGGCCAGGAAGCGGATGTCGAAGGGAAGGGACTTGTCCAGGAAGATGGTCTGCGGTAAGGAACATTAGCTTATGGTGCCAAGTCAGAGAAGCTAATTGGGGAAGCTACTTACCTGCAAGGAGGAGAAATAACCCTTCTCGGTTTCCCACGATGTGAGCTGCTGGCCAGCGGCCTGTCTACGGGCATAGTCGGTCGAGGTCGCAGACTCGAGGGCTCTGCAGAGCTCCTGCAGGCTGAGAGGGTTGGCATCGCCGGGCACCTCAATAGCGAAGCTCATCGTTGCGGTCTTCCTGGTGAGCGACCAAGACGTCGGTACCGGTTTCGTTGGTCCCAAAGAGGTCGACGTAATGACGTTCGAATCGGAAGGAGGTTCTCGTATGGAAAAGGCGGCGGGGAGGCGGTAGGAAATTTAGGCACGCCAGGCGTTATCGCCTGTGGCGGGGCAACTCACTAACTGGCGCGTTGGGACACTCTCACAGTTAGGTTCCGGGTTGGCACAGGGCGCCCATCGCGGGGTAGTGGGGCGCTGAAGAAACAGTGCACTGTGCAAATGGAAACGGCAAGCAGCCCAGGATCACCACACCTCAAAAGGGAAAGAAGGACGACGTGAGGCAAACCTGCGCGCTTTACTTTGCTTGCCTAACGTAGGTACCTGGGGTAGTTGGAAACTTGGGAACCTACGTTATAGGTACAAAAAGAAGGTTTCTTCGGCTGATATTGCATGGAATTTCCTGTCCTACCGTCACTGACTTCCAGAAGCAGCATTTCGAGCATGGGCCTAGCTGCTTGAGCATGGGCGGGAGGAAGCATGTGCCACACTACCTCTTCAACTGCATCTCGCATCACCTACCTTACCTTTTCTGTGCCTTCAAACCCTCGCCAAGCAGCTCGTCGAGGTCAGAACAGTTTGCTCTTCGGCTGATATCCGGCCGCATTGTCAGACATTACCCCCTGTTGCGCATTCCCTGATACAGAGCGTTTGTTGCGATTTGTTAAGCATGTATTTCTCTAATGACTATGAAGAGCAAACTCCTAATTGTTTTTGTTTCTGTGGTATATATAGGCACGCCATAACTCCTCTTCCTGTCGGGTTTGAAATATCAGACTGTAGCAATCACAAAAAGCTTAGATTGCTCGACGTTGACAAAAACCGCTTTTTCCTTCATGAAACAAACATTGAACATGATAAATCGAAGAAAATATAACACAACATGTGAAAATCTCCCCTTCTTTCGTAGTCGCCAAGCCGACCTTCTCTCAGACTTGAAATGTTCCAGTCAAGCCCGTACTCCAGTGAAGCATTTCGTCCGCTGTCCGTGGTTCGGAAAAAGCGAACATACTAGGCTCTTCCGCATTCCCCGAAGATGTCATGTCGTTGATGAAGGCATCTAGACACGGGTCAAAGTGCGGGACCATGTTACGGTGGCTCGTGGCGTCCATGTCTCTCAGCAAGTCATTCACCTCGTTACCAATGTTCTTCGCAATGGGCCACATCTCTCCGGCAACCTTCAAGACGCCCAACAGGAGGTCAAGCTTCTCTCGCAAGGCGGGCGACTGGACTGCCCCATACATCTTTGCGTCGAGTAGGGGCAGCGCAGCCCCTCGTAGTCCGATTATGCAAGCCGGACTGTACTTGGCTGGAGGCAGCGAAAAGTTGAACAAGCCGATGGTTGAAAGTCCTGCTTGGAGCGCTGTCGAGCACTCGAGCCACTGGTATGGCGCAGTGTGTGATACTGGATTCCGAGACGGTGGTGATTCGCGTGTCTTGAAGAGCGGACCAAGACTCAAGAGATCTCGGATACCGAGATCCAAGGCTCCGAGGGGCAGCTGCAGTCTTATTCTCAAACTGAAACCATTACGTCAAGAGCCTGGACCAGAAGCAGATAGGGGTCAGTCACATACCTGTGAGCGTAGGCCATTGCATGGAAGAGAATCATATCTACAGCGCCACCAGAATCGACCAACTGTTGCTTCCACTTGGGCAAACTGATCAGCCATCCGACCAGTCTGGAATCGGCTCGGTCGATGGTATTTGCTAATAATTCACGAGGCAGCGTAGACATTGGGAGAATCAACTCCCCACAAAGCCGGCAGAGGTCGATCAAGTAAGTCCACGAGGAATAGCCTCTATCGTCCATGGGATCCCTGGCGTCGTACTGTGCCAGAGATATGGGTTGTGGTATTTCCTTTTCGCAGTCAGCTTCGCGTACCAGAGAAAGGTAACAGTTCACTTACTCCTGACTGATACTCCCATTCTTCGCAAGGCAGTCCCGTGGTTGCCACGACCCCAAGGAGGGTGAAACTCGGCAAGCCCTCGCGCATCGCTCGCATGTTGCCATGGAAATAGAGTGCCCAATATGTTCTGCGGAAGCTTTCGGCCATGAATAGATCTGGCTCGGCATTTGCAAATGCCCTCTCGTGCATTCTAAGGTCAAGTGCCATCTGAACCGCCGCATCCATCCAGCCGTTGCTTAAATCCACTCGGTTCTCTCCAAAGGCCGCCACGCTAAGGACGAGAAGCCCCTGGACCGTCCAAGGAGTCATTGGGAGCCCTCCGCTAGCCAGACTGAACGCTTTCTCCCTCAACTCTTCCGAAGAGATGGCTCTAGAAAAGAGAGATCCCACATAGGTGATGCAGCTGGCGAGGAAGTGAAAGGACTGAGGGTCAGACCGGATATGGCTTAGGAGCTGGGGCTTGGGTAGAAGCCACGAGTGTGTGTCGTGGAAGTTGGTGAAATAGAGGTCGAACAAGAATGAAGTTGGCGAGGCCGTCCTAGGGTCGGGGAATTGTGCCTTGTTCAGCGACCAACCTCCCGGTAGCCTGTCGACTACGTTGATGGGAAAGTCAAAGTTGGCCAGTTCTGGAGAGGGAAATGATGTCGCGGTCTCCGATGGAGCTGAAGGGGGTGCAATGGGATCGTTGATAAGGCTTCGCTTTTTGGGATCTCGAATGCCTCTCCTGGACTTGGCATAGTAACACGTCTTTTCCTCTAAGCGGCATCGAAGGCAAGCAGGCAAAGCTGAGTCGCACTTAACATGCTTGGACCTGCATGGAACACAGGCCAATGATGCTCGAATGGTGGCCTTGGACCTCGTAGCGCCGGCACGCGGTTGGAAATCCGTCATGCCACTGGCTGACCCCGGGCTGGATGTCGTCTCGGATTCCATCTTGTGTACCGCGAGTCTGGCCACAGCTTGTTCTTCGTAGGTAGGATCAAAGAAAGAAGAAGTTGATTGTTCTGGAGCGTTCGATGGCCTTGTGATGATCAGAAGTCGAGCGGCGAGGGTTGGCGTTGTTTATGTAACTCGTAGGATGATGAAGACGACGGCAGGTGCGTCGTGGAGCACTCTCAACCCCGGTCAACTCGGCCGGATGCCTCAATGTTACGTTTTCCCATTAAACGGTTCTGGCAGGTAAGCAATGCAGTGACGCAAGAGCAAAACGGGCAAAGGTGTGAGTGCCTGAGTAAAGTCGGTATGAGCAGCAGCGACTGCTGCGGGAGGCCCATGTCCGCCGCCACTCCGCACACGTTGAGAGCCTGGTCAGGCATTATTCCCTTGCCTAGATGGGGTTTGAAGGAGGAAATGGCGTGGATATGAGTCTTTGAGCCATAGAGTGAAAAATAGAAGCAGCTTGGTAAGCTTCTGTCGAGGGTCCGTATTGGGGCTGGGTTACGTCGAGGCTGGTCCAACAACACCACCACGCTCCGGTTGATTGGACAAATAACGTTAGGATGTACACCTGGTTGAAACGGGTCTTAGTTATCCTGCACGTGTAGCACTTGCTAATCAGCCTGCTGCACGTTGCCTAGGCTGAGCCTTCCCGCTTTTCCCGTCAGCCCTAAGAGCTGGCTCAAAGTCATGTCTAGCTGAGTATTGGATTCCGATTCATTCTCCGAGACGCTGGAGCGCGTGAAACTTCTATAGCACCTGAGGCTCACGACATTGTGTTCAAGAAGGATTGGCTTGAAACGGCCTACAACCGTTTGATACATGATGAATGTAGGAACGGGGAAATGTGCGTGGTACCAGGGAGAACCCAACTTTGGAACGAACTTCCCGTGCTGTCAGCTGGCGCAGGCGCCTGGCAGAGCTCCGAACCTCCTCGGGGGCTGTAATCAGAGCATTCCCTGCTGCCAGGCTTGCTCGCTCATGGTCCAAATTGTGACTGAGTAACGTTACCACATCGTGAGAATTCCATGAAGCAAACATGCGCCACGATTCAGCCAAGGGTATCGCTTAAGTCCGATACCTAGATCAACCATCATGCTCAAGAAGCGGGATAATGAAGATTCCAGAGCAAAGGGCGGGGGCCAAAGAACGCCACGCTTCTGCACCGGAAGACAGGTCGTACGAGCCGGCACAGCCATAACAGCTCTTTTGCAAAGCCATCCCGACTTTTGGGACCGGGGGAAGGGGTTTCGACATAAGCTTGACTTAGATTCTCATCTTGATGACCGGGCAATGGCCAATCAGGGGGACGAGTAGATGTGATCTGGGCTGCGGTCAGTTCTTAAAGTCAGCAACGTATTGGTGGTTGCGTAGAGGGTGCTTCCTGTCTGGGTGTAGCTGCAGGCTCTGGCATGCCGGTAGGTCAAGGTAGCGAATCGTCGTTCGAGTATCGCTTGGAGTGCATAGGCCCGACAAGCAGCGGTGACGATAGAGACAAGAAGAAGGGAACAAGCATCAGAATGGGGACTGGCGTGTGCGGCCATATCCGAAGCAGGGATAGAGGGCGCTGGAGGTCGCGTTGAGTTCGTCCCAAGCAATCAGTGTTGACGCTTCCCGCCGGGATGAGGCCGGGACCTCGCTTGTCGAGGTGACACACCATCTGAGGTAAGCTGGTTCACCCGCAGTGTTGATGCAGAGTGCAATGCATGACAGATATGGTTTGTAAGATGGTCGCCGACGTCCCCAAAAGTAGTTTTGACGCCGTGACTATGATGTGGTAATAAGGTCGGGCAAGCCACAACAGGGGACCTGCAGGGCGGACGGAGGTTTGGTCGGTATTCAGACTCGAATATCGGGGTCTTTGATAACGGACAGTCAGTGGAGAGCCGATGGAGGCATTCGTACCCGGCGCAACGTGGAGATCTTTGCAGGGAGCAGTAGGTGCAAAGGGTGGCCCGGGCGCCCCGGTACGTCAGATGCTCCGCCGGCCGACATTTCGGCCCAGGCCACCGCCTGTCCCCCAGCATTGTTGCCCGCGGCAGTGGACTGGCCTACTGCGAGTCGCTCGCTGGAACGGCGGACCTCGGCTCATTTTCCGACACCCATCCAACTTCCCATCCCCCCGTCGTCTTCGACAACCTGGACAAGAGGTGTGATGCTCAGCAATTTGCGTCTCGCCTGCACATTCCACCGCCCAATGCCGCCCAGATGACATCGACCAACTTTGCGCAAGCGCAGCAGCGCCTGGCAGCCCGACGACAAGCCCGCGAAGCAGAGAACGCCGCCCGAATCGCCGCGCAACGCGAATCATCACGAGCACGCGCCCAGATTGACCGGCTGCCCTTCCCCTTTAGCCGACTCGGATCAGCATGGGACGCCATCTCCTCCCAGGACGGCACGCGTCCGGCCTTCAGAGTCGGACAGGTCGACGCCGAATTATTAGACGACGAGTTGCTGGAGCTCCTGCGCGGTCAGGTTGGTGATGCGCTCAAATACTTTGCCGGCGGCCACCTGAAAGACGACTGGTCAGCTGAGATTCTCTTGGCACTGCGCGCGGTGCTATTCAAGCTCACCGTGTGGGATCACGATGCGACCTATGGTGCAGCGTTGCAGAACCTGAAATATACCGACGCGCGCAAGGACGGCTCTGTTTTGGTGGCGCCCTCCAGATGGCAAAAGTCCCTCTACGGACTGGCGACTGTCTTTGGAAGATACGGCTGGGACAAATGGGAGAACTGGCTGCTGGAGCATGACGAAGGATATGGTGATCCCAATCCACGCCTCCAGCGACTGTCGCGCATCACATCGAGAATCACCACCATACACGCGGGAGCAGCCTTCGTCTCCTTCCTGGTTTTCCTCCTGCAAGGGAGATATCGCACCCTCTTGGACAGAGTACTACGTATGCGCCTCGCTCCACCAACAAGCCAGGTGAGCCGTGAGGTGTCTTTCGAATACCTCAATCGGCAACTCGTCTGGCATGCCTTCACCGAGTTTCTTTTGTTTGTTCTCCCACTTATCGGCATCAATCGATGGAGGAGATGGATATCACGAACGTGGCGCAAGACAAAATCAATCATGACGACTAGCGGAGACGAAGAAAAGTCGGCCAACGGAGAGTACGGCTTTCTGCCGGAGCGCACTTGCGCCATCTGCTACCAGGACCAGAACGCTCTGGCAACCACGGAGACCGAGATCATGGCGGCTGCGGCCTCGAGCGGTGTCATTGGATCGGCCCAAACAGATATTACGAACCCATACGAGACTATTCCTTGCGGTTGCATATACTGCTTCGTCTGTCTCGCGACCCGGCTGGAGCGAGAGGAGGGCGAGGGTTGGACCTGTCTCAGGTGTGGTGAGCTGGTCAAAGAATGCAAATCCTGGAGTGGTGATGTTTTGGAGCCACCGAAGAAATCGCCGACTTCCAAGGTTGTGGCCTTTTCAGAAGACTCCAAGGATGCTGAAGTTGAGGCCGAGGTTGACGGTGAAGAAGAGGATGATGACCGCAACGAAGCTGACTTTGTGGACGTGCCCAAAGAGAAACAATATTCTACGGATTCAGAGGAGACCGAGGACTCAGAGGGGTTCGAGGAGACCATGGACAACGACGAGGACTAAGAGGGACTCTGTACAACAACATCATGACGTTCGGCCTTTTGGATGGGCTCTTGCATCTAGATTACCACCTAGATCTACGCGCCGTGGGTAAACCGGCACTTGTTTCCACTGAGGGGAGTTGAGGCGATTGTAAGAAGCATGCATGTTTATGATAATACTTGGGAATACAAAGACGGCGACGGTATTCAACCCTTCAATCTTCAATCTCATTTCGTGTGCTCATCTGCCAAACATCATGCGGCCCCCGGCCGGCGGTCGGAGGACTGCGAACTCAGCATGAGGTCTCCACAGGCCAACACATTCGAAGCTCCGCCCAAACAGCGCTAGCGCCCGGTTTGCCAGGGGGCCTGATCCGCCGTGTCCGCCAGAAAACCAGGGACCGTCCCAGGTACACGGGCGCCCTAGCGTCATAAGCCACTGAAATTCCAATTTACACTGGATGAAGTCCGGGATTCCTTTCCTCACACCACAAGCTACTACTGTACGACATCGAGCAAACATTCCTGCCAGACCCGCGTCATCCTGGATATAAGCAAGATCACGATAAGGCAGCATTCACTCTCGCGGGGTAATACTTCCTAGACTTCAAGCTTGAGCGCGTATCCCAAGCATTTCAAATCCAACCAACAACTGTCGAGAGAACTTGCCTCCCACGAGTGGAAAGTAAACAAACCACACCCAATGTCGCGAAGATAGACGATACCCTCCAAACTGCGAAGCGATGCCGAGCTTCTTCCAATTCACGCAAGGCAACGAGTCCCGAACCCGCTTCACGAGCGACTCGTCTCCTCTACTAGGTCGCTTTCGCGCCGTACCCCAAGACTCCGATGTCAGCGGCCGCCGTCGGCGTTCCAGCACCCTCGGTCTCTTCTCCAACAATCGTGGCAGTGTGCACGTCGGCTACGGCGCGCTTCTCTCTGCAGCTGGTCTCGATAACAACGATGATGGTGCCGATAGAGTCGACTTGGAGGATCTGAGCTTATGGCAGCGGACCTGGCGCAGGATTGTCGACGTTTGGGTCGAGCCGAAGCAGAGTGCCGTCAAGAAGGTGGTTGACGTTTGGTGGAGTCGGTATGGATGTCTGGTGTTGATGCCTGCTGCTCTGGTATGTCACCACCAATGAATATGCCCTTGTTTGATTGCGAAATAAGTACCAATTCTGATAAATCGCAGGCCATTGCGTGGTGTGCGCTGCCGTTTCCGCAATATCAGTTTCCTGACGACGATGACGACCGTAGTGACCCCGGGTCTGGCTCGGGGCGCAAGACACCTGGTCACGGAGAAGCACGAGTGCAGATTAGTTTCTGGTTCTTCCTATTTGTCTACTATGGCTTCTACAATATTACCGCCCTGATTTGGATCACCAAGGTCTTCAATCTTTACAGCCTGAACTGGTATGAACCCCCCTTCCAGGTGTATGGAGGAAGTCTCCACTGACTTACACGCTCACAGGTGGCCGCAATCCCTCGGCTTCCCGGTCACCATGTCTCTGATTGCCATTGTTTCAATAGCAGTGCCTATCCCGCTTTATCTTACCCCAGAAACGCGCTTCCTCACTCAACATAACACGGCTTGGATCTCCTGGACGTTTATCGTCATGGCTATGCCGGTAGCTATAGCGTTCTGCATTCTCCTTACCTCAGAACGCCACCTGAAATTACGCCACTCGCTCTCTGAGACGCAACGGATCTTCACAACGTCTTGGTGGACTGGTGAGGCTGAAGGAAGTATCCCTCGGCGAGATAATCGTCGCCGGCCAAACCTCAGCCACGACTCGTTCGACCCGGACGCGGCGTTGCAGGTCGGCTCAGAGCAGCCCAGACACTTGACTAGCGTGAGGATACGCCGCAGATGGCTGCCAGCCAGCTTCGTCCGTTTCATCTGGTTCTGTCTGGCCTTGTTTGTCGGCCTCATGGCGTATGTGATAGGAGAAGCCTACGCAGAGATCTACTTACGGACGTTACCCCACAACAATCTGGAGACAATCGTCTACGTCTACAGCTGGATCATCACGGTCCATCTGCTCGACGCCTTGACAGGTTGGCTGCTGGGTATTCGCGAGGGTGAACGTGTTGGGAGCTACCCTCTCAGCTGGGTGTTCAAGCTGTAAGAGAACCCCTTTTCCATGTTACAGACGGCACATCTAACGAACATAGATACTTCATGCTCACCTACCAAACCTACGTTCGCGCGCTATACGCCCGCCTTCGCTCCCCAGAGCAATTCGTGTATCTTCAGATACTTTCCAGCAGCACGCTCATCATCCTCACCCCTTTAACGATGTCGCGCCTCTACCACCGCATCACCGTCACCCTCAACCTGACAGACCAGTCCTACGCGTCATATCAAAAGGTCTGCACCCGCAACGTTTTCATTCGCTTCCTCGCGGAGAACGTGTCCATGGCGGCATTCCTCGGCAGCGTCCTGGTTCTACACTTTGGACCAAACAAAGACGTCTACCCCTACTTCGCATTCGACATGAAGGAGGTTGGCGACGATTACGACTTCAACCTGACCTTCTGGGCCTCCTCGGTCACATGGGGCTGCGAGCTTGTGGCGTCCATCTGCGTCCGCGTGCTCATCCGCTACATTTTTGGGGTCGACGTCGGTATGGAGGGAAAGCTTGATCTCGCCGTCTGGCCTGAGCTGCTACCGACGAGTGTGGCTGTCATGTTTCATGTGCTTCAAAACATGTTCTTCTCCATCATCCGACTTCAATTTCCTTGAAGACACCTACCACGACAGACTACTTCACACCCCATTTGGGACGTTGTTATGCCTCATGCTGCCCAATCTTATCGTTGGCTTCATTGCCTTTTTTAATGAGGAATTGGATGGCATCGATATTGGTTATAGCCGTACCGAACGCATGGTCTTTTTTGATGACTGTTTTTCAACATTCAGCATACTTCTGTCCTCAAAGATGAGAGGAATGGCGAGTTGCATGAATCGCGTTGTTTCTTCAAGACTCTCATTGCGTTTTTTTTGGGTTGGTCTTACGCGCATGCCCTCATGGCAACCGTTGCGGAAGACCAAACGAGAAAGATACCCCTTCCCCTTTTTTAATGTCTCTCACGACCATTAGATGTTAGATACCACAGTTTCAGAGCATGACCGCGGCGTTTTCGTTCCTTTTCGTTAGACAGAAAGAAGACCCATGAGCAATAGAAGTAATGAGACGAAGATTACGAGAAGCAACACGATGACGCTCCTCCGTTAGTGAAAGGGCCCCCTTGGCGCGCGAATGCACATCATATCATCTGCAGCAAGCGCGATAGGGAACAATAGCCCAACGAGACCTTTTCATTGCTTGGTTGTCTCACTCACACACTCACACAACGAACCGGCGAGAGAGAGAGAAGAGGGTGTCTAGATTTTTTAGGCCCCCCGTTTGGCTGATTGCGGCCACCTGCATGACGCTGTCCTACCCACCCCCCAACCCAACGAGCCACGACACCCTCCGAGACGCTGCGGCGAGGCTGCCCACTGACAGCTCGTTCAAGCTCCTGTGCGGTTCGGGTTACCGAATGAGAGCGTCGCCGGCTTGCTGGGACGGTGTTGTCATGTTTGCAGATGTAGAGAGCACAGAAACTAGATTACCCCCCGCGCGGAGCGGTTTGCGACACACAGACAGACGGCCGACTCGATGTGATCATGTCGTTGATAAGCCCGGCAGCAGGCAGAAGCGCCCTCTGGCCAGTGCAACGACCTTAGTCAAGCACGTCGGCGATCACCTCTGAGTTGCAGTGAGCTAAAGTGCCTCCTAGGAAGGGACGGGCCATCAATTGCCAACTGGCACGAACAAGATCTGGTTTTCGTCCTCTCTCTCTCTGGTAGTAGTGGCGCGTCGTTTTCGAAGCTTGAGCAACGTCAGCATATAGTTAGCCACATTTGCATATCGAATAACAGCATGCCTCCCCCCCAAAGTCGTGCACCTGCCCAGCCAATGGCGCCGAGGCCGGGTGGGAGGAGGCGGTGAAGAAGGGACGCGGTTTGCGCGCACTACGGTACGGGACCTACAGACTACGGCGTCTGTAGGTCATCCAAACTGACTCATTTACGGCGACTTGCGTGCTAGCGGCGCCGGAGGCAAGGCATCTTCTTCTTACTGAGGCATGCTGACTTGTATTAAACACCTTCTAGCTGCGGAATGTTTACCAAGGTCGTAACGGAAAGCCCCGGTTGCGCAAGTCGTAGTGCCGAACGGGGACCGCCTCGACCTTGTATCGGAACGTTGTGAAAAAAAAAGGCCGCTAATGCAACAGATCTTGATGTTGCTGCTGGTCCCTCCGGGCATGTGAGTGAGTCGGGGTCTCTCGTCCATGGAGGCTGCCCGGCGTGTGGGCGAGTGCAGGGGTGCCGGGCGAGCAGGAAACAAACGTATTGAAGGTTTGGCTCGGTCCCAGAGATGTCGTGCTGTAGCAGGTAGCCTTCCTGATGACTGCCGGCTGACCGAGCAGAGCCTTTTGTTTCATTGGGAAAGGCAATCGTACGGGCATCTCGCAGTCTGTTTTATGTCTAGGATTCTGGAGCTGGCGGATGAGTTCAGGAGCCCCCGAGAACAGAAGGTTGCATGTCAAAGGACGGCAGGGTTACGACGGTTAGCATCTCCGTCCGAGCCGCCCAGGGATACACACAGTGACAGGCAGTTGAGGACTTGTAGCACAGTACCTAGCTACGTACGGGACGCCTCAAATGCGACCGACCGACCGGTGGAGATGCCGCGTCTCGTCCACAGCTTGAACGGGCCCAGTGGTGAATTCGATGACAAAGAGGTGATACCCTCAGCCACTCAGCGCAGTGGCCAAGGGTAGCACTGCTTCAAAGTGAGTCTGGCGGAATGGCTTCCGGGCCGCCAGCGGATGGCCGTGAAAGCACGGCGTGCATTTGTAGATAGCGAGGCATTGCGGTTGTGTAGGACCTTGCTTACTGGCTTGGATCACCACTGCCTAGCGCCATTATCAGAATTGAATGCCTGTGGCGGAACAATGTCCGGACGGCGTATCTGATGCGTTGAAGCGGTTTTGACGTGAACGAGGTTCGTTACAGAGTAACTCGCTGCGTGGCTGTGACGGACGGGGCGGCTGTTGCGATCCAGACCGGATCGACCATGCACACTGTTCACAAGCTTTCCCAAGCTTGATCCGGGAAGATGGATGAGTGTCTGGCAAAAGGCTGACAGAACGTGGCCTAAACCCTACGTTGTCAGTCGGAGACCCATACGTCGTCAGCTAGAAATAGACACCTTCAGGTAAGGCGGTTCCAGGTCCAGTGGCAGTTCCGGGATGGTGCTTGGAAATGATCGGATAAAATGGACGCAGAGGATTCGGATGGAACTTGAAATATGGGGGCACCGAAGAGATGCCGTTGCAGCTTGCCCGTCTTGGGGGATCCGTATTGTCTGAAGATCCAGGCACCTTGGCTGAGATATCGGTTCACCAGGGCCTCTTTGTGAGCTGAGTGCTTGGTTGGGTAGTTCATCGACTAAAATGTGGTGTGGTGGTGGGATGAGTACTTTGTGATTGATACCGTTGAGAAGTGACGGATGAGCAGCGTAGGCACCGCCGGGTGAAGGAGGAAATCCCGTCGGACATGGGTCCGTTCGTGTCGAGGCGCGGGGGTTGCGAGGCCGTTCATGAGCGGTATTGACCTCTGATTCGACAAACGCCCTGGTCGTGACTCAATGCGAAGTGATGGCAGGATGATGCGATGGTGGTTCGCCCGTTGCTCTAGACTTTGATGGTCCAAGGAGTATGGACGGGGAGGATGAGACGTTTCGACGGGATGAGTGGGGTGTAATATGATTATTGATCGAATACCACGGTGGAAGTCAGACACCGTATGGAAAAGGACCCTTAAACATCAGAGCTGACGATGCAGACCAGGCCTGGAGTGCGTAGGGACAGGCAGAGATCGGTAAGTAGGGCAGGTGTAAGGACCCTGGCTGACACAGCGCTGTTAAGTGTTTGTTGCTGAAGTGGGTCTTTGAGTTCCGGTTTGACCTTGAGTTTGAGCTTTGCTGGATATGGACATGCTGGTCCGACAAAGCAACCGTGGCAGGCCGTAGAGCCATTTATTGAGCAGGTTGACAGAACGCAGCATCCTCAGAAATTGATAGGCTCGTTGCAGAAGCTGTGGTTGAGCGATGGTATCTTGGGCTGGCCGCCGCCCAGAGCGAGCGAGCAAGCAGGTCCAGGGGTCCCGGTCTGCTTCGCTGTCCCCGTAAAAGGCCCCGAAAGGACAGGGAGGTGCATGGGCTGAATGCATCTAGAAGCAAAACAGGAACGAGTGGCGTTCTAGAGAGGTGCGGAGAGGAGGGATAATGGCATGTAGGAGGATGTGTTAATGGTCTGAATAGCACGCACGTAGCGGCCCCATCGAGTTTTCCGGTTGGTCGAAGGACCTCCAGGCAAGGAAGAAGGTAAGGCACCTTACTCCGGGATTCTTGGGTAAGAGAAACGGGGGGCGGTTGCAAAGACTTAGACCGCCGCAAGATGGGAAGCGGTGCGGTGCAATGCAGTTGACGTTGATCTCGTCGTCATTTCCTGCCCGGCAACATGCAACAGCTCAGAAGCCGTGCTTCCATCTCATGTTCATGCTGGTGCTGAGCTGCCTGATGTGCGTGAGACAGAAACACAGCAGCTTGCACCCCGGTCTGGGTCTCTCGGAGATGGTGGCACAGTGGGGTAGTGCCTCTTTGCTCCCTGGTGCAGTCCGTTCGCCGATGGAGGGGTCGATGTCGCGTTGGAGGGGCAGAGAGGCAGAGAGAGATACAAGCAAGCCGTGCCTTGCCATGCTACCTACTATGCTGTGCCATGCCATACCATGCCATCCCAGCTGCGCCAGAGCTGGCTTACCATTTGCTATTACAAGCAGATACCCATATCGTGCGAGGCGAGTTTCGACGGCGCAGAGGAAGAGGAGCGGAACATGCGAGAGCTGCCGTCGTTGCCCGTCACTGATGGCTCGGCGGTCTTCTGGTCGGAGAAATAATGCTTGAGCACGTTTTGTTCCTTGGGGACGGACAGGTTGTTATCGCCCAACATCGGCAAGATACAGGAGGTATCCGAAAGAGTATCCGAGAGAGGGATGGATGGGCCCGTTGCAGGGAAGAGACAGCGGAAGAAACAAAATTACCGCTGGCCTTATCTACCTTGGGAATAATAGCCCGCGAAGAGAGTTCTTCCCTATCTTGCAACAAACAATGAGGCAGGCCTTGCTTGGAACCATCCCGTCGTCTCTGTCATCGGAGGCGCCAATGCCAATGCTCATGCCCAGGTCCCGTCATGGCTGGCTCTTTTGCCCACTTTGAACCACACGTACCGCCGTAGTGACACCCTACCCGTATCACAACTCTCCACTCCTCTAATCGATGGCGCGCGTTCACTCTCACAACCCTTTTTTTTTTTTTTTTTTTTTTTTTTTTTTTTTTTGGTCTCCCTCGTCTCGTCTACCCGTCCCTTCATGATCCTGGACAACCACCACCCGGCACGCCCCTTCTGCGCGCCATCTGCCAGCCTGCTTTCGTGCTTTTCCTTCGTCTTTTCCTACAGCACAGTACCGACCTACACCTAAGGTACTCTTCCTTGCCTTGTCTCACCCTCCACCCTCCTCCCCTAATCCCGGCGAACCGAGCTGGACTAGCCTCCGATTTTCAGTCCACAGTCTGATGAGTCTTTTCTCACACACCTCAATTCTAACCGCACACACACCTTTCTGGTTCGGCCTGTCCCACGCAACGGCACCTCAGCAAGGTACCTACCTACTAGGTAAGGAAGGTAAGTAGGTAGGCAGGCAGGCAGCGCAAGGCAATGAATGCGCAGGTAGGTACCTTACCCTCCTGTTGACTCTGGTGGCAAGTACTCGGTAGCTGTAGCACACACAATACAAACTTCCCGTACCTCGACTTTCCAGGTTGTGACCTAAACACCTGGCCCATCCGCACTTGGGTTGCCAACCTTGGCCTTGGCCGTAGCTCTACGACCTGCCGTGCCTGTTCTACCTGCCCGCCATTTGTCGCGTCCCACACCCCTCCTTTCACTCACTCCGGGATCCGACCCCAAAATTTTCTCTCTGCCAACCTAGATACTGTCTGTACCTGCACATATCATTACCAGCCCGCCCGGAGACCTACCTTTATCTCCCTCCTCTTCTCCTCTCTTTCTCTTCAACATGTCCTCTGAACAGATTCCTCTGTCTAACGACGCCTCGCCGGCACCAATTAACCCTCTGGCCGCCCATCCCGTCCGAGGAACCGCCGACCTGCCCGCCTCAAACACCAACGCCTCTCAAGATGCCCAGGGACGACAGCCCTCCTCCGCCGCCGCCGCCTCCCCCGAACTCGCCGGTGGGAAGGTAAAGCTCCAGAGCGCCCTGCGTCACTTCGCCGACTTCCCCATCAAGGGCATCGACTTCGTCGATATCATGCCCCTCTTCCTCGACCCCTCCGTCCACGAGACCCTCGGCTCCGTCCTCGAGCTCCAGGTCAAGGAGGCCTTTGGCCAGCAGATTCCCGACGTTGTTGTCGGCCTCGACGCCCGCGGCTTCCTCTTCGGACCCGGCCTGGCCCTCCGTCTCGGCACCGGTTTCGCCCCGGTGCGCAAGCAGGGCAAGCTGCCCGGCCCGTGCGTCACCGCCGAGTACCAGAAGGAGTACGGCTCCGATTTCTTCCAGATGCAGCAAGATGCCATCAAGCCGGGCCAGAAGGTCTTGGTTGTCGACGACATCATCGCTACTGGTGAGTTTTGCGACATGCGGCGGGCCGCAGAATTGCCCCTCCATCGATTTCGCAAGTGGCCCCACTAACACCACCCACCAGGCGGCTCCGCAAAGGCGGCGGCAGACCTCGTCAAGCAGCTCGGCGGCGAGATCGTTGGCTACCTCTTCATCCTGGAAATCCCCGGTCTCAACGGACGTGAGAAGCTCGGCGACACCAAGACCGTCATCCTCCTCGAGGACGCATGATCGAATCACCCTCGATCTTCGGACCCCCGGCATCGGCCCCGATATAAGTCCCCATCGACCGACCTATCTCCCGAGGCCCGGCGGCCGACAACGTCTCACATCTCAGTTCTGGCACGCAACATGAGAGAAAAGCCCATCAACGTACATAATCACCCATTTGGAACATTCTCCTTGTCGGCGCCAAATGAGGGGCCTCAACCTGCCGAGACACGATTCTTCCCCAACAACCCTGCATGAGACTTGACTTCTTTTTCGACTCCTTTCCACAAGGAGAACAATGCGCGACAGCAGATATCGCGCTGGCGTTTAGGAACACTTAAAATAAAAGTCGGAAGGCACACTGATTGAAGAGACGCCATTCATAGAGGTTATGAGATTTATCAAAGATATCGGCTCACTTTCCGAGTCGATGTGCGTAATCTGGGTTCTTAACAACTCAAAACGCGATGAAAACAAAATACCAATTTCAGCATGAGAGCAGGTCTACCCAGGCTTTTCGTCATTGTAAGCAGTGACTCCCAACGGTCATCCAATGCTGCATGTCTTAGACACGCCGAAGTATGGGGGCTGGCTATTGCATGTGAGTGGAGGTCACCGACTTTCATCGGCTCACACCAACGAAAGACGGTGCAAGATCTTGCGTAGAGATCCAAGTGCTAAGCAGATCTACACCATCAGACACGACACTGCGTACCTTGTGTTCTGAATTTAAATTTCTGCAACTTACCATAAGCTGTTTTTGATGTGAGTTCTAAAGGACGATACATGCTCCTTTAGCTCCCTTGGATATAGGTATCATCATCGATTAGTTCTCGCTATGCGCCACATACAGTGGTGGGAACTGCTTAAAAACCACCAATATTTCGATGTTCTCTGATCGAATATATTCTAGAGCTGACGCGATGGCTCAGTCATCGAGACACGTTCTCAGGACCGCTTGATCCCTTATTCGAGTTAAGGGGTTTTTAGGACCGATCAGCTGTCGTGAAGTAGGTAGTGTTATTCAGCAAGAGTTATACTAAAGGAAGAGACTACATCGTTTTCCCGTACCATGATGACTATATTCCCTGTGGTCCCTCATATATGTCTTCTCTGCTGGTATCCAACTTGCATCCCTAGCCCTCACTTTTCTCACTTCGGATACATTCACTCTGGTCGCTTGTCAATCCTCTCCTACCAGCTATTGCTGTTTAATCTACAGATGGTCTTTGCTTGGCCATGCCCGCATGCCCTGAAGCTGATGTCTTACTTACCTGGGTGCTTTCCGCCTCCAGGCTCACCCAAGTCATCCAACACGATCGTCAAATATTGATAAAATACTGATGTTCAGCCAACAAGCCAGCTCTATGCAGAATTCATTTTATTTCCGACACTAACTCCTTTCACCGGGAACAAGTGGGACATGACAAACGGATCGTCAACCCGGATCTACAGGACAGTGCAACACAAACATGCCACATATGGCGAGGACCCCGCGAAGACGTGATGGCCATGATGTCACCCGCCGCGCCCTGCCCCTCGATTCACGTTAGATACCCCACCTCTAGCTCACTACCCTTCCTCAGGGAGCTTGGTGTCAGAAGAGGGGGATCTACTTGGGAAATTGTCGAATACATCCCCGGATTTAGACAGCTGTTTGGGTTTCGTAATTCGGGCGGCTGCAGTGTAATTATTAAGCGTCGATGAGCTGGTAAACACCCCTTCACAATGATAGGCGATGCGGGGTTGACTTTCATATAACAAACACGACGCCCAACACGTTCATCGCTCATGAGTGCCAAGCGTCTCATTCACACAAATCAGCAAATCCCACGAACAATTCAACAAAATGACCCTCAAGATTTTCCTGTGAGTCGGTCACATGTCGGCTTAGGAAACAATCGTGACTAATTAACCTTACATCACAGCACCGGCGTGACAGGTACCAAACGCTCTCCTCGCTTGACACAGGCGGGTTCTCGACTTACACACTCACACAGGCTACATCGGAGGCGACGCCTTCCATGCCCTCTGTGAGAAGCACCCGGACTACGAGTATGCGCTCCTCGTCCGCTCTGAGGAGCGCGCAGCGCCTGTGAAGAAGGCCTATCCGAACGCCAATGTTCGCATCGTGGTCGGCACCCTGACCGACTCGGACGTCATTGAGAAGGAGGCCGCTGCCGCCGACATTGTTGTCCGTACGTCTTGTGTCCTGTTCCGTGAAGTTTACATGGAGAATACAGTATCTGCAATTTTGATGTACTGAATGTTGACTGCCCTCTCTCAGACACCGCCGACTCTGCGGACGACGTTCCCTCAGCGCAAGCCATCGCGAAGGGTCTCGCCGAGGGCCACACTGCGGAGAAGCCCGGCTTCTGGCTTCACGTCTCGGGCACGGGAATTCTGCAATGGGTACGAACAATATCCCTTCCGTCCCGTCGTCTTATCTAACACGCAAGGGGCCGACAGTACGACCAAAAGCACGAACGCTACGGCGAGGCCCCCCTCCCGGAGCAAGACTACCACGACATCCGCGACATCGACCGCCTGCTCAGCCTCCCCGACGAGGCCATCCACCGCAACGTCGACAAGATCGTCCTCGCCGCGAACTCCTCCCCCGCCGTCCGCACCGCCATCGTCTCCCCGCCCACAATCTACGGCCAGGGCCGCGGGCCCGTCAACCAGCGCTCCATCCAGGTCCCCGCCCTCGCCAAAGCCACGCTCGAGAAGGGCTTCGCGCCGATCATCGCGCCGGGTAAGACGGAGTGGAACAATGTGCATGTGCACGACCTCTCGGCCTTCTTCGTGACGCTCGCCGACGCGACGCAGGACGCTGGAAAGAATGCTGACCCGGAGGTGTTTGGGCCCCGGGCGTACTACTTCGTCGAAAGCGGCAACCACGTCTGGAGCGAGGTCGCGCGGTGGATCGCGGAGGAGGCGTACAAGCAGGGGTATCTGCCGGCGCCGCTGACCAAGCAGGCTACGATGAAGGAGGCGCTGCAGTCGGAGGGGGTGTCGAATAACAGCTGGGGCCTCAACTCGAAGAGCAAGGCCGAGAGGGCGCGCAAGTACCTTGGATGGGAGGGCAGAGACAAGAGCTTGGAGGAGGAGATCCCCGCGACCCTGTCATGGGAGGCGAAGTTGTTGGACTTGCAGCCGCACGAGAAGGTCAGAAAGTGAGCTGGAGGCCACCCGTTTGATGGCGTGAGGGCCAGGTGAGCATGGTGAAGATTAAAATGACCGTTCATGCAATTTGAATGAGATCCATCTATTTCAATGTTATGGATGATGACATGGAGGCCGTTTCTAGTTAGTCCTCCACCTGCTCGTGGTCAATGGCGAAAGTGACAGTCATCTCAACCTCATTGCTCCACCCTGGGTGCAAGCCCATCTCCTCCCAAGCCTTCTCGATATCAATCTCCAGTACCTTTTCATCATTCTTGCAAATAGACACCGCGCTGACAGGGATGACCGAGTTTTGGATGGTGACGAGGAAATCGTCGTGGATGGTAAGCTCCGGCAATTTAGAGATGTACAGACCTGGTCATGATGTTAAGCTTAAGCCCTCCTTCAGGGAAGCTCAGGGACTTACCAAGAATGCCCAATGCTTTGAGACGGGTTTTGAGCTCAACCTTGCCGTCGTGTCGCAGCAAGAAATCACTGTTGACTATCGCCGCTGCTCCTGTCATCTTCCCCACGAGGCCCAAGTTGGCAGTCCATACTTTGCCCTTTGACTCGCTGTCAAAGCTGGAAAGGGGGTACGCGGTGAATATCTCATATCCTCGTACGTCCACCGAAGTGGTGAGAGCAGAAGCTGGTGTGCCCGGGGTGACAGGCGAGCTGACTTTTCCAGACGAGTGGGCACGAACGACGTAGCGCATGGAAGGCAGAACGCCAGCGAAGGAGCTGAGGGGGATGATCTCTGTCAAGGATCGGGCCGAGATATTGAAAACGCCCAGAATGGGAGTGCCCGTCACGGCTTTGCCGTGGTAACAACCGATCTTCAACAGGCCATCATCGTCGTATCCAGTGTACGGATCGATGGTCTTCCCTATGACGCTGGGACGGAAGATGACGGTCTTTCCACGGATCGTCAACCCTGTCATTTGCTTGATGAGATCCAAGTTGTGCCGTCCCGGGACGTCGGTGATATAGATCGGCCCGCCACTGACGCATCGCGCTGCAGCATGGAAGCCAGAGTAGTCGTGTACGGTCTGGAACATATCCCAGTCTGGTAGAATGTTCAGGTGCTGCGTGAGTAAGCTGTTGTGAGCGTTGGTCCATACGTGCCAAGGGTGTGAGGCTGGGATCTCAGGGAAGAAGTCGTCCGAATTTCGGCAGAGAATCGCGGGCTTGTTCCGAGGAAGCTGGTTGTAGAATAGGATTTGCGGTGTTTGCGACATGCAAGATATGGCTTTAATGCTAAAGTGGCGTAGTGAGGATATCGTCCATGCATCTAGATAGGCATCAATGAGCTCGCGACGGGCGGTGGCTGAGACCCATGTGTCTGTCATGAACTGGGCATCTGTCTTGACACCATCGATGCCGCAATCGACGAGGAATTTGTAGAAGTCATTGTAGAACTTGTCGACGTCCTCTTTGGCTACAACAGTCATCTTGCCACCAAGAGGTAGGTTCCGTCGCTCAGCATCTTCTCGAACGATCTCAACCGTCTTGTATTCCTTGGCAATCTTGCCATCCGGAGAAATACCCGCCCAGTAACCTTGGAAATTAGTCCTGCCAACCGTACATGCTTTGAAGTATCTCACCTAGTAGGGCATGCCACACAGCAATGTGCTGGATATGAGGATGCTTCTCTCGAATGTGGGCAACCGTTGCTTTCAGACCCTTTGGGAAAGCCTTCGGCTCGGCCTCAAACTCACACCAACCATGTTGGAATTGGCCGTGGCCTCTGTAATCGATGGTCTGCCAGTTGTCGTCGATGATGAGACTGGTAACCTTGATGTTGTTCTTGGCCAGTTTGTCAACAGCGTCGAACACCTTCTCGTCTGTGAGACGCTGCCCAAGCGCGTTCCATGTACCTAGACAGCCACATCAGCTAAATGCCTCCAGGGTTATGCGGTGGATTTCACTTACAGAAGCCGAGTCCGTCATACCAGTTCTCCATCCACTCCGGCTTGACGCCTTCTTCGATGGCTTTCATCTCGGCCTGCAACTCATTGCTGGCTTTCTTCTCTGTAATAACATAGTGTCTCGCCTGGTACATTACTGCAGCATTCGCGCTCTCGAAGTTGTCACCAATGGCAACGAGGATCTTTGCGTTCTCTGACGAAGATCCGTCGTTACGAGCCTATCAATGTCAATCAGAGACCGCAATGTCAGCTCACGAGATTCAAACTCACTTGAACGGATATCTGCCCAGCATCATCATGACGGAAAACAGATAGCACATTGTTGACCCCGCTCACGGCGAGGAATACGAGATGCTTGCCCTCAGAATTCAGGAATGAGCATAGCACAGCGTCTTTGTCGAGATGAAACGAGGTCTTGCCATGGCGGGGGGCTAGCCAGGGACTCCAAATACGAACGAGAGCAAACCATCTGTCCCCGTTAGTGTCCTGGAAAATGTACAACCCAGCCGCTGACCGTATGATACAGCTATCTGGTGGATCTCAGGATATGCAGCGGCTAATGACCTGGGCTTACCTCTGGAAGCTTCCCCATGGCATACCCAACGAGATCTTAGCAAGCTTGGACTCATCGCTATCAACAGCGTCGATGCCGGTTTCTAGTGACCATAGACGAGTACCAGGACACTGGCTCATGAGAGATTTCACATTCCATGCAGGATTGAAGCCTGTCACAATGTCTTCGAGACGTTCCGAGACGCTTTGAAGCACTGGGGCCGTGCTCACGACGACGTTGCCGTCACCAACACCAAGCTCATCACGGGTCCATCGCCATGAGTCGGCATCCGAGTGTCTGAACTTCAGCGTGAATTGAAGCGTCTTGTTGACTGAAAGAGAGGCAGAGAAGAAGAAGCGGCGGACGTGGTCTGGAATTGCCTGCAAAGTCGTCGGGCTATCATCAGCAATACGACGCAAGGCCACCTCCGCCCATTCGCCTCCATCGCTGGACTGCCATAAAGCAACTTCCCATGGCTCGTCTGCACGCGAAGCAGGTATCTCGAGAACAGCCGTCACCGTCAGTTGCCCGGTCGAGACCTGGGTGAACTGACCCAGAGGAGGGTAGCTCTGAATTATTGCTTTCATGTTGTCGGTGATGGGCTCAGGAGCTGGCTTTTGTTTGGAAACGAAGAGCTTTTGGAATTCGTCGACGAAATTGTAGTTGTCTGATGGCATCTTGATGTCATACAAGTCAATGGTGAGATGGCCTGGTCCTGGTGCAGACGGGGGGATGTACGGATTGCTTTCAGATGTATGTGGACCAGTTGAATGAGGGGGTTTGGGTCAACTACGAAGGTAAGGTAGAGTTGGGTTTATGTGACACAGTATGGCACCGACGCAGAAGCATGGGATGGGCGACATCTGCAGAGGAAGTCAAAAGGCAGTCTTGTGACCTGCTGCACTAACAGCCAGCCAGATCGAGTCTCAGCTGCGCGAATGGAACTTCCATTGACGCAACCGCCGGCCGCCTGGGCACGGGCAGGATCCGCTTAATTGGCCAATTGGCAGCTGCTGCCAGCACGAAAATACTCGACGGACGGTGCCCAGCAACGTTGCGCATGCCTCGGCCCACGCCGTTTGAGATGTGCGCAAATGTTGGTGTGGTCGAAGGAGAAGTGAGAAGTCCGTCGCTGGAGAGCAGCATCGTTAGCTTTGGGTCAATTGACCGTGGTGCAGGTTTCGAGAAGCATGTTGATGTTGTTGGAGTGATGATATCAATGAGTGAAAGATGCCTGTGAACGGATCTCGGATGGCACCCAATTGCACATTGCGGTACGTACCGCCCCATCGCAGAGTTGGAATTAAACGTGCCCTGATTGGCCACGTCCGGAACAATTCGGGGCCAAAAGTGTTTGGCGCCTGGCATCCAAGGCACCCACGGCCCCAGAAAGCTTTCTGAATTCTGAGCCGAAACCTCATCGAAAGATTTCACAAACACCTCATATCACTCCCTATCCTCCACAACTCCGCCATGGCGTCCCGGAGACTAGCTTTGAACCTCTCGCAGGGGCTGCGAAGCCGGGCAGCTCTTTCCAGAGCGAGCCCTATCACCCGGGGCTTCGCCACGCCCGCCAGCACCCCCTTCGGCAAGACTCAGACGACGACCTTGAAGAACGGACTGACGGTACGACACCCATCGCCTCCGCCTGCCCTCCCTGTCACTCAATTGGCGTCACCACGCCCGTCGCGACAAGATACTGACGTCGAATTCACAGGTCGCTACCGACTACTCCCCCTTCGCCCAGACCTCCACCGTCGGTGTTTGGATCGATGCCGGCTCAAGGGCTGAGACCGACGAGACCAATGGCACCGCCCACTTCCTCGAGCACCTTGCCTTCAAGGTAGGCCATCGATGCGCCGCCAATGCGATGACCAACTCCCGCTTAACACCAATATAGGGTACCTCGAACCGAACGCAACAGCAGCTCGAGCTTGAGATCGAGAACATGGGTGGTCACCTGAACGCCTACACCTCGGTTCGTTCCTCTCGACCGAACTAATCACAAAGTCCTCCCCATTGACACTGGATAGCGCGAGAACACCGTCTACTTCGCCAAGGCCTTCAACTCCGACGTCCCCCAGTGCGTCGACATCCTCGCCGATATTCTCCAGAACTCTAAGCTCGAGGAGTCCGCCATTGAGCGCGAGCGCGACGTCATCCTCCGCGAGTCTGAGGAGGTCGAGAAGCAGATGGAGGAGGTTGTCTTCGACCACCTTCACGCCACCGCCTACCAGCACCAGCCCCTCGGCCGCACCATCCTTGGCCCCCGCGAGAACATCCGCGACATCACCCGCACCGAGCTCACCAGCTACATCAAGAACAACTACACCGCTGACCGCATGGTCCTCGTCGGCGCTGGCGGTATCCCCCACGAGAAGCTCGTCGAGCTCGCCGAGAAGAACTTTGGCGGCCTTGCCTCCACCAGCCCCCAGACCCAGGCTTACCTGCTCTCCAAGCAGAAGGCCGACTTCATCGGTTCCGATGTCCGTGTTCGCGACGACAACATCCCCACTGCCAACATCGCCATCGCCGTTGAGGGTGTCAGCTGGAACAGCGACGACTACTACACTGCCCTCGTTGCCCAGGCCATCGTTGGCAACTACGACAAGGCCATTGGCAACGCTCCCCACCAGGGCAGCAAGCTTAGTGGCTTCGTTCACAAGCACGACATCGCCAACAGCTTCATGTCCTTCTCCACCAGCTACAGCGACACCGGGTGAGCAGCCCCTGGCTGATTCTGTCATTGATCCTCGCTAACCATGGCCAGTCTCTGGGGTATCTACCTCGTCACCGACAAGGCTGACCGCATCGACGATCTCGTCTACTTCGCTCAGCGCGAGTGGATGCGTCTGAGCCGCAACGTCAGCGAGGCCGAGACTGAGCGCGCCAAGGCCCAGCTCAAGGCTTCCATTCTCCTGTCCCTCGACGGCACCACTGCCATCGCCGAGGACATCGGCCGCCAGCTCATCACCACCGGCCGCCGTGCCAGCCCCGCCGAGATCGAGCGCACCATCGACGCTATTACCGAGAAGGATGTTATGGACTTTGCCAGCAGGAAGCTTTGGGACCAGGACATCGCCATCAGCGCCGTTGGAAACATTGAGGGCCTCTTCGACTACGCCAGACTTAGGGCCACCATGAAGCCCAAGTACTAAATTTGCCGGGGGGGTTGTGATTTCGAGGAGATTAGGGTATAGAGTGTATGAGATACCGTTTACAGGCTAGTGTATCATAAAGACTTCCCTTGTTCATATGTCGGTGACATTCGCAAGCGTAGCACCACGACGGCCTAATTCTACTTTATTCCCGAAGACCGACAGCGAATCTCAGCACGGAATTGACTTGGGCAGGAGTTGAATTTGCCACGTTCGTGGCTGTGACTTATTAACTTGCGATACAATACCCATCTAGGTACTGAGGTGAGCAAAAGGGGCTGTCCGGGGAAATCGTTCAAGAAATACGTGCAGGAACGAAAGTAGCGGGGCCCGTTTACCTTTGGTTGATGGAAGGCAGGCGATACTCGCGTACCTAAGGTAAGGTAGCTGGCAAACGTGCCTTTCTCGTCGTCGTTGTCGCTCGCGTAATTGGCTAGCACCTCTCCTTCCTCACCTCAGTGACGCACCTTCCTCAGTAACCACCCGGGACGGGACTGCCTGCCTGCCTGCCTACTTGGTCGCTTTCCGTCCGAAGATCCGTCAACCAGTTCAACAGAGATGGGCCAAGTGGCCTAGTTGGTAAAACAGCTCATTCTTAATAAATCAAATACCTCCCCAAAGGTTCTGGTTTTCCTAAAGGGGTTGGGGCGCTCGTTTGAATCACTGCGGTGGAGGGCCTTGAAGACGATCGTCCGTCTTTTTTGCTCTTTAGCAATTTGCGTTTACTCCTTTTGCGATGTTTTGTTTTCCTTGTTTCTTTCTTTCTTTGTTTTACCTGTTTTTTCTCTCTCTATGATATGAAAAGAAAGGTCTCCTCATGATGTGGAGCCACTTGACACCGGCTCATACCCTCTGCCTGCCCAACGCAACTGGAATCAAAGAGATGATGAGTTGAACCAGACACTGTACAGGGTTTTTGAATCGTCATAAATCAAACCAGCCATATTCGGAAGAAAAAAGAACTCAATTTCTATATCCAATGACTTTTCTGGTATAACTACATAACATCACATTTGATCCCGACCCTTTCCTTTTTGTACGGTCCATATTTACTGGCGGTTCATGTGCTCAATGCGGATCTCGACAGCTCTGCGGTGAGCCTCCAAGGCCTCAGTCTTCGCTAGTTGCATAACAGCATCGCCGACGTTGCGCAAACCCTCGGCCGTCAGATTGGAGCTGGTAATGTGCTTGACGAAGGAGGCAAGGTTGACGCCAGAGTACTGCTTGGCGTATCCGTATGTGGCTGCGCTATGGTCAGAAAACGTCACAGAGTATATAGGAAGTAGGTAAACTTACGCAGAGAGTGGTTGACACCGGCAGAGTAGTCGCCCACACTCTCAGGTGTCCACTCGCCGATGAAGACACTGCCGGCGTTCATGACCTGCTCGGTCACCTTCTCAGCGTCCTTCAGTTGGAGAATCAAGTGCTCGGGAGCGTAGTCGTTGCTGATGCGCATGGCCTCGTCCACCGTCTTGACCTGGATCGTAACGGAGTGGGCGATGGATCCGCGGACAATGTCGACACGGGGCAGAGCCATGGCCTGGTTGTGAAGCTCGTCCTCAATGGCCTGCAACTGCTCCTCATTCAGGTCAATGGCGATGAGCACGACTTGGCTGTCAACACCGTGCTCTGCCTGGGAGAGCAGATCGGAGGCAACAAAGGCGGGTTTGGCATCCTTGTCGGCGATAACAAGAACCTCAGAGGGGCCAGCGGGCATGTCGATGCTCACACCGGCATTGGTGTCGTTGCTGACGAACATCTTGGCAGCAGTGACGAACTGGTTTCCGGGTCCGAGAATCTTGTCGACCTTGGTGCAGCTCTCGGTGCCATAGGCCATGGCAGCAACGGCCTGGGCACCGCCAGCAAGGACGATGCTCTCAGCACCGACCTTGTGGGCGACGTAGACGATCTCGGGGGTGAGGCTACCGTCGGCGCGCGGCGGAGAGGCGAAGACGATATTCTGGCAGCCGGCGACCATGGCGGGAACACCCAGCATCAGCGCGGTACTGGGCAGGACGGCAGTGCCACCAGGAACGTACAGACCGACTCTCTCAATTGGTCTTGAGAAGCGGCTGCAAACAACGCCAGGCATCGTCTCGACCTTCAGGGGCTTGTCCTCCTTCTGGGCGGCGTGGAACTTGCGGATGTTTTCAAAAGAAATGTCGATGGCCTTGATAGACTCAGGGGAGAGCTGCATGGCCTCCTTGGGGAAAGGTGCCTTAAGAACGGGTGAGGTCAGAGACGTAGCTTTCTCAAACCTGTGGGTGTAAGACAAGACTGCCTTGTCACCTCCCTTGCGGACCTCGTCGATGATGGGCCTGACGATGTTCAGGATGGCGTCAGGAGACTTCTGCGATGGGCGCTTCAGGACCTCATCAATCTCAGAGGCTGAAGACTTGGAGAGGTCGTATCTGCGCATGGTTATCCTCTCCTCTGACTTCTCCTTGGCAGCAGGTGTCGGGGCTGGTGCTGGTGCTGCGGCGGGAGCAGGAGTAGTCTGGATGCCCTCCTTCTCCGCCCACTTGCCCTTGGCGTTACCCGTCCTCCTCTTGACCTTGAATGCCTTGGCGTCGAGATTCCTCTCAATGTCAGCCAAGCTAACGCCCGCGCTGACAGCCTTGGTGAGGGCAAAGTAGATCAGGTCCGCGGCCTCGAAGGCTACTTCCTCCTTGGTCTTGGCATCGCAGAGCTCCTCTGCTTCTTCCATGATCTTGGCGCGCAGGAGCTTCTCATCCGAGAAGAGACGAGCGGTGTAAGATCCCGCAGGAGCAGACTGCTTGCGAGACTGAAGAGTCTGCTCAAGACGGGGGATGCCGCTGAGGTCGCCAAAGCAGCCGTGCTGGTCCAGGTGGCAGAAACGGCCGGTTTGCTTGACAACAAACTTGAGGGTATCGTTGTCGCAGTCGAGGCCAATGCGGACCAGCTCCTGAGTGTCCCCAGACGTAGCGCCCTTCACCCAGAGACCACGCTTGCGGCTCTGGTAGATGCCGGTCCGTGTGCGAACGGCCTCGCCAACGCTCTCGGCGCTGCTGTACGCAAGTCCCAGGGCGGTGCCCGATTCATCGCACACAACGGTTGGGACCAGACCATCAGGCCTATCCGACTTCCAGAATGAAGAAATCAGCTTGGAGAGACAAAGCTTCTTCGCGTCCTCCTTGGCAGCAGTCAGGCCGTCTGAAGGCAAGACGGGGATGGCGTTGCACTGCTTGGCAATGTCGACAAAGTGCTCCAGGGTAGTCTCCGGAACCGGCTTAAGGAAAAGGTTGGGCAGCTTTTCCACTTTGCAGCGCTCAATGAAGGCGCCGAGGTCGCACACTGTCGAATCAAAGTCCTTGACGAGGACGGCGTGCTTGGAGGCGGCCGACGTAGAGACGTCGGCGGTCTTGAGGACGGAGCCCACCCTGGATCCGAACTCCTCATACTGAGAGAGGTTCTCCGGGGCGACAAAGACCATGCGGGCTCCGGCGTCGAGGAGAGAGACAACGTCGTCTCTTGAGGTGATGCCGGTGACGTCAAAGTAACCGCGGAACTCTGCGTTGTGCTGCTTCAGGAAGCGGTGGAACTTTTCCAGGGTCTGATCGTTGGCCTCGAAGAAGGGGGCTCCGAGCACCGAGACCTGCTCGCGGTCGAGGCCGTCCAGGTTTGCCAGACCGGGCGGGACGGCCACGCTGATAAGGAAAGGAAAAGGTAGTGTCGTCTCCATGGCGGGCAGCTGCTTTCTGATCTGGTGAGGGGTTTCTCACATGCAGGGAAGCAAACGGATAAGGAAGTTCAAGGACACGGGAAGTGTGGTTGAAGAGTAGCCCGAGTCAATGGATTGGGAAAGTGGAATGTCACTCTATAAGATCCTCTCTTTGGTGACTCAATTCAGGGAAGGCCCGCCGCTAAAAGTAAAAATCCTCAGAGTGTGACACCACCACCCCAGCGTCGGGGTGGTCCTGCATCGGCGTGGGCGGGTGTTATGGTGGGGCAGCAATGCAAATTGCCCCTCCATGCATGAAAGTCTGCCCTGTGTTGAAGGTCATCCAATCCACGCCCAGCCGATTTGCCCGTTGAGACCCCCTGTCCAATGTGGGATTAAGCTATGGTCAGTGCGCTCGAGAAAAGAAGACACGGAGCGGATCAATCCTCGCGCCGTCGACAGCCCCGGGCAGCACTTGACGAGAGCTGTACCGGACTCCATAGCGCGGAAACGGCTAACGAACGTGCTGAGCTGAGCCTCGTGGGCAGCTCTTTCCACGAGTGACCCAACCGCGACTACCTTATCGACCACCTGACGACTATTCATTCACCTTGACATATACTAATTCAAACGAGGCCATCCAATCGCAACTTCCTTCACATTTCAGATCGCCCTACTTTACTACGAATCCGATTTTCACATTCATCAGAACGGAAGGACCTCAACGCGTCGACGTCCACATCCATCAAACCCCGGCCCATCGCAAGAGGCGACACCGTCACACCGTCCCTCTCTGCCGCCGTCGCTGCCAGGCAGCATCGCCAGCATGGCTTCACAATCATCCGACCCGCAAACGAACGGCGTGCCAGCCTCCTCAGGCGCCTCCGGCTCACAAACCGTGAACAACACCCAAGCGACCGCAGCGACAACAGGCTCGCAGCCGCCCTCCCAGTCCCAACCGACCCAATCCACCACACAAGCGCAATCGCAACAACCAAGCAACCAAAACGCACAGCAGCAGCAACAGCAACACCAGCAGCAGTCATCTTCATCAAATCCCCTCGGGAGCAACGCATCGGCCCCGCGCCCGCGCGATTCGCGCATGATCGAGCTCCTCCTCACCTCCCAGGGCGTCACCTCGTACGAGGCCCGCGTGCCCCTCCTCCTCCTCGACTTCGCCTACCGCCACACCTCGAGCATCCTCGGCGACGCAATCTACCTCTCCGGGGACCCCTACGTCGCCCAGGCCGGCTCCAAGCCGACGGCCGGTGCCGCGGCGGCCGCCGCCGGCACGGGTGACGCTGCCGTGACCGCCAACGCAGTCAAGCTCGCCATCTCGGCGCGCTTGGGATACCAGTTCCGCGGGGGCGGCGGCGCGGGAGGCGTGTCCAAGGACTGGCTGCAGGAGCTCGCCCGCGAGCGGAACAAGGTCCAGCTGCCCAAGGTCGCGCAGAACGAGTGGGGCCTGAGGCTGCCGAGCGAGCGCTTCGTGCTCAGCGGCGTCAGCTGGGGCCTGAAAGATGTCTGGGAGGAGGCCGGCATCGAGGACGACGAAGAGGAAGAGGAAGATGCTGGTGCAGGCGGTGCCATGGAGGGCGTGGAGACGACGAACAACCAGAACGACGCTGCGGACGAGGATATTGGCGGAGACGGCGTCGAGGGAGGCACAATGGAGGATGTGTTTGGCAAGGACGTGAACGAAGATGCGGACATGGGAGGGACGTCTTAGAAAGGGTACCGATCACAACACACATCTCGCACATGATCGCGCCGTTAGTCCGGACTTTGGCATGAGTAGGCACTCCAGGCACAGTGGCTTTTGCATCACGCAACCCACTGCCAGTCAATGGAAACTAGCCGATGGGGATGCACCTGCGCGTCCAGGCTTGGGGAGAGGAGAGGTGCCGTGGAGCTTTGGGCAAACACGGCCATTACTTAGCATTTGGAATGCAACACCCAGAGGAGTCGGCGCCTGCGTCGGCATCAGATTAAAGTAGGAATCAAAATATAGCAGAGCATCCACAGTTCCACACATTTGGTCCAGAGCTTGTGATCGCTGAGGTGGGAAAAGGTAGTGTCAATTCAGGAAACACTACAGTAAAAGCACCAATTCAAACGCCTTCCGCTATGCAAAGTAATGCCCGTCCGCGAATCCAACCAACCAACCATGCTGTTGTTTCCCAAACCGCTCTTCTAAAAGCCCCCGGTAATAGTACAGAAGTTCGAATCGCAATATTAGTTCGCACCTGTAGAAGTAACATTAGGGTTATACACCGCGGCCTGTTCCTCCTTTTTAGCACACTATTTCTGCACACCTTTTTCAAGGGTGAGATGATTTACCCCTGTGATCAACTCAGCGCCGACGTCTTCCATAAGCACCTTTTGGGTGGGAGGAGAAGACTGGTTTTCCTTGCCGCTGGGCTGAGGTGTCCGCTCGCGCTGCGCTCGCACGCTATCGAGGTCCGCTTCGTCAACGTCATCGTCCTCTTCATCTTCGTCTTCGGCGTCTTCGTCGTCAGCGTACTCGTCCTCCATCATAGAGGCCGTCATCCGCTCGTCGCCGTCGACGCTTCCGCTGAGGATGCTCTCTCGCTCGTCACCGTATTCATCAATGGAGCCTCTCGAGATGTAGCTTTGGCCCATCTCGTCACCGATGTCTTCGTCATCGTCGTCGGCGTCTTCTTCTAGGTCGGCCTGCTCATCATCAGAGTCGCTTGCTGAGAATTCATCCAACTCCAATGGAGTATCCCTCCAGTACTTGAAATCTGTGTACTCTTCTCCACCACCCTTGACGAGAGTGCTAACAGGTGGGAAGAAGTGGTCCACAACCTCGTTGATGTTGATGTAGCTCAACTTGAGCTTGTTCAAGCTCAGTAGATCAAGAGAAACCTCGGCGTTGGAGTTGATCGTGAAGATGCGGTTCCTCGGAACATCCACTGTTCTGTACGAAATTTGGTCCGTCAAACGGTTTCCAAATCCAGCGTAGAATGGCGTCTGTTCCCGACCGTACAAGTGACGAATGTCACGAAGAGTAGCCATCTTGAATACCTCGGGCTTCCGGAGGTACACCTCACGACGGAGTGCGGCCATAGTACGGTCCGGGGACAAGATTGTTGGCCCGCGCGGAACCCGGTACTCTCCCTGCTGGATGCCAGCCAAGTATGCTCTGGTGGTATCGGACTGTCCCACTGATCGACTAGTTAGGTACATGATGTTGTAACCGTTTGCGACAATGTCGCTGTAGAGTTTGGCAACACCAGCGTGCGTCCAGTCCCTGCCAATCATGTTCAAAACATGACCCAGCGCATCCGACTTGGTGATGGTGCCGTCGATATCCGAGATGACAACAGGCACCTCATGTCTCCACAGGTACATATTGGCGTTACATGTCGCTCTGTTAACTGTGAAGCTCATACTGTTCTCACCGGGCTTCAAGCACAACGCCTTCAGCTGATCGCTAGTCAACCGCAGCGTCTTGGCGTAGTTCAGGTTTGGGTCTCCGGCTGACGATTGAGGCGGAGTGGTCGGAGGAGTCTGCATGCCAGAGGCGCCGACATCCGACTCAGTTCTCCTATGGATCGGAGTAGGCGCTGTAGTCGTCACATCGCTACCGTCGCTCTGGTATCCCGGGTCGGATGCAGCATCAGCTGCGATGGCCGTTGGCCGGTAACCTGCCTCCATAGTCTTCTTCTTGGCTGCCTCTTTCGCCTCCTCGCTGCTGTAGATCCAGATGTTTCCATGTTCGTCCATACCAAAAAGGGAACCAATATCGTAGTTGCCTTCAAGCTCTTCAGACAAGATCTTACGTGCAAGGATCTCAGCACGGAAAATATCCTCCTCGTTGCTCTTGAAACCGGTCATGTCAAGCATGAGGTCGCCCGTTTCGGTCACGCGAGTGGGAATGTTGTTGGCGGAAAGCTCCTTGGAGAGCATGCGCGCCCGCTCGACAGCATCCTTCGCTGCCAGAGGCGGAGGACTCTGCGATCTCTCGGACATGGCAAAATCGGCAGAGCTTTCGCCGTACTCACGGTCACTGGTACGAGCCGACTTGCGCAACACATCGTCGCTATAGGGACGGAGGTTCCAGTCGTCTGATCTCGGTCGTCCGTGGGTGAGGTCTGGTGATGTGGATAACGGGGTAAGAATGCCTGGAATCATTAGCTTCTGAATGTGCGCCTGGGGTCACCAGAGGACGGGCAAGAGACCAACCGTGGTCCCGAGGGAGAGTTGCGCTGTGGATGACTGAAGGAGGAGGACGCTTGGGTCTCCTCTCTTCGGAGTCCAGGTCCAACAGATCCGGTTCGCCCAGTTCGGAGGAGGAGGGGTTCTCAGGGTTCAGGGGAGGGCTCGATGCTGGGGATACCAAAGGCGAGGTTTGTAGATCCCTGGGGATGTTGTCGCTGGTTTCGAAGACGAAAAAGGCCTCTCCTTCCTCTCCAAGTTTCATGGAGTAGTTCTGCTTGACGCCGTTGACCTTGAACTCGACCTTCTTCTCATAGGGCCGAAGGAGGGAGAACTTTCCAAAGCGGACGTGGAAAGGCGAGCAAGCCAGGGTGCCGTCTTCTTGCTCAACGACAATCACGTCGATGGCGCCACTCAGAGTGGCCGGGTTGATGGAGTTCCATGTCGAGGAGACGGAGGCGCTGAGGTTGCGAACGTACTGCATGGTGACTATGGAGCTACGCCCTTGCAACGGGGAGGAGTCTTGGATACGGCGCGGGTGTGCGATCGCAGAGCCAGGAAGGCAGACGTTGTGAAAGATACGATGCGATGTGCAACAGCCTCCTGGTCTCTTGTATCGTGGGTTTCGCTCAGCTGTAGAGACCAGACAGTAGGCGGGAGGGTTCGGGGTTGAAGTGGTGTAAAGATGACGAAGGTGTTAGGAAAGCGACGAACGAATGGGGCGGAATATTGGCACAGGTAAGGTCGGTTGATGGACGATACGAGCGGGAAGCAGAAGGACCTGGCGGGCAGCGGACAGGGGGGAAGCAGCAGTGCACCCCTGCTTGTTGGACCAGCCCAACAAGCTAAGACGCCCTTGAATGCTCTCTGGGGCTCTTTGGCTCACTGCAAAACGGCGGCAGAGAGGTACCAGAGTGCCCGTGGCTAGGCGGTTTTGGTACAAGCGCGACAGGGCCAGCTCGCCCACGTTTGCTGGCTGGGTAAAGAGTAAGCAAACGGACAAGGTACTCAAAATCTGCCGCGGATCATGTGAAGGTGGACATTGGGGAGAACGCCAGCGGCGCATCCCCCCAATGGCAGCCCCTGGCCCGGGCCATGCGTCGCTGTGCGCTCACTGTACTGGCCGCCTTAAGCCGGGCGCAGATAAGGCCACCTCTACTGCACTAAAAGGAGGAATGCCGGCATGGATATGAGAACGGCCAGCCCTGGTGCACGCGCGAAGGGCCGGTGGGCTTGCATGCTGGGCGGCGCTAGGCCTTGGGCCGAGGCCAAAGATCTGTCTGGTAAGGCGCCTTAGCTGGAATTTCCCTCTGCAAGTTCACGCTCAATGCGCCCTTAGCTCGAGGGCCGTCGGAATTCGGAATGCGAAAATTTTACATACCTTAGTCTTAGTACCTTCATCAACTTTTTTTTTTTTCACTTCTTACAGAAAAAAAGGAGAATCCTCGTTGAGTGGCTGCTGCTCCGTGCCCTGGTGTCCTGGTGCCGCCTCTTCCTGAGTGTCCTGAATGACCTTTCGTTCGCACGGCTGTTCTGCTCCGGGACGGCACCTAGGCCGTCCAGCTCACATGGCCAACAAAAGCGAAAAAAGGCCATGGGTTGTCCCCAATTGAAGGGGAATCGCAGTCAGCTTCGCTTCACCCGCCCAACATCTTCTTCCCCCCAGCCCAGCCTCCCCTCTTTCCGCTCTGTTCTGTTGTGCAGAGCCCAAAAAAACACAGCAAGGCCTGTATTGTGCACCTAATGAATACGACACTCCACACTCTCACTCACCTAAACCGGGCCAGTCTGCTGACTCGGTCCTGTAACTGAATTGTACTCGTGACACTTATTTTTTTGCGGGCTGATGGGTTTGCTGCCTCCAAGTCTCCAAACGCTCCATCCGAATTCCCCAAAAAGAAACTCCAGCCAAAGTCTGATGTCATTGCCCAGAAGGAGGGACTTTACCCCTCCATCTGTCGTCCGTCGTCCGTCGTCCCGCCTCTTCCACCACGCCGCCCTGAGTTCGATAGTATTTCCCCCGCACACGAACCATGCTGTCATTCCCTCTAACACCCAAACTCAAAAAGCTAGACATCTCGTTGCCGTTCCCGTGTCTCTGACATGCTCCATCCTTCGTCATTCATCCCTCATCGTCTTACACACCGCCGTCACTGACGAAACTGGCGCTGCTACCTCGGGAAAAAGAGACAAGAGGGGCAGGCAAAAAGGGACAAGAACACTGCCGAGAGAACGAGGTCACCTGCACATGTGGGCGCATGAATCACGATCCATGTGGTAAATACCGGACACGCTCGCTTTCTCATCTCCATAAAAATTTCTCTTCGAAAGGAGGGGAAGGGTTCAGGGACGGAAGACGGTAAATAAAAATAAAAGGAGGCTGTTTTTGGGGACGTCCAATCCCCGGCTGGCTATTTGCACACACACACAGTGTGCGGTTGTAGCCAAGCATACCCCTTCCTTAGGATCTCATGAACTGGCCCAAAGATCTGGCATCCCAAAGCTTGGCGGCGGCGACTCAGACGATAAAATCAATTTTTCAGTGTGCAGATGCCACGCCTCCGAGCCGCATAAAGTGTGCACGTAAGGAAATAGGGCTGCCTTGACTGTGCTTGGAGATCTTAGTCTGTTGTTTATGGTTACTTGCCTTCGCTGGAGGACAATCCTCCCATCGCAGAATTACGCCAGGAACTAATAGACGTGAGCAGAAGACGCTCAAATTTGTCCGAACATTCGCGAAAAAAGCCTTGCAAGTTAACACCTTCGCCAGAATAGATGCAGTGAACCAGAACTTTTTCGTATTCCATACTCGAATCTCGAGAAATGGTGACTTGCTATCCAGCAACTAATCCATCAACCCGAACGGTTATTTCAAAAATTATCGATCCTGTCGAACGCCCATCATCCCGTATCATTAAGTCATACACTTACTCAACCTCCAACACGGCGGGAGCCTTGACCTCCTTGCCGCTGAACTTCTCCAGACCCTCGCCGCCATAGCTGAAAAGAGGCGAGACCTCAACACCGTCCTCGGTGCTCTCGCCAGTGACGATGCCGCCAGCGGCCTTGATCCAGCGCTTGCCTTGAAGCATGATGTCGCGCTTGCTGGTATCGGGGTCGTCCTCGCCGGTGCCGCGGGCGTTCTTGAGGGGCGAGAACTCGTCCTCGCGCTTCACCTCCATGGAAGCGAACTTGCTTAGGTCCAACATGGGGAAGACGTCGAAGACGAACTGCTCCAGCTTGATGCCGTTGGGCTTCTCGGGCTTGACAGTCTCGCCAGACTTGAGGTCCGCGTAGGGAATCTTCTTGCGGGCAATGTGGTGAGGCAGCTTGTGGGCCCACTGAGGAATGCTCTCGAGGAAGCGGAACGAGTAGTAGTGGTTGACAATGTTGGCGGCACGGAACTTGAGGACGCCGGGCTGCTTGGAGTCCTGGGCCTCGGCAGTCTCCTTGTCAATTTCGGAGTACTCGACAACGTCGGGCTTGCCGTTCTTGAGCAGAATCAAACCGACCGACTCGGTAGCGTTGCGCTTGCGGACAACCTTGGTGGTGATGTCGACGTCCTTGGAGGCAGAGAAGCCAATGAAGACGGGATCAGCAACCTTGACGAGGCAGTTGTCGACGCAGTAGGCGTGGATGTGCTCGATGCCCCTCTTGCGCATGTCGCCCATCACGTCCGAGACGACGAGCGCCTGGTAGATACCTCCGTTGCCATCAGGGGCAACTGCAACCTTGCCCTTGGACTCGAGAAGAATCTTGCCCTCGTTCGAAATGCAAGGCAGCACGCCCTGCTCGAAGATGAAGACGTTGGACTTGTCCAGACCGAAGTAGTTGTTCTCCTGGAAGTACTTCTCCGTGGGGCCGCGAGTGGGGCCGGAGGTCATGACGTACCACGGGACGACGGCCTTGCTGGTGCCGGCCTTCTTGGCCGCGAGCTCCTGGACCTTGCGAATACGCTCAGCCTGGATCTGGAAGAGGGACTTCTTGCTGGGAAGACCAATGTCGTAGCAGCCCTTGGGCGCAGAGCTTCCGAGTCTGGTGCCCTGACCGCCTGCCATCAACACAACAGCCACCTTGTTCTGGCCGATCAGGTCGAGACCTGACTGGTACCAGCTCTCAATATCTTCGGGCTTCGAATCGAGGATACTGGCGGTGGCGGACTCGGGCAGGGGCTCGAGACCGGACTGAGTGGAGGCATCGTCGGTCTTGGGAGGGTTAAGGGCGCGGTCGGTGATCTTGTTGATGTGCTCAGGGTCGAAGCCGGACAGCTGCTGGTAGAGGGCAGCCTTCTCGGAAGAGGGGAGGTCGTCGTAGAAGGTGAAGACCTGGTCCTGGCCAGCCTTGGCGTACTTCTCCTTGAGCTGAGAGAGCTGCTCGACAGAAGGCTCGGTGGCAGCAGGCTTGTTGGAGCCAATGTTGAGAGCAGACTTGATTGCCTCCATGTTGGGTGGTGGGTGTGGTGTGGGTATCTCGGTGGGGGAAGCTATCAGTCAAGTCAATTGCGGCTGCTGATGATCAGAAAGCAGTCTGATGTGATGATTACAGAAGAATGAAGGTTGAAGGCTGAAGCAGTAAGGCAGGAGAAGACGAAAAGGCGGAAGAGACCAAGTAAACAAATGAGGTCGACAGGAGGTAGCTTACCTTACTTGTAGTCCCCGCCAAAGACCCCTCCATGGTCCAAATATAGTGCCTTAAAGGGGGGGGCAAGCTGGGTGGTCGTTGTCCAGGTCCCCGCTAGTTGTCAGGTCAGATCAATTGGCTCAGTCGCTTTCAGATGGGATGGAGCCCCTCATTCCAGGGCAGCGAGACGCCTTCAGGGCATGATAGGTCGCTTTCAGCTGCGAGCCCCTCACTCCAGTTCGTTTTCAGGGGATGCTCAGGAGCCAGCCACATCAGCACATGGCGAAATGCTCCCGGGAAGGGCGATTCAGGGCCTGCACCCTACGTAGAGGGTAAAGTGGCTGAGGCAACGTATTTGCTGCGTACAGGTCCGGATACGAGGACGAGGAGACTCGAGCTGGAACGCTGCAGCACGGAAGCGCATCCTTAGCTCACGTAAGAAACTTGGTAAGACGTGATGATCATCATCATTCGGCAGCCACATTGGTTGCGGGAGTCGGGGCTGTGCGACTTTGAGTGGCAGAAACTTGGCGGGAGGCGCCGCTAGGTGAAGAGCAAGCTGTCAGAAAGTAAGGTTGGTAGGCGCAGGCGCAGATAGGTAGATAGCTAAAGGCGCCATCGTGCGACTGTTGAACAGCAAGTAGTGCCGAAAGCCTGGTTTGGCAAACCGAAGACTTCAACTAACAGGTGGATGTTCTTTAGTTTAACCCACTCGTCGAATACCTATCTTGGATACGCAACTTGCTAGAGGACAAAACTTCATCGGAGGAGATGAAACCGAGTCAAGAGCTCTCAGTCCCAAAGGAAACCAAGACGTGACTTAGCGGTGATTCAGCACAGGCGAAAAGAACCGTGCTTTAAACCTGAGGAGCTTTCTTCTAGGTAAGGCAGTCAGTCATGAGAGCTTCATTTCATCAATTATCTGGAAAGAAACCACGGAGAAGCATCAAGCGGACCTACTACCCCTCATATTTTCTGGAATTTCAGAATGACGGCATGCTACCAGGCATGCGCGTATGCTTGAGCAGGGCCAAAGACCGCAAGGTGGTTATTCTGCCCGCCCGCTTGAAATTAGGCTTTGATATACGGAAAGACAAGATGAGTTTAATTCGAGAAAAGAAAGGAAAAAAGACATAATAGAGACTGGACCCCTCCTCAGTCTGTCTACCTGCTCTCATTTCCACCATTCTTGCTTTACGGCTGCCTACATATGATAGGTAAACTACCTACCCGGGAAGTGACTCTCGTGCCTCATTCTCGAGTGCTCCCTCCTCTGCAGGCCTGCCCTGCCTTTACCGCCCCTCCATCATTAAGCCCTCCCCGTTTCCATCCTTTCAGCCCCAAATTGCCCGGCCGGCATCCGTCGCCAGTGGTAAAGCAGGCACGAATATGCGTGTAGGGGCATGTCCTGATCGCCTGCATCCGTACTGTGCAGGCCCCTTGCCGCGATACACGGTGCAAGGACATTGGTTGACGGGAACCCTCTAGGTGAGGTGGTGCAACACCCTGTGCCTATACAGTGGGAGAGTGGTGTCGCTGGTTAGCGCTCCAGTCCTCCCATGTAGTGGAGGTTGTCAGAGCCAGACCTGAGCCTGCCCGCCCGCCCTGGATCGGGTTGGGTCCCGTTTGGCTTGGCTCGTGGTCGACGTCGCCGCCGCAGACTGCGCTCCAACTGCCGAGATTTTCTTCCATCCTCTCCCATTCGCTTCTTGACCGATCTCTGTTACCGCCCTCCCACCCAGAATTTCCCCCCCAGCGAGAGCGGACAGGCGAACGGTCTCATCCTTCGCTTTTTGTTTCGTACCTCCGCTCCTTTTTTCTGGTTTTGGTTCTGGTTAGGCTCCTGTTTCTTTTCCTTTTCCTTACCGGCTCGACGCGGCGATGTTATGGACCCTGTTCGTGAAAATCCTCTTCGTCAGCTTCCTCATCGCTTGGTGGCTTAAACGACCTCAGGGCCGCTTCTACAAAGCCTTACTCTACGCCGCCTCAGCCGCCGTATTCTATCTCGTCGCCCCCCTCTACGCCTCCCTCTGCCTTGCCTGGTCCGTCCACTACACCCGCGAGAGCATCCGGTACTGGAGTCTAGATGAGTTGCTTCTTCGACATGCCAGCATGTTGGTGACACTCGCCGCAGTCATTTGGTAAGTTGCTCCGCCCTGCCTTGCACATGGGATCTCACTGCCACCTCCCTGCCGCCTGTCTTCCTTGCGCCCATGCGACTGACACGTCCCCGTCTAGGCTGCTTCACCGTGCCTGGCAGACCCTCTGGAAGCCCACTACCGACTTGATTAGCATTCTTGGAGTCGACGTTCCCGAAGCCCCCGATGTATCCCTGGCCGGTATTAAGAACGACGCCGCTACCCTCAACTGGACGCGCCCCTCTCACAACCGGCCTGTACAAAAGTTTCTAATACAGGTCAACGGTGTCAATGGTTAGTCCGGCCAACGAAGCCTGTCGTGCGCTGTGTTGTGGGGTTCTAACAAAGTGCTGCAGTTGGCGAATCGAGATCTGAGGAAACGGCGATTACTGTAACCGGCCTCAGGCCCAATCATTGCTACAACATTCGCGTCATCGCGGTCGGTCCGAATAACTTCCAAGCCGGGAGCCAAGTCATACGATTACGCACATATCGATCCGATGGACGGCCAGAGCTAGGAAACTCCCGTCTGCCCGACAGCTTTCAGGACCAAGAACCCCGATCCAATCATTCCCAGTGCACTGAAGAGAATGGCGGACGCAGTCAGGTTCCTACCATCGAGGCGGCGCCCTCTCTCGAACCCGGATCGGCCACCGCACGGGAACCCGCGACCAGTGCCGGCCAGAGACGCAACACCGTCAACCGACGACACTCCCCATCTATAGCGAGCCAGGAACAGCCAACTATCAAAGATCTGTCGGGCGACCATCCCGAGGCGTCACTGAAGGATTTGGCCGACACTCTCGAAAAGCAACGGAAGGAGATTGACGATACAGCTGCACTGCACACGACCGAGGAGACCGAGTTCAGGCAACTTGAACAGCGTCTCAAGAAAGAGAGGGATGAGAAGAAGAGAGTACAAAAGGAGAAGGATGATGCCACCGCACAGCTCAAGCAGAAGGTCAAGGCTAGTTACGAACAAATGCGCCAAGCCAGCAAGGACAAGGCGAAGAAGGAGAATCAACTCAAGGAGAAGCAAGATAAGCTCAACAAGGTCCGCGACAACATCGACAAGTGGACTACCGATATCGAGAACATGCGCAAGACGCGCGAGGGTTTTGCTGCCGAAAAGGAAAACCTGGAGAAAGACCGCGATCTCAAAGTGAAAACTCTGATCGAAGAGAACGCGGCTCTCCAAGAGGAGTTTGATCAGCTTGAGGCCGAGTACAAAGAAAAGAGGCAACAACTGAAGGAACTCGAAGACGAACGCAAGAAACTTCCCGGTGGAGAAGAAGACGATACTTGGCGAGAAGACGACCGGAAGATGAAAAGGGACTTCGAGACCAAGCGGAGAGAGCTCCAGAGTCAACTTATCATGGAGAACAGGAAAGCTCAGCAACTCGACGGGCACTTGCATATGCTAAACGCTCAAATGTATGCTGCAACTCAGCAAGGCATCAATTTCTTCAACCAAGCGAATTCCTCCGGCGTCGACTTTGAACAGAACGTACCGGTGCAGATCAAGCGAAGAAGCCGAACCGGAAATTCAATGACGAACGCGGCCGTTCCGTCTCCGACTGGACTATACTCCGCTTCGGATTCTCCGTATGGCCCTCCAAGCGGTTTCGGGAGTCGTTCGGGGTATGGTCAGTTCGGAGACATGCAGGCCAACGAGGGATTACCAACGGAACAGTTTCTTGAAGCAGACATGCGAGCCCTCACTGCGGGCGCTCCATTGAGCCCCACAGCCCAGATGCTGCTGCCATCCGGAATTTTAGGCGACGACTTTGATGATGAGCCTCATAGCCCCCACTCGTTTTCTCGAAGGAGCCCTTTCGCGCCAGATCAGCACAACGATGCTCATTCGCCAGCGCCGTCCGGCAATTCCAAAAGTGCACATTCTAGTCCTCCGGGCTCATCTCACCAGCAGAACTTCCCTCCTTTGTCCTCAGATATCGCCGACCACGCATCCCTTAAAGATGTGGCTGCTTCTTCGGGCGCACAGCCGTCGCCATCGGGGCACCGGCTTGGGAACCTGTTCGCGTCTTTCCAACGCAATAGAGGCGGGAAGAGTGCCGAGGAAGGCGGCCCACTTCTTGGTAGTCTGAAGCATGGTCAAAGCCAATCTTTCCCACGGCAAACCGACGATTCAGAGCCATCAAACAGACGCCGGACTAGTTTCTCATCGTACACGCAGAATCGGAATTCTGCTGGACCAGAGACTCTTGAAGGAAGCACATCATCGCTCGTACCCAAAGGTATGCTATCGTCGGCTAGGCGTCTCGTGCCTTTTGGCGGTGTCTTTGCGGATCGCGATCCAAGCAGCCCGAGACCTGCTTCCATGGCATCGGCAGACATGCCACGCCCATCCACAGATAGCGGACCCTCTATCTGGGGTCACCCGGGAGATAAGAGTCGCTTCTGGACAGACAATAGTATGTGGACTTCTCGGAACCCGTCTAGGCGACCTTCGATCCACGGCTCCCCTGCGGCTTTGAAGACAACCTTGGCGTCAGAACAAGATGAGATTCTCCGCGACGAGGTGCTGAAAGACCCCAGTCAAGTCGGTGTCATCGGAAGCAGACCACCAGGCAACAAATTGACTGCAGACGCTAGAACTTTGAGTGGGCGTCTCAATCCTGCAGCACCGACTTTTATCGGAGGTTTGTTCGGTTGGAAGGAGAAGGACGGCGACCCGAGCAAAGGCAAGGACAAACCCAAATCCAAGGATAAGTCCAAGGACAAGGGCAAGGACACGAAGGAAAAAGCAAAGGGCAGAGATGCTTCCGCTCCCAGCCTCGACTTGCCCCAAGGTTACGATTCTTCTCCGAATGAGTCCAGAAAGTCTCGCGATGCCTTCTCCATCCACACGCAAACGTCGGTCTCTGAATCTCGAGAGTCTTTGACCTTGGATCGAGCGTTATCCAGCACGCTTTCTGACCCCAACTCCATCGCCAAAGATCAGGAAAACGTTGTCCGCAAGCTGTTTAGGAAAGGAAGCTCTAGCAAGTTTAGTCTGTCTTCTCGGCTGAGTAAGGAATCCGGGCTCTTTAAGAAGGGCCCCGGAAGCACCACGAACTCGGACAAGAATATGTCAGCGGAGAGATCTAGCTTCGGCGACATTGACGACTACGGCGAGGAGGGTCTGCTCGGTCGCAGCTATGAAAGCGTCTCCGGCAGCCCCTCCTTTGGCCCGTCCAAGTCCAAGGAGTCGAAGGAAAGCAGAATGACGGGCTGGAGCAGCAAGTTTTCCATGAAGAAGAAGGGCAAGGACAACAAGGAAACCCCCGAGTCATCACACCGGGCCCTCGATAGCGATGTTGATGAAGAAAAGAAGGACATTTGAGTCCCAGCGTCAATTACCAGGCAGTCTTAGCTACGTAGTGCTCTTCGACAAAAAGAAATAAAAGCAAAAACTCCGCGATTCCATTTTACCTTATCGTCTCTTATTGCACTTGTTGTGAAGAGTTCCGCTGCAAGGTGCGGTACAAACCCAATAACAAAAGAAACGCAGCATTGCGCAACAAAATTCAAGAATCTAATATCGTTGTCAATATACTATCTCTTTTCGTCTTGTTGCTTGTAGTTCTTCACAGCCGTGTGGGAAGGGAAGGCGGTGAGGCTCCTCCGGCGGCAAAAAGTCTCAATTAGCAAGCTCCGTCCGAATGCACGGGCACTTCCATCCGAGAGCTCTGTCGCTCTGGATTTACCCACCTTTGACGACGGGCCACTATCGAACCACCCGCGCAAACCCAAACGCCCGCCAACGACGAGAGAAACGGCAACCGATCGAAGGGCGAACACGCACAAGCACGACCTGCGGTGTCGTTTTCGAGCAACCAATACAAAAAGCAGGACCCCCAGTGGGTGTCGAAGGCAGATCTTCCCCCGGGACATTCGTTGATGGCCGCGATGGCGGCTCCGAACCCGACCGGCGGCGCCGGCGAGGGCCTGCCGATGCCCTCGCGCAACCCGCTCCCCTTATCGGCATCCCAGGAGGCGCAGATCAGAGACATCTACCACCAGCGTGTACGCAGCGCCTGTGCGCCCGAAATCAAGGGTAAAGTTCCCCCCGTCTCCTCCACCAACCCCTCGTTCCCACGTCAGCCTATCTAGGCGGGGAAACTATAGCGGGAACACCTGTACCAGTCACTTCTGGCGATACAGTAGAGAAGGCTAGCTGACGCATTGTGCCCGCAAACAGCATTCGCAGATTGCGCTCTCAACAGGACATTCACCGTGTCCTTCGTCTGCAGCGACCAGCTGCGCGCGATGAACGGGTGCATGAAGGCGCACGCCACGCCACAGAACCACGACGCCGCGCGAGAGGAGTGGTTCGCCAAAAGGCTCGAGAGGCAGCGTGAGCGCGAGCGCAAGGCCGTTAAGAAGTCACAGCAGGAGGACTTCATCCGCGAGTGGTGGGGTCTGCCCGAGAAGGATGCCGAGACGAGGAGGAAGGAGGAGGAGAAGATGAGGATGGCCGAGAGGGTTGGCGGATATGCTGCTCGGGACCGGAAGCGGTGGGAGGAAGAGCAGGCGGCAGCGGCGGCGGCGGCGGCTGCGAAGAGGTGAAGAGGAGGACGAGGACGAGTGGGAGAGGATGAATGCATCGTAAGCCCGAGAGGATAAGGGTATTGGAAAAAGGGGTCGGCGCGGGGCCGGCCGAAGAGAGTTCAGATGCATATATGTTGGGTGTTCCGGATTCGTGGCTTGGGACACCCTGCTCTAAAGGCGCAGGCATTTCGGCGTGTATAAATATATCAACACCATGTAGACTACAAATCACCAAAAAGGGGGCCGAAGCCGAAGGACGGCGGTCATGATCATCGAATATTTGCCAAGGTCTTCTTCTGAGAAGACCTGCAACTTTTCTATTCAGTGACATCCGCATTCCGAGTCTAATCTTTTTTCTATGTAGCTTTCAAATCCCATAGGTCTTGTTGACTCTTTTGTGCCCTTGCAATCGTAAGATTCCTCCCTATAAACGCCAGAGTCCATTTCAGAAACACAGATACGACTTGATCGGAGCCCACTAGGCCTTGTTCTCCAGGGACTCGGCGGGAAGAGTGGCAACCTTCTCCTCGAAGAGCTTGGTAGCGCGGACCCAGACCGGGTTGGAGCGCCAGTTCTTGAGTTCCAGGAGAGTAGGCAGCAGGTCATTGCTGAAGGCCTCGGAAGCCTCACGGGGCAGCAGACTAGGCAGGTGGTCGATGCTGATGACGCTCAGGGGCGGGTTGTCGTAGCCCTCAACGGGGACCGTAGGCTTGTCGAACGTAGTGGCGACGGTGTAGATGGGGACTAAAACATTTCACTTAGTACGAGCTGAGAGTGGCTCACGAGATTGCGACTTACTAGGGTTGTGGGGGTTGGTGGTATCAGCACTGCACCAAAACGGTTAGCATGCGGTCATGAGGATAGAAGGAGTCGTGGTGAACAAACCTAACGTCGCAAACAACGCTCAGCTTGCGACCAGGAGCCTTCAGAGACTCGTGGTTGACGAAGTGGCCAACGGGTTGGTTGAGGTAGATGCAGTTGACGAAGATGTCAGACTCAACAATCTCCGGGAAGGTCTTTCCCTTGCGCTCAGGAGCGGTTGTCTCCTGGATATCCCACTTCAAGATATCTGCGATACCAGCCTTCTCGGCCATGGCAACTGCGCCACGTCCGCAACGGCCAAGGGCTCCGATGACCATGACACGCGGGGTGTAGCCTGCCTTGGCAACACCCTCGGCCAGCGCCTTCTTCACGTCTGCGATCAGAGCATCCTCGTTGGGGTAGCTCTCGACGCTGGGGTAGGGCTCGCCAGGGTGAGTGAGCTGCCAGGCCCAGTTTGAGATCGCAAGCGCGGCACCTGCGAAACCAGCGTGGACTGATTATAGAGTTAGGACTGTGATGGAGTAAGGAAATGTTCAGCAGCTGAGAATTACTCACAGCCAAAAGCTGCCACCCGGCGACCGGAGTCATCGGCCAAGAATTCCAAGTCGAGGAGTGTGCCGTTTCCGCGAGGGTAACGGGACAGGGCCTCAGCCCAGCCACCTTGCCTAATACATTGTCAGTCACAGAGACACGGGACCTTTATTCAGTGCTGACGGTATCGTACTGCTTGTAGCAATGCTGTCACTAGTTAGCGCAATTCAAAAGTGTACAATCCAGGGCTGCATACTTGGAAGTGAATGTAGGTGTGGCCAAGAGGGCTAGTTCCCTCCTCAATCTCCTTCAATCCCAAAACGAAGTATCTTCCGCCGTCAGGGGAGGAGGCAGTCGGGACATCCTTCCATGAGCCGGTCTCGACAAGCTTAGCGCCCGCCTCCTCGAACTCCTCGTCGCGGAAGAACCTTTGGTACTCCTTCTGCTGGGGGTTCTTCTCGACGTGAATCTCGTATCCAGCCTTGATGAGGGCTCGGGTCGTGCTCGGGGTGAGGGCACTGCGGTGCTCCAACCACTTAAGGGTCGTTAGCAATTACACTCTCGAGGTCACTTCGAGGGGCATCCCAAAGCAATTGCGACAAGAGTAGACAAACCTTGGTCTCGGCGCGAAGATGGATGATAGGGGCAGACATTGTCGCAGTTTTTGCAGAGAAAAGAATTGACCTGAATTGACTCAATTGCGCAAGTTTATGTGTCGAGGGCAAATATCGCGACGTCGAGGAAGGTGTTGGGGAGAGGAGCTTGAAGTATGATGATGGTGGGGTAGTTATGAGTCTACGGATGGCAAGGTAAAACATCCCACCTCTGACTCCTACAGGGAGTTACAGTAGGGGTTCGTACACCGCCTTCGGAGCGCGGGGTACCTTACCTTACAATGAGATGGCAGTGACTCAAAGTTTTTGCCCTGGCCTCAGCTCCTTCCATCCCGTCAACCAAAAAAAAAAAAAAAAATTCCTTTTCCCAGCTGCTGCCGGTGATTTATCCGCCAAATCAAGCGTGTCCGCTCATGCCAACCGGCATGTCATGCAGGTACCGAGCCTGCAGCCACCAAACGGTCGTCCGAACCAGTCTATTCTCAAAATTTGTCGCCGATGATTGTGGCCGATGTCGCAACAATCTCTACTATGGTGCCAGGGTCCACAGCATGATCACCTTATCGACGGGACATTTTAGGTTGGCATCCCAGCCAACAGTAAACTGCCAATCACAATCGCGACATAATCAATTGCGCTGCTACAGACGCGCTCTGGGATTTTGATCTTGAAGCAACCCGAGGGCGCCCTCGGCCATGCCCCAGGACAACTCGAATCCTCTTCCACCAAGCCCATATGCGTGGATGATGGTCCGGCCATCACTTGCATCCTCTCGCTCAAGTCTCAAGCCTCCTCTGCGCGTAGGTCGACGGCCAACAACGTCTTTGAGAACGCGATATTCGCCGCTGTCACCCAGAATGGCAGGGTAGGTGGCAGCAAAGGTCTTCAGCATCTGTTCCCGCAATTCTAGCGATGGCTCAACGTCCCAATTGTCTGGCTCCTTGGTGCCTCCAACTATGGTACCGCCGTCAAAGTTTCGAGGCACACAAAATGTCCAAGATCCATCCGCATTCTGTCGCGTCACTGTTGCCGGGCTGAAGTTGGCCACTGCACAAGTTTGCCCTGGGAATGTTTTAGAGGACTCTTTCTGCGGAGAAGTCAAGGAATTACAAACCTCTAGTGATGAACGAGTTCTTGTCACCAAATCCGAAGCCAGAGCAATTGACGACTGTCCGTGCGTCTGACAGCTCCTTGATACCAAAGACCTCAAGAGGGTCGCTGAGCTCTTTGCGAATCACCTTGCCTCCGTTCCATGCGAACTTACGCAAGAGGAACGAGCAGTAAATCATGGGATTGACACACCATGTCTTATACTCGCAACCCCACTTCACCTTGTCATCAGGAAACTCGCTGGGACTCAGACGCCTGAACTCGACCAACCCAAGCCTTTTGGCTTTCTCCTCCGTGAGCGCCTTATATTGCTCTGGAGGATCCTCGAGGTACTCGATACCGGGCATGAAAGTGATGCCCGCCTCGGGATTGCTTTTGAAGAGCGACTCCATATGCCGGAATGTTCTCAGAGCCATGGCGTGATCACGCTCCTCCATCTTGTTAGCCGGTATCACCCATCGATTGTGCGCCCCGCCCCATTGCGATGTGTAGTTGACCGAAGCCTTGGCATCAATGGTCTCGAATGGGCTCGGAAAGTCCCTGGCTACAATCGTGACCTGGTTTCCTTCTTGCTGGAGTCTTACGGCGGTGCTCAGACCGATCACGCCGGCGCTGGATCATGTTAGCTGCTGCACACTGACAGGAGGGGCTGTGTGGGGTGATTACCCGATGACTACGATCTGCGACATGATTCCGGTAATATAATCTCAATGTTGCTGTGTCTAGGCTCAAATATCATGAAACCTCCATGGACTTGACCCAATATATGGGTTTTATCCAATCGTCGTTGAGTCAAAGGTATTACTGAAGCCAACGCGATCCTCAACTTAGCGGTGGTCCGGTCTCCACCTTTGGCTCCAACAACGCCGACCTCGGGAGTTGTTCCCGGGGGTGCCCGGTCTGGCGAGCGTTCGGCCGAGACTGGGGGTTCCGGTCAACGGGACTCTGACCCGAAGGCCGCACCGACGCCGGCTGATACTACCGGTCAATACATACTTTGGTCGAAGATGGTCCTCATTTGCACCGGACTATTGATTTTGCCCTCAGTCCGTAGATGGGGTCGTTGATCAGGCATTCTTTGTACTCAAGTTCTGTCGACAGCACCTCAGACTTGCAACGGACTTGATCTTGCGACTTAACTAGAAGCAGCGCCGAAACATGAAGCTTTCTACATCAGCAGACTCTCGATCTCTTGACACTAGTTATTGAGCCTTTTCCAAGGGATTATGGCCCGATTTGGCTTTTTTCGAAGCTACCTGGAACGGAGACCTGCATGCCGACCGCATTTGGCCTGGCCCTGCGCAGAAACGCAGCCAGACCCAGGCGAGGTGCTCAATCAGCCGGCCACATTTCGTTCCTGCGTCGCATTTTCACATCGGCGCCCAAGGGATGTGCAGGTCGGCATCTCACTAGCCAAGGCGGTCAGAGTCGAAGAAGTTGCACCAATTTTGGGGTGTTGACCAATCGCACAATGCTCGCGTTCAACCAACCCCGCGCGCCTGTCTCTCAAACCCCTGGTCTCGGCGGCTAGGACGCAGTGTGATGGCCCGGTTGATTGGCCCAGCCCGCATCTCGCAATCTATTTTCGTCTGGCAACTCGACCACCCTCCTGCCCATCCCCTCCATCTTCTTGGCTCTCACCACTCACCGCGGCCCGTCAGGCAAGCCAGCGCTTACCAGGTCTCCCGTGGGCTACCTGCCATAATTGAACCCAGTATGCTCCGTAGTGCCGGCGCTTTAATGCCAGCAGAGTATATACTCTCGTGGTTCTGTTGGCAATCGTATGTTGACATGCCTTTTTCCCCTTTCATCTGGTTATCTTAACCAGTGCCGCAATAACAAACCGACGTTCTGTTTGTTCTCAGTTGCCGGCTTGTTGGGACCATGCATCGGTAGCAGTTGGACTGCCTATTATTCATTCCATTGTGGCATCCCCCCTTTACTTGTGAAGAGCCTGGGAAGCATCAACCAAAGGGGAATCCCAACGTTCGATTCGAGAAGCAACACAGCCCATCATGTCGGCTCAGCCACCCTCTGGAGGGTACTCTCTCTTCCCGAACCCCAACACCAAGCCCCCAACGGTACGGAGACCGGCATCTCGGACTCGAACATCGGAGTCTCGCGAGCGCTCGCGGACTCGGGCTGTGTCTCCGGAAACCATCGACTCGGTAACCCCACCCCGCCATGGAAGACAGACGCCGCAGCAAAGGATGCAGTCGCCGGTTGAGCGATCGCAAACACCGCAAGAAATCCGTCAACCCCAGCCCAGTGAGCAACACGCCTCACCAATCAACCGCGAGTTGCCGCCACTGCCTTCAGAGGCAGTTTCGCCTGTCCAAAGGCCTGCCCCCACTGCTGAAGTGCCGCCTCGGTCAGACACTGCCTTCTCTCAGGCGCAAACACTAGCACGGAGCAACAGCCATCGCTCTCGCAGCTCGATAGCAAAGCTTCCACTGCCTGGAGAGCCGTCATCGTCACAAGAGCCTGCTGCTCTTCGGTCCATCTTTCCCCAGTATAACCCCGAAGTGCCGCTCAATCAACAGGAGTACTTCCCGACTCAGACCAGTCCAACTCATATTCCCAGAGCTGTCATTAATCGAACAACGTGGTACCCGGAACGAGAAGCGGATGGGCAAGAGGCTCAGCACAGAAGCCCGGTGAGAAGTCCGATGAGTGGCGGTTCAGCGCCAAGATGGCCCAGAAGGAGGATCGAACCTCCCATCATTCCCAACGTTTCGACAAATGAGCAAATGAAGAACATGTGGAAGGTCACCAACGGCTGGAAAGCCTCCCCTTCTGAAGGCAGAGTGTACTGCATGAAGCTATCCCAGGAAAAGGATGCTCCGGTCTACACCTTGTCCTCGACATCTCAGCCATTCTACAACCTCAGGCTCGATCCCACATCTGCATCCGCATACGTTACTCTCAGTCGACACGACCCTAACAAGGTCTACAAGGCCCCGAGCCCAACGGCGGGCTCTTCAGCCAGTAGCATCCTCAGCGGCGTCGTCGGCAACAAGGACAACGGCAAAGGCACTGAGAGCAAGCACTGGCAAGAGGTCCTCACCACCACTCTCGAAGAAGAATCCCGCAAGCATCCTCCGAATGACGGCCTGGTTGCCCTTCTCTATCCGCAGGCAGCGGCCAAGATGGCCCTGGACAGGCCAGACGACATGACCGCCATCGTCACCGCGGAAACGGAGTGCGCACGGCTCGTCTGGGACGACGACTCCAGCTCGCACTTCGTCGTCCACCCAGCGTTGGCCACGCCCTTCTGCGTCACCATTCAGCGCTCACCCGCCTGGAGCCGGGTCGAGTACACCTTGGAGCATCACGAGTCGCCTCAGCACCTCGCCAAGCTGACCCGTGACGGCACGGGCGCTGGGTTCCTCGAGGTTGATACGGCCATCGCCTCCAAGATTGAGAGCTTCTTCATCGTCGACGTCGCCGTCACGGCGCTGCTGCTGGTTGCGGCAAGCGACGAGAAGAACTCAAAGGTCGAGACTTTCGAGCCTCCTCCCGCACCGCGCGAGCCTGCTGGCGGCGAGCGCCGGCTTAGCAAGCGGGAGGAGAAGAAGCGTGCGGCCGCCGCGCGCAGGGGCAAGATGGAGGAGTTTGAGATCGACGTCGAGAGCCAGGACAGCAGCCTTGGCAGCTTCGCGAAGCTGGAACAAGTCGGAAAAGAGACGCGCGACAGGATGCCGTGGCCGTTGAGGGCGCTGTTCAAAGTCTTGTCCGCTCTGTTCAAGTGCTTCGTGTGGTTCCTGACGATTGGCTTCAAGGCGCTTGCTGCCATCGTCAAGGGGTTGGCGAGGTGTGTTGGCGTCAAGTCGAAATGATGACGGGAAAAAAAAGCATGAGTTTGCTTTGAATGAAATAATGAGATACCACTTTGTTGATCCGGGTTCCTTTTTTCTAGTATTTCTTTGGGGCCGCATGGTGTTGGGAATAATTGGGCTTCGTTTATGAGACCTTGTCCTGGACGAGGACAGGAGCGATGAATTTCTTTTCTTGTACATCTAGATCTATACTCGGGGGCCTGGGTATCGCATGACGACTTTCTGAGCGTGGTTTCTCACGCCGCTCAGATATTAGGATAAATGAAGAACACGAAAAAACACACCATGAAACTTTTGTTCGCCGACCGCAAATTTGACTGAAATATGCATCCCGTGTTCACCTCTTCCGCGTGCGAACCATAATCTTCTTGCCCTTCTTCGTCACACCGCCCGAGGTCGCCGTCTTGGCCATCTTTGCCCGCTGTATTTCGAGGTGATCCTCTGTCTTCGCCAAGATCTTGAGTTTCTTCTTCGCGTTTTGGAGCTGCAACCGTAATAATTGCAGCTTCTTCTCTTTTTTGCGTTGCGCCTCCTCCTCGGCGTTGTCTTCATCGCCGAATCCCTCGAACTCGTCCTCGTCATCGTCGTCCAGCTCCATTGCCTCCTTATCGATAGCCTGTTCCCTCTCCTCGGTGCTTTCGGCAAAAACAATCTTTCTAGGTTTTGCGGAATTCGTCTCGTCGTCGTCGCTATCGTCGTTCGTGGTGGTTGCGTTGATGCCGCCAATGAGCACGATCTGCTCCTCCAGGCGCTTCACCTCCTTGGAGATCACGTTGCGCATGGTGCGGATGTAGCCGACATCCTGCGTCTTGAGCAGACGCACCGTGTCCACATCCATGGCCTTGTTGCCGCGGTCACCCGCGATGGTGCCAGACCATTTCTTGCCGTCCTTGAGGCGCGAGCCTGGGCCGGAGCGGCTGAGCATGCCAAAGTAGAATTCATCTTCGTTACGTTCAGAGGCCTTTTGGCGCAGGTGCTTGATTGTATCCTTCTTCTTGTTGTAGTCCTTGGCACGGAGGGAGTAATCCTGGAATTCGGAAAAATAGTCAGTAACGGAATTTGACGGGCGCGCATCGTGAGGCCATGCTTAACAAACCTTGTGCTTTTCGAGGAGACCGAATCTTTGGCGCTCCAAAGGTTGAGCACGCTCCCTGTGGGAGCGCCTCTGTACGGCGTTTCGCATAGACGACATGGTTCTGTTGTTTTGGACGCAAGACCACCGCTCGTGATCTGGTTGCTGGGAGGCGTGAATAGAAGCTGACGATGTTTAGCGCTTCTGGGAGGTGGGATGCGGCAGAAATTTGAAAAATTTAGGCGGTGAAACAAGCTCCAGCCACATCACACTGTCAGTGTGGCGCTGTTCCCGCTTTCACTGTCCGTCCCTCGGCCGACAAACTCGGGCCGTGTTGTGGGGCTTTCCGCAGCGGACCACCGTGCCCAACCTGCACCCCCGAGCCGTTGTCAGCCACTCTCCCCACTTGTGGCCGCTACGTAAGTGTGCCGTGCAGCCCGTCAACTAGGTTCAGTCAGCTCTCAACCCTTGAAACATGTCAGGTACCATGAAACGACACGCTATCGCGGCTCGAGCCATCAACCCAGTCTGGTGCCATCTTCCAGAAGACGACTCATGACAGCTGCGGTATTGTCATGTCAGTACATGGGCCCTGGGGAGATGGAATGGCATCTACGTATCCGACATGGCGAACCATTGAACGATTCATCGCGGGCAAGGGTATCTTCTCCACGCAGATGGATCGTGATGTGCAACCCACGTTGCATCCGCAACCGCCCGCATCTGTGATCCTCCGTCATGCTGGATGAAGATCTAAATTCTCAGCTCATCTGCATGTTTTCAGCAAATCCAATATTACCCATCCCACCCACGATCCTGGGCCAAGCGGCATCCAAGCCACCGCCGAGCGCGTCCAATCGCGAGGTCATCGGCAGCGCATCCACGGCCACGTCCTGTATGTCCGGGGGATCTCCCCAGCACGGACAGCATATGGTCAGCGCCAACGAACCATGGGTCTCCTTTCGTGTTTCACGGAGGACACACACCACAGCAGCAGAGCTTCGAGACGTCAAACGCCGCAAATGGCAAAAGACCTGCACCACGGGCTTCGCGCGGCTGCTGTCCGATGACGAGAGACTCGGAGAAGGGCTGACCTTTCTTTTACAAAACCACCCGAGCTCGCCTGTTTCCTCTTGTCTCTTGCAGCTTTCATGTTTCCGTGTTTGTTTCGCTTCCACGTCTAAGTCCGTTTTATTTCATCCAAAATGGTTGCGAAATTTCATTTACGGAATTCTCCGACATATCGGGTGCTTGCCTTGTTTGTCATACTTGTCTTCGTCAGTCTTCTATTTTTGAAGGAGGAAGTCGAGGAGCCGACGATACCACGCAGTAGTTTCCCATACAGCGCGAGCAGCTATGATTGGTCTACACACCCCCAGAAGCATCCAGTGCCAGACGCTGAGATGGCACGCTTACCCTCAGAAGAGCCACTGGAGCTCCCCAGAATCCAGTTCGAATTTGCGGCGGAACGTTCAGACAGTCTTAAGAGGGACCTCGGCCTCATGAGCTCTCGTCGTCATGAGGTCAGGAATGCTTTCAAGAAGAGTTGGCAGTCTTATGTGAGATATGCCTGGGGATACGATGAGCTGCAGCCATTGTCACTGAGAGGAAGGAATCGATACAACGGATGGGGAGCTACACTGGTCGATTCTCTTGACACGCTGTGGCTGATGGGCCTACACGACGATTTCAACGATGCTGTTCAGTATGTGGGCGCCATCGATTGGAACAACTCTACGGATCCAAGATGTAACCTTCTTGAGACGAATATTCGCTACCTTGGAGGCCTGCTATCTGCATACGATCTAAGTGACGAGCCAGTACTTCTCAACAAGGCTATTGAGCTGGCGAACATGCTCTACGCCGCCTTCGATACCCCGAATCGGTTTCCACCTTATACATTTAACTTTGCGGATCTCAGAGCCGGAAAGGTCTTGCCTGATCCTTATCAGAGCGCTGCATCGATTGGCAGTCTGTCGCTGGAATTCACAAGACTGGCTCAAATTACGGGAGAGTACAAGTTCTACGACGCAATCGAACGCATCAAGATGGCTTTCGACCAGATCCAGAATGAGACATTGCTACCAGGACTGTGGCCCAACTTCATCAATGTTCGTGATGATTTCCAGACCCCGAACAACATTTTCCGTCTAGGCGGAGATGGAGATTCGCTTTACGAGTATCTGCCGAAGATGCACGTTCTTCTCGGCGGCCTCGACCCGGCTTATGAGAGGATGTACAGAAGCGCTGCGAAGGCAGCCAAGGCTCAGCTCTTGTACCGCCCGATGACGCCCAGGATGGACGATGTTCTCTTGCTTGGAACCGCCATTGTGAACGAGAAGCTCCTGAAGATCGACCAAATCGCCGAACTCGAACACCTTTCCTGCTTTGCTGGCGGGATGTTTGCCATGGCCGGCAAGCTTTTCGAGAGCCCGGAAGACGTCGAGGTTGGCGATAGGCTGACCAGGGGTTGTGTGTGGGCTTACAAGTCTTTCAAGAGTGGAATCATGCCCGAGAAGTCACAGATCGTCAAGTGCGACACGATTGAAGGCTGCCCATGGGATGAACAAAAGTGGGCGGCCCAGAGCAGCCGCCATTCTCCCAGGGGTTTCTCAAGGATCGACAACCCCCGCTACAATCTGCGCCCCGAGGCCATCGAAAGCCTGTTCATTCTCTACAGGGTGACTGGACGAGAGGATCTGCTGGACATGGCATGGGATATGTTCCAGGCCATCCAGAAAGCGACTGCAACCGACGACGCTCACGCTGTTGTGGCTGACGTCACTTACTCGCAATCACGACAAGAGGACAGTATGGAGAGTTTCTTCTTCGCTGAAACCCTGAAGTACTTCTACCTTATCTTTTCGGATCCAGAAATGATCAATTTGGACGAATGGGTGTTCAACACACAAGCTCATCCTCTCAAGCGACCTACGGCGTCTTGGAGCGAAGCCTGATTTACACGAAAGAAGCGATGATTATGATGTTCACTAATATTAATAAGACGTGGCACTCCTCTGTGCCGCTGAAACACATATGTTCCGGCCATTCCATTTTCCAGATGATGGTAAAGATACCTTGAGCATTCAATACCCCTCAGCTTCCCAACGACAGACTCTATCACTGTCTAGTCGTGTTGGCCCCTCCTCTCCCTCCTAACTCGTGTCGTTTGAGGTTATATCTTTGCGTCTGGACTGCCTCGAGGAGCTATTTGAGCCATCAGTGGACTCCAAGGGTCTGCGTACGCTCCAATCCCGCTCGAGCCCTGGATCCAGACGGAGAGCATCTTCGACGAGCCTGGCCATAAGATCATCAGTCTCTACAGATCATTATGGATACGATGGGAATTTTGGACATACTTTTGGATTGGGTTTTGCCTTGCTCTTTACAGCTTTTGGGAGCGTCGTTCGCAAATGCCACGGGGCGGTTCTCGAGCTGCCGAGGCATGACTTTGAGGAAGGGGTTGATGGAAAGAATTGGCTTTGGCCAGATCTAATTTTGAATTATCTGCCTTCAATCATGTAGTCATGAGCCAACAAGTATGGTTCAATGGAGTGCAGGGCTTCTATACAACATTTCCAACAGCAAAGCATGCTGCTGCCCCTCATTCTGTGCCGCCAGCGTCCTCAGCTTCCCATTCTGCTTGCACGCTTTGCCGCTCATGACACAGAAGGCTACCATATTTCTTTTTCTCGCGCGCAAAAGTCGAGATCGCCTGGTCTCCTGATCTCGTATACCTGACGGCCATGGAGACCAAACAGGTGGTATTTCGGTTTGGTCTCTGCAGGAGAGGCTGGTTTTCGAGACTGCCTCCGCAAGGTCATAGCGCATCATACGATCAAGACTGAGGAAATCTTTCGTGGCTGATTGGCTCGCCAGTGTTTTGACGGCAATCTAGATCGAAGACATAATAATGAAACCTGCCTTAGTGGGCAACATCGTGCATATAATGACAGCGATCTCTACCTGTCAAGAACGTCTTCCAACAAACCCTGTACCATTTTGGTCGAAAATATGCATATCTACATGGAACTTATCCAAGATATATGACCATTCTCCTGCATCCATGCGGGTTTTGACAAGCTCATCCTCGAGAAATGAGAGCTGACCACTTTCTCGAGGTTCGAGGCTCGCATCGCGGCGGAATAAACCTTCCAGAGAAATACGTGCTGTGACGGTTCCTGCAGGTTGATCTTATGAGGACGTGCATGCGAAGTCAAGGCCGCTGAAGGCAACGTAGGCGCAAGATATTGACGATACCCTCACGGCCAAAAATCGGCTAATATCAGCCAATACCGCTCCGATCAAGGTGAGTTTGATGCTTATATTCATGAGGAGCTACGAAGCCTCAATTGGTAGAAGTGCTCTATTCAAGCAGGAAAAGAACTGCAATTATGACTGTAAGACATCCTAAGAGTGCATGCTAAGATACTTTCTGCATTTGAAAGAGGCTAGGTGAATGCTTATAAGTTTCTAGTAACTATCATAAACAAAAGAAAATCTGAATGGTTTTGATGAGAATTCACCATGAGATGGGAATGGGAATGGGAATGGGAAACAAGGATTCAAGTCCCATTGCTTATTGGTCAAGCGGCAACGCTGTCACATCCTATTTAGATTAAGCTTACGAGGTAGATCTAGTCAAGGAGACTGTCATTATTGCTTTTTGTCTGCGGCTTGGACCGCCGGCAGCCAGCAATACAGTCGGCCCGCCAAAGGCATACTAACTAGCCTCGCCGATACCGATCGCAAACGTACGATTTGCGCATGAAGGGCCTTTCGTCCTTGGGCGTCCTTTCAAATTACGGAAACTCTTCCTCAAGAAATCAATTATTTCACAACTTGTCGTCTATTTGGTTTTACCCCCTTCTACTCCAACATTCCCCTGTTACTCCCTTCCTCTCTCTCTCTCCCTCCCTCTCATCCTGCGTGATAACGATGGCTCCGGCCAGAAGTCACATCTGCAATCTTTCAATGTTCTCTCAAATACTAATCTGTGGGCTAGAAGAGCTGATATATTCAATTGCTAACAAACCAGGATCGTCAGTCAGGCTAAGAAGCATTTGGCTTTATAATTCAACCCACCAGGAAATTATTTAGATTCTCGACGGTTTGGCACTTATACTGCTGCAACTACCTAAGATAAACAATAAAGCGAGTCAAGTTTTAACAGTCTGCAATCTAGTAACGACCGGTGGATCTCCACGTCATGCTGAAGAGTTTCATGTTTCGGTTGGTTGTTCTTCATCTAATCAGTTGACTCGATTCATATGCTCGCATTTGAATTGCCTCGAGGGTTCAATTCGGCGCGCACAGGACTCCAGGGATCGTCGTAGGTCTGACTTTCGCTCGACCCTTTGATCCAGATGGAGAGTATTTCTGATGAGCCTGGTCCGCTTGGTTAGATTCATGAAGCAGGTGAAATAACCAGGAATCAAGTCATACGTGGTGAATGAGGCATGGTCAGGCTCTCAGTTGTCTTGGGAGCATTCTTTGATGATGATGTCTCGGTGGAGTTCTTCTGATCGGAGGGCATCTTTCGAATTACTCAATAACGGAGGATGATATGAGGTGTAACTTTAGCTGCACTTAACAGATTTCACCGTTGAAAGCTACCAACATTTACAAGTGAACAGCATGATGATGCTTTGACGCGGCGAACTAGACACATCTTATGCAAGCGATGTCACCATATTGTTCCTCCTCCGAAGATATCAATATGATAAACTATTGAAAGAAAGGAACTTTGGGAGCCGCCGAACCAGAATCTCTAGGCAAGGCTGTGATGGCATGCAACTCCTGTGCACCGAAGTTTCGGCCAAAGAGTAGGCCAAGGTGGCCGCAGGAGAGGATCCTTAGGAAACCTATGATACAGAACTGTCTTATCGAATAAAAAGCCCCAAATTTCTGCCGGGAGGCACGCGCCAAGCGGCAATATCGTGAACGAAAAGGACTTTGGAGAACCGTGCATGCTTTTGTCTAAACAACCACAATGCGCTCAAGCCTTGCCGGGAAATGGGCGAAGGGTCAATGACACTGCGGCCATATGGATCTACCACCCGTATTTAAGCCCTTTATACGCAGGCATGATGTTCAAGTAATGTGGCTTGTCACGACGGGACTTTGGTACACACAGATAGATATGTTTTAGGGGGCATGCGGTATGTCTGCATCCTATTGGGGCAACATTTAAGCTAGCCTGCAGCATCGATATGTATTTTGGTATTTCGGGATGCCCAAGTGTTACACAATGCTGCCACAACCTAGGTAGCACCAGGAGACTAAGACGATTATGTCAATGCTCGCCTACAGGAGGTCAGGATAACGCACGGAATTTGGTTGGCGTGTAGCCTTGCCAGATAGCCTCAGTCCGTCGATTGTGTCTGCTTTCGTCGAAGATTGGGGCATAGGATTGCCTGCAGCACTTATCAAAGAGCTTCAGATGTCAACGATTCAACTTGAAATGCAAGACTATTGTCCAATTCATGTAATGTTGAGACTGATTTTGGTTCTGATCCGGCGAAACGTACGCCGAGGCCTTCTCATAAGGCCGGTATGGCACATCCTTCCCGGTTTCGTACGTGCTGCTTTTGAAGACCGACCGAAGCTTTTGTATTTTTCCTCTATATGTACTCACCAAAAAAAGTTTATGGCACCTTCAGTCTCATCAAGCTGATTACCACTTCGGCGAGATTGGTTCAGTTTTCTGGTAAACCATCGACGCCAATGAGCGCGGAAATTTGGCTGACTGCCAAATCATCATTCCGCTGTTTCCACATGCCCACCTGTAGTTTCATATCATGGTCCGTCGCGAGCCATCTTTGTATTTTCATCACCCATTCACTCGTCATCCTCTTCAGCCACCTCTTCCTCATCCTGCTTGAAGACAGCCTTCTCTGCCAATGCCAATGTCTGTCTCACAGGCAGGCCAACTACATTATCGAAGTTACCCTCAATCTTCTCCACGAGCACCAATCCTCCTATTCCCTGAATACCGTAACCACCAGCCTTGTCAGCTCCCTCTCTCGTCTTGACGTACGCATCAATGACATCATCCGGCAGACCGTTATCTTCCTGTGCAAAGTACACCTTTGTCTCCTCGGTATGTGTCGCAATCTCGTAGCCGGGCGACCGCGCGTCCTCCCTGGGGGCAATCACGCACACGGCCGTCAGCACGCGGTGCAGTCTCGTATCACGCAGATGGCGCAGCATCTTGATGTGTTCGGCCTCGCTGCGGGGCTTCTCCAAGACGCGGCCGTCGCGGGTGACGATGATGGTGTCGGCGGCAATCACGACGTCCGGGTCAGGGATCGATGCCAGGTGCGTCTGCAGGGCCGTCTCGTATACGTCAAGAGCCTTTTGTCGCGCCGTGGCGGCGACGTACTCATAGGGGCCGTATGCGGACTTGTCGAGGTCCTCGGGCTTCGTGGAGGGTGTGATTTCGAGGTTCGTGAGGCCGACCTGCGCGAGTAGCTGGCGGCGTCGCGGGGAGGCGGAGGCGAGGACCACGCGCTTGGATTTGAGGTAGGAGATGATTGGGAGGTTGAGTGGCAGCGGCGCGCGGGGGCCGGGACCGGGACCGCCGGCTGGTGGTGGTGGCCGGGCGGCGGCACCGGCTGGGAGACCGTGTTCGGTCGAGCCTTTGGAATAATCCGGTGGGGGGTCGGAGAGGAGCGAGGTCTTGACGTCGTCTGACATGTTGGAGGAGAGACGTCTGTGCGGAGATTGGGGGGAAAAGAAAGATGCCGAGGGACTTTGGATGGTAAGGTAGGTCGCAGCTGAGAATGTCTCCGAGTCTCGAAGCTTGTCAATGGTAAGGGGGGAAAGGCACAGCTATCGGAAAGAGAGGAGGTTTGTCGGAATTGTGGGGTGGGATTTCTTGATTCCCAGATTCTGGACGGGCAATGACACACCGGAGGCGCTCATTGGAAGGCACGCCGTCACCGCCCAGACGCTGTACCCACGGCCACGACTTCGACATGCCAACCCCGCCAGATCCACTTTCTCTTATCTTATCAGCCGTCATACCTACCTAATGGCGAAGGGGCGCTCAGCTGCCGCAGTGCCAGCCCTGCCTGGCGCGGAAACAAACGTGCTGCAGGAACTAAGTTGACAGGGGGGCTGCAAGTCCGACAATGCGCAAGGGGGGCAGGGGACTCAGATCTTATAAGACACCCGGGTCTTCTTGCTGGCGCAAAACGTAGACGCATGTGATCGTTGAAACACACACTACTGCCTACCTCACTACCTCAACTGCCTTCGCGGGCCCCTCCCGAGTAGATTCAACGACACACCATCCCCCATGAATCTGCACGACGTAACCGAGACCTTTTTGCGCTGTTAGTTGATTCGTCTCTTTCATCGCCTGCCTGCGCACGTCATGTCCTCGCCCAACAAGTCCAATTCTCCGTCAGGAGCCGCTGATGGCGACCAGCCCGAGGAGAAGCCTCGCCTGACCGAGGCCGAGAAGAAGCAGAACCACATCGCATCTGGTAAGGAGTCTCTCCCAATCCTGTCATTTCAACCCGTACACAACGCAACCACCTGTGCAGAGCTGCAAACTCAGAGACGGGGACGCTCTCGTGGCGTGAAACTCATATTCTTACATTCTACGAACAGAGCAGAAGCGACGCCAGGCGATCAGGGAGGGCTTTGACAGGTTGACGGAATTGGTCCCGGGCCTCGAGGGCCAGGGGCGCTCGGAGGGATTGGTTCTGAAGAGAACCGTCGAGTTCATGCGCGATCAACTCGCGGAACGGCGGGCCATGGTTGAGCGCCTCGAGAACAGTGGCGTGGAGGTGGACGAGAAATTCAAGCGCTGAATCAGTCAGTCAGCCCAAGTAGCGTCCCATCTCGTTATTCCACGTGTGCTAATGCGATTACAGTGCACTGGTTACATGGTCTGGCAAACTGGGGTTTGCGGCGTTCGACATAATGATGCGCTAACGTGCCAAGCATCAATTTTTGACAACATTGAAGGTCGGAGATGGAGACGAGTAGTAAGAGCAGGTTTATGGCGCGATAATCGGAAATGATTAATGAAGGAGGGGTTCATGCTGTTAGTTCATTGGCGTCATAGCATCATGACTTTTAATTCCCAAAGCCAAGCCAACCTCATCGAAGGGGTTGTATGTTGTACACGTTTTTACACAGTTGTGAGTCTATTGGTATGTCGCCGCCATTTCTTTCATCTTTTCAAGCAGGTCACCGGGAGTCATGTTGGCCTTTCCCTTGTAGCCGGCCCCCCGGTCGCTCACGGCAACTGTTCCGCTCTCGACGTCCTTGGGGCCCACCACAACGCAGAGACTGTATTGCTTGCTCTGCGCCTCTGCGACCTTCTTCGACAGCGGCCGCTTGCTGGCATCAATTTCGACCGCGAAGCCGGTCGGATGCGGTTGCCTGGCCCTATCATGATTATGGCCCGTCAGGACGTTCTTGACTTCCGAAGCCCACTGCAAGACAGGCTCCGTGTCGTTGAGGCACAAGATTGCAACCTGGCGTGGGTTCAACCAGAAAGGCCACTTGCCCTTGTACTCCTCGATCAAAAGCGCCATCAAACGCTCAACGGATCCCAAGATGGCGCGGTGAATCAGTACGGGCGTCACCACGCCGTTCTGCTCCAGCTCTGCCGCGTCAACTTCCTCCAATGGCACGCCCTGGGCCTCTTGTTTTGGCGCGGGTGCGCTATACTCAAGCTCGAATCTTTGAGGGAGTTGGAAGTCGAGCTGAATGGTGCCAGCCTGGTGAGACTTCCCGTCAGAGTCACGCAACATGACGTCGATCTTTGGACCGTAGAATGCGCCGTCTCCCTCCTTGATCGTGTACTTCAGCCCAGCCTGCTCAAGAGCATCGCGCAGCTGCGCCTCTGCGCGCTCCCATTCTGCATCGGTGCCGATGTAATGATCCGCCGGTCTGGTAGACAGCGCAAAATCGAAGTAATCCAAGCCCAGGGCCCCGTATACAGTCTTCATGAAGTCGAGCGTCTTGAAGACCTCTTCCCTGATTTGGATCGGTCGGCAGAAGATGTGGCCATCGTCCTGGTGGAAACGTCGCACGCGCGTCAGGCCACTGAGGGCACCCGAGACCTCGTTCCGGTGCAAAGGACTGAAGTCTGCGTAACGAATGGGAAGGTCGCGGTAGCTGCGGTTCTTCGAGGCGAAGATGAGGCAGTGTCCAGGGCAGTTCATGGGCTTGAGGCCATAGTCTTGGTCCTCGCCCTCCGCCAGTCGACTCTCAGCACCCTTGCCCTCTTGGGGGGCCTCCCTATCACCACAGCAGCTCTTTGCCGCAGCCTCGGGGGCGCGCGCACGGCTGGTGACGGTGTACATGTCGTCGGCATAGTTTTGCATGTGGCCTGACACCTCCCAGAGGGACTTTTTGTAGATGTTCGGTGTGATGACCTCGTCGAAGCCGTAGTGGGTGTACTGCCGTCGCAGAAAGTCCACCAGGCGATTGAAGACTCGCGTGCCGTTGGGGAGGAAGATTGGGGACCCGGGGCTGTAGACGGACGTGGTGAACAGCTCCTGCTGGACGCCCAGCTTGCGATGGTCGTACTCGTCGGGGCTATCCGCGGGCGCGGCGGGTTTCTTGTCGGAGTACCATCTCTTTGGTAGCGGTTGAGGTCTCAGTGATGCACTTCGCAGACTCGGGATCACTCGAAGAGCTGGTCGAATCGCCCGTGCGGGAAGCATGGCGCAAAGTGTCGCCAATTGGACGTCATGCCATTTGACAAAGTCTGAAAGCTCGCGAAATTGTGATGCTAGGATCTTGCAGCTCCGTCACACAAGCACGCTAGCGTCGAAATTCCCACAGGGAGCGGCACGGACCATTTCATCGCTTATCTTATCAACATTCGGGACGGGGCCATTATCCTGAACTCCCATGTCACCACCCTCATTTTGCAAGCAGCAAGCCTTGTTTAGACGGACATCTCACCGTTGAATCTTTTGCATCTTTGGTAAATGGAATTTCGAAAATCCTCGTCAAAATATTCTCGATCTGAAGTCGAAATACCAGGGGAGTTAGGGGAGTTTAGGATCCACAGTCCGACTGTGTCAGTCGCTCTTACAGTCGGGGAGTTAGGGGACCATTGCCGGGAGAACATGCAGCGCTGGACCTGAGTATCAATCAAGCATCAACTGCCCCGAATCAGTCAGTTCTAATTTCAACGACTGCCAGGAAAGCTATGGTGTGGTTGGCTTCGATTCAAAGATTATTGGCAGAAAGTGACTCTGCATGAAGGAGAACTCGGGACAACAAGCTTCGGAGCTAAGCGTCCAGCCCACTCAACGGCGGACTATTAGCATACCTTGTTGTCTGAGAAGCACACACACTGAGCCCTCAACGGCTGTCGGCTTTGAACCTCGGCAACTTGAGGCCGCCAATTCTTCAGAGCCAACCACATCTCGTGGCAATTGTTACAGCTTGCAGCAATCGATCGGCTATGTGACATGCCCCAGAGCTTGATTTTGATAGTGTAATTGCTGAAGAATCCCCCGCAGATCTTTGTCAGCCAAAAAATGCAGGTTCAACCGTTGATATTAAGGATCGTCGTGTGTCGACCCAAAGCGGGAATGTTTAATTAAACTAGTCAACCGATAGTCTTCGTAGAAAAGAGGAGCGTTGAGGCGACGAGCCACGTGTTGGCACCCATGAGCTAGCACAGCGGAAACTTCACGGCGATACGGCTAGAGCAGATGATGATGAGCCAATTTTGAAACTTCAACTCTAGGAGTATAATTATTATTCTATTTTCGCTGTGGAAGAAACCTAGTTACGGTAGGTGATCGTCTTCGTCCTCACCCACTCGTCCAAACCTGTCGAGTTGAATCTACCAAAACCGCTAGACTTGACCCCGCCGTGGGGCAGGCCGCTCTCGTCGTGGACAGTCATGTTATTGATGTGAACAGCACCGGACTCGATCTCCTTGGCAAAGCGAAGTCCGGTCCGCAGGTTCTCGGTAAAGACGGCAGATGTCAGACCGTACTCGGTGTCATTGGCAATCTTCACCGCCTCCTCCTCGGTGTCAACCTCGAAAAGTGACACTGAAGGCCCGAAGGACTCGGTCTTGTAAATGTCCATCTCAGTGTTGACGTTCTTGATGACGATGGGACGCATCCTCGTCTTGGATACTTCCTCTGCCTCGACATTGCCAGCAACGACGGCGGCGCCTTTGCCAACGGCGTCCTTGATGAGCTTCTTGTTCTTCTCGACGGCAAGCTGATTGATGAGCACAGGCGCGTCAGCCTCTGATGAGAAAATCTTGCTGATAGACTCGGAGAGCTTGGCCTGGAACTGCTCGGAGACCTTCTTGTGCACAATGATGCGTTCTGTGCTCATGCAGATCTGACCTCCGTGAAGGAATGAGCCAACAGCGCATTGGCCGGCAGCGAGGTCGAGGTCGGCATCCTCCCACACAATAGCCGGGGCCTTGCCGCCGAGCTCGAGCAGTACGGGCTTCAAGTGCTCTCCGGCCTGCTTAGCAATGATGCGGCCGACGTTGGTGCTGCCGGTGAAGTTGATCTTCTTGATTTCGGGGTGCGCGATCAGTGACGAGGTGATGACTGCGGCGTTGGCGGGCTCGTGAACAATGACGTTCAGGACACCCTTGGGCAGACCGGCTTGGTGAAGGCAGTCGACCATTTCGTACATTACACGCGGGGAAAGCTCTGAAGCTTTGAAGACGGCGGTGTTTCCGGCAGCGATTGGGAACGCAATCGCTCTCGCGCCCAAGACGTAAGGCGCATTCCTGCCAGCGGGGTTAGCTGAGACGTCACTCATGCCGCGATAAGGATGGCATACCAAGGCGCAATAGCAAGCACAACACCATAGGGTTCCTTCAGAACCATAGCGCTCACGTCTGGATCTCTGGTTGCGGGGACAGTGCCCTCAACGGTCACAAGACGTCCGGCGACGTCTCTGAAGCAGCCAATACCGAGGCCGAGGATGAAGTCAGACCAGCCCTTGGCAGCGCCAGTCTCGTCGCACATGATTTTCGACAACTCCTCCTTGCGGCCATCCATGATATCGGCAGCCTTCAGGAAGATGTCTCTGCGCTCGTTGGGTGTCGTCTTGCGCCAGCTCTTGAAAGCCTTTGCGGCAGAGTCAACCGCTGCGATGGCATCCTTCTCAGTGGCACTTCCGCACTTGTGAACAGCTTTGCCGGTAGCGGGAGACACTACTTCGAAAGTCTTTTCAGGGTAGACCTTCTCTCCGTCGATGAGGAAAGGGACGGTGAAGCCTCCCGAGCCATTGGTTGTGTTCGTCATGGCTGAACTTTAATTGTGAGGTATGTCGACGGAGAGGCGGAAGAGGGTTAAAGAAGATTTTGAGAAGTAGTAAATGTGACAGAATTCCTTTGCAAAGCTACACGAGCGAGGAGTTCAGCCTGATTCTTATAGAGCTCTCCGAACTAGCCACTGATCGACATGGAACACTTTGGGTGCCCTTTGGACCCTTGCCCTTTCGACATGCCGAAGTTCGAAGCCACGCCTAGTGCACGGAACCCCGCACTCGGAAAGTGGGCACGGCGAGAAACTCTGAGACTGCCTAGCCATGTGCTTCTGACTTCGCATTCCTAAAAGGACCGTCATTACCAATTTGCTTCCGAATCCTTCAGCACAGTTGGGCGATTCCCCCGGCCGCATCCCAGCCGGGTGTGGGATCGGGGGGAGGTACGGACAGGGACCCGGAGTGGATCCGTCGATTTTGTGTGGCCAGTTGGTTCGCATCGCCGGCCGGAAGCCCGCGTATGTATCCGTCTGTGTGCTGTGCCGCTGTTGGAGGGGCCCATCAAACAGATTCCTTGTCCAGGACCGACATTTCTGCAGCGTATGCGCAGCTGAAACTCTGCAGTGACCCTAGCGACGGTTGTAATAATTGCTCGTCCAATCATCGACTGAAAGTGTTCAGAGATAATTGAATTATTAATGGGTGGCGCGATCTCCCCGAGATGCTCGTCCGCAACGATACAAATGTCCCAATTCCAACTGCTTGGCACCGGCGTCTTGTTTCCTTGTGAGTGGGTCCTTTTGGAGTATTTAGGAGTTAAGCCGGAAGCAACCGAGGGCCAGTGGAAAATCGGATTCCGAGTCGCCCTTGGGGACACAATGCCCGCGCGATTGAGTCGCGGGACCACCCTGCTGCCTCCGAGTTTTCGACGAGGGTCACCACGACATGGATTTTGCATCCATGAAGCCATGTCCGCATTTTGGTGTTATGAGGGTAAATCGACCCTGGCACGGCGAGAATAAGAATGAGACTGTCGCGAAGTGAGACTTGTCCCTGCGATCGCTTGATAAGCGGGTCGTATCGCAAATGCATTCGATAGTCACACAGTCGAGCGTTGATTCGGCATGGCAGCGGCGCTTTGTGTAGCTCAAGGCCACATTCGCCCACGAGATGCTGTGGCGTCAATATCAAGTGACAAGAAAGAAGGGTCTCCATTTGCCCTTTGTACGATGCCGAATGGCTACAGGTAACTTTGTCCTCATGCGGGAAGCGCGGTTGCACTTTTGGGCAATGAAAAGCCGGATTAAGACTGTTGCGACTTTTTGAGCACTGTTGGGTCAAGAAAAGGCTGAGGCACTGCTGTAGTATCTACTTGAATAACCTCAACTGCAGCCGTTAGCTTTGGTTTTCGTTTCTCGCCTGCAACAGTAGCACCTCACCTGGCTTCCGTCGGGATGCAGATCCAGGGACGGCAAAATGCACGTCACGGGTTCCTCTGCGAGCTTCCGTGTATGATCCGCTTCCTTGGTAAACTGGTGGTAGTGCAAGTTCGACTTTCTTCGGGGTCTTCCCTGCCTGCTTTCCGGCTTGCTCGGACATGAGGTTTGGATTATGGCACTTTCAATGCTCAGGCTGGGAGGCGGGGAAGGAGAGATGAGGATGGTGCAGAGCAGTCCCAGGCTGTCGGTATTGCTGACGAAGAAATCTAGCGAAGGTTTGAGCTGGGAGCTCAAGAGTTCTAGCTACCTTGATGCATAGCTCCATCGTCCAATGCTACTGGCGGGCTGCGAGTGTGGGCCCATCTGCGAGTGCTTAGTCACCGGTCCCATTATTTCCAACCGCAACTGCACTTTTCGACCAGTCAATTCCAAGAATCGCGCTGCCAGACAGGACAAGTGCACTGTGGACATGCGAATTGACACCCGCAGTTTCCACTTTTGGTTTCTGTGCTGTCACGGATGGAGCGGTTACGCTTGGCACCAGAGCAGGAACCAGCGGAGTCGTGGAACTCTTCTCCAGCTGCATTACGCGGTAAAGGCCGGGCAGGGTGGATATCTGGAGGGATGGGATAACGATATCGGAGGGCGAAGTCGGTCTCAATGGACGTAATGACGTCTCTGGCTATCGATGCTTATCCTTTTTGCCCGCGAGTTCCTGGGCGTGTCATACATGTCTGTGCACTGGCTTCCAGCCACGAGCAGCGGTGGCAGGTGCCCAAGTCTATCTCGGTGAGAATCGGGTGCTAATCCTCCGACGGACACCATGCCGTTTGGGGAAGCTGACAGGTGCGAACGGCTTCTATACCGGTTCTCGACCCCGCCCGCTGCAGAAAGCTGCAAGCGGGGAAGCGAGGACTCAGCAGCCCAATCCAGCCAATCATAAACCGCGTACCAGCCATTCGCTCTCCATCAGCGCCCCCAAAGAAAGCCTTCCAACGGCCAAAAAGAAACAGCGAGTGGGAGTCAGACGCACCCCCAGGGCCCCCCAAGTCCCTTCCTTATCCACCGGGCCACCGCAAATCTCTTGCCTCGCTCTTCAGGTCAAAATTGTAAACTTCCCCGCCCTCCGCATTCGGCCACACCAGCTCCCACCTCACATCAACAATTCAACACACTCGTCGCGACACCGGACCGCCGCCCCAGTGAGCTTGAGCCCAGCTCACCATTCGAGAGATCTCCGATTGCCGAGTCGTTCCTGCGACCTCCGTTCGCACCTCACGCCACGCCCGGCCCGGGAGGGGTCCCCCGATCCCGCCTGTGCTGTGTCTGTGTCTTGTCTTGTCTCAGCGCGACCGACCCTCCGCCCTCCGGTGCCCTGCATGGACGGTCCGGCCATAATATCTGCCGGCGGGGCCACGCCCGTATCGCCCACAAGCCCCGTGAGCGCAAGGCATGCGAATAACGGTCCCCCTAAGCGGAAGCGTAGCAGCATGGCCCTCGATAGTAGTCCCGGTAGCAATGCTGGGAACGACGACCACGACGGCGAGCCTGACTCAAAGAAGCGCCAGCCAGGTGTGAAGCGCGCCTGCAACGAGTGCCGCCAGCAGAAGGTGAGTCACCCACAGCATCACAACAGCGGAAAGAGTCACGTAGCTAACGAGATTCCAATTGGAACAGTTACGATGCGACGTCGTACAAGATCCCTTCCAAAGTTGCTCAAGGTGTAATCGTCTCAAGCTCGAATGCAAGATCGAGTCAAACTTCAAGCGCATTGGAAAGCGTAGTAAGCATGCCGAGATGGAGAAGGAGATCGAGAGGTTGCGCCGCAACATCGCACGCGCCCAAAACCAGGGCTACACCGTCGAGGACGACCAGGAGGACCTCCAGTCCCCCATCGCGCAGAGCGTCTACACACACACCCGGAACCCGTCCCTCATGGGCTCCGACGAAGCTGTCTCCTCACTGTTACATCTGAAAAGAGGAGGATCGTACAGCTTACCACGATACACTCACGAGCTGGAAAACGTGCGTTTGACCGAAGACTCGGTCAACCAGCTCTTCCACGAGTTCTTCGCATATTACCATCCGTTTCTACCATTTCTCAGCCCGACGCAGTCGCCCGATCAATACTTTCAGCAGCACTCCCTGCTCTTCTGGTCTATCATCTCGGTCGCAGCCCGCAGATACAGCGCAGATACGCACCTATTAACGTCAATATCTGGCCCTCTGACGCGGCTGTTGTGGTCCACTATTGGCGATGTGCCCAGCAGCTATTTCGTCGTCAAGGCTCTCTGCCTGCTGTGCACGTGGCCCCTTCCCACGAGTACAACCAGCGCAGACCCTACGCATATCCTGTGTGGTGTCATGATGAAGGTCGCGACGGGCATTGGTCTTCACAGGCCAAACCACAGCCAAGACTTCTCTCGCGTGTCTGTGGATCTCAACAAGGAGCAGCTTCATGACCGCGTCCAGACCTGGGCAGTCTGCAACATTGTCGCTCAAAGCATAGGTACTGGCTACGGCCAGCCTGCTTCGACCCTCTACGATTGGACCTTGGCCGTTCGACGGGGTGAGGACGGGCCATTCCGACTGACCCCTGAACTCGAGGCCAGGCTTCAAGTCGAGAGATTTTGTGACAAGGTCTCAAAAGAGATGTACAGCAATGCCAGTGATCCGAGAGGAGTTGCCGGGGACGAGCATCGAGCCATGTTGATGAGAGTTTATCGTAAGGACTTTAACGAACTGCAAGCTTCGATCCTCTCCCAGCATCTGGGTCCTATCGTCAACTTGCACATGAGAGCTGCTGCTCTTCACTTGCGGTTGGCTGGCTTTTTCGACTCTAGCACAACTCCTGGATACATCGATGACTTGATGGGTCTCTGGAGAGCAACGACAAGTTTTCTCGACAATATCCTAGAGGTTGACAAGGTCACATCGCCTGGGCAAAACTCACCTGGGCAGATTCTGCTCTATGCAACAAACTACATCCAGCAGATGCTGATTGCGGCCGGCTTCGCTCTCCTGAAGCTCATGCGGTCCTTCTTTTCGAAGACGATCGACTTTGACCGGGGGCGCAACCTGTTCCACCAGACCATCAACGCCATTCGCGCGACAAGCGTCGTGAACAATGATCTTCAGTGGCGCCTCGCCGAGTTGATGGTGCAAATGTGGAATGGAGCCCGACTCGACAACAACCAATCCTTCGACAATGATGATTCTCCGCTTCTCATTGACGATACACTGCAGCTCAAGGTGCGATGTCGCCATAGCATGAGTCTCGTTTTTGACTCCGTCTGGAGATGGAGAGAAGAGTATCAGGCCCAAGGTAGAGGGTCACTCGATGGTAAAACCCCCAGCCCTTTCTCCCCTTTTGCGCCCTAGCCATTGCATCCAGGTCTCTGCTTCGGTGTGACTGTGATGACTGACTTACGTGCCACCCCAAATAGCCCTGAAGCAGCCTACTAATCCAGACTCAGCGAACGAGTCCTCGGCGTCATCGACCCATTTGGACAGCACTCTCATGCCGGCAACCCAAGGACTGCAAGCGAACAGCATGCTCGCTTCCAATGGAGCCCTCACCCCAGGAGCCTCTGGTGGACTCGGAAACCAGTCAACGAACAACATGCTGGGTGGCATGAGCTACGGCGAGTCGAATTACGACTTCTTCGATCCGCAACACTGGATGCTGGACGGCCTCCTGGACTTCAGCTATAACTTTGTGCAGCCTGTCGAGGGCGCCTAGGATGTCCTCATTTGAAATCAGTATATTTCATACGCACACGTCGTTCGTCGAACGGCAATCATAAGGCTCGTGGGGCAAAGAGAGAACGCCCGCAGGTTGGGGGCGATGTTTCAAAGCTGTACACAGCTTGAATTCGCAGCTTGTCAAACCGGGGTGAGTAAACGCCCCTTGGCAGACGTTGCGATGGGCCCCCTCTTGGGGTCCGGGGATACAGTGACTAGGTGTGCAGCTCTCGGCGATCCTTCCGCACTCCTAGGTGAGCGATGTCGTCGTTTCACGATGATTACACCCCCCCGAACATACATCATTGGTGCCCAAAGGCACGTATTTTTCCTGTTACGCTATTTGCCTGCCACAGCTCCCGGTGCCCCAGAATGGAAATCATTCTCTGCCCAAGTTCGGCGTCATGCGTCTATGGTTTCGTTGTTTGGTATGTCACTGTTGGAGGTGACAATATAATCACGCATGGTCGACGAATGATCCCCATGACATGATGAGTCGACGTCGGGTTGCGGCTTCTCTGCGGGCGGTCGTTATTGTTTTGTACGTTCATCGTTTTCTTCACTTTCCTCGAGTCCTCTCTCAGGGAGGTCACAGTGTATTCGTTTTCGTTTCTTTCTGGGAACCATCGAGGCATTAGCAACGGCGGGAGCAGGGCTTTTTTCCCCCATGGGTACACACTTGATTCGTCACACAAGATGTAGTTAGCTGTAGCGTTATTGAATTCCACAATGTTTAATTCAAAGTCGTTCCAACCTACCTGGACCAATTCCATCAAAGGACCTAGTTGCTTAGTGTTGTCTGCGGGAGATGAGGGTGAGACATGGCTGGGTCACCCAACGGTTAACCCAACGACACCGCACCCGTGACGTGAGTCAAAGGGGGAGGGACGGTTGCCGCATTCGCGTGACGACGGATCAGAGTGAAGGGATCGGTGAAGTGAAGGGAGACGCGAGGTTCGCGGCGGTGACTCAACTCATGACTGACAGTGTCCCCAACGACATGTTGGTGTTTGGGGCCTGTCAAAGGCATCCTCGCCGACTGAGTGAGTCCAAAGGCATCAACTAGTCACACCGAGCTATGGACATGCTGACTCTACTGTTGCCGGAAGGGCGCGGCAGATAATCTCATCTAAGGGGGAGGGTAAATCCAACGGACGATGGTCTTGGAGTTTGTACAGATCAGAGACCCCTTTGATAGAGGAGGAACAACGGGTCGCGGTCGAGGGCGCGTGACTCGCTCGACAACGAGGGGTTTCCAAACTGCCGAGACATCACCATCACGAGATTTGCAGAGTGGGTTGAACTCTGTTGCCCACACCGACGTAGCAGTTGCGAAATTGGCCTCTGTGATTTGTCCCCCTTGGGGAGCAAATCACCAGAGCAATGTTGCGCCCGGATCCATTCAGAGTTGTTCCAGTTTACAAACGACGGCAAGAGCAACAGCAACAACTAATACTACCAGTACGAAGCATGTGATGGTCCATGGACGTCGAGAGCCTACGAGTTGTCCAACGACAGGGAAATAGCCGTCATCAAACGATCATTGGGTCCTGGGGGAGGTTCCTCGTTCTTCAGCTTCATTTGGCCTCATTCCGAGGAACCGATACACTCGATCCCCATTCGCCAGGGAGCGACTGATTAGCCGGCCGCCGTGATGGGCCGCCGTAGATTTGACTCCATCACCGCTGGGCCCTCGACGAGCCTCTCGCCGGCGGAGGACGGGCAAAGCAAAATCTATCGGGAAAGGCTGGGCCTGGACCCATTGGTGCTGCGGCTTCGCATCACCGAGAACCAACTCCGACTCCTTGCCTCCGTGTGTATGTGTACAACCTCGAGAAGTATCTCAGGTCCCATCCCTCTCCTCCACCACCACCGCCCCTCGCGGGGATGGATGGATTGCTTCCCATGTCTAGAGCCGCTGCGCAGCGCTTGTTTCATCCCCATAGACTCTCGTCACGCGAGATTGAGACCATGCGGGGTGAGGGACGGACGGCCATGGTTGGTGGGAGCTGGTGAGGAGAAGCGAGGCGAGGCAAGGCAAGTTGCTTGTACACAGCCCGGCGAGGCTGACTTTCAGTCTTCTTTTTTCGGATCGTGGAGGTAGAGCAGAGTATGGAAAGGCTCTCTCTCTATCTGTCTCTCGCTACGGACGTATGGTCTCACGTCGAGGGGTACGGAACGGGGCAGTGTATGGCACGTCTGCTGCCCCCCGGGGAAGAGGACGGAGGACCGGGGGGAGAGGCAATGTTGTTTCTTCTAGCGGTGTGAGGCTTCCAAGGGGGCCCGACGTCACTGCCTCGTTCATTCGGAGCCTGTACCCAGGCTCTGTTTCTCGATCGAAAGAGGCATGCGTGGGGAGTCGAGGAGTCGAGGGGTAGTAGCTTCGATCAACGGTTGGCTATTGAGTCATCGTGGGGGCTGGGAGGAAGCTGTCTGTCAGGTACACCACGGTATGGCTGGTCTTATTCGCGACGAGGGGGAGGGGGAGGGGGAGGGTGGTGAGGCTATCCGAAGCTGGTCTGCTGGTTTGTTCAAACGGGCGAGACACACACATCAGGTGGACTGGTTCGCGTGCTCGAAGGCGGGAGTGGCGGCCGGGAACAACCTTAGATTGCGGACACTGCTTCCTCTTCGTGCTATTCTCGATCCTAGTGGAGAGGAGAGGGGGCTGTGATGTTCACTTGGTGGAAGAGATCAAAGTCCGAGAAGGAGATAGGTGGTTGTGTGCGGATGTGGATGTGGGCGTGGTCCTCGACGAGGGGCCCGAGGAAGCTTGGGGCGTGTGGGATTTTTTCGTCGATTCATCGTCAGAAACGTGGATTTCTCCCGCAACAGGTTTGGTTTGTTGGGGGCCTGTTGGTCGTTTCTCGCGGTTGTTGGTTGGTTGTCATGCCCCTTGCAAGAGACCTTCTTGTTTTTTTTTTTTTTTTTTTTTTTTTTTTTTTTTCAGCCTCCGCCGTACTGGGGGCTCCGCCACGCTTTTTCACCAGCATCGTAGCGAATGAACTTGGAGAATAGAAATAGGGTGAGAAAAAGAGGTATATGGCAATGCCATCATGTGTGCCTCGTTCCTGCAGACGAGCTGAAGGGAGACAAACAAGCTGTGGTTTCAAAGCGACCGGCCGTACCTGCGAATGCTTGCTGGGAGCTGGAGAAGTTGTAGAATCACAGCAGACGACGCACACAGAAAGAGACAGGAGCAAATCAGTTCTGACGAGCGTCAGAGCTGCAGCCGACCTATTGGGGTGCATAGGATGGAAGGCACAGCGTTTTGCGGCATAAAACATGTTACTCTCGGGGAGGGTGACCATCGACTCGATTGTCGGTCCCTCCGCAGCTACTACAGCAACTACTTGGCCCGACCCTTCATGAGAAGAAGCGGTTTTTTCTTCTTTCGTCTTTCAAATCGCGCTTGTCTAAAGAGTGCCAAACTTGAAGAGGTCTCCAATTGTATGCGGCTGTTTTCTCATTCGCTGTTATCCGCGACGACCGTTGAACCGGCCGAGCCGGTGGCTTTGCAGGACACTTGGCCGCAATTTCGGGCCTCTTTTGTGGCCTCCTTGTGACGGCCTGGTGGAAAACAACGTCAAGGCTGAGCTCTAAGAAGACGATTTAATCTGTAAAATACGCCTTACAAGGGCGGTGCTTTTTTTCCTTTGGCCTCACTCAGTGTCATCATCTTCCCGTCGAACCAAACCCTGGTGGTAAAGCTTGACATGGTCGTATGATGGAACAGCCAGGCGATCGCCGGTCCTGCTAGGAGTGGATCGGAATCGAGACTGATTCGCAAAACGTAGCCTCGAACGCATCTCAGCTTCTACACCAAGGTCGTTCATTCAGAAGTCCTGTGCAGATTAGAGTGCTGATTGATCTCCACAGAGGCGTAGCAAGCTCTTACGCCAACCAACGGCGGCTTTCGAAACAAACGAAGGAATTCGATTTACGGCCGTTACGCTACCGCCGCCGGCCCGTGGAACGGGAATGGAATCTCTACAGAGATGGCTGCAGTGCGTAAGGGGCGCCTGAAAGGCTGAAGTGCCGGAGGATTAGGATCGCTTTCTTGCCCCTCTCCTTATCCGATGCCACCATCGCGCAGGTGGTGGCACATTCTGGGAGTTTCTTCAAGGAATTCTTGTCTCATTCTACGTTTTGGACGTCCACAGAGCTTGGCCTTTTGGGTGGGGGTTGGAATGAACTTCTTTCACCCACGGGACCGTTTTGCCACTGTTCCAAATTCGAACAAGCGGAAAACGTCCTTACGGACGCAACCAGCGAGGCCTAACGCCCGCCTTTGTCCACTCGGGCTAGTCCAGCCATAGGAGCTCTCCCACGGCGTGGAAGAAGATGCGGCGTTGTAGTATTACCACGCCCCCCTTTTGGCCAGGGCTCCAGTCTATGCGATGCCCTCGCTAATAGTAGCAGGTTCTCATCACGGCTCGGCTGGATGTGTAGCCCATGATTCGTGGGTGCCAGGGATGGGTAACGGCAGTCTACGGGGACCAGCATTGCTGGAGATGGGTGATTTGCTTCTCCAAAACGTCGCTCGATTGGCCGGCAACTTCAGGAGGGCCCACGAGGAGGAGGAGGCGTGCCGTTCTGAAAAGTATCTGTGTGCACAAAACTGTCCGCCAGTGCGGGAGGCTTTTTTCACCACCTACTCGAGGCAAGAGGATGGTGTGGTGAAGCCGTCCGACGGCTGTCATTGCTGCAGGTTCTTCCAGAAAGAGCAGTCAAGTTTGTATCGTTTGGCACCATTGCGCTGTAAGGGATGGCTCGCTGTGACTCGAGGGCTGTGGATGGCTGAACATCCATCGATTTGCGTGCTCCTAGCCATGAAAAGCCTGAGCCCCTGGGCAGGACTGGCCGCCTCTAGACCTGGGTGTGGATCGCTTGATACATGGAAAGGCCCAGGAGGGGAAAGAAAGTCTCGTGGCGTATCTACTCGTACTTCCGAAATGTCCTCTGAGTGCACCAGGGGCCTCTGCAAGTCCAGTCCATGTTTGGGAGGACCTTATACTTCGTTGACTGCGGAGAGCAGTGGAGTCTCGGGGTTGCACGGTGCAGACAGTGAGTGTCATCGGACCATTTTCCACTGGAAATCTCGGACGGAGAAGACCAGGTGTGCGGCAAGATCGCCAAAGCCTGAGCGTCCTCTGCCCCCCTCGGACCAATTCGTCATCTGGCTGGGGCCATTAAGCTCATGGGTGAGCGAGCTTGGCGAGGGCATTCAGAGAGCTAGTGCTTTGCAGCATGATAATGGTGAAATTCGCGGCACGAAGACTGCTCCTGATAGGTGCTTTTGACGAGCTCTTGACGCCAGCCATGGTCGGTTTGCTTCCTCCAACAGGTGTGATCAGACGAGATGCGTATCTAGGTCTAGAGGGGGGGACTTGTGATGAGTGTCATGGTACCGTCGTCTGGGATAACCAGGAGGACCAGTTGAAGTTCTGCCGAAATACCGTTTGGCTCTCATTCTGGCCCGACAGACTGGTAGCGCTCAAATTGCATGAGTTTGCGTGTGCATAATGCAACGTCAGGAGGCCAATTTTTGAAGAGACTGCAAGGCGGTGTTTGCTTGAGGCCGACCAAGGTCGTAAGAAAAGAGACTCACAACTGCGTCGCAGACCGGTGACAAACGCGAGCAGCGGGGTGATGTGTCTTGAGGGCCAATGGGGGCCACGGAATATGCGACTTGGGCGCTAAAATTGCAGAGGAATGCAGGCTGAGGCTGCACTCACTTCCCTATCAGGCTGATATTCATCGGCAGGTTCTCCCTGGTCGAGCAGACGACGGCCTGCTGCACCGATAGCCGGGGGCGGACTCGGGTCTCACGGGTCTGTTGACCTGAGGCCGGGCCGCTGTGGTGTCGTCCCGCTTGTCAGCACCGCATCTCGATTCTGGCTACTTTTCTGGCGACTTTTGGGTCGCTTTCTGGGCCTGGCCGCAGTGCTGCATGGGCACAGCAATCGTCAAACCGGTAAAATTGACCGGCAATGAGTAAAGACGAGGCAAAGGCGGCGAGAGAAGAGCCGAAAGTGTCCATTGAGGCACAGACCTAGGCTGAGCAGGCTTAGAACCAGATGTCAACTCAGCCCTCTGTGTCGGCACCTATCCATAGAACAGATCTGCAGGTACCGTCGTGAACCACGAGGCAGGACCGGGACGAGAAAGGCGGCACGGAATGGCACAACTATTCGTCCAGCACATCGTCTGTTGGACTTGAGCGTATTGGCAGCAGGGTTCTGACATTGGCGGTATCCGCATCCAGGGCGATCGCAGAATCTGACGACCGGGCGGAAGCATCAGCAGCAGTAGCACCAGCAACACCACCACCACCCTCAGCATCGCAACTGGGGGGCGGCGGGTTCTGCAGCATCGACCCGCATGACGTGGGAGACGGATGACGGGAGTGATGAAGATGGCGGCGTGTAAGCAAGCGTGTGTGCCGGTGTGGGTGGGCGTGAGATGGCGGTTAGAAGAAGTCGACAAACTGGCTTTCCCGTTCGGCGTATGTTGGTGATGGTGTTTGTCTGTTGGAAGTGGCTTTGTTGGCCGTCGAAGTCGGCCTCCATCGACCGCCCAAGGCGCACTGTCCAATTAGTGGTTGACCCTCGCTTAAACTTCGCAACGCGGCCAATCACGGAAAGCAGACGCGCGCGTAAGGTACCTGGGTACTTCCACCGGGAATGTGACTGCGACTGAGGTGACTGAGGGTGAGCTCCGAATCTCAGGCCCCAAATGGTAAGGCGCCAAACTGGGGTGTGCTGTTCAGGGAATCTCGTCGGACGCAGACGGGGAGGGGGGGCGTGCCTCGAGACTTCGAATCACTGCCCATTCTATCCTGGTCTCGACCCGACAGTCTGGTTCGCCCATGTCCTTGTAACATTTTGAGACTCATGATTTGTTCGCTTCCACCGTGCATCGTGGTGGTGTGGTCGAGTGACGAGTAGCGTTCCTCGCAAAACAACTGGGGGTTTCCTCCGGCCCCCCTCCTGAAGCCAATTGTCAGTCGCTCTCCTCTGCTCTTTGCAGAGAGCTACGTGGACATGCCCAGCAGGTACACAATGTTCTTCTTCTTCAATCAGAGCGTGTTCGAGGGTTGCGTCTCAGCCAGAAAGTCACCCCATGATTCCCTGCTTTTGCCTTTTTTCCTCTCTTCCCCAATGAGGCCCCAGGGCAAGGAGTAGAAGTCATTCTATGCCGTGTATTGGTCCGGATTGGAGATGCAGGACCGGATATGTGGGGAAGGAAAATGCTATCAACCATTGCCTTCAGTATCAGCCCCTCTTCATTTCGGCTTCTGAGTCCATCGTAACCTACGCAGTATGAACCTGCCAGCTCAGGCATGTATCTTTCGCAGCTCAGGGCGGCAGCATGTGTGTGCTGTCGAGGACTCGAGAGAATGCACAGGTTGTGTATATGGAGTCCAACGCCTTGTGTCAGCACCAACAGCCCAGATTATGCCGTGACCCTCTCACCGCACAACGTGGATCTCAGATCGTGCCGGGCAGCGGCATCCCATGGGCCCGTGAGATCGGACGGACGGTTCCCGCCTCTATCCGTTAAGTACCCGTTCGTTTGCTCTGTCCTCTGTTGCAAGACCCGCGCCGCTACAGATACGCTTGTGATTGTTGTTTGGGCCGTAAAGACGGGTTGCTGAGGCACAGTCAAGCCTCCGCATCGCGAGCCTGACCGGACCGTCACTGTCGTCATCAAGGGGCCTCGATCGACAGTGAAATGAGCAGCAAGCTGGATGCCGGGACCGACAAGTGGACAGGCCATGGAGACTCGATGTCATGGGAGCAGTCGAAACACTGCAGCAGTACACAGTTCAACCAGCTGGTCTGCAGCTGCGTACCGCGTAAGTGCAAGCTGCATCAGCAAGGGATCGCCCTGGTCCTTTTTTTTCTTTTTCAATCTGGTAATGAGCTGACATGAGGGGTTTCTGGTTGTCGGGTTGAGCAGTATACCATGGCATAGGGACGAGCCCCGAGGAAAAGATAGTCTAGAACTGGGACGGCCTCGGAAAGTGTACCAGTAGACGGCGACTACCTAGTACTCGGTAAAGGAAAGTAAGGTAGCAAATCCAAGGGCCTTCAGTCCGGGTTTTGCAGTTCCACTGTCCAGATGTGCGGGAGGAGTCGTCGCTTCAGACCATGCTCCGACTTCAGAGTGCCTTGCCCATGTTCGCATCCCGGTCGAATCCACTGGCAGAGATTCGACTCGAGAGAGTCGAGTCGTCTTGTGTGAAGGCCCGCTGCCGCATCACCCACAAGGGCACTGACAACCCCACCGTCCCTGGCCTCAGATTTGCACCTGGTCTTGGGCACTGGCCACTGGCTTCCGAGATCCTTGGCACTCCTCCAGCAGCCCCAATGTGGATTGAGATTTCGGAGAGACTGACGGATGTCGGGCCAATCTCGTCCATCATGATGCGCAAACCCGAAAGCCTTCCTGCTGCCGGTCGGACCAAAAGACAGAAAGAAACATTGTGCCTTGTGCTGGGTCCATTGAAACGACTGCAGCGTCGCTATTCGTAGAAGCACTGCCAAATACCGCGCAGGCAGGCATGCACGGCATGTTGTGCGTCACACCAGATGCCATAAAGAGGTAACGCGAATATCCAATGACGATGCTGAAGAGAAAAACGGATAAGAAATGATGGGAAAGAATAAGCATGCACCGCGCGGCCGGCGCCGTTGCTGTTCCGCCGGTCTATTCGGCCAGGGCGCGCGTTCGACTTTGTGCGGTGATGTTCAGAGGGTTTGCCTGCCAGCAGGAACGTATGGGGTTTCTGTACTGTTTTCCTTAATTGGTAGAGGGCACAGGTCAAAGTGCCCATATAGTGTTTCCAGAATTGTGCCCGCGTATGGGGTGAATTTTGCCGTAGTCTTTTTGCGGGGGGGCTGCGTCGTAACTACAAACTCAAGAATAAGCATGCACGGCATGGAGGCGCGTGCCGTTCGGCAGAGTCAAAGTCAAAATCAAATAAAATAAAAAGTGACGCAGATACTCTGTACTCCAGACTGCCATTGGCAGTGCCATCCATGGCGAGGTACGACGCCGGAGACGAGTGGCTTTCCGGCCGTGGGAGATCCTCCCCTCCACCTCGATCGGTAAGGTATCGTACATTGTCCCGTCCTTCATGCCTTCCTGACGAATACCTTAGTTATTCACAGCTGCGGGATACCTACAGTGTGCACTTTCTACCTTACCTGACTTGACCTGCCTCCAGTCCACCTCGTCAGTGGACCCGGCTGCAGAAGCTGCCTTCCGCCGGCTACTGGGTAGGTACCTCACCTTGCCCGCTCTTTCGTTTGCCCATTTGTTGTAGTGTATCTTCGTGCCTGCCGTAGGGCATGTCATTCTCGGGAACGGCAGGACCTGAAGAGATACATGGGAGGTACATTGAGTCCATGCACTGTACTGAGTAGGTGTCAGTACCTGCTGCGTATCCGCAGATGCCAAGAGAACGCATTTGCTGCATTGGGGAATTTATGGAGACACAGACCCGCTTCACTCTCCCTAGACCCACAGCCGCACCTTAGACCCCGTTCCCCAAAGGCCATTACGGTACGTACGGCCTGCCAATCACCAATCACACGGGAAAGTGGGTCCAGATGTGGACGAGGCACTCGGCCGTTTCCCTCTGCCTCTTTCTCCTCTGGCCCCGACCTCCACGCGCTCGCATTTGTGTGTCGATTTTTACCCATGTCCACCCCCAAACTGAGTCTGAATCCTCTCCCGAAATCTCGTCAACGGTCGTCCGGTCACTCCCTCCCACCGCACTCTGCTTCCCGCAGAGTCTCTTTCTCTCCCCTCTTCTTAACCCCCCCTGGCCATCTGTGGCAATACCCTGTCACCCTTTCTCAGGCTCTATTTGTTCCATCTCTCACCCGCCTTATTCCCAGAGCCATTCCACCATTCGTTCAGCCATTGGAACAAATCTCATCACAATATCCACAGCCCACCGGCATACTCCACGACCTGGCCACAACGCATACGAAGAACTGGGCTTCTTATACTACGTATATTACGTGCAGAGCAGAATACGCATAACGAGCAAACTTGGTGTAGCCATCCATCATTACTGTATGCTCCGTTTCCCAACTTCCTCCCATTCTTGTCTCACCTTTTTCTGTCAATCAAGGCTCGCAGCCAGTCACTCAAAGCTGATGGCCTAACAGCTGCTGCTCTGTCTCCAAGATCAAGTCTAATCCCTCTTTCCTCATCTCTCAACTTGCTATCCACTAGGTGTTCCGTGTCAGCGGCAACTCGGGACTGCCCCGTCAAGCCGATCCATGCTAATCCGGGCATACTGGGTGTTTACGTCCGTAAGTGCGTGCGTAAAGTTTTAAATTGTGCGGACTGAATAGCCCCGAATGTCACAATATGCCTCCCTCCGTCTTCATATATCGCCGCCAGCGACTTGATCTGCATTTGCGCTGGCCTTCCACCGCCCGCTGCCAGGTAGAATTGCTTTTCGACATTTACCGAACACATCATTCCTTTCCTTTGGATCTTTGCTTCATCCGCCCCATGGGACATGTGGAGTGAATCCAGATATGCGGTCACAATGCCTGCTCTAAAATAGCAGTACAACGAGTTGCATTGCCTTCAACTCCATCGACATCTGCAGTGCTCAGTTACCACTTACTTGCGCCGGTCGTATCTGCATACCGGCTGGCATTGTTCTGGGTCTGATCGTTTGCGTTTCATCGCAATTGCAACTGTCATAGGTCCGGCTTGCTCTCCGTCTTCCATATTCAAGAGCCAGCGGACGCGGTCCCGATGTTGATGCTCTTTTGCGGCGGGAACTGTTAATTTCTTCAAAGGCCCCCTACACCCCTGTCTACGTTGATTGCGGCAAGAGAATCGCAGCCCGGAAATTCGCAGAAATTGGCTTCCGAGTCTTTCCCAAATCACCATCCCCTGCCTTGTCCTGGCTGCCCTACAAGACAACTAACTCCATACATACCGTGCACCATCAGCCCAACCCAAGAAACAGAAGTTTGGGGCGCCGCATTCGCACAGCGACGCTCTGTCCATGCGCCCGCTCTGATCTTGCTGGATAGGCTTGAAGCGAGCGAACCCATGAAGGATACCCATCTAGAATGGCTATTTAATCTATGTTAGACTCCATCAGCCTCTCTATTCACGCCATTCGCGTCAGGATAGGTAGATCCTGGCCCGAGCACGCTGGACCGCAGCTTGACTGGAAGCATTAGCCGAAAAGAGGCACAGCTACCACTGCAAAATGGGCACAGCAAGAGACCGGAAGGCGGTGCGGTGTCTTTGATGGGACAGGACAGGCAAGCGAGACAAGGTAGAGCACAGCTGTGCAGCAGAATGGGATGTGAAAAGTCTTGGTAGTGAGTGGCCCGGATCAACCATTCCAGCTCGAGGCTTGGCCATCTGTGCCGTTCTCCTCCTCTGCCTAAGGTAGTGTGATGTGCTGCTCTTCTCTCGCTGCAATCCGGGCATCAAACTCCCGCGCCTTGCCACCCCCAAAGCCCTACGGCCTATGGCTGCCTGCTTTGCTTGCCTGGCGTGTCTTGTGTGTCGTCCGGCTCCCCAAGCAGAAGCAGTCGAGGTCGTAGTATGCCAGTATCCGAGATGGATGCTGCGACCGGCTCCGAATCTGCTGTGCTGAGCCCTGCTCATCAGTCGTTTCCTTCCCCACCCGTCCCACACCTGTCAATCGTTTAGGCGCTTCGAGACGGCCGCAGACGAAGCAAGCCAGGCGAGTGAGTGCCTGGGAGAAAGTCTGCTATGCTATGCTATGCTATGCTACGCTGCCTACGCTACAGCTATGTCCTCACCGCGATCACTGGCAGCATCGGTGAAGACAGACATGAAGTGCATTTGCTGTAATGGGAATGTAGACGGACTCGAGCTGACCTGACCTGACCTGACCTGACCTGGCCGGTGGCCTGGCCTGACTGGGCTACGCTGCGCTGCGACTTGACTTGCGTCTGCAACTGCGCGACTGCGTCTTCTTGCTGGCACTGGTAACCTCTTGGGATCTTTCCTTCTCCCCTCAGTCTGTCCATCTGTCTGGCTTCTGCCCTTGCTGCCGAGTCCTCGACCTTCTGCCTCTCCTCCTCCTCCTCCACCACCACCCCTCGTTCATGGTGTTGTGTGGGCACACACCCCCCTCCCCGCTCCATCTCTCTTTCTGTTCCTCGTCCACCCCCAAAGCTCCATCTTCTCCTCGTCGTCGTCGTCCGCAGCCAGGTGCAGCTTTCAAATCGACCCGCTCCTACCGCTACCCGCACTCAACAGCCCCGGGCGGCTATCGCCTGCGAGTGAACTAGCCCCATCCATGTCCCCGCATGCGACTCTCTCATGGCCCGTGTGCAGTATACCACGGCTTCAAGTACCTCGTGTACCTCCAGCATCGAGGCACCCCGGTCGCTTCTCAACCCACCCCGGCGATGGTCCCGCTGCCTACTGTGCCTTTCTCTGCGTCGTCCCAAAGAGTGGGCTGGCTCAACCTGGACCACCTAGCCCAGTCCCCTCAGACGGACCTTCCCTGCAGAGAGTCCAAACCTTTTGATCGGCCATTGCTGTCCACTTCTCTCGTCATTAATAGGCCGCGACCTTCTTCCTGCCATCGCGAGGCTCTCCTCCTCCATTAACTACCTTACATTTCAGACACGCCCCGGTCCAGAAAGGCTGACTCGAGTTGCTTTTTCAACTACTTCTTAACCTGCCTTCCCCCCTCTCTGAACCACAACACATCACACACACAACAACGCACATGCGCCTTCGAGGAGTGGACCGACATCACACCAGCCCTCGAGACGTCTCTCAACAACACATTGAACATTAGCAATCATCACCTACCATTGCTGTGGCAACTCCTCTCCAGATATCCACCTCGCCATGTCAGACCAACACTACATTGATCATCAACAAGACGGATATAGAGACCCCGTATCCCAAAGGTGTTCTCCAGTGCCCCAGGCTCTCACAAACAACTACCCAGACCTTAACAACAGTCCTCCCTTCAACGTAAGTTGCCATCACCTGCGTCACATCCATCATTGGAAGTGGCGTGCCCAACCCATAGAATCTAACCAGTCAAAGGTTACTCAAAACGAGCCGCATCATCTCTTGACCCCGCCATCCGGCATCAGCTCGCCGCCTTCCATCCATCAAAACGTCAAAATCATGCACCACCCCGCCGCAACAGCAACCATGTATCACTCCAGTCCGCCCGCAAACAACAGGATGTGCTGGACCAACCATTACGATCTAAGTGCTCCACACAGCCAAGCTGCTTCTCCGATGCCCATGAACATGCACCCAGACGGCCATTTTGAACAGAACTACCTTCATGCCGAGCCGCAGATCAAAGATGAAATCCCCGAGCCACCTCCAGGGTACCCCGATTTCGGCTCTTTTGGTGTTTCCGGGCAGCCAGACTCGGATCATGGCTCTTTGTCTCCTCAGCTTCAATCGAACTTCTACCCCATTCCCCAAGACGGTGTTATGTTCGAGTCGCATCGACTGATGAACGGAGCGGACTTGACCATGGCCCACCAGTCTCCCTACCCCTCTGCCCACCAATTTCCTGTCAACGCACAACCCACCGGATACCCATCACAACACAATTTCCAAGACAGAGACGACATAATGAGACGACCGAGCTACGGTGGGCTTCCTTACCCCAGCCAACAGATAGAGCGCCCAGTTGCCAGTCCTCGGCTACAACCGAGACAGCAGACTCAAACACAAACGCCAATGCCAACAGAAACGGAAGAAGATCCACAAACAAAACCCCGTGTGAGGAGGCTGGCTCGTATGAGGAATCGTGACGACGAAGACGACGCCCCTAAGCCCGTAGTACAACTACCCAACCAGTCGCCCTCAAGCTCGTCTGTAGAGGACGAACCAGCCACGCTCATTTTCAAACCCAGCTGCCCTGACCAAGAACGATGGCTCTTTCAAAGACGTGCTGAGCTGGAGGATCAAAAGGGAAGTGGCATCTGGGCAACGATCACAGCCGAATACAACCGGAAGTACAATGCGACTTCTGATATCCCGCGTCTGCAGATGGTTTGCAGCAGAGGAAGGGCTCCGTACCTCGCATGGCACCCGACAGATGTGAGTTATCAAGACCTCTATGATTCCTGCAAACACTTTCTAATCTAGAACAGGACGACAAGCTTCGACGAGCCATCCTCTTTGACGAACAGCAGCAGATGCAGAGGGTTTTCGCCAAGTTCAAGGAACTCGGTGGCGGCGCATACGCCCACTGGGGCCGTAACGATCTCGAGCTTCGCATGGTGGAACTAGGCTGGGCAGACGTCCACGTTGAACCCTCGCCGTTGGACTCCAGCGTCAGCGTTCGGCGGCGCAGGAAGCTCAACCGCCGCCAGTCTACGGCCCAAGATGCACAGTCTAGGTTGAACATGACCGAAGAGGACCAGGCGCAAGTGATGGAAGAGATCGTCGCACACAGGGGCATCAAGCCTGAGGATGAGGATGCTGAGGTGACCCTCCACGAGATGCAGAGAATGCGTCTCCAGCACCCCAAAAACGCCCGTGTGACGAAGCAAGAGACACAGGAGAGCCTTATCGCAAGCGGTGGACGTGTGGCAAAGATCGCAAAGTCTTCAGCGGCAAAGGCCAAAAGCAGGAGTCGCGTGCAGAGATCAAAAGCTGCATAAATATGCCCACGACAACATCTACGCAACCATTCAACACCCAAGACTTGCTGGCCATGTTTTCATTCTACTTCTCAGCCACCTGTCATTGATTTTGGAGTTCAATGCTTTTCTCGGAACCAAAGCTGTCGGAACGAACGCATAGATTGTCGAAATGTTTTCCTTTTTCTCCGTAAAGATAGAGATACCATCACTCATTTTTTCTTGTTAGGGTACACGGTATACCCGGTTGGAATAGCGGCAATGGGTGGGTCGGTTGATTTTCAGTTGGACATGCATATCATCATTTTACACATCTTACGCTTCTTGTACATACTTTTATTCCCAAGATTTTGGACACATGCATCACCACACGATCAACACCACGGTCTATTGGACCACCTGAACTCTGTACCTCTTGATGGACCCCTTTTCTATGTGATATCATCGTGGTGGACTCTTGTCCTGCCTATTTCGTCATCCTGCCTATTGATAAACACACAGAAAACAACAATACGTCGGCTAGGGCAAGTCTCACAGGGATACCTAGGAGAGGGGAGCAGACTCGTCAAAACTAGGCACGGCAGGCAGAGCAGGCAGGAGAGCAGGCAGAGATCCCAGGTCTTCGGGACCAAGGCGACATTACCCCTCGAATGATCAAACCATCATCGCAGTCGCCGACAACACGAGAATGTCACAGTGACAGCGGCTACGTACGCATCGAGAGTCTCGAGGTCTGATAACCAGGGGGGATGGGATGCCGTCAAACAAAGGCAAGCTCGTCCGTTGCCGACGTCAAGTCGTAGGACATGTGCTACGCCGTTGCTGCCTTTGGGCCATTCACCTCCAATCTCCCACGCCCAACAGCAACCTCCACCACCACCAACATGCCGTAGTCTGGTGAGGTAGTGGTAGTGCTTCCCCATGCTCCCTCCCACGCCTCTTCAACGGGCGCCCCGTCTGTGCCCCCCGATGCCGAGGACCCAACGACCAGGAAAGCAGAGAAAGCCTGCGGCTGTGGCTTTTCCAACCACCCACACACCTTTTCTCCTCCTCCTCCTCCAGGCTCCTCCTCCTCACAAATTTTGTGATGAACCCAACCCCCGACCGACGGATGGATACACTCACCACCTCATACGACATCCACAGCCAGACCGTGTCCGCGGCCCTTCTGGCCCGGATGCGACAGTGCTGGTATTCCGCAGGGTAGCCCCCCTCCTAGGGAAGGGGGTCCCATCCCCCCCAGCCAGCGATCGAGGTTTTTTTATTCATCCTTTCGAATTAAGTAGCGGCGTCGCCCATCTGCTAGTGTAGTATAGTCCATGCCCGCTCCAATGGCATTGCTGCCCTGTGGCTGGCCCGCCGGCAGCAGCAGCCCCGTTTACATGAACAGTGGGTTTCTTGGGGGCAGGAAGAGCGCGCGCGGACCGGGTGGCCGTGGGCAGGGTACAAGGCCCTTTCGGCTCGGGTCATGGGAAGGGAAGGAGGCAGGAGGGGGGAGGCAGGAGGAGGGAAGAACAAAGTGCGAGCGAGTGGGCTCTCTCTGGAGCCTTTGGAGGAGGCATTCCTCATCCATTATCACGATGGAGCCTGGAGAGAGCAAAATAGATGAGCAATTGAGCAGCAGTCAAGGTTGTGAAGTAAGGTAACAGGGGGTGGGATAGGGATACATACGTACTGCGTACAAAGACAGCAGATACAGACACACAGGGTCACATCTGTAGCGGCGACAAACGGCGACGAAGTTGAACCTGACAGGGCCAGACAGGGCAGGGCAAGAGACCAGCAAGGGGCTACTCGCACGGGGCAAGATGGACGACGAAAGGACCGCGCATGAACAGGGAGCGGCGCGCACCAGCCTAGCACGCCTAGCACACGCCAAGCTAAGGTAGCCAGACAAGGTGAGGGGACCCTGGAACGGTGCTGGTCACCGGCCGACCTGTGCCTTTTGACGCTGTGTGTGTGTGGTTTTTTTTTTCTCCCCAGGGCGTCCCCGTGTTGCCCGTGTCCGCCAACCCCTGACGATACCCTCGATACCCTGGAAGAAACTGAACGGTGTCAGTGGAGAAGGAAAAGGCAGACAACGGTGGGTACTCCAGCCGACGGCCCCACTGAGCGGCTTCCGCGCACTGTGATTGTCCCGCCAAGACGACTTCTCGGCTTCCCGGGGGTTGCCTCGCTCACGTGAAGTGGGAAGCCTGTGAGGAATACCGGGGCTTGATTGACGAGATAGCCTGGATAGCATGCTGTCAACAAGATGAGATGAAGAGATGTGGAGGGACGGGAAGGATCCCGTATCTTACACAAACTGGCATGTCAAACATGATCCCATGTACCTCGCGAGCTTGGTGACGATGCCGCTGAAGACTTATCACTGTCAGTCAGTTTTCGAATATGCATACGTCCCGGACCGGCTGGACAAGCAACGGCGAGGCAGGTAGTGAGTATTCGTATCAGATAGTAGCGTCAGAGGCGCGGTGATGATGGCAGCGACGAGCTTCCGCTGAAGACATAATTCGAGATAGAGGGAGTGTGTGTGCCACGCACACATACACACACACACACACACACACACACACAAATGGTATGGGGTTTGCCCGTACTCCAAGTTCGTGGGTGCTTCCTTCGGCCGGTATCATCGTCCTTCCTCCGGACCAGATATCGGGCGGTTCAGTTTCCAGTCTTTGCTCCCTTCCCATCCGTTCTCGTCGAATCAAAACCTGTTGCGCGCCAAGGTACGCATTATCTCACAATTTCAATCGCATTTACGTCCCATCCCATGGCCTCATCTGATGGTGCGAGAGGGTCCAGAAGGGTCAAGACGGCCGGAGAGGGTCGGCTCCCTGATCCTGACGAGGTGATGCCGGGGCAAGAGGGAGTGGCGGCCGGATCGGAGAGAAACTCCTCTTTTCCCCCCTCCTGTGCCTCCCTCAGGCCTTGACCGGTCGTGATGGGGGACGTATTTCCTGGCCTGTGATTGACTCTCGTCTTCCCAGGTTCCGGGAAAGGACCTCAGTGTGAAGCCAAACGACCAGGGGACCTGAACAGGTGACGGAGTGATGAACACCCCTGTTTGCAAATCAAACCTTCGGAGGCTCGGTGTGAATCGCGGGCACTGGTACGTGCGCATTCCCGACGCCCCCTCAAGAGAGGCCCCGGCAAACCTGGTTGAAGGCGGGTGAGGAATGGTTGTTCCGCACTGTCCCCTGTTTGCGCCAGTTGTGGAGTCATACGCTTTTCTTGCGCCAGTCTGCTCTCTTCTGCAGAGACACTTCATCAACTGTCCCAGGAACTCGGTAAATTGCTGTGGGCAAAATCAAATAGCAATGCCTGATTTTGTCCACTTCTACGACCCTGAACCTGGGTCAGTCCTCTCGGGGTTGAGGGGAGCCGCTGCTGCCTCCTTCCCATGTCCATTGACGGGTCCGTACGGGTGCAAAACGGCAACGCGAAATGCTCCCCTGTTGATTTGCTGCTTCGTTCCCGTGCGTGAGATTCTTGTCTTTCTCGGGTGGTCTCCGCCGTTTCTTGCTTCTCAGATTTTCCTTGACGAAACTGTTGCCGAGAGATTCACCTGGGGAGACGAGATGGGGAACGACTGATTCCCCGCTTATTTGGCCATGGGGTAGCCGATGGGCGTTGATCAATTGGGGAGCCATTGGGCTGAGCTGCCATCCGCGAAGCGATGTAGCCCTCTGTTGCAACTTGCCGTGCCTAGACCGGCAAACCTTGTCTGGTGCACACGTCAACATCGTCTGGCCCATTTGCTTTTCTGCCGATCTTTCTGCTTCTTTGTTTGTCCCGTCACGCAATATGCTCTTGTCCTGTCCAAAAAAGGCATTGACTTCCAGACTGCTGCCCACAACTGGACAAAATGGTCGTCCGGGTTCATGTTTGGTGTATTTGAAATCTCCAGCGCCAGGGTTGCTCGTTTGTGTGAGTTCGATTGGTCCTGCGCCGCTCTGAACCGCCCTTCAACTTCCAACAGTCCAACAGCAAGACTCGCGAAGCGCGAAGCGCGAAGCGCGTGTGCCAGCGTGAAAGAAAATCATGCCATCCATCACGTCTGTCATGCATGGGACCCGGAGCAAGCTGCCAGATCATCCCTAGACTAGCGAAGAACGGGCGAAGAAGTGGCCGGGAATTCTCATTTGCAGCGGCTAAGCCACGACTGATGCGGTTTCCAGCCAATTGCAAAGCATACCAGTCTGTCGGGACACTCTCTTGTCGAATCAAAGCCGCAGAATGGAACCGCCTGCCGGGTTGAACCTTTCCCTTGCATTGGGCTTGCAGAATCCCATACAGGAGCCAGTCGAATCGACTCGAACGGTCGTAACAGGGAGGCCGTCCTTCCCCTCTCTGCTTTTCCACCAGTGGGCGTCTTCTGCTCACTGTTCACCGGTGGAGTGGCCTACGCACTGCGGGCAGAAAGCTCTGCTTGCTGAAGTCTGCAGGCCCTCCGTTTGATTATTGCTCTCTTGCAGCCTTCGATCCAGAGTATCGGGACTAAAGTCGGTGAAGGTACGTAGTTTGCGTACTGCTGTTTACAGCAAGGCGTCCACGTCGCTGCTGCTCTCCTGCCTGATTTGAGCATCCGAAACGCACCGGAATTAACTGGTAACTGGCTTGCCTTCCTGCGCCTGGTATAGTACCCAGGGTCCAAGGCATTGCGCCCGTTTTGCGATTTTGACCTGCGGTAAAACGGCCGGCGTATGGACTCCTTCGAATATGACCATTCACTCTAACCTGTTGGGCCTGGGACTATCATTGAGTCGAGACTGATGGCTTTGCGAAGAGCATACAAGCAGTATACCAAAAATAAAGCCTTGAGATGTGAGGCTGAGCTTCTCTCCGTCCTAGCTCAAGGCAAACATGCAGCAGCATGTCCTCGATGCTCCGGACTCGGGATGGCAGTGCGGACCCTGGACTGCGGGCGTTGTAGTAAAGTGATGACGGTCGTTGCCAAGAGCCTTGTGCGGCGAGTTCGGTGCGTGGGTGGCTTCGTTTGATGGCGTACCAATGCATCAAATCCTTGTTACCGGCAACCGTCAGGTAAGAAACGTGATTTGTCGCGTAAGCGAAAGGTCCACTGGCAGTATTCATCCAGGCTGAAGACCTGGCTCCCTGATCCCCAGGCCTTGGACCGAAATGGTAATTCGTCAATAGCGGTTCATTACTGGCTTGACGTCGTACTGTGAACCAATGACCAGTTTTCCAGGCTGGAACCCATCATTTGCATGCCCAAAGTTGATGTCCATGGTCTCAAAAATGGCCTGGCAGTGTGCGTAGGCAGTGCGCGGCCCGTTCTGGCGGCCGCCTCTAGTCTGATCACACCCCCCTCCCCCCTGGTGTTTTCTTGCCGTGACTCAAACGAACTAGGTAGACGTCACGGCCAGACAGCAGAGTTGCCCTGAAGCGGCGGTTGCCGAGAAGAAGTTGACGTTGACATTCGTTTCTTCGGGTATGATTCGGACTCGCCTGAGGCAGAACGGAAAACGACCCTGATGGAGCCTGGAGGTAGCCTGGGGTTCGTGGAGCTGCGAATTGCTGCAGTACGACCTGGAGGACATTGTGTCCAGTGGGGTGAAGTCAATGTACTTGTAAGGCATGTTCTTTGGAGGCCTGCTCAGTACACGACAGAACAAAGTCCGATGCTCCTCGATCTTGGATTGCGTGGATGCTGCCTGCGCTTATGCGGCGCGTCTATCTCCATCAGCGTAAGCGCTCTCAAACTCTGTGTCGGACCTGTGAAGTTGAAGTTGAAGGATTTGGCGCCGTGGAGTTGGCAGGAAAGCTTCTCTTAGCGTCCGAACGCACTGGCCGCACCTTGTTCTACCTTCTCGATAAGATTATCAGCTCAGGCAGTAAGCCACATACACAGTGTATGTACGTAAGCAACGGAAAGCCTCCACCTTCTGCGATGGGTGATGAAAAAGGGAAAACTTCGATTGCCCCTCCTCAGACGAAGCTGGACAGAAAAAGCCGTATTGTCGTATCGACTAGTACGGTACCTTATCATGCCAAAGTAGTAAGTGCCCGAGAAGAATAACCGCTCAATGCTGCAGAAACTCTAAAGAGTAAAGAGAAAGCGGCTCCTCAGCCTGTGCCGGCAATGCTGCGACTTTGCACTCTCCTCAGCGGAAAGCTCGCCGGCGCCTGTTCTCACGTCAGCAGACTTAGCAGAGAATTCCTGACCATTCCTGCACAAGTTCAAGTGAAGGAAGCGCGGGATGCGTTGTCATTTCCTGGCCAGTCAGGTCTCTTTGTCTTGTGCCGTCGTCTACGCAGTGGACCACGCCTCTTTGACCTGCGATCCAACATTGGCCTGAGCTGAAATTCCTGCAGATAAGAACAAGGCGAGTCAGGGCACTGGAGGCAGAATTTTGCATTTCGAATGCTGTTCTAGAAAACAGCATCCTCAGACTTGCTCTGACTCGGGCACGTTCATCCGATCTTGGAAGACTCAGGTTGTCGCAAGATGCCAGCAGATCGTGCTGAGTCAGTTTTTTGGTGGTTGGGAGACTTTCCACTAGCCACTTCACCAGCCACGCTGATGTCAAGGCTCCACCAATCGGAAACGCAAAAGATGTCTGTCTGTCCGTCTGATTGTGGCTGCCAAAGGACAGACAGACGCATCCGTTCCATCTCCGTCTCCTTCCATCCCACTTCGAAATTCAAGGAGGCACGAGACCTGCCTAGGGACGCCATTCTCTCAATTAAACGTCCATTTTCTCTTCGTCGCACATCTTATTATTCAGTGATACCCGATGCTTTGTTTTTGATTCTCACGTCAATTGCATCATTTCAATGATTCCATGAAGAATCACGTCACGATCCGCGCATAAATCGAGGCATCTGCCGCTGGCAGCCCCCTGGTTGATGGGAAACCTGTCTGGCCCTTAGCTGTGGAGAGATAGCATCATCATGCTATCGCGAATTCTTGTTCTGCTGTATCTGTGTCTATCATGGCCTGCAGCTGTGTCTGCAATCAGCACCGCCAAGCTTGCCGAACTGCGAAATGCTACTACTGACGTCTTTCATCATGGCTGGAACAACTACATGGGCATCGCTTTTCCCGAGGACGAGGTTACTACATCCCTAGTGTTAGCAAGGAGATCCAGACAGTGCTGACCAGAAGTTCTAGCTGCGCCCGGTTTCCTGCACCCCGTTGACGCGCGATCCCGCGAACCCCGCCAACTACGACCTGAACGATGTCCTCGGAAACTACTCCCTTACCCTGATTGACAGTCTTTCGACCCTGGCAATCCTTGCAGGAACTCCTTCCGATCAAAATGCTGCCCTATGGGCTTTGCAAGAGTTTCAGCAGAGCGTCACGACGTTCGTGGAATACTACGGAGATGGTAGGCCGGGACCGTCCGGGCAAGGACTCAGAGCTCGGGGCTTCGATCTCGACAGCAAGGTCCAGGTGTTTGAGACAGTCATTCGCGGAGTGGGTGGATTGCTGAGTGCACATTTGTTCGCTGTCGGGGAGCTACCTATTCCAGGGTACGAACCGGGGCACAACCACCAGGAAGACGAAGATTCGGACCCGCTAGAGCTGCCGCCGATATCATGGCCAAATGGCTTCAAGTATGATGGTCAACTCCTCCGGCTGGCACTAGATCTTGCGGAACGACTTTTACCTGCCTTCTACACCAAGACTGGGCTGCCGTACCCACGAGTCAATCTACGGCATGGTATCCCGTTTTACGTCAACTCTCCGTTACACAAGGTTTCGCGCGACGACCCAGACTCCCCTCGAGCCACCAACGAGAAGACAGACACATGCAGTGCTGGTGCAGGAAGTCTGGTCCTCGAGTTCACTGTCCTTAGCCGGCTGGCGGACGACCCGAGATTCGAGCAACTGGCCAAGAGGGCTTTCTGGGCAGTGTGGAAAGGCAAGAGCGAAATTGGTCTTGTTGGGAATGCGATCGATCCTGAGAAGGGCGAATGGGTCAGCTTTGACTCGGGCATCGGCGCTGGTGTCGACAGCTTCTTTGAATATGCTCTCAAAAGCCATATTCTGCTGTCTGGCCATGAACTACCCAACACCACGACACGGAAGCCGCCTACGGACCGACTATGGCTCGATCCTAATGACCTTCACGATACGCCGCTGACACCTGAAGAACATTCTTCTGGGGCCTTTTTGGAGGCTTGGCACCACGCCCACGCAGCTATCAAGCGGCACTTGTACAATGATGCTCACCACCCATACTACATGACCGGTCATCGAACCCGCGGGTACGCATTTACGAGCTGGATTGACAGCCTCGCCGCATTTTATCCAGGTCTCCTCGCCATGGCAGGTGAAGTGGAGGAGGCCGAGGAGGCAAACCTATTATACACAGCGTTGTGGACGCGTTACGGTGCTCTTCCAGAGCGATGGTCGGTTCGTGAAAGACAAGTTGATTCGGGAATCGGATGGTGGCCCGGCCGGCCCGAATTCATCGAGTCAAATTACTACCTCTACCGTGCGACCAACGACCCCTGGTATATTCACGTTGGAGAGATGGTACTCAACGATATCAAGAGACTGTGCTACACTAGATGTGGCTGGTCTGGCTTGCAAAATGTTGACACTGGGGAGAAGGCCGACCGCATGCAGAGCTTCTTCCTTGGCGAGACCACCAAGTATCTCTACCTCTTGTTCGACCCAGATCATCCCCTGAACAAGCTCGACGCAGCGTACGTCTTCACAACCGAAGCGCACCCGCTCATCATTCCTCGACGAAGGACGAAACCAAAGAAGAAGAAAGAACATCGCCAACAGCCCAAGAATATCAATGTCTATTATGACGAGAACTTCACCAACACCTGTCCGGCTCCAAAACAAGTCCCGCTGACTGGCTCGGTTCTTGCCGCTCGACCGGACGTGTTTCACGCTGCAAGCTTCGTCAACCTGCACACCATCTCGAACCCACACAGTGGGGTTGAGACAGTTCCTGCGGGCAAGGGAAGCAACGGCTCTATTTCTCGGTACAAGGCGAACCACGCATTCTTCCCTTGGACACTGCCGAGGTCTTTGATTCCTGATAATGGTACTTGCGCTGCGTTGCCCTTTAAGCCAACTTTGATCATCGAGTTCCCGTCCAGCATCCAGCAGAGCGGCGTTGGTAGCGCTTTCAACAACCTCTTTGCGAATACAGCTGCCTTCAAGACACCGGTGGGCGTCAGGATAGCCGCCCTAAATGGATTGAAGATCCACTTTGTGCGGGAGGATTCATACGACGCTGCTTACGATCATACATGGCGCGTCACGCAAGTCAATCACATGCCGCTCGGTCGCGATGAGCCAGTCCACATCGACGCGGATCTGTTGAATGGCATCTCCGACCCTCTATTCAACCGGGTGCGTTATAACGGTTTCGTGGAACTGATTATGGCCCACGGTCAACCCAAAGTCCACAATGCTAGCGAGCCAGTACCTTCTGAAGGATTGGAGATTAACATCAATGACCTGGAAGATCAGGTACAGTTGGCGGAGGAGCCTGGTTCTGACATGCAGGAGGACCAAGCTTCTTCCAAGAGCATGAACACGGCGTACAGGTCGATGCTCAAGTCCATGATTCGTGCCGTGACATCAGTCTTCGATCCTACCAATACCCCTGCTCCGCGACCTGCAGGAAGTCAGGAAAAGTTCTTCATTGAGAGCTTTATGGGATCAATATCGGTGGGGAAAGGCGCAGTGCCTCTTCCCGACACTCCTGATGCGTCGATTCCCACCGACGACGAGCCACCGAATCTCCCATGGCAAACTGTGTACCTGGCAGGGTATGCTTGCGACGGGCGGCTTCCTGATGAAGCACCTCGTCAGCATCAAGTCATCGTGATGCGACGTGGGGGCTGCTCTTTTAGTGAGAAGCTTGCCAACATTCCCTCCTACACGCCTTCGTTACGTGCCTTACAGCTTATCATCATTGTCGACGAAGAAGAGCTTGACAATAATTATGTCTACAGTGCCCCCGACTTGTGGGAGTATGAACTTATCAAACCTCACTTGGATGTTGAGCAGACAACACCGGCAGGGATGCGAAGGCCGCATCCCATTGCTTTGGTGATGATCCGCGGAGGTGGCCCAGAGGCATATGAGAAGTTTGGAAACGCTCTCGGTGTAGGCGTGCGGAGGAAGTATTTCATCGAGACGCAGGGGCGGAGAGTCGACAACATCATCGTCCTATAGGAAGGGCAAAAGCGGAAAGTCACAGAGGTGTCTGCTTTCAAGCGGTGGTTTTCGATGTTTTTTTGAGAGCATAGCGTGAGGGTTGTACTGGTTGTACTGGTTGTACATACGGGTCTGGAACCAGCTGCATGATAGATACCACTTGGGGAGTTTGCGAGGCCTGCAGGCCGTATAGACATTGAGCGTTCATCTACCAAGCATTATTTCTCGATGTGAGTCTCCGAGCCACTTGTGTCGTTCCCTTTGAGTTCGAAGGACCATGAAAAGCTGCCTGCCACTGCCTGCCTGACAAGCTTCGTCTGTTGATGCGACTTCGAGTAAGGTGAGTTTGGCACATTATGTGGGTCTTTCCCAGAGTCCTTGCCAGGGGTTGGACGTCCCTGTGGCGACTCGTTTGGAACAGTGGCGCGAGCTAAGGTAGGTACGGAGTAGTTGATTGGCAGACTACTGACTTGAACTCAGCTTCCATCTCATCTCATCAATTGCTTCATCATTACCATCAGTCATTTTGACTTCGACAACATTCGACTCTACTTCAAAGGACCGCTCTGCCTGTAGCAACGGACGAGAGCACCTGTCATTACATCTAGACATCACCACACAACCCCGATTTCTGTGCCTAAGCAAGAGACATACAATCAGGGGGTTCATTTCACCAGATATCGGTCACTAGATAGTTGCACTTTCTTTCTCGTCCGTCGTTATAATAAGCTTCAAACCCAAATATAGGCCATGGAATCCCCGTTCTTCGACGGCGCAGAGCCGCAACCGAAACCCGCAAGCTTCCAGGGCCGCCTGCAGCTTCAAGATTTCATGTTCAAACACGAAATCCCGTCCCCAGCAGCATCGCCGTCGCCGTCGCCGTCGCCACTCCGCCGTAGCCCCCGGAAACAGACCCCACTCAGCGGCCCCGTCGTTCGCTCGCCAGCCCGAGTCACCAAACCCACCAGTACCACACCGCGGAAGGTGAAGGCGGAACCTCCCTCGACTGCCGGCGACGAGGAAGACACATCACTACACCGCATCCCACCGCGCAACACAGCAACAAAAGCGAAGCGCAAACGCCAGGCAACCGGCTACGCCCCGCCGTCAACCTACGCGCACCTCTCCCCGCTGGTCGACATCCTCGCGCCCAACCTGCTCATCCTCTTCGTCGGCCTCAACCCGGGCCTGCAGACGGCGCGCTCCGGCCACGTGTACGCGCACCCGTCCAACCTCTTCTGGAAGCTCCTGCACTCCTCGGGCATCACGCCACGGCTGTGCGCGCCGCAGGAGGACCGCGAGCTGCCCGCGCTCTACGGCCTGGGCAACACCAACATCGTCGCCCGGCCGAGCCGCAACGGCGCGGAGCTCAGCAAGGCGGAGATGGACGAGGGCGTCGGCGTGCTGGAGGAGAAGGTGCGGGGGTGCAGGCCCGAGACGGTGTGCATTGTGGGGAAGAGCATCTGGGAGAGCATCTGGCGGGTGCGGCACGGCAGGGGGATCAGGAAGGAGGAGTTCCGGTACGGGTGGCAGGATGAGGGTGAGAATATGGGCGTTGTGAGGGAGGGTGGTAATGGTGATGATGAGAAGGGGGAGGCTTGGGCTGGAGCGAGGGTGTTTGTTGCGACGAGCACAAGCGGACTTGCTGCGACCCTCCGTCCGGCGGAGAAGGAGAGGATTTGGCGGGAGCTAGGACAGTGGTGCGAGACCCGGAGGGCCGAAAGAGATGCGGCTTGATGGCGCTCTTGACATGTTATTCATCACATAGCATTGGTTGCCGGTACTAGTAGCGTCGATTACTATTGGTAATAGACTATCTCGTAATATCCACCGTCAAACTCAGTGTTTCTGTTGCCAGGTCCAGGTCTAATTGCCCGGTCCAAGAAGCCTCCGTGGTGGGTATCGAGCGCCCAAAACTCCTTTCGAAAAAAAATCTCCAACAGCCGGCCCGATTCATGCATACGTTTCCCATTATGTACAGTTGGGTCATATTCGATTGCTTATGCGGCGAAGACCGTGGCCAGGACCACAGCCAACATGGGCCAGAAGCCAAGGGCCTCAGAAACGGCCCGGAAAGCGGCAGAAGTGGTACCGACGTCGTCAGAACCGCCCGAGGCGGTCGTGCCGTTGGGGAGGGTGCCGTTGATGAGGATGGTATCGGTGTTATTGTAGATACCCTTGGTTACGACAGTCTGGTTCAGGCCCTGGTAGCTGCCGTTGCCGAGGAGGGCACTCATGTACTCGGTGCTATTGTTCTCGTCGCATGCGCAGGGCTGTTGGTCAGCACAACCGCAGATAACCGGCTTCGTCTGGTTCTCGCGCGCCGACTGGTTGTAGAAGCGATAAGGGTGAGAGTAAGGGTACATGTGGGCGCCCGCGAGCCAAAGACCGGGCCAGAAGGCGAGACCACCGCCGATAAGCAGGAATGGGGCGATGGAACCGGGACCTCTTGATGCGCCGGCTGCGTAGGGAACCTTGGCACCGCCGCCGTATGATCCGCCGTAGGCCGGCGCGGGGCCGCTGCCCGTCTTCGTTGATCCGCCGGAGCTGTCGCGGCTACCGCCTCTCGCGGAGCCTCCGGTACCACTGGCACCGCTGCTGCCGCCGCCTCTGCCTCCGCTACTAGAGCCACCTGTACGAGAACTTGATGAGCCACCAGAACTTGAACCGCTAGAGCCAGAGCCAGAGCCAGAGCCAGAACGACTGCCGCCGGAGCGACTGCCGCCAGAGCTACTGCCTCCAGAACGACTCCCACCGCCACTGCTGCTACTACCTCCTGATCTTGACCCACCTGAAGAGGAGCCTCCACCTCTGCCGCCGCCGCCGCCTCCGCCGCCCTTGCGCTTCCACAGCTTCTCGTCTTCATTCGCGTTGCTGTCGCGCTCTTCTACTGGTGCGAGGAATGAAACGTCTGAGGCGTGGAGGCCGGGCTCGAGGGCTGCGGCCCACACGGGCGCGAGCAGCGTCAGCGCGACGACTGTGAGATCTACTCTCATTTTCGGTTGCTACGGTACGTTTGCGCCGGTTTCGGTTCGCTCGGCGGGATGTGCGCCGATCGTCAAGATGCGATGTTGGAGCAAAAGTAGTCTTTTCGATGGGTGTGCCGTTCTAGCCGCACGCGACTTGAATCAGAATGGCAGATAGATGACTGGGGGAGGGATTGTCGTAAAATGTGGTAAGAAAGTGTAAAAAGTAGGCTTCGGAGGAACAGCAGGTGGGAGCGGGTGCAATTTTGTCTCTTTCCGTTTCAAGTCGTCTCAGAGTGCCAAGAGCTGCGCTGTGCCCGCCCAAACAGGGATGTGTCGGAGTCACTCAATTCCCGTCAGACTGATGTGTAATTGCCTAAGTGGTTGTTGCCACCAGCCTATGATGACATGCGACTCGGAGACTTCGGTCCAAAGGGGTGTGTTCCCTTCCGTCACCGTGTTTACCCCAAAGTCTGGGTAAGTGGCCCTTGTGGCGCGTTTGGGGTTCTCTTTGATGATCGACGGCCCGGGCGATTTAAGCGTCACCTCTGGAAAGGTGAATGCGCGATGAAGTCAAAGAAAGATTCGGTGTGGTACAAGCGTCTTGGTAAGAAGCGAATGTGCGAATAGGCAAGTTTCTCTGAGGTGTGGTAGGTGTGGTAGGTGTGGTAGGTGTGGTAGGTGAATCGTTTTGTTGATGAGACGACTTTCCGAAAAGAAAAAGAGCGCCCAGAGCAAGGGACGACTTGTTTTAATACCATTCAGGTCATTCAGGTCTCCTTCAACGAGGACCCTGATACATCGTCAGTCAGCCCTGGGCGTCAGGGTACTTGCGGCGCCGCCGTGGGCAATCCTTCGCGTTTGGCTATGTTCATCCTGATCCACAAAGCTTCGATCCCGGAGATGTTTGTTCCTGCTTCCATGTATCCGTAACGCGCGACTGCACTGCCCGCAGGCAACAGAGCTGGTTTTCAGATTGGTTGAAAAACGACTTCTTTCTCGCTCCCTCCGTTTGCATAACTCGTAGGAGCATTACCACAAGGGTAAGAGCCAAAGCCCGCCACTGACATGTCTTTGCCCGCGCCGTTAAGGATATTCACCGCTAAGACATATGATGATTTTCGTTTACCCACTTGGGAAAATAACATCGGTCAGCCAGGTGGCTAGTGACCGCTACTACCTCAGCACCATGGGTCAAGTGGAAAAGCTCAGCCTCCGTCAGGAGGACATGATAGCTTCGTCCTTATGTACATCATTGCCTTCGCCGGATCACTCGTCCTCGTTATAATTGTATCCTCTTTGGTCTCTTGCTCTTCAGAGTCCCGGGACAATGGAATGATGCTGGGCAGTTCCCTGGCTCATTGCTGCAAGTTCATGCATGGGTACTTTGGGCCCAGAGGTTTCTGCCTAGTGCGCCTGGGTCCCCCAGGGTATCTCGCTTATTGTAAGCTTAATTGGTGGCTGGCGTACATAGTAAGTACAGTGGCTGTCGCTGTGGTAGCGGAGGCTGTGCGAATGCATCATACGCCCGACACTGCTGAAGAACTTGAGGACTTCTGTCATTTCATCACTCCACCATCCCGGAGAAATAGTTAAGCTAAATAACTTCAGTCTGCGAGATCAAATCGATATGATCACGAGGTAGATCTGGTTGCCTTACGAACTGCTACGAGGTACCCAGATCGGACTTTCCCCGCCTGTCTCATCCTTCTGCAGCCAAATCTCATGCAAGTTTAGCAAGCCCCTGGATGCCTTGCGGTTTGCCTCGCTTGGTGCTCCACACTTAGCATTCAACAACCTCACTGCAGTCGGGCGGCGAGTATTGGCCCCTCGCATAATCATCACACCACAGACCACGCCTGCTTTTGACAAGGACTCATCTCACCAAATTCTACTGTCGCTTTACGTTGCTTTACATCTTTGATATCGAGAGAGAACCGCCATCCTGCAACATGAGCGGTTCTGACAAGAGCCTGCTGGATCGCCTGAGTGCGCTGAAGGGCGGCAGTCCTGGCGTCTCATTAGACCATTCATCAAAGTAATCAAAACCAAACCCACCAATAGACCTCATCTGGTTCATAGCAGTGCTAAAAAGTGTTCAAAGTGCCCTAAACGTCTCTCTTACGGGCGTCGAGCCCGCCAAGCCCCCCTCACGAGAGGACGCACTGTCCGCCCGGCTTCGCTCTCTCAGAAACACTCCCGAGCGCGAGGTGCCACCACCACCGCAGCAGCAGTCACACACCTCAAAGCCCATCGGTCACGAGACCGCAGCCCGCGGAGAAGCCGCGAGCTTATCGCCGGCGGGGCCCCGTAGGTCCCACCCGGCGGCGGCACCGCCTCAGTCCCAGGCTCCGACGGATGATGTCGATCCATTTCTCGAGACGGATGACCAGACCCTTGAAGACCTGCTCACCGACGAAGACCTCGGCTCGCAGGAGCAGTGGAACTTCGACCCCAAGGCTGAGTCGGCCAAGGTGAACGCCCTTCTAGCAGAACTCTCGAAGGCGTCGCCCGCCCAGCACGCCCCGGACAGTACCGACGATGGCAACGATGACGGGAAGGCCAGGGACGCCGATGATTCGGAGGGCGAGGAGATGACCAAGGAGGTGGAAACATTACTCTCCCAGGCTCTCGACGATGCGCGGCTCAATAAGCAGCCCGAAGATGTGCCTGACCCACCAAACAAGCACCAAGGTGCTGCGGTTGAGGCCGGAGAGGAGGACCAGCAAGGTGACGGCGACCCGGCCTTCTCCCTCCCTTCTGTGCCCTCGACCATTGCAGCCCCAAAGTCCGACAAGGTGGATGATGACGGTAGTCTGCCCGGCCTGTCTCTGCCGTCGGTGCCATCGGGCCAGCCGAAGCACGAGGACCTTGATGACGACCTCGCGGCGCGGATGGCTGCCCTAGGCGGTCTCGGTGCACCGTCCGAGGGAGGTATCGGCCTGCCTTCGGTACCTACGTTCCAGCCCGCCGATCGGGCAGTCAAGAGGTTGACGTCAAAGGCGGGCTACACGGACGAGGACGCCGACACGTGGTGTACTGTCTGCCTGGAGGACGCAACGCTGCAGTGCCTCGGCTGTGAAGACGTTTACTGTGCCCGTTGCTGGCACGAGATGCACGTTGGACCGGCTGCCGCGTTTGACGACCGCACCCATAAGGCAGTCCGATTCGTCAAGCCGAAGAAGGACCAGCAGAGGAGAGTAGCATTGGGAGCATCATGAAGTTATGACAATGAAAGTTTTGAGCATTCTGTGAGAAGATACCAAATTCCGTTTTCCCCCGTCGCCGTGTGCCATGCCGTACCTATTTGAAAAACAAATTTCCACACTCCATGCTAGTAACCCGAGTCTTCCATGCGATGTGCTTATGTTACAATCCTAGCATGTGCTTAGCAACCTAGTGTTTCGTGCCTATAACCTAAGCCTCCGTAGAGCGGCCGCCGTTGTTATTCTCTGAGGTGCCGTAAGTGTTCTTAGACTTCGACCGCCCCGTAATATCCTGCCACGTAGCACCGAATCGGCGGCCAGTGCTAGCCAGCAAACCCTCCTCCTCGTCTGCCTCAGCGTCCTCGTCGATCTCAGACATGTTGAGCTTGGGCGTCCTGAAAAGACCTGTCACGAAGACAAGGAGGAAGACGCCAAGGAAGACGAACTGCGCCCAGAAGTCGAGAGCGCCAAAGAAGGGCCAGGTGATGGTGATGCGATTCAAGAACTCAGCCATGATAGACGGAGTGCACACTTTCAGGGCGTCCTTCTCCAAGCCTTCAGAGCATTGGACGAGGTAGTCGGGCCTGTCTCCGCAGTTGGAACCGTGAGGGGCAGTGCAGAAAGTTTGTGTGCCATAGATTGAATATTGTGGTGCCACCATGTTAGCGATGGCATAGTTGATGGCCAGAATGATCAGAGCCAGCATGACTGTGGCGATCAATAGAGCTTGAGGGGCAGTCCTGCCCTTCCGAATCTGGAAGATGCGGATCCAGAGGAAGCGAATCCCAACAGTTGCAATGCCCGTGATCGAGCTGCTGAAAAACAGTAAAACGAGGAGAGCCATGAGGATGTAGTCAACTGGGAAGGCCTTGGCAGACTGCAGGAAGATCCAGTTGATGGGCTGGAAAATGTTGATATGGCCAAGGATGTAGCCACATCGTTCCTTGCACAGCGAGTTCTTCGCCTTGTCAATGCCTGTGATCAACATCGAGACCCAAATCAAGATAGACAGCAGGAGAATCAGAACACCTCCGAGCAGCTTGATGGGCCTCAGAACGGCGCAGATCTTCAGCCAGATTTTGTAGATGGTGCTGTGACCCTCTCCCGATGCCTCCGCCGCCAGTCTCTCCCGACGGGTCAGAGTCCTCTCCTCCCGAATGAGGGCCTCAAGCTCACGCCTGTCCTTGGATGACATGCCTTCGGGGCGTCCAGCATTGCGCATCTCCAGCTGTCGCTGTCGCTCGCGGTTCTGTTCCAAGGCGGACGCAGTGTTCTCTGAGAGCTGAGGTGCGGAAATCGAGGGCGCTGACTTGATGAATGACATGGGAAGAAGAGCGAGGCCGGCCGCGGTGTAGAGGATATAGAGCAGAGTGCCCAGAGTGACGAGAAGACCGAGTGCGAAGGCCAGCGCCTTTTGCCCATTGTTTTGAACAAGAACCCGCTTGAAGTAATCCAGATCCCAGTTGGCCTCCGAGTCGCTACCGGCAGCTGGCACGAAGAAGCCAATGAGGAAGAGAATCACGACCAGAACAACGAAGACCAGGGTGTATTTGAGCGCGCTGACCAGGCGACTGCCGAACGAACGTCCCTCCTCGACCTCGATCTCATCGTATTCCTCGTACCAGAAGTATGCGAAGGGGATCACAATGAGACACAGCAGAGCGTCGAAGCTGTAAAGGGAGTAGTACACGATGCGAAGTGTCTGCAGAATCTCGTAAACCCGTTCTTCGGTGGCCCAGTCTTTCTTGACCCCGAGTGATGCATGAGTCGTGGACGAGATGAGAGCAATGTCGACAGGGAGGAGCAGGACAGTTGCGAGGAGAGCTGTCAGACTGACGATCGCAACGACGCTGACTATGGCAGATCGCTCCCGAGGTGCCTGCCAAGTGAAAGTGGTGATGATGGCTGCCAAAAGGCAGAGGCCGACGGCAACAGCATACGCCACCCAAATCAGGCTGGTTTGGAGGAGGCCGGCGTTGGCCATTTTGATCGCGAAACGGCACCGCCTCTTGGAATAAAGGGTGTTTTTTGAGAACCGAAATGTTTGGTTGTTTTGCGCGAAGTCGAATTGGAGAGGAGCTGTGGATAAGGTGTCGTCGATGTTTCACTCTGCCTCATTCCAGAAGGGGGGAGCTCCAGAGCTACGATGGATGGTAAATAGTGACGGAACTACTAGAGCAGGTAGCTTGGGCAAGGCAGGTAGGTGACGCAATAGCGCCGTTTAGCGCCTTCTGATCCTGACCCCAGTCGCGACAGAGGCGCGTGCCATTGACTGAGGTGGCGCTATGACCAGGATCCAGTCAGTGCTTGCAGGCGCAGGTTGCTGAGGTGAGGTGCCCCGGGCTTCACCTGCCCGGTGTTGAGGACTTTCTGTTGATCCGTCATCCGGTATCTGCCCAATCAGACGGCACAGACGATGGGTAGCAAGGATCCGCGATTGTTTAGAGCTCGCGCGCCTGCAGGAGAGCTTTTGGCGATTTGCGACGATCTCGACACGACCTCACCCGAGCATCTCTCTCGCCAAATTCGAAACCTATGACAGCGGGCGGCTCAAGGGCAATCGCCTGAGACTGTCCTCATGCAGTGCTATACCGAGCTCACGCCGCCGACTGGCGTGCAGCACAGCCTGAGTCTCCCTTTCCTCTCGGCGCAGAGCAACAATCTGGTCGTCGCAAAGGGCTCTCTGCTTCAAATCTTTGCAACAAAGACCATCTCGTCAGAGATTGACCACACGCAGAATCGCGAGAAACAGACCTCGAGGGCTGATACCCAGTACGACCGCCGATTGAACGACGACGATGGCCTCGAATCCTCCTTCCTTGGCGGCGACGGCATGCTGGTTCGCGCCGATCGCACCAACAACACCAAGCTTGTCCTCGTCGCCGAATACCCAATATTTGGAGTCGTGGCAGGCCTTGCGAGAATCAAAATTCAAAATTCCAAGTCTGGAGGCGAAGCTCTTTTGATTGCTACAAGAGTGGCTCGTTTGAGTCTGGTGCAATGGGATCCCGAGAAACACGCACTCGAGGACGTCTCCATCCACTTCTACGAAAAAGAAGAGCTCGAAGGCTCGCCATTCGATGGCCCGTTGAGCAATTACCCAACTCATCTTGCTGCCGATCCCGGCTCCCGATGTGCCGCTCTCCGATTTGGCTCCAGATACATCGCCTTCCTACCCTTCAAACTAAACGATGAGGACATAGATATGGATGACTGGGATGAGGATGTGGATGGACCTCGGCCGGCAAAAGAGCCGTCAGCAACTGCGGCTACAAATGGAACTAGCAACTTAGCAGATGTACCATACTCAACGTCATACGTCCTCCCTCTCCCGCAGCTTGATCCCAGTCTCCTCCATCCTGTGCACCTCGCCTTCCTGCATGAGTACAGAGAGCCGACCTTCGGTATCATTTCTTCGATGCAGCGCCGCTCCAACACCCTACCTCGGAAAGACCACTTCTCCTACAAGGTCTTTACCCTCGATCTGCAACAAAGGGCATCCACGGCTATTCTTTCCGTCAACAACTTGCCGCAGGACCTCTTCAAAGTCATTGCCCTTCCAGGCCCTATTGGAGGAGCGCTTCTCGTCGGCACCAACGAGCTGATCCACATTGACCAGTCTGGCAAGCCCAATGGTGTGGCGGTCAATGCGTTCACCAAGGAGACGACCAGCTTTCCTCTGGCCGATCAGTCGGAGTTGGATCTGCGGCTCGAGCACTGCTACATTGAGCAAATGTCTCCTGAGAATGGAGAGCTGCTCATGGTGCTCAGCGATGGTCGTTTGGCCATCATCGCTTTCAAACTCGATGGACGTACCGTTTCCGGACTCAGTGTCAGGATAGTACCCGCGGAGGCTGGAGGCAACGTTGTGCAGTGCGGTGCCTCTTCGATTTCAAGGCTGAGCAAGAACGCGTTCTTTATTGGCAGTACTGGTAGCGACTCCCTCGTTGTGGGTGTCACCCGGAAACAGACACAAAACGCGCGGAAGAAAACGCGTTTGGTTGACGACTCTTTCGCGGACGACCTCGAAGATGAGGATATCGACGACGACGATGATGATGATCTTTACGGCGAAACCACAACGACAGTCCAGTCGAGCACAGCCGCTGACGGCGTGCCCAAAGGAGGAGAGATATCGTTCCGCGTTCACGACTCTCTCCTGAGTTTAGCTCCGGTCAAGGATATGACGACGGGCAAGCAAGCTTTCATCCCGGAGAGCGAGGACGAGAAGAACTCGGTCGGCGTCGTAGCTGATTTGCAAGTTGCGGCTGCCGTCGGCAAGGGTAATGCAGCCGCCATCGCCATCATGAACCAGAACATTCAACCAAAGGTCATTGGCAAGTTTGAGTTCCCAGAGGCGAGGGGATTCTGGACCATGTGCGTCCAAAAGCCGATTCCAAAATCACTGCAGGGCGATAAGGGCGCAAATGCTGCTGTGGGCAGCGAATTCGATGCTTCATCTATATACGACAAGTTTATGATTGTTTCCAAGGTTGATCTAGACGGTTACGAAACGTCAGATGTTTATGCTCTTACAGGCGCTGGTTTTGAGGCTTTCACGGGGACAGAGTTTGATCCTGCGGCAGGTTTTACGGTGGAGGCGGGCACGATGGGAAAACACATGCGTATCATTCAGGTTCTCAAGTCTGAGGTGCGATGCTACGATGGAGGTGAGTTATCGGCACTTGTGACTGTCGTTCAACGCTGACGAACAAGCCAGATCTCGGCTTGAGTCAAATCTTGCCGATGCTTGATGAGGAGACGGGAGCTGAACCACGAGTCGTCAGTGCCAGCATCGCGGACCCCTATCTCCTGCTGGTACGAGATGATGCGAGCATTATGGTTGCTCAAATTGATAACAACAACGAACTCGAAGAGATGGAAAAGCAAGACGACACTTTCTTATCAACACAATGGCTTGCCGGGTGTTTGTACACCGATACCACCGGTGTGTTTGCTCCAATCCAAACCGACAAGGGTATGCCAGAGAGCCAAAGCATTTTCATGTTCCTGCTCAGCGCAGTGGGAGCTTTATATGTAAGTCCGTTTCACAACATTTGATTTCCAACTTCTAACGAAACCAGATATACGCTCTTCCCGACCTCTCAAAACCGGTCTATGTTGCTGCTGGAATGACCTACGTCCCCCCGTTTCTCTCTGCGGACTACGCCGTTCGTCGAGGCACAGTTCAAGAGACATTGACGGAAGTTCTCGTGGCCAAATTGGGCGATGCCACGGAGTCTTCGCCATATCTTATTGTGAGTTCTATTCGATGAAAGATTTAGGGCGTATCATTCTGACTCAGTTGACAGCTTCGACATGCAAACGACGACATTACTATATATGAACCCATTCGCCTTGAATCGCAGGACAAGTCCGAGGGCCTTGCAAAGACTCTCCACTTTCAAAAGATCACAAATCCGGCTCTGGCCAAGAGCCCAGTTGAAGTAGCGGATGACGATGCCAATGAGCAACCTCGTTTTGTTCCTCTTCGACCGTGCGCAAACATCAACGGCTACAGCACCGTCTTCCTTCCTGGTGCTTCGCCATCCTTCATCATTAAATCTGCCAAAAGCGCTCCCAAGGTGTTGGGTCTGCAAGGCATCGGCGTTCGTGGCATGAGTTCTTTCCATACCGAAGGCTGCGAGCGCGGTTTCATTTACGCCGATTCAGAGGGGCACACACGTGTCACGCAACTGCCCGCCGACACAAGTTTCGAGCTAGGCGTGTCCATTCGCAAGATCCCAGTCGGAGATGCTATCGGTCTCATCGCCTACCATCCTCCCATGGAGACGTACGCCGTTGCCTGCAGTGTGTCGGAGCCCTTCGAGCTCCCCAAGGACGACGACTACCACAAGGAATGGGCCAAGGAGACCATCACCACGTTCCCGCAGATGGAGCGCGGTATCATCAAGCTCTTCAGTCCCGCCACATGGTCCGTCATTGACACTGTCGAGCTCGATCCCCACGAGGTTGCCATGTGTATGAAGACGCTCCACCTCGAAGTGTCCGAGGAGACCAAAGAACGCCGCATGCTTATTGCCATCGGCACGGCCATCAACCGCGGCGAGGACCTGCCCATTCGTGGTCGCATCCTCGTGTACGATGTCGTGCCCGTTGTGCCCCAACCTGGGCGCCCAGAGACGAACAAGAAGCTTAAGCTGGTCGCCAAAGAGGAGATTCCCCGCGGCGCCGTCACCGCCCTTTGCGAGGTTGGATCGCAAGGCCTGATGCTCGTCGCGCAGGGACAGAAGTGCATGGTCCGTGGCCTGAAGGAAGACGGCACCCTCCTGCCTGTCGCATTCATGGACATGAGCTGCTACGTCACCTCCGTACGCGAGGTGCGAGGCACCGGCTACTGTCTCATGGCTGATGCCTTCAAGGGTGTCTGGTTCGTCGGCTACGCAGAAGAGCCTTACAAGATGATGCTCTTCGGGAAAAGCACTGGCAAGTTTGAGGTTTTGACGGCAGACTTTTTGGTCGATGGAGACGAGCTACACATCGTCGTCTGCGACAAGGACGGCGTCATTCACGTCATGCAATTTGACCCTGAGCGTAGGTCTCCCCCCGTATCCCCGACTGCTTGGCAAATCACTAACCATCCGCAGACCCGAAGTCTCTCCAAGGCCACTTGCTGCTCAACCGTGCCTCCTTCTCGGCTGCGCCGAACCACCCTACTGCAACCTTATCACTGCCCAGAACAACCACCACCGCACAATCCGTATCCGCGTCCAAGAACCCACCATCAACGCTCATGCTTGCTTCTCCCACGGGTGTTCTTGCGGCCCTGACCCCGCTATCAGAGCAGGCTTACCGACGCCTGACATCCCTGTCCAACAGCATTGCCGCAGCGCTCCCTCACGCAGCCGCCACGAACCCAAAGGCCCACCGGCTCCCGCCCCTGGACGCGCGCCCGCCGGGCGTCGACACAAGCGCCGGACGCACCATCGTCGACGGTGCGCTCCTATCCCGCTGGAACGAGCTCGGCGCAGGACGCAGGTCGGAAGTCGCCGGCAAGGGCGGCTACGGTAACGTGCTGGAGGTCCGGGGCGAGCTGGAAGGGATCCTCGGATGGAACGGGTTGGCCTACTTCTGAGGCAATTGTAAAATAGGAGGATCATCGCGTTGGGGGCTGAGTATCTTTTTGAAGTTGGGCCTTTTGGAACAAGGCCTTGGTGCAGCAATTGGGAGAAAGCGTTTTCAAGAGGCAAAAGTTAGATCGACGACACTTTTGGTAATAGGAATATTCGAAAACCAAGTACATTCACAATGTGACCATTGCTTGCCTCACGTGCTGTGATATGCTGGTCGTCAAATGACGCAATGCGCGCTGTCATTTAACGTTATTGAGTGCCATTACCATGACTAGAAATCTAACCTCATGCTGAGGTGCCTATGTTTGTCCTAATCTATTCTTCGTAATGCCTTTCTAGGCAATCGTAACTCAAGCTCGTCGTTGGCCCTGAGGCGTTCAAATTCATTTTCGCTCGAAGGAACACAATGCTCTTCTCTCGTGGTTGGCCTCACCAACCGCAGAGCCAATCCCTCCGCCCAAACCTTAACAGTGTTCCTTGTATCGTACACTCTCATACCTTTTGGTAGTTACTAAATATTCCGAGAAGCGCGACCGAATAGGCGCAACTAAGACATTACGTCATGGCGACGTGGTATTACATGAGAAATAAGCCCAAGACTAAATGACCTGGATGTGACATCTAGGCTGCAGCTTGATGTTTTCGACGAATACTTCCGAAGCGGCGCTTCAGACCGTCACTAAGACGCTTGCCAGTGCTGTTGTGACGGCGCACATCTGCGCTGTTCGACTGTCCGGCGGGCGTCTCTGATGGGCCGGGCCTCCCGTCGGCGGCATTGCTCACGCTACGCTGACGAACCGTGGCACCGAGATTCTTTCGTGACTGGCTGTTGGCACCGGGATGCATCTCGTACTCAACAGGGCCGTTGCCGAGGGACGCCTTGCGCATGCGCTTCTTCTCCTTAAGATCTCTTTCGTAGGTGTACGAAGGCTCGCCCTTTCCTTTGAGATCATCGGGGTGGTACGGCTATTCTTAGTCAGACATTGCAGATGACGTCAAAATTGGAACAGCAGACTTACGATTCCATCCCATCGTTTGTAAGCACCGCCCTGCGCGTCAGGCTCGCGCATGAGGTCCGCTCCCTCCTCATAGTTCATAACGTTGCCGCGCATGTCGCTGCTGCCGACGGGGACGGTGCCGGTTCCTTGAAGAGGAACATGCTTGGTAAGGGAATCTTGGATGTATTCACGGGGAGTTGCTCTCAAAGCCTCCTCGTTGGATTCCTTGACGGCCTCAACTGGGGCGTACTGCTTGTTGCGGTTGCGCGACGCCAAAGTGGCGTCATACGGGCCGCCATGGTGGTAGACACCACCTATGGTGTCGAGCCCGTCAATGGTGTCGGTCATGGGACCATTCTTGCGAGTGCGAAGGTGAGGAGCGCGGTCTGCTGCGCGATGCTCCTTCTTGAGCATGTCCAGAGGTCGGTGAGACATATCGCCGTTGTATCGTTGGTTCAATGAACCGGAGCGACGGAGACCGCTAGGGACGTTGTGATGGTTTACGCTTTTGCTGCGCTGGACAGACGGGTCGGCACGACCTTCTTCTTCGTTGATAGGCCGGTTGCGCGCGCTGAAGCTCCGCGTGACGCTAGTACTCGGAGGCAGACTGTTGCGGACACTGGTGCTGCGACCTAGAGGCCTGTGAGGAGCAGAGGACGAAGCAGGCGAACCGGGTTCTCTGGGCGAGGGCAGTGATGCGCGGTTGTTGTAAGTGGGTGAGAACGGGTTCGAAGAGTGAAAGCTGGAGCGTGTTGGGCTCGCGGATGTAGGCGGGGTTGGATACGACGAAGCCTGGCTGTGGCTCCTATGACTTCTCTGGCTCTTATCGCCCGACTGAACCGGGTCTCTTCCTTTCTTCCTCTGTGAGAAAGTACGAAGCAATGGGTCAGGGTTGATGAATGAGCTTCCAGGTCCGGTTTCCTGGCTAGGTTCAGGTGCAGTGAGTGGATCAAGCAAGTAAGCCTTTGCCTACGAAGAATAATGTTAATTGAATGTGAGTTGAGAAGATGGACGCAAGAAGACGACTGGACATGAGGAGTTATAGATAAGAAGTCGAACGACAAGCAAGGACGCGCATGTGTAAGTGGAGGGACCCGTATTATTTACGTCGTCAAGGGCTTAGCTGCAGTCTGGATGATGCCAGCCAGCTTGTCGAGGTCCTTGGAAATCCGATGGCTTGGATGAACAGTGACGCAAGAAGGGACTTCCAGCCGCCTAAGCTTGGGTGGCTGAACCTTGCAGTGCAGGGGACCCGTCCGTACCTTGCTTCCCGACTCACTTGGGTTGGCAGGGGTAGCTTGGGTAGACTTGGGGCTTAGAATAGCAGGCAGGCTTGGGCACGGGCAGAGAAACCGGTCGGGCGTCCTGGCCGCGAGCGCGTTAGGGGAGGGGAGACGGGACGATCGGCTTCGACCACGTTGAGAGAGTTCTTGGGCCTCGAACTTTGCTGGGGGCGGCAGCAGTGACGGAATGTTGGAGCCGTAGACGGGCGAGACGGAAGATGACAAGACGGTGGATGCGACGGTGACGAGCTAAAAAGAGTGGAGACAACGAGGGAATGGCAGACGAGAACGTGAGCGATGACGATGATAGGGCCGACCGTAAGGCCCAGGCCTAGCCAGCCATGTTGAACCGCAATGAGTGTTCGTCGAGATAATAGTACGACAAATGATGATGGATGGGGTCCGTGTTTCGTTGCAATGCCTGTAAATAAAAAACCGACCATGGACTTACCCACTGCTTGTTGCTGCCCGAGTCGTCCATATTGTTTTTGGTGTAATTGCTGTGGCTGTGTCTTTTGTTGTGGTTCTCGAGGGTCGTCGGGTATTGGCGCAATACGCAGCACAGCAAAGCGAAGCGAAGCGATGCAATGCAGCAGAATGACAAGACGAGAGATGAGAGGACGCAAAAACCGGGGACAGAGATGCAGGTGTGAGAGCCCTTTTGAACAACAATGCAGTAGTAGAGGTGGTCTTCACCTTCAGCGTCGTCCGCTGTTCCGTTTGGTGGGATGAGTGAGGTGCACACCCGGGGGCGAGGAGGGCGACGGACGAGGACAAGGACGACAGTCATGAGGGTGTGGGCGTGATGCCGACGACAGGCACAGTCAGTCCAGGCCTTTCAGACCAGGCGATCCCAGTCCTTGTCGGGCAAGTGTGAGGTGCGCCAGTGTGCGGATGCAGCGTGGCCTGCACCTTCTTCATCGCGGCGCTGGGCTTCTGGGAACATGCCCGGACGGGAAGTGACCATCATGGGACCTGCGCTGGCCGGGTCGCCCGAGCTTGCCATTGGTGAGAAGTTTTGTGGTGTTCTTTTGGTTCTTCTCTGGCAGGGAGGGGGAGGGGAAAGGGAAGGGAAGGAGGAGGGAGGGGTGGGCATGTGCGAAGGGACCGGATGATGCGGGTGGGCAGGCGGGGACGGTGTAAGGCGATGTGAAGTAGGTACCATCTAGCAGTTGCTGCTCATGCTCCTTACCTGGCAAGCCTGGCTCTGGTAGCTGCAATCATTGGACGAAAATCCGTCACCTTCTGTTTGGAAAGTAGCTGCACATTCATGCTCCTCGTTAATAGTTCTTAATTGCAATGCCTGTGATTCTATGCTCACCTCCTCAAAACCACCGTCGTCCAAATGCTCTCTCCATATATCCCCTCCGCCGTCCAGAGTCAGGGTCCAAAGCGCCCCGGCCCCGATCCGCACACGAGACATGTCGCCGCGCCCATCACGTTACCACTTTCCCCTCAGCGGCTCCGCTGGCAGAGACACCTAACTTAGATCCACCCGGCAGGGCAAGACCAAGACCACGGCATCCTCGGCCGCCCAGGGACCAAAGGAAACAATGAGAAACGAAACATTTCAACCGCTAGGCCACCTTAGCTCAGCCACCAGCACGCCGTCAGCGGGACACGCGGGCCTTTAGAACCTCATCCGTCTCTCGTGTCTGTTCTTCTCATCGTCCTCGCATTGGCTCCCAATTCCTACGTCATGCGATCAGCAAAACTTTAAAAAATCCCATTTTAGCCAAGGGACCAGCAGCCACGACGCGCCGCAACATCCCATTTACTAGACCACCTCTCCCACGCAGCAACCGTTACAGAGCTGATACCATGAGCAAATTAGCAGACCACTCATAAGTGCCGCTATTGATTGCAATGCGCGTCTGGGTGAAAAGGAAAGAAGAAGAAAAAACATGCAATGGGTCACCCGGCCTCTCACCGAGCTTCCGAGTGGCCCTTCCGGGGCGCCAACGGGGCTCGCCGCAAGTCCCCGGTCCACGTCTCACTGCCCCTCAAGTCAGGGCCATGCTTGCTCCGATACCTGGCGGAACACGTCGCCCTACCGGGACTGGCCACTCGCTGTCAACGAGTGAGAGCCATAAGCTTAAAATTATGCCCCGTCGGTGTTTTCATGCTGGTTATGGGCGAAGATGAGCAATGCTGCTCTCATTTGCGCCGCCTTATGCCGCGACTAGCTCGTTCTTACTCACGCTCGACGCTCAGTCAAGCTCACGATGCTGCTAAAAGTCTAGAAATTCAGTAGATGCCGCCCATAAGCAGCTTTGACAAGGCAGCTGAAAGGTTTGTTGCTGATTGTAGTTGCGTGCGCGCCTCATTCAGCGTGCATGGGGAGCTTAGACCTTACCTTGCGTATGACGTACCGGGATCGAGATCTGGCTGAAAAGCTTCGCTCGCAATTCGCAAGGTGTCAACTGCCCTGGTCTTTTCTTACCACCGCCTTTTTGTGTGTATGACTGACAGGTTCCACCACCCGCCTCTTTGCTATGGCGCTTTGATACCTTCACGTGCCTCACGTCTCTCAACTGCCACTGCGCGCTTCTTAGCGACCTCGCAGAACCCCTCAGGCGCAGCAAAAAGCAAATGCATTACTTAGTACGCTCTCGCCCGTAGCTCGTTGGCCTGATAGCTGTACCGGCCAGCTTCCGTCGCGTCCCGCAGACCCAACCGGGTCTTTCGCTGCGGGATCCCCCATCTAAGACCGCGGCCCCCAGCTCCCCGCCGCCGGGCAATGGCTCTCGTCGACTACTCGTCGTCCGACTCGGCATCTGAGCCGGGCTCACCCCCGCCCAAACGCCGCAAGGCCGCCGACGGTGGCCCGGAAGGGGCCGTCGCCAGCAAACACAACAAGACCACCGGTGCTTCTTCCTCCGCGAGTCAACCGGCCGGCAACTCCGCACTGCCTCCGCTCCCGGAAGAATTCCACGACTTGTATGCCTCCACCGTACGAACCAGTACCGCCGATGATCCCACCCTCCACCAAGGTCGCAAGCGTGCCATTCCACACATCGTGGGCCACTGGCCTTCGCACGTCTACATTGAATGTAAGACACACAGTCTCTCTCTCTTTTGTACCTCTTTTGTACCTCTTTTGTCTCTCGAGCTTACAAAATTCCTCTAGGGCATCCAACAGCATCCCAGCACGCACTGCTCACAAACCTCCAAGCCAAGATCGCGCCCCTTCTCAAGTCTCAAAAGCTGCAACCTCTACTAACCTCAGACCTAAACGCCCCGCTGCCCCTCCACGTCTCCCTCACCCGCCCTCTCTCCCTGACCACAGCTCAAAAGGACGACTTCCTCTCCGCCCTCACCTCGTCCGTCTCCCACGCCACAGGGGCCTTCATCCTCTCCCCGCGCGGGATAGGCTTCTTCAAGTCCCCGGACTCGGACCGCGCCTTCCTGATCCTCCGTGTCGCTGACCCCCGCGCCTCCTCACGAGATAACAACAACACCACCGGCAAGAACCCGCAGCTCCGCGCCCTGCTGACCAAGTGCAACGCCGTCGCCCTCCGCTTCAGCCAGCAGCCGCTGTACCAGGCCCGCGCGACCGAGCTTGTCGACGACGCCTTCCACGTGAGCATCGGCTGGACGTTTGGCCTGCCGCCCGAGGACGCGTGTCTGGAGACGTACGGGATGTTGCGGCTTCCGGAGTTTGCAGAGGTGAAGAAGTGGGAGATTCCCGTCTCGGGCGTCAAGGCCAAGATCGGGAACGTGGTGACACATGTCCCACTGCGGGATGCGCAGAAGAGGGATGGCGAGGAGGACAGTCTGTTCGGATGAGGGTCGCCGCTATTCGTTAGACCTGCATACGCGTCACAAATCAAGGAAGCCCGATGTGGCTTCAGTGAAGTACTAGTAGAGGTATTGGTATCAATTTTGTATGTACAGCCTGGTCACGGTACCAGTACAGTGCCCTTAGTCTTTCCGGGAAAAGGGGATAAAAGAGCAAAAGAAAGACAGAAACGCCATTTACCCCGCCCGGCCATGCAGTGAGTAGATGCCATGCTAGGATGTGAAAAATAAAGATGTCTATCTACAGCTCGTCCAGCGGCCGCCTCTGGAAGCTCCAGTTCCTCTCGATAACGGGGAGGCCAACGAAGCCTTGGTACAGACGGGCCAGCTCTACTGCGAGGATGTTGAAACTACCACCTTAGTTAGACTTTGTCGACTATCAGCACAGGGTCATCAACTTACAAGGTCTTGGGGAAGGCGGCCCAACGCGAGATCACGAATTTGGTAGCCTTGATGAAGCGGCCGAATTCTTCATCAAAGGCCTCGTCGAAGGCTTCCCTGACGGTCTGTTCCGATCGGGGCTTGTCCTCTGGGTAGTCCTCGGCCGTGATAGGCTCTGGCTCCGTTGACGTGACCACATTGTGCGGCTTCTTGGCCCTGTCGGGAATTGCAGTGGTGGGTTCGGCGGCAGCAGCCACAGCAAGAGCCTCCTCGGCGTCTACCATGGCCCGGAACTTGCCAATAGCAGCCAAGGAGCTACTAATACGAGCATAGGTATTGAAGAGGGCGACGAGCTCGGTGCGCTTCAACACGGGGATGTCCTTGCTGTGGTTGTCGAATTCGAAGAGGACCTTCAGAGCAGTGCCGTAGCCGGCAGTCTGGAGCTTGCCCCAGAGGCGGCACTTGTCGCAGCCCACACAATCCATGACACGACTGACGTTGCGGAAGCGGTTGCGGAAGTCCTCTTTCAGGGACGGACCCTCGCCATTCTTAAACATGAGGCTCTCGTCGAAGATCTGCGGAACACTAGCCGCACCCTCAGTAACTTCGAGGATCTTTGCTCTGGTGGCAGCGTCCTGGTCCAGATCCCCCGTACAGAAGGTATAGTCTCTACCCTGAAGATAAGGTCCCAACTTGGCGATTGCACGAGTGACCAAGGCATAGTTGAAGTACAGGTTGCTGATCCGCTCTGGGTGGGTGTGGAGGCGTTGCTTGTAGCAGGCCAAATTAGGTTGCCATTGACCGGTAGTCTGGTTAAGGAAGTCCCAGCAAAGATGAGTGCTGATGCTCGCGTGCATGCCCGAAACCACGCGGTAAAAAACCCGCTTCTCGATGCACTCGTCTTCAGACTCTAAGCCGGTCTGGGCGACAAACGGAGCGTTGGGCTGCTTCTCGCGCATCTGCTCCAAAAGCTGCTCTCGTCCAGCGGCTTCGAGAACCTGCCTGAAGTCTTGCGCCGCTGGTCCCTTGTTGCTGACTTGTGACTGACCCAGAGAGGCGGAATGGGGGAAGGAACTCTTTTGGAAGCAGTTCTCCCGGTAGATGGCGTCCCAAACCTGGGCGGCGCCAACTCCCGCGTATCCAGTGAACCGCTCGGGATTGCGAAGGAGGCTCACGTAGTCTCCCTTCGAGGTTGCGCTCTCATCCTCCGGCACGCAGTAGTCACGTTCGTCGCACTCGTCGTCGTATTCCACTACACAGCTTTCGCCAACCTCGTCGCCTAGCTTTCCTTGTAACGGTCGTTCGGGGCGCTCGTGCTGCACCTTTCTCGGGGGGTGTTTCGCCAGGGGTCCTTCCAACTTTCCAAGCTCGCTCGCCCGCCAGACTTCGGGAATATCCTCCTCGTTATCCAGGGTCTCAACGGCACAGGCGATGTTGCCGCACATGCCATTCTCGTCGTTCCAGAAGGGGCATTTCTTGTGGAAGAGGTTCAGTCGGTAGTGCGAGAAGAAGTCCGTCGAGCTTGTAAGGTCGTCGACGAAGGGCTTGACCTTAGCGTTTAGCTTGTCGAGGGTAGAGTACGAGGCGCATGCGTCGGACACAATGGCCTTGGGCGAGATCTGGTATGATGCGTTAGAGACGGAGAACCGATAGCGAGATGCCGCTGAGAGGGCACAGGTCGCGAAGAAGAAGAAGAAAACGGCGGCATACCGCACAATCATCTTGGGCGCGTTCGCATTGGACTGGCGACCCCAAGAGCGCGAAAACGGAGAGGAAGAATAGTCTGCTTGCAGACTTCATGGCGAATGGTTCGCCGTGGGCGGGGATGACCGGACCGGACTGTTTAATATGCGACGCAATGACAAGAACAGGTGGTCGCAGGAGAAGAGGTTGTTAACGGAGAATGCGGACGACAAGTTTCCAAAGGTTGGCTGAAACGTCCAGAGTGTCCGGGCTGGATGCGTGGATCCGAGGCAGTCTTATGCCTGTGGCGCCTGCAGCGTGCAAATAAGCCGAACGGGTCAGGCAGCGCCAAAGGTTAAGTTGAGTGAGGTTCGTTTTGGCGAAACGGCCCGGGGGCGCTGAAAGCTAGAGATGAAGTGTAAATGGGCCAGGTGTGGTTCTCCAGTCTTGTCTCAAGTCTGACATAAAGATGGAGGTGGCATGAGCATGGGCCTGTCACCGCACGATCGACGTTGTTCTCTTGGCCAGGAGCTCTTATTTAAAGACGGCCGTGGAACCCTGGAGGACGTTGGAGAAGATGACAGCGTGGACGGCTGTGCAAAGACCACAGACGATAGGGTAAGAGTGAGAAGACCAGACAAGTGGCCAGCAATTAAAACGGGATCGTCGGGGCCTTTTGCAGGTTGCCAGCTTTCCTGTCCTCAGAAGTGAGGAGTCATGTCATTCATTGGATTGGAATCTGTCCTCAATCTAACATCAAAGGCAAAAACCGTATGCGTAGGTAGCACACCGTACAGCACAGCAGGATCTGCCAAGCGTGGAAACAACAATGGAACCCACCCTCCAGGTTAGTAGCTATTAAATTAATAGGGTTATTTTATTATTTTGCCTAATCTAACTAGATTAGGTACTTAAATAGGCTAATACAGCTACACTATAGTAATCCTACTAAAGTCTAATATACTTAAGTTTTTAAATATAAGTACTTTTAGCTAAATGCTTAAAACTATTAAGCTTTACTTAGTTAAATCTTAGATTTCTAATTCGCTTAAATTAGCTAAATTTTTACCAAGTTATTAAACAGTTTAAAAACTCTTTAGATTTAAATAATTTAAAGTTTAAAAGTTAATTTTTTTAAATTTTAATTAAAAACTTATTATATTATATAACTTTTAGTAAGTGTAAAAGAGTATATTAATAGTTATTTATAACTATTTATAAGTTTATAATCTTAATAATAGCTATATCTATTTTAATAACTATAAGAATAATAATAACTATAATAATAGTATTAAAAAGATGGCTTATTATAGTAATAGTTATAATCTTAGTTATATAAACTAATTTTATTATTATAATATAGTAAATACTTATTAATATTAGAAATCTTTTCTTTATTATATTAGTAATATATTTTCTCATTATTACTATAGTTAGTTATTTAATGTTAATTTATTATTATTAATAGAGAACTTAATAATTAATAAGACCTTTAACAGAAGTAATAAGAGTAGTTATTATATTATAGAACTTTGTAACTTTACTTATTATTTATTTTAACTTTTAATATATATTTTTGTTATGACTTTTATTGGCTTAATTTATAGCTAGTATTAATATTATTAAAGCTTATAATATAAATATAAACTTCTAAAAAGCTTTATAAGCCTCTTATATAGGAAGTATATATTAAGTTATTAGTGATACCTACTTATTATAGCGTTAATTAAGCTAACTATTCCTTATATAATTAGTAATTATATATAGTATAAGCCTCTATAATTAACGCTGTAATTATAGCTACTACTTCTAATATAGTTAATATCCTTTAATATTACTATTAATATAGTTAATATAATGTAATATTTACTACTTATAATATCTTACTAGCTAGCTAATCCTATAAAACTAATATTAATTAGTAGTTAACTTTATAGTTATTATTATATAATATACTAATTAACTATAGATTAATAAAGTTTTAAAAGAGATAGTCTTATTAATATTTATTTAGATCTATTCTACTTAGAAATACTTAATTGATTAACTTATACTAATAAAATAGTTATAAGTTTAAAAAAGATAGCTTATATTATTTAAACTACTCTAAACTAACTTTTTTCTAATTTCTAAGAAGAGTATATTAATAAGATTAAATAATATCTCCCTATAGTATTAATAATAGTAGGATCATAATAATAGCTTTTTATAACTTTTTATTTTATACTTAATAGAAATAATTATAATATAACTTAAGAGATAATCTATTTTACTTAGAATACTTTTAGTAATTACTTTTACTTCTTACTTAAAGAGTATTTACTACATATTTAACCCTTAATATTTATATTAACTTATAATTAATAATAGAATTAACTACTTTTCTTACTTTTAACTATTTCTCTTAACTTCTTATTCTTTATAAATAGAGTTTTTTATATTATATGAATAAATAAAAGATTATTTTATTTTTAATTACTTTTAACTACTTTCTTTTTTACGAAGTTAATATTAATAATAAATAGCTACTTTAAACTTATTTAATAATACTTATTTATATAATATACTTTATTATAAGATTTTTTTATTTTTAACTACTAAATACTAACTATTAACTACTAGTTATAAAAGAATTTTTTATTATTTTTACTCTTACTAACTTAGACTCCTTTTATAATACTATTATATAGCTTTTTTACTCTTTTCATAATACTATTATATTATCTCTTTATCTATGAAACTTTACTATTTTATTAATAATATTATTTATTTAGCCTAACTACTGTTTGTGTTCAATTACTATTAAGTTATATGAAGTTAAATAAGTAATAAAATAATTAATTATCTACCAAATAAATAAGTTTTAGCTGTTTTAGTTCTTAGTTAGCTTTTTATAACTATAATATAATAATCCTTACTTATTATTTAACTTAATATTTCGCTTTATTAAGAATACTAATACTTACTTTTCTATATTTTTAATAACTTATATAACTTCTTAAATAACTATTATTAAGTCTTATTACCTATATCTAGCTTTATTACTTTAGTTTTTTTAAGTAACTTTCTAAATAACTTTTTAGTTCTTTTAGTATTTCTAGCTTCTTTAATACTTTTAATACATTAAGTCAGTAATTACTCTATTTTGATTTTTATTAAAGTTTATAATATAATTAACTATAGCGTTTAGAAAAAGCTTAGTAATATTAATATAAGATTAAATATTACTATGTAAAAATAAATTGCTTTATATTTCTTATTTAATATAAAATATTATTAGTTTAATATTTTTATTAATTCTACTCTCTAAAGTTAAGCTTTTACTAACTTTAAAAATACATTAAAGCTTTTTTTTAATTAATATAATATAGGTAGTATAATGGAATTTAGAGATTTTTTTATTACTAATAAGGTTTATATTATTTAAGATAATACTTCTATTATTTCTAATATCTATACTACTTTTTAGTATAATTTTTATTAATAGACTAATAAAGATATTAATAATAAGATTGCTAAGTTCTTTTGTCTTAAGAAAGCTATTAAAGATATTAATCTTTTTAATAATATTAAAAGTATTAAGCTAAAGCTACTAGCTTCTTCTAGTTATACTCCTTTATATATAGCTTTTATTTTTAAGCTAATTAAATAAAAGTTAAACCTCTTTAGAGCTTACTAATTAACTATTTTTACCTGTCTAAAAAGCTTTAATATTAACTTTAATAGAGATAATAGACTTAATTTTACTATATTTAACTAATTATCCCTTTATTAACTTATGCATCTTATAAAGTTATATAATAATAATATTTAACTTAGAGGTAATATATATAATATCTTTAACTTTAAGCTTTTTATTTTTAAAGATTACTATATTAAAGCTAATATTGATTAGTTTTAAACTTTAAGCGTTTTCTTTATTATACTTAAAAGTAAAGTATTTAATTACTATTATAATAAGCTTTATAGTAATAATGTACCTATTAACTTTACTAGCTTAATTACTAAAGTTAAAACCTATTTTAAGACTAAAAAGTCTTATTAAGTATATCTCTCTAAATAGTATAATATTACTCTTAACTATATAGTTTTAGAGAACCTTAATAAAACTAAAATATAGTACTTTAGAATAGTATTTAATAAGCTTATTATTATCTAATATATATTTTCTACTATTTATTATTCTAATAATACCTTTTATAACTAAGTTTTTAATACTTATTAAAGTATACTGAAGTATAACTATACTCTTATAAACTTTACTAAAAACTATAAAAATATTACTAATTAGCTTTAATTATCTATTAGTATTATAATATAACCTTAGGCTTATAAACATTTTATAATAATATTAACTTCTATTAATAATTAATATTAAACTAATTATTAATATAATAGTTATAGCTAAAGCTTTTAGTTTAGCTATTCTTTATATATACTTTATAGTTAATATTAGTTTTAACTTATACTCTTTAAATTTAAGAAGAAGTACTATATTTATAGTAAAATAAGCTATTAGTTAATAAAGTACTTTACTAAAGATTACTATAAAGCTTCCAACTACTTTAAGTAAATATATATTAATAAAGATATCTCTACTTCTACTTTTAATTACTTCTTAATATAATATAAAAATCTTAAAAGTGTTAATGACTTCCTTACTAATAGCTATAATAAAGATATATTAAACTGTTTTAATATTTAAATATTAATACCTTTAATATTAAAGATGGTAAATATAGTTTAGATAGCTTAGATAATAAAAATTAATAATACCTTATTCCTTACTTTATTAATATTACTTTTAATAGCTTTAGAGTTATTAATATATTAAGTAATAATACTATTAAAATATAATATTCTCTTATAATAATAATAATAATAAACGCTTAACTTACTTTAATATTCTATATAAAATAAACTAATAAAGTTTAAGGCATAAAACTTTATATAAAAATACTCTATTTATTATAACATATAACTATAATATTAATTATATAATATATAGTTATATTAATACCTTGTATAATTGGTAGTTTAATAAGTTATATTTTAAGTTATCTTTCCCCTTACTTTTCCCTACTAGAGGATATAACTTACTAACTATAATAACAGGAATTATTATAATATGTTACTTCCCTTATTATTATCTATATAATTAAATGCCTATAAATACTTAAGATTATCATCTTTTATTATACTATAAGCCTATCTATAACCTTATACTATATAGGTATATATATTATACCTCTATGTATATTTATACTTCTACTAATAAATACTACTTTTTATATTATTACTAAATAAGACCTTTATATTATAATTAAGCTTAGAGAGTATAGTTTTTAGTTTTCTCTTAAAGAAAGGTATAAATTAATAATCTTTTATAATATCTTATTTAATACTAGCGCTTCTAAATATTTAATAGTAAGCTACTTTTAGGTTTTTATATTTTAATAGTTAATACTACACCTTAAAGTTAATACTTTAAAAGTTGTTACTATTAGATTTAGCTTTAGTAACTTTATTTACTTTATAAGATCTATTAAAGTCTTCATACTATTCAGTCTTATTACTTTCTATATTATACTAATAAATATACCTTTCTTATATTGTTTTTATAATATAAATAAAATAGAAGTTATATTTAATAATTTTAAAAACGTTATACAGTAGAGAAGTTTTAGAGTTTTAGTTATCTGTAAATAAAAATATCTCTAGATATACTTTTGATAAAAATAGCAAGTTATTTATTACTATTTTAATAAGGTTAAACTTTAATAGCTTCATTATTATTTTAGCTACTTATTAGTTATTAGATTTTAATATATCCTTATTAAAGCCAAATATAAAGCTAAAAAAAGCTTTTTTACTTATCTAATTAAGGTTTATTAGTACTATTAACTTTATATTAGTTAATTTAAAGGTTTAGATTTACTTTTTATAATAATTTTAAGTTTAATTAGAAGACTTTTATAGATATTATATGTTTTAATAGTAATAAGCCAATACTCTATATTATTAATAATACTATTAGTTTTAATATAGCTTAGTTTCTTAAAGATCTGTTAGCTTGATATACTTAAGATACTTTGTATATATATTAGATTAATATTGACTAAAGCTTTTTTAACTTTATTACTATAGATATAAGTATTAACTTCTATAGCTATAAGTTTAAGTATACTATTTATACCTCAATAATTATTATTAAAGAGGTCTTTATTAAAACTTATTATAATATTAATAAAGTTAAATATTATTATATTACTTTATATTATATTTATAATATTATTTATAATAAAGACCTTTCTATCCTTTATAAATAAGTTTTATAGATAACTATTAAGACTATTAATAATACATTAAGCTTAATAGTTTAATTCTAACTTTGTTTATATTTAGTACTTATTTTTAAGTAACTAAAGATTTAATACTATCTTTAGGTATTACTAAATATTAAGAAGCTATATAGGAAGCTATTAATAAACTTTATTATATATATATTAAGCGCTAGATTTTTAATACTTTTACTTTTTATAATAGCTTAAGTATATTACTAGTATTTACCTTTTTATTATAATTAGATATCTTTATATAATATAAGACTAAAAAGTAAACTAGTTTATATAAGCTTCTCTCTATTAATAGAGAGAACTATATATTTAACTTATTTTATCAACAAAGAATGTTTTAATTAATTTATATTAAGCTTTTTTACAATAACTTAAATAAAAATAATATTAATATTAACTCTCTACTAAATACTTTTAAAGTATTAATAATATTAATAAAAGAAGATTAAGAAAGATTATTAGCGCTAATATTAATATTACCTCTAAGTGAGCTATACTAAAGCTTTTAAAGATATGTCTTTATAGTAAAAGTAATTAATATTAACTTTATTTTTAGTATTACCTTTATACTAGAAGTTAATAATATTAACTCTACTATTATATTTCTTATTATTAATAAAGTCTTTATAACTAATAAAGAAGATACTAACGTTAACTTAATAATATAGCTCTATAAAGTAAGTAAAATTATTATATTTAGCAATTTTTTGAAGTAATCTAATAAGGTTAAAATTAAAGGTTTTGTTAATTAAGGTATCTTTAAGATAATTATATATAATCCTATTAAGTATATTAATATCTATATCTTCTAATTATAAATAGTTAATAAGATTAAAAGTAAGAATATTAATAAGCTTTATAAAAAGTCCTACTTTATTATCTAAAGATATATTAATAATAATAAAGAAGTAATCTCAATATAGTTACTAATAAAATAATAAATAAGTTAATATTTTATCCTCACTATTATATTATAGCTATTATATTCTAATAAGATCTTCTAGCTTTATAATATAATATAAGTATATATTTAATTAGTAATTAAGCTTAATAAGATAATGTTTATATACTTACTTATTTAAATCTATAACTAATACTTAAAAAGTATTATTATAAGAGTTATTAAGCTACTCTATAATATTACTAAAGCTAATGCTTATTAATAAGCTCTATATAGCTATTATTATAGAGAAGCTCTCTAGATAGTTATTTTAAGCTATAATCTTTACTTCTTAATTCTCTTAACTACTAATTTTAATTTTATAGTAATTAATATATAAACTAATAATACTTTAAGCTTTATTAACATTAGTTTCTTAGTTTATAAAGATAAAGTATTAACTAAAGCTTTATTTATAGTAAAAACTAAATAATAACTTATTATTAACTAACTACTAATATTTAATAGTAATATTATTAGTATTGATAAGTTAAGTATAATTATTCTCTACTAGAAAGCCTAAAATAAGAAGCTTATTTTTATTAATATTAATACTACCTCTAATACTATTAAAAAGTAATATATTAAATAATATATACATAGTATATATATTATATTAATCTACTAGGTTAAGGTATATTATAATCTATTAACTACTGTTTCATATTAAGACCTCTTATTTAATAAAAATAAAAGCTCTTAATATATATCTATAGTAATAAATAGAGTTACTAATATAAGGATTAATATTTAGACTTATTAACTTATTAGCTATTAAACTCTTCATCTTTATTAATAGCTTATTTATTAATAATATTAATTTAACTTTATAGTTTAGTTTTATAATTATTCTTACTAATGAAGCCTTTTCTAATCAAAATAGGTTTATAATTAATAGTAATATTATTTATTTTAGCTTAAGAAAGAGTAAATAAGTTACTTAAAGTATATTAACTTCTAAAGTTTATAGTATAGTAATTAATATTAATATAGTTTATACCATCTCTATAACTTTCTAAATAGTTACTATATAGCTTAGCTTACTTCTAATACTTATTATTATTTATGCTAACTTATATTTACTATACAAGTATCTTATTAAGTTAGGTATTATGAAAGAGAAATATTTAATAATTAATATTATAGTTCTATAATAATTATATAAACGCTATAAACTATATAAAATGTAATATATTAATAGTAATAATGACTTTATTAATACTTTTACTAAAATAAAGCCTAACTAGTAATTTTTCTTTTTAATTAAAACGTAGTAATAATATAGATAGAAAGATAGGTTATATAAATATAAATAACGCTAATTATTAGTATTAGCTTAAGATAAGATTAAGTAATACCTATAAAGTAACTATTAAAGTATAAGTTATAATTCATTATTAAGTAATTACTATAATTACTAATAATTACTACTAATTATATTTAATATTATTTAATACTTTCTTTTTAATTTATATTATAGTTACTATTAACTATATATATACTAGTAAAAAGAGAAAGTTATTAATATTAGTAGTACCTACTTCTTATAATATTAATTCAGCTAACTATACTTTATATAATTACTAATTATATAAAGTATAAGCCTCTAGAATTAACGCTATAATTATAGCTACTACTTTTAACGTAGTTAATATCTTTTGATATTACTACTAATATAGTTAATATAATATAATATTTACTATTTATAGTATCTTACTAGCTAGCTAGTCTTATAAAGCTAATAGACTAAAGTATTTATATTTAATGAAAGTATTAATGGTTATTAATATTTTTAATATAGAGAATTTTGTTATTGTTAACATATAACATTCTTTTATAACAATGATAATAATCATATAAGAATAATAATAACGCTTAACTTACTTTAATATTCTATATAAAATAAACCAATAAAGTTTAAGGTACAAGACCTTATATAAAAATACTCTATTTATTATAACCTATAACCTTAATATTGATTATGTAATACGTATAGTTACGTAAGCACCTTATGTAATTAGCAGTTTAGCAGGTTACGTTTCAGGTTATCTTTCCCCTCACTTTTCCCTACTAGAGGATGCAACCTGCCAACAACACCAACCAGACTCATCACAATACATCTGTTCCCTTATTCTTATCTATTAAATTAAATCCTCATAAATGATCAGAGTTATTACCTTTTATCATAACATTACCACATCTATAACCTTATACTATATAGGCGCATATACCACGCCCCTGAATACGCTTATACCTGTGTTAACAATTATTACTACTATATAGTTAATTTAAGAAAGTTTAATAATAAAATAGACCTTACTACTTCTAAAAAGTATTAATATAAATAGTAAATAAGCTTTTCTACTACTTAAATATAATTTTAGTAATATTTTATTAATTATAAAGAAGTTTGAAAGCTTAGAAAGAAATATTATAGATAAAGCTATTAATAAATTTATATTATTTTTAGTAGTATATTATTCATAGATTTTATTACTAAACTTTATATAGTATTACTCTTACTTCTTAATAATTATCTTATAAATCTTTATATATAGGATATATAGATTAAAGAAGTAGTAAGTAAAGTAGAATTTCAACTTATAGTAGCTATTTTTAATAAATAATATTATTTTATAGCTATAGTTATAAAGTTAATAAATAGAGTAGTTAGTAAACTTTTTAAAGTATAAGATATATATCGTTTAGAAGTATTATAAAATATCTAAAAAGTTAGTATCATTCTAAGTATTATAAAACTATATATATTTAGCTAATTATATAACTATTACTTAACATATTATTATACTTTTTTATATACTTTATATTTTAATAAGGCTATTAAGGTTATAGTTATATTCTTTTTTAGTAGAAGCTTTAGTAATATCTTTTAAATATATAGCTACTTCTATTATAAATCAAATAGTAATCTTATAATCTTAGTAGCGTTAAGAGTAATAATAAACTCTTTATTACTTTTAAAAGCTTAAAAACCTATTTGTTTTTTAGTATTTAAAGTAATATTTTTAAGTATATATTATATGATTTAAAAAAGGAAATATATCTTTAGTAGTATACTTTAAATTAGTATTAAAATTAGGAATAATAATATTTAAATTAAGTATAAAGTTCTTAAAGAGAAACTTATATAGTTACAGAAGTATTTATTAGAAACATTTAATAGTTTTAATAGAAATAAAGTAAAAATAGGTATTAAATATAATATTAATAATAGAGAGATTAATAACTTAGAAGAAAGGTATTTAAAAGTAGTTAATCTACTTTATACTTCTATCAGTAAAATATTAAAATAATAATAAATAGAAGGGGTAATAGAAATATATATTACTTATTTTATATATATTATTTATTGTTAATAGTTTTAAGTTTTTTTAATATGTCTAAGTAAGGCTAGTATATCTAAAAATACTATTAATCTTATTATTATTACTATATTATACTAAATAATAAAATATGTTATACTTCATAGTAAGTTTATTAAAAAAGAGCTAAGTTAATAATAATAAGCTATAATTTTCTTATTAAAAGTAATACTATTAGTTTTATATAATTTATAAATTAACTTTATAGTTTTCTTATTTCAAAAAGTTTATAATATACTATAATATTAAGGTATTTATTATAGAGAGCTTTTTAATATAATGAAAGAGGCTTTTTTAAAAGAACTATGAAAAGTTTTTATAATTTATTTAACTTTATTAATATTAAGTTTTTAAAAAACTAAAACTATATTAAACTAATATTAAAAAGTGATAAAATAGTTATAATATTTTAAACTAATAGTTATCTTACTTTATATAGCTTTTTTATTTTAATATAATTAATATATGTTCATTTTTATAATTATAAATAATATTATATTAATTACTATTATTAAAGGTTCTCTTTTTATATGTAATAAAGCTTCTAATATAGAGAGTAATATAAATATATAATTAACACTCTTTAAAAATAAAAGCTTAAATTTAAGTATTAAATATGATAATAGTTTTAAAAAATATAAGATATATAAGAAAAATGATAATTTAATATATCTAGAAGATAAATAATATAATAAAAGCTTTTAATAAGCTTAATTTTACTTCTAAATAGAGGTATATATAAAAATAGGGGTCTTTTTAACTAAGTTAGTAGTATTAATATTAGTAAGTTATATCGCAAGAGGGTAGTACTTAGAGGGGTAGATTAATTATAGTAGCAGTAACGTAGTAGCTAGATTAAGCTAGCGCGGTAAAGTTAATAAAACGACCCCGTCAATTTAACAGCAACCTCCAGGCTGATCAATTCGTCGGAGCTGGGCCCTGACTCCCTGCGTGCCGTCAAATATCGTACTACTTTATCTGGCGAGGATTAGCTGATCCTCAAATGCGAGCCCGATCCCAAGTACCTCGGTCGCCTGGGGCAAGCGAATGGGTACATCGCTCTCAGGGCTGTCTTACGGGGGCGAAAGGCTAATTTAGGCATTGTTGAAAGGTGTCCTTCTTGGTGGGAAATCAGCAGATGCAGGAGCCAATTGGAACCACTCTGGCGCCAAATGGTTCCTCATGGCTTCCGCCGTTCCAGATCGCCTCTCGGATGCCGCCGCCGCCATCCAACTCGGCTTGGTGCATCCGCAACTTGCCAATTGCAGACCACGGCGCCTCTGTTATACGTCTGGCTACCCGTTGTCCCCTGTAGCCTTGCCCGCTTGGCACATGCCGACATCAGATGCACAAAAACTCACTTTTGTGAGCCTTTTCCAGCTTGCGAAGTCAAAAGTGACGTCTCGCACTCTATCGATCAGGACTACCTATGACATGGACCAAAGAATATGCAATAAAACTGCTGTATTATACCGCATGCACAGCATCCCGTCTGCATGTCTTGCCATAGCACACCATGCTTTTGGAACAAAATTCTGCCCAAGCATGACTACTATCGTTGTGTCTCACGTCACTCTAAGCTTCGTCGCATGTCCACGAGCTAATAGGGTGCTAGTCTTTGCTGGTCTCATGTTCAACTTGATTGAGCTTTTGAAAACTGCATGACCGCATTGAATCCACGCGTCTATGCCTATGTCCCTAAGCTCCGTCTTCATTATCGTCGTTGGCCGAGCTATTCAGGCAATAGCCAATAACGACTATCTATACAACCGGCGCGCCGCTCCTGCTTGCTGCCCAGGGTGCGAGAGGCTCTCGTTGGCGGCCGTTCGCAATCTCTGCGTTGGCAAAGTTCAGCGGCATCGGCTTGGAAGAAGACGCGCCAGCCCAGCACGCCGGGCGATAGAACTCCTCCCTCATCAGACAGATCCTCAACTGGGTCCCAAGACAATCAACAGACAGCAAGCAGTACAGTCCAATACTAACAAATCCCGATGACTCAAACCGCCCAAATAAATGCAATAGCCGTAATGGTATGCGCCGTCTTTTACACCATTTGTCGTGGCCCCCAAAGACGAGGTATTATTATCTCCCAATCTCTTCTCATGAATCTCTAGAGAAAACTTCCGTCATCAATGGCCGTCATTCGTGTCGTTGAAAGCGTTGCCCACACAGGAAATATGCGGAGCGGGAGGCGGGCATTTGTTCCGCGTTTGCAGGGTAACAAGGAATTCGCCTCGCTTCTCGAATCACTGAGGGGGCTGGTAGTTGAGGGGACGCCTATGGCAGCATGTTAGATAAACACCGTGGGGGCTAAGTCAAGGGAAAGGCAGACGAACTTGAACAGCAAAATATGCGGCTCCGGCTCATGAACCTCGTAATGCTCCCAGCCCAAACTCTGCACATCATGTCAGCCTGTTATGTTCCGTGCGGGAGAAGTTCAGACTCATACCTGAGTGATACCAAGTGCGCGCCATTCCTCCTCCCAAAGCAGCTTCAACGTTCCGTGGCTGGCATCATGGTAATCTTTGGGGATAGCCTTGAGCATGGCTTTGGGAAGCTGCACATGACGGTACTCGAATTCGCTGTCGGAATACCTGGATGTGAAGGACTGGGTCAGTTCCATGCGGTCCCTGCTGTTGTGCACCAGCACGAAGGCAATGAGGGACTGGAGGTGTTGCATACCGTGCCGAGTAGTGGATGGAGTCGATGAACTCGTCCAACCGACCCCGTTCGGAGTCGGACAGAGGGCGCGGGACCTTGTTGCGACGGCTCATGTCGATATCCATGGCGGCTGCTGTGTCTGTGTCTGCGTGCGTTTGGGTTGCTGTCTGTGGGATGAACGGGTGGCGTCTAGTCTCGGTACCACAAAGGCGAGACAGCCGGCGGGGTGACTCTCGGTTCGAAGACTACGAGAGTTCAAGTGACGGGTGACAGCGAAGGCGACAGCGGCGACTGCGGTCGGGACTGGCGATGCTCGACTCTCGGACGGTTGGGGGTCTAAGGACGCGAGCGAGGACTCGGGACCAGCAGTTCTAGGTCAGGCGACCTAAGCCAAGCAGATGCGAGGTCGAGGGTGGTAAACAATAAGTGCAGGCGGGGTAGGCAGGAATTGACGCTGAAACAGGCTGTTCCAGCTTCACCGACTGACTCAAAGGGGGGAAATGAGCTGGGAAGCAACGAGAGACGAGAGAGGGAGGTCGGGGGACGGAGAGCTTGAACCGATCTCGAAAAATATGGCAGAGGAGGTGGCTGGCGCGCAAGAACGAGGGGTTATTATTCAAAGAGTGGGAAAAAGATATGGCCTGTAAACAAAAGTCGGATTGGATCACAGTCAATTCAGACCCCAGCACCACGGCCGCCGGTCCACCTGTGACCGTCTACCACTCACACACAGTGCGGCTGCCACCAATTGGCCCTTGGGGTCCGAGGCGTTTTCTTTTTTTCTTCTTCCCTTCGCTCCCCTGCGGCAACTTCCGCTTTGGTTAGGTTGGCCCTGCTCAGGTGTACCGAGGCGCTGTATTTCGGATCGAGAGTACCTGTGGTGGCTTACCTAGGACCCGACTCACCAACTCCCAACACTGACCGACAGACTGTGTGAGAGCGGTGTGTCGACTGCCTTTTTTTTTTTTTTTTTTTTTTTTTTTCCTCCTAGCTTTCCCCTTCCCCTCTGCCTCCGTCCTTCCTCTATCGCGCCCGTGACATCTCAGTCTGAGAGTCCGCAACGGCTGGATCCACCCAACCGGCTGCCAACCGGCACCAGCCTTCTTCCAATGTCCCAACAGCGACGGGCCTCTGCATCTGCACACTCCACTCTCTTTTCACAGCATTTTACAGTCAAGAACCACCACGCCTGCCAAGTTCTGGGTGCCTCGAAAATTACTGTGCACCTGAGGCACTAACGAGCCTGTCCCTCCATCTGCCAGCTGCCAGTGCGCCCTCGACAATCGACCGATTCAACGGAGAGTTGTTCATACCCGTACGGGCAGATCCCCAGCTTGCAGCGCGGCCATCTTCATTGCGAAGTATCCTCCAGCCAGCAATCACAGCGAGGGGAAGAAACCCAACCACCTTCTATTCAACTCCAGCAACAGCTCTTGTTTGTCAGGCCACAGAACTTTTGACCTCGCCAAACCAACGGTTCTTTCCCGAGCCTTCCCACCTAGGGAGCTGCACTAGAAACTACCTTACATTCACCTCTACCTTGAGCTCTCAGCTTTTCCCTTCCAGCACAAACACGCTAGCCACAGACTGCGCCCTGCGCCCTGCAGCCCTGCTCGCAACCAACCTTGCGACGGCCCACAGCCGACACCTTCCCCGACTTTACCTGCCACCACCTTGCCAACTGATCGATCCCCCGATCTCCAACGACGCGTCTTTCGCAAAGCAGTCGCAGCACCACCATCGCATCGACCTTCACAAGTCGCCATCTTCCATCAGCCATTGCACCCACTGCATAGACGGCAGCTATCTGCAACTCGTATGATAGAGAGCGCATGTCTCCGCGACCACTGTCCACCAATTTTTGATGGATCACAAGCGCAAGTCGTCCGCCGCAAATGGCGCGACCGAAGGTGCTGATGAGCGCGCCGCAAAGCGCCTCAGATTGTCACAGGTGAGCTTTTGTTCTACCCCTTCCCCATGCTGTCCTTGGTCGCTCGCCTCTTGTTCGCCCAGCTTCGATTGGCCCGGATCTGCTCTTGCAACCTGTTCCCTCCCGCGTTGCATTCTCACAATGACTTGCCTGCAACCTCCGGGGCCAGCCGACAGCCAGGCCAACCCGCCTGCACTTGCCATCACCAACCATTTATCCCACAGTACCCCAGTCTGCCTGAGCTCCTAGCATCCACCAGCAGTCTCCATACCCCTCCATAAGGCATCCTATGAGAAGCAGAGACGAAATAGACAGGCTAATATCACCACTACGCAGAAATACAATCTCAGCAAGCAAGAGACTGTCGAGTCTACCACCGAACATGGCCTATTCTTCCTGGAACAGATCCGCCAGACCAAAGATAAGAAGTGAGTCTGTCCTTGACTCACTACGATGCATCCATGATCATCAAAGCCTGTTTGGAGGTGCACAGCCATCTAAACAGTAGACGCTGACAATCAATTCTTCCAGTGGCCGGCTCGTGGCAGGATACTTCGAAAAGCTCCCCTCAAAAGAGAGCACCCCCGAATACTACAAGAAGACGCGCATGCCGATCTCGCTGTCCATGATTGAACGGAAGCTCAAAAAGGGAGACTTTTCTACCCTGACCGAGCTCGAGAGCTACTTCAAGCGCATGGTGACCAACGCGAAAGAGTTCTATCCTCGCAACACCCAAATCTTCGACGATGCCGAGAGGGTCCGAAAGGCTCTCAGCAACTACATGACCAAGACGAACCCTGCATACAACGGTGGCAACTACAGTGCCGTGCCGACGCCTCTGCCTGCCTCTGGTGTTGTAGACGAAGTTGAGGAGGAAGACGAAGACGACGCGACCCCTGCCAAGACGGGCCGCCGCAAGTCCCAGGGAAATGCGAAGCCTGCGGAAAAGCAGCCCGAGGTTGACGAAGGCGATGAGGACGAAGACGAAGATGCCGAGGAAGATGAAGATGAAGAGGATGAAGAGGAAGACGACGACGCCGAGGGAGAAGAAGACGATGATGAGGAGGCGAGCCAGTCCTCAAAGCGCGCCGCAATAATCATCCGTCGCAGAGGCCCTGGCAGACCTCCCAAAGGAGTGACGCCGCGCAAGTCCAAGGGTCGTACTAGCACACCCAGTCGTCCTGACTGCGAGTACGAGGACGTTCCGTACAAGGGTCTCACTTTCCAGGCCGCGCAGGAGAAGATTGTGGAAGAGATGCTGCGCAAGCGAGAAGACGAGTATGTCACCCTCTTTCAGGAACCCACAACTGCATCCGTACTGATTACTTATGCACCAGGCCCGAGGCGTACTTCGAGCCTTTTGTGAATCTACCTCCCCGTGCCCTCAAGGACTATTATCGGGTCATCAAGGAGCCCATCTCAATCAAAAAGCTCCAGAAATCTGTCAAGGGAGTCAAGGGACGAAATGAAGCCACGGGTACCAGCGAGTTCAAGAACTGGGCTGCGTTCGAAGAGAGCGCTGGCCTCCTTTGGAAGAACGCTTGCTTCTACAATGAAGAGGGAAGTGAGATTTACGAGTTAGCCCAGGAATTGAAGGTGAGATTTTCGGCGGGAAACGGCGATCCTTCATGGTAGAACTAACTCGGGTCAAGGAATTCTTCCTGGATGAGCTGAAGCAGGCCAAAGCAGTTGTCCCAGAGCCATCACAGCCAAAGATCAAGTTGAAGGTACAGCAACCTGCGGCAGAGCAGCCTACTACGTCCAAGAAGATTACAATCCATGTGGGAGGCAAAAGCGATTCGGCGGACTCACCGGCACCTCCTGTTCCTCAGTCTGCAGGCTCTCAAGCAAGCGAGCAGATCGCTCCGAATGGCACCACGCGTCAAGCTGCTAACCCTATCATGCCAGCTGCGATGGACAGAATTCGAAGCACTTCGGCGGCCTCTCCCAGTCCTTCAGTTGCTAACACTATCAAGCGAGAAGATGTTATGCGCCCTTCTCCTGCCGGTACGCCCGGTCACGCGAGTAAACCGTCGGCTTTTCCACCTCCTGGCCAACCCGCAGGACTGTCCAGTGCAACTTTCCAGCCTATTGGTGCTCCGCAGCAACAGGCGCAGCCGAACGGGGTTCAGCAACCTAGCAAGCCTCTCTGGGACCAGAGACTTCGCGCGCCTGGCAAAGGTAGATTACCGTGTTCTCAGTTCAGGTGACGCCATACTAACAGTTTTAAAGGGATTGCGGATGCCCTCATCTCTAGCCTCAAGGTCCAGACTCATCCGATGATCAATCATGATCGTCGGTTTGAAGTTACCGTCAAACCTCTCGAGAAGGTGTCCCAACAGTCGGTTACGGTTCATATGCCTGCCAATCAGCTGAGGATTCAGATCGTTCCGACCTTGCCTGCCTTTTTAGAGAAGGAGGGACGCCAGTACAGACTCTGGGTGATCATCAACCGGCATACACTCACTCCGGTTCATGGAGTTCCAGGTCAAATGCTTTCAACCGGCGAAAGGGTATTCGAGGCCCAGCTCCAGGCTGGTATTGTCAACACCATCGAGGTCCACGTTGTTGCAGCATTGCCCAAGGGCCAGAAATTGCCGAGTGGTGAAGACTTTGAAGTGGAGCAAATGACGGTGCTCGCCAACGTCGTGAGAAACTAGGAGCCTCCGATCAGCATTAGTGACGCATCCACTTCTGTCGAACTATTGGGGGGGCACTTGGTCGGTTCAGAACATCAGCGCACAGAATCGTCGGGTGATGCCGTTGGCTATCGTGAACGTAGCGCTGCTGGACGGGCTGTAGGTTTCCTTGCCCCAACCTTGCAGGCACTTTGGGACAAAGCTGAAGAAAAAAGGGTCCATGGCGATCTCCCGAACCATCTTCTCGATCGGCGCCCCGAGGCATACAACATTAGCGACAACGGTTATACACGCCACCCCCCGATGCACTATTCGAGTCGCGTGCTGTTGCGACCAGATCAAACGCGGATGACTCCGCAAATTGTTCAACCCACAGCAGCGGCTCCGGAGATCAAGCCTCGCAAGCGTTTGCCGGATGACAGGCTGGCTTGGTCCTTGCCACGTGAACAGAAGCTGGATGTGTCGCCCACAGCTTGGTCGAACCTGCCAGACCCGTGGCGCCCGACTCAACCGAAGCCCCAGAGCCAGCCTGAGGTGAGGGAAGAGCCCGGGAGAGGACTTCATAATGGGCTATCTTTAAGTCTTGAAGACGCACACTTCGCAACGAGCTACATTCTTTCCATTGGGCCCGATTTACTGATGAAACTGGGCAAGCACGCTCGTCCTAGTTTGCTGATGCGGGCCTGCGTTTTTGATGAGAAAGTGATAAAAGGACTCGTCAAGGGACTCGTCAACTATAACAACAACCTAGCATTGTTCACCGATCAGGCTTCTATCAGCGCAGTAACGATCAAATGGATATCCATGCTCAGGGAGGCGGACGCTATGGGCGACAGAAAGAAGGGTCTGATACACCTCATGGGCAGCGTAGCACTCCTACTCGATGACCAGGACATGTTCAACAAGGTTCTGCGACACGTTTCCCCGATTTGAGCTGCGTGGTGCTTCAAGTTCGCAGGGCATTCGCCCATCCACGGAAAAGAAGGAATTGGTTTTGGATGGTTGGTCTGGTCAACATTCACAGAGAAGTCGTCGTTTGTTCTTATATTGCTGTCGTTGTGGGACTATTTCGGTATTTGCGGCCCGTTTATACGCCTTCAGATCTGGGCATGGAAAGGCGTTGCTGCTACTAGGGTATTGCCGTGGTGGGTTGGGACGGACAAATATGTATAGATAGATAATAAGTGTTCCATCACCAGAGTGGTTTTTGCATGCGTTGCTTTCTGTTCTCTTCCATCTCCAGGGCAAGTGCTTTCACGCCGGAATCAAGATGAATTTGATGTCACCCGGAGTTCACTGAGGCAAGTGTCCGTGAGCAACTCTGCTTATTGAACGTGATGCGAAGCTATGCCTCCATAGGAGCCAGGATGTCGTAAAGCTGCGCAAGCTTTGCGCAGAGAACTTCGTATTGGAGTCATACTTGCATGACGTCGTCTGGGGATCCGTAATTCAGCTGTGGATCCTAGTGGGAAAATTGGAGCAGCGTTTACCCCAGCAACCGGCATGCAAGCAGTGTCTTGGAGGACGTCGGTAATGCGGCCGGGGTGCCGTCGGACCCTCCGACGTAGCAGCTTTCGTTGTGCGACGGGGGCTTCGGGGGTCGGTGGGCTCTTCCCGCCCAGAAGGACAGCAGACCTGGCGTCACTTTGTCTTGTCTCAGATGCAGCCTCTTGCGTATCCGTAGTTGGTGAGCACGAGGACAAACGCTCGTTGTTCTCGACATCTACGAAAGACACTGGGCTGGGCGTTGAAATAGGCGCGGCAGGTTGCATCACTAGCAGCAGCCGGGCCGGCGGCAGTTGATCTGATGTCTAATCTGTGCAAGCTGGTTGGCACACAGGCATACGGTTCAATAGGAAGGTGACAAGAGAGTCTACGCTGAACTTTGTGCATTCGATTTTTCGTAGCCGACTCCAATTGACTCCGATACCGTCTGAAGTTGATCAAAGGTAAGACACCTGAAGAAGCCAACTGGTTGGAACCACAAGGCCGGGTCAGCTCGTTGAAAGAAAGCTCAGCCAGCATCTGCTGGTGTTCCCTCCACAGCGGGTAGGATGAGTCAATTGACCAATGTCGGAATCGAGCTTCCGTGCGGCATGCAACGCCCCCGTTGCCGCGTTCTCTCCGCTGCTGCACAATGTGAAAGGCGCGCCTCTAGCAGACCCTCCTGCTGCAAGAACCCTGTTACCAGTGGCAGGCGAGGTCTTCTGGGCGGTCAAATCATCCAATATTGGGGGTCGCCAGCCGTCGGGAGACTGACGATTGAAGGAAAGGCGGTGTCTTTCTCCAGCACCACAGAAAGGCTGCAGGACCAAGCCGACTGCACTGAGTGACCACCAAACACCTCACTGCAGCAAGGTGGCACAGTGGACACGGGCCAGAATCCGGGCAAGCTGCAGCATGTGGCATTACCATTTCGAGGGCTAGCGCGGAAGCAATGTGGGAGATCGATCTTCCGATAACGGGGGGTTGATTGGCCGGCACAAGGAGTGGATGCCACCACAGCCAATGGGAGGCTCCTAAAGCAGCCCACTTCAGGTGGCATCTAGCGGGGTACAGGCAGGACCGACGTAAGGACCGGCCCTGAAATTTGTTAACTCGAGAGTCAATGAATGGCACGGCGCTGCAGCGTGGTCGGGGGTGTAGGTATTTGTCTGGAGCGGGGCCAAAGAGTGGAAAAAATTCTTTTTTTTCGTCAATTGACTGGTCGACCAAGGTTGGCAGCGAACGCCGTACTCGGTCATCACTGGCCATCCCGCCCAATCCACTCCTTGTAGCGTCCGCCTCGCCTCAGTCGGCCTGCTTCTGGCTTCCCAGCATAATTTTTTTCCTTTACATACAAAGGCTGCCTCTGCCACTCTCTCCCCGGTTACGTCTCTTCTCCTGTGACTCAACCAGCTTTACCCCCAAATCTTGTATAAATATCGTCACCATCCAGACTCTGGAAATCCCGCCTTCCATCGATTCGATCCATCAACCCCGAACCTCGACCGCCGCTGTATGAACATACAAAATGTGCCCTACTCCTGATGTCCCGGCCACCAACGGCCAGTCCAATGGCACCAATGGCCACACGAACGGCCCCAATGGCGCTGCCAACGGCAACAACGCTGGTGCGTACTACGTGATGCTTGCGCGACAACGTTTCGACCGTGACTGACTCTTCTCGCGTCCAGACCACCCTGGCTACACTGCCATTCCTGTAGGGACACCCAAACTGGCTTCCCACCGTGATGCCCTGTTCTGACTCCGATCGCGCAGACCAAGCAGAAGCACAGCAACCCTTACCAGCCGGTAGGAGACTTCCTCAGCAACGTCGACCGTTACAAGATTAGTATGTTCTGCCGTTTTCTAGGCCCTGCTCTTCAAAGCAGCCACTGACTGGAGGCGCAACAGTCGAGTCCACTCTGAGAGAGGGCGAGCAGTTCGCCAACGCCTTCTTCGACACCGAGACCAAGATCAAGATTGCCAAGGCTCTCGATGACTTCGGTGTTGACTACATCGAGCTGACCTCCCCGGCGGCTTCTGAGCAGTCCCGCAAGGATTGCGAGGCTATCTGCAAGCTCGGCCTCAAGGCCAAGATTCTGACTCACGTCCGCTGTCACGTAAGAAGTCTCGCCATCTCGCGAGCAAGACTACGTCGCTAACCAGTGAACAGATGGACGATGCCCGTCTTGCCGTCGAGACCGGTGTTGACGGTGTTGATGTCGTCATTGGCACCTCTTCCTACCTGCGCGAGCACTCTCACGGCAAGGACATGACCTACATCATTAACGTGGGTCTGACTTCAATTCCGAGTCGCGCAATGATTTACTGACAGCTTTGATGAACAGACTGCCATTGAGGTTATCCAGTTCGTCAAGTCCAAGGGTCTCGAGATCCGTTTCTCCTCGGAGGACTCCTTCCGTTCCGACCTCGTCGATCTGCTTTCCGTCTACAGCGCCGTCGACAAGGTCGGCGTCCACAGAGTCGGTATCGCCGACACCGTCGGTTGCGCCAGCCCCAGACAGGTCTACGACCTCGTCCGCACGCTCAGAGGTGTTGTTAGCTGCGACATTGAGACTCACGTAAGTCGCGTCTGAGTGCGAAGATCTCACAAAGGCTCGACCATGCTGATGCGCGAGATTTAGTTCCACAACGACACCGGATGCGCCATTGCCAACGCCTACTGCGCTCTTGAGGCTGGTGCCACCCACAGTGAGTTGCTTTCCGTAGCCAGTGCCTGGGAAACTACTTGCTAATTGCCTGTCGCAGTTGACACCTCCGTCATCGGTATCGGTGAGCGCAACGGTATCACCCCCCTGGGTGGTCTGATGGCTCGTATGATCGTCGCCGCCCCCGAGTACACCAAGTCCAAGTACAAGCTCCACAAGCTCAAGGAGCTTGAGGACCTGGTCGCCGAGTCTGTCGAGATCAACATTCCCTTCAACAACTACATCACTGGCTTCTGCGCCTTCACCCACAAGGCTGGTATCCACGCCAAGGCCATTCTCAACAACCCCAGCACATACGGTATGTGGCCCAGCTACAGCGGTTGGCCAGTGACGAAAGCTAACTCGGAGCAGAAATTATCAACCCTGCCGATTTCGGTATGAGCAGATACGTCCACTTCGCCTCGAGATTGACTGGATGGAACGCCATCAAGAGCCGTGTCGAGCAACTTGGCCTCACCATGACCGACGCGCAGGTCAAGGTCGTTACTCAGAAGATTAAGGCCCTGGCAGACGTCAGGCCAATCGCCATTGACGACGCCGACTCAATTATTCGTACTTTCCACTTGAACCTCAACTCTGACGAGGAGAAGCCTCTTCTGCCGAACCTGACTGCCGAGGAGCAGGCCAAGTTCGAGCAGGCGGAGAGAGAGCTTGCTGGCGAGCCGGAGAAGCGTGCACTGGATGAGGCTGCAGCGGAGCCCGCTGCCAAGAAGGTTAAGGCGTAAAAATTGTTTTCGGGATGCATACGGGACTTCAAAAAAGGGGGCATCTGCTTGTACAATCATAGAGGGGAGAGCTACAAAAGTGTTTAGTTCAGATACCTCATCATATCAACGACGAAATGGAACGTTCATACTACGTAATTTTGACTCAGACTCCGATGTCGCTGGTGCTACAATTTTCCCCACGAACTAGTAGAGCTCTTGCCTCGAGAGCTTCATCGAGGGCAGACACTCAGGCCACGTAGCTTGCAATGACATTTGCTATCCTTCCTGTAGGCTCACCGCCCTCGGTCACAATTAAATCAATGGTCATCACGTCGCGTGCCCGTTGTCCAGGTAAAGCTCCAAAAAGTTAGCTCAGACTGGGGTCCAGTTGGTGGGGCTTGGCCAAGGAGCTAAGATAAGATAAGCAGCGGCAGAATGCAAAAAAATAATTCACTAACCACTGAATGTCTAACCGCCCGCGCTGAATCCCTTCTCTGAACCGCCAACGTCCAAAACTTCACCTCGAGAATGCGCATCCCTCTCATGCCCTCATGACACAGTAGAAGCCGATCGAAATATCTCTTCTGAAAGTCGACTTCAATTTTAACCGATCGAAACACCGGCCGCGACTATAAACACAAATTCAAGATGGATGCGCACGCCCTGCTTTCGCGGCAAGGGTGGCGCGGCAAAGGGCACTCCCTCCACGCAACGGACGACGCAATCGGCCTCGCGAAACCGCTCCTTCTCAATCGCAAAGACAACACCAAGGGCCTAGGCCAAAAAGCGCATTTTACGAGCGACACGTGGTGGATGAATGCGTTCGACGAGCAGCTCCAGGGCCTGGACACTTCGAAGAAGGGGCAGGTCACGCAGACCGTCACGCAGGGACGGCTGAACCAGATCGAGAAGGTTTCTGGCGGGAAATGGATGCTGTACGCGAGCTTCGTCAGGGGCGGGTTCTTGGATGGGACGATCAAGGGTCCGGAGGAAGAGAGCGGCACGTCGACGCCGGAGAGCGAGGAGACGAGTGGCGATAGCGAGGATGGAGGCGTCAAGCTGTCGAGGGGCAAGGAGAGGGGCGAGACTAAGGAGGAGAAGAGGGCGAGGAAGGCTGCGAGGAGAGCGAGGAAAGAGGCGAGGGAGGCGAGGAGGAAGGAGCGGGCTTTGAAGAAGGCGAAGAAGTCTAAGGCGGTGGAAAAGGCCGATAAGGGGAAGGCAAGGGAGGAGTCTAAGGAGGAGAGGAAGACAAGGAGAGAGGCGAAGAAGGCGAAGAGGGAAGCGAGGAAAGGAAAGACCGAGTCCGAGTGAGGTTGATCTGTCCAGGACATGGATCAGCTATAAAACCAAGGGTCTCGGGCTCACAGGTTGACAACACTGCCGACTGGGAGGAAATCGCGCCGTTCATATGATGAGCGTTAGCGCTTGGTGACTACGCAGCATCGGGCAAGGCCGGTGATTGCCGCATGGAACGCATCACCGCGAAACATACCATTGGCGCAGCATACACAGTGCTGCTTCCGGCAGAGTTTGCGATACTGATATAGGATCGGAGCGCAAGATACACATCCGCGGTGTAACGGTATGCTTTCCAGCATAACCGGCCGCCGTAATTCAACTTTTACGCCATCTAAGCTGCCGACGCTGACTGTCTTCTGTGGTGCAGTTCCTTGTCTCTCATGCAAAGGCTTCGGGCCCATCTGAGCTACACATCTAAGGTTCTTTGGGCGTCTTACCCGGCTTGTTGGACAGCAGCCACGGCCTCCTGTCCCAAAAGTCGTCCTTGATGATGTCCAGATGCTCTATCACGACGCGGGCCTTGTTGCGCTTCTTCTTTTCCTTCTCGGCCTGCGACTTGCTCTGTTGCGTTGGTTCGGCCAGGGCATCTGCGGCCTCGGACGCATTGTGAGTTCCGGGCTCGACAAGTTCGTACTATGAATTTGTTAGTGTTTTCGTAATCAAGGGGGAGTAGATACCCTTACGTCTCGGAAGATCACACTGCCCTTCTTGTACATCTCAGGCTCATTGTTATAGTTGATATTGAATTTTGAGAAGAGAATCTCATTCTTGTCGCCGGAGACGGTGCCCTGGAAAAGTTTTAGTTTTTGTGAGAACGGGAAGACTGCCCTTGTTATATGACTGACCGCAAGCATTTGCTCGGCTGTCTTGTTGTCATAGCCGCCTAGTTGGATCAAGGACCAAAATGTTGTATTGTACAAGTTGTTGATGTGGCCTATAAGGATGAGTCAGATCGAAATTCATGATAGAAAAACTCTAAGCAACAGTTTGCTGCCCGTATGACTCAGATGTGTCAAAACTTACAGTCAACCTGACGCCAGCTCATGTAGTCTCTCAGGTTTGAGACAGTGGGATAGCAAACAGCCCTGCCATCAAAACTTGGCAGAGGTGGTGAAAGCGGGGTATCAGGGAAGTATTGTGACCACAAGTAGATGTAGTTGGCAGTGAACGTTGATACCACTGTGCTCACTAGCTTACTAGAGGTTTGTGAGCTTCTGTACTCTTATGCCCAAGGGTCTGGTGTTCCCTACCTGGCTCTTCTTTCGAACAGCGTGCATGATTTATGGAAGACGAAACTGTACTCGTCGCTCACACCATACGCTATGGTGATGTCTGGAAGTTCTGTTACCACCACGCGCGCGGCCGCGTTCATGAGATCGAGCGCTCTTTTATCGTTCGGCTTCTCGAACTGGTACTTGGCGCATAGTCTGTGAGTCGGTCAGAGGTATTCAGTTGTTCGTCTGGTCCGATGTCCCCTTACTTTGTGAAACCTCTGCCGTCGATACGAACCACAATCCATGTGTTTGGAAGAAGGGTGTCAGCTTGCTCGAAAGCCTTTACATATTCGAACCTGTGACACGAGTTAGTCAGGTCTCGAGCTTCATATCGGGCGACCGTACTTGGAATTCGCCATAATGAGAATATTCGTGCTGAGCCTGCCAAGGTTGATAGGTGAAAACTCAAAAATAGGACATAGGGCCGAGGATAAAATGAGAGGAATCGGGCTCGAAACAGGAGGTCAGGAGTCGTCACCCTCCTTTGACATGCGTCAACCCTCGAATGATAGTCAGAGATGGATTTCAGGTAGAGTTCGCGCCGAGTGTAAGGCGGGCGGGAATGGTGGGGGAGGGGTTGTCGCTCCTTCAGTGGGGTTCGTCGCTGAAAAGCTGCGTCCAAGCACCCAAAGGTAGGTCCCTGATCCCTGTAACCTCTGCTGTCAGCCTTGCAGGCGCGATGGAATAAAGGCAATCGCAACCGCGCACGGCTAAACGATAATTTGCGACTTTGGAGCTCTCAGGCTTCCATTTTCTCAACTATTTACCAGCACCTTGTCGCTTCGAAATTGGCTGCTCTTGCCCGAATATCTTCGCCCGCAGCTTTATTAAGCATCATGAATTTTCTGCTCAGCAACGAAGAGAACGAGGCCATTGCCGCCGTCGAGGCCATCAATGCGATCAACAACACAAATACGATTCGGTCCGGCCACTCAACATGTCTTCGTTTCAACCGAGCAGGCGACCTTCTTGCTTCTGGCAGAGTCGATGGAACAGTGGTAATTTGGGATATTGAGACTATGGGAGTTGCCAGGAAGATGCGCGGCCACAACAGGAGCATTACATCACTAAGCTGGTCAAGATGCGGCCGGTATCTGCTATCGGCCTGTCAAGGGTGGAAGGCCATTCTATGGGATCTCAAGGATGGCAAAAGATACCGCGAGGTTCGCTTTCGAGCCCCTGCCTACATCGCCGAGCTCAATCCCTTCAACCAGTGAGTATAACCCCCCCCACAGATCAGAAGAACTTAGCTGACGCGACAAGTCACCAGTTTGTGGCCTCCATCTTCGAAGAGCAACCAATACTCGTGGACATCTCAGACGTGAACGATGTGAAATACCCACTGCCATCAGCGCCGAAGCACCCCGAGGGAGAAAGGACTGAGAAGCAGTTGAAAGAGGATGCGAAACAGATGACAACAGTTACGATTTATACTTCTACCGGCGAGCACATACTGGCTGGCACAAACAAGGGATGGGTGAACGTCATTGATGTCAAAACGAGAAAGACCATATACTCGGAGAAACCTTGCAGCGGTGTTATCACAACACTGCGTCTCAACAATTCGGGACGTGTGTTGTTGATCAATGCACAAGATCGTATCGTCAGAACCTTTCACATTCCGAATCTGGCGGCGGAGGACCTGGACCTCGACACGGTACACTTTACGAAGGAGCACACTTTCTCGGACCAGGTCAACAGGCTATCTTGGAACCACGTCACGTTCAGCTCAGCTTCCGAATACGTAGCAGCGTCGACCTATAATAATCACGAGATATACGTATGGGACAGAGGCATGGGAAGCACAGGATTGATCCGAATCCTAGATGGACCCAAGGAGGAGCAAGGTGTTGTCGAATGGCATCCAGATCGACCGTTCATCGCTACATGTGGCCTGGAGACGGGGAGGATATACGTCTGGTCCGTCATCCCAGAACAGAAATGGTCGCGACTTGCACCAGACTTTGCGCAGGTCGAAGAGAACCAGGAGTATGAGGAGAAAGAGGACGAGTTTGATATCTACGGTCAGGAGGAATTGACCAAGAGGCGGCTGGACGCCGAGGACGAGGATATTGACGTGGTCAGCTCTGACTTTCTTCACGTGAACAACGGGGGCAAAGAAGCGTTCCGCATGCCGATTCTTTTCGATCTTGGTGAGAGTGACAGCGAAGAGGAGTTTGTCGCGGTATCTACCGGAACCATGAGGAGAAGGAGTCCAGGTGCGGACGGTGAGATACCGGATAGCGAGGTGATTGAGGAGAAGATTCCATCAAGGAAGGGTGCAACCAAGCCGTCGAAGGCCGGCAGGAGGCGATGAAGGACTTGCTGGAACTTCAGTTTGGTGATTCGACAACTCCAGCAGCCCGGTTGAAGCGTCGGTGTAGACGCGTGACAGGGCGTTGGATCGCGTAGCTATGGGACGAGCTTCGGTTGGCGTCCAGACCCCTGCCAAATACTTTAGCGCGACGGCGGTGATGCCAGACTCCAGCTTCGTACAGCTGCTTATTAATAGCAAACAATGCCTAAGTGGTTTTAGCAAGCGCAATTTGAACGTAGTCGTGCCTGAAAGAGTGCATCGAGACGTCGAGAAATGACCTCGAGTCCATGAATAAAAAACCTTGACTCATCGGCCAGTTGCAACTTGAGGCCAGTCAGCCAGCGCGCCTTCCAACGAATCTCCTTAGAAACGTCAAGGTAAGGTAGAGCTACTTCTGTCCTCGTAAGGGATTGGTGCGTTTCAGCACTTTTGCGGGTACCCGGACTACCTCCAGCGGGAGCCTTAGGCACGCGTTCCCAGCCAGAGCAGGAGAGAAAGGAGCGTGACTGCCTAATCCGGCTAGCGCCTTTTGACAGGCTGCGCCAGCCGCCTCCAGGCAAGATTTCTCTGACCTCGCTCCTCGCTTTTGCCTCCAAGGCTTCACATCTACAACTACCGACAAGCCATCGCTTCACCACGCGCATCGTCGGAGAGCGCGTCAAAGCACCAGCACACTCCTTTCCGACTCGACGACCGATATCACGATCGCGATTTTTTCTTCGACTCGCCCGCGCTCGGAAGCCGCGATTGGGAGGAACTGTGGAACCTTCTCCTGGGCCGCTGGCCGGGGATTGGCGTGGTCAAGAGCGCCATCATTGGAACGACTTTTCTCGACCTTTTGCATCTCGACGAGCGTTTCGTACGATAGAATTTTGCATTTCCGACTTCTTGCGCCTGCTTTGCGACCTTTTCAAGTCGCGTAACGACTATCTGCGGCATCCGCGTTTTTCGCCCCCGGACTCTACCAGTCACGCTTCGACACCTTCCTTCCCGACTCCGACAGAAAAACCGGCAACATGGCGAACCTGTACTTTACGCACTCGAGTGCGCCAATCAAGACTGTGGAGGAGATCCAGTTTGGTCTGATGGCGCCCGAGGAGATCAAGAATATGAGTGTCTGCCACGTTCTCTACCCCGAGACCATGGACGAGACGCGCACCAAGCCTCGTGACGGCGGTTTGAACGATCCCATGCTCGGTTCCATCGATCGCCAATTCAAGTGCAAGACCTGCAACCAGGCGATGGGCGAATGTCCAGGTCACTTCGGCCATATCGAGCTGGCCAAGCCTGTGTATCACCCCGGCTTCATCAAGAAGGTGAAGAAGGTGTTGGAAATCGTCTGCCATAATTGCAGCAAGGTGCTGGCGGATAGAGTTAGTCTAACCGGCGTTGCTTGACAGCCACCTTGACTCGATTGTGCTAACCTGCCCATCTCAGAGCGACCCAGAATTTCTGCAAGCCGTGAACACCAGAGACCCAAAGGTTCGATTTAACCGGATATGGAATATCTGCAAGAAGAAGACCCGTTGCGAGAACGAGACCAAGGAGGTCAAGAATGACGATGGAGAGTACAGTTTGGGAATGAAGCAGGCTCCCGTCAACCACGGTGGTTGCGGCAATATCCAGCCCAGAGTTCGTCACAAGGCGTTGCAGCTCATCGCCAAGTACGAGTCTTCTGGCGAGGATGGTGTCAAGAAGAAGGAGGAGCCTCAAATCACACCCGAGATGGCTCACAACATTCTGCGCCGCATCAGCGATGACGACCTGAGGGACATGGGTCTCAACCTCGAGTACGCTCGTCCGGAGTGGATGATTGTTACTGTTCTGCCAGTTCCGCCTCCGCCTGTTCGTCCTAGTATTTCTATGGACGGCACCGGTCAAGGCCTGAGAAACGAAGATGATTTGACCTACAAGCTGGGTGATATCATTCGAGCCAACAGCAACGTCAAGCAGGCCATTCGCGAAGGCTCTCCTGCTCACATTGCTCAAGACTTCGAGCAGCTTCTGCAGTACCACGTTGCCACCTACATGGACAACGACATTGCTGGACAACCTCGTGCTCTCCAAAAAAGTGGTCGTCCCGTCAAGGCCATTCGTGCCCGTCTCAAGGGCAAGGAGGGTCGTCTCCGTGGAAACTTGATGGGTAAGCGTGTTGACTTCTCGGCACGTACCGTTATCACTGGTGACGCCAACTTGTCTCTCGACGAAGTCGGTGTGCCCCGAAGCATCGCTAGAACTCTCACCTACCCCGAGACAGTTACGCCATACAACATCGGCAGGCTGCACGAGCTGGTTCAAAACGGACCCAACGAACACCCTGGTGCCAAGTATGTTATCCGCTCTGACGGAACCAGAATTGATCTTCGTCATCACCGTCGAGCCGGTCAGATTTCGCTCGAGTACGGCTGGAAGGTCGAGCGTCACTTGATCACGGGCGACTACATCATCTTCAACCGTCAGCCCTCCCTGCACAAGGAGTCTATGATGGGTCACAGAGTTCGTGTGATGCCATACTCTACGTTCCGTCTCAACTTGTCCGTCACCTCGCCCTATAACGCCGATTTCGACGGTGACGAAATGAACCTTCACGTCCCTCAAAGCGAAGAGACGAGAGCAGAGGTCAAGGAACTGTGCTTGGTACCGATCAACATCGTGTCACCGCAAAGAAACGGTCCTCTCATGGGTATCGTGCAGGACACTCTTGCCGGTGCCTACAAACTCTGCCGTCGTGACGTTTTCCTCACCAAGGAAGCCGTGATGAACATCATGCTCTGGGTTCCCAACTGGGACGGTGTAATCCCCCCACCAGCTATCATTCGTCCTCGACCAAGATGGACGGGTAAGCAGATCATGAGCATGGCTATTCCCAACATTGTCAGCTTGCACAATGCCCCGGATTCCAAGGAAGACAATCCGCTTAAGGACGAGGGTCTTCTTATCCAATCCGGCGAGCTCCTTTACGGTCTGCTTTCCAAGAAGAACATCGGTGCTGCCAGTGGTGGTATTGTCCATATCGTCTACAACGAGCACGGCCCCGAAGCGTCTATGAAGTTCCTTAACGGGGTTCAACAAGTCGTCAACTACTGGCTGTTGCACAATGGTTTCAGCATCGGTATCGGTGACACGATTCCCGATAAGTTGACCATTGAGAAGGTGCAGGTACATATCGACGAGCACAAGGCGGAAGTCGAGGCCTACACTCAGCAGGCTACCGCCAACGAGCTCGAGCCTCTGCCCGGTATGAACATTCGTGAAACTTTCGAGAGCAAGGTTTCTAAGGCCCTCAATACTGCCCGTGATAAGGCTGGTACCACTACACAGAAGAGTTTGAAGGACTTGAACAACGCCGTCACCATGGCTTCGTCTGGTTCCAAGGGTTCGTCCATCAATATCTCCCAGATGACTGCGCTCGTCGGACAGCAGATTGTCGAGGGTAAGCGTATTCCTTTCGGGTTCAAGTACCGGACGCTGCCCCATTTCACCAAGGACGACTACTCTCCCGAGGCTCGTGGTTTCGTCGAGAACTCCTACCTCCGTGGCCTGACGCCAAGCGAGTTCTTCTTCCACGCCATGGCTGGTAGAGAAGGTCTGATTGATACCGCTGTCAAGACTGCCGAAACCGGATACATCCAGCGTCGTCTGGTCAAGGCTCTTGAGGATGTTAGTGCCAAGTACGATGGTACAGTCAGAAACTCCCTGGGTGATATCCTTCAATTCCTGTATGGTGAGGATGGTCTGGACGCTATCTACATTGAGAAGCAGCGGATGGACCACCTCAACATGTCAGACAAGAAGTTCGCTGACCGGTTCCGCCTCGATGTCATGGATGAGACCAGACCAGACGAGCTTGATTGGCTTGAGTACGGTAATGAGATTTCTGGTGACCCGTCAGTCCAGCAACTTCTGGACGAGGAGTACGAGGCTCTCCTTCATGATCGCAAGCAAGTTCGCAAGATCAACTTCAAGAGGAAGGACGACGAGTCGATGCAGCTGCCTTTGAACATCGTTCGTCTGATGGAAACTTCCAAGAAGCTCTTCGCTGTCGAAGACTTCCAGCGGAGTGATTTGAAGCCTCAGGATGTCATCCCTGCTGTCCAGGCTATGCTCAACAGAATGACCATCGTTCGTGGCAACGACGAAATCTCCAAGGAGGCCGACCGAAGCGCCACTATCCTCTTCAAGGCGCAGATCCGCTCCAGATTGGCCTTCAAGCGTATTGCTTGCCAACAGCGCCTGAACAAGATGGCTTTCGAGCACGTCCTGGGAGAGCTGGAAGCCCGTTGGGACCGTGCCTTTGTCAGTCCCGGTGAGATGGTTGGTGTCATTGCTGCGCAGTCTATTGGTGAGCCTGCCACGCAGATGACCCTGAACACCTTCCATTTCGCTGGTGTGTCTTCCAAGAACGTCACCCTGGGTGTCCCTCGTCTCAAGGAAATTCTCAACCTGGCTCAGAACATTAAGACCCCGTCCATGGTCGTCTACCTGAGTGGCGAGGAAAACGCCAGCCAGGAAGCTGCCAAGGCCCTTCGAAGCACTGTCGAACACACGACCCTGCGGTCTGTCACAGCTGTCACTGAGATCTACTACGACCCTATCATCACCTCGACTAACATTCCTGATGATTTGGATATGGTCGAGTCCTACTATCTCATTCCGGACGAAACTCATGACCGAGCCGAAGATCAATCCAGGTGGCTGCTCCGTCTCACGCTCGATCGCCAGAAGTTGCTTGACAAGGAACTTACTGTCGAGGACGTTGCTAGGCGCATCAAGGAGGAGTACCCCAACGATCTCGCCGTCATTTTCAGTGACAACAACGCCGAAGAGCAAGTTATCCGCATTCGCCCCATGCACGCTGGCAACGATGACAAGGACGAGGATGGTGAGAAGAAGATGGAGGACGATGTCATGCTTAAGAGATTGGAGACTCACTTGCTGGACACGCTTTCTCTGCGCGGTGTTAAGGGCATTGAGAGAGCCTTCTTGAATAAGGAGACGAAGCTTATCGAGACCGAAGACGGAGCATTGCTGGCCGCCAAGGCTGACGAGCGTTGCTCAGAGTGGTACCTGGATACCTCTGGAACTGCTCTCCGCCAGGTCTTGTCTGTCGACGGCGTCGATTCCACTCGCACATACACCAACCACTTGTGGCAGGTTGTTGAGGTCTTCGGTATCGAAGCGGCGAGATCGGCACTTGTCAGAGAATTGACGCAGGTGTTGGCGTTCGACGGTTCATACGTCAACCACAGACATCTTGCTCTTCTTTGCGACGTCATGACCTACAGAGGTACGATCTCCGCTGTCACTCGTCACGGTATCAATCGTGCAGACACTGGTGCTCTCATGCGTTGTTCCTTCGAGGAGACGGTCGAAATTCTGCTCGAGGCTGCCGCTGTTGGTGAACTGGACGATTGCCGCGGTATTTCTGAGAACGTCATGCTCGGTCAGATGGCACCGATGGGAACCGGTCACTTCGAGGTCCTCCTCGACCCCAAGATGTTGGAGACTGTCATCAGCGACAACTCACGCATGGGTCTCATGCCTGGTATGCCTGTCAAGGGCGGCGAGGCCGGAGGTGCCGCAACCCCCTACGACTCTGGCTCTCCCATGGCGGATTCTGGATACTTGTCGCTCAGCTCTCCTGCTGCCGGAAACTTCTCTCCCATTGTGGGCGCTGGCTCAGATTCCCCTGCCGGTTTTGGTACCGAGTACGGTGGAGGAGGCTTTGGTGGTATTGGTTCTGTCAACCCGTACTCGGCGCAGAGCCCGGGCCGGCCAACAAGTCCATTCAGCACGTCACCGACCTCGCCTTTCAGCAGCTACGGATCTTTCTCCCCGTCCTCGCCGAACGCGGGATACTCTCCCACTTCGCCACTCATGGACGGTGCTGGCGGTCGCTATGCGACTTCGCCACAGTTCAGCCCTTCCTCCCCGTCGTTCTCCCCGACGTCACCCATGCTGCGACCCACGAGCCCTGCAAGCCCCAACTACAGCCCGACGTCTCCAAGCTACTCGCCGGCTTCTCCCTCTTCGCCAAGGCACTACTCGCCCACCTCCCCAGCGCAGTACGCCTCGCCCACCTCGCCGAGCTACTCTCCTGCCAGTCCCAACTACAGCCCGGCATCTCCCAACCTTCACGGGGCTGGTCCCACGTCGCCATCGTACTCCCCTGCGTCGCCGACGTGGTCGCCAACTTCACCGGAGGCGTACTCGCCGACAAGCCCGAGTTTCAACCAACGAACTCCTGGGGCGCAGCAGTCTCCGACCAGCCCCAGCTACTCCCCAACCGTTAGTGTACCATGACTCCTATAAACGCAAACCTGGCAAGTTCTAACATGATATCACAGTCACCTTCTTGGTCTCCGAGAACCCCTGGACCCGGTGGTTCTGGAAACTAAACGTGTGTCGAGCTCTGATGAGGCATCCGATCGTGCCTTCGGTTCGCCACTTTCTTTTACTCTCCTAATACGCCGACTAATGATTCTACGGCTTAACTGGTTCTGGTTGATTGGAACATTGCATCTCATCACAGACGCAGGCTGTCACTGATCTCTTCTTTCGCGCGGAGGAAATGGTTGCTATGCATCATAGAAGTGCTCCAGAGACAACACACAAAAACAACACAAGATTGCGCCAAGCAAAATGGCTAGAGGGAAAGGTACTGGACAGGAAGCGGCACGCATATCTACACCCCCACAAAACAAACGATTGAGAAAAAAAATTCCCAAAGAAAGAAAACCCTTTCACGGCGTGGTTTCTGTAAAAAGCTGATTTGTATTATATGCGATGGGGGTTTAAGGGGGAAGGAGGGAGGGGAGTGGACTCTTGATTTTGATGGTTACGTGCGACGGAGAGATGAGGTTGAAGGACTCCCCGGCCCACCCCCCTTTGTTGGAAGAGACAAACAGATTGGACTTTTCTCGCGAGGGAGAGGAGGTTTAGTTTTTTTTTAACCCCCCTACCCACAGAAGACACTCTGAAATGAACCAAGATTGGTTTTGATGCGAATAACACTGTGTGCAATGCGTGTTGTGCAATCTCCCATGTGTGTAAACGTGCAGCATCCGACAGACAGAGCCTCTGCTGTGATGATGACCGTCGACCTGCATCGTTCCGAGTGTGTGCCCTTTCGTTGCAGTTGCAGCCCGAACATCGCGTTTACTACTTCAAGAAAATGCCAAACGTTGGGCAACAACCACATCCAACTTTACCGCTCCAGGGCAGGGAGAAAGGTGGGTTCGAGGAGCACGGTTGGGGAAATGTGTGTCGATGGAGTCGGACGTGATCTACGGCGTTGTCATACTTACTTACCACTCCTACTGTTGAACACAACCCACGCCCCCCCCTCTCGCTCTTCCCCTTCCTCCCCTGCCTTGAGACCGTACACCAAGAATCGCCTCGCTCATCCGAGGGGGGTTGTTCATGGGGGAGGCGTCACAATCTACCCACGCGTCCGCGTTTCTCCTTGCCGGAGCGAACTGACATGACACCAAGACGCAACAGGAAAAGCTCCTTGCTCGTTGCTCCTTGTCGTCGTTCGTCCCTTCCTTCCTTCTCCTTCGCGTGCCCGAGCAGGCAGCGGCGCGGACGCAGACGACAGCGGCGCCACCCGCTTCCCACAGCGTTCGTCAAAACTCTGTTTCTAATTTTTCTGGTCCTTCTTTGTCTTGGGCTCTTGTGTCTCCTCTTTTCGGAGAGGGCCCCTTGAGGCTTGTGTGTAAAGGCATGAGGGTTATCCATGAACAACATCAATGATGCAAGGCGGGGCCGGAGCTCGTACCATCCTGGAGACTCGGGAGGGGGGCCGTTGACCAAGGGTCAGGTAGACATCATGGATTATTTGCCCATAGGACAAGACGCGTCCTCGTCGGACTGCTCGCTCTTCCTCTTTCGGCCAGACGAGAGGCTCCATCCATCCTCTCCGTCTCCATCTTTAGTCACGTCCCGTGTGCCAGTCTCATCGTCACAAAAGTTACGAGTCATCATACATGCTCACGATTCCGGTCTGGGCCATTCAGCCTCTTTCTTCAGTAACCACGGAGCTGTGTGCAATGGATGGGGATGAAGGGAGGGTAGGGTGAACCAAGAGTCGTTCTTGATGGTGGTGTGCGGGAGGTCGCTTGACTCTCTAGCCTCACCAACACCCGCCGAGGGTTCCAATACAGGTTTGATGAACCCTCCCTCTCCCCTTTGCTTTCTCTGTTTTTTTTTTTTTTTTTTTTTTTTGGGCCAAGCCGCGGTTCTTGCGGATGGTTCCAACATGTGTATGCTCAGTAGCACGCGTACATACTGCCAGTGTGTGTGTGTGTTAGTGCGTGCGCGTGGGCCACGCCCAGTTTGGGTGTGTTGCAAAAAACGAAATGAAGAGGAATACTGCCTCACGGGGTCGCGGCCGAGTGGCAGAGACTGTGCCGTTTCCCCCGAGCCCCGAGAAGGGCAAGGGTATTTACCAGGTCCTTGGGGCACCGTATCCGTAGCAGGCATGAGGAAGAAGGAAAACGAAAGTCCCGCCGAAAGGGCCATCTCAATCTGAACCGGCCCAGACCAATGACATTCATTCGTTGATCAAATGCAAGGCGGCAAAAGCCAGGCAGCCCATTGTGCCTTTCGCCTGCGCCTCTCTTCCCCTCTCTTCGACTGCTGACTTTGAGGGCGTATGCTCACTTCCCAAGCGCCCGTAGCGACCACAATATTATGAGAATTGTGGGCTCCAAATTTGCGGCGAAAAGGAGGGCCCTGACCTCATATGCCCTTTGCTGCTTGTTGGTCTTGGGTTGGACGTCGACCCGGTCAACGGGCCAAGGGAGCCGGAGCCCGGTAACAGGGCCCCTCCAGCAGGCGAAGGGGGGAAAAGGAAATATTGAAGGCCTTTGACTGCGACAAGCGAAGTAACTCGGTGAAAGATGGAAGGGGCCAAAGGTCATCGAGTCCCCACAATGAGACGTTATTGCGCGTTGTCGAACCAACACAGTCTCTCTGCTTTTCATTCATTCTTGATAATCCATCATCAATCAGCCGGGCCGTGTGGGACCTTGAACTCGGCGCACAGGACACACGGTCGAGACGCTAAAACCTCGAACCGTCTGCCGCAAAGATCGATCACTGGGGTTATCCCTAGCCCTAGCATGGTGAGATGGGGCATTGGGGGTGAAGCGCTGAGGCGTACATGGGGTTGAAGGGTTCCCGCGGCTTGGAGTTTCGTTGATTATCCCTTCTATAAACACTTCAGTTAAGAGCGCGAGCATGGGCCCATGTAGGAAGGATTGCACGAGGCGGGCAGAGAAGCAAAAGACCAACCGTGCCACCCTCGTAGATCGGCAGGCTTGCGGGCTAGATTCCGCTCCCGTCGCTGATTTTGGACCGGTCTGGCGAGATATACTGGGGGCTCTTCGCTTGACGTTGGCCTCGAAGGGGGCGATGAGCTTGTGAAGAAAAAGGAAAGAAACAAAGCATGCGACGATATCGCGAGTCGTCTAACGATCTGCAACTGTGGCGCAGTTGGGCTTGCTTCCGCCCAACACCCGACCCCCAAAGCTGGCAGTTCCTGAGCGAATAGAGGACCACCTGCTTTTGTGAAGTTTCCGTTGGGCTCTGATTGGCTTTATGCAGTCGAAGCGATGTGCATAGCCGCCGACGACCAGGCTGGCGGGAGCCCTGGGCGGCGGCCTGCACATGCAAGCTGACTCCGGACAACACCCTGTGCCCCAAACAGGCATGCAAGTTGGGTGGACGGCCATGGCCGAAGATCCGTCGCGAGCGGAGAGGTGCTGGGCGCAGTGCTGAAGATGAGTGAAACCCAAACTGGCTGAGCGTTATGGGCACAGTATGCAGTGCTTGAATTCGACGAAAAAAGAATGCGATTATGCTTTTCATGTTTGTGCTGTAAGACGTGACACGGAGAGTGTCAACGAGGTAGATGACGGGCCGAAGACGAGCACGAGGGATTCGGCAGGGAGCCAGAGCACAGAGGCGGTAAACAGCAGCTGCTATCCTCGCGCCCGATTATTTTAGGCTATTGAGAAAATGTTTGCCGTCACCCCGTTGAAAATGGCCGCAATATCTGGCAGAAACACGGCGTGAAGAACTCGTGTGCCAGGCAAGATTTGTGATTAGGGTGAGATGACGGTCCCTGGGGTCTATGCCCATCTGGCCTGGCGAGAGGCTCTCTCTGTAGCCGGGTTGTGTCCGGCGGGCATCCTGGCGCCAAAAAAAAAAAAAAAAGGCGGTTGACGAAGAAGGCAGATCGGGAAACTCACTCGCATCGTAGTGTTCATCCAATTCCCTTGAGGCCCTGGAGATGGGACCCCATATTCCACACGTCTAAAGTTGCTTGGGATCCCCTGGTCTGCGGTCGATTGCCAGTGGAGGAGGCATCAATGCTCAGGCTTGGCGCACTGCAGGGGGGGCACTTCAACGGCGAGACTCTGGTCGCAGCGCGATGCTGCATAGGTATGACGCGGGAATGAGGCCACGGCAGGGCATTGGGGGTTGCACAAGGTTGCGTGCGGCCAGAAAGAAATAACAAGAGGCGCAGAGATGGCGACGGCCACAGCAACTGTGAGAAGCAACCCGGCAATTGCTGCCGGTACGGCGCATGTTGAGAGTAATGCAGGCAGACATTGTGGACAAGCTGGGTGGTTGAGGTAATGGTAGACGGTATGCGTGTGGTGGATGTGCGTGCATACGTGCCCGTGTTTTGTGTGATACTTGTGTCGCGACAACCACGGTCTTGTTCAGCGTGCGACGGCGGCGGTGGTACAGCCGAATACAAGCATAAAGTAAAGTTGGTGCATGCGTGACTCTGGACACGAGGCCGGTCAGCGTACAGAGCTGTACCTTAGGCTGGTATCCGCAATCATCTTCACCTGATGTAAGGCGAGCCTGCTTGCGCCGCCGCGTGTCCACCTCGACTTGAAGACGTGACGGCGAGGCCAGTCGGCATGGATACGAAGGCGAGGGTTAGTGGCCTCGTACGCATCCGCACGTAGGGGAGAAAGGCAGAAAAAAAAGGAAGATCAGGGTTCCATTGAGCAACGCAACAACAGGCAAGAGTCGCAGCTGGAAACCGGACAAGGCGTGTCCAGGCTAGTCCAGTCGAGATAAGGGCCTCCCAAAAACCCGGCCGGTGTGTTTCTTGCGTCGCAAAGCCAGGTACCTGGAGCAAGGTCGGGCCAGGGGCGGAGGATTTGATGAGACGACGTGACGTTGGCTTGGTGAAGTGCATGATGGAGGTGTGTGGTGAAGTCAACAGAGTAATGTGCTGCACACAAAAAAGCTCCTGCTTGCGCCGGTCTTGTCCTTCCTGTCTTGAATATGTCACATCCTGAGGTAGTTGACATTGACAGGGCAAGGACAGCCAGGCGACGCGAGGACATTGGACCCTCTCTCCTTCTTGCCCTCCAGCAGTGCCTGGAAATACCTTTGCTTCAAGTACCTACCTTACCTCTCACTCTCAGCTTTCGCCTGGACATGGCGGCTCCGAGCTGGAGCTCGTGCCCGTCTGTCAATCTCCCGGCCCACATCATGGCCGGTGCCCATCACCCTGGTCCCCGGTCTGCTCCATGCGGGCATGCTCATGTTCGCACGCACCATACCTTACCTTTACCTACCTTACCTTACCTTACCTTACCTCTACCTATCCGTGCTGCAGTAGCTGCGTGCAGCGTGAGGTGAGGTTCAAGAGAGCTCCCCCAACCCCTGCTGACCTACCTTCCCTCCTGGGTACCACCTTAAAAACGCAGTGCGCACTGTAAGCCCAATGCTGCTTCTGCTTCCTGGCCCCAAAGCAGAGTGACGCCCTCCCCGTCGTCATCTCATCTTCTTCTGCCCATCCCCCCCTCCCTCTGGGCCTCTAGCCTCCGACTCGCCGCTCTGCTACTACGCCTGTCCTTGTCCACATCCTCTCGCCTCGATGTCTGTCCCCACGTACGTCCTTTCACATTCCCGCCGCTTTGAGGGGCACATTGGAAAAGGCATGCACGGGTGATGGATCTGAGGGCGGGTTACATCCGGAGAGCGTGTCCTATCCTGTCGTCGTCGGGCAGAACTCTCAAGTCTGGCGAGAACGCTCGGCGCGAGCGCAAACTGCTGCTTGCTCCTTCTGCCCTTCTTCTGCCGTGATCTTTGATCTCTGGGCCCTCGCTCTGCTGCTCTTCCCTGCCCTGTCTGTTTATGCCCTTCCGGTCTAGTTCAGTCCGTCGTCAGGTAGCCCGGGCCTAGTCTCTTTCCTGTCTTCCGCCGTCCGGGGTCGCTCCGCAGAGCAAGGCCCAAACTAACGCATACCTCGTCTAGTCGACCATTCATCGTCTGCTTCCAACTCGCCTCAGACTGCCTGCCTGCCTGCCCACGTTTTGACGGCTCCTCGCAGCATCTCTGAACTGCCTGACCGGCCCGTCTTGTTTCCACCGGGAAGGGGGGGCTTCGTCGCACAAGCTCAATGCCCCCATGTTCCATGTTAGTGATCCTTCTCGCCCACCCCCAATCCGACCACGGCCTGAGATTGCACCTTTCAAAATTGATTTTTTTTTTTAGAAGATGGACACAGAAGAGAGGCATTGCACATCTCATCGGACTCTCTCTCTCTCTCTCTCTCTCCTACTCTCTTAGCGCGCATGGGTTAGTTTAGTACACCCGCCGTTACGCTAAGCCTGGGGGGCAGCGTAGCGTAGCATACCTAGCGTCGAACTGCAATGAGGCAGGGTCGTATGGCGTGGTTTAGTCTCGCTTGTTCCGTCTGCCCTACATAGTACAGAGACGGATGGTGTGAATTCTGACAGCTGCGCCGCAACCGCTCTGGATTGGTGTATCCAGTCTCTCGCCATGTGCCCTGTTGGTTGCCTTATTTTGTCGACGAGCCGTCCAAGTGGCCATTCGGACCTGTCCTTTTTTTTTCTTTTTTTCTACGGCTTTTTTCTTTTCTTATTTTCCTCTCAGATATGTCGTTGGCTGCACTCGCCTGTTTCCCTCCCCTTATTGTGCGACATCCGTCGCTACGGTTTTCTCCTTCTCCCGTCTTTTTCGCCGACATTTTGCAGGCCAGGGTGCTCGAGAATGCTCGGAAAAGAGATGTATGCATGGCTTTTGCGGAAGCTGCGTTTGTTGTCCGCAACGCTGCCTCGCTTGTCGCGCGTATCATGCATTCCGCTGCGGTTCCGGCCTCTATTGCGACCTGGCCTGGCCGCCTGCGCCTGCTTAATAAACACACTCGTAGAGAAAAAAAAAGAGGGCGGCCGCCCATCACATGACGAGACCCTTATGCTGGGTCAAGTTTGAATCCCACCCGCCGTGCGTTTTGAATTAGGGCCCGGCGCGGCCTTTCCCAGCCTCACGCCCAGACGGCCGGCTAGCCGGCCGATGCCCTCTTTTATTGCGCCGCCATGCACCGCCGCTGAAGAAAAATTGAAGAAGGTTCGATGGATCCGGAGTGCTGCTCGCCCAGGGGTCTACAGACTTCTGAGGGGGGCGTGGGGGAACTTCGGCCCTCTATTATGCATATATAAAGGGCCTACATAGTACGAGGCCTAGTATATACTTAGTATATGCTCTACGTAGCCCTACTTTAGAGGCCCTACTTTAAAGGCCTTAAGGGCACGTATATGCTTAGTATAAGCCTTACTTTAAGGGCCCTACTTTCAAGGCCCTACTTTAAAGGCCCTACTTTTAGAGGCCTTGCTTTAAAAGCTCTAAAGGCGTATATATATTTAGTATAAGCCCTACTTTAGGGACCTTACTTTAGAGACCTTACCTTAGGGGTTCTAAAGGTATATATATATACTTAGTATAAGCTTTACTTTAGGAGCTATAAAGTAGGGGCTCTATTTTAGGGGCTCTACTTTAAAAACCCTACTTTAGAGGCCCTAAGGTACGTATATACTTAGTATAAGCCTTACTTTAGGGGCCCTATCTTAGGGGCCCTGAGGGTATATAGAGGCTTTTTTGATATTTACTGTGTAACTTGTATTTCCTTATATAAGTGTGTGGCGCTTGCACGGCCACAGCCCCCTAGGAAGTCTGTAGACCCCCCTGCGAGGTGTACACCCCGATGCGTTGTTGGATGACTTCGCCGTCCATGTACCTCTCTGTATCTACGCGCATCCTCTTCGATCCCGCCACCAACACGGCAGCAAGGGTCGTTCTTCAGGTTGGGGCCAAACCGTTGCCTATGAATCATGCAATGCCCTCGGCCGTTGGATGTGCGGGAACATACATGCGTTTTTTGCAGACGGACCGCTCCCGCTCGCTCCCTGCCGTGCCGCCTCAGTATTTTTCTGACAGGTAACACCAGTTCCACAGTATTCCGCCGCCCTCCTCTTCATCGTTGCCGACCTTGCCCCCATTCTAGTGCCTCTGTTCGGGGTCCAAGACGCTGGCTGATCTTAACGTGGCCCGGCACCGCATGCAGCCCTCTGACAGACCGTCGGTCATGTCACTGCTGCCTTGACTCCTCTTTCAATTCTTGCAACGAGACTGGTGGTTTGGAGCAGCGTAGTTGTGGAAGGATTGAATTGACTGCGCCATCGCAGAGAACTATTGACAGGCAGAGAGAGATAGCGAGAGAGAGAGAAAATCTGGCCATGGCCAGCCCCAACATGCGAAAGTTGGGTGACTGCCCGGAAAAGTCTAAAGAAACACCGCGTCTGATGCTGAAAACACGCCCCAATCATGTGAACAGAATCAAGACATCAAGAAAATGGTCCCCTGGCGAGCGGGTTTCGACAGCCCCAATGCATCGCCATCCCCCAAGGTTGCTGTCGCCAACATCGCCTGACCGTTGAAGAAGAGTATGAGTGTGGGCGTGAGCCCTATGGCTCCATGCAAAAGCCTGACGAGAGGTCATAGTCTTTGGACCGTCTCCTTTCGTGGTGGTACGGGCGCTGTTCTACACGGCGATTCACATGTTAGCAGCGCACCAGGAAGATGCAATCAAGGGCAATCCCAAAACTAACCTACTGCTTTGCTTGACAAGCGGGCGCGGAACAGTACCCATCCGTCTTCTGGGGATCTTTTGTCTCCAGCTTGCACGGTTGTGAGTTCTTCTTCTCGCGGCATTCTCTGATATAAGACTCTGTGTGTCCGCACTTGGTGTAGTAGTTGCTGTGTTGGTTGCACATCTTGATTCGGAGTGTTGTGTTCAAGAACAAATACTTCAATGTGCCGCAAAATATACGAGCTCAGCGCAGAGTAGTCTCTTCGCAACGAGATGGTAATTTGACAAGACTCCAAGTAGGCCGGAGGAGGAGCGAAATCAAGCAAGCGGTCGTTGAGGAAGAGATGGGTTGGCGGGAAGCTTGTGAGTCAGAAGTTGCTGTCTTAGTCTTCAGAGTCGGTGTTATAGTTGATGTCCTTACTGTGGTTGCTGGATGAGGAACGAGAAGCTTTGGAAAGGAGGGAATGAAGTCGGTCTTATAGTTGTTTGTGACACGAACCCAAGGTCGTAGTCATTTATTGTCTTGGGGTTGATGGTCGGGAAAGGTGGGCTGACTGGTTTGCCATCGTCAATAATTGCCAACCAAGCAAAGCAACGAGGGCCAGCGAAAGCTATCACACCGATGATGCCAAATGGAAATAGACGCAGCTTGGCTGTTGGTTGTTTGCCAGTCTATCCGCGATGCTGCTGTTGGTAGGGCCGCGTCGGATGTTGGTGCGTCAAACGTCTTGTAATATTGCCGCAGGGAGGGCTGCGACTTGTTGGAGGGATGTAATGTAGAAGATGTAACGGGCTGTGACAGGCACTTGTACCTTGAATGTCGCGGTACTTGTGAGAGGGAAGCTGGCCTGCGGATGCGGACCGGGCAGATGGTTGATTTGATCCGCCCCTAGATATGCGGTCGGGAGGCGGTCGTCCTGTGGGGTTGGATGGACGGCCGTGGAGAACCCAGCCTATGCAAGGCAACTAAACCCTCACTACTAGCTCTCCCGGGCAAGAGTAATGGCCCGGTTGTGTGCTTCCAGCTCACAACTACGGCCAATCTGTTGTTCTTGAGGGTGTTTAGGCCGGCTTATTCGAAGAAAAGACAGGCTATCTCCGAAGAGGGCGTGAAGCCGGCTCCTGTCCAGACAGCAAGACCAGGGTCTCGTGCAGAGACCTTTCTGGAAGACGACAGTCGTTAGATGTGATATCTACTGAAGATGAAGGGCCCCCAAACTGCGCTTGGGAGGCACGGTCGTCAATTCGGGCCTGCTGACGCAAGTCTTGTTGTGTTGTAGCAGGAAACGAGATGTGAGTGGACAAGGGGATATCCTCAAAGTAGCCTTCGCCGCCCCACGACTTTGAACTGCACCTGAGATAAAGACTGTCGAATTTTTGCAGGCAGAAGCTGACTAGTAGGCGTATTCGTGGTGTCGCAAACTGAAGTTTGTCGAGAAGAATGTTGTAAGAAGAGAAAACAGGCCGAGGAAGAAGACGACAAGAAGTAACCAAAGCCACCCCGCCCAGTTCACTGGCTACCTAGCAATAACGGACACTCGCGGCAGGGAAGGCGTTGCACCTCTCGTGGGTTTCCATTGCCGCATGTCACCCGCTGGCCGCACGTCCCATTTGGGGAACGTGGGAAACGGACGGGACGACGACGAGGCCGAGCAGGGTAGAGCTTGACGTGGGTGGTGGTAGTGGTAGTGGTGGTGGTGGTCCAGGGTCATGCCGCAGTGGTCGGTTCCCGGTGTCCAAGGAGCGGGCAAGCAACTGCCTACAAAGAAAGCAGACCCACCTGCCCGTCTTCATTTTGATTGTACATGGCCAGAAGATGTCCAAAGACCCCTCGTGGGCTGGTCCTAGTGCATCCGTATACCAGGAATACTCCCAAGTGTCGAGATGACGGTTCAGTGTCTCGAGTGGATCGCTCAACGATGTCGCACATGGGTGATCCGCGTCAAGCCCTGGTTAACTTGTTTGGGCATGGCCACTGCTTGAGGCCCTTTGTATCCGTTTGTGTAGCTCTTCATTTGTCTACCACAGTTTGCCGTCCCTTCAGCAGTCTTGGGTATAAGCTCAGACGAGCAAGCCAGTCATGTACTTAGCCCTGCTGGCTGCCACATGGCGGCTTGCCCCAACCAGCTGGAAAAGATTTGAGGTGACGGACAGCCTAGAATAGCCAAGCAGGCCATGGCGCAAGCGCACTTTACGCCGGAGTGGTATGAAGGATAACTTTGTCGTCGTTGGCCAGGTCGAAACCTGAAGTACGGGGGTGGCCATAGAGCAGGGAAGGCCCAAACAGGTCGAATGAGGCCGCAGGTCGAACCGCAGGGCGAAGACAAGAACCATTCAACGACGGTGTCTACGTTGCTCCCCCCCATGTGTAATGTTTGATGGTGCCCCGTCCCCCGGGAACGAAAAAGAATTGAACTAGAGCAATGGCCAGAAGGAGGCAGGGTAGAAAGTCCGTAGACAGGCGGACGATCGGCCGGATGGGCCAAGGCCACATCCACATCCACATCAACGTCCCTGGACAGAGAGCGAACCCTGCCTCAGCCAAATCCAGGTCCCGGTCCCGTTAAGGGTAAGGGACAAGTTTGTTAGGCAAGTTTGATGTGGAGCAAAAGAAGGTTAGGATGCATTGCAGCGGCGCTCGCCCGTCACAATGGTGTCCACGGTTGGAGCGTCCATGACAGTCGATGGTAGGCAGTATTCGTAAGTGATGGCAGAAAGTAGACAAGCGGCCGCTGGGTCGGACAGTGATGGCTGTGGTGTTCTGTGGTGCATAGTGTAGCGGTAGGTCGGAGACAGGCGGGAAGCGACATCATCGACCAGGGGTTCACCTTGAGAGTGGAGTCGACAACCGAGGCCGGACTCTGTGGAAGTGTGGCCCTGTGACACGGGTACGCAGAGTCGCAAATTGGTCACGTCCTTCATCATTCCTCTTCTCGGGAAGGGAAGACTGCGCCGCTTCAATCTTCCGCCAAGGCCAAGACAGCCCAACGAGGTTCAGTAATGGGCCGCTCTGAGTTGCGGCTGTGGTCGTAGTAAAAGATATCTGGCCCCCGTTGGGGTGAGAGAGCGGCCAGCGGCCAGTGAAGGAACCCAGCAGACCTGGGAAGAGAGTGGCCGTCAGGGATGTGGCGTGTAAGTGCGAATTGGATTGCAGGGGAGCGAAAGGACGTCGCAGACCAAGAGGAGACCAACGTCAAGGTTGAAGCCGGGGGCCGCACGACCGATTTAGGGTTGGCGGATGAAAACGACGGGCGTATAGGCAAAGAATGCAGTGAAGGTAATGGAGGCGGAATGTGGAATCTGGTCTGGTGTGCAATGGAATGCAAGCTAAGCCCAGGGAACGGAGGCCAAGAACGCGGCCGTGTGTGCGTCTGTGAAGTGGTCGACATCTAAGCCGGCCATGACACTAACAAGCCATTCTCGCCCTCATTCGGTGTGCCGGTGGAAGTGGATGGCATCTCTCTGGAAGGTCCTGCACCTGCACCTGCACCAACCGCGATTGGAACGGGCAGGAGGAGTGGGTAGATGGTGGGCTTTCCACATGTGTGGGAGATGAGAGGCGAGATGAAGCTTTGGGAGAGAAGGGGAGAAGGGACGGGGGGGGGGTTCGTTCGCACCCAATTCGGCAATAGCACTGTGCTGTCCGTCGTGAAATGGCAGTCACCACACGGTGTGGATTACGTGCCTACCTGCCTTACCTATGCATATACCTAATGAGAAGGAAGCAATGTCCAAAGTTGCTTCCGGTAGTGTTGTTGCCAACGACAGGTCTAGGCAACTTCAACCCAGCACCAACAACAGTACGGCCAAGTACCAACAGCAGGGGCAAGAAAGAAAAAAAAGAAAAAAACCCGACGGCAGCAACACCTCGAACCTCACCGCGACTTCTCACACAATTCGCTGACCGTCTTCCAAATAACTCGACACATCGCATGCAGAGACCCACCGTCGCCTTGCCCTCTATCATCATGGGACCGTCCGTCTTCTCTCCTTCGGCCGTTGACGAAGCTGGGATCAGGAACCCAGGAACTGTGCCTCTTCGCTGCAATTTCCATGGTTTTCACTGTTCTACACCCGAAGCAATCTGAGCGATAGGTTACATACACGACGCTGTCCAGTGTCCAAAGCGGTACGTTCTGTGGCCGTCTCCTTTGTGTCCATGTCTGAGGAAGCGCACTTAACCTTACCCACCTCACCTTAGCACCTCTCTGACCTTTGGGCCAACTAGGAGCAGGCAGTTTTGCAGCTGAATGAGCTGATGTTTGGCTGGCAAAAATACGATTGGAAAGACTTAGCAGCTGCCCCAGTCGACTGCCTTAGCAGCCAACGCTAGGTATGTTAGCATCCTTCGACATACGTCCGTACACTAGTCAATCCACTGCGCAACTAATCCAACTCCATCGCTGACCTAGAGACTTCGATGACCTATCAATAAGACCTATTCAGAATCCGAGCCTTGGCCTCTTTGGTGCGGCCACTAGCTGTTCTGCACTGCCCAGCTCGTTGGTTGTCAGTGGCCTTGGAATGCACTTGTCTGCTCCTGCTCCACGCTTCGAGATCTCCCTATCCCGGCCCGCCCAATGCTTTCCGCCCTACCTACCTCCAGGCTCTTCCCGAGACATCCTCTTCGCTCGTCCGCAGTGCGTGCAGAAGGCATAGAGACTTCTTTATCGGCGTGGCGTCCCGATGGCTCAGATCCTCATCGTCAACGGCAAATGCCCTAGACACACACTTGACCATAGTCACAACGGTGGCGCCTTACAAGCTCAACTCTTAATGCCTAGGGTATATAGCAGCTCTTACGCCACCGCGAGATCTCGTAATCGAGCCATTAATGTCTGCTATGTATCGCGGCCTGCCCGAGACGAGGGGGCCACTTGATCCCAAGATTCATGTCCAACCCAAGGCCAAGCAATGAGGGGGGGACGTATCTCAACAGCCACCTCATGCAGTGTCGATATTCACCAATCTTATGGAAAGACTCCGCATTGTCGATGCTGTGTGACCGACAGCACCCAGGTCACCATCCATCGGCTCACTCGCCCACCGCTTCGGTTCTTGGGTTGGTTGCGTCCATGTACTGGCCTTCCGCTTTGGTCCGCTCCAGGGAGGGTGGTTACCCACACGCACACACACACACATGCACACACACTCTCTCGTCGTCGTGGTCCGTCATTGTATGAATCTACCATCAATCTGTTCCAACACACTGCACCGTCTCATGCGGCCGAGCGTGCGACCTGCGCTTCCCGGCAGTCTTACCAGGCAAGCTTGTTCGAATGTCCTCGAGTTCCTTCGACCGCTACCTGCTCCCCGTCATGAGATGTGTACTGCCCGAGCACTCCAACCTACCGACGGATGAGGTACCCCTGGTGATGGATGCCCCTCTCTCCCATGTACCGTTGCCTTTCGGCGCAGAGAAGTACCTCGCATGACAGTGCTGTTCCCCTGGGCAGCCCCTACCTTCTTCAGCATTACAGACTCCAACACGAGCTCGGCATCAACCCCTTTTATGGCATTCACGAAAGACTTTTTGATCAACATGGGGTCTGTCTCCCATTCTGCAACAATTATCAGTTCCCAGCCAGAAAGGCTGACATCACGGCAGTCGCTGACGCCAATGAGCAAGAGCAGTGTTTACCCTGACTTCCTCTCTAGTGAATACCCAAGCCAGTCCGTTGGCATTCGCCGCCAGATCACCCGGTAAACTTCATTCTGAAGCTCAAAATCAGCCATGACCAACATCTCGGTTGCCCATGACGTTGCCGGTCGACAGGAAGGCCCACCGAAGTGATTGAAATCGATGGTCGACAGTGCAGGTTGAAGCCCGTCTCGAGAGATACTTGTATGACATATTCTACCGCAACTAGCAAAAGAAAAATCGACCCATCTCATCACTATGCAGTCAGAATCAACAACCTGCCTTAGGAAAACCGACGAAAGCAGCAGGGATGAATGTCAAATTATTGCTCGTCTCTCGAGCCTTGTCCTCCTCGACAAGCGACCCAACAACACATCAAGGCTGCTTAGCTGCAACACTGCCCCCAACCGGCGGAAGTGAGCGGATGATGGTTGGCCCTGGTTCGTTGCAGCTTTGGATAGTTCCACTTACAACTCGGCAAAATATCGCGGCGCCAACAAACGAAAGCGCGATTGTCGCCAACCGAGCAGACCAACTGGAAATTGAGCGAAAAACAGCTTGCTAATCGAGCCTGGCGCAGAACAACCTGAGGTCTCTTGAAGCAGGCGAGGTGTGATCCAGGTCGCAGCGGCGGGTGTTTGGCCAACAACCAATCAGCATGCGAGCCCGTACACCCTGGTTCATATAAGCGCTCTGCCAACGTCTTGGGGCGCAACCAACCCGACTACATGGTTGCCTTTCGTAGCCGCCCATGGCAGCAGCTCAATATTCAGAATAACGCCAGAATTCATGGCAGACAACAGGCTCCTCGAGCAAGGGACTCTTGATAACTCGACAAACCTCGCAATTGTTCGGGCAATTCTACCCCCTTTCAGTGCTCCTCGCCGATGTCCCAACGACCTCGAGGATAGCCTGGAAGCAGGGATGCCTGCATTCAGCCAAAGAAGCAGCTCCTGAAAAGGGCAGAAAAGAACAGTTGAAGACGTAAGATCACTCGTTCATTGGATGTACAGAGGACCTTTCGCCGAGATGACATCTGCACCTTGTTGTTTCTCGTCACCAACAGAACCAGGACGCCTGAGCGTGGATTCGGTCTTGGTGAACATCTGCGGATCGAGACACCCGTTGAACACCGGACACGAAGCTGCGGGCGAACATCATGCGTCTTTGCTCGCCCTAGCTCGGTCTTGCCCTTGTTCGACGCTCCTGATCCCGCAGCCATTGCTCGAAATGTCTAGCCCCTATCCGCACCAAGCCTGCACCCGCATAGTGCCAGCCTTGACCGGCGAGGAATGTTGCGTTCCTTGACGGATAGAGGGGACGCTAGGCAACCATCACGCATCCTTGGAAGCGAAGACATACTCATCGATGTTGGAACGACTGCGTCAAGTATCGTTTGGTACAGTACTTCGTGCCATCCACAAGCAAATATGCGTCAGGTGCCCACTAATGCAAGCTCTCATCACCAGAGATGCGTCTCGGTTGTGATGAGGGTAGAAGGAATCAGCAACAAGGTTTCCCCTCACCAAGGTGATGACAGATTGCCCATGGTGGCTGCTTCATTTCCGCATCACCGCCCTTTGCGCATGGGCTGCTGTGCCACCCAACGTACTGTTGATCACCTTGTTTGCCCACTTCGTACGAGGAACTCGCGAGCGGCCCGCAGTTTGCATGCGAGGCGGCCTTGACACCATCTCATTGTCCGTGTTGGTCATCCTTCTCGAACTTGGTTACGAGTTACTTGTCACTAGGGAGTAACCGTCACCTGCTCCCCCAAATTGCAGACTATCTCGAACCCCTCGCGGTCGCCGAATCTACATGACGCAGTGAAAGGGCAGAGAGAGCTTGCCTAACCCCTATCTTGCATCAGAAAAGGTATCGTCTTGGTGATAATGACCAGGCGTGTCCATCAAGATGGAGAGGATTCGGAGTGTTGCCTGATTTGTGACAAGACCTGCAGGCACTGGTCAACACCCATCAACTATCAAGCGGCTGTTGGTGGTCTTCGTGAAAGTCCCCCGAGGCGGCATTAGATGCGGAATCTTTGCACTCACCCCTCTCTTGGTCTTGCGCAAGTGGGAAGAGCGAGTAAGTGTACTCGCGGCTTCGGGTCTGGAGCAACGATGACGACCGGCTGACGTTGACCATTGTCTGACAGCTGGGCTTTGCCGAGTGACTCAAGGTCAGAGACCTGAACGAAAGTTTCGCCCCAGCATGGCCATATGGAAGGAGGAACTGTCGGGCAGCACTTCATCTTAGTGTCGTGTGCAGCCGAGACAATGAAGTACGAAGGACGGCCAGCGACAATTTTGCATGCCGCGTTGTGACCGATCATGGACCACAATCCTATAAGGAATCTTCTGAGCGGGAAGGAGCCACAGGGCTGAAGCATCCAGTGCCCGGGAAGAAGACAAATGCAGGGCAAGTTCGATCGAGCTCAGGATTCGATTCCGAATCCTACAAGCAGGAACAAACACATGGCAATGCAGGCGGCGCCGTGCCGTGCCGTGGCATACCTCACCATACCGCACCAGCCCGTACCAAACACCCGACGATACGGAGGCCAACCACCCAAGCAGCCGAGCGGCCGGCTACTGGCGGGAATCCACTAGCGGCAATGACGGCCGTGTCGGGCAATGCTACAGTCCGTTGCACTGACAGCGTCCGCCCCCCCTTTTTACTGAAATTACGTACGTATAATCCCTATATATATATGGAAATTTGCCTAATACTATATAGATATTTATAGTAAAGTAATTAACCTATTTTAATAGCTTTAATTAATTTATTCCTATTAAATTTTACGATCTAAAGGTATTATAATACTTCTTAAATATTACTATACACCTTAATAAGTAAATAATAACTTATTTAGGTATTATTTATTATTTATTATTAATGGTATATATAAATAATAATAAGTATAATAACTAATATAAAATATTATTAAAGATTCTTTTTTATATTTTATTTTATTATTAATTAAAATTATTAATTTATTAAGAAGGCTTATTAAGTTATTATTATTATTATTATTAAAGAGGTTATTAAAAAAGCTATTAAAAAGGTTATTATTATTAAAATTGATCTTAAAACTAATAATTTAATAGCTTTTAAACTTATATTATAAAAAAAGTATAACGTGGTTCATCAGTCAGCCGGCTGGACCAGTCAGCCAGACGTTTTTTTCCCACATACATAACAACATCTAGTATTTCTCAACCTCAACGCATTAAATCAACTACTAGTTGTCGCTATCAGAATCTCCTGAGGGTTCAACATCTTTAGAACAGGTTCGCGCGTTATGCCCAGTCTCACCACACATACTACAGCGTCTCCAAGCTAGCTGGGCTCTCTTTGATAGACCCCCCTCGTCGTCCTCTTGAGGTGCTGGACGTTTCCCTTTTTGTTTCCCTTTAAGCAAAACCTAAGATTCCTCTATACTAAATACCCCTCTAAGCTGGACCTATGTTCTTTTAGCCCTCTAGCGCTTAGTAAATGCTATATTTATATCCTCAAAGGTATAAAGCTGATTAGTTAAAATAGTGATTAAGTATGCTATTACCTATATACCTTTTAATAATTACTTAACTATAGTAATAATTAGTGTTAGTAAGCTTTCTTAATAAGCAGAGATATAATTTTTAATAAAGTTAGACTACAAAATAGTTTGTTATAAGTTAGAGGGTGTTTATAAGTGCTCAGGTGGAGGTGTTAAAAGGTTAGCTATAAGAGGTGTAAGCATCTATAAATATATATCAAGCTTTTTAATAATATAGTCTAGGTCCTATGGTGAAATTCTAGCGCCTTAGAAAGCAGACCTGATGTTTTCCTTATTAAAAACCTTATTATAGGCCTAGTAGAAGGTAATAAAGAACTTAGACTTAATAATATAATTTATAGAGGCTGTAATAAATTAGTTAATTTTATTACTATATATATATTTTAAAGGTGAATAAAGGGTAATATCTAATAGCTATAGTAGATATAATGAATATGTAGGCATACTAATAGTTATAATATTATTCTATTTGCAGTAATTATTAAATTCAGCTGATAAATAGCTTTTATAGCTGTTAATAATAAGCATCTAATAGACGCCCTTTATTTAGTTCTTAGTATGTTTATTAACATATTTAATCTAATTAAGACCTATCTAATTATCTATCTATCTATTAGTAGTAGGTTTAATCACCTAGTTACCTAGAAAACCTAATTCTATAGTCTAACTAATAAGGTGATATACACCCTTAGCAATCATAAATAGAGGGATGCACCACCTGCCTAAATTAATATATTTAATAACTATAGCTTATTTATAGTTACTAGGCTGGATAGACTTTGCTTTGCTATATTAATCAGCATATATAACCACTATTAACATAGTGATCATACCTATTATAAAGCTAGTTTCATCAAAATTATATAGGTCCCCCTCTTAGATACTATACTTAGCTATTATGTTACATAATAGCGCAAACCACTTTGATATAACCTTAGGATCTTCTTAAAAAGCCTTTTAATAATCATATAGACAATTAAACTTAGTTTTCAGAGCAGGCTGTAAGTCCACAAACCGCCTAGCCTATCGCTTGCCAACAGGCTTGCTATTACAGGCTCACAGCAGGAGATTAGCCATATCTTCCACACCACTAAAGCAGAAAGGAAATCCTCTGGAATCCTATTCAATAACGTATTAGAGAAGTGTTTTCTTTTTAATCAAATTGAGTTTATGTCGTTAGGGTTAAGCTTATTCGCATTACAGTCAGTTGTTCATTCTATCAGCTAAGGTGCTCTTTAGGATACTATAGGTCTTTATAGCATGCGAAATGCTTAAGTTATTACCTGTAGCATGTGTCGATCGGATCGCTTCAATCGCAAGAATAACTTTGTCTTCTCGGGTGTAGATTAGCATTATGGTTGTTGAGATTTTACGCGTTAAAGGTTTAAGTGATTTAGACGTAAAAGTGTTTAGAAAACAACATCTGGCTGACTAGTCCGGCTGGCTGACTGATGAACTATGTTATATATATATATATAGCTTTTCTATTATTATAAAAAGTTTTAAAAAAATACTTTTATTAAAAAATAATAATAACATAGGGAAAATAAAACAAAATCTATTATAGAAGATCTAATTTTAAAATATTCTACTTTTTTTAATATTATTATTTTAATTTAACTTAATTTTAATTAACTTAACTTTTTATTAAACTGTTTAATTTATAAGTAATATATCTATAGCTTTTTATTATAATGTTAATAATATATTTATATTATTTCTTGATATATTTAAAAAAGAGAAAAATACAAATAATAATAAACTAATTTTATTATAGATTTAAGTTATTTATTGCTTAATATTTAAAAATAATAATTTATTCATTTTTGATTTAATTCTTAAAAATATTATATATAATAGCTTTAGTTTTATTAATACATGAATATAAATAATAGAAACTAAAAAATAGATAATGGTATTTAATTTAAAATAGAAATAATTTATTTATATAATTAAAAAAACATTAATATTATTGTTATTATTATTTGGAGGAAATTAATTAATGTATCTAAATTAATATTATTTTTTATTTAAATATATCTATTTATTAAAGAAGTTATCTAGCTAAATATTTTAAAAATTAATATCATTCTCTCTCTTAAATAAACTAAAAAGTGGAGTAAAATCTATTTTGTTATTAAATAGTAATATAGTATTATATTAATCTCCAATAGAATAATAATTAACATATAAATATTTTTGAAAAGTAGTTAAATAAGTATTTTAACTAATATATAAAAAGTAATTAATTATAAGTTTAATAATTTTATAAATATTAAATATTTAAAAAAAATAACTGTATAAATATTTTATAATATTTATTATTAAATTTTTTATTATTAAACTTTATATACATATTTTAACTAAATATTATATTTCTAATTTATTTATTTATATTAAAAATATTAAATTTATTTTAAAAAGCTTCAGATTAAATAGTTAGCTTTATAAAATAGTTTATATCTATTCATAATAAGTAATATAAGATTCATAAAAAGTTTTAAAAAAAGGCTATATAAATTACAATTAATAAATAGTAGCTTATAAGTAGTTTATAATTATTAAATATTAGTTTATTAAATAAGGTTTTATTTAAAATCTTATTAAAGATATTAGGAATTTAATTAAATCATTTATAAACAATAGCGCTTGTTATAAAGAGTAGTTTAACGCCTTTTGAATATAATATTTTACTCTAATTCTTATTTATATTATTAAAAATTAGAAAGAGATATTTATATAAAAATATATATTAAATTACTAAGAGAAATAATAATAATATTAGTTAGAAACATTATAATATTAATTTCAAATAAATTAAAGTTATTTTAATATATTAACACTTTAATATTATATTAATCTATCGAATAAAAATCCATCATCTATTAATTAAAATTAATTAATATAATAAATATATATAGTTAAAGCTATTGATTATTAAATATAGCTAGCTTTATAAGTATTTTAAAACTTTGTAGTTTTATTTTATTATTAGTATTATTAATATTATAGATATTATTAATATAGTTATAAGTTCAGTAAAATATATTTAAACTAAGTGATAAAAATAACTAAATTAAAATTTTAAATAATGTATTATTAATAGAAATATATTATTTAAAAAAGGATAGAGAAAGAGAGTAATATAATAAAAATAGTATAAAATTTAATTGTATATATAATTTTCAATATAATGTATTTAACTATAAAAAAGTTTATTTAAAGCTATAAATTTAATATTATTACTCTATATATATAAAAATAATAGAATTACTATAATTTTAGATTTATAAATAATATAATTTATTTTAATATTTTTTAGTTAATTATAATTTCAATCTCTAACTATAGTTAAAATCTCTAACTATAAACTATAATAATACATTATTATTGTAAGTTATTACTATAAATTTTAATAATATATTCTAGGTATTATATATGTTAACATATAACATTCTTTTATAATAATAGTAATAATAATATAAGAATGATAATGACGCTAAACTTACTTTAATATTCTACATAAAATAAACTAATAAAGTTTAAGGTATAAAACCTTATATAAAAATACTTGATTTATTATAACTTATAACTATAATATTGATTATGTAATACGTATAGTTACATAAGCACCTTATGTAATTAGCAGTTTAGCAGGTTACGTTTCAGGTTATCTTTCCCCTCACTTTTCCCTACTAGAGGATGCAACCTGCGAACAACAACAACCAGACTCATCACAATACATCTGTTCCCTTATTCTTATATATACAATTAAATGCTCATAAATGCTCAGAATTATTACCTTTTATCATAAAATTACCACATCTATAACCTTATACTATATAGGCGCATATACTACGCCCCTGTATACGCTTATACCTGTGCTAGCAATATACATAAAATTAATACATATAAATAGCCATTAATAAAAATAATAGATAATAATATATTTTATACATTTTAATATATTTATAATTAAACCTTTAATAGTTTTATTAATTATAATTATAGATCTAATAATTTTCTATTTTATAATAATATAATTAAGATTTATTATAATTATATAATAAAAATTTAAATTACTTATTAGCGTTGATATTTATAGTTTATCCTCTTTTTTATAATTCAAAATTATTAAATATATACTTTATGTTATTGAAATTAATAAATAAATAATAAAAATACCTTTTAATTTAAAATAGATAATATTTAATCTTTATAATATAATTATATAGATATTCTATAAAATTCTAAATATTGTTCTTATTATTATTCTATTTTAAATATATTTTCTTAATATATTACTTTAGATTCTTTAAACACTTTTTGATAAAGTTAAAACTTAGTAAATATAGAAATAGAAACTTAAAATTAATATTTAGTATTTAGTATAAATCTTTAACTTAAAATTTGTAATGATAGAAAAAGCTATTTATAATAATAATAAAATTTAGTTTTAAAAATATCTATATTTTGAAATTAAATATTTTTATAGCTAATTAAAAAAGCTATTAGTGTTAGTTATATTATAATATATAATTAAATACAAGATATCATTTAATATAGAAACTAATAAGATTTATACATAAAAGTTTAAAAACTAATTAATTTCTATAATTTAAAATATAACACACTTTTTTAATATTTATTTAGTTCTCTATATCTTAATATCTTTATTAATATTAAATTTATTAATAAATACTAATTAATTAAAATAATACTATTATATATAATATAAATATTTATATTATAACTTATTATTTTAGTAAATAATAATAATTATAAATTCTTTATTTATTTAGCTAAATAAATTTAACTTTTAACTAATTATAAAATAAATAATTTAGATTCTAAAAGCTTTAAATAAGAAATTTAATATCTTTTTAAGAAATAGATTAGTACAATATTATAGTAATTTAAAAAGCTTTATACAATATTATATTTCTATTTTGTTTTAATTTTAATAGTACTTTTTATACTTTTACATCTTATTAGTAATATTAGATTATAATTTATATTATTAAATTATTTATTTAGTATAACTAATAATATTTATTAATTTATAAGTTTTTTAGTTTTTAAATAATATTATTATTATAATTATTAATAGCTAATATACTTTACTAGTCAGCCACATATATCAGTCAGCTGCGCACTTTTCCTCATCTTTCAAACATCATATAAGTTTTTACAACCAGAACGTAGAAAATTAATTGGCTCTCATTAGCATCTGATTCACTAGACGATTCTATACTTTAGAACACGTTTGCGTATTATGGCCTGTCTTGCCGCACACACCACAACGCTGTTGAGCCGACCGACCCTTCTTCGATAGACCCCTATCTTCACCTTCTTAAGGCGCTAGATGTTTCCCTTTGCCTTTTTCTTCCAGGATAACCTGAGATTCTGCTATACTAAGTGCTCCTCTAAACTGGATATATATCTTTTTTGCTCTCTAGCGCTTAGTAAGCGCTATATTAGCATCCTGAAGTATATACACCTAATCTGTTAAAATTATAATTAAGTGTGCTATTACTGATATACTTTTTGCTAGCTAGTTAACTGCTTTAATTATTAGTGTTAGAGAGCTTCCCTAATAGGCTGAGATCTAAGTTTTAATAAAGTTTAATTATAAAAGCGCTTTATATTAGTTAGAAGGTGTTTATAACTATTAAGCTAGTAGTGTTGAGGGATTAGTTGCAGGAGGTGTAAATATTTATATATATATATCAAGTTTCTTAATTATATAATTTAGGTCTTATAGTAAAATATTAGCTCTATAGAAGGCAGATTTAATATTTTTATTTATAAAGATCTTCTTATAGGCTTTATAGAAGGTAATCAAGAATTTAGACTTTATAATATAGTCAATAGAGGATTTGATGAATAGGTTGATTTCATCCCTATATATGCGTTTTAAAGGTGAGTATAATATAATATCTAATAGCTGGAGTAAGTGAGATAAATATAGAGGCATACTAATAGTTATAATATTATTCTGCTTGCAGTATTTATTAAATTCAGCTGATAAATAGCTCTTATATGTATTGATTATAAGCATCTAATAGACACCTTTTATATAAGCCTAAATATACTTTTTGAAATGCTTAATTTAGTCTAAGCTAATTTTATTATCAGTCTATCTATTAGTAGTTAGTTTAATTACTTAGTTGCTTAGAAAGCCTAATTTTATTAACTAGTTAATAAGGTGATAAAACCTTTAAATAATTATAAAAAGTAGGATATATTATCCCCTTAAATTAATACACTTAATAACTATAGCCTATTTATAGTTATTAAGCTAAATAAATTTCACTTTTCTATATCTGTTAATATATATAATAACTATTAAACTAATAATAACACCTATTATAAAGCTAATCTTATTAAAGTTATATAGATCCTTATTATTAATGCTATATTTAGCTATTATATTACTTAATAATATAAACCACTTTAAAATAACCTCTGGGTCCTCTTAAAGTGCCTTTTAATAATTATATAGATAATTAAATATAGTCTACAGAGTCAGCTATAAGTTAATAAACCTCTTAGCCTAATACTTCCTAATAAGTATCCTATTCTACATCCACAGCAGGAGATTCACTATATCTTCCACACTAGTAAGTCGCAAGGGAAATCCTCTAGAATCCTGCTTAATAACATATCAGAGAAGTGTTTTCTCTTTAATCAGATTAAGTTTATATCGTTAGGGCTGGATATAGTCGCAGCATAGTTAATTATTTATTCTGTCGCATAAGATACTCCCAGGGATACTATATCTTTACAGCGCCTCGCATACTAAGTTTATAACCTAAAGCATATGTCGATCGGATCGCCTCAATAGCAAGAATGATCTTATCTTCTTAGGTGTAAATCGGCATAGCGGTTGTTGAGATATTACGCGTTAAAGGTTTAAGTGGCTGGGAACAAAGCGCGTCATAGAAAAAGTGTGCAGCTGACTGATATATGCGGCTGACTGGTAAAGTATGTTATAGATTTATTATTCTAAATGTTATTATATTATTATTATTATTTAATATCTTTTTAACATATTTAATATAATAAACTATAGATATATATTAACTAATAATAAGTAATTAGTAATTAAATATAATATATATAATAATAAACTTTTAACTATAAATAAATTAAACTATTTAAAAAGTTATTATTTTCATTAACTACTAAAGCTATTTACTCTAAAAAACTATATTAAATTTCTTAATATATTTTTATATTATTGAAAACCATATAAATTATATATTAAATAAATATATAAAGTTATATAATAGGGTTTCTTTTATTTTTTAATAAATATTATTTTAATGTTTTATAAAAATAAAATATACTTTTTATTAATTAATTAATATGAAGATAAAATAACTAGCTAAATTAATAATATCTTTATAGATTAATTAACTATTATAGAGGTATTAGATGTATACTTTATATTTGTATTATATAATTATATATTTAAATACTACTATAACTATAGTAATTAATAGTAATTAAAGTATTAGTAATAGATTTAGCGCGTTTTATATATGATACGGAAAAATGCGCGTTATAGCGTAAAATAGGCTTTTTTCATGTTTTTGCATAAGCGGGGAAAAAAAGGGGGGGCGGACGCTGTTAGTGCAACGGACTGTATGTCAGAGGAAGGGAAGGATTGGTTGGGTGGAGACGACGGAACGGAACAAGACGCAACGCAGTCAGGAGGAACAGAGCGATGCGTGCAAGAAGGGCTTCAAAGCCGGCAGTCTCCGGGTACCCCACACGCAGCCGAGGTGTGCTCCTTTGCTCCGGAGCGAAATTGCCGATTCTCGTCCTTCCGAGAAATCCTCTTTGGTCTCTGGCGCGCCCAATGAGACGCGACCGGCGCTCCGGGGCCCGGCAACTTGGCTTCGGGTTCTGGACTCTACCTCACGCTTTGGGTATTGTTTTCCTCCAAGAGCCTCAGGGCCGGCTTTCTCCACATTTTTGTCATACTTCCGGTCTTCTGATATCAAATCTGGTGATGTTTTCTTCACAACTTCATGATGGCGAGCCTTCAGGATGCACCCGTCCGCCTACAATCCACTCACCACCACACACCCCCTGAGCCCCCGCTTCACAATTTTTTATTGCGGGTGGCTCGCGCTCCTTTTTTTCTTTTTTTCTTCAAGCGCACCAACCCCACATCAGCTGCGGATAACACAACGTGACAGCGAGCGCCGTAGAGAGTTGCCAGAGTTGCTACAAGTAGACTCAACGCAGGCAATTGATGCAAGGATACATCCGCCCGCCCGCGAACACTTTCCCTTCTCTTCCTTGTGCTTCGCCCACCCGTTTGTCAGAAATCCGCCTCTGACCAATTATCATTCCACCGCTTCTCTTCTCTTCTTCTCCCGTCTCGTCCGCCGTCGTCGTTGTCGCCCGACATGGGCTCAGCCAATTGCGGGCCCACGTGCACATGTCAAGACGATCTTTCAATAGACTGGTCTAGGTCCCAAAAAGCACAGAGCAAAAATAACGACGTCGTCGCAAAGCCCGGTCATTTTTGACACTTGACGGTGAGCGCTTTTGATAAGTGGTTTCAGAAGCGCCCACGACGGTGGGCCGCAGATCTATTTTCCCCAGAGGGACCCTTTTCATCCTGCGTGTTCTAAATATTTCTCGATTTTCTTGCGCCTTGGCAAGTTTTGAGTCTTGACTTGTTATCGCCGCCTTCCTGTACGAGCGAAGCTGCATTTCCCTCGAATGAAACGCCTCGGTACCCAGCCGTGCGAAACAACTGGGCGAGATGAAGCCCAGCCCCGGTAGAGAGAGATCAAAATTTAGATCTCTTGGCCGTGGCTTGTTTTGCATCACAGCGTACCCCGGCTGGCTGAGAGAGTTACCCAGAGGCCAAGACAAGGCACCGCAACACAACGGCAGAGCTACCACGCACATCATTGCCTTTCCTCGCGCATGCCTTCTTGTGTGTCCGTGCCGTGGGGGAGGACGCAAAGCCAACACAGCAATCCCGGCATCCCATACCCATCCCATCTGATCCTGTCCCATCCATCCGACATGCTTCCCTATCCTGCCTGGGCCTGCCCGGTTTGGCTTGCCACCCCAAACCCCATACGGTCTGCGTAAAACAATGTGTCCGGCGCAAGTGGCTGGGCGCCAGAGAGGTGCGCCCTCGGTGCGACAGGCGCGCCATTCAAATTTTGGGAAAGAAGAGAGTGATAGAAATTGGCAAGTATGTACGCGGCAGCCGTAAACGCACCCCGGCGTCTTTGGCAACCGGTTGCTACCCGGTTGGAAGCGGACATGGGCGGCCGGCAACAAGTCACCTCACTCTCCGTCGTCTTACCAAGACTCAAACCATCCGTCCCTCCACCAGGAGAGATATGGACGAGGAGGGGGAGGGGCGCCAGGTCTGCCCTCCGCTGACCCCGGTATGTCCAACATATAAAGATGAACAAGCGTCCCCTCTCTTCGACGCACGTTATTTCATTCTCCAACGCTCTCAACCTTCATTATCCGCTGGCCGCTCCTCTCAGTCAAGTCCAAAGCTCAATCTCTACCATCCGTCTCGAACAAAAAAAGCAGTTGACCTGTTTCCTCCATCCCACACCGTCCTTAATCCAAACAACAACAACCAAACACCAAACACCATCGTCAAAATGTCTTCTCCCGTCGACAACTCCGTCTTCCTCTCTCTCGCCCCCACCACCTCCTCCTCCTACCCATTCAAGGTCCAACAACAACCCACGGCCGTCGCCTCGCCCGCGCCCGCTCCCATCAAGCGCCGCACCTCCAGCGTCAGCAGCGCCGGCAGCAACGGCCTGCGCTTCCTCAAGCTCGGCCCCGTCCACTACGGCGAGCACCCCGATGAGCACAAGGAGGACTGGCACCCCGCCCTCCTGTCCTAAATTTGGGCGATGATCTTCTGACCTGCCCGCATCTAAATGCGAGAAGGGTTCGTGTCAAAGTTTGGAGCGGCAGCAAGACAAGATTTCGTCGCTAGGTGCAGGAAACCCTGATGGTTTTTTTGATCATTATCAGCAAGCGAGTTAGAATGGGAAGACCACTCCCAAGGACATGGCGCAGGATCTCTGGGTTTTTTTTAACGACTCTTTTTCTTTTCTCGGGAAGCAGAATGCATTTGCACGGATAGCGAGGACCAGGCAAATTGTGTCCACGTGAGATACAGGACAAAACCGAAGCCCATTCGTTTATAGAGTCTGGGACGGAACGGGATGGGAATAAAATTTATGCACAGAAACCAGGCAAAAAGAAGTATCTTTTCACACAGAAACTAGGAAAAAAATACCACAGGAGTTGAACGGCCAAACCTCCGTCTCGTTTTCTTTTGCATGGTGCACTAACTTGCTGCCTGCATATTCTGTCTGATTTGATAACAACGGCTACGCTAGTCTGGTGGTTTTGCGTAGACTAATCCGCAATTGGCGATTCGCCAGTTGAAGAAGTGGGAGAAGGAAAAAGTCGCCATGCAGGATGTGGGTGGTGGGCAGACAGGTTTGCTGCTTCGGGTATACCGCTATTGGAGGTTTGATGGCTCTACGCAGTACATTGTCGGGTTACGCGGATCAAGGGAAGGAGGAATCACATGTGTCAAGCGAGCCTGTGGGGGACAGGAGAGAGATAGACGATGAGATAGATTAACAACCCTGGGGCAAGCGGGGAGCCAGTGAATGGCTGCTGGCCCCAGACAGAGTGCCAGCGCGCGCAAATCTACACAAGAAATACGGCGGTATGAAGACAGAAAACCAAGCTTCACATGTGGATCTCTTCATGCAATGATCTGACATCTGACCCCGCTGATCAGGGAAGGGTGCAAAGAATGCGAAGAGACAGAGAGAGAATGTGTGACCCGGATGGGCGGTTGGCAAGAGAAGGTCAGGTTGCGCAAGTGTCGAAGAGGGGGTGGTGGAATGCGCTGGTTCCAGTCCTCGCCACCCCTCCTTTTCCATCTCTCTTGCTCTCTGTCTCTCTCTACGACTCATTTCAAACCAGACAGTTGGCGTGTTGGCTTTGGGTTGATTGATTGACTGACGGAGGATGGGCAGGGGGCTGAATGGTGTGGGGTGTCGGTGCCGGATTGGAGACCGCCATGTTTGACATTTTTATGGAATCAGGATTGCGCGTTGCTTGCTAATTACCCATTTACTGTTTGTTATGTGGCAGTTGGTTGACGTCGCTCGAGGCACATTGAGAAACAGAGAAAGAGAGAGTTTAGGAGGGAGATGAGAAGGGCGGGGAGAGAGACAGAGAGACAAGCGGGTGGTTGATTGACGAGGGGGTTCTTGAGACACGTGGGGTAGTAGAGACATGACAAGAGACAGACAATATCACGATAGGCGCGGGGCGCCGGGGGGGCTTTGGGTTGGTTTCGCTATGCCGAGGCTGAGCGCGACTCCTGGTGCCAGCTGGAGAGGTCTGACGAGTTTCTTCGAATTTCCTTTTCCCACTAGAGCGTTGAGTTATCGCTCTTGGCCCTCTTGGCTCTCTCTATCTAGCGAAAAGCATCGTCGCCTACCAAGAGATGATCAACGGTCGTGAATGGAATGTAGTAGTGACGCGGATGTTGATGGTTCGCCCTTTGAGCCGATATTGTCCTGCGTCTCGGGAAGTTAACTGCAGGTTCGGAGTTTATTCGCACTCGCTGGAGTTAAGTCGCCAAAGTCGATACGGGGGAACCCCTCAAGGCAACTCTGCTTTGCAGGGCTCTTACGTTTGCTGCGCTCGACAGCAGGTCTCGTGCAGACGCGACGAGTCAGGCCGGGTCTCTATCAGTTGTCTGGCGCACCTGAACTGCAGGCAAGACGCGACCCAGCGATGTACAAGTCATCTATCTCCGGCCGTTGAGCGGCTTGTCGCGTTGGCGGATCGGCGTCGGAATCTGGCATACAGTATCGGCACCCGCGCCCGTCTCTGACAGAGTTTCCCTGCATCTGCCGGAACGTGAGATGAGCGACAGAACCTTGGACAGAGCAAACAGAACACAGCCATTCGCCCTGTAAATCCCGACGATGATACGCACCCACAGCCCGGGTTGACGTCACCACGAAAAGGGAAAAGGGGGACGGTTTGGTGGCTGGCATGTGTTCGACGGTGTCCAAGGGATGGCCCTGGGGTATGCTTTGTTGATCCGATGCCAAACCACCACCACGGCGGTGCAGGCAGAATGGCTGAACGCGAGCCAAAGCCAAGCCAGACTCGGGCGGCGGGCCGGCCCCGAGGCCCTCTGCCCTCCGACACGCGCCAAGATTGGACGGACAGACCGCCGCGGCTTGTCGTCCCAAGTTTCGCGACCGCTACCGCTGCCGCGGAAGTCTGTCCCGAAGTTCGTTCGAAGAAATGGCTTCCTGGCCCCCATGTCAGCGAGACACAGATCTCACAGTCTGTTCGGTTTTGTGCTTAAGATAAACTGAGGCTTAAGATAAACTGAGGCGAGCAAGGTCGGTAGCACAGCCGATTCGTGCGAGTTTCGCGCCAAGCTGCGCGGGATCAGCTAGCTGTTCGACGTTTGAAGTCTGAGAGTCACCCCCATCTGCGCACGTAAATAGAGGCCGTGGGGGTTTCTGGTTCCTCTTTCTCGATGTGAAGCAATCTATCAATCTTGGCGGTTTGCGATTGTGCTGGCCTATGCGATGGTGCTGTAAGGGGCCCTTGCGTGTTTGTTTCTATGAAAAGATCTTCCCGGGGGACGGAGGGTAGCATCCGGACTCGGCGTGAGGCTCGACCGTCGTGTTTCGGTGCCATTCTTAGATGAAATAGGAGAGGGAACCGGAAGGGGGAGTGTCGCTTGGTTTGGGGGCCTCGCCAAGACTCCGTCAAACTGACTACGGGGCTCCTCGCGGCCCCACCCGGCGCTTGCGGGTCTAGCGGCGCGCCGGGGGCCGGGACATTTCCCGCAATGGGCCTCATGTTACTTGGGATGCTCCAACAAAGAAGCTCGAAGCTTTTGAGGTGGGTTTCGTTAAGGGATTTGGTTAGTTTTGGACCGTTTGCCTCGGGTATTCGGTGTCTGAACTCGCTTGATCTCATGCCTTCAAGGTGACCGGATTCAAAATTTGGCTGATAGCCTGGCTGCTATCTTTCAAATATGTTTCGGCTGAACCTTTTTGGCAATCGTATTCTCTACTCTTACGCAAGCCTGAGGATTGACTTCCAGTTAGGCGAGCAGCAATAATAGGCGAGCACACACGACATAATACATGCGACGCTGAAACCTATCCTTAGCAACAACAACTGGAATTGAAGTATGGAGCTAATGAAACCCGATTTGTAAACTTTGTCAAATTTACTTCCAACTTAAACACCTTGAGTAGAATCCACGGGATTTTGAGATAATTTTGAACGTTTTACTGCTGCTCCATAGGTGGCATCTCAGTTGCAGAAATGATTTCCCCTCGACGGATTTGCATCAACGACACGGGATGTACCACCTCCGCCGTCAAATTTAGACCGTGTATGGCGTCCCTATGAGACTTCAATTCGCTGGCGTTGATCAACTGGCCCCTTTGGACACTGACTTTGTGTCCTTGATTCCGTTCCTGGGCAAAGTCTTCCCACAGTTTCTCAACGGAGCCCGCGAGCTTGAACTCCCAAGTTGCCCTATATAAGATTTCAACCGCGGAGGGGGTGATGCGGCAGGTGAAGGCGAAAGCATGGCTCTTTTCTGCATTCCAAAGCTCCAAAGTTCGCACTTCCGGCATCTTACGTGCGAGTTTTGCAGTTGTCTCAAGCATCTGTATTATGCCCGCTTCATTTCCGATGTGGAAACTTGGCGATGTAAGTGCTATGGTTTCAAGCTTCAGCCAGTGCAAGGCAGGCTGGCCTTCAGCGATGATTAAGAATTTGAAGGCGTCCACAACGTAGGACAAGCACAGCTGCTCCAATTTACAGGTGCTCATAGCGAGACGGTGAATCAGCTCTTCGGATTTCAGCTCTTCGGAAAGCGCTTCGTAAGGTCCAGGTGCGAGTGACGGCTTGATTTCTCCGAATGCCACCAGCTTCTTAAGCTCACTAGAATTACATAGTGCGGAGAGTACCCTAGAAACCACTGCCTCACTTTTAGCTCGGGAACACCGCAAGAAATGGCAAAAAAAGAAAGGAAGAGAGAATGGGGCGAAGGAAAGTGGTGTAGTAGGCTTACCTGACCTGAATTGTAGATGATTAAGGTTTACCCGCACCCTCCAGAGCTCCTGGTGTAAACATTCAAGATTTGGGAGTGCCTTGACCATATTCTCCCACAATGTTACGGACAGAATTCGGCGAGTCTGTCTGCGAACGAGAAGACGGTGCACCACGTCTACTGTGGGAAAGCTTTCCTCCATGAAGACGAGGCCGTACAACATCATGTCCGACCACAGTGAAGAAATCGCTGTCCGACAACAACTGACACATCCAGACATCGGATTTTTTGATGGTACTTGGTATCCGATTGACGAGTGTTCCGGAGCTTGAGTAAATGATGAATCAATCCCATAGTGCTGAAAGCGGTAATGAAAATCACTCGGGGAGTGAAGGCCGATCTCAAGAGTCAGTCCGTCATTATCGGTGCCACGCGACCAGTTTTTCAGGATCGAGAAAATCCCATGCAAAGCTTGTTGAGCAATTTTCAGTATCTTTGTAACATCTTTCCCAGTATCTTTCCCGGTGATTGAAGTTGTCGCCACGAGGCTTATGACAGCAATCGCAAGGGTAAGTCGCCATCTCGATTTGAAACCAGACGTGGCGGACAAGCCGTCTTTGCCGCGGGACCATGTTCCCGAGTTGCTGATGCATGCGTTTCGGGCTCACCGTGAGCTTTTGGAAATGTTCCTTCTCGAAAAAGGCCTGCCAATCTCGGTTGACACACGCATACTTAAGGAGATAGCGATCGGGCTGCTGAGGTTGGTGAGCGTACTGCTGAACCAACGTTTTGAAGACGACATGCCACAATTCGGGCGGAAGTCGGGAACTGCTTGTTGAGTCCATGGCGACAAGTTGAACTTGAGCAAAATGCGGATGTAGCCGACGTTTCCAGTTTGTAGATGTTCGATTAGAGCTGTAGGAATTGAAAGCTGCGGGAATAGAGTGAAGTTGAGTCGATGTAAAAACGTTGCGAATAGGAGGGGTTTTTTTATCAATCTTTTGGAAAGTTAAGTTTCATAAACTGCCATTGGAGTTCACTAAGACTTTTGCGGCACTCCACATATGTTCTTCCCCATGAATAACACAGGGTTGGACTGAGAAGTCAGGAGCCACAGTGGTGACACCACTGACCTTCTTCAGTAAGTAAAAACCCGCTACCGAGCTTCAACTATGTCCTGAAGGTGGCCGAAGCTGGGCATGGAGCATTCGTGAAAGTCTTGTAGTAGTCTAAAACGAGAACTAAACCACAAGACTAAGCCACATATCTACCCAGGTAAAATCAGGTGAACCTTCTAACCCGTATATCGATCGTGAGTCTGCTCTCCGTGTCGTCATCCTGGAAATCCGTGGTCTCTTATGGCGTTTGACCACCCCCAAAGACACATACACGCCTCTGCAGCTAAGCACCGAATCAGGTGGATACTATGTCATAACAAGACGGCCTTGATTGTGTAACTGACATCACGAGGTTACCCTGACAATGCTCAGCTCATGATCCTGACCGTAGCTTGCAGCAAGCTTTTTCCAGTCTACAGGAATCAGTTGCCATGGCCCCTTGGGATGGCCCTTACAGCACGCCACTCCCTCATGAAAATCGCACCAGAAGTCGCGATGGATAGGGTCGACAAAGAGTTCCGCCGTCTCCAGATCCGGGTCGGCAAGTAACCGCAGCAAGGCCTTGAAGGGCTTCGACTGGGTAAAGGCATCGTCTCGCCTCGTCATCGCCGCCCGCCGCCCTTGGGCATCGACGGCATCATGGTTGAAGACCACCTTGTCGGTGCTCGTCGGATACAGCACGAGCTTGAGGTGGCGCAGCGAGCCGTTGAGAATCATATCCGCCACGGCCGGGGATATGTGGCTCTGGAATGCATTTCCCAGGCGGCCGGGCAAGAGCTCCAGGAACTTGACGCGGCGTCGGGCTCTAGTGTTTCCCAGAAGCCACGGCGTGCCGTCACATATCGCGCGCTCGAGAGCGGCGCGGGGCCGGCCGCGGAGGTTGAGGATGAAACGATTCTGTTCGTAGAAGATGGCGGAGCCGGCGGCGTAAAGAAGTGGGTGGGAAAGCAGCAGGTCGTGCGGGAAGGGTATCTCTGTGTCGACTGTCGGTCCTACCTGGATCGGATACGGGAGGAGGCAAAGGTACGAGATGATTTGATCACGGATCTCCTGGGGGAGGTCGAAGAACTTGTCAAAAACGCGGATAGCCATCGCAGTGGAGGTTGACGGGCATGTGCCGGATCAGCCCGTTCTAGGCGTGGAGTATGATGGACCGTCGTGTTAGATGAGAGGCTGCTCCTGGTAGCTCTCCGCTGTTCAGGCGTGATGAGCCGGCGATCGGTTGGTCGAGAGACAATGAAAATGGAGGAGTGACGGCTAGAATGGAGGGGGGTGGGGGAGGGGGGTTACCTAATTGACGTCTGTGAGCCCCACAGTGGCAAGTCTACTCCGCGCTGGCCCCTTCCCCTTGTTAGTTTTATTTCAACTTCATCTCTAAGACTACCTATCCTAATGATGTCACTTTTCTGGGTTGGCAAATTTTGAGAGTACCAATATTAACAATTCATTCTAGCTAGCTGCCTTGCTCTCATTGGAGACCGTTACTCAGAAATAAACCTAGCAACACCTTCTAGCATTAGTCTTTCTTGAGTAGCGAACGACTGCAACAAACCCGTTCGGAGACTTTTGGGTTGCAATCAAGCACCGATTCGAAAACTAACAGTCAGCTTATTGTATGACTGCATACCAAGATGAAGATGTCCCAAGGTTCGCAAACTCTTAGACATGTCACGGTGAAGCCCATGTCGCTAGTGAAACTTGCTCTCCTTATAGGTCTACTTATAAGAGAACGCAAATACAACTTCGGGCCCGTAGTAAGCGGTCTCAAAGCTATTCATGTCGAGACTCGACTACTAAGCCACTATTAGAAATAGGACATGTTGCCGTATATATAATAAACGCAGCAAAGTATCTCCCCGCCTACCTTTTCCCACTGCTGGCAACTAACTTCGTCCATGTAACCAAAAACTTTTCAAGGCGCACAAGACACAAATTGGCTGGCAAAATTAGTCTTGCACGCCGTACCAAAGCGGTCGCCAAGATGTCCGGTAAACCTGCGGATTCCGGACTCCGGCCCGGCTTCGGTCCACCAAGCGGGCCAGCACTCCGCGACCCACGCTTGAGCTCTGACGACCACGATCCCATGCGCCTTGCCCCTCCCTCAAGGCAATCTTGTCCTCGCGATCTCCACAATGATTTAAATGGTCTGGTGGTGTAGTTGGTCATCACGTTAGTCTCACACACTAAAGGTCTCCGGTTCAAGTCCGGGCCAGATCAATTGTTTTGATTTTTGAGTATTTGGACCGCTGAGAGGATGCTCTGCGACTTTTTGAAGATGTTTCACTTGAAATGATCAGGTTCAGGTCGGCTCTGAGCCAGGGGATGTCTCTTTTGACCGCTTGGTTGGTGTTCAGAAACGTAATTAAGCACGAGTTTAGCTAAGAACAATGTCGGCGAGAACAATCCCCGACTCTGATGCTGTAGTTTCCGAATTGATTTCAGGGTTCCAAGTCAATCAAGGCCCGGCCATGAATCTGGAAACCACGCAACCTGGAAACGATACCGCATAATCTTCTCTGTTTCGCAGATTTGAGAACAGCGAGCTAAGCAAGACTTGCTGGTCACTGCCACGCCAATGCAATTGAATTCGTCTCTATCATGAAGATAGTTTACTATGCGCCCTCAGAGACAAGATAAGTGTGAACAACCCACGTGATAGTTACTTGTTCTTTGGCACGAATACTGGAACACCGAAGAAATGAAGAATAGACTCCTTCTATGAGACACTGGGACCGGTATGGCCATAATTCCGTCTTCGTCATCATTCCTGTTTCCGTCCTCCATGTCTATCCCTGGGCTCCCCCCTCTGTCTCCCCCCTCTGTCTCCGTCCTTAATCCTCTCTGGGCTCTGTCCTCCGTCTTTGGGCTTCATGCTTCGTCTCCACCCCAGGGCATGAAGTGCACATCAGAGCCACCCGAGAGCGGGAACGACGTTGACGACGACGACGACGACGACGGTAAGACCAACAGTAACGACATCACTCTCAAAAACATACCACGCGAAAATGAAGACTTAGAAGTAACGTAGACGTAATTTCATTTCATGTCGCCCTGATCCTTTCTACAGTGTCTATGAAAGCCGTAGAAGACGGCACCCGGAAAGCATTCCCTCTCTCCCGAGAGGCATGCCATGTGTCGTGAGTGTGTGAGAGATGGTGTGGAGGTATAAGAGGGAGGAAGGCGGCTGGAAGAAAGAGGAACTTTTAAGTGCCTTTTGATATCACCTGACCCAAATTATTCGCATCCTGGCCTGATTCTGTTGGGCCACCCAAACGCAAGAAAGTTGAACCAGATAAGCAACCCTTCGCCAGGCCCGAAGGCCATTTTTAGTTTTCATTTAAAACCCTTTAGCGGGAAGACATGGCCTTGGTCACGAGACGCTTGAGAGCGAGCTCCTGCTTCTTGAGGTCCTCGGCGGCGGAGTCGGTGATCTCAAGGGCAGCCATGGCCTCGGAGACCTGCTGCTCGATCTTGTCCTTCTGGCCACGCTTGAGCTTGAGGGACAGAGTGGGGTCGGAGATGATCTCCTCAACACGGCCAATGTAAGACTCAAGCTGCTGCTTGGCCTCGAAGCGCTTGCTGAAGGCCTCGTCGTTGGTCTTGAACTTCTCGGCGTCTATGATACTCGTTAGCAGTGTCATTGATCACTGTGGTTGCAGGCTGAACATACCGTTGATCATGTTCTCAATCTCGTGGGAAGAGAGCTTGCCAACAGAGTTGGAGATGGTGATGTTGGCGCTGCGGCCGGAGGTCTTCTCAGTGGCGGTGACCTTGAGGATACCGTTGACGTCGACCTCGAAGACGACCTCAAGGACGGCCTCACCAGCCCTCATGGGAGGGATAGGAGCAAGGGTGAATTCACCCAGGGAGGTGTTGTCCTCGCAGTTGACACGCTCACCCTGGTAAACGGGGAACTGAACGGTCTGCTGGTTGTCGGCAACAGTGGTGAAGGTCCTGTGTGTGGATGTTAGTCAGATTCGAGACGATAGAGAACGGGACGACTGATCTTTTTGATAGTCGGAACTGTGTTTCCGCGGGGAACGACGGGGGCGAAGATGTTGCCCTCCATGGCGACACCAAGGGACAGGGGAACGACGTCGAGGAGGAGAAGGTCGGCGGTCTCGGCGGAGGTGGCCTTGCCGGAGAGGATACCAGCCTGGACGGCGGCACCGTAGGCGACGGCCTCGTCGGGGTTGATGCTCTTCTCGAGCTTCTTGCCGTCGAAGAATTCGGACAGAAGCTTCTGGATACGGGGAATACGGGTAGAGCCACCAACGAGGACGATCTCGTCAACGCCGGACTTCTCAATGGCAGCATCCTTGAGAACCTGGGCAACAGGCTCAATGGTGCCGTTGAAGGCCTTGGCGTTCAGCTCCTCGAAACGAGCACGGGTGATCTGGGTGGTGAAGTCCTCGCCATCGAAGAGAGAGTCAATCTCGATGGTGGTCTGGGCACCGGAAGAAAGGGTACGCTTGGCACGCTCGCAAGCAGTACGGAGACGACGGAGGGCACGGGCGTCGCCGGAGAGGTCCTTCTTGGTCTTGCGCTGGAAGTCCTTCTTGCAGTGCTCGAGCAGGTTGGTGTCGAAGTCCTGGCCACCCAAGTGGGTGTCACCAGCGGTAGCCTTGACGGTGAAGACACCGCCCTGGATGTTCAGGAGGGAGACATCGAAAGTACCACCACCCAAGTCGTAGATGAGGACGTTGCGCTCCTTGCCGGACTTGCCAGCACCAAGACCGTAGGCAATGGCGGCAGCAGTGGGCTCGTTGATGATACGGAGGACGTTCAGGCCAGCAATGGCACCGGCGTCCTTGGTAGCCTGACGCTGGTTGTCGTTGAAGTAGGCAGGGACGGTAATAACGGCCTTCTCGACCTTCTTGCCGATCTTGGTCTCGGCGATCTCCTTCATCTGTTTGGGGTGTTAACATGTTGCGTCGCACAAACTTGGCGCCCGGCGTACAAGCCGAGCAGCAGAAGAAACGTACCTTGAGGAGAACCATGGAGGAGATCTCCTGGGGAGAGAAGGTCTTGGTCTCGCCGAGGTAGTCGACGGAAACCTTGGGGCTGCCGTTGTCGTCAACAACCTTGAAGGGCCAGGACTCCATGTCCTTCTTGACGGTAGGGTCATCGAAGCGGCGACCGATAAGACGCCTGTGAAGGAACGGCTAGTCAGCAAAGTGTTTGGTGATGGAAATTTTTTCGGCTTCTTTTGTTTTACCCCTCCTTGGGCGGGGAAAATTCCCGTCGGCCCAGAGAGAGGCATCAGAGCAGCGAAAGATACAGGCGCGGCTACTCACTTAACATCGAAGACGGTGTTGATGGGGTTCATAGCAGCCTGGTTCTTGGCAGCCTCACCGATCAGACGCTCCTTGTCGGTGAAGGAGACGAAAGAAGGGGTGGTGAAAGAACCCTGCTCGTTGGCAATGATCTCGACATTGGTACCCTCGTACGTCGCAACGCAGGAGTAGGTGGTTCCTTTGATCAGGAAGACAAAATGTTAGCCTTTCTGGTTTCTGCGATGTGTAGATGGTGTTTGCCCGTGGGCGCTGAGTGGTGATGGGATTTTTTGGCTGATGTGTGGTGGTTTGTGGTGGCGATGATCGGTGATGTTTCTTCACCCCGCAAAGAGGGCCGACAAGAAGGGCATCATAACGATGAGGAGGGGTTGCGCAACTTACCCAAGTCGATGCCAATGGCACCATCGTAGACCTCGTCCGCCATTTTGAAGAATTTGGGATATTGCACAAGACAAAGTCGACCTGTGTGAGGGGTGGAGGAGGGAAGGTAAGGTTGGAGGATTGCGCGGAGGAGGAAGATATGTGAAAGAGGGCGGGCGGGCGACGTGGGGTCCTTTCAAAAGAATTTCTCTCTCGCACTCAACACAACCGAACAGAGATTTTGTCAAGGCCGGCAAAAAATAAATTTCGACTTTTTTTTTTCTGGGCCGGGGCCCCACCAACCCCCCCTCTAGCGTGAGACCGGCCTAGCGCAATGCCACAAATTTCGAGGGCGGCGAGGAATTTTTGCCCTTTTTCCCGCCTGGCTTGGTGGGCTTATCTTATCGTACCCCTGTCCACCTTGGTTTTTTCTTCCTTTCCCCTCGCTTCGCCCTCAGCTGCCATTGAATTGGACTTCAATGTGTAGGAGAGGGATGCGCACGGCGGCTATTCAATGAGGTGGTGGCTGGGATTGCCATCGTTTGAATTGGCCAGGTTACCTCCAGATACTCGTTTGCTAAAACGGTCATTGGTGCTGTGACTGCTGTGACTGCCCGGCAACGGTCAAATGTCTGTACCCAGGCAGGTCGCGAGAGAGTCTCTCCTCTATCAGGACCTTACAGCAGTGACTTCCGGGTGAGTCTCCGTCTGATACCGTGACAATCCGACTGCCTACGAGTCGTCCTCTCATTTTGCCATGATCCCTCTCTTGCCGCCGCCCAACTCTCGGCCCCGACATTGCTTTTCTCACCGCCTGACTCGGCTTGAGCAAGCAACCCAGATGCCTGGCAGTGGACTTCCGGCCTCCTGTGGCAACACAACAGGAGAGCCCTCCCTCCCAGCGGCAAACCAGTCTCAACTCCTATTTTGTCCCGAGTCTGCAACCTGAAGCCCGTCATGCGCATGTCGGGCATCCCGACAGTCGGACCTCGCCCGCAGCGACCCCTCTCTCTTGCTGCCCGGCCCTGTGTGATGTGCCTATGTCCTACGTATCCGTCTGCACGTGGCAGCCATAGTAGACTTAGGTAACATGGGGCCTTTCGTTCCCCTCAGGCGTCTTTTAAAGGGTCCTGCCATACTTGTCAATATCCGCTGAACGATTGGCTCTCCTGTGTTGCCCTCGCTGTTCAGACGAACGTTCAGCGCTCCCCGACTCCCCTCAAGACATTCCGTTGACGTTGGCTGAAAGTGGGCTTCGAGAACCATTTGATGCGCATTGATAGGCTAATCTGACCACGGGAATCTCAAATCTGTGCGGCCCTTGTGCTTGAGAGGGGAACTGGTGGATTCGCAAGCGCTTGGACGAGGTTTGCCGATAGTTGTCTAGGGAACACAACCCAACCCTGAAGCCCTTATCCCCCACCATCACGCCCACAACTTCGCCCACCGCTCTGCAACATAAATGACTTGTCGCTCGCCTCCTGTTACCTGACGATACAGTCAACCATCAGCGCCGATGGTTTAGTGGTAAAATTCTCTGTTGCCATCCGGCAGCGTCGGGGAGCCGGGGGTTCGATTCCCCCTCGGCGCAACTTTTGCTTTTGCTTTTGCTTCCCCTCTAAAGCTCGCCGGAGTTGTACAGATGTAGATAATGGATGGCTTCAAGCAGTTCAGGTGGTTTTGTTTTTACGTCTCACTTGAAACAGCAGGGGTCAATACTGCAGAACTTATTCCAATAAGAGCTAATGGTAATGCCGGAGTGTAAAATCTTTTAGAGCGTTGAGTAACGTGTATCCCATTGCTGTCTATCACAGTTGAGATGTACCTTAGTAAATGTGCTACGGTAGGCAATGCGAACGATTTGGAACGGTGGCATGTTCGATGCATGGGAACAAATGAATGAATGAAGTCTAACCCAGCTAGCTCCGAGCAAGCAACCGAAACGCCATCAATCTGACAAACCGTAAAAATCAAATCGTTGCTGTTGTTGTTTTCTTTTCTGATATCCCAAACTGCCGCCATAGAGCAGTCAATTGTTGAGAAGTAATCAAGTCGTATTTCTGCCAAACCCGTGCAACGAATTTATGAATCACAAATAGTATCCCCAAAAGCCATAAAGCTGCTAGAATGCGCATCACTAACTCATTGAGGAAACGCCGGAAAGCAAGAGGGCCTGCGCGAAGACGTTTAGCAAGGGATGTCTTCGGTTGCAGAGTCATGGAGTACTCCATCAGAGACCATTTGAATACCTCGTCGTCGGCGTCCGGATCCATCAGCCCGAGATAGTAGACCACGCGAGTGTCCGCAAGCGTAGTGATGGTATGGCCAACCGCCTCTCCGTCGCACTCGACTGACTTGATAATGTCCAGACGAGGGACAACGCATATCATTACCCTCGCAATCCTAGCTGGCGATGCGTTTTGAGTATTTGATCCCAAGGCCGAGGAGGCGTCTGCGGAGGCCGCAAGAGCGCGTTGGAGCCCTGCTGGACACAGTTCGATCTGGTCAGGACAGTATTGGTCGCCCGGGTGAAGCCATGTGAATTCGAGCACGGAAGAAGCGCGCTGCTTGTGCACTGCGAACCAACAGGCATACGCCAGACAGTTGTGTATCTCCTGGTAGATCGTTTTGATGTCGGGCATGTCCTGGTCTGGTGGCCATGTTCGTCTGACCCAGGTCAGTACCGGGAAGATGAGCGTTAACAGCCTCATGGCTACCTTGTCAACACTCGGCCAAAAACATTGCGGCATGCCGTGAGAGTGGCCGAGCATCATCTCCACAAGTGTTGATCTGAGCCTTGAGCGTCGGATGCCTACAGATGACTTCATCAGCGATTCTGTTCAGTTCAATAGTGCGCAAACTTGGCTCACCTCCATCGTGACAATAGTCAGAGTCCTGGGCATGAAGCTGCTCGGACTGTTTCTTGGTCGCCCCGAAAAGAAGCTCCGAGAACACCTGCTCTTCAAGGACTAGCATGATGACTGCCCGCATCACGCAGAACCGTTTAGCCTTGCTTGTCATGAGGTCCTCCCACGGAGTTGGGTCCATTGGGTCTGGCCGGGCGACCATGCCGACGATACGCTCAAGATGGAACTTTTCGCCATGATGTTTGCGGGTTGCAGCCCAGACGGAACCATCTGGAGGAAGATCTCCGCACCTGAAGAGATTTTTGACCAGATGCTTGATATTGGAGGCAACAGAAGCATAGTGTTCCGTGAAGAATTGGTCGTCTAGTCTCTGAGATGGAGTGATCCATTGGAGGTCGAGGCGTCCGGGCTCAAAACCGCGCAGGTCGTCCATATTTAAATCCTGCCTCCGAGGCAAAGGAACCAGGGGCGGTATATGCTGGCCGCTATTGTTCCTTGGTGGTTTTGAAGCATTCTTACTTCCTTGTGAGTACGAGGAAGACATGGCACGAGGGCACCTAGTGAGTTCTGACGCTAGTTCTTGAATATTCTGACGGCAAAAATGACGGGCTGTTAGACTTGAGTGTAGATGTTGGTTGTGATACTGATTTGCATATTCGCTTTGGGCGCGAGCACGAACTTAAGAAGGATAGGCAATAAATCCAGCAACTCAGTCCTATTCATTGTTCTCGATCTCCTTAATGACGGGCTTCATCACTCCTGAAAGCAATGTTCTTTCTTGAACAGTCAGCCCTCTTTGAATGCACAAAAGGCAGATGTAATCTTTGTGCCCTGCTTGAACACAATCCTCCTCGCTATATCGACCGCGTTGAGATGGGAAGCACGATGATCTCTTGGTCAAGTATCAGAAGCCGCCGAAAAATGGCCAAAGAAATATCATCAACAAAGACGGCCATGTTTCTCGCCGCCCTGCATTCATCAGCCACAGAACACGAACGGAAGCGGAAGAAGAAAAAAAAAAATTTGCCCTGATTTATTATTTTCAGGGCAGTAAGGGTGGCCTCTCAATATCATTCGACGAACTACGTCCTTGCCCGAGATGGCAACATGAGCCGATGTTGACCTGGGGCAAATCCCCTGAGGGTTGTTTCGACGGGAGTACCCTTCGTGTTTCAGCCGTTGTCTCCGTCGGCTTCTCCACGCAATAGACGATTATGTGCGGGAGGTAGCAGGAGAAAGTCTCTGGCCAGGCTAAACATGAGGAATAACCAAGTGAAGTCAAGGTGAATTGCAAGCAAAAGCTGAAAGTGCGGATTGACTCAGGTCGAGCAAAGTGCATGGATGGATCACCTAGGTTACTTTGGAGCCAGGGAAAAGCTTCTGGAAAAGTTCGGTGCAGCCCGAAGCCAAGAAAGACGACGCTCGCACCCCGAAGACGAAAAATAAATCTCGAAACAGGGGTGCGTCCTTGAGCGTAGGAAGGGGCAAGAGAAGGGGCTGAAAATGAGTCGGTTCTGGCAAAGTCGCCGTTGTGAAGGTTGCAAGGGCCATGTAGCTGGCAAACAAATCAACAAGACATGATACCTGGCTGTGCTCCCTCTCTGAATGCTGATTGTATATTTTCTGTACAACCTGAGTAATGATAATTTTGCATTGGTGGCAGGCGTTGGCCAAAGAGAGGCGAGCGTTGAGCACTGCAGGGCTTAAGCCAGACAAAGAGAGATGGATTGGATGGCATCAAACTTTGAATTCCAAGTCTCTCCTGGGCAGCACCGCCCTGACAGACGTGATGGCCTGGAAGACGGCCCAAGGTCTGGTCCCAGTCAAGACCAGGTTTACGGAAGTTTAAGCAGCCCAGTGGATGCATATTGCTCCAATGGCCTCGCCTGTCGGATGACAACCTTGCCCGCTAAGAAACTGTGTCGTGTGGTGAGTGGTGACGGGTGAGGAGGTCCATGAAGGCCCCGCGGTGTAGTGGTGAGTCTGACGGAATGAGCGAAGCCTTTGGCGAGCTGTGGGCTACGGTGAGGTGGGCGGGACCTGGGTATGTACCTAGGTAGGTAGGTGAGGTACCTGGGCACCTTGCCTGGCCGTGGGAAACTGCTTCACTCCGACGTACGGCAGGCAGGGCAGGCTAACAGGCTCAAGAGCGAGTGCTCTGTCCGAATAGGTACCACACCCGACTTCCCGTCAGAGGTCTAAACCCCACTTTTTATTCTTCCATTCGGTTGGCCCGCCCGCTTGGGCATTTTTTTGCGACTGAAAGCACCACACTGCTCGAACCGTGACTGCTGAGCGCAATCCTTCGCAAAACCTCATCGCAACTTCCTCGTCCACGAGAACGTCACCTTCCGTTTCTCACCTTAATCACTCACCGAGCCTGCCGATATCCGCTGACGTGCCTGGCGCAACGTCGGAACCCCCGCATACTTGGAAGTAGTTAACTGTGAACCCCCACGGTACCTTCCCAACAGCGAGCAAACCGTCCTCACGAGCGGAACCCTCCCACTTTCCTCCTCGAGTCGAAATACCCTCGTCGACCTCGCCCCTCTCCTCTCGCGTCGTCAACCTCCGTCGACATCTTCGCACACATACTCGCCCGTCCGAGTGATACCCAGCTGTCACAACCTCAAAAACATCAACACATCTTCACAATGGCGACCTCCGTGCAAACGCCCACAAACCCCGACCAGCAGGTCGACCTCTCGACCATCCCCATCTCCCCCGAGGGCGCCGAGAAGAGCACCGAGACCAAGGAGAACGATACCGACAAGGACATCACTGTCTTCCACGACAAGGACAACTTCAACGTTAAGCACCCACTTCAGAACAAATGGACTCTCTGGTTCACCAAGCCCCCCAGTGGCAAGGTTCGTACCTTCTCGTTGCAAATGTCGACAAGTTTCACCGCCTAACTTTGGAAATAGGGTGACAACTGGAATGACCTCCTGAAGGAAGTTATCACCTTTAACTCAGTGGAAGAATTCTGGGGTGTCTATGTACGTGCAATCTGCTTCCCTATCCCTCACGACCCCGCCCCCCACTGACAACGTAATGACAGAACAACATCGCTCCCGTCTCCGAGCTGGCCCTCAAGTCCGACTACCACCTTTTCAAGGCTGGTGTCCGCCCTGAGTGGGAGGACGCTCAGAACAAGCACGGTGGCAAGTGGTCTTACCAGTTCAAGGAGAAGCGTGCTGTTCCTATCGATGACCTCTGGCTGCACGTGATGCTGGCTGCCATTGGCGAGACTCTGGAGGGCGAGGACGACGGCGAAGTCATGGGTGTCGTTGTCAACGTGCGCAAGGCTTTCTTCCGTATCGGTGTCTGGACTCGTACTATTGGCAAGAGCATTCCCGGCCGTGGTGACGGAGATGTGGCTGGCGGTAAGGGACGTTCCCAGGATAAGGGCCGTGAGATCCTCCTGAACATCGGCCGCCGTTTCAAGGAGATTCTGAACCTGCCCCCCGGTGAGAGCGTTGAGTTCTCCGGCCACACGGACAGCGCACACAGCGGAAGCAGCCGTGCCAAGGCCAAGCACACTGTCTAGACGGACACGAATTCGATCAACACGACACACGACTTAACCCTGCATTTTACCGGACTTGTTGGCTTCCTCCTCCTTCGAGAAGAGGCCAAATGCGTCTACATGATATCACTCCTCGCATTTCTTAAGCCAACCTTTTGTGTCTGATGCTGGTGGGGAACACCAGGTATCGGGCGTTGCTATGCATCAATGATAACGCATTTCAGGGACGGAAAAGGTTTTCTTATGATAGTCTTGGGAGCCCCGATGAAGGCGTTGCTGAGAAAACAAAAATGGCTTTACTTCTAGACGGCCACGATCGATAGTACATAGGCGGACGCGAATCGGAATAGATACCTAGGTTTTAGGCCAGTCGCCATGTCCCCTTTGTGAGGCGCTTAGACTTGCGGACATTGCGTCGGACGTCCTACTTCCTTTCACCTTGAGTGACAGCATGCAAGTTGTACTAGCTGAGAGGGAACATAATCGATGACGAGGTCGGCAGAATCACCGGACCATTCAATATGAGCCCCGTTGGAACAATTCGTCCCAGCTTGTTCGGACGATCGTGGGAGGGTGGCATGTCTTCTTTTCTCTATCTCAAATCTATGGTTCCCCTACTCGAACAAGTGTGTACCTGTCTACGGATATATGTGCACAGCAAATATTATTACATTTCATCACCGCTAAACTGGTCTTCAAACACGGCCTGGACCAGTTGCTTCTTGTTAATTTTGCCCATGGCGTTTCGCGGGATGTGGTCGACGACCTTGAGGACCTGCGGGATCTTGTAGTTGACAAGCCGATCTCGGAGGGCCCTGCGCATGGCCATGGGCGACCAATGCGGCACGACGTCCTTGTTGAGGATGACGACGGCGCCGACCTTGCTGCCCCACTTGCCCGAGGGGACGGCGACGACAGCGGCCTCGGCCACCTCGGGGAGGGACAGCAGCTCGCGCTCGACCTCGAGGGCGCTGACCTTTTCACCGCCCGTCTTGATGATGTCGGCGCTCTTGCGGCCCTGGATGAAGTACATGTCGCCCTTGGCCCACGAGGCCTGCGCAGCGTTGAGCCCGGCGCCGTCGACGCGGCGGCGCACGGCCACATCGCCTGTCTTGAACCATTTGCCGCGGCCGTCCCCGCCCTCGACGAACTCCTTGGCGGTGGCCTCGGGGTTGCGCCAGTACTCTCTGAAGATTGTGGGACCGCGGAGCTGGATCTCGCCGGAGCGCTCGCGGCCGGTGGCGGGGTCGACGTCCTCGCCCGAGGGGATGACGGCGCCGGTATCCATGTCGACGAGGCGGGCCTCGACGCCGGGCAGGGGCCAGCCGACGCTGCCGTCGACGCGGTCGGCGAAGTCGAGGCCGCAGCTGAGGGCCATGCCGACCTCGGTCATGCCGTAGCGCTCGAGGAGGACGTTGCCCTTGCTGAGGGTCTTCCAGGCCTCCTTGATCGGGGTCGGCAGGGCGGCGGAGCCAGAGATGGCGAGGCGCATGTGTTTCGGGGAGACGGCCTCGCGGGTGGGCTCTTCGGGGTCGAGGGGGAGGGCCTTGTGGGTGGCGAGGAGGCGGGAGTAGACTGTTGGCACGACGGTGAAGAAGGTGATCTTCTCCTTGGGGGGTGGTGCGTGGGTTCCGTTGACGCCGTTTGTGCCATTGGTGCCATTGGTCCCGTTTGTGCCGTTTGAGGTTATGAAGGGCGCGGCGAGGCGCTTCCAGACGGCATCGGCGTTGAAGGGGAACATGAACTCGATCGTGGAGCCGGCGAGGAGGGGCGTGAGGACGGCGTTGACGGTGCCGTGGATGTGGTGTAGGGGCAAGACGTGCAGGAGGTGGTCTGCCGGGGTGTAGTTCCACGCCTCGATGAGGGATTTGGACTGCGCCGTCAGGACGGACTGAGGGAGCAAGACGCCTTTCTAGGTGGGGATGTTAGCTTGCTGTTTAATATCCGAAATTGAAACCCAATGGCTCTTCCTGCGTACCGGTCTGTTCGTAGTTCCCGAGGTGTAGAGCATCATGCCCGCACCGCCGGCGTCGGGGCTGTCCAGCTCAACCTGCTCGTGCGGGGCACCACCCTGGTGTTTCTTGAGTTCGAGCTGCGCGGGCTTCGAGACGAGCTCTGTCGCGAGGACTTCCTTCGCCTTGGCGGCGAACTTGGCCGAGGACACCAGGAGCGAGGCTTCGCTCTGGTTGAGGATGTATTGGAGCTCGGCCGCGGGGAAGGCCGGGGAGAGGGGGACGGCGATGGATCGGGCTGCGAAGGCGGCGAGAAGGGTTACTGCGGAGAAGCGCATAGAGTGTCAGGAGCAATGTTCGTATTTCAATGGCCTATGTGAAAGGAGGGTTTGGCAGTTATTGCGATCTCTTGGCTTACCTACATAGTCGTAGCTGTTCTCCACCAGGAACGCGATGCGCTCGCCGTTAAGGTCCGGCTTGCCAGACGACTCGAGCAGCTGGTTCCGCGCGCGGCGCACATCGCCGAGCAGCTCGCCGTACTTGAAGCGGCGCCCGGACAGGGAGTGGATGACGGCGGTGGACTCGGGGTCGTGGCGGGAGATGGCGTCGAAGAGGGGCAGCCTCGGGAGGGATGTCGTGGAAGCCATTCTGAGGGATTGCGAGGCGCGCGCAGCGGCAGCGAAGAATCGGGATGTTTTGAGACGCGGGGGAAGGTTGTTGTAGGTTGCGGACGGTACTCCGGCGGCGATGACGGCGGCGGCGGCTGAGAACGGTGTTGTTGGCGATGCTTGGGAGCAGCAGCAGCAGCAACCGGGCCGTCGTGCTACATTCCGCAAACCGGAGGCCAACATGGGTGGGGGAAAGGGGAGGGGGATCAAGATTGATATGCGTCCGTTATCAATTGCGTTATGATTAAGGGATCGGAGGCCGGAGTGGATATTGGGGGGACGGACCCCGTCGATGTGGTAGGCAAGGCAAGGTAGTGTTGCTCTCGGGAGTCGGGTTAGGTAGGTGAGAGTGCAGTGCAGTGCAGTGCAGTCTGCAGCGTCGTGGTGTATGCCGTCGGATCTTTTTTTTTTTTTTTTTTTTTTTTTTTTTTTTTTCTCTCCATTTGCTCGGCCCTTGCTGTGCTGGTACTGGTAGCAGTGGTAAGTGGTGGGTGGTCTGCGGCGGCACTGTCAGGTCCCGGATCGGACTTCTCCCTGCAGGACCGCCGGCTGGATCTGCCGAAGACCGGACGGAAAACTGTGGCTTGCTTAGCGGGGCGTCGGGAAGCTTGGAGCACTTTGAGGTGGTGTGGTTCTGTGATGCGGTGGAACGGTTCTCTGAAGGACAGTGGGAGTCGGGGGTGTGCGTGCGCCGCGGGTACAGTGTGGTGTCCGGCGCAGGTTGTGGTCCACGGAGGCCGTGATGGCGGCTGCTGTGACTTCCATGTTGGTGAAGGACCGTGGTGAGGTGAGGTGAGGCGGGTGGAGATGTCCACCATTCCAAGTTCATCCAATGTCGTGGGACGCGGGCAGGGTATGAATGAAGATGGGATCATCAGATGTTCCAGTCCAGTCTCTACACCAGGACGGCGGGCAGCAAACACCATCGTCACATTGTCACATCCATGGAAATCATCAACACTACTACATCACCGCAGCACGCCGAGCGTTGAGAAACGTTAGTGGGGACAGTTTGAGGCGGCGGACCTTTGGGATGAGGTGCCTATCCGTCCCTCCATCGCGTAGCGTCCCATAGGGTTCCATTCTGTAGCTCAAGAGGGATGAGACGGACAGAAATGGGGGTGAAGTTGAGAAGAAGATGAAGGACAAGACAAGACGTGTGCCTCTGTGCGCATGTCGGCTACGTATCCGTACATCTCGATGCTGCCCATCTCTCCTGTCGACTCACCTTCCTCACCGTCGGTTCTTCGGCTCGCTCTGCTCATGTGAGGCCGTTGCTGCTGCTTTCTCATGCTTGATGCTTGCTACATCCTGCTTGCTGCGCTTCTTCTGCTTCTGCCGCTGCAAAACGGCGCCGCAATCACACGTCACCACCGCACTTTCACTCCTGGACTCTTGGAGTTCCATGCAAGGCCCACGTCGTCCTATTTAGAAGCTCAGTTGTTCTCCGCCCTCATGCATTGGCGACATTGTGAATCAACAACAGATAGAAAGTCTGGGACGGCCGACAGGGGCGTTTGGGCCTTGCTTTGGGTGCTTGGGGGATGGGAAGGGAAAAGCAGATATCTGGACACGCCTTTTTTTGTGATCAGGTGCCAATGGTGCCTTGCGCTAAAGCGGAGCTGTGCTGTGGTGCCCGCAAGGCCTCGTGCTCGCAGATGTCAGAGGAAGGGATGCGCGGTGACGGTGACGGGGGTTGGGAAACACGCGGTGAGCGTTTCTCTACGTGCGTCCTCTGCCGCCAGCAAGTGAGTGACTCCTCTGAGCTCTCTCCCAGAGGACACTAGCCTCTCCCACTCCGCGCGGGCGGTATGCAGCCCATGCTGTGGACGGTCAACAAATGTTCGAGATGGTCACCGCGTTGGACCCCCGGTTCGTTTCTGTCCAACGTCTTCCAATGGCTTTCTAGCCTTCTTCCAGCCCGGCCCACCCTGCGCACTAAAATCGTAAATGTGACTCCTCATCATCCCTTTACCGTCCATTGGGATGTGACGGGACCGGCATGGGGAGGACACACCACGGGTTTTGACAGGGGGGCAGATGGTCCGTGGAAAGAAGCAAAGAAGAAGGGCGGTGGGCATAACAGCGAACCAGAATCCGACGCAAAAGCAAAGCTAACCACCTCACCTCACACTCACACGAGGAAGGCCTGGCGCCAGGCCCGGGGTGTGTACTCTGGTAGGCAAGAAGCTGAACCCAAAGGTGTCAGCCAAGCGGCGGGAACACGGGGAGAAGGGGGCGGAAAAAAAGAAAACAAAAAAGAAGGTGAACCATGGAAGGGCACCGCTTGGAGGGGCGATGGGCACATTTGGCACCATGGACCTGGTTGCAAAGAACAGCCCAACCCAACCCGTGGGCCCGGCCAGCGAAGCCGTAGAGAACCTGGAAACGCAACGCTCATCAGTGTGGATGGATGATGGAGAGAGTCTGAGGTGAAGTTTTCTGTAAAACAAACGCCCCCCGTGCCCTCCCACTCCCACCCGACTCTCCTCCCCGGCCGCCGCTCCCTTGTCTTCCCTGGGCTCTGGAAAGACTGGAGGTGAGTTCCCTGGGAGTGGGGTCCGCCGGTTACCAACCGGAAGGACAGAGGCACGCTTCCCGACCCGCTGATTGGCCGGCATCCCGGTGCCATGTTGCCTGCCAAGGCCATCCCGCATGCCGCTCTTTTCTCACCGACACACCGAAACTTCTTCTGGACCCCTCACCCCCCGTCCCGGGGTGTTTGACGAAAATCTGCTGCCGCACCTCTCTAATTTTTTTCTCCTCCCATACACGCACACGCACGCACACAACAACAACCTTGCAACCGTACCTGAAGCCTTACCGCACATTCGGTCTACGCTACACACTCCACGTCCATCCTCTCTGTCGCCGCTTGCTCCCCGTACCCGTACCAGTCCACACCGCGCCCTCCGTACCTAAACCGAAAACAGCTGTTGGGCTAGCAAATCCCTATCCAGTACACGCGCGCAACTTTGCTTATTCCCTGTCCTTGTCTTGTCTGTTCCTGGCCCTGCTTGCCTGCTCGATTGCTTGCTTGCTTGCTTGCCGTGACCTTGACCTCCGCCGCCGTGTCTCCATCCACTCTTTCACCACACGCTCTCTCCAAGGTACGCCAGGACACCTTGCTCACCTCCTTTTTGCGACACACGCCTTCATACTACTTCAAGTCCCTCCCTCTTCTCTCCTTCTTTTCTCCTTTCCCCTCTCTTCTTATTCCCCATGAACACATTCCGCCCCTTCGTCGGCAGGATTGGGAGTTTGACCGGAGGATTCACTACAACACCAACAACACAACACATACCAAAGACCTACACTCAAACACCGATACCAATGTTGCGCAGATACGCCCTCGGTTTCTCGGCTAACGCCAGACCGCCAAACATGTCGTCCACCACTCCCATCGAGGACACAATTCGCGCCAAGGTACGAATGTTTCCCCCTCCAAGTCGACGAGACGAAATTGTTTGCTGACATGCTACAAAAGGTCACCGCCGCTCTCTCTCCCTCCACCCTCGAAATTTACAACGATTCCCACCTTCACAGCCACCACAAGGCCATGCAAGGCCAAACCTCCAAGGAGACACACTTCAGGTGAGCATCCCCCGCCAGGGTTGTAGCGATGGGCTTCCTTTTACTTACACCAATGGCCTCACAGACTGGTCATCGTTTCCGACGCTTTCGGCACCAAGATGCAATCCGCCCGCCACCGCATGATCTACGCCCTCCTCCGCGAGGAGATGTCCCGCGAGGGCGGCATCCACGCCCTCCAGCTCAAGACCCTGACGCCCGAAGAGGAGGAGAAGCAGAGAGAGGCAAAGGCGGCCAAGGCCGCCGCCAAGCAGGCCGAGGCTGAGACCCAGTCGTCCGACGACTCTACTTGAACAAAGAGGGAAAAACAACGACGACGAAGATGAGATGACTTTTTTATTTTAAACCAAACCACGGCGACGAACAAAAACGAATACCAAATATCGATATGAGAGAAACGAACGACCACACCAGTTGGGAGAAGACGAATGAATGGGCAAAACCAATGGGAAAAAATTTCACACCACCGGGCATTTTTTTGGTGTAAACTGTAAAACGGAGTCATGCTTGCTTGCTGCGACGAAATCACACAACTTTTTTACGAACGAATCGGATACGACGAACGCCAATTTGTAACGGGATTATCGACTTTGGCAAATGTTTTCTACAAGGGGCATTTAGATACCTTCAAGACTCTTCAGAGAGCCGGTTGCGCGAAAAGCACCACTAGATCCAGTCTAGACAGATTGATTGCCTGAGCAATTCAGAGTTGACTTTTGCTTTCAGAGTACCATAACTGAGTCCGTACCATTATAGTCTAATACAACTCTACAAATATCACAAGCTTGGGGTATCATACATGTGTAACACTGAAGACATTTTCCTCTTTCTCATCCCGCGTGAAGCACCAAACAACTTCCTCCCAAGTAACATGGACAGAACCAAATCACACCTAACGTCACCGTCATGTGAATCGTCGGGCATCAGACAAGCTGCGTGTTCCTGGAACACCCTCCGCAGACAGCTTAAGCATCCCCGCCTTTAGGCGCAGGAGTGGATCCAGGAAGACGTCCCTGCTTGAAAAGCTTCGCGATCTTTCTTCTGTACGCCTCCTGTTTTTCCTTCTCCGTTTTCTTCGGCTTCTTGACTCGTGCGTCTTGGGTAGAAGCGGAGAGGGTACTCCGTGCCGGGCTGCTAACCGCAGGACGCGAAGGAGGGCCGAAATCGAATGAAGCGGGTAGAGTTCGACGCACGGCAGTCTTCCCCGCTCCCGATGTCACTTTGTTTCCAGGAAAGGCGGCCGCGTTCTTCGGTGCTGGCGGTGGCGTCTCTGCAACGGTTCCAGTCCGCCGTCTCTCTGACAAGGTCCCATTCGCTTGGTCGATGGCGGGGACCTTCTGTGGAGTAGACCGATCAAGAGGGGAAGTACGATGGACCTTTGGGCTCTCATGCTTGATAATCCTCTCTGGACCGGCCGCTTGGACTGATGTAGGGCGAGATCGCGGGTGGCTCGAAACGAAAACCAGATCATCATTATTTGAAGTAGGTGACTTTTGACGTCGCAGCGTTGGTGTGATTGGAGAGACACGACGCGGAGGTTCCTCGGCTGCCATTCGTTGTTTGCCTTTGTCTTGTGGGCCGGGGTCCAGTTTCGGTTCGGGTAGAGAGGCTTCATCGCTGGTCTGCTCTCCAATTATGGGAGCCTGAGCGACCTCTGATGCAGCTTGCACCTCCCTAGGCGAACGCAAACCTTCAGCAGGCGAGCGGGGGACCGTAGTGCCAGAGGCGCTGGGCGGTTGCTTCGTGTCATCCTTCCGCATACTGGCTACTGGCAACGTCGGTGAAGCGTGCTTTCTCGCCATCGAGACATTCGCGGCCGGCCTCTGCGGCGTTTCAAGAACGATTGGCGAAGACGAAACTCCATCCAAGAGCCATTTCTTGGCTTCTCCGACCTCTTCGGAGTAGATTTCGAAGATTCGATCCAGATTCTCGGCCGTTACCACTTCCTTCTGATAGACGGGCCGGTCAACATTGGCCACGTACCATCTTATGGCTGACATTGGCTTTGCAATAGAGGACGACTTATCTACTTCATCCATATATGAAGTGTAATCGTCCACGAATGCCCGGATGAAGTCATCGTACAGCCATTTGGGAAGCTGATGCTTGCGCTGAAGTCCCTTGACCACAATGCACGCCCTGACAAAATCGGCAACACTCCCTGTGAAAGACGGGTATGCGTTCTGGAAAGCCTTTGCGGGTTGCTGCGAGAAGCATTCCAAGGTTTCCTCTCTAGGAGCATGCAATGGAAGCAACATGTTGCCTGATTTCGCTGAGTCGTTTTCTGCGTTCTCCACAGCCGCTTCATCTCTGACGGGAGCTGCGACTGCAAAAGGCTCGCCACTTGGTTGGCGTTGTAGCGCAGTGGGGTTGGCGGTTTGCGCAGCTCTTCTCTCTCTTGCCAGTCGTGAAGCCTTCGCCAAAGGCTCAAGAGCTTCGTGATTCAGATCTTCAGGAAAGGAGAGCTTTCCATTGGTTTGCCTCGAGATTGTGCGGTAAAGACAGCCGTCGGGTTCAGCCCATAGACTCAAAAGATCAACTCCTCCATCAATGGCTAGCTTGGTAATATTCTGCAAGGTCTTGAGACTGCTGAAGGAAAGAGTGGATCGATACTCCTGCAAAAGCGGCGGAAGCCAGTCGGACTCCGCCCAATTATCATTCAACCACTGGATGAGTTCCCGTTTGTCATCTGCCTTCTTCCAACGTACGGGATCGTCCATACTCACGCGTAGCACTGGCTTTTTCATGCCAATAGTCTCCTCTTCAGCATCTTCTATGATCATGGGATCCCGTTCCTCTGCAATTGTTGCCCTCTGCTCATCTGTAATTGTGGCCTCCGGGAGACCTGTGCCTGACTTCGAACCCGAAGGTTCTGCTTGTGAAGCCAAGAAATTCTCAGCTCCTGGAGCGCGGGCGAGGGTTCTGGGAGCACCCGGGGTATCGTGAACAACTTGGGGCGCTTGAGCGGACTGGTGGGAGTCGGCCGCGTATGTCGAGGCGATGCAGGGGCCTGATGATACCGGTACACGATTCTCTCGGGGCTGAGAAAGAGGAATCGTAGGCAACTCATCTGGCGTTGCTTCGAGCGGGCGATCAGCAGTGGATGCCCCAGGGGAGGAATCGAAGGTGATAAGTTTCATGTTTCGCCTCTCCTTAGGAGTCGATGATTTGAAAGTCATTCGCCCGTCATTATAACTTGATGGAACCATGCTTCCTTGTCCGCACGGGGGGCTGGTGGCAGCTTCAGACCTCGTCAAAAGGTGGGCTGCGATTCGATTGATGGGCGGCGTTGCTTGGAAAAGTGCGTTCGGAATGGCTGTCTCCAGTTCGTCTTCGAACCCGCCGCTGCTGGATGGGAATTCCTCAACACGGCGGCGCTTCAAAGTTGGCTGAGGAAAGTTGGCCGGTGGATCGAAGCGTTTGGGGGCAGGTATGCTTGGTGATGAAAACTGGGGAGGACTGCTTGGGAGGTTTGCCGTTGCTGCTGTGGCAGGAAGCTGACTTTCGATTCCGATTTGGGACTTGATGGAAAGGGTCGGAGATGCAGGTTGGTTGGCCGAATGTCGAGGGCGTTCTGGAGATGAAGGCCAGGAGACCGGGGTTCCTGGAGGAGAGGAAGAAGATGAAGAAGACTGCCCATGGTCAGAGAAGTTGTGAACAACAGCTGGTCTTGCGTTTCCCGTCGGGGAAGGCACACTCGAGACAGGTGCTCTTGGCTTCTGTGCCGGGGGTGGAAGGGTACGGGCTGCGTGGAATTCTCTGAGGCTTTCAAGGACCCCGGCAGGGAGGTTAGGTGGTCCATTGGTGTCTTTGTGAGATGTGAACCAGGAGTCAGGTCTGTCAAGGAGCTTTTGCTGGTCCTTGGGCACCTTTGCAAGGTTCCGGCTGATGGTGTTACCTTCACTCAAAAGTGCTTTGAAGGACTGAGTCGCGGAAGAGCCCGGACTGCCTCCCAGACCAGTCATTGTGACAATGGATGTGATCTATGTTGGTGGGAGGAAAAAACTGTGCCGATTGGCATCTGTGCTGCAAGTGTAGATCGCCTCACTTTGGCGCAAGTGCCTGGGTTGATGCTGGTAAGGGTGTTGGAAATGATCGAGAGGAAGGTCAACAAATGGGAAACTTGTTGACTTCGGGGACCTGAGCTGGAAACGGATGGGTCTGGTCAGAAGTAAAAGTCACCAATCCAAGCCTCAACCTGAGGTGGTCCAGAGAGGTGTCACTCCAAGTCGTTACCCCGTGGACGACGGGACTTGTTGAAGAGCTGGGCGGGTGGGAAGCTTGCTGGAGGTGACGCGCCGGAAACGCGTTTTTTGGTGTCAACCCTTAAAGTCCCCTCCAGCGTGCGCCTACCTGAGGTCACATAGCGACATGCCTGGCACTGCGGGGTCCTGGCTGACAGCCCGCCCGACTTGGGGACGTGGGGCAGCACTGATTAGGTAGCACTTGGTCCGAGCTCTGGTTTCTGAGGGAAGACACCACGGCATCTGGATCAAAGGTGCGCAATTCCAGAGGCAGAGGCAGAGTACGTTCCTTGTATAGGTGGGTCGCAGTGGCCGCTGGGCAAGTGTCGGAACGGGTACCGGGTACATCCACATGCACTGCTACTACCGCTGCAACGGCTCTTGATCCGTCCTACGAATGCCCCCAAAACATTTCCAAAGCCAACCATTTCAAGGCATCACTCTTGGTAAGCCCGGCTGTACAACGCAGACGTTGTATCTTGGACTTACCGACTGCCAACTGCCCACTGCACCACCACCACCACCACCAGCTTCGTCATCCCCGTTTGACGATTCCACCAACTTGGCAGCCGCTGGGCCACCCGGGCCTAGACCTTGACGGGATAGTGCTTGCTGGCTCACGGATGGTCCGTCTCTAAAAAGAACCCGGTGCCGACTTGAAGACATTAGCTCCCACTGCAGACTACCTAAGCGTGCTAGGCATACATACCTACCTCAGACGACACACCACACCCTTTTCTCCTTCATCGCCCTACCTACACAACTACCTAGAGCCTGACCTACACCTTCACCACGTCGTTTCTCCTCCTCGTCACCTGCGCCCCTCCTTGGACCCTTGATCTCGCCCGAGACCACCGACCCTGTCGAGACGATCCGATACTTGCCTTCGCATAAATACCACGAACACGAGAGCCTTCTTCAACGGGCCCCCGCCGCCGAACGCGTCTCTTTCATCCGGCGCATTGCGAACACACACTGTACGACCCGGGCAGGACTAGACGACGAGGAGAAGGACTGGCGGTGGAAGCTTCTCACGACACCGCATTTTCTCTCCGCCGTTATGTCACTCTGAGGTCCGGCTACGCATACACTGCCTCCGATGTCGTAGCGACCCCCACGAATCCTTCATAGCCTAGCTGTTCTATCTCTGCCTCTGCGCAAGATGGCCAGCAACACCACCCCGAAAGCGAACTCTCCCGCGGTCCTCTCGACGCCCCCGGGCTTTAGGAGCCGCCATGACTCCATCAACTCAATATCTACCGCCTCGCAGGCCGATAAAGACCAGCTGGCCCATACTCTCAACCGGATACATACGTCAGCGAGCCAGTCCGACTCTCTGACAACCTTCAACGATTTCGCTCCGCCTCCCGCCTCCCTCCCCACGACGGAAACCAAGGCGCTGACTGGCGAGCTGGTTCAGAACGGGCTCAGTGGTCTGTATAGTCGCCTGAAAGAGGCCGTCGGTGCCGTTGGAGCAAGGACACAGGATACGGATGATGCCGACAGTTTCGACGCGGCGTCGAAGCGTAGCACTAGCACGGTCACCTCGACCAAGACTCCGGCAGCCTCCCTTGCTCGCGTCGAGAGTGCTGTTACGAGCTCTTCTTTCAACTCCAATGACGGGCCCATGACGGCGACCACCTCTTCGGGAGTAAATACCGCCATGTCGGATAGCCAGTCTCAGCCCCCTCAGTCCTCCAAGGCCACCTCCATATCTGCCATGACAGCATCCAAGTCAAGCACCTCGAGCCGACAAAGTATGCCTAGTGTTGCCAAAGCGTCAGCAGTCACGGCTATCAACCCGGAGGTCGCGCCCGCCACGGCGACAAGAAGCCTGCCACTCGCAGAAGACGGTCCTAGTCGGTCATCTGGCAGGCGCAGCATCAGCAAGCCTGATCCTCGGCCACTAGTCATAGGCTCCGACAGCTCCCATAAGTTTGACGTTCTCGAGCCCAAGCCCACCGCCGCCATAGATCGAAGCCATGCAAGCTCCCGGCTGGTAGGCGTTGATGGACCTGCTGAAAAGCCTCTGAGCCCTATCAAGGCCAACGCTCCGCCGCTACCTAAGTTGCAAACGACGGATCCTCGATCACCAGTGTCTTCGGCTGCATCAATGCTTATCGCGCCTAAGCGACCGGCGGTTATTGATCGAATCAGCCGCTCAAGATCGCCTGGGTATGCGCCTTCAAGATCATCGTCTATGGAGCATGTCACCGCGGAGCCAAGCCCAATCAGCACCTCGGCACACGATTCAGTGTATCATGACTCTTTCGCTCACGACTCTCAACCGAAGCATGGAAGGACTGGGGTACTCCGAATTCCTGGGACAACGACTAATGAGGGCGCGCCAGAGCAAGTCAACGCCAGGCTCGATCGTATGCGGCGACAAGTGCTGAGCAAGGAGTTCTGGATGGCGGACGAAACGTGCAAAGAGTGCTTCATCTGTGGCCAGCCGTTCTCGGCATTCAGGCGGAAACACCATTGCAGAACTTGTGGCTGCATCTTCGACTCCAAGTGCACTTCCATCATTCCAGCCTCAAAGTTTGGAATGACTGGCACTCTGCGAGTATGCAAAACATGTCTGAAAGTCATCAACCAGCGGCTTTACGAAGGAAGCGGCTCTGAAGACTCTGGTGATGACTCATTTCTGCCGGCTATTTTCCGACAAACCAAGGCGACCCCCAAGGTCACGCAGGCCGAAGCTGAGGTTGAAGAGCCCAGTTTTGCGGACAAGATGGAGGGCTTGAATGACGCCAGATCTGTTCAGACCCCAATGATGGCCATTCCTGCCACCAGACGAATCAACGACTCGAACAGGAACTCTGCCATTCTTGAAATTGATGCGCCGCAACTAAGTCGTCCGAGCTCGTCTCGCTCACTCAGATCTCTGACCTCCGCGAACCGTCCGCAGTCGTCAGGTCACAAGCGCCATCATTCAAAACATCATAATAACTTCCTGGCACGCTTTAAACCAATGCCAGCGCCAGATGTTAACAGCGCTCCCTTCCGCAAAGGCATTACCGATGAAATGACAAAGAAACCAAAGTACCCGGCATTTCACGATGACAATATCATCGACCCAGAATTGGCTGCCTACATGTCAGACGAGTCCAGTGGTGACGAGCAAATGAGCATATTTGCTACAATGTCAAGTGCTGATCTGCAGCCGTCAAGTTACGATCACGAAAAGTCCAGTTTTGGGCCATTCTTGAGCGCGGGCAGGAGACACAGGCTCGGCCGAGGAGAAAAAAGTGTCAGTGGCTTGAGTTTCACGAGTCGAGGAATGGATGACAACGCCGGCTCCGGTAGCCTCATTGGCCATGGTCGGCCAGCAAGGAGACGCAATCTCAGCAATGTGAGCCATCAAATGCGGTCTCCACGTCCGAAATCTGGAATATTCAAAGGACCCTCGGCATCTAACGAAAATGTCTTCACTATCGAGAATCCCGCCATAGAAGCTACTAAGCTGACCAGGAGCGACTCCATGCAAGACGACAAGCAGCCGCAGGTGGAGCTGAACCCGTCGAGCATGCTCCATGTGAAGAAACTCCTACATCAGTTGCTCGAAGATTCAGGAATTCCCAACGTACCCGCTTGGGAAAGGGCTCTAGTTCCGATCTTGCTTCAATGTACGGATGACGTTACGCCCGACATTAGGGCTGGCGACGATATGGACATCCGTCATTACGTCAAACTCAAGAAGATTCCGGGGGGCAAGCCAGGCGACACCAGCTACGTCTCCGGCGTCATCTTCACCAAGAACCTCGCCCTGAAGAGCATGCCTCGCCGCATCATCAACCCACGTATTGTCATCGTATCGTTCCCTATCGAATACCAGAGGCACCAACAGCATTTCATGAGCCTCCAGCCAGTCATCGAACAAGAAAAGGAGTTCTTGCGAATCGTCGTCAATCGCATCATCAATCTGCGCCCTCAGCTACTGCTCTGCGAAAAGTCTGTTTCTGGCGTTGCTTTACAGTATCTTTCTGAGGCTAATATCGCGGTTGCGTACAACGTGAAACCGTCAGTGATTGAAGCCGTATCACGGTGTGCGGAAACAGACATTATTTCTTCGCTCGACATGCTCGCCTTGCAGGTCCAGGTTGGAAGGTCTGGCGGCTTCGAGGTCAAAACCTACGTCAACAAGAGCTATCCGGGCAAGAAGAAAACATACATATTTTTGTCGGGCTGCTCCGAGAAGCTTGGCTGCACCATCGCCCTCCGTGGGGACTCTACTGAAGTCTTGTCAAAGATGAAGAAGATCACGGAGTTCATGGTCTACGTCGTCTACAACTTGAAGCTGGAAACATGCTTGATGCGAGATGAGTATATCCAGCTGCCCGCTGAGATCGATGAAGCATCTTCATTGGCATCATCCCTTCGTCAACCTCCGGAGGATGCTCCGCGATCTCTAAGCGCGTCCGTTGAGAGCGCCAAGCAGGACGCTGCAGTTGTCAGTACGTCGACCCCCGAGCTGCCTTCTCAGACCAGCAACGGTACTTCAATGGTCACCGCCGAAGGCACCGTGTCAACCGAACAGACTGAGGAGCCATCCGTGGAAGAGAGGCCCCCTCTTGTGTCCTTGCACGCATCTCACGTCCCGCCTACGTCCCCCGAATCTCAAGTGCCCGAAGACGTGCCGATGCCAACGTACTACAGCGACATGGTTGCCAGATATGAGACGAAGATTCTTTCTGCTTCACCATTTGTTAAATTTGCACAGCCTTATCTGCTCATGAAAGCTCGCGAGCAAGAACGACGTCTGGTTTACCTGAAACGATTGAGAGATCAGGACGTTATAGAGGAACAGACAGATGCCGAAAAGTCCAAGTCGCAAAAGTTCCAACTGATCAAGCCCGAGATGGTCCATGCGATTGGACAGCAGGCCCCGCGGCAGATCATGGAAGTACTCCACGCCGTCCACGACGCTGAGTATGACAAGGCGCTTTACAACTATCAGACTCAGACAAGACAGTGGGAGAACTATATTCAGGGCAACCTGGATCTCTTCGATCCTTACTCGCATCAGAACATTGTTGTGCTGTACTCGGAAATATGCACAGAGACCAAGATCCCATGCTCGGAACCTGGGTTGATCGCGATCGGATTCTACGACGAGCATGTCGATGACAGCGGAAGCATGGACCCTGACTGCACTTTGGGCCAGTACATTGAAGATCTCTGTCTCAACAAGGATTCAATATGTACAGCAAATGGCTGTGACCGGAAGATGACTGAACATCACCGTACATACGTGCATGATGAGTCACGTGTCACCATCTTCGTTGAGCCAGCGGCTCCCAAACAGCGCCGTTTAGTAGACGGTATATCCATGTGGAGCTACTGCAAGATTTGCAAAAAGGACTCTCCAGAAATGGCCATGTCAGACAGCACCTGGAAATATTCCTTCGGAAAGTATCTTGAGCTTCTCTTTTGGAGTAGGGGGCTGCGACTTCACGATCAGACGGGCTGTGCCCACGACCATCATCGAGATCACATCCGCTACTTTCAGCACCGTGATACGTGGATCAGAATTCACCACGATCCCATTGATCTCCTCGAGATCATTGTACCCAGAGCTCGGATCACATGGAAGGTCGAGAATGACTTGAAGCTCAAGAACGAGATTTTTAATAAAATCGAAGAAAGATGGGTGCGCTTCGTCAACTCCGTCAAACTTCGGATCAAGAGCATTCGCATCGACAGTGTTCTCCCTGAGAAAGCAGATGCTTGTAAGGCAGAAGTCGACAGGCTGGCCAAGAAAGCACAGGAGGACCAGATAGCTTTGATCCGCCGACTTCAGGAGACCTACGTTAACTCCAAGTACTACGAGGTTATTCCCTTCAACGCAATCGTCAGGGAGATGCTGGAAAAAGCTGGCGACTGGGATGCTGCATTCTCCAAATTCGAGATCGATTTCCTTCCTGACAAGGATTTGCGGCAGCTGACAATGATTCAACTCAAAAAGATTTTCACGGACAACGAGTCTCGAGAATCGCTGCCTTCAACTGACGGCACGGCATCGACCGTTGATACTGGAGAGCCCCCCTCACAGACGTTCTCGGATGTTGATGAGAAGGCTTCGACACAACCTACGGATGCGAGTGAACCCAGTGGCGATGGAAACACAGATGCAGCAAAAGCCGAAGAGCAAGGAGCAGAGGAGACGAAGGAGCAAGAACAGGAGTCGCTGGCAGAAAAGCAGCCCGAGATCGATTCAGTCACGACTTCTGCTCCTGCTGCTGTGCCAGAGGCAGGGGAGCAAATGGAGCAGAAGGACAAAGAGATTGCCACTGAGGAGTCTACGTCCGAAGACAGCAAGATTAGCACACCTGCAGAAGTTGTGCTGGAGCGGGTAGAACCTCTCGACCTTGCCACACCTGGGTCGCCCACCGTCAAACCGCCCTTCTCTATCGCTATAACCGAAGAGAACGAACAAATATCAGGATCTCCCAGCACGGCAGAACCGACCTCTCCCGGATCCAGGCCCCCGCTCACGACTGTTTCGACTGGAATATCTCTGTCTGAAAAGGTTGAGCAGATTCGTCGTGAGCAACAAGCCATGGGCGCCGGAACGCCATCAACGGGGGAGCCGGTCGAGGCACCGCCGAAACCGAACCCAGAGCGAGTTGTCGCCCGCAGGAACCCGATGCTTAGAACTCTTTCACAACCTGCCTCGACACTGCCAAGATCCCAACCAAGCTTTGCGAAGTCAATAGTGCCGAAGGATGTCAGCGATACCGCAACCGAATCGTCTTTCAAGATAGACAAGAAGCCGTTCGACCGCCTCACATTGGGAATGAAAAGCCATAGGAAAGCTGGTCCCTCTTCGATTCCTCGGCTGATTACCAAGAAGAAGGATTCACATGTGTCGTCACAGGTGTCTAGAATTGCCCGGCACTTTGAACAATTGAGCCGCGAATTCGAGAAGGAGAGGCAACGCGAAGATCGTCGCAAACGTCTGGCGAAGGGGACTCAACCTCGTGCGGGATTGCCACGGTCTGCAACTAAGGCCATTGTCGAAGTCTACCACAACATCGACAATGCTGTCCAGGAGCCTGGGCCTTCGACAACTGATCACAATAACGACATCAAGATTCTTGAGCCCAAGACGGCACCTGTTACTCCGGCACCCAACACGGTCCACACTGAGCCGACACCTGAGCCACCGGCCGAAGAGGCACAACTTGCGCCAGAAGTCGCCCCTCCGTCGGAAGAGCAACACGTGGGTGGCGAAACCGACGATACTGCAACTGTCACGGCCAGTCACGGTGGTTCTGATGACGAAGGGCAGAGTGATACTGAACAGTCAATTCTAGACGACTTGCTGCCCGATGTCAAGGAACTAGCCGACTCCCTGGAGCCAAGCACGGAAATCCCTCTCGAACTGCCAAAACACCAGAAGACCAGTCTCATGAAGATGCTTACGAATTTCTGGGCTGAAAGATCGGCAAGCGGCTGGCCTCAGCTTGATTATCCAGTCAACGCCAGCGATCATATTTTCCTAGACTCCGATGTCATTGTAAGAGAGGACGAACCAAGTTCTGTCATTGCGTTCGCTCTAAGCTCAGATGACTACCGCACTAAATTGGCCGATATTCGTCGACAAGAACGTATTGCAATTCAGAGAGACTACGAGGCTTCTAACATGGATGGCAAGTCATCAGGCATGTCGGACACTGGCGGTGAGTTCGTCATGGAAGAGGGCGAGTTGGAGAAGAGCCTACTCAGGGCCACGGGAACCCATCTCAAATACCAATTCAAGGAAGGGTCCGCAACAATGCTCTGCAAGATCTTCTACGCGGAGCAGTTCGACGCATTGCGTAGAAAGTGTGGTGTTGCGGATCGCATCGTCGAATCCCTCTCTCGTTGCCTGAAGTGGGACTCGAAGGGAGGCAAGACCAAGTCGGTATTTCTCAAGACTCTCGACGATCGCCTCGTGCTGAAGGGGTTGTCTCCCATTGAGACATCCGCCTTCCTCAGATTCGCGCCAGCTTACTTCGGCATCATGGCAGAGGCTCTCTTCCACGATCTACCCTCCGTGATCGCAAAGATGCTGGGATTTTTTCAACTCATTATCAAGAACCCTGTCACAGGTATCGAGATCAAGCTGGATCTGCTGCTCATGGAAAATCTGTTTTACGATCGCGGCCCAACTCGTCTTTTCGATCTGAAAGGCTCCATGCGAAACCGAAAGATTCAGTCTACAGGCGAACAGAACGAAGTCCTTTTGGACGAAAACATGGTAGAATTCATATATGAGTCCCCCTTGTTTGCGCGAGAGCATTCCAAGAAACTCCTAAGAGCATCGGTAAGTTCAAACCCATTTTTGTTGCAAAGCACTGCTAACAGTCCAGGTCTGGAATGACACTCTGTTCCTTGCACGCCAGAACGTTATGGACTATTCGTTGATGATTGCAGTCGACGAGGCTAAGAGAGAGCTAGTCGTCGGCATCATCGATTGCATTCGTACGTATACATGGGACAAGAAACTCGAAAGTTGGATCAAGGACCGCGGGTTCGCGGGTGGTGGCAGAAATCGCCCGACAGTCACCAGTCCGAAGGAGTACAAGTCTCGCTTCCGAGAGGCTATGGCTAGGTACGTCTCTTCTAGTTATTGTTGCCATCATATAAACTAACGTATCACATAGATACATTCTTCAGGCTCCAAACTGCTGGCATCAATTTGGCGCGCCTCAGATGGCGAACACCATGAGGCCGCGTTTTGAATCTGATGTCAAGCTTGAGTGAGTTGGCTGCTTCGATCCCAGTCTTCGACGATCTTTTATAAGAGTCCCGTCATTCGAAAAGTCGCAACGGATTACTGCATTGGAGGCGTTTACTTGAACATGGAAAGCAATAAGGAGAACATGGAGTCCAATGTTAGCTTGGGATGGTGTGCTGTAGCAAGGGAGGAGCTGACATGGCGTTGATGATATACGGCCTTGCAATTCAGATACCCAGTAATGACATCAATGACCCCAAGGTATCTTTACATGAATAGTCTCGGCATGAGGTGGTGCATTTCTTGAATTGACGTGATGTGGAACAAGCCGTGCAATTCTCGGGTGGATGCAGTAGGGTGGTGCTCTTGATTCACAGGCACCATTTAGGGCCGCTGAGCTGCTGCGTAGGCCACCAAACGCTTTCAGCGGCGTTAGCAAGGCACCCTGGCATGTACCTAGCCTAGGTAGAAAGCTCAAACCCTGTTCAACTCAAACAACGTCGATTCATCTCACTTCGTGAGCATGGTTCTACAAAGTCGCATACATTTCAAATTTGCTTATCACACAAAAAACGGCACGGCACACCTCTAATGTCAATAGATCTAAACTGGGAGACGCTCACCACGGGCCCCGATGGCGAGGCGCTGGCCCTCCGGATCCGCGACTTCATCCACACAAAGTTCCAGGCGGTTCCACTGCCGCGCTTCATCAAATCCGTAAAGGTACACGACTTTGAATTCGGCGCCATCGCGCCCGAGCTGGAGCTCAAGGACATCACGGACCCTCTGCCGGATTTCTACGAAGAGAACCCAGACATTGAGGACGACGAAGAAGAAGATGAGGACGTCCCCGAGCCGACGCCGCCGACACCGCAGCAGGTGCCCAGCGAGCTGAGGGCGGCTGAGAGGAGGAGGCAGATAGAGGATATCTCGGTGCCGCCGAGACTTAGAACGCATCCGCTCCGCGGCCAGTCTGGCGACTTTCCGAGCCCGTTCTTGGGGGTGTCAACGCCGGGGATTCTGGGCGGGACGTCGAATTTGCACTATTTTCAGTCCCATCTCGGGACGGGGTGGTCCGGCACGCAGACGCCTCTCGCGGCGGTAGCTGGCGCGCATATGGGTAACAGGCTGGACACCTCAGCCGTCGTGTCGCCCGTGAGCTCGCCGCTGCTCAATGGCTACTCGCCGAGCCACAGCCGTCATGCCTCGTTGAGCTCGATATCGCCCAGCGACTTCAACCCGGCGGCGTTTGCCCAGCAACAGCAGCTGCAAGACCTGCGGGAGAAGGCGAGCGTATCGACGTTGGCACCCACATCCGCCGGGGCGTCGCGGCCGCCGACAAGGGATACGCACGTCCCTGCCGATTCAGCGCCGATTCAGGAGGAAGAGGACGAGGAACAGGACGAGAACGCCCCGCGGTTCCGGGAGCCCAGGCCGGAGGATCTGCAGGCCGTCTTCAGGATCCGATACGCGGGCGATGTGCGGCTGCGGCTGACGGCCGAGATCCTGCTCGACTACCCGATGCCCAGCTTTGTGGGGATTCCCGTGCAGCTGAGCGTGACGGGTCTCACGTTTGATGGGATCGGCGTGATGGCGCATATCCGTAAGAGGGTGCACTTTTGCTTCTTGAACCCCGAGGACGCTGCGACTGCGGTTGGTGTGGACGAGGCGGGACCCACGGAGCCTGGGAAGAGGTTTGGCGGGCTGTTGCAGGAGATCCAGGTCGAGAGCGAGATTGGGTTGAGGGACGGCGGGAAGCAGAGCCTCAAGAACGTGGGCAAGGTGGAGAGGTTCGTGCTGGAGCAGGTGAGGAGGATATTCGAGAACGAGTTTGTGTATCCCAGCTTCTGGACGTTTTTGGTGTAGACGTCGGCGTTTGGGTTCGTTGTTTGTTAGCATGGCATCAAAAGTAACGTCACTGGGCAGCGCAACGGTTGGAGCTGAAAAGGCACATGTATGATTGCTCTACAATGGTATCTACTTGCAAAGAGAAGAACTATCACCCCTCTCGAAACTCGGAAAACATCATCAAGTGAGAGTGCTCTTGAATCCTTGGTAGGCTTGCTGGATGTCCATTTCCAGCTCACGGGCCTGCTGCTCGCTCAACTCATCTGTAGCCTTCATCTGGTTCAAAGTGATGAGCCACTGTACAATCTTGCCCCTGCTGTCAAAGTCGCGGTCTGTGACCTTGTTGACGGACTGGATGACGTCGGAGAGCAGGGGGTGCAGCTGATCCTTGGAGAGGAGGCCTAGCTTGACGGCGTCGAGGAAGGTGATGAACTCCTGAGTGGCCTCCAAAATCAAGGCGCCACTGGTATTACCTGCGGCAGCGGGAGCCGGGGCGGCGCTTGAGGAGGCGTTTACGGTTGTTGAGGGCATGCCGACGCGGATGCGCTCCGTTGCGCGGGGGACCTCGAGCTAGTAGAATCACATTGTTAGCATTGGGGTCGTGGATAGAGCGGTGCCTTGTCGTTTGAAATGGTACGTACGTCCCATTCCGCCTTGAACTCCTCCAGGCCTCCAAAGGCTTTCGCGACGGTTTCGTCGGCCAAGATGGACTTGTATTGCTTCAGAGACCGCTCGCAGATCTCGGTGTAGTCAGCCTCGGGGATGGCGTCCTTCAGGAATGCCTTTTCGAGCTCGTCGAGGGTGACGATGATGCTGAAGATCTCGGCGAGCGAATCCTGCAGGTCGCGCTCGGCGCGGGTGTCGGCCAGCTTCACCTCCTGTCGCGAGGCATCGTCATGTTAGCACGGCTGCGTTGCGCTGCGGGGGGCGGGGCAGATGACATGGTCGCTCGCTGGGCGGTGGAAGAACAAGAGAACGGGCACGGTACCTCATCGAGATTGATTGTTGCTGACAAGGTCGTATTTGGGATATAGCTATGCGGCGTAGGCGCATAGGACTGCCGGGGCACCATCTTTGCGGCTGGGTTCGAATCGTCGCCGGCTTCATGGTCGATCAGTGGTCGTCAGGCACAGCTTCGCGGGAGCTGTTGAGCTGCAATGAGTGTCGCAGTGGCCAGGCACACCACCTCCAAGACAAAGTCAGACATGGGTGTCCAGGTTCCATTCCGCATCAGGAGCCTCAGCGTTGGACGTGGGGCAGCAGGTGGCGCCAAGGCCATAGATGGCTTAGCGGGACTCGACGATAAGATAAGCTCCTCCAAAAATTTTGCTGAGCGTTCTGCCATTGAAGTTCCCGTTCCACGGTCCCTGCAGGCGCTTCCTTCCTTTCCCACCACTCCCCAATAGCAGGATCCCAATTGACCGGCCCCGTCCGAACCGTTCACCATGGGTTCCTCCAAGAAGAACCTCAAGGCCACGAAGAAGTTCGAGAAGAAGCATCTGAAGGGTGTCCTCGACAAGAGGAAGGAGACCGCGAAGATCAAGCAGCGCGCGCAGGTCAAGGCCAAGAAGCAGTCGAAGCGGCCCAAGGATGAAGAGTTCTTCAAGGGCGACCCTGCGGCGAAAAAGCCAAAGGGCAACCAGAAGGATGCTACCGTGAGCGCCATGAGCGTCGACGACTTTTTCCAGGGCGGCTTCGAGGACATCATCGACAAGAAGAAGGGCAAAAAGCAGACTGGCAAGCGGAAGCGCGATGCGCCGGAGGGAGACGACGACGACTCGGACGCAGGCAGCGGCTCCGAATTTTCTGTCGAGGACCAACCCGTTGGCAGCGACAGCGAGGACGATGCCCAAGACGACGACGATGCGGACGACGAGAACCTCGGCATGACGCAGGCGGCTATGGACAAGCTCGCTACCGACGACCCCGAGTTCTATAAGTTCCTGAAGGAGAACGACCCCGAAGCCCTCGACTTCGACGAGAACGCCGACATGGCCGAGATCGATGAGCTCAGTGCAGGCAGCGACCAGTCCGACGACGAGCAACCGAAGAAGAAGCGGAAGAAGGCCAAGAAGGAGGCCGAAGAGGAGGTCCTGCTCGACAACGAGCTCACACGCGAGATGGTCGCCAAGTGGAAGAAGTTGATTGTGGAGAAGCAGAGCTTGCGCGCTGCGAGACAGATCGTGCTGGCGTTTCGCTGCGCTGCTCATCTCAACGAGGACGACGCCGAGGAGAGCTCCGCAGCAGCGCAAAGATACAGCATCAACAGCCCTGAGGTGTTCCACGACGTCTTGATCGTCGCCCTGAAGCAGATTCCCGCTGTCGTTTCCCACCACCTTCCCATCAAGGAGTCTGCCTCTGGCAAGATCTACGTGCCCACCGACTCCAAGAAGTTCCACACTCTCTCGATCATGATCAAGACGTTCACTGCATCCATCATCCACCTACTCGGCACACTGTCCGACGACGCCACCCTCAAGCTTACCCTCGGATCATTAGAGCCGCTCGTGCCCTACCTGCTTTCCTTCCGAAAGCTCCTCAAGGTCCTTATCAAGACGGTAGTCAACTACTGGGCCAGACCGGCCAGTTCAGAACCCACAAAGATCACTGCTTTCCTCGTTTTGAGGAAACTGGTCGTCATTGGGGACAAGGGTGTTCGTGAGACTGTTCTCAAGGCGGTGTACCAGGGACTCGTGTCAGGATCCAGGGCAACAAACATCAACACCATTCAGGGCATCAATCTGATGAAGAACTCTGCCGCAGAACTTTGGGGCATCGACCAAAACGTCGGCTACACGACGGCCTTCACTTTCATCCGCCAATTGGCCATCCATCTGAGGAACAGCATCGTGAAGAAGGAAAAGAACTCGCATAAGATCATCTACAACTGGCAATATACCCACTCGCTCGACTTCTGGTCATGTGTACTTGCCGAGCACTGCAGTCCCCTGAAGGAGGCGGAAGCGGGCAAGGAGGGCCAGTTGAAGCTTTTGATTTACCCCCTCGTGCAGGTGACCATGGGTGCTATGCGCCTCGTCCCCTCCTCCACGTTCTTCCCCCAACGTTTCCACCTCGTTCGCTCCATCCTGCGCCTGTCTCGCGCAACAGACACCTACATTCCCCTCGCCTCCACGCTCCTCGAGGTTCTCGACTCGGCCGATATGAAGCGTTACCCCAAGGCGTCATCCATCAAGCCGCTCGACTTCAACCTCGCTTACAAGGCGGCCAAGTCCTACCACCGCACGAGAGTCTACCAGGATGGCGTTGGAGAGCAGCTCGTTGAGCTCTTCAGCGAGTACTTCACCATCTGGGCGAAGAACGTTGCCTTCCCCGAGTTCTCCCTGCCTGTCATTATTCAGCTGAAGCGCTGGGTCAAGCAGGCGCGTAAGATCAGCACGGGCAACAAGAACAACAAGGTCATCTCCATGATCGTTCTCCTGGTGCAGAAGCTGGAGGCCAACGCCAAGTTCATCGAGGAGAAGCGGTCAAAGGTCGAATTCGCACCCAAGGACCGCGCTCAGGTGGATGCCTTCCTCCGCGACTTTGACTGGGAGAAGACGCCACTCGGTGCTTACGTCGTCGTGCAGCGTAAGATGCGCGAGCAGAAGGCCAAGGCTCTGGAAGAAGCGAGAAAAGAGGATGAGAAGAAGCGCAAGGAGGAGGAGAAGGAGGCTCTCGCTGCCAATGCCGAGGGTGATGATTCCGAGGAAGAGTACGGTGACGAGCTCATGGACGGTGAGGATGGTGAGGATGCCGATGACATGGATGAGGATGAGGATGAAGAGGACGAGGTCATGGAGGATGACAGTGAGTAGACAGTTGTCGAGTGAGGTGTGTAGTAAAAGTGTTTTGCGGCGCCGAACAGGACGCTGGTGTTTGGGAATATCATGGAGGCATATGCAAATAATTTAAGAGGCTACAACTCATTCCAAGCGGCATTTTCACTTCCCCTTTGCGTCGTTAAAAGTCTTCGAACAATGTGAATAGCGTCCTCGATGTTGCTTGAGCTGTTGCGTTGATCTGCAGCAGGCAGTCCCTCCTTACCCAAGCATGATGCAGAGGTGGAGGCGGTGGTGGAAATTAGCACGGACGACGGAGCACGGGCAACTAAACCCGCCTTATAGCGGTAAGACTGGGGCGGTTTTCACCGCCCGTCCTGCATCTGCACCGCTGTAGCGTGGCACAGGGCCGGAATAGGCAAGCAGCGAGGCGAGGGGGCCTGTTGATCCATCCTCCTGATGGACAGACGTCTGCCTAGATCGCCTACGGAACCTACATCTAAATTGACTTCATCCCTCTTCCTACCTGTCCTCTTCTCACAGCCTTCAGCTCTGTTTCCCCGTAAAGTTATGACAAAACTGCGATTCGCAACAACTTTACAAACCGAGAACCTTACACACTACAAATTCACCTGCATGAAGTGAGCGGTGATTGCAACCATGGCTCCCCTTGCTGCGGACCCCCGCCAGCTAATGGTGGTCCTCAACCCGGCCCGTCGCCGAGTATTCTACACGCTACTCTTTGATATTACTGGCTACATGCGCACGCAGCTCGAGCTCAAAGGCGGCGAATACAACGTCTCAGCAGCCGCCAGCCCTTCACCTCAGGACCGCAATGCGGCACCCCTCTTCGTCCCGGACGCGGCGGGTCAAGGCGGTCGGAGCAGCCCAAGCCATCCAGACCGCGGAGGCTCCGGCGTGCACAGTGCCCAGCTTGTGGCTCTTCGTAAAGCGGCGCTGAAGCACTTCGATGAGTGGCGCAAGGATCTTCTGGACAAGGTCAAGGAGATTGCATCTGCCAAGGATGATGACAAGATCCTCGCTGCCCGTAAGAAGCGTCTCGACGAGATGGAGAAGCTTAGGCGGGAGTCTCCTAGTGCCGGGGAGGACTTGATGAACTTTGGGAATGCGACATCTGTGAACCCTGGGGCGAAAGAGGTTGACAAGGAGGTTGCTATCCTGCAAGAGCACTACCACCCTATCCCGAACCGTTTCACTACGATCCCGCTTGAAGATCGAAAGGAGATTCTCAGCTGTCTTTTGCTTCTCATTCTCTCGACTGGCTGCTACTCTGCTCATTCCAGAGTTCTGGCCCTGTACCTGTGTTCCGCCTTCGAGCTTCCCATCGCAGCTCTCATCCAGGAGGAGACAGAGATTGCCAAGTCCTTAGTCGAATCTTCGACTGCGGCCGAAAATCAGAAGGCGGGCATGTCAGCAGAGGCTGAAACCGCAAAGCGACGTGAAGAAAACAAGCAGAGCCGCTTCTGGAAGGTCGGTTTGGCATCCGTGGCTGGCGCAGCCGTAATCGGAATCACTGGTGGTCTGGCAGCGCCGGTTGTTGCTGGTGCAATCGGCGGTCTCATGGGTAGTGTTGGCCTGGGAGGTGTTGCCAGTTTCCTCGGTATCTTTTGGATGAATGGCGCGCTTGTCGGCACGCTTTTTGGAGCCTACGGCGCCAAAATGACGGGCGAGATGATGGACACTTACGCCAAAGAGGTCGAGGACTTTCGCTTCCTCCCACTCAAGGACGAATGGGGTCAGGACTACAAACGAGCAGATCCGGATGGAAAGCAAGGGGCACGGCTCCGTGTCACCATCGGCATTAACGGATGGCTTACGGACGAGAGCGACATCACGAAGCCCTGGAGGAGTTTAGGCGACGAGTCAGAGGTGTTTGCATTGCGGTACGAAATGAAAGCCCTCCTTGCTCTCGGCGCCGAGCTGGAGAAAATGGTGTCGTCTTACGCCTGGAACTTTGTCAAGGTTGAGATCCTCAAGCGGACAGTTCTGGCTTCCCTCTGGGCCGCCTTGTGGCCTGCCTACCTCATCAGCGCCGCGACCAAAATCGACAACCCGTTCAACCTCGCGCGGAACCGTTCAGACAAAGCTGGCCGTGTTCTTGCCGACGCTCTCATTGCCAAAGTTCAGGGGGAACGGCCGGTGACTTTGGTTGGGTACTCCCTGGGTGCTCGAGTGATTTACTCGTGCCTCAAGTCACTTGCTGAACGAAAGGCCTTTGGGCTGGTCGATACTGTGGTTCTGATCGGAGCACCGGTTCCATCTAATCGAGAACACTGGCAAGTCCTCCGATCGGTAGTATCTGGACGTATCGTGAACGTCTACTCTGAGACCGACTACATTCTCGGCTTTCTGTATCGTACGACGTCACTCCAGCTGGGTATCGCTGGTCTTCAGGAGGTGAAGGACATTGACAGGGTCGAGAACCTCAACCTGAGTGCGGAGGTCAGCGGGCACTTGCGATATCCCAGCCTGATCGCCAAGATCCTGACTCGATGCGGTTTCCCCAACGTTAAGGGCGGCGAAGGAGCGATCGAAAAGGACGAGGACATCAAAATCACGGATGAAGAGGCGGGTTCTCAGATGGGGGAGCTTATCCAGCTTGAAGCACAGCCCGATCCCGCCTCTGAGCCGCAGCCGATTAGGTCGAAGCAGACCGCCAGGTTTCCCAACGAATTGCGCCACCCTCTTCACCCTGATCTGCCGGTGCAGAAGAAGAAGAATCCCAGCCGCAACAAGGTGTCAAGAACTGGAGGCTCTTCAGTCTCAGAGGCTTTTGATCCGCTTGGTGATCAAGGCAGTGACCCTTTGAACCTGGCTTCCCTCAGCCGGGGCAGGAAACAGCCAACGTCACCCAACCATGAAGATCTCATGAGTCTAGATACTCAGTCACAAGCCAAGCAGTCGAACAGCTCGAGAGCTGCTGATCCCCTCAATCTTGGCTCGCTCGGCCAGAATAGCGAGCAGACCACGCCCGCCAGAGCCCTTGAGAAGACGGTTGAACCGAGGAAGGAGATTGCTCTTTCGTCAAGACCTGCCCTTGGCCACTCATTCCAGAGCGACGGTTTGATAAAGTCGCACGCTCGTCCTGAGTTGCCTGTGAGGCCAAAGACGCTTCCTGTTCCAGCACAGGAGGACTCGGATGCCGATGACGAGAGCTTCAAGGGCATTCAGATGGTGGATAATGACGGGGACATGACGACGTTTTCGGAGCCGTTGAGGGCTGATTAGCTTAGAACGCCAGGGTGAATTATGGTAGAAGAACACGCATGGGTCAACAGTACCCTTATGAAATATACGCCGTGTTTCGATCTTTAGTGTTGAGTTATGTGATCGCAAGCCGCACCCTTATACCCACGTAATGAGATGATCACCAACGGTATTGGTAACTTGACTTTTCAATATTCTAAAAGTCAGTTGCAGGTTCCCACTGTACTTACACCGAGTAGAAAGAAGAATTCATCAAGTGACAATAACAATTTGACTAATACTTGAAGCCAAGTTTTGTCGTTGTGTCCTTGACCTCTGACATCCACGTGCTGCAAATGAAGTATATCGGCGTGATGGACAGATGGAAAAGCCACCTCAAAATAGGTCAGATGGCATGAGTGACAGTGTTTCTCCCGAGTTAAGTGCTCTAAACCTTGATTTATCGAGCACTCGCCACCGACTGAACCGACGCTATACTTTTGTGTTGTTCCCTATTCTTTTTCATGTATTTTATAGCGATGTTTCACTCGCATGCACTTGTTGGTTGTCTAAAAAAGCATCATCAACTATGAGATGCGATTTACGCAAGACGAACGAGATTCACGGCCGTAGCCAGTATAGATGGCGGGGCCGAGGCGCTGTCAGACAGCTCGCGGTTCAATCGCTGCGAGCTGTGTTGAAGTTAGACGGCGATCAATCATCCAACTTGCCACACAAGTTTACTCTTGAGTTCACTCCCCCCGAAGTTCCGACGAAGGTACGTAATACAAGAGATGCAAGTCGACGAGTTGAAGAGGATTTTCTTTCGGTTTTTTCCAGACTGAAGGGTTCTGCCAAACGTCATGGGCGTCCGCCCCTCAAACTTTATGCTTGGATCAGGGATGAACGATGCTGGCAGGGTAGATGCTGCTCGAAAGGAAGCGATTGCTTCGCCCCCGAGACTCATCCTGAGCTTAGTTCGGTCTGATGTTGTCCAAAGAGAAGTCTGATGATGAAAGAGGCTGAAATGTCATCTGCATGGCATATGATGTGGTCTGAAAAGAAAAGAGAGGCTCCGCTGTCGCTGACGGGCAGGATCTCATCCGGAGATGGAGCGTAATGCACCTGTCCGCAATGGCATGCGCTCCGACGGGTCTGGATCCACGATGTGGTCTTTGACGCAGATTCAAATCTGATTCTGAAGTCTCGCATCCATACATATGTAAGTATGTAAGTGGTGGCGCAAGTGTGTGGTTTGAGCTGCACAGAATATCGTTCAAGGCTCCGGGGCGTTGGAGAAGAATGGAACCAGTGAGATTGCGGATGGTCATGAAGGGGGGCAGGAGGAGAAGATTTTGGCCCTCGTGCATGAAGCAGAGGCAGGGAAGGGCGGGATGTTCGCAGGGATGGCGGATCCAGCAGTATGATTGGCCCCGACGAAAGGGACCCCTGTGCCTGAGACGGGCAGGGGACGGGGTTGTAGGGCGGCTGTCGGGGTTCAGCGGCGGACCAACAAGGCGGTCAGTCGAGGTCAGATGAGCGTGGGCCACGGTCGGAGGGGTTTCCGACCAGCGAAGCAGGCGGCATTGCAGGGAGGACAGTGGAAGGCCGGCTTGTGAGTTGTGAGTTGTGCGTTGTTGTTGTAGTCGGCTGGGTCGATGAGTGGCCGGTCATGTTTGCGAAAGGCAATCGTGAGGGAGCGCCGTTGGCTCGGGTTCCGTCTGGCCGTGGCTCCTCGTTGCGAAGCGAGGTCAGGCTGCCGCGGGTCTCAGTTATGGCCTCTGTTCTCGGCGCCCACAATCCTTGTGCGATAGAGAGGAGGGGAAATAGCCGAGCATCGTGGTGCAATGGATAATGAGCGATGGTGCGGTCGTGATAGGAGCGAGAGCAGACTTCAAGTGAAATTGATAGGCGCCGTGCGGAGGCCTGTGTGTCCCGTTATTTCGATTTCAGGCACAGTCATGCCCCGGCGTCAGCAAAGAAGAGTAAAGACGATGTGTATGTCATCATCCCAGACTGGTCGCTGAAGCGTGGAATCAGACTGACTCGGGTTGCCCCTGTTCCACGGTCATGGTTTTTGACAAAAATTGTTCTGACTTCCTGTCGAGCTTCCTGACGAGAGATAAGAGCAACGCGCAATCTCAGGATGAGCAGCGAGGGATACGATACGGCAGAGACGACAGCCTCAAGAGACGAACATCGCTGGTAGTCGTTAGGTTGGCGACGATCTGGGCGTTCCAGGCCATGCAAGGCGGGTGGATTCAGTGGTGGTTTTGGGCGTGCAGATGACTGTCCAAGACCTTCCGGGTTAGCCTGGGCAGAGGGACTCCGGCATATCCAGTCCGGTGGATGAGAATAAGGAACGCTACCGCCGTAGCCAGCACCCGACTGGTATCCGTGGATGGCAATTCGCCTTGTCTGGAGCGGTACCCGTTGCCCGTGTAAGACGACCACGGAGACTTGTTAGGGGTCCAACCTTGGAAGTACCGAGCGCACAGCGCAGAGTGCGGGGCGACATGCCGCGATAGTTGCCTCTACTGAGGTGCATAGGAGGAAGGTGTGAACCTTCCCGACAGTCCAGTGTTCGTAGACGGGAAACTCAATCCATGGAGCCGCCGGTTGGGGGAGCATTTGGGAATGAGGAGTAGTGATTCAGGAACGTGCGTAGAGGCCTTGTTGGTGATGATGATGGTCCTTTTGACTTTTTCTTAGGCAGACCAGCCGATACGGCCAAGGCAGGAAGCCACCTGGTTCGAGAGGCACGGAAGGCAGGCACCACCACCAATTGGCAATCTGAACTGCCTGGCTGCCTGCCTTACTGGTGCGGCCCAGTGATAGGGAGATACCAAGGTACCTTACCGCGAGAATCCATCAGTGGCACCTTCAACCTGTATATCATTGTGATACTACATATGGTGAATGAAGAGAGTACTTCCGTAAGGTAGAAGGTGCTGGTATCTTTCCCTTTTTTTTTTCCCTCGTACTTTTCGGGACCTTGCTGTCTTGTCTTGATGGTGGTGGGCGGTGCTCGCTGTTTTATTTTTGTCAGCTAAGGCATTCCCAGCCCCGGCCACCAAATCCTGGTCGTTGTGTGTTTACGGTGGCCAGTCCTTAAGGCAATCCACGCCCGAATCCCCGTTCCACGTCCACGTCTTCCAGGCCGTCCACTTTCACGTCCCACGACTGCGTCCCACCAGTGACCCGACAGGCCCACGATCAAGTCTTCAGTGCCCGGTGCCCTGTGTCCGGCGTCCAACATTCAATACCTGAACCGCATCCACGCCCTGCATCCTCATCCCCGTCTTCGCTCCCAACTCAGCCCGCAACTCACGCAACACGCCTCCCACCCGCCTCTCGCCGTTGCCTTCCGACTTCTCCCCGGCCACACTCTTACCTTTTCACGCAATTCTCCTCCACCGACACCTCTTCAACCACATTGTTGGCCTTCAACTCTACAGAACCCGTGCGCACAAAACCCAACAAAGGACCGCCCAAACACCCGATACCGTTCTTGTCTTTCAAAACCTCCTTCTTCGGACGACCTAGCGACGCCGCTGCGACCCTAGCTCCCTCCCGAACCCCCTCCTCACACGACCTGACGCACGACCGGACCGACGACAACAGGGAATCAAAACCGTTTTACGCCCTGCAGTTCCCAACCGAAAGTTTTTGCGTCCTGCTACAATCATACTCTGCGTCTTCGCGCCAGTTTACGACGACAAGACGACAAGACGTCAATACAGACCGTATCAACGACTCATTCCTAAGATTTCCACCAAGCTCTGTCGCCCTTACACCCTGCGCCCCGATTTCAGCCATAAAACTACGGTCCTCCTCTCGCCATAGCCGGCGCAACCTCAAGATGAAGGGACGCCCAGTCGACCAGCTCGTTTACGAGCACATGTTTCCGAAGCCACGCGCGAGCGATCCCCAGAACTTCCATGCCCTTTTGCAGCGCAGCCTCATCCTGGAGGTTCGTCAAGAGGTCCACTCATTCTACGGTCACCTCGACACCCAAGAAGCAAAGTACCCAGGGCTCGACTACTGCAACCCCATCCACCGCATTCGCCTGAGCCGCTGGACCTGGCACCGTCGACTGTTTCGAGCTTTTGACAACCTTCGCCTGACTCACAACGAGATTGCAGGCTTGACAAAGTGGGAGGGCACAAAATGGGCCAAGGAGCGCTTCGAGAAGGAGCAGGGCATTACCATTCGCGATACCGCTGGTGACGGGTTTCCGGACTGGGTCGAACCAGAGGATCGCCCACCCGTACCCAGCCGCAATGCTAGATCACAGTCAGTAGAGACGGACGATGCGACGGACCCCGGCGATGAGGACATGGATGGCGAAGAAAGCGACGAGGAGCTCCACAGTGTTGGTGAGGCCCTGAATCAAAGACTAAGGGAGAGGGCAGCGCAGCGGGAAGCTGGAGATATGTCTACCGTTCTCGATGAGGAATGGGAGCAGTGGCTAAAGAACGTTATCGAGAGCGGCGAATTGCCGTTCATCAGCAGCAGCCAAATTGCACAGCGGGGAGTTGCCGACGCTGCCCCGACGCTTTCGCCCTTTCCTCCTGGAATGCTGACCGCTGCCCGAGCTGGACAGTGGCAAGCGATCCCCGATTTCCTTCACGACATAATCCGCCGTACTCTCGAGTCGCAAAATCCCAGCGGTGAGGATGATGTGTCTCCGCCACCTCATGCCAGAGAGCGCAGAGGCACCGACGAACACCACATTGGCGGTATTGCAAGTTGGCGACGAACTCATTCAGGACTTCGTCTTCCGGTTGGCGATAGTGCACCCGCCCCACCATTGCATCGCGCAGCGCAGGCTCCAGGCGCTTAGGAAGTCCTGGGCCTCACTCCCATTCTACAACAAAATACCCCAAATTCCCCAATGACACCACGGGAGCTCGCACAATACACAGAAAACATCACAGCCGACTTCCCACTCCCACTTACCTATCCGCCTTTGGTCACACGAAGCGGCTTTGAAGAACGCTTGGAGAGACTTCAATCGGCTTTTCAGCAACTCCAGGACCGCCAAAGGAATCTTTGACGTAGCCCGAACTCGAATCTGGCTACTGAACACCTGAACATCATTCGGGGTTCTCTTTCTGGGACTCTTTCAAAAGGAGCAGACCAGATACTACCTTACACTAGATATGTTTCGAGATTTCTGGTCATAGGGGAGATCACCCACCAACTGCGAAAAGCCCTGCACAAACATCACTCGGTTATTCCCCCTGGCGTTGGAAGGATTGTATTTCATTTCCTTTTCGAGGACTTACGAGGTCTGCAACAGTGACTACAAGGGATTACGAGAAAACGAGAAACATGCATTCGAGGGCCTGCTCCCGAAGATGCTCTCTTGTGTTTAGCGAAGTACCCTTGACTACAAAAGCGGTAATTTGATAACAATTCAAACATGATGTGATGTGCTTATTCTCTTCTTTTTGAGCAAGCGTGATATTTTGCCTCGAAGCTTCAAGCGTATGTAATGGACATATCGTACAGTAATAATGCGGACGCCCTATCGCCCGTAAACGCCTTTTCTGCCCCAAACGCGCCTTAAGCTACTTGGATAAACATGAAAACCAAACCTGCAGGCTCCTCAAACAGGATTCCCAAGCAGACCGACGCCAACTCCTATAACCCTTGCCTGAATCGCCTTCCCGTGCTCGTTACACTCATGAAGCAACCTGTGCCATGTTAAACCTCTTTCGCGGTGGAACTCCCCCGCCTTTCTACGGTTCGAGGTGAGACCACTCGGGGATAGCCTTGATCTGCTGCCACATGTACTTCTCCAGCTTGTTTGCACTCTTCGCATACGGCGTGGACTCGTTATTGTACTTGCGGCAATTGTCGAAGATGAGCTTGGCGTCGCGGATGAAGTCCTCGGGAGTGGCGTACTGGTCGGCCTCGAGCTTCGTCTCCATGGTGCTGAGGTCCATGGGCTCCTTGATAACCTCGTAGTAGTCGGCCACGTCGTCCTTATTGACGGGCACGAGGAAGGGCCAGGCGGACTGGTGGTTCTGCAGGTCGTTGAGGAGGTGGAGGAGCTGGTTGTAGTTGGGCCCGTGGCGGGGCTGGCGGGCGAGCTCGTCCATGTCGGGAGACCAGCCGGAGGCGCGGATGGCGTCGATGCTGAGGGGGTCGATGGGCTTGGCACCTCCCTTCCACTCCTTTGGGGGGGCGTGGACGATGTGGGATTTGGAATAGGCGCGGATCTTGGCCTGCACGCACTCCTTTTGCTTCAAGAGCATCCTACCCATCTCGAGATACCTGATGCGCGGCAGCATTGAGCACTGCATGATTGTGCCTCCTTCGTAATCCTTGATATATCCCATCCACACGCTCTTGTCGAGCGTGATCTCCTTAGTAAACCCTTGCTTTTTAAAGTATCCGATGGCATAGTTGTCGGCGTATGTGAGGAAGTGCATGACGTCGCTCGTGGCCTTGACGTAGTCCTTCAGATGGGACATGAGATGCGCACCGTAACCCTTGACCTGCTGATCGGAGCTGATAGCACAGAAAACGATTTCGGCGAACTGGCGGCCTTTGAAAGGGCGGTAGGTGATGCCGCCGACGACTTCGAGGGGCTTCTTGACGATCGCTATGGATAAGTGGGTCCGGTCGTATACGAGACGCGCGATATAGTCCTTAGGCATTTTTGGTAATTGTTTTTGGAAGATGCATTTGAGGCCGGTGAGGATGATGAGGGATTCGCGCGCGTTGTCGTTGTTTACCACGCGGAACTCGATTTCGCCGGTACGCTCTTCGATGACAGCGGGCTGCGCAGACGGGTGGTCAGCTTTGCGGGTCCGTGGCAGAGGGGTGGCTGTGGTGAAGGTCTCGACGCGCTGGGAGCATCACGACCACAAGCCAGTACAACACATACCTTTTCGGGAAACGGGATAGGCTTCATTGCCGGCTTCTTTTCTGGCTCTGCCGACTCATTGTGCTTCACCCGCTTGGTCGCGGTTGGCGAGGACGGGTCGTCCTCGGCTTTGCGCTTCGCGTCTGGATCGTCGCGTTAGGACACTTTACGCAGCATAAATCTAACAAGCATCATGCGACTTACTTTCTTCCTTCATTTCGACCGAAGTACCGAGCCTTAACAGGCCTTAATCGACTAAACTTGTCAATAGATGTCGTCGTGATGCCTGAAGGTTGATGACATATCGCGCTAGGCTCTGATGTTTCTCCGTGGCCGGTGTCCGCAGAGTGGGGCTGGGGGATGTGCTCTGCAGGGGCAGACGGGATGGCGTTAAGCCCTTTCTGTTCAGGCCACAGTTCAATGTGGGTCGGCCTGGAGCTTCGAACACGTTTGGGGAAGCTGCGACCTTCGTGAGCTTGCGCACGCCAGCAACACCTTCTGAACACCACTGGCAGTGAACAACTTCGCGCAAGCAAAGGACCGACCACTTTCTCGAGATACTCGACACGCCAATTGATCCCCGACCGAACAAACAAATCCCTCTCCTCGACCACCTAGCAGATGGACTCCTCCCTGCCCCAGATCTGGCAAGCTGCTGCTAGCACGCCGTTCCATCCCGCCGTTGCCAAGGACTCGCAATTCTTCATTGCCTTCCTGCTCCTCCTCGCGGGTATCTCGATCACCGGTGTCTTTGCTCTGAGTAAGAAGTTTCCCGTTCCTACCAGGAACCCAGAAAATTGTTCTAAATTGCCAAACAGACCGATCCCTCACCAACATCCCGGCCCTGGGTGTTCCTGCTTCTGCTGCCATTGCGTGGGTGTTTCCGCCGATGCCTCGCCGTGATTTTTTTTTGCTGACGACGCTTGCACAGATTCGGAACGGTGTACATGTTCTGCGCAGTCGGAGTTTACGTCTAAGATACCCCAAGAGTCATTTCAATTCGGCAGCGGCCTTGTACTTTAGAAACAACCAAGAAAGACCTTCCATATCAACTGCCTCCACAATTCGGGTGATTCCACCTGCAAATTTACACACAATGTCGGGTGCGTTATCACAGGCCGGAGCGCAGCCCGAGCCCATCTTCCGGGCTGTAGCGTCCTCAACGAAACCTCTCTACCAACTACTCAAGACTATCAATTTCACCAACAAAGTCCATGTCCAGCTACAGGAGGACGGTATCAGATTTGCGGCTGACCTTTCGAGGGTCTTGCAAGGTATGGCCAGCGTCGACGGGATTTTTGAACAGCTGGTAGCTGACGCAACCTAGGTACTGCGTTCCTCGACAAGAAGCTCTTTACCACGTACTCCCTCAACCTTGGTGACGGTGCCGATAGCTCGCAACCGAACTTACCCAACTTTCAGATTGCGCTGCCTGCCCTACTCGACACCTTGCAAATATTTGGTGCCGTCGATATTGCGACCCGCACACAAAGGGCGGAACAAGACTCATATCACAGCAACATCCGCAATTACCGTCCAGATGCGTTTAGTAACCAGGCTCTGGGAATCGGCGGCACTTGCAGCTTGATATACAAAGAAGAGGGCGGTCAATTTGACATCGTGATTGAGGAAGGGGGCGTCAAGACCACGGCAAGCCTCACGGCATATCTGCCGGAAATCCCAGAGGAGATTCCCTTCGATCGGGACAACCTTTCTTTCAAGATTATTATGCTGGCGCGCTATCTGCTCGACGCGCTGGCCGAGCTGGCCCCCACCGGACCTAACCGCCTTACCATTGCAGCCTCGAGGGCTTCGCCATACTTAACCCTTTCCGGCGCCGGCGATATGGGCAGCTCCAGCGTGACCTTCGCCAAAGGACGCGAGCTACTTGAGACTTTTTCGATCCACGAGGCATGGTCGCAGTCTTACAAATTTGATCTGATCAAGTATTCCACCGAGGCGATGCGCATCGCAAGCAAGGTCAGCTTCAGGGGCGATGATCAGGGGGTTTTGAGTCTCCAGTTCATGGTCGAGCAGGAGAATGGGATCAGCTTCCTGGACTTCCGGTTTGTGCCGTACATCTCTCACGACGACGACGTGGATGAGGAGGATGAAAGCTTGGACGCCTAATCAGCTTCCCGGGGGCCACAGTCCTACGGGGAAAAGCGCAAGCGAGGCAAGGTTATTCCGATCGGTGGATGTTCCGATGGCCGTAGACGGGCTATTCCATCTGACTATGTCCATGATTAGCTAACACGATATGGCTTTGCCCTTCCGCATCCGTCGAGTCCAACAATGACCCGTGCTCCCCATTCCCGAGTTTAGAGCGAATAACATGTAGCTAGCCTTTCCTCGAAGAACTTGGCTTCGAGTCCGCAGGACGCCTCCACGGGAATGACAGCTCTGGCCCGCGGACCAAGTGGCCCAGGCTCCTGTCAGTATGCACGCTTGTTCACCCGTCCGATTTATCATCGCGGTAGGAAATTGCCCATCGAGGCCTCAACGCGGGAAAGTGACATGCCTGGTGTCTAGTGGGAGGCCATTCCAAGAGCAGCATTCCACAGCCCACCACGGCCACCAGCCGAAGCCCCAAATGGGCGGAGACCCAAATACTTGGGTCGCCTACTCAGTGGGCGAGCGAATCGGAGGTGATGAGAGGGAAGAGAGAGCGAAGAAGTCTTGTTCGCAAACGGCAAGGGCGTTGGCGAGGCGTTGAACGGACATTGTTGATGTCTCGGTCAGAAGAGTTTTCTGACTGGACACTGCGGGCCATCCGACCGGAATGCTCACGCCGTCTGGCAGTGCCGCAGTGCGTGGCTGTCCTCTTCTCCTCACAGGCGGCAGTTGGGCAGGATATTTGCTGTCGTCTGTTTGCGGAAAGCCGCGGTCACCTCTTCCCTCTTGCGGACGTAGCCATCGTGAAGCCGGCCCTGACTAGACCACTTTTCCTTCCCAATCGTATTGTCGACTTTTGAACATTCCACCTGAGTGGATTAGAGTTTTTTCCCCTCTTTCCTTTGACTGCGTGTCCGTTTGTCGTTCAATCGGCAACCCGCAGTTCGACTCACTCCCGCGTGTCTTGGTATGTCAACCGTCGAGATCTTCTTCGACTCTCTTGTCTTATAAATCCAAAGTCTCACCCGCCCTTCTGCAACCGGACTTTCATTCGCATCATCAGCTTCAGCAACAACAATCAGCAGCTTTCAACAATCACTCTTCAGCTTTCAACAACAATCACTCTTCAGCTTTCAACCAAGCAACCAACAACTTCTCAACTTCCGACAATCTTCGTTGAACAACCCCCAAAAAATCAAGATGTTTTCCCCCAAGAGCAACACTAGCAAGCGCAGCAGCTGGTTCGGCGGTGCCTTCAAGAAGGGCCACCGCAGCTCCAGCTCTCGCGACTCCGTCTCCTCCTTCGCCAGCTTCACCTCAAAAAGGACCAGCCGCAGCTCCTCCCTCTCCTCGCTCTTCTCCAACGGCGCCCCCGAGGAGCAGGAGCGCCTCATGGTCGACGAGCCCGTCAAGAAGACGCCCTACGTCCCGAGGCACGCCGCCAAGTCTTACATCAAGACGACGACGAACCACGAGATCCGCGTCAACAGCGAGATCTTGTAGGAGAGATACACAACCACATCCAATCATCGATACCATTTAATACCACACACAAAGATACCCGGAAGAGTTCAACTCTGCAGTCCACTCGGACGAAAAAAAACATCAAAAAGATAATCAGCAACCGAAAAAAAACTTCTATTCAAAGAGACCACCAATATTATCGCCGCGGTTATTTTATGCAGTCATCACCAGGCGCTTGCTACCCTTGTCACTTGACGAGGCGCGATCGGTTCTTCATTCTTCAGTGGCGTTTAGAGATGGGAAAATAAGCCGGATTTACTGGCAACAGGGGAAGAGGGGCAGATCTCTTGAGGAAGAGAGATATTTCTATCACTACCCGATTACACATGGCCAGGGGAAATGGCCCGTTGGCTTGGGATTTGGAGCGAGGAGGATGAGAATTGCGACTGTAGAGTAGCATTTTGCCCGGCCGTATAGAGATGAGAATACCATAATTGTTAAACGAACTTGCCGATGTCACGGTGTCTTCCCGTGCTTACTCATATTCAAGCGAGCGCTTAAGCCGGCGTGAGGCAGTCGCAGCCATTTTTACTTGAATTTCATATAGCCTGATGACTTTGCGGCAAGGATAGTATTAAGAGAACAATCAGCACGGGCAAGCGCCGGGATATATCCAGATCTTGTGGTAATATGGTCAAGATGCAGAAGGTCTCTCCACAAGGGACTGGCGGATTCGCTCCCCGGTTCCTATCTATCAAACTTGTTTCATGAAATTCCTTTCTACTGTGCATATCGGTCCAATCAGTATTTTCTTTCCTGGGTTTATTGTAAACGAATCCGTACGGCACCGATCAAGGAGTCAGTCGCCATCTGCTAGCCACGGCGGCCCTGTTCCATCTTCTGCGTCTCTTACACTGGGCCGGCCTATCAGGCCTACTGGCAAAGATTGGGTGGAAACTAACGGACGTATATGATTCGTATAAATTTCGATACGATTTTTGTATCTGCAGGCGGACCTTTCTCGGCCAGATCGGGAAACCTCAAAATGTCTCGAAAGTGTCGTGAGGATCGCGTGTTTGCCAAGGTGGAGTCCTTTTCTTACGTCCGTATGGCACCGATAAACAGAACAAGTCTACCGTCTATCCGTACGGGGCTTACGAAACCACCGAGACAGGCATTTAACATGAGGGGGCCAACCGGCCGAAAAAGCAAATACTGGGAGATGGGAGAGAGCTGGGTCGGCGGCACGCATTCAACTGTGCCTGTCTCAGTCCTCAATGCGAACCGTGGGGCACGTGGGACATGGGTGTTGATTACTGCGGTGAGCAAGAGAACAGCAGGCTGTCTGTCCAGTTCGTTCTTTTTGGCTGTGCGGATATGAACTCGTTCTTACGGACGGACGGACTTTCGGTTCAGCTTCGACCAAGTTTTTGTCCTCGTCCCCTGCTTGTCATTCCCATGCCTGTCATCCTTATTGGGGTTAAGGTTTCTCTTGGGGAGTTGGGTATATAGATTCTGGTGGTATTCTAGGCCAAAAGGCCCAGGTGTTTAGATGGAGGGCTGACGGCCCCCCTGTTGCCCATGTGCGGCGGCGGCGGCGACGGCGGCAGCGGCAGCAACAGTGGCAGGGGTGTTGAGGGCAGCAGGGGTTGGGCCGCCGATGTTCCATTCAAGAGGTCTGAAATAGAACGGCGTTCTGGGCATATGACGGAGGGCCGACTCAGGCGCCTTGCTGCACTTTGCAAAGATACGGAAACGCGAGTAGCTCGTGAATCATCAGCAATTGTAGCATACCACGCAGAAGAACAGCACAGAGTAAGGTGGTTAGGATGAAGGAAGTTGCAGGCTCGATGGGGTGATAATCAGGCGTGGTGAGGGACAGCCGTGGCGATCGGGTTTGGAGTGGGCAAAATGTGTGGGTTTGAAGAGTTTGCGTTGAAGAAAAAAGCAAAGTGACCGAGATTGTTTCTTTGTCGGTAATTCTAGAATCATAGTTGGTTGGAACGGGTTGGGTTGGATTGAGTGATTGTTCCTCCTCTCTGTCGCCTCTAGACCTGATCGAGGCTCATTCATCAGAATCGACGGGCACCTTGTCAGGAACCACCGGTGCACCCACTGGCCCCCGAACCCCGCGCGCTAGCTCCAGGGCACAAAGACGGTTCCTGCAAGGGCCAGGAACCTTCTCGACTCAGTGACAGGGCAGAGCAGAAGTCAGCTGGAGAGGCAAAGAGGGCGCCGTTGGGGCACAGTGGGGGGGTTATGGCAGGCAGGCAGTCACTCAGTCAGGTCAACTTATTCGCAACTCGAGGAGAGCAGGTTGACCCAACCTCTGCATGTTTCCTTAGCCATACCATAACCACAACACAGCCAACTGCTGAATGGGGGCGGCGCACTTCACTTTCAACACGAGTTCCTTTGCTTCTTCACCGGCTCATCCCAGCCAATGGAACCAACAACAGTCCATCGTCAACGTCACCGGGCATAGGTCGTCGGTCCAGGGTTCGTGGGTTCGCCGTGTCTTGCTTACGGCCGACGGCCGGGGAAGCAGTCGACCGCCCCGTCTTCCCACGTCTTTCTCAAATCCCAGGTCCCGTCGATATCCTCTTTTCGCTCTAGCCTGTCTGGCCGAGTCTGTTGTCGACACCTTGCCGGACCGACTTGCACCTTGGATTATTCCGCTGGGAAAACATCTTCTTGGAATTGCTTGGGTATGAAACAGGCCCCCGTCCCCTCTGCCACTACCACCCATGGTCTTTTTGTCAAAATCCCAGATCGCGTCACCGGGAAGGCGCATGAGAAATGCGGCCACTGCGGACTCTTTTTTCTTCCAAGTATCTTTTCTTTTTCTTTTTGCTTCCGACCCGCGCCTGCCCAGTCATCGTCGCCCCGGTTCGCGTCCAACCCCTCATTCGGTCCTAGAGGCTCTGCAATGATCTGCTTTGCTCCGTATCGACAAGCAGTCCCGGCAACAAATTGATTGAATGACACTAGCACGTCTGGGTTTGTCTGTCTGCCTGTTGCTGTTAAAGCCCTTCTTGGTAGGGAGCGTGGAAGACCTCAGCAAGGTAGTATCTCAACCCCCCTGTAGCTTGGCCGCCCAGCAGGACTACGTTACGTGCATGTTGATCCGGGAACAATCAATCGCCTTGCTATTGACAGATTGCAGGTAAGCTGCCGCCGCTGCTGTCTCTACCGCAGGCCCAGCAAGTGCTGAACCCTTAGATGATGATAACTCCCGGCAGTTGGACGTGTCAATCTGTCATTTCAGAAATGTCCGTCAGTCGTTTGCATCTGCTGCGTTGGTGCTAGCATGTCCCTTTTCAACATTGTGGCATCGTCAGTCGCTGCATAGACGCAGCAAGGGCGCTGTCCGGTTCCCATGGCTCCCTTGTCCTGTCACCGCTGGGGCCACTCTTGGGTGAATGCCGCACCTCGCTGAGCGCAAGCTGCGTCTATTGTCAGGCTCTACTAGTCGACAGTCTTTCTCTCCCCTGCTTCTACTTTCGCAAGTTGAACTCGTGGACAAGAGCTAGCGAGTCCTTGCCAGGGAGCCGGACCGGATGGGAATCCCACTGGTCGCCCATCACTGCACGTCGCCGCCTGCGTCGTCGCACAGCGAGGAAGTCCTCGAGTCGCATCTCTCTCAGGCCTGCAGGTGACCGATGGTCTCTCTTCGCGGTGCGACATACGCCTCCAATTGCGACGAGCGGAGCTGATCCTGAGCTGATCCGTCACTCTACGTCGGCCGCGATGTTCCATATTGCTCGATAGCTACGACGGCGCGTCAAGCAACGCAACCCCTCCTCCTCCATAAGGCTGACTGCACGATGGGCTGGCTGGCTCTGTGAGCCGGGGCGGGGGGGCGGCAAGAACCATGGAAACGACGGCAGAGCGGCGGCGAGGTATTCCAAACTTAACAGCAAAGCAGTCTATCTGGAATTCATATCTTTGTAACAATCACATCTCTCACGCCTGGAAGAACCGGCGATGAACGCATGCAATGTCACCCCCCCGGGCCGTCGTCGCCCGCCGCCCACCACTACGAGCCAGCCAGGAAACCAGAAAAACGACCCCCGACGAGAGTCTCCCGCCCCCCCCCCCCCCTCCTCGAGGAAAATGTCCATTGCAGAGGCATACATAACGGGCCAGTAATAGCAACCTGCCGGCAGAGACAGCCAATAAGCGGGACAAAAATAACGAGAGGAGCCGGGAAGAGTCAACCACCTCCACCCCAGGCCGATGGGCAAGACACACGAACCCTACAAGCCTCCGCCCTCTCGCAGTTTGCCTGCACGACCAGACAGGGATCGCATTGGCTTCTTGCACCGCCGCAGCTCGCACCGCACCATTCCCATCGACCACTTCCACTACCACCCTGCGGCTTGTCTGCCATGGACCTCCGGATAACGCCTGCGCTCGCTCGACATACACTGTACCCGTACGGACGACAGCCAGGCAGGCAGACAGAACCATACATATCAGCTGGCCCAACATGGCCCCCGGCTCGCTTGCTTTTATTTGTGATACTGTGTACTTGCAGATCGAGAACAACATACATACAGCCAACCCTCGCGGCCTTTGCCCTTGCCTGCGGATGACCTCCATCCCTCTTTCCTCTTTGTCCTGTTTCTTTCCCTTGGGTTGAAGGGTCTTGCTCTCGGTCACGTCACTCGTTAAAGGCCCCCAAAGAGACAGCGCCCCCCTCACCCCTTCGTGCCCTCATATATGTCAATGTACCAGTCGATATAGAACCATACTGTCCCGACCAGCTGCATGATCCCCTTTGTACGCCCAAGCTCCCCATCAGGATGTCTCGATCGAGCTTCAGCATCCGGAGGTTCATCTCGCCTCGCCGCTCGCAGGCGGTCGACGCCGAGGAGGAACGTCGCCACTCGGAGGACTCGGCCGCGAGCGAGGACCTCTTCATCTTCAAGTCCCGACGTAAGCAGCAGCAACAACAAAAGTTTAACTCATGGGCGCCGGCCAGACGTCCATCCAACGCCAAGGCCCGCAGGCCATCGAGGGAGGACACCCTCGTACGAAGGACACAAAGCATCAAGAGGACCTCGACCGAAGCCGTTCCCTTGCCTCAGCCTTCACCCAGCTCGTCCTCCAGCTCTTTGTGCAGCTCCCAGAGTCATACAGATACAGCCTCGACGAACAGCAGAGATGCCGTTCTTTGTCCGCCGCGGCCGCCGCCTCGAGCGTCTCGTTCTACGGCACCAAAACGTCTCGCGGACCGGAGACATCTTTGCATCGCTCCTTTACAAACACAACATGACACCAAGTCTAGGACCTCGCGAGAACATCCTGCGCTGAGAGGAACCCCTGCCAGCTCAGCGTCACGAACAGACAACAGCCCGGATGACTGGTCACTAAATGTTCAAGACCTCATCCGAGAAACAGACGAGGCATTCAAGGCCGTAGGGACAGCCATCGAAGAAGCCAAGGTCGCCGTCTCGTCTTTCAACACCCCAGAGACGAGGCGTCCATCATCTCCTACCATCGCCAACATGGATTCGCCTCTCATGTGGTCAACGAAGCCTCACGCCATTGCGAACAGCACTCCTCCCCTACCCCCCCCAGTCCGCAGTGTATCAGGTTCTTCAACGTCCAGACCCCGCAGGAAGAAGTCAAAGAAGGTCAAGCGATCAAAGTCACGGTCCAAGAAGAACGCTCGATGGCAGCTCGGAGAAGAAGTCGTCGACATCCTCAGCGGCCAGTTCTTCCGCAAGATGGAGGTCAACGAGCTACTCTCACCAGACCACCTCCAAGCCTTGAGGGCCGGCCGAGAGACTCAGGCTCGGATCTCGAGCGACACCGCGAGGACAGTCGACACGGACGGTAGTGAGACACCCGTCGAGCCTTTCCATCTCCAAGACCTGCCCCGCCGGATAGGAGCGGCAGGTGTTGGCATGGTGGTTACATCCAGCGACACCGTGTCACATTCTAAGCCCCTCGACCCAGCCGTGCGACGGCGCTTCTCGGTGAAGGAGAAGTCCCCGCGGCGAAAGAAGCCCGCCGCCGCACCCGCCAGAGATTCCACGACCAGAGACACCGCGGAGATTGACGACATGGCCGCCCCTCCCCCTCCGCCGGCGAAGAACCCGCTGAGGTTCGCGCCCCGGCCGCAGGCACCACAGCTACCCACGATACCAGAGGTGATCATCACGACACCGGACACGACGACATATTCAGACATGACGCAGAAACAGCCGACGCGCACGTTCGCCCCCGTCGACGAGGACGACTTCGTCTTCCTCCAGTCGACAAACTACACACTCAACCACCCCAACCTCCGCCACGGACAGATCCGCTTTCCCAAGTCCGACGTCGCCCAGGGCATGAAGATCGACCCGGACGACACCCTGGACTGGACCGCATTCCAGATGGCCATCCTCGGCGGCGCAGGCGACCTCTTCTCGGACCCGTCGGACTTTTCGCAGCGGTCGGAGGCCGAAGAGACGGCGGACCTGGTCGACTGGTTCGAGGAGTTCGGCTTCGACCACCACGGCCTGCTCATCTCCTCCGCCGCCGCCGCAGCGGCACTGGCCAGCCCCGCCAGCGTCAGCGCCAGCACGACGGCGTCCGAGTACTCGCCCATGTCGTCGGTCTCGACGGACATCAACCTGCCGATCCCGGTGGAGTTTGAGCACCCGAGCGGGTTCTGGAACGAGGGCAAGTTCGACGCGTCCAAGTTCCTCACCAAGGGGTGCAACATCCGGCGGTGGACGATGGAGGGCCACCCCAAGCGGTACAACCGCGAGAGCATCGAGAGCCTGCCGCCCAGCCCGATGATGGACCTCGTCATGGTGAGGGGCACGGACGGGGAGGCGGAGGTGGTGCCGATGGGGTACAACCTCGGGCACGACCTGGGCGATTTCCTGCGATGGGAGGCGGAGCACGTCTACGCTACGGGGGTGTACTGAGAACGGGAGGCACACGACATCATACAAATTTACGACGGAACGAGGTTCATGGGCATGAAAGGTAAAGGGACAATCATTTACAGGGTAGAACGAATCTAAATGAAAACAATGCATAATTTGAATTCTCTCTGGTTATGTGAATTCTCTCTTGTGTGTCAATGTGATTGCCATCGAAACTACTTTGGTCTCGATCGTCGCTGGATTTCTCTTCCTTCACTTAGCCACATGACAATCATCTTCGCCTCTGTGCAAAGAGTCCAACGAAAGTCTGGTTGGAGCCGCCGATCACAGGGCGGTACAATCCGAGGGTAGCAGCCATGACGGGTTTCTCTTAGGGCTGAGCTGCCTGCTCGCTGCCTGCTGTTGCTGCTGCTTTCACCCAACATAATGATACAGTACGGCCAACACTGTCCCGCTCCAACGGCCCCCAATTGGCCACAGCCGCCGGCAGCCCCCTCGCCCGCGTGAGCCAGCACTTGAACCCCCCCGGTGCCGACCCCCCCCACCGCGGATCGCCCCGGCAAGACCCGCACGCTAGGTAGACGCGAGGGCACATTGATGGACGGGGCAGGCTGAAATGGACCGGGGGTTGGGTGACCCGTTGTCGCTGAATTTCCAGCGGTGTTTTTCTCGCCGCCGCCGACGCGCCAAAAAAGCGACAACTGAGCAAAAAATCCAACAACACGACCCACGACAACCAACTGCATCGTCAGCTCTCCGCGCTCCGGCCCCCCCCCCCCCCCCGTTGACGCATACACTTTTCTTCACCACGACCCCACGCCGCTTCGCCCTATCTCTCGCAGACTCAGGCATCTTTCTCGCATATTCCCGCGCCGCTTCTTCGCAGAGAGAGAAAAAGAACCCCTTGCAAGGACGACTTTGCGGGTCCCCTGGCTGAAGGTGTAAACTCACCCAGCTGCACCTTGAGCGACTGCCTAATCCGACGGAAACCCAAGAGAGCACACTGCTCCTCACATCGCCACCACTGAGTTTTCCATCACAGAGTTACGTTGCGTTAGGCTTCTGCGTCACGGGTAACGGATCACGTTGGAACCAAACCCCCAAACCTCGCCGCATCATATTGTGTCTGTTGCCTAGCAAAACACAACCAACACAAACTCACTTGTCAACCCCTTGCTTCACCTCACCTCACCTCACCTCACCTCACCTCACTCACCCAACCCAACCCCCAACCTAGACCAAGATGCTCCGCCGCCCCGCAACGACCCTCTCCATCACGGCAGAGGACATCGCAGCCTATGAAGACCGCCGCGCGCGCGAGGCCATGCTCCGCGAGCGCCAGGCCCTGATCCAGGCGCAGCAGCAGCAGCAGCAGCGACAACTACCATCATCGTCGCCGCAGCGCCAGCAGCAGCCGTACGACCCGGACATCTCGGCCGAGGAGTACGCAGAGTACGAGGCGCACCAGGCCGAGCTGCTCAGGCGGCAGAGCGAGATGATGAGGGCGCAACAGCAGCAGCAGCAGCAGGCGCCGGTGCAGCGGCTGGGACAGCCGGGCCGGGGTGCGGCTGTGATGCAGACGACGCCGACGCCGGGAGACGGGGGCCGTGGGGGCCGCACGAGGGAGGACAGGATCGGCGTTGGACGGCGCGGGAGGTGAGGTTGGTTCTAGCCGAGAGTGTTGGATGTTGGATTTTCTCTTCGTGTTGGGTTGGTTTGTTTGCACTGCATCAAGACAGATCACTGGGATAGGCGTCATGCAATAGTATCAGGGATGTCTTTGAGGAAAGAAGTTCGTCTGTATTCCGCTAAAGTCGTCCCATCGTGCTATTCCCAAAAACCCAAGCCATGCAAAATTCGTCAAGTCGTGCCAACAACTGTCTAGAAGGACCGTTTGGAAACGGGAACAGAAACCAGGGCATGGAACGATATATCAACAGTGAAGAGAAGGAAAGTCTGGACAGTCCAAGAAAATGAAGAAACCCCCCGCTACATGATAAACCGGCTGGAAAAGAAGAAACCCAGATAAACAGAACCCACATTCTCCCATGGGAGCTTCAGGATTCTCCGCCTGCCCCCAACACCACAGAAGAAGACTCCTCCAGAGGACCTCCTCCGATGCACCCCATGCCCCATGCCCGCCATGTCGTAACGCGTGTGAAATAAAATCGTCTGTACAAGAAGTGAAAAGAGAGTGTTGCTGCTGATGCCAAGCTCAGTCGCCGAGTGTAAAAACCGGGTTTGTCCCATGAAAATGTGAAAGATGGACACGCTCGGTGAGAGAGATGCTTTAAAACGGAAACGCTCGCAGGCTTTCTAGACCATCCGAAGTGGGCTGAACGCCTTGCCTACGGTCGCGCTCAATTTCTTTGGATGGCGAAGACACATCTTCCATCTGCATCTACGGCTTGTCAGCAGAAGTCCGCTGTCTGTGGTGGACAAACTTACGTTGAGGAAGACGTTGGCTTGCTTGATACCAGCAACGTCAGCGAGGTATTTGAGCCGGCCCCTCAAGAACCGCTTCTGCCTCGGGGTCGCAAAGTCGCTGGTGTAAGCCGTGACCAAAGGCCAGAGAATCATGAGCCCAGCGGCTCCCTTCAGCGGATCATCTGGCTTGGTGTTTTGTCCGCATGGAAACTGTGCCACGACGACTCCGTAGCCGTTCCACTTGCAGAAGAAGGGTGCCGAGGCGATGGTGTCATCGATTCGCAAGATCGCCGAACTCTTCAGCTCTTCGTACTCCTCTCCCATACGGTAGTCATCTGGTGCGACCAGCCAAGCCATACAACGCAAGATGGTGGTTGTCAACATTAGATGGCAACACCATGTGGCAACGTGCAAGATGGCTAGCGGAAGATTGAAGAAGCCGTAGATCGGTCCATTGAATGATGGTGCCGTATCGAGTTCGTTGTCTTGCCGATCCATAACCCAGTCGACAGTATCAACCTTCCATTGCGGGCTCGGGTCATTGTTAAGCTTGCGGAACTTGGCCTCGAGCGCCTGGGCACGTTTGAGAGCGTCAAGCACCTTTTGAATCGTCTCGGGCTTGCGGTCCCCAGCACCCAGGATTCTGTCGACGTCCTGCCTGATTTGACTGCTCTGAATATCCATGCTGGCGATGGCGTGTTGCATACGTCCGCGACATTCGTGGTGAAGCAGCCAAGTAAACTCGGCTACCTCTGGTGAATTTGGCAGGCAGTGAATTGACAGGCACTGGTTTCTGGTGATGGCGAACATCTCCTCGCCTTCGGGTGTCTCGAGTCCTTTCTGTCCCCTGAGTTTCACAATAATGGCTGCTCCCTTCATGTGGTTGGTGTACTCCGCAATGGAATTCCGAGATGCGGTCAGAATCTATCTATTTGTTAGTCCTCTTAACACTTCAAATATCAATCCGACGCGCTTACCTCGTAAAACGCCAACATGAGAACTGCTCCAAGTGTTTGGTCGTTCTTCACTTCCTCAGGGTCCATGATGGCTTTGTTGACAGCCCTGACAGCTCTCATATAGTGGTTCTGAGCGTGAAATAAGGCAGAGCTTGCGTTGACGGTTCGTCGACTCGCCAGAGCCGCCAAGGACACGGCTTTGTAAGCTTGCGAGAGACATTTGGAGACGTTCGGTTGACTCAAGAACCGAGGAAGGAAACGGTAATAGCCCCTGGCAGTGGGCGTATAGGGTACAATGATGAACTCTGATAGGAAGTAGCAAGAGGCCTGTTCGTCGAGAGAGTCAAATAGGGACACAGGAATGTCTTCGTCGTCTTCGGTCGAGTCATCGTCTGCGCGGAACGGAAATGCAGCCGGGTTCGAGTAGTCGAACGTCTTGTATTTTGGCCCAGCCACCGATGTCAAGCACTGCTTGTTGCAGACTGGTGATGGGCCCTTGCCTTCGTCCTCTGAGCTGTCTTCACCCCTCGACTTCTTGAATCTCTTAATCGTCGCCTCGGTCTCATCGCGGATATTGGCCTCGAAAGGATCGCGGTAGCCAGGACACTGACGCCTGGACTTTTTGCACCGCATGCAGAATGGCTTGCCTTCATCACACTTGATCCTCCTGGCCCTGCAAAGCTTGCAGCCACCAGATGGCTTGCCGGTGTTTACCATTGTTGCAGTATAGTGTTTGGTATGTTGAGAGCGGTGTCGTTGTTCAACAGATCGTAGGAACCAACTCCGGAGGGTATGAGGGGCCGAGCTCTTTTTCACAAGTTTTGGTTCCGACGTCCCAAAAACACAGGTTCCGAGGTCAACCTTTCGGGTTAGACCAAAAGGCGAGGGCCGGTAGATCAAGCGGGAGGGAAAAGAAGAACACCACTATGTCATAGCGACGAACTGCAGGCAAAATTGTGGGAATCCGCGGTACAGGGCTGGTTGATTAGCAGCCCAATGCCTGGTTGGCAACAGAACGACGGAAGGGCTGGATCACCGATGGGACGCCTGCGAAACTCAACAGCGCCTATTCGACGCATTAGCGAATGGGAAAACTTCTAACGATCGAGCGGGATCGCGCCGTTGGCGGAGGACGATCTCTGGTGGTCTGAGATTAGGCGGATGGTGTATACGTTGTTGTCTGGCCTCCCCGAAGGTTTGTTTCATGCGCCGCTAAGCCCTGACGAGGCGCGGACTGCAGTCGATCAAGGGTGCTCCCATCGGTGCTCGAGCGCACAATGTTTGAGACGGCAAACAAAATGTGCGAGGAGAGATCAGCAACGGCGACGATCCTGGCGTCGATCATCCGGGGGATAACCCGGCTCTTCGGCAAGCCGGTCGATAAATGGCACCTCAGACAGGTGTCAGTCAGCGTATGTGTTTGTGCGCGCCAGCATGTTGGTGGCCTGGAAGGACATCTTCGTTGAATCTTCTCCAGCACGCATGTATGCCCAGCCACTAGGAGTTTGGCATAAGTCTCTTTGGTCCAAACATTCAAACAAAGGTGGTTCATAGCAAAGGGTCGCCGAAGTCTGACCGCAGACCGGCAGGCAGCCGTTAGGTCCTGCGAGGGGAACAGACTTAAATGACAGTATCGGTTCCGGCCCCGGCTCCGGCGAATCGAGAGGAACTTGACAGACAGTGAGTGGAAGAAAAAAAAAAGAAAATCCCTAGCAGGGAACATGGCGGAGTGTCTAGATCCCGCGGGGCGGAGCGCGTCATGGTGTTGACGAAGCCTCTCCCATAGACCCGGACCGGGGCTAATTAGGCCAATGGATAAACGGGAAGAGACCCGTTGGCCCATGGGTAGAGACGGCTCTCATTGAGTCGGACGGCAGGACAGGTAAGTCTTGTCTGAGTCGGCGGTTCCAGCGGTATGGTAATCGGATGCTTGCCCACCCACACGCGACACTTGACGGCGTGGAGTTGCTTCGTCATCAAAGGCGATGGGATCGTTTCATCCGGTTCAGCCCGAACCCGAAAGGGTAATCCAGTCGCGGGCAATGCCTGGCAAAACGTCCTGCAGAAGGCGGTGGTTGTCAATTCTAACCGAACGACGAATGTTGACTGAAGATTGACTGAGGACTAGTAATCTTGTTCGCGTTCCGTCGTCAAGAGGTTTGGTGGATCGTATTCGAGAAAGGTAAGTTGTAACCAAATCGACGAGACGGAAAGCTTCGTGTTTCTATTGAGCTCAAATCTGGTGCCAAACTGTGTTTGTAGATGGCAGGATGGAGGGACTATTGCTCGAGGTGTCGAGGAGGAAGGTGGACTGCCTGACAAGGGGTTCTTCCCCTTTGGTCATCCCGCGCTGGCCGAGAGTGAATCGATCATCTTAGCGTCAAGTGCACTGGGCTGGAGTGGGTCCCAGAAGGATCAGCGGTGTCCACTTTTTAATGTAGCGTTGGCGCGACAGCTGCGAGTTTATTTCAAACGTCCATCTTCAACCTCTCAGACGTTCGTCTATCTGATTGACACTGCCCATCAAATTCAAATGACAACTCATGACATTCCCCGGACTGACTGACGCGCATGTCCACTGCATGAATCCAGAATTCAGAATCCAGACTGCCGAGAAAACTGCTCCTCGTCATCATGGCTGCCAAGGTTTGCACGCGTGTTCCTCATCCCCAGCCAGCGGTGCATGAGGGAAATCTGTGCGTCGTTACGTGCTTGATGAAGCTCACAGGAACACCATTCCATCGGCACTCGCCGGGCACTCGCCGGCAGATCCTCAGAAACGACCGATCTCCATCTGTCAGATGTCTGATTGGGCCGTGATGATGGCAACCGCCTGTCAAGACTTCAGGCCCTGAGGAACCAAGAGGACGAAGCGCCGGAAAGCGAATAACAATGCTCCAACGCCGAACCAAGCGGCATCGACAAGTCCATGCAGCGGCAACAGTCTGCAATGTCGCTCCGCTTGGCAAGGGACGTCCACCTGTCAGAGTCAACCAATGCCGCGTGGCATCAACTATCAGGTTGCCGGCACATCTGCACTCGCACGTCCCCTCCAGCTGCAGAGTATCGACACTGCTTTGACATTCATGAGGCCCGAGTTCATCAAGCCTGCCATCCTTCAGCTCTTCAGGGCGACCAGCTGATCGGGGATAGGTTGTAAGCCGCTAGGGCCACGACTGTAAAGGGTCCCTTGCCGTTGATGTGCGGCATCCCACCCCAACGGTGAACCGGTTTGTCTAGGAGTTTGCCGTTGTACGAGACACGACAAGAACACGAGGAACTTAGCCAGCAACCACTCATCATCAAAGCGACTGCATGTCATTCATCCGCTTAGTCGGCGTCGACGATTCTGCTCAGCAGAGTTGTCTGACGGTTTCAAGAAGGCAGCTTGGTCTGTGACACACCATCAGGCGGTTGTGACTCAAAGGGAGGCAATTACACTGTCAGACTGACTCAAGTCGACACTCTCGGGTCTGGCGGGGGTTCCCCGTTCAAAGGCAAGGTTCTGACAAGTTTGACGTTTGGTTCCCACTGGCCATCGTCTCCACGAATCTCATGAATTAGCCTTCTCTTGGCAACTCACCTAACTCCCCGGGTCAGACACCACTTTCCCAGGAGCCACTGACGGAGCATAGCAAGTGCATGAGGCGAAAGGAGGAGGGGAAGTGTAATATTGAAGTAAATCTGTCAGTTTCTGCCCATCACAGATTGATCTATTATGTTTCGCCAACGCCCGCAAGTTGCTCGTTTTCGTGAGGATTAGCTCTTTCCTCCGACAATTGCTGCTGCGGACCAGGAAGGTCGCTGAAGGCTGGACCGTCTCAGCCATTCGGGTGGCCACCATCGGAGCTCGGAATCAACTCTGGCTTGGTGTTCATAGCCGGCACGATGCGGCTGAGTGGCCACATTGCCGCAGGGAAGGCCGGTCCAAGGGTTTCGGAGAATTTCCTGCTCAAATCCTGTCTGCATAATGAGTCGTGACCTGCACGTTCATCTTCGCTTAGCCAACGACCAGGGCTCTTTCGACAGGTTAAGGACTACCCTCGTCTTTTTTCTCCTTACTGTCTGCCCTTGGTCATTATCTGAGCAGCTACGGCTAATCATTTTCCTGCGGTCTCTGGAAGGCTCCGATGGAATTTCGGCCGAGCGGCAACAGCTCGGGCGGGGATAGGCCCGATAATTCGGTCAATTTGGCCCGCACATGGAGATCCCGACTTTTAATCTCCCGCATACTTCCCTCCCCTCCAAGATATCTCACAGGGAGGTTCCCGAGATCCACCATACCTACAGCGATGGTCCAGAGGACAGGCGTGTCGCGCAGCTGCTCGAGATTCGAGCGAACTCGGGTGGGGCCGGAGGGGATCAGGCGAGAGTGAGTCCGACTCAAGGCGGATGACCAGCGCCCGGCAAATGGGGATATTGCAAGATGACGCAGACGAATCCTTCATAACTTTTGCTTCTTCGGGCAAGTGCCACAATCGGAAAGAAATCGGAAAGACTTGACCAACACAATTGACCAAGAATCTGAATTGCAATGGAACATGTGGTCCCCCAATCAGGCTAGCTTGAAATGTTCATTTGGCCTGGTACTTGCATGCAAACCTGCCTGACTACCAGGCCAATTCACCGGCGCTAGCGGTGTCCGCCGCCGGGTTTGGACCCACAAATGTCCGAGCCGTCAACGGTCTAGCCCGGAAGTGCACCCTTCGGCAGAACATTTCGCCCGTCCTGTCCGTCGGAATGGATGCAACTCACGATCGCGGTGTTTGCCGCTCTGGCCTGCACTGTATTGCGCCGGTGTGCCCTCCGTCGGGCGAAACCCACCTCAACTCGACCGACTGGTACATCACGACAGCCCTGCGGACCAAGCTTTTCCCAGGCAACAGGGCATGCTGACGAGTCGATATTTACGGCGGAGTAATTGATTAGCGTCGGGATTACGAGAGGTGGTCCGCTTTTTGGCTGCCCATGAGGCCATTCGCAGCTCCCTCAGCGCGTCGACCATATGTTGAGCCGCAGACAAGCATATTGTGTATGTATGGCTTACCAACAGGGGTTGGCTGTGGATGCTGTATGGAGAAATCTCCTGACGTGGAGCGGAGAGGATGAGAAGTCGTTGACAGCTTTCGAGCGTGGGTGCTCAGCTTTGTATTTAAGAGGCATTGACTCTTAGATCACTTATTCACGGCTCGGGTCCATAGTCTCTGAATAACAGCACCCCTTTATCAGCATCAAAAGCATCGAGTCTGCAATTTGACCTCTTGTCTATCCATCCATCAACATTACTTTTCTCGAATCATCTCCAAACTACCACAACCTTCAAAATGGCTTCTTCAAAACCACACATACCACCACCACCACCACCACCGACAGTGGTCCTAGAGAAACGAACAACACGCTTCGACAAAGATGGCAAACTCGTCTTCAAGCCCTCGCGCGAGTTCCTCCTCGCCTTCGGCGCCCTCTGCACCGTCGCCCTAGCCGTCGCCTTCGACGCCACGACCCTCTCCGTTGCCCTCCCGACAATGAGCGCCGAGCTCGGCGGCACCGCCCTCGAGGCCTTCTGGTCCGGCACCAGCTTCCTCCTCGCGAGCACCGTGCTCCAGCCCACCATCGCCGGGCTGAGCAGCATCTTCGGCCGCAAGCCCCTCGTCTACGTCTCGGCCCTCTTCTTCGCCGCGGGTTCGGTGGTCGGCGCCGTCGCAAAGAGCTTCCGCGTCGTCATCGTCGGCCGCACGATCCAGGGCGTCGGTGGCGGCGGCATCCTCGCGCTGTGCGAGGTCATCGTGACGGACCTCGTGCCGCTCTCCGTGCGCGGGCAGTGGTTCTCGCTGCTCTCGGCCGTCTGGTCCGTCGGGACGGTCACGGGCCCGCTGATCGGGGCCGGCTTCGCGCAGAACGTGACGTGGGCGTGGATCTTCTGGATCAACCTACCCATCATCGCTGTCGGCGTCGTCATGATCTTCTTCTTCCTGAAGCAGGCCAAGATCCCGGGCGACATCGCGGGCAAGCTCGCCCGGTTCGACTGGCTGGGGAGTTTCCTCTTCACGGCGGGCTCGACGAGTTTTCTGTTCGGGATATCGACGGGCGGCGTCATGTACGAGTGGAAATCCTTCAGGTCGCTTCTGCCCCTCGTTCTGGGGGTCTTCATCCTCGTGGCGTTTGGGATCTGGGAGTTGAGGTTCGCAAAGGAGCCTATGATTGACAAAGGCATCTTCAACAACTGGACCATGGTTGCGAATTACATCATGACGGTGTTTCACGGCATGATTCTCTGGTCTCTTCTTTACTTTCTCAGTAAGAAATCTCCTTATGCGCTTTTACCCCTTTCTTGCTTTAATGCTGATGGCTCCGCAGTCCTCTACTACCAAGCCGTCAAGTCGTACTCACTCGTCGTATCTGCCGTCGCCGCCCTCCCCGAGACCCTCACCGTCGCTCCCGCTGCCATGGCTGTCGGTCTCGTCGCCGGCATCACGGGGAGATACCGCTGGTCCATCTGGTCAGGCTGGGTTATCACGACCCTCGGCGCGGGACTACTGTGCCTCATGAAGCCGGGGACCACCGTGCCGGCCTGGATCTGGCTCAACATCCCCATCGGGCTGGGCACCGGCATGCTCTTCCCGGCCATGGCCCTATCGATCCAGGCGGCGTGCGAGCCGGCACTCAACGGCCAGGCCGCGGCGTTCTACTCATTCCTGCGCACCTTTGGTCAGTCCCTTGGCGTGGCCGTCTCCGGCGTCATCTTTCAGAACGCGTTCCGGGAGAAGCTGGCGGCCGTTCCGGACCTGGCCCACCTCGCGGACGAGTACTCCCGCGACGCGACCATCGTGGTGGAGATCATCAAGCAGATGCCGCGGGACGCGGTGCGCGCCGAGCTGGTGGAGGCGTACTGCGACGCGCTGAGGGCGATCTGGATCAGTCTGATTGCGTTTTCTGGGTTTTGCATGGTGCTGAGTCTGACGATTAAGAGGTACAGCCTGGACCAGGAGCATGTGACGGAGCAGGGGCTGGTGACCAGCGATGATACCAGTCGAGAGGATTTGCAAGGGCGCAGGGATGTGGAAAGGGGCGCATGATATAGGCAGAGATGTTGACGAGAAAGGTTTAGACATACAGAACGATAGAATTTGGGAGTTGTTCTCGAGGAGAACGCATCGTCACCACTCTTTAGTTTTAAATATTGATACCATCTTTCGACATTTCAAGAGTATCGTTTTGAGTGTGGCCATGTCTGAGAATACATGAGCAATGTCCTATTGATTTAAGAAATAACGCTGAGGCAGATTTGTTTGTAGGTTGTCTCTTTCTTTAGCACTCGTCACTGCTAGAAGGAGAGATTTCGGACGGAAAATCTTGCTGCAGACAACCCATTTGACTTGAGGGTATTAATGCAGAGTAAATGAATCAACAACCCTCGGCTGGGTGAAAACTCTGGAGTGAATTGCAGCTTCTCAGGTACATCCTCCCAGTCAACAATCATCACCTTTTCAAGTCCACTTATTCTCTCGGAAGCGTGGACAGGCGTTCGCAGGTCTATCTCGCCCCTATCCAAAAAGCCTGCCGCTTCACCAACGGTTCTCGAGTGGAAAAAGTCAACAACAACCCGAGGGACTCTACTCACCACCAGACCACCTTCCTCAAGACAACCTCAACCTCACTCGCTCCTTCCATCTCACGCTCTTTTGTCAAACTCTTCAACCGACGTCAGCCAACTCGCTACTATCACCCCCTATTGCCACCCAACTCGTCTGAATATACCCTCCACCCGACTACACCACCAAAAAGAACATCGCCAACTTCACCACTACGCACCACGAAAGAACGGGCATCATTAGCATACCAAGCAAAAAAACGACAAAAACACATCGTACCAAAAAATGTGCCAAAGAATCTACGTCCACTTCACTACCTGCAACTGCCAACTCTTCCACCGCCGCAACAAATGCGCCCCCGGCCCAACCTCGCAACGCTGCCTCGCCCGGCCCTTCCACCCGTCCCTCGTCCATAAGGTGGAGCGCCAGTGCCCCTACCACCACCGCATCACGCGTCTGCGGAAGGGCTGTCCCGAGGCGAGGAGCCTGCCGCAGGGCTTGGTCAACGCGTACCACCTCCCCATCGCCAAGTCCATGGCCGCCGCGGCGAACGAGCGCGGATGCCCGCGGGAGAGAAGCGAGGAAGTCGGCGGTGGCAAGCGCAAGGATACCGGCGGGGACAACAGACCGCGCAAGAGGCGCCAGACGGAGCCGGGGGAGGGACATGCTGTGGCGGAGGAGATGGACGTCGACGGAGGGAGCTCCGACCCGGAACCGTCGTACGGATTCAGGACATGCAAGCAAGATCTATGCGACGTCTTTGAAGCCATCGCCGACGCCGAAGAATTCGAGTACGACACTCTGGACGAGATCGTGACCAAGGAGCCGGACTCTGAGCTTGACACCACGGACGAAGAGGTAGAACCGCGGAGGCCTCGCTTCAGGTACGAAACCGAGTCGGAGCGCGTCGAGTACTCTGCACACGATCGCATGTCGCTGGCCGACAGCGAGTCTCTCACGGGCTGCAGCAAGGACTTTTCTAGGGATGGCCTCGACGACTTGCTCCAGTGTCTCCAGGTCCGGAGTTCTGGGCCTTCTGAATACGGGGGCACTTCTCAACAACATGGCTTGTGCCCTGGCAAAGATGGTCCCGTTGACACCATCATGGTTTCTTGCTTCCCAAGTGAGGATCTCATGTCCGACGATGAAGAGGACGAGCAAGGAGACGGCTTCGAGGGAGAATGGTAGGATGGCAGGAACGTTGGTTGTATTGGCAGAGCATAGCATCGATTGGCTTCATTTTGAGATAGAAATGCATTAACGAATGAGAGATATTCCAGCAGAATGTTCGTGTCTCATTACCCTATGTGCACTCATCTGACTCTCGGTCCGCAAGGTGAGATAAGCATGTTATACAAAGATTGAAGCGTGAAGATTGATCATCATGATATCCCTTTATATGTCCACCCGAGCCCAAATCCACCAAAATCGCTCAAGATTGCCCGCTCAAATCGATGCCCATGGTCCAAATCAATCCCATGCCTGCTTGGTACTGGGATATTGACGCCCGCCAACGCCAGAAATCGTGGGACTGGCTCCGCGCGGTTCCTTGTACCTCTTTCTATCATCTCTGAACTCACGGTCCCGAGGTTCCCAGGGAGGCTCGCCTCGCTCACGCATGCGATCTATGTCGGCGTGGCTGCTGGTGCGGCGCTGAGCCTCCGGACGCACAGGGTGCAGTCGCTCCCGCCGCCGGCGAGCTTCCCTGTCCTCGTCCCTCTCCCAGTCTACTACCCGCTCTCCTCTGTCGCGCTCTCGATGTTCGTAGTCTCTGTCTCTCTCCCTGTCGCGTCTTCGATCCTTGTCCCTGCCGCGCTCTCTGTCACGGGCTCTTTGCTGCCTTTCCCTTTCTGCTCGCTCTCTCTCCTCCACCTCACGCCGCCGGTGACGCCGGCGCGCCTCTTCCTCAGATTCAGATTCTTCTGACTCATCCGGAGCGATGTCGGGCCAGCTGCGGTTCAGCTTCGACGTGGGAAGATGCTCACGGCTGCGACGGGAGGGTGGATCGCTCCGGCGACCTGAAGTGCTGCGCTGCCGATCCGGTGAACGGCCGTTGGGGAGGATAGATGCCACTTTCTCGCTGATTTTCTCGACGATCGGGATGCTTCGACGGCGAGGGTCGTCTGCCCGTAGCTCCGAGCGATGCAGGCGAGCGCCTGACGGTACTTGAACCGATGGCGGGGGAGGAGGCATGCGCCGGAAGCCTGGAGGTGGGGGTTCGTTGGAATGGTGCGTGTGAGGCCTGCGCTTGGATCGTGGGCTCCCTGGCTCCTCGGAATCGGAAGTCGAGGAGGACGAGTAGTGACGAGGTTGACTATGTCTTCGAGGTTGCATGGGTGGCCTATTTGGGTGGAGATGCTCCGAAGCATACATGGGATCACCCGAGGGAGATGGATAGTCGGAGAAGCTTCGGCGGCGGCGATCATCCGGTGAATTCTGATTCTGACCTCGGTACCGTTCTTGCTCGGGAGATCGGGCTGCTGGAATGTTCAGCCGGGACGGGGGATAACGTCCGCCATGACCCGGTACATGACTGTAGGCCACTGGCCGTGTCGGCGGGGGAAAGTACTCCGTCTGGGGGGCGCGCGGAGGTGGTGATGCCTTTGGATAGGGGTTCCGAACGTGCACGTAGGCGGCCTTGACCCTCGGCTCGTCCCTTTCCGGCGGCCAGTTTGAAGGTGGTGCACCAGCGGCGGCGGCGGCGGCGGCGGCGGCGGGCTTCGGAGCGGTCGAGTCTGGATTGGGGGTCGCAGCTTTCCTCAACTTCTCGGCGCATTTCTTGTGCCACTCAGAGATCCCGGGGTCTGGCTGGGCGGGAAAGGCGTCGTCGGGCAGATCTTTAGGAAACGGTTCATTCGTCACAGGATGCTTGAGATTCCAATTCTTGACTGCGTTTTGGATAAAGGGCACATGCTCTTCCGGGTCTAGTAAGATTTCGATTATTTCCCATCGCACAAAGCCGCGCTTTGTCAGAGCCGGTACGGAAGGGGCATCGAAGTCGTTTTCGGAGGGTTGAAGGGAGTGTTGGCACCCAGTGACCTGCCAGATGTAAGATATGGCGGGGTAGGGCATTTCGATGAAAAGGGCTGCGATGACGGCACGTCAGCATGGCAAGGTTGCACATGGTGATCCAAGGATATGCCTACCGTCATAATTGCCGCCAACCGCCTTGTAGAAGGCGGCAAGCTTTTGAGGAGTCAAGGCCTGAACATTTTTGTCGCCGATTTCTGCGATCTTTTGTTGGTGGGGTATGTCAGTTGTCGCCTGGAATTGCGAAGCGGGGTGGGGAGGCAAGGGCGGGCGGAAATGGGGAACACGATCAGACGTACAATGTGGTTCGCGATGGCGCGGAGGAGGGCGTCTAGAATCGGGGTTGGCGCCTTATCCTGGTTGATCAAATAACCATAAAAGTTTGGAGGCTTTGAATCTGCAGGTTGTGGTTGTGGCTGGGGTGGAGGTTGAGGTTGAGCCTTTGGAGACTCTTTCGAGTCTGGCTCTGGGGTCGCCGTCGCCATCCGGGGCCGAACTCTACATCAACAGTGTGCCTTTGCGGGCAGGAAGGTCCCGGGGAAGAAACTATGGAGATCGGATGGGCTGGGTTGGGTAGATATAACGGCTGTGGCTTGTGCTGGTCGATCTTGAGTCGGCAATAAGAGCGTTTGACGCGGCGGGCGACTTCAAGCGAGCAGCGTGGCGTTGTAGTATGCGTCTTGTCAAAGCAAGCTGCTGGATATATGGAGGGGAGGGGAGACTAGTGTCGACTGCGAAGGGAGTCGGAGGGTATCAACATGTACTAATAACCGAGAGCTAGACGGACTGTGCCTGGGATGCGGGCCGCCATAACATCGTCATACGAGACGGAGATGTAATGTAGGCAAGGTAAGGTATGGTATGGCAGGCAGAAGCAGGCTGAGGCCAAGCAGCTGCAACGGTGAGTCAAGTAGGCTCTGTTGTGATAGGCGCACGCAGCCGGCAATATGCGCATGCGCGAAGAGAGACGAAAGACGTTGGCGCGCGTGGGAGTGCGTATTTGTGCGTGTGTGTGGATGCGATGGATGATTCCAGTCCGGAGGGTGTGAGAGCGAAGCGACGGCGGACGACTCGAGGGAGGAGGGCTGTTTTGGTTGATTTGAGCTGGGCGGCGCGCGGGTGAGAGCTGATGATGTAACTAAAGTACTCGGACTGCAACTCCAGGTGGACAGGGTACCTGCACCTGCAGCTTTAACTTGGGTTTACCGCAGTAGTGGTGAGGGTGAAGACGGGACGGTTGAGCACGCGTGGATGGAGGTTGGAGGGGTCAAGTCGCAAGCTACGTAGCACCTTGGGTATGGACCATGGACCTGCACTGGAAGGAACCCTCGGTCAGAGCAGCACATCGTCAGGCAGAGACGGGAGACCAAGAACAGACGCAGACAACGGAGGGGCTGAACATGGGTACCGCAGTACAAGGGACATGGGACATGGGACATGGGTAGGGCAGCAGCAGGCAGTCAGGCTGGACAGGGCAGCGGCAGGTAAGAATAGCGATCAAACAGGGAAAACGTTTGGCTGTTGGGCTGACACGTGCACCCTGGCATGGCACAGCTTCCCTTCCCTTCTCTTCTTCCCTGGTCGTGGACCTCGACACAGAGAAAAAATGAATGGGGGTCATCAGATATCCGGCCGCTGAGATGCGATGCGATGCGATGCGCTGCGCTCTGCCTTCCACTTGGGGCACGGTACCTTTCACTTTTGGGTGTACCTACCTTACTGCTTATTCTCGACCCTCACTCAACGTCTTTAGGCCTCCTCCGCTTTGCCTCCTCCGCTTTACCACCTCCAGCTTCCATTCGTCTGACTTCCACCGGTTCATGTGCATTCTCGAATCACACTGCCGTACGGCCCCCATCTCACACGCTGCAAACGACTCGGGCTCCCCGGCGCCTTCATTCACGTTGGGTTGGAACGGTGGGCATCCACACGGAATTGGTGTTGACGAGTTCCTCGTTAAACATGACTTCGACACGAGATAGGGCAAGGCAAATTCAAGGCAGCTAATGGGCCATGGCCCATACTAAGGTATCTCGCCAAGTGCAACTTTGGCGGACCAGCGATGCCCGTCGAAGACGATGGATGCCCAGCCCAGCCGGGCCCCCGGGATCCAGCCTGGAAGTCTGCCCAGGTGAGCCCTCTTCGCTGGAGTCCATCTGGAGACGGCCTGCCGCGATGTGCCTTGTTGCGGGGGCTGGCACCCGCTCAGCCGCCGCCGGACTCACAAACCGCCAAAGATGTGCCTCCCACGGCCCACGGCCGCCAACAGCACACGCCGCCAGCCACATCCCCAGAGCTGGGCGACCGGTAAACTCTGCCCATCCCGTTGCCAACTCTGAATGAACTCTGTCCCCGCCATCCCATCCGCCCTTCACCACGCGGCCGAAAGAACCGGTCCAGCCACTACGGATACCGACCACGAAGTGTGCCCCAACACACTCAACCCAAGACAGCGTCACCATGTCTTTGCACCACCAACCGCTTCAGCACAGATCGCACGGCACTGCATTGCACCTGGCAACCGGATGCTGCTCCGCGGTACGGCGCCTTGACTGTCGTGACATACAACCTGCCAGTACCACCCCGCGATCCCGTCTCGTCTCAATCGTTGCGTTGCGCCATGCGTGTATGATGTAGTCGCAGCCAAGGTTTTGGGACTCCCGAATCTAGCGGTGAGCAGGTGAGCAGGAACCCGTCACAACCAGACTTACGAACGAGGCTTGCAAGGTCCCGGTGCTGTGCATTGCGCCTGTTGCTATCTATGTATGTACTGACCCTACCAAGATTCAACTCTATGGTACTTTGAAACCACACCAAGATGACCACCCTGAAAATGCATGGGCCGCCGCCCACCAACAAACCAAACCGCCTGTTTGGCACCTTTTCCAGAACTATCTATATCTTACATGAATCTGCTCCGTCCCAAAGTCTCCAACCCCTGTCTATACACGACGATCGATATTCTGCGAGAATCCCATGCTCTCAACCCTTCCTCAAGGGAAGGCCGTATACCAGAGCCCAACGGCGGCACCGGCAATTGAGAAGAAGCTCCTGACAATGTTGAGCGTCTGCCACCTCACGAGCAGCTCTCTGGTCTCGGACCATCCCAGCGCCACCACGCCCTGCGCACCCGCCAGGAGTCTCTCGTTGGTCGGCCCCATGAAGGCGAACGTGTACGGCACGATTCCAAGACCGAGTGCCCCGGCAACGACGAATGGCTTCCACGCGAGGCCGTGCCGGTAGCGGTCGTAGGCCGAGTACGCCAGCGACAGAAAGGCGAGGCCCGCGACTTTTGGGCCTATGGACATGCCGCGGTAGAATAGGTTTTGCCACAGCTTCAGTGCATCGATCGGCTCTGCGCTGGCCTCGAGAGCCGCGGCGACGCTGAAGATGGACAACGACTGCCCCGCACCTGTGCTAAGAGTTTAGCGACTGCGAATGACACGACGAAACCCCCCGGAGGCGTGAGAAGAGCTTACCTGCCCACCAAGCGCATCCGAGGATGCCTGTCGCAGTGACGATGTTGTTAGTCAAGCCTAGTTGCGACATGTTGATCTAGAGGGCTGTCTGTAGCTACACGTGTGTGTGCGTGTACGCGTGTGTGTCACTGATTGCCGAGTGTCTGAGTCGAGTTGGTCTCACTGCGCTTGTCGTGATGCTGCTACACAATCGACGGTATGGTCTTGGCGTACAGAAACCGTTTTTGGATAATTTGCTTCAAGAATCTATCTAGGTTTCGGGACGATACCCGTATTCGTTATATACCAAGCCGTTATGTGGACACAACGGCGCCTACAGCCGCCGACTCTCGATCGGGAGAATCACGGACGAGCAAAAATGTCCGAGGTCACAGTGGTGGTGTCCTCCCGTCCCGCTGCCGCCCGCCAGCCCGGACGACCCCTGCTTGCCAATGGGGTTCTCGAGGCCTGACCACGCGGTGATCTGGCTTCCACCATCTCCCGGGATTCCTCGCAGTCGGTAACCGGCCGGTCGTCTGAATCCCGGGGTCGATTGTGCCGATGACGAAAGACACAGGTGCGCGTTATTTCGGACAACTCATTGTCCAAAGGTTGAGATTGCGTCCCAAGTTGAGACGGCGGTCCATCCCCGCCTGCCTCATTCAACGTCATATAATTAGCATAGAAGCATCGCCTCGCCCCGGCTGTTGTCTTGGCTATTGCCTGGGCCGCCTGATGCCGTATCCAACGAGGACGACCTCCGTCTGCTTCTCTTCGTCCACCTCCTTCCACACCTTAAACTTTTCAAACCCCAACTTCGTGAGAATCTTCTGGCTGGCAGGGTTATCCGTCGCCGTCACAGCCGTGAGTATCTCCTCAACGCCCCCCTCCACCTCGCCCGCCCGCCTCGAGACGGCCTTCTCGCCTTCCACGGAGGCCCTCTCGACCGCGATCTCGCACTCGGAGCGGGGCAGAGACCACCAGGCGCCGAGGAAGGCCTGCACGAACTCGGTCGCGTACCCGCTGCCCCAGTAGTCCTTCTGCAGCATGTACCCGATCTCGGGCCAGCCCAGCTCGCCGCCGCTGGGCTTCTTGCAGCCGCCGATGCCGATCCACCGGCCCGTCGCCCGCAGGCAGATGGAGACGTCGTAGTTGTCGGCGTCGTGGGGCGGCAGGTTCTGCGCCAGCCGCGCCCGCGTCTCGTCCAGGTCCGCGTCCACGCGCCCGACCGCCGAGAACCTCATCACCTCGGGCTGTGTCCGCAGCGTGTGCAGGGCCTGCAGGTCGTCCGCGGAGACGGGCCTCAGGATGAGCCGCTCGGTGACGACGGGCTGTCGTAAGGCGTGTGGCGGCAGGGGCCGCGTTGGCAGGGTCGTCGTGACCGTTTTGAAGTCTAGCGGTTCTGGGCTGATATCCATGATGACTGGCGTTTTTTATATATGTATATAGTCTTGGCGTCGATGTGATTTCTCTGATGCCTTGGTAGCGCGTCTATTTCCAGGCCATGTGACCTGACTTCAAAAGCATGCGAATCCAGGCTTGGCTGAACTCTCTTCGAAACTCCCTTTTTTTGTATTTAAAGTACAGATTATATCGTAAAATCGAGATTGACTCATACCGTCGGCCAGTTTCCTTTACAGGAGAAGCAAAGCGACGAGGGCTTCGGCTTTATCGCGCTTTACACTAGCGCATGAAACGGGGGTGTCAAGCTCCGCAGTATGACTAGGACCGCTGGTGCTGACGACCATCTCTCCCCCTCCTGTCATTGACTGATTGACCTTCCCTATTTCCCCCGTCCCGGAGGCTCAGCTCTCTGCTCACCAACAACCCGGCCGGCATCCTTCCTGGGACACACACTCACACAAACCAACTGCATCCCCGGGGACCAGCAACGCGACAAAATACGGCCCTTGGCAAGACATCCTTGGGCAGGGTTTGGACCCCCCCGGCCCCCGAGTAAAGAACCTTTAAGCTTTCCCCGACCGGCCCCAAAGTGGGGATCACGGCCGTGCCTTTTTAGTGTAAGGAATTTTGTCGTTGCTGAATGCAGATCGAAACCCCATTCTTTCAGGCACAACAGCCCGTCGTTTCCACGTCCTCCCTCCCCCCTTCTCAGCACCGCCAAGCAAAAAAAAGACAACGACGACAAGACTTTTGTCTTCTCCTTCTTCATCAGCAAAAACAGGACTGATATATGTCCGCAGCAGTTGTTCAACCTCTTCTCGACAGCTCGGCGTGTTTCGTACCCAGTCTCGCCATCCTCAATGCCTTGGGCCGACATCAGCTGGGCTCACCTGCACCCATCTCACCCACTCACCACGACCTGAACTTGACCTATCCTGACTAGCGAGCGACACATCACATACGTCAGCACTCGACTTCCCATGTGAGATTACACACACATCTCACTCACATTATCACACATTTCGCATCAAATTACACACAATACAGCACACACTCCCACGAACAATGACACCGCCGGCATCAGGCGCGGCCTCGCGCCAGCACCAGCAGGAACCGAGCGGCAAACAACCCCTAAGCTGCGCAAACTGCCGCCACCGCAAGATCAAGTGCGACAAGGTCCAGCCCCGGTGCACGCAGTGCGAGCGCTCCGACCTGGACTGCGTCTTCCCCTCGCGCAAGCGCAACCGGAAGCCGCGCCAGGGCCGCCAGAGCGAGCTGCTCAACCGCATCACCCGCCTCGAGAGCATCGTTTCCAAGGTCGACTCGGGCAACCTCGACGCCGCCGCCAAGGATGCCGCCGTGGCGGCGGCCGCGGCCGCGGCGCAGGTGCAAGCCGGCCGCGGGCGGAGCAGCAGTTCAGCGGGAGCCGGGGGCGGAGGCGGTGAGTCGGATGAGGCGTCGCCTGCCGCCCCGGGGTGGGACCATCCCGCGCCGCCGGCGAACCTGATGAGCGCCGAGTTCTGGGACAACCTGTGCCAGGAGGTCGAGGGCATGAGGCAGGCGCTGGACCAGCCCTCCGACGGGGACGAGTCGTCTGAGGACGAGGCGCCGATGACGACCCCGGAGAGCTCTGCGAACAAGGGCCTGACGCCGCCGGCGTTGTCGGGGTTGATTCTGAGCAGCACCGTGGCGTCCCCCGGCGGAGAGGAGATGAAGCACCCGCCGCGCGAGCAGATTCTGTACATGTGCAGGATCTTCTTTGAGAACGTGGACCCGGCGTTCAAAGTGCTGCACCGGCCGACGACGTGTGCTGAGATGGAGGCGTTTGCTAACGCACCAAACAAACGGATCGACGATGCCACGGAAGCGCTGTTCTTTTCCATGTACTTTGGGGCCATCACGAGTTTGTCAAACCAGGCATGCGTGAAGAACCTGGGCGAGGAGAGGAGCGTCCTTGCTCAGCGTTACAGGGAGGGCGTGGAGAGGGCGCTGATCAAGGCGGATTATCTCAACAGCACCGAGATCAAGACCCTCCAAGCCCTCACAAACTACGTTGTAAGTTTCAACTCACCTTTCTTGACACAATTCGGGGTTACTAACGCGCAAGCAGTGCTTTCTCCGCACCCACAACGCAAGCAGGGCGTCATGGGCCCTGATCCCCCTCGTAGTCCGCCTCGCACAAGCCCTCCATCTCCACCGCGACGGCGTCTCCCCTCCCATCCCGCCATTCGAGGCCGAGATGCGCCGCCGGCTGTGGTGGATGATTGTGGTCCTCGACATCCGCGCCGCCGAGGACCGCGGCACGGACGCCGCCATCCCGCGGCAGTCGTACAACACGCGGCTCCCGTACAACCTCAACGACGACGACTTCGGCCCGTCCACGACGACGCCGCTCGAGGACCGGACGGGCCCGACGGAGATGACGTTCTGCCTCTGCACGTCCATGAGCTCAGGCATCTTCGGCAACCTCCGGCCGCGGCACCCGCAGCTCGCGCTCGACAACGACGGGACGCCCGAACCGACGACCTCGGAGGACGAGATCATGGCGCACGCGCAGCGGCTGGAGGCGCTCTTCGGGACGGCGCCGCAGAAGTCGGCGTCCGTGGAAGACGGGAGCGGCGGCGAGAAGGACGCGACGCACCTGCCGGCGAACCACGCGGCGGTGACGGTGCGCATCATCATCCTCAAGATGTGGCTGTCGGCGCAGTACCCGTTCACGCCGCGGGCGGCGGTAGCGGCGGCGAAACCGCGCGTGGCGCGGGAGACGATGCTGCGGACGGCGGTGAACACGATCGAGCTGGTCGAGTTCAGCACGAGCACGTACCGCGAGCGGTTCGGTTGGTGGATTGATAGTTATGTGCAGTGGCACCCGCTGGCGGTCGCGCTGGCGGAGCTGTGTGTGCAGACGAGGGGAGAGCTGGTGCAGCGGGCGTGGAAGGTGGTCGACAGGAACTTCTCGGAGATGGGGGCGCGGATCGCGGACACGCGGCGGGGGACGTTGTGGAAGCCGCTGAAGAAGTTGTTGAGGAAGGCGCGGGCGGCGAGGGCGGAGGCTCTGATGGGTGATTTGAAGGTTGGTGGAAGTGGTGGGGGTAGTGCGCGGGCTGCTTCGACGACAACGACGACTCCGGCTGCTGCGTCGACTGCAGCAGCAGCTGCGCACACGGGGCCTAAGCAAGATGAAGAGGAGGACGAAGACGACGACGGCGACGGCGATGCTGATGTCGATGACGAAGAAGAAGATGGGGATGGCGATGTCGACGTTGACGTTGGGGTTGGGGCTGAACCACGTCAACAAATACCGCCGCCGCCGATGCCACCATCAGGCGCAGTGCCTCCGGTCCTGGCACCCATTGGTGTTGGTGTTGGTCTTGGAGCCGGCATTCCTCTTGCGCCGATGATAGTCGATCCACCGCCCAACCCAGCCGTGCCGCCGCCGCCGCCGCCGCCGGAGGATATGGCCATGTTCGGTAACACGCCGCTCTGGAGCCATCCGCAGGATCTGATCAACCATTTCGGATTGCAGATGGACGCTGGAGACTTTTCCTGGGACTGGAGTACATGGAGCGAGTTCGTGGACGAGGCGAATACGGAAAGGTCGCCTGGGGATTGATAGATTGCGGAGGGAATGTACGATATGACGTGTTACGCCTATCAGTCTCTAGAAAAGGGAGCAAGATCCCAGGTTCAACTTTCAGTATGCTTGGGTGTGGGTTGTGATTCGATGTGGGATGCCGAGATGACCTGAACGTGAGGGGAAGACGTCGGCTGGAAATGTTCGCTTTTGATCACCTTTGTCTACGCTGACCGGTTGACGACGATGTTGCCAAGTTTCAGCTTTTAACTGAGGTGCTAGAGTACGGCTGGCCAAGCATCTACGTTACAGACAACCTCGACTGATACTTATGACGAACCCTTCGCCGGGACGTTACAGTGTCACCGTATACGTCCTTACATCATGCATTCCAAGGTCTTGGCTCTCAAACATACACTCTTCCACGGTCATTATTGTCCCTACAAGACCTGTCAGGACCTAATCAGCAGGGCGTCGCAGGGTCAGGAACATCTCTCGCGTGAGTACCGTCAAGTAGCCAGAAAGAACGCTCTGTCCCGCGATATATAGGTCGATCTCTACGTTGCCGACAGGGCAAAGGATACGCTGGAGGAGTGCAGTGACAATCGAAGCCATGATAAGTCCCAATCTCATCAGTGGAATCAATGCGGGCTGCCGCGATGATGCAAACGCTGATAATTACTGGAGTCACACTTGCTTGATACTGAAGGTCTTGGCTCACGAACTTGAATTGACACGGCTCGGCCGAGCAGGCATCTTGCCCGTGCTTCCTAGGAAACACGAAGCCGACCTGCTGACCGAGCCAGACTACCAGAGGCATTATCTCATAATCAAAAAGGTCATGATTCACAAGCTTCGTACTCAGGTATCGTCATTCGCCGGGTCTATCAGGACTTTTTGTTCATTTCCCACTTGTTTTGGCCATGCTCGAAAATTGATTCTTGTGATTCTTCATTCCATTTTGTGTGGCCCCCTGCCTTCAGTAAAGCAAATGTGATAGTTCCATGAGACCTAGTGAACACCTGCCAGTAGTAGTAGTAGCCCGCCCCTCCATTTGTCGAAAACCAGAGAAACAACGCCCCGCACAGTGAATTTATGCGAAAGTGGTAGGGCGCTTCGCGGAGAAGATCTTCTGGTTGGGGATCTTGGGGACGCGGTGGGGGAGGGGGAAGGAAATGCCCTTGGTGAGGAGCTGCTTGATGTAGGGGCGCTTGACATCGTCGGCCTTCTCGAGCTCGACGACCTTGAGGATCTGTTTGGGGCTGCATTAGTGGGACCGGCCGAATCGCAGAAATTGAGGGCACGTGACGTACGTGGATGGACCTGAAGCGGGCACGGTGGCGGGCGGCCATGTCGGAGTAGAGAGCCTCGACGGCGTCGGTGCGGGACATCTCACGGTACTCCTTGTACATGTTGTGGGTGCCGGAGCGGGAGTCGTAGCGGATCCAGATACCGAAGTTCTTGACCTTGAGGGGGTGCTTCTCCTGGATCTGTGCGGGGGGGGGGGTTGCGTTAGTTCGCTGTCGTCTGGGCTGTTGATCCTGATTCTCGAGACGACGTACCTCCTTGACGCTGACGATCTCACCGGTGGCCTTCTTGACCTTCTTCAGGCCGCGCAAGAAGTACCAGTAACGGGACTTCGCAACCGTGGTGTTGGGGGCGAAGATGGTCATGCGGTACAGGGCGGGAGTCGGGTTGGACTCGGTGGGCAAGTGGCGCCCGATGACCTCGTATTCCGTGAGACGACCTGGAGCGGAAATCTGTTAGCTGCGTGCCGTCCCGGTTCAAAAAAAAGTTCCTCTGCGCCAAGACCAAGATTCGTTTGCATTTGCGTTGACCGGTGTATGGTGTAGTTGCTCAAGAACTTGTGTGGAAAAGTTGTCGACTGCGACCGCTTTGCAGAAATTGCATGTCGAAGACCGTCGCAGCGTAGGTTGTTGATTTGACACCAGTATTCGTCGGATTGGAAAAAGCCCGTCACGCCGTGGCAAAGTTGTGCCCGAGGTGACGGGTGCCGCCAACTTATTCCAAGGCAAGGCAGCGACTCATCGAAAGACAGTGCACTCCTCCGTCGCCTCGGTGCCATCGTCGCAGAAGTTGAGGTCCATCACGAGCGTCGAAAAGTTTGTCGTCGGTTCGCAAATTTCGTTCAGGTCGCGCATTCGCGTCCAGGTCTCGCGCGGGGAGGGGAGGATTTAGAAATTATTGTGCTTACCCATCTGCTCGACTGTTAGACAAATATTCCTTCCGTACCTTGTGGCGATTAGGGACTTACTTTGAATTGCTGGCCGATGGTCGAATATCCGATATCGTGGTGGTTGCTGCAGGGTCAGTTCCGATTCAAAGGGAAAGGAAAAAAGAGAATTTGTGCCTTGAGAAATGTTGTGTGCCAACTCGACCTAAGCGCGGCCAAGCCTTGTGGGGTAAGGGCTGTGGCTGGTGCGACCGGTCTGTCTCCACTTGCGCTTGCCTCCGCTCTGCTGGGTGTGGCTGCACCCGAGAAATTTGACGACCATTGATGCCTGGATTCGAGGGCATGAACTTTCCCGACCTGACGACAGACGCTGTTCAGGGTCCCGCTGATGGTGTCCCCTCTTGGCCAATCACAGCGCGCCTTGAACTCGTCCACGGAGAACGGGCATATCGCGGAGGAGACGACGCACCCGGGACGGATCATAGAGGGCCACTCACTGCTAAAGACTGAGTACACTCCCGTCTGGGCCCAGCACCTCGCTAGGGACCTTAGTTGATCGGCTCAGACAGCATTGATTCGTCGCCTGTCCTCCCAACGTCCATCTCAACACCCCGGTCTCACCTCTCTGAGAACTCACCGTTAGAGTGGCTGCACCTACATCCAATACAATGGAGGGCCATTTCGAAGAATTTCGCAACGCCTACAAGGCCAGGTCGGGATACTCACTCGCACAAACACTCCAGCCTTTCAGTCCGGTCAACAAGCCAGACAAGCTGCGCTCCATCTGGCTGAGCACAAACAGCCAAGATGTCAAGAACGACGTCAAGTACATGCTGCTCGGGCGATCATCTGGGTCTCGGAAATTCAAGCTTGACTACGAGGAGACAAACGGCTGGGTGGAAGTGTATTCGGCATACTGGAAGGCTATTGGCGAGATTCTCAAGGTAGAGGGCGACTCCAGCGCTGGAGGTAGGGTGAGCTCCCATGATACATGTCTTTGCTGCGTGGGGAAATGACTAACACTGACCTCAGTCATCATCGTGGACCAAGGTCTATGAGGCATGGAAGGAGCTCACCACCGCACTCATCCGTGGCTACACGAACTATGGATTCGAGGCGTGGACGATACCGTGTCTCTACACCGCCGGCAAGCACTTGCGACTTTTTGCCATCAGCTCAGACGAGGAACGTAACAACACCGATGCGAACGCCAACGCGATGGAGCTTGGCGACGACTTTGACCCTGATTTGGAGAAGCAGAAACAGCTGCGTGATTGTGAACAGCAACTGAAGCGCATTTTCACGCTGTGCCTAAGTGACAGGTCGGTGGTATGAACTCTTTGGAAATGTCTCGACTGACAGTTCTCAGAGCGCCCCTTGAAGACTCAAGGAAATGGGCCATCTACTATATCATCAACCTCCTCTTCAAGACTTATTTCAAGCTCAACTCTGCCAGTCTTAGCAGGACTATTCTGAAAGCTTTGTCAACAAATCGCGGAGACATGCCTCCTCTGGAGGCTTTCCCCAAGTCCCAACGGGTGACGTTCAAGTTCTATGAAGGTGTTTTGTTCTTCTTGGAGGAGAACTACGTCGAAGTAAGGAAGCTATGATGCAGTCCTTAAATCACTGCTGACAAAATACAGGCTGAGAAGCACCTGACCGAGGCCTGGTCCCTGTGTCATAAAGACGCTAAGAGCAACCAAGAGCAAGTCATCACAAACCGTCCTGACCCAGCACAACCGCTAACTTTGAGCAGGAGGATTCTCACCTACCTCATACCATGCCACCTCCTCACAACGCACACACTCCCAAGCAGCAGACTTCTGGAACCCTTCCCCCGCCTGCAGAAGCTCTTCCTGCCGCTCTCAAACTGCATTCGCAAAGGCGACCTCCGCAACTTCGATCTAGCCCTGCAAGAAGGAGAAGAGGAATTCGTCCGCCGCCGCATCTACCTGACCCTCGAGCGCGGCCGCGATATTGCCCTACGCAACCTACTTCGCAAAGTCTTCATCGCCGGTGGCTTCGAGGAGGCCAAGGAGCCCGGCGCCGCTCAGCTTCGCCGCACCAGAGTTCCTGTCGCTGAGTTCGCGGCCGCCATCAGCCTCGGCAGTCAAGAGACTGTGGACCCAGACGAGGTCGAGTGCCTGCTCGCCAACATGATTTACAAGGTATGTTGCGTCATCATTCTTTCGTATCCTGCACCGCGTGCATCTAGTGATGGCAGCCTGCCTGTACACGTCGCTTTTCGGTGAGCCAGTCGGGCGAAAAGAGTTCTGCAATTTCCTCACGCATCCATCCCTCGCCGTTTTATACTCACCGTCACCCGTCGTCTGCCTGCTAGGCAGCATCATCACGTTGGTGACGGTGAGTGCCCAAGGCAGCAAACCTTCACAACGTCCTACCTCACACTCAATTCCTATTGGCCATCGGCATGCCGCCTCATTTCCAGGTCCACTAACACCGAATGCAGAATCTCATGAAAGGCTACATTGCGCGAGAGCGCGGCATCGTCGTCCTGTCCAAGAACGGTGCTTTCCCCGGCACAGGGGTATAGTCTGCATATGAGTAGTGGGTGTGTGTGGGTGATGTCGCTGGTGTAGTGGGATGGACAGAGACTACAGACGAGGTGCATCGGGCTCTACCGGCCGAAGGAAAGGGAGACACATACATGACCGTAGGCCTTATCTCTCTTAAAGCAGCGATGCTGTTTCTCCCCACCCTTTTGTGGTGTTTGTACCTCTTCCAATCCAGAAAGGCCGCCTCGGCATGGTGGAAACAGCCTCAGCGGCGCAGTCATGCATATAGGTCATGCATGTTATATCCCTCGTGGTGGAGGGGGGCAGACCTGTGAATACTCATCAAAAGTCTATCTGGACTCCGTTTGCTCGGTCGGCAACACTGACGCATATCCTGCGGTTCGCCCGATTGTGACTCTGTTCTCTCTGGTGTTTGCATGGTGAGTCGTGATCGCGACACTCGCTTCCATCATACGGGCACTTTTCCCACCAGGCCCCATGTCCCCTCTTCCCCGGAGCGACATCGCCCTCCCGGTCAGTCAGACACAAACACCGCCCGCCGTGAACTTTTCAGCCCGTGAACATCGTTCGCAATCACGCACGTTATACTTCAAACCATCCAGCTAGCCCGAACCAAACCTCCCGACACAAGGGCAACCAAATAGCTCGTTTCTTATCCGAGCCAAAACCCAACGGAACCGTTTCCCCGAGTACTTGTCACAACAGAAATTTCAACCACTCGGCGTAATGCCCATCCTCTCCGCCGTGACTAACGTCTCACCAAAAGTCCAACCGAAGCCAAGGATGTTTAAAGTGCTTGCATCCGTTAGCGGCCGGTCACCCAAAGTGGGGCCGGTGCCCTTCCGTGACACTGACTATCACATCCCCCTCAAAAAGCGTGGTGTGTATGGTGGTAGTATCAGACACATGACTCATACACGAGTTCAGGTGGATTTCACAAAATACGCCGACTGTGACAGCCTTCTAGCAGAAACGCGGCGGACGCTAGGAAAGTGGCGCGGCAGGCCAGGAACCGGGGGTGGGTGTGTCTGGTTCCCCGAAGACTGACCAGGGAGAGATAGTCAGGGGGGTATATGTGGGTGTGGGTGGGTTGGCGTTGGTTTGTCGTCGTTTAGAGAAGGGAGGGCCGTTGCCTTGGTCATTCACGGTCGTTCACGAGAGGGGTATGGGGGCCGGAACCGAGGTTTTGGGTCGGCCTGTTTCGAAGTTTGCCATTGCCGAGAAAAGGGGGCTAAAACCAAGACTACGGCGTATATTGAGATTCTTCTGACTTGAATGGCTTTTGGGAATAGCTTCAAATTCGGAATTAAATCGTGAATACGCAGGGCACTTCAATATAGCAAATACAGTCACATCAACTCCTGTTTGATTACGACGTAAAGCAAGTGTGAAGAATGGTAATTTTACAAGCAATTCGTTCTCGCAGAAAACGCAATCTGACTTTCTCTCTTTCGCCTTTCTTTTCGCTCTAGCAATGACGGAAAACCTCGTGCCCGGCTTTTTCAAAATTCAGCCACGTAGGAGGGCCGTCTGCCGGGATCTCAACATAACCACCAACGCTACCCCAATAATGTGTGTTCCCAGAGTCTCTTCTTCTATGAGAGGGTCCTCGACCTCTGGAGAGACGGATGATAATTGTACAGGGGTTTCTCGTGAGAATGTAAATTAAAATAAAAGGCATGGCGACAAATGAGAAGGATGGGAAAAAATACATGTCCGTCCAGCAACGCCGTAGCCGATCCCTTCCTTTCGGGATTTCAAACGCCATTTTTGTTTATATTGTTTTGCTGATTGTTCAAATCAAGAAGCTTCATCGACCCATGCGAAACAGAAAGAAAAAAAGATATGAAGACAAGATTGCGTGAGAACGTGAAGTCATTAGGTATGAGGCGGGTATTGGTAAATCTTGGATGAGGTGGGGATGAGATAAAAGTTGGGAATATGAGATGAGATGATTAGAATGCTATTTAGCGGCCGCTGCGGGGAGTGCGAGGTGTGTTTCTGGTTAGAATATTAGCGAGAGCAAAGTTGAAATGTCGATCAGGAAAACTCACGCAGTCGAGATGTCATCAACATGGTTGCACAGCGCCACGAAGAGGTCGAAGAACAGCTGAGTGCCTCCGTTATACATCTCCAGCTGCATCGTGCCGCTCCGCTTGAAAGTGCTGCGGCTACGGATGATCAGGGCGAGGTAGTGGGCTCGCAGCTTGGAGTCGCTGTCGGGTGTGTGGGCGTAGGCGTATCTGGCCGATGAGAGAATGGTGCTGCATTGGATGCCGGATTCTGCGGTGGTGGTTAGTATAGACATCTCCAAGACCACGTTGGAAAGTACTCACGAAGACCTTGCTTTCTCAGAGAAACACGCTTCAGCTCCTCAAGCCCGTACTTCTCAGCAGCACAGTAAATAACGGTGTCTTTGAGCAAGTCACCGTCGACACCGTGATGGTAGACAGTCGACTCGATGCCCTTGCCGTCCTCAGACAGCTGCTCGATCTCCCACGAGTTGCGTCTCTTGTTGTGCACCAGTCGCGGGTAGTAGTCGCCCTTGTAGAGGTATTCCAGAACCGACGAGAAGATCTCGGGTTCTTCGTCGGGCAGAGCGATGCGTCTGGCGGGGGCTGAGGAGGACGAGGGCGAGCCGTCGATGAAGTTGCCTCCTCGGAGGGCGGCCTGGAAGAAGGCGGATGCGCAGAGGACGTCTTCGTGGGCGGCGAAGAGACGCTGTTCGGTGCCGACGACGAGTGTCACGATCGCGGAGGTAAGTTTGCTGTTGGTGCGTTGTGTTAGCAGGCTGTAGAGAGCGCATGAATCACTGCCGAAACTTACTTGCTCATTTCGGTGTCATGGGTACTTGATGAAGTGGCCGTGTTGGGCCGTCTGGTCGCACGAGAGTCGCGGCGTTTTGAAACGCCGCTGGTCTTGCTGAATGATGAAGTCGACTTGTTCGACTTGTGGCCCTTGGAGAAACTGCTCCTGTGGCTTTGCGAGGGGGGCTGTTCATAGCGTCTGGCGAACATTGTGCTGGTGAATGACCGACCGGTCGGGGTTGCGGAGCGATAATGGTAGGTGTTGAATTAAATGTAGGGGAAATCAACCAAAATCAAAAGCGATCGTTGAAAAGAGAGAATGATTCAAAAGATGGGTGAAAAATAGTTGTCGTGATTTATTGACTTGAGAGAGATTGCTGACCTACCTAAGGCGCCCGTGAGAGAGAGAGGAGAGAGTCGAGAATTTTTGGGTAGAAACGGGGTTCACGAATCTATATATACAGCCTGATAACATCCCAGCACGGTCCCCTACCTCTCTCCCCCGAGGCCTTGCTGCTTTTTGCAAGGACTGAGGCGACTGGTGATGGGGGAGGTCATTGGACGCGTTTCCCACCCCTGCCCACGCGTCTGTGGGTCCTCGACTCCTCACGTCGGGAATGCGAGATCACATGACCAGACTCAGGGGGGTTTTGCGTGCGCCGGGCTGGCTGCCTCCAGTTTTCACGCCGGATATGGGCACTGGCGGGCAGTGCGAACCGGGCGGATGCTAGCAGCAAGCCATTCCGCAGGGATGAGATGGTGCAACTGCACACCAAGCGAGTCAGAGAGCCTGGTTTGGCACAGCGTGCCAATCTTAGGGGGTTGGGGTCCTGAACTCCGGCGACGAGGTAGCCTCACAGCGCCTTGCGTGCGCAGGAGTACCTCTGGACGCGAGCACAGGACTGCCGACGCCGTGAAGATGCTCGACGAAGCTGCCTGGAAAGATCCACGTTAAGGCAGCGAGAGAGTAGCCATCCTATCACCAAGCTGGAAGAAGAAACGTAGGCTTTGCCCCTGCCTGAACTACGTTACACGGAAGGCAAATTCGTTCGTCTATCAGATGCCGAGGCGATTCTCCCCTTTTACGGGTCAATTCGACTTCAAAGTTTTTTATTCCAGAAGACACAAAACGGGCCATTTCTCCTTCGTCACTGGGAGTCGAGGTTGAGAAAGTTTTGGGTACGGAACCGTGCGCGGCACATGGGTCTGAACCTTGAAGCTGTGACGAACCTTTGCACGCCATAGGCCCGGCTCAATCTTTGCCAGCGGATGTGACCCGGCATTCCGGAAGATGTCGTCGACGCAAACTGATATGCCCCTGACTATCCGTATCACGAATTCACGACAATTCTCTTCAAAATTTCTACGTCGGGAGCGGGAGATTCGGGAACGTTCCCAGCTTCGAGACACCCCGGAGGAGTCAAGAGACAGGCGAAATCCGAAATCATGGTAAGATATCGAGGGTCTTGCCCACTTTCAATGACACATGGTCCCGCTGTGATCATCAATACCGCGATGTTGTCACAACGTCTGTTGTGCCTAGTACTTCACTTGATGTCATGCTCGCAATCAGATTTTAGCCGCGACCTGCTCAATGGCGTCGGCGACTGCTTGACGACCCTCCAGTCTGATGACGGCATCGTTGTGGAAAGCACCACGAACCGTCCTCTTCTCGACCGGTAGCCCAAACTCCTCGCAGCGCCGGACCAGCCTCGCGCCGTGGTCCGCCGGCACTAGCTCGTCCCTCCCAGCTTCCACTATAGTGACTTGAGGCTTGTCCTGGCCCGAACTGACCCGATGATTCTTGGCAATCCCCGCGATGTTGGTCAAGCTATCCAGATGGTTGCGCAAGAACGGCCACAGGTGACGATACGGCACCCATTTCTGGGGGTACAGCTCACCCAACATGTCCCGTACGGACGTGAACGGCGTCTCCAGGATCAACGACCTTAGCCGCAACGTGGGCGGGAACCCTTCCCACGCTGCGAGGTTCGTGGCTACCCCAGAGCCGATGCTCTGACCCCAGATCACCAGCTCTAGTGGCTGCTGCCTGTGCCCAACGTTATCCTTGTGCATCTGCCCAATCCAGCGCAGAGCCGCTTGCGAATCCAGGTTGATGCCCTTCTCAGAGGGGCGGCCTCTCGACCTCCAGTAACCGCGGTAGCTCAGGCACACCATTGTATATCGCGCGGGCCGCTTGCTGCGCTGCAGCGTCCGCAGGACCCATGATAGGTCCGGCAGTCGTGGGGGAATGGACGACGCGTTTCCTAATCGCAATCGTGGTGAGCCTTTGATGGTTATTGCTAACTGCCCGCAGAGGACAGCAGGGGATGGGGCGGACCCTGAAAGTAGAGGACGTAGATGGACGGCACGGCGAGGGGCTCCGTGGGCGACGTGGTCTTCTCGTCGCCAGTGCATGTCACCGAGGCCACGCATAGTGCCAGATCCGTCCCATCGGCGGCCTGGACCCTTTTCTCCTCCCAGCGCACGCCCCAGCACTGTTTCTCGTAGTCCTCGATCCGCTCGCGGCGCGCGGTGGGCGGCAGTCCTGGCATGTAAATGATCTTATTCTGGAAGACAACCATCATGAAACACTTCCACGTCCATAAGGCGAGCAGAAGACCGGTGAAGTACAGAGGGGGCAAGAGGAACGCATCATGCAATTGCCTCTTCTGGGTGGTGACGCCGAGGGGCGACAGCGGCGGCAGCGGTAGACTACCCGTCAGAGACGTGGCTCGCCATGGCGAGGTGACGAGAGGTGCGTGCGGACGACGAGTACGGCGCAGGAGATGCCCAATCGAGGAGGGGCGGATGGCATGCATCACAACCGTTTGCGAGACATGGAGGCGTGTGTCGGGCCGTGGTGTGGTGGTGGTTGTGTCGCCGGACCCTGAGAATGGAAGGATGGAAGATCGGTCTGAGTGCAGCGCGGCGGCAGAAAGTTGCGGCAGCAGTTCAATTGGGGCCGGGTAATTCGCAAATCAGGGTCCGTCGTGGACTGAGGGTCATGACATGGCGCGCATGTGTTCAAAGACGACTGGACTCGTCCAATGTGGTTGGCATGCAGCCCGTTCCGTCCAGAGACAATGGGCGAGACAATGCGGGCAGCAACGAAGGCGGCTCGAGGTATGAGGTCCGCAGGATTCCAGCCCGATTTGAGGTAAATGGACAAGATGCTTTCGTTGACTGCACCGTCTTTTTTTCGAGGTTTGCAGGGGAACACTTTATCCTGCCTGGTCAAGGGGATGGGAAAGTGCCACAACCCGACACGATGGCGAGTTGAGACAGCGCTGAACCACTGTGACGGCACCCACCGTCTTTCGTGACAGGGACCATTCGAGCGACAATGAGCTTCCATTGATTGCTCCCAGCAGCATGGAAGGTGGCTGCATCTCCATGTCCCTCTCTGATGGCCGGGTGACCTGCCCGACCCCGCAGTGCCCGCCGTCGCCTGAAGACGCTTCCATTCAAATGACAAACCGCTGATGATACCTACCTGCCTCCGAATAGGTAATACCTAGGTAGTAAGGTACTGCTGGGCTCCCATTCCGCGGCGTGATTCTCGCAGGACGAGACCCATTGGGACGTCATACTCTAGCGCCAAACGTCCCTCGTGGATCTGGAACCATTCCGCCAACCAGCGATCCCCAAACCTTCCAGGTTGCCAGTGTTCTGGGCTGTCTCTTCGGAAGGTCCCTGGTGCTGGTGCGGTGCTGGTGTCCTGTGACGCTGCGCCAGTCCCTCCAGCCATCCCATCCCCGTCCAGTCACTTATCACCTCATAATCTGCGGGCAGTTTACAGTGCGTTCACTCAGTCACTCGCAGTTGTACCACCACATGCATGTGTTGTTCCCCTCTCCAGGCCCGCGGGCATAATAAATAAATCAGACAGACCCAGGACCCGGCTGACAGTCAAACCGACGCCAGATCAAGATTTCCCATCCTTATCCCAGCATGCGACACAGAATCCTGATTCTGCACGTCCTGTCAACAACATAACCCCTCCATCTCGAACGACTTCCCGACCTCCATATCTCCTCAACCCCCTTCTATCAACCGAACTCCCGTCTCCAACCCCGCTTAAACCGCCCCGAACCCGCCGCTCACGCTGAGAAATCATCATCACCGCTAATCCTTCCTTACTTTTCCCCGCCATTTTCGAAAACCGATCAACTTCGAGACCCGCACAGGAGCGACGCTGAAAACCACACAACCACCAATTCTACAACCCATCCGCGACGAGACGAGCGCAATCTACACCATGCCCGGCTCCGTCGACCCCAAAACCCCCACCGAGCACTCGCCGAGGCAGTCGCCGCGCATCGAGCTCCCGGAGGAGGAGGAGGGCTCCCCGCGTCACGATGGCCAGGCCAGCCCTGGTATGAGGAATAGCAAAGGATGGGATGGCAAGCTCAGGGTACAGCGGACCGCCGTCCTCGCGAACCCGGAGGTGCTCTCAGACCCGGAGTCTGACGACGAGAACGTGGTGCCGGGCGAGGAACTCCCCGCGGATGAAGGCAAGTTTGCTGATGCCCTCACTCACCCGTGTGGAGCCGCAAAAAAAAAAAAAGAAAATCGTGAAGAAACGTTCAACAGGCTAACCCATTATCCCCCTCCCACAGACCTCCTCGACGGCGAAGATCTAGACACTGACGAGCTCATCGTCTCCCATGCCCGCGTCGCCTCCATCCCCGCCCTCCGCCTCGAGCGCTTCACAAAAGTAGTCCGCTTGTGCCTCCGCCAGAACAGCATCCAGGACATTGACGGCCTCTCCGCCCTCGCCCCGACGCTTGAGGACCTCGACTTCTACGACAACCTCATCTCCCACATCCGCGGCCTCGAGGACCTCACCAACCTCACCAGCCTCGACCTCAGCTTCAACAAGATCAAACACATAAAGCGCGTCAACCACCTCACCAAGCTCAAGGAGCTCTTCCTCGTTGCCAACAAGGTCGGCACCATCGAGAACCTCGACGGCCTCGTCAATCTCACCAGCCTCGAGCTCGGCTCCAACCGGATCCGCGTCCTCCAGAACCTCGACTCCCTCAAGAACCTCGAGGAGCTCTGGGTCGCAAAGAACAAAATCACAGAGCTCACCGGCCTCGGCGGTCTGCCCAACCTCAGGCTCCTCAGCATCCAGTCCAACCGCATCCGCGACCTCTCGCCCCTCAAGGACGTGCCCAGCCTCGAGGAGCTGTACATCTCCCACAACGCCCTCACCTCCCTCGAGGGCATTGAGCAGAATGAGAAGCTGCGCGTGCTCGACATCTCCAACAACGCCGTCGCGAGCGTCAAGGGCCTCAAGCCGCTCAAGAACCTTGAGGAGTTCTGGGCCAGCTACAACCAGATTTCCGACTTTAACGAGGTCGAGAAGGAGCTGAAGGACAAGGAGCACCTGACGACCGTCTACTTCGAGGGCAACCCGTTGCAACTCAGGGGGCCGGCCGTGTACCGCAACAAAGTCCGTCTGGCGCTGCCCCAATTATCCCAGATCGACGCAAGTAAGTGTACAATCACAGGTTGAGCGGTTGAGACCAAGATTGCTAACCAATCTTTGCAGCCTTTGTCCGATCATAGCGGCTTGGTTCACTCTGTAGCATGAATTTACGAGGCCGGCATGGCGTTACAACGGCGTTTGATTAGATCCTTGGGGCGGTCGGGCAGATGAACATATCGGGATCTTTCTTCTTCACTCGAGATACCTCTTTACCGAGCGCTCTCTCTTGACCATTATGTTTGCTGAGCATGGAAGGGAGCATTTTCAAGGACGGGCGGGCGGCTATTCTGACATTGGCGAAAACACGCTGCAGCATGCTGTACAAGCGGGAGCAACAGACTGTCTTGGTCACGGCTTTGGTTGTATTGTAACGGCAGATCACAGTCATGCCGAAGGGAGACGGCTACCTAGATACAATCGACGCACAGTGCGTGATTCGACAAACCCCCGATATGGTTCCCTTACACACCGTCAGTTGTGGACTACTAACATGCCACTTTGATAGGCAGGTGGTGATGATGTTGCAGGTACGTATTATTATTTCGGATCGACAATGCATCATATGCAGACCACTTAACCGAAGATCCAGAGCTTCTCAGTGGGGAAGTACTACTAAGTGTTAAATCTTGTCTTGAACTGAGGAAACACCCAGGGAAGCTTACGTTTGCGGGCTGGTTGAAGCGAGTCTTGCGGTCCAGGCTGCTGATCTTGTCAATCTCGGACTGCTCGAGGTCGAAGCTGGTGCAGTCGAGGTTCTGGGCGAGGATCTCCTTGCGGCTGGTCTTGGGAATGACAGCAAGGCCGCGCTGGGTGGCCCAGCGGAGGAGGACCTGAGAGTTGGTCTTGCCGTGCTTCTTGGCAATCTCAGAGACGGTGGGCTCCTCGAACAGAGGAACGAAGTCGGTGGCGTGCTCCATGTTGAACTCCTTGAAGGAGGCAGGGCCGAAGGAAGAGTAGGCGGTAACGGCGATACCCTCGTTGGCAGCCAGCTTGATGAGGTCGGGCTGGACGAGGTAGGGGTGGTGCTCGATCTGGAGGGTGGCAGGGGGGATCTTGGCGTAGCGCAGGAGGTCGTAGAGGAGCTGTCCCTGGAAGTTGGAGACACCGATGCTCTTGGAGAGGCCGCTGGCAGCGAGGCTCTCCATGGCAGTCCAGGTCTCCTGGATGGAGGCCTTGGAGGGACGGATCTCGGACTTGCCGTCGTAGTGCCAGCCGGGAGGGTATCTGACGGAGGGGTCGACGTACTCGAGGGCGACGGGGAAGTGGATGAGGTAGAGGTCGAAGTAGTCGATGCCCCAGTCGGCAAGCTGCTTGCGGACGATGGGCTCTACACGGTCGCCATCGTGGAAGGTGTTCCAGAGCTTGGAGACGAGGAAGAGCTCCTCGCGCTTGACGATGCCCTCCTTGATGGCGCGGGCAACACCCTGGCCGCACTCGACTTCGTTGCCATAGTCTAGAGAAGAAGCGCCGTTAGGATCACGTTTGTGTTCACACTTGCTTTCGGATGCGTGTGATGTAGGCCCGAAATTTGGTTCATGTGATTGATGTCGGGGAAGACGGGGGCGAGCCCCAAGTGTAAGTGAGTGGTGACAGGGGAGGGGTATGAATTAGGCTGGGGTGCAGGGATGTTGCGGAGAGCTTTCCGGCGGAATTGCACTGATGGGAAAATCGGCCTCTGCAGAAATGCGCACCGATCATTTTTGGTGGGGTGAAGGAGGGGTAACTCAAGCTTCCAGAAATCATAGAGGGGATCAAGCAGACCACCACCACCACCACGGGCCATTGACTGCGGGCAACGTGTTTTTCGACACGCTTTCTTGCCCTTAGGCCTTCTCCCGCGATCGTACCATTTCTGGCTGCGTCGTCGTGGCGGCGATTGAACGCTTGTTCCCCTCCCTATGTCCTGGATCGCGACGAAGAGACTGGTGTTGTTTACTTACCACAGGCGCCGTCGAAGAGACGGTAACCGGCCTTGATGGCCTCGTAGACGGTGTCGGCGGCGATGGCGTTGTCGACCTTCCACAGACCGAAGCCCACCTGGGGCATCTCAAAGCCGCTGTTAAGCTTGATGTTGGGGACAGCCATTGTGACGTCTGGTTGTCGTTCTGATTGGGAGAAAGGAAGATGGTGCCAGAAGGAGAATGGGGGTATCAAGAGGCACACGAGAAGACTTGGGAGAGAGGAGGAGAGAGAAAGGCAGCACTTGGGATGGAGAGGAGGCGAAGCAAGTAGTATTTATAACAGGTACACACATACGTCAGGTGCCTTGGGTCTGTGGTTGCCAGGCAGATTGACCAGACGGACACGAGGCAAGACTGCTCTGGCTCAGATTGTAGGTACAGCAGAGCATGGAAGCTATAGATACACCTCCCTCTGCTATCCCCTGCATCGACAACTCGTACCTTTCCCCTAGCCAGTCTCCAGATTCAAACAGCCTATGGTTCCGTCACCGTACAGCACTGGCGGCTCATTAAACGCATGAGAGGCTGGCGGCGGGGGAGGGCACCGATAGGAAAAAGTCGACACACAGATGGTTTGCCCCCAGGCCGAGCCAACCAGCCAGGGGTGGCCGCTGGAGAGAGGGCTCAGGCGGCTGCCAGACCCGGTCCGCGACGCGGCGATACTTTGGGGAAGCGATTGGCATGGATAAATATCAATAGGCAAAGATAATGCACCGGACCTTTAGCAGAGGCGGCCAGCTCGGAGTGGAGAGAGGCGTGAGATGACTGAGATGGGGTGGCCGCTGCACAACGCAACGCGCCCATTTGTGCGTTTAAATCAGCCTGAGCCTTTGAGGGGACCGTGAAGAAGACCCGAATTTGGGGTATATTTGGAGTTCAAGCTTCCCGTCGCCTCGTTGTCGCTGGAACCCTGTGAAGTTTCGCGGGAAGCCAAGAGGAAGCAACGGTAACCCAAACTCGCATGGTTGTCATTCAACTCTGATGCTGGCGGCTTTGGTGGGCTGCCACTGGCTGCCCAACACCACCGCACTCTTGCCGCGAAGGGTCTTGTGCACCCCCTCCAAGCGCGATGCAGACCTGCCAGTTCAAAGTTGGCTTGTCAATCAAGGCCGTGGGAAACACCGCGTGGGGTAGCTAGCTGCTTTTGCACAGGGCTTTCCGTGAGACATTGATGCTTGTATCATCTGTCGCGGAGTGTCCTTGATCGAAGTTGCCTCGCATTTTCCAACGGTATCCGCTCTGCTGGTCTGGCCTTCCAGAGGTGCTCTCTCTGTCAATCGCTGTTTCTCTCCAGGCCCCGCTGGAAAGGTGCTTTTGTGGAGAATGATTTCGCCGAGACCCGATTAAATGGCATTTAGCCTAAATACCACCCGGCGCGGCTAATTGGCTTCTTTTCTCCATCACCAACGCTTCTCTGCAGAATTGTGCCCATTGAGACTCAACTGTCAATGTGCTTCCCAACTGTTGCTCGACTAACACGCGGCGCTAGTTTACGTCGTAGACCGTTGCAGACGATGAGACCCTTCTGTTCTGACCAACAGCCATGCATGCCAGATTTTGGGATCAAAATCACAGGCTGAAGTCGGCCGGACTAGCGAAGCGCAGCGCCAACGCGGAATGTCGCACTTCCCATCGCCTCTACTCATGCATCGCGGCGCATTTGCCGGAGCGATTGGTATCCACGTGCGCGGGCGCGTGGGGTGTCGACGGAGCTGGCCCCATTGGCATTTCATCCGGGTGGGCCTGGCTTCGCCGCGCCCTGACTACACACCCTACTTGTTTTCTTCAGTCTACTTGTTCTAACCAAAGAGACGCCAAGCGGCGATGACTGCAGTTCGACAAGTCAACAACTTTCAGTCAAATCTATCTTTGAAACTAAATCGCGATTTCTTTCGTATCGAACAAGAACGCTCCCCTTATGCAACTCGGACTTGAGTTGAGGTGTCATTGTCCAGCCTCCGCATTTGGCAAACAACTGGCCAGCAGCAAAGGATTCGAGGCAACTTGGAAGGAATGAAGACCACAATGGATGGTTCAAAGGCTGCAATAACTGATCATTCCAAGTGGACAATGATATTGGGGTTTTGTGTCCTCGATCCATAAAGAATGTCTTCGACAAGAACAATAGCCTTTGTATACTCACTCTCAAAATGTCTCCTTTGCACGGCTTCCTTCGAGTTGAGTTGGCAGCTATACAACGTTGTATATATGTCATATTCTCCAGTCTCACATCAGAATGAATATCAAAATCCAACATCCACTCAATAATACAATCAGCTCACACACCTTTTCTGTCTCATTGACTCCATCGATAAATTTCATCGTACTCTCAGACAACCAACATGGCCAACTACCAAGGAAACCCAATGGCGGGCAACAATATGGCTGGCCCAGCACTCCAAGCCCCAGCACCGAATCCGAAAGAGATGAATAGGCAGATGATAATGCGAAGAACCCGGCTGGAAGCTGCGCGAATCAGGGGAGACCTCATTGTAAAGGCGCAAGATGGCAGCACCATCGTAGCGCAGCCTTTGGGTCAGTTTAATCCAATGCACACAGTCAGGAGCCCGTACGCTGGAAGACAATACATGGACGACATCCACCAGGAGATAGCGCAACAACAGTACGGTCCCGACGGAAACCGAATGGCCAAGGGCTACGGCATCACCCTCAAGAGGATCTTGGCCGCTGGCGGCTTTGGCATCGCTGCTCTTGTCGAACACAGGGGCAACCGCAACGTGAGGACGGATTGTGTGATGAAGATTGAAAAGACCCGCCCTGCCGCCTCGTATGACTCGATCAAGCTGGAGCAGAAGGCTCTCAACGTAAGTCTACCCTAAACGACATCAGATATCCTTTGCTAACTCGTTGCTCTAGAAATTCAAGGGGGCCAAGCACATTGTCCAAATCCTTGACTTTACGAAGGAAATCAACGACAAGAGAGACGCCGAAAACGAGGGTAAGAGACCATACGTGCCCAGATCGAGTACAGAGGCTCGGGACAAAAATTGGGACATCAAAGTCCAGCGGGAACGCAGCTTCATCTTGATGGAGTATGCCAACGGAAAGAGTCTTCACACATGGCTGAACAAGTCTAGTCGATCTGGCAGACCTTGGCCTAATAAGGCTCTCTGGCTTTTGTTCAAGTGCCGTAAGTTGAGCCCCGGACTTTGACACACATTTCTGATATACTGACATGAACCACGCAGTCATCAAAGGGCTTATTGGAATTGGATATCCCCCAAAGGAGAACTATGGACGGGATCACCCTGACTGGGATCCCAACAATCCCGCTGAAGAGTCCATCCCCGACACCAAGAAGCCCCAGCAAACTGTTCATTTTGATCTGGACCCCAAGAACAGTAAGTGTGTCATGAATTACTTTGTGAATAGTAATGCTAACTTTGTGTACAGTCCTAGTGAGCTTAGAGCCACACGGCCCTATGCCGCTCTTCAAGGTAATGTCACAACATGTCACAAACTGATTACAAGCTAACGCCAAATCCAGATCTCGGACTTTGGCTGTGCCAAGTTCTTTGACGAAGCTAATCAAAAGCCGAATGAATTCACGTGAGTTTTGCCTTCATTCAAAGTGCCAACCTTTGCTGACATGAGTTTTCTTTCTCAGGGAGGAAATATTCTGGAGAGCTCGCTCGCTAGGAAAGCCGGGCTACCACACACCAGTGAGTAAACATATACAAACAACATTCGTGGGCATACTGACCTTTTTAGGAACAATTTCATAGGTCTTGGGACTCACTCCGGCCCTTCAACGACGGCGGATCCAACATGTTCCTCGAAGCCAATAAGCCATCAATTGCCGGCAACTACGGTATGCCCTCCAACATCTACCAGGTTGGAGTCATCGTGAGTATCAACCCCTGAGCATCTCCTTTTCGACTACGGCTAACTTGGTGATAAAGATGTGGTGTGCCATTACAGGGGCAAAATTCCAAGATCCCGTCGTCGGGTGGAAAGTCGGCGGAGAAGTGACGTACGGAAGGGCTATCGGAGATCCAAGATTCAGTCACATCGACGGCAACCTTAGAAAGACCGTCTCGATGTGTCTGGTGGAAGACCCCGCGGCCCGGCCGACTCTGATCCACCTCGATGGCATTATTGATTTTCGACTCCAAAGTCAGAATGGCCTGGAGTCGGACGACCACGTCGCGAGATGGGCCAACCAGTTCTTCAGCAGCCCACGCGTCCCCGGTGACGGCCCACCGCCGCAACCGCAGCCGCCCCAGACGAAGAACGGGGAAGAGTATGACACCGACGACGACGACGAGGAGCCCGTTCGCACTGGCGACAAGAGAAAGCGGACGGGCAAGGATGGCAACCCCCAGCAGCGGGGTACCGTCTTGCGCCTGAAGACCGTCCACAACCCGGCCCCGGGAACGACCCAGCAAGGCGGTCAGCAGCAGCAGCAACCGCAACAACAGCAGATGACTATGAACCAGATTCATCCAGGCACGATGTATCCCATGCCTCAGAGACAAGAAGGGTTCGACTTCATCCGCGATAGACAGCGGCCGCCGCCCCAGCAGATGATCATCGACGCCTTCCGCGACGTCGAGCTGTATGACGCGACACCCATCGAGAAGAAGGATCCTCCCCAGACCTTCAGCCGCATGCGCTATCCTCGGACTCGTGGGCTGGAGCCAGCACTACTGCTGCCAGTACTACAGCAAGAAGTGCCACTGCAGCAGCCGGAAGGTCAACAGCAGCCGGCAGGTCAACAACCAGGAGGACAAGGACATCAGCGGGGCCTGAGTCTCAACCCGGCCGCAGCAACTTTCCAGCCAAACGGGCAATTCGCGAACCCTCGCAACGGTTTGCCTGTTCAGGGCCAGCCACAGCAGCAATGGCAACCTCCCAACTCGAACCCTCCCCCGGTTTTCATTCCCCCTCCCGGACTGCCTCTTCCCATTCCTGGGCTTCCTGTCCCCCCTCCAGGGCTACCTCTTCCTCCACAGTGGCAGCCCTACGTGAACCCATTCCCGGCTCCAATGCCGCAGCAGCAGCAGCAGCCACAACGACCATGGCAGCCCATGAACCCGAACCAGAACTACAATCAGAATCCGAACCAGTTCCAGCCCCAACAACCTCAGCAACCTCAGCAACCTCAGCAACACCAGCAACCCCAGCAACCGCATTGGAGACCCAACAACAGCAACACAGACGCCTTTGCTCCTCTGCCTTACCACCAGCAGCAGCCCGGCCGATACCTATCTCCCTTCCCTCCCGTACAAGCACCGCCGCAGCACTGGATGCCCGGCCAGAGAAAAGGGTTAGTACCGCCGACCCCCAAAACTGACAATGAACCAGGGCAGCAACAGCAGCCTCCCCAGGACGAGAAGAGCTATCGTCAGAAATTGATTGAGAAGTACAACTACGACCCGTACCCCGATGTTGCATCTGATGATTTGGAGATGCATCTTGGTCCGTTTGAAGACTTGGTAGTACCCTCCTCTGGTGCAGGGCGATAGGAGCTCCGGCAGGCCCGAGCTGTGTTTAATGAGTGGAAGATGTTGAACAGCTGATTATAGGTTTCCAAGATGCTGCGATGGAGTTTTGGCTGATATCTGGATTCTAGAGGAGTTTTGGGATAGAACGGACTAGAAAGCTACCAGGCCATGTGATAGAATTGTAACTCTACATTCAAACCAGTTTTTGTACTTGAAGATATGTTCAAACGAAGGGTATCTTTGAGATCTCGTGCTATGCTAATGCTATATCCATCCCTACTGGCCCAGTCCTTGTCCAACTCCATATACACACAGTTAAGAAAGATCACACAACTTTTGTTCAAGCCCCCAATCCAAAGTTGGCATACCGGCACTCGCACTGCCCCTCTCCGGCCGCCACACTGACCGCGTTCCCATCAGAATCCTTACACTCCGGGCCCCCGCCGCTCTTGATCTGCGTAATCTCAATCTGCCCGGGCCAGTTAGCCCACTTGCTCCCGTCCGACACGGCCGTCACGTTCCCGTCCGCCGCAGCCGACCCGGCGCCGGCGCTGCTATTCTTGCGCGTCCACAACGTCGCGCTGAACGCCGTGTCGGCGTACACGCACGTCGCGGCCTTGTTATCCGCCGCGATGGCCTCGGAGGGGACGACGCTCTTGGGCAGCGTAAAGTTGAAGACGAGGCGCTCGTTGTACGAGTTGCCGTCGAAGAGGGCCATGCTAAGGTTGGCGAACTGCGGGGAGAAGGGGTTCGCGGACGAGGAGATCTGGTAGGTGTACGAGTTCCGGGGTGTGATGGTCCAGTAGTACGTGGCGAGGGAGCCGTTCGCGGAGCCCGAGGTGAGGGACTGGTTGTACGTCTCGTAGGGGAAGCAGCGCCACGTCGCTGGGTTGGAAGTGCAGTTTGTGGCCACGTCTGCGAGGGCCGTGTTGAAGGCGAAGGAGCCTGCTGGGAAGATGTTTGGGACGGTTGTGTTTGTTGGCGTGGTTGTACTGAGGGTGGGGGCAAATGGTTTGTTAGCTTTTCTGGTGTAAGTGAGAACAAGCAGGGGGGGAAGATTTACGTTTGTTTGCGCGAGGAGATGGTAAGCCCTGCGGCCAAACCGACCACGAGGCCGATGATCATGATGAACAGGACGACCATGTACCATCTCCGCCTCCTCAGTTCCTTTGCTTTCAACACCTTTTCATCCCTGTTTTCTATCGGGCCCATAGGGGTGGTGATGGGGAGCAGCTGCGAACGGCCCTTGTACGTGCTCCGGGGCGTCGAGGCGCCCGAGTTGGGCCCGCTGCCGCCTGCGATGCTGCTGCCGGCCGAGGAGCCGCCAGAGAGCAAGCTCCTCGTGCTGACGGTGCTCCGGGAGCTTTCGCGAGAGGAGCTGCGGGAGTAGGCGGGCGGCGGGACGGTCGGGTACGGGTAGGGGTGGAACGGGTGTGCGATCTTCTGAGGGCGGCCGTACAGTTTCGGTTTTGTGCTTCGGGAGGGAGGCGGAGGCGGGAGTGCTGCCCGGGACGGGTGCGTGACGGCCGGGAGGGAGTCGTCTTCTGCTATCACGGGCATGCGGCCTGCCAGCATTATTGCTGTGCGGACCGAGGGGGAGGGAGACTTGGGCATCGTTGGGCCTGGTGTTTCCGCCTTTGTGACTCAAGTTTTCCGTGTAGTCAAGTGAGGTTGTACAACCCGAGGCGTGATATCGGGGCTCTGTTTTGTTATATTATGCCAAGTGGTGGTCGAGCAGGTGAGATTGCAATGTCGTCAGTCCTTATGATGCGTGTATGTGGCTGGTGGAGTTGGTTAGACCTGAAAAAGCCCGTGGCTCGATGAAGGCGCCGGAGAGATTTGAGCCGCAATAGATGGGGATAGGATGTGGAATCCCACTCTCTCAAAGTGTAACGATCTGACTATGTAAGAGAACGTTTGCGGCTCACTGGACCGTGGTTCTGGGATTTGCAAGGGGGGAGAGCGGGTTCTACGATGATCAAAGACATTGATCGACGATCGAAGGACCTGATATATCAAGGCAAGGGACAAAAGGGAATCGGGTTCTACGGGGTAAGTCTGGACGCCGCGCGTGTGTAGAGGCAGCAACGGATGATTTTCTGACTTTCCATTCAAGCAAGCGCTCGCGACTCAGCTTGGAGCCCCCGAGGGAAAGTAGGACAAAGGAAGAATGGCGTGTTGGATTTTGGGGCGGAGATCGACAACTTGAGTCCCGGGCCTGGTAAGAACAAAGAAACGAACGGGTGGGGAGGAGGAGGAGCAAAGAAAAGGCTTCGTTTCAGAGATCTCTTGGGGACTGATACTGGCAAGACTGGGGAACCAGCTGCTGTCCGAACCATGTTGGCCGGCCGCAGTGAGAGCCGCATTAGGAATGCCGCCGAGGATCAAGCTATCTCTTCTAGAACTTTGAGGTATGGTGGGAAGCGGTTTGTGTGCTGTGCCGTGCCTGGAGGCTGAGCTCAAGGTGCAGGCAGGGCAGGGTAGGGACTCGGCGTCGTCGACGTTCAGCCGAGCCTGGCGCTTGCCAGTTCTAGAATTCAAGAATTCCTCTTTGGCCAGCACATACGTGAGAGGTACGTTGCCGCCACGGGAAGAGCTTCCTTCCGAGCAGGGGTCCAGCTGGCACTCTGCAGCGGGGAGGTCGAAGACAATTCCCCATTTGGCGGCTCCCAAGATATGTCGCTGTCACCTTGGACAGGGTTATCTAAAACCTGCCATCGCAGCACCCGGCACTACCACGAGGCTTGCAGGGAATAATCGAGTCCTGCAGAGATATGCGAGGCCGGTTCTCTGTCAAGGTAACGGGCCAGCGGGCAAACCGTCAGAAACCTGGACGGCGAAGTGAACAAGGGAAAAGAAGCTCGACGTCGGAATGGTGCCCCACAAGTTGGCCCAGCAAATAGTCTGAGCGATAGTGGCAGTCTAGTCAAAGCCCTCATTGGTTGATGGAGTTGATAGTCAGACATGGCTAACTACTTCCGGGAATGGATGACAGGGACGGACTAAGGAACGGCTGGATGGCGCGACGGCTTCGTAGTTGGGACAGTGGGGGGCAATGAACCTCCGAAAGTCGTCCTCGGTAGTTGAAATTGTGATTGTGCGTCTGAAAACTGAGGGAAGACCGGCACGGGGGTCTCCGAAGTTGGAAAAGACTCAGGGGTGAGGGGCGGACGCAGTGGAAGTGATGATGTCGTGGGGGGAGGCCTTGGCGGTAATAGAAAGCCGGGCACCCGGTATAATGATCTGCTTGCCGGGCGAGGAAAGTGCGGCGGAGAGGATATTTATGTTCAAATGTGTATTGGTGCTTAAGCCACTGACATCGCGGAATCTATCAACAGATTTCTGGAGTGATTGCCCTCTTCTACAATGCGATGATGCTGATACTCCCTCCCATTCACACGCCGAATGTATCCTGTAGTTTTACAGCAGCAACGTTGAACCAAATGTTCCACATCACGCGTCACCTTCCTGGGCCACCTCCTTACCCTTACTCTTCATGCTGTCGCTCTCGCTCTCGGCATATGATGGGGGATCCAAGGCATCGCCGCCAGCAACCCAGACGCGCGACAGCTCCTCCTCAATCTCTTGACGCCTTGCTTTCCACGTCTCCACCTGCTCGAGGCGCTCGCGGAGATCTTGCAGCTCCTTCTCGACTTGCATCTTCTCCCTCTCCGTTCCGATCCTCTCAAATTCCCACTCATCACCACGCTCACCCATGCCGAGGATGAGGTTGTAGGTGTGGTACTTCTTGAGGGAGGCACGTGTGGAAATGGTGATGAGTGCTTTCTGTCGTTAGCAACCACAGTCTTCGCGCTGCAGAGCTGTGACTTACTGATGCCCTTCTCCTTGCACATCTCGTAGAGGTATCCTTCAACATCCTGGGACACGGCGCTGGTGCCCTCATCAACGATGGCATACTGAGGTTCATGGTAAAGCATGCGAGCAAAACCCATTCTCTGCTTCTCGCCACCGCTCAGCACATCCTTCCACTCCTTGCGAGTATCCCAACCGCCCTCGCGGTCAGGGAGGTATCCCAGGCGAGCTTCCTCCAGAATGCGCTTCAAGTCGTCCTCAGACTTTCGCTTCTCACGCATATCATGGTGGCCGTCAGGGTAGATAACTTGGTCACGGAGGGTACCGATGCTGAGATATGGCCTTTGTGGCAAGAACATGATGCCGTCTTGGCCAATATCCTTGGGCCGACTAACCAATCCGCGGTAGACGGGCCAAAGTCCGGCGAGAACACGGGCAATGGCCGTCTTGCCAACACCATTGGAGCCGGAGATCTAGTTATGTTAGGGTTGAAGTGGCCTTGGGTGGGGCTCTGCTTACCAAAAGATGCTCTCCTCTTCTCACCACCATGGACAACGACTCCATTAATTCCTCGCCGCCGTTGGGCCACAATGCTGGGGCAACAACAGGGACACCCTCCAAACGAACACCGTCGAATCCCTTCTGAATCGTACCTTGAACATCAGAAAGGGAGTACAGCTCGTTCGGTTGCCCGCGTAGGTAGTACGCATTGGCATGGACTCGGTGAAGGGTCGAGATCAGAGTGTATACTCTGCTGGTGTAGCCAGCAAGTTCTGAAAGGTCCTTGATGGAGTACATCATTCTTCCACCAGCATCGGCCAGTGAAAGCATAAGACGCTTGTTGGTGATGAACTCCTTCATACGGCCACGCTCTCTGCTGCCCTTGGCAGCTGTTTCAGCCAACTCTGCGGCACCACCAAGACCACCCCAGGCGGGCAAGAAAACTGGAAGTGATGACAGCAGGTAGCCATACGCACTCCAACTGTACTTGAGAATAAAGTCTTCGAGCATGTTGTAGCGGATCTTGAGCATGTAAATGCCCTCCATCCAGGTCTTGAGAGACTTGAACTCCTTGTTCAGGAACGTCTTCTCCATATCAGCACCGCCGTAGAAGGCAATCTCCTCGGCGTTGGCGATAAGGCGCGCATGGAGACTTCTAAAGTCTCCTTCTTTGCGACCCTCAACGGCTTTGAGCTTGCCAAAGGGGGGCGATAGACGACGCAGAATGCTTGCCGTCAAGAAATAGTTGCTCAGCAGACCCGTCAGGGCTAATGGTCCTAGGGACCGGAAGAGTTGATAGTTGAACACCATCAAATCGACAAACGGTTTGCCGAGCGACGAGTACAGGTTCGCCGCAGCGGCGCAGAAGAGGGTCAAATCTTGTGTGATGAATTGATCCGCGCCCTGGCCAACGCCACCATCCAAGTTGGACAGTTTGTAGTAGTTGAGACTGTCGTTCAGGTACAAGTCGTGAATGTACCGAGTAAGCCTGGTTCGGAAGGCGATGGACACCTTGGATTCGAGGAACTTGATCATCGCATTCGTGTAAGAGGCAAAACCGCCGAGACCGCACCACTGTGATTCCGATTAGCCACGAAGAAAAATGGTACTTTCGAAGCGCTTACCTTGGCCAGTCCCCAAAGGAACTTCTTGCCGTGTCCCGCGACAAGATCTCTAACGATCTCACCATCAAGGCGGGCGACAACAAGCGACAAGTATGTCCGGAGCATCAGGAACACACCATGACTCACGAGTAAACCGGCCTCTTTACTTGACCATCTCGGAATCATGATACTCATTAGACTCAGGAATTGGTGGAGGAAGGCCAGGTTCAAACCAGGCTTGGTCTGCGCCGACGGGACAGTACCATCGCCCAGGCCAGAGACACGCGGCGGGTTCAGGAACAACCTGCGATGCGCCTCAAAGGTCAAGGGCTTGGTGGTCTGGATGACAACTTTGGAGGTGCCGTCCTTGTAAGGAACGTATATCGTCCGAGAGCCGTCCTTGTTGTGCAGCCACGAATTCGTGCGGACGAGTTTACGGCCCTGCTCGCGCTCCTCACGCCGCCGCCTCCACCATCTCCTCCCGCCAGCGGCGCTGAGGACAATAGAGGCGGCAAGAGCAAGGACACCGAGCTGCCGGGTTGTGCGAGATGTGTTTTGGAGACGGGTGCGGATGAGGGTCGAGTACTTTTCGATAAAGGCGGCGATTGCCTCCTCTGCGGCCGACTGGCGAAGGGTCGATTGCTCGGCCATGGCGGCAGTGGATAGCGGCGGTACGGGATGATTCGGTTGTTGTAAGGGGATCGAGTCGCGCAGGCTCGCCGCGAATGAGAATTACGTTACGAATGCGCTGCCATCACAGGACGGAATCGACGGGACGGAGTGCGGGTCGAGTTGGTTTGCGGCCGTCGAGGTTGAAGCACGGCACGGGAGGAGGACACGATGCGACGCGATGCGATTGAGAGTGGTTTGTTTTTGTGTCCGTTTCGCCGGCGGAAATCTGCCAGCCTTGCAAAAAGAAGTGCGCCTTGCAAAAAGTCCGGCTAAGCACGTGGTCGCATTAGCAGCCTGAGTCGTTAAGGTGTTTGGAGATGGACACGGCGGACGTTGGTTTGGGGGGCTTTGCTGGCTCGTGATCCATTACGACATGTGAATGCCGGGGACAGTGGAGTTCCGAGGCAGTGGCAGAGCGTGGAGGTACCTCTTCAACACCCGAACCGGTGGATAACTTGGGGAAAGCTGGTGCTGATGCTGGTGCTGGTGCTGGGGACCTGGGGGACCAGGCGGTCGCAGACGGTGCTGCCCGCTGCTGCGTTGCTGGGCGCTCTCCACTGCATCGCATGTGAGTGGCTGGCTTCGAGCGGGAATGACGCTAATCCGCCAGGATCCGGGGAGGCCTGAACGAATGACATCTGGCAAACGACGGATGGGCTTTCCAGATGACAACCCCAGAATCGGATGTGGGGGAGCCAGTCTCCGACAGCTACGGACAATCACTCACGGGACGGTCACATGACGGAGCATGAGGCCAGGCATCTGAAGTGCTCTTCGACTTCTCGCGGGTCGGAAACACTGTCGCTCATTGCGGATTGGATGTCGAAACAGTTGACGGCTGCGATTCCGTGTATCGTAGCTACATCGCGGCATTTGGCGTTGTCGAAAATTCCACACCACCCGTGATAAGATACACAGACAGGCTTCTGCCGCGATGCTAAGTAGCAGTTTTCGTGATTGCTGGAATATTTCGAGGTTTCCAGAGAGAATGTATGCCGACTGTGATATTCGGGGTTATTCGCGACGCCTGAAAAATTGGACATGGCGTTGGATAGACGGGAGGGAAGGTTAAATGCTTGTCACTTTGACAGTGCAGGAGATGTCGGAATCATCTCAAGGTAACAACAATAACCAACAGTAAGGAAGTCTGAGAATCTCATCGACTTATCCTGCGGGTTTTTGTCGGGGGAAGTGCAAGCCATCTTCTTCTTTCTAGGTTATAGCCCCTTGGCGAGACGGAACCAACAGTACCTTGAACCATTCTCGCCATTTGCAAAACCGTCCCTGTTCAAGATTCTGCGCCAGCAAGGTGCAGATGACGATGTCGACATCAGGCTGCTCAGGGAAAAGAATACTCGGAAGAGATGGCTGGGCGAGCTGGCTGGTCGAGCACCATTTCCCGGGATCTTGAGAACAATATGGAAGACCGGCCTACCAACTTGTGAAGGAGGTTGTATGCAATGCTCCCGCAAATAGAACTGATAGTTAGATAGACCGCGGATGTCTGATCCCATGCCACAACCAGTACGCGTTAAGCTAGGCACCGGGCACGATATCGCAGATGCCGCAGTCCGCAGGTCAGGACATTCTTGACATTGGACAGCATGGCACGTGTCGATGCCAGATTTCGAATCGGGCTAGGCCTGGTTTTCACGAGGTTGGTTCTGAGCCGTGTTTGGCGAGAGGAACTTTTGAAACAGACGGAGAGCGGTGAAGCAAGTAAGTTGGACTAGCCGCCGCAAGACGTAGACGGCGCAGCGGTACTGTGATATCGCGGCAGGGCTACCATTCTACCTCATCCATACAGCAAGAACAGCATAGCATAGCATGTTAGAAATGGCTTACTAGACTTGACATCAGTCGTTCAATTCACCGCACCGATCTCTACGAACGAAGCCCCAGGAAGTTGACAGATGGTGCCCCCGAAAGTTGCGGGGATTGCGGGAGGCTCATTTGACGGCCCCTCCGCCCGGCCCCGGGGACGAGGTCGAATAAGGTAGGTATCGATGGACGGACGATGGGGGGTCTCGGGCCATCAGATGTGATACAGCGGCACGCAGGAACCACGCCGTGCATTTGCATTGCTGACAATGCTTACACAGCGTCTTTGGGAGGGCGTACGGATACGTCCACTCGTGAATTGTAGGCCAGACGATGATGGCAAGTCTGGACACAAATAGAACATGCAGGATTCTGGCTCCTCTCCACAAGGTATGGCTGCTTTCGACAGCCACCTACCATGTGTTCGTCGTCATTGATTCCTGTTGGTGTACTCACTCGGCGTGCGTGTGGCAGGAGAGAGACGCCGTTGAAAGAAGAAAGTGCTGTCCACGCGGGTACAAATTCTAGAAGGAGTTTCCGGGCGCTCAGTCATGTCTGGTCCCGGTCGTCGTTTTGTTTCCATCCGAGATGGAAGCTGGCCGGAAGAAACCCAAGCAAGCAACCAAGCAGCAAGGAAAAAGGATGGGATCCCCGCAAAAAAGCATTGCTCGCACGCACCGCGCCGGCACGGCAAGCATCTCCACCCACACACCACACCACACCGCCGAGAACAACTGAGCTTGCAGAGCAGCACCCACAGGAACCTCCGCCACAATGAGCCTCTTTTTGCTGCTTTCCTTCTGGAGGACTACGGATGCTCTCACCGCAGCCCTGGGAAAGCCCGACATTTGACCTCGAATCTCTGACGCAGCGCTGGGGATTGGTCTGTCATCCAATGTGTCTGCCGGCTTTGTATGCGGTACGCGCGGCGCGGGACATGCAGCCGGGAACGCCCTCAGTCGAGGTGCGTACGGATATCTTTTGAGTACGTACGTCAAAGCAGGCGCCCTGTGTGCCTGCGATCTAGACCGCTGGCGATGGACGACGGGGGTGCAGAGCTTGTGAGCACGGAGAAGTTAAGGAGCAAGAGAAAGTCTCGAGCTTCGAGAGCTTCGCTTCGAGCTTGACTTGGAGCCATCTCTAACACAGTGGGCCCAGCCCCGAGCACAGCAACGAAAGGCGGCGCGCAGGCGGCCGTGATCTCTGGCAGGTCGCACCCAGTGCGGAAATCGGAATCGGGTGAAGCTTCCCCTGGACCGTGGACGGCGGTATTGCCGCTTTTGCGGCTCATCCACTCCTGTTGCCCCCGTCGTCCCCCCAGTCACAGTGATGACTTGAGCCCCTTGGCGCACCAAAGTGCGGTGCCTGAGTGGGCGGCGGACAGTGGGCACCCCTTGCCCTCTGCTTCTTTCTCTCGCTCTGGGAAGCCCCCCTTCGTGATGCAGCGGAAGGGGGACAAGATTCTGGATTGAGTGTTGCATGAGGTGCTGCCCAACCAGTGCGTGTGAGATCAGTCACTCAATCGGGCGGTAACATGGCCAATCAGGAAGGAGGGCCCAAGGGGTCTGGATCCCCACCAGCTGCGAGAGCTTCCCGTTCGTCTGTGGTTGGCTGCGGTCTCTTCTTCTCTTTCCCCCTCGGATTTGGAGAATTGCGAAGCAGCATGGGCATCATATCTTTCTTGCTCTGCTGGGGGGTTGGGGGGGGGGGCTTTTGCTACTACTCGAGCTGCAGATGGCTTACTCGTGAACGATGTATTTTCCTGATGGCCCTGCCAGCTCCTCCCCCTTGCGCGTGCTCGTGGTATCTGCACCTGTGTTTCTGGTGTAATTGAGCTACCTGCAAGTCCACGAGAGTGAAGTGTCGTACCCGCGTGGATGGTGGTGGTTCCTCCTTGGCCCTGGCTACCCCCTCCCCTAGCTAGCACGTTTTTAGTGGCGACGACTCGGGCGGGTAATAGACGAGTGGATGGAATCACTGGCCCAGAATCAGGGCGAGTAGTCTGAGAGGTTGAGAGGGTACTCGGAGATGTGCAGCTAGCTGCATGTACTCCTGGGCGGATGCCCGCTGCCAGAGCTTAGTGCATGAGGATATTGCCAGTTGGAGTTTGCCTCATCCATGTCCGCTGCCTTGGTTTGTCTCGTACCAGATCGTGGTGAGATACCTGTGGTTATGGTGCGCGCGTAAGAGCAGCCGGAGGTATCCTGGGCTGCCTCACCCTATGTTCTGTCTGGTTCTGGTTCCTTGGGTTGATTAGTCAAAACAGCTAGCTTTACCTCGCGCGCCAGCAAAAACCATTGAAGCTTCAACTTGAGTGCTCATGCAACCCCAATCACACCTCTGTTGCGCCTGCTACTGGCCCGTCGTCGTCGTCGTCGTCGTCACAACGGGGAGCAGAAGAGAAATAGCGAGACGGTGGAAAAATACAGCGACTTTAAGGTCCCTGGGGCAGAAAGACACACAGAGAGAGAGAGGGCTAGGCTAGCGGATGGTGTCGCGGCGGCCGGGACGAGAGTTGGGACTGGACGGGGGACCCGGCGCGCATTGAGAGAAGGCGCCCGGCTGACCTTACCCTGTCTGGCCCGGCGTTAGACCAGACGCTCGCAAGCAGAGACGGCGGCGGCAGCATCCACTCGCACTTGCGAGCCTTACTGTCCAAGGCTAATTACGGGCGACCCTTGGCGGCGCGAAGTCGCAGCGCGTGCCGGGCTTGTTGCTTACACGGTACACCACCTCGGGCACTCTGGCGTGGGATTATGGCCCTCTCGTCGTTGTCGTCGTCGTCGTTAGACAGGTCTCGTCAGAATGTCTCTGGCTACGACGGGTGGACCGTGTCGAGGAGGTACGGTTGAAGGTCTGGGAGTGTGGGTTTGTTGTTTTCTCTTGTTTGGAAATGCTCAGAGGGGCGTGATTTTATGGGGCGCCGATTTCTTTCTGGATGAAGAATCAGGACAATGTGAGTGCATGGCGCACCTTACTCATCGTGGTCGAGGTTGAAATAACACGGAACTGGGATGCCGAGTTGGCTCTTTGACAAAGGGTCCGCATTCCCATTTCTGAAAGAGCCGCCTGGACATCTGTGCCATATGTACAGATACTGTACCACAGGTAATGGATGCCAAACTGATTGCAAGGCTCAGGCTCTCAGCGGATGGAAATCACCGACGTTTGTGTGATGCTATGCAGTAGAGGGCAAAAGATGATCGGTGCCAGTCAGTGCCAGTGCAAGGCATGTCCCCGTCAATGGCCAATTTCAGGCTCTAGCTCCTGAGCCGCGAGCGAGCGAGGAGCGAGTGGTGTGTGATGGGCCGGGATGGAACCTCTCTTGTGTTCCCACCATGGAGATTTCTGTAAGATGAGCTTGGCGGCGAGCCATGAGAAATGGGAGATGAGACACGGCGTCTGATGCGGCCAGATAGTCGTCTGGTCTCTGGCACAGTGTGCAGCTGTCAGGTGGTCGGTGCATCCGTGGGTGGGTCCCCACGGCCATGGCGACGGCGCACTGGTGCAGACGTCACTGTTTCCGCTGTCTTGGGTGTGGAAATTGCATTAACTGCATCGGCCGTGCACAAGACAGGCCGTGTGCTTTAGAGAGAGAGACACAGTGATCCCGCCAGCTCCCCTATCGTGCCCCATCTGCCAGCCCGGCTTCTGCTTAACCAGGACGGGACGGGCTAATCTCACCGGGAAATCCACCCACACCCTCCAGCGTCGCTCCCAGTCCCAGTCCATCTCGTCGTCGTCCAGCACGACCTCTGGGGACCCAGATGGGAAGTGACAAGGGGCCTGCACCCCCAGCTTTTTTTCCCTTTCGTTTTTTTTTCTTCTCTCTGCTGTTTTTTGCGCCTGTTGCATTTGTAGATTTCGTGGACACGGTCCGGTTCCTGGTCAAAGTGCCCCCATCCAGCGTTGCTTTCAAAGGCAAATCATCTCGCTTGTGCTCTGGTTCTCAGCCTTTGGTCTCTGATACGCCCACCAGCAGACCGTCCGTCTGTCTGTCCGTCTCTGTCTCTCTCTGCACTTTCTCTCTCCTCGCTCGCTCGCGCGCTCTTTCTCCCACTCTCACTTCTTTTGCCCTTCCAATCCCTGGACCTTGGACCTGTCTTCCTCCTGCACCTGCAGCGCTTGCCGTGCCTCTGCTTCTGCTTCTGCTTCTGCTTTCCCGTCTCGCCTCACACCCCCCTCCCTCACCCTCACCCCCGGGGGAAACCCATTGTCTTGCCTTCCATTTTGCCTTGGTCTTAATGCTGCTGCAGCTTCTACTTTAGCACCTGCACCAGAAAGCGTGGCCTGGACTACCTGAAATTGGAACTGGGACTGACACTAGAACTGGACTCGATCTGACTGACGACTTCTTCCTCCGTTGCGCGCTGCTTTGCTCAGCTTGCCTACCTACTTTCCTGCCTGCCTTATTACCTTGCCTTGCCTTGTCTTGCTTCACGTCCATTGGACCACACCACCACCCACACCCCCCAAAAGCCCATCATCCATTCTAATCTCTTTTGGCACCGCTGCCGCCCATTCTTCCTCCACCCCCCGTCTTTCACTTTCAAAGCTCACGCTTCAACCCTTTCTCACCAAGTTCCCCTTCGGCTGGGTCTCGTTTCTTCTCTTCCCAATCCTCCGTTCCTCGTTTTGCGAACACTGCGCTGTTCGTTCTCCCCGAGTCGCCCGACTCCAACACCTCGCCTCGCCATCATTCCCCCCTTCAAGCTCGAGCGATATTCGATACCAACCCTTTTGTTACCCAAAGAATCACCACCTTCACTTTGTTACAGCGAACCTTAATTCTAGCCGCCTGCGTGCTGTTCCCTGCAACCACTCTCTACTTTCGCCCACTTTTCCCCCCCGTCTGATTCCAACTAGCATCAGCACCAAGTACCACCGCCATCCACCACGAACCACACACAGCACCACCACCACTACTACCACCACCGCCGCCGCTTCTTCTCAGCGCACCGCAGCACACCTCCTTCAACCTCCAGAGTCTCCCCTCCAGGTCCTCCGTCCCCCGAACGAGCCTGGCTTGACTTGACTCCAACCTGCGGAACGGTACATCACTGAGCACTGGTTACCTGCTGGCTCCCCCAGCCACTTTGCCTCGCCCACTCAGTCATTCCATTGGCGCCGCTTCCTGCGCGACCGAGCCCAAACCATCTTCCATTCTCCGCGTTCGACCGACTACCTCCAAGGACGTCGCTTCGCCCTTCCTCCTCTTCCCCCATTCCATCCATCGTCCACCGCGTCGATCGTTTCTATTCGAGACAGCTTCGCCTTCAATCTGGACCGCGCGACGAGCACTGCGAATTGGCCTTTTACGGCCGACATCAGCTGAGTTTAGGGGTTGAGGATTCTGGGAAAGCTTGCCGGACCCGACAAGAAAGGAGGTGAGTGACGACACTCTTTCTTTGCCTACGTTTTCCAATCGTTACCCGCCGCCAACTCGACCACTTCATGACGCCCATCAACAACCCCGTGCTTGCGCGATCGTGTCGTGTTTGACTTGGGCCATCATTGCTCCTTGATTTGTTCCGCTCCACACGCGCACCATGTGCGTGTGCTTCGTGTCAGAGGCGCCTGCGCTACGCCAACAGCACCTCGGTCGTGTCTTGGACCTTGGAATGAGAGGGTGAGGCGGAACTGTGTCATGGATGATCTAGAATGCACACCGGGATGATTACCAGCCCCTCCTGAGTCCTCACCGCTCGGTCTCTCTCGTGTTGTCGCCTCGCTTGACCAGTATTCGCGGCGTTTCGCTAATCATCCCCAATCTAGTTCGACAGCATCATGTCCGAGAAGCCACAATCATCCAACCCAGTCGACGAAATCACTCCGCAAAACCAACAGAACGGCCAGTCAAGTCAAGAAATGTCCAAGGAAAAGGTGCTTCTGGCACCAGAGGAGGGTGGAAATTCAAAGAAGGGTAGGAGCTTGCTGCATGTGCCATCACGGTCTTCCTCGCAGCGCAATCAATCCTCTCCGACTTCGACAGGGCTGAGCGGAATCACAGTCAGCGATTCGAGAAACAGCATCGGCGGCCGATCAAAGGAATCCAAGGGTAGCATTCTGGGGCGGCATCGAAATGGGAGCGTCGGCAGCCACCGATCCGGCATCGAAACCGAACCGACAAACACCCCCGGCAACACCCAACCGAACTCCCCCGTGAATCCCCCGCAGAAGAAGAAGAAGGGCGGCATCTTCGCATTGTTCGGCTGCTGCGGAGTCCCCGACAACGCGAACGCTGTTGAGAACGGCGACGACGCCGTCCACAAGCTCGACAAGCTGCCTGCGCGGCCGACAACTGCCAAGTCCCGTCAGCCGACTCCACAGGAGCAGCCGATCCCACCGAACAAGCCGCAAATCCACGAGAAGCAACCGCAGCCCGAGCAGCCAATGACCGCCGGCAACGAGTACAAGGGTAAGCGCGTCTCTAACACCACTACGGCCGACGACTCTACCGTCGGCGGCCAGGAGGGCTCCGATTCAAAGCACGCGACCGCCCTCGGTACCGGAGCTAGCGCTAGCGCAGCTGCGCCCGTCATCACCGTCGAGTCCACCACCGGCGAAAAGGTTCAGGATGCGCAATTAGAAGAGCCGGAGAAGAAGGATGTTGAGGGGGATGAGGCGATGCCCGATGCGACGCCCGAGCCCGAGGAGTCCAAGCAGCAAATACCGCCGCCGGTCGGAGACGCACCGACAAGTCAACAACTGCCGGGCCCTCCGCCGCTCCCGACCGCCGAGAACGGATCCATTGATTTGGCAGGCCCCGTTGCCACCGAGCAGAAGTTCCTGCTGGGCCCAATTGCCCCCGAACACAAGGGCCGAAAATGTCTTGTGCTCGACTTGGATGAAACGCTCGTTCACAGTTCATTCAAGGTATGAGAGATGCTTCATCGTCCCCAATTTCGGTACTAATGTGTCGCAGATTCTCCACCAAGCCGATTTCACCATACCCGTAGAAATCGAAGGCAACTATCATAATGTGTATGTGATCAAGAGACCGGGCGTGGATCAGTTCATGAAGCGCGTCGGCGAACTTTATGAAGTGGTGGTCTTCACCGCGTCTGTTTCTAAGGTACGATATGTCTCCTCCCAACGCCACGGCCCAAAGCTGACATTTTGCAGTATGGCGACCCTCTTCTGGACCAACTTGATATCCACAAGGTCGTTCACCACAGACTTTTCCGCGAGAGCTGCTACAACCACCAAGGAAACTACGTCAAGGATCTTTCCCAGGTGGGAAGAGACCTGAAAGACACAATCATCATTGACAACTCCCCCACGTCGTACATCTTCCACCCGCAGCACGCCGTTCCTATCAGCAGTTGGTTTTCGGACGCACACGACAATGAGCTGCTGGATTTGATTCCCGTTCTAGAAGACCTTGCAAAGTCGGATGTCCAGGACGTCAGCCTGGTTCTCGACGTTACACTTTGAAGCTGAAGATACCAATTTCTTTTCTTCGTTCATCACCTCCGAGGAAGTTTGCAGGACCGCGGTCCCATCATAGCGGAAGGCGTTTGGGTTGCGATGGTTCGTTTCCAGCAGGTGTAGATGTATCACTGTCTAATCTTACCTTATAATGAGCAATGGCGGAGGTACCAGACCGAGCCAGCTCACGGCGGCTTGTACGCAAAGAGCTCAGGGGCCGCTTCAAATGACCTCGAGGATGACACTTCATCGAAAAACCTCGGATTCGGAAAGGGACACAAAAAAGGGGGCACTTGGGAGCTTGGGACGGCCGGACGCTGAGCTGCTGACGCTCTTCTGGCACCTCGGTGTGTTTTTTCTTTTTCCGGCGCCCATGTTTTGGAAGTGCACACGAGAGGAACCTCACGAAAGACACCCATCTGTTGTTGAAGACCAGTCACCACGAAAAAAAGGCGGGGAAGGATACCATGGGATGTCGTGTTGGTTTTCATTTGGGCAGGGGATGCCCTTTTCTGTGGCAGGATATTGTTTTCCCTTTGTTCATTCTCTCTAACTTTTGTTTGAATCGTACACACAACACACTCTCACACCATCACCTCCTTCACCCCAGAGTCATATTCCCCACTCTCTTCGAGTCTGCCAGCAGACTCTTCTCTATTATTCTGCCAGTGTAGCAAACCAAGTGTTGAGCGGAAGCAGAGGACAGACGAGGGAAAGCCTTATTTTATTGTATTTCAACTAGTGCTGCATAAGCTGGCGCCGATCAGATGGAAAGGTTTTGGCTGCAGAAAGCGGCTGCTTCCTAGATATACAGTACCCCCTCAAATTCAATGAAAGCGTTCAAAACTTGTCCGAACTACTGTTGTCTTGATGATGAAGTATGTGCCAAAGCGGGAAATTGGCGTTGGAGCGTGGACATGCAGAAGACGGGATTACCATGTCTGCCACGCGGTGACTTTGATCAGTTGATGGAACCAGGATGGGGCTTCCATTGTGGACCTGGAGAGGTCGGGTTAGGCGCTGTCGCTTGGTGCGCTGGGTGACCTTCCGGCCAGGGACCCGTTAAGGTAGGTTCGCCGCCCCAGCCCAGGGGGGGCACCTCAGTGGTTCTGGAACATCGGGTCGGAAAATCCCACCACCCCCGGCCAGCTGGCTGGTCCCCTTTCCAAAACTGTGGCCTCAACTCTGCACATTTGAGTCGCACCGCAGCCGACGCCCCCAGCAAGGAGCTCGATCGTCCATCACATCCATCCACCCAGACCACAGTCCGTCCTACGTGTTCCCCTTCTTCGACCAATTCCGAAATCCTGCAGCGATCTTGGGATCTGTTTACCGTCACACTCCTTCACAATGGTTAGTACTTCCCCGTCAATGCACGTCGGCGAAGCATAGGTGGCTCTTTGGGGGCTTAATTGTCCATCTCGCGATTCGGGAGCTTGCACGCGACCTCGTCTTCGTTTCTGGCCACACCACTCAGGCCGAGGATGAAGACGGCGCGTGTAGGCTGGATGTTTGGAGCTCCTATCGTCGCGCGACATGGACTGTTGCGAACAGCGCAATGGCAGGCAGGAGAGACAGAATGGTTATGCTGACCCGACGATTGTACAGTCTTCCCCTCGTCCCGCCTCTCCCGTTAACTCGCCCGCCGCGGCCTCTGGCGCGAGCGTCGCCCGCCCTTCGTCGCCCACTCCCCCTGGTGGACCTCGCACCGCCATCCGCCGCCGCGCGGCCGCCGACCAGAAGGAGAAGATCGCCAATGCGCGCCCCAACAGCACGAGGGCGGCCGGTGCTGGCGGCAGCAGCAGCACGATGCTGAGTACGTTCCCCTTCGAGCCTGTGTCTTTTGCAACTCGCCCTGCGTTCGCGACGCGGGGGGGGGGGGGGGGGCTGGAAAGAGAGGCGACTGGAATATGGTGTAGAATTGAATGCTAACGCGCGGTGATTGCAGGGCTGTACACCGACGAGTCTCCCGGTCTCAAGGTCGACCCCGTCGTCGTCCTCGTCCTTTCTCTTGTTTTCATCTTCAGCGTCGTTGCCCTTCACAGTGAGTCTTTACCGCTCCCTTGCCTCAATGGCTCTACCAAAGGGAATTTGTCCTTTGCTAACAAACGGATTTCAGTCATTGCCAAGATCACCCGCAAATTCTCCAGCTAAATTTCCTGAACGAAAGTTGAGGGAAGGACGGATGACGCGATACGAGCCTCTTTCGAAAGCAAGATGAGGAGAACATGGGGCTTTGGGCTGTGGCCCTAAGTGAGCTATCTATCAGAAGCGGAGCCGTTTTCGTGGTGACCCGTCTCTGCAGCAGATTTGGTACTCGACGGACGGCCTCTGAGACGAAGGAAGCATTCATATATCAAACTACACAAAAGCAGCAGCCTTTTTGACGATAATGGAGGGTGGGATCTTGTGGCCTTGATTCAGAGGAAGACTGAAGGGGGCGGCGGAAAGACAGAAAGGGAAAAGCATGATGGTATGCCCGCCGCTGTATTATACCTCCTTTTTATGCACTTTATACCGGCATGCGGTTTTTTGGAACGAGATCTTGACGAAGTTGTTCGATGGGCGTGAGACCTTCGTTCCCCAGCGGTGATACTGGCCCCCCTCTCCCTTTCGTAAGAAGCTTAGGTTTCTGGTGACTTCTCCCTCGACCTGATGACCAGGAGCTTCCTAATCGAGGCCGATCCACTAGGTCCACCGAGGCGAATGGGCCTTGTTGTTTACATTGTGGAGTTGAGAGGGGACTGTCATAGGCGTGGGAGGATGGGCTGTTTGGTACGAGACGCAAGCCATTCGAATGAGCAAAGCGTTGTTGCCTATTTCCTCTTCTTCGTATTCGAACGCGACCCGCGGCCTCCAAGACCATGCTAACAGACTTTGGTTGTTGCGAGTATATCTCGTCGTCGAGGGGTGGGGGATACCTCCGTCCTTGGAGCTGTTAGCTTCGGAAGACATCGCTACGGAGGTCGAACGTTGATTTCTGGTGTTGTTTTGTCACGGGCGAAGTTCCCGCGCCAGATACCGATTTTGTGGTATTAATGGTTATTCGATGACCGAACGAACCCTATTGGATGGTCTTCCGGTGAGGACCGTATCAGCCAGCCTGTGCTTTTGGACGATTCCTGCCAACTACCATGGAAGTATACCTCGCGGAATGGCGGGCGTATGGATTCATCATGTTCATGGCGAAATTGGATTCCAAGACTACCTCGACTCTGGATTTGTAAAGAAATGTTCTTGATTTGATTTGAACTATTGCTGGCTTGGGATGAGCGGCTATGTTGCATTTATAATTCGTAATTCTGATGTTGGCATGGTGTTCATCAGAGCAGTCTATAGTCAAGATAGTCGAAGCCACCTGATGATGATAGGGTCCAGGTAGTTTGATTCCGTGTCGAGTGATGGACATGCACTATGGCCGTCTGATGGAGTACATTCTGATGGAGTACATGGCGAGACTTCAGACGGAACGGTTCGAGTGAAATTTTACTGCCTGTATGATTGCAGTTTGCGGCCCGTCTTGATACTCCGCCTGCGTCCGTGTTCTCTTATCACGGGCTTTACCAAATCCTTCCGTGTGTCAGTCTGAAGGTCACAACAACGTTCCGTGGCTTTGCAGGATCACTATTCATTTCCCCCGACTGTTGAAGCCAGCGACAGCAGTTGTGTGCTCCGCCATTTCTGCCCACGACCCCATAGGTCACATCTCGACCGTGTCGTTTCGTATCTGCCTTCGGCGTTCGTCTCCGTTGGCTCTCATTCAAACTTTCCGCTTCCGATCCGGCACCGGGGAATAAGGCGCGGGCCATGCCGACCAGGGAATTCGTTTACCTCGTATCAGCCCACGCGTCCCTCACCTTGGTTTGATTGGGACCTCGATCCCACGAGGCCGTCACTGAATTAATCACGACATTCCTGCTTCCTACGCCTGGTAGTTCTCTCGATCCTAGCAAAGAAATCGTTGCCAAGAATGAGACGCGCACGAAGACAGCAAAGACAGAAAAAGAGACGAAGACCCTGTTCGCCGTCTGTGGCTGTGCGGGGGACGTTCGAGATCAACGGCCCCCAATCGTCCCAACCAAGAGCGTTCATTGGACTCAGACGCCGCCGCCGCCCTTCTTGGAGGATCTTCAGCCTGCGGCCCGCAATCCATTGGACGACCCGTTTAGGGTTGGACGTCATAGCTGCCTGCTCCTTTTTTGTGTAGTGGTGACAGGGGTGTGTAGTGTAGCATAGTATGCGTACCGCTCCGTGCGAGTCCGAGTGTGCGATTCGCCCAGCTGTGGTGATGTTTGGCTTCGAAAAGCCAGTCATGGCATTGATACGCACCGTAGTTCAAGCTGGCATGGTATGGCATGGCGGCAGACGGGTGCGAGTGCGGGATGGCGGTGCTGTTGATGCATGCATCTTGTGGTGAACTGGACTGGGCCAAGGTCCGTTCGGTAGGGAACCTACGGGACACTCTTAGGCGAGAGAACGTCAGCGCGCCCATGCTATAGGTAGTTACCCCACCTGCAATCATGTTCCTCCTCTTGGGTTGCCTCCATCCACTCTAGCTCTGGCGTAGGTAGGTACCACCAGGGTCTAGCCCATGAGCTTGATTGACCTTTGGCTCTGATGATGAAACGGGGCTGAATGTGTGTTGGTCTGCACATAAGGCAAAGCACATGCATCTTTGAATCCTGCATCTGCTCTTCGAAGCTTCACTCATCGGATTATCAGTGCCACTCGTCGACAACACTGGACACACGCGAAGTAGCTTTTGCTCAACTGTGTTTGCCCCTCTCGTGCCACTCAGCTTGCGCTTGTGCATTGCAACGGCTCCCTTGGCAGTATCCAGCGCAAAGCTCCGTCGCCCATCGTTCTTCAATCACTTCAGCTTCTGGCACCGTCTTCACATCTCGTCAACATCGTACCGTGATGATCTAACGTTCGACTCACTGCCGTCAACCATTTCCATCGTCTCTGGTCGCTTTCCCCGTACCAGCCGGCGAGCCGCAACTGCAACCCCGCACCATGACGGCTATCAAAGGCCAAAAGGGCGAAAGCTCGAGCTCTGCCCCTCCCCCGCGCCGACCCAGCGACTTCGACCTCGACAGAACCGACAGCGCAGAGGTTCCCGACGCCCTGGTTTCTGATGGCTTCAGTCTGCCGTCTTTGGGAGCCGACGATGAGCCTCTGCCCACGTACGGCGACCTCCCCGACCAGCTTCACTTCTCCCAGTCGGGCGTAGAGGCAGGCGCCAATGTCACCAGTGCGTTTCCTCCATGGACTTTCCCTGGCGGCCTCCCAAATCAATAGCTAACTTTCAAACCCAGTCGACGGTCGAGTCAACATCAACATCAACCAGAGCGGCAACCGCCTCGCCGAAATCCTCGCACCGACCATCGCGCGAAGCCAGCTCCTCGCCGACAAGCAGCCCCAAGGGCCCCTCCCGCCCGCTTATATCCCACCGTCCCTCGGCGGTCAGCCAGGCCAGGTTCCTCCCCCGCAGCTCAACGTTGTCGTCCAGATCGTCGGCTCGCGCGGTGACGTGCAGCCCTTTGTCGCGCTGGGCAAGGTCCTGAAGGAGACGTACGGCCACCGGGTGCGCATCGCCACGCACAAGACGTTCCAAAAGTTCGTTGAGGAGAATGGGCTCGAGTTCTTCAACATCGGCGGCGACCCCGCCGAGCTCATGGCCTTCATGGTCAAGAATCCCGGCCTGATGCCCGGCTTCGACACCCTCAAGAGCGGCGAGGTGAGCAAGCGCAGACGGGGCATCGAGGAAATTCTGCTCGGTTGTTGGCGCTCGTGCATCGAGGCCGGGGACGGACTGGGCCCGCCGCCGAAACCACATGGCCGGGACGCGCCGATGGACGACCCAATGGGCCTGATGCCAGGCGATGAGTCGCAGAAGCCGTTTGTGGCGGATGCCATCATTGCCAACCCTCCCAGCTTTGCGCACATTCATATTGCCGAGAAGATGGGGATTCCGCTGCATCTCATGTTCACCATGCCGTGGACGCCCACACGCGCGTTTCCCCACCCGCTGGCCAATATCCAGTCCACCAACACGGACCCGGTCATGACCAACTACGTCTCGTACGCGCTGGTCGAGATGATGACCTGGCAGGGCTTGGGAGACGTCATCAACCGCTTCCGAGAGAAGGCGCTGGATCTGGACCCCATGTCGCTCATCTGGGCACCGGGCGTGTTGAACAGACTGAGAATCCCGTACACGTACTGCTGGTCGCCGGCTCTCATTCCGAAGCCGAACGACTGGGGCCACGAGATTGACATTTCTGGATTTTACTTCTTGAACCTAGCGTCGGCAT